>NC_065882.2:69056266-71616266 GCF_932274485.2 Patella vulgata
CAGATACATGGCCTACCGATGGGGAGCCCCCTATCTCCACTACTAACCGAAGTTTATATGACCTCCCTGGAAGAAAAAGCTCTACAGTCCTCACCAATAACTCCTATATGCTATTATAGAAAGGTCGACGATACGTTTGTAATGCTGAAAGAAGAAGATGACCCTAACTGCCTTCTACAACACCTAAACAACCAGCACCCTAGAATCAAATTTACGATGGAGAAAGAAAACTGTGGAACCATCCCCTTCCTAGATGTCCTTGTGAATAGAAATGGCGGTACCATCCAAACAAGTGTATATCGGAAGCCCACACACACCGATCAATACATACATTATCAATCTAACCATCCCATCAAAGTCAAAGCAGCTATCATTTCAACCCTCACCCACAGAGCCAAGAAAATCTGCAATCCTGAACTCCTCAATAAAGAACTAGAACATATAAAACATACATTCTGCAACCTCAACCAATATCCTGAACAGTTAGTCAAGAAAGTCATCAACACCGCTACCAGCAATGAACCTAAACTAGCTAAGACTAAACAAGATTCACAAATTCGCATCTCTATACCATTCCACAACAAGCTATCCTACCAAATCCGGAGGCTCCTTAAGCCAGCGGGAATAGACACCAGCTTCTACACTGGTTCTACAATAAAAGATATCCTCAGCGCAAATGGTAAATGCCGACCAACAATACCTCTGCAACCAAAGGGAAGTGTTTACCAGATTACCTGCTCCTGCAAGAAATTTTACATAGGTGAAAGTAAGCGTCCATTAGATATCCGTCTCAAAGAGCACCAGTCTAAAGGCACCACCAATGAATCAGCTGTATCAGAACACCTGAAAAACAACCCCCGCCACAGAGTGAACTGGTCAGCTGTAAATACCCTTAATATCAACATCAATCAAAAGAAAACTAGAAAATTAATGGAGGGAGTACAAATAAAGAGACATCAACCAGAACTTAACAGAGACAGTGGTTTATATATCCCCAGAGCCTATGATGAATTAATTAAAACAGACTAAATTAATAATTAACATAGACTTTACTTTCACATAAATTCTTAGTATCTTTTACTCAGTTTAGCAGTTTAGTTTAATGTATTGTTACATTATATGCAGCACATAATTATTATAGTACTTATAATTTATAAAAACAAACAATAAGATATTCATTAATTTTTTCTGTAACCTATAAACACATAAATATTAGCATACAGTTTCACGGTTAGTATTATAATTACTAGAGTTAATAAAATGGCCTCGCCTTTTATCTATTGTTATGGTAATTAAAATACATCAAGGCAATAACCTTATATTAATAAGTGGTTTCTACCTAGTGTACATTACAATTAAATGCTTTTGTCAATCTATATGGTTTCATTATAAGAACAAGGGTCACTGTTTTCCTAATTATGTTTTCATTGAATGTTGTGATTGTACATAGTATATATATCTCATTCCTTCTATCTGTATCAGTATTGTGCTTGAAAACGACAAGAGAATCATTGTTGAAACGTAGCTTTAATAGAAATATAGTAATTGTTATCCATATAACTTTGTGTTTATTTTTTACCCCTTTAACCTTTCATTATATTGCAGGGTCATCACATCCGTAGGTGATAGGACTAAACAAAGGCTCCCTGACTGAGAATACCTATACAACGGTATGTCAAAGTTACTATTAAAATAACTGTCTTAACCTTCAGTAACACTATCTAGTAGATCAGTTACATAGTTAAACCACAGGATAATATTGTAACATTCATATAAACACGCTGATCTATGTGCTATGACACTACAACATAATTTAACATTCTCAGGTGTGTGGCGGGCCAATCCAATGGTTGTTACAATAACATAATTTGTTTAATTTACAAATTTTACAGTTTTATAAACAACGTTTCTGTATTTATTGCACTGAAAACAACATAACATAATTATGGCCAAACCTATTTTCTTTGAGATGATCCAATTTGATGCAAATAAATAAAAATGTCCGTTTAATTTTAAATAATTCTAAATTATTAACGAAATTGCACCTACGTTTATGGGTTTATATTATATATATTTATTTTCGTATATCTATCATTAATTGATACAAATTAAAGAGTTGTTTTTATATAAACTGATAAAGCTGGTTGTCGTATCTTATATTAGAGTATATGAATAAAATACTCTTTAAGCCAAATCTGATTTGTAATGTAATGTTCCGTGGAACACAGTTTGTGTTAATTGTACAACCATATTTTATAGTGTATACTATAATGTTAGAAAGTAGGTATATTGCAGAAAGATACAACTGTTGCCATTTAAACAACTGTGCCATTTGCCCTCTAGAGATCGGCAATAGTCTTTGATTAACACACACGGGATCAAATATAACAAAACATCTTCTGGCATAGCTACAAATTATATAGAACTTTCAGGTTGGTTTAGCATACATATGACAAGATAGGGAATTACCGCCCTCATTTAAAATACTAAACTAAACCGAACTAAACTATAATTGACATTATAAATTTAATCAGCTAAAATATAATTGATATTCCAATAGAGATTAATAATATAATCAGATAAAATATAATTGATACCAATGGAGATTAATAATTTGAGTTGGGATGTCACTGCCAGAATAACGTCTAAAGCGAATATGTGGGAAGATCAGTTAAAGATGCATTATTCAAAAGCTAAATCTGCCCAATGCAGCTTTTTCGTTTGGCCTCAGAAGAAAGTAATTTGAAATTTTCAAAATATCCCCTTTTCATTATTATTTGTTAACTCTAATAGCGAGAATAGCCAGTCCTTTTTTTAAAATCTTACATAATGCATCTTTAATGAAATGGGTAACAAAAGTCCATATAGGATCATGGGAAAGTCGCTTAAAGTGTAAAAAAAGTTACAAATTCAATTCCTGTTTCTCTTACCGGCTACAGTGATGTAGTTCCAAGATTACGGAGAAATGTAAGTGGTGACCCCACAGTTCTGATATTTGAAACGCGTTTTGTGTTTGTCATCGTTATCAAATTTAAGATGGTGGCCCCAAAGAATAATAACAACAGGCAAAACTGGTAACATCTTCCAGCATCCTGTTATGATGTAATTTTACTTATTTCATCATCTGGACTCAATGTGCTTTATGTCATCAGTAAGAATGTCGGTGAAAACCGAATGTTGGTTTTTCTTACCGAAATAGTATTGGATTTGGTGAAAGAAATTCGACGTATCTTCTCACTATGTTTTCTCAGGATGGAGTAATAGGTTGATAAATACACCACAGACACAATAAGCCGCCATGCTGCTTCAGAACCTGTAGAAAGTTCATAGGGTTGAAAAGAAGATAAACCGTTAGACATGCAAGTGCGTCTGGATGTAAAATACAATTGTAGACTGAAACAAACTAGCATAAATGTTAAGTTTATAAACAAGACCACCTACTACTTCTTGTCACAAGTTATATAAATATTAGATTACACATGTAGGTAAAAATATCGTATACACCCATTTACCTGAATTATTATAAACGTAATCACCAAATCATTCAACAGCGTTTTACCTGTTTCAGATTCCGAACCAACATGTAACAAGCTCTGACACATTTCACAGGACCTTATTTGAGATTCGGCACAAAACATTTTGAGTTTCCGCCAGGTTTGTTTTAAAACATAACTGCATCTTTAATTTGTCAAAATCAAAATTTGAACAGAAATGCGTTAAATTTGCTTCTTTTATAGATTGCTATAGAGTCTTGGACTGTTTTAATAATTTTAGTACCTTAGTTTTCTTTAAATGAATATTATGGTGTATGTAATCATTTCGGCTATTTTCTAAAATAAATGCATATTTCACATACAACATCCTTTGACCCATGTGTCTCACTTAGCCAAAGCATTTAAACGCTAAATAATTTTACAGTCGGGTGAACAGATCTAGCTCCAATGACTATTAAGAACATTGAACTGACTAAAGGATGCATGTTAAACGGTGAGGAGAAGACACAGTACGCTCCTCTCCTAATCAATTTCCCTATAGCGAAGTGTCCGCAAATAAGGAGGACAACCATGACACATTTCCATGAAGGAATATCCACCACATCCACGTATAAGAATGGTGGGTATATTATAAACTATTGGGTAAGATGGATAAAACATATTTTTGATAATATAGATTAATAAGGCTTACTGTGAACAAAATCCTATAAAACGTGTTATAAGCTCACGCTTTATTGTTAATACCAATATAAATATAACACCTATCTTCTTAATCTTCTTAGGTTTAATCTAACCAGAAGGTGTTTTCTGAAAGCTTATTAACAAATATTGTGTGCAAAAAAAAAGCCTTTTGCTCCAAGGCAAAAACTTTTCCTTTCTTAAAATACCTTTAAAGATTTCTCAAGCCATTAGTCTAATGCTCAAGTCTTCTAAAATACATCTATTTTTATTGCAATAGTGTGCACATATCATTATCAGTCTTCGGTAATATAAGTTCCCATGGTTTATCTCAGACCACCAACCAGCCATTGTTTTTATCGTTGTATCGTATCCATCTTCACGTATTAAAGTATTAAATGCAGTTATTCCGTCTGTCAGAGGGAGAATGACTAGAAGCATTACCACTTCATAAAATAAATATCTGACATTATCTCAATCAGTAGGTGATTATACAGTATAACATACAAACATTTCATCTCCAAAAATCTGGCTTAAACTTACTATTGAGCTTGAAGACGTGCACAAGATAGACACGGTGAACAGATTACATGGGCAAGAAAATGGAGCAACAGCACGAGAACAAGTCCATTATCAATAGCTATAGATTGTCTCCAAATACTTAATCGTATCCGACTCGCGAACGACACCCCTACCCTTGTGATTGATTACCTCTACCCTTGTGATTAATACTAACTATCTCTAAATAGTAAGATTTCAATATCTTCATGTATTTATAATATCAAAAATTTAACTAAGCTGGATGGGGGTACCTGATAAAACGCCTCTGTGTGTTTCGAAGTTCACCTATCTAACAGATTTGGTTAACGTTGCCCACACCAGGGAAACATGTAGACGTACTCTTTCACCAGATAAGACACACTGGAGGTTGGAGACAGTGAACAGGTAGATCTAATAACTGTCTACGGTTATTCTTCTGACTGTAATAGCATTAGCTATTCTTAATAAACAAACATCCCATCTTTGTTACGATTCACCTGTATACTAGTTTCTATAACATTCCAACAAGCAGCATTTAATAACAAGAAAAGAAATTAATCTCTTATATACACATTTACTTATATTTTTTCCAGGTAAGTATTTAAGTTAGCTCAATGTAATGTGCGTGTTTCATAAATATAAAAGTGTGCTTTCTATGTCCAGGGGGACGATCGGCCTTTCATCAATCGTTCGAGATCTCGTGTTTCGATTTAAATTCAGCTCGTTAAAACGAGTCAAACATCTTTGATTGAGCTAAAATCGCGTCTGTTTGTTGAATGTTGGATCGAAATAAAGCTTTTTGTTGTTGGTATAGTTCTTAATATACAATGTATATATTAAATAACCGACAGCGCAGGGTTATCAAAGATGAAAGGTCAGCATAAAATATCTTAAACCCGAAACCCAGCCACAAACTACCTGTATTCAGTTTCACTACAGATCTACTGAAGAAGTCGTGTGGAAGAATCGGGTGTACAATTTATGTATAGAAACTTTGGTATGTTTAGGGTTTATTGTTAGAGTATATTAAGAAGATGGTTTGTAAAGTAAGACATGTAGATTTTTTTAACATGTTTCTATGTAAACGTAGACATGTTTATTGCATGCTTCAACAAATTACCTAAGTTGATCAATTTACACGTTACAAATAAGCGCATACCATAGTATATAAATGTTTTTGCACTTGAGTTATACGATATAAGGGCGATGCTATAGATAAGATCTGAAGGTTTGTGTTTATATATCAATGAAAATAAAATACAGACAAAATATACACATTTATAAAATCGTAAACATTAGCACGTTACATTCTTATTACAAAAAAAGCATTTTTAAAATGATACTTCGTCAGAAAAATAAGACGTTAAACAACATTTCATTGATTATATAGATACTACTCAGCGCTTTTTAATAACTTAACTCAAAAGAAATGAAATGAAATGGGGTTTAACGTCCTACTGTTCTGCTCCTATACTGGACCAATGAAGACGGACATACGCAATACAGTGTGCTATGAGGGAAATTTTGCCCGGGCAGCGGCACTATCGCCTACTCTTATATCGAATTCCAACTGCCAAGGGTCCTTTTACGTGCATTCCAATGTATACACGGGACCTCGGTTTTTCGTCTCATCCGAAGGACTAGACAGCTGTCCTGGTCAGGTCCTCCGTCCTGAATCACTGACAAGGGGGAACCAGCCGGAAAATCTGAATGAATAACTCAAAAGATTCCATGAGTGAAATACAGACAGCGACATCAACTTTTTGGGACTATACCTATAATACCATTTTTATATTTTGACTTAAAGTTTTTAGAAACTCACTTTCGGACACCTATTATGTGACACGGCATGCATTTGATATATAAAAAATGCCAGGTTAGTAACATACTGTAAAGCAATCCTAATTTGGTTGGGATACAAACATTTTAAAATTGTATATTTCGCTCGAAAACCAGAAAGCAGCTAACAAAACTTCCACTCTACTTTCGTTTTTGAGCCGACCTGCTGACATTATAATTTGTCAAAGTCAAATAGACTCCAATCACGGAGAAAGCGTCGACCACAGATCGCAGATAACGATAAACGTTATTGACGTAAGGAAGCCCCTTGTCGTTTCTTGTGGCGACACTGGGGTATCTTAGGAAATGATTTTTAAAAGGGTTGATAATACCGGATACACACTTCCCAATGCTATCTCAATATTGAGATAAATAAACTATTAAAACACTAGTGTATTGCATATATGTATCTCAGATCTGACATTCATAAATAAAATAGATTGTTTATTAATGAATTGGAAATTGGAATGGTAATCGGAGAACAGGGATTAACGAAAGTTGAAGCACATTCGGGAAGTTTATAGAAGCATCTTGTATGAACTCTAAAGATGGCTGTATATCTTGGGTAACAGACTTCATTAATAGGACTAATTATATGAGCACACTGTTATAAAACCATTTCAGATCAATTTAAGCCGTTGGTTAATGTTGCTTTCTCGTTTTATATATTGGCAGAAAGAAACAAAGTTATGGCGTAATCCGTTCTTTACATCTTATTCTCGAGTTGGAACTCATTCAAAAGAATCACAATTTGATATCATTGTAGTTCATCGACGTCTGAAAAACTAAAACGCACTGTAACAAACGGGTTTATCCAAAACAAATAGGAAATGGCAAGTTCTTCTATTTCATTAATCCGCTTTATCGTCTACTACTTGTAACCTGCTCATTACTTGTTTAAAGTAGAGGATATTTGATCTGTTTAGTTTGTGTTTTTAACCAGGTTCCAAGATGTCCATCTTGACATCACAATATTGGTTTTCAACATCAAAGGCAGGTTCGACTGTCAGTCATACTGTGAAGTTATTATTTGCTTTAACGATTTAAAGTACTCCCCTTGTTCAGCAACTTGCTAATTGTTCATTGCGAGATCCCCACTGCCTCACGTCGCACGATAGGTATAACTCGCTTTGTCTTCGAGCGAGATTTTATGCAATGCTGCAGATTATCTACAGAGGTTTGTCCTCTTATGTCACATAGGTGGTTCAATGACCGGTGAATGATCTTTCAATTCTATTAGCTTGACACTTGCTTTAACGACAATCCTGCCAGAATCTTAACTTATATAAATCAAACTCTAATCAATAACATCTTCTTGTTGGTAAAACCTTATTGATGTGTATTAAGTAATAGGACATAAGCACAAATAGACGAATTCATTAAACTATATGATTCAGCCGGAAAGGTGCATACCCGACGACATCGCATGAATTTTATCAATTACCGACGTTATTTGTACAAGTTAGAATTTGGACAGCCCTGGCAAGAAAAACGGATCTAGTTATTCAGACGGGACGCATAATCAAGGCGCAACCACTTGCACATACGCGTGGATGTAAAGGTCCCTTGCCAGACAGAGAAATTATTTATCTTGCATGTCTGTGTTATTTAGCAACCGTAACAGCATCTCAGTAGGCTGTGCACCCAATCATAAATATTGTTGTTTTAAAGTGTCAAAGATACGAGCGTCTTAGATTTGGGAGGATACCATGCTGTCACCCGAATTTGAAAGTAACACCATCGTTACTTCGATCGCACCACTGATCAAAATGTAATGATTATTGTCGTACAGAATTTTAGACACCGGGATAAAAATAGATATTTGTGGCGTTTGTAAGTTTGCTTTGAAAGTAAGATCGAATTTTATTTATCTGGTTTAATGGCCGTTACTTAACGGTAGCGAATCACGTTAATAACTGATTTCCTATCGTTCATTCATGCATTAAAGATGAAATTAAGATTTGATTTAGAACCACCAGACACGATATTAGCCACATATATGTATATAATTGTATATTTAGACACTTTGTGACCACGTAGACTGTGACATTGGAATATGATCATGCATAACATATCTATTTAATATGTTCTATTGTAGTTTAAGATATATATTGTGCAAAATAAATTTGAAAGCCCCCGATCAAAGTGCTGATAATCGATTCTTAATGAAATATAATGAATTTCTATATAATCGATATTCTATACCTTGAGAGCAATCGCCAAGAACCAAAATCGGTTGGTGAAAAAAAAGTGAATCGGAAAAGGCTGAACTGCCTACACAGGAAAGTGTTTTAGAGCAGTGGCTATCCATATTTTAGGCAAAACCTTTCCTAGATAACTGATGTACCCTCCCCAAATTCTCTCCAGCAAATCACTAAAATTTGTTTCATAAATTAGTCCTACAAAGAGTAACTATTGTTCCTCAAACCATTCACTGGTTTCCCCAATATTTAGACGAGTATTTAAATTCTAAGTTTCTAAGATATAGTACGGATTAGATGAAGTATTTCTGTCCTTTTTATCCCTTTCCATCTACTCTTAAAGATTTTAATTGCTTGTCATGGACATCCTATAATCTATATTGCTACATCGCTCACAAGTCGTTGAAGCCTTTGAAAGTCTCCGTTAAACTCTTTATTAATGACGTGGATAAATACAATACATTTACTAATCTTATCTATAATGATAGGTAGATATTCTTAGTACCTTAAATAAAGAATGACACCTGGTGAGTGGATCCAGCATTGTATTGATGACTCGTTGTTTATCTTTGAAGGTGTGAGGCTAAATAAAGCTGCGGTCATTTAATCTTCAATAGCGGACTCACAACATCAATAACGTGAACGATCAGGCTTACCATCTGCGAGTTTATACTCAAGTCGCCCCCAAGCCCCGATTAAACCCAATCTGTACCTTTGCTTGAAGGCGTCAGCTCAATATTGGAACAAAGAGCACGTTGACCAGCAAGTTACGGGTGTGATTAGCCATCACTATATTACCTTGAAAAGCGTTAGTTTTAAATACGTTTATCTGCCTTAAGGACACTTGCTTACACTTGCGAACAAAGAGGACAGCCCACGCAATTAGTTGATACTCACGTTGTGTACAGCGTTTAGTGACTCCCAAAAATGTGAAACCAAGAAAAACTCTCACGTTAAGCCCTTTTAAATTATGAATTAATTCTATTTTCTACCTCATTAATACGATAAAAAAGAATACTTTCTATAAAATTTAGAAGCTTATTTTTTGCTTTAAAAAAGAAGTTTTTTTCCACGACTGTATAAACTGTGATGCTTAAAGGGAACACCGTCTGCTCCCGAAAGTTTGTATCAGACCATTTGGTGGCTAATATATGTGGATGTATATGATATATGAAGTTAAATAGAAATATATACAATTCAGTCCATATATCCATCTAGTTATTTATCGACAAAGGATACAAAAAACATTCAGTTTATGGTTATGATGCGAAAAGGCGAGCCACAATTATTAGCTGAAAATATACCTTGCGTAAAATGATCGCTATCACTGGATACAATAAAAACATTGAAATGATATTTACTTTAATAATACAGACACCTGTGTTGTTATAATATATATTTTTTTAATACATATGATAGATACCTTGTGGCTTACACCAATGTTCATTGACTGTGTTTTGGAATGTTTCTGCACATGGTACGTGTACATGTAATATGTTTTCACGAAACAGATTTTAATATTTTGCAGGGACATCGGTGAGAGGTTTTTTTTTGTATTGCTTATTTCGTAACTTGTGTAACTTGGTCGGGTAGGGTTATTGTCCATATAAATTGGGCTAATCTTTTATTTCTGGATTTCTTGCAGTTTCCAATACATAATCGATTTCTTATGGATAACCAGAAAGCTGCCGAATAAATGAAATGAAATGTGGTTTAACATCCTATTGTTCTGCTCCGAACTGGGTTAATGAAGACGGGCATACGCCACGCAGTATGCTATGAGGGAAATTTTGCTGTGACAGCGGCGCTACGACCTACTCTTATTTCGAATTTCATCTGTCAAGGGTTCATTTCAGTGCCCGCCAATGTGTACACGGGACCTCGGTTTTTCGCCCCATCCGAACATCTATACGTTGTCCCTTGCCAGGCCCTCCGTCCTACATCACTGACAAGGAAGCAACACACCGTAAAATCCCGGTGAACTTTCTCAGCCAACACAGGGATCGAACACGAGACCCCCAGGTTAGCGAGCCAATGTCTTACTCACTGAGCCATCGCGGCTCCCACTGCCGAATAAAAGTTCTTATAGAGAGGATGGGGTTTACGCTATTTTCGCGATATCCTGATGACCAGATTGCAAAAATCTGATACAAAACCACAAGAACATCGTTTACGCAGTCATTTACCTAACCAAAATAACACTAAGAACCGGTTTAAAAATAAGAGGGAATGTTATCAGCGTTGAAATACGAGTTCACCTTGGAAATAAATAAAATATAATCTTCGGCGGTCATCAGTAAAAAACGAGAAAATTGAGAAGACCGGATAATTTGTCTCTATTTCTGTAACACAAATTGGAATCTATCAGTCGTCGATTTACAAATTACAAAAATTCTAAATACAGATGATGAATGAGTTTTTGTTTAGATTTCCAGGGTTAAAGCATATCATTTCGTCATTGTGGAGACTCGGAATTTGTGCATAACTTCCGGTGTGTTGGTCACCTACACTGACGTTTCACGTTCGATATCCTAATAAGGAATACCCTCCATGCAATCATACGAGTCAATTTATTTTAAATATCTCAGTGGTTGCAAATACAAAGGGGAAAATGCCGCCCAAACAATGTTGCCCAGCCTTCAATATTGTCTTTACTATTTGATCGGATTATCTGGGTGATAAGATAGCTAACATGTAAGGTAATTGCTTTTATAACATCTCTCAGAAATTAAAGGGGCATTATTGAAGATTATATAAATAAGTGACAGTTCTCACTATTAAAGTTAAAAACTAGATAATATGCCGAAAATTGCAGGCAAATTGCTCCACTCTGAACCGAGTTATAACCGATTGAATTGTATGCCTAGCCTCGATCATCATTACTAAAGTCGGTACGATAAAAAACATAGCCCCGATTAACCAGTTTTGGATTTAATCATCAATGAGCGTTAACAGCAGATCGGATTAAAATCCAGTGAAAATTCGACACCACATAAGATGGCATCGAGAGTTGATTAATGCCTTTTCATGTTAATAAATGTCTAATTAATAGTTTATATAACATTTCAGGCCTTAAGAAAGACCTGCACTCGGGCATAATGTATGTTTAAAATCTATGCTCTCAGAAAATAGAATGTATACTCTCAGGAAGTAGAATATACTCTCAGAAAACACCATCGTATATATAATCAGTGTAGGTTTAAAGGGTTTAGAAGAGAACAGTAGTTGGGATTTAAAGACACCTACGTCAGTTATATACACACTACACTGTAAGATTATACTATATCGTTAAGATAAGTCGCATTGTTGAAGGTGATATAATACTATTGAAAGTTGTCTTAAAGCCAGGAGGATATCTACCTTCGTATCTATATACTCTTATACAATTTCTCTTCGAATCAATTTCCATTTTCGCTTCGGTATTGATTTTATCTCTTAAATAACTTGCCTTAATCGATCATAATGTTCTGGAAAAGGCTACACGATTTTCTCATATTCTAAAACAGATAACATGTCGAATGTACATGCCATGTTTTGAAAAATAATCCAAGGTATAATTTGGGTATGAACAGTAAAATTAATATTTTCTCCTCTCAAAGCAATTGTATATGAAAATCAACCATGAATAACGTAGATTTTTTTTAATGTATCAGCTAAACAAATAAATCAAATTGCGGTGCATTTAGAAAATGTGTTATTTAAATACATACATTTTATCTAATCACAGAGTAAGATAGTTATCTAGTAATAATAGAAAAAAAATGAATGTCTAGATTTGATAGGAAAATCGAGTTCAGATAATACATGATATGATGTAATTTTATGATAAAAAATAATTTGCGTGTTTTTATAATAATAGTTATTGTAGTCTGGTTTGGATGTAAGGTCGTGTATCTTCATCAGATTCCACCCTGGAAGTGTAAATAAGCTGGTTTATGCGTCCCAGCTTTATCAAAACATACGTGGGTTTCTAAAATGGCGACATTTATTGAAGTGTCATTGATTGTATAGGTTTTTTTCCATAAGGTAAGGTAAGTTAAACAAATAAAGTAATTATATGTTTTTCAGTCGGTTTGGTCACGCTACTCTCACCAGGAGTTGTTCAAATTTGAAACCATCGACAGATTTATGCCATTTTAGACACTCTACCCTGCAAGATATTTTCAAAATAATGCTCTTAGTTATATTTGTCTGAGATATCACTGTTGTGGGAGCAGACGTTAAACGATCGAGGTACTATTTTATTCTTAGTGCGAAGATCTTTGTTATCCTATCCGTAGTACTAGATGCATTCTTTATTTTTGATACAAAAACTCGGATGTTTTTTTTTTAAAAAACGAAATAATATCTCTTTCATTTATTGCCTCCGCAAATTTAATAGGCGACCACAAAGACGCTTTAAATCGTTGGATTTATTCAACATCATGCCTGGGTTTTAATCAAAGTAATTAAGACAATTAGCAGAACGTAAAGTCTCTTGGCTGACTACATAATTAAAACCTTAGACTAATATTTTCTAAACATGAGTCTAAAACTGTTGTGTTTAAACACTTTACATGGGTCATATGCTTCATATTCGGCCAGATTTCAGTATCTGTTGTTTGCTTTGTTATTGTATTTTGTTTTTTAAAGAGGAATTAAATGAGCTTTAATGTTCCACGAGCATCCTATTTTTGCCTTTCTAAGCTAACAAAGGTATATTCCATAAAGCTAACAGGGACCACATTGGATTCCCCGCCTTCCCTATGGTTATCTTACGACCCATTCTAACAAATCTGCGGGTTATCTGAAATTTCTGTGTTGTTCGGGAAAAATAAAGTAGAAAAAATATTTTTGATAAATAATGACATTCATTACCGAGATCAAGGCTGACATAACATTTACAATATATCTGTATGCGATCTTGATTATGTCTATGTATAAATAAACTAATATATAATAGCGTGATTTATAACGGAGTTTAAAAGATTAGTCTACTAACATTCACCGAGAGTTGAAAAAATTATCGTAGAATAATTTATAGACGTCATTATAATGGGAATACCGTTATATATGGTGATCTTATCACCCCAAACATAAAATTACTTTTATATGTGAAGAACCAACGGGAAGTTGAATAAAGACATTTTTACGATATAAAGAAAGGCAACCCCTAGTGGTTTATGTTTCTATCATGTTGTTGACCGCTTGTTAATATGTTAAGTTCCGTGGTTTATAATATTTATATTTCAATATTATTGCACAATCTATTAGCGTTATACACCTCGGTTATTTACCTTCCTATACTTAGCGCGGCCATTTATATGACCATATCGGCCAATGGTGTGAAGTGTTCAATAAAACTTAATCCCAGCAAAGTTAGCGCAAAAATAACTCTTTAGTACGACACAAAGCTTTGTTACCTAGTATGTCCCTTATAATGTAAAGGCTAAAGCCACTAGAAAAATACAGCAAACGTGAAGTCTTTTGTTAAGTAGACCGTCCCATGTATTGAAGTAACCAACGAATCATACCCAGCGAAGAAATAGCTCAACACCTTTTAGTTAATTCAATAGTCTTCGCTCGTTCGGCTAAAAGAGGCTTCGGGGCTATTTGTCGGCTCAATGCAGATAGCATGGGCCAAATACCTTACACATGCTCTATACTGCGCCTTTGACGATTTCTTTATCAGGGATATTTGGTGGTTAAAGTGTTATTCATTTGGGACGGGAAAATACTCCATACCTGCGTTTAATTTAAGGTAAGTCTTTTAATCATTTATGAGTAGTTACGCAGCTTTCCCTCATGACGTGATTGATATTTGTAAACGTTGTAGCATTGGGTTGAAAACGTGTTAGAGATTTAAGATCAATGGACGATATTTTCTCTGGCAATTATTAGCTTGTGATTCCATTTTAACCATCGATTTATATTACACATTCGGTTGTGTACGTTATGCACCGTGTGTGTGTGTGCTTGTGTGTGTAGCGTAGTTTCACAGCCAGTTCTTCATTTTTCAATGAATTTGAGATAAGACTGCATGAGTGACATAATGCAATGGATTGATATAGTAATCTACTACATCATACAAACTTCGGGGGTAAGTTGCTTATGTAATTCGTATATTTCGAGAAATTATTGCCTTGATGACAAGAGGTTCATAATCGCCAAAATGCATCATTATTTTTTTCACTTAACGTAATAAACTTGGAAGATATTAGAGCATATATGAATTGCTTAACGAATACGTTTTACATCAGTTTCTGGGTTGTGTTTTCACAATTACGATTCTTATTCTTGAATCGTGAATTTCAACATTTCTAAACAATGTAACTGTCATTTATAGGAAATAAGGCGTGTTGAATATTTTCGGTTTTAAAATTGAAATATGCCTAGATATGTTTGAACGAGTAATAAAGCTTATTTATCCACACTTTAATCCATAAGCAATATTAGTATATTTTTGTGAATACTGTAGCTTACATAAAGGTTGTTTGGTAATCCGATGGATTTTTATTCTTTGTGTTCCATAAGAAGAACGTAAACATGCTCAACAAAGAACAATCTGGATGCATGTTTATATAAATGGTCGGCTAACACAACCAAAAATCTGAATGCAATAACCTCAGTATAAAACATGCATAATTTTACGATTATGATAGTATTTGATACCATAAATCTGATACTATAATGAGCAAATCAATTAACAAAATCTAGAATCAATGTAATAATGATTTTAGTCCCTCTGTTAACACAATAACTTGTCGACTTTACAGTTGGGTTACTGCATTATACTCATTACGTTCCCACAAGACTTGCCTCACAAACGTCACAATGACACGAAATTGAAAATAAACAGTTCCAAAATTACTCTTTATAATAAATGTCGGCGAAGATTGGTTCATACAGACTGGCTATATACAGAATGTATGACATTATAAATAAATCATTTGATTGAGTTAATAATAAAACATAATTGGAAAATTAAACGTTTAAGTTAATTTTTTTTTATTAATTCAATAATGTTTTAATAAAGTTAAGGAAAATAATTAATTCTTGATGTTCCAATGTGTTACACGGAAATTTGAAACATATGATATACGTAATTAGAGCTTCCAATAAAATAATTAGGCTATTTAATAATATTATTATAATATGCGATAAGCATAATTTGAAAAATACGTCGTTTTAGCATATTTTGCCAGAACACGTGTTCGTTGGCTTAGCTTCGCAGTGTGTGAAATGGTGAAATTAGAAACGCGTATTTGTAAAGATTTTTATTATAATGTCAACAACAGAATCTCAATCATATTAGCGCCAATTATACTTGTGTTTGCTTGAAGTATCAGCTTCTTCTTCGGCTTAAGGATCAACGGGGGCAGTGTGAAAGGATTATACCGTATACTAGGGACATCATTATTCTAAAACCATTGTTTAGCAGGGAATTATGAAGCTAAATGACATTCGAGTACGGATAGGGATATTCTTAGTTGTTGCCCCTTCTGTCCGGATCTCAAGATATGATAGAATGTTGGAAGTTTACGTGCTTTAGAGACCTACTTACGACTAACCTTCCATACTCCCATTTTCTATTAAGTCATTCAGGGTGAAAAGTTGTAATTTAACTGTATTGATGCACGCTATCTTACTTTCCAGTTAACTATGATCTGAAGGGCAAAGAAACTTATCACGGATATATCACTGACAGAGAAGTCACCATCTTGGACATGGCATCTCGGAATATTATACGTGTGTTCCTTTTGATATTTGTGCCCGTGTACGGGAGTTTGTTACTGGATAAGCGGGATATTACAGTTAATGTTGGACGTTCAGTGTTTTTAGAACGTCCGGATTTAGTATTTGTGAAAGGTGGACGTGACGAAGAATGCCGAGTGGAAGTAGTAAATACGGACCCTATGACACAAAGAGTTGGAAAATTAGAACCTACGGTAAGTCAGTTTTAATTGTTATATATGGGCCCGCCGAGTCGAGCAGTAAGAGTACTGGGCTCTCGACCAGAATGTACCGGGTTTTAAACTGATTTTTCAAGCCCGGTTTACACATGTCAATGATAGCTTTGATGAGACTAACAAGGAGGATGTTACCTAGTCGTTCGGATGGGACAAAAACCCGAGGTCCGCCCGTGTGCACATTAGAGTGCACGTAAAATAATCCTTGACAGTTGGAATTCTTTGAAGAGTAGGCGGAAACATCGCTATCCGGGTCATAGTTCACCGGAGCATTGTATTGCCGAGTCGTTAAGCACCATTCCTTCCCTATCCTATGTTTTCCCTTTGATACTGGTACAATCAAATGCTACATCGCAATAATACCTAACCTATTTGATTATCGAATGACTGACGTTTGGACAGTGAATAATAAATGCGTATGTTTTATGTTCTATGTCAGTTTCAAGTTTATCACGAAGCTTTCAGTAATCATCACCTCATATAATATTTAATCTTACATCGCTTTTCTCGAGGTGACCAAATCGCAATACTACTCCTTCTTTGTAATTAATTTCGATCTTGAAGTTTTTCATATCGAAATCGTTAAGGCATGTTCATCAGATTCCAGTCTTTCGTAATCCAGGTTTCCCATTTACAGCCATAATCGTCAGAGCTAGTAGGTCTATGTTTAGTACAGATTCTATTTCAACTCAAATATAGGTAAATCGACCAGTTTGTATCACTTGCCTGTCAATGTACATAAATGACAGTGATGTACAGCTCCCCTTTCGGTCCAATTCGAATTCCATTAAATAGATGTCAATATTTTTCAATGCTGTTAAAGTAATTATGTTGTAATTCTAAGCGAAAGAAACGATGTTTACGAGTCCTTAAATAATGGCGCATATTGACAGTGATGTTTAAAACAGTAGGGGTTGTAGCACATTCACTTTTCTTATTATTATACGTAAACTTTGCAAAATACATGTAGCCTTCTAAATCTTTATTCACTATTTTACAGATAGACATTCCAGCTATGTAAAATATATAAATAAAGAATGTGGCAATATGAATCTTGTAAAGGCCTCCTATGGAGGCAAATATACTTTTCAAATAGCTTCAACATAATATAATAAAATTCTATGTTGAAATTAGAAGACATAATTGAACTGTAAATTTCCCTGTTATGGTAATTTTCAACATTTTATTTTCTTGCAGTGTTTAGCACTACTTTCGACTTTCAGTAATGACCAGATTAGCAACAATCTTCCATATTGTCTGTACAATGTCGTCATGTCACGTGGAAAACTTGAAAATATGTGCTTTGTTCTAGAATACTATTCTGAGATAGTTAATGAAAGAAACCCCATTAGAAAACTAACTCAAGCGAAATGATGTCATTGCATCAAGAATAAAGAAAATAGTTTTTGGTTGTGAATAGGAACCCAAGACAAAGACGACGCAAATTTCCGGTTAATCGATTAATTTCGATATAGACCATCAATTTTGTTCACAAGACTAGAGATAGGAGATTTTGACATAATATAAAATGTAAATAATTGAGAAGGGGTTGGGTTAAACTTATTAGTGATAATGATTATCTTAACTTTACAATTTATAGGTCGCATGTGTCTCAACTAAAGGACAACACTGACAATCGAATGTATGAAATTTTATAAAGGGTTAAAGTCAGAGAATATCAAAATTATGCACGCTAAATTGTACTCAAATTCATTATTTAACATTTAATTAAGAAAACAATATCTAAAAATCCAGAGTAGATAAGCTCCCGACATGAATTCAGCCGGATTAAAAAGAGGACCATCAAAAGATTTTAGCGAAACTCATAGGTGGCGCTGGCTTCTGTTGACCATATTCTATATATCGTCTGCAGTGGGATGCCGAATGTTGACACATTTTTAAATCTTTGAAAATACTGAATCGAATTGAACCATGAATCATTTTTGACCCAGTATTCCTTTAGAGACCCAAATTTCAGTAGTTTGCAAGGATTCAGACGGGGAAGCTCAGGGATTTTAACATATGGATTGGAAGGTATTTTTTCTTTCAATAAAAACTCTGTACCGATGTTGTTGCATTCAACTCAAATTGGTCCAAGACAAAACCCTAAATTGCAACAAATGTTTCACCCAATATCATGGATGCATGATCATCGAAGTCATATAGTCTCTTGAAATAGGATTGCACTTATCCAATGTATTTAATGATGTATATGAATTTAAAGGTTTACACATCGTTCTAATTGCATGGCGACTGCAATAAACACGTATAAGCTCAAACCACTATACCCACCATACACAAGTGACAAACACTAAAATCGATCTTGAAGTGAAGGAAAATTTCAAATAATAGAAGAGTATTTATGCAAAGTCTTAGATCTAGTTTAATCTGGTAAAAAGATTAGAATTTGAAAAGGGTCGATGAAAGGTGATCGGTTTTCTATTCAATGTAAGAACCTAGGATTTCAAGCGGTGGTTATTTTATACATATTGGATATGTAAAGAATCGAATATCAAACAAGTATAGGTGTAAAGTATTATAAATATAAAAGATCTATTGGTTTTATATATCATATAGTTCGTATATATTTGATTGACACACAATTGGTGACTTAAACCATAGTACTGTGTTTTTTACTTCAAGCGAGAAAGATGAACGACTGCTGTCGTTTACATCTTTTGCAGCTTGATCCAAGCAGATTATATTTTAAAAAAAAACGAAAAGGACAATAGATTATTGTATTTTGGTGAAAATTCGAGATATTGGGGTGACTTAGTGCATGTTACGTAAATAACAATTAAGGTTACTTGCTTAACATTTGTTCACGTTAATAACGGCTGGGGAACTTAGTAATCGTTTGTTATGATTGTAAATTATGATAAGAATATATTAATTCAAGCTTAAATGCACGTAATGTAGCGTAAAAAAATCGATTAAAATCATACAAAATAATCGTTCCAAGTGGTGATTGATATCGTTGGAGATAAATTATTGAGGAATTAATCGTTTCATCTAAAAGACGAGTTTGATTGAAAAGTTAGTGATTGTGTTAGGTCGATTAATAGTTTATGAGACAACTGATTGACTATATATAGAACCGGAGATCACTACATGTATTTATATACCATACGAAACTTATGCTGTTTGTCTACAATTAGCTCCGCTCGAGATCAGACACGAAGCTAGTTGACCGACATTTTATGTCCCATTTCGACAATTTCGAAAACACTTAAGTATACATCGAAAGTTTTGAGAAGTATTTATTTCGCTTCCATTTCCATGTAATGAAATTGAAAATGTTTATTCAGCGTTTGTGTCCGCGTATTTGATCAGTAATACTATTTTTTCAATATGTCGGCCCTTCTCAAAGTAGATAGATCTCGGTGTGCAGAATGAATTTATGAATTTATACAGCCATTCAGTTAGCTCCCAAATGCCCAAAGTATAAAATGGTGGACGGTTCAAAACACCACCCCTAATATTTACTACTTATTAGTCCACATATTATTGTTTTTTTGGTTTTTTTTAAAAAATAACTTTTAATCATTCCCAGTTTCAAATATCGTTCCATCAGTACTCACATACCAAACATTCTTTGTAGATGAAATAATTGAAATGTCTTTTCATAGTATGAAGGTTTTTTTTTCAATTTTGAACACAAATAATATAGACAAGAATAGACCATAAATTAGACCCCCTGAACACTATTTGACGTGTTGAAATCTATGTGTAAATAGTTATTGAATCAATGACCGAGAATAGACTAGAACCCAGCCATGTATGTATATATATTTTATAGAGGGAGGTGCGGTGTTTGTATAGTCAAACCATTTTTATCCAGTATTTGCAAGATCAAAATATATTACCTTTCTATTCATTGAGCGAATAGTTGGGCTTACTGAACATCGACTAAGTAAAGGTTTTGATTTGTATAGAACAAATTTTAAGGTTGGGTGATCTTATTTGGAAATAAAATATCTGATTTGACTTCCATACATTTCAGGATATATTTCAAATCTACCTCATACGGTAAAGGATAAATCATTATCTTTAAATTGTCCAAGGTAAATAGATTTGATTTAAAAGCAACAGCGACAAAAATATACATGGCTCACGTTTTACTCTGACAGGTTCATTACTATCAAATCAAAGAACAAATAGAAGCATCACTGATTATGATAAAAATCAGTTTTGAACACGCTGTGACAATAATAGTATTTAAATTGGTATCTTGCTGCTTAAACGGTCTCTTGATTGTAACTCGCGTCTCGAAAAACTTGTCAACAGCGTTGATAAATTTGTACGAATTTACAGTTAAAGCTCTGAACGCGTTGAAGAATATAATTCATTGACATTGGCTCTCATGAATCTCGCTCTCGTGGCAATGGTCTCTAATAGAAACTACAATGTTGTAAATTGTCATTTGTTTTTTATTACTTTAATTTTATGTTCTTCTATAGACCTTTCTTCATTAAGCCCATTTCATTTCATTTCGCATACCAGATTAGACAGTCAATTGTGGAATAAGACAACCAGAAACACTATTCAAAATTCCCTCACCTATCTCACACGGCATAAGATATGCTCGCCTTAATTATCCCGGTTGATGCAGAAAACTAGAACTTTAAATCCCATTTTTTCATTTCTATAAAAAGTGGACGAGTCTTTATATAATTGTTTTGCTAGTTAACGCCTCCCTATAACCAGCATTTCAATAGTTTTAATAAGTTGCTGCCAAATCGTTTGAATTGCAGCTTCTTTATAATGCGTGTTTAATACCATTTAAAGTTCACATATTCATTAATTAATAGTATTTTATTTTATAACTGTTATTTATATAATTATAATGATTGACTTATTAATCAATAGTGACATTAATGCTTGTTATTGTACAATTATGGCAAGTAATTAGATTGTTATCTAAATGTATACGTCTATATAATGAGAAGTAGTGTTCCATGACATAAACAGTATTAAACACATCATGTTGTATGATAATTGTTCTTTTTTGAAAACACACACTTATTCTTTAATTGATGATTATTGAGGCAATTTGTACTCCACATGAACCATGTTAAGCCTTTCTTTAATTCTAAAGACCAATAAAAACCAAGCCATCCGTTTATAAAGATACATCAAATGACTTTTACCTTAAAATGTTACGAGTATAGATCTTTAAAATTTAATATGGATTTATATATGAGAGTACATTGATGACAAGTGTTATTACTTGGTGCTCCGTTAAAGTCTACTTATATCAATGGGGTCAAAAAGGAATCTACTACGTTCACATATAACGCCCTACCGGCCACTCCATGTTAAGTCATAGATAGCATGTACCAATTTGTAGTGTATGTCTTCCTATTATAAGTAATGGTAAACTCGTTTAAGATTTGCAATATGCATAAACATGTGGTATTTCCTATTTATAAAAGACGCAGCTAACTCTGATTCAAATAACGTCTTCACCGCAAATTAACACATTTATTACCCCTCTGTTTAATTTTATAGCAGAATGACAAATATTTTGCAAGGCTTAATATAAACCATGGGTTACCGTTCAAGTTCTATAATTTTGTGGTTTAAAACATGTTGATTTATCTGCAGTTGTAATTAGCCACGGACTTACTTTCACTTAATTTTCGTTTGTTGTCGGGTGAATTCAGAGGAATCGACCCACCCCGACCTTGAAACAATCCAGTTTAAACTTATTTAAATAATTAACTAATTTAAACCATTTAAAGAAAATATTCTGAACATATCAAATTAGAACACACCGTTGAGTTTAAGTCGATTTTTCAGGTAGGCTAGAGAATGTTGATATGCACAAATCTCACAGAACGCCTTCATTTAGAATTATGTTGAATGGGTGTAATGTAGAGTCCGTGAGATATTGTTATATAACCTTTACAAAATATTAAAATAAAATGATCAAAGAAAATCTTGTGTATTACAACAAAAAAAGCCACTGTTATTTTCATGTAAAATGGAATCTGACCAAACAAGAGAACGGTAATAATTGGGGCCCTTGCACTCCAAATCGTCCCTCTGCAGGTGTAGTTGGTGTAAGAAGGGCATGCGAAATATGGCAAAGCAGTAACTTACACCACAGAAAAGTGAGAACAGTCTAAGTATTATACTACATACACAGGATAAATATCAGTCTAAACATCTTGAATGCATTCATTATAAATAAATTTTTACATGTAGAAAAACATAAGGCATCCATCTGTTTTATGAATATTTAAAGATAGAGGGATAATACAGGGTTCGCTACTTAAACATATGTTGTTTAGTGTGCTTTAATACGATCTTTATGATATGGTCCATACTTAAAAGTAACTATATAGCAGAGATTAATTAACTTTAACACAATAAGCAATGCCCGTTTTAACAAATCATGTCAAATCTGAAACATAAACTTATGGTAAAGTTGGCAGAAAGCATATTTTACAGAACAATAATATAAACAATAATATTTATTATCATTTATTATAGAATCGGGTCAAATCCTTTTAATCATACTTTTGATTCTTCAAATACTGTTCTGGATATTTGTAAAAGAAAGTGTATAAATTAGCCTAAAAGACTACATTTATTTTATTTAAACATTAATTAAGGACTTCACATAGCTAACATGTTGCAGTTTTTTAATGGCGCAAAACTGCCTTGAGTTGCTTGAATTAAACAACTAAACTCATAGAGAGAGGACTTTTAGCGAATCCTTCTATAACGAGTTCAATAGAAGAAAGTTAGAAATGACTCCAGGCATGCATAGAAGTATTTGTGTAGATAACGTAAAGTAATCCCAGAGAGATAGTTTGTTTTATCTTAAGTTTCAACCTGCTCGATGCATGCTTTCACTGCTTCACTACCATTATATTAATAGCAACAGAAAAGGCACCTAGTAATTATTTTGATGATGTGTACAGATGCTATCTAAATTACCCCGAGGATTAACTGGTATTACTTTTAACCTGACACCCTGTTACTTTATTTAATCTCTAAGAAGTTTTTAATTTTCTTTTGTAGATAGCCTTTGCAAGCTTAGCGTAGGCATGACTATAGTATGCACCAATTTATTCATCTCCACATATTTCATTTTAGAAACTTATAAAACATACTTTATTGAATTAAACCTTTATCGAAGGGGAAAACTTAAATCTTTTGATCATTTAAATTAATCCAATTACATGATTTAATTGGCATCGAAGACTGATTCATTTTTTGTCTGTTCACTGAAAGGTACGCAATTATTTGGCGCCTATTCTGTCTAATTTTACGGTTTCTTAAACATCAAATATTTATAGAGCTACAATTCCCTTTGAATTTGTTTTAAAGTCATTAGTCTTTCTTATACTAGAAGTTGTGCGGATCTGTAAATTAAAGATATCATTAAAGAAGAAATTAAGTTTGCATCGAAATGTATTGCAAATGGTACTAAATATTGGGCAGAATATGCTTATTTCCGAAATAAAAAGAATGGAGTTTATCCTCTCGTCAATACAATCATATTGGGACTAAAATATGGTTACTTTTTATAGTGACACATGCTAGGGAGAGGTGTTTTCCCGGGTAGGGGTGATTTTGATTACCTCTTCATCAAATTCCAGCTGCCATGCAAGGCACGTCATTTTACTTGATCCGATACGAAATGAAAGGACATCGGTTAACGTAAATTTTTTCTACATAACCAGGCTATTGAAGATGGGACAGAAAACGTTCGTTCACCACCAATTTGCCGAAATAGCTGAAATCAATTTTCTAATCAAATGTCTTTTAACGATTTATCGCTCGATTCTATCCAATTCGTCGTTGAGATTTAGTACTTCGCCTACCTGTACTGATTATGACGAGCTTTATTTCTTATTTATTTAAAACAAATATTTTATCCTAGATTTCTTCTTTGTTTATAATGGATGTAAATAGTAACAGATAAAACAATTTTTAAAAAAGTTTTTAGGTTTATCAAAATGTTACGAAGTGCTTAACTCTTCTTATACCTCCATGTATGTAACCTGGGAAAGTGATGAAAAACTGTTTATACACGTACCGAGATTGGGTACAGATACAGTGAACCTCAAGTAGTAGGTGCAGTTACGTCTTTAATCAAACCACACGTTTGAATTTAACCTTTGGTACCCGCTGAGTTACGTTATTTGACTTGATGCTGAGAGCCCAATCTGTTAAAATGGTGCAAAAACCTACGTACTATATTATGGTGTATATTATTATAAACAGGAAGATGGATAATGCGATATCTATCATGGTCATTGGGTACACTCATTGCAATTTCCATTATTTCCTTTCCTATTTAGTCTTTCTTTGAGAGAAATTCCTGACGTTGGGAAGGTGTTACGTCTTTTCCTATGCACTACGAGATAAATGATTCTAGCATGATTCTTAACATGCTTACAGGAAATGCATGTAACAATATTTATATATGATTATACGTATTCTGGTTACTCAGTGCCAACTGCCGCTGTGCAATATTCATTAAAATCATTTTCTGACATCAATAAACAATCAAACTAATGAATGTTCCTCAAGTTTCAGCTTGTTTATAAACAGTCAACTCTAAATACCTATTACTAGCATAAATACACATGTGTAAGGATTTCAATATTTTATAACTCTACACGTGCACTTATGTTCTTATACAGGATTGAGTCACTGTGGGAACAGACTAACACATCAGCTCCTAAAACATACGTTTTAAGTGATGTCATGTCATTGAGCACCAGCTGTGCTCGAAACTAGAACCGGAGATTTGTAAGTTTTTTCCCCGAGTATTAAAATGCAATTGAAAACTGATGGCAGAGCCATGTCGGCTTAAAGGATACACTGAATTAGACTTCATAAAGATCCGAACATAACAAATGGATCTGTATCAGATGACCAATTATTGAGTGCATTACTGGGAGTTGCATAATATATCTAGATCACCACGTACTTTAACTTTGTATGCTAGACGGGATAATGGTTGACTTTCGTTATCAAAAACACAACATTAATGCTTTTTTGCATGTTAACACCAGAAAAAAAAGTTATATCAATAATGACGAACCAAGTGATCTGCACAAGTGTTTCAAAATGTCCCAGTATCCAGAAACAAAGGTAATCAACTGCTTGTTATTATGTTGATGGTCTTCTATATCAATCAGCTAACATTTTACCGGGGCAATATCTATGACTGATGGGTTACCTATCTGGTGGTAATTACCTGTATTCTGTAATGATAAAGATTACCCGTGTTAACTGGTAAACTAACGTATATGACATTCAGAAATAGATTCCATGCCATCTTCGCCGTGTTAACGTTAAAGTTTTCTGATAATAAATCGTGTGATCTCAAGCCATTTAAATACACTCCCTGCGTCAAACTAGCGTAGGAAACTCTCACAGTGATATACTTATAGCAAATGATTCTACAACAAATTAGCCAATTAAACGTTCAGTCTTATAGAGAAATAAATAAGGAAGTCCGATTGTGCTCATTATATTTGGGTTTTCTTAACCCATTACACAACCAGCAGATATAAGCAATTTAATTGGTTGATTCTGTGGGTAAATTAAGTGAGTGACGAAACTTGGTGTATATTTTCATTATATCAAAACCTGGACTAAGTTCGATAATGAACATTTTCTGCTAAGGATAAGCAATTTGATTGGTCAAGACTTTGGGACAAGATAATTGAGTGATGAAACTTCGTGCATAGTTTCATTACATCAATACCTTGACTAAGTTGATGAGAATATTGAGCATTTTCTGCTCAGGCTAAGTGGAGAATCCTATTGATTTTCAACAATTTCCGATAGGGTTATGGCCCTTGATCAATTGAAAATTTATACACAGTGTTTAAGGTCATAAGACGAAGAATCTTATTAATTTTCAATGAGCTGATGATTACTGCCAAAGTTATGGTCCTTGATCACTTTGAAAAATCTTTTCGATGCTCTAGAGGCTAAAGTTAATATCCGATTGACTTTAAATTTATACACAGCGTTTAGGTCATCAGACAAAGAGGCCTATTAACGCTCTTGAGGCTAAAGTTAATACCTGATTGACTTTACATTTATACAGTGTTTAAGGTCAGGCGACGAAGAAGTCTATCGATTTTCAACGGTTTCCGATAATTACTGCAAGAGTTATGGCCCTTGATCACTTTGAAGAGTCTTGTGGACGCTATAGAAGCTAAAGTTAATATCCGAATTTTTACACAGTGTTTAAGGTCAGGCGACGAAGAAGTACATCGATTTTCAACGGTTTCCGATAATTACTGCCAGAGTTATGGACCTTGATCACTTTGAAAAATCTTCTGGATACTCTAGAGGCTAAAGTTAATACCTGACTGTTTTTATATTTATACACAGTGTTTATGGTCATGGGAGAAGTCTAATGATTTTCAAGAATTTCCGATAATTACCGCCAGAGTTATGGCCCTTCATCAATTTGCTTTAGAGAGCATAGTTATCATCTGACTGCTTTTATATTTATGCACCGTGTTTACGCCTATATATTATCGTTTCGATTGACCTTAGATTAATACGAAAAGTTTAAGGTCTTGAGACAAACAAGTATATTGATTTTCAATGATTTTTTGATAACTTGAACAGCTAAATCCATGATATTAAGAGTTTTGTATACTAAACGTTAGCATGGGCCAAACAAATTCTAATGATTTCCTGGTAATTACTTTTAGTGTATTATAAATGTTTCATTACCGACAAAAGTAAAAATTTGCAACAACTCTTGTTGACTGCTCGGATGATTTATCTGCTGTCGGAGCATGTTTCGTTGCCTGACAACCTATCTTTATTTGGTGAGAGTGATGAAACTCAGAGTATAGATTCATTATATCAATACCTTGACTAAGTATGATGAGACTTTTCAGCAAATTGATTGGTCAAGCCTTTGGAAGATAACAACTCTGCTATTAAATATATAATATGCAAGAGCTAAATCTGCCTATTGCAGGTCTTTCTTTAGCCCTGAAATGTTTTCTAAATTATTAATTAGACATTATTAAATTTATCCAGGCCATCATCAACTGCCGGTGGCATCGGATTTCTCCGATATTAAATAGATTAGAACAGTTTAGCCAAATTTTGATTTAAGCTAAAAATGGATGGAGGAGCGACACTTAGCTTCGAACAACCAGTACGGTGGTTAAAATTATTGCAAAGTCAAAGGCTAATATCTTCGCTCGCAAAAGAGTAATTTGAATTACATTATCTATTTTCGAACTATTATAGCAAGAATGGCTAGCACTTTATCTCAATCTTACATAATGTATCTTTAATTGAGGTAGAACGTTTAAACTTGGTGTAGATTTTTATTAGGTGAATGTCTTGACGGAGTTCCATTATTAACAATTTCCGCGAAAGCTAAGCAGAGCTACGAAATTTCAACGGTCTAACTTATGGAGAGTGATGAAACTTAGTGTAGAGTTTCACTACCAGGTACTCCAAAACCTTCACTGAGTACGATCGTGAACATTGTCTGCTTAGACTAAGTGTAGATAATCAGCTTGATTGCTCGATTTTTTTTTAAAAAAAAGATGCATGTGCAATTAATTAATACGTATCATCTATTTAATTGGAATTGCGACGGGGACATTTATGCTAAAAGGTTTCTACCAACTTCCACAGATATACCACAGTCTGACTAAAGTGTGCACCCAACAGCAAGATCGATACACTTCCAAGCAAAACATTCCGTAGTAAAAATTGATGGTCCGTTTATTTGTTCAGCACTAGGCTTACAGTAACGATGAAAAGTTGCAAAACCGGAAGGTCATCTTTTCAAAATTGATTTTAAAAGTCTTTTAATGATATCCCCACGCTTCCCTTTCTGTCGATTTAATGGCTAACAGTTTTTACTACCTAAGGGCGAACATTACACAAGTAAATGGATTGGTGATTTCCAAGTTAACAACCACAACACGTGGATTGAAAGATCAATGTCGAGAGAATGGATGGCCACGCAGCAAAAGTTGCCTACGGCTCAATATCTTTTAAAGACTAAATACCGCTAAGTAGTAGACTAGCTAAATTCATAGGATTACGTGATCTTTGTACCTTGGGCTTTTTATAAGTTAAAATATTCTTTCATAGTGCTCTTAGATCCAGTCTCAATATAGATTCGTATAAAAAGCCAATTCACACATTATCTCGAACTTTTGACACTATTTCACTTGGCGGATTTGAATGCAGCTTTTCAAGAGTGCTGAGTAAGCTGAAATTACGTTTGTGTCATACAATCGGACGACGTAAATGCGCTTTCTGTTACGATCAATGAATATACTAGTTTATAAAATCCATTTCCAATTCTAGATTCAAATCAGGAAGTACGTGCGGCCAGGTTTTCTGCATTATCCATGTAGTGGTAGTTCTTGGAATTCATTATTAATTTTAATAAATGTATTTGGGGAATTCTGATTGCTTTAGCAGTTTTGTGCGTTTGTATTATTCCACATGTGCAATTATCAATTAAATCCGATATCAATACTAATTACTGCACTATTGCGAAATTATTTTGTAAATATGCCAGGAACGTTCTTATATTAATTAGTATTGCATATAATGGTAGCGCAAATATTTACATAGCCTATGGCAAACGTTCAGTAACACCAAACTCCATTCAGTAGAACGCAACTTCAATGGAGGTAATATTATGGAATACGACAGTTTATGATTTACATTCCATGCATACCAGTGCAACGATTTAATTTGGCATGTTTTGGTAAGTGAATGGTATGGGTGGCTTTGTTTAAGATAAGTTGAATTGCATGTTTGATTTGGATATCAGTTATGCATTGCCATACAAACGCTTTTTAAATAAATATATTTCACGGAACGGTCGATTGTGTGAACAATTTATTAAAGCGATGGATAGGTGTCCTTGGCAAGATTCTAGGTGGCCTACATGCCGAGGGCAAAGAATCACTGGATATAAGCTCGCTATTATTCTTGGTCATATGGTAATAATTCTTGCATGTGGTTTTTATACTGCCCTGGAGAAATAAATCATTCGATACATACACAGTGAGAAAACTTCCCGAACTCGCGTTACATCGTTAATTATACCATCTTAAAAGCTTTCACACTACAAGGTTTAATTCAGAACTTCAACTTAAGGAAAAGGTTAGATTCAAAGCACTTGTCATTTTAACTGTTTATGTACTTGTAAGTTACCAGTGTTAACCTCGTCATGGGTACAAAGATTGCGCCATAAATTACTACCCTGTGTTTGTGTACAGCAAGTTTGTATGGACTATTAGGCCTTTTCATTACCCTAAACTGAATATTCAAATTCTCATATATGGTTTCGTGAAATAGTCTGGTTACAGAAATCCTAGTTAGCAATAGTGGTTGGTAATCGTGGTTTTAGTTACTAACAAAATTGAACAATGAAATTTCGTAACCCCATTAAGGAAATCTGGCGACCATCTCCAAACGACCTAGTATTTTAATTAAAAATTTTAAGGCCATTTCTTAACATGTTGGCGTTCGATTTTCATATTTAACCCTACTTTAATTTGTGGTGTACTGGTCAATCTCGCATTGCCATCAGTCCAAATATTTATTGTATATTTATGCCACGACTCATAGAACTTTTTGCAAGGTCAATAGTGAATTCACTAAGATGGCTGGAGAGGAGTATGTGCTATCGTAGTGACGCCAGCAGTAATGAAAACTCCCGAATCTACTGCACATCTCCATGGCAGAAACCCAATAGAGAACATTCCAGAAACTCCGTCGTTTAGCACGTTAAGACTAACACCACACAACTGCGCCCCTTTTCTATCTATCTTTGTCGTTCCGTAGTCTCGATGCTGTGAGCCGGAGTGCTATAATTGTACTACAGTAAATGAAGTATATGCCGGACCACTTACTTCAAATTGCACCCAAGTACCACGAACCTGTGCAAATATAACACTCATAGAGACCAGTGGACTTCATTACAGCCACAATGGTGTCAAAGACCATTCACAAAACTGTTAGTTACATAAATTCATCACGGTAGCAAAATAGTGGTTGATACGACCTTGAGTCCATGACACGTCTAATTAAAGTAAAGAAACCGTAGTATAAAGTAAACCTCCAAAACCAAAGGATTCTAAATGTCAATTTCAGTGTAATCGCGTTAAATGTTAATGTAACACTAATCTGATAAGAGATTGCATATCTTGAATGTGATCACATTAACTCCAAAACATGTAACCCATATAAACAAATCTTCTATTTATAAGGACGTTGCTCTGTTTTACTTAGCTTTCTTCACTAACCAAAAGGATTATCTTTGCTGTTATGGACCTACTTTTAGGAACTTTCTCACGGTAGATTTTTTGATATGTTAATAAAGAGTCCATGTGGATTTTATGAGCGTGTTTCTGTACCCAAAAGTTTAGGATAGTGAGCCGTGTACAATGAGGGAAACACTTGTTAATCAGTAGTTAATATAAGCGCGGTTTTAACATGAAAACTAGGACGTTAAACCCCATTTCATTTTAACACCAACTCGCCATCATATTTGAAATCCAGCAAATCTTGATGTTAAAAGATGTTTCGAATTGAAATAAAAAACACATTGCAGGGTTTATTTTTTTAAAATTTAATTATGATCTTTATAATGTAGCACACTGAGCAGAAACGATATCTGTTCAATACTCTTTGATGAAATGCTGATCCGTATTGATTCTATGTAAAAACTTTGTCAGATCAAATATAATTTAAACGGGTACCATCGGTCTCTTTAAGTCAGTGCACTTTGTTTGAGAAAAAAATAACGTACTATCAGTTCATTTCTTTCTCCAAGTCAGTGCAACTGTCTGGGAAAAAGGAGTGGATGCTACTAGATTCAATCATTACATAGATCAAATACCATATTAAACAGCAACCATCGGTACTTTCTTTACTGTTGACGACTTCGTTAAAAATATTATATAATTTACTGTAAAAATGACATAAAATCAATACTCTAAATCAATTGCTGACAGATCGGGCGTTTGTGATAGTGTCTACATTGATTTAGTTGGAAGTCTCTTCTTTATCTAATCTTTAACAGTGATTTACTAAGTGAACCAGGATTTTTTTATAGCTAGAACTTAGTTCTGGAGCTGAAATAGAACTTCTAAAGGCAAAATTCTCGTTTATATTTCTTTAGACTTGTGGACAACCGATCATTTTTTAAGTCTAAATTTTATCAATAATTCGTAATGAAAGCTCTTCCAATCATTTTAATCGCCCTTGTTAAAACGTGAACAGAGCCTGGTCATCCATTTACCAATCAACATATTTGGTCACCATCCGCAATTTGTTGGTGACAATGTGGACCAGAATGTTACATGGATATGAACGTGCTGTCTTCTGTATGAAATCCACAAAGTTCTCGAAGCAAAAACCTCTCCATGATTGACTTGGTAAAAAATTACAATATATGCCTTTAAGGGCCCAGGTGTAGGTCAATTCATTATCTAAGCAATGCCATGTCATTTTTTGTTTATGTATAATAACTGGAAGGAAGAACGCCGATGTTCATCCTCCCCATGTGTTCAATTATAACTTAATATAGGCTGATAAAACCTGTTCATATATTTATTACTAACACCTGGGCCTGTGTACGTTTCGACTAAAAGCATTATACGCCTGTAAATCACACGAGTTATCTTCAAGTCGGCCAATGAGGGTATTCAATTGTTTTATTATTCTAGGTTACCGTTGAGCTTAATCCGATTAAATCCTAACCGGGAGATTATCTACCCTTGATATTTTGAATTAATTAAATGTTAAATAATCAATCTGAATACCTTTGAGGGTGGATTAAGTCGTGAAAACTTAGATATTGCCCGAAAACATGCAAGTGACGATCAGCGGCTTTAAGAAAATATCTCAACCAATCACTACTGCTAAAATATGATTCTATTGAAACAACATCAGTTATTGGGATTGACAGAACTGTGACAGCAGTTAATTTCCAGTTAATGTAAATTCGGAGCGCCCAGGACTCCCAGCATCTCTAATGTTAAAGCATGGTTACTTTGCTGTTCTGGCATCAAGGCTTTCGATAAGACATTACGTTGATGGTTTAGAAATACATTGCAGAGTTGAATTTAATTTGTTCCTCAGACCATTGTTGTTGTTTTCAAATAGGCATTCTATTGTCTTGGACTCAGACTCATATTGTAATTCCAATTCTTAGTCTGCTTTCAACAAAAGGTACATTTTACATTTTGAGGTTTCAGACAATAAGTTTTGTGGATCAAAATCTGATTATTCTAGATTCTGAGATGCTCCATATCTTCTTTTCATCCACCTTTTTAGTCATTTGACCATCCACCTTGGTTATGGTTCTGTCTAGTTACTGGGTAGTTCCTCCCCTGATCACTATTTTTCTGGTCATTATGATTTTCCATCTTTGTTAAGGATCGATCTAGATACTGCAATATACCAATTTGTTGTGGTTCAGTCTAGACTCAACGATGTTCCATCTCTATTAAGGTTCGGTCTAGTCGTTGTGATGTCCCATCGTCTTGTGAGGTTTCATGAGCTACCATCTCATCTTCATTAGCCCAGTAGAAGTAGGACGTTAAACCTCATTTTATTACATGAGCTACCATGATATTCTCTTGAAAGGGCGACCAGGTCTCGTCCTGACGTTGTTCCTCTTGAAAGGACAACCAGATCTCGTCGTGACGTTGTTCTAAATTTTGTTACGGTTTCGGACAGTCGTGATTTATTTATTGAGGTCGAAAATCTGTCCATTATCTGTTGTCTAATACTAGACGTGATGCTTTTTAACAGCCAGACTAAATATGTTGTTTTTAAATTTTTGTTAACGTGTAGACATATAAGTGAACTAAGTTATCAGGGTTATGATAAAAGGAAAACAACCAGTGTTTATAATTTATCTTAGCAGGGTGATAACCACTTGATATTTACCACCATATACCCCCAGCATTACATATTAATCTGATTTCAAAATGTCAACCCAGATAGGATACAGACGGTGCTAGATTATATAGACCCTTTAACACAGATTGATACAGTTTGTGTTTTTTAACTTAAAGATAAACATAAGACTCATTTTTAAATATTTGTTGTTTTTTTTAAAAGCAACCCTTTTTTTTCAAGAAATCAACCTTTTACATATCAAATCCCGTTATCAAGCCACGATCGTACATAATCATGTAGGTGACAGGCCTTAGTAGGTGACGGGCCTTATCAACACGAAAAACAATAGGATATTTGATTATGTCAAGAGAAGCATCAGTAGGATTTGTCAACATGTTGTTGCTATGCACATTAAACGTTTGAAGTATTCTGCACTCGACTTTTATGTAAATGGATTATGGTTTACATTCAAATCTATATCAGGCCCCACAACCGCTAATCTGTTTTACCGGTAAAATGGTAGATATCATAAGACTTGAAGCATTTACAAACCTGTCAGAATATGTCAGACGTTTTTCTTTCACTTAAAATGGAATTTTAAAGAGAGGTTTTTGATTCGGGAGACCCTATTTGCCCTCTCTGATAACGTCGAGCAAACACATTACCAAAGTGTTAAATACTCTTGATAAGTGTAGATATACATCAAATCTTTTCTTGTTTAACCAAAAGACTTTAAATCTACCTTATATTTGTGGCCTTGTAGGTTTTAAGCAGTGTGTCAATATGGATGATTGACAGTTACCTGTGATGTAGAGAATATGTAATAGAGAGGGGCATGGCTTCTAAGACCATCTTATATATCAAAGCTTTTTTGTTACAATGTTCCAAGGCGTCTTGCATAGTTAATATTAAAATGTAAATACATAATCATATCTTTATGAATCAAGTTAAATGATCTTAATCCGAGGGTATATACTACTGGTTTATCTACATTTAGAGGGGAATAGTAGTGGATATGTACTAACATAATAACACCGAATAGTAATAACACGGGGTAATGGTTCCTGAGACCAGCTATGTATTATTATTTTCATAATGCCACAGATCACAAATTGTGGTAACTTATAGTAAACCTAACAGTGTCACAATTGCTCTCCTGGTTGAATATAGATCTTCGATTAATGTTCAATTATATTGCTAATGAAACAATGTCCCTTTAACGTCTTCAATAATCATTGTTAAGTAACTAAACGCCTACGATTAGCTAATTCATAAGATATAATCTATGTGCAGTTTATATTTATTTATTTAAAGATCGCGTCTGTTGATAGGGAACAGTTGTATCAAATTCTTTTGACTTTTTCAAAACTAATGAAAAGTTTATGTTCAGATTAGTAAAACGGAATCATGATGTGTGTCGTTTCTTTATCTACATCTTTAAATAATCACCATGCATTAGAGATATCAGACTTGTAGCTATTGGGGATAAAAGATTACACTCAAGGCAGCCTATAGTAATATTACACTACATAATGCATATCTTTCTAGGACGCGAAATCTAAATTTATGTTTGCTTCTGTTTACGCCGTTTTGCCCATGACTTTAAATGAATATTAATCACAGGAGTAAAATGCATAGCGAAGACAGAACATTTATAAATAAGACATCAAATCAAAGCAAAAACTGATTTATGGTAGATAAAACAACAAGTATACCGCCGTAAAGAAACGCATAAATTTCTGATTTTTTTCTAAGCACAAAGAAGTTTGAGATGCGTTAATCTCTTATAATGTAAATATTGTTTGTGTGTACCGTATGTCGACATGGATGTAAATGTTTTGAACCGGTTTGCATGTAAAACCCTTTTCATGATATTATCGTAAATGTATGTTTTAAGTGATGACCATTATTGGTCTTAATTACTCAATTTAGGATCACGTGAAACTTACAAATGTTTAGTGGAAAAGGTGATTTCATAGAGTTCCTCTGTTATTAAGCATAAAAAATATACTATTTCCTCTAAAATGGTCGAAAATGACTTAATTTCAAGTCATTAGGAAATATTAAGCTCAGTTAGATAGGTAATAAATTTGCATTCTCAACAGTTTGATCCTAAAAATTCAATTATTTTCACTACATCTGGACGAGTTTCCTAGTCTAAATATTGTAACCAACATGATCACTGCAATTTAATTGCATGACTCATAACTATGACATTTTATTTGCTAACGGGCCAAGATCCTTGAAGAGGGTAATTCACTTTAGAATTGCTTCTGAATCTGGCTACTATTGTCTGCTTCTTCAACCGTCTGATTACGTAAACGTTAGTTCGCTGTTGTCAGTCGATAGCTGTATGTTGTGTTTCGGACCACTTTACACAGTCGTTCTATGTAACAAGAACATTTATTCCTACAAAAGATGTGGTAACAACATTTAATTTAGTAGTTTGGGTCACGTTTAAAGGTTATGATCCCTTGATTAAAATGAAAATGTCGACTTGGTTAAATCTGATGTATGAATTTGTTTCTGTAAAAGGATACTGGTCTATTGCATCTAAATAAATATAACACAACTTTCAATAATTGTTGCTTGTATTGTTTTTACAAGAACTGGTTTACAAATAAATAATTTATATGGTTCGAAGGGAAGGGGAAAACGGATTTTGGTCACACAACGGACCTCCTCACTCGTCCGTCAAAAACTTCAACCACTCAAGATTTGTTCAAAGAAACGTAAATTTAAATATTTATCACGACTTAATTCACATTAAGTGTCCTGCAAACTTTCTATTTTGAGCGCAAATGTCATTGCAATCAAGTCAATATACTAAAATCTATATTTAAAAAAAATAAATAAACAAGTTATTTTATTGTATACAATATCAAAATTCAGTTGTTTTGCATCAAAATTAATTGATATAATTTTAGACCAATGACATCATTTTTATTCGCTCAGTATTGCGAATGACACAGGATAAGATGCCATCAAATTCAGAACATGCTTTGAGACGGTATTATGTTGTAGAAACACTAACATTATTTGGACAACATCGTGGCGTATGAATATCCTGTCCAGAGATCTGTTGATGAATCTGCAGAGTGAAAAGCAGTTGTCTTTTGTTTTTCTGGTGGACATCTGCTATGTGATCTTGACATGTAGCCAAAGTGTTAACAACCATAACCTGTCACACGTCATAAGGTCAACAGCCTGGAAGACCTCCAAATCATTGAAAGCGTTCCACTTGAAAACTCTTCTAAATGCTAAAGAGAAGAAAAGAATTCAATACATTTATAATTAAATATATTTCTAACAAAGGTGATGTATCTCAATGATCTGCATAGAGGCACGTGTTTAATTCCACATCGCCATTGGCAAGCAACGGCTTCTTCACACACCACTTTTGTTCTCCATTTTTGTTAAAGGACTTCCGGCAGTGGGCATGTTACTAATCATTCAGATTGGTTTCAACACTTTGTATCTTGTAAGAGGATTTATGAGAGATCATATAAGGTTCTAGTTTTCAGTCTAGAAATAGAAATGTAGGGTTGGCGCGGAAAGCGCAATCTTTCATCATTTCCAAAACAGAAAGGGAAACAAATCGTTACATTTGAGTTAGAGCTGTAGAGATTCAAAAACATTTATAAAGGTTTAAATACTGTAAGGCAACACCTTGATTTTCGGGTTAGACATATTTTAATCAAATCAACATTAAACATAACATCATTATAGATCAAATGTTAGCATTAAACAGGGCAGTATATAAAACAGGTTAGCTAACATGGACCATGGCAGTACATAATAATGGTTAGCTAACATTAAACATGACAGTGTTATATATTAATCCACAATAGTCTGAGCTCTACATATGACAGTAATCTTCATTTTAAAAAACATAGATCTGCACTCGTATTGCCTTTCAAGATTAACTTTGATATATTAACACGATTTTTATGGTGGGAGCCAATTATTAAACGCGTTACTCTACACTTGCATCTAACACCTTCTCTCTTAATTTACGATTTTGAGAACAATGCCAAGTTTTGCTGGGAACACCTTAACACAATACGCCGATTCATTGTTAACATTTAAATAATGGAGCCATTAGGCGCATTAAATACCCACTTCCGACTTCTTGCATCGTAAACAAAAAACGCTTATTCATGGAGTTTGAAAACCAGGTTTTTACTGACAATAATTTATAATGAGTTTTGAGATCATTTTATGGAGCCCTTTTCATCTGCTTCGTATCATTAACACATTAAAGCTTAAAGAAGAAATTCAATACTTTAAAACCTTTATTCTCATCGTTCGTATACTACAACTCCTTTATTTCTCAAAAGATTTCACACCCGAGATTGTCTTTCGCGGGAGTGATCTAGTACATTGTATTTATTTGAAAAATTCAATATGACAAACAGGTAGTTTAGTAATAGTAAATTAGGCCAACTATTATGTCTGATGAGGGGCCTTTTGAAATTGGATTGCATTTGCATAAGTAGTTTTACATGTACAATACATAACTAAACCTCTACTCGCACAGTATAAAAAAAATATCTAAAGAATTCGAGAAGATGATTCTTGAAATAGCCAGAAGTAAGGTTGCAACGGGAAAATTGTGAATAACGTAATGTTGTTGTAATAGTAGCTTTGAAGAGAATTACAAAAGAACAATATTTGGGGAATAGTTAATGATTCATTTGACAGACGCGCCTGTTCGATAAGGCATTTATACCACGCAGATTGTATTATAATAAGTAACAATCGCCGATAGTGAGACATAATACCGTTTCTTCTTTTTTTTTTAAAAAAAAAAGAAATACCCTGCAATACTGACTATTTCCTGTTTTATCAATGCTATGGTTTAAGAAAGGTATTTCAAATAATACACAATGATCCCAGTTTGTACTTGCAAAGCAACGTAACACCCTCTGTACATAAATTTACGAGTATGTCGAGGAGATAGTATTGTGAGAACTTTTGAAATAAGACGTTAGCTCAGGTGCGTGAATGGTAATTCATATGTATATGTACACCTCTCATACTCTTAATCATTTATTACAAGTCAAGATACATTGATATACAGTTCAACAGGGTAGACACCATCTTAAAACAATGACTTTATCTGCCATGTTGATTAGGTTGGACAGCTGCAATATAACCTTATGTGATAAATTTTCAAAAATATATCCTCAGATACAAAAAGGCCCTATGATTGTTTACTTAAAAATATATAGAATATTTCATGACAGGGGATTTCTATTGTACCATTAAAGTATAAGTGCCATTCCAATCTGGCAAATTAACTGGACATCCAACAAGAAGTCCGATATCTTATTGGAGGTTCGTCGTATTATGACGATTTACAGTCTATCAGAAGACGACCCACTGAATTCATACACTGCTACGATTGACAATCCATGAATCAGCCGAGTTCATAACATGAATAAAATATCGTTCCTCAGCTCCTTTGTAGCTCTATTCAAAACTATGATATGCAAATAGATAATTAAGTCTGAACAAATCTATATTATTTAAAAGTAGCTTAATAATATTCGTTTCGCTTGTTTAGCGATTTCGAAAATTGTAAACATAAGGAACGAATAAACGAAACGAATTATTCTTGTTCCATATAGTTCAATTAGAATAATGATTATAATAATAGCAATGTCTGATTTATTATTAGTTATATAATCAAATAGCCCGCCAGTTTTACATAGAATCTATATATTTATTTATGTTCATAACGCCCTATTGTTAGTTTAGGCTTCATGGAAGGTTTTGGGAACGGCGGCCACATTAATCTTCTGGTCTATTAATCAATGTAATAAATAACCGTTTGTTAGTTTATTGTGAAAGTGTTGAACACTAAGATCAACTAAAGACGAGTTTGTTGAGTCTATATTCCTTCTTTTCTTAATATTTATTGGGAAGCTAAGATGAGGCGTCAGACGATTCTTCGAGTCATTGGAATCACTTCAAGTGTACTTTAATAGTCGACTAAACACAAATGAACCTCGATCTTACGGAGCAGCCATTCATCAAACAATTACACAAATTCATAGTTTTTCGCATTGATTCAATGCTGTTTTCTTAAACTTATTGATAGTATGTATTTGCCAAAAACGTACTTTCCACGCGAGTTAATTTGATAGAAAGTGTCATGTCTTCATACATTACATAAATACTGACATTTTCTCGTTGATTCAACGTTGTTTTTCTTAAACTTATTGATAGTATGTATTCGCGAAAAGGTACTTTCCACACGAGTAATTTTGATAGCCAATGTCGTGTTTCCATAGATTAATTATTCGTTTTGAATTCCAACCTGAATGCCCCCTGGTATGCAGCGGCATTTCTTACACTTAAACTACACAAGATTTTGAAAGGATTTGGTAAGCGGATCATGATTTACAATTGAGTGTATTATTCTTACTGTTTATATGCAATTACACAACTGTCGTCAACATGTTTTATTCGAGTTAAAAAAAACCCAGTAAGTTTTCTTTGCCAAGTCATATGGTTCAGTGAATTAAGACGGAATTTCTCTTGCCGAGAGACCATACATTACCTCAGATTGTTAGGACCTTCTATAGTCCAATGACTGTTGGTGAATGGTCTTGTAAATTTGTTGCATTGATAAGCAATAAAAGGGTGTATAGAATAAATAAGGGGGTTGGCCTATGTACTGACTTATTCTTTCACTACTAAATCTCTTGGTCATTAAATTATAGTCACTTAACGATAACTGTCATATTAAAAATATGTCAAAAAATCAACGCGGTATCTAAATCATACCCTAACATTGTTATCAGCTATATCATTAGCTTTTTAGACATATTTAGATATTAAAATATTGGTATATTTTTAGACGAGGACAATGATAACTTTAGACATGTATTATTCCAAGGCTGTCATTCATACCTCATCTGTCTGACGATTTCTTCTGTTGGGTATTTATGAATGAATATAAATCATGAATAATGGATATTTCTATCTTTTGTAATAAACAGGTCTAGGGCACATCTGCCTATACTGTTAAGGCTAGGCTAACACTGTCTGACGTTTAGTCAATGGCCGGCGCAGGATATTTAGTTAGGGGAGCTTTCCACCCCTCCCCCCATCATCCCGTACCAAGTCCCACGTTTCACTGAATCAGAATGCAGATTATAGGGTGAATTTTATATACTGTTATGGAAGAGGGGAGGGGGCGCACTTGGACCCGCCACCGCTGTTTATTATAAGCTTTACTCTGCGGACAAACTCAATAATACATTTTTGTCCAAGGGTTACGTGAAAGAATCAAACTTGGCTGTTTGCCCTGCATAAATTGACGAATGGTCAACAAATATCAAGTGGCTAAAATTACCGACGAGGTCTGGTTTCCTTTTTCAACTTTGTTAATGTTAAATGCAATATTTATCAAATGGTCTACCTAACTTAAAGTTTTCTATTCTGATTTAATACAGTTGTCAAACATAGAGATATGCATTCCAATATCCCTGAATCTGGTACTGATGTTCTCTGAGCACTGTTTCTGAATTTTCTGTTTGTTTTTGTTATCCCTTTCCCCATATAAAACGTATCAAGATGAACCATGTACTAACTTGGTTGTCAACGATTTGATAAGTTTGGACAGATCGAGATCTGCTATAGAAAAGATAACAAACAGCAGGTAAAATATGTCCATAAAACAGACAGGAGTTTTAATAACAACATCCAGACTACCTTCCGTTGCTGTAGATAACTTCTAAAAGCAGTTAATACCGATTAAATAATATAAAGAACACTCGATTCTTTAAATGTATAAATTAGACAATTCTGTTTTTCAGATTTTTCTGCTTAATGTTTATAAATATAGATAATTTCAAAAGCAAATATTTTTAGCAGGCGGATACATATACATGTGTACCTGAGATATTGATAAATTTCGGCTTCACTGGGCTTCCGCTGCGACAATTTAAACTACATCGTATGGACATTTGTTATCTAGTTGTTTTTATGATTAATATCTTGGACCTACATGTATATATGTATATTAATCCGCCGATAACCTAACAAGATGAATAGGTACTATCTCACAGTTTAAGTAAAACGTATGTGAAAGAAATAGAGCGGTTCTCGGCTATACGCGGATGTCATTCCCGCCCTGTTATAAAGTAGGTAATATGAATGGTGAAAGCCTAATTGGTGGGAAAGGGGGTACAGTTAAATGTCCACTCGACACAAACGAAGTCAATTCTCGTACAATTTTATTTCAATATATCGCTTGCGCGTAGGACTCTCTAGCAAAATGGAGAACCTGAAGGACCCGAAAAATATCCCACAAGGCTGGGCAGGCGTTCCTATTCCTCGTCACGCACAAACTTGGGATAGCAACCACGCTACTGGCCTCAAAGACATACGGTATGGTATAAAGTACCCAGATGCCTAACTGTGAGACTTTTTTCAATTTGAAAACAAATTTTATGCATAATTATAGTATTTGCGGTATCGGTGTGGAATGGTTGAAACTTTTCGTTTTGTTTTATCAACTGTGCATGTGTATTTGTAAATAAAGCATAGATATTCAGTGCCAGAACAGGGAATTATTTAAAGCACCAGATTAAGAACAAATGAAGAAGTTCCATTTCATTTGCAATCTGTGGCGCCATGACATCGATAATATAAATATGTTATGTTTGTGTAGTTTAATGTAAAAACATCGTATTTACATGTACATACATTTTTAAACAAAGTAACAAGTTCATAACTTGTTTTTTCGGACTACGCCTTTAAAGTTATGTGAAAGTCAATTATAAATATGTTATAAGAATATGTCGGCATGTTCAAGAGAACCTAAAGTCGGTGAGGATCAATTCTAAAGCTCGTGTTTATTAAACTTAAAGCCCTCGGGCAACCCCTCGTATTACAAGAATATGTTATCATATTACTTCAGAATCTTTAAAAGCGTTTGTGACTAACAATATTAGGTTATTGGTTTCTCCCCTGGTTTAAATTATGTGATGTATTCATACATGACCTAGTAGAGATACATCACTATAGAAACACATACAATGAACATTTACTAATTGCTAAACAGACGAGACAAGAATTTAATATCATAACCCTTTATATTAAAGGAGCTAAATCGCTAATATTTGGGACCTAGAAATTGACACAAATGTGTAGCAACTAGCAACGCATATAGTAATGTAATATAAAGTTATATAAACTGATTTATATTCAATCGTTTCTGATTTTACTGTAATTTCAAATCAGTTATGTTCGGCAAAATACGCGAGAAGTCTCAATCGAATGGCACTCTCTAGCATCCGGTTATTCCAGTAGTATATATTGCGCATGTTCTCCAGATAAGACTATGCCACCACCATTTGACATGGCTTACGGAATATGTCTAGTCGCGTTACAAATGGCACTGAAACGCATGATGGTACACGATTCGTGTACCAATGGTAAAGTGTTGCTTTTTTGTCTTAAATATTGTATATCAGAAGCCCATCTTTTCCCGGTAAGATTACAACATCAATCCGTGTTTTCAATGTCGAAGACTGTGGATGATACTGTGTTAAAGACTTAGCTACTTTAAATCCAGCTCAACCTTAAAGGTCATGGTATCCTTAAGGGTTGGAATAAAAGTTTTACATTTATTTGTGATGTGTTACTTCAGTTAGTGATAAATCTTCCAAGCGTTGATCAGTTTTCAAATGGAGAGCAAAAGTTTATTTTTAAAAGGGCGCCATGCTTAATGACGGCGACATTTTATTAAAAAATGATTAATAGTAAATGAGCGGCATCTCAGGACAAATTTACTGAAATCATCGACTATTCATTTTAAAAAATCGGTTATTTTCAACATCGACCCGTTCTCTATCGGCTTCGTATTTAAAAGAAAAAATATATATCTGCCCCATAATAAAGTAAGAAATTGAATAAAAACTACGTCTTCATTTTTAAATTTTACTGCAGTTTATGGGCATTAAAATATCGATTTCCAAATAACGTCGATCAGACAGTCATCAGCAATGCCTGCTTCCCATGATTTGCGAAGACTGCCAATTCCCAGACGAAACAGTTTCACACCGGCTCCGATACGGATAATATAAAACTGTGGGCGTCAATTGTGTTGATATAAGAGACTATCAATTGTTAATATTATAAGAGAGTCTATTATGGGGGTTGTGCAAAATGTTCGGGGGTTTCTTTTTATATATCATATAATACCTGTGTCTATTGTGTTTTTAGTATCCTTAAAGATATCTAACAACGTCCACGGTAGATTAATATAGTTATACCATATAATATCAAAGTATCTAACAGCCAGATATAATATCATAAAGTCAGGTATTAAAATAGAAACTTAACCCTTCAGGTCACAATAGACAACTATTGAGATGATGGCTTCTGTTTGAGATGACAGGACAGGCTGTAGTAAATGATACCTATCTTTATCAAGTGATATTGAATCTGTCAGTACCACGTGTCAGAAGGCGAATAGAACCCACTTTACACTAGCATTATCACCAGGAAAATATAAGCAGCTTGAAAACCTTTATTTCTTTCTTTCTTTGACATCTCTATTAAACTGAGAAACCCGGTTAGCTTCTTCATTTACCCTTGTTAAACCTTCATTGTGGGAATGGACAGTCATTTAATGGTTCAATACTCAAGAAGTAATAGTTCTCGTTAGAAGACGAGGCACTATTAATTGTGTGTGTGTGTGGGGGGGGGGGCAAAATGGATTTGACACTAACAAGTCGTTTAGGAACTAACGTATATATATTTGTGTTTAAATAATTCGCTTGCGCGCATGTACAAACCCGCACAAGGTTGAAGGCGCACCCAAGTGGCACTCATTTTAACAAATTAAGATAGTGCAAATTTTATTTTGATCAAATTAATGATTTTATAATGAAACAAAAAATAATTATGTATACGGTCGGTCAGCTATGTCTAGCAACTTAGGTATCGTGCGCGGATAAATCTATTTTTTATTGATTTGAAGTTTCACTCACATATTTGTACTGAGATGTTGTATTTAATGGTATTTACATTCGCCAGCCTTTCAAAGTTTCATCTTTAGGCAGTGATTTTACCTGTCAACGATAACAGAAATACCCCAAAAAGGAAATTGTACACCTTTTTGTCCTTAGATATATTTAATTTTACTTTTACCATTTAATTTACGTAGCCATATTGTAATGTGGGGTCTTGGTACGTGACCCAATCATCCCACCCTTTAACGCACTACCAATAACAGTTCTACACGAAAAACATGGCCTGTGTCAACTTTCCATTTCTTTTTGTCAATTAAATAACTCTTTATCTAGATGGCTCAAACAAATCATTGTAAGTGATATTTTTGTCAAAAGGTGTGTAATGGCGGCTAGTCTGTTATTGACTGGGGATTATTTTACTAGCAAATTGGGTCTGTGTATGAAGAGGTCCTGGGTAAACACTTATAATTGATGTTTAAAAAGAAAGCAGAAAGAATATTGTAGCAAGGGAGCGAGAAGACGTACTTCAAATATAAATCAGATAAAAGATTGTCACAGTACTTAACCAAATACTCGAAAAAGTTTTCCTGGAGAAAACTAATTTGACAGGCTTGAATAAATCGTGTTATGGTCTCTTAATAGAAAGCTATTATATGCATTGGTACATGTCCTGTAAAGATTTTAAAGATAAAATATTCCATTAACAATATTATAACAAATATAAAAATGGAATTTAACGTCTACTGAACATATATTAGGTCATTTCGGACTAACATATGGTACAATTTTATTTCAACCATTCGCTTTGAATAAAGTAGAGGATCCGGGATAAAACCCAAGGGTTGGGCTAGCGAGTACTGTCCTTGTCACGTGCAAGCTTAGGATCGAAACCACGTCATTTGAGCCAAAGACAAACCTTAGGATCTACAGCGCACGAATTAGACCACTCGACCACCCAACCCCCGTATTGGAAATAGGAAATAATGTCAAATATTGTAGCAGTATCAGATGGTTAATTTTTTACTTCGGATTGTTTTCAAACCCATTATATAAATTGGTATTATAAATAGACATACATCAAGAAATAAAATGCTGTTTAAGGACGCTAATCGTCATTTGAGGGATTTTGAGTCGCTCGTAAACTATAATATTGCAACAGTTGGCTGAGTTAAAGGCTCAATACCACTCTTGTTGTAACTGAATAATATGTCCCAATCTTTATTCTGGTCAACAAATTGTACTATTTTACAATATTCCAATTAATTGATGATACAAATTTCATCTTAACGCACCTTATTTAAAAATTTTGAAAAATTCAACATAATGGTTTGAAACGTCTAACTTAAACTTTTTCAAATGAAACTTCGATTTAAAAATATTTTCATACCCTCTGGACAAGTAAAATAGGATGTAATGGATAATTTACACAACAGGTAGGACACTTAAACATCTAGTACTTAGATAGAGATATTATTTATTTTCTGGAGCTTTCAAGTCAGCAAGAGTGTTATTGTCCCTTTAAGTCTATAAAAGGACTATCAGTAACACTGATGTCTTACCGCTTAGTATTTCCACAACAATCGACATCGAAATCGTTTGATAGGCCCCTTTTTATTCCCACTGAATTCAAGCAGGTAGATCACCTACCGTTGATATTTTGCTTTTGCTTTCTTAATTAACGTGGACTTAGTCCTGAAAATAATATTTCCCCAAAAGTTAAAAATGGCGAGAAGTCGTTATCTTTATTATAATATTATGTGATAGGGTGGCACATAGAACTGAGTCTTCAACATCCATTTTGAAGCATCTGTCACACGTATCAGTTGTTCATGTGTGTATTAAATATTGAAACATTTATCCCTTGTACCCGTTTTATTCGTTTGTGTCAAACATTTGCTGTTTTGGCTCAATTCTATTTCTCAACCAAATCATGTAAAATACCAAATAAAAAAGCGAATTAATGGTTGATTTATTACACGATCAAAACTATTGAACTGTCATTTGATTAAATGCCCCACGTCATTAGAGTAGACGGTGATAAGTTAACTGTTTGACATGTACTATTTATTTTACTACCAAACAGTCATCTGTCTCTTTTTTCATTGGGGAACCTCTTTTCTTTTAAAGTAACTTGGTATTTGATGTGAAGTCATGAAATGTACATGACACAGTTTACTAGACAGTCACATAGAAAAGTAGCACTTAATCTGACACCTTAACTGGTAATAGTATCCTTGTGACATTAAAATATAGCTAACAGGAGAAAGAAATTTCATTAAAATAGATACTTTGATTTTTTTTGTTTTCTAGAATTGGATCATTGTATAATTGATGCCGTCGTAGCAGTATTCTGAACCGCCTAGCAAAAAGCCTATAATTAAACCCACATTATGCAAGAGCTAAATCTGTCTATTGCAGGTCTTTCTTTAGGCCTTAAATGATATCTAAATTATTAATTAGACATTAATTAACTTATCCAGAACATAATGAACACTCGATGTCACCGCTAGCCTGCGATATTTACTGGATTTGGATCCGATTTGCTGCTCAACTTTCATTTATGACCATGTTTTTATCGTACCGACTTTAGTAATAATGATCGTTGCTAGGCCTAAAATTCAATCGCTAAATACTCGGTTCAGAGTGGATCAATTTGACTGAAATTTTCAGCAAATTTCCTTTTCATTATCTAGTTTTTAACTATTATAGTTATCTAATCTCCCATAATGTATCTTTAATTATTAATTGTATAGGCCTCAAAATTCGTCCAACCCACTCTACCAAAAATATCAATTTGGTACATGTACAAGCGTATTTGCACGAGGGGGGTTGGATGGCCGAATGGTTAGCGTTTCCCCCACCGCTAAAGACCCCTCTGCGCAAGCGAATAATTGAAATAAATTTAAACCATATGTTAGTCCCGAAATGACCTAGTTTGTTTCGAGTGGACGTTAAATCCCTTCTCTCGTTACCCCCTCTCTCTCTCTCTTTCTCTCTCTCTCTCCCTCCAAATAATTTGGTACGTACATGTGCAATCGCATGATCAATAGTTTTAACAATAATTTTTAGCACAAAAGTTCAGATTATCACTGAAAAGGCCATCACCTGTTACAACCACTTGACCTTAATCAAAGGTCAACTTTTCACATCAAACTGCAGATTTAATTAATTATACATATTTTTTTTATATTTTGGGTGAATAAAGTTATTAAAGCCTTTTACTGGACCATGATTAAATTTTATCCACTCAGCTTCTACACGGATAATTGATGTGTTGGTTGTCTACAATTGATTTTCACGTTAGATTCGCTGAAGCTAGCACTGAAGTGTATTAAGTAGACGATAAAATTGCATGTATGGATTAATCTGTCATATGGTATTCTGTCAAATTACCTGTAATGTTTTATGAACAATGTGGCTTTAAATAGTTGAAATTATTTCTCTGTGCTAAAAGTAATTCTTAAAGGGGTTCGCCCATCGAACATTCGATCGTCTTGTTTATTGAATGTTTTTCTATATTTTTGAGAAACGAGAACCTGCCAAGCTAAATTGCCGAGTTGTCCAGTTGGGACGACAAACACGAGGTATCGAGTATAATACCATTTACTACAAGTTAATAATCACCGGAAATTTTGTCATGGCAATATCGCCCGATAGCACTCCGCATGGTATATGCCTATCTTCATTAGCCCGATTGGTGGAGAATAGTAGGACGTTAAACCCCGCTTTATTTCCGTTAACAATATAGGGAATGACAGCACTAACATAGAAATCTGTTATATACATGTATATCCTTCAGACTTCCTTCATTAACATCAGTAGTATTACTTACCTGAGAATTCAACAAATAATTTTAACGGGATATCAAATAGCACAGATAGAATGCTAACTATATGGTTGTGTTAGAGATGTGTTAGGATATAGTTGGAGTTGTTGTTACAGTGTATTATTACTGATGTACGACTGTTATTAACTCATAATTAACCTTACAGAAATACTGTCAATCACCCAGCTGTCTTCTTATTACCTGGATGTTCTATAAACCCAAGATTTCCGTCAAACCACCGCAACTGTTTTAACTTATTAAACCTGGGGGCCTAATACCGTAAACGTTCGATTTCTTACAATTGACGTTTAGGGTTCCTACTTCTTTCTTTTTTGTTTTATTTCCCTTATGATCACGGTGGCTATGTGGGTAAGACGCTGGCTCGCTAGCCTGGAGGTCGGGTGTTCGATCCCTGCATTGGCCGAGAAAGTTCATCCAGATTTTCCGGCGTGGTTTCCACTTGTCAGTGATGCAGGACGGAGGGCCGGACAAGGACAGCTGTCCAGCCGTTCGGATGGGACGAAAAACCGAGGTCAAGTGTACACATTGGCTTGCACGTAAAAAATCCCTTGGCAGTTGGAATTCGATATAAGAGTAGGCCGTAGCGCCGCTGTCCGGGCAAAATTTCCCTCATAGCACACTGTATGGCGCGTGTCCGTCTTCATTAGCCCAGGTCTTATTATTTTGCAAGACAGAAATACCATTTATAGACGCACGCTGTCCCCGGATATCTGATGACAAAAACTTACGTTTTAATATGATTGATAAGAACGTTGATGCTGCACTATGTATCATTTAAAGTGTTTTGCAGATATATTAGTTAGAAGGATTATGACTTCTCAAATTATAAAACATTTTATTAAATTTGATAGGATGATTTGTTGATTTCATTATCTGTCTGCATTGAACCCGTAGGTTCGTAGATAGAGTCAGTGCTGAAATATAACTCATTTGGTGCCGATACTAGACAGTCGAAGCCAAATACGAAACTAAAATTAGAAAACAAATCGAATTCCGCTTATCTTTCGAAACGAAATCATATTGAGTTAGTCGACATTTTATTGCGACCGAAGAGGCTTATGTCCTTTAATAAAACAAAATGACAATTGACTTTTACTTTGTCGACACATCATTCCTAGTATACAAATATTTGCATTACAAACGTGTAAATATGAATATTTATGTAGCTTTGTTTAAACCCTGACATGCCTTGTATGTAATTCTCTGGTCGTGGCTACTTGTAAATATCTAGGGAAACATAGTGACGACCAAGATGTCATCACCAAGAGATATATAATTTAATATACATGTAGGGCATTTATATCTATGAATTGGACATATATTTGATAAGCCACCAATACAGAAAGATTAAAGTGACAGTTACTGATATCGGAAAATAAATTCATTTTGCTAAGTCTATATGTCCAGACCAATAAACCCTCACCAAGAACACTTTTCTAGCAAGCTTCGCCATGTAGCGGTCATTAACGGTGGATTCCGTTGACAAGTTAACTTCTGGTCATAAACAGTTGATTCCGGTGACAAGTCAAGTTCTAGTCATGAACTGTTGATTCCGGTGACAAGTTCTGCTCATGAACAGTTGGTAGGCTTAAAAACCAAGTGATCCAAGTACTCATTTCAAGTTTAATATTGAGTTAGTCCTCCAGGTGTATACCCACTGATATAGATTTTATCTTATATAAAGATCTAAGTCCTGTGTTAATATTTAAAGGAGCTAAGTCGCTATTATTTGGGGCCTTGAAATTGACACAAATGGGTCGCAACGCATACAATAGTGTAATATGAATGTATATATATTGATTTACATTCAATCGTTTCTGTTTTTACTGTAATTTCTAATCAGTTAGGTTCGGCGAAATGCGCCAGTATTCTCAATCGAATTTCAATCTCTAGAGACTGGTTATTCCAGCCTACGCAGATAGTATTTATTGGGCATGCTCTCCAGATAAGAATATAGCGTCACCGTTTGACATGACTTGTGGAATATGCCTAGCCTCGTTTTTCGAGTCCCTTATTACAAATAGCACTGAAATGTATTGTGGTACACGATTCGTGTACCAATTGTAAAATGTTTATTTTGTCTTTTAAATATTGGATATCAGAAGGCCATCTTTTCCCGGTAAGATCACAACATCAATATTGATTTGAACCGACAAATAAATCGTGTTTTCAATGTCGAAGATTTTAGATGATATTGAGTTAGAGACTTAGCTACTTTAAAGTAACATTTTCTGATCTAAATATTTTCAAAACCGAAATACTATTATGACTTCCTGGAATATTAATTCATGTCCACTTGAATCATTCACAATATCTGGCCCTCCGTCTTGCACCCATAAAAAAAAACCAAAAAAAAAACCCAAAAAAAAACAAAACACCAAACATATGGTATACTAATAATCCATTTCGACAACCTGATTCACTTCCTACTAGACTATTTGTATAGATCTTGGTTGGGTAAAAACTTACACAATAAAATATGTACACGGCAAAGCGATCCAAGTGGATATCAGATGGTCGTCAAATGTTACCATGGCAACGAATGCAATCAAGAATCTTCTTCAAAAGTACACTTTATTATAGTATATCAATCTTCCAATAATTTTTAAAAAAATCAGTCTTTTAGGTTAGCTATGTTAATTTTAAACTTTATATACTCAAAACGATAAAGTCGCTATTTGGGTCACTTGGCTTTTCAGCCTTCCAGTTGATTCCGGTGACAAGTCAAGTTCCGGTCCTGAAACGAACTGTCCGGAATAAAAAGGGAGAAGAGAACGTGCGTGGCAATTAGACCCTGTATGGTGTTAGCATCACGGGGTTAAAAGTATACTGGAAAGTGTGTCAGGTCTAAATATTAAGGCCAAATTCAGATTTCGTCATGGTCGCGACCTTGACGAAATCTGCAGGTGGCCCTAATATTTCGATCTAACCCGAAAGTATTTGATTCAGTGTGTTGAATGAACGAGCTCCCATTACAGTTCCCCAGTCCCATCAACTAAAAACCAACTGAAAAGAAATATAAGCTTTCATAAAAAAATTAAAACGACTAAAGTTGTTTCATCTGGTTCAAAAATAAAATCTAAAGGGATTTTCTTTGTAAAGTTATTTTATGGTCGTTTTTGTTTAAAAATGCCCATAGATATAATCAAGTATGTGTTCTTGAGTAAGATTTAAAAACAAAAACACCATTTGATAGATAAATTAGTTTGAATTTGATTTAGTCCAAACGTATCAAAAATTCACACAGTTTGTAAGCGGAAAGGCATCTTTAACAATCTGCATTAAGTCATTCACGAAGAGAATAAACTCTTTTCCAGTATTAGTCCTAATTTTAAGTTTTAAAATTATTCCCAAATGTATCAAAAATGAAATAAAAGTTATGTAAAAACTACGTGATTTACTGTACGCCATATGCTGCAAGAGCCAATCCACAAAACATGGCTCCAAATATAAGTATAGTGGAATATGCTAGGCCCAGTACTCCATATATTTTAATGGAATATCGGCATTGTTTGAGAATTAGATAATTTTTAATTCAACAGATGAAACTAGTATAATAGAAACAAACGAAACGTAAAGCAATTTAAAAAGGATTATAGATGGTCTATTATTACCAATATCAATGATCTATTACCTAATTTGAGACAGCCCCCCCCCCCCCCAACCCCCACAGAACGGCATCTTCATCGAAGGGCCAATGTTGGTCTACTTCCTTGATTAACGCTGCTTTATGTTGAGTAATTTAAGTATGTTTGATGTAGGTATGTGTTTGGGGGAGGGGGGCTCTAGTTACGCCACTATCTAATACTTATCTAGAAAACTTATCCCGAAGCCTACCTATTCGAAGAACAAATTGTAATAGTACCTTTTTTAAAATTATATTTCTTTACGAAGATATATAAAAATGGCGCGTCTGAAAGATTTCTGGTGGTTAAGTGTACACCTCGGTGACTGTTGCAGTTTGTAATGTACGGAGAATTCTCAATTTTTGCAACAAATTCTCCTTGATAAACAATGTCGATATAAAGGCTCGTCTTTCATATATATTTACGTGTGGGAGCATTTTTCTACCAAGGTCCAGTACAACGTTGGTCCACCATTAATTCATCAGCAGTGATATTTGAAACAGAGACAAAACCCATGTCTTTGAAATTGTTACAATTACCAAAGTGCAACAACACGTTTTTGCTATGTGAACATCTCAAATGAGATGGTTTCAGATGTTCTGGGTAGATTACGCATATGCCATCTATAACACAACACACTTTATCAAAAAACTTAATCAATTTGCTGTTTTTACGTCGTTTTGTTTCTTAGAAAATCAGGGAACAATGGACAGGTTTTGATCAATATAACGCCCACGGAACACTTGAGACATCATCAGACTTTCCTATTTTGTTTATTATCCGAACTCCAAATACGGTTAAGACGTACTTGAATTACTCAATTTAAATAAATTCAAAACCAGAAAAAGAGGCGTAGGCCTACTAAAATTAGATAATTAGAAATGGATTAAAACACATCAGCGATTTATTTTATGTTAAGAGTGGCATGAATTATGTTTGAGTGGTCTATTAGCGAACGGATTGCAAAAGAGAGAGAGGGAGAGAGAGAGAGAGAGAGAGAGAGAGGGGGGGGGGGTCAAAATGAATAACTGATAAATGAGATTTTATAAATTAATTAGTCTCCGAACTGCCTATATAACTAAAGTTTCCAAAGCATTCCATTAAATATGTTAGCGAATCCTAAATTCCTGTACTTGTATATATTAAACAAAGTTTTTAAATTAATAAAAGTACCCTAATACGTTTTACATGTATTCTATTACGAATAAGATAAGTTAAAGCATTTTGCAGCCAACAGTCCATGCTGACGTTACCCCCTAAAGTTGTTGTCCCACAGATCTTACCCATGTTCGCAGATTTGTTACAATGTATATAACTATATATTTTGTTTACATACACTGCATACCTTTGTAAATTAATATGTTTTACCCACACACTCTTTTTGAAAAATCTCACGTACCGTAAAACCGAAGTGGGTGTTACGTCAAGGGTCATGAACTTTGGTATGAATGACATACGGGTATGTCCATGTATGCAAATGGCCGTTACAACAATAATAATGTCAGGCAGTGATTCCCGCCAAAATTATTATAGTATATCCGTTGTTGTTGTGTGTTGTTTATGTTTGTTAAGTTGTTTTAAAGGTGTACAACTATATTAATGATATAATTATTGTTGATTGTGTCAATAATCAAAGTAATAAATCAAGCTAACAACTTATAAATCAGAACCGTATTGAATCTATTAACGGTATGAAGTATTTATGTTCACGTTAAGTAGTTCATAAATGAGTCCTTATTATCGTCTTTCGTTAACCCGACTCCAGGTGTTAGCCATTAAAACGCCGCAAGAACGCCTCGGTTCGTGCGTTTAGTGTTCACTAAGGACAAGTAAATACTTTTAAGACAAATTTAGAACATAATAACAAAACATGGTTTACCTCTTGATGTGCATATGTAATATGTTGATTTACATGGGATGTTTGTTCACATGATAAAGAAAGCAATAATGGCGCATTTGGTAAATATCCCACCGCAGAATCGGGGTGAGATGGATTTCCGTGTTTGTGGGGCTTGTAACCCACTAATTGACATGATACTTGACAGCCGCCATAGATAGATTCGACACGAGAGCCCCAATTCCGCAATCCATACAAGTTTATACCAAATATTTTAGATCTACTAGAGAAAGGAAACATGCATTATACCACGATTTCTGTCTGCACACGTGAACGTCTCGGATTCCATTTGCCAAACTTGTGAAAAGGCACTTGAAAACGGGATATTTGACTGTCTAGATAATGTTTAGTCTGTAGCACCTGGGTTTCTGTCAGACTATCACCCCTTAAGTTTATTATTCATGATACATATCTTTCATACCAAGATGGCGTTAGCTTTATTAAGTAGCTGCTATCTTAAAGCCATCTATTCGTATTTTATATATGAAAGTAATTTCTAATTTTTGATACTCTTAAATGACTTTATCGATTATATTAATTGATGTTTGACACGTGTGGTTTTCATCATATATTCAAAGATGTCTTTTTAGACATATGTTCCCATTATGATTTTTTTTCAATAGATGTTTTATATACTCTGCGATAATTCTGTACAGAGACATTGCATTTGGGTTTTCGACACCTGTGTTGCATGAATACAAGTTGTCTAGTAAATTTCATCGAGTTCATGAAATCTACAGCTGAGAATTTAAGATAAGAATCTCATTTATTTGACTTAGGTAAATATTCATTAATCGGTACAGAATAATTAATTTTACGATATCAAAAGCCTTATCTGATCACTGATGATAATAATTAACCAAAAGACACAAATAAAGCAAAATTTACAATCTAATGATGAAGACAGATAGTAAAAGAAACTCGTTCAACCATCTGCGGTTTCAGGCAAAACGTAGGTCGCGAGAAAGGTGTTAAGGGGTCTTTTTATACACAGAAATTATTTTGTCTTTATTGATAGAGATGCTTGCAATATTAGGATCTATTGCAATTTATGTATATGTGACAGTCAATGTCTACAATCAGGCAATGTGTACAATGCCTAAAATATACCAGTCAATGTGTACATTGCCGGGTTAGGGTTAGGGTAAGGGTTGGGGTGGGGGTTAGGGTAACAAAGGCATTGTACACATTGCCTGATTGTAGACATTGACTGTAACATATATAGGGAACCCCTCATCACACCAACAATTGGATAGGAGGAAGGAGGGAGCGCCCCCATCCCTCTTATTTACTGGCTCGTATCAAAAGAAACAAATAAAACACCCAAATACATTGTTTTAAAACGCTCATCTCCGTTTGAGCAGTTTGCACAGTAGCTTCGGTTTTTGAATTCTAGGTTTAAACTTCACACAATCGCCATGGATTATGATTTCTAAAACATGTTATACTGCCACTTCTAAAGCTATAAAAAAACGTGTATTTATCAATTAGTTTTTTTAATCTCTTATCCCTTTTTATTTTGTATTTTCAGATCTTTGACTGTCATTTCTCGGCAAAGACGATCAAATACATTCACAATGGTTCACCACTTCTGTCGAAAGATGAAGTTAAATTACGGGTCCATAGATTTACAAGCACAGCCACACAAACTGAGACGGTATACCTAACGGTGAGGATAGTTAACGCATCTAATGAAGTCTTCATGACACAGGGACTCAGGCCTGTTGTGGTTCCTGGATTGCTGAAACTATCCAACACAATCGACGGGTCAGTGTTAAGGTTTCGTCATAGCAACAACAAAAACGGCTCGTGCACCGTCGGATTCTCAAGGTATCATTCCCACTGGCCAATTGCTGGTCAGATGACAATTGGCAAAAATAGACAAACTGTGGACGCAGTTCGAAAAGATTGCAGAGAGTTTTTATATATGAATCTTCATTATGAGCATCTGAGATCACCGATACCGGACGTTGATTACTTACCATTAACAGTTGAACTTTTTGACCCGTCTATCAGTGAGGAAGTGATAACAGAGATGTTCTATCTACCAATATATATTAAAGGTGCTATCCCCAACTCCCCACCACGTTCATCAGATATGAGTCTGTCAATGATGGACGTGGACCAGTTTGTTCTCTCGACGATCATTCCTGGAATAATTCAAGCTGAGGATTATGAAACACCCAATTCACAATTAGTTTTCAATATCAGTAAAAATTTTGGTGATGGGAAGGGCTATTTTGTGAACATTAATGATCAGTCAACACAAATCACTTCATTTTATCAAGACGATTTGGATAATCACCGTATTGCTTATCGACCCCCAAACGTTAGTTATACAACGCAACGACATTATGAAGCAGAACTTGTTGTCTTTGATAGTCATTTTGCATCTTCTATGCCAATAACGTTACACGTAGCTGTGCGGCCATCTTCAACAAGTGCCCCAAGAGTTTCGCATAATCATGGATTAGTTTTGTTAGAAGGACAAACACGACCTATCACGGTTGATGATCTGCAGATTGTTGATAGGGATAATTTAGAAGGAATTCGTGTCTATGTAAAAGGTGGTGTCCGTCACGGCACCTTAACCGTCAATGGCAAGCAAAGCATCATGTTTCGACCAGTAGATTTAAGAAATGGCCAGGTGATGTATGTTCACGATGACAGTGATTCAACTAAAGACGAAATTGGCCTGAGAATAAATGATGGTATTCATACTGTACTAGCCACCTTCCCAATTACAATCATCCCAAAAGACGATACCCCTCCCAATTTGGTCAACAATTTAGGTTTCCATATAAATCAAGGTAAAATGAAGAAGATAAGTGATGATGTGTTGCTTGCTCATGATGACGATTCTTTGGATTACAACATTATCTACACTCTAACCGATCCTCCAAAAGCTGGTATAATTGTAAGAAAGCTAAGGAGCTCAAACACTGAGACCACCATCTTTGGATTCCGGCAGAGGGATATCTTGAAGGGTCAAGTGTACTACAAGCATAATGGCAAGGATGTCTTTAGGGACACTTTTCGATTCAGGTTACAAGATCAACACGATCCACCAAACGAATCAGATGAACACGAGTTCCATATCCTGATCGATCCCTTGAATGAAAATCCACCGCAGATGGATACTAATGCGTTGAAGATTCTACAAGTCAGAGAAACAGATGTAGGCTATATCGGCCAAGCTCAGCTACTTTATACGGATGTTGAATCGCCACCCCGTGACATTGTCTACACGATTACCACACCTCCTTATTTCGTGTTTAATACTGGTGAAAGAGATGCTGGTTATCTTGTAGCTACACATAATCTTACTATGGTCACCAAAGAACATATTTTGCCTCAGGTTCCCAAATTTACTCAGGAAGACATTAACTATTTGAAGATCGCGTATCTTCCTCCCCGGGAAGATATAGGCCCTCTACCACGACTCGTTCGTTTTGTGTACACGGTTGAAGATGGAAACAGGAATAAAATCTATGGACAAACCTTTGATATAGAGGTTTTACCTGTAAACAACCGAGTTCCCAGGTTTACTACCGAGAAACTTCTGGTTGAAGAAGGCGGGATATTAGGTATAACTGTTAATCAACTGTCAGCCATTGATGACGATACACCATCTGAGGAGTTGAAATTCATTTGCGACATTCTTCCTAAATACGGTAAATTACAAAGAGATGGCGTTGATATCGGTAAAAAAGGGGTATTTATGGTTGAAGATCTACAGAAAACTGCAATAAGGTAAATTTAATATTATGCAATGAATTGTATGCCTGCTAGTTTATAAAGAGAGAGAGAGAGAGAGAGAGAGAGAGAGAGAGAGAGAGAGAGAGAGAGAGAGAGAGATGGGGTTTAACGTCCAGTCGACACAAACTAGGTCATTTCGGGACTAACATAATATGGTTTAATTTTATTTCAATAATTCGCTTGCGCATAGGGGTCTTTAGCAGTGGGAGGAAACCGGAGGACCCGGAGAAAACCCACGAGGTTGGATGCTAGTTTATAACGTTATGTTCTTGTTGGTTGAGCTAATGGCAAAAGATTTAGTAACACGCAAAACTAGTTCCCACAGAATATATTTTATAGCATTTTAACAATTTGGATTATGTGCGCTGTCATCGCGTACTGTTTATGCTATGTTTAGTTTTCTAGTCTGCAACGTTCTCTATAAGTCATTTATTGTTTTATTTAATGTGAATTTTTTCAGGTATGTTCACGACGGGTCCGATGTTGAGATCGACACCTTCACATTAACTTTGACTGACGGTGTCAATCAAGCTACCAAAGTTATTACCGTGGATATTGTGCCGATAGATGATAAAACACCGCGTCTTCAAAAAAATCTTCGACCATATCTGATCGTATCGGAAGGAAGTGAGGCCTTGTTGACGCCTCATATTTTAGCGGCAACCGACGACGACACTGATGACGAATCACTGGTTTTCTTGATCGTTCGTCAGCCGAGATATGGTGTACTTCAACTGAAAGGACAACCCCTCACAAAGTTTACCCAAAAAGCCCTAAAAGACGAATTGATATCATTCCTACACACCAGTGGGGAAATTGGACTGAAGTCCTTACATGATGTTGCAACATTTATCGTGTCTGATCAAAACTATCTAGCTTCCGTCGAACTTCCTGTGTATGATTTGAACATAACGATAACCCCCGTAAACAATCAAAAACCAACAATTCTGTTGGGTGACCCAGTTCTTGTATCAGAGGGGGATGTTTATAACATAAATGAGAACGTCTTGCAAGTCACAGATCTCGACTCGAAAACGAAGGAAATCGAATTTATGATAACTAAGCAACCGCAATGGGGCTTCCTTGAAAACATTAAACCTAGTCCAGGGTCCGAAAAGTCTAATGCAGGACTTCGTATCAACTCATTCACTTACAGCGATATCTTGGATAGATCCATCAACTATGTACAATCAAACCACCGAGGCGTCGAACCTGTCCACGATCAGTTTGAACTATATGCTACTGACGGCAAATTAAACTCCGATTCTCAAATCATCTCCGTCAATATAATACAAGCAAATGATGAAGCACCCGATTTAATGCTAAAAGATTTCACTATAGACGAAGGAGGCTTCATGATGATGGACCAATCCATGATGGATGCCATTGATTTAGACATGCCCAAAGATTCTCTAACCATGTCACTATCACAGCAACCTCAACATGGACAAATTGTGATGATGATTCAGACAAGAAAAGGTCACGTTGAAGCTGAAGTTCAGGACTTTACCATCGAAGAACTCCACAGCGGAATGCAATTGAAATATAAACATGATGGCTCCGAGAGTATGAACGATAAATTCGTCGTAACGGTATCGGACGGTAAACATGATATAAAACGTGTTTGTAATGTCACTGTTCGGGCTAGAAATGACGAAAAACCCGAGGTTATTAAGAATGCGGGGTTACAACTGGATTATGGTGAATCTGGATTAATTTCAAGTATTGCCCTGCAAGCAACGGATGACGACAATGGCGATGCCTATCTATACTATATCGTGGTGGAATTACCTAAGAAGGGTATTCTTCAATATTGTCCAAACCCTTTCTCCAAAAGCTTAGATAGTGATTGCAGGGACATCGAACCAGGCACAAACTTCACCCAAAAAGACGTGGATTTGAATAAAGTAAGATATGTGCACACAACAAGTATGGGTGAAAGTGAAACGGATAGATTTATGTTTGTGCTGTCAGATGGTAAATATAAAAGACACGAAGAAACGTTTGAAATCAGAATCAAGAATTCCCGCAAGGCTAACATCGCCTTGTTAAACAGGGGTATGGAAATACGTGAAGGCGAGCGAGTTGCTATCAGCACTAATAATCTAAGCGCATCAGACGAGAGCACTAATGCAGAAGAAATCGTATTTGCAGTAATAAGGCCCCCGAGACTAGGGAAAATTCAATATATTGATCAACCTACAGGATTAATAAATAGTTTTTCTCAGCTGGATTTGGCTTCTCAGAAAGTAGTGTACATTCACTTGACAAAAACTGACATCACTGAAGACTCGTTTGTGTTTACCGTTACTAATGGACTTAGTGAAGCTAAAAATGGCGAATTCAGGATTAAAATTCAACCTTTGGACAGATTCTTGCCTTCTTTAGTTGCCAATAATCTACTAGAAGTGCTACAAGGAACCGAAGAAGTTATCACACCTCATCATATTAAAGCTACAGACCCTGACACTGATGCTTTGAACCTTACATACACAATAGCTAAACCCCCGACGTATGGAAATCTGTCTAACAGAGGAGTCATGATCACCCATACTTTTACACAAACAGACATTGATCGTGGTTTCATTACCTACACAAGTGATGGGTCTAGAGCAGGGCTTGATAATTTTCTTTTTACTTTATCTGATGGTAAACATTCCACTTTCCTCATTAACAACACTGCTCAAACTCAACCAGCAATGAGCAGCATATTTGTGCATGTTCTAAAAGACGACCCTCCTACGATGATCGTCAACAAGCACCCAGAATTTCTAGAACATTTTGGGAAGCAAAAATACGGTTATAAATTAAACAGCAAAGTCCTGAGAGCCGTAGACTCTGACACGCGGAGTAGCAACTTGATCTACACTATGGTCAAAAAACCCAAACATGGCCATATCCAAAACACAGAAGCTAAGCGATTCGTAAGAAGACGTTTTACTCAAAAGGATTTGGATGAAGACAGTCTGATTTACATTGTTAATAAAGATGTTACTAGCACCAATGATAGTTTCACTTTCCGGGTAGAGGACAACCGTGGCAACGAACTGAACAACCAACAGTAAGTATTATTATAATGCACATAGGTTGCCAGACAACGAAACATACACCTACCACAAGCCCAGTCTTTAGATTACTTTATAAAGGTTGTGGTCATTTTAATGTTTGCAGGTTTGCAAAAGACCATTTCACCAGAATCTGAGCATGATAGAAATAATCTCAAAACCCTTTTTTTAATTATCAAAGTATTATCGGCATTGATACTAAATTGATTTCCCTGTAGAACCAACTTCTGCTTTCGAAATTGGTCTTACAATTTGAGATGTATTGCCCTTTTATTTATTGTGGGAATCTTTCATTCTGCTTTTTTATACAGTATATCCTTTGAATGGTCAAGAATCGAGTTTATATCGGCCGATATGGTGGCATGTGAAAACGTCGGAACATTGTCAATCACAATACTGCGAAGAGGTGCACTTAATCAAATGGCTTACGTAGGTGTACAGATAAAGGAAATGTCAGCCAAAACAGGAGAAGATTTTGTTCCAAGTTCGGCAAGACAAGTACAGTTTGGTGCAGGTAACTTTTGCTTTTGAAATAATGATACAGTAAACCACGTGTACATCCATTTTAGAAATTTAATGATCCATTTCAGATGTGCAGATGTTATTTTGTTGTATGTGCTAGAATTATAAAGCACGCAACATTGTTTTCTGTGAACCAACACTTACTGAACTAATGTTGACTAATTGTCTCGATATGATTGGATTTCGTCAAATATTCAAACTGTTCGACTATTGCGTGTGCTATATGGGAAAATTTGCCATAATAGGGAGAAATGGGCTTTAACGTCCACTCGACACAAACTAGTTCATTTCAGTAATTCGCAAGCACGTAGGAGTCTTGGCAGTCGGAGGACCCGGAGAAAACCCACGAGGCTGGACAGGCGAGCCTACTCCTCGTCACATACACGCGAAACCACACCACTTGACTTAGTGACAGACCTTATGATCAAAAGCGCACGCATTAACCATTTCCACCCACCACCTCCAAATATCGAATTTCAACTGCCAAGGCTTCTTTTAAGTTAACGCCAGTGTGGGCACGGGACCACAGTTTTTCATCCTCATTCGAATGACTATGTGTTTTGCCCCTTGCCAAGCCCCCCGTCCTATACGACTGACAAGGGGAAACCACACTGGAAAATCCCGATGAATTTTCTCGGCCAACACCGGCATAGACCAACGTCTTTTTCACTGAGCCACAGCGACTCTCACCAAGTTAAAAATGCCGTTAGTGGGTGGTGTGTTCGTGGTGGGCTTACTTAAATTATATGAGAGCCACAGCGACTCTCGCCAAGTTAAAAATGCCGTTAGTGGGTGGTATGTTCGTGGTAGGATTACTCCGGCTTTCTTGAATTATATGAAAGAAGTCCTAAGTTCCTTCCTACTTTGTATACTATCAGTATAAATTATTGTTAATTTTGTTTTATATTTTTATATCAGGTCAGTCCAGAGCTACATGGGAGTTGCTTATAAAAGATGATGGGTTGGAAGAAACGAATGAAAAGTTGCGATTGACACTGGTTGATCCAATCAATGCTATTATAGGAGATACGAGGAAGTTGCGATTGAGGTTAATTAATTCAGAAAATGGTAAGAGGTTTAAATATCGCTTGTCTTCGTTACATTTTTATAATCAATTCTTGGTTCCCCACGAGATGACGAGATCAGCCAAGTTGTAACGTGATCTTATCTGTAACCTCCATGGGATATTTTTGCACTTAACCAACACACGGTGCACAAACAATCTTTTAACTTTACCCAGTTGTCACTATACATTGTTTGAATAACAACACCATTGTCGCGAATTTCATAACAAAACGAAACGTTATCTATAAAAAATAAACCTCGTGTCCACAATTCCTTCTAAATAATTCATCACATGGGTTGCAAAATTTATGTTCTAATATGTATAATATATAGTTAGTCTCAGATTTATGTCATTAACACCGATACGTGTTATTATAATACTACATGTAAAAGATGTCGTGAACAAGCTAGCGTACACTTTATGGTTTGTTTTTTTCGAAACACCCGGTGAAGCATCTCGTTTGGGAAGTCTTAGAAAATGTATGGTTGATTATGTAATTCTTGGATCCAATGCATGAGACAGAGTATGCTTAGTCTGATATTTTCGAAAATTAACCTGCCGAAGTCCGAAGTCCATTATTACACTAGTTTTGTTTTGTATTTATTGATTTGAAATTTAATTGCCCTCTAGGAGTATGTATGGTGCAATATTTTGCTTATAAATCAAGTAAAAGGGCATTTTGTAAGATTAGATATAGAGCTGACAGTTCTCGCTGTAATAGTTAACAATATATAATAAAAACGGAATATGTTGAAAATTTAAGTCAAATTACTTCATTCTGAGTCGAGTTATCGCCGTTAAAATAACTGCGTAGCCTCGATTGTCATTGCTACCGTTTTAAAATAATAAACAATGTCTCAATTATCCAATATTTGTAAAAATAAAATCATTAATACTGTCAGTCGTATTTAAATCTGTTGAGCATGACATAGAGAGTTAATTATCGTCTTGGTAAGTTAATTAATGTCTAATTAATAATATATATAACATTTAAGGCATTAAGGAAGACCTACAATAGACAGATTTAGCTTTTACATATATAATGCCCCTTTAAGTAGAGACACTGTGTAGTATCTAAAACTAAAAAGATGATTTTTATACGCCCACATGGAAATGTGGTCGTACATTGCCGTCGCCCCTGTCCGTCCGTCTGTCTGCACCATTTCAATTAGTAAAACAAAGAAGCCTATTGAATTTCAGCAATTTCCATTTATTACATGTAGAGTTATGTCCCTTGTTTCACTTTGTTGAATCTTGTGAACGCTCTAATGACAACAGTTATCATCCGATCTGTTTGAAATTGATATGCATCATTTAAATTAGTTTAACGAAGAATTCTATTGAATTTCAGCAATTTCCGTTAATTACGCCGTGAGTTATGGCCCTTGTTTTTCTTTGTTGTATCTTGTGAATGCTCTAACGACAAAAGTTATTATCCGATCTGTATGAAATTTATATGTATCATTTAAATTAGTAAAACGAACAAGCCTATTGAGTTTCAGCAAATTTCCGTTAATTACATCTAGAGTTATGGCCCTTGTTTCACTTTGTTGAATCTTGTGAACGCTTGAACGACAAAAGTTATCACCTAATCTGTATGAAATTCATATGCATCATTTAAATTAGTGAAATAAAGAAGCCTATTGAATGTCAGCAATTTCCGTCAATTACTTCTAGAGTCATGGTCCTTGTTTAACTTTATTGAACCTTGTGAACGTTCGAGCGACAAAAGTTATCATCTGATCTGTATGAAATTTATATGCATTATTTGAATTAGTAAAACGAAAAAGCCTGTTGAATTTCAACAATTTCTGTAGATTACTTCCAGAGTTACGACCCTTGTTTTAGTTTTTAGAACCTTGTGAACCCTCAAACGACGAAAATTATAATGTCATCTGTATGAAATTGTCTATTAAATTCCCCTAATTACCTACAAAAGAATAAATATGCGACAACTCTTGTCGACCGCTCGGACGATTTAGCTGCTGTGGGCGTATGTTTTTTTGTCTGGCAACCTATCTTTGAACTTTATGTTATCTTTATCCAGGTGAATGTCCACAATATCTTGGAATGGTTAGCAGCAATCATGACGGATTTCTCACACATGCAGACAGCATTATGATTCCATCAAAGAATTCTAGTACTGGCCTAGGTGACATTGTAAGTTATACATTTATTGTACACAACGCCCCCCACCCATCTCCAGTTTGTATCCATTATTCTCAGGACATTTCATTGTATGAAGGGCATCTAGTTGTGCTTAGAACGTTGGTGATTTATACGTTGTACTTTGTTCATGGTCATAGCAATGTATTTTCTGTATACCAGATATTTTTATTTCCAGTACCATACTTCAAACATACTTTCAAAGCCCTTCAAAGCGGGAGATAACACATATTTAAATACTGAACCCAAAATCACCAAAAAAACTAAAAAGAAGAAAAAGAAGAACAAGAAAAAGAATAGCAACAACAAGAAAAAGAAGAAAAAAAAGGATGTCTCCATGCAAAACAATTTTGATAAAAGTCAAATATCTCCAGGATCACCAACAAACGTGAGTGTAAATTAAAGATACATTATGTAAGATTTAGATAAAGAACTAGCCATTCTTGCTATAATAGTTCGAAAGTAGTTGATGTAAAATGAATAATTTGAAAATTTCATTCAAATTACTCTATTGCAAGCGAAGATATTAGCCTTTGAAGGCTTGACAGACGTGTGCAATAATTTCAACAACCGTACTGGTTGATCGAAGCTAAGTCTCGGTCCTCCATATTTGATTAAATCAAAGTATCGCTGAACCATTCTAATCTATTTAATATCGGAGAAATCTGATGCCATCGAGAGTTGATTAAGGCCTGGATCAGTTAATTAATGTCTAATTAATACTTTAGAAAACATTTCAGGCCTAAAGAAAGACCTACAATATGCAGATTTAGCTCTTGCATAATGCATGTTTAATAGAGAAAAAGTATAACAGCAAAAATCTGATCGAATAGTTAAAATAAGCAGTAGTATATTAACTGTTTTCTAATTCAAAGGTACAACAAATTGTATAGGAGCAACATGTTTGACGAAGTTGTTGTAACGGGGGCCCAGAACGAGACGTTGATAATTTTTATTTGTACTTGTATTAATGGCCATAGCGATGTATTTTCTATGTAGGAAATGAAATGAAATGAGGTTTAACGTGTTACTGTTCTGCTCCAACTGGGCTAATGAAGACGAGCATACGCCATACAGTGTGTTACAGCCTACTCTTATATCGAATTCAAACTGTCAAGGGATATTTAACGTGCACGACAATATGTACACAGGACCTCGGATTTTCGTCCCATCCGAACGACTAAACAGCTGTCCTTGTTTTCTGTATAGGAATATATACCCCTTATATAATACATTTTATTTATTGGGCTAAACTTCATAATATGATAAACTTTATAAGGATACAATGTATATGAAACATTTTATTTAGAGGAATACGCTTTTTTTTTTAATAGCGATACATCTTATTTATATAGGGATGCACGGATACGTTTTACATGATATACTGTACTTTGGTAAGGGATATCCCTTTAATTATAGCGATTATACATGATAAGACGGTTGTGTCCACTGAGTTTTGTTTATGAAATCACCGAAAATAATCAAGCGGCCTTTGTTTTAAATGACTGGACACTTTCATTTAACAATCAGCGGTTCTCAGTGTATCGGCATTATGTTGAAAGAAAAGAAGTTTTGCTTACAACAGGGTAGTTGTGAAATATTACGTTGGCGTAAAGGAATTGAACTGTTGTATAAGCCCAGATCACAACAGTAGGATGTCAAACCCCATTTCATTTAATTTTAGAAGTAGTTTGAAAATCTGAACTATTCAGTAAAATTGTAATATATTTAATATTATTCTTTCAGCATCCGGTGTGTGACGTATCTAAAAAGGGTTTACTACGGTTTGACCTTTATACCCAGCAGATGTTCCAATGTACGGGTAGAAAATGGCAGGTGTGGAACGCCATATCTAACAATGATGAACGTCCCAAAAGTAACATTTGCCAGCAAGGTATGTTCACAATTCTTTCATTTCACAAACGTCTTTAAGAACAAGTAAGCAAAACACAGCCTTGATTAGACTGAAGCCCAGGATTGGTAAGAAATTAAATATATACATAGAAAAATTGGGTTAAACCTCCACAAACTATGTCTTTTCGTAACTAACATCTGTTCACTTGCGCGCAGGGTTCTTTAGCTGTGGGAGGAGCGAACTCGGAGAAAACCCACAAGGATAGGTAGGTGACCCTACTCCTTGTCACGTACAAATGTGGGCTCAACACTACGCCACTTGACGCGCTAGACCATTTGACCCCCTCCTCTCCGGGAGTTTAAATCCATAACGTTCACACTATTTCGTATCTTTTCTTTTAAATTTTAAAATAGTACGAAAATGACATCCGAATTTAGACGGAATGTACTAAAAGACATTTCATCAGGTTGATATGACCTACGAACAAAAGAACCCGGTTGGTAGACCAGGTTAACCAGGCCAGAAGACAGTGTACCTATTAAAATCTCTGAGAGTTTGTAAATTGTACTTCAGATTGTGCGCGTTCCAAACTATATAATTTATAATCTAGATAATGAAACAAACATTGCGAAAATAACCCATCTGCAACGATCGGTTTTCACCATTGGCACATAATGTTGGTCACACTTTGGGCCAGCAACTGGGCCCTAATTGTTATTCATCCTGTTGTTTTTCTTGGAGCCTAAGGTCCCGCCAATTCAAGTACGGTCGTCATGAAACTTGGTGTGCTTGTTCCTTGGACATCTGCCCATTGGTCGATTTTGATATGACGTCCCGATTCCCAGATGGTTGGGAAGACGCCGAACTACTCGGTTCCTGATCCATGGTACACTCGTACTTGTTGAGCAATAAACTTAATTTTCTGGTAACTTGGATCTCCACCAAGTTGTAATAATTTTAACTTAACAATTGATTCAAACTATATTTCAGCAATTATATACTGTTTAAATGTATACTATTTCTGTTATTTATATTCAGGTTGGCATGAATTTGACGGGTACTGTTATAAATACATCAATGATAAACTTCCATGGGATGACGCCGAGGCCTTGTGTGTTAGTACACATAATGGTCATCTAACCAGCGTTCGTTCGTCTAAACACTTAAAATGGTTGGGGCACCAGGCCCGCAAAAAATCATTTTGGATAGGTAAGACTGTAAAATGTATATTTCATTGCATGATTACGTCTAATGTGTAACCTAAACCATTCTAGTCAACCAGAGTTACGAAGGATGACGTTAATAAGATCTAATAATTATTCTTAATGCGTTCCTGCAGAAATTGCTTGTAATGCTTAATGTATTCTTCCCCAATTATTGTACCTCATTGCAGTTAGCATCCTGGTCATAGTTTATGTCCATTTTTCTAATTTGACTTACAAATAAGACCAATTTATTATACTCTTGTGTAAAAATGATAATACAAAATGAACATAAAAGATTTTGATCCGATCCTTGGGTGAATATAAAATAAAAGTTACCCTTGCTGGAACAGTTGGTACTTTGTATTGGAATGCCGGTCACTGATGCATTTACATTTGGGATTTGTATCCAAAGTCAACAAAGAACTCCAGTTATTGCAAATTTATATTTTAATATCTGATATTAAAATATTTTCCACAATCCGCATTAGAAGGCACATTTATGTGTAGGATTCCTATGGCAGCAATTACATTGTATTTTGTTACTATATTATTCTAGTTAAGTACTTAATATATGTTTTGTGTATATATTTATAAGGTCTGAATGATAAACAAGATACTGGTGTATGGAAGTTCGTCAGTGGTGATCCAGTTGCTATCACTAACTGGAAAAATGGCCGTCCTAGAGTAAAGCGAATGTTACACAAGAAGAACTGCGTAGTGGTGAAACGGAAATTAAAATGGCGGAATAAACATTGTGACAGATACACTGCACGTTTTATTTGTGAACAAAGTCCACAGGGACTACAAGTAAAGGAAACAAAACGATCCAGAAGAGGTCAGTTGAGAGGAAAACGACAACGTCGAAACAAAAACGCCAAAAACTTAAAAAATATGAAAAATATGAAAGCATTTTTCTTTAAGTGATAGATAATAGGCGAAGATTGTTTTATTATTTTTTTTAAATTATAAAAATGGTGGTAAACTAATAATACTGGACTAGCCGACTATCAGAGGTGTGTTATGTATACAGACTCGTCCATTGTGCATTAGAACATACCAGTCTCTAACTTTGTTAGACAGTGCTCTATACAGAAAAACATTGTGTGACAAGAAAATGGATTGTAATAAAATCCAACCATCTATATTTACACAAATTGGTTTGTAATAAATGACGATTTTCTCGATACTTAATTCATTTTGAGAAAATTGGGGTGTTAAATCTCTGGAGAGCCGACGTGTTTTATAAACGACATTTGTAATAGGTTTTTATTGCAAGAGAGTGAATTTTGTAGTTTATTTTTTTGCCAAACTCGGAAACTAATGGAACAGAAATTTATATGTACGATGGACTTTTTTGTCTTTTTTTATTGAGCTGATTCTTTCTGTGACCTGATTATGGAATTCCAAACTTGTACTTGATTCCCCTATCAATATTTTACCCCAGATCTGCAAGAAAAAAGTGTACGAAAACCAAAAACTTCTGTTCTCGAAAGTCATGATCACACAGATAGTCAATCTATGAATCTGTTAGCCAAAATGTTCGGTTTACGAACCACGTTTAAGTAGCAAATACTTTCATATAATTGGTCGCGTTAATAAAGGTATAGTCTAATACTGTCATGGAAACATTAAGCGTTATAAAGCACTCGGCTTGATTATTTGCTTAAGATAACTTGGACTGTTTTTGGTTTTACTTTATTGCAAGGCAATGCAAATCATTTGCTATAGCCAACATAGGTACATAGAATATATATGGTGATTATTGCACAACAGATACGGAACTGTTGCCGGATATGCGTGTTACCATAGATCACCCAAAACACGCGTTAATATCAAGTACTTTTTTGCACTTTGTTAGTTATTAATATTTTGATAATGGTTTATGATGTATTATTGATAATTAATTTGATATTTAAAATTACATTTTTGTATGTATATAAGGTAGCGTAACATACACCCAACGATCAGCACACACCGGGTTATTGAAGTCTTTCTAACAGAGAGACAAAAGTTCTTGGAGAAACAAAACAACCTTGCAATGATGGAACATATTTTTAAAGATTGTGTCATGTAGCAAAAACACCAACCATTTCATTTGCGCCTATGGACGACTTAAAATACATTTTATGTGTGTTTGTTTCTCTCTTTTAAAGGCTGCAGTCGCCCTGTGTAGGTTCGGTATTAATTAGAGGTTCCTCTGCATGTGTATATCTATGTATATTGCTTAATGTAGTTCTGGTATGACCAATAGGGCAATCAAAACTGTAACCAATATAAACAATCAACAAATTGTAGCTTATGGTATACATTGATTTATTTCACGCTTCCGCTTTTATCAACAATTTCACATCTCCATATTTGGTAACTACTTACTATGTACATTCATATTATCAAGTAGATGTCGACTCCAATTCCATACCTTGCCATGCACATATAGACACTTCTCGAACACTAATTGTGGAAAGGTGGTCTTTTTTCATTCTAAGCCGTATTCCTCAGCTTTTATAACAATGTTTAAAATACTTTTGGTATTATGCAAGGTACTTCAATTTAAACATTATTTAAAACCCCAAATAATTAGTTAATCTACGTGGAGGGGGGTAATTTAGCGACTAGATGGCAAAACTGCATTATGGGCGTATAGAAATGTTTTTCATGCTCCAAAAGGATTATATTTACCAACTAACTTTCAACAGATAATGCAAAATAAATACTTTAAAAAACATATAAATGCAAAAATAATACGATATTCTCTGTTTCCTAAAAAGATCGTAAATATAATACTTGGATGATCTAACTTATAAACATGTTAATCTGAAAAAAAGATCATTCACTAAGGGATTTAATTTGATCAAGTTAAATGAAGTAGCAAGCAATCTTTTGCGATCTTCACCAATGGCAAAACGGACAATTTCGGTCTAAACACTGCCTAAAGTCCTCACTCGGTGTTTAGCTACAGATTGTATCTATTCAATGGTTAGCTAAACCGTTGTTAATCTAATAAACTTTCGGGATACAATCCTCGGAATTTGGTCGTAATCAAGATTCCGAGAAAGGGACGTTTCATTTCAAGGTATTGATTAATGTCTTATTGGTTTCCGTTTATTTCTCATTTATTATGTGCTTATAATGAATCTAATTAACATATCATATACTAACTTTCATTATCATTTATTTACAGCATAAAGTATTACATATATTTATTACACTAAAGCATAATATTCTTTCCTATTAATGTTAACATCCTATTAACTAGGCACCTGAACTCTGCAATCTTCAGCCTGTAGCAAATAAAATTTATGATCAGATCTCTTGTCAAATTGTGTATGGGCATACAAAGTTAGCGTTAACAATTTTGTTTTATAAAATTACTCAATTATTTGAATCCGGGCATTGTTTACATTTTAGTATTGACAGCCATTTTAATGAACTGCTATCGAGTCCACCCACGGCGAGATTTAGTCGAAGGTCAGAAATTATGATTCAAAATATTAAAAATACCATACATAATAACACCTTTATTTGCTGTCCTTAATTGGTTTGTAAAATGTTTTAGCCGATGACAGATTGGTACTTCATAAATTCATTGATTGGGTTTATGTATTTCCAGTCCACGTTTCATCAAACCTCTCACAAATTCAACTTCAAGAAATCATTATATTATCCCTTTGAACGAGATTCTTTTTTTTCTTCAGATCTTTGCAATTTGTAGTTTTAATTGAAAAGTTCATATCGTTATATCCATCACCTTTCTTATTTGCGTTGTGAAGAGCATTTTGTATGTAATAATACTATCTATTATATAATAATCTTGTGTATGTAGACAAAGGATCGTGATGTAAATTATCAGAATATAACCTATAGTTATCCTTTGTGAAATGTTTATATTGTGTTTGTTAACAATAAATACTTTTAAAAGTAGGTTGTCTTTTTATCTAGACTGGGTTAATGATGACGGACTTACGTCATACAGTGGGCTATGAGGGACATTTTGCCTGAACAGCGGCCGTAGAAGGGGGGTCTACTCTTACTTAGAATTCCAACTCTCAAAGATTATTTTACGTGCACGCCAATATGTACACATGGCCTTGGTTTTACGTATTCGTACTATCCGAACGACTAGACACTGTCTTTGCCAGACCCGCCACCCTGCACCACAGACAAGGGGAAACCACACTGGAAAATCCCAAGGAACTTGCTCGGTCAACTGAGTTACCGTTTCTCCCTAACCCATTGACATACCAGGGTATATCAAACCTTCGGTGTTAGCATGACCAAGGCCGTGAAAAACGGTAGCGAGCCCGGCTTTAAATATAATTAATTAAGTCTTAGATGGTTTCGTTTCCAGAAAAATTTAACGGGGCTGTCGGTTTAAATGACATTAACAGCAAAATTATAATGACGGTTCTAATCGCTTTCCTTCTCGACAACACAAATATCAGTCCAGGCCTGTTGTAGTCGAGCGGATGCTCAAACTATTTATTAGAAATACCGGTGGGCCCTTATATTTGTCCTTATTGTTTTTCGAAGAGCATTGCCCCCGAGAAGAACAAGATGTGTGGGGCATAGGGCCAGTTCCTAGTCCAAAAAGCCCATACAATAAGTTTACTATAACTCAGTGTTTGGTTTCAGGACCCGCGACAGGATCATCTGGGCCCTGGAACAAACAACCCATCAGGGGGCAGGGGGGGGGGGGGGGCGTTTCCAGCGTCAGTTTGGCGTATATCTGAGGTAACTGGGGGTCACTTTGCTGAAACACGGAAACTGAGATTTAACACAACACAACATGACATACCAAATACATGTACTACGTTTTAGTTTTACTAATGTAATAATAATCAGATGAACGCGGTTTTAACAGGACATTTTAAGCAGGCAAACAAATGGAAAAACAAAAAACGTGACCATCAGGCGCTAAAATATCAAATGGAAATTTGTTCATCACAAAAACTATTCGTTTAATTTTTTTTTCAATACCCCAAATCATGTTGAACTTGGTTTCAAACGAAAGTTTCCGTACACACATGGAAGCGAAATCAATGGCCTCATCAAAATTAACAGTACGTGACAAGCCATTAAGCCCTGCTTAAAATTGCCAGACCGAACGGTTAATACGATTCTCCCGGACATATTAGTGATGAATCACGCTGTCCTTGATCGGAAAAAGGTCCGCAATTGGCAAAAATATTGGAAAACATCAAGATTTTTAACTTAACTAAACGTAGTCGAAAGCAAAAGTTTCTCTTTTAGTTTCGTTTTCAATGATCGGATACCAGTCAGCTTACATAAGCGATTGGTAATCGCATGCACGATCACTTGCGGCAGAGCCCAGACTAGGCCGCGATTATCTGCCCGGACCCGGATACCTTGTCAGTACCGAGTCTCAAACGGAACGAGGACGGCACGGAACACCACGACGTGAAGGCCCGGGCAGGTAGTTCATAGTTATAAATTCAACAACTTTTCCAAAACAAGTGTTCTAACAGAATCCGATTCTAATCCTACCTACGCCACCGGGTACACACATTCAGAAAAGTCACCGATTTTCTTCTACATCACGATCAAGTAACAGTATATTTGGTTATTAATTTATATACCAACAATTTAAAAACATTACTCGACATACCTCCTGTCTCCTCTAGGCTCTGGGCCCCTGAACAAGTGCCAAGCTTTCCCAACCTCTCACGGACCCTGTTTGGTTTAATATCAACACATGTTCACATAATGTGGATATAGATTCCCATTGTTATTAATGGGAGGCAACTCTTGGTTTGCGCTTCAATATTCGTGACTTTTCGTAACTATTATTTTCCGTTCATTTAATGGGGAATTACACTTCAAAAATAACAATTCGGTCACTTTCGGGATTTTGATCAGATAACTATGACGTTTTTCGCGTGGCTCTGCCCCTGGGGGGTTGGGAATGCACCACAAACAATAGAGATGTTCCTTAGGGTATAAAGAATAAGTATGAAAAGATTCAAAATGATACGCTAAAAAATGGAGTTCAATGTCTAACTGTTCTGCAACAACCCGTATAATGAAGATGAGCATACGTCATACATGATAGATTGGGGGGGGGGGGGCATTGTACATGTACAGCTAGTATGTAAATGTCATCATCAGTGTGCGGCCCAGGGTTTGAACGTAGTCTGGCGTGGTCTCCCCTTGTCCGTGGCTCACTAATCAGGAGGTCCGGGGTTTGATCCTCGTGCTGACCTAGACAGTTCCCCAATACATCCAGCGTTGGTTCACCTTGTCAGCGGTGCAGGAAGTCGGGGTGGGGGTGGGGGCAGCGTTTAGTTATTTGGATGGAATATAAAACTAAGGCCCCGTGCACACGTTGGCGTGCACGTAAAAGAACTTTAAATTCGAAATAAAGTGTAGACCGTAACGTTGCTGTTTGGTCCAAATCCCCCCTATAGCATAATGTATGGCGGGTGTATACGCACATCTTCATTATTCCGGTTAATACTGAACAGTTAGGCATTAAACTTCATTTGATATTTTTTTCTCTTCATTACAATTGCTACTCCCATACAGTATTATTTAGGATTTCCCATTTATATATTTTAGTGAGTTGTTCCGATTGGACGAAAAACCGAGGTCCCGGGCAAAATTTCACCCATAGCAGACTGTATGGCGTATGCCCGTCTTTATTAGCCCAGGTTCGGAGCAGAACAGTAGGACGTTAAACCCCATTTCATTTCTATTTTAGTGAGAATATTACATATAGATGCTTTGTTTCAATTCAAATATTTAGCCCGAAATCTTATCTGAACTAAAAGTTTACAGATATATTAGTAGAAATACTGTTTTTTTTTTGGGGGGGGGGGGGGGGGTGCGCACCGGGGTTGTCTTGAACGTGTACCTATCTAATCTGTGTAAGTGTAGTAAATGTGAAAATGAAAACGAAATTGTTATTTATACATGTAGTGACAGTGATGATGATAACGACCAACTTTAATGAGATTTAAAGTGCAGAGTAACTGTTTAATTTTGATCTTCAATAATTGATTTACTTCAATAAGTAATGTTTGTCTTATATCTATATTTGTTAGCAAATTATACAATTATAGATACGGTTTCAGTTTAAATGTTTGTAATTCTGCCTTAAATATCTGAACTAGAGGTTTACAGCTACCTGTAGTAAAAATAACGTAGGGCCTAATTGAAAGGGTATGTTAGTGTGGGTTTATGTTTTAGTGGAAAAAATCACGTTGTTTCAAGGTGATTTACAAAACTACGGACAGAGTCCGGTTTCCATTACTTCATAGACATATTGCTCAACCAATGTCAACATATCTCCTTACTCATCAGAATAGGTGCTCCACCCATAATTTCTTGGTAAACACCCGCTCACCAACCCTTGCAGTCCCCTGGGACCCCATTAACGATATAAATATTGGGCTTGTGTGCTCACACGTGGTCTTGTGCGTCATACAGCATCAGCAGTCAACACACACCTGTAATACTCACTCGGCAAACCTCAACAGATTCCAGTACCCTACATCTAATCTCGGCTGTATGACAAAGTCCGTCATTAGAACTACTTTCAAGTTCCCGGATTACAATGGCGTTGTCCATGACGACCAATGACGTCATTGATGACGAGGTATTTGAAGAATGTTTTATCTTACAAAATTTTCAAAGTTTGAAGCTGTTTTTCTTTCAAGTTTATCCGATTTTCTTTAGACAAGGACAAATTTGCACTGAAAACTCTACACACTCTTCGAACGACGCAATTTTGAGAACTTCTTTCTAAACGCGGGCAAGTTTCCCTTATAAGTAAACCGGTGCCGCGTCGCAAATGTATAGGCGCAGGTACATATCACTTACTGTCATACAGCCGAGGCTAGATGTAGGGTACCGGAATCTGCCGAGGTTTGCCGAGTGCTGTAATTCTGTTATCAATTGCAGACATTTGACAGTTCCCTTGTCCATTATGTTTTCTGCATTTTGGTTTAAATCAAAATTTTATGTCAACTTCACAATTGTTAGTATAAATATAGCATTTTACTTGAAAATTATCACAATTTTCATCTGAATAGCAGTAAAATTAAGCTTCTTGGTTATTACAGCAGATTTAGAAATTACGTTCGTTTCATTTTTTAAATCGCTTTATCATTAACTGTACCGTTAAGAGCGGCATCTTTTGGTTTACTACAAATAATATCCCTGAAACACTCGGGTTAGACAGGAACAAGATACTAGCAGTAGTTTCATTTTACTTTAACAAGCTTCTTAAAACAATTGTTGAGCTAGCTAACGTGCTTAAATTTCATTTCTAAATTCAATTTCTTGTTCTAGCTTTCTGTTATGTTTCGTAAAAAAGTAGTCTTGATTATCCCGACCTGTCAATCAGACGTAGAATGGTCGATAGACTGGTTAAGCGAGACTAATTTCAAAACTAGGGCACGTAACCTATCTTTTACTTAAAAGTGTCTGGATGTTATGGACGACACTTGGAACCAGTTTTCAGTCTATTATTCATAGATGATTAATGGTCATAGCTTATTAAGTACAACATGATCGTTTATTTAGTGACTATAATTGTGTGAAACTGATTTGAGGCTTGGCATATCTATAAATATTGTGGCGTAATTGTCGAGATATTTGGAGATATTTATTTATGGTGGGTCACCCTACATCTGGCCTTAAATCTGGATTTGTGTTCCTGGTGTTATAAGCTTTCCAAAAATGTATAGTTTGTTTATATGGGAGGACCATGTAGCGGAATTGTCTTTCTAAGCAGTCTAGAAATTTCGGCTGCAGGCCTATGTGTTTGTGTACTGTTAGCAGTATGTTTAATTGTTGCGCACTCCGAATGGATTGGACTTAAACTGCGAACTGTGGATTTAAATTATAATTAAATATATTGTTTAATCTGAAGAATAAATAAACCAATACAAGTTTTTCATGAATATTATTAGCTTTAATGATTTTTGAATGATTTGTATTATACATACATTATGCAAGAGGTAAATCTGCCTATTGTATGTCTTTCTTTAGGCCTAAAATGTTCTATAAACTATTAATTAGACATTTATTAACATGACAAGACAAGATATTAAATAGATCAGAACGGTTCAGCCCTATTTTGATTAATTTAAAAATGGAGAAGCGAGACTTAGCTTCGACCAACCAGCACGGTGGTTACAATTAATGCACACATCTTGTCAAACCTTCAAAGGATAATCATATATTAATGTATCTTTAATTTTTATATAACACCATAACAAAACTTTTTTGTTTATTAATTATTTCCCACTGACATAGTCTTATGTACACATTTGTCATAGGATTTTAAAATTCATTACGTTTCATAAATGTTAAGTTCAGTAGCATATTCACATACCAGCAAGTACAAGCAGTTCAATCATATACATGGAATGTTTACTAATAGATGTAGATGTACGCCTACATTGTTTACTGTGACGAAGCTAGACTCCCGTCAAATAATATGAACTGTTGATATTCAAGTAAAACCATTTTCTGTGGTACATTTTATATTCCATTTCTCGACAAATTATGACGTGTCATATAAAGAACGGGGTATATCTCCTTAACACTCAGATTTCATTGCTTGCATACTTTTTTTTTCTAAATTGTATTAGCTGTAAAGGTTTTACAGTCCGTTTCCATGCACTGTCTATCTGATCTCCTTCAACTGGTTTGTGTTGGTCTCATGTTTGTATATTCTGAAATATAAAATACATAAGTTGTTTTACGTTCATGTTCCATTAATAAGAAAATAATGGGAATAAGTACACTTACAAAATTCCTAGCGAAGATCATTATTGCTCGCCCTGTGCGTCCAGGAACCGTCCTGTTGAATCCTTGTCGAAAAAGAATCGGCCGTCAGTCAAATTTTCTGGGCAACTGTTTAAATGGTCGTGTGTCAGTCTGAACAATGTAAAGGAACATTTTAGTGAGAAAATTTCCGATGATTACTGCCAGAGTTATGTTATGGGCGTGGATCACATTGAAAAATCTTGTGGATGTTTTAGAGACCATAGTTATCATCTGTTTGATTTTTTTATTTTTATTTATTATATATATATAATTGTTTTGATTGACTTTAGATTGATAGAGTTTAATGTCTTGAGACGATAAAGTATATTGTTTTTCAATGATTTTTGATAACTTGAACATCTATATCCATGATATTAAATGTTTTGTATACTAAACTTTAGCATGGGCCAAACAAATTCTAATGATTTTCTGATAATTACAAAATGAGTTGTTACTCTTACTTAGATTTTAGTGTCTTATAAATGTTTCATTACCGACAAAAGTAAAAATGTGCGACAACTCTTGTTGACTGCGCGGACGATTTAGCTGCTGTGGACGTATGTTGGCCGGTAACCTATCATTTTCTTTAAGATTTGTTGGGGAAAAAAGCAGGACAACAAAACATATTAATGTTGAAACTAATGATTGGGTTGTAGGTCATTATGAAATAAATTCAACAGCATATTAATCTTTTATAAAAAGCAGGGGACTATTAGCATGGGTCTGTCCGTCACACTGGCTCTCCTTCTAATTGATGTAGAATGTTCAAATTCGGTGTAGGTGTTTATTAGGTAAATGACTTGATGAAGATGGAAGATGAGCATTTTCTGTTTAGAGTAAACTGAGATAGGCAATTTGATTGGTTGTTGCTTTGGGACACGATTACTTTAATTCAAATTAAATTAGAATGATGAAAATTGGTGTATTTGAGCATTTTACAAAGAACGTAAAGGGGGGGCCCAGTCTTTTAATTTGTGTTTACTTAATGCACAATCTTCCAAACACAAAATCGGCGAATTTCGAGAATACATATATGATAATGATCTTGACATTTTTGTTTTAGCTGAAACGTGGTTAAAGTCAACAGATAACTTTGCAGTAAACCAACTCATCCCTGAAAATTACGATTTTTCATTTGCTAACAGAGGAGAATGGGGGTGGTATCGCCTGTGCCAAAGTGCTCCATTTCCAATTTATAAAATACGAACTATTATTTAGATGCAGTGAACTTATTGATCCCAACTGGTTTTGATAATATATGATATCGGCTTTTCAACTATACACTTTGGTCTAAACACGTACGCACTAATTAATATCAGTCAGCGAAATTAAGATAACTTGTAAATGCCATATACAACTGTAGTAATGATCTCGTATGTGTAGACCCAGTTGAAAGGTATATAACAACCAGTTTGCTGACAGAGAACAGAGACGTGGACAGAGAGACGGGGGGGGGGAGAGATGAGCATAGACCGGCGAACAGGCTCATCCGAGTTCAGCCGCTGCCGCGGTTTTTATATTTGGTTCCTGATATAAATAAATGATACTAAACTGATCTCTGTTATCACTAAGATAGTGTTACACGACTTTGTCTACAGAAAGTCTATGACGTCATCTATACTCAATATATCCAAATATAACGCTTTGAGATCCTGCAGCTGAGATTTCAGTGCAAAAGTGGAATTATCCATCTTGTGGTAGTTTATCGATCTCCAGCATATAAAAAAAACATATCTAACTTGGAAAATTTCTCGAAGAATTTTCTGATCGTTCTGTCTATTTTTTGTCTAGTTGTTTTGTAAAAAATACTGCATGAATGATATTTGAAATGTACAAAAAACAAATACGCACATTTTCCGGAAGTGCAAAAGGACATCAAATTTTGTCATTTTTAGAGCACTAAATCGAATGTTTTTCTGTTAGTTTTAAAAATAATGCAATTTTGATAATGACCCGTATCCCTGCGCAAGTATATGGGTTATTGACAAAACGGAATTCAATCAAAATGGGTCGTAAGCTTTGGTCAAAACGGCCACAAAATTATAGGTCGTTCCATTCCCCAACTGTAAAGGGTTCTTTTACGTCCACGCCACGTCCCAGGGAACCTTAGTTAGTAAACCCCGCCTTTCTCACCAAGGAAATATTAGTATAGACGAGCACCCCAAATCACAATAAAATAGACAACAGAAAGTCAATCTTGGTAATAGCAGCTATGTTTGTGCTTCGCTTTAACATTCTCTAAAATGATTGACAAATATTAAAAAAAAAAAAAAAAAAACCCCAAAAAAACACAGGAAACTGTCCATTGATATTGTTTACCAGCTGCTTCTAATAAGACCAAGTGGAGAAATTATTTACAATTTACACAATGAATATTCAATACATACAGCTGTCTCTTAAATAAATAAAACTATTAACTGGAGAAGTACTTACGTTTATCTGAATATTCGATGAACGTTTTGTGAAATATAATTTATATGCACCCGGTAAAAAGTTTGGAACCAACAAGATTACTAACCGTGGTTCCATTTAAATCTGATACGCCAGGAAGCGAGACAAACGAGATACCGAGTTAAGCCGCGAAAACGATACTAACAAATAAGCCATCGAGACACCATTTCTGTAGGACACAGGTAAGGGGAGTTGGATTCGGGCATACTGACAAAATTTATAATCTATAAACCAGAGTGCATCTGAATAATATTTGATATATTCTACAGCAATAGTTTGTTATCAATTACACACTCCTTAAATGAGAAGTGGTATTAGGTGTTCTAGAATTTGTTAGAATGTATGCCGTGCACGGAACATGTGATTTCACATGGCAATTAGCACACTGCGAGGAGTATAACCGTCATCATTAGCCCGGCTGGTATATTTCAGTTCTCGTTTTTGTCCGAAAATTAATTTAATTCGGAGGTAAAACTAATTATAATATGTTGATTACAGACATGAATCTTTAAAATGGAAATTTTATTAATTACCTGAAATCAATAACAAAAATGACACCAGGACATATGTACAGTGGGCTGTCGACTTTTGAATCAATTTTGTTTATTGTAAAACTGATTTACCGTAGCCGAGGCGTTTGGCCACTTGACTCAATCAAATCGAAATCCAAACAGTCTCTCAAATCCAACCGTAAATAGAAAAGAGTCAAGTTTAAAATGTGAATAGTGTAATTTTATACAGTCTTTTGTGTGAATGTAAGTATTAACAGGACAGTTTCACACACACGGAAATTTGTGAGGGTGGGGATTAAAACAAAGATTATTATTTTGGCACCAGCCACAGAAGAAATTAATCGTGTAGAGTGACATGTTATCTTTTTGACGCAAACAATCGAGAACCAAAAATTATAAATTAACAGCGAGGGATGAAGAACCAAAATTTTCAGGTAAATTATAAGTCTTACGGAGCGAAGCGAGGCCTAAAATTTTGTTTCCGGTACACCACTTGCTCTTAATGTATATATAAAGTAAATGTAGAGTTGAGCGCTAAGCCAAAGACATTAAAATTGTTTTTATGTTATATACTCGTAAAACACAGTGTGTGCAGCACGGAGAGAGGCTAAATATTTCTTGCAAATTTCTGTCGTCGCCATGTATATAAGAACAGATTAGGGTATTTTAATTTTGTTTATCCTGTTTTAGTTTCGCCAACATGTTTCTTGATAGGAGCAGTTATTTTGGTACACACATCCTTTTGGTTGGGGGGTTGTGGGGTCTAGTGGTTTAACTCATGCGCATCAAACCATAAGGTCTGCCACTGAGTCAAGTTGCGTGGTTTTGATTCACCGCTTGTACTTCACAAGGAATAGGGTTGACTGTCCAACCTCGTGGGGTTTCTCCGGGTCCTGTGGTATCCTCCCACTGCTGAAGACCTCTACGCGGAATGACCTAATTTGGGTTGATTGTACATTAAACATGTAGAAATAAGCGAGGCTTTCCGATTTTTCCCGAATATGAATAGTTCTCCCCAGTTTAAAATTAGACAAAAAATGACATGGTGGTGTTGGCCCCAGATATTATCTTTCATTTTCATAGACCTTGTTCCATAACATTTTCAACCGCTTGGATGTCATATTGGATTATACAAAAACATTCAAATCGATATTCAGCCGCCATTAATTTGAATTCCGATTTTCGAAAATAAAAAATGTATTGAACCTACTCCAAATGGCAACTATATCCTTAGGGAACCGATTTTTTAATTTAGATTTTGTTTACTTCCGGTTTCATTTTGAAGTTTGTTCGACTTTTCACCATCTAGATGGTGGCCTAATCTTTCCATGAGCCTTGTATGCATTATGACCCTGGTGTCTACTAAGAATATAAAAAAGTTCGACCATGCAGTATAACTTTGGTTTTATTAGGTATTGGATGTTACTATACTCAATAATTTATGATTTAACTTGAATGTTGGTGTGACAAGGCGTGACGTGACATACCGAACACGTCAGTACTCCTTAGGAGTTCTAGTTTATTCTTCTTTTTTTTTGCAATACAGAGTATATCATATCTCTGTTGTAGATAAGTGAAGTGATGATATCCAGTATAAAAAGATATGTGTATGCCGTATTTTTTGTGTCGGGTCTTTACGTGTTATGTTACCTGAATATAAACAATAGGTAAGTGTTATAGTTATTCCTCCTTTTATTGATATTCACGGATTATCTAATTTAAAATAATTGATGACAAGATGGTTAATTTCACCTTTTATTTTGCAACCTTGATTGTAACCCATATCTAAACATGTTCTCGATATTTATGGAATGTACATATTGTTCTAGATGGTTCGACAATTCTTTCGTCGGTCACACCGAAAAATCTAGTGCTCATACCAATATGCCCTTATATGACTAAATATATTCTCGATATTTCAGGGATGTACTGAACATATTAAATAATGTTCAAGTTATATCGTCCATATGGCCGGAAACTCCAGTATCCATTCCATTACAGCATTTTATATACAAAGCTGAAATAGATCAGTCTATAAGCTTAACAAAGGGCTGTACCGGTTGCCCAATTATATGTCCAAATTCACTCAAAAACAAATCAGCGTGCCTTGGAGACGACTGTCTTTGTTTTAAATCAAACCCTGTTTTGAACTTTCAAACGGTTTCTAACAATACAATGATATCTAAAGAAGAATTGCTCCCTTTTGAAATGATAACATTGAAAGACAAGTCTGTTAAAGATGCGCTTCGACTCCCTAATGAGGAAAGGTCGGATGCGAAGGTGATAATACCCAGTGAAGGTGTTTATGAAGTTGGTGAGGATATACTGGTAAAACTTGACCTTTATAATGGATATGGTGACAAGGTTAAACGTGGTGGGGATGATGTTCGAGTAAGGATGGTTGAAATAAATAAACAGCTGACAATAGCTGGCCGTGTAAAGGATTATAATAATGGTACTTATATTATAACTATTCCTACTTTATGGAATGGAACAAACAATGTTATTATATACATGCCATATTTTCGAGAAGAGCTCGTTACATTTCTAACATGGACACGACAGTTCAATGCACTGTTTTACTATAAAGCGAAGTTTACAAAGGGCAGTGAAGTTCAGTTTACATTGTGTTCATCTCGTCCAAATATACCTGGATATGATGTCATATGTAATATGACGTATGAAAATGGTGATGATGAGTGGTACTGTGGGGCACCTCCGTCAAGAAATCTATCATGTCTGGATGTGGTATCTATTATGGATTATCATTTTATAGATGTTGCTATAGCTAATGGTCAACAGTATTTACATAGAAGGTATGTATGTAGTTTACGAATGAATGAATTAGTTTATTAAAGCCAACGGACGTCATTTGCATTTATCAGATAATATCTAACTTGTTCCACGACAGGATGTACCCAAATTGAAATGCTTAATATTTTATAAAGAAACAAAATCAAGATATGAACGGTAGACATAGATTCATTACAGTCAAAAGGGGGCCAATCAATTTGTAGCTAAGACTTACACACTGAGTCATCCTGGCTCTCGGTATGTTAAAACCGACAGTAATATTCGTATAAATGATAAACAAATTACAATAAAAGAGATTACAAAAAGTCAGTTTTATTAATATCAGAGATTGATGATAAGTCACGGAATCACCTTAATATTCTCTAAAATGATTGACGAATATCAAAAAAGGGGTTCTTTAAAACGTCAAAAATTCAACGGGAAACCGTCCAGATGCCATTAATTAAATGTACATTACGTAAAGCAATTAAAAATTCGTTGCGAATTACATTCATAATGTTCGATAAAGTAAAATAGTCTTAAAACAGATGTTGCTCAAATCACCGATAAAATATACGCAAACTGAATATTAACATGTAATGAAGAAAAATATCCCGACTTGAATTCAAGTTCCACTTTATCTGAAAATTTATGAGTAATTGTATCTCTAAGTAAAATAAACCAGCGGCTGTCAGTCAAGATACGCGCACATTTTCCAAAAGGATGGATAGAGAACAATAAGGGGCCATAATCCAAGAAGTAATGGTCTGAAATGCGCGAATGTCGAAAGGAAATGAGATATTTGCGATTAAATCGGATGAAAATTGTGACTTCTAGAGGGTCCACAACCTTGGTATTACATACTTTTACACTATTCGCGTACAAGGGGCGGCCATTTTATCCTGCAGTTTGGATCACATTTTTACGAAATTCGAACTCAACCTTCATTGATGTGTAACTGTGATATATTTGAAAGTTTTTTAAAAATTGAATAAAAAATTGTGATTTCTAGGGGGTAAACAAGCTAAAATTGCAATTTTATGAACACTTAAACCACAGCCATGATGTCATCCTTTGTTCTTTTAATCCATTATAACGAGGGATGGATTGTTGTCTAAACAAACAGTCCATTATTAATGAAAACAATCCATTAGTAATGGAAATAGTCCATTAATTTTAGACATTGTCCATTATTAGTGAAAAATACATTAATAATAAAGTGTAGTCATTATATATTAAGCAACTGAAAATAAATCAAAACAACCTGTCCATTTATTACTAATTTCCCTTTCAACATTTACAAAATTTTAATTAAATTGAAATTTCCGAAGAATATATGTTAATTTCCCTGGAATCACTGGACACTTTTGAATTATTTTGTTTTGGACTTGACAATTGACACAATTTTGGACACTTTTCAGCTACACAAATGTTACGTAAGTCCGATAGTTGATTGTCGCGAGTCCGTTTATATGCATTTGAACGATGTTAACAAATCACTCAGTGGCAGTCACATGACTGCGGTGTTGGTTTAAGTAACTGTCCATTATTTCTGAGGTGTTACAAGACACTATTGTTTTAAGATGTCTATTATTTTAGACAAAGAGTGGCTATGGTTTAAGTTAGATAATAGCCTCAGACTGTAGGAACACAGATTCATTTTAATTGTTGACAAAAATAGCCTACGTCAATAAAAAGAAATGAAATGAAATACTGTTCTGCTCCAACTGGGCTCCATCAGTATGCTATGAGGGGAATTTTGCCCTGCAGTGGCGCAAAAGCACTCTTATATCGAATTCCAACTGCAAAGGGTTCTTTTACTGGAGAAGTGCATTAAAGGTTGAATGGGCGGGGCTGACCAATTTTCATATTTGGGCCACTCAGAAGTAGGTTAATCCCCAAAATCATCATAAGGATTCATATTCTGACACAGGTGTATTCGAAATGTGTTACAAAAAAACAAAAAAAACAATTTTGGCTGTAATGCGAAAAGCGCCCCCTGGTAGTGTTCCTAAAAGCTACACTTAAAAAGTTACGTTTTGTGGGTCCCGTTCATGTGGACAGACAGGAAGTCAATACCACAGAGTTCAAAAAATGAAAACTGGTCTACCCGATTTTTTATGTTTTAGCTGAAAGTCTGTTGGGATGTATTTTTCCTGATGAGCATGGCTAATGGTACTACTCCGGTAGTCAAACACCAGGTTAAGCCGTGCGATGGAAATAAAGCAGGGCCCGTAAGAGAGGGGTGGGGGCAACTGGGACACTTGTCCAGGTGCCCGGAGTCTGGAGGGTCCCGGAGGTATGCCGCGTAATAGTGGTAATGTTTTAAAAAAACATTTGTTGGTATAAAGTAATTAACAAATACACTGTTACTTGATCGTAAAGCAGAAGAAAACAGGTAACTTTGCTGAATGTGGGTATCTAGTTCCATTGGTAAGATTAGAATCGGATTCTGTCAGTTCACCTTCTTTGGAAAAATTGGTACATTTAAAACTATAAGTCACCTGCCCAGGCCTTGGTGCCGTGGAGCCCTGACCCGTTCTCGTTCCGTTTGATGCTATCGTCAACGCCAGGGTATCTAATCCAGCATCTGACTATGGTTCTGTAGGAAAGTTTGAGTAGGGAGAATTTTTTTGAAGAAATGTTTAGTGGGTGCCGAAGTAAGTATTTTGAACTTGGGTGGACACTCACCACGTGGTAGGTTATTCCACAATGACGTCATCAAATATGGCCGCCGATATTATATCAATTTTATCCTACCCGCTCTAGTTGTCCGTCAATTTCTATGAAATACAGGCCAGAATGAAGCTGTTTATTTGAACTGATTTGAAGAACATATTTTTGGTAATTTTTTTTATTAATTTTCAAGAAAACACATACGACATTTTTAAGCGAAAACGTGGAAAAAGTTTTAAAAAAAACATAAGAAAATTAGCACATTTACAATGCTACAACAATAAGAATAATGTAATAACACTCAAAAAAGAAGTTATTTATAAAGAACTATCTGTGCATACTAATTAATGATGTCAAACATAGTTACCGCAAGATGTGATGTCACGTTACATAGTTACCACAGGATGTAGTATCTTCTGACTGTGAAGAAATACACCGAGCGGAATCTGTCACACGAATTCAAAATGAAATTAGCAAACATATACCTAGCGTGAATAAAACCTATATATATATATATTTATATGTATCACGATAATAATTGTTACCTTTATAATAGAAGCATTTTAAGACATGTTATTACCGTAAACATACTAAAATATTGCAAACTGGGCCCGCAGTAAAGGGTACGTTCACTTTGCATCAAACAGTATTCAAACCAGCTTGGATGGCAAAATGTTTTTTATTTCTCAGAATCAAGGGATGAATATACTACTAGACTGCAAAATTTCATAAGCCGCCTATGTTGCATTGTATTCAAGACGCCTATTTCACACAAAATATTATTTTATATCCATGTGGACCTTCCATATTAACATCTATCTGCATAATAAGTTTATGAAAATATGCATTTAAACAACATTTAGATATTATCTACCACCTGTAGCACTTTCCCTTCGAACTAACAATAAATTGTTTATTGGAATTTTCTATTGAACTGAAAGGTGCTTGTCGCTGTAAAATACTCGATCAAGTGTTAATTTATATAATAATTTAAAGCATAAACTATCTAACACCATATCTTTCTGAATGAAATGACAATAAAACGGAAACATACTTTTCTTTCGTTATTGTAGCTGTAAAATAATATACGAATTATTATTTTATATAGCGTATTTCTACTGATGATTAAAGTAATCAGGTACCGCAGAAATTTGCAACACGTTTTAACATCCCATCTTTCCCCTACCTTTTAAGGGATGGGTTGAACAAGAGTATAGTAGTTTCAGGGCTCTCAAAACTAGTTTAGGTTCTTGCGTAATTTGGTGTCCCCGTTTAATCATGAATTTATGTCGTTTTTGATGAATTGCTAAGGTTGCCGCAAGTTAGATGTGCAGAAGCTAGAAACACCAAGATATACTCTATAAAGCACAATTTACATTAAAAACGAAACTGAGAGCGAAACTTTTACTTTCGTCTTCGTTTTATTAGGTGCTAAAAATATGGAAGTTTTTCGATATTTTTGGCAATTGCGGACCTTTTTCCAACCAATGTGCTTTAGCAAAGTGACCTCCAGTTACCCCAGATATACGCCAAGTGACCCTAGAGACTATGTATCTTTCAAAACGTTTCGTCGAGTTGCTTGTCCCAGGGCCTGGATGTCGCTGTCGCGGGCCATGAAATAAAGTCCAACTAATGTGTTTTGATGGATTATATATCTTTAATGTGTGCCGATTCAGAATCCGGATGATGCCAATACAAATAAGTATTCCAATATGACGACTTTATTCAAAATATGGCCACATTATTTTGACGAGAAATTTCGATGTTAGCAATGATGTGGCATAATACGTCAAATAGTAGCTATTCGTGGTAGGCAAATTAACATCTGAACCCCAAAATGTGCCATGACCGAACAAAGCACCAATATGGTACTCAAATTTGACAAAATATCTATGTTCAGTAGACCATGGAAGAAAATATTACATTTAGCAGTTCAGATATTAATTCGGCGACCTCGAAAACCACCAGTTTAACGTATTACACCATCACATTACTACAATTAACATTGAAATGTCCCCCCGTCTTCATTATCTCAGTTGGGGCTGAACTGTAGGATGTTAAACCCCATTTCATTTCGAAAAGTCCCGCCAATCGTGACCGCCAATGCGAATATAGTGGTCATATTGGAATACGTTTGGGTGGAACATATTTTATGTTAATACCTGAATTAGGAGACCACGAAAAACTATACAGGGGACTTTATGATTTTCTTTCTAAAATGGGTCCCATTTTGAATTTGGCTTCCTAGCGGAATTAGCCGTCACTTTTGGGGGCGGGGGGATGCCCAAGCTCTTTGGATTCAGCGAGTCGTATTCTTATAAAAATCAACTTTCAAACCGACGTCTGAGATAAATAACCAGAAAATGTATGGGTACAGATATTAGAACTTCTTCAAAATGGGGCCTAACATAACTAGTATAAAGACGATATAATCAATTTTAAGGATGAAGCCGAATGAGAGCGACGATGTAGTGGCCAAATAGATAAAAAAAAAAGCGACATTAAGGAGCCCAGCGACTCAATGTTTGACACCCATTTTGTGCTTGTACTGTACGTGGAAGTGCACTGAATGTTGTATGGATAGGGTCGACCGATTTTCACCTTTTTGGACTCTCTGGTATTCTGTTCCTATCTGTCCACATATGCTTTTGTGGACACCACCAGGGGGTGCTGTTCACATACCGCGAAAGTTGGTTTTGTAACACATCTCGGGTACATCTACGAAACTGGTGTCAAAATATAAATCTTTCTGATGATTTTTGGGGCAAATGTCAAAATTGATCAGCCCCACCCATTCACCTTTTGATGCACTACTTTTCAAATAAAAGACCTCTTGGCGGATGAAATTCGATATATGAGTAGGCTGTTGCACCATTGCAGGGCACATTTTCCCTCATAGCACACTAAGGGAGCCAAATCGGAGCAGAACAATAGGATGTATAACCTCATTTTATTCCATTTCTGCAACAATTGAAATGAATCCGTCTTCCTGCAGCTACTCTGATAGTATCACCTATTGGCAATGCAGCAGTAGTTATACTTAAGCCCACCCTCCTAAGTAATTGTAACACGTTGTTCTTCTTTATCAAACGTTAGTTTGACCAGCCTATGACCTCTAGAGGGACCAAATGCTAAAACGCGATTTGTCGTACAATCAGGGGCCATAATTCAGGAAGTTACAATCCGATATGCGCAAATATCGAAAGAGACCAAGGTCTTTGGGGTATAAACATGCATTTCATGTGTCATAAAAATCAGATTAAAATTGCGACGTCTATAGTGTCCACAAGGTAAAAACATGATTTTTCGTACAATCAGAGGGGGGGGGGGGGTAATTCACGAAGATTTGATCTGATACATGATAATATCGAAAGGAACCGAGATCTTTTTGATATTTAGCTATATTGTAGGTTTCGTCAAAATCGGATAAGAATTGCGACCTGTAGACTGTCTGTGGACAATCTGTGGACAGACGGCCGGACAGGGGCGATGACAATATACGTCCACAAGAAAACGTGGGTGTATAAAAATTGACCAAATAATTAAAGACACAGCTACCTATGCTAATTTCAGTCATGACTACTAGACTTTATTGCAAACTGTTGTCAATTGTCTGGTATGGTCTACATTTATTGAACCGCATATCTCTTTTATGTAATATCCTTACATCACTTATATTTACTTCGCCGATCCTCGCATTATTGAACAAAAACCTTACTCAATGAACCAATGTGGTTTCCTATATACGCACATCGCATTAGTGAAAACCTAAACACATCGTGCCATACTTACAAGGCACTCAGGAACACGAAGGCTGATTATGCCTGGAATTCAAAGAGCAACCAAGGTTATAAATACAAAGACAACACATTACGTCACTAGGTCAAGATGGTAAAGAGGCCATTTGTATTTAAAAAGAGAAGCATACTAACACTCCCTTCCACTCAATTCAAAGGCTCGGCTGAAGATAATGTTTTATATATTTGGAAATTAAAATTAATTTCAAGGTTGTTATCTATAACACGATTTTCAGTTGTCAGATATCTACATTACAAAGAATACAATATTATAATTTCAGGGGCGATACCTTCAGATTATTCAAAGTGTTAAAAGTTGAAGTAAAAGGTGAGTTATTATTATTTTATGTGTTTGAAATTGGGTTATTCCACCCTCCTTGAACTCATTAATCAACAATAAAACATATATTTACTGCAACCTGGTTGAAGCGCAACAACTCAAGGATGTTGATTTGTAGTCCTTCGTTAAAGTAAAACATACTTTACAAGCAATGTTTATGCAAGATATGACAATATTTTGAAATAGATGTATGGACAGAGAACTGTGAAACAGTGCTTGTCCTCTCATTATTGAAATGCTTCACATCCAAAGAGAAACGATATGTAAAAACTGTTGCTTCTATTTTGTTCATAATGTTTTTGCAAAAGGGAGGTAAAATTAATCATATTTATTGTATTGGTACTTCAAGAAAATCAGTGATTAAACAGCTAGATTAACATGGGGTCCTATGCTCGTGGGGCCACCAGACAACAACCTAGTTTGGCTCTGCATTAAAAACAGGCCCGACTGTGGCTACGACATTTTATTAGATTAGCACCCATATTGGGCAGGAATGCAGGAGCTATATGGAGATATTTGTTCCTGTTTGATGAAGAATACATGAAAGGAGTTAGAATTTACATTACCTGCCAGGCTTTAGTAAAACTCGTATATACTTTTTGGGTATCATATGTTGATCTCTTTGTGGTCAAGTGTTCAACCTAATAAAAAGTAGGGGTGTTGGATGGCCGAATGATTAGCACGTGCGAGCTATATCATAAGGTCTGTCATTGAGTCAACTGGTGTGGTTTTGATTCCCCGGTTGTACGTGACAAGGAGTATGGTTGACTGTCCAACCTCGTTGGTTTCTCCGGGTCCCCCGGTTTTCTCCCACTGCTAAACACCCCTATTAGCAAGTGAATTTTTGAAATAAAATTGAACCATGTATTAGTCCCGAAATGACCTAGTTTGTTTCGAATGGACGTTACCCCCCCCCCCCCTCTCTAATAAAAAGTTTGGGAAACGTTAGTGTCTCTCAAAGAGACCAAATTTATAGGAAGATAGGGGGCGGTCGGGCAAGCTCAATTGCAATCACAATGTTCGGTAAAAAATTTGTAAAATGTGTTCAGTACGATTCATTTATCGGGTTAGTAGACCGGAGGTATTTTTTAGAAGTTAATCACACCTGTGACTATTGACGCTGCCCGATTTATTCCGGCGCACTAAGGACCGTCACGAAATAAATCGCTAATAAAATCGACCTCGGCTCCAATTATGTTTTTTTTTTACATTTGTCCGATGAATGAATGTAGCTGCAAGAGGTGACCACAGAGTGGGGTTTCAGTTGGACCACTTTTTAGTTTCAGAACTTACAGGCCGAAACAGCAGTTCTAATTTTCAAAATTTATATTTCGAAAAAAACAAACAAACAGAAAAACAACCAACCAAACACTCACTCGTCTCCAAAGCCTATGATGGGAAAGGTTGTGTGTACTATGTCCATTTTCAATGACTTTACTAGAGTTATGCCCTTCAGAAGTTATCAACCGATTTCTATTTGATATTTCCATGTGTCGTCGTCACTCGCTGTTTTTTTCCGGGGAGTTTGTCATAAAATTTCGAAAGTACGGTAGATATTTTCAAAATTTTATCTTCTTGCAACAAGTAAATAGTTTGTGATCCAAACAGATATTTGAAGGTGTAAGTAATTATGACAGAAACTTCAAAATTGTGCTAAACTCGTTTCATGTTTGTTTTGTAGGAGAAGAGGACAACCGAAGACATCTACTACCTATTTGCAAAAGATTATCCAAATCAAAAACTTGGGATACCTCATCACCAACAGGTTATGCTTCAAAGGGAAAATATTTCCCTACGTTTTGTCAAATTAACAAAACCGATGAGGATATTAAAACATGTTTGATAAATACAACTGTAATATTTACTGGAGATTCTACAACAAGGCATTGGTTTATTAGGTTAAAGAAATTTATAGAATGTACGCAAACTGTAGGCACATCGGATTTTAATGGGTGGACGCGGGTTGCAGAATGCGAAAACAAAAGAATGAACTTGAAAGTTCAATGGAGACCCCATAATCTCCCAATTACAAGTCTTGAAAAGCTTTCCAACGAAAAGAGATTCAGAGCCAAATCGATTGCTCTTTTATTGGATGATATACCGGCCGAAGGAAGATATATATTTGTTATTCATCTGTTTGCCCATTTTTCCCGGCATCACTACTATGTTATTCGTGAAAGACTTCGCCACATTACCATGACTCTGCGCCGTGCTTTGGATCGCAATGAGAACTTGTTTGTAGCCGTGAAAGGCCCTCACATGTATTATACAGGTTGGATGCCAGCGGTCAACGATTATACGGGACCGTTTGTAGAAAGAGTGCTAATGAACGAATTCGCAGAATTTCGGAACCGAGTTGCATATTTAGATTTTTGGGATATGTCCAGTGCTTATGGTAATAAGGACATACACCCCACAGATCCTATGCTGTGGAACATGCTACGACTGTTATTTGGCTATACTTGTCCTTAAAAAAATTAAAATCTAACCATGCAATTTTCGTACGCCAACATTTGCAAGTTTTTCAGGATTAATGTAAACGAGCCAACTAAGTCATTCTATTAGTATTTACATGTAGTTTACATTTCAACAATATCTATTTACGGACGATTAACAAAGATCAATAACAAAAATAAATTTAGACCCTCTAGTGGTTAGAAGTTGCATAGCCTACTGAAGATATTCGTCCGCAACCCAGCTCGAGAAACTGAATATTATGTTTAAGGCCCAGCTTCACTGTAGTTTTGTTGGTTTTATTTATTTTTTTCGTGCGTGTGGGGGGGGGGGGGGGTCTGAATTATGCATCAGATCGGCTGTTTTGTTTTATTATTTTAACATATCAAATTAAATGAGATCTAGCGCGCTCTTTGTAGGCCTTGCTTTAATTTTTTTTATCTTCCCTTATAAATCTGGTCTTCATAGTGTTACACAATTTAGTAATGCCATAGCACATTATAGCAAGAAGAGATAACCCCCCCCCCCCCCCCAAGAGTTGGCCTCAAACCGGATTCTGATGATAATATGGGCTAATAGCTGTGTGAACAGTCATAGTATCAGGTTATATATAATATATACTCAGCCAAATTAAAAACTTGACACTCGGGATTTTTGGGACTAGATTTTTAATATTTGGTTTAAGGCAACTATTTTAGTGTTATATTGTGCACAGACGACCTTGACATCAACAGAAAGCAAGAATACGTCTCGCCGAAAGTCCTTGACATTGATAACATTCGTGATGTCACAGTACCCCCCAAAATGAAATTCACAGACTTGGAGAACAATCGGAATAAAGTGTTTAGTAACGGTTGTGGCCTCCTCTAGCGTCTCGTACTGCCACACAACGTCTTCTCACGGATCTCAGAACATTAGTAAACACTACCCGAGGAAGACGTCGCCACTGCTCAGCAAGAGCATGTTGAAGGTCCTGCAACGTCAGTGGTGGATTCACTTGCTGACGAACACGTCGACCCAGTTCGTCCCAAATGTGTTCAATAGGATTAAGGTCGGGGCTAAGCGACGGCCAACCCAGGACTTGGACACCGGCATTTCTTAAAAAATTCTGGATAGCAATTGCTGTATGGGGTCGAGCATTGTCTTGTTGAAACGTTAGTCCAGGCTCATTTCTCTGCATAAACGGAAGAAGAACAGGTTGCAAAATCTGATCCCTGTACTGAACAGCATTGAAGTTCCCTTGGACAACAACAAGAGGAGAACGTCCATGTGCACAAAAAGAACCCCAAACCATGACGCTGCCGCCACCAAATCGGTCAACTTCTCTGACGCATACTTGAGCGTAACGTTCACCTCGTCTGCGGTACACTCGGACCCTGCCATCGGCAAATCTCAAAGTGAATCGAGATTCGTCACTAAAGACAACCGAATTTCACTGTCTTTGAGTAAATCTTATGTGTCTTGTGGCCCACACAAGTCGGTTACGGCGATGAAGAGGTGTCAATATTGGTCCATTATAGGGCCTCCGAGCTCTAAGACCAGCAGCCTGCAAGCGATTTCGAACAGTTTGTGCAGTTACCCTTCCACCAAACATCTCTCTACTTGTGGAGGTTGCAGTGACAAATCTGTTTCTAAGATGACGTAATCGTATTGCTTGATCTTCCTGAAGTGACGTCACACGTGGCGCTCCCGCCCTTGGGCGGTCGGCAATAGTTCCAGTTTGAAGCACTCTCATTCTAAGATTAATTATTGTCTGGCGTGAACAATTAAAGGCTCTTGCAACAGTGACCACAGACTGACCAGCATAGAGCCTACCTATAGCACGTAGACGTTCTACATTTGAAAGGCGTGGCATTTTCTAACAAAGATGAAAATAACAATTTTAATTTGTTTTTCCAGTGTGCGTGTTCAGTTTAAGCAAACTTGCATCGATTGACCCCACGAGTTTGTGTTTGCACGTGTTTTTCAGGTTTTTCATCTTTATATGCTCAAAAGTCACGTGATCCACGTGACTTTACAATTTTATGAAATTAAAGGCTTCTTACTACTTACTATCGTTAGAAACACTTTAAAATTTATTTGACTTACCAGAAAAAAAAATTGGTTGAAATTCATCAGTGACAAGATTTTAATTTGGCTGAGTATACAATGGAGATATTATAGATATTACATGTATTTACTGTAAGAGAGTACTAAATCTTATTTACCAGAACAGATTACTAGGACAGGCAACGATTATTATTAACCATAAGAGATTAGTAGGATAGTCGGTGGTATATTCTTGGAGTGGTGTTGTGATGGCCCGGACGTAATAATTGACCCTTGCTCCTTCCCTACTCACGTCAATGTGTCAAATTTCAGATGCCGCTATTTGCAATACATAATCGATGCTATAACTATAATTCATTTGCCCATAGTACGGAGTATGATGTTCACCTTGAAAAAACGTGGTTCAGCTTGAAAATTATTTTGTTCCTATCAGTTATTTGGAAATGAATCGAAATATTATACAATTTATTTGTGGACACACTACAGGTCACAATTTCTTATCCGATTTTGACGAATCTTGAAATATAGGTTTATCTCAACAAGATCTCGGTTGCTTTCGATATTGGCATGTATCGGATCGAAACTTCATGGATTATGGCCCCTGACTGTACGAAAAATCACGTTTTTAGCTTGTGGACACTATAAAGGTCACAATTTTAATCCTATTTTGATGAAACTTGAAATGTAAGTTTATAACCCAAAAATCTCGGTTCTTTTCGATATTCGCGCATATCGGACCGTAACTTCCTGATATTGGCATGTATCGGATCGAAACTTCATGGATTATGGCCCCTGACTGTACGAAAAATCACGTTTTTAGCTTGTGGACACTATAAAGGTCACAATTTTAAACCTATTTTGATGAAACTTGAAATGTAAGTTTATAACCCAAAGATCTCGGTTCTTTTCGATATTCGCGCATATCGGACCGTAATTTCCTGAATTATGGCCCCTGGTTGTACGAAAAATCGGGTTTTAGCTTGTGGACCCTATAGAGGTCATAATTTTTTATCAGATTTAAAAAAAACGTTTTAGTATATCACCGTTACACCCCAAAGGCTGGTTGAGTTCGATTTTCGTAAAATTCGGACCAAAACTGACAGACAAAATGGCCGTCCCTCGTACTCAAATAGTGTAAAAATATGATATATCAAGGTTGTGGACTCTCTAGAGGTCACAATTGTCTTCTGATTTTGATGAAACTTGAAATGTAAGTTTATAACCCAAAGATCAGGGCCATACGAACAGAAGCTACAGAGAGTGAACTGTCAAGCATACATTATGATTCACTATGACACCGTCCTTGTCAACTTCTCTACTAGAAAACAGGGGAATAAGGGATGGAACATGCTTGCCAGCGTGATACAAAACCCCAGCATTACCGGCGCGAAAGTGTGGCCTAAATTACGGTCAAGACAAAGTTCATCATTGTTGCATAATACGGATGAAATGGGAAGAATCTGACTGTTCTAACGATTGCGAGTATTCCTGTGATTCAAGAGAGGGTGAGTAAGACAAATACTTGAGGTTGGATAAGAGAAATACGTGACCCCCAGTTAGCTTTTAGAAACATTTGCTTTCAATTCACGATGGCCCGATAGTTGGTTGTGTTTGACCGTGCATAATTTGTGTCAATAAACCATAACACATATTTATGGAAGAACAATTGCTGATATATTTAGGCGACGGTTTGAAGAGTATTCTCTCAACGATTTCAAGCAAGTACAGTAAGAAATGTGTAGGTCAATTATATATAGACAAGCAATAACAACAAAATAAGAAACCATGCATGACAACAACTTCTAATACTTGTAAAATACTTGTAATCCATTTATAGTACTAAATTTAATAAGACATGGAATGTGTGTGTCTAAAAGGAGGAAGTGTGTAGGACTATAATTATTTAGGATTCTGTGGGTAGGACTAGTGTGGCTTTCTAATATTCATAATTTATCAATTATATCCCACTTAATTATGGTCATTTATTTAATTATCATTTAGTAAACCAGTTAACTGTTTCTTTTATTTAATCTATGCATAAATGTGTGTGTGTCAATCGGATGGATGAGTGTAGGACTATTATTAATATTTTTACTTAGGAGTATGTGGGTTGTGCTGGTTTGTGTGCATTTTAATACTCATATTTTATAATTCCCTCGTAGTTTATCTGGCGTTACAACTTCTCTGATGTTGAGTATCATGTGTGGTTTCCATTTTTATACGCACAATTTTTATGTGGACGTATATTGTCGTCGCCCCTGTCCGTCTGTCCACAATTGTTTGTGAACAGAACACTCTACAGGTCACAATTTTTATCCGATTTAAATGAAACTTGAAATATAGGTTTATTACCCTAGTTATTACTCTGTTCATATCGATACTGGCATGTAACCAGAATCTCCCAAATGTCGTCAAGTGGTGGATGGTTATGAATGTAGTGTTTGAACTAAGAATTTGTCCCTCTATGTGAGTATTAAATACAGTCGGTCATACCTATTCAACCAAAATAAACTAAAAAAACATATGGGCGAAACTAAACGACGTTTCCGCATCAACGAGCATAAATCCACAGGCACAACCAATGGCTCACACCATAGAGTAAACTGGTCAGCTTAAAAAACCCAAAACATCACCATACACCCAAAGAAATCCCGAAGGTTGGTGGAGTCTGTCTAAATAAAAAGACACCAACCAAAACCAAAACTCAACAGAGATAGTGATATTTATATCCCCAAAACCAAAGATGAGTGAAGCCAGAAATAGACTGTTAGTCTGGAGGCTCAGTGCGGAGGGGTGTCCATCAAATGGGTAAAAAAACCAGACCTAACTCTTCTATAGTAAAATTTCGAGTAGAATTCGATGCCGAGTGGTAATCAGTCCAACGTTGGGATGTTTTCGAAGTATTCGGGGCCAAAGGTCAAATGAGTTCATTTGCACTGAAATTGAATGCGTAGCTATTCTTGTATGATGAAAATAAGTTAAAAATGATCGAAAGTAATGACTCTTTCAATAAAAGTGTAAACAGCTAAATTCACCTTTGTTCTTTGTGACCCCGAAGGTCAAAAGGTCATATTTTGCGTTTTAGCATTAAGAAGATTTAAAGCAATAAATGGCAGCGTAAAATATAAAAAAAAGCCAACAGTGAGGCTGATGTCCCCCGCCGAAATTGCAAAATAAATAGATGACACATATTAATTAATCGCACATTTATTTTTTTCACTAAGTTTCATCACTCTCTATCAGATAGAATCAAGATTATCTTGTCCCAAACCATCGACAAATGAAATCGATTAGCTCTGCTTAGCTTCAGCTCGAAATGTTAATTATTGAACTCAGTCAAGACATTCACCTAATGAACATCTACATGTACATCAAGTTTAAACATTCACCTAATAGACACCTATGCCAAGTTTGAACATCCTACCTCAATTAGAAGGAGAGTTATTGTGTTCCAAAGTTTCGACCAATCAAATTCCTTATCACTCTGCTTACCCTCAGCAAAAAATGTTCATTATCGAACTTAGTTAAGGTATTCATATAATAAATCTATACACCAAGTGTCCTCACTTTCACTTAATTAGAACCAAAGTTATCGTGTCCCAAAGCATCAAACAATCAAACTGCTTATCTCTGCTTACCCTAAGCAGAAAATTCCCATCTTCAAACTCCATCAAGGCATTCACCTAATTGACACCTACGCCAAGTGTGACATTCTACCTCAATTAAAATGAGAGTTATTGTGTTCCAAAGTCTCGACCAATCAAATTGCTTATCGCTCTGCTTACCCTAAGCAGAAAATGTTCATCTTCGAACTCCATCAAGGCATTGGCCTAATAAACACCTACACCAAGTTTGAACATTCTAGCTCAATTAGAAGCTGAGTTATTGTGTTCCAAAGTCTCGGCCGATCAAATTGCTTATCGCTCTGCTTACCCTGAGCAGAAAATGCTCATTATGGAACTTAGTCAAGGTATTGATGTAATGATACACCAAGTTTCATCACTCTGTCTTAATTAGAACTAAAGTTATCGTGTCCCAAAGCGAGAGAGAGAGAGAGAAATGGGGTTTAACGTCCACTCGACACAAACTAGGTCATTTCGGGACTAACATATGGTTTAATTTTATTTCAATAATTCGCTTGCGCATAGGGGTCTTTAGCAGTGGGGGGAAACTGAAGGACCCGGAGAAAACCCACGAGGTTGGACAGGCGCCCCTACTCCTTGTCAAGTACAACCGGGGATTCGAAACCACGCCAGTCGACTCAATGACAGACTTTATGATACAGCGCGCGCACGCTAACCATTCAGCCATCCAACCCCCCGTGTCCCAAAGCATCAACCAATCAAATTGCTTATATCTGCTTACCCTAAGCCGAAAATGCTCATCTTCGAACTCCATCAAGGCATTGACCTAATAAACACCTACACCAAGTTTGAACATTCTAGCTCAATTAGAAGGAGAGTTATTGTGTCCCAAAAAGTGTGACGAACACACAGACGGACGGACGTCAGGACGGACAGGGGCGACGGCATAATACGTCCACATGAAAATGTAGGCGTATAAAAAGGGAGTGTTTAAATTTAGCTTTTCTGGAAAGTTGCAAGCAGGTAATAAATTTCCACCATATTCAGCCATAATGAATTCATATGGTATGAGCCATGTTTGGACAGGTGACTGGTATATTTTTTTAATCCAAAATATGCTATTACATATTAGGAATTCTCTTAAGTCAATCATTTTTAATCCTCAATTTTTATTGTTCTGTATAAGAATATCTCGCTTTATTCTATCAGGTCCGTTCCATATAAATTTGTAAAATATTGAATTTAGTTTTTGAATAATAGAATCCGACACTGGATTAACAGTTGCCGGGTAAAGAATTTTTGAAATACAAAATGTTTTAATTATTTGTGTTTTTCCAATTAAAGATAATTTATGTTTATCCCATACTTTTAATATTTGTTCTATTTCAGTTATTTTATTTGTAAAATTTAATTCATCGGTAATATAAGAGTGTCTTTTGAAAAATGTATCCAGAGAATTTTTATGAATTTTTCGCAAAAAACTATACCGGTTGTTTTTAAATTTTTGCATTAAATTCATATCACAGCTATTTAAATCTATCGCCTCTGTTTTGTTAACGTTAATGTAAGTCCCGACACTAAACTAAATAAAAAGTCTCAATATCTCATACAAATGTCTTGCAGAGCTGCAACTTGTATGGATTTAGGACCAAATTTTATTCCATTTATATTCACATCGTCTCTAATAGCGTATAATATCAGTTCTATGATCAAATTAAAAAGATTGGATGACATTGAATCGCGTCGTCGAACACCCTTATATGAAAATAAGGGGTTGTAAATCCATTGTTTTTAACTGTCTATTAAAGTTACGTCCGAAACCGTATTAAAGTTTGTATTAAAAAATCGTGGTTTATGCTATCGAAGGCTTTTTGGAAATCTATAGCCAAAAGAAAGCCTATTATTCTTTTTTCTTTTGCAGGGTCAAGCAGTCGGAAATAATACGGGTATTTTCATGAATGTGGCGACCAGGTATAAACGCGGATTGGTTAGGGTGTATTAAAAGGTTCAAAAATGGTTTTAATCTGTTCGACAAAACTTTGCTCATCAACTTTACATCGACATTAACAAGCGTAATGGGTCTCCAGTTAGTTAAGCACGTTCTATCTTTATTACCTTTAGGAATGAGTTTAATAACTGATTGACGTTGTGTTACGGATAAAGATTCTTCTTCAAAACTACAGTTATATGATTCTAATAATAATACATAAATATTAGGCCAAAAATGTCGATAAAATTCAATTGTGATACCATCATTTCCTGGAGATTTATTTATTTTAAACGAGTTTAAGGCCTTCTGAAGTTTGAAGTAGTCAATTTTGAATTCAAATAAATCCTTCTGATATTCATTAAGCCTTTCTACAGGTCTATAATTTGTTATAAAATTATTTTCCCCTTTAAAACACGAATCTCTCAAAGCATATAAGTTTTTATAAAATAAAAATATTTCATCCGATATTTCAATGGGATCAAATATAATAGAATCGTCTGATTTTTTAAGCTTTTCTATTGTAGTAGCACGCTTTCTTTCTTTTTCTAAGTTTATAACTGATTTTTTGTGTTTTTTTCACCGCTTTCATACCAGTTTTGTTGGACCTAATAATTGCTCATCAATGTAAATGTTGTCTAATGATTGTTTAACCTCAGTAAACTATATTGATCATAAAGTTTTTCGATAATTTTGTTGTCACTAGGTTCCTGTTTACTGATAAGGGATTCAAGCTCGATCAGTTTCTCAGCAAGGCTATTTTTTACAGCTTTTTAAAGTTTTGTTTTCTTTTTGGAATATTCTATAGAAAATTCCTTTATCTTAAATTTAATGTAGTCCCATAAACCATTTTTATTTTGTTTGTCAAAATATTTACTTTTCCATATCGGTATAGATGATTTTATCAATTTAATATATGTTTTGTCTTTTGTTAACGAAGAGTTAAATATCCATAGATTTGGTCCGTGAGGATAATTAGTTATTTTGATATGTATATAAATTGAGGAATGATCAGTGAAAGAAGTTGGTTTTAATGTACATTGTTTCCAAGTAAAACGCCTATTATTTTTATTTAAAATTCTGAATATATCTAATAGGTTATAATAATTAATTATATTGACTATGGCATTTTGGCCTTTTCGTTTCAGTTTATAATTTCCGCCATATCTATCAAGTTGAACATTTAGGACATTGTTAAAATCTCCGCCAATTACAATTGAGAACGAGTCAAGTTTACCACATAGCTGCTGCAAAGATTTAAGTAATCTTGTATAATAAGTGTACAGGGCCCAATTCCTATAAAATTCTTAGACACGTTCTTGTGCTTCGATTTTAAGTAGACTTTGCATTTAAGTAAACTTATCGTATTTTGTGTTCCCAGAAAATTCTTAAGAACGTTCTTGTGCTTAGATTTTAAGTAGACTTTAGTGTAAGCACAAGCACGTTATTATGTTGGTCCGGCGTCCACAATTTCCTGTGAACGCTCTAGAGGCTAAAAAATATCCGACCGATTGACTTTAAAATTATACTTAGTGTTTAAGGTCACGAGACGAAGAATCCTATTGATTTTCTAGAATTTCCGATAATTACTGCCAGAATTATGACCCTTGATCACTTTGAAATATCGTGTGGACGCTCTAAAGGCTAAAGTTAATATCCGATTGATTTTAAATTTATACACAGTGTTTAAGGTCGTGATACGAAGAGAATTCCTGTGATTTTCCGATAACTACTACCGGAGTTATTGCACTTGATCACTTTGAAAAATCTTATGGATGCTCTGGAGACCAAAGTTATTATCCGATTGACTTTTAGATTGATAAACAGAGTTTAGGTCTTGAGACGAACAAGTATATTGATTTTCAATGAATTTTGATAACTTGGAACAGCTAAATCCATGATATTTCGTATACTAAACGTTGGCATGGGGCAGGACTAAAAGCCAAACAATTTCTAATAATTTTCGGATAATTACTTAATGATCTGTTACTCTTAGACTAAATAGTGGGACGACTTAGCTGTTGTGGGCGTATGTTTCATTGCCTGGCAACCTATCTGTTTTTAGCTTGTGGCACATTTTATATGTGTATGCATCTGAATCGACTATTTATGACATAATTCGCATACCAAAATTGTTTTTATGACGTTAGAGAGCATCGTAGTATCAGTTTAACAGTCACAATGTGCTTAGACCCGTACTTGACTTGTTCTTACGTAAGAACGGTCTTGAGAATTTTCTAGAGACGGTATTTTATAAAGTTTCTTACGTAAGTAAAAGTGAAGCATGACTTTGTGCTTACTTATAAGAATTTTCTAGGAACTGGGCCCTAGTTTCGCTTTAGTTTTTTTTATATTTTACGTTGACATTTATTGCTTTAAATCTTCTTAGTGCTAAAACGGAAAATGTGACCTTTTGACCTTCGGGGTCACAAAGAACAAAGGTGAATTTAGCTGTTTTACATTTTTATTGAAAGAGTGATTACTTTCGATCATTTTTTAACTTATTTTCATCATACAAGAATGGCTGCGCATTCAATTTCAGTGCAAATGAACTCATTTGACCTTTGGCCCCGAATACTTCGAAAACGTCCCAACGTTGGACTGATTACCACTCGGCATCGAATTCTACTCGAAATTTTACTATAGAAGAGTTAGGTCTGTTTTTTTTCCCATTTGATGGACACCCCTCCGCACTGAGCCTCCGGAATAACAGTCTATTTCTGGATTAACTCATCTTTGGCTTTGGGGATATAAATATCACTATCTCTGTTGAGTTTTGGTTTTGGTTGGTGTCTTTTTATTTAGACAGACTCCACCAACCTACCTTCGGGTTTTCTTTGGGTGTATTGTGATGTTTTGGTTTTTTTAAGCTGACCAGTTTACTCTATGGTGTGAGCCATTGGTTATGCCTGTGGATTTATGCTCGTTGATGCGGAAACGTCGTTTAGTTTCGCCCATATGTTTTTTTTAGTTTATTTTGGTTGAATAGGTATGACCGACTGTATTTAATACTCACATAGAGGGACAAATTCTTAGCTCAAACACTACATTCATAACCATCCACAACTTGACCACATTTGGGGGATTCTGGTTACATTTTAATACGTCCACATTCATAATGGACGTATTATACCGTCGCCCCTGGCTCTCTGTGTGTATGTATGTATATATGTATGTGTGTCTGTTGGTCGCGTACAGGGCGCAATTCTTACTCGATTTTCTTCAAACTTTGTATACGTATTCCCTATATATATTTCTTTGTGTCTCTGTGAGAATTGCCTACAGGCCACGATTCTTAATGGATTGTCTTTGAACTTGGGATATGTATTCCTTACAGCCTAAGGACGACAACTGCATGTCCCGACCCCCAGGGACAGAGCCACGCCCAATTTTTATGTTTATCGTTTACAGGCCGGAATTCTGAATGGATCAACTTAGTACTTGGCATATGTTTTCCTTATAGCCTAAGGACATCAACTATTGACTTTGGTGAATGCCTTGACCCCCAGAAGCAGAGCCACGCCCAACCTTTGCCTTTACCGCCCAAAGGCCACAATTCTGAATGGATTCTCTTGGAACTTTGTATACTTATTCCTTATACCCTAAGGACGGCAACTATTGATGTTGTCATTTCAATTACAGGATGGTGCCTGTTTATATTGTTTCCATATCCAACCCCCACGGGCAGAGCCACGCCCATTTTTTGTATTTATCGTCTACAGGCTGCAATTCTGAATGGATCATCTTGGAACTTTGCATATTTATTCCTTATACCATAAAGACAGCAACTATTTATTTTGATGCTGGCCCCGACCTCCTGGGGCAGTGTCACACCCACTTTTTTGTTAGTATTTTGTCTGTAAATTTGGCAAAACAAACCCGACGCTTAGCCTTCTTTGCTTTTGATCATATTACAGCCATTTCATATTCCATTCTCTTCATTTTAAAAAGTACCATATCAGTCAAAGCTGGAATGTGGACGTATATAGCAGCGTTAGCGATGCTCTTGTTTATCTAGAGATTGCTCTTCGGTCGAAACACAAATTATTTATGCAAGTGTTTTTATTATTTTTTTTTTTTTGAGTGGGGGTGAGGGGGCGGCGATTAAGTCAGTTTGTGTAGCTAAAACTGTAAATGGTGTAAAGATTCTGTCAACGTAGATGTTGTTGGCCTCCGTGGATCTATTTATTACATAAAAATTGGGTCATTTTTGACAGGCAGGAAGTGTTTTACGGATGGGACAAAAATAATCTCAGAATGTTCTTATCTCGGTTATTTCTCAACGGATATTCTTCGGGTTTTCATTTTTTCGATTATTTGGACGAATCCCACATGGGCTCTGACTGACGGTATTTCCATATTCGGAAGTTCACTCGATTAAAGTTATTATCAAAGATTTGCGAAAGTTTTCTTCGTCATTTTTTCGACATGCAAGATGGCATATCTCCGTCACTATTTGATGTATCAAGTTGAAACTTGGTAGGAATGAGGAACACATCGATGACTTCAAAATTGCATAAAATATTTTGTGACGGCTTCCGGAGATTACCGAGGCCTTCCGATTTTCCCCGGATATGAATAGTTCTCTCCATTTTAAAAAAGACAAAAAAAATGACATATGGTGGCGTTAGCCCCATAAAGTATCTTCCATTTTCAAAGATCTTGTTCCATAATCTTTTTAACCGCTTGGCCGCCGTATTGGATTTTACAAAAAACATTCAATTCGATATCCAGCCGCCTTTTTATTTCCGATTTTGGAAACTGTTTTGGCGGGGGGGGGGGAGAACCTAGTCCTGGCGGCAACAGTTCTTAGGGGCCGATTTTTGAATTTCGAGCCTTCCGATTTTGTTCATAATGTTTTTGCAAAAGGGAGGTAAAATTAATCATATTTATTGTATTGGTACTTCAAGAAATCAGTGATTAAACAGCTAGATTAACATGGGGTCCCATGCTCGGTCGGGCAAGCTCAATTGCAATCACAATGTTCGGTAAAAAATGGTAAAATGTGTTCAGTACGATTCATTTATCGGGTTAGTAGACCGGAGGTATTTTTTAGAAGTTGATCACACCTGTGACTATTGACGCTGCCCGATTTATTCCGGCGCAATAAGGACCGTCACGAAATAAATCGCTAATAAAATCGACCTCGGCTCCAATTATGTTTTTTTTTTTACATTTGTCCGATGAATGCATGCAACTGCAAGAGGTGACCACAGAGTGGGGTTTCAGTTGGACCACTTTTTAGTTTCAGAACTTACAGGCCGAAACAGCAGTTCTAATTTTCAAAATTTATATTTCGAAAAAAAAAAAACAAACAAAAAAACAACCAACCAAACACTCACTCGTCTCCAAAGCCTATGATGGGAAAGATTGTGTGTACTATGTCCATTTTCAATGACTTTACTAGAGTTATGCCCTTCAGAAGTTATCAACCGATTTCTATTTGATATTTCCATGTGTCGTCGTCACTCGCTGTTTTTTTCCGGGGAGTTTGTCATAAAATTTCGAAAGTACGGTAGATATTTTGAAAATGTTATCTTCTTGCAACAAGTAAATAGTTTGTGATCCAATCAGATATTTGAAGGTGTAAGTAATTATGACGGAAAAATCAAAATTGTGCTAAACTCGTTTCATGTTTGTTTTGTAGGAGAAGAGGACAACCGAAGACATCTACTACCTATTTGCAAAAGATTATCCAAATCAAAACCTTGGGATACCTCATCACCAACAGGTTATGCTTCAAAGGGAAAATATTTCCCTACGTTTTGTCAAATTAACAAAACCGATGAGGATATTAAAACATGTTTGATAAATACAACTGTAATATTTACTGGAGATTCTACAACAAGGCATTGGTTTATTAGGTTAAAGAAATTTATAGAATGTACGCAAACTGTTGGCACATCGGATTTTAATGGGTGGACGCGGGTTGCAGAATGCGAAAACAAAAGAATGAACTTGAAAGTTCAATGGAGACCCCATAATCTCCCAATTACAAGTCTTGAAAAGCTTTCCAACGAAAAGAGATTCAGAGCCAAATCGATTGCTCTTTTATTGGATGATATACCGGCCGAAGGAAGATATATATTTGTTATTCATCTGTTTGCCCATTTTTCCCGGCATCACTACTATGTTATTCGTGAAAGACTTCGCCACATTACCATGACTCTGCGCCGTGCTTTGGATCGCAATGAGAACTTGTTTGTAGCCGTGAAAGGCCCTCACATGTATTATACAGGTTGGATGCCAGCGGTCAACGATTATACGGGACCGTTTGTAGAAAGAGTGCTAATGAACGAATTCGCAGAATTTCGGAACCGAGTTGCATATTTAGATTTTTGGGATATGTCCAGTGCTTATGGTAATAAGGACATACACCCCACAGATCCTATGCTGTGGAACATGCTACGACTGTTATTTGGCTATACTTGTCCTTAAAAAAAATTAAAATCTAACCATGCAATTTTCGTACGCCAACATTTGCAAGTTTTTCAGGATTAATGTAAACGAGCCAACTAAGTCATTCTATTAGTATTTACATGTAGTTTACATTTCAACAATATCTATTTACGGACGATTAACAAAGATCAATAACAAAAATAAATTTAGACCCTTTAGTGGTTAGAAGTTGCATAGCCTACTGAAGATATTCGTCCGCAACCCAGCTCGAGAAACTGAATATTATGTTTAAGGCCCAGCTTCACTGTAGTTTTGTTGGTTTTATTTATTTTTTTCGTGCTTGTGGGGGGGGGGGACTGAATTATGCATCAGATCGGCTGTTTTGTTTTATTATTTTAACATATCAAATTAAATGAGATCTAGCGCGTTCTTTGTAGGCCTTGCTTTAATTTTTTTTATCTTCCCTTATAAATCTGGTCTTCATAGTGTTACACAATTTAGTAATGCCATAGCACATTATAGCAAGAAGAGATAACCCCCCAAGAGTTGGCCTCAAACCGGATTCTGATGATAATATGGGCTAATAGCTGTGTGAACAGTCATAGTATCAGGTTATATATAATATATACTCAGCCAAATTAAAAACTTGACACTCGGGATTTTTGGGACTAGATTTTTAATATTTGGTTTAAGGCAATTATTTTAGTGTTATATTGTGCACAGACGACCTTGACATCAACAGAAAGCAAGAATACGTCTCGCCGAAAGTCCTTGACATTGATAACATTCGTGATGTCACAGTACCCCCCAAAATGAAATTCACAGACTTGGAGAACAATCGGAATAAAGTGTTTAGTAACGGTTGTGGCCTCCTCTAGCGTCTCGTACTGCCACACAACGTCTTCTCATGGATCTCAGAACATTAGTAAACACTACCCGAGGAAGACGTCGCCACTGCTCAGCAAGAGCATGTTGAAGGTCCTGCAACGTCAGTGGTGGATTCACTTGCTGACGAACACGTCGACCCAGTTCGTCCCAGATGTGTTCAATAGGATTAAGGTCGGGGCTAAGCGACGGCCAACCCAGGACTTGGACACCGGCATTTCTTAAAAAATTCTGGGTAGCAATTGCTGTATGGGGTCGAGCATTGTCTTGTTGAAACGTTAGTCCAGGCTCATTTCTCTGCATAAACGGAAGAAGAACAGGTTGCAAAATCTGATCCCTGTACTGAACAGCATTGAAGTTCCCTTGGACAACAACAAGAGGAGAACGTCCATGTGCACAAAAAGAACCCCAAACCATGACGCTGCCGCCGCCAAATCGGTCAACTTCTCTGACGCATACTTGAGCGTAACGTTCACCTCGTCTGCGGTACACTCGGACCCTGCCATCGGCAAATCTCAAAGTGAATCGAGATTCGTCACTAAAGACAACCGAATTCGACTGTCTTTGAGTAAATCTTATGTGTCTTGTGGCCCACACAAGTCGGTTACGGCGATGAAGCGGTGTCAATATTGGTCCATTATAGGGCCTCAGAGCTCGAAGACCAGCAGCCTGCAAGCGATTTCGAACAGTTTGTGCAGTTACCCTTCCACCAAACATCTCCCTACTTGTGGAGGTTGCAGTGACAAATCTGTTTCTAAGATGACGTAATCGTATTGCTTGATCTTCCTGAAGTGACGTCACACGTGGCGCTCCCGCCCTTGGGCGGTCGGCAATAGTTCCAGTTTGAAGCACTCTCATTCTAAGATTAATTATTGTCTGGCGTGAACAATTAAAGGCTCTTGCAACAGTGACCACAGACTGACCAGCATAGAGCCTACCTATAGCACGTAAACGTTCTACATTTGAAAGGCGTGGCATTTTCTAACAAAGATGAAAATAACAATTTTAATTTGTTTTTCCAGTTCAAGTTACGTGTGCGTGTTCAGTTTAAGCAAACTTGCATCGATTGACCCCACGAGTTTGTGTTTGCACGTGTTTTTCAGGTTTTTCATCTTTATATGCTCAAAAGTCACGTGATCCATGTGACTTTACAATTTTATGAAATTAAAGGCTTCTTACTACTTACTATCGTTAGAAACACTTTAAAATTTATTTGACTTACCAGAAAAAAAAATTTGTTGAAATTCATCAGTGTCAAGATTTTTATTTGGCTGAGTATACAATGGAGATATTATAGATATTACATGTATTTACTGTAAGAGAGTACTAAATCTTATTTACCAGAACAGATTACTAGGACAGGCAACGATTATTATTAACCATAAGAGATTAGTAGGATAGTCGGTGGTATATTCTTAGAGTGGTGTTGTGATGGCCCGGGCGTAATAATTGACCCTTGCTCCTTCCCTACTCACGTCAATGTGTCAAATTTCAGATGCCGCTATTTGCAATACATAACCGATGCTATAACTATAATTCATTTGCCCATAGTACGGAGTATGATGTTCACCTTGAAAAAACGTGGTTCAGCTTGAAAATTATTTTGTTCCTATCAGTTATTTGGAAATGAATCGAAATATTATACAATTTATTTGTGGACACACTACAGGTCACAATTTCTTATCCGATTTTGACGAATCTTGAAATATAGGTTTATCTCAACAAGATCTCGGTTGCTTTCGATATTGGCATGTATCGGATCGAAACTTCATGGATTATGGCCCCTGACTGTACGAAAAATCACGTTTTTAGCTTGTGGACACTATAAAGGTCACAATTTTAATCCTATTTTGATGAAACTTGAAATGTAAGTTTATAACCCAAAAATCTCGGTTCTTTTCGATATTCGCGCATATCGGACCGTAACTTCCTGATATTGGCATGTATCGGATCGAAACTTCATGGATTATGGCCCCTGACTGTACGAAAAATCACGTTTTTAGCTTGTGGACACTATAAAGGTCACAATTTTAAACCTATTTTGATGAAACTTGAAATGTAAGTTTATAACCCAAAGATCTCGGTTCTTTTCGATATTCGCGCATATCGGACCGTAACTTCCTGAATTATGGCCCCTGGTTGTACGAAAAATCGGGTTTTAGCTTGTGGACCCTATAGAGGTCATAATTTTTTATCAGATTTAAAAAAAACGTTTTAGTATATCACCGTTACACCCCAAGGGCTGGTTGAGTTCGATTTTCGTAAAATTCGGACCAAAACTGACAGACAAAATGGCCGTCCCTCGTACTCAAATAGTGTAAAAATATGATATATCAAGGTTGTGGACTCTCTAGAGGTCACAATTGTCTTCTGATTTTGATGAAACTTGAAATGTAAGTTTATAACCCAAAGATCAGGGCCATACGAACAGAAGCTACAGAGAGTGAACTGTCAAGCATACATAATGATTCACTATGACACCGTCCTTGTCACCTTCTCTACTAGAAAACAGTGGAATAAGGGATGGAACATGCTTGCCAGCGTGATACAAAACCCCAGCATTACCGGCGCGTAAGTGTGGCCTAAATTACGGTCAAGACAAAGTTCATCATTGTTGCATAATACGGATGAAATGGGAAGAATCTGACTGTTCTAACGATTGCGAGTATTCCTGTGATTCAAGAGAGGGTGAGTAAGACAAATACTTGAGGTTGGATAAGAGAAATACCGACCCCCAGTTAGCTTTTAGAAACATTTGCTTTCAATTCACGATGGCCCGATAGTTGGTTGTGTTTGACCGTGCATAATTTGTGTCAATAAACCATAACACATATTTATGGAAGAACAATTGCCGATATATTTAGGCGACGGTTCGAAGAGTATTCTCTCAACGATTTCAAGCAAGTACAGTAAGAAATGTGTAGGTCAATTATATATAGACAAGCAATAACAACAAAATAAGAAACCATGCATGACAACAACTTCTAATACTTGTAAAATACTTGTAATCCATTTATAGTACTAAATTTAATAAGACATGGAATGTGTGTGTCTAAAAGGAGGAAGCGTGTAGGACTATAATTATTTAGGATTCTGTGGGTAGGACTAGTGTGGCTTTCTAATATTCATAATTTATCAATTATATCCCACTTAATTATGGTCATTTATTTAATTATCATTTAGTAAACCCGTTAACTGTTTCTTTTATTTAATCTATGCATAAATGTGTGTGTGTGTCAATCGGATGGATGAGTGTAGGACTATTATTAATATTTTTACTTAGGAGTATGTGGGTTGTGCTGGTTTGTGTGCATTTTAATACTCATATTTTATAATTCCCTCGTAGTTTATCTGGCGTTACAACTTCTCTGATGTTGAGTATCATGTGTGGTTTCCTTTTTTATACGCACAATTTTTATGTGGACGTACATTGTCGTCGCCCCTGTCCGTCTGTCCACAATTGTTTGTGAACAGAACACTCTACAGGTCACAATTTTTATCCGATTTAAATGAAACTTGAAATATAGGTTTATTACCCTAGTTATTACTCGGTTCATATCGATACTGGCATGTAACCAGAATCTCCCAAATGTCGTCAAGTGGTGGATGGTTATGAATGTAGTGTTTGAACTAAGAATTTGTCCCTCTATGTGAGTATTAAATACAGTCGGTCATACCTATTCAACCAAAATAAACTAAAAAAAACATATGGGCGAAACTAATCAACGAGCATAAATCCACAGGCACAACCAATGGCTCACACCATAGAGTAAACTGGTCAGCTTAAAAAACCCAAAACATCACCATACACCCAAAGAAAACCCGAAGGTTGGTGGAGTCTGTCTAAATAAAAAGACACCAACCAAAACCAAAACTCAACAGAGATAGTGATATTTATATCCCCAAAGCCAAAGATGAGTTAAGCCAGAAATAGACTGTTAGTCTGGAGGCTCAGTGCGGAGGGGTGTCCATCAAATGGGTAAAAAAAAACCAGACCTAACTCTTCTTTAGTAAAATTTCGAGTAGAATTCGATGCCGAGTGGTAATCAGTCCAACGTTGGGATGTTTTCGAAGTATTCGGGGCCAAAGGTCAAATGAGTTCATTTGCACTGAAATTGAATGCGTAGCCATTCTTGTATGATGAAAATAAGTTAAAAATGATCGAAAGTAATGACTCTTTCAATAAAAGTGTAAACAGCTAAATTCACCTTTGTTCTTTGTGACCCCGAAGGTCAAAAGGTCACATTTTCCGTTTTAGCATTAAGAAGATTTAAAGCAATAAATGTCAGCGTAAAATATAAAACAACAAGACAACAGTGAGGCTGATGTCCCCCGCCGAAATTGCAAAATAAATAGATGACACATATTAATTAATCGCACATTTATTTTTTTCACTAAGTTTCATCACTCTATATCAGATAGAATCAAGATTATCTTGTCCCAAACCATCGACAAATGAAATCGATTAGCTCTCCTTAGCTTCAGCTCGAAATGTTAATTATTGAACTCAGTCAAGACATTCACCTAATGAACATCTACATGTACATCAAGTTTAAACATTCACCTAATAGACACCTATGCCAAGTTTGAACATCCTACCTCAATTAGAAGGAGAGTTATTGTGTTCCAAAGTTTCGACCAATCAAATTCCTTATCACTCTGCTTACCCTCAGCAAAAAATGTTCATTATCGAACTTAGTTAAGGTATTCATATAATAAATCTATACACCAAGTGTCCTCACTTTCACTTAATTAGGACCAAAGTTATTGTGTCCCAAAGCATCAAACAATCAAACTGCTTATCTCTGCTTACCCTAAGCAGAAAATTCCCATCTTGACACCTACGCCAAGTGTGAACATTCTAACTCAATTAAAATGAGAGTTATTGTGTTCCAAAGTCTCGACCAATCAAATTGCTTATCACTCTGCTTACCCTAAGCAGAAAATGTTCATCTTCGAACTCCATCAAGGCATTGACCTAATAAACACCTACACCAAGTTTGAACATTCTAGCTTAATTAGAAGGTGAGTTATTGTGTTCCAAAGTCTCGGCCAATCAAATTGCTTATCGCTCTGCTTACCCTGAGCAGAAAATGCTCATTATCGAACTTAGTCAAGGTATTGATGTAATGAAATTATACACCAAGTTTCATCATTCTGTCTTAATTAGAACTAAAGTTATCGTGTCCCAAAGCGAGAGAGAGAGAGAGAGAAATCGGGTTTAACGTCCACTCGACACAAACTAGGTCATTTCGGGACTAACATATGGTTTAATTTTATTTCAATAATTCGCTTGCGCATAGGGGTCTTTAGCAGTGGGGGGAAACCGGAGGACCCGGAGAAAACCCACGAGGTTGGACAGGCGCCCCTACTCCTTGTCAAGTACAACCGGGGATTCGAAACCACGCCAGTCGACTCAATGACAGACTTTATGATACAGCGCGCGCACGCTAACCATTCAGCCATCCAACCCCCCGTGTCCCAAAGCATCAACCAATCAAATTGCTTATCTCTGCTTATCCTAAGCCGAAAATGCTCATCTTCGAACTCCATCAAGGCATTGACCTAATAAACACCTACGCCAAGTTTGAACATTCTAGCTCAATTAGAAGGAGAGTTATTGTGTCCCAAAAAGTGTGACGAACAGACAGACGGACGGACGTCAGGACGGACAGGGGCGACGGCATAATACGTCCACATGAAAATGTGGGCTTTTAAAAAGGGAGTGTTTAAATTTAGCTTTTCTGGAAAGTTGCAAGCAGGTAATAAATTTCCACCATATTCAGCCTTAATGAATTCATATGGTATGAGCCATGTTTGGACAGGTGACTGGTATATTTTTTTAATCCAAAATATGCTATTACATATTAGGAATTCTCTTAAGTCAATCATTTTTAATCCTCAATTTGTATTGTTCTGTATAAGAATATCTGGCTTTATTCTATCAGGTCCGTTCCATATAAATTTGTAAAATATTGAATTTAGTTTTTGAATAATAGAATCCGACACTGGATTAACAGTTGCCGGGTAAAGAATTTTTGAAATACAAAATGTTTTAATTATTTGTGTTTTTCCAATTAAAGATAATTTATGTTTATCCCCATACTTTTAATATTTGTTCTATTTCAGTTATTTTATTTGTAAAATTTAATTCATCGGTAATATAAGAGTGTCTTTTGAAAAATGTATCCAGAGAATTTTTATGAATTTTTCGCATAAAACTATACTGGTTGATTTTAAATTTTTGCATTAAATTCATATCACAGCTATTTAAATCTATCGCCTCTGTTTTGTTAACGTTAATGTAAGTCCCGACACTAAACTAAAAAAAAAGTCTCAATATCTCAAACAAATGTCTTGCAGAGCTGCAACTTGTATGGATTTAGGACCAAATTTTATTCCATTTATATTTACATCGTCTCTAATAGCGCATAATAGCAGTTCTATGATCAAATTAAAAAGATTGGATGACATTGAATCGCGTCGTCGAACACCCTTATATGAAAATAAGGGGTTGTAAATCCATTGTTTTTAACCATCTATTAAAGTTACGTCCGAAACCGTATTAAAGCTTGTATTAAAAAAATCGTGGTTTATGCTAGCGAAGGCTTTTTGGAAATCTATAGTCAAAAGAAAGCCTATTATTCTTTTTTGTTTTGCAGGGTCAAGCAGTCGGAAATAATACGGGTATTTTCATGAATGTGGCGACCGGGTATAAACGCGGATTGATTAGGGTGTATTAAAAGGTTCAAAAATGGTTTTAATCTGTTAGACAAAACTTTGCTCATCAACTTTACATCGACATTAACACGCGTAATGGGTCTCCAGTAAGTTAAGCACGTTCTGTCTTTATTACCTTTAGGAATGAGTTTAATAACTGATTGACGTTGTGTTACGGATAAAGATTCTTCTTCAAAACTACAGTTATATGATTCTAATAATAATACATAAATATTAGACCAAAAATGTCGATAAAATTCAATTGTGATACCATCATTTCCTGGAGATTTATTTATTTTAAATGAGTTTAAGGCCTTCTGAAGTTTGAAGTGGTCAATTTTGAATTCAAATAAATCCTTCTGATATTCATTAAGCCTTTCTACAGGTCTATAATTTGTTATAAAATTATTTTCCCCTTTAAAACACGAATCTCTCAAAGCATATAAGTTTTTATAAAATAAAAATATTTCATCCGATATTTCAATGGGATCAAATATAATAGAATCGTCTGATTTTTTAAGCTTTTCTATTGTAGTAGCACACTTTCTTTCTTTTTCTAAGTTTATAACTGATTTTTTGTGTTTTTTTCACCGCTTTCATACCAGTTTTGTTGGACCTAATAATTGCTCATCAATGTAAATGTTGTCTAATGATTGTTTAACCTCAGTAAACTATATTGATCATAAAGTTTTTCGATAATTTTGTTGTCACTAGGTTCCTGTTTACTGATAAGGGATTCAAGCTCGATCAGTTTCTCAGCAAGGCTATTTTTTACAGCTTTTTAAAGTTTTGTTTTCTTTTTGGAATATTCTATAGAAAATTCCTTTATTTTAAATTTAATGAAGTCCCATAAACCATTTTTATTTTGTTTGTCAAAATATTTACTTTTCCATATCGGTATAGATGATTTTATCAATTTAATATATTTTTTGTCTTTTGTTAACGAAGAGTTAAATATCCATAGATTTGGTCCGTGAGGATAATTAGTTATTTTGATATGTATATAAATTGATGAATGATCAGTGAAAGAAGTTGGTTTTAATGTACATTGTTTCCAAGTAAAACGCTTATTATTTTTATTTAAAATTCTGAATATATCTAATAGGTTATAATAATTAATTATATTGACTATGGCATTTTGGCCTTTTCGTTTCAGTTTATAATTTCCGCCATATCTATCAAGTTGAACATTTAGGGCATTGTTAAAATCTCCGCCAATTACAATTGAGAACGAGTCAAGTTTACCACATAGCTGCTGCAAAGATTTAAGTAATCTTGTATAATAAGTGTACAGGGCCCAATTCCTATAAAATTCTTAGACACGTTCTTGTGCTTAGATTTTAAGTAGACTTTGCATTTAAGTAAACTTAACGTATTTTGTGTTCCCAGAAAATTCTTAAGAACGTTCTTGTGCTTAGATTTTAAGTAGACTTTAGTGTAAGCACAAGCACGTTATTATGTTGGTCCGGCGTCCACAATTTCCGGTGAACGCTCTAGAGGCTAAAAAAATATCCGCCCGATTGACTTTAAAATTATACTTAGTGTTTAAGGTCACGAGACGAAGAATCCTATTGATTTTCTAGAATATCCGATAATTACTGCCAGAATTATGACCCTTGATCACTTTGAAATATCGTGTGGACGCTCTAAAGGCTAAAGTTAATATCCGATTGATTTTAAATTTATACACAGTGTTTAAGGTCGTGATACGAAGAGAATTCCTGTGATTTTCCGATAACTACTACCGGAGTTATTGCACTTGATCACTTTGAAAAATCTTATGGATGCTCTGGAGACCAAAGTTATTATCCGATTGACTTTTAGATTGATAAACAGAGTTTAGGTCTTGAGACGAACAAGTATATTGATTTTCAATGAATTTTGATAACTTGGAACAGCTAAATCCATGATATTTCGTATACTAAACGTTGGCATGGGGCAGGACTAAAAGCCAAACAATTTCTAATAATTTTCGGATAATTACTTAATGAGCTGTTACTCTTAGACAGAATAGTGGGACGACTTAGCTGCTGTGGGCGTATGTTTCATTGCCTGGCAACCTATCTGTTATTAGCTTGTGGCACATTTTATATGTGTATGCATCTGAATCAACTATTTATGACATAATTCGCATACCAAAATTGTTTTTATGACGTTAGAGAGCATCGTAGTATCAGTTTAACAGTCACAATGTGCTTAGACCCGTACTTGACTTGTTCTTACGTAAGAACGTTCTTGAGAATTTTCTAGAGACGGTATTTTATAAAGTTTCTTACGTAAGTAAAAGTGAAGCATGACTTTGTGCTTACTTATAAGAATTTTCTAGGAACTGGGCCCTAGTTTCGCTTTAGTTTTTTTTTATATTTTACGCTGACATTTATTGCTTTAAATCTTCTTAGTGCTAAAACGGAAAATGTGACCTTTTGACCTTCGGGGTCACAAAGAACAAAGGTGAATTTAGCTGTTTTACATTTTTATTGAAAGAGTGATTACTTTCGATCATTTTTTAACTTATTTTCATCATACAAGAATGGCTGCGCATTCAATTTCAGTGCAAATGAACTCATTTGACCTTTGGCCCCGAATACTTCGAAAACGTCCCAACGTTGGACTGATTACCACTCGGCATCGAATTCTACTCGAAATTTTTGCTATAGAAGAGTTAGGTCTGTTTTTTTTCCCATTTGATGGACACCCCTCCGCACTGAGCCTCCAGACTAACAGTCTATTTCTGGATTAACTCATCTTTGGCTTTGGGGATATAAATATCACTATCTCTGTTGAGTTTTGGTTTTGGTTGGTGTCTTTTTATTTAGACAGACTCCACCAACCTACCTTCGGGTTTTCTTTGGGTGTATTGTGATGTTTTGGGTTTTTTAAGCTGACCAGTTTACTCTATGGTGTGAGCCATTGGTTATGCCTGTGGATTTATGCTCGTTGATGCGGAAACGTCGTTTAGTTTCGCCCATATGTTTTTTTTAGTTTATTTTGGTTGAATAGGTATGACCGACTGTATTTAATACTCACATAGAGGGACAAATTCTTAGCTCAAACACTACATTCATAACCATCCACAACTTGACAACATTTGGGGGATTCTGGTTACATTTTTATACGTCCACATTCATAATGGACGTATTATGCCGTCGCCCCTGACTCTCTGTGTGTATGTATGTATATATGTATGTGTGTCTGTTGGTCGCGTACAGGGCGCAATTCTTACTCGATTTTCTTCAAACTTTGTATACGTATTCCCTATATATATTTCTTTGTGTCTCTGTGAGAATTGCCTACAGGCCACGATTCTTAATGGATTGTCTTTGAACTTGGGATATGTATTCCTTACGGCCTAAGGACGACAACTGCATGTCCCGACCCCCAGGGGCAGAGCCACGCCCAATTTTTATATTTATCGTTTACAGGCCGGAATTCTGAATGGATCAACTTAGTACTTGGCATATGTTTTCCTTATAGCCTAAGGACATCAACTATTGACTTTGGTGAATGCCTTGACCCCCAGAAGCAGAGCCACGCCCAACCTTTGCCTTTACCGCCCAAAGGCCACAATTCTGAATGGATTCTCTTGGAACTTTGTATACTTATTCCTTATACCCTAAGGACGGCAACTTTTGATGTTGTCATTTCAATTACAGGATGGTGCCTGTTTATATTGTTTCCATATCCAACCCCCACGGGCAGAGCCACGCCCATTTTTTGTATTTATCGTCTACAGGCTGCAATTCTGAATGGATCATCTTGGAACTTTGCATATTTATTCCTTATACCATAAAGACAGCAACTATTTATTTTGATGCTGGCCCCGACCTCCTGGGGCAGTGTCACACCCACTTTTTTGTTAGTATTTTGTCTGTAAATTTGGCAAAACAAACCCGACGCTTAGCCTTCTTTGCCTTTGATCATATTACAGCCATTTCATATTCCATTCTCTTCATTTTAAAAAGTAGCATATCAGTCAAAGCTGGAATGTGGACGTATATAGCAGCGTTAGCGATGCTCTTGTTTATCTTGAGATTGCTCTTCGGTCGAAACACAAATTATTTATGCAAGTGTTTTTATTATTATTTTTTTTTTGAGTGGGGGTGAGGGGGCGGCGATTAAGTCAGTTTGTGTAGCTAAAACTGTAAATGGTGTAAAGATTCTGTCAACGTAGATGTTGTTGGCCTCCGTGGATCTATTTATTACATAAAAATTGGGTCATTTTTGACAGGCAGGAAGTGTTTTACGGATGGGACAAAAATAATCTTCGATTATTTGGACGAATCCCACATGGGCTCTGACTGACGGTATTTCCATATTCGGAAGTTCACTCGATTAAAGTTATTATCAAAGATTTGCGAAAGTTTTCTTCGTCATTTTTTCGACATGCAAGATGGCATATCTCCGTCACTATTTGATGTATCAAGTTGAAACTTGGTAGGAATGAGGAACACATCGATGACTTCAAAATTGCATAAAATATTTTGTGACGGCTTCCGGAGATTACCGAGGCCTTCCGATTTTCCCCGGATATGAATAGTTCTCTCCATTTTAAAAAAGACAAAAAAAAATGACATATGGTGGCGTTAGCCCCAGAAAGTATCTTCCATTTTCAAAGATCTTGTTCCATAATCTTTTTAACCGCTTGGCCGCCGTATTGGATTTTACAAAAAACATTCAATTCGATATCCAGCCGCCTTTTTATTTCCGATTTTGGAAACTGTTTTGGCGGGGGGGGGGGGAGAACCTAGTCCAGGCGGCAACAGTTCTTAGGGGCCGATTTTTGAATTTCGAGCCTTCCGATTTTCCCCGGATATGAATAGTTCTCTCCATTTTAAAAAAGACAAAAAAAATGACATATGGTGGCGTTAGCCCCAGAAAGTATCTTCCATTTTCAAAGATCTTGTTCCATAATCTTTTTAACCGCTTGGCCGCCGTATTGGATTTTACAAAAAACATTCAATTCGATATCCAGCCGCCTTTTTATTTCCGATTTTGGAAACTGTTTTGGCGGGGGGGGGGAGAACCTAGTCCAGGCGGCAACAGTTCTTAGGGGCCGATTTTTGAATTTCGACATTGTTTACTTCATGTTTTACTTTGAATATTTTTCGAATTTTTATCTACGATTTGGTGATCTAGTCGTTTAGTGACCCTTGACCTTTGCATGTATGATGCCCTGACGTCTACTGACAAAAAATGTCAAACAGTTCTAGTAAATTTTATAGGCCTACAGATCAGAGATATTTAAAATAAATCAACTGTAGACGCAATCTTTCTTACGTCCGTGCGTAGCATGCTGGAAGGGATGTGTATCTTCGTTTATTAAAAATGTTAACTTAGTTATGTAATTCGTTATCTCCCGTATTCACGGTGTATTATTCATACCCGTTGTTTTTCTCCTATGATTACCTTACTCCTATCTTAATTATATAAATCCGTATTCGCGAATGTAACAGGTATAGCCCATGTCGTTTTCTGAGATTACCCTATTATCAACTGTCTCTGCGCATTTGTAAATTGTGTATGCTTGATAGTAATAAGGCATTATTATTCTTAATGATTTGAAATTGTCTGGGCGTATTTGCTGTGTGGGCTGGAATACAGTGATGGAGGGGGTAGGGATGCAAAGTTCGATAGCGGCTACGAGCGTTGAACCTTTAAGTTTTTATTCAAGGAACGCCGAGTCTTAACTTGTCTTTGACCTTAGTCGACGTTAAAATAAAATCAAATGGGGTTTAACGTCCTGCTTTTCTGTGCGGTACCTTTGCTAATGAAGACGGGCATGCGCCATGCAATTGGCTATGATGGAAATTTTGCCCGGACAGCAGCACTACACCCTACACTCTTTTTTTCGTGCAGCCAATGGTGAACATGGGACCCAGTTTTCCATTCCAACCGAGGGACTAGGCGTTTTTCATCGACAGGCCATCCGTCCTGTATAACCAACGAGGGGAACCGGGGAAGAAAATACACAAGGAAGTTTCTTGCCAAACACCGGACATCCTGGATACTGAGCAAACACCATACCCACTGAGTCACCTATTCCAGCCAACAACAACAAACACGCACAGAAACTTTCAGATCCCAATCCCTGTTTTGCGACGCTCCCGCATGCCGGAGAAGGCACCACAATCCCCATGCACTCACATATGGAATCAAATATGTGGCCATAACGCACAAATGACTGGCAAACCAGAGCTTAGAACATTATTCTGCAGATTACTTGACGTATAAACCCCCGCCTCTCCCTGTGACGATATTTTTCATATAAATAAAATCAAAGATATGTGTAAGTACAAGTATGGAGGCGTGTGTGCCGCGATCTACAAGCACATTATGTGGTAACAAAATAACCAGCATGAACACGTTAATGTTTTAGGCCATTGAATTTAGGCTCTGCACACTCATATGTATGTTGGATCAAAGTAACCAGCATGACCCCGTGAATATTTTAGATCATCGAATTTGAGCTACGAGCAGATTGGGCCAGGACCCTGGGCGAATAACGATTCGTCGCGCTCCACCCCACATATGTGCTATTAACTTGGGTCCCGCGAGAATTTGTTTAAAGGGCGAATTGTGGCTCCTGAAGAATTTGGGCCTCATTGACAAAATGTCATGTAACTTTCATCAAATTGAACGATCATTTAGGCGCTTAGAACTTTTTGATAATATATGATATTGACTTTTCAACTCTGTTAGGGCAGGAACTGGCTATGATCTAATTAAATATGTAATAAATCCCATATGTCATTTACAAACTATATATGATTTGTGTACAAGCTCCACATGACTTCAAGGGTGGGTGTGGGTGGGGGTGGATGGCCGAATGGTTAGCACGTGCGCGCTGTATCATAAGACCTGTCATTGAGTCAACTGGCGTGGTTTCGAATCCCCGGTTGTACGTGACAAGGAATAAGGGTGCCCGTCCAACCTCGTGGGTTTTCTCCGGGTCCTCCGGTTCCCTCCCACTGCTAAAGACCCCTACGCTCAAGCGAATTATTGAAATAAAATTAAACCATATTTTAGTCCCGAAAGGACCTAATTTGTGTCGAGTGGACGTTAAACCCCATTTCTCTCTCTCTCTCTCTCCACATGACTTCAAAGGAATACGCACTGGTCAGTAATCAAACCATGACGTGATAAGAAGACAATTCCATATTTAATCATGAGTTTTATCTATTTTCCCTATTTGTCGGACGCTATATAATCAGGAGTTTGCTGACGGGCAGAGACTCGAGACGACTAGAGCGGAGACGAGGCGCAGACGAACCAGAGTTCAGTGCCTGCCTTGGCAGAGAGGCGGAATGGTAGATGTAATATTGTTGATGTGTTCATGTCGTAGTCTAGTTCCCGATCTAGTTTATTTCCTTTTGTATCTATAGTTCCCAATGTAGTTTAATTCTTATTGTATCTATTAGTAAGTGTAGGGGGGGGGGGGGCTGCACCACACATAATTTACACAAAAACAAACATATGGACAAGACAGGAATCACAAACAAACGAACAATTCAAATTAAGTGAATGGATGCGGGGGCTAGCCGTAAGTGTGCACTACGCTGTACAGTCCCGGGCCTGTAGTGATACAGACGTCACTTAAATTTGAAAAACAATCAGGAATATAACCCAGAGAAACTATTGTTTAATGCCAGCATGAGTCATGATCTGCTATATGTTACGCGAAATATGAATGTAAGCATATTGAAGTAAAAATTAACTATACAAGTAACCACATCGGTGAAATATATATAAAAATGCTCTAAGTCAAATGTGAAACGTTTTAGTTTTAAACAGAAGCGAGGCATAATGAATACAGATAGGGCACATGTTCCAACAATACTGAATACAAAGAAGCAAATGAGAAAATGTAGACCATCTCGAAAGACGGCCGTCTTCTGTAACTGTTTGATATTCTGTTTCGATGAACATAAATCATATATTTACTAAACTGATCTCGGTTATCACTAAAATAGTGTTACACTGTGGCGGATTGAGCCCATGTCGAATTTGGGCCACGGGTAAAGCCGTGAATCCTGCTAGTAGCTAATAATACAAGTAATCTTGCTCTCATATTTAAAATTCATGGTGCTCTCGCTGACATCCGTGGTGGTTCAATATCTTTGTTTAAAATATAGATGTGACGTCATCCTTTGATGTTGGCGTACCATTATTTCAAATAATCGTACGGGCAATGTGACACGTGTAACTAGTTAAAATATTGAACCCAAGTGACATATTTCATTGCAAAGCACTAGCAAGTGTCTGTATTTTAAGTTGTTTAATCTCGAACTTAAAGGACAATATTGGTGTCAGTCATTATAAAATATGTGATAGAGCTCGTTAAATACATCCCAAATATAATTTTAACACAGAGATCATTGCTACGGGAGAGGATGTCTGACAATTCAAAAAAAGAATTGTCTGTCAGTAGATAAAAAAAAGCGAACAAATTAGAAAAAGTCCGCACATTACCATGTTTTTATTAAGAACAGAATGAATAAAAACGGGGGAATGCGCGGGATTTTTCTACTTTTTCTCGTGTCTCTTATCTAGTGACAGCCAATTTTATTTTTGAATTGTGAGATACCCTCTCACCGTCCCATATAATAACTTTTCAACTTCAACGGAATTATCAGTGAAATGAAATTCGATCGTTTGTCTCTTACCGCTCGTTACTTCAGTCTGTTATATAGAAGGACAACTCGTGTTTGTCATGTTTGGCGTCACTTCCCGTTTCTTAACGTACTTGTTACACGTCTCCCGTAGCAATGATCTCTGTGTTAAAATTATATTTGGAATGTATTTAACCTGTTCCATCACATATGTAATAATGACGGACACCAATATTGTCCTTTAAGACATTCCGTAATATATTGTAAAAACACTTGGTCGCTCTCGACCATTGAACAATACATATTAATCATGTTATTATTTTAACCTCTTTCTTATTTGAACTATCCAAGCCTTTCTTCATGAATACACTGGTTATAGCCAATTTTTTCTTGTAGGATTACGTTATTACCAACTGTGTGTAGAGATAAAGCTTTCGCATCTCTGCGCAATTTAAATTGTGTACGCTCGATAACGGCTATTGCATAATATCATTAACTGTGTAGAGATAAAGCTTTTGCATCTCTGCGCAATTTAAATTGTGTATGCTTGAAACGGCTATTGTATAATATTAGTAAATATAGTATTATCTATAAAATCACTTATTATACATGGTGTAAGGTGAGTACAAAATATAAATACAACTGATTTAGAGTTTTCGTGGCGTAATTGCTATTGTAGACATGGAAATGGGCGAGCTAGCAAAATGCGGTTGCGGTTACGAGCGCTGAACCTTTAAGTTTCACTCTAAGACGGGTACACCCAACAGATGAACAAGCATTCGCGACTGGTGATCGACAAAATTGAGTCTGAACACAAACTCTGTAGAGCGCTTGGTCCTCCCACAACCTATCATCTGTTTCAATTGTTTTGACTGGCTGCCTACCTGTGATAATCAAGTTGCAAAGTTCCATGTTCGTTCAGTGTCAAGGCTTCCGTGGAGGTCAGGATGTCACAACCTCTGATTGGACGCTACTGTTCACGCGTCTGTAGATAACGTAGCTATAATTTCGGGAATTGTGAAGTACTCTAGCAACGTCCAGATGTTGTAAAAGTTCTAGTTCTACTTTTTATTGCAAGACAGAGTATATCATATCTCTGTTGTAGATAAGTGAAGTAATGATGTCCAGTGTGAAAAGATATGCGTATGCCGTATTTTTTGTGTCGGGTCTTTACGTGTTGTATTACCTGAATATAAACAATAGGTAAGTGTTATAGTTATTCCCCCTTTTAATGATGTTCACGGATTATCTAATTTAAAATAATTGATGACAAGATGGGTTAATTTCTCTTTTTATTTTTTCAGCTTGATCTTAACCTATATACGACTTAACATGTTCTCGATTTTTCAGGAATCTACTTGACATAAATCATGTTCAGCTTGTATCCACGATATGGCCGCAAACTCCAGTATCCACACTATCACAGCATTTTATATACAAAGCTGAAATAGACCAGAACATGAGCTTAACAAAGGGCTGTACTGGTTGCCCAATTAAATGTCCAAATTCACTCAAAAACAAATCAGCGTGCCAGGGAGACGACTGTCTTTGTTTTAAATCAAACCCTGTTTTGAACTTCCAAACGGTGTTTAACAATACAATGATATCTAAAGAAGAACTGCTTCCTTTTGAAATGATAACATTGAAAGACAAGTCTGTTAAAGATGCGCTTCGACTCCCTAATGCGGTAAAATCGGATGTCAAGGCGATGATACCCAATGAAGGTGTTTATGAAGTTGGTGAGGATATATTGATAAAACTTGAGCTTTATAATGGATATGGTGACAAGGTTAAACGTGGTGGGGATGATGTTCGAGTAAGGATGGTTGAAATAAATAAACAGCTGACAATAGCTGGCCGTGTAAAGGATTATAATAATGGTACTTATATTATAACTATTCCTACTTTATGGAATGGAACAAACAATGTTATTATATACATGCCATATTTTCGAGAAGAGCGCGTTACATTTCTAACATGGACACGACAGTTCAATGCGCTGTTTTATTATAAAGCGAAGTTCACAAAAGGCAGTGAAGTTCAGTTTACATTGTGTTCATCTCGTCCAAATATACCAGGATATGATGTTATATGTAATATGACCTATGAAAATGGTGATGATGAGTGGTATTGTGGGGCACCTCCGTCAAGAAATTTATCATGTCTGGATGTGGTATCGATTATGGATTATCATTTTATAGATGTAGCTATAGCCAATGGCCAACAGTATTTACGTGGAAGGTATGTATGCAGTAGTGTATTAAAATCGCTGATCATCATATCTAACTTTGCACGTCTTAATACACGCTAAGTTATACTCAAATTCAATATAAATAGTTAATTTAAAAAATAAAATATCAACGGGTGTTGATTTAATTGCATTAAAAGAGGAACGACCTCAAGATTTCAGATATGACGTATAGGTGGCACCGATGTGTTTATCAGGGCTACAGACGGATTTGAAAATATGTCCAAAGGCCTATAGTGGCTCTACGGACCACACTTATCTCGAATTCCAACTGTCAAAGGATCTTTTGCTTCGAACAACCAACACGGTGGTTACAATTAATGCACACATCTTGTCAAACCTTCAAAGGATAATCCTAATGTATCTTTAATCTGTATATAACACCATAACAAAACACTTTTTTTTTGTTTATTATTTCCCACTGACATAGTCTTGTGTACACATTTGTCATAAGATTATAAAATTCATTACATTTCACAAATGTTAAGTTAAGTAGCATATTCGCATACCAGCAGTTCAATCATGAAATGAAATGAAATGAAATGGGGTTTAACATCCTACTGTTTTGCTCCTAAACTGGGCTAATGAAGATGGGCATACGCCATACAGTGTGCTATGAGGAAAATTTTGCCCGGGCAGCGGCGCTACGGCCTACTCTTATATCGAATTCCAACTGCCAATGGATTTTTTACGTGCACGCTAATTTGTACACGGGACCTCGGTTTTTCGTCCCATCCGAACGACTAGACAGCTGTCCTTGTCAGGCCCTCCGTCCTGCATCACTGACAAGGGGGAACCAAATCGCCTATTTGACGTAACCTTCAATCTCGAGGTCACCAGGTATACAATTCGAAGTGTACACGTAGCTCTATCGACAAACCATATCTCATTTGAAAATATTGAAAAAACAAAAGAGTTGGTATGTCAAAAATTTTCTTGTCAGACACTTTACCGTAAATAAAGGGGCATAACTTTTATGGCTATTTAAGCACGCTGATTCATATCACAGCAAAGTATTTTTCATATTTAATTCCCGTATGGTATTCAAATGTATGTTATTAATATTCGTACAAAATTACGCGTTTTCGTAATACAATAGGAATAGTTTGTGATGTCAAAACATCTTTTTCTTCTTTATGAAAGTCAACAAAATATTCAAATCCGCATGTAATAGGAACACTTCGCTATTTTGGCTTCAAATTCACAACAGTAATATTCCTTCAAAATTACGTGCCTACATTTATACCACAGCAAATGGATGTAGAACTTCCGAAATAAGAATCGTTTGTGATGTCAACACATCTTTTTCTCCTTTATAAAATTTTCGTTTGGACGCATATTGTCGTATATTTGTTTTGGACACTCTACAGGTTACAACTTTTATCCAATTTCAACAAGACTTGGAATATAGGTTTATCTCTCTAAGATCCCGGTTCCTTTTGATATTGGCATGTATCGAGCCGTAACCTCGTGGACTATGGACCACGATTTTACGAAAAATCCTGTTTTTAGCTTGTGGACACTCGATGTCACAATTTTTAGCCGATTTTGATGAAACGTAAAAGGTATGTTTATAACCCGATGATCTCGGTTCCTTTCGATATTCCCGCATATCGTATGGTAACTGTCTGGAGTATGGCCCACGATTGTACAAAAAAATCGCGTTTTTAGCTCGTAGCTTCTCTAGCGGTCACAATTTCTTATCACTTTTAAAAAATAAAAAACGGTTTGTTATATCACCGATTCACCCTAATGATGGCGGAGTTCGAATTATGTGAAAATTGGACCGAAACTGTCTAACAAAATGGTCGCTCCTCTAAGGCAAATAGTGTTAAAGTATGTAATTCCAAGATTGTGAACACCCTAGAGATCACAATATTTATCCGATGTTTATATCCAAAGATCTCGTTTCCGTTCGATATTCGCGCATATCACACCGTATCGTGCTGAATCATGACCCCTAAATATACGAAAAATCACGTTTTTAGCTTGTAATTGATTTTTATTCGACTTTAATGAAACTTTTATATATACTTTTATATCCCTAAGATCTTGGCTCCTTTTGATATTGTCGTATGTTGGACTGTAATATACTGGATGATGGTCCCTGATTGTATGAAATATCGCTTTTTATTTTGCTTGTTCTCTGCCCATCTCTTGCAAAATGTGAGTGTACCTTGCATGGCAACCGGTTATTCATATTTCATTCCGGTATGGTATTCAAATTTATGTCATTAATATTCCTACAAAATTACGTGTTTTCGTAATACGATAGAATGAAAGCTTGCTGATCCATGCCTGCTTCAATGAAATTCACGCCAGTAATATTCCTCCAAAGTTACGAATCTTCATTTATACGGTAGGAAATGAAAGAAAGTCGTCCAAAATAAGAATTACTTGTGGCGATGTCAAAATATTTTCGTAAAGTAGTAATTTAAAATTACATTAATAGTTAAATTACTTGTAAAAGGCATACATAACTTCAGCGTATGGCGTACGTGACCGTTAACATTTATCATATAGTTTCGTAGTAAGCAGTGCCTTATATGGTAAGCGATCGCGGGAAAGTGCCACTGTAGATGGAAATTTATATATGGTGTCTTAAAAGACGTAGTTTCATTACGGAAAATAAATAAGTTAAAGGTTTTATAGCTAATAATATAAAGAGGTTTTGAAATTTATAATGACTGTCCATTGATTTGGGGTGTTATATATACTATTAGTATAATATGTGACATCATGTACTAGTTTCTACGGGGTGTCGGTTGTTGTTGTTTATTAAAGATTTAACGTCCAATACAATGAATATAATAACATGGATAGGTTGATTTAATTAAATTATTTACGCTTGAAAATTGTTAAAAACACAAATTAAAAAAAAAAGAAGTCCTCAGATACCAAAAATTCCTCAAAGCACACTTATAAACTCGCTGACGTGAGAAGAGGGGGCGGGGCATCTTCCCCCTTTGTCATAATAAAGTTAAAACAGGAGGTCCAACTAACTGATGTTAGGCGTCATCAGAGCGGATAGAAAAAACCCGTGGGGAAAAAGAATCCGCTGGCTTAATGTTGATATCATTGAGATTAAAATGTCCGGCAACGGAGAAACCCCCGAGGTAATCACGTAGATAAGGTTGATACTAACTCTTATTGGATTGATAGATAGTCCGACAAAAAAGAAGTAATGACTTCTGTTCAAGATTAGATTGATGAATTTCCCGACAAAGGAATAAGTCAGTCAAGCAAGGCAGATTAAGCAGGTAAACAGATAGGTGTATTGACACGATAACACGATAAATACCCTGATCATTTAAGTGTGTAATCAATCCAGCCTATTATCAACGATAATCGGGATGAGTGATAGTTATACAATCAGTACACCATAGCGCAGGACATGCCCAGAATGTACGGGCGAAATCCCAACCGGAAATCGACGGGACGAATATCGTAACTTTCGACACAAAGTTTCATACTGTTGAAGGTTAGTTGACAGAGATTTTATTTTTATACGCCCATATTTTCATGTGGGCGTATATTGTCGTCGCCCCTGTCCGTCCGTCCGTCCGTCCACAATTGTTTGCGAACAATCTACAGGTCACAATTTTTATCCGATTTCAATGAAACTTGAAATATAGGTTTATCACCCTAAGATCTCGGCTCCGTTCGATATTGGCACTTAATGGATTATGGCACCTGATTGCACGAAAAATCACGTTTTTAGCTTGTGAACACTGTAGAGGTCACAATTTTTATCCGATTTGGTTTAAACATGAAATGTATGCTTATAACCCAAAGATCTCGGTTCCTGAATTATGGCCCCTGATTGTACGAAAAATCGCGTTTTTAGCTTGTGGACCCTATAGAGGTCATAATTTTTATCCGATTTAAAAAAAAAACCGTATTATTATATCACCATTATACCCTAAGGACGACTGAGTTCAAATTTCGTGAAAATCGGCCCAAAACTGACAGACAAAATGGCCGTCCTTCGTTCTCAAATAGCGTAAAAATATGGTATATCAAGGTTGTGGACCCTATAGAGGTCACAATGTCTATCCGATTTTGTTGAAACTTAAAATGTAAGTTTATAACCCAAAGATGTCGGTTCCTTTCGATATTCGCGCATTTCGGACCGTAACTTCCTGAATTATGGCCCCTGGTTGTTCGAAAAATCGCGTTTTTAGATTGTGGACCCTATAGAGGTCATAATTTTTATCCGATTTAAAAAAAAACGTATTATTATATCACCGTTGCACCCTAAGGACGGCTGAGTTCGAATTTCGTGAAAATCGGCCCAAAACTGACAGACAAAATGGCCGCCCCTCGTTCTCAAGTTGCATAAAAATATGGTATATCAAGGTTGTGGACCCTATAGAGGTCACAATTTTTATCCAATTTTGTTGAAACTTAAAATGTAAGTTTATAACCCAAAGATCTTGGTTCCTTTCGATATTTGCGCATATCGAATTGTAATTTCCGGAATTATGGCCCTTGATTGTAGGAAAAATCACTTTCGTTTTAGCTTGTTTTCAGGTCAAGCTGCAAATAAATGATTTTCCATTTTTATCAAAAACCCTGTTCAAGTGGAATCTGGCAATTTGAAGAAAGGGTATAATTCAGGTATCTGCAGACAGGTATTTTGTGTAGTCTAATGACACCTTCGGAAAGAGAGGTTGCACTGGGTGGCCATTATAATATGGTAGGGTGAGACCCAGACCATAATCACCAACCAAAACCTAGTTGTCAATGGTTGATTAACAGCTGTAGCAATGCTAGAAAAATGGTCGAAATTTGACCTGAAAATCTCAGAAACGGTTGATTTCTAAAATCCGCCGACCCCCACCTTAGGACCTTCTGCATGATTTTCTCGTGGAATGGTTCTTAATTACATTGGCAATGTAATGACCACAGTCCTGCTTTGTGAGTTTCACCTAAATCGGGGAGATGGGTGAAGTGTTATTTGACGTTTAAACCATTTCAACATCAGCTGTAACTTATGATTTAAACACTGAAGTGTTTATGTTAGTCTGGGAAATTTGTTTTGTATCATTGCAGAAACCAGAGAAATCATGTCATGGATAAACAACTTATGGAATGAGATAAAAATGTATTTTATTTATAGTATTTTAAGTTGGTAGTATAAAATACTTATATGGACTGCCTCGTTTGAAAGAGGGGCTGGGGGAGGGTCACGGTGGCTAAGTGGGAAAGACGTTGGCTCGCTAGTCTAGAGGTCGGGTGTTCGATCCCTGCCGAGAAAGTTCATCCAGATTTTCCAGCGTGGTTCCCCCTTGTCAGTGATGCAGGGCGGAGAACCTGTCTAGTCATTAGGATGAGACGAAAAACCGAGGTGCCGTGTACACATTGGCGTGCACGTAAAAGATCACTTGATAGTTGAAATTCGATATAAGAGTAGGCTGTAGTGCCGCTATCCGGGCAAAATTTCCCTCATAGCACACTGTATGGCGTATGCCCGTCTTCATTGGCCCAGTTCGGAGCAAAACAGTAGGACGTTAAACCCCATTTCATTTCATTTCATTTGCCTCGTTTTGAAAAAAATATTTCGATATTATTCATTTTTAAACCGACACCATAATGACCATACAGGCTTAGACATATACTATGTTGTTTAATTGGTCGGCTAACCAGTTGATTAGTTCAAAAGACCAACGCATCATCACACTGATGCAAAGATGTACACATCAGACAAAGATGTTGGCATTTGTTTTTAGTAATTACCGACAAAAATATCAGTAAAAAATAACGAAAATGAAATTGTAATATAATTTTAATACGATTCGGGCTTGTGTTGGCTAGTCATAGACTCAAATCTATTTGCATTGATTCACTTTACTAGACATTTGACTCGCTTCAGTTAATGGCGTTACTCATCTGTTGTGTCACATGATTCAAAACAGTTGTCAAAGAACTCACTTTACCAAACGAGTCACTTGACTCTTTTAACTAGTCGTTTTATGGATTTTTGGGGGTACAATTAATTACAACTGTCAAGCGTCAAGTATTTCACACAGTTACAATATCAGAACCACACCTACTATTGAACAGCAGTGCCGGACTGGTGGGCCAAAGGTCCACACGAGCGCGCAAAAATTGACAACCGCAAACCCATTTCCCAAGCATTTCAGACCAAAGCAGAAGAAGGCAAATGTTTGATTTCCTGATACAATTAGACAACAGAATGACCTAAAAGCACTTTCATAAGATGAATTTGAGAATTCTAGTACACTTCTTTTTTTGTGTTGTTTGTCAGTCATTTTTTCCCTATTTTTTCTTTCTCCTGTGTCCTGTCCCCTCCTTCCTTCTTTCTTTTCTTTCCTCCACCTCTCCTTTCTTTCTCTTTTTTTCTTTTTTCTTTCTCTTTTTTCTTTATAGGCTTAGTGTAATAATATTGCTAGAATTTTTGCTCTTGAAATAAGATGCCTTTATATTTCATTAATTAATATCTTTGGCAAGTTAGTAATTTCACATATATAGTGTGCACTAAATCAACTTAGTCTGAATTACACGTGAGTGGAATTATTCTAATTGCATCATTTTTTTTAAAGTAACCAATCATTTTGTTAATTACACAAGTTCAGGGCCATGATCACGCTTTATGGTGCATGATATTCATTTACCTTTAAAAGAAACCGGGGAACCCTGTAAGTCAGACTTGCATTAGATTCCAGAGATCGAGGGTACATCTGAGTTCCTAGACAGCCGGGAGGCTGGATAGGGTGGAGAAGTGGTTTTAGCTATATAGTATTGTAATTTGTGCTATGCTTGTATACCTGTATTCAGTTATATGCTATATATAAAATGTAGAAGCGAACTATGCATTATTATTCCTGGTAAGACAAACGTCTTAAGAAACTGGAAGAAGTAAATACACAACGTGAAGCAGAAGTAAAGACAGCTAGAGACAAATCCTAGACGATCACAAGGCTACAGAAATATGTAGTAAGAAAAGATGCATGGGTCATACGTAGGATGTGGCGACCGGTTTCCCATAGACGCTCTCCACGTCAGACAGAAGGCTTATGGTGCTACATTAGGCCCACTTTTTTTAAGTGGGCCTAAGCCTGTCACGGACAGGTGGGCCCAGTCCGGCACTGGAACAGGTATTCTGTGCGGGTGATTGAATCTCCGAAGTCTGAGCTATTAACTGAATTCTTTATTTCTGTGAATTATAATAATAATAGTGCACTTTTAACGCACTAAACTCCATACTGCATTTCTTGTTTCCAGATTTAGTTAATAAATTTTGTATGATTTTTTGTTTGTCAAGCCCTCTATCTCACCTCGTTCAATTTCTTAGCGAAATGAAGGATGTGCCACCGATTTTAGTTTTCTGATATCTCAATAATATAGAATACAATGCTATCATTTCAGAGGTAAGACGTTGAGATTATTTAAAGCGTTAAAAGTTAAAGTAAAAGGTCAGTCATATTTCATTGTTGTGTGCACCATATTTCAACCACCTATAAAATTTCTTGATTATACCAGTCGTCCACATTAATCAAACAGTTGCGTGTATTTCATTAGCACACTGCAATCTGATTGTTCGAAATAAACTCTGAATAATAGTTATCAACCCCGAGTCCGATACCAAAGCCATCTGCCCATATTTAATTACTTTACTGCGATATAGTTGGTAAATGTTGGTGTATACTGGATTAAAGGAGCTAAATCGCTAATATTTTGTACCTAGAAATTGGCACAAATGGGTCGCAACACATATAATAATGTAATATGAATTTATATAAACTGTTTTACATTCAGTCGTGTCCGTTTTATTGTGAATTGTCATCAGTTATGTTCGGCGAAATACGCCAGAAGTCTCAACGGCAAGTCAGTTTCTAGCGTCTGGTTATTCCAGTCAACACCGATATTATTTATTGCGCATGCTCTCCAAAAAAGAATATGATATCACCGTTTGACATGACTTGTGCAATATGTCTAGCCTCATTCTTTGAGCACCTTGTTACAAATGGCGCTGAAACGCATTATGGTACACGATTCGTGTACCAATGGTTAAATTTTTTTTTTGTCTTAAATATTGGATATCAGAAGCCCATCTTTTCCAGGTAAGATCCCAACACCAACGCTGATTTAAATTGCAAAAAAAAATCGTGTTTTCAATGTCGAGGATTTTGGATGATATTGAATTACGGACTTAGCTACTTTAACTATAATCTATTTGTCCTGTAAAAGTGCTAATGATATGCGAGGAACCACAATTAATTTTAACAGTTCTGATATTTGAATGTGTAAGTAATTATGACAGAAAATTCAAAACTGTACTAAACTCGTTTCATGTTTTTTTTTGTAGGAGAAGAAGACAACCGACGACATCTACTACCTATTTGCAATAGATTATCCAAATCAAAAACTTGGGATACCTCATCACCAACAGGTTATGCTTCAAAGGGAAAATATTTCCCTATGTACTGTCAAATTAACAAAACCGATGAGGATATTAAAACATGTTTGATAAATACAACTGTAATATTTACTGGAGATTCTACTACAAGGCATTGGTTTATTGGGTTACGGAAATTTATAGAATGTAAGCAAACTGTAGGCACATCGAATTTTAAAAAGTGGACTCGGGTTGCAGAATGCGAAAACAAAAGAATGAACTTGAAAATTCAATGGCGACCGCACAATATGCCAATTTCTAGTGTTGAAAAGCTTCCCAACGAAAAGAAATTAAGAGCCAAATCGATAGCAAATTTATTGGATGATATACCGGCCGAAGGAAGATATATATTTGTTATTCATATGTTTGCTCATTTTGCACGCCATCACTACTATGTTATTCGTGAAAGACTACGACATATTACCGTGGCTCTGCGGCGTGCGTTGGATCGAAATGAGAATTTATTTATAACCGTGAAAGGCCCTCACATGTATAGTGTATCTTGGGTGCCAGGGGTCAGTGATTATACGGGACCATTTGTAGAAAGAGTTCTAAAGAATCAACTCGCAGAATTTCGGAACAGAGTTACATACTTGGATTATTGGGATATGTCTTGTGTTTATGCAAATAGAGACATGCACCCCCCAAATCCTATGCAATGGAACATGCTACGGCTGTTATTTGGCTATGTTTGTCCTTAGTCATAAAAATAATAAAAGCTGAATGTTTGTCAATCAGTTAGACTCGTAAAGTCTGACAGTATACTTTCAGGCATCCACTCAGCTAGGCCTACTAACTTGAAACATTAGGTCAAGTTCTATTTGATATTAACTGTACATAATGCGGGGTTTGTTTCCTAGTACTCAGCCAAATTAAAAACTTGACACTCGGGATTTTTGGGACTAGATTTATAATATTTGGTTTAAGGCAACTATTTTAGTGTTATGTCGTGCACAGACGACCTTGACATCAACAGAAAGCAAGAATACGCCTCGCCTAAAGTCCTTGACATTGATAACGTTCGTGATGTCACAGTACCCCCCAAACTGAAATTCACAGACTTGGAGAACAATCGGAATAAAGTGTTTAGTAACGGATGTGGCCTCCTCTAGCGTCAGTGGTGGATTCACTTGCTGACGAACACGTCGACCCAGTTCGTCCCAGATGTGTTGAATAGGATTAAGGTCGGGGCTTAGCGACGGCCAATCCAGGACTTAGACACCGGCATTTCTTAAAAGATTCTGGGTAGCAGGACTTAGACACCGGCATTTCTTAAAAGATTCTGGGTAGCAATTGCTGTATGGGGTCGAGCATTGTCTCTGCATAAACGGAAGAAGAACAGGTTGCAAAATCTGATCCCTGTACTGGACAGCATTTAAGTTCCCCAAACCATGACGCGGCCGCCACCAAATCGGTCAACTTCTCTGACGCATACTTGAGCGTAACGTTCACCTCGACTGCGGTACACTCGGACCCTGCCATCGGCAAATCTCAAAGTGAATCGAGATTCGTCACTAAAGACAACCGAATTCCACTGTCTTTGTGTAAATGTTATGCGTCTTGTGGCCCACACAAGTCGGTTACGGCGATGAAGAGGTGTCAATATTGGTCCATTATAGGGCCTCCGAGCTCGAAGACCAGCAGTCTGCAAGCGATTTCGATCAGTTTGTGCAGTTACCCTTCCACCAAACATCCCTCTACTTGTGGAGGTTGCAGTGACAAATCTGTTTCTAAGATGACGTAATCGTATTGCTTGATCTTCCTGGAGTGACGTCACACGTGGCGCTCCCGCCCTTGGGCGGTCGGCAATAGTTCCAGTTTGAGGCACTCTCATTCTAAGATTAATTATTGTCTGGCGTGAACAATTAAAGGCTCTTGCAACAGTGACCACGGACTGACCAGCATAGAGCCTACCTACAGCACGTAGACGTTCTACATTTGAAAGGCGCGGCATTTTCTAACAAAGATGAAAATAACAATTTTAATTTGTTTTTCCAGTTCAAGTTACGTGTGCGTGTTCAGTTTAAGCAAACTTGCATCGATTGACCTCACGAGTTTGTGTTTGCACGTGTTTTTCAGGTTTTTCATCTTTATATGCACAAAAATCACGTGATCCACGTGACTTTACAATTTTATGAAATTAAAGGCTTCTTACTACTTACTATCGTTAGAAACACTTTAAAATTTATTTGACTTACCAGAAAAAAATTTTGTTGAAATTCATCAGTGTCAAGTTTTTAATTTGGCTGAGTATATTATTATGGCGGGGTATCGGGTTCAAAATGCGATCTGAGGTAGAAAGTAGAAAATAAAAAGCAAAAGAGAAAATTCCTATCCAAAATGGACATTTTCATATGGGAAACATATACCGCTCGTGCTTTTCAACCTAATACGTCCACCTTTTCAACTTTAAGTCGTAAATATTCTACTTTCAACAACATAATTTCTACTTTCAACAACATAATTTCTACTTTCAACAACATAATTTCCACTTTCAATAATCAACTTTTGACATTCGACTTTCAACTTCAGATTTTCTACTCGAGATTTTCTGCTTGAGATTTTGTCCATGCATATTACGGAAATAAATTTGATCACGTGACTATTTCTGCATGTCATTAAAATACGGTATTTTTCCAGAAAAATGAACGATCCCAGGGAAAGATAACTCTAGTTGTAAGACTAAGATAAGATGGACTCAGACTAGCAATTATTTGCCCATTGTAATCAGCTTAGGTTCCAGCCCCGAGGACCTCTGTAAACTTTGCTGTTTGGTGATGACTTCATTTCCGAGCTTGAAAAGGACGCCCTTGTGTTTACGATGGCCTCTCATATTTGAAGATAACACAAATGGCTTGTATGTTGACGGTTGTGCATATCTCTTGGTCAGGAAAGTTGTAGGCTATGGTGGCTGATTGGTATCATGTCGTGATGTCGTGGCGTCGCCCTTCATAAGGCGACACCACGACAACCCGACAATCCGACATCACGACATTTTTAACCCGACACTACGACATTTTCACCCGGCACCAAAAAATGTCGTAATGTCGCGTAAAAATGTCGTATTATCGGGTTAAAATGTCGTGATGTCGGGTTATCGGCCATATTCCTCTCAATACTATGATTATGTACATTGAAAATTTCCCCGGGATTTTGCAGCGTGGTTTCTCCATGTCGGTAGTGCAGGACAAAAGGCCTGGCAAAGAACAGTGTCTAGTATTGTAGATGGGACAAAAAACAAGCTCCTGTGTACACATTGGCGTGCACATAAAAAGAATCCTTCATAGTTGAAATTCTATGAAGAAATGCCACGGTCCATTGAAAATTTCCGTCATATCACTCTGCATAGCGTATACCTATCTTCAATAGTCCGATTGGTTCGGAAAAGTAGGAAAATGAAATGGGGTTAAACGTCCAACTGTTCTGCTCCGGGATCCACAGTGGCTAAGTGAGTAAGACGTTGGCTCGCTAGCCGTCATATTAATCTGCACAGTGTATGCATATCTTCAATAGTCCGATTGGTTCGGAAAAGTAGGAAAATGAAATGGGGTTTAACGTCCAACTGTTTTGCTCCGGGGGTCACAGTTGCTAAGTGAGTAAGACGCCGGTTCGCTAGCCGGCGTGGTTTCGACTTGTCAGGGGATAACGTATAGTCTTTTAGACGGGACGAATAATCGAGGTTTCATGTACATATAAGCGAGCACGTAAAAGACCCCCTGACAGTTGGAATTCAATATAGGCCGTAGCGCCGCTATCCGGGCAAAGTTTCCCTCACAGTACAATTTATAGCGTATGCCCGTCTTCATTAGCCCAGTCAGAGCAGAACAGTAGGACGTTAAACACAATTTCATTTCATTCAATTTTCCTACTTTTCTGCACCAATCGGGCTATTGAAGATAGGCATACGCTACGCGGAGTACTATGGCGGAAATTTTCAATGGACCGTGGCATTTCTTCATCGAAATTCAACTGTGAAGGATTCTTTTATGTGCACGCCAATGTGTACACAGGAGCGTGTTTTTTGTCCCATCTACACAACTAGAGACTGTACTTGCTAGACCCTTTGTCCTGCACTACAGATAGGGGGGAACCACGCTGTAAAATCCCGGGGAACTTTCTTGACCAACACCAGGATCAGTTTATAATCATAATATGGCCGATAACCCGACAACCCGACACCACGACAACCCGACATTTTAACCCGACAATACGACATTTTTACCCGACATCACGACATTTTTACGCAACAATACGACATTTTTAATGTCGTGGGGTCTTTGGAAGTATGGAAGCGTATTTGGGTCACTACTTATTGAGATAATATCTCAACAGATCGAACTAAAATATGTCAACTTCATGAGTTATATTACATATTAGCACGTGCGCACTGTATCATAAGGCCTGTCATTGAGCCAACTGGCGTGGTTTCGAATCCCCGGTTGTACGTGACAAGGAGTAAGGTTGCCTGCCCAACCTAGTGGGTTTTCTCCGGGTCCTCCGGTTTCCTCCCACTGTTAAAGACCCCTAAAATTAAACCATATGTTAGTCCCGAAATGACCTAGTTTGTGTCGAGTGGACGTTAAACCCCATCATTGGCTGCACTTTCATGAATAAGCAATCTCGGGCAATGAAATTAAGCACGTGGTACATAACTGAAAATGGCGACATTATTAAGTCTATATATTGCATTAAAATATGAATTGTTGATTTAGAGTCAAATCGACTATTGGCATTTTGTAAACATATCGACATAGTTTTTGTCGTTTAGAGGTGAATTTAATGCGTCGAGTCGACTTATTAAGTCGATTTTTTGTTTTTGTAATATAACTCATGAAGTTGACATATTTTAGTTCGATCTGTTGCGATATTATCTCAATAAGTAGTGACCCAAACACGCTTCCATATGTCCCGGTAAAATCACAACATCAATGTTGATTTAAAGCGACAAATAAATCTTGTTTTCAATGTCGAAGATTTTTGATGATATTGAGTTAAAGACTTAGCTACTTTAAGCATGAAAGTCAAACAAATTTAGAATTGTGATACTTCTACTTAGCAACCATCATTATGACGTCGTTTGGGGTCGCCACTGTGTGATCGGGACCATTATCTTGATACCAACGACTCGCTCTTCGTCAGCTTGAATGGTTTGGCGGAGTGTTGAAATTGAAAACAACATCGGACGTGACATGGTTTGCAAATTGAAATAATATTTCAAATATAAGCTAAACCGTAATTGTTGTTTAGCTTGTATTTGAAATAGTATTTGCCAACCATATCACGTTCGATGTTGTTTTCAATTTCAGCATCGATTCCCCGGTTCGGCGGTTGTACGTGACAAGAAGTAGTGTGGCCTGTCCAACCTCGTTGGTTTTTCCCGGGTTCTCCTGTTTCCTCCCACTGCTAGACCCCCTCCTCGCAAGCGAATTATTGAAATAAAATTGAACCATATGTATATGTTAGTAACGAAATGGCCTAGTTTGTGTCGAGTGGTCGTTGAACCCCATCTCTCTTTCTTCATCTGGAAATGAAATGGAGTTTAACGTCCTAGTGTTCGGTTCCGAACTGGATTAATGAAGACGGACATACGCCATACAGTGTGCGATAATGGACATTTTGCCAGTACAGCGGCACTACGGCCTTCTCTTATATTGAATTCCAACGGTAAAGGGATCTTTTACGTAGGCCCTACACGCCAATGTGTACACGGGACCTCTGTTTATCCTTCCACCCGAACGACTAGACAGCTGTCCTTGTCAGGCCCTCCGTGCTGGAATTGAGAGAGAAAGAGAGAGAGAGAGATTCAACGACCACTCGACACAAACTAGGCCATTTCGGTACTAACATATACATGTTTCAATTTTATTTCAATAATTCACTTGCAAGGAGGAGTCTAGCTGTGGGAGGAATCAGGAGGACCCGGAGAAAACCAACGAGGTTGGACAGGCCACACTACTCGTTGTCACGTACAACCGCCGAACCGGGGAATCGATGCTGAAATTGAAATCAACATCGAACGTGATATGGTTGCAAATACTATTTCAATTACAAGCTAAACAACATTTGCGGTTTAGCTTATATTTGAAATAGTATTTCGATTTGCAAACCATGTCACGTTCGATGTTGTTTTCAATTTCAACACTCCGCCATACCATTCAACCCGACGAAGAGCGAGTCGTTGGTATCAACATAATGGTCCCGATCACACGGTGGCGACCCCAAACGACTTCATAATAATGGTTGCTAAGTAGAAGTATCAAAATTCTAAATTTGTTTGGCTTTCATGCTTAACATGTAAAGCGACAACAAATTAGACATTTTTCGTCTTAATAATAGAAATAAGATGAAACAGAATTAAAATTTACACTGAACAAAAAAAGAAGTTGGATTATACATTGTCTTAATTTAGAAATTACATGAATAGAAGTTAGAAATTACATGGATAGAAGTTAGAAATTACATGAATAGAAGTCAGAAATTAGACGATAGCATGTTAGAATTTTGAGTCTAATATACTGCCATAATAAACAAACCCTTTTCCCTTCTATGACATAAAACAAACCATTTTATTTTTCAAACTTCAAGGTGTTTCGTTATTCGGGATTGAAAAAATAATTCTTAGAAATTTCATATTGTGAAGTAAACTGTTTTATATTTCATTACTTTATAAGGATTTTTCAGCGATAAAAAAACCTCTTTTGACTCCTGTGTCGTCAAAACTTTTTTTTTTTGTTTTTTTTTTTTTTTGTTAAAGGACAAAATTGGTGTCAGTCATTATAAAATATGTGATAGAGCTCGTTAAATACATCCCAAATATAATATAATTTTAACACAGAGATCATTGCTACGGGAGACTTGTAACAAGCACGTGAAGAAACGGGAAGTGACGTCAAACATGACAAACATGAGTTGTCCTTCTGACTGAAGTAACAGACAAACGATCGAATTTCATTTCACTGATAATTCCGTTGAAGATAAAAAAAAAAAAGTTGTTATATGAGACGATGAGAGGATATCTGACAATTCAAAAAAAGAATTGGCTTTCAGTAGATAAAAGATAACAAACAAATTAGAAAAAGTCCGTGCATTACCATGTTTTTATTAAGAACAGAATGAATAAAAACGGGGGAATGCACGGGATTTTTCTACTTTTTCTCGTGTCCCTTCTCTAGTGACAGTCAATTCTATTTTTGAATTGTGAGATACCCTCTCACCGTCCCATATGGAAGATTAGTTTTTTTGTTTTTTTGCAAACTAATTACGTTGCCTCATTAAATAAAGTTTTTATTATTATTATTATTATTATTCGGGAATCGAATCAAAATTATTATTTGTTCTAATCTTCATTTTATTGTTGTCAAGTTTATAGGGTATTATCTTTTCGTATGAATTTTATGTCAGTATAGTGGTTTATTTTCAGTTAAAAATAAGAAGGATGCCACTGCGGTAACAAAAACCTAAAATCACTTTATACTATTATTATTTTTGGCGTTTTTATACGCCCACATTTTCATGTGGACGTATATTGTCGTCGCCCCTGTCCGTCCGTCTGTTTGTGAACAGTCTACAGGTTACAATTTTTATCCGATTTCAATGAAACTTGAAATATATGTTTATCACCCTAAGATCTCGGTTCCTTTCGATATTGGCATGTATCGGACTGTAACTTCATGGATTATGGCCCCTGATTGTACGAAAAATCACGCTTTTAGCTTGTGAACACTGTAGAGGTCACAATTTTTATCCGATTTGGTTTAAACTTGAAAAGTATGCTTATAACCAAAAGATCTCGGTTCCTTTCGATATTCGCGCATATCGGAACGTAACTTCCTGAATTATGGCCCCTGATTGTACGAAAAATCGCGTTTTTAGCTTGTGGACCCTATAGAGGTCATCATTTTTATCCGATTTAAAAAAACGTTTTAATATATCACCGTTACACCCTAAGGATGGCGGATTTCGAATTTCGTGAAAATCGGACCAAAACTGACTGACAAAATGGCCGCCCTTTGTTCTCAAATAACGTAAAAATATGGTATATCAAGGTTGTGGATCCTATAGAGGTCACAATTTTTATCTGATTTTGTTGAAACTTGAAATGTAAGTTTATAACCCAAAGATCTCGGTTCCTGTCGATATTTGCGCATATCGAATTGTAACTTCCTGAATTATGGCCCTTGATTGTAGGAAAAATCACTTTCTTTTTAGCTTGTTCTCTATCCATCTCTCGAAAATGTGGGCGTATCCTGCCTGGCAGCCGCTGTTTGTATTTACGGGCGTTGAGTTTTTCAGGAAGTTAAACCCCATTTCATTTCCTAGAGGGGCACATTTACCCAAAACTTATGCTCCATACTCCGATCATTTTGGGGGATCTTGGTGGCTAAGTGGATAAGACACTGGCTCGCTAGCCTGGAGGTCGGGTGTTCGATCCTTGCATTGGCCGAAAAAGTTCATCCAGATTTTCCGGCGTGGTTCTCCCTTGTCATTGATGCAGGACGGGGGAGGGGGGACGAAAAATCAAGGTCCTCTTTGAAATCTGATAATTTGTGACAGGAGTAAATAATCATAAACATAACTGAAATAATCTTTGTTAAGTAACACTTGTTCAGCTGTCAGGTGATGAGGGACTCTACGCTACTGTCCCCAGTGTAATCCAGTCTGGCTTAGTTCGGACTGAAATCAAAGTAAGATCGTAAGTACGCTTTTTCTCCCATTCTGGTACAAATAAACAAACACGGATACTGTAAATATTTCCCTGAAGTGATAATAAATTTAATTCTATAAAACATTTGAAAATACTTGAACTAAAACAGATCAAATCACACAAGGAGACATGACTACCTCACCCTTGACCCACGTGAATAAGAAATCCACTAAAGGCGTCAGTGTCCCACGGGTCAGTGGTAAAAAAGATCCCATCTAGAAACATACAAATCGTTACACCCATCATCTAGGGTATCACGGTGGCCAAGTGGGTAAGACGCTGGCTCGTTAGCCTAGAGGTCGGGTCATAGGCGTACGAGCTCGATGACAGTTAGGGGGGCAGAACCCGAAATGCCCGAGAAAAAAAAATTTGCGTTTACAGACAGCGGCTACCCCTCACACACACACACACACACACACCCTTACCTTGTATGGACCTCCAAGAAAATTTTGGAATATTTGACGGCTGCAAACGCGTTTTCCTGCTATTTCAGCCCGTGAAAAAAGCAACTTCAAAGTGGTCTAATATAGTCTTTTTAAGGTGGCTGACTCGAATTCCAATCAATCGTTTACAGTCCACGAAGACGGGACTGTTGGGAGAAAATTTGACCGTCGCAAACGTGATGTCCTGCTATTCCAGACTGTGAATACAGCAAATTCAATTTGGTTCAGTAGCCTACCTGGCTGACCCAAATTCCAATCAACCAATCAATTGTCGCGGGATATGGGGGCCTGAAAATGTAACCACCACAAATGCGTTTTCTGCTATTCTAGCCCGTGTAAGCAACTCCAAAAGTTTCAAATGGTTTTGTAACCGAAAACCCCCTCTGAATTCCACCCATCCAACCAGACTGTTGCACCTGCATTCACAAATAATAATCGATACCCGAAAAAAGTGGCTCCAGACAAAATGTTTTAATCCATAGTCATCTCAGTACAAATTCGTGGTCTTCAATTAAAAGAAAAGTAAAATTAGTGTTTTATTAGCGCTCGATGACAATTTCGGGGGTGAAGAAGCGGAGCCCAAGAAAATTTTGGAATATTTGACGGCCGCAAAAGCGTTTTCCAGCTATTCCAGCACGTAAAATTAGTGTTTTATTAGTTTTTCGGGCACTTTATTTTGCCATGTAGATGAAATAAAAATTTTTTTATCACTTTACCTGTCTGCCCGAAAAGTCAGATTGCCCGAAAGTTAGGGGGCAGCTGCCCCCCCCCTGCCCTCCTGGCTCGTACGCCTATGGGTCGGGTGTTCGATCCCTGCATTGGCCGAGAAAGTTCATCCAGATTTTCCGGCGTGGTTTCCCCTTGTCAGTGATGCAGGACGGAGGGCCTGGCTAGGACAGCTGCATAGTCGTTCGGATGGGACGAAATACCGAGGACCGAGGTCCCGTATACACATTGGCGTGCACGTAAAAGATCCCTTGGCCGTAGCGCCGCTGCCCGGGCTAAATTTCCCTCATAGCACACTGTATGGCGTATGACCGAGCGGAATCTCTCACCCGTATTCCAGCACCCGGATTCGAGATCAAGTTAGCACACATATTCTCTCACCCGTATTCCAGCACCCGGATTCGAGATCAAGTTAGCCCACATATTCCCAGAGAAAAACCTAGATATAATTATCACAAAAATAATTGTTGCCTTTATATTAGAAAATAAAATTTTAAAACATATTAATGCAAAGTATATATGTAATAGATCCCCCGACCCCACCCCATCCCCCCAAAATATTCTATTACCGTAAACATACTAAAATATCGCACACTAGGCTAACTGAGCATGCAAAATCTAGGTTTTTCTTGGCGCTAGGAATATGTGGGCTAACTTGATCTGGGTGCTGGAATACGGGTGAGAGAATATGTGTGCTAACTTGATCTCGAATCCGGGTGCTGGAATACGGGTGAGAGATTCCGCTCGGTGTCAAACCCTAATTAATAAATATTTTTGAGAGTGTTCGTGTTTACTCTCTTTAAGGCCTTGTAGCTTATTGATTATCGCTGTGGTCCTGATCCACAAATTATCCACAGTTTATCTCCCTTTTAGTATTACAACTTCCGGTGCTTTTCTAGAAAACTTCCTCGTGTAAAAATCATAAACAAACTGAACTAAACAGTAAAGGTGAACTTTCCTACATGAATTCACCGAGAAAAACAAATTAAACAAGGACAATTATGATGTGAAGGACACAGTATTTATTTATGCCAGTGACAATACCTGCATTATTATGTTCAGTGAATTTCATATCCATAATTACTTTTTTAGTGTATTTCTCTAAATGTGTAAACTGTGTTGTGTACTTACTAGTGTAGAACTAATTTGAACAAAATTAAACTATACGTCTTGAAATCTCGCTTTTCTCTCACGAATAGAAAGTTTTTCTCGACTTACAGACACAGTAGGGATACTCGCTTTTACTGTTTACGTTTACTATTTACGTTTACTATTTACATGTATTACCCTTTTTTACACATACAAACGTACTAAAATGTCAGATCATAACTCAAACCGTCACTTGATATCGCCGTCAATATTATCAACTCAAGGTAGTAATACGACACAAAGTAGGCCTAGTACTCCTTCATACCATACACGTAGTGAAAGCCACAGTAGCCACTCTCTGAAAGTTAAAGCCGAGATGGCACGATTAAAGGCACAACATACTCTCAAGAATGCTGAATTAGCCAGAAAGGCAGCAGACCTTGAGGCTGACCGTGCAAAGGAAAGGGCTTGGCAGGCTGTGGAAATTGCTAATCTAGAAGCTGACATCTATCAAGATATTCTTAACAAAGAACAATGTTTACGTGATTACCACAAACCACCGTCAGTACCTGAAAACCGTCATACCTCAGATGTACATGTAGGCCAGTGGGTTATTAATCAGGATTTCAACTCCAACCAAACAACAACATTGGAAACACATAATGTTAAATCTCAAAATGGTCAGCATCACATGGAAACACAGCACAGTCTCAATCCGTTTATAAGTAGTACTCCACTGAGACAGCCACCAAGAAATACAGAGTTTTCGACAAATCCATTTTTGCAAAACATAAACAATAACAATGTGCAAGAACCACCACGATTTGAAATGAATCCTTTTGCAGCACCTTATGAACCTATTACATGTCACAATAATAGTGATTATGCCACACCACAGGGCTATATACAGAACCATGAATCTACTAGTAGGCCTATAGATGCGTGGATAGACCAACTTGTACCCGGTCAAGAAACTGTCATACCACATAACACATTGACAAATACTACTGATCAATTAACACAAACGCTTATTAAACTTGAAAGTGAGCGTGATCTACCTAAAGTAGACTTACCAATATTTTCTGGTTCACCTATGTCATGGCCTAAGTTCATAGAACAAGTACACTCGCAAATCCATTGTAGACCCGGAATAAATGATACTCGCAGGATGGACCTATTACTTTCACATCTTAAAGGCGAGGCTAAGTCACACATCCAGGGACTTGGTTACAGTGGTAGGAATTATGCATTAGCCTTACAAGAATTAAAGTCTGCTTTTGGACATCGTGTTAAAGTAGCCAGAGCCGTATTAGACAAAATTATAAGCGGACCGCAGATAGCACGGAACGACCCAGCTGCGTTACGACATTTTTACGTTTCTGTAAGAGACAGCATAACTACACTTCGTCAGATGAACTACATGTCGGACATAATGAGTAGTGAAATATTATTAAAGTGTATCAAAAGACTTCCAACTGATAAAATTAATAGCTGGAACGAATTCTCAAAACGAATTGTGAAATTACGTGATCCCACACTAATTGACATGCAGGATTGGCTATATGAGCGCGTTAATGCGGATATGAATCCATACGCAGCCACGTACACAAAACAAGAATCTAATCAAAATAAACACAGATCATATTCACATGATCATTCAGTTAAATACAAAACTTTGAACAACATGGCTAAGAAACCTGCCCCAGTTACGACTAGTACTACGAGTAAGCGAAATTCTACAAGCCAAAGTCTATCATCGTCTGATAACCGTGTGTCAGCACCAAACGCTACAAGTACCAATGTTACTAGCAGAAATAAATGTGTATTATGTGCAGAGTTACATTACCTATACAGATGTCCAGTTTACATCAATAAGTCTGTACTAGAGAGACGCAAACTTGTTGAAGATAATAAGTTATGTGAAAACTGCTTAAAGGGAACTCACAAACCGGATACATGTTTTTCTGAAATCTTATGTCGTGAGCCCAATTGTCAACAAAAGCATCACACTACATTACATTTAAACAAATCTAGTGATCATACTACGCCAAAATCACAGATTATGTATAAGATGCAGTCAAAGTCATCACGAGTCTGTTTCCAAATAGTCAGAGTACTAATATACGGCCCAAATGGACAATGTGTTAAAACGTACGCCCTTCAAGACACAGCTAGCGAAATAACGATCATACGGGAGGAACTGGGTCAAGAATTAGGACTTAAAGGCAAACGCAAGTTGCTAACTATTCAGACTATCAATGGTGAAACATCACAACAATCATCTACGGTATCATTCTCGCTCAAATCAGCTGATGATGCGCTTGGTAGTCTAATTAAGGTAAATGAGGCCTGGATGGTTTCAACTGATATATTTAAATGCTCACCACAGATAATTAATCCGGAGTGGAAACATCTCACCGGACTTGGACTTTTGAATGTCATGCAAGAAGAAGTAAAACTACTAATAGGAGCCAATATCCCAGAAGCTCATCTTCAACTCGAATCTAGATCCGGGGACACTGATCAACCCATAGCCATTCGCACTACCTTGGGATGGTCTCTCATGGGGGTGGCCGGGGATAATCCTACAGATCCAACAGTGAACGTTAACCTCATAACTCGCAGTTGCAGTCTGGACGAGCAGATGACTCACTTCTGGAGAACAGAGTCCTTTGGTATTTCCCACAATGATAAAATTGCTTTATCGTCTGAAGATCGGAAGGCATCTCTTTTGATGGATCAGAATACACGTATAGTCAACGGTCATTATGAAGTTCCCATGCTATGGAAAAACCCTAAAACTAAACTTCCGAACAACTACCCAATGGCAGAAAGACGTTTTCAGTTATTAACAAAGCGTCTAGCTCGTGATGATAACCTAAACAATTTGTACAGCAAGACCTTAAACAGTTATGTAGAAAATGGATACGCACAGAAGCTTACCAATGAAGATGTATCTATTACCTCTCCTCTCACTTGGTATATACCTCATCACGGTGTCATCAACCCAAATAAACCAGGCAAAGTACGCCCAGTCTTCGATGCATCTGCTACTTACAACGGGACATCACTTAATGATAACCTCATGTCCGGACCGGATCTCCTTAACAACCTCTTTGGAGTTCTACAAAGGTTCCGGTTATATAGTGTCGCCATCGTTGGTGACGTTGAGGCGATGTTCTATCAAGTATTAGTTCCTGACAAAGATGCCCAATCTCTTCGGTTCCTGTGGAAGACTGATATATCAAAACCTGGTCCACCTGATGCTTACAAAATGAATGTGCATATATTCGGAGCAGCCGATTCACCAGCCTGTGCGAATTATGCTATGAGACGAACTGCTACTGATAATAAACATAAATTTAGTAAGCAAGCTATTGACACTACTCTTCAAGACTTCTATGTAGACGACCTACTAAAGTCAGTAGAAACGACCGAAGAAGCTATTCGCATCTACCAGGAAGTAACTGAGCTACTGAAACTTGGCGGATTCCACCTCCACAAGTGGATGTCTAGTTCGACCGATGTACTCGACTCCATTCCTGAATCGGAACGAGCAATCACTACCCTTAATCTTGATTTAGATGACATACCCTTACAACGAGCCCTTGGCCTAAAATGGGATGTGTCACAAGACATCTTCATCTTTAATCCACAACCAAAGGTTACACCCACTACCAAAAGAGGGATTGTTAGCATCGTTAGCTCAATCTTTGACCCATGTGGATATCTCTCCCCATTCACACTAAGAGCTAAAATCATCATACAAGATATTTGGAGATCTAATAATGACTGGGATGATCCACTTCCTCCAGATATTGATGACAAATGGAGTTCGTGGGTACGTGAACTGCAAGATCTTTCATCATTCAAGTTAAACCGTCACCATCTTAACTTCTCTTCAGACGTCCGCTTGGTTGAAATGCACATATATGCAGATGCCTCAGAAAAGGCCTTCGGAAGTGTGGCATATTTACGATACTCAAATATGTCCGGAGACATAATCTGCTCATTCCTGGCATCTAAAACTAGAGTAGCACCAATCAAGCCTGCATTATCAATTCCAAGACTCGAACTTCAAGCGGCAGTTCTTGCAGTGCGACTTTGGTGTTTGCTGAAGGATGTATTGTTTTTACCACTTACAAAGGTCATATTCTGGACTGATTCCTCAACAGTACTTCAATACCTCAACAACCATACGAGGCGTTTCAAACCATTTGTCTCAAATAGGATAGCAGAGATTCAGGAGTCAACTGAAAATTACCAATGGCGTTTTGTACCCTCAAAGGATAATCCTGCAGATTTCTGTTCTCGTGGGTTACCTGCATCGAAACTACGGTTGGACCATCCTTGGTTCAACGGACCAGATTATCTTCATCGTCGTGAAGAGTTTTGGCCAAGTCAACAAACACAACATGGTGAAATCCCAGTTAATGATCCTGAGATCAAAGGATCTTCAGTCATGTTTACAACCACCAAAGAGAATAATCTTCCAAAGGACACTCTTCCTATAGTTCAAGTTGGAAATATATTAGAAGCTAAAAATTTCTCAACGTGGATAAAACTCACTCGAAGAACAGCATGGCTACTTCGAGCTATCCGGAATTTTCTTGTTCCCATCAAACGATTGAATCTTATTCCCATAAGAAACGACAATCTACTACCAAAGGAATATGAACATGCTTCACGATGTTGGATTCGACAAGCTCAAGAAGACGAATTTCCTAAAGAGATCGCATGTCTTGACGATCATCAAGAACTTCCACACAATAGTTCTTTACTACCATTAACACCTCTCTATGATGGAACTCATCTACGAGTTGGTGGTAGACTATCCAGATCGAAAGAACCACTCGAAACAAAGCATCAGCTTATTTTACCTCATGGACACAAGGTCACCAATCTACTGCTCCATGACGCTCATATCAAAACTGCCCATGGTGGAGTAGAACACGTAATAGCTCATACGAGACAGCAATATTGGCCTATATCTGCTCGACGTGCTACCAAAACTGTAATCAACAACTGTTGCTACTGCAAGCGTCGACGCAGCTCACCGATGGTACCAAGAATGGCTGATCTTCCCAGCTGCAGAATCGATTGTATGACTGGTCCATTCCATCATACTGGTATTGATTATTTTGGTCCGATGCTCGTTAAAGTTCGTCGCAGTAATGTCAAACGCTGGGGATGCATCTTTACATGTATGACCTACCGAGCAGTTCATCTTGAAGTTGCAGACTCCCTTGAAACAGACTCCCTTGAAACAGATGATTTCATCTTAGTTCTACGTAATTTCATTGGTCGCCGTGGACACCCTAAACATATTTACAGTGACAATGGCACAAACTTTGTCGGGGCGAACAATGAACTGAAGTTAGCCTTAAACGAATTGAACAAACAACAAGTCACCAATTTTCTAGCACCAATAGGGATCGAATGGCATTTCAACCCTCCATTAAGTCCACATTTTGGAGGTGCCTGGGAAAGACTTGTACGCTCAACCAAAACAGCTCTCCAAGCAGTTATTGGTAACCTCAATGTTTCTGAGTCTGTACTTCGAACATCACTTATCGAAGTAGAAGCTGTGCTGAATAGCCGTCCTTTGACGCATAACAGTTCCGATCCTAATGACTTTACAGCTCTCACGCCAAATCATTTCTTGATCGGAAGAGCAGAAACAACCTTCTCACCAGCTGTTGTACACGACAAAGAAATCAACAGCAGAAAACGCTGGAAACAAGTACAGGTGCTTGCTAACCATGTATCAAAGCGTTTCCTTAAGGAATACCTACCAAATCTTACCTTACGCCATCGATGGACAAAGGAAAAACCAAACCTACATGTTAATGATTTGGTTCTTATGGTCGAAGACAACCAACCTCGTGGTAGTTGGCCACTTGGTCGTATCACCGCTGTTTACCCAGGAGAGGATGGTCGTATACGAACTGTGAAAGTCGGAACAGCCCATGGAATTTACATCCGTCCCGCTGCAAAGATCTGTTTGTTAGAAGAAAACATCTAAAGACTCGAATTCTCTGATACTTCAAAGAACATTTGAATATCAAATATTCCTTAATCTTAATTAATCTTTATAGTCCTATTTCAGTTTAACTACTTGTTTGACTCTGTCAGGGGGGTGGCGATGTTCGTGTTTACTCTCTTTAAGGCCTTGTAGCTTATTGATTATCGCTGTGGTCCTGATCCACAAATTATCCACAGTTTATCTCCCTTTTAGTATTACAACTTCCGGTGCTTTTCTAGAAAACTTCCTCGTGTAAAAATCATAAACAAACTGAACTAAACAGTAAAGGTGAACTTTCCTACATGAATTCACCGAGAAAAACAAATTAAACAAGGACAATTATGATGTGAAGGACACAGTATTTATTTATGCCAGTGACAATACCTGCATTATTATGTTCAGTGAATTTCATATCCATAATTACTTTTTTAGTGTATTTCTCTAAATGTGTAAACTGTGTTGTGTACTTACTAGTGTAGAACTAATTTGAACAAAATTAAACTATACGTCTTGAAATCTCGCTTTTCTCTCACGAATAGAGAGTTTAATGGGCTTTTTGCGATTTTGACTAATAACAATTTTAGTCCGCCTTTCAAAGACTTATACTATCCGTACTCCAAAACTGCTCCGTTGCATCAGCATTATCCAGTGAAATCGAGTCGTTGTAAAAGAAAAGTTCTTTGTTAATCCATAGGTTAATCGAGTCTAACCCGGAAGTTAATAAAAAGTGGAGAAAAGTTTCTTCAACTTTCTGACTAACGCAGAGATGGCTAACCGTCCAAGACCTACGAGGCCACCGCCTTTGGTCCCAAAACCAGGTAATTGTTTGTCAAAAATGGTCGATGTCGAAAGACTGACTTATTATATAGATCTACATCTGAATTGTAGAATCTGATGATAGACAAAAGTGCATATTATATAGCCTAAAAAACGAATAGGCCTAGGGGCTAGACCAGTAGTAGACCAAATGCCAATGGAAATTATTAAAATACTCGTAAAAATAAAGTCATATATAAACTAAAAATATATGTTATAAATAATTTAACACGGCTCATGAAACTCACCTCCGAAGTCTCCGAGTGTATTGTTAATTTGATAGCATTCTTTCAATCAAATAATAAATGAAATGAAATGAAATGGGGTTTAACGTCCTACTGTTCTGCTCCTATACTCAGCCTACTGGGCTAATGAAGACGGGCATACCCCATACAGTGTGCTATGAGGGAAATTTTGCCCGGGCAGCGGCACTATCGCCTACTCTTATATCGAATTCCAACTGCCAGGGGATCTTTTACATGCATTCCAATATATACATGGGACCTCGGTTTTTCGTCTCATCCGAAGGACTAGACAGCTGTCCTTGTCAGGCCCTCCGTTCTGCACCACTGACAAGGGGAAACCACGTCGGGATCAAATAATAACCGCTTCAATAACATTTACAAGCGTGTTGCTTATTAGATTATATATTATATCATATTAAAGATAATCATAGGAAATATTTATGGCCGGTAAAACGAATGTAATTGTTTTTGTGCCAAATGTGCGTTCAAAAGAAAATTATCCCATCCGAGTCGCTAATCAAATAAGTATTAAAAAAAAATATTCCAAAAGGTAAAGTCTTCAAATGTTTGAATTTGAAGTTGAAAATGATATTTTTGCCATTTTTTCAACTGGCAATAGTGAATTATAGGATTAATAGGATTATTTTTTTTAACAAGGTAGGACTGTTTATAGATACTATCTATTTTAAGGCTTTGTTTTAATACATTTTAAAAATATAACTTAAAAATATGAAATTATCGCTTTAAACCAAACTTGAATTGTCGTAAAAGTGCCGAAAACTGTTTCGGTTTGCTATGCTGTCACCCCTTATTTTATACGAAATGATATCTCCCGAAGAGTGACATAATCAGCTTCCATATTGGTATTTTTCTATGTCAAAAATTTTTCAAGAGAGATTTTTTTTATTTGTTGAGATAATTAGTTGTGCAATGGATTTTATTTAACGGGAGTTGATTTCCAACACACAGGTAAGTTTATAATTACCAAAGTTAAGTAGTTTGTTCATAATCAAAGAAATCCATTTAAAATTTACGATGGTTCAGACAATAAGTCACATTTTTATACGCCCACATTTTCATGTGGACGTATATTTGTCTTTTCGCATTTAAAAAGGCGAAACAGACTTTTGGGCGAAAATGCTTGATGCAAGCAGAACAACGAGTGGGTTTAATTACAACTTCAAAATGATGGTTAATATGAATCATAATTACCAGTACAACAACTGACTTCCACTTTTTAGCCAAATTAAGGTCAAATAAAGGGTCCGATGGACATATTTGTCCGGGAGGCCATTTCAGATGGGCCTTGGTTCGATGTGACTCCAATTGTTTTTACCTGAAATTGATTGTTCCACAGAAAGCTTATACGATTTGCTACCAGATGACGCCATTAACTGGGGTTCGTTGAAAAAGTGACATGGATCATTCTTCCCCGGGGCTCTTCAATTGAATTCCAATCCACCTGTCAAAGGTTCTTTTGCTTTTATGGCGCACCAACGATGTATGCCGAAATAGGTCCTCAGTTTTTCGTTCCATTTGAAGAATAGATGATGTTTCTTGCCAGGCCCTCTGCACTGCATCACTGACAAGAGGAAACCACGCTAGACAGTAGAAAATCCCTGGAAACTTTCGCCTCCAAAACACTAGGACCGAACTCCTGACCTCTAGGTTAGTGACTTATCAATACTCACTGAGCCCTGTGAATGACTTCCCAGCATATCCCATTCAGTGTTTTATATGTAAGCGTGAAATTTTACGAAAACAAAATTTTACCCGAGCAAATTCATCGAATTTCAACTGACAATGGTTCTTTTACATGCAGGCCAACGTGTAGTGTACACTGGACCTCGGTTTTTCGTCACAGGGTTCTTTATGTACACATGGACCTCATATTATTTGTACCATTTGAATAACTAGACACTTTTCCTTGCCAGACCCTTAAAAATTCTTAAATGAGGCAATTATCAAAACAGCAATAATGGTAATCAATATTGCAGTACAACACATGGCAAGCGTTTCTTTCTTTTTCCACTTACAGCCGCAGAAAAAATCGTAAGGAATTAGAGACTGATTATAGACGCAAAGAAATCATTTTTCACTCTAGGAAATTGCCAGCATTTCTATTTCATGGGTTTTTTCGGACTTTCATACACCGACACTAGTGAACATAGTGATTTCTTAAACTATGTCATAATGTTTATGATTATATCCACACATAATATTTGAAATGGACTAATGGAGAGAGGTTGATATTTCAGTATTGGCCGTTGATCTCAATTTTGGCTTGAAAGCTGATTAATTATTTAATTACCGGTACTGAAAATCTACTTGTTATTTTACAGGTCAAGTAAAAGTCGTACAAGCTCTATATAAATATGATGCACAACAGGTTTGTGGTGATTTTTTTTCTATGTTACTCAAGTTAGCTGAATCCTGTTGTAGATAATATCAGAGAGGTTGTGTGCAAATTATCTAGTAAGCCCTCAAAAACTTAAGTTTTACAGAGAGAGTTTGGCATTCCTATCATAATGTGTGGTGTGCATTAATACACACTCATTTCTAAGTAGAGCCAGCACACTGTCTTTCATAATAAATCAAATGCAGTACCAGTACATACATGTCTTGACGTCAAAAATGTTTGCACTGAAATATCTCAGCAGATTTCCCTTTTTGGCATGTTTTCTATTCAAAGGCTTAATAAGCATAAATTTAATTAGCTATGGGGTAGCTACAAATCATTGAAATATATAACTTCTTTTTGACATATGTGACCCGTGCTGGAAAATTGAGTCGCAATGAAGAAATTTTAATTTTGAAAATTGAGTTATTGTTATCTTGACATTCTCAGTTTCATTATGGTACCTTCAAAATGATGTATACCAGTAGTTGGTATGAATAGGGCAAAAATTGACTGAGGTTGCCCAAATCTGAAAAGGTAGTTTTAAGAAAAAGCATGTTAAAGATGTCTGTGTGTTCTAAAACTAAATCACATAGCAACCACGCCATATTTTTGTTATTTTTTTGCTTAATGTTTCTTTCGGTGTTATAGTTTAGAACAAAAGAGATTAGTCCACCATATATTAGTAATCTATAGCTAGGTTTTGTATATTATAACTTCTGTTAATCTCACCAATTATTTTAATAATTGGTGAGATTAACAGAAGTTATAATAAAACACCTTAAATTAGTAAATCATATCCAGTAAAAATGCCATGCTTGTGGTTATTTTACCAACTATAGTATAAGACTGCTGTGGTAAGTGTGCAGGGAGGAGGTACTGACAAGGAACGACGTTTAGTCGTTAGGATGGGACGAACAGCATGAAGGCGTGCACTTAAAAGAAGCCTTGCGGCCGTAGTGCCGATGCCTGGGATACCCCTCATAACACATTGTATTGCGTATGCCCGTATTCAGTAGCCCATGTAGGTTTCAGAACCGCAGAATGTTAAATCAAATTTTATTTTATTTCCATTTGTTTTAAATAGGGTATCGAACAGATCATACAATGACACGAATCCACATACATCTGTTGTCTTGTTAAAACTGTTACACAAAATTACTATGTGCAATAATACAAATTGTCTTGTTAAAAAAAGCCAATAAATTGTTTATTTTAGCAACAATCATATTTATTGGGTTAGTTAATTGCTTGTAATGTAAGACACCCCACAGATCATGCCGTTTTGGGCGCCCCATCAATCACGTTGTGGTGTTAATCATGGGATTCATTATGAGGCACCTCACCAATGTCACTCGGCTTTATGGGGCGTCCATACTGATATGGGGTAATGGGCACGTTGGTTGTTGGGTTACTGATATGGGGCAATGGGCACATTGGTCGTTGGTTTCATATGGAAAAGGCGCTCATTGATTGGGGGCGCTGATTTTTTCCAATGGAGGTCTGATAAGAATTTTTTGCAGAAACTGATTTTTTTTCTACAGTGTATGTCTATTATCTTGTGGAACTCTTGTAAAAAACACTACAGATCAAAACACTATCAAGTCGAAAATCTTGTGGAATGTGGTACCACACAGGTATATAGAGAGGTCTGAGAAGAATTTTTTGAAAAAATCAGTGTATTATAAACATTTCATTACCAAAAATAGAACAAAATACGCACCAACTCTGTTCTGTTATCTTCATCACACAACTGAATTAAAATAAGGTTTTGTGTGCACAATAGGTCTACTGTTATTTTCAGGTACCGTAACGATATCAGACTCAGAACCCCTGATAGAATGATAAAACTTTCAACTTCATTTGTAAGACTTGTAAGAGATGCTTACAGTCACTTTGGTGCATTTTGGCAGTGGTATAATGAAACATATTGCGGACCATTTTCTCAATTGAGAATCATTGCTATTTGTTGTTCTCACATTTTGGACCCATGGTGATAATAGAATTTGAAACAATGATTTCCTATTATTCATGCTTGTATATTTTACATGCCGTAGCAAACGGAATTGACAATATAAATATTTGGGCTTGTGTGCTCACACATGGTCTTGTGCATCATACAGCATCAGCAGTCAAACACGCACCTTAAATACTGTTAACAATTGCAGACATTTGACAGAAAGGGAGATAACTCTCTATTACCGTTAAAGGGTTTCCAAAATTCTTTATGTTCCCTTGTCCATTATGTTTTCTGCATTTTGGTTTAAATCAAAATTAAACCAATAGCTATTCTTTGCGTAGGATGAAGGGGTCAGAGGGTTTCGCCAATATTTAATTTGATGTCAACTTCACAATTGTTAGTAAAATATAACATTTACTTGACAATTTTCAAATTGAGTTATTGCAAACATTTTGCTTGGAACTCTCTGGATTTATGTTCCTGGTGTTATAAGATTTCCAAAAATTATAATTTGTTTGTAGGGAAGACCTTGACTGCAGGCCTATATACATACAATTAGAATTTTTAAAAAAAAATTGTCCACCACTTTTCAGAAAGAATCAGAAGTACCCCAAAACATTATCGACAAAATCAAATTTTTATCGCCACTTTCATTTTTTACTGCAGATTGCGAATTAACAGTGTGAGCATTGGACGGAACCATGATACCACAATGCACTACGCAGGGTGTCTGGGAGTTTGTTTACGTATTGTATAGGTTTTAGAATGAGTTTCTATTTGTTGAAACTAGGCCTATTTGAAACTGAGAATATCGGCAATACTTTGGTCATATTTATAAATTAGAGATTCATCGCAGCGCTTCACAACGATTCCAAGTATTACGTAAGGAGGTTGACCGGTCGTCCCACTATGTGTGTTGAAAAATAACTAATTTTGGTCAGAATTTTAAGAAAAAAGAAAGATTTAAGAATACAGTACTCTTGCAAAATGTCCAAATAAAGGTTTCTAAAATATTTTCTTGCTATTTTGATCTTGTTTTTTCTGTAGCCCATTATTAGACTTAACGCATTCCAACTCATTTTGCCAGCACAAGTCACATATGTCAATAATATTCATATTAGAAAACCCAACCAATAATGCATCATAATGTTAGTGTCTTTTTATAAAAAAAAAATCAACAACTAAACAGATTTAATATTAAAAATTGAAATAATTGAAATCTCATATTTCTGTGGGTTTTTTTTTTTCTCAGCCAGATGAATTATCTTTTGATGAAGGAGATACATTATATATTCTCGATATGTCAGATTCTAATTGGTGGAAAGCTAAATGTGGTAAAAGAGCTGGTCTCATACCCAGTAACTATGGTAGGTACTGGCAGGGGTAGAAATCTTAGTAATGTTTTCGGTCATGTTCATTTGACTTATTCATGGTGCTTTTTACATTTCATATGCAATATTTAAAATGGATTTTATTATGAGATCAAATATCATTAACAATTGAACACTATCTAACATTTTAACTTCCAAGAGGATAAAAATCGCAAGCACGGAATTTATCCTTAGTTGTCGCAGAAAAGATGATGTTTGGACCAGCAACTGGTCCCCAAATGGTACTTATCTTGTGGTGTGGTTTTATTGCACACCCATACATGCAAGCTAATTATTGAATTAATTGTACCATATATTAGTCCTGAAATTTCCTAGTTAGTTTTAAATCAAATCCTTTGTTAATAATAATTTATCTCAACTGTTTCAGTGAGTGAACATACAGAATCAATAGATCATCCATTACATGAAGCAGCTAAAAGAGGTAACATGGATTTTATGAGTGAATGTATAGCAAATAGAGTAAGTATTTCAAAACCTTTTCTATTAACTATTAATCATGACAGGATGGTATCATTCAACAATGGCTGTTGAATGCTTGATGTTTTGTTAAATTTATTAGTCAAATAGTGACCGCTGGCCGCATTAGAGGAGTTACAGTTGATTAAAGAGATAAAAAAAATATAATTTTTACGGGGGGGAATTTATCGTGACCGCTTACAAGGGGATGTCGCTGAATAGGAGTGGCTGCTTATACAGATTCTACTGTATTGTTATTGGCATGGTCTATTTTATGTTTTTAAACAATATACCCTAAAATTCACAATAAGGAGTCTATTCTAATAATGGTAAATGAAAACTGTAGCATGAATAGGCACACGTTTTCCAATCAAAAGTTATGAATTTAGTACCGGTATCTTATAACTGTTATTGGTATTAAAAATACCAAGTTATTATATAATTTTCAATTACTTTTAGGTGTCTGTGAATGGATTAGATAAAGCAGGATCAACACCTTTACATTGGGCATCACATGGTGGACATATGGAATGTTTAAAATCTTTACTCGATGTTGGTAATTGTGAAGTTGATGTTAAGGTACATAACTTGTATACATTATTATTACTGTTCCACTAAGTCTCAAGACTAAGTTCATGATTTTTTATAACATGTCAAGTTATGTCTGCTAGTAAAGTGTGTGGTCTCTTGGAAAACCTCACGAGTCTTATAGAAATTGCTAAATGATAGTGAAGATATAATATATCTAATAAACATATACCAAAAAATTGGTACCAGTATTAAGATATTGTAATTTATACTATAATGTATTAATTTATTATAATTTAGGATATATTGTATTAATACATTGTAATTTATATTATAATGTATTGATATTATTGTAATTTAGATTATAATGTATTAAATGTATTGTAATTTAGATTATAATGTATTAAATGTATTGTAATTTAGATTATAATGTATTAATATATTGCAATTTAAAATTTGATTGATTAAAAAATGTTCAGTTGTGAAAAATAGTGAAAATAATTTCATCTCATGCATAGATCATTGTTTTATTTTATAAATACCTTAATGGCATGTTTATTGTTTTTAGAACAAGTTAGGTGATACACCACTTCATTCAGCAGCTTGGAAAAATCATGCCGAGGCAGTACGGATGTTACTTAGTTTTGGTAAGATGCTATCTATATATATTTTGGAAATCTTCCACATACCTTCAAGGACGCAATTTAGTAGCAGGCTACTGCAGCATTATTCGAGACAATAGATTTCCTTGTCCACCCTGATCGGCTATTGATCTCTGTGGTGTACCCTGGTCGGCAATTGATCTCTGTGGTGCACCCTCGTCAGAAATTTATCTCTGTGGTGCACCCTAGTTGGCACATCTTTTACGTCATTCCTTTTGAATTGACTAGGTGTCTGCATGCACACAAACACTAACAGCTTTAGATGAAGAGAGTTCCTAGGCTAATTCCGCATATGAGGCCCAACCCAATCACTCCACCCTCACGACTAGAGGAAGATGAAAGTGTATTTTAAATACAATTGAGTAAAGACAAGGATGATGATGGATATTTAAGACTACATTGCGTATAAAAAAGACTTATGACAGGGGCCCCATTTTGTAAATCTCGCACTGAATTTGAAAATAGTGTGAAGGAATTTAAAAGGTCGCTTTTGATTTTATTTTAATTTCTTGTCTGTTGTGGGGAGCCAGGTATGGATGTCAATCAATACTGCTTTTAAATATCAATAATCGTGGACCATTCGCCGATCAATAATCAATATTATCACCAAATTATTTTTACTGATAATTTGTTTTGAAAACTTTCATAATTAGTATATATGAATAACGAATTAGAGTTTATGCTGTAATATCATTATTTATACAGGTAGAATTTATTTCATTGATTTGACAATAAAATAATGGCATTCCATATCAAAACTAATGTCTCGAAAATCAATCAACTTTGTTAGAACCGTCACCGATCGACTTATCTTTGTCGCTTATGACCAGAGACCTGTTTCACGAAATTTTAACTAAGATAAAATCCAAATTTTAGTAATTTGATTGGATAATATTAGATTGATTTTAGTACTTAGCTAATCAAATTTGAAGTATCTACTAAAATTTGGATTTCGATAAACATGGCCCAGGACATTAATATTGAGTAAAATGTAGTTATTTCCCTTTGAAAGAGTAACAGTTTTGCTCTTGGTTTTGACTCTGGGTCACTATGAGATTTGTACAATTTCAATATTCCACAATATGTTACGTCATGAGGAACTATTTGCTCTCATAAGTGGCTGACAATTCTTAGCGATGGCTTTTTTACTCTGGGGCTTAGGTGTCTCGCGTGAAAAACAAAACGTGTGTTGAATGACTTTTGTGTTCAATTATGGTTACCAAGCTAGCCCAAGCACGCGTTGCTTGTAATGTTTTACAAAGTTGCCTATAAAATATATTAAATGATATTTGCAGGTGCAAACCCAAATATAAGGAATAATGATGGTAAACTTCCAGTAGAATTAACGAAAGATCCACAAACAGCTGCCTTATTAAAAGAAGCAGGTAATATAACTATTATCTTTTCATGTTAAATAATAATCTAAAACATTGGTCTTTTAAAACTGGAAGAATCTGTTATTTACGGTAGTAACAAGCTGAAATAAATTTGATAGGTAGAAAGAAATAAGGCTTAACGTCCACTCAACTCAAAATTAGATCATTTCATGAAAAAAAATTGTAAATTTATTTCAATAATTCACTTGCGTGTAAGGATCTTTAGTAGTGGTAGGAATCGGGAGGACGCTGAGAAAACACACCATGGCTGGGCATGTGACCCTACTTCTTGTCACGTACAAGCATGTGTTTGAACGTACACCACTTGACTCAACGACAGACCATTCCCCTCCTCTCCAAATCTTATAGCATTTGATTATATCTGAAAATATTGCTTAGAAAATGTATTGTCAAATCATACTCATGTTAAATTATACGTGAAACCTTCAGCTTCAGTTTTTACAAATTGTTGAATATACATATTAATCTAGAAATTCTAACAGTTTATGCTCCAGTACTTGAAATATTTGTGAATGATGCCCATTGTTCTACGCCCCCATCCGTCCGTCCGTCCGTCCGTCCACTCACAATTGTTTGTGAACAGTCTACAGGTCACAATTTTTATCCGATTTCAATGAAACTTGAAATATAGGTTTATCGCGCATATCGGACCGTAACTTCCTGAATTATGGCCCCTGATTGTACGAAAAATCACGCTTTTAGCTTGTGAACACTGTAGAGGTCACAATTTTTATCCGATTTGGTTTAAACTTGAAATGTATGCTTATAACCAAAAGATCTTGGTTCCTTTCGATATTCGCGCATATCGGAACGTAACTTCCTGAATTATGGCCCCTGATTGTACGAAAAATCGCGTTTTTAGCTTGTGGACCCTATAGTCATATAGAGGTCATAATTTTTATCCGATTTAAAAAAACGTATTATTATATCACCGTTACACCCTAAGGACGACTGAGTTCGAATTTCGTGAAAATCGGCTCAAAACTGACAGAAAAAATGGCCGCCCCTCGTTCTCAAATTGCGTAAAAATATGGTATATCAAGGTTGTGGACCCTATAGAGGTCACAATTTTTATCCGATTTTGTTGAAACTTGAAATGTAAGTTTATAAGTCAAAGATCTTGGTTCCTTTCGATATTTGCGCATATCAAATTGTAATTTCCTGAATTATGGCCCTTGATTGTAGGAAAAATCACTTTCGTTTTAGCTTGTTTTCTATCCATCTCTCGAAAATGTGGGCGTATCCTGCCTGGCAGCCACTGGTTTATATCTCTATAACATCACTCAGACACTCACTGTAAACAAACATTATTTTGGTAACTATCCAACTTAATAACTAAGCAGGGGGCGGGTCCATGAATTTTTATAGGAGAGGGTTTGCCAGGTTCCTGTTAAGGAAATTTGACAATTGACCATGCATGATGTCATCCCCATCTCCAAATTGCGTAGGCATGCATACACACTGAGCTTTTTAATCAGAGAAATCCAATGCACCGTTTGATGTAAATTTTTATTATGAATTAATAGGATCACATTGCGATTCAATTTCATTGATACAAGGCATTAGTTGTGATATCACATATGTCTGTATCATTATCTCGCACTTAGAATGCTCATCCCATCCCACCATCTGATGACAATGATAAAGGATAAAGCACTCATGAAATGTGTTGTTTTACAATTTTTTATACATATATATATAGCCCCCCCACCCTGGTTAAGAGTTTTTAAAATGTTGTTTCTGAGTAATGTGGTGGTTTGTAATATTCAATCAATAAGTTTTTTTTTATATAAACAATATTTATTTAGATAACTGAAAGGATTGGGGAACAGGAGAAAGCCTATTATCACCCCTCTCCAAAATCAATAAGTTTGCAGATGACTATAATATAGCATTTTTTCACTCGAGGCAAAGACTGGGTGTGGTTGTTTTTTTACAAATTAATAACACTGTTGTTCAAAACCTGTCCTTTTTTTCCCATTTCAGCTGGATTGACATCGGATAGATATTCCGAAGGTTATGTGGATGATGAAGATTCAGATTAGAAGAGTATATAAGTATAATAACATATATATATTATAAACAACTGGGGACCATTATACCTCTCTCTTTTATTACAGTACATCAAATTTAAATCTTTATCATACAATTTATCTCATGTTACACAAAACGATCTGTTATTTAAATTTTATTTTGCTAATAAGATATAAAGCTTTATGTACAGCATTTGTAGTAAGTTTGTACTTAATTGTCGTTAACTATTTTCAAACAGTAGGCTTGGAAATAATGATTGTATGTATATATGACAAATCAACTAGTATCAGACATTTTTAGCCTTTTGTCGGGCATATATTAAAATATCAATAACAAAACAAAAAAAATGGGATTATGTCTGATGAAGCCTGCTGTCTGATGCTGTCTGTGACAGGTATGTATTTCCGGCTTTAAAATAAATTCATTTTCTGTAACATACATTTACTTTTGTTTTAGATCATTTAAAAAATAACAGTATTTTTGTATATTTGAGTTTCTAAGGTATTAAAATCATGTTACCATTAGTTGATTACGTTAGTTTTATTATTCACATAAAGCTTATGAATTATATCTTCGTAAACATTGTCATTATGTCTTTCAAGCAAACATCATGCTTTATTCTGAATTTCCACATTGTATTATATTGTCTTTTTAAACATGTAACACTGAGAGAGAAAGAATGGTATTTAACTCTGTAGGGAGATATACAAAGGTTAATAAGATCATTTTATTCTGATTTTACTCAATTTCTAATGAATATTGACAAATAAATTGGTTTAATAGTTGCTGAGAAAAAGGCACTTTTATTCCAGGGTCTCACACAATTATGTTACACAAGTGTGAAATTTGTTTGAACCTGCTAAAACAACTAATCCTACACTTTTCAAACCTGAGTTTCACATCATACATAGAGACAACAAATCTTCCCTCTAATATTAATATGGAAATATCCTTATTTGGGTAGGGAGAACCTATTAATATTATTTTGTCTTTGATCCCTTGAAGACTACTGAATGATTCAAATGACCATCAATACATGTATGTCATTATGCAACATTAAATTTTAAGGAGGATTATAAAAGTGAATTGTTAAACTTGTACATGTTTTTATTTAATGTATGTAATTATTATATTTGCTGTTATTTATCTAAGTTTATTTCTTGTTGATATTATTTTAACTATTCATGGCTATTTGTGATCAGTTGTTTGCACTTTTCTCTTGATTTTAAAAAAAAAAGAATGCATGTTAAAATTATCAGGCAATTTATTCGTGATGACTCATTAAAAACTACAATGTATCTAAGCATTGAGAGAGGTAGGTGTGGTAATATATTTTGACAATTTTTAGCTTAAGGCTTTAATATATAAATAAAATTTCAAGGTGTGTTTTTTTTTTTTAATTGTGGCTTTGAATTAAACAGGCATTATGTAACCGCTAAATCTGCCTATTGCAAGTTTTTCTTGGGCCTTAAATGTTATATAATTTATTAACCTGACAGACCATAATCAACTCTCAATGCCATTGGGTTAGAATGGTGCGGTCATTTAATGATTCAATTTAAAAATGGAGAAGTGAGGCTAAGACTCTAATGATTAGTACGGTAGTTAGGATCAATGCACACATCTTGTCAAAATTAAACCATTGATAACTTTGCTCATAATAAAGTAATTTGAATAAAATTTTCAATATTCATTTTGCATTACCGGTATCTATTTTTGAAATATTATAGCGAGAACAGTCAGCTCTTTATCTAAATCTTTAATAAAAAAAAAAGAAAATGATAAGCAACGTCCTATGTTATAGGCATTTATTCATTTATATTCGATAACTTGAAATCTTCGATGCTCACAATCACATTCTCTTAAAAGTGGTACATGTAAGGTTTCTGGTATTTATCTACAAATAACTATTTATCAAAGATATGTTTCTTATTGATTGTTGCTTATAGCTGTTTGCTTTCCATATTTTCAGTACACAGAGTTATCTGAGAAAATCTATTGATTGATGAGGTAACACTTGCACAATTTTAAAATTGCTATTAGTATACCAGTTAAAGGAAAACAGGAACAAATATTTTATGGTTATAAGTTAACATTTGTTACATTTATGACCACTGTCTTTACGCCAAAACAAAAACCACAATGTTAGCTCTGACATGCAAAAAATAAAAACATGATTTTAGTATTCAAATGAAGAGCATTGATTCATCACAGTGAGAAATGAGTTTATTTCGAGACTGCAAAATTTTGGTTGTTCTTGTTTTTACGGCAATGTATTCAACCAATTTAAATGAATGCAAATGAAACCAAATAAAGTCTGTTTCTTTAGTTATTTATTAAATAATTCTCGATAATATCTAAAAAAAAAAAGCTTGAAAATTGTCAATCTCAAACTTTTTCTTCTTTGTTTAACAAATAACTTTGTTTTTATGGAGGTTATACATGCTGTTGTTTGCTTGGTGGATATTGAATTTCATTATATTTTTAATTGTATGTATTAATAATCATATATATGACCAGCAACATGTATACAAAAAATACAATGTTGGCTTTAGGCCTATGTTTCATTGCCTAGCAATATCATAAAAGTTTCAATCAGATATCTTAAACTTTATGGTTTTGTATATGAAAGTCAATAGGACCTCATACATGTAAATAGTAGCAATTAGTAAAAATGCAATCTTTCATTATTGTACCAATACATCATAACTTAGGATATTATTTTCTTTGTCACAGAATCTGTCAAGCATTTATTGGGTAATAAATTATTTGAAACAGATTTTAAGCATCCCTGAATTTTGATAAATTCAATTAATGGTTATATTATATTTTGTTATTTTATATGAAAATATAAATGTACATAGAGTATTACAAAGTAAGCATGTCTGTCCTAGTTTTAATCTTTAAAACAGATGTAATATCTTGTTTGAGGGTTCATGGTTAGGGTGACCCCTAGAGTGAAAATTTTCTCTACAGAAAGTTGGACTCAACACAGCGAATGTGCAAGCTTCAGTGGCTTGTCTCAAAGTGATTTCTGTTTAACCACGCAGTATGATAAAACTGTCTATGAGACTATAAATAGCCATCGCACGTGCAATTCTCTACACATCTGTCAACCATTACAGCCGTAAAAAATCTATTGTTGACGATTCTGAATAGCAGTGGAATTTAGCTTTTTGGTCATTACAGCAGCGAAATTGCGTTCGTTATATTTTTTAAATTGCGTTATCATTAACAGTACCGTTAGGAGCCGCATCTTTTGGTTTAGTACAAATAATATCTCTGAAACACTTTCGTTAGGCAAGAACATGATACTAGCAGTAGATTCATTTTACTTTTATAAGTTCTTAAAACAATTGTTAAGTTGCCTAACGTGCGTGTTTCTAAATTCAATTTCTTGTTCCTGCTTTCTGTTATGTTTCGTAAAGAAGTAGTCTTGATTATCCCGGTCTGTCAATCAGACACTGGTTAAGCGAGACTAATTTCAAAACAAGGGCATGTAACCTATTTTTTTACTCAAAAGTGCCTGGATGTTATGGCAGACACTCGTAACCATTTTTCAGTCTATTATTTATGGATGGTTAAATGGTCATAGCTTATTAAGTACAACCTGGCCGTTTATTTAGTGACTATAATGTGCGAAACTGATTTAAGACTTGGTATGTGTATAAATATTGTGGTGTAATTGTCGAGATATTTGGAGATATTTATTTAAGGTGGGTCACCCTATCATGGTGACCATGCTATTGCATATTTGATACATCTTATATATAGGCTTCATGTATTTTTATAGTAGAGATATTAGAAAATGTTTTATTCATACCAAATAAATTATAATTTAATATTTCTTAACTATTGTGTTGTGGGAGTATATACAAGGAATCTAAAATGATTTTATGATTTGCTTATTTTTATCCCAAAGGGCTTATGTCATACCCCTGTCTGTTAATTTATTTTACATATTTGACTTGATCTCTTAAAAGGATTGATAGGTTTAAACCAAATCAGGTAAGTATGTGGCTTGGGTAATAGTATACTTAACAAGACTGTAATATGACAAGAGGCCAAGAAGGCTAGACCAGGTTGGGTTTGGTTTGCCAAATTTACAAACTAAATATTATTAACAAGTGTACCAAGTTCCAAGATAATCCATTCCGAATTGTGACCTTCAGACACTAAACACAAAACTTGTGCATGGTTCCGTTGCTAGGGGTTGGATGAGCTTTGCGTCATGGTTTTGTGCTTTTGCACCCCCTTGCATATGGCAAATAATCTTGCGGTTTTCAACATTATAATCATAATCAAAATGCTCAACCAGTGTCAAACATATACCGTGGGTCAGATGTGCTACAAATCGACAGAGCCCAATATTACACAGTTGCACTGAGGCGGACTGCCACCTCACTCCATCCCCCGCACACACATAAATATTGTTTTTTTGGGGGGGGGGGGCCCGGACGGGATCTTGTTCCTCATACAAAATCATGGGTCACCACTCACCACGCCCCTGGAGTTGGGACGTGCACCAAAATAGTTGGCGTCCTTGGGCTATAAGGAATATATATGCCAATTTCCAAAATGATCTATTCAGAATTGCGGTTAGGACTTGCACCATAATCAATAGTTGCTGTCCTCAGGCTATAAGGAATATTCCAGGTTCCAAGACGATCCATTAGAAATTGCGGCCTGTAGGCAATACAGAAAAAATGGGTGTGGCTCTGCCCCTATGCATTCATCAAAAACAATAGGGATCATCCTTAGTGTATAAGGAATAGGTATGCAAAGTTTCAAGAAGATTTGTTAAGAATTGCGCCCTGTAGGTTACACAGACACACAAATTGGAGTGGGTTGGGCATGCATCCTTAGGGTATAAGGAATATGTATGAAGAGTTTTCAAGATAATCCATTAAGAATTGCGGCCTGTAGGCGACACACACAGAGAAAAGGGAGTTGCTCTGCCCCTGGGGGTTGGGGATGCACCAATAACAATAGGGATGACCCTTAAGGTATAAGGAATAAGTACGCAAAGTTTCAACACGATCCATCAGGAAATGCGGCCTGTAAGCGATAAATGTATATAAAAATTGGGCGTAGCTCTGTCTCTGGGGGTCGGACATGCATCAAAGATAATAGATGTTATCCTTCGGGTATAAGGAATAAGTATTAAATGTTTTGAGATGATCAATTCAGAATTGCGGCCAGTCTCATGACCTTAAAAACTGTATAAATTTAAAGTCAGAGGGTCTCTAGAGTGTCCAGAAGATTTTTTTAAAACTTTGAAAATCAACCGGCTTCTTCGTCTCATGACATAATGTATCAATTTAAAGTCAAAGGGATGAAAATTTGGGCTCTACAGCATCCACACGATTTTTCAAAGAGGTCAAGGGCCATAACTCTGGCAGTAATTATTGGAAATCATGAAAAGTCAATAGGCCTCTTCATTTCATGACCTTAACCAATGTGTATAATTTTTTTTTTCAAAGTGATCTAGCAGTAATTATCGGAAATTGTTCAAAAATCAAAAGGATTGATTGTCTCAAAACCTTAACCAATGTGTATGAATTTAAAGTCAATCGGATAATAACCTAAGCCTCTAGAGTGTCCACAATATATATAAGTGATCAAGGGCCATAACTCTGGCCATATACAACCACATTTCAATATGCGCATTTAAAAACCTCAACTTGGGAATGCTAACCCTTTTTAAACGCCCACATGGAGATGTGGTTGTATATTGTTGTCACCCACAACTTTTTGTGAACACTTTACATTTATTATCCAAATTAAGGGCATCTTGATTTTTTTCTGAAGAATACATTGCCCTAGTTAGCATAGTATGATTATTCCTTCGGTTGATAAACAAGATGACAAGTCATCACCATCCCATGCCCTCGCACTTGTTTGGAAGGCATAAGGAAAAACAACTTCTTGGAATATCGGTGGGACAAGTCAGAAGATTCCTACTTTGATCACACAGTAACTTGGCAAGGCACTGTTGCTACTCCCTGTAAGGTTTGTACAACAACCTTTGTCTACCTCAATCAGCTGCTGTATGTTAAACATTGAGCTTATACATCAGAAAATAAAATACTATAATAGTTTTATGTACAAAGTTTCAAAAAGATTTCTTGAACCAATAATGAAATATGCACCGGAAATGAAATCGGGATGCAAGGACTGGAGGGTCATCAGAAAATAAAAAAATAGGTTGATGAATGTAAAAGTGTTATAAAGGTATCTTGAACAGTTTCGAGATATGCTCTAGAATAATAATTATATACCAAAAACTAATTCAAATGTGTTGTAAAAATTCAAAAATCATTCAACAGAGAATTTTGTTCCCATGGAAACATAAAAATTATTAAATACGACAAATTTCTAATTAGCAAAAGGCACAACTACTGTAATAAGGTGATGTGTGTGAAAATTTTCAAATAGATATTTTGAACGTTTATGAGAAATGCTTCGGAAACAAAATTGAACACCAAGAACTAAGTCAACTTTGTTTCCATGGAAACACAAAAATTATTAAATCCCAGAAATTCTAAATTAGCAAAAGGCACAACCACTATAATAGATTAATGTTTGTACAAAGTTTTATGAAGATATCTTGAATGGTTTATGAGATATGCTCCGGAAACAAAATTGTACACCAAAAACTAAGTCAAATTTGTTTCCATGGAAAAACAAAAAATATAAATCCCAGAAATTCCTAATAAGCAAAAGGCACAACTACTGTAATGGGTTGATGTGTGTACAAAGTTTCAAAAAGATATCTTGAATGGTTATGAGATGTGCTCTGGAAACAAAATTATACACCAAAAACAAAGTCAAATTTGTTTCCATGGAAACACAAAAAATGTAAATGCAAGAAATTCCTAAATAGCAAAAGGCACAACTACTGTACAAAGTTTCAGAATGATATCTCGAACGGTTTATGAGATATGCTCCGGAAGCGAAATCGGGACAAAAGGACACACGGACGAACAGATCCCATTTCAATATCCCTTCCTAGTTTCGTTGGGTGCGGGATAATAAAATAAAAGATGATTAGATCTATAAACAAACAACAATTCCTAGATATGACTTGATGCTATTTTAATGATTAGCTATAACACAAAGATAACAATTGTTTATTTAAATATGTATTTTAAATAAATAATATCTATCAATGACCTGCAATGGTAAATTAACAAATAGTCAATAAATATACATGGATCCTTAATAAAATTTGTAATAAAACCCATATTAATTGGATCTGTGCATGTAAAATATGCTTTAAATATTAATGCATATCAAATGCTTTTATTTTGCTTTGAATATATATGACAATACAAACACTGATGATAGATATAAATTTTAATTATTTTAATATCAAATATGGTATTAGTTTATAATCATAAAATCTGATTGACGCAGGATTTGGAAAACCTCAAAATATGTCTATATTGGGGCAAAACAAAATTCTTATTTAAGCTTTTCTTGCGATATTCGATATTCGTTGGTACTAACAATATTCTTAAGTAATACCCAATGTGTATCCTTCATTTTTTGGGGATAAACAATATTTATTTCATTTGAAATTGGATTGGGGAACAGGCTAGACCTATGTTGACACCTATCCTTCATGAACGTCACTTACTGTAACCAAACCTTATTTGGTCGCCAACTAATTTCAGAATTGGGGATTGTAAGAGTAAATTAGTTTGCATGCTATATTATCGTCAACTACTAGTGCTGGCCTGATATATTGTTGAAACAATGTATCGCGATTCAGTTTCTCACGATTTGCGTATTGAATCGAGAGACACAGAATCAATGTATCATGATTCTTTTTTTTTTCTCGCTTCAGTAAGTAACCTATCATTCTTAATTATCCACGTCACACTTTATCCATAGGTACACAAAAACTCTTAAATTGTTTTGGTCCTTATTTCGATCCATATCAATATCTTGATATAAAACAGTTTTATTTCTTCGACATCGGCAGAACTAAAAATATCAATTATACATTTATCCTGTTGTTTTCTTGATAAATATTGACCTGGTTATGAATCGTGATACGAATCATATCGTAGCACCTGAATCGCAATATGTATCCTATAATGATTGCAGTGGCAATACCCAGCACTATCAACTTCAAAGACCAGATCTGTTTGATTTTTATAACAATACTGAATCTTTAAAAATTGCAGATCAGATTTGTGTGTCAACTCGTTTCTAACACCAATTATAAATTCAAAATGAATATGGTCTTACTCCCCTTCCAATATTTCCCAGGCTCTGCCTGCGTAACACATAATACTGTAAAACAAAAAAATAAATGCTGCCAGAAAATGAAATGCAATCGGTCAACAGAAATAAGAGAATGATCATGATCGCCAGTCATATGAATTCTGTAAAAAGTCATTTCGCAGGTCATTTCAATACTGCATTTCAAGTTCACCTGGATTTGGTTGCATTAATCTTTTGTTTCACAAACTATATATCACCAGGTAATGGGGGAAAGACCTTAATTTTGAAAAAACAAATTTAAAAAAGAAACCTGTCTTTTGTCGACTAAGCTAGTTTTGTGATGGCAGTTTTTTTTGGGGGGACACTGAATATTATTATAAAAATGAGTACATCACTCATGGCAATGAAAATAATGGTGATGTTTTGTTGGCTTTATTCCTTAAACAGAATATGTTTACACCACTGTAAACAATTTTTGTAGAACCAGTCCTTTAATTTCTTCATTTTCTTGAATATTCAAGTAGATCTAAAGCATAATATGATGTAATTCTAACTAATTAATAAATGCAATATGTATTATATCACACAATAACATATGTTTTGGAAGTCTAATTATTGGTGTAGACATAAATCTATCAAATAACCTGATTAAGTTGGAATTTTATTACTTGCATTATTAATACAGGACATATACAATACACAAACATCTACAACTTATTATTACTGGTAATTCAGTTACTCATATTACTGTTGGAGAAGTGGTGGCTCAGTGAGTAGGATGTAGATTCGCTAATCTGGAGGTCCGGTTTTTGATCCTGGTGTTGGTTGAGAAAGTTTATGTGGATTTTCCAACATGGTTTCCCCTTGTCAGTGGTGTAGGACAGAGGGCCTAGCAAACTTCAACGTAAAGTTGTTCGGATGGGACAATGTGTACACATTGGCATGCACGTAAAAGAACCTTTGGCAGTAGAAATTCAATATAACAGTACTCCATTGTGTCGCTGTCCGAGCAAAATTTACCTCATAGCACACTAGATGGTGTATGACTGTCTTCATAAGCACAGCCAGAGCAGAACAGAAGGACATTAAACACCATTTCATTTTACACTTGATGCCGGACAAATTCATGACATTAAAAATATGTGATAGATGTTCCAAAAAAAGCCTAATTAGCCGAGATGAAATTAAAAATATATAACATGAATTTTGATAGCACTTCACATCAACACTATATTTTTATTATTTTGATACTAACATAGAACTGTTCAAAGCAGGAGGAGATTTTGCCACCGCAAACACAATTGTAATGTGACAGTATACATCCATTACTGTACATTCTTGTATTCTATATCAAATTACATTTCCACCCATCTATATTATCAATGGCCAAAAAATATCTTGTTGTGGGTTGATCAAACGGCTGCTTATCGTCATTTGAGGGATTCTGAATTCCTTATATCTAGTACAATGTTGCTATTTCAATTGTTTTTTACATTTTTACCGAAAATAAAGGGGCATAACTCTTATTGTTATTTAAATAGGCGGTTTCAGACCACAATTAAAATTCTGGTCAACAAAATATTCCAATTCATACTAATAAAAAAGTGGGTGCACCTCGTCATTTTTCATATTTAATTGACATACGGTATTTAAATTTATGTCAGTAATATTCCTACAAAATTCTACTATAAATTGTGAAGTTAGAATCTCTAAAATGTATATCAGCCCAAAAATGATTCGATTTTGTTCAAAATTTTGTGCAATATTTGACATCCTCTGCAGTCAAAATAAAAGGGATATGGTCATAACAGCCATCAACCAAAATGGACACAAATACATTTTAATCAGCTCAAAATTTATGTACATATATCATTATGGTGAATAACAAATATTTATCATAATTGGTCGTTTTGATATTTTATGGCTGTTTTGACATAATTTTCGGGCAGTTTTATTTAAAGGTTGTTTTCTCTTTTGACATAATTTTTGGGCAGTTTTATTTAAGGTTTAACCGCTACAAACATGACAATGTCACCTATAAGTTCAGCTAAAATCTATTGATAGACCTCTTTTAAATCTGGCTGAATCCAACCTAGATTAATAAACAGTTAAATAATCCATTTGAGTTTATTTCATCGTGGATTAAACCATAAGTAATTTGATGTCTTATGTGATTCAATTATATCGTCAAACGATAATATGCCAAACTGAAGCACCATTAATAATAAGTTGCAAACTATGCTTATAACAAGAAACACAATAACATAAATATAACTTTTGATAAAAAATAAAACCATCACTAATAAAATAACCAGAATATTTGACGGCTATTTATTTTGATCTTGTTTATGACTCAATGTAGTTAATATATAATCTTAATCTCTTCTGCCATTTTAAAATATAATTCTGATAACTTTCTCAAATATAAAAATCTGTGAGTAGTAATGAGGTCATTTTCTACCAAATTTAAACCATTTAGTTCATTTCATTGCAGTTGTGTTCGCTCTTACCCATGTTTATCAAAATTATGTTACAGAAAGAGATTTAAGATTAATATTGAATTAGGTTGAGTGACAGAGGTGTATATATGGAAACGACCACACAAATGTATTTTATAAGAAAGAAAAACAAACTGCTATCAACTGTATGTAAATATAATACAGCACAATGTGTCCTTTATATGTACAGTAAGTACTTGAAGCACTATTTGAAAAGAAACTAGTTCCTTGTTGTTTTATACAATATAAACTGAATCAACAGTTGGTGGTGTCACAATCTACATCTCAATAATAAAAGCTGTATTTGACATCAGTTAGTCAACTTGAGCTGAAAGTTACAAGGAGAAAGTATTAGGAACAGGTGAGTAAATAAAGGTAGAGACCGGTGTTATTGATCATGGAGGACCTTCAGAGAGAGAAAGAAATGGGATTTAACACCCACTCGACACAAACTAGGTCATTTTGGGACTAATACATGGTTCAATTTTATTTCAATAATTCGCTCGCGCGTAGGGGTCTTTTCTTTACAGTGTGAGGAAAACGGAGGACCCGGAGAAAACCCACGAGGTTGGACAGACGACCCTACACCTTATCACGTACAACCGGGGAATCAAAACCACGGCAGTTGACTCAATGACAGACCTTATGGTACAGCGCGTACATGATAACCATTTGGCCATTCCCCACTACCCCCCCCTCCGATCCTTAAAAGCACACTCTTCTAAAAGTACTTTGAACCTGTGTATAATTTCATTGATTGTGTTGGGGACATTCGGATTAGGTCATGTGAGTATACCCTGAGAACAGATAGGTTGCCAAGCAATGAAAAATATGCCAACAGCAGCTAATTCTTCTAAGAGGTCAACAAATCTTGTCACATTTAAAATCTTTAGGTATCGGTAAATAAAAAGTATCATTGGCACTTTGACAACATAATTAAGGGCAATAACTCTATATGTAATTATCAGAAACCTTGTTTCACTACTCCATACAATGCATATGAATTTAAGCAGAATGGATGATGGATTTTCTACAATTATGTTTCAGCAGACTGATATTGCCAAAAATATCCAGAAAATAAACATACCATTATTTTTCTTCTAGTTCTTCATAAACTTTATTAAAACAATCATTCATATAATAAAACTGAAATAGAAAATCAAACAAAAAACCCTGATCAAACGTCTGTCAATAAAGCTGAACTAATTAAATAGAGACCAGGCAAGTTGGAGGCGGATTATAGCGGAAAATGAACTGAAATGGGTTGTTTGTCCAACAATTGGCTTATGCAGATTGGCTATGCAATGTGCTAGGAGTGGTGTTTCCCCCTTCTCTTCCTTGAATTCCAAGAGTTCTTTAACATGCATGTCAACAGGGCCTTGGTTTCTCGTCCCAATCTAAATTGACTGGACGCTTCTCCTTGCCAGGCTTTTCATCCTGCAAGACTGAAATGTTGAAAATTTTGAGGAACAATGCAGGCAACACTGAGACCAAACCCAAGACCTCCTGCTTAGTCCGCCATTGCCTTAATTACTGTTGCTCCCAGATTGTAATGGATGTTAGGGATGCTGCAGCATGTTACAAACATTGGCAGGTATAGTGACTACATTTAGATGGGGGAGGGGGTGTGAGTTAAAAGTGGAAGAAATAAAGATGATTTTATCAGAAGGCACCAACGCTACCCCTAACATTAAACCCAGTAACCGGGTCAATCTACTGCACCAAGTGTATTTAGAATAGTTATTGTGGCCGTGAACTTGAGCTCTGTCTGTAAACCTGTGTGACTGAACTTACATATTGTGTGAAAATTTTGACTATTCTAGGTTTTTTTCCTTGTCGATGGTATTCAAAGTTAAAAGACATTCCTTCTTCATCTACTTCATATGACAATACATCTTTCCATGAAAATTCTATCACTTGAGACTGAAAAAAACCCAGAATATTTAAATACAGACTGAGTAAGTAAACCATACACCTGGCAGTCATTTTTGGACTAACATATGGTTATGTTTCTATGATGCCCAAGTACATCAGGTCCAACGTGTGTGTGTATGTGTATGTGTGTGTGTGTCCCCGAATGGTTAATGTGTGCATGTTGGATCAGAAGGTCTGTCAATGAGTCCTAGCACTGTTAAAGCCCCCTTCACACAAGAAAATTATTGAAATAAAATTGAACCATGTTAGTTCCAAAATAACCTAGTTTTTGTCAAGTGGCGTTAAACCCCATTTCTCTCTCTGCATTTGAAGGTCCTCTGTGGGTTTTCTTCAGGCTCTTCCGATTTCCTCCCACTGCTAAAGACCACTACGCGCCAGTGAATTATTGAAATAAAATTGAACCATATGTTATCCTGAAATGACCTAGTTTTTGTTGAGTGGAAGTTAAACCCTATTTCTCTCTCTCTCTCTTAGCTACCGATTTGAGATCGTGCCCCCTTACACACACATGAATAGTTTGCATACCCACTCTAGCAGACAACATGCATTCAAACAATAATATATGTAACAGTTGACAAAGTTTACATTTAAATATGAATTCCAGTACCTTTCTGCATTTCAGAATTGCAGGAAGTGGTCATTTATTCAAAGGAATATACTTTAATAAGTAAGCCAATTTTCTTACCTCAGCTGTTCCATTTTCTTGACAAGCTTGTAATTTAAAACATTCTATACCTATTCTAGCAATCACATGACCATCTCGTCTTGAATCACACGCACAGTGTGGAAAGACAACCTCACCATAACCTTCTAACCTTCTTGCCACCTTCAAGTACTGAAATATATCAGATATATATACAATAAATTCATCATCAAACAAGAAGACATTATAATTTGTTATGTTTTTGGTAAGCTGTAGGGGAGGAGGGGTAAATTTATCATCAAGCAAGAAGAATTTGGTATTTCTTATTTTCTATTAGGTTGTAGAGGAGAGAGGTAAATTTATCATGATGCAAGAAGACTTTGTGAATTCTTATTTTTTATTAGGTTGTAGAGGAGGAGGGGTAAATTTATTATGATGCAAGAAGATTTTGTGAATTCTTATTTTTTATCACAGGTAGTTTGTAGAGGAGAGGGGTAAATTTATCATCAAGCAAGAAGAATTTGTAATTTAACACTAAATCCTCCCTTAGTTAAATAAGGAGAAACAATTTACCTCTTGCACTTTTGATGATTCTTTTAATGCCTTTAACTCGTATAATTTATCTCCTGTTTTGACATGACCTCTACTGATATCATCAACAGTCTGAAATACGGTTATTATTGACATCAAATACATAATATAAGAGCATTTAATATTAAAGATACATTATGGGAGATTCGATAAACAGCAGGCAGTTCTCACTATAATAGTTAATAACTAGATAATGTAAAGAGATTTGCTGAAAATTTCAGTCAAATTGATCCACTCTGAACCTAGAATTTAGCGATTGAATTTTGGACCTAGTCTCAATCACCATTATTAAAGCCGGTACGATAAAATACATAGTCTTGATTATCCATTTCTTGATTTAATCATGAATGAGCATAGAGCAGTAGATTGGATCCTAATCCAGTAAATATCGCAGTCTAGCGATGACATGGAGAGTTGATTATGGTCTGGATAAGTTAATTAATGTCTAATTAATAATTTAGATAACATTTCAGGCCTAAAGAAAGACCTGCAATAGACAGATTTAGCTCTTGCATAATGTAAGGTTAATTTATCTGAGACAGTTAACATGATAGATCATATATCAAACAGGTTCTTTAGTTCCCTCCAACTTCTAAAAAAGCCGACACGCAGACGATTTATTGAAATAAAATTGAACTATGTTAGTCCAAAAATAACCTAGTTTGTGTCAAGTGGACTTAAACCCTTTCTCTATTATATTAGACAGCAATACTTTATTTTTCTGAATACATGGAGCTGTAGTACAAATAAATGCACATACAAGGGAAATAACTCTTAAATTATCTTACAAATGAAATTTGCTGACCGAAACCATTCATAACAAAAATGTACTGGTACATAAGTTAAAACTTCAAAACGTAACATATTAAACCTTGAAATAATAAATTCAAAACCAAACCATACAGAAACCCAGAAGATTAACACCTGAACAATAAATACACTCAACAGTAACATACGGACATATCAAGTAATAAACTATAAAGTACTGTCAAATCAAGTAAATGGAGGATAGGTCATTTTGGGACTAACATACGGTTGAATTTTACTTCAATAATTCGTTTGTGCGTAGGGGTCTTTAGCTGTGTGTAGGAAACTCGGATGCCACAGGTGATCCTACTCCTTGTCACATAAAAGCGGGGTATTGAAACCGCACCACTTGATTCAATGACAGACCATGTGATCTAATTCTACAAGGATGTGATTTCAATTGCTGGCATTTAGAATTCTGTACATAAAATGAAAAGAAACATACCAGCCAGTATAAATATGATAAAGCTCGTTCATCAATATTTAGTGCCAATTCTTTAGTCAATGAGAAGAACCATCTTTGTACAGTTATACAAGTTGCTGTAGCTGTACTATAATTCTGTATATAAATATTGTGAGGTAACTCATGTGGTTGAAGTTTTCTATCTGAAATACATATAACATCAAAGTTTTATTTATATTAACTTAAAATCAAGACATGGATTTCAAAATCTAAATAACTAAAACATAGAATCATCTATTTTTGATAGGCTTTTAGGTTTAGTTTTATCTATTTTATACACGATTTTCAATCAGGCTGCTTGATAACTGGTGAGCCTCTGAAATTTGATAGGTTCAATCTGATTAAAATACAGATCTATATATCATTTCGTTGGCCTACACTACATGAAGATCTGACCGGTTGTACTGGAAGGTCGCGCCAGGGGTCATATGACCGGCTTTTGACCCTATGACGTCAGACATTGATTAATCAATCAGCATTGACGTTTCTAGTGGTTTACTCACAGTTCTGTGCATCGCATGCCAAGAACTCACTGTAACAGACTGTTTCATTGGCTAATCCCTCACTTCAATCAGAATGCCGGTAATATAATAACTCTTCCAGATCCTAGTGTAATAAAGACAAGTAAAACGAAATTTTGAACTATGAAAAAAGAAACGAATTAGGATCTGCGCTGTAATCAGATTGGACTAGGTTTGAAAGTATCGTCCAAGATCAAACCCTTGAACATTGACTACAATTTTTAAAGCAATATAAAATTCTTACCAAAATTGTATTCGACTGTTTCAAATAAATAAAAACATTGGGCAGCTTTTTCTGTTAAGTTTAATTTTACTACCACAGCCTTTAGAAAGAAGAAAAAAAATGGTAGAAAATAAATAATATCAGAACATAATACCAGGACACAAATCTATAATATCAGAATATAATAGGACACAGATAAATAATATCAGAGCAGGACACAAATACATAACATCTGAGCATAGTAGGACACAAATACATAAACATCTGAGCACAGCAGGACACAAATACCTAACATCAGAGCATAGGACACAAATACAAAACATCAGAGCACAGTAGGACACAAAAATATAAGAAGCAAAAATCTTAAGAATGACAATGACAATTATAAATATATATTCTTGTTCTAAGATGATCTGAACTTGAATCAACTATTTTGTTCAACAATAATTACCTCAAAAACTTGATCAGCATTATCATTACGACGGATTGTAACCACACATAAGTTTCTATCTGGTAACATAACCTTTAATTCTACATCACTACCTATATTATCCTGAAAATATACACAAGTTATTATTATTATAATAGTATACAGCCCTCTTATAATTATACACAAGTTATTATTATTATACTGGATACAACACCTAATTATACACAAGTTATTATTATTATATTGGATATAGCATTTAATTCAACTACCGGTACTTATTTGACAATCTTATTGACAATACATACCACTGAATTCTATTTAATGATGATAGATACAAGAATCACTTATGATTTTAAATTTTAAGCGCCTCCATTATTCAAGATTGCATTTGTGATGACGATGTCACTGGAAATAGCGGAAAAACCACTAACAGTTCACCATAGAAAATAAACAAACTAGAACAATTTACTAAATAATGCCATTCTTTTGGTTGCAGACAGGAGCCACAGTTTCAGTTCAATCCCAGCGTTGGCCGAGAAAGTTTATTGTTATTTTCAGGCATGGTTCCTCCTTGTCAGTTGTGCAGGACAGAGGGCCTGGCTAGGCACCACGTAAAGTCATTCTTTGGGACAAAAAAATGAGGTCCAATGTATACAAAATAGATCAGCGTGACAGTTGTAATTAGATATAAGAGTAGGCCATAGCGCCGCTGTTCGGGCAAAATTTACCTCATAGCATGTGGATGGGATGGTGTATGCCCGTCTTCATCAGCCCAGTCGGAACAGAAAAGCAGGGCGTTAAACCCATTTAATTTAATTTCCGGTTGCAGATGCCATATTAAAACATTTGGTAGCTTGGCGACGTTACTAACAGCACAGCGTTTGAACAGGGAAAATGGTAATACTTCTAAAAGTTGCACAGAATACTGGGAAGATATGGTTCTGTAGAATTTTTTAATCGACATGAAGCGTAAATGCTCAAATTAACATTGATGAAATTCAACTTACAGTTTCTGATTCTCCCGCGGATAAAAATTCTTGTACCAGATCACTATCACCAATAACACGAACAGCACAAACTAGAAATATATCATAATAATATACAATCTGACTAAAATACAGATCTATATTTCGTTTCGATTTTTTACACTTTAAATGGCCTCTACTACATGAAGATCTGACCAGTGGTAGTGGGAGGTCGCGTCAGAGGTCATATAAGTGGCTTTTGACCATATGACGTCAGACATATGATTAACCAATCAGCGTTGATGTTTCTAGTGGATTACCCACAGTTCCGTAACAGACTGTTCCATTGGCTAATCCCTCACAACATCCAGAACGCGGGTTATATAACAACTCTTTCAGATCCTAGTGTAGTAAAGACAAGTAAAACAAAATTTTGAACTATAAAAAAAACGAAACGAAATAGGATCTGTGTTTTAATCAGATTGAATCATACTTTACTTATAATTGGAATAAATATACCAGACAACCATTGAGTTAAAATCTAAATTGCTTAAAACCCCAACTTGCCGGAATAAAAGTTAAACATAAACAATACATAATCACAGGTAAAAAAAACAAAAACATTTCGATCCATAAGTTATTCAAATCAGTCAATCCAATGATTTCGCACTGCCATCATCTCTCTTAGATTAGATAAATATAGTAACAATAGTTGTACATGCCAGCCCATTATGCATGATGGTCTAACACAGTATTTTCCAACCTTTTTTGCTAACGGCACACCTTGGAACACACGAAAAAAAATAGCGGCACACCTGGCAAATATACATGTATATGAAAAATATTTGAATTTTGCAAAATAAAAACATGGTAAGTCAGACAGAATACAACCGTAGGCAGAGACTAGTCATAGAGACATAGAATGACCAGAACCAATTAAAGAAAAACACCTATGAACTTGGAATCACATGGTTTTACACATTTTCTTGGTGTGCCGTTCAAAATTTCGTGCCACACTTAGGAAGATCTGGTTGAGAATCACTGGACTAACATTAAGATGTGATTAATTATATTAAAAATAGAACATTGGACTTATGATATATGCAAATGATCTGGATTATAGTGCCTCAAATAGACTTGTCCTAATACTTATTACATAATAGTCAAGCCTAATAAATGAAAGTTTTCGCCATTCAAATACAAATCCAATATCACTTCCATTACATGTACCTATAACAAATTAACAGGTGTTGTGCATGAAGCAGGGTAGTACACAGGCTACATTAGATGTTCTAATGTTTACATATGTTGGAAAGTTCATGTACATAATGTCAACAATTTCAAATGTATTTACATATAGTACAGTATTTTCAAACTATTTTGATCAATAGTGCTTGATTTGTAAAAACTTCAAGCTTTTAGTATAAAGTTAGTGATTGTTTCACACAAAAACTGTGTTCTGTTATTTTGATCAACTCACCTTTCTCTAAATATTGCTCTAATCCTCGACGTCTTTGGTCTAACTGCTGCTCAGACAGGTGGAAGAGTTTTTTACCTGGTAATTTAGGGAAATTAAAGTCGGGAAATTCTCTTTTGATATTATTGTGTAATGTGTCAAATTCTCTGTATCGTCTAGAACACAAATGTCTTCCAGCCATATAAATATTATATATCTAAAAAGAAAAACATTGGTGTAATGCCTGTTCAGTTAAATAAATTTTGATCAGAATGAACATATTTAAAAGGCACCTTAACAATCATTTGATTATTAATTACTCATAACATAGTGAATATACTGTACATGCGTAACGTGTATACACCAACCAGCAGCTTTCAAACATTTCAATAGGACTGGGCTGAAATATCTATGTTTCTGTATGACTGGATTGGGAGTTGGGACAGACAAACAACCGATGGACAGACAGGGATGTTATCTAAATACACCCACATTAAATGTTGGATTATAAAAAAAAATTAATGTGCAACTGTGAACTTCCTGCTCATGTTTACCATGGCCTACTTTCTTTAGCAACCAAGCTAACGAAGATAATCAAGATTTTTGTGTGAGGGGCAATAAAATACAAAGCAGTAGTGTTTCATCATATTACGTTGCAGAAAAAACAAAGAAGTTTGAAAAAAAGCAGAAAAATGCTGCAAATAGTTTATGTTCGACTCTGAATTTCAATAGAGTTCATCCTTATATGACAGGCTGAATTATTCCAGAAAGCTTGAAAACCAAATCTCAACGATTCTGTAGATGTGTTTCCAAGAATTGTAGACAGGAATGAATGATAGCAGACTAGCAGTATGCATGTACATGACCTGATATGTGGGTCTTATGAAATTATTGGGAGAGCTATTGGTTTAAGCAAACCAAAAGTTCTCAAACCAACAGTCTGTATCGCTTTAGCTGTCAATGCAAACAGCATAAATGGCTGTGAGGAATCTCAGAGAGAAGGAAATTGGATTTGCTGAAGCCACTTGTCCTTGTTCTTCACATGAATATTTTTTGCCCTCTGGCCATTTTGATACAGTAGTTCTGATAGGTACCTAAATTCATTTCTAGAAACAGATAACAATTAACCCAGATCTGCTAGACAGAAATATTCTGCACAACTGTCAACTGTGAAGAGTATTATAGGACAATTTAATCAATCTTTACGACCACAGATAGGTTTGACTCGATCCTAATGATCACCAACCAGAACTGATAAGAGCTTTTCTTTTGTCAATAGCATCCAAAAGTATTGTAAAAATTGACCGACATGTTTATAGATGTACACATTCTACACAAAATACACCAATATTTAAATGATTCATAAAAAATTGCCAAAATTATGGATAATTGAACTATTGACAAAATCGGTCTTGTTAATCACCAACAACAAGTCTATTTTAGTCAATTTCACTTATCCATAATTTTGTCATTCTTTTTTAAATTATCAAAAATATAGATATGATGTGTAGAATGTAGAATGTGCATATTTATAACACTTCTTTCCATGTCGGTCACCTTTTGCAATACTTTGGGTGATATTCGCAGACCCAACTGACTTTTTTGCTCGATTTTAAGGCTCTTTTTCAACGATTTCCGAACGTTTCAGCCAAATAGCTCTTGGAATGGCTACAGATGCAAGGAAATGACGGATAATTTTCTTGCCCCCCCCCCAAAATCCCCTCTCAGCGGCGTGCCCCGTCACCGCGGTCAGTGCCCTCATTTTGTGGCACCCCCCTTTTCAAAATTCCTAGATCCGCCCCTGCTATAGAGTCTATGGCTAATACATGTAACAAATCAAAATGGTCTATTATACATGTATAGTCACCAGAGAAAATGAACTATGACCTTTCACTGGACAGGAGTTTAATTCTTTAACTTATAGACAAGACATCAGAAAAAGTAATGAATGCAATATAATATCTGTCTATCACAAAATAAATCTATTTGTCTTTGTTCTATCTTTATGTCACCTCACAATAATTTTATTTGAACATGAAAGATTCCATAGTTCATCTTCACATAAAAAGGTCAAAGTTTTGCCTCAAGGAAGAAATAAATAAAATTTTGAGCAGTGATATGCTTGGATACATTCACACCCCTTTATCTATAAACCATTTATTATTGTGTCGAAATCTGACATGTAGCTAGTGGACATATTTTACACCTTAATTTGTGAAGTCAAGTTATACCCCCCACCTCACAACCGGTCATGTGAATGTTTCACACTCTACTGGGTCTTAAATATCTTAATATTTAGATACATGTACATGTACAGTCATATACATGTATCTTGGTCTACAAAAAGGCATTTTTTTTATGAAACCTGTTCAGTAATTTGCATAATGCAGTTGATACAGTCGATTCCATAAAATCTTTTCAAATGCCTTATTACCCAGACAGACATAGATAATTGGCAAAATCAATACGTGTCAATTGGGTGTCTTAAAACCAGAAATTCTTGAAAATCTATAGGTTTCTTTGTCCCAAGTGCATAAATACTGTGTATAAATTTGAATGAGATTGGCGGTTTCACACAATTTTTCAATTGGATCATAGCCAATAACTCTGAAAGTAGTCATCGGACACCATTGAAAATTAATTGGCATCCAGTAAGCATAAACACTGTACATATTATCAATATCAAATCAATCAACATTGTTCAATGAGATCAAGGGCAATAATTCTGAAAGTAAATATCACAATTCATTGAAAATCAAAATCCTTTTTTGTCTCATGATCATTAAACACTGTATGAATTTCTATGTGATCAAGGGCCATATCCAAAATAGTTGAAAATCAATAGACTTCTTCATCTCATAAACATGCAACTGCAGGCCTTCACGTCTAAAAACCCATAAGGAGGACAAAGTAAAAAATAGAAAATTGATTACAGATTATAATATTGTGTGATCGGGATCAACATTGGTACACAGCTAATTAATGAAAAGTAAATAAGAAGTAAACATGAAATAAAATGCACAATTGGGGAGAGTGATTAAGAAAGATCGCGGAGAGTAATAAAAAGAGAAAGAGAGAGACATGGGGTTTAACATGTATTTGACACAAACTAGGTCATTTTTGGACTAACATGGTTCAATTCTATTTCAATAAATCGCTTGCACATAGGGGTCTTTAGCAGTGGGACTAAACCAGAGGACCCTAAGAAAATCCACGAGGTTGGCTTGTCAAGTACAAGCGGGGAACCAAAATCACGCTTCTTGACACAATGACAGACCTTATGATTTAACACACACGCATTAAATCACTAGATACACACACACACACCCCACCCCCAGCAATAAAAAGGGCACCTAGTTTGGGATTTATTTGACAGCACACCCCAAATGCAATGACATGCAAGAGTGGACAACCCAACGACAGACAGCAAGGACGAGGCTGAAATGAATGTTCTAATTATTATAATTACCACAAATTTTTCGCCCTCATGCTCTACTGACTGGTAATCAGGTATTGATATAGGTAATGATCTACGTTCAGAATAATCTATATATGATGGTCCCGATGAGTCATCACTGGGTTCTAATTTATCTGCTACTTGATCTGGTACTGAAATAACTACAACAACTATACAATATCAATAGTTAGAAACAAGTTCCTCAAACTTTCAGCTAATGAAAAATCTTCATGTCCTGCATGAATATCAAAATTTGTCCAGTGTATTTAAAAGTTATCTGTAAAACAAATTACCTGTTAGCATATTTGAGATTTATTGGTTACTGTATTTGAAACTTATTTGTTAGTGTATTGGAAACTAATTTATAAGTATATTGGAAACTTATCTGTTGGTGTATTGGAAACTTATCTGTTAGTGTATTGGAAACTTATCTGTTGGTGTATTGGAAACTAATTTGTTAGTGTATTGGAAACTAATTTGTTAGTGGAAACTAATTTGTTAGTGTATTGGATAGTTATCTGTTAGTTGTATGGAAACTTATCTGTTAGTGAATATTCAAACTTATCTGTTAGTGAATATTCAAACTTATCTGTTAGTGAATATTCAGACTAATTTTTTGGTGTATTGGAAACTAATTTGTTGGTGAATATTCAAAACTAATTTGTTGGTGTATTTGAAACTTATCTGTTGGTGTATTGGTAATTCATCTGTTGGTGTATTGGAAACTCATCTGTTAGTGTACTGTGTATTTGAAACTTATCTGTTGGTATATTGGAAAATAATTTGTTAGTGTAATGGAAATTTATCTGTTAGTGTATTGGAAATTTATCTGTTGGTGTATTGGAAACTTATTTGTTAGTGTATTGGAAACTTATCTGTAACAATTTATCAGTGTATTTGAGATTTATCGGTTTGCTGCTGTATTTGAAACTTATCTGTTGGTGTATTGGAAACTAATTTGTTAATCTATTGGAAACTAATTTAAAACTTATCTGTTAGTGCATTGGAAATCTATCTGTTAGTGTAATGGAAACTTATATGACACTAACCTGTAATCTATCTGGTAGTGTAATGGAAACTAATTTGTTAGCATATTGGAAACCTATCTGTTAGTGTAATGGAAACTTATAATGACACTAACCTGTAAGTGTAAGGGTATCACCCCCTGATCTTATTAAATCGACTACTTGCTTATGGGTTGAACCTTCAACATTACTTCCATTTCTGAAAGGAAAAATTAGAAAAGCTTAGATTTAAACATACATTATGCAAGAGCTAAATCTGCCTATTGCAAGTCTTTCATTAGGCCCGAAATGTTATACAAACTATTAATTAGACATTTATTAAAAACAAGACCACAATCAACAATTAGAACGGTTCCCATTAGAAAATTAATTTAAAAATGGGAAAGCGAGGTCAAGTCTCGAATTTACCAGTGCCCTGGTTACCACAATGCAGACATCTTGTAAAAACTACAAACAGTGATAACTTGGCTCAGAATGAAGCAATTTGAATGAAATTTTCAATATTTTCATTTTACATTATCTATTTTTGTACTATTATAGCAAGAATGGTCAGCTCTTTATCAAAATCTTACATAATGTATCCTTAATCTTTAAAGAACCCAATCTAAATTTAACAAAAGCAAAGTGTCTGACAAAAATTCAAGTTTGATAATTCCCACCTCCCCTGGTGCCTGTCATGTTGTCTAGTACAAATCTTCCGTTTTCTGTATGTTTAGTATGCATGTCATGTTGTAAGACTGCAAAATCAATCATCAGCTTAACTATAACAAATTGTATTGCTAAATAATGAATGTGAATGGAATAGTTCAATAAAATGTCCTTTCATAAAGCTTCAAGATCATGCTGATAAGCATGTGATGCATCATCATTGCTGTTTTATTTTAATATCATATCGACTCAAACTCACAGTCTCATTTTTATTTTAAAATCTATGTGTTCTTCAAGCATAACTAGGTATCTGTTTGACCCACAAACCGTAATATTTTTCCAAAAGTATAAATTTAAAATGTCCAGGAAAAATAAAATTACAAACATAACATAATGTGCTCACAATAAATTAAACAAGTTATCATTATGTTACATCAACCTCTAATCCCCGATTTGTTACCTTGGCATCACACATGCTCTGGGCTTGTAACTGTTTAATTTAAGTGGTAATTTAAGGAAAAGGTTCCTTTAACACCATTACATGTAACTGGATTGTTATCAGGACCTTGTCAAAGAAAAGCAATAGATTTCGAACTTTGATGACCCAACAAAAAAGGAACAACAGTATTAATCAATGATAAGCTGTCATAAAATAGATAACATATCATAAAGTGGACAGTGGAACCTAACTATTTTAACTGTTGGAGCTTCTCTTGTGTCCCATGAGAAATGAACTGTTCAATGTATCTTGTTATTAGGATTTTTGTCAGCAGTCCCTAAGCAATTGTATTTTCTATTCCAGTAGGTCAAAGTAGCTAAGTCTCCAACTCAGTATCATCCAAAGTCTTCGACATTGAAAACACAAATTATTTGTCAATTTAAATCAACATTGATGTTGTGACCTTACAGGGAAAAGATGTGCTTCTGATATCCAATATTTAACACAAAATAAACATTTTACCATTGGTACACGAATCGTGTTATACAATAATGTGTTTCAGCGCCATTTGTAACAAGGGACCCGAAGAACTAGGCTAGACTAGACATATTCCACAAGTCATGTCAAATGGTGAGGCCATATTCATATGTGGAGAGCGTGTACAATAAATATTATCGGTGTAGACTGGAATAACCAGACGCTAGAGATTGCCATTTGATTGAGACTTCTGGCGTATTTCGACAGACATAACTGATTTGAAATTTGAGCAAAAATGAAAACGATTGAATGTAAATCTGTTTATATGCATTCATATTACATTATTATATGCGTTGCATCCCATTTGTGTCAATTTCTAGGTCTCAAATATTAGCGATTTAGCTCCTTTAAGTGTTTATCTAAATTATTAATTAACTTATCCAGGCCACAATCAACTCTCGATGGCATCAGATTTCTCCGATATTACATAGATTATATTAGTTCAGCTATATTTTGATTTAAACTAAAAATGGAGGAGCGATACTTAGCTTCGAACAACCAGTACAGAGTTTGAAATTATTGCACATGTTTTGTCAAACCTTCAAAGGCTAATATCTTCGCTCTCAATAGAGTAATTTGAATGAAATTTTCAAAATATACATTTTACATTATCTATTTTCGAACTACATGTACATGTATTATAGCAAGAATGGCTAGCTCTTCTCTAAATCTTACATAACTACTATATAACATGTAACATTTATTCTGAATAATGAAATGAAATGGGGTTTCAACGTCCTACTGTTCTGCTCCAACTGGGCTAATGAACACGAGCATATGTCATACAGTGTACTAGGAGGGAAATTTTGCCTGAACAGCGGTGCTACGGCCCTGTTATTTGCACCCCAATGCATGCTATGCATTGTCGCTTGCCAGACACTTCGTCCTGCACCCCTGACATTGAGGAATCATGCTGTAAGAACCTGATAAACTTTCTAGGTCAACACAGGGATCAAACACAGGCTAGCTTTTGTTTTAGTCACCGAGCCACCATGGCTCCCATTTCGCTAAAAGTCAAATCGTGAGAACAATGTGCTTGTAGACTGTGTAGCAGGACATGATCAGACACTGTTAGTTGTTATCCCTTTATAATTATATATGTTTATAGGCTTACTACAGATATCATGTAGTGAACATAAGGAAATATTACTCATTAATCTGTTAAATACAATCTTGTTTGCTTTGATATACACAGTTATTGTATGTATGGTTAATGAAGAAACTCTGCCTGCAGCTATAATGTCGGGACTTCCCCATGTCTTTAAAAATCAAAATGGCTATTATAATTACACATGTTTTGTACAGTTCATGGATTTAATTATACAGTAGATCACATGTTGAGATATAGTTGATAGAGAAAGAGAAAAATAGAGTTCAACATCCGTTCGACACAAACTATGTAGGTCATTTCGGGACTAACATATGTTTCAATTTCATTTCAATAATTTATTTGCACATAGGGGTCTTAAGCAGTGGGACAAAACAGGAGGACCAGGAGAAAACCCATGAGATTGGACAAACGATCCTACTCCTTATTATGTACATGTAGAGGTAAAAGCTGAGAATCAAACCCATGCCATACGACTCAATGACAGTCCTCATGATCTAAAGCGCATGTGTTAAACTATTCAAGCCCCCAATCCCATGAGATCCATACTCTATATAGTTGATACATGTACATGTATATCTGTAGATGTATTTGCTTTCGATAAGATTTAATAATTTGAAACAAAACATTGTACAGTAAACAAAATATATTGAGATAAAATACCCAGACATCATTACCAGATAAAAAAAACTAGACCTATTTGATGGATTTTAAAGAAATTGTGTTCTACTAGTAAAGTAAGCCAAAAATTAAACGAGCCAAAGTCGATTTAATCTTTTGAAACAAAACTTTGATCGGATAGAGCTTGTATCATCACTGAAGTTTGGTCAAAATAATGCAGTCATTAGATTAATCTAATTCAATACCGTTTATGATCTAAATCTAACGCATAGATTTAGTTCCTTTAAAGTTACGGGAGTCAATGAGACATTTGTATAAGCAATAGCCAAAAAGGCAGAATTCTTGGAGTTTTTGATCACCAATCTAATGACATGACAGTTTGTGAGTCTTTCACGTATCCTGTTATTACTTTTATTCCCATAACGTCATCAGAAGAAGTAAGACATTTAACGCTGTTGTGGTCACTAATACGACTTTATTCGAAGTAGGTCTAACCTTTTATTCTTGTGTAATCTCTGCTTAAATGCATTTCTCCAACTCCCAACACAATATTATCATTAGCATAAACTTATGCTTTGGATTTGTTATAGGTTTTTCTATTCTTTATGCTTAGTAGTTCTGTTCTGTACTTATTATTATCAGTTACATGTAGGCCTACCTCTTGTAACCGAGCCAAATCATAAGAAGTGTTTGGCTAAAAACTTGCAACCTTTTGACACTTCCATTGCCTCATAAAATTTGCTACTAGTACAGTACTACATTGTAGGTACAATACAATAACTAGCCAACAGTGAGGCTGATGTCCCCGGCTAAAGCCCAAAATAAATAGATGACACATAGTGATTAATTGTACATTTATCTTTTTCAAAAGTATTGAGCAATCAAACTGATTATTTATATTTAGTGTAAGCATAAAATGTTCATGATCAAACTCAGTCAAGGTTTTGAAGTACCTGGTAGTGAAACTATACACTAAGTTTCATCACTCTACATCAGTTGGAATCAAAGTTATTCACCTAATGAACATACATCAAGTTTAAAAATTCTACCTCAATTAAAACCAGAGTTGCTGTGTTCCAAAATCTTGACAAATCAAACTGCTTATCTCTACTTAGCCTTAGTAGAAAATGCTAATTATCGAACTTAGTCAAGGTATGGATGTAATGAAACTATACACCAAGTTTCATCACTCTCACTTAAAGATACATCATGTAAGATTTAGATAAAGAGCTAGCCATTCTTGCTATTATAATTCTAAATAGATAATGTAAAAATGAATAATTTGAAAATTTCATTCAAAGATTCTATTGCCAGTGAAGATATTAGCCTTCGAATGTTTGACAAGACGTGTGCAATAATTTCAACCACCATACTGGTTGTTCGAAGCTAAGTCTCGCTCCTCCATTTATAGCTTAAATCAAAATATGGCTGAACTGTTCTAATCTATTTAATATCGGAGTAATCCGATGCCATCAAGAGTTGATTATGGCCTGGAAAAGATAATTTATGTCTAATCCATAATTTAGAAAACATTTCAGGCCTAAAGAAAAACCTGCAATAGGCAGATTTAGCTCTTGCATAATGTATGTTTAATTAGAACAAAAGTGTCCCAAAACATCAACCAATCAAATTGATTATCTCTGCTTACCCTAACATTTAGATGTTGCTAGAGTGGTCTGCAATTCGAACTAAAACCTAGCTTATCTCCCTTTAACACAGACATGTGAACGATAGGGTCCAATCAAAGGTTGTGACACAAACACACTTAAATCAAACATGCCGACCTCCACGGAAACCTTGACATTGAACAATCCTTGAATATTGCAACTCGATTATTACAGGTAGACATTTTAGCTGGAAAGAGCTAGAATTGGTACTCACAATGATCGAGGAATCTGATAGGCTCCCCAGCTGGGTCAGTAGCCAATCGAATTTGGTGCCAATATATGCAGGAAATTACATGAAGAGCTTGATAAGATGTATGGAGTTAAAAAATCAAGATCAAGCCTTCAATTGAAGATGACATGTACATAACATAGAATGTAATCAGTAGGTCTAAATAAAGAGTAATGGTTTATATCAGATATTTCAGTTGTTTATGTAAAGAGTTAGAGAGAAATGGGCATTAACATACACTAAACACAAACTGGGTAGTAAATTTCGGTATTAACATATGGTTCAATTTAATCTCAATAATTCGCTTGCACGTTGAGGTCTTTGAATAGCAGTGGGAGAAAACCGGAGGACCCAAAGAAAATCTGTGAGGATGGGCAGGAAACCTACTCCTTCCATACAAGTTAGAGGTTGAAATATGTCCCCTGACTCAATAAGTATGACAGGTCTTACGATCTAAAGCACACAAAAAAGGACACAATGAAGCAGTTAAAACCAGGTACACATACATGTATACTGTGTCAAACCATGACAACATACAATGTAATTACTATTATATTCTACCCAGTTGGCCAGTTCCTTCCCTTATTTATGATTTAACAACAGAAATCAATGAATACAGATAGAGGACGTTTTATACATGTAGATTGAGAGTAAGCTTCATCAATTTTAGTTTTCAAAGAAATAACTTCATCTATTTCTAGTATACATGTAAATGCCTGGTTATCAGTCACATCAAAAAACCTTTAGTCATTCAGAAATCAACCAATATTATATTTTTTAATACAAAATAACAGATACAAATATATTTTCTTTTTATAGTATTAAACTCCAAGACTACAGCAAATGAAGTCCTTATTTCAACTCAAGTAATACAATAAAATGGGTGCAAAAATGTCTGGTACAGTGCGGTTGTATGTGGCAAGGTGTAGGGTTGCATGTCCAACCTCATGGGTTTTCTCCAGGTCCTCCGGTTTCCTTCCACTGCTAAAGACCCCTACGTGCAAGTGAATTGTTTAAATAAAATTGAACCATGTGTTAGTCCCAAAATGACCTAGTTTGCGTCGAGTGGATGTTAAACCCCCCCTCTCTCTCTCTCTCTTTCTGGTACAGTGCAAGCAAGCATAAATGAAAGTGGTACCATCTTTTAACTGATTTCTGCAATGGCTTTTCATCCTAATTTTCAGACTTAATTAAAGCGGGATTAGGTAAGATTAGATAAAGAGCTGGCTATAATACTTAAAAAATAGATAATGAAAAGAGAATTTGCTGAAAATTTAAGTCAAATTACTTCACCCTGTTTAAATGTATACAAAACGAATTGATCCGAAACTCTCAACCGTAATTAAACCTGATCGGTGTGCACTGAACTGAAAACCAATATGGTATATTCCCTCTCACTAATTAATTTGGTGTGCAAAATCCACAGTAGGGTTAGAAACCTTCTTCATAAGACTTATATTTAGTGTGCAATGTCTTAATGCCATGGTATGAGCTATAGCTCGCATGCAACTAGTGAACTACAGGTTACTGTCACTAGCCAACCACCCTGGGAATGCACATTAAATAACAAGATTGTTATTGAATCTATGTGTAATGACAACATATCATCAGATACAGCTTCAATGATGAATACATTTGTATGCAGACTAAATTCCTTATGGAAGAGTCCCTACAGTCAAGCCCTCCTAATAATTGGGTAAGACTTAACAGTATGCTGTTTTATTTGTATGCTCAGATCAGTATTCGATCAATGAGTAATGAATGTTGACAGTTGGTCAGATGGCTTTGTTTTGATTTTACATTTAGTCCAACTCTACAACATGATCTAACACAAATCAATCCAAACTGATATATCCAAATTGTTAAACATGAAAGTTTAATTCATTTCTATTCCTATCCATGCGACATAAACTTACACTTCCAAAATTCTGTCTCCTTTCCGAATACCAGCTCTCTGAGCTGCGCCGCCTTCCAGAACAGCACTAACATGTTGAAGGGGAGCGTATAACACACCATTAATTGATTTAAGCACTCCTCCTTCACTTATTTGTCCTCTTACATTAAATCCAAAACCAGTCTCTGTTTTATAAATTGTGACCACTCGAGGCCCCTGTGCTTCTACATGTTTTTCTGAAGGGGAGGGTGAATTATAACTATCTTCATCGCTGTCCGCCATACTTGTCACGTGATAAGTTTGATTTCCTGTTTTGGATTTTCTAATCGTGCGATTTAAAAAAAAATGATCGTGAATGGACTAGATTTGGATATTTTAGAGAATAAATTGTTTAGATTTAATAAAATAGTTAAATATACACATTTTACTTTCCTGTTTTCTTGAAATAGAAATATATAAACGTGTAAATACTTCAGTAATTATTTGTCATAATAAATGTTTTGTGATTAAACGAGCTAAACCGAAAGTAGATATGTCAATAAATTGATTCTTACTCTTAAGTTAGTGGCGTAATTTTATCATCTAAATATTATAATGTGATTGTCGAGCGCATAACTAAAAGATGAAACTATATATTCTATAAATTAAGAATAATTTATAGGCTACGGCGGATCCGGTCGGGTCCCGTACAAGAGGAAAAATAATATTTTAGGCCGAAATAACGTTGGCTTTAGAAGAAAAATATAATGCCCTTAGCCGTATAAAACAGAACTAAAATACTAGTATTCCTAGATCTATGGTTTAATTAGAATAGAACTCTTAGTTCTATGATCAAATGAATTAAGATAAAGTTGGCAAAGCAACAAGCAAATTAAATTGGGCTTACCGGTAGGCCCTAAATCCTAAAATATTAAAGGGGCCATCCCGATTTTAACATAGTCTCAGAAATAAAAGGAAAGGTATATTTACCTTGTCTCAAAATTTCAGATCAAAATATTGAGTCGTTTGGAGATGAACGTCAAAACCGCTAGTCTGGACACCCTTTTAAGATTTCGCCCGTCTTCGTTAGGTTGGGTGACCTGATAATCTATTGCCGTTCCTTTACAGTTCTATACACCTTGGCCCACGTGCTGCACTTGATAGCGAAAGGTACATTTCAACTACGGTAGGCCTACACGTTATTTTTATAAAATAAAAGTTTTATCCAGACACCGTAAAACACAGCTTGGGACACCGCTCTCCATTTCCAGATGAAGACAGACGGGTTTAAGTTGTTTGAAAACGTATCACCCATCTGAGTTAGTTGCTCGGTCCAAAATATAATCGAGATTGATCCTTTAATAATGGTGTCTCTAAGAAATCTCTTACATGCAAGGTCGGATATACAGGCGGAAACGGGTGCAAAATTGCCTAAATTTGCTATATGTAGGTGCTCCTTTTCCCCATCCTCCCGTTTGGACCCCATCGGATCGCTATCAACCTTATTTCCACAAACACACTGGAACGTGATTATTTTAAAAAAAAGATTTTCTGTTTTATTCTTCACATATATATATTTTTTTTAAATTCTTGATCTCTTACTTTTTGGTGCTAAATCATATAATATTTGCTATCACACATGTTCGGATTTTATTTTTTTTTTTTTTTAAATATGAAGAAATATAGGGCGTTCCTGCTCCCATATACCTGTGAAAATATCTAAACAATCGCCACCCAATCCATATACCTGTGAAAATATCTAAACAATCGCCACCCAATCCATATACCTGTGAAAATATCTAAACAATCGCCACCCAATCAACGTGCCTATAGTAGCCTACTATTAACAAATTTGGTTGAAAACAGGCATCATGGTTTATAGATGTCTAACATTTATTAATGTCGTAAAGTGTCCAAGAAGGTGTCACTTCCTCGCTGTTGTAGGAGTTAAAAACCATAGAATGGAGCCGAAAATATAGTGTTAAAATGTTTAAACTTTCTCCTATAGATTAAGGTGCCCCGACACCTCAGAACCAAGTCCCTCGAATGTGGCGACGGGACAAACTCCGGCATAAGCAAGAGTTGTGTCCCTTGACCATTTCAGATTTGGCGATGGTATACATTATAGTGTTACCCAAGGGCCAAAATATCCAACAGTAACATTTCATGCCCAGCTGATCGATGCCTTGATCAATCCTAGTTCAGCTCTGACCGTAGGTCTCAAACTTGGCGCAATATAGCCCGATTGGAGCTGACGTGCCATAAAACAACATTTCATTTCCAATCCATACATAGGCCTATTCATAATATCAATATTCATTCGTTGTTATATTTGTGAAATCTGTTCACTTTATGAGGCCTGACAATATTGACCACCGGATTGTCGGAATATAGTGAATTACTGGATATTTAGTTCTTACAGAATTCCGACTATGGAGACTGCCGACAAGTATTTTGGGGATTGGTGTAGTTCGGGGTACATTTTCTCAAACTGTTCCGCCTTGCTATTCAGTCCATGAAATTTATGACATACGTGAATGCTCAGTATTTTGGACGTAGGGCCTTTACAACTAAAGATCAGATGTCATTCGCATTTTCCCACTCGGCAATACAGGTGCTTTATTTGTGCAGAATAAAATGTAAAGCTGTAAAGGTGGGAAAACGATGCCCTCGTCCAAAAAAGGAAACTATCTACTTTACAACCTAACATTATAATTGCGATAGAATAAACTTTAATTTACATGCACCATTCATAATTATTAGGCAGGCGTTGGGGCTATTTTATTAGAAAATATAGGCTTGATCTGTGACTTATCAAAATAGTGTAAGATTTGTCTTTGTTTTGTTTTTACATAAAAGTCGACAGAAATTCATAATTATACCAATTTTACCCAATGTCAGTTCGATATATATTGATTCATTATTGGCAGTAGCGGGTGTTAAAGAACAATTTAGACACCGTAGAAATATTGTGTTGTATATGTATAGTCAGTACGTTGATTAATAATAATTGATTATTGATGTATAAGTCGTGGTATAAAGTTAACTGATAGCGTGTACAGATACGTTTATTATTTAATTAAGCATTATATCAAACTAAACGCGTTACAGCATAGTGTAAAATAAATCATACGCGGTTATGGAGAGGTTAATAAAAGCTATAAAACAATTTCACCCTTTCGCCATACTTCATAAAATATCAAATTCTATAGCAAATACTCAATCAAATAAAATAAAAAGATCGAAGTATTGTGTTTGAAAAATATATAGGTGAATCCACTTGTCTGTCGCTATAGTTACTCTAATTCTTCACTTAATCTTGTGACGAATATAGTACAGTAACAGTATCCAATAGATTAGTAATATATTGGTTTAAATTTGCCCCACTGTATTAGAACATATTCCCATTTAGATTTTAATATCATATACAATCAAAATTAGCATAATCCTGGATACCAAAATCATTCTGGTTCATAAATTATTAATATATAACAATTTTGATTAAAGCTATGACCATTTAAAATTCGCTGTTTTCCCTGCACGGATTGCAACACAACGCAATCTTCCGGTAATTTTGAGTGCTTAAAGCATTCAAACTACATTAGCCTTTGTGCAAACACGTCGCACGAAAAACCTTCTCGGCACTAGGGGTAATCTAAGACAACAGACATAAATAGGTATTTGTATGTATAATTTTATGTCTCCGATAATGTAATACTTTTAGTTTCTTGTCAAATGGTGAATCTTCTATTTGCAGCATTACACACATACTCGAGGAGTATGCATTACACCCGACCTTACGTTATTAAAGATACATTATGGGTGATAAGATAAAGAGATGGCAGTTCTCGCTATAATAGTTAAAAACTAGATAGTGTAAAGGTAATTTGCTGAAAATTTCAGTCAAACTGATCCACTATGAGCCGAGAAAGAAGCGGGTGAAATTTTTGCATAGTCTCGGTCATCATTACTAAAATCATTAATATAAACAGCACAGTCTCGATTATCCACTTTTATTGATTTAATTATCAATAGCCGTTAGCGGCATATAGAAATCTAACCCAGCCAACATCGAAGGCTAGCCTTGACATCGAGAGTTTATTATGGTCTGAATGAGTTAATTAATGTTTAATTGATAATTTAGATAACATTTCAGGCCTAAAGAAAGTCTTGTAATAAGCAGATTTTGCTCTTGCATAATGCATGTTTAAAGATACATTATGGGAGATAAGATAAAGAGATGGCAGTTCTCTCTATAATAGTTAAAAACTAGATAGTGTAAAGGTAATTTGCTGAAAATTTCAGTCAAATTGATCCACTATGAGCCGAGAAAGAAGCGGGTGAAATTTTTGCATAGTCTCGGTCATCATTACTAAAATCATTAATATAAACAGCATAGTCGCGATTATCCACTTTTTAAAATTTAATTATCAATGGCCGTTAGCGGCATATAGGAATCTAATCCAGCCAACATCGAAGGCTAGCCTTGACATCGCGAGTTTATTATGGTCTGGATAAGTTAATTAATGTCTAATTGATAATTTACATAACATTTCAGGCCTAAAGAAAGACTTGTAATAAGCCGATTTTGCTCTTGCATAATGCATGTTTAAGTATAGCTGACAATGTATAAAATTCTCGCTAGACAATTATGATCTAATGTTACCCATAAATGTTATGGATATGGTCGTTGGGTCACGAAATACACCTTGTATCCGCACAAGGGTTAAACATGTGAGAATAAAATATACACATATTGTTTACGTTTTCATATTGACTGTCCTATGCAATCCAACAGATCCATTTAGGTATAGGGAGTAGTAGAGAGGGTAGTCTGGAGCAATTTTGGAATTCCAGACATTCCAAAGGTCTGACGTCACACATTCCTAAGGTCTGACGTCAGAGCATTCCACAGGTGTTCTATTTATAGGTTGAATATGGTTATTGTTGACTGAACAATGAGGTTATGAATAATAAAAAAGGTATGCAGGTGTTATATTCTTTGATCGTGTTTGACTTTTGTAACGAGGGTATGGGGTCCACGAATTGTTTATTGGAGGGTAGGGGGGTGGGGGAAGATATTTCGCTTTATAGGCAGGTGTGTAGAGGTTACATTGAGTTCACGCCAAGTGTAGCTATACCTGTATTAAGGGACAATGACCTCCGCCATTAAGCTTGACAGGTGATTTTGTCGATTTTGTTCTAAGCCAATAGTTTTAATCTACATATTTGTGACAGGGTGTAGTTAAATTTTGGTTTTAAGTTTCGAAAATCTAGGTATAAAAGGGGGTTGATTACACGTTCAAATGTAGAATTGTTTTATGAAGTTGAAAACAAGAGATTAACATCATGAGTATCGACCTGTATCGAAAGGATATTGGAAATGATTATTTGGTTGTAAAATGTATTTGGCAAGAAGATGTGTGTTATCACATCAGACTGTATGGTTACGGTTTTAAGAGTGATAGATATCCAACACCCAATGGTATCATGTTTTTCGAGCGGCAATGGCAGACATTGATGAACACGTCCTCAGAGATAGATGAGTATTTACAAAAAAACATTGTAAAGAAATCAGTGCCTATTGGTAATGACGTGTACGTAACGATCGACAACAAATACCCTGGAGTCAACATTCGTAAATTTTGGTGGTGTGAAGAGGAACGAATGCCAAAACCTACCCGAAAGGGTGTTCATTTAAACGTGAAACAATGGGAGGCATTGAAAGTTAGCTTCAAAGAGTTGTGTGAAAATAATTTTACGGGTGAGGAACCACCCCTAGGTGTAGTAGGCTTAGCAAAGGCGGAGACTTGTGTATAATTTCTGTCCAACGTATTTTTTATTGGGCGGTCTGTGCGAACCAATAATATAACGAGTTGTATATATATATATAAATAGATGCCTAACTATTGAGTTATCATACGAAACAACATGGCTTCACCCAAGATATCAGATGTTTCAGTCGGTTTGACATTGAGTTTAGGGGACAATGATAATACAACCCCTGAAATATTACTGAAGGCTGGTTATTTAGGGTTGAAGCGTAAAATGGTTTTTAAGATGACATTAAAAGAATGGAGTCGGGTTGTTGATCGTTTCAAAAGATATTTATCCTGTACAAAACCTACCAAATTTGCCATCAACAGTGAGTTAAGCTGTGAACTGGGAACCGCCCGCCAAATGGTTCTGGAGAGAAAAAATGGTAGACAATTGGTGATACCCGAAAAAACCTTTTCCGACCTAACGGGCGTGTCTCGAGTTACAAGATCGTTCAAGCGCGGTCGTTATCGTGTGTATGGTTGTTCGCCTGCCAAGTCGGGTCTCGGGGTAAAGGATTGGAGTTTGTTAAAATCTGGACAGACGTGGCACAATACTCCAGAGGAATGTGTTTCTGCAGCAAACAATGAAGGATGGGACCAGCCTGATTGCTACAGCACAGAAGTACGCGTAGAAGGGGTCTACGCCGAAAATCAACTCATTTTCCACGAGGATCTTGTAGATGCGGAGGAACACGTTACACACCTCGTACCGTGCACCATGTGCTCAAAACCTATGCATGTCAATGACGATCATTACTGTCCTGCCGAAAATATACGTACGTTAGTTGTGCAAATATTGGGAGACATGATCAACACGGAGATTTCAAAAAGTGTAACCGGTTGCTGTGAAGGTTGTCTCAATGGTCGTGGAGGGCAGCTTGAACATACATGCCTGGGGATCGACTATTGGTTCGATGAAATCAACTTTGGGGACTTGTACTTCGAATCCTGTTTTCTAGAGTTGAACAAAGATCGTTTTTTACAGATAGCACGATTCGTCCCAGAGATTCGCGATCAGAGCGAAGAGTTGTTTCTACACGCAACGTTGTATTGGAAACCTCAAATCCTAGAATGTGTTCACACGTTGACTAAATAACTTTTTTTTTTTTTTTTTTTTATGATTATAATTTTCATTTTCTATATGTATTACATTTGTACTTTGATATAATAAAAGATTAAACATTTTTAAATGGAATTAGTTATTTTTACCCCGGCTAACGAAATGGATGTAAGGCTAAAGACCCCATTTACATGTATGATATCAGGGCCCACACAATCGGGTAAGAGTCAATTGGTCAGGCGCTTGATTCTAGAACTACCACAAGTTGTCGATCAACCCATAGATCGTATCGTGTGGTGTTACGGTGTTTGGCAACCTTTGTACGAAGAATTAGCGGGTATCGTAGAATTTGTCGAAGGGTTATCCTCTAGTCTAAACCCCAAGGAAAGAACACTATTGATCATTGATGATTTGATGGACGAGACAACGGACAAAGTATCAAAACTCTTTACCCGCGGAAGTCACCACGAAAATACTTCCGTCATTTATATTGTTCAAAATCTGTTTCATAAAGGTAAACATCACAGGACGATCAGTCTCAATGTCCATTACATGATTATATTTAAGAACCCTCGAGACATGTCTGCTATAACGCAATTAGCCAAGCAGATGTACCCTGGGAAAACTAATTTTGTTCGTGAAAGTTACGAGGACGCTACAAGGAAACCCTATTCGTATTTATTTCTCGATTTGAAGAGTACAACCCCCGACCTTTTGAGACTTCGGAGTAGTATTTTCCCTAGGGATAACCCCACGGTGTACGTACCAAAGGTATAAAAGCAATTGATTTTCGACTGTACCTACACACAGTTGTCCGAAAATAGATAATGTATGGTCTAGATCGTCACGCCAAGCTATTACAAGCACTCAAGCGGGCCAAACCAAGACAGCGAATACATATTATTAAAAACGCAAGTAAACCAGTCATTGACGCATTGTGTGAGTGTTGTCTTAACATCTTGAAAGGGAGAGTTCGACTCTCGGCATACCACAAGAAACGATTGTCGAAACACAAACGTAGTCTAAGACATTTAGCGGACCGTAAAGTCGCCCTGAAACAGAAGAAAAAAATCCTGCAGAGGGGGGTGGATTTCTTGGTAGCTTGCTAGCACCTCTGGTAGGGATTCTAGGGAGTGTGGTACCTAAAATATTCGGGTTGTAATGGAATTTACTAAAAAGATGGCTCTAGTACCCGAGAGTTTGCTGGAAAATTTGCAAACACCTAAACCCCAGATATTACAGCCACCCTCTGTGAGAAAAGTTTCTGAATTAGACGTCGAAATACGACGCATCCTCGAGGACCCCAGAAATGGATGAAAAATATTATCTAAAATACTTAATCATTCAATATTCCATTATTTTGAAAATAAAAACCACACAAAAAATGTTTAGGAAGCAAATTTCTGAGCGTTAATATCCCTGTGAATAATATTATCTAAAATACTAAATCATTCGAGTTACCGTATATCCCCAAAACCTGTAAGAAATAAATTAATTGTTAATTATCATCCTAGTTTATACATGCAATGTGTTCATTTTAGTGTATTTCATACTTGGTCATTTTTGAGAGTAAATAGCAGTTTTATCAATAATGTTCTCAAATTGCATCAATCACACACCAAACGTCAATTGGGATTAGCTTATCAAACGGGGGAAATTTGTTGCAATAAGAAATACCTATATTCGGACATTGATTTACTATAACATTAATACATCAGCAGTAACTATAAAAAACGTTAAAGGAGCTAAATCGCTAATATTTATGGGACCTAGAAATTGACAGAAATGGGTCGCAACGAATATAATAAGGTGATGTGAATGTATATAAACTGATTTACATTCAATCGTTTCTGTTTTTACCGTAATTTCTAATCAGTTATGTTCGGCGAAATGCGCCAAAGTCTCAATTGAATGACGATCTTTAGCGTCTGGTTATTCCAGTCTAAACCGATGGTATTTATTGCGCATGCTCTCCATATAAGAATATAGCATTGACATGACTTGTGGAATATGTCTAGCCTCGGTCTTCGAGTCCCTTGTGCCAAATGGCAAATGTACCAATGGTAAAATGTTTCTTTTGTCTTGAATATTGGATATCAGAAGCTCATCTATTCCTTGTAAGATCACAAGACCAATGCTGATTTGAATTGACAAATAATTCGTGTTTTCAATGTCGAAGATTTTGATGATATTGAGTTAGAGACTTAGCTACTTTAACAATAATTTTTGTAGATATGGAAAAAAAGATATTGATCACATAGAAATACCAAAATTTTTTTAAAGATATGGAAAAAGATGTTGATCACATAAAAATACCAAATTTATATTCCATAAATGGTAGATGTAGACATTAAACATACATTATGCAAGGGCTATATCTCCCTATTGCAGGACTTCCTTTAGGCCTGAAATGTTTTCTAAATTATTAATTAGACATTAATTAACTGATCCAAGGCCATAATTAACTGATCCAAGGCCATAATCAACTCTCGATTGCTTCGGATTTCTCAGATATTAAATAGATTAGAACGGTTCAGCCATATTTTAATGGCTGCAATTATTGCAACGTCTTGTCAAACCTTCAAAGGCTAATATCTTCTCTCGCAATAGAGTAATTGGAATGAAAATTTCAAATTATTCACTTTACATTATCTATTGTCGAACTATTATAGCAAGAATGGCTAGCTCTTTATCGAAATCTTACATACTGTATCTTTAAGTTAAAGATAAAAGTTACAAGTTTGTTTTTATATGAAATTTTACAATTTTATAATAATCTACCGGAAATATACATAACAGGGATAAAGCATAACGTTTCCACGATATAATAACCATGAATGTAAGTGAATAAACAACAAACAACACTTCAAAATTCATACGTTCATGGAAAAATCTTACCAATCGGTGCATAGATACGATAAGCATTCATTAAAAATCACAGAGAATATAAAATATGTGACTGGACAAAAATATTACTATATGATATATATGTCCAGACTGAAAAATCTCTGTTCAGACTGATATAATAAAATATCTGCAGTTTATAGGGAACTCTGTAAGATGCACATAAGTATATACCACTGTTTTATTTCGAACAAGTATAAAAACATTTCATTGGAGAGATTAAACATTATTGACATAGATTTATAATGATGTTTAGTTATTTTCGAAAGATATTTACTCGTGAAGTAAGGTTTGTTAAATAATCTCTTCAGTGTTTAATCAATTGTAACGGTGATTTTCCGAGTTGTTTGACTTGAACCGTGAATGTTAAATATGTTTTGTACTAGACAATGTAACGGCATATATATACATTTCGATAATTGCACTTTTATTAAAGTTCAAATGTTCGGGGTGCATATTCCATATGTCGTGAATGCGTCGAGGAAAATGATGCATGCCTATTTTTTAAGTCTTCATAATAAACCATCTAGAAACCTCAATTTAAAGCCGGAAATCAGCTGTATCGCGTTATGGGGAATGGAAGTAATTGTATAAGGTATTAGACAGGGAAAGATTTGTCAATGAATGTCGGTGAAGGGGAAATTTCCAAATAATGTTTAACCCGTTTCATATAAGTTGTGAATAAAAGGGGTAGCTTATTCCAAACCATATAGCTCATATTGTCTTGATCATCCCTATGTTCGTAAATAATCATCTAATAATGTGTTTAAGTAAATATAGCCTCATGCAACAGAATGACCATATGTTCAGATAGGGAAAAATGCCTCTTCAGACTAAAATATCTGCAGTTTTGCAGAACGACGAAGTCCAGTTAAGTTTATCCACGTAAAAGTAACTCCATCTCGACAAATAACGACACCCCAGTTTGAAAGGTATATTATTTGTGTGCTGGTGATATCAAATGGAAGTACTAAAATGGCTGAAGTATGTCGAATGTACAACCGTCTGTTATCAACACAATGACGACAGGGTATTCCCTTATAGTAGTAAACCAAGCATCCATTTTTTTTAAATGCAGTTAAGCCCCCCCCCCCCCTTTATTATATAATCTGTTACTCTAATGAACTTTTAAAAAAAACGGAAAAAAAAAACGAAGAATTAATTTATAAAATTAAAAATGAATTTATAAAATTAAAAATGAATTTATAAAATCAAAAATGAATTTATAAAGTTAAAAATGAATTTACAAAATTGAAAACAAATTTACAAAATTGAAAACAAATTTACAAAAATAAAAATTATTCTACAAATTTAATTTATTTCTTTTTTTTTTTAAATTGAGGATTATTTTCCAAAATTTAAAATTATTTTCCAAAATTAAAAATTATTTTCCAAAATTAAAAATTATTTTCCAAAATCAAAAATTATTTTCCAAAATTTCGATTTCCATACTCCCCTGGCAATACAATCTTTTGTTCTTCAAGTGCTGACAGAATCTATTTTTCACTGTCAGAGCATCTAAAATATGGAATAATCTTCTAGATACATACCTAGTCTTCGTTGTGTCATTAGTAACAATAAACAAATTGGAGGGGGGGGGGAACAAGAAAACTAACAAAATTCATACTTTCAAATGAAATCTTTATTATACACATTACGGTATCAGAAATTTAAAATCGAAAAGATTATGACGAATACATATATATTTATATATATATATTTATATATATATATAAACAACATATTAACCATGCCAGTATGACAAAATGTGTATTGTTTTCAATACGTTTTAGGTATGCCACTCTAGAATTTCGTTGGATTTCGTAATGGGGTTTTATTATCTTTCGAGACTTGTTGTCGCAGAATCTCCATTTTAAGTTTATGTTCATTCACGATAGCATTGATCTTAGCATTTAACAATGCCAGTCTTAAATCATGCGCAGATGTCCTATTATTTACACTGAATGGTTCGGAAATGATGTCGAGTGGTTGCTGACTGATTACATTCGGATCTACATTACCACCGTGGCGACCGCCACAGTATTCAGTATTATCTGAAACAAGAAAATATCCAAATAGTTTAGTCTAACAAGGACATATCAATATTTTAATTATGTGAATAATTTATGTTGTTGCAATGTATCTAAATCTTTCAAGCAAAAAACAACGTATCCACCGATGCATCTAATGTGTCGTTTTAACATAGTATAGTGTTTTAAGTGGCTTTTAATTACTTACCAAAAGAAGCCCCATTTTTTACGCTTTCACCCGGCCTTTTCTTTGACGTTCTTGTTAGCTTCATTTCGTTTCTTTTAAGATGACGCCAGTAATTCTTTAATTGAGTCGAACTTCTAACAGGGAAATTTGGCTGTGCACAGAAACGTTTTTCAATTTCTTTCCAAGCCTGTTCTTTGAGAGAAACCGATTCTACATCCCTTCGCTTATTATCAATTATATTTAGGAATTCTTTTACCACTGTCAATAGGAATTGTTTCTCGAAATCTGTCATTGAAGGTGAGCGACTTTTTGGGGTATCCATCACGTACAAATTATGTCTGTTGTACTGAGAAAACTTATCACAACTCTACTTTATAAATAATCACAATAATACAATAATAGAAGCATTGCAAAAGAAATTGGCCAGATTATAGTACAAACGGTAGTTGTGTACAATATACACAAGATCTGCTACGTCACACAACGTCTTTCAATGCGACTTTTCCGACAACGATACCATTTCGTCCACGCCGTCAGTTATTTCGCTAGGACAAATTTTGTGGTAATTGTATCTTCAGATGTTTGGCCCCAATATACACCATACACACACCCATCAGGTATTTCGATAGGACAAATTTTGTGGTAATTGTACCTTCAGATGTTTGGTCCCCGATATACACCATACACACAGCCACACACACCACACACCACACACACCACGCCAAGCATCATTACTAGACGGTCATGTCTGAGTACATTGAGTATAATAATCGTCTAGCCACGTTTGACAACCAATGGACCCATGTTCATCCATCACCTTACAAGTTAAGTGAATCCGGATTTGTTTATTTCGGGGATAATGGTCGTGTGCAGTGTTTCAGTTGTAAATTGATATTGAAGGATTGGAAGCCATTCGACGATCCATTCCACGAACATGCTAAATATAAACCAAACTGCCCCTATATGAGAATGATTAAAGGGTCTTTGGGTGGTGGTTACCGATGGGAATACAAAGGAATACTAGATGGAAAAGTCATCCAGTTGGCACATTCCCGTGTGTTGTACAAGTGTAAAGCCGAATGTATTGACGCTGCTAAGAAAGCCGACTTTAGCTATATTGATAGTATGGGTAGATCTTATTTATTCCTGACAGAGTGGAATTGCAAAGAAGATAAAGTCAAACAGTGGGATATAGACAACATGTCAGCCAAAACACTTGATTTCGAAGCTTATTTGTTTAAACAGTGAATTACCACAAAATTTGTCCTAGCGAAATAACTGACGGCGTGGACGATATGGTATCGTTGTCGGAAAAGTCGCATTGAAAGACGTTGTGTGACGTAGCAGATCTTGTGTATATTGTACACAACTACCGTTTGTACTATAATCTGGCCAATTTCTTTTGCAATGCTTCTATTATTGTATTATTGTGATTATTTATAAAGTAGAGTTGTGATAAGTTTTCTCAGTACAACAGACATAATTTGTACGTGATGGATACCCCAAAAAGTCGCTCACCTTCAATGACAGATTTCGAGAAACAATTCCTATTGACAGTGGTAAAAGAATTCCTAAATATAATTGATAATAAGCGAAGGGATGTAGAATCGGTTTCTCTCAAAGAACAGGCTTGGAAAGAAATTGAAAAACGTTTCTGTGCACAGCCAAATTTCCCTGTTAGAAGTTCGACTCAATTAAAGAATTACTGGCGTCATCTTAAAAGAAACGAAATGAAGCTAACAAGAACGTCAAAGAAAAGGCCGGGTGAAAGCGTAAAAAATGGGGCTTCTTTTGGTAAGTAATTAAAAGCCACTTAAAACACTATACTATGTTAAAACGACACATTAGATGCATCGGTGGATACGTTGTTTTTTGCTTGAAAGATTTAGATACATTGCAACAACATAAATTATTCACATAATTAAAATATTGATATGTCCTTGTTAGACTAAACTATTTGGATATTTTTTTGTTTCAGATAATACTGAATACTGTGGCGGTCGCCACGGTGGTAATGTAGATCCGAATGTAATCAGTCAGCAACCACTCGACATCATTTCCGAACCATTCAGTGTAAATAATAGGACATCTGCGCATGATTAAGACTGGCATTGTTAAATGCTAAGATCAATGCTATCGTGAATGAACATAAACTTAAAATGGAGATTCTGCGACAACAAGTCTCGAAAGATAATAAAACCCCATTACGAAATCCAACGAAATTCTAGAGTGGCATACCTAAAACGTATTGAAAACAATACACATTTTGTCATACTGGCATGGTTAATATGTTGTTTATATATATATATAAATATATATATATAAATATATATGTATTCGTCATAATCTTTTCGATTTTAAATTTCTGATACCGTAATGTGTATAATAAAGATTTCATTTGAAAGTATGAATTTTGTTAGTTTTCTTGTTCCCCCCCCCCCCTCCAATTTGTTTATTGTTACTAATGACACAACGAAGACTAGGTATGTATCTAGAAGATTATTCCATATTTTAGATGCTCTGACAGTGAAAAATAGATTCTGTCAGCACTTGAAGAACAAAAGATTGTATTGCCAGGGGAGTATGGAAATCGAAATTTTGGAAAATAATTTTTGATTTTGGAAAATAATTTTTAATTTTGGAAAATAATTTTTAATTTTGGAAAATAATTTTAAATTTTGGAAAATAATCCTCAATTTAAAAAAAAAAAGAAATAAATTAAATTTGTAGAATAATTTTTATTTTTGTAAATTTGTTTTCAATTTTGTAAATTTGTTTTCAATTTTGTAAATTTGTTTTCAATTTTGTAAATTCATTTTTAACTTTATAAATTCATTTTTGATTTTATAAATTCATTTTTAATTTTATAAATTCATTTTTAATTTTATAAATTAATTCTTCGTTTTTTTTTTCCGTTTTTTTTAAAAGTTCATTAGAGTAACAGATTATATAATAAAGGGGGGGGGGGGCTTAACTGCATTTAAAAAAAATGGATGCTTGGTTTACTACTATAAGGGAATACCCTGTCGTCATTGTGTTGATAACAGACGGTTGTACATTCGACATACTTCAGCCATTTTAGTACTTCCATTTGATATCACCAGCACACAAATAATATACCTTTCAAACTGGGGTGTCGTTATTTGTCGAGATGGAGTTACTTTTACGTGGATAAACTTAACTGGACTTCGTCGTTCTGCAAAACTGCAGATATTTTAGTCTGAAGAGGCATTTTTCCCTATCTGAACATATGGTCATTCTGTTGCATGAGGCTATATTTACTTAAACACATTATTAGATGATTATTTACGAACATAGGGATGATCAAGACAATATGAGCTATATGGTTTGGAATAAGCTACCCCTTTTATTCACAACTTATATGAAACGGGTTAAACATTATTTGGAAATTTCCCCTTCACCGACATTCATTGACAAATCTTTCCCTGTCTAATACCTTATACAATTACTTCCATTCCCCATAACGCGATACAGCTGATTTCCGGCTTTAAATTGAGGTTTCTAGATGGTTTATTATGAAGACTTAAAAAATAGGCATGCATCATTTTCCTCGACGCATTCACGACATATGGAATATGCACCCCGAACATTTGAACTTTAATAAAAGTGCAATTATCGAAATGTATATATATGCCGTTACATTGTCTAGTACAAAACATATTTAACATTCACGGTTCAAGTCAAACAACTCGGAAAATCACCGTTACAATTGATTAAACACTGAAGAGATTATTTAACAAACCTTACTTCACGAGTAAATATCTTTCGAAAATAACTAAACATCATTATAAATCTATGTCAATAATGTTTAATCTCTCCAATGAAATGTTTTTATACTTGTTCGAAATAAAACAGTGGTATATACTTATGTGCATCTTACAGAGTTCCCTATAAACTGCAGATATTTTATTATATCAGTCTGAACAGAGATTTTTCAGTCTGGACATATATATCATATAGTAATATTTTTGTCCAGTCACATATTTTATATTCTCTGTGATTTTTAATGAATGCTTATCGTATCTATGCACCGATTGGTAAGATTTTTCCATGAACGTATGAATTTTGAAGTGTTGTTTGTTGTTTATTCACTTACATTCATGGTTATTATATCGTGGAAACGTTATGCTTTATCCCTGTTATGTATATTTCCGGTAGATTATTATAAAATTGTAAAATTTCATATAAAAACAAACTTGTAACTTTTATCTTTAACTTAAAGATACAATATGTAAGATTTCGATAAAGAGCTAGCCATTCTTGCTATAATAGTTCGACAATAGATAATGTAAAGTGAATAATTTGAAATTTTCATTCCAATTACTCTATTGCGAGAGAAGATATTAGCCTTTGAAGGTTTGACAAGACGTTGCAATAATTGCAGCCATTAAAATATGGCTGAACCGTTCTAATCTATTTAATATCTGAGAAATCCGAAGCAATCGAGAGTTGATTATGGCCTTGGATCAGTTAATTATGGCCTTGGATCAGTTAATTAATGTCTAATTAATAATTTAGAAAACATTTCAGGCCTAAAGGAAGTCCTGCAATAGGGAGATATAGCCCTTGCATAATGTATGTTTAATGTCTACATCTACCATTTATGGAATATAAATTTGGTATTTTTATGTGATCAACATCTTTTTCCATATCTTTAAAAAAATTTTGGTATTTCTATGTGATCAATATCTTTTTTTCCATATCTACAAAAATTATTGTTAAAGTAGCTAAGTCTCTAACTCAATATCATCAAAATCTTCGACATTGAAAACACGAATTATTTGTCAATTCAAATCAGCATTGGTCTTGTGATCTTACAAGGAATAGATGAGCTTCTGATATCCAATATTCAAGACAAAAGAAACATTTTACCATTGGTACATTTGCCATTTGGCACAAGGGACTCGAAGACCGAGGCTAGACATATTCCACAAGTCATGTCAATGCTATATTCTTATATGGAGAGCATGCGCAATAAATACCATCGGTTTAGACTGGAATAACCAGACGCTAAAGATCGTCATTCAATTGAGACTTTGGCGCATTTCGCCGAACATAACTGATTAGAAATTACGGTAAAAACAGAAACGATTGAATGTAAATCAGTTTATATACATTCACATTACCTTATTATATTCGTTGCGACCCATTTCTGTCAATTTCTAGGTCCCATAAATATTAGCGATTTAGCTCCTTTAACGTTTTTTATAGTTACTGCTGATGTATTAATGTTATAGTAAATCAATGTCCGAATATAGGTATTTCTTATTGCAACAAATTTCCCCCGTTTGATAAGCTAATCCCAATTGACGTTTGGTGTGTGATTGATGCAATTTGAGAACATTATTGATAAAACTGCTATTTACTCTCAAAAATGACCAAGTATGAAATACACTAAAATGAACACATTGCATGTATAAACTAGGATGATAATTAACAATTAATTTATTTCTTACAGGTTTTGGGGATATACGGTAACTCGAATGATTTAGTATTTTAGATAATATTATTCACAGGGATATTAACGCTCAGAAATTTGCTTCCTAAACATTTTTTGTGTGGTTTTTATTTTCAAAATAATGGAATATTGAATGATTAAGTATTTTAGATAATATTTTTCATCCATTTCTGGGGTCCTCGAGGATGCGTCGTATTTCGACGTCTAATTCAGAAACTTTTCTCACAGAGGGTGGCTGTAATATCTGGGGTTTAGGTGTTTGCAAATTTTCCAGCAAACTCTCGGGTACTAGAGCCATCTTTTTAGTAAATTCCATTACAACCCGAATATTTTAGGTACCACACTCCCTAGAATCCCTACCAGAGGTGCTAGCAAGCTACCAAGAAATCCACCCCCCTCTGCAGGATTTTTTTCTTCTGTTTCAGGGCGACTTTACGGTCCGCTAAATGTCTTAGACTACGTTTGTGTTTCGACAATCGTTTCTTGTGGTATGCCGAGAGTCGAACTCTCCCTTTCAAGATGTTAAGACAACACTCACACAATGCGTCAATGACTGGTTTACTTGCGTTTTTAATAATATGTATTCGCTGTCTTGGTTTGGCCCGCTTGAGTGCTTGTAATAGCTTGGCGTGACGATCTAGACCATACATTATCTATTTTCGGACAACTGTGTGTAGGTACAGTCGAAAATCAATTGCTTTTATACCTTTGGTACGTACACCGTGGGGTTATCCCTAGGGAAAATACTACTCCGAAGTCTCAAAAGGTCGGGGGTTGTACTCTTCAAATCGAGAAATAAATACGAATAGGGTTTCCTTGTAGCGTCCTCGTAACTTTCACGAACAAAATTAGTTTTCCCAGGGTACATCTGCTTGGCTAATTGCGTTATAGCAGACATGTCTCGAGGGTTCTTAAATATAATCATGTAATGGACATTGAGACTGATCGTCCTGTGATGTTTACCTTTATGAAACAGATTTTGAACAATATAAATGACGGAAGTATTTTCGTGGTGACTTCCGCGGGTAAAGAGTTTTGATACTTTGTCCGTTGTCTCGTCCATCAAATCATCAATGATCAATAGTGTTCTTTCCTTGGGGTTTAGACTAGAGGATAACCCTTCGACAAATTCTACGATACCCGCTAATTCTTCGTACAAAGGTTGCCAAACACCGTAACACCACACGATACGATCTATGGGTTGATCGACAACTTGTGGTAGTTCTAGAATCAAGCGCCTGACCAATTGACTCTTACCCGATTGTGTGGGCCCTGATATCATACATGTAAATGGGGTCTTTAGCCTTACATCCATTTCGTTAGCCGGGGTAAAAATAACTAATTCCATTTAAAAATGTTTAATCTTTTATTATATCAAAGTACAAATGTAATACATATAGAAAATGAAAATTATAATCATAAAAAAAAAAAAAAAAAAAAGTTATTTAGTCAACGTGTGAACACATTCTAGGATTTGAGGTTTCCAATACAACGTTGCGTGTAGAAACAACTCTTCGCTCTGATCGCGAATCTCTGGGACGAATCGTGCTATCTGTAAAAAACGATCTTTGTTCAACTCTAGAAAACAGGATTCGAAGTACAAGTCCCCAAAGTTGATTTCATCGAACCAATAGTCGATCCCCAGGCATGTATGTTCAAGCTGCCCTCCACGACCATTGAGACAACCTTCACAGCAACCGGTTACACTTTTTGAAATCTCCGTGTTGATCATGTCTCCCAATATTTGCACAACTAACGTACGTATATTTTCGGCAGGACAGTAATGATCGTCATTGACATGCATAGGTTTTGAGCACATGGTGCACGGTACGAGGTGTGTAACGTGTTCCTCCGCATCTACAAGATCCTCGTGGAAAATGAGTTGATTTTCGGCGTAGACCCCTTCTACGCGTACTTCTGTGCTGTAGCAATCAGGCTGGTCCCATCCTTCATTGTTTGCTGCAGAAACACATTCCTCTGGAGTATTGTGCCACGTCTGTCCAGATTTTAACAAACTCCAATCCTTTACCCCGAGACCCGACTTGGCAGGCGAACAACCATACACACGATAACGACCGCGCTTGAACGATCTTGTAACTCGAGACACGCCCGTTAGGTCGGAAAAGGTTTTTTCGGGTATCACCAATTGTCTACCATTTTTTCTCTCCAGAACCATTTGGCGGGCGGTTCCCAGTTCACAGCTTAACTCACTGTTGATGGCAAATTTGGTAGGTTTTGTACAGGATAAATATCTTTTGAAACGATCAACAACCCGACTCCATTCTTTTAATGTCATCTTAAAAACCATTTTACGCTTCAACCCTAAATAACCAGCCTTCAGTAATATTTCAGGGGTTGTATTATCATTGTCCCCTAAACTCAATGTCAAACCGACTGAAACATCTGATATCTTGGGTGAAGCCATGTTGTTTCGTATGATAACTCAATAGTTAGGCATCTATTTATATATATATATACAACTCGTTATATTATTGGTTCGCACAGACCGCCCAATAAAAAATACGTTGGACAGAAATTATACACAAGTCTCCGCCTTTGCTAAGCCTACTACACCTAGGGGTGGTTCCTCACCCGTAAAATTATTTTCACACAACTCTTTGAAGCTAACTTTCAATGCCTCCCATTGTTTCACGTTTAAATGAACACCCTTTCGGGTAGGTTTTGGCATTCGTTCCTCTTCACACCACCAAAATTTACGAATGTTGACTCCAGGGTATTTGTTGTCGATCGTTACGTACACGTCATTACCAATAGGCACTGATATCTTTACAATGTTTTTTTGTAAATACTCATCTATCTCTGAGGACGTGTTCATCAATGTCTGCCATTGCCGCTCGAAAAACATGATACCATTGGGTGTTGGATATCTATCACTCTTAAAACCGTAACCATACAGTCTGATGTGATAACACACATCTTCTTGCCAAATACATTTTACAACCAAATAATCATTTCCAATATCCTTTCGATACAGGTCGATACTCATGATGTTAATCTCTTGTTTTCAACTTCATAAAACAATTCTACATTTGAACGTGTAATCAACCCCCTTTTATACCTAGATTTTCGAAACTTAAAACCAAAATTTAACTACACCCTGTCACAAATATGTAGATTAAAACTATTGGCTTAGAACAAAATCGACAAAATCACCTGTCAAGCTTAATGGCGGAGGTCATTGTCCCTTAATACAGGTATAGCTACACTTGGCGTGAACTCAATGTAACCTCTACACACCTGCCTATAAAGCGAAATATCTTCCCCCACCCCCCCTACCCTCCAATAAACAATTCGTGGACCCCATACCCTCGTTACAAAAGTCAAACACGATCAAAGAATATAACACCTGCATACCTTTTTTATTATTCATAACCTCATTGTTCAGTCAACAATAACCATATTCAACCTATAAATAGAACACCTGTGGAATGCTCTGACGTCAGACCTTAGGAATGTGTGACGTCAGACCTTTGGAATGTCTGGAATTCCAAAATTGCTCCAGACTACCCTCTCTACTACTATAGGGGATGAATGTCTGTTTTTCCTTGAAGTTTTCACAAAGCATTCTTAGACTAAGTTAAAAATTTACTCAATTTTAAAACTAATAAATAGCCCTTTATAAAACTTTTGTTGTGGGTCTGATTATTTCTGCTGGACAAAATCACATCATATAGATAGTATACAGTTCTAACATTATGTCTTGGTATTCACTTGGCAATGGTATTTTATTAAATGTAAACATAGATACATGGCACGGTTAATTCGTAAATGAAAAAAAAAAAACTTTTCAAACAATAAATAGAGATATTGAAGAATTAAAAAGTAATTAATTATATGGAATTGTGAACCTACGGTATTTCAAATTCATTTTGAATTATGTAATTGGTTTTCATTCTATAAAGGGAGTCAATATGATAATGAATGGAAGCCCTACATGTAAAACACTAAAGCAAACAATCATGTTCCGATAGCCAAGAAATGTGCAAGAAACCGGAAGGCATAAAGAAGGAAGCAGCCTATAAGCGGATAAATGGACGAAGAAGGCTAGGGTTATTTAAACAGACATCAATGTAAGAATGAGAGAGAGAGAGAGAGAGAGAGAGAGAGAGAGAGAGAGAAATGGGGTTTAAAGTCCACTCGACACAAACCAGGCCATTTCGGGACTAACATATGGTTTTTTGGGGGGTTTTTTAAATTTTATTTCAATAATTCGCTTGCGCGTAGGGGTCTTTAGCAGTGGGAGGAAATCGGAGGACCCGGAGAAAACCCACGAGGTTGGACAGGCGACCCTACTCCTTGTCACGTACACTTTATGATACAGCGCGCGCACGCTAACCATTCAGCCACCCCCCCCCCCCCTATGCATGAATGACAAATTATTGTTATGTGTAACAATAATGTAATAATACTACTGTACGTATTAATCTTAGCATCCACTGCAGTGAATATCAAACAGATACCCACGCAGCAGCGATGTCTCGAACTAAAGCCATGAAAAGCAATTTATTCAAAAATAAAACTTGGATGTTGTTTGCCATAAAGCAAACGGATCTCTCTCGTATTCACAAGCTTTTCCGGACACGTAATAGCTCTGGAAAAGAAAGTCGTACAATGATGAATATCAACCGTGGTCATCCCCCCACCCCCCACATCCGCAATGCTTCGCACCAAATTTGAAAATCAATCAGTTTAATCCTCCGGCTGAAAAACAGTACTCAATAGGGTTCATCCCGTTACAGTCATAACGCTTCACACCAAATTTGAAAAGGAAATCCATTAAAACCCGTAGCCCCTATCTTGCTAACAAACCAATTGTTGTCACACGGACCGATGAGCTGACAAGGGCGATGCAATTTTCAAAATGTTCAGGGGAGCGGCCCCGAACCCCCGTCGCAGGGCCCATCGGAACGAGTCGCCTCCGTTGGCCGATATCTTACTCCGCTCCTGATTATACAACCAACCAGAGTAAAATATAACGCTTTTTTGGGCCATGGCTTTAAACTGTTTGAAATATATGTGATTTGTATCCTCGTCGAGGTCAAGATACTCTCTAAACACTATTTGTTGTTTTTTGGGATTTTTTTTTTATAAATCTTCTAAGTAGTTTTTAGTATCCATATGTTCTGCCCTTATTTGCCTATATAATATAATATATATTATATTTAACGTCATGTTAGCAGTTCGTGTGCAGTGCAACATATATGGGCGCACCTATCACGGGAATATAAATACCTAATCTACATAGAATCGTGCTAATTTAAGCTGTTATGAAATTTCTTTTGTTATCTCTCACATTATACATTTGTAATAGAAATACTAGAGTTTATAGATTTAAACTATACATTGTTATTCGAGCGAAGATTAGTCGGGATAAATATCGATCATAGGCCTATACTCAATTTTTAATAAGGATAGGGTATTCTTTGTACAAGTATAGATATTAAAGATACATTATGGGAGATAAGATAAAGAGATGGCAGTTCTCTCTATAATAGTTAAAAACTAGATAGTGTAAAGGTAATTTGCTGAAAATTTCAGTCGAATTGATCCACTATGAGCCGAGAAAGAAGCGGGTGAAATTTTTGCATAGTCTCGGTCATCATTACTAAAATCATTTATATAAACAGCATAGTATCGATTATCCACTTTTATTGATTTAATTATCAATAGCCGTTAGCGGCATATAGGAATCTAATCCAGCCAACATCGAAGGCTAGCCTTGACATCGAGAGTTTATTATGGTCTGGATAAGTTAATTAATGTCTAATTGATAATTTAGATAACATTTCAGGCCTAAAAAAAGACTTGTAATAAGCAGATTTTGCTCTTGCATAATGCATGTTTAAATGACGAAAAAGAAAGATATAGCCCAGTTAGCTTGCGTGAATCAAATCAGAATACGTAACAGGCATATTATATACGTATGAGGAAGGGGTCGAGTGCAATCTGTTTCACAGCGCAAATGCGAAAGCCTTCGTTTAACTCTGTGAAATATGAATGACCTTTAAAGGGACCATCCCGATTATAACAGAGTCACAGAAATAAAAGTCTGTGTACGTATGAAAGTTCAGCGCCAAAATATAGTGGAATGGTGTATTTACCTTGTCTCAAAATTTCAGTTCAAAATATGTAGTTGTTTGGACGTTAACCTCAAAGTTGCTTAACCGGACACGTAACCCGTTTAAGATTTTGGGTCAATTTTTTCGTTGGGTAAACTGATAATCTATTGCCGTTCCTTTAGAGGTCTGTACAGTACGTGCATGACCCACGTGCTGTACTTGATAACGAAGGGTAAAAGTCTGGTTTTATCCATGGAGGTGTATACCTCTATGGCTTTATCCTGGCACTGTATAATACAGCTTAGGACACAGGTCTCAATTTCCAGATGAAGACTGGCGGGTTTAAGTTGTTTGAAAGCGTATCCCGTATATTCAGTTGGTTGCTCGGCCCTAAGGTTGAGGATTTTAAGGGCTTTTAACACAAAATTAAACAGTTTCATTCTCCAAAATATATTCGAGATTGGCCCTTTAAGTTCACGTGCAATATAGGTCTCCGGGTGACGTCACGCCATACGGCCTCAATAACGCGTGCATTGTTTACAAACTGGTTCGATCAGAATTGGTGCCTTTACTCATTTTACGCCTTCGCGTACTATTTTAATGTATGTACCTAAACACTAATAGGAAATATTGTTTAGCCCGACATTGTTAACGTTCAGTCCCCCCTTTTTATTAGAACACGATGTCCAAAAAATCGGACATATACCAGAACATTAAACTTCCGAATGTGCACACTTCGTGCAGCGAGCAACTTTTTTTCGAGTACATGAAAACGGTTATACCTTTGCATATACCTATTTCGCTGTCGGAAACGCGTAAATGGGCCTAAGATCAGGCATTGGGTCATTGTGATAAGGAGTCTGTTTTGTCCCCGCCCCCCTCCCCCACTGTTAAGTCTTCTACGCGCAAGCTGTTGAAATAATGTTCCGAAATGACCTGGTAGGGGTCGAGTGGACGTTAAAACGAGTGGTTTGATAAAACGTTGCGATCACACCACATGGTTATGCAGATACCACCACATTATGTTAGTTTAGAAATCTATCTGAAAACTGGTTTCTTCTGTCCAGTTATCACACTTGATTGGGAAAATATTTCACGTGGAATTACACAGCTTACACTTTCTAATTGTAGGCTACTGTCTCTTTATGCTGTTTGCAATGTTACATGAGCGGGAAATTAAAGGTTTTAGGGCTGTTTCTTCACTGGTTGTTGTTTATGTTTGTAATGTCTCTATGTAATTTGTGTGTCCGGTTCATACAGGTCAATTAATGCACCTCTCTGGGTCCATAACAAGTGTCCGCAGGTTTGGCTAATGTGGTTTGTATGTGAGCAGCGCGATTCTCCCACACTAGATATAATACAATCTTATCTGTCCATCTTTTGAAATAAGGTATACAATTAGGCCTAATGGATCTGTCAGTTGTACAGGTGTCGGGTCCTTGACATGGAAGTGAAAAAATTCAAAATGTGTAATAAAATGGCTGATCATCCTGTTAGAGATAATTATTATGTTAGTGAGATACTCTTGAGCCCAGATTAACACTGCACGTGATATGAAAGGCGCGCCAGCTGGGACAAAATTAGTCTCGAACATTCTCTATTGTTCAGGTTCGGTTATTAAAATCTACACAGTGTTGCAATTCACAGAGTGACTGGTTAGACGAGACACACTTCGCTGTAGAACTGAATATCAAAATGGCGTCGGGATCTGGTGTTTCAAAGAATATGGAGACGTGGAAAGCTAAACTGGATAAACTGCTTCACGAGAAGAATGTAGTTACAGACTTACTAGCAAAATTAGAAGCAAAGACTGGCGTCAAAAGATTATATTTTGCTATAGGTAATATCTGCCTTTATCCAATGACAAAATCTTAATCTCAGTATTTTTCTCTCCCCCTTTTTTTTTTATTTGCTGTAGTGTTGTAGGCCTACTTTAATCTACGGTACTTGTGTTGCACTTCGTGACTTCATTTCTATTTATCTGCACTGCAACACCCTCATAACATAAGTCATATCATTTATAGACCTAGTGATCACTTCAATTTTTTCAGAGTTATAATTAGTAGGAAATTAGCAGAAGTTGCATGGTAGGCCTATTGGTAAATTGGAATGTTATTTTTGTTGAAACCGGAATGTATAATTAATAATAAAGGATAAAGTTCATAAAGGAACAAATTAGTGTAACTCAATATTTTCCATAAAATTTGAAATTAAAATCACGAAGTAGAATTCACTATTGGTCAATTTCAATAAATATTGATGTAGCCTATATTATGTAGTTATCTTGCCGTGAAAATATAGGATCCTAATTATATCCAGTATTAATTAACATTTTAGAATCAGTACACTCGGTAGGCACACCTGAGTCGTGTAGGCTATTCTATGGTTTCGGATGCCATTTTGTAATGGACAAATAAAAACATATCCTACACGACAATGTGGAAGTAGTTATACAGATACATACATATGTAGGTCACAATTCTTTGGAATACAATTAATGCTTATGGGTGAGCGACGTTTTGATCAGTCATAAGCAGTACATGTAACTGTATTCCATAGATTTGTGACCTGTATATTCCAGTTCAATTACTAAATGCCATTGAACTCAAAACCATTTAGAAGTAATTAGTAAAGGCTGATTCAATGACACCGGGTTGCTATAGCTCAGCTTAGCCAATATTCCAAATTTGGGAATGATATTTTAATATTGCAGCTCAATAGGGATGAACAGGAATGGTGAGAGGACATCATCCCATCAGAGACCTTCCTAATGGAACTTATAGCTGTATAACATTATTAACAATATCAGTCAATGACAATAGGCTACTAGTTAAAAGGTTACAAAACTACACAATACTGACTGAGACAATACAATGTGTTGGAATAAAGTTAGTGGAAGGATTTTAGAACTGCTCATTGTTTTTATTACTCGGTCTTGAAGTAAATTGAAATCTTATGATTTAAAAAGTCGATGTCTGAGATATAGTAAACATAGTTAACTTTTTGAATTTTTGTGTATACATGTACAGTATATCTTTACATGAATATTGACTTGTTAAGCAGCACAATGTATAGGAATTAATTCACCGCGAACTACAAGTAGTTTGATATTGATAGTCACCAAAAGAGTAAGCTTCCATTACACTATACCCCGTCTTCATTAGCCCAGTTCGGAGCAAAACAGTAGGACGTTAAACCCCATTTCATTTCATTTTATTTCCATTACACTATACATGTACATATTCGGTACACCAGCAGATAACTTTTTTGTTCTATTTTACAGGTTTCATTGTGCTCGTTGCATTATATTTAATGATTGGCTATGGAGCCCAGTTTCTGTGTAATTTCATTGGCTTCTTATATCCAGCTTATGCGTCGTAAGTAATCTTATATAATCAGTTTATAATACCGTAGATTAAATATGGTGTTCATTATGATTCTACATTAAACACAGGTGATCCCCATGTTAATCATCCTACATGAGATTATTATGTAACCCATATACCCAGACACTATTTTAATTATTGGGAATAGTAGCTCAGGGATCAATTATATATTACGGGTACCAACATACGATCAGTTATAGAATCAATCTGATTAAAACACAGATCCTATTTCGTTTGTTTTTAATAGTTCAAAATTTCGTTTTACTTGTCTTTACTACACTAGGATCTTGAAGAGTTGTTATTACTGGTTGAAATGAAGGATTAGCCAATGAAACGGTCTGTTATGGCGAATTCTTGGTGTGGCGATGCACGGAATTGTGGGTAAACCACTGGAAATGTCAACACCGATTGATTAATCAATGTCTGATGTCATAGGGTCAAAAGCCTCTTACGACCCCTGACGTGACCTTCCAGTACAATCAGTCAGATCTTTATGTAGTGTAGGTCATCGAAATTATAAAAAAACACAAAAACAAAATATAGATCTGTATTTTAATCAGATTGCTATAGAATTAATTACAGTGAAATTATATTCCCCATAATTTGAATATTTTGATTTTAACATTGTTACAGTGCCAATTATCCACATCTGTTTTATCATTTTTATAGAGTGAAAGCTGTAGAAAGTTCTCGTAAGGATGATGATACTCAGTGGCTCACCTATTGGGTGGTTTACAGTGCATTCAGCTTAACAGAATTTTTTGCAGACATATTCCTGTTCTGGATACCATTTTATTGGTTCCTAAAGGTTTGTTATTCTATGTAGTCCAGCTTATTAAAGATACATTATGGGAGATTTTTATAGAGAGTTGGCCATTCTTGCTATAACAGTTCAAAAGTAGATGATGAAAGAAGAATATATTGAAAATTTCAGTCAAATTACTTTATTCTGAACATAGTTATCATCGTTGTAATATTTGACTAGAAATGGTAGTGAAATGTGCCTTTACCTTGGCCAATCGTTTGATTGACAGGCGTTAACTCCACCTTCATATCTCGATTATCAAGTAAAGTTTTCAATGGCATGCGGAAACGCTCTACAGCGGCCTCGCTAAGTACACTCTATCATTTAGCCTCGATCTAACTGACGTATTCTCATCAGGGTGTGCGCCATATTTGAATTAATTAATAAGTGAAATCCTGTTTAAATCTGAGCTGTAGCCGAGCCATCCGTTGGTCTACAGAGTTGATTTTGGGCTTGTTGTTTAAATAAAGATCTAATTTATAATTTCTATAACATCTGAAGCCTAAATTAAGACTTGCAATAATCAGATTTTGCTCTTGCATAATGTATGTTTAATGGAGACTGTTATACAAGATTATTTCAATAGTGTACTGATATTAATGACTTGAGTTTGGTTGGCATATCTTACAGTATAATTAAAGAGTTAACCTGTAAACATGTCAGTGTTGACATTAATTGATACACATTACACAATTACCTGATTATTGTCATGTGATGTAAAACAAAAGTACACCAACTGATGTAATATTTGAGGTCTGTCCAATGGAGGGTTAATCTAGCTGGTTCTTAACCTGTTCTTAAAACACTTTTAAATTATGAAACTCTGAAAATATATATACATGTATATATATATGCTGCCATGGCAAAATTTGCATATTGTGAGATGAAACAAATTGAAGTTACAACCGACATTCTTTATAACAAATTCTGATATAGCTTTGGGCAAAAATAAAGTCATTTTTTTTTCTTCAGTGTGCATTTTTGGTATGGTGTATGGCCCCTATACCAAGCAATGGCTCTGACATGTTGTACAAGAAATTCATTCGGCCCTTTATCCTCCGACATCAGGAAAAAATAGACAAAGCTCTTGATGAGGCTAAAGAAACAATCCAAGAAGGTAAAGCATCCATTTTCTAAAAATAATTCAACTTTTGTTCCTTGTGTATGTTTTGTAATGATTATTGCAACATTATTTTTAACTGTACCGGTATTTATTTATTTATGCATGACTGTGAAAACAATACTCTATTTTTAATGTCTCATGAATTCATGAACTTATTATTAAATTTAAGCTCCCATGTTTTTGATCCTGTTAGAATTTATTGGAAACAGACCCTATTGTGATATTTGACCCTATTGTGATATTTGACTTATAAGTTACTTAATATACATGTACCTAGTTGGTATGTCACAATATCCGTGCAATACTGATAAGATGTAAACATATTTTCATCATTGGTTGAATCTGTATTTTGCTTGTTATATGTTTAGCTTCCAAATAATTGTTTAATTAGTTAGTGATTATTCTTTAGTTTATTTAAATTTTTATTATGTAGTAGCTCAATTCAATTTCTTGCAAAATTATTTTGATTTCAATTTTATCAGTTTTTGGATATGCCAAGAAACAAATTGGCGAGGGTAAGTGATGAATTTTCAAGAGACACTTTGGGCAAATTCAGGTTCTGGTTCTGATTCAGATACAATTTAAAATATATCTAATCTTTTAATTAATATTTTTTGGACCATTTTGTATTTCACTGAATTACTTAAGCTTGATCACTTTAAATGGCTAGGTCTAATTTTAAGTTAAATGTGTTTCATCTTTTATGTTTATGTTTTGTTTTTGCTATTTATGTTTTCACTTTCCCTTTGTCTTTGTGTTCACTTTCATTGTTTGTTTAAATTACATAAAATGTAGGCTAAAGGGGGCACAGAATTCTATTGAATTTCTTTTCGTAAAATGATTTTTAGTATCTTATTTCATTGGAATGTGAAAATTCATAATTAAACACCAGAATGAAAGCATTGATGGAGCTATGATGAATATATTTGCATACAATGCATTTAAATATAGTATCTTCATTGTATATGAGAATTATGCTGCATGACCATTATGTAGCTAAAATGCATTTATAGAATTTCAATGTGGAAAGCTTATTGATATTAAGTTAAAGACAACAATAGTGGAAAATATGTTTTCAGTTTACAAAAGCAAGAGTTGGCCTGCTTTTATACATGAAACCTGCTGCATTTTAGAAAGGCTTTCATTTTATTATAGTGAATAACTTTATAGTCATTTCTTTACATACATTATTCCCTCTTAATTCCCTTATACCAGTTTAATAAAAACTAAAAGTCAATTCTTTTTGGGTGCACATATGTACTTAGGTTATTAGATTTTGATTTGTAAAATAAAAACACAAGCTGATTTCCAAATTATTATAACCATGTCCACAAATGTATCGTGAATTATTCTCAAAAACGTGTCTGCTTTATACATCTACATGTAGCTAGATGTTCCGGTTCAATGTTTGGTTTAGGTTTAACACGTAGCGATAAGAGTTGATTGTACATGTTGCAACTACCTATGGATGATGAGTACATATTGAAATAGGAAGTAAATACCAAAATGATGTAATTGAACTTTGAACCCAAACCTGATCTTAAGAATTTCCCACTGAGATCATAAACTAAGTATATAAAAGTAATAATGTAAATAATCCATAGAGTGAACATAACTGTGGAAGTACCTTTTTATTATCACCAAGAAATTAAAAACAAAATAATCTAAACTAGCCTGTGATATATTAAAATGATAGTTAGCAATTAGCATATCATAACCCAAACACTCCCATGCGCAAAACAATATATATTGCTACAGTGTTGTTTAAATTCCTTGCTTTTGTGGTTTGTTTGGTTGAGAAACCATTCATCAAGTGTATCAGATGGGTCTGTATTTCTGCGTGCATTCTAAATACAATACATGTTAAATGAAAATTTATATTTTCCTGATTCAACTCATCATAAAGAATATTTAGTGTATCAGTCTTAACATGTCATCTGACATAGCTTTGAACAGCTAAATAGTACCTGTAGATCACAATTATGAATATGACAAATAGTATAAGATACTAGTAATAATGATATAAATATGGTTATCACATTGACATTATTTCCAGGTGCACAAGTGCTTGTCACTATTAACACTATGGATAATTGCCCTTTAATATGTTATGAAATGGACAAGGTAGGAAATTCATAAGGACCAAAAACAGAACTTACTTTTGGCCCTTATTAAGTTTCTGCATGTCCAATTACAGTCTGGACAATATGTATGTATGTATGTATAACTTTGTAGTATGAGATAACTGGTTGTGATACATTTATATTGTGTATTTTGTAGCACGTGAAGCAGGAGAAGGTGCATTAAATGAAGAAGCAGTAAGAAGAGTGATAAATCAAGCTAAAGTGGATTAAAATCCAAGAAGCTGGATGTATACTGCTCAAAGCACAGACCTGTACCATGACAGTTACTCTTAAACACAGATACAGGAAGTGTACAGTACCATCATTATTTTTTTTTTTATATATTTTACACATGCTATTGCATCCCTTACTAAAATAAAACCCTGATGTACCAATTGATTGATGATAGTAAACTGTCTGTGTCTCTTTGGTCTACAGTATTCCATTATTGTGTGAATGTTAATATCTTCTACATATTCGTCTCTTCAACCTTGTTGATTGTATGGAATGTTTTACTTTTAGAAATTAAGTTTTATGGAAAAAGATCAGCACAAGCATATATGAAATATGAATCTGATTTATGTTTAAGTAGGGTAATGTTTTCATCGTCTCGCCTCCCAAGTGTGGCTAATGTTAAATTTGTAATATGTAGTGAATGATTATTGTAAATATTAAATATAAAATAAGTTTATTACTGTAAATATTAAATATTTTCTAAGTAATTTCACGTTATATTATATAAAGCTTTCAGTTTGTTAATGTTGGCTTCTGTTAAACACATGCATGTACATGTACTGCCTTATACATATTTAAATTATAAATGTTATACAAACATATGTAAATTATTTATGGAATTGAAAGTAAGCTATTCATGTTATTTTAGTAGTATCAATGGGTTTAAACTTTTGTAGATGGACAAATAATTTGATTTACAATCTCCCGATTAAAATTATTTATTTGATATTAATTAAATGGAGAAGGAAAATTACAAATTAAATTTCAGACGGTTTTGACATTATCTTGATGGACTAATTATTATTAATCAGTATATATTTATAAGGACAGTTATGTTAATCTTGGGTCAGTAGATATATTAAGCTAAATGATATAAATGAAGATAGTTCTTAGTATTTGTAGACTCAGTTTCATCTTGAATTTCATTACACCACTGTCTACAACATATTCCATGGTGTCGGGTTCATTCTTCTTCAAGTAGAGGTTTTACATCTGCTTCCACCTAGGGTGATATCGCATACAATGGCGTGTTCATATCCAGAATAAACTAAAGCGCCTGGTATGACACGGATGAAAATTGTTCAGCTTGGTGTTGCAATGGTGTTGATTCATTCATTTATTATTCCCATTTCATTATATTAATAAGTAATTTTTATGCACATTATAGAAGGTGAGTTAGAATTATATCAGATAGTTTTTTTCGTCTTTCATTTGGAAAAATTATACCAAATATTAACATTCAGGAGACATGTAGAATTAGTTCTGCACCTTATTGATTTTGGAAATGAAATTGTCAGGTTAAAGTATAATTAATCTTAGTATGATTGTATCAAACTAACATAATAGTATAATTTATTTGGTGTATGTTGTGGAGTCTTTTTTTCTTATTTTGTCATTAAAGAATTCTCCTTTTATTTTATTTTACCTTTATCCCCATCACATGAATTTGCAAGTAAAGCAGACCAACATTAGCATATTTACAAATTCCCCCCATCCCTCTGTGCTCCGAGGCAAATGTCAACCAATGCATTCATGGACTTGACTAAAGTCAAGAGAAAAACAATGGTTTTTGGATGCCTTTTTTCAAAATTCTGCATACAAATAGCAGAATTTTATCATATGAGCTCTGCATTTATTATAAGCAAAGGTGCCCAATATGTTAATTGGGAATAGGCTTGATATAAATTGGGTTTATATACAGCAAAGTATAGAAAATCTTTGTTTCATAATGGGGGGGGTGGGGTTGGTTGGCCGAATGGTTAGCATGTGCGCACTGTATCATAAAGTCTGTCATTGAGTCAACTGGCGTGGTTTCGAATCCCCGGTTGTACGTGATAAGGAGTAGGGTCGCCGGTCCAACCTCGTGGGTTTTCTCCGGTTTCCTCCGACTGTTAAAGACCCCTGTGCGCAAGCGAATTATTGAAATAAAATTAAACCATATGTTAGTCCCCAAATGACCTAGTTTATGTCGAGTGGGCGTTAAATCGAACTCGGAATGTTTTAAAATGTCCGGCAAAACCAGGTGTGAAATAAACCTGGGTGTTTAGTATACAGCTCAAGTTTAGAAAACGGTATGAAAAGGTTGTAAAACTGTCCCTTTTACCAGGCTTAATAATAATAAAAGAAAACAGGTTGCCAACATAACATGCAGCTATGTTGTCAAAATTGTCCCATATTTATTGTTTTGTTGGTAAACGGAGCATTTAATTAAAATGCACTAAAAATTGATCAACATGTACCAGTTTGAGTTATCAGGGATTGTTTAAAATTAATAGGATTCATCTCAAATCAATCGAAAAACAACTCTATTTGCTGGAGGGGCCACAAGATTTTAAAAAGATCAACGGTAATAACTAAAAAAAAGTAATTCTAGACTTCATATATCGGGAACCATATGTAAACACTGTATAAATTTAAAGTCAATCGGATGATAGCCTTTACATTCTTTACAATATCCAACCATATTAACCAATTATATTTTATTCACTACCAATATAACAACTAAGTAATAATTTGAACAGTTTTATTTTTTCTTCAAAAAAAGTAAATGATACTGTGTATAAATATAGGATTTTGTTAGTCTACAAAATTCAACAATTCTTCATTCACATGTATTTACATCTGAAAGACCTGCAGGTATATGCATTAAGTAACAATACTCTTAATCTTCGATCTTGGTGAAAACCACAAAATCCTATTCCTCATGAATGGAAATTGTGGTAAAATCAATTACAAGTGAAATACATAAACCAGTGCTGCTGGAAATGAAAGTAAGGTAAATATGAATATATGATGATAGGTGTGAGTTAATAGTAACGATAATTAGGCGGAATGTGACTTGAGTTAAATTCAGCTTAGATGACAGATATATTTTAAAGAATGTAACCGGTTGGAAATACTTTTGTACATGAGAATAATTAATACCGTAGGCACAAAAGATATCAAATACAACGAATCTGGATTATAAAATCACATTTTCCTACATTTTTGTATTGAGCACTTTTTGAAGGACATTTAAACGCATTATGACAGACACTATTATAGACTAAAAGTAATTAGCTATAGTCCCCCAACTGTGAACCCAAGGTGATATTCTCATAAATGCATTTTCTTTATATATCAGCCATCACAAATGTCCATTATAATATTACGTCCATATTGCTGAACGTAAAATTGCATATATCTAAATTTTATTTACAAAGCAATTTAAAGTTATAAAATAGTAAGTACTAGCTTTTTTCACACTCTTCCATACATTTTTTCATATATTCCCTCATGTTAGACATATCATTGAGGGTAGACTGGACCATATTTTGAAATATCTGTGGCCATAATCGAAATAATTCTTTTTGTTTTTTGTCATTAAATACTGCTTCATTTGAAAAACTTTTAATCATATTCCTGGCAAGCTGTCTTTTAGCTTCTTGATCCTGTAAGACATAAATAAAAAAAGTTCTTAAGTTTAAAATCTAGCCTGGACAAATGTTTTTAAAGTGAAGATCAGGTCAAAAATCTGAAAATCTGTGACATGATGTAGTGTTCATATTCGTGTACACTACCATCATGCTTTTTAAGAGAGGTTTCACATAGACTGATGTCTTCTCCAGGCAACAAATACACACCACCTATGAACATATAAAAATGCTAAATGATCAAACTGTATCCACAGGTATTCAATTGTAGAATAACCTTGCTGAATAATGCATATAGGTTGGTGTGTTAGTTACAACAATTTTATGGCCAAGTTCATATAAGTGTTATATCACAAGCCTTGTCATAACAACTAGACCAAATTATTCTATGTGTGTGGTTTAATGGTTGAGAGCGAGATATTGAGTAATATATTGAAAGGGCATCAAACAACTTAAAATATACTGCACAAGCATTTCTGAGAATTTGTTACACAAGTCAAATATCTCATCTAGTATAAATAACATATGATTGCCATGTTGCCCATACATTATTTGAAGTAATGGTACACCGGCATCAAAAGATGATGTCACATCTGTATTTTATATGCTAATAAAGCGGCGTCGAAATTCGCCTAGTGTGTCCACTGTCATTTGGCCAAATGATTCGCCCGAATCAAACAGGCTTGATACATTCGCCTGATGTCCGCTTCGCCGGAACATTCGGCCGAATGTAGAATTCGTTAGCCAATCACCACTCATCATCCACTCATATCGAGAAGTAACATGATTGTTTGAAGACACAGATGCCGCTATGTTTAATCATGTGACGTCAAAGGTAATGCAATCGACTGGTGAATCAGGCGAAGCATTCGGCTAGTGTGCCAAACCCATTTGGCCAAACAATTTGTCTGAATGATTTGGCTAATGTGTCCACTGCTTAAGGTATGTAGCTGTTACAAATACCTGATGTTTGGCTGTATTATCAGAACTTTGGTATGTTAAACCGGCTCTACCAACAAATTCTCCCTGAGCTTTCTCTGCCTGTTTATCACCTTTTCTAGATTTATCTTCACTTAAAGCCAGCAATTGTTTCTTCCTACAAAAAATAAAGATTAATAAATAAAACACTGCACATAAATCGTACAAGCAGTCCATAAGTTGTTGCATATTTATTTGGTAGGATTTACAAGATACAAGAAACTGTGCAACAACCCATGAAATAATTATCAGAAATGATAAAAATTTGATAGAGCTAACGTAAAACATGTTAACAACATTAGCTGTTCAATTTGTCGAAAATCATTGAGAATATGGGTTTTCATACAAACTGTGTTAAAATCAGACAATAACATTAAACTGTCCACAAGGGCCCCAAATCTGCAACTAATGAACAAAATTTGTAGAAAATCAAATCATCTCATGAATATATCATAAACTTTGTATAAATTTAATGTCAACTGGTCGATAATTTAAGCCTCTAAAAGTCGTATCATTTCAAGAGTATTTCTAGATGCATCATCAGATTATATCTTGTACTGGTTATTATGTGAATTTTAATACATACAAACCTTGTTTCACCAAGTAGTGACAATAATCGAGATTGTGGTAACTGGGATGTGGTAATATGAGATAATGGTCCAAATAATTTTTCCGCATTAACTATATCTGTAGGACTGACCTGAAATTAAATACCTTCTTTGAATATCCCAAAACATCACAGCGAAAAATCAGATCATTAACCCATTAGAAATGAAATGGGGTTTGACGTTCTACTTTTCTGCTGGACCCGGGCATATTTGTCCAGACAGAGGCATTACATTGAACCTCGGTTTGTTCCATGCGAGACCCTTTGTCCTGCATCACTGACAAGGAGTAACCACATCAAAATATTCTGAGAAACTTTCTCGGTTAACACTGGGATCAAAACCAGGACCTCCAGGTTAGCAAGCCAGCACCTTACTCACTGAGCCACCCACGAGCTCCCTCAAACAATTAGACAATGTTTTAAAATCACATATTTGATCACTTTACATTTGTTCGAACAAAGAGTCAAGTTGTTATACTTACCACCACATCGTTGATCTTTTTCAATGAGAAATGAGCCAATCGAAATATAGTATACATTCTCCATAACGTGAATTTAGTAACCGGATTACCATCAAGATCTATTGTTAAATTATCTAATCGTCTGACTTGAGACAAAGCATTGATTTGCTGTAGACTGTGTATATTTGTAGCACTAAAAACTAGGGTCTGAAAATAAAATGTTTTCATATTTTAACAATTATTGCCCCTACATTACGCTGTATGTATATTGATGATTGAGAGCTTTGAGATTTTGAACCCCTTGCAAATTACAATATTGTGAAACTTTAATCTCTTAAAAAAAAAAATTCAGTTCTGTTCAGTATATACAAAGATATGATGACAATTTCACAATAGTCTGAATAATCTATCTGCAGATAAATGAAATGAACTGAAATGGGGTTTTAACGTCCTAATGTTTTGCTCCGACTGGGCAAATGAAGATGAGCATACACGATGCAGCGTGCTACGAGGGAAAATTTGCCTGGACAGAGGCGCTACGGCCTACTTTTATACCGAATTCCAACTGCCAAGGGATCATTTACGTGCACGCTATGACTAGACAACAGTCCTTGTCAGGCCCTCTGTTCTGCACCACTGACAAGAGGAAACCATGCCGGGAAAATCACGATGAACTTTCTTGGTCAACACAAGGATTGAACCCGCAACCTCCAGGCTAGCAAGCCATTGCCTTACTTACTTAGTCACCATGGCTCCTATCTGCAGATAAACGAGCCAGTCTAACAACCTAAATGCATTAGGTAAAAAAAACATTTCATGGGCCTCTTTAATGTAAATTATTTTCTCTGATTTCTATTTCTATTTGGATCTTTAACATATCCTATTTCAAATTGATAGAATTTGGTCTTTTAGACACCCAATATGAATATTACCTGTGTGGCAGGAAATCTTGTTCTCACTTTATGTAACATTTTAGCAACTTGTTCAAAATCTACAAATTTAAATACAACTGTTGTTATAGCTCCAGCTGCTTGTATTCCCCAGTTTCTCTCTATATTCTCTAATGCTTGACTACCGTATAATGTTAATGTATCACCATCTATATCAGCATATTCACTAACTTCTTTACTTAATCCTGCTCTCTGACTGTTTAAACAAAAAAACAAAAAAAATTAATATTATCAAACACCAAGTCCAACAATCCCTTTTTAATTTTGCATAATATTTACAAATATTCTTACAAATATATATTTAAAGTCAATTGAATATTAACTGTAGCCTCTAGTGCATCCACAAGATTTCTCAAGTAATCAAGGGGTCATAACTCTGGCAGTAATTATTGGAAATAGTTGAAAAGCTATAGGATTTAAAGTCAATCGGATATTAACTTTAGCCCTTAGAGCGTCCACAAGATTTTTCTAAGTGATTAAGGGCCATAACTCTGGCAGTAACCATCGGAAATTGTTGAAAATCAATAGGCTTCTTTGTCTCATGACCATCAGCACTGTGTATAAATTTAAAGTCAATCTGGTATTAACTTCAGTCAAGGGCCATAACTCAGGTATTAATTATCAGAAATTGTTACAAATCAATAGAATTCTTCGTCTCCTGACCTTAAACACTGTGTATAAATTTAAAGCCAATTAGATATTAACTGAATGTGGACATATAAAAAGTAATAATTTCATTACAAAATTAAATTTACCTATAAACAATGGTTTCTTTAAGAGCTGATTTATCTGTTTTACGAACAGCAGTTCGTGAACGTTCATTAGCTGTAATAGTTGATGAACTTTCTATAGAGAACTCAGTCATATTACTGTGAGCACTTTCTGGACGGGAAGACTTTCCACTTCTTTTGTCACTGCGAATAAAAGCTCTAAATTAGTATTGATTGTGTTATAGTGTGGGAATGTGTATGGCTGGGATACATACATGAATACTTAGTAACTTTTGTTATGTTCAATAATAATAATCAGTTTACGGTTCCATAATAATCAAATTAATGTTCAATATTAATTCACCAATTAATCAAATTAAGGTTCCATATTAATCAAATTTATATCAAAATAATAATTCAACAATTAATCAAGTTAATGTTCCATAATAATCAAATTCCTGTTCAATTATAAGTAATCAATTGATCAAATTAAGGTTCCATAATAATCATATTTATGTTCAATAATAATTAATAAAATTTATGTTCCACAATAATCAAATTAAGGTTTAATAATAATAATCAAATTAAGATTTAATATAATTAAATTAAAGATGGGTTATGTAAGAGCTAAATCAGACAATTGCAGGTCTTTCTTTTGGCTTCAAATGTTATATAAATTATTATTCATTATATTAACATGACAAGCTTATAATCAACTCTCTAGATCATCGGATGGCCAAGATTTAAATGGATTTAGAAATTCTTGAATTTAAAAATTTACCAATAAAATGGACAATCGAGGCTAAGTCTTGGTTGTCAAGTACTTTTGCTATGATAATGAACTATCTACACTAATATCTTCAAACTGTCATAACTTCACTCAGAATTAAGTAAACTCAATGAAATTTTCAATATATTCAGTTTTCATTATCTAAATCATACATAATGCATTTTTAAGGTTCCACAATAATCAAATTAAGGTACAATACTAATCAAATTAAAATTAGGTTCAAAACAAAAAAATCTACATTGAGCGAGGTAAGTAGTCACACTACCCCAAGTAACACTGTATAATCTATACCTCAAAATGTTACACATTAACAATCAATCTTCTTGAATAATAAAATTACATCTGAATTCATAGATTTGATTTCTGTGTATTTGCCATTTATTTGTGACCAAATTTGCTAAATACTTCTGACCATCTATCCTTTTTGAGAATGAAAATCAAACTTTACCTCATAATAGATTCACAGTCGTCTCGTTCTTCACTCTGTGGACTAGTTGACAAAAGATAAGAATTCTTCACAGTACCAATGTGGTTAGCAAATAATTCAGGCATAGGTGATGTCCTCACCATCTTTGATGTTTTCGACATATTGGAACCTTGCGTTAACTCCCAGTTTCTTTTAACATTGGTTATTGCCAGTCTTCTTTTTTCCTTTAATAAAATCAAATAGTTTAGCCCATTGGTATTACTGAGTGGAGAGAATTACCTGACTTTATTTGTTCTCCAAATAAAGAGTTAAAATGTTGAGGGAAAAAGTTGTATTTAATTGATAACTTATTAGGATTTGAATGAATCTACCTTCATGACAGCTAGTTTATTAGTCTCTCGTCTTTTTTCTGCTTCTTTTCTGGCCATTACTAGAGCTATTCTTCTCTCTTCTTCCTACAATAAACACATATACACTATACAACCTGTTATTGGATCATCAATTAGCTATGGTCTATACCCTAGTACTGCATTCTGGGCAGAGAGCTCCAATTATTAGATAGTCAATATGGACATATTAGAAGTTTCTGCCAGCAATGTCACCAAGCCTTGATATAAGCCACCTGTTCCAGATAATGTCTGGCACAAATCAAAACATTGTCAGGCATCGATACCTGTCGAATATAGATCTATTTGGAGTCTAGAACAGATTTGTCTCTTTTCAGTATATTTATTAATACCTTTGATACATGTCACATACTAGTGTCTGACATATTGTCACCCACAACTAAAATCAATATTTCTGTGCCTAAAAATGACTAAAGGTTTAAAGCTGCCTTGAATATTCACTGCTGCTAGTCTAATAAATTCCAAGCTTTAAAGATTCGGTTCCCTCGTACAAACTGGGTGATTTAATGATATATATGGACTAAAAACATATTCAAACTAATTAATTTGTCATAATTTTGCTTCAAATCCTTCTCAAACATTGTAATTGCGATGGAATGTTCTGCTATAAAAATTTGATCAAACCAGGTCATGTTTACGTCACGTGACTTTACCTCTCTTGGAAGTCAGAGGAGAAGTCATTGCATACATAAGACTATGTTGTCTTTAATTGCTTACTATTTATTACAAAATATCGAATCCTAATATCCACTACCCGCGTCTTTTTCCGTCATTTTTATCTCAGAAAGTGTTGTACGTCTAACTCTTCATAAAGTTTATCAACTTGTACATCAAGCGCTCAATGTTCGTGTGTGACCTTTGACATCACACGGGCAGAAATTCCTAATCATCGGGCTGTCGATATGGGGAACCCTTACATTTTTGTCCTGTATACGTTCCATGAGTGTTTTTCGGGGAATCCAGTATATTTTAGTAAGATTGGATATCTCTACTTTCCATATATACCAAAATTACCATTCGGATACTTTAACTATTCATGCTATCCGATGTTTTTTGTTTTTTCATAAACTGTTTGTGTTATTTGGAAACGACCCCTCTCATCACTGCTTTCTGATATAGGGTTAAATGAGCAATAATTTCCTGCAAATAAGGCTTGAAAATTATCAACAGATCTGAAGCTTTTAGTCTTTCTACCCCATACAACTGTTTTATTACTTTTAAATAGTCGTAAGCAGCACAGTTCAAATATTAGACGAATGCCATGGCCCATGAAGAGCTCCCAGTCGCGCACTTCGCCGATGATTAGAGCTGTAGCTATTCAGCGCGTTCACGCAAAGAGTTATATACTTACACTGATTTTCTTCATATCTAACTGTTTAAGTTGTTGCATATGTCGTAATATAATTTGTTTATAATACTGATCCTGACATAATGGATTACCATCAAGAGAGATTTCTGATAAACAATGGGAATCACCTAGACATGATATGTCTTCATAACTAAAACAAAACAACAAATATTTACTTTCAAACTAACATGTTTTATAGCCTAACAGCAGAGTTTTCACTTCAAAATACTGCTAGTCAGTCAATTTTTGGCATATTTTGCTAACCTCTGATTAGCAAGACATTTTTGTTTAGCATTAGGCATTCCCAAATTTTGTATATACATTTTTGTTGTTTTTTTACATACAAAAGCTATCAATTACCCTATGAATATTGTGTTTTAAAGTTAAATTCTTTGTTTGAAATTCTAATTGTTTGGAATCTAAATTGACTGACTTCAGTTCTTCAGACAATTTCAATCTTAAGACTGGCAAACATGAGCCCTGTCTAAAAGTACAAACTGCATAATTGGACAATATTTTATTAAAGTAGTCACTAAACAGCATTTGTATAGATGATCACCAACTCTCTTATAATACGCTCATAAATTAGTTTAAAAGGGCAATAGCTTTTACAATATTTTAGAGCCATTCATGTAAACTTAAATTAAATTTTGCACATCCACTTCCTGAATGTTTTTCTAAATTAACATCAAAAAAACAATTAATTGTTTAAATTGAAAAAAAGACATGGGACTTATCTTTATCATGACACTTCTCTTGTACTTATGAATATATCTTTTTGCAAACCATTTATGACCGCATTACAGGCCAATTTTCTGTGTCTAACATGCAAATACAATGATAAACATTGCATGTAAAATAAAGGTATCTATTTGTATGTTGCCATGTTCAGCTGAACACCCAGGTCTATGTAGATACCAGTTATATATATATAAGAAAGTAAGTATAAAATATACCTACCTATTTATTTCATTGATACTTAAAAACAACCTCTGTAGATTAGGCAAGTTATCTACATCTGCCTGTCAATCAAAAGTTTGATGTTTAAATAAATGAGTACAATAAAGACAATATTAAATACAATACTGGAACCATTGATAGCTTACGTCATGAATATCCTAATTTGTTATTAAAGACAGATCATACAGTTTCCTTCTTAAGTTAGAACATTTCTGCTAATCCTGTGTTGTAGTACACATAATCTTGACTATGGATTATAAAGGTAGATCTTTGATCTCTCTTGATCTATTATATGTTTATAGAAAAAATAACCAGACACATGAATTGTAAACCATGTCTTATAAATCATAGGTATGGTTTACACTAAAAGACATGTTGTTAAATGTATATCACAAATAGATGATCAGCTGAACTATCCACTCACATCTCCAAACCTGGTAATCCCCCCAAAATAGTTTGTAATCGTGATTTGTTAATAATAACCTGATCCAACAACCATAACCAAAATAATAAATGTTGAGTTTTGGTTTAGTTCATCGGTTCGCTTTGAATATGAAAGTACAGATAAGCACAAGTTCTTACCACAGATTGTATACGGTTTCTTCTAAGATTTAATTCTGCTAAGGCATCCATTCCTGTCAGATTATCTACATTAACGATGAGATTACCAGCTAGATTTAAAACTCTTAATTCTACCAGGTGATTTAAATTCTCTATTACACTGATCTACAATACATTCATTAATACTTATATAATACATGCACATTTATTTGAAAATATTAAACAAAATATTTAGTGAAAATATTAAACGAAACATTTAGTGAAAATATTAAACAAAATATTTAGTGAAAATATTAAACAAAATATTTAGTGAAAAATATTGAAGAAATATTTTGTGAAAATATTACATAACAATCTGATTAAAATACAGATCTATATTTCGTTTCGTTTTTTATACTTTCGTTGGCCTACACTACATGAAGATCTGACAAGTTGTACTCGATGGTCATGTCAGGGGTCGTACAAGCGGCTTTTGACCCTATGATGTCAGACATTGATTAATCAATCAGCATTGACGTTTCTAGTGGTTTACCCATAGTTCCATGCATGGCACGCCAAGAAGTCACCGTAACAGACTGTTTCATTGGCTTATCCCCCACTTCAACTAAAACACCGGTAATATAACAACTCTTCCAGATCCTAGTGTAGTAAAGACAAGTAAAACGACATTTTGAACTATACAAAACGAAACGAAATAGGATCTGTTTGATTACACAAAATTGTTAGTGAAAATATTGCACAAAATTTGCATTGAAAATACTGAATGCAATTTCAAGTGAAAATATTTCCCAATATTATCACCCAACAGATATAAAATAACAGGGAAACTTTTAATTGAAGAGCAAATATATGCTATGGTCCTACCTGATTCCCATGTAAGTCTAACACATCCAACTTCACCAAAGAATCTAGATTCTGGATTTTTCTAATTCTAAAAGCAAAATGATAATATATATTAGCCTGACCATCAATGTTAAATTCCACCTGCATGATTAATCCTTAAAAGTTAGATTGGTGAAACAAAAATTTGATTTATAATCAAAATACTCAAATTATGTCTATAACATGTGACAGAAATTATTTATTGGTATATCTATTTCTCTATAAATATCAATGATAAAATAAAATGATTTTAACCTGTTTAATTTAGAAATGGAGGAGAGAGAGAAAGAAATGGGGTTTAACGTCTACTCGACACAAACTAGGTCATTTCGGGACTAACATGTGGTTTAATTTTATTTACATAATTCGCTTGCGCGTAGGGGTCTTTAGCAGTGGGAGGAAACCGGACGACCCGGAGAAAACCCACGAGGTTGGACAGGCGACCCTACTCCTTGCCACGTACAACCGGGGATTGGAAACCACACCAGTCGACTCAATGACAGACTTTATGATACAGCGCGCGCACGCTAACCATTCAGCCATCCACCCCCCCTTAGAAATGGAGGAAACCTACCTATTTTTACCCAGCATGAGAACACGTAAAGATCTAAGACCACTAAGTCCTGAGATCTCTTCAATATGATTATCATACAGATCTAAAAATATGAGACGTTTTAACAAGCTAAGGTGCTGTATTTCAGAAATAAGATTATGTTGATAGTTCAACAGGCGTAACTGTTCTTCTCCTTCTAATATTGGGCACATTTTTAGTTTTCGTCTGAAATATAAAAACAGAAAGACATTCAAAATCTATCTAAAATGGTTGATGATTGCTAACTAGAATATCATGTAAGTTAAATCTAAAAAGGACTATCAGTCCAAACTGAAATGAAAAGAAATGAGGTTTAACGTCCTACGGTTCTGCTCCAATTGGCCTAATGAAGACGGGCATATGCAATACAGTCTGCTATGAGGGAAATTTTGCCCGGCCAGCCGGTGCTTACGGCCAATATGTATGCCAGACCTCAGTATTTCGTAACATCCGAATGACTAGACAGCTGTCTTTGTCAGGATATCTGAATGGGATTGTGAAACAGACATAGCCTATATAAAACCCCTCTCCATTTATGTTCAAACAGAACAAGATTTATCTTGTGTTATCTACACTCCAGGGGATCACGGTGGCTAAGTGGGTAAGACGCTGGCTCGCTAGCCTGGAGGTCCGGTGTTCGATCCCTGCATTGGTCGAGAAAGTTTCCCCTTGTCAGTGATGCAGGACAGAGGGCCTGATAAGCACAGCTGTCTAGTCGTTCGGATGGGACAAAAAACCAGGGTCCCGTGTACACATTGGCGTGCACGTAAAAGATCCCTTGGCAGTTGGAATTCGATATAAGAGTAGGCCGTAGCGCCGCTGGCCGGGCAAAATTTCCCTCATAGCACACAGTATGGCATATGCCCGTCTTCATTAGCCCAGTTTAGGAGCAGAACAGTAGGATGTTAAACCCCATTTCATTTCAGCTGCTTTACCTGTCCAAATTAAGTCTGTCAGGATTAGTAGTTCGTTCTTCAGGTGTTCTATATATAACAGGTATTCCTGGTGCTGACGGACTTTCAGCAAATATAACACGATCACCTGAAACAAAATCCATGAATTATTTATAACGTTTATAGATGATTAAATCAGAAGTGTTATAGCCCTTTCTGTTTGTGACAGTATTGAGATGTAATTTAAAAGGCCCTGTTGGAACCTTACTTGCTAATTACTCTGTGCCTGTGGTAAGGAAGAAGTATGTGCATGTACATGTGCATGCTAGGATTCAGTTTGATTTACTATGATTTATATTACAAACTTATAAAAGTTATGATTTATATTACAAACTTATAAAGGCTAGCAGGTAAGGTTTATATTACAAACTTATAAAAGCTATGATTTATATTACAAACTTAGAAAGGCTAGCAGGTAAGGTTTATATTACAAACTTATAAAAGCTATGATTTATATTACAAACTTATGAAAGCTATGATTTATATTACAAACTTATAAAAGCTAGCAGGTAAGGTAGTAATTATACTACACATACAAAACACAAAAGCTATCAAACACCAATTAGGCAAAAACAGATATCCAAGACACCTGAACATAATAGTAAGCGATGCTATGGCCTATTTTTTTTATTGAACTCCAACTGTCAAGGGTTCTTTGTGTATTGTACACAGGATCTTGTTTTTCGTCCCACCCTTTGTTCTACACCACTGACAAGGAGGAAACCATGCTGGAAAGTACAAATCAAACCTCCTTGATTGAACACATAGCTCCCGTTAAATCATACACAGATAAGACAATTCATTTGATTTTTATATGACTTTTAAATAAAAATACTTACCGGGAAGAAATGCTGGATGTCGTAATTTCGGTTGAAATGAGAGTTGTCTTGGTCTAATACCCCCATCTTCTTCATCACCGACTACATCTGCTGATCCTAGGTCAGGTGCACATGCTTGTATTGGTATAACTTGCCTTTTACCACCCCGAGAATGAATAGGAATCTTTTCTATAACAGAGAACAGAGCAAACTGATTTCTAAATACATAACATTTAAACTACCCAAAAAACTATATCTTGCAAAAAGCTATGAAGGAAAGTCTTTTTAATCCCTAACATCTATGGACCAGAAACGGTATCACTGTCTACTATCTTTGACATCATATAAAATATCAAAGTCATCCCATCAATGCACATTTCGAGTGAACTTTAAATGCCAGCACCATGGCCATAGGCTTTTTTTAAAGAGTGTCATCCCTAAGAAGAACAACAAGAGAAGTCGTGCTTGGGACCCATTTGCTGGTCCAAAATACTGTTTTGTGAGAGAAATGGGGTTTAACGTCCACTCGAGACATAACAGGTCATTTCGGGACTAACATATGGTTCAATATTATTTCATTAATTCGTTTGCGCATAGGAGTCTTTAGCAGTGGGAGGAAACCGGAGGACCCTGAGAAAACTCACAAGGTTGGACAGGCGACAATACTCCTTGTTACGTACAAGCCGGGAATCGAAACCATGTCACTTGACTCAATGACAAACCTTATGATGCAACGCTCACACGTTAACTATTCGGCCATCCAGCCCAGCTCTACTGTTTTGTAGTTCTGTAGAAACTGAACTAGCATTCTGAACTGCTAAGAAATGAAATAAAATTGTGTTTAATGTCCCACTGTTCTGCTTCGACTGGGCTAATGAAGATGGCCTACTCTTATATTGAATTTCAACTGCCAAGGGATCTTTTACATGCCTACCAATGTACGTACAGGACCTTTTTTTTTTTACCATCCAGGCGACTAGACAGCTGACAAGGGGAAACCATGTCGGAAAATCCAGATGAACTTTCTCAGCCAACTCCGGGAGAGACCCTGCTACCTCCAGTCTAGCGTTCCAGCAGTGTCTTACTCACTTAGCTACCGTAGCTCCTAAATGTGACATACCAAATTAGGTCTGTGAGCTTACAAGAGGGACAACAGCATTTATTGTAAATTGAATAGCTTTGTAATGAAGTAACTCCAGTTACTATATACATTTATTCAATTAAATCCATTCCCATATATTATATATTCCATTTAATTCAAATTGAGCACATTTGTTATGATAATTTTGTCAAAGTGACTCATGCACTATTTGTAACAGATTTTAAATCTATTAATACTAATACATGTATACAACATATGATTGCATTATTTAAAGGCACAAAGCCTCTCTGATTTATTTCAGAATAAAGTGCTTACCTTGATTGATCAAACAAATGATTTTGATAATAATTACCTTGACTGATCAAACAAATGATTTTGATAAAAATTACCTTGACTGATCAAACAAATGATTTTGATAATAATTAGCTAAGCTATTACAATTAAAGATGGGTTCCCAGAAAAGTATTTATCTATTGGTTATTTCCAATAAAAGTATGGTAATTTTGGTATATATGGAAAGTAGAGATATCCAATCTTACTAGAAAAATACTGGATTCCCCGAAAAACACACATGGAGCGTATACAGGACAAAAATGTAAGGGTTCCCCTAATCAACAGCCCGACGATTACGAATGTCTGCACGCGTGATGTCAAAGGTCACACGCGAACATTGAGCGCTTGATGTACAAGTTGATAAACTTTATGAAGAGTTAGACGTACAACACTTTCTGAAATAAAAATGCCGGAAAAAAACGCGGTAGTGGATAATCTGAGTATTTAATTAGGATTCGATATTTGTAATAAATAGTAAGCGATTAAAGACAACATCGCTTATGTATGCAATGAATTCTCCTCTGATTTCCAAGTGAAGTAAGTCACGTGGCGTAAACGTGACCTGGTTTGATCGAATTTTTATAGCAGGACATTCCTTCGCATTCGGCCATCCAACCCCCCAGGGAGTGTGTCTATTCTTCCCGTTAAATCATATCTATCCCAAGTACAGCAACATGACAACGCTTCATTTAATCTGGGGTCTTCCCTAAAACTTTTGACAGTGATTTAAGATATCAAAAACAGTGAAAGTATTGTTCGTCTCCAAGCAGTATTGTTTACATTGTATCCGTGTTGATAGCCTTGTTTGTCACGCAGTTAGTTTTTCTGCAATATTCTGCTATTCACTGGTTAATTGGGTATAATAAAATCGTGAGTAATGACGTAACATTATGTAAACATATTTGGTCCAATTTGGAGTTTTGTTTAAAGCGTAATGATATTGTTATAGCTATTGGCTGTTAATCGGACTATTAACCAGTCATAATTTGGAACAGAAATTTGCTTCTATTACAGCAGTCTTAAATTGTATTAGCTCTAATCAAAGGAAACACTCCGAGGAGTATGTGTTATCTCAGACTTCATCTACACACATAAAATATAGAAATAAACACATCAATTTTAATTTATTTCATATTTCCATTTTTCCACCAAATTAATTAGGCTGTGTCCTGTTAAAGACGCATTACATGTATGTGTAAGATTTAGATAAAGAGCTAACAGTTCTTGCTATAATAGTTTAAAAATAGATAATGAGAAATGAATATATTGAAAATTACTTTTTGAAGAAAGCAGTATTTGAATTTTTCACAATATAGTCTCGATTGTCAAACACCAATGTTATGATAATAAAGAAAGCCTTGATTATCCTTACGGTTCTGCACCAGCTGTGCTAATGATTTTGCAGAGACAGTGGTTCTACGACCTATTCTCTTAAGTTTGTTTTTTTTACATGCATACCAATGCATTCTGTTTTCATTCCATCTGAACGCCGTTCCTTGCCAGAACCTCAGTCTCGCATCACTGACAGGGTGAAACCATGTCGGAAAATACTGAGAAACTTTCCCAGTCAACACCAGGAGCAAACCCTGGTCTTCAAGTTAAGCGAGCCAGCATGTTACTCCCTGACCCATTTGTGGCTCCTATAAATATTTGACTGTATGTATATAATTTTTGTGACCAATTAAGGGATTGGAGATACTGGTGGTACCTACTCCCGTAAGTTCGATCTGTATTTTTTAAGTAAGAAATCTACTATCTGTATTGATCGTCACAAGTTTTCTATCACAATATTATAGTTAATTTACAAAATAAAAAGGTGAAACATGCAAACCTCCACTTAAAGGTGTTACAGGGTATCCCCAGATTGCATTTTCATTTGGTGATACCTTGAATATAAACATTTCCAGTAGTTGCTGCCACACAGAAATGAGCTCAATAATTACAAGGTCTAGCTGGACAGTGCTAAATTTAGAATTATAATTCTACCAAGGACAAATCATAAAAAATAATGTGAAAGCTGGAATAATATTCATTAAAACTATCAAAAAATCAGGCTAAAAATCAAAGTATGATAAAGCTGACCTATAACACTACTAATATAAATAAAGCAATAAAATTATTCCATAAATTTTCCATAAATTATTAAGATGAAAGTGAATGATTGATTATAGTACTCATTCTATTGAACAACAAACATATTTTTCTGTTGGCCTTAAATAAAGCCATTTATTTGTTATGTTTTATTATATAAATGTGGGCTAATGCTCAAAACCATGTTACTATACACTAGTAATGCATGTACTATTTATGTACTATAATAGGCTTATGAAATCTCAAATGTATTCTTGTATACACTTGCTTTTTTAGTAAAGATCTTTTCCATGTGACAACAATTTCACTCGTGACCATACATTTGTACATGTTAATAAAGATATTCTAGTGCAAGTAATAATTTAAATATAAAATATATTGTTTATAAACTATACTATTCAAAAAAAGTAGGGGATATTTGATTTTTAAGTGTTATTAAAGTCACCTAATGAAACTGACGAAGAAACAAATGACAAAATGAAATGAAGTTCACATTCATCGATTTATTCCAAATGATCGTTAGACTAAGTAAGGCACAGACTGACCATTATAAGGGTAAAATGATACCCGGGGTCAAACAGCAAAGTTACCACAGCATCACAACCAAGTCAGTAACGGGTAAATCCTCCTCTGTTTGCCAAACAAGCATTGATCCGACGTGGCATACTCCTAATGAGACGTCTAAGGTCATTTTGGTCCAGATTGTCCCATTCCTGTTGCAACGCAGCAGCAAGTTCTTGGACATTGGCAGGACGTTGTTGACGTTGACGTAACCTCTGTCCAAGCATGTCCCAGACATGCTCGATGGGGGAGAGGTCGGGACTCAGTGCTGGCCAAGGTAATGTGGTGATGTTCTGTTGTTGGAGGTAACCTGTAACGATCCTGGCCCTGTGACATCTTGCGTTGTCATCCTGGAAGATGAAACGGCGGCCATGACGTCGTGCGAACGGCACAACATGTTGTCCCGGTAGTACTGGCCTGTAACACGCCCTGCAACAACATGTAAAGCCGTTCTTCCAGCAACAGTGATGCCTCCCCACACCATAACAGAACCACCCCCAAATCGATCATGTCTGATGACGTTAACGTCTTGGAAGCGCTCGTTTCGACGACGCCACACCCTCCTACGTCTGTCCAAAAAATCAACAGTGAACCTTGACTCATCTGAAAACATCACATTGCTCCAGCGTCGATTATCCCAGTGTTGACGATCCCTACACCAACGACGTCTTGCCTGAATGTGATGATCTCTCAAACAAGGCATCACGCGAGGACGTCGGGCGCGAAGGTGACCCCTATGCAGTCGATTCCGAATCGTCTGGCCACTCACTCTCACACCAGTGTCTGTTTAAAGACGAGCGCTGATCTGATTTGCTGTGATGACACGATTTCTCAAGGCCAAGGTACGAATAAATCGATCCTGGGCTTGAGTTGTCGCCCTTGTTCGACCTGAGCGTGGTCTGTCCTGTACAGATTGTGTATCACGGTATCTGGACCATAGCCTGCTTATGACAGACTGAGAAACATTCATCGTCCGCGCCACAACCGCCTGTGTTGTGCCGATCTGTAGCATGCCAAGGGCACGTAACCTTTCATTTTGGGTAAGCCGACGTATATCAAAATTTGTTTTCTGGTCACTAAAACAATTAAACTGATGTTTCCACCCTGGAATTCAATGCCACAATGACTGTAACATTCAAAGTCAGAGTCGTGCAAATCTTGGGTTGGACCCCCATGATGATCCCAAGCATCACCTGCATTCCATGCGGTAGCTATTGGTGCGTTTGGGCGTCACATGTAACTGGAAATGTTTCTTCTGTTAGGTTCTATAGTGACTTTTTTCGTAGTCATTTGCATATTTTAGTATTATGCCCCCAAAATCAAATATCCCCTACTTTTTTTGAATAGTATATATATAATATACACAAAGCAAATAATTAAGCTCCCCTGTATATTTAAAGATACATTATGGGAGATTAGATAAAGGGCTGGCAGTTCTCACTCTAATAGTTAAAAAATAGATAATCTAATGGGAATTTGCTGAAAATTTCAGTCAAATTGATCCAATCTGAATCAAGAATTTAGTGATTGAATTTTTGGCCTAGCCTCGATCATCATTACTAAAGTTGCTACGATAAAAAGCATAGTCTCGATTATCCATTTCATGATTAAATCAATATGACAGTTGAGCAGCAAATCAGATCCTAATCCAGTAAATATCGCAGGCTAGCATTGACATCCAGAGTTGATTATGGTCTGGATAAGTTAATTAATGTCTAATTAATAATTTAGATAACATTTCAGGCCTAAAGAAAGACCCTGCAATAGGCAGATTTAGCTCTTGCATAATGTATGTTTAATAACAACTGGTTGTGGAGTGTTGACACCATCATTTCAAATAATTTCCCATCACTAAGCAAAATAACATTTCAGTTCAAACTAATTTAACACTTTAATTCAACATGATAAATGTTTAATAACAACTGGTTGTGGAGTGTTGACACCATCATTTCAAATAATTTCCCATCACTAAGCAAAATAACATTTCAGTTCAAACTAATTTAACACTTTAATTCAACATGATAAATAAAATCGGTGTAGCGCCATTAAACTACAGAAATTAATACCCATGTTAAATGAATATTTTTGATATGGCCTGATTATAATTAATCAAACAAACCACATCAAGTTTAAAATGTTCTTCAGAATTCTGGTCTGTTGGATTTATATATGACAAGAATATATATAACAAAATAAAAAAGCTGGCGGTAAGAATACTAAGATAGATTAAAAATATCGAGCTATATAAAAACATTGAAAGCAGACAACTTGTATATAAACCTACTCACGTTTAATTACTACAGTAGTTCCATTTAAAGAAAAAAGATAAATGAATCTAAATGTAAACAATTTGATATACTTTCTTAAATAAACAATTGGATGTATTTCTTTCATTTGATTCAATTCTTATTTTTCAACAGATAGGCTAGTTTTGTCATGAATGAAATACTACAAAAATGTCAATCATTCAAACAGTGCACTCCAAATTCTATTATTGTCTACTAATTCACATATCTTTCTTTACTCATCTCAAACAGTGAAATTTCAATGGCATTCTTCCTAATTACAAATAAATTGAACAATTTACTATACAACTCTACTGCGAATTTACATGTATCTAACTTTAAATATGCCATGTGATATCGGCCCCTAAAAACGGTGGTTATATGATCAGGGCCCTGTTTCACGAAATTTTAACTTAAGATAAAATCCAAATTTTAATAGATACTTCAATTTTGATTGGCTAAGCACTAAAATCAATCTAATATTATCCAATCAAATTACTAAAATTTGGATTTTATCTTAGTTAAAATTTCGTGAAACAGGCTCCTGGGGTTGTAAGTATGTATTTAATCACTGCTAACCAATATTAGTGTTAATTCTGGGGTGTAGGGTGTGTTCAACTAATCAAAGTCATGTCAAGAAATGTCCCACAAAAGTATTTGTGGTGGAATAAAAAAAACACCCAAAAATAGAAAGAGTAATCTCATTTAAATAGTCTCCCGCTTTCTATGATAGGTGGGTCATGTGTGATCACAAGAAATGTCCCACAAAAATATTTGTGGTGGAATAAAAAAAAAAAAAAAAAATAGAAAGTATAATCTCATTTAAATAGTCTCCCGCTTTCTATGATAGGTGGGTCATGTGCGATCACAAGACATGTCCCACAAAAATATTTGTGGGGAATAAAAAAAAAAATAAATAAATAGAAAATACAATCTCAATCTCATTATAGTATCTAAGTTAGCCGGGAGGTTGGGTGGCTGAATGGTTTAACGTGTGCGCATTAGATCATAAGATCTGTCATTGAGTCAAGTGGCATAGTTTTTATTACCCGTTTGTATGTGACAAGGAGTAGGGTTGCCTGTCCAACCTCATGGGTTTTCTCCGGGTCCTCCGGTGTCCTACAACAGCTCAAGACCCTTACACGCAATAATACGTAAACTCAATGGTCGAAATTAGGATTTTTCTACGTAAGCCATAGTCTTCAATGATAAGGACAATATATCTTTAGTAATGAACCTTTGTTAGCATGTGTATGAAATACTAAATTATAATGCATGTCGTGTGTCATCGTTAATTTGGCACCAGAGATTGTGTTGACAAAATATATATTATTAATGACTGTTTATCGGGATATTCAACATTCTGTAAGAGGATTATTCAATGTGACAATGACTGTTAAATTTACCTAACAAATGACAACATAGAGTTATATTCAAAGTTATATTTTAAGCATTTTCAATGAGATTTGGAAAAATTTCGAATATTTAAGCATTTTAAAGACCTAGGAAATATCTTTTTCAATTCAACGATATTCAAGGGCCACAGGAAACTTTGTTTAAAAGCAGTACATTAACAGACATACAATTTGCCTCAATAGTTTACAATTGTTGTGGCATACTGAATAGTTAGGGAAAATCTGTATATGAACAAATCTATTAATTTAAACTGAAAAGCTTAGGTATCAGCTGACTTCATTATCTGCTACAGTGATGATTAAATCCAGAAAAATATCTTGAAGAAACATACAAGAATTATGATTGTGATAAGAAATTCCTGTTTCCAACCCATCCAGAAATTTGAAGTGAGAATGATGTGACTACATGTACTTCCCGCGATAACTTTTATAAGTATCTTTTTGTCTATTGCTGCTATCCATGTGTACTGTAATTCAAGGAGTATTTGTGTAATGAAAGTGTAACATATATAAATCAGGAGGTATGCTGCTTGATAAAATGTGATAATCCACCCACATTTTTAATTAATATGAGATTTTTTTTTTAACAAACTAACAATAATTTACAGATGTTCATCAAGCACAAGGATAATATCATAAACTAACTAATAAAGTCAGACAGTAGGATTAAGATTTAATGCCATAAACTTTTGCTAAAATCAGTGATTTTACGTGCATGTAATTGTAATGCTAGCACCCAAGAATTTATTTCCAGTACTGACTTTGGTATTTGTGAATGCCTGCTAAAAAATATAGATGGTTGACTAAAAAAGAACTGTTGTTGAATATTTAGTGTTCATCGTGAGGTTTGACTTCTCCTTTGGCAAAGTATGCATTAGTTCAGACTTTTGTTAAAAACTTAGCTTGTGTGAAATAGGCCTTTCTTTAGCTTATTCATATAAATAGATGACAGAAGTATTTATAAGTTCTAGAGGTGTTAAGTCCAATAAACTTGGCAAAACTGTCACACAGTGAAAACCACAAGTTAACTGACCTCTCTCACTGGAGTGTACACTCTCTCATACATACAACCTTACATTAAAGGGACAACACATATAGTATCATCATTACTATATGACATCCCCCTCGCTTAAAGCAAAGGCCTGCAAAATGTGGTGCAATACAACTATATTTTAAAAGAAAGCAAACTAAAATAACAAACATTTATACATGGAACTATAATACATGAATACAATTTGAATTGTTTGCATGGGTAGAGCAACAGGACCCCTGTTCCCAAAACTAATTTTTGTCCGTAAAAAGAAATTATTTTCGAGCCAAAATCAGTAATTAATGGGCATCAACACAATTTTCAAGAATTTACATTGACCAATATTGAGATAGATAGTTCAAAACTATGAACAACACTGTACACCTCTGTCTGTAATCTACAACAGTCTTGTGTGATTCTACATCACTAGCAAGTATATAATGTGATATTTACCTGCAAAATTATTGAGTGTGAAGTCTGCTGGTTGATTATATCTCCTCATATTGTATTCATTAGAATGTGTCTGTCTTAATACAACTTGTGGATGTTCCGATCCTAATACAATGTCTTGCTACAAAATAATAATATTTATGATTAAAGGGCCATTAGGTAAGATTAACTTTAGATAAAGAGCTGACAGTTCTCGCTGTAATAGTTAAAAAATAGTTAAACATGCATTATGCAAGAGCTAAATCTGCCTATCGCAGGTCTTTCTTTAGGCCTGAAATCTTAACTAAATTTTTAATTAGACATTAATTAACTTATCCAGACCATAATCAACTCTCGATGTCAAGGCTAGCCTTCGATATCGACTGGATTAGAATCCTATATGCTGCAAACGCTCATTGATAATTAAATCAAAACAGTGGATAATCGAGACTATGCTTTTTAACATACTAACTTTAGTAATGATGAACGAGGCTAGGCGGAAATTTACAAAGCTGATATCTCGGTTCATAGCGGACCAATTTGACTGAAATTTTCAACAAATTACCTTTTCATTATCTAGTTTTTAACTATTATAGCGAGAACTGTCAGCTCTTTAATCTCCCATAATGTATCTTTAATGAAAACAAAATATGATGAAAATTTCAGTCAAATTGCTTCGCTCTGAACAAAGATATTAGCCATTGAATAGTTGAAAAATAGTTAATGAAAACAAAATATGATGAAAATTTCAGTCAAATTGCTTTGCTCTGAACAAAGATATTAGCCATTGAATTTTAGGCTGGTCTTGGTCGTCATTACTGACTTTAGGATGATAACAAACAAAGTCTTGATTATTCATTTTATGTTAAATTATCCATCACAAAATGTATTTAAATCTAGTAAATATTGCAGGCTAAAAACTCTTGAATAATGCATGTTTAAACAAGAGGTCTAAAAGAGCTGTAACTGACCATCAGTTAAGAATACGAGCCACTGGAACATTGTTTGAACAAATCTGAATAAGCATCACCCAAGCAACATATATCTGCCATCACACAGGATAGAAAAAAAGAAGTCGAAAACATCTAATAAAAATATGTTCATTCAATGTGTCAAACTCAATTCCTTTGGAACCAAGTAACTTTATTTGATCAAATAAGACAAGTATATAATTCTACATGGTTTGTTTAGACGAAGTTGAGAATACAGATCAACATCTACAAACACTGTTTGAAATCCATCAAGCAGTTTAAGTAAAGTCAGAAGTACACATTTTTGCCAAACCCATTTGACCAAACCTTAATTACAGTAACAACTGCAACCAAAGCAATATTCATACCAAAGATCAGAGAGCTTTCAGAGAAGAAGACAACAATGTTTAAATTGATTCTGTGGAGCCCACCCAGTCCTTTCATTTTAACAAACTTTAATCTTTATTATCTAAGGATGGTTCCTCCAAATGTTAAAGAGGATTTTTGAAGATTACCTACATTTCCTCGCTAAGGCAGCTCTACCCAATCCCTAAAATAGCAAGCATCTTCAATTGAATAAATTTGAGTAAACAGCACCATGGCAATATACCTATTGAACAGAATTTTGTTGCAATTCATCAAGCATTTTAAAATGACTTAATATTTAGGGTTCTACATCACCAGGGCCCTGTTTCTTGAAATCTTAACTAAAGATAAATTTCAAATTTTAGTAGATACTTCAATTTTGATTGGCTAAGCACTAAAATCAGTCTAATATTATCCAATCAAATTACTAAAATTTGGATTTTATCTTAGTTAAAGTTTCGTGAAACAGACCCCTGGACTACAGACAAGCCACTTGAAATGATTTGTTAATATAACCAATCAGAAGACAGACAGGAGAGAATCTTAAATCTTACCACATACACAATAAAATCAATCAGAGCTGCAGGACTGCAAGTTGGGGGGAGAAACTTACTCAAAAAGTTTGATCATCATCTTGTTTAGACATAATTTAGAGCAAAATTTTATTTATATACTATTACTAGCTGTACCGCGGAGATTCAAATTTTAGCTCCGATTATATTTTAAAGAAATCGCATGTTAAGTACAATATTGTAAACTTGAATCTCTTAATAGGCATATTGGTCAAAAATGTTCCAATTCTGGTCAATATTCCTTTGATCTACATATATGCTGCTCCCTACATAGCCTCTATCATCCAGAAAAATATTCTACAATAATAATAGGTCATCGGCTAGATTATCCGGTCTTTTATATTATCATAGACAAAGTCTAAGGGAGGTAATTAGTCCTAAAACAAGACATTGATGCCCATAAATTTAAATTTAAGAATGCAATTTCAAAAAATCCATTTGATTGCATTGCCAGTTCAATATCCAACACTCTTAATTTTTTTATTGTAAAATTTCTCTCTTCATGGGTCATATATATGTTTTTTAAATTAATCCTAATTCGTCGTCATGTTTCATGTTTGTCTATATTAATCATAATTAATGCAAGAATTATGGGATTTATTGTGGGAAGAGGCACAACTCTTACTTGACTTGGTCAAAGATAATGGCTAATTAACCACATTAAAAACCAAACCGGTTAAGCATGGGCAATGAACTTTTCGTCAAATATTGGCAACTGTCCCAGACCCTTCATACATTGAAGACTTGGAGGTTCTGGGTGACCGGGACTACATCCTACAATGTATGTAAAAAAAAACTTACTGTCATCTTCATGTTTCAAAAAATCTAATTGAATACAAGATGAAATATTATCTAGCATTTATATTTTGATTTTGTTGTCTAAATTAAATTTTAACCTGTAAGAAATTTTATATTTTCCGAAATTAAAAATCATGCACAGTTACTGTAGGAGTGAATGTCTTTTAAATTTCCTTCTCACCTCTCTATGTAATGATGTTAGTTTACTACGTGGTTTGTTGTAATTAAACATTATTCAAATGTTTATTCATGTCTTCTTCTTCTTCTTCTAAACATCAGATTTCTATATTATCCTGAATAAACCAATCTTTTCCATACATCTTCTTTTAAGGAAAAGTTTCTGTAGAAAGAAAACAGATTAGCTAAATTACTATTAAACTCCAAAGTACTTACTATGGGAAAGCAATCTTTATAATTTTGTTATATTATTCGTAAAATGTAGACATGTTAAAATGGCTTAAAGTTACAATTTCATATTTTCTAAGAAAGTCAAAACATAATTATTTCTATGTCTTTTGCTCAATAGGTTGTCAACTCACTATTATACGATCATAGGTGTCATTCTCACACTTAAAACTCATTTACACCGGAAATAATAACACAATTACCACCCAATTACCTGCCTTGTTTTCTATTCTCCACCATAGAGTAGCTTTTTTCAAACGTTTGAATGATATCTTTGCCAATTTCTCAACTGGCAATAGTGAATTATAGGAGTAATAGGATTATTCTTTAACAAGGTAGGACTGTTTATAGATACCATCTATTTTAAGGCTTTATTTTAATAAATTTTAAAAATATAACTTAAAAATATGAAATTGCAACTTTAAGCAGAGCAGTTTGTGGTTTACAAATAGGCCCAATACACATCAACTGTTCAAGCACTGACCCACCCAATGATACAGCTGAATAAATACAATATTTTTCACCTATCTAATCTCTTTATGTTTCGCACAAAGGAATCATTTCTTGCAACATCTAACACTAATTTATAATAAGTCAACACTATTTTCACACAGAAATTTGTGATTAAAAAAACATGAGGTCTGCACATGTTCAAGTCTCTTAATGGCTGATCAGTTCAAACACATTTTGTGTATGTTTTTAATCGCAAAATTCTACTTGAAAATATAGTTGAATTATTATAAATTTGTGTTAGATGTGGCGAAAAATGATTCCTTTTGAGGAAAAATAAAGAATCACGTTGAAAAAGAGAAGACAAGGATTAAAAAATAGCCTTAGATTAGGACGCATAGGAACGGTCAGCAGACAGCATCCTATCAGATATCGCTCCTAAAGAAACTATTACCCCCCCCCCCCTAATGAAAACTGGTATATGCAATGCAGTGTGATATGAGGGAAAATTTGCCCAGACAGCAGCGCTAAATACGGCCTACTCTTGTATTGAATTCCAACTGCCAAGGGATCTTTCACGTGCACGCTAATGTGTACACAGGACTTTGTTTTTTCATCCCAAGCGAACGATAAGATATCACTATAAAGCACATTGATTTCTCTTTCCAAATATTTAAATAATTTTCTGGCACATTTATATTTACATAGTTTGAAAAAATGAAATGGAGTTTAATGTCCTACTGTTCTGGTCCGACCGGGCTAATGAAGACAGGCATACGATATATAGTGTACTATGACTATGAAAGATATTTTCCTCGGGCAGTGGCACTATCACCTACTCTTATATCAAATTCCAACTGCCAAGTGATCTTTTACGGGACTTTGTGGTTTTTTTATCGCATCCGAAGTACTAGACAGCTGTCCTTGTCAGGCCCCCCTTCCTGCACCACTGACAAGGTGAAACCACGTCGGAAAATCACGATGAAATTTCTCGGCCAATGCAGGGATCGAACACGCAACCTTCAGGCTAGCGAGCTAGTGTCTTACCTACTTAGCCAAAGCAAAGTTGAAGTAAGGTCGTAGCGATAGAGTGGTATATGAAGTAAAAGTGTGGGGCTTATTGAAGGTTCAGATTAGCCATACCAACCGTGCACATGATTTCACAGAAGTCATAGTCATCCAGCGAATTCCTTACTGATTGCATGCTAGCGTGATTCACCCTTACTGCATGGTGACTGATTGTATGCCAGCTTGATCTCTGCCCCTTCTACTGACCTTGACCTTGTAGATTGATTGCGTACATTATTGATATCTGTTTTAGTAAAGACTTTTCTCTGTATGTAAATGAGATTCGTCATAGATCCCATTTAAGGTATATGTTCTAATATTAAAGGGGGTTGGATGAAATAATATGACTATAAATGTCGATATTATAGCAATGTATGAATGCAAGTATACAATTACTAAGGTCTTGTTTATACGGAGTTTCAGCTATTATTATCCCAAATACATTATGCAATTACTGTCGTGAATAGAGTATGCATAAACTAACATGTTTGTTGTTGAAAAGACGACTATCCGTTCGACCTAACCGTGGCCGGTTCATTTCAAAATGGATTAAGAACCCTGGTTGGATCGCCGAATGGTTAGTGCATGCACGTTTTATCACCAGGTCTGTCATTGAGTCAACTGGCATGGTTTTGATTCTCCCGTTGTAGGTGACAAGGAGTAGCATCGCTTGTCCAACCTCGTCGGTTTTCTCCAGGTCCTCTGGTTTCCTCCCACTGCTAAAGACCCCTACGCGCAAGAGAATTATTGAAATAAAATTGAACCATATGTTAGTCCCGAAATGACCTGGTTTGTGTTGAGCGGACATTAAACCCCATCTATTTATACTGTATTTGTATTATCATTGAAAAGTGTATACTGTATTTTAACAGTCGGTCAGTGATGTCCAGAGTAGTATTGTGGAGCAATGGAAATTGCAAATTGTAAAACTAAAATACATATTTTGAACTGCTGACAAATATGCAGTTTGTATAGTGGACATTGAAATAATAATATGGTATTGATAGGACAGGTATTTAGGGAAATTTTTTGTAATGTTTACTCAAATTCTCAATAACGATAAATAATAATGATTGCTTTGGTGACATCGGCGTACTCATTCTCTATTTGAAATGCTCAACTGTATTGGTCTATCATACCTACGGTTACGGACATGAATGGTCTTCGTACAATATCTAACGACTGAACTCCTGTTCGTACGCCGGGTAGAAAATAAACATAAAAGATGAATTTCTGTATTTACTTTTCAGCCATCTTGAAACTAAAGACGCGCAGTAAATAACCGTTCGGCAAACTCCGGTACATACAATCGATCAAACGGCGGAATCATTAATGGAAAATTGAAGACGATCAACAGGGTCACGCGAAACAGTTTAGCTGCCTGGTTCAAGTGGGCATACATTTTGACTACAGTGGCAATACCCTGCACTAGTTTTTTTTTTCTTTTTCTTTTATTACACTATAAAAGTATCTATATATAAAGGCTGAAATGGTATATTCTCAGTTCTATATAGATGAAGGAAAATAAGGTTTCATGAAGTTCTATAAAGATTCGAATTGTTTCTAAGGTTCTTTAAATAATAATTGCATGACAAAACCAATTCAAATAATGTTAAAATGGCAAACATCATAAAAGCGCTGAAACATCGAATTAGCATAAGGGAAAGGTATGTGTATAAGCTACATACTACGTTTCATAAAGATATTTTGAATGTAAATATGCATACTGACTGACAGAATGAACTTAAAACAAAGGGAAGTCCACCCGACGAAACCGAAAATCTTGGGTCAGAAAATTTAACCTTTGCCCGGTTGTCTCCACTTGAAGCGACCGAAAGTCTGACCAACGTACTTGGCGACCTTTCTTGTCAAATGTGTATGTATAAGGGGTTTGGCATTAAGGGACTTTGTAAAGTAATGGTTCATTCAAAAAATAGGTTAAATTCTGACCTATGAATTATTCTAACCCGAACGTGTCCACATACCGACAGCACATCCTGTTATTTGCAGTGTCAAAAGAACAAGATTTGAAAAAATTGTCTCCGAATAATTTTCTGAAAAAGTTAAATGTTTCATATATGTAACAGGGTCATATTTTGGGACTCTGTCAATTAATGTTGGTGAAGAATGTCCTGATCAGTGTCTTGATTGTTGGAAGTTTTTAATAAGTGAGTTTATAGTTTTGGTTGTGAGATAATGTAAATTCATTAAAATGTTTTGGGGGATGGATTTTCAGTTGTATGGGTCTGGAATTGTATTGTCCGGATTATGGTGTTTTATTTTAGTGGTTGAAATGTCTTAGTTCTTATATGGGTTTACTTTTAATATTTTTTGGTATAGTTGAAAGGATAACTCGTTGGACTCTTTATAGTTCTGAAGGTGGTCTCTTTCTGAAATATTGTTTATCAGGTGATTAGTAATTCTTTGTCCTGGTTGGTTATTCAGAAGTTTAGCTGGGATAAAACTAAATTACACGCATGCATCAGTACCACATGTTACAGATTTAGTGAAGGTCAATACCGGCTCTTTTCCACAAATGGGTAAGCTATTTAATTTAACTTTCTTGTAATAGATGACTGCAAGTGGACTGTGAGTTTCATGAGTGTTTGATATATAATTATATATGTAATTCAAATACTGTAAGGTAAAAATTGTAGGATGTGTAGCCAATAGAACTGTTGGTTACGAATATATGGATAATGGCAACTATTGTATTTTCAGGGCCAACTTGTCGAGCATAAATGTATTTTGTGTTATAGTTATGTGTAGTACCAACAGAAATGGTGTTTAATGGTTATGGTGAATTGAAATACATCTAGATCGACCAACATCGACTACGCGCTTACGCGTTTCATTTAATTGTTTTAAACTGTATCATGTGTCATTTGTGGATTATATAAACTTATTTAAACCTTATCGTGTTGTCAATCAAGAAATCTATTTTCCCGAACTAAGCAGGTTCAATCTATCAACTTTACCACACCATTGCAGGTGATGGAAAGGGTAGGTCTGCAATAATGGAGCCCCCAGGGAGGAGTAGATTTTCTTGGTTGTACCAGCAACAAGTTGAACTGTTTAGTTTTCAATTAACTTATCGTTAGACTTTAAAGTGAATCCGATGGCGTTTAATTACTGACATTCAAATTTATGTGCACATTATCATCAAGCTTGAATTCTCGTGACTTTGTGACAGTGTTTAACCACTGGAACTGAAATTATAACAGATTCTGGATGAAGATTGGAACTGTGTAACAGTGAATATTGAACATTAATATTATGAACTATTGATTAATTTAGTGTTAATTTGATTAATTTAGTGTTAATTTGTTTGTTTTCATTTATTTTTAGTGTCGGTAAACCTGGTATGTATGGTTGTAAGTATGGATGTTGACAGCACTAATAAATAAATAGGTCAAGTTTAAATAAGTTAGGGCATAAAATTCCGTAACTATTGATAATCTTAGAACATCATTCAATACACATTGCATTATACTAAAATATATAACAGTTATCCCAGTAACACTATAACTTGTATTGTCTTTATTTTATCAACAGTGGAGTTTTTTATGTAGAGTTTAGAGTAGTTTGGTCAGTTGATTGGTTTGAATATGTCGGAGGAAGAAGTTGTGGTCTTGGGTAACACACTAAGAAAGTTGGGTCTTTTTCCAAAGCGTATAGGTAAGACTGAAGATGACGTTGCTGAGTGGATGGAAGATGTTTTGAAATCTAAAGGTAAGTGGCCGGTTAAATCGGATGATGAAACAGAGTCGTCTACTAAATCAAGACCACCAGTTAATCCGATGCCGAAGTTGTCAATGTTTTATGGTGAACCAGGAAAAGGTGAAGTTAGTTACGACCTTTGGAGATACGAAGTAGATTGTTTAATTTCAGAAGGTGTATATGATAACCATGTAATACTGTTGGCTATTCGCCGATCACTTAAAGGGGAGGCCGGTAAGGTTATAATGCGGTTAGGTCCGCATGTTGATGTTAAAACTGTCTTAGCCAAATTGCATAGTGTTTACGGTACATGTGAAGAAGCAGAATCTTTAATCGGACTCTTTTACAGTGCTAAACAATATCCATCTGAAACGGTTACAGATTGGGCATGCCGGTTAGAAGATATATTCGCAAGAGTAACTCGAGAGGGTAGTCCAGATCCTAAAGAATCCGATGAGACATTAAGGAATGTATTTTGGCGTGGATTGTTGCCACACTTACGTGATTTGTCTGCTCACAAATATGATAAATCAACAAGTTTCGACACACTACGTGTTCAACTTCGCCGTATAGAGCATGATGTTAACCAACGAAACTTATCAGCGAGTACCGCTACTTCGAAGCCAAATCCTTTTAACATGATACATACAAAGTCTTCTAATTCTGAATTTCAGGAACTTAAAGGGATAGTTCACAGTATTTCTTCACAAGTTAGTGGATTGAAGGATCAAGTTTCGCAATTAGCTTATAAAGTTGACAGACCTAAGGTTCCACGATGGCAGTCACAAGGAAATGATTCAAGAGGTGAGATGTCAAATAATTTTAGTAGTAATAACCGGGATAATCGGCGTAGTAGTCAAGGACCGGGACCCAAGTGTTGGGCTTGTGGTCAGTACGGTCATATTAGGTTGGGTTGCAGAGCAGCATTTAACCAGAATCGTTCTTTAAACGTTCACAACCTCAGGCCAAGGGAAGCGCCCTGGGGTACTCCACGCAGAGACTTCCCAGAGCGACGTTGAAATCGAATTTTGTAGTTGGTGAACCTAATGAAGCCAATGTTAAAGTTGAGGGAAATTGTTGTACTGCACTTTTAGATACTGGATCAACTGTGTCTACTGTAAGTGAAGAGTTATATAATTCTAAATTAAAACATTTACCTTTACAACCGCTTAAAACTATGTTGGATATAGAATGTGCTGATGGTAAACCATTGCCGTATAAAGGATATATTGAAGCAGATTTACAGTTTTCAGAATTGACAGATGAAACAATAACTTGTATTTTATTAGTAGTTCCGGTGAGTAGATATAATTCATTGGTTCCGGTTTTACTTGGAACAAATGTATTGACTCTTCTGATGAAACAATGTAAAGATGAACATGGGAAATCTTTTCTCCAAAAAGCGAAATTAACCACTTCTTGGTATTTATCTTTTCGTAGTATGGATTTATCAGAAAAAGAATTAGTCAAACGAGATTTCAGTTTAGGAATAGTGAAAAGTGCCTCAGTCAATAGGATACTAGTTCGTCCAAATTCTCGTATAACGTTACCATGTTATGTTGATAAAAAGTTACGATACCCGAAGGTGTCGGTGATGGTACACCCATGTCAACGTTCCAGTATTTCATCTGATTTAGATGTTTCTCCATCCATAATGATGTATGATTACAATAATACAGATTATATTTCAGTTAACGTTTCAAATGTGTCTACAAATACTATTGTTATTTCACCCAAAGCTATTGTGTGTGAACTACAGCCGGTAAATATTGAAGATAACGAAGTTACTTCAGATGGATCCAATGCCTCGGTCTTAAATAAAGTAGAAATTGACGAAAGCGATTTATCAGAGGAAGAGATAATTCAAGGTAAGAATCTGTTGTTAAGTTTTGACGATATTTTCGCACATAATGATCTGGACTTGGGACATACATCCAGAGTACAACACAGAATTGAACTTATAGATGAACAACCGTTTAAGCAACGGCACCGCCGTATACCTCCATCGATGTTTACTGAAGTAAAAGATCATTTAAAGCAGTTGTTAGCATGTGGTGTTATAAGAAATTCACATAGTCCATGGGCATCAAACGTGGTACTTTGTCGTAGAAAGAACGGTAAATTACGCATGTGCACTGATTTCAGACAATTGAATAATAGAACGATCAAGGATTCGTACGCTCTTCCCAGAATTGATGAGTTATTGGATCATTTAGCAGGTAACAAATTTTATTCAAAGTTAGATATGAAGTCCGGATATTACCAGGTCGAAGTTGCCGAAGAACATAAGGAGCGTACCGCTTTCACAATTGGTCCGCTTGGTTTTTATGAGTATAACAGACTTCCTTTTGGTCTTTGTAATTCTCCCGCGACGTTTCAGAGGCTTTTAGAAGATTGCTTAGGAGATCTTCATTTGACGATATGTGTAGTGTATATTGATGATTTGATTATTTTTGCAGATTCATTCGAGGAGCATCTACAGCGCTTAAATAAGGTTTTAGAGCGTTTACGTCAGTGTAATTTAAAATTAGCACCTGATAAATGTAGTTTCTTTAAAAGACGTGTAAACTATGTTGGACATGTTATCTCTGAAGCGGGTATTGAACCAGATCCAGAGAAAATTGAGGTGATCCAAAAATGGCCACGCCCATTGAATTCTGTCGAGGTAAGAAAATTTCTTGGATTTGCTGGTTATTATCGTCGTTTTGTGAAAGATTTTTCGAAAATATCAAAACCTTTATCTATTTTGATGCCCACAACGGGTAAGAAAAATAAAAGTAATGTTTCCGTCAAGTGGAAGTGGGATATTGAGCAGGAAAATGCATTTTGTGAATTAAAGGATCATTTGTGTAGTTCTCCAATTCTTACAAGCTGTGACTATACGTTACCATTCGTTTTACATATTGACGCTTGTCAAACTGGTCTGGGTGCAGTTCTTTATCAGAAACGAGATAATTTATTGAAAGTTGTGGCTTACGCGAGCAGAAGTGTGAATAAATCGGAACAAAATTATTCTGCTCATAAATTGGAATTTTTAGGGTTAAAATGGGCCGTTACAGAAAAGTTTCATGATTATTTGTATGGGAACAAGTTTGTGGTGTATACCGACAATAATCCATTAACCTATATTTTGACTTCCGCTAAATTAGATGCAACAGGTCATAGATGGCTCGCCGCTCTTTCTGCGTATGATTTTGAAATAAAATACAGACCCGGGAAAAATAATTTGGACGCCGATTTATTGTCAAGATTACATAAAGAATCGGAATATATTTCACATGAACAGGTACATGTAATTTGTAATTCTATTCAGCCGAGTAATTATGCCGAATGTTTAAGTATATCACCAGAATTAGTGCCGGAGGTAAATTTAGGTCTAAATGGTATGACACCACGTGATTGGAGAAAGGAACAAGCAAAAGATGCCTCTATATTGTCTATTCTTAAATATTTAAGGTCGGGAATAAAGCCATTTGACAAGGAGTTCAACAAAGAGGTCCAAGTATTATGTCGTCGTTTAGAACACTTAAAGCTGAAACAGGGAGTTTTATATCGATCTGTGGAACATGAAGGGGAGATAATTGAACAACTCGTACTTCCAGGTCATTATAGGAAATTAGCATTTCAGGCTCTTCACGATGATCTTGGTCACATGGGTAGAGATAGAACTATGGTATTAATGAGGGAACGATTTTATTGGCCTGGTATGGCAAGTGATGTTGAACTTTGGATCAAGAATTGTGAACGTTGTTTGAGACGAAAATCTCCTACAAATATCCGAGCCCCTTTGGTGAATATAGAAACTACTCACCCCCTTGAAGTTGTTGCGATGGATTTTCTAACACTAGAACCATCTAAAGGTAATTATCAGTATATTCTAGTTATTACAGATCTGTTCACAAAATATGCTCAAGCAATACCTACACGGAATATGACAGCTCGCACAACGGCTGAAGTATTTTTCAATAATTTTATAGTTCATTATGGTTTACCAAGTCGGATACATTCTGATCAAGGAGCTAATTTTGAGAGTAAAATTATTAAAGAATTATGTAGTTTAGTAGGTATGGATAAATCCCGCACCACAGCTTATCACCCGATGGGTAATGGGCAGTGTGAAAGATTTAATCGGACACTTTTGAATATGCTGGGTACACTTACGCCGGAGAAGAAAAATGATTGGAAAATACAAGTAGCACCTCTTGTACATGCATATAATTGCACACGACATGAAACCACTGGATTTTCACCTTTCTATTTAATGTTTGGACGCCACCCTCGTCTTCCAATAGATTTAGCGTTTGGAGTGAGTCGAGAAGTGTCTAATGTGTCATTACATTCGTATGTAAAAGCGTTAAAGGAACGGTTACAACGTTCTTATGAATTAGCGATTAAATCATCAGAGAATTGTAAAGAAAAACAGAAGACAAAATATGATCGGAAAGTTAAAGGTATTCGTCTTGATATTGGTGATCGTGTTTTAGTACGTACTTTAGCGTTTCAGGGAAAACACAAATTAGCTGATCGATGGGAACCTGGCGTTTACATTGTTGAGGATCAACCTAATTTGGAAATTCCTGTTTTTGTGGTCAGACCAGAGTCTGGGCGTGGACGATCGCGTACTTTACATCGAAATAATTTGTTATCAATCAATAGCGTTGAACCCGTGTATTTTCCGACTCCAAAACCGAGAAAGCGAAAAATAGTAATTGAGTCTAAAGTAGCTGCGGAAAAATGTGTTGAATTAGATTCAAGTTCTGATGAAGAATTTAGTTATGTGGAAGCCAATGATCCTGTAAATGAGAATTACCCGGAGGTTATTCTTACGGGAGGAGGGGAAGGTGATCATGAAATTATCGAGGATATTGTTGAGGGGGATCACAATACCGAGATATTTCATGGGGCATCTAATGACGCATCTGTAAGTAATGAAAATACTGAGGTAAAATCAATTGAAGTTAATGTTTCAGGTGACGCCGTAGATAATAATCCAAGTCCTCTACCGGCAGATGTATCTATTGAAACAAGACCTCGCCGAACATGTAACCAACCTCAATGGATGCAGAGTGGTGATTTTGTTATGGCTCAAATTAATAATCCGTCAGATTGGTATGAGAAAGCTAACTATATTCATTCATTACATCTTTCAGGTTCTTTAAGCAAAATGGCTCCAGAGGTTAGTACGGCATTGTTGTCGTTAATTACTGGTAAGTAAATGACGGGACGTCATTTTTACGGTGGGGGGAAGTATGTAACAGGGTCATATTTTGGGACTCTGTCAATTAATGTTGGTGAAGAATGTCCTGATCAGTGTCTTGATTGTTGGAAGTTTTTAATAAGTGAGTTTATAGTTTTGGTTGTGAGATAATGTAAATTCATTAAAATGTTTTGGGGGATGGATTTTCAGTTGTATGGGTCTGGAATTGTATTGTCCGGATTATGGTGTTTTATTTTAGTGGTTGAAATGTCTTAGTTCTTATATGGGTTTACTTTTAATATTTTTTGGTATAGTTGAAAGGATAACTCGTTGGACTCTTTATAGTTCTGAAGGTGGTCTCTTTCTGAAATATTGTTTATCAGGTGATTAGTAATTCTTTGTCCTGGTTGGTTATTCAGAAGTTTAGCTGGGATAAAACTAAATTACACGCATGCATCAGTACCACATGTTACAGATTTAGTGAAGGTCAATACCGGCTCTTTTCCACAAATGGGTAAGCTATTTAATTTAACTTTCTTGTAATAGATGACTGCAAGTGGACTGTGAGTTTCATGAGTGTTTGATATATAATTATATATGTAATTCAAATACTGTAAGGTAAAAATTGTAGGATGTGTAGCCAATAGAACTGTTGGTTACGAATATATGGATAATGGCAACTATTGTATTTTCAGGGCCAACTTGTCGAGCATAAATGTATTTTGTGTTATAGTTATGTGTAGTACCAACAGAAATGGTGTTTAATGGTTATGGTGAATTGAAATACATCTAGATCGACCAACATCGACTACGCGCTTACGCGTTTCATTTAATTGTTTTAAACTGTATCATGTGTCATTTGTGGATTATATAAACTTATTTAAACCTTATCGTGTTGTCAATCAAGAAATCTATTTTCCCGAACTAAGCAGGTTCAATCTATCAACTTTACCACACCATTGCAGGTGATGGAAAGGGTAGGTCTGCAATATATAGCCTCGCACATTGATAAATAGCCTACAAATTTGAGATATTTACGCGCCCCCACAGCCATTTTTATACCGATACTTGAATGTGTCGGATGCCCCGGATTGATGTTCTACCAAAATGATTCCAAGTGCCGCTTTAAAGTTAGATGCAAATCTGTAAGAATCTCTATGTTAGAAATTGATAGTATGTCGTCGAACAGATACTACATTCTAAGATACAATTATGCATCGTTAAAAATTGTCTGGTTTTAAAAGTCATCGTAGACTCGATTGTCTACCTAGCGAAATTTAGTGAGTATTGCCACTGGTTGACGGAATCTAGAGTATGAACTTTGATCCCAATTATTTAATTCCAATCCGTTTCTCACCTTGGTATTATTATATCTACTGAAAGAGAACCGATTTCAGACGAGCTATTTGATAATCTCGGTAACGAACAAGGACGTAACAGACTTTAGACATATTATACTTATAGGCCTAGTCACAGTTTGATGTTATTTCTGAAATATTTTCCACGTTACAGGCGCCTGTGCCTTGAATAGACTCACATTTGCGTGAACGGAACAGAACATTAGACTCGAACAATATGCCTATATATTGACAAAGCGTTATAATGCCATCGACTGGACGCCGGTCCTTGCCAGGCCCCCATCCTGCACCACTAACAAGGGTAAACTCCAGGCTGAAACCTTTGTACAGTCTGTCGGCCGATGACACACTCAATAGTGCTACTACAAACTGGGCGATTCACAATAACCGTGAATATGATAGTGGTGAGAGAGCTACTGGTATAAGATCACAGATCAGGAGTGGAAGAATGATGATATAATGGAATCGAGAGCCGAGGGCGCGAAAACATTTCAGACGGCTACGTATAATATTTATGTAACAGCTTTTGTAAATATGTAATTTGGTTGGGACTGGATCTGAGGGGGCGCTTACTTGATCTCATGGGGCAGGGGGGGGGGCTGCCCCTCACCCGCCCTAAAAATCCACGCCCGTCCTACAGTTTACGCCTAATGTATATAGCAACCCACCCACTGTCATCCGGTTATTCATTGAAGTTAATAATGGTTTATTATTTGTTCACATATAGGCCGAGTAAACACTTGTGTTCAGATTAAAATTCTCAACGTGAACAAGGAAGATCTTTTTTTTTTAACATGTTTAATGGTCATAGATAAATTTGAAATCCTTTATCCTGTTGTCATAATCGAACATTGTACTTAAACCTACTTTCGCAATCTCAATTTGCATATTTATAAAGACATATGAACGACATTTTAGTTCAGCTGGGCGCTCCTGTATAAATAATAAGGTTGAAGAATGCAGCTTTATCTGGTGTGAACAGACAGTCCGTGTAATCAAGGTTAGGATCCCGGATGTTCACAACAAGGAGACACAATACTCTTACCCCGTGAATAACACGAAGTTTAAATATTTCTATAGAGAGGGTGGCTGTGGTTCCAAGAATTAAAATTATCACATCCGTTTCTAATTTCTAGAATATTCTGATTGGGGACTTCCCAATGAACGTTCAACTACAGCATGAATCTGAAAATAAACCAGACAGTTTTTGATGTTCATATCTAAGTATACCTGGATAAACACAGGGGCGGATCCAGGAGTTTTTGGCAGGAGGGGGTTTGCCAGTCTCCTGTTAAGGACATTCGATGCCATTATCGTCTCTAAATTACGTAGGCATACATACACGCTGATTTTTTTTTTTAAAGAGAGAAATCCAACACCCTTTTGACGTCAATTTTTATAATGAATTAATAGAATCGCTGATGGAAAGCATTAATTTTCGTATCACATAATATATATGTCTATATCATTATCTAGCGCTTTGAATGCCCCCCCCCCCCGACTCGCCCCTGCAAAATCGACATGTCCTCATGCTGGCCAAGATAACGTACCGTAGAAGTTTCTAAAATAATTCTCGATTGTTGCAGTTTGAATTTTGGTGTTTTGTCTGTTAATTAGCAAAGGAAAACACAACACAACCTAGACGATTCAAAATGTCAAAGTCAATGACAAGACCCTTTGTTGCGACATAAGCAAACAACATATACCGAGTATCCAAATTCACCCCAATGACAAGATCAAAACAATACGATCAGCTATGTGAACATGTCACATTAGCCTACATCATCACACATGAGTCAAGCTACAAGTGACATCAGGTGTTCCGGAAGTAGTGCTGACCGAGTTCACAACAGATCAACCGAATAAAAAAGAATTTTGCACGTATCCAAATAGATGTGTAATTCATCATTATACTAATAGTAAGTAAACGGGTACTGCACCACATATAATTTACACAAAACCAAATCTACGGACAAGACACGATACGCAGAAATCACAAACAAACGTACACATCAAATTAAGTGAATGGATCCGGGGGCTAGCCGTAATTAAGCGTTGTACAGTCCCGGGCCTGTAGTTATACAGACTTCACCTAAAATTAAAAACAAACAATTCAGGAATATAACCCAGAAAAAAAACACTGTGTAATACCAGCACGAGTGCTATATGCCACATGAAATATAAATGTAAGCATATTGAAGTAACACTTTGGACAGTGATTTAAGGTATTATAAACGGTGAAAGTATTCTTCGTCTCCATACAGTATTGTTTACATTGTATTCCTGTTGATAGCATCGTTTGTCACGCAGTTAGTTTTTCTGCAATATTCTGCTATGCACTGGTTAATTGTGCATAATAAAATCGTCAGCCATGACGTAACGTTATGTAAACATAATTATTTGGTCAAAGTTGGAGTTTTGTTTTAAATGTAACGATATTGTTACGCAGTTAGCTATTGGTTGTTAATCGGACCATTGACCAGTTATAATTTGGAACAGAAATTTGCTTCCATTAAAACAGTGTTTAGTGGGATTAGCTCTAATCAAACGAAACACTGCGAGTTGTATATCAATGACTGTTTACACATTTTTGTTATATAACTAAAGAAGCTCGTGCTTTTAAACTTTGTTGAGCCAAAATAAAATCGCCTCATATTTTCATGTCGCTGAGCATAAAGGTTGCACTTGGTGTGTCCCTGTTTTATTTATTTTGTCATATTTAAAAGTTCTTATTTGTTACATAAACCAAAGTTTATGTTTTATTTGCCTCTATTTTTAAATCACTGTGCAAACAGTTGTATTTCTGTACATATTTAGTCAACTACAGTGGAATTCCAAGTCTTTGGGCGAAGATGGTCTGCACCGCGAGCCATACGAGTCATGAGACTGACTCGTTGACCAAGCACAAATTATAGAAGATAGTTTACGTCAAAGGAATTTTACATGATGTAAAGGGTATAGCAAATTCGACGAGAAGCAGGTTAGACACACTTATACAGGATAGTACGCGAGCTTAAGGGAGGCCTATTGAAGATAGGTCCACATTGACCCTAGCTCTCTTCAACTGTTCACGCTAAAAATATTTTTATGGATGTGTATATATACAGTGAACAAATTGTTCAGATTAAAAATATCCTAAAATGGGCGATTGAACAACTGGCAGTCACGAGCACTTCTTTGATTGGTTAAAATAGATGTATACCCAGAAAGACGTTTCTATTCAACTGTTATTTTTTCATCGAATGCACTCAATATCAGACTAATTGTCAACACAGACGCGGTATAGACTAAACAAAAAAAAAACCCACACAGTTAAAGACGACAGTGAAAATCAATAGCGATTTTTAGGAAGAGGTAAGTAAATATCTTTATATTTGAATTATATAATTTCAATATTTTAAATCTTTAATGCTTTTTAAATTACGTATTTTATATAATTTTTCACAATACTGCAGACAGCTGTTAGGAACATAATATTCATTTTATTACCACAACGGTCATAAAGACATGCTGATATATATTTCATGATAAAAGTAATATTTCTTTATGCTGTACATATTAATTCTTTGAGAACGCGTAGCAATCTGTCTATAAATAAAATAAGTGTAATTATTGGTCGTAAAATAATTAACTCTTATTTTCGATCAAGGAATTTACCGGAATTTAGATGTTTCATTCGATAATAAAAGCTTATAACATATTGATTGCTGGTCACGATTTGTCACGAAGGGGTTTTGTCTATAACAGAGAAACCGAAGGTAGTCTAGTTAATCAGATGGATCACATGAATTATTCATAGGACTAGAGATTAAAGGTACAATACGGTTGGTATTGTTATACTTAAAATTTATTGTCCTAATTGGAGTCCTAACAAGGATGTTCCGGGTTGGAGTCCGGTTTTAGCCAAGAAAGTTGATGAGGATTTTTCATTTTCAGCGAGGTTTGCCCATGTCATTGTGCAGAACGGAGGGCACTCGAAGAACAGGGTCTAGTCGTTCGAATAATATGAAAAACCGAGGTCCGTGTACACGTTGGCTACCGGCGTGCACGCAAAAAAAACTTTTACAGTGGGACTATTCCTCATATCATACATGACGTATGCCTATCTGCTTTTGGTGTAGAAAAGAAGGACTGTAACCTCCCATTTCGTGTCTTTTCTATAAGTGAATGTTTGTTTAACCGCTGCTATGGCAAACCATTTATATTGTGGCTATAATATACAGGCATAATACTATGAGAAATGGTGCTGTACTCAATATGCTATTTTCTTTTTAGTTTTAACGGGTTTAACAGATGAGAAGTCAACACAAGTTTGTTAACGTTTAGCTGCTATTTACTTAAACATTAAAATATCGTCTGAAGTTTTTAGGGTCGCTTCCTGTTGCTGTAGTTACTGGACCAACAGGATTTTAAATTACACCGCTGTAATGAGAGTGAGAAGTGTGGTTCAACGTCCACTCGACACAAACTAGGTCATTTCGGGACTAACACCAGGGGCGGATCTAGGAATTTTGAAAAGGGGGGGGGGGCGCTGCAAAATGAAGGCATTGAACGCGGAGACGGGGCACGCCGCTGAGGGGGGGGGGGGGGTCCCAAGAAAATTATCCGTCATTTCCTTGCATCTGTAGCCATTCCAAGAGCTATTTCCCAGACTGGTGTGTTTGAGTCGATGGTTTGAGTCATTTGGGATCCCTACAACGGGTTGGGAATGGACATATTTGAGTCTGAGAAAAGGCACATTCAGCAGTAAAAAAGGGCACTGTCGAAAATTAGGCGTAGGGGGCCTCGCGCCCCCCATTGAATCCGCCTCTGAACACATGGTTCAATTTTATTTCAATAATACGCTTTAATAATAGGGGTCTTTGGCAGTGGGGGGGGGGACCAGACAGGCGACCCTACTCCTTGTCACGTACAACTGGGGAATCCGCTGTAATGATCTAAGACGCGCCGACAACGCCTACATATAAAACTGTCACTTTGACAATCACTGAAATATAATTTTTGATTACATGATATTTACTATTCAGATGAAATTGACCATAACTTGTGCACCTTCCAATCTGCTCATTCATTGGTAGCATGCAGATTTTGTAGTTTCCCTGGACAAAAAGTATTCCCACTGTAAAGTAATCCTAACATATGGAAACGTAATCCTATTTATAAGGGGGCCATGGTGGGTAAGTGGGTAAGACGCTGGCTCGCTAGTCTGGACAGCTGTCGTTACTTGGCTTGCACATAAAAGATCCCTTGGCAGTTGGAATTCGATATAAGAGTAGGCCATAGTGCCGCTGCCCGGGTAAAATTTCCCTCCTAGCACACTGTATGGCATATGCCCGTTTTCATTAGCCCGGTCGGAACAGAACAGTAGGACGGTAAACCCCATTTCATTTCATTTACTATTTATAAAATATGCCAGTCTAAAATGAAATGAACTGTACGTTAATAGGCATAATGTTGGTCTCATAGTAACTGGTCATTCAGGGTAGACGATCGACAGCATTTCCTCAATTAACACCCAACACACGATGCAATTTTATGGAAACGCAACTACTAATTTTATTTCTATGCTACAGCTATTGTTATTTTTTGATTTGATAATGATACGTTTGTTGTTGATCACATGCAGTGTAAGTGTATATTGTGTGTCTTGTCCGCGGGTTTGTCTTATAGGCGTTTGTTAATATGTGTCGCGGATCCAGAATCTCGGAAAATCAATTCTATTTTAGGTCATGATATTATTAATTATGTCTACAAAAGTGCCCCCCTTTTCAAATTATTTAGTATTTCATTGTTATTTTTATTGTATTTCTACCATCCACACATCTGTATCGTCTGCTTGATCCTCGTCAAAACGTTCCACAGTAACATTATTAGTTACAAATCCATAAAATTGTTCTCTTTTGACGTATTATGCAGTCATCCCTGCCCGTCCGTTTGTGAACACTCTAGACGTCACATTTTTTACATGATTTTGATGTAACTTCATGATGTAATTCCCCTGATTGTACACAAAAATCGCGTTTTTTTAGCTTGTGGACAACTGCTATTTGATTTTAAAAAATCGTTCAAATATATTACACTTACACCATAACTATGCTTGAGTTCGAATTTCGTGACAATCGAACCGAAACCTCTCGTCGAAATAGCCGCCCCCATTACGCAAATTGAGTAAAAGCATGTTATACGTGTACCTGGGGTTTGGACCCTCTAGATTGTGTGTGTGTGTGTGTGTCCTATTTACATGAAACAATAAATTCATGTCAAGGATCAGAATATCTTGGATGAGTTTGAATTTTGTGCGCATAATACAGCCCGTGTCAGATTTATGTTCCCTTTTGGCGCAAAATGTGAAATATATACAAAGCTTGTGGACCCCCAAAAGGCGACAATTTCGTCCGATTTTGATGTAGCTTCAAATGTATATTAAGGATTACAAGTTCTTAGATGGGTTTTGGATCTTTAGTCGCAGAGTTATTTCCCCCGTTTTCGAAGCAAAATGCGAAATATGTATAAAGTTTGTGGACCCTCTATAGGTGAATATTTTTGTTTAATCCAAACGAAAATTACATGTTCAGGAGTAAACAATCTCTGATGGGTGTTTTTGGTGTACACCAGACCTCCCGTTCCAGAGTTACCCCCCCCCCCCCCCCCGATAAAGGCTATAATATTATTAACCCTATCGATATTCAACGATCCGTGAAATTTCGTCCCGTCACTACCCTCCCCCCCCCCCCGCTCTTTCCGAAAACCTTATGAACGTGATAAAGATTACAGTTCTGAACAGATTTTTTTCGAATTGGCCTATCTATTGATTGCAAAAGTGGGCGTATCTGGCATGGCAACCGCTTGTGTTAATTTCATTGACTCATCAAAGTTACATTAAACAATCACGTAATAATTTGAAATCAAGGTTATTATATCTTTCAATAGGGTACTCTTGTTTGTAATCTGGCTAAACTAAGCTAGACCATGCTTAGACTTATAAAAACGTCTTTAAAATAAATTTTTGACAAATAAAACCTCCATAAAGCCGAGATAATACAGGTATTATCATAAAATCTTCAACAAAAGAAAATGCCAGTAACCACCATTAATATGTCCTACATAAATAATAGATTTTAAAAAAGACAATTTTTCATCTCGACTTCTTTCCGGAACTTAAACGAAGATTTAGTAAGATTATAACAGGCTTAGGAAGTACTTGCTGAGACCCCATGTTGCTTGGTTCAGAGATTTAGTTTCGTGTTTGATGAGTAAAGTAAAAATTAAAAAATCTAAGAAAAAAGTCTAGCCTTTTATTTATAAAATCTTTCTTGAATGGGTCGATTTTGAGTCAATGATAGCGTGATCGGTGACTCCCACATGTGTCGGGTGGAGTTAAACTTAATAATTAAATAGCGCGTGATAATTACCCCCCATTGACCGAATTTTCTCACGTGAGATTAAGAAATGTTTGATCTGTGTAATATTTACTTTAAAATAAACTTGTCTTTGTTTTCTATTTATTTATGATAGGGGGCTTATGTTTAGTAAGAAATATTATAAAATATATCACAGATGTATATCTCGTGACCTTGGTAAAGTTCATTAGTTTAAAGTAGGGATAGACTTAGAGCAAGACTAATACTTGCAAGGCTGAATTGTACTCTGTATTAATTTATATCGATAAGTGGAAGGTGATTTATCAAGGCGTATGCTTCCCATTAATTAACCGATTATTAAATATAATTCTTGTTTTACTAGTCCTTATTTATGGCTCAGTGAGGAAGACACTGACTCGCTCACCTGGAAGTCCTATGTTCGATCCCATTATTGGCCGCTAAAGTTCCTCGGGATTTTGGGGCGTGGTCTCCCCTTATCAGTGATGCAGGACGGAGGGCTTGGCACGAACAGCACATAGTCGCTCGGATGGGACGGAAAATCGAGGTCGCGTTTTCACGTTGGTGTGCACGTAACAGTACCATTGACAGTTGGAAGTCAGTTGACAGTTGACTGTCCGGGCAAAAGTACTGCAATGTGAATCTTCGGTAATAACTAAAGACTGGAACTATCCTTGAAACTATTTATTACTGGAAAACATTAAGCATCATATACGGAGAACAGTACGTCCAGCAAGCAGAGTAACTCTCCTGGACACGGGATGAAACCTAGAATGCTATATAAATGTACAAATCGTTATTTATAATAAAATAGTATCTAAGGAATTAACAATATACACCAACGTTACTAATAACAATTAAAAAGGTAAGATTAAAATTAAATACCAGAGACACTGCAATAAAATAGAACTATAGGGTAGCTCCATCTTCATTAGTCTGGTAAGTGCAGAAAGTAGGACGTTCAAACCCATTTCATTCATTCATACATGGGTTAAATACATAAACATTATTTGTACTGTGTCTATATGTATAATATTTAAGTTTGGTCGACCTTATGAAAGTCAAACGTATACTTATAATGACTAACACTCCTATGATTTATATATAAAGGTGTATATATATAAATAAGACAGACTGTGTGAAACACGTGGTTTTCTCCTGACTGTATAGAAAACCGATATAAATTTTACGTAAATAAAATAATCGTTAATATCATTCTTAAAGAATTGCAAGCGATTGCATAATATGAAAGACGATGTCATTAACAGCATTTTCTGTGAGAATTTCGAACTTGGTTTAATGACGTTTGCCTATTCGGTATTTCATCATTCGACATTTTATTATAATAGAACAAAGATACTAAAATCAACCCCATCTAGTTGCAAACGAGAATACATGTCTGAAAAAAAATGTCTTGACAACAAATTAATCTCGATCGGAATGTTATTTATATAAATGAGAGTAAAGATGATGTTCCATCTTTGAAACATTCTACAAATCAACGTTTTTTATGGCAACGCTTTTAAGATCTATTAAGCGGGGTTGGGTGGCCGAATGGTTAAAGTGTGCGCGTTGGATCACAAGGTCGGTCATTGAGTCAAGTGGTGTGGTTTCGATTCCCTGCTTTTACGTGACAAGGAGTAAGGGTCGCCTGTCCAACCTCTTTGATTTTCAACGGGTCCTCCCGTTTCCTTCCACTGCTAAAGACCCCTAAGCCTATGCGCAAGCGAATAATTGAAATAAAACTGAAAAGTATGTTAGTCCCGAGGTGACCTGGTTTGTGTCGAGTGGCCGTTAAATATCTCTCTCTCTCTCTCTCGCTTTCTCTCTCTCTCTCCCTCTCTCTTAGATCTATTGACAAATATTGAATTTGAAAAGTATGTTAGTCCCGAGGTGACCTGGTTTGTGTCGAGTGGCCGTTAAATATCTCTCTCTCTCTCTCTCTCTCTCTCTCGCTTTCTCTCTCTCCCTCTCTCTCTCTCTCTTAGATCTATTGACAAATAATGAATTGACAAGCATTAGCAAATAATCAATTGACATGCGTTGGGCAAATATCAGTTGGATCCAGTTATCCATTATTGTTTTCCTTGCCACCCAGACAGCCACGGTGGCACAGCGAGTAAGGCACCGACTCGTTAACCAGGATTCCCCTTGCCTAGTCGTTCGTATTGGAATTGATAGCAGTCCGGGCAAAAATCACATCATTATCCTGGTTGGAGCAGAAAAGTAGGACGTTAAACCTCATTTTATTTCATTTCTTACCGTCCTGGACTTTAGATAATCGGGCCAAGTTTAGTGAATGAGAGTGGTACTATTAGAGTGGTATAAGGATCACACCCTTTCAAATTGTTCATACGAGCCTGCATGGATATAAAAGTAAAGTTTGTAATTATCTGTATTGAAATTTACGGAAGAATAAATTCGATCGTGAAGGTAATCACGTTTTGTACTGAATAACAAGTTAAAAAGTAAAATAAAGCAGAAAAAGGTTATTCATCTTGAAACTTTATTTAATGTTTAGATGAAGTCGGTTTCATTTTTTTGTGATTTGTTCCTGTTTCCTATTGTTAGAAAAAAAAAAACCCTAAACGTTTTTATGTGAAAGCAACTTTCTTAAAAGTCGGTGTATTTTCTGAATATATCCGCAAGCAATGTTTATGTAAACAATATATGCAATCCACATACATAAGTAATGCTAGGTTCACACTGTCGTGCGATACGTAACGATGGATTGTCCCTATTAGACACTTTTGGCAAGTGGAATTTCTCCCATCCGTATCACGTACCGCTATAGTCACGTGACACGTTGCGTCAATGTAGTCTTAGAGTTTTGAATTGGCAGATTTTCGCACTGCGTACGTACATGTATGGGTAGCTGAGCTGAGCCTAGTTCTATTACAGCATGTTGGCAGTTCAAGATCAACATCAGTACCAGTAAAGTGCCCAGCCTACAAATTCCAAGAGGGAGTACTGTAAAGTCGCTCGACAGTCGCTGAACTATTTAAAATTTAAAAAAAATTATATATATATATATATATATATATATATATATATATATATATATCCCTTTTAAGGATTTGCAAGGTCCCACCACCCAATAATTTAGCACTAGATCAACCAGCATGCAGACAAGACAGCCAGACAGGAAAAAATATGAAAATTCCGCGAAAAGCTCATCAAAAATAATGATTAAATTCCAGTCTTTATCATGGTTAAAATCACATCAAATATACAGTGTTCTAGGATAAACATAGAATCATAAAGGAGGAGGCTACACGCAAAATCGGTATGGATACGCGATGCGGACCAGGAATTACGCTTGACAAAAGTCTCTATGCTAGGTTTTTAATTTATTCGATTTTCGTACGCCCGTCTCCATGATCCCGGATGGTGCAACTATGACGTTAAACCCCATTTCATTACATCTAAAACCTGTTTTCACTGTTTAATTTTATTTGTCCAAAGCATAACATATATAAAAAAAAAAAAAAGAATATAACGCCATAGTCGGAGAATCATTCATGTTTTCACCAAAAACGTTCTATTATATTTATTTGATATAAAATTATGTTCGATGAATTAAGTATTTTGTGACGAAAATAAATTGAAATAATTGTAAAATTCCTTGATTTTATTTTAAGTGTACGTCATGTGAGATAAACATATAAATAATGAATAATATTAATAAGAAAGAAAATCGATATTTGTTTGAAACACCTGCTATATGACAAAATGAACGCGTTTGGGCTTAAATGAATATATCTTTTTATCTTTGAGATAGCATTTATATATCCTTAATATATGTAGATACATAAAATATTTATTATAGAAAATTAATTTATTATATTAATCATAAAGCGATTGCTTCAAACCAGTTTTGGAACTGAATGATGTGTAGGAGGGAAATAGTCTATAACGTCCATTTAACACAATCAGATAATTTCCTGACTATACGTATGGTTATACTCTATCTCAATTATTCGCTTCCTGCCCTTGACACTTGTTGAATATATACGACAGAACATTGACGGGGTTACTGTGCACTATTTTAAGTCCTATACAAGTCATGGTACGTATGCTTAAATTTTATAGAGTGAGGGTAGAGTCCGTGAGAAATCTTGGCTTACAATTCATGTAGTAATTATTTTTATTAAAGAGTTGGAAATCTCCAAATGATAATATGAACGGTTGATAATAGTCAGATCGATCTATGCAGTGTACAGAATCAAACAGTGGCAATTGCTGCACATGGAACGTCTGTTTCCTTGTTTAGATCACTACTAGACACTTGGACCAAAGATAACTCAGTAGAAGCATCCTCTTTACCGCAGTAATGGTAGCAATGGTTAATGAACCTTATGTATTATAAGGTCAATGCTAATAGTAAAATCAAAAACATTGCTTCAGAAATATATGCACTACCCGGTCTCATCGCTGTCGCGATTCTATTATAGTTTATTTATAGAAGATAAAGAAACTATTTCTCGCTTAAACGTGGTATAATTCTAGTTGTTGTGTTAAAATCATTTGAGGCCAATTTGTAATTGCACTTTTCATGGGAAAGAAAGCAAACCAAAACATTACACGGATTATATATTCGTAATGAATACATGTGAGGTTATTTAAAGCATAGAAAGGAAATAAACACGCGTGTGAATTTTCACACATTTGTTAAAACTATCTACAGAATTTGCTTTAAAATAAAAACTTCAAACACTTGCGATTTAAATTGAAAAGTGGAAACACGTTCGCTGCATGTTGTCGTGACTTTTTAAAAAAAATGTAAGTGAAATGAATGTGAACCCATTATATAAATGAAATAATGGCTAACATTCCGTATAAATATAGAAGTTCACGGAAAATTTCATAACATATAATTAGATTAATTTCAAAGCTAAAGTATAGAGAGTGGCTATGGTCCCGGAACTAGCTAACCCAGGGATTATATTACACGGAATTGCGTACATCAATATTTACATCAAATATAAGTGAACATATAGTTGTATAGAGGGTAGGGTTTGTCTGGCATCTATTGTCATCCTGATCCAGGTGTAACTATAGTTTTACTCTAGCCGGATATCAGTCCACCACAGACACCAATTTGAGTGTCCGTTATTCATGTTTGGGGTTTTGTAAGTATCTTCTTAGAAAAGCGATGCGGCGTTTCGACTAACATATTTACCCCCGCTTCCCCCGCAATATCACCCAACCCACCACATTCGTGTTCACGTAAAGAACTTAACAATAGACTACAGTATATCGTTTGTTATTTTCATCTCCCGGAAAGTACAGGTTCTCATGTGCATTTATCTATAGCCGTAAACAAAGAGGTATTTGTACTTTATATAAACATTGTTGTTTAATAAATGCCTGAAGAGCCGCTATCGCGGTGAAAAACGTTAGCATATAAATGTAGTTTTATTTTGCCCTCTTTAATTTCAATTATTTCAATTTATATATATATATATATACATATGCCATATGTAAATCTGTAGGTATTACCCATGTTACCTTCACTTCAATGATTTTAATTAAACGTTATCTCATAAAGATTTGATCAACCAAGGAATAACAGTTATTAAATGTATAAAGCTTAACTTGCTCAATCAAGGAATAACGGTTATTACATGTTTTAAACTAGAGTTGTCACGATAACTGATGTACATGTAGTAAATATAAAACAATTGAACCGTGTCTTTATATTATCGGTCAGGATTAGGAATTTTATTATTTCATTTCGGCTATGATAAACAAAAAATACTATCGTCATAACTGCGTGGGATGGTCAATAAGAGAAACTAATCTATTTCGCATACTATGTTCACATGTATCATGTATATAGTCGCTCAACAAAATGTTATAATTACTTAGTTTAGATCTGTAGATTGTATTGGCACCTCTTCATTGCCTTACGATTTATCGAGATCCACGGTGGCTCAGTGAGTAAGACTTATAGATTTAGTATGTAAGTTAAAATCTGACTCCAGGATTCAATATTCGTGAATTAATAGAGGTTACATAAAATTAATTAATCTGACGAAATTGACTAATCCTGATTGGACGTCATTACACGATCACCTTCGGGCAGGTACAATAATATCAACACCTGTAGATATATCCAATTAAAACTTAATTTATCGATAGCAAATTGAACAAACCAACTGGATTGTTCGAGCATTCGTTATTTCACGGCTATGCGATATCTTTGTGTTTGTATAAATGCATTACCAGTTGTCACACAAAGATTTCCCAGTGGGGGGGGGGGGCGGGAGCAATGAAAAATGTTTTGCACCCCCACCCCCGAAAAAAAATTTGCCGACCACAGTTCTAAAATACCTTCTTTAGACTGTGTCGGGTGTGCCACCCTAAAAACTGCACTGCCCCTGAGCAGCCAGCAAGCTGGCTACGGGCCTAAGTAGGAGATTGGGGCGAGGGGTATTGCCACCACTACCGCCCCACCCGTAAGTTTTACCTAGACCAGGTAAACAATCAACAGGCATCTTAGCATCCGTGTTGGATTATGAGAGGGGGTTAACTCCTCAAACAACTACAGATCCGCACGCGACTTAGAGAATTGCTATTGGCTATTACGAGTGTGTCGTCATACTGTTCTATTAATAAATATAAATGTGATGACGATATTATGCTTGAAAGAACAGACTGTTTATCTTATATACATATGTATGTAGCGTATAAACACAGAGACTACTTATATACTGTAGACGGTGTAAACAACGACTATTGTCGGTTGTGAAGCTTCAGTTCAAACGGATTAGCGGCAGCAAGCCGTATATTAAAAATGCGTCAAACGTCGCCATTCAGAAAGGTATGTAATATTATACATATTAATAAACCATGATCTGATTTTAATTCTGTATTGCCATGCTCTTTTATCTTTCTTATCATAGTGTGCTTTTCGTATTAATAAAATGAAAAACGGTACCAAGTTAACTTTGTGGTCAACTGCCGTCATGAATCGTGTAGATGTTTGTCAGGGCAGCAACAGGATTAACGCTAATATATAACGATGCTTAACAATGATAACTTGATCCATGATAATAACTGTAAGAACGATTGTCATAGTGTACCTTTGTAGATATTTTAATCATTATTCAGTTTTGGTTAAAAGAATTCATGTGACCAGTGTCCGGGTTGATTTTTTGATAATTTTTTCAAATCTCTTAACCGTTTCAGTTTATACTAACGATAACGTGGCGTTATAAAGTGTAACGGTAAATACACGTTCTTGCTCTGTCCATAGTGTGTAACCATAGTTAGATGTTCTTGCTATGTTCATATCACCCCCTGTATCGGAATGTCTGTTTCATATCTATCATTTAAATTTACTATCAATTATTATTATATCATTACTTTAATCCTTGAGAGAGAGAGAGAGAGAGAGAGAGAGAGAGAGCTTTAACAAAGTAGGGGATTTCGGGACTAACATGGTTCAGTTCTATTTTAATAATTCGCTGGCGCGTAGAGATGTTTAGCAATGGAAGGAAACCGGAGGACCCGGAGTAAACCCACGATGTTGAACGGGCGACCCTACTCTTTGTCAAATACCACATCACTTCACTCAATGACAGACCATGTAATGTAACGCGTTTATTAACTATTTGCCTTTGAAGAAGGGGCCAGTTGAATTGAGTGTGTTCGAGTGCGTGTATGTGTCGGTGTCGTCTGTCCGTGGCCGTGTCTGTCCTTTGACAGTGTATTTCCTACATATTTAATTAACGGTCAACATACACACGTACACACCGTGCCCCCATATGGGCATATTATTATATAGTTCAAACTAAGGAGTGTTCACAAATTCATTTTATTGTTTTGTTGTTTTATGTATCCACTTCGATTTTTGAATTAGAAAAAGAAATAGAAATAGAAATTTCTTTAAACGTAGTGTCCTGGGCCCTGTTTCTCGAAATCTTAACTAAAGATAAAATCCAAATTTTAGTAGATACTTCGGCTAAGCACTAAAATCAATCTAATATTATCCAATCACATTACTAAAATTTGGATTTTATCTTAGTTAAAATTTCGTGAAACAGTCCCCTGAATTAAAATATTAACCAAACAGTGGATCATGGGTCAGTCAAAAAGCACCAAATTTAACCTTTACATGGTATTGGGGTCATATAAGTGTAATCGTTGAGAATTATCATATGTTTTATCAGTTTTACTTATTATAGTTGACCATGATATGACTCGGCAACAATTTGGTAAAATCAACCATTTATATTGTTCTATGGATCAATGAAATGCGAACCTCCTTTTACGAATGTGCGCACACATAAGCTCGGAGAAGAAATTTTGAACGGGGAAACATACCAAGGTATTTTTTAGTTAGCCTGTTCATTGTTACAGTGCCCCATTATCATTTTCTGGCGGTTTTGGCAAGGCCGCTTTTGGTATGCCCAACATAAGATATAGAACTTGGACACAATTGCGATTCTGAAGTCTGTTGATGGAAAGTGGGACGTGTATGAAACAAACGCCTCTTGTGTACCTCAATAAAGCTCATCGAAAATATAGTCAAAGCGATGTTAAGGAGGTCTTCGATTTCTACATTTGCAAAGGATGTAGAAAGCGAATACCCATTAATGAGGCCCCCTTTAAGATTATAAAATTTAAGTTTCGTCTTACAATATCACATGAATATTACAAATTAAACACTTTTATAAGGCATGGACATTATTGTATTTTGTCTCTGGTGTTAATCCCAAACACGGAAATAAAAAAATATCACCCACTGGGCTAATGAAGACGGACATACGCCATACAGAGTGCTATAAGGACAGTTTTGCGATCTGTCAAGGTTCGTTTACGTGCACGCTAACGTGTACAAGGGACCTCTGTTTTCTGTCCAATCCGAACGACTACACGTTGCCCCTTACCACTTTACCAAACCATTCGTCCTGCACCACTAAGAAGGGGGAAGCACGCCGAAAAATTCCTATGATCTTTCTCAACCAACGGCAACACCGGGATTGAACAATGGATCCCAGGGATAGTGAGCCAACGTCTTACTCACTGAGTCACCCAGGGCTTCTTCCAAACACAGACATGAGATAGAAAACGAAGACGCTGGATATATTCCCTTACGTGTCCCTTACGTGTCGTCAAAGATCACAAGCAGACGTAGAAAAGGAAGACACTTCATATCTTTGCTAATTAGCAAGTCATAATTTTAAAATAAATTTTCTAAACATGTTTTGGTGTACGGATGGGATATTGATTGATTAAAAAACGGGAGTCTCCGTTTTTGGAGGCTTTGTTTTATTCTCCCACCCCCTCGAAAAATGAACAAAAATGCATAGTTCAGTAATGTACTCGTGAGTAATGTTTTGAATTTGACGTATTTTTGTTATGACATCTCTTATATGATTTGTTTGGTATTATTGATTAATTGTTCTGTGGAACGAATAATGTTTATTGTTTTGTTTGACAAATGCATTTTGATTTAAAGTGACATCCTCTGACAACATGTAAAATCCATTTTACTGAATATGCCTGTCTTTATTAGCCCAGTTGGTGCAGAAACGTAGGACGTCCCATTTCATTCACTCATTAGAGAGAGGGAGAGAGAGAGAGGGAGATGCGGTTTGACGTCCTGGCGAGTAACATATGGTTCAATTTTATTTGTCATGCGACCCTACTTCTTGTCACGTATAACCGGGGAATCGAAATCACGCCAAATTACCCAATGACAGACCCTATGCTACAACGCGTACACGCTAACCATTCGGTCATCCAACCCCTAACTCATTATAGCACTAAACAGTTACTAAACACTCTAACTTGTAGTGGGTGGGGAGTGTGTATGTGTGACCCTTTTATAAAGATTATTAATAAAGTAACGAAAGTCAAGGGTGCCCCTTTAACACAAAATATTAATATGTACCTATATATATGTCCTATATATAAATCAACGGATTTGGCAACTACCTTTTCAATGGGCCTATAATAACCAAACATGATAGAGTAGGTACACTTAGTACTGTGTTTCTGAATGTCAACACCCCATACACTGAAAACATTTTAGCGCATATTGATAATTGTTGTTTAGATTAATTTTCTTGTTTTTGTGACATTTATGAATGTCAACACCCCATACACTGAAAACATTTTAGCGCATATTGATAATTGTTGTTTAGACTAATTTTTCTTGTTTTTGTGACATTTATGTGACTTTGGTTGATTGCGCCTTATTTTAATTTTAGTCATGTAGTACTAACTGACAAAAGCTATTTTGTACACGTAAACGCTGAAGATGGGAAAACACCGCGATTCAACTTCTAATAATATTGCTTTATATTCAAAGTGTTCCAGAATACATATAATGATATTCATACATCTACTTCTCTGGGACATCCTGGATTAACACTCACTTCCTGTTGCCTCAAGGTGTAACTATAACCACGTCATGAAATATAAAAAAAATCATTCATGTTTAATGAGAGCAACTTAGTAGGGCAAATCTTGATTTTCTTTTCGTTTAAATATGTCGCATTGATTAGTTATAGACATATGTAATGGAACTTGAATTTAATTTAAAAAATAGACAAAGAATTGAAATGGGGTTTAACGTCCTACAGTTTTGTTCCGACCGGGTTAAAGACAATGTGCGTTTTTCGCGTTAAACGTCAAATGAGAAGTGGCTTAAGTATGTTCTCAACACTATTTATTGGTTATATACAATGCTTAGGTGTAGTTAAAAACCTGCCACGGTGGCTAAGTGAGTAAGACGCTTGCTCACTAGCCTCGAGGTCGCGGGTTCGCTCCCGGTGTTGGCCGAGAAAGTTCATCGGGATTTTCTGGTGTGGTTTCCTCTTGTCAGTGCAGGATAGGGGACCCGACAAGGGCAACTGTCTAGTCGTTTGGATGGCACGAAAAAGTACACATTGGCGTGCACGTAAAAGACACCATGGCTGTTGGAATTCGATATAAGAGTAGGAAAATTTCCCTCATAGCACACTGTATTACGTATGCCCGTCTTCATTAGCCAAGTCGGCGCAGAACAGTAAGACGTTAAACCCCCATTTCATTTCATTTCATTTTATTTCCAATTATTATATATTATCCCGTAAAGTACATAATTTAGACAATCCTCACCTGGAGGGGGTTTGAGGTGTGGTCTAACGCGTGCACTTTAGATCACAAGGTCTGGCACTGAGTCAAGTCGCGTGGTTTCGATCGTAAGCTGGTGTTCGTATACGTGACAAATAGTAGGGTTGCCGGCCCAATTTCTTTGGGTTTTTCATTATGGTCTGCAGTATTTATACACACTTGTGTAAACGGCTGTAATTTATTTTAATTCTTTAACAATTACTATATATTTCAGACAATGGCTTTGGTTAATGAAGATGGTGGTATATCAAATAGACAACTGGGAATAATTGGCACGGGAAACTTTGCTCGTGCTCTAGCTAAACGATGTATACTCTCTGGCTATACAGTTATAATTGGAAGCAGACGACCAAGTCAACGACAATTATCGGCTATTGATGAGTGTTTGTGCGACGTGGAATTGACGACAATTGCCGATTGCATAAAGAAAAACGATCTGATAATTCTAGCAATTCACGCTGAAAGTTACAAAGATACACTGACCTCGCTCGCGTCCATGTTTTCTGGAAAGGTGGTGATTGATGTGTCTAATAGAGAGGTACCGTCAAGAACACAATCCAATGCGGAATACCTGTCGACTATTTTACCCCACGCCCAGATTGTAAAATGCTTCAACGTCATTTCCGCTTATGTTATGGACACCGAAATCGCCGGTGGGAGTCGCCGAGTGTTTGTCGCGTCTGATAACCTGACAGCACGAGAACAAACAAGTAATCTGGCAAGAGATCTGGGGTTTGTACCAGTAGATCTCGGCGTTCTCACGTCTTCGAGAAAAATCGAAAACTTTGTGTTGAATTTGTTCCCTGGGTGGAAAGTTCCTCTTTTCCTAACATTTGGTATTTTTAATTTGTGGTGTTTGTATATCGTTTATATTTACTTCGTGGTAAAAACTGCGTTTCGCTGGGATCAACTATTCGTTAAGGTTCTGAATAAACCACTGTGCATGACCGCCATTACAATATTAGCACTTACTTTTCTACCTGGAAACATTGCAGGCTTTATACAACTGTACAACGGTACGAAACACAAACGCTTTCCAAAATGGATAGACAACTGGCTTAAAGTTAGAAAACAGTTTGGAATCATTAGTTTCGTACTTGTCTTCTCTCACGTTATTTTCTCCGTTCTGTTGCTGAGTCCAACATATTACAGATCATGGTTCCAACCAGTCACGATAACAATACCAGCAAATCTTTCTTCAGATCTGAAACTTCCAATGGTTTCTTGGATGATGTGGAAAGGAGAAGCAGCGTGTTTAGTGGGGTTCATAGCTTTCCTCATCCTCTGTTTTCTAGCCTTAACAAGTTTGCCTAGCATAGGAGAATCTTTGAATTGGCGAGAATGGCGATTTGTTCAGTCTAAACTAGGCTACACAGCGTTGATTTTATCCGTTGCTCATGCAATGATCATGGGAATACCAGGGTGGATTAAAGCCGGACCGTGGAAAATGTTTGGCTCTATTACATTTTTATCGATACAATTACCTCTGCTTGTGTTAGTTTTAAAACTTTTACTTACGCTGCCGTGTGTTTCCAAAAGACTTCGAAAAATTCGACGAGGCTGGGAAAGGAATACGACGAAGACTGCCCCAAGTTCTAAGGATTTAAGCAATGAGAAATACAGGGCGCTAACATCCGGTTGTGGTTGCAGTAATAACTCTCAAGTTACGAATTGTTGTGGTGCTCCAAACCATTCACCAGATTCAAAAACATTATTACCAATCTCTAATTGTGATTGCTCTGTTGTGTGAAGGAAATCTCAAGAATTATTAGATGAAATACAGTTGTTAGGAGCACAGGGACGCTAAACATAGTTAACAGGAAGTAGTTGAATACTCTTTTACAATAAAATAACGGTCGTAATAAATTTGATATACGAGCGTTGAATGGTGCCTGGTTCGTTATTATGCGTGCATAATAGCATCATTCATTTACATAACAAACACAGCAGTACTTACAAAAACAAAAAGGATATAGTAAACAAAATGGCTTATTATTGACAGTTAAAACGATTTAAAGTTAAGTTTCTACGCATTTCGCCCAAGTAAGTACGTCAAGCGCACGTGCTACTTTAGTTTTCTGACAATCGTTTGACAGACGAAAAAAGAACGTCACCGACAGTTAATATTTATATTAATATAATATTTTTGGTTCAGGTTGAAATGAAATATATTTTAAAAGGGCAGACACATTAATTGTAGCCGACTAAATATATCATTTGTATATAAATCATTCAATTAGCCCCTTCATTTAATGCAATTCATCAACTTCATTTTAATCATTGACATTGGAGATGGCTTCCACCACTGAAAGATATACCAAAGAAATGAAACTTCACTATTTATTAATAATATTATCAACATTCTGTATGGAACATCATTTCATATAGTATCGGCGCATGTGTCGCATTATATCACCCTCACGTGTAATCATATAATTCAAAAAGTCAGAATAAGGAAAACAGAAAGTTATGAATTTTGTGACCATTACCAAGGACGGATCTAGTGGAGGCGTACGTCCCCCCCCCCCCCTCCCCTATCTGGATCCAGGGATGCACTTTAGAACCGGATACGTTTCTCAGATCACTGGAAATGGCATTTCCGGGCTTCTAGTTTTCGAAATGTTCCGATGAAGACCCCCGGATCCCCGTTGTGCGCTTCTCAGCCGCTCGTGCGCCCATTCCCACTATCCATGGTCTCTGGACCCGGCCTTGATTACCGATATGTTGAATTAATGTAAATTATGTATAAGAGATTTAGTGGATGTGAAAATGTAGATATATTTAGGAATATGTTAATTGTATATAGAGTGTGACCCTATACAATGAAATTGTATAATCATACAAAGTTTGTATCGTCTACGTGTCTGTTTTGTGGTAGTATGGTAATTATTCTCTAATTGATGAATATAAAAAAATCCCTGTATGTAATCCATGTCCCACGTGCGAAAAAACATAGAGAAAAATAATGGTGTGTGGTTATTGTTATATATAATCGTTATGTTTTATGTAAATATATAATGGAATAATAATCTGTCATGTATAAAAACATAAATAAATTACTTTTCTTTACTTTGACATTTTTTCTCGTTTTTTTAAGGAATTGTTTTCAATGTGCCCACCATTTATGTTTCTACAATTTTAAACTTTAACCTTCGTTCACTGTCCTCTGATCGTACAATAATGAAAATAGATCTGTGTCCCAAATGACCACCATATTGAACATTTATTGTACTATTTTATTATGAAGGTCTAGCCTGTTTTACTTCTTTCATACAAACAAAGTCTAAATAAATGAAACGAAACGAAACGAAACGTGATTTTAACGTCCTACAGTTCTGCTCCGACTGGGCTATTGAAAACGGGCATACGTTATACAGTATGAAAATGAAATGAAATGGGGTTTAACGTCCTACTAATTTGCTCCGAACTGACTAATGAAGGGAGGCATACGCCAAACAGTGTTCTATGAGGGAGATTTTGCCCAGACAGCGACACAACGGCCTACTCTTATATCGAATTCCAATTGTCAAGGGATCTTTTACGTACACGCCATGTCTACACAGGACTTCGGTTTTTCGTCACATCCGAAGGACTAGACAGCTGTTCTTGTCAGGTCCTCCATCCTGCACCACTGATACGGGGAATCCACGTCGGAAAATCCCGATGAACTAGAAAATGGGAGTAACATAATCAGTGCCGGACTGGGGCCACCTGTCCACTAAGCTCTTTAAAAAAAGTGGGCCTAAGCCTATAAACAAAAAAGAAAAAAGAGAAAGAAAAAAGAAAAGAGGTTGGTAGTGCTCTTAGGTCATTCTGTTATCTAATTGTATCAGGAAATCAAAAATTTGCCTTCTTCTGCTTTGGTCTGAAATACTTGGAAAATGGGTTTGCGGTTGTCAATTTTCCAAATTTTTCTGGGAGAAGAAGCCACCCAGACCCCCCTCGGACGTTCGCGCGCCTTCGGCACGCTCGTGACGCGCCGTCGGCGCGTACTTGTGTGGGCCTTGGTCAATGACCTGACAGGTGGGCCTTCGGCCCACCAGTCCAGCACTGAACATAATAATACATTATGTTTCAGGGATGCAGTTCTGTGCGATGGGGGTCACTGAGCAGATGCATACTCTTACAAATGACTTAAGATATCCCAAAATTTCTTCTTGGACAGGATTCCGGGGCAATTCCGTGTCCTAACCACACAAACACCGCATTCATAAAATAAGGAAGTCTGCAGTACATCCAATACACAGCATTGTACCCATTCAACGCACATTAAATGGATGCGAAAATTGAGCACTGTTCTGGGTAGGTGGGTGCTGTGGGCAGTATTACATATTGCGCCGTTGTTAGGATTCCGAATAATAAGTGTGATAGATTATGTATTGGGTAGTTCGATCTGAACGTATACTTGTGAGACATTTTATTATTACGGTTACATTCACGTTCACCAGAAGCTGCTCTGGTAAACTTCTACAACACCTCTATCATTAAAGGGCCAATACCGATGTCCCAAGCTGTATTATGCGGTGTCTGGATAAAACTTTTATTTTATAAAATTAATGTGTAGATAAAATTTACCTTTCGTTATCAAGTACAGCACATGGGTCATTCATTGTATAGACCTCAAAAGGAACGGGAATCACTTATCAGATCACCTAGCGAAACAACTGACCGGAAATCTTAAAAGGGTTACGTGTCCGGATAAGCAGTTTTGGCGTTCATGTCCAAACGACTCAATATTTTGAGCTGAAATTTTGAGACAAGGTAAATACACCACTCCTCTATAGTTTGGCGCTTAAATTTCAAACGTAGTTGAACTTTTATTTTTGAGACCCTGTTCAAATCGGGATAGTCCCTCTATCATTAACGCCTTGACACATATAACATGTTAAATAATAAACTCCAAAAATAAAATCGAAACAAACAACCGTTATTCTGTTTAAACACCGTATTTAATATAAAATTACAACACACCTTTAACACCTGTCTAATGACGTAGGATTAATGGTACCAAACTACTGCAAGTCATTCTATGCATTAACATTATTTATATAACAGGTCTGCATGCCAGATACCAGAAATTGGAATCTTATACGTTCAAGCTCACACCTTTACACTACTAGCCATTTTTATACCAGGACATGGGCCCCAGCTTCTACCCATTTTCTTGTTCTGGTGGCGACACTCTTCGATGCGGCGATGTTTCAGCATCACAGCCAATCCGCAACAAGGCGTTTGAGAGAACTATTTATTTGGATTGACGAAATGTATACCTATAACCTTAATTTATCTTCATCCCCTATTTCAAATAGACTCTAAAGTAGTAAAGAACATAAATGACATTTCCATAAACCACTTCTTGCTTGCAGGTTTCTTAGGGATATATACAGAAATAGGCTTAAATACGCGATGGTTTTGCAGGTATGGATGGTCTAGTTTCAGACTGATTGGAGAGGTCAGTTCCATACCGAATATTCAGATTTTCTTTGTTATTTCAAAAGAAACGTTAAAGTAGTAAAACAATAAATACATAATCGACATTTATTATAATCTGCAAGTTATATTGAAATCGGTTTGTAATTGCGGTCTGTAGCCGTGCCACATGAAATGTGTGGTAACCTGATATCTCCGAAACTGCTAACCGGAAGTGGTCGAAATTTTGGCTACTCTGAGATATTATTATTGTTATCATATTCTGTAAGTTTCATGGATATCGGTTTATATATCCGGTCTGTAGCCGTGCCACATGAAATGTGTGGTAACCCCCATATCTCGGAAACCGCCAACCGGAAGTGGCCGAAAGTTTTGCCACTGAAGATGTTATCAATGTTATCATAATCTGTAAGTTTCATTAAAATCGGGTAACAATTGCGGTCTGTAGTCGTAAGGCTATTTTGAAATTCTTGCTTACCACATGTGGCAAATAGCCACTGCCTTTAAGGCTTGTTGTCTTAATAGGGTAAAAATAATTAACCATTTTTGCGACTAAATATTTAGGGTATTTAAATCATGGTTTAGAGATAATTCTATATCGTTTGCAACCTAAAGATGTATCATCAGCAAATAATCCTGCTATGTTTGTCAGTGTAACTTGGATGTCATTTATATAGACTAAGAAAAGGGAAAGGCCCCAAAACGGAACCCTGGGGAATTCCTGACATTAGAGTCGTTTCGTGTGATCTAACACCTCTGATGGTTAACGCCAGTTTCCAGTTTTCTGTTACTGATATAGTTTGATAACCATTTATGTATCAGGCCTCTGTGATATATGCTATCAAAGGTTTTAGAAATATCAAAGAAAACGTAGCAGTTACGACATCATATATTTCGAGAAATTGATGAATTGTTGGGAGATGGGGTTTAACGTCCACTCGACACAAACTAGGTCATTTCGGGACTAACATATGGTTCGATTTTATTTCAATAATTCGCTTGCGTGTAGGGGTCTTTAGCAGTGGGAGGAAACCGGGGACCCTGGGAAAACCAACGAGGTTGTACAGGCGACCCTACTCCTTGTCACGTACAACCGGGGAATCGAAAACCCAGTTGACTCAATGACAGACCTTATTACACAACGCTCACGTGCTAACCATTCGGCCACCCAACCCCCGGTGCAAGACGGTGGGCCTGACAAGGAAAGCTGTCTAGTATTTCGGATGGAACGAAAAACCGTCTTGCACCACTGACAAGGGGAAACTTTCTCGGCCAACACCGGGAGCGAACCCCCACCTACATTAATACATTACGTATAGGTTAATGTAAGTATATATTTACACATCGCTAAAGATTATGAAGTTAAAAAATCGCCTTCAAATCATTACATTAAAATAATACAGTGCGTGACTTAACCTCTCCCCCCCCCCCCAAATTCTTAAACCTAACCTTATTTACATCTCTGCGAAATATTGAGGTGGTCTTAAGCAATAGATCTAGCCCAGATGAAACTACCATAGTGTGGTTATGGCTAATTTTAAAGTGGGGTTAAAGGGAAATAATTATCATTAAAATCATACACTTTATTAGATTTTTTTGTCTATTTGAAACATTTACAGACTTTGGACGACACAAACGTTAATGTTATTGAAAGCACAAAATTATAGGAACACACAAGGCCGGTTGCTGCAGCCCAGCGGTCTCTGGTCATAAAGTTACGTAAGGATAGACGCTTTTAGTCTTTCCCAAAATAGACCTTCTACGTCACCGTTCCAAGTGATGTAAGTTGTAGTTTTTAACAGAGCATGTAATGATTTACTCATATTAACGGCCTCTATCTCTTCTAGAAATACTACAACTATTGACTCAATACTCATATCTAAAACCAAATTCTGGGCTAAACTCATTTCAAATTGGCACCACTGACGTCTAGCAAATTCATTTGACAAAATGATTAAGATTTTCCGACTGTTTTCCATGTGTTGAATAATATTATCAATGATTAGTTTTCCACCCAGAAAATCTCTTTCATGGATACATAGTTTGACGTGGGCATCCTCTTCTAAGTGATGAACAAGATTGTCAAATACCCAATTGCTGTTTTCAACACAGTACGACACAAAAACATCGTAAACAAATTGTTTTTCTGCAATATGCATTAACTGTTTTTGTCTGTATCTCCAAATGTAAATATGGTATTTAATATGCCATCTATATTTATACACAAATGATGCCGATACAATTACTAAAAGTAATACACATACTACAATTGTTACAACATTGTAGGTCTCTGAATTATTCAGACATATCTTCTCAGTAATATTAAGGCATCTGTAACCTTTCGGATAATCAACAAACTTATGTTTCTCGCTACGAATCCATTGAATAAACCAATATATGTCACAGTTACAAATAAACGGGTTATGGTCAAGACTAATCGTTTTAAGAGTACTTCTAAGTTGTACAGGAAACATTCCGCGTGTAACTGTTTCAATACTATTTTGTTTTATATTTATGTCTGATAACTCTATGTTGTTCTTAAAGAAATTCATTGGCCATGATTTAATTTTATTAAATTTGACATCCAAGTATTTTAATTTATGAAGTTTCTCTCCAATAACCTTTGGCAGGGAAAACAGTCTAGTGTCTGCCAAAACTAATGTCTCCAAAGACGTTAGTGGAGAAAGGGCTTTACTTAAAATATCAATATCGTCGCCGAGATAATTTCCCATTAATCTTAAAAGTTGTAGACAGACGCAACCATCAAATGCTTGTGGCGATAAGTTTGCAGATGTCAAGGTATTCCTAGAAAGACGTAATTCTTTTAAATGACTGTTGTTGAAAGCCCTTTCTTGTATTATGAAAGGTGGGCTTGGGTTTTTTTGTTCATACAGCGACAGCCATCTTAGAGACGGCAAGTAATGGAAGTTGTCCGTTTTAAGGATTCCAAGAGCGTTGAATGACAAATCTAAATAATCCAACTTCTTCATACAATTAATATGACCGGGAATAAAATTATCGATTTTATTGTTGTTGAGTTTCAAGTAAGTTAAATTAGGGTAAAAGACTCGAGGACCACAGAAGTTTGGTAAATCTCTCAAGCTGTTGTTACCAAGAGACAGTTTTTCAAGATATGGGTTGAAATCTAAGGTGACAGAAGATATTTGATTACCTTGCAAGTTAAGTATTTGTAATTTTTTGTTTTGTTTTAAAATGGAGTTAAATTTTGCTAAATTGTTCCAAGATAAATCAAGTCTATGTAGTGTACTAATATTTTGGAACGCATTTTCTTCAATCGTTTTAATACCATTAAACTTAAGAAAGAAGAGCTTTATGGCTGCATTGCTAACGTTTGACAATGTAGTCACATTTATATATGGTAGATAGTTTCTATCAAAACGAAGTTCAATATTTGTTACAGGTATTTCAGGAATGTATGTAAGATTTAACCCAACACAGAAAGTGTATAATGGTCTAAATCTGCACCCTTTTGATGAACCAGTATTTCTCGTATCGGTTGATGCTAAGAATAGAAGAGTACTTATAACAACTAGGATTATCATTGTCTTTTTTGTCAAAATTTCAATATGGCTCGTGGGTCTCTTTAAAAAGGTGTAGCCAAAATATGAACTCTGAAAAGAGAAAACATACAATTTAATTACACTAACAAATATTACCATTAACAGTAGTGCCTGCTCACAATTTCCTGAAAAGATCATACATAAAAGAATTGGGGAAATGAAATGAAATAGGGTTTAACCAGTGGCGTATGTTTTGGGGTGGGGGTGCTTAGCAAAAGTGAGACCGACTGATCCATAGGCAAATAATACAAGTATCACAGCCCCTAATACGATTTTTATATTTTGTATTTTTGAATCTAGAGTCCCTAAAATGCCATTTAATGGACTTTGGGTGAAGATTTTGCTGAATTCTGATAGTCAGAAAACACTTATAACATGAGTAAAATTGAATACTACACATGGGAATTCATGTTATTTATCAACAATTTTGTCATTGTTTGTTTACCTCATTAATTCACTTAGTCGCCGATGCATAATTTTGAGACACACTGAACTTATTTTTAAACCGATTATTTTTCTTCCTGAGCCCCCCCCACCCCCTTTTCACCCCCTTTTCACCCCAGGTTTTAATGTCTTACTGTTCTGCAAGAGAATCGTGGGCCTAGAAATAATGCTTTTAGATATTTTGAACCTTCTGTAGGTCAAATCATGAATCTCGAAGAGAGAGAACATATAATTTAAGTACACTAACAAACATAACACCTTTGACAGTTGTGTGAACAATTCCCCGATAAGATCATACTTAAAAGAAATGAAAAGAGGTTTAACGTCTTACTGTTCTGCAAGAGAATCATATGCCTAGTTATCATGGTTTTAGTTACACCTGACAAAATGTTGATGAACCAGTACCTGATATTTTGATCCTGGTGTCGGACAGGTGCTTTATATCTGTGACAGCTGCCTTATGTCTGCGACCATACGGCGACCATAAATGCACAAGGTCGCCGGCAAACGTAAACACAACCGGAGACAATGTCCCAAAAAATTACAAATTTGAAAAAAGTCGCTTCCTCATAGCTTTCCAGGTCAGATCGCAAAACCTTGGCGTCTGTTTTGAACATCCTCAAAACGCATAGAACTATCTGAAGATCTGGGGTTTATCAGTTTTATCTCGATTGGCGAAAAGTTTCCAGACTGATTGAAAATATAAGCTTGTCCAGATAGCCATTAAAGCAGTTTGGCGCCCATAATATTTAGTATTTTGAGCTGAATCTGTCAAACAAACTCTATAATATATTTATAAATTAGAGTTGCATCCCAGTACGACCGTGCATCAGTGGATATCTCATTACAATTAGAAAGAAAAATCACGGTGAACAATATTGAAGGTAAGGATTCCAAGACAGCCTTAGAATAGAGGTGGTGGTGTTTTCATATTGCAGCTAAGTAGGGACGAACAGGAACGACGAGAGGATATGGTCCAATCAGAGTCCGTTACTAAAGGAAGTATATTTAGTATGAAATGGAATGATGTTTATATCACACACATTTAAGGTTTATTCGTATGTGTACGCTTTCAAAATATATATTTGATAACTAGTGCCGGGGAACTAATCTTAAATCGATAAAATAATGAATTCCTACCTGTACATTGACGAAATTAAAAGAAGTTTTGCGATTTAGCTCTCTTTTCTTGTCTTTGCACTGTCACAATATTTTCATCCGTTCTAATATCACTACCGCCTAGAAGTGGATAATAATAACGAAGTACAAATGTTTCATATATCATGTGTCATCATTAAGGCGACATTTCAATTTAATGGGAACGGAAATAATATTACCCAAGGAAGCTTTATTATCAACTAGCGGATAATTCATAATCCTCAGAAACAATCACATGCTCTAACCCTGTTTACATTTCGTGACCATATGACGAACTCTGCAGGTAACCTTAATATTTAAAAAAAAATGTCAATGAAATTAAATGGATTTTAATGGCCCTCTTTTCTGCACCAACCGGGGTAATGAAAAAAGGCCGAATCCATGAGAATTTATTTGTCTACTCTTTAAGGCCCGGTCCCACTGCACTTACGGATGCAAAGAGGATGTAAAATGGGAAAAAAACGTGCCCCCCGTTTGAAAACGCCATGCATCCATTGTGTACTCATTGCATACGTGTTTCATACGCTCTATCGAGCATCCGTTCACTTTGATTTCATCCGAGCAAAAAGTTTTAAGCTGCACGAAACTTTTATAACGGATGAACTTTCTGCCGTGTACGATGTAAATGCGCGACATATACGAGCACCAAACGTTCCATGTCCGTTATCATCCGTTAAACGTCCACTGTATCCTCTCTGCATCCTCTGGGCATCCTCGCAAATCACATCCGCTCCAGCTGAAAACGGAAAGAGGGAGGAAAGATAAGGTACATTGAACGTCTATACATCGTTAGTAGCACGGAAATAGAAAGGATGTAAGCGTATGCATCATGTATATAAAGTTTTCAAAACGGACAAAGCGTTTGTATCTGGGATGTATTTGGTATATTGAAGGATGTCTGGAGTTTGCATAACCCCTTCGGAGCTGTCTTCCACTTCTATTCGCTTTCATCCGCTAGGCTTCCGATGAACATCCATTTAACATCCCCGCTACATACTTCCCACGTTCATTCTTTTCCGTTCTGTTTTCGCAAATTTTCGTCAATTTTGTCCATTTCTGGAGCGGATGAAAACGGATGGAGCCACCCCCGAAAGTTTGCTCGTCCGCTGTGTCCTTTTTGCATACGTTTTGTGCCCATCGGCCACTGGGACCGGGCCTTTATCTAATTGGTTTAAACATATTTTATTACCATAAAGTAAAAGGATTGGACAAATGTTATATAAACTTACAAACACATCCTTTACTTTATAAGTACTTGGATTTAGCCAAGATAACAAAAGGTGGAAAGTAAAGTGTATTTAGACGGTGCTGAGGAATAAGTCTTAACATTGACGAGGATGATTCAAAGAAAAATATCTGAGAATTATTCTAGTGGGTGCAAAAATCTTGAAATTTTAACCCCATTTGCAACTACCTTACACGGCAAAAATATCGAAAAGTTGCAGGAACTGTTGTTGCGAAGTTATTTCAAGCTTAAAGGTATTTCCAAATAGTAATTTAGGATAAGGACCACTCTAAAACAACTGGCGAATGTTTGTTTAAATCTCACAAAAATCTATGGTATTGTTCTTTAAATGGCATTTAGTAACAACAAAACACACACTTATGGAAAGTCATTTAAATAGACTAAGAAAAGGAAAGGCCCCAAAACGGAACTCTGTGGAATTCCTGATATTAGACTCGTTTCGTGTGATCTAACACCTTTGATATTTACCGCCTTTTTTCTGTTACTGATATAGCTTTATAATCATTCAAGATACGGGTCATCAATACCGTAGTTTTTTAGTTTATGTATCAGGCCTCTGTGATGAACGCGATCAAAGGTTTTAGAAATATCAAAGAAAACGTAGCAGTACAATCTATGGTCCTGAAACGCAGTTACGACATCATATATTTCAAGAAGTTGATAAACTGTTGGGAGATGGGGTTTAACGTCCAATCAACACAAACTAGGTCATTCCGGGACTAACATGATTTAATTTTATTTCAATAATTCGCTTGCGCGTAGGGGTCTTTAGCAGTGGGAGAAAACCGGAGGACCCGGAGAAAACCCACGAGGTTGGACAGGCGACCCTAATCCTTGTCACGTACAACCGGGGATTCGAAACCACGCCAGTTGACTCAATGACAGGCCTTCTGATATAGCGCTAACCATTCGGTCACCCCCCCCCCCCAATAATGCAGTAGAAAACAGTTGGCGACCTTTATTTAACGTCCGTATCTATCGCAGGTAAACAACCTTTACAGAAACCCAGCCCTTAATATATTGATATTATTAGACACGTCGTGCAAAGAGTGGAGCATAGAGGTGACGAACCCATGCATCCATTTTAGAGGGGCGTGCTACCAGCTACCAAAGAGTAAAATTAAATTAAGTTTCTTTGTAACTTGAGTCCATGGGATGTGGGGGGGGGGGGGTACAATCGCTGAGCTTGCCTAGGGCATCACTAAACCTCTTAACGCCACTGATCCCAGCAATGAATTTGATTTATTACACAATCTAACGTGAATGAATGAATTGAATGTCAAATATTTTAAAGATACATTATGGGAGATTTTAATAGAGAGTTGGCCATTTTTGCTATAACAGTTCAAAAAAAGATGATGAAAGAAAAATATATTGAAAATTTCAGTCAAATTACTTTATTCTGAACAAAGTTATCACCATTGTAATTTTTGACTAGAGAATAGCCGATCGTTTGATTGACAGGCGTTAATTCCACCTACATAATCTCGATTATCAAGTAACGTTTTCATTGGCTGTGGTACCGTTAGCTTATTCGGTTTGAGACGGGGTTGCAATTCAATTCGTATCACATTTATCTTTACTACATATTAAAAATAAGAATTTTAATATATAGATATGAAGCGAAAATTTGAAAGGAAGGACCAAATCAATGAGGCATAATTATAGCCGACTTCTTGTTAGCCTGCGGGTACTCTTGTATGTAACTGGTAGGCAGGCCTACGTAACTCCCGAAACAGACACATTGAAATAGGAAACATTGATCCAATGGGATTGCAATTCAACTGGGGTGATGTTAGCTGGGATGTTTATCAATTTCCATAATTTTTCTGTAAACGCAAGTGACAAAAGAGCGTATAATACCGACATCCAAACTCTCATTTTAACCACAACTAAACATAATATCAAGGCCGTATATATCGAACTTTCAATCAAATTGACTAACATGCGGCCTCCGCTTACGACGCCATTTAAAAATTTAATCAATCAATGAAATCCTGTTTAAATCCAAGCCATCCGTGGGTCTACAGAGTTGATTTTGTGTCTGTTGTGTAAATAAAGATCTAATTTATAATTTCTAAGACATCTGAAGCCCAAATAAAGACTTGCAATAATCAGATTTAGCTCTTGCATAATGTATGTTTAAGGGTGTATAGCCCTATTCTTTGGAATTGTACAATGGCCGAAACTTGCTCTAAAAGCACATGTTAAAATGTAATATTAGTGTATATAATGATTTACATTCAGATTAATTAGAACAGAATTGGCCACATTGCTTGCAGCTTCATTAGGCCTGTATCTATATTTAGTATGAAATTGAATGATGTTTATTTCACACACATGATGTTTATTCGTATATTTAGTGCTAGCAAAGTAATCTTAAATTGATAAAATACTTAATTCCTACCTGGACATTGACGAAAACAAATGTAGTTTTGCGATTTAGTTCCCCCTTAAATTCTCTTGCCTTCTCACTATCATAATATTTTAGAATACTTAGTTTAATATGACCTGCGTTATCATTAAGACAGGATTTCCATTTAATAATAACGGAAATTACACTAGGATGTCTAATTACCAACAAGTCGACAAAATAAATAGATTACACTTACTAGTTATTTGGACATTTATCTTTCTGAAAAGAACTTTCTTGGCCAATGCAGGGATCGAACACCCGACCTCCAGGCTAGCGAGTCAGCGTCTTTCCCACTTAGCCACATGATCCCCCACTCAATTATAATCAAAGTTTTTGAGCTAGACCAATCAAAATGCTTAAAGCTCTGCTTACCCTGAGCCGAAAAAGTTCATTATCGTACTTAGTCAAGGTATTGATATAATGAAACTATACACAAAGTTTCATCACTCTCGCTTAATAGTCTCAGTGCGGCGGGGGGGGGGGGGGTGTCCATCAAATGGGCACTAAACCAGACACAACTTTTCTGGAGTCCAACACTGAAGCTATTGAATTGTTTTTCAGATAACTAGTATCATTATGTATAACAATTGTTGTGAAAATAAATCGGAGAGATTTCGATTTGACAGTTTTTACGTATTTTTGAAACAGGTTTCAAAGTGTATTGGTTCTGTTATGCAAGATCATTTTCGATGTTCCAAAGTAAAAGTTCGGTACTAAGACACCCTAAAGATAAATTTTAAATGTTCCTATTATTAATTAGAACAGGTTTCGCTTTAGTTTTTATATTTTACGTTGACATTTTATGGATTTAAATCTCCCTAGTGCAAAAACGGTAAATTTCACCTTTCGACCTCCAGGGTCACTAAGATCTAAGGTGAATTTAGCAAGTTTACATTTTTATTGAAAGTGTGACTACTTTCGATCATTTTCAGCTTCTTATCATAATACAAGAATGACTACGGATTCATTTTCATTTCAAATGAACTCATTTGACCTTTGACCCCGAATATCTCGAAAACGCCCCAACGGCGGACTGATTACCTCTCGGCATCGTATTCTACGCAAACTTTTACTCTAGAAAAGTTGTGTCTGGTTTTGTGCCCATTTGATGGACCCCCCCCCCCCCCCGCTGAGCCTCCGGTCTATAATTAGAACCACAGTTATCGTGCCCCAAATCATCAACCAATCAAATTGCTTATCTCTGTTTAGCCTCAGCAGAATATGCTCATGAAGGCATTCACCTATTAAAAACCTATGGTCCGACAAAAAAAAACCCCAATCAACGTTGACATTTTTCTGAGTAGATCCTCATGCTATGGGACGCAATTAACTGAAGGTAGTCATTTTGCGATAATATTCCAATTCATATTTGGTTTTCAACTTTTGTTATCGACGTATCAACTGTGATTTGGCAATTTATTTCTTTTGACAGGGTCGTGACTTTATTTCAGATTTTTTTCCAAGATGGTGACCATTTTTGGTCGGGGAAAATGGGACGATGTGAAAATTTTGATTAAATATTAATATTTCGTGTCGCTATATATGTTGTTGGAATAGCAGATTACATTTCTGGCATTTACAACATTATAAAATGATCACATTTTCACATACTTAGCATATTTCCGGGATGGCTGTCATTTTTAGTAGGAAACGGGACGATGTGCAGATATTGATTAAGTAGTATTGTTTGGTGTCGATATATATATTTTTAGGGGCACAGATTCCATTTCTTACATTTACAACCTGCGCCGTCGTTAGGATTCCGAATAAACCGACACCCATAGTAATAGTGATAGATCACAGGCACTTGAAGGGATTAAAATAAAACTTCTTACTACTGCTTGACTAAATATTATAGTTTATAAACGGTATTTCAGCCGCCATCTTTGTTTACACGTCTCCAAGACATTTTGCCTGCTATCACCTCACAATACTCACTAATTCTAACACTTCAAGTCGTTTTTATTGCCAACGAGACCTTATTTGATCATTATGCAGCTTCCGATGTAATTAAATTGGTCATTTCATAGCGTTATTAATTACAAATCAAACTTGAAGCGCTATCACTGGGCGAAAAGCAACTTCAAGAGACCGGAAATAACACGAAATCAGGTCAAAGGAATTCCCTTTTGTTTTTATTAGTAAGTCTAGATCATCCAGTCACCTCCTTTATTAACATAATCCATTATACGAGATTTTCTTAGGGACTGGGTGATCTAGACAGCACCAAAACAAACCCACGTGTGTTTCAACTCCGGTGAAAATGAAAAAATGTCCCTGGCATAGGCATAACAAACAAAAGAATGGACTGCAAGTGGAAGTCTATACCAGTGTATGGTAACAGTATTCAGAAATGAAAAAGCTGTTCTAAGAAATAATATGAGTTGCTATCTGATAAGGGTGGGAAGGGGGGGGGGACTTTATTTCGGGTACCTTCGTTTTGCAGACTAAAAGGCAAAATATTTTTTTTCTCCAAAAATATATGTTAATTTTTTATCGCTTTATCTGCTCCACCACTGCTCATGTGGCTTTGCAAGGAACAGAAATAAAATTGTTTAATTATAGATATTTCCTTTATTAGGTATATATAATATATACCTATGTAGGAGTAGTTAGAAGATTCCTAAGAAGCATGTTACATACCAATGACAATATTCAGCTGTCATTCTGACATTCATAATTCGAGGTCAGCTCTGACAGTCAATTTTATTTTTAGTAACACACCTTGACCAATCAAAAATAAGGGCTTCCCCAACGCGACGTCATTGACTGATTTCGTGTTATTTCCGGTCTCTTGAAGTTGCTTGTCGCCAAGTGATAGCGCTTCAAGTTTGATTTGTAATTAATAACGCTGTGAAATGACCAATTTAATTACATCGGAAGCTGCATAATGATCAAATAAAGTCTCGTTGGCAATAAAAACGACGGGAAGTGTTAGAACTAGTGAGTATTGTGAGATGATAAACAAAGATGGCGGCTGAAATACCTTTTATATACTATAATATATAGTCAAGTAGTAGTAAGAAGTTTTATTTTAATCTCTTCAAGTGACTGTGTGATAGATCGATTATGTACTGTGTTCTTCGTTCTGAACGTATACTGAGGAGACATTTTATTATTACCGCTACATTCAAGTTCGTCAGACGCTGCTCTGGTAAACTTCTACAATACCTCTATCATTAACGCCTTGACACATATAACATGTCAAAAAATAAACGCCAAAAATAAAATCGTTAACAAACAACCGTTATTCTGTTTAAACAACGTATTTAATATAAAATTACAACACACCTTTAACACCAGTATATGGGCAGGGGCGTAAATGTGGGGAGGGGGGCAGGAAGAAAAATAGTCGGTCGCAAAATTAAGAGCAGTCGGTATCAAAATAAGTGCTCACTGCATACGCCACGCTACTCACGCAAAACTTTAGTATTAAATAACCTTGTCAACTTATCGTGTTTGAAAAAAATGTTGTGTTTCATTCTTATTCTGTTGTGAGTATGTTGGTATATGAACAAAATTTCCCCCAGGGAGAAAAATAGTCGGTCTCAAAATAAGTGCAATCACTGCAGTCGGTCTCAAAATTATGCATCGGCGACTCAATAAATTAATGAGGTAAACAAACAATGCCAGAATAGATCCCAAATACTATGTATTTGCGTGAATCCGTGAGCCTAAATTGCATACGTCACACAAAGCTATAGTATAAAATAACCATGTCTGCTTGTCATGTTTGAAAAAATGTTTGTCACTCTTATTCTGTTGTGAGTATGTTGTTCTATGAAATGTTTCTCCCCGATGGCAAAAAAATAGTCGGTCCCAAAAAAAGTACTCACCGCAGTCGGTCTCAGACTAAATGAATTAATGAGGTAAACAACCATTTACAAAACCGGCGAAATTGACAGATAGGCCACAAGATTCAGTCTCATTTCTTATCCTCTCGTTAGCGAGAATTTGGTTCCATTTGCCAAGACAATGACTAAAATTAAAAGCTCGGTTACATGTCTCAGCACTATCATATTCACGGTTATAGTGAACTGCCCAGTTATACTGGTGTGTGGGTCGTGGGGCGTCAGACTATACAAATGTTATGTCAACTCTTTCAAAGCAGGCGGAATTGACAGGGGCAGATCTCGAGATTCTGTCCCATTGGCTCCCATTTCTGGTCCTCTCGTCCATAAGACTTTCTCTCAGCAATGACCTAAAGTGCTAGGATATTGAATCAATTTTTCCAAAATTTTCTCAGGTTGCTCAGTGTTATAGGCACAATCATCAATATGGCATAAACTTTATGTCAACTTAAATAAAACTGCTTTCCGGCGAGACAACGATCGGCGAACAACTATATAATTATACAATACTGTCTATGTTCTACTAGGACGCTTAATGTTATAGCCAATATTTTGTTGACATTCATTGTGGGCTGGGATTGTGGATGGCGCCCTAGATATGGAACCACCCCCACCCCACCCCTTATTCCCCTGCACATGGCCCCTAGAAAACTCGCACATGTGGTGCGCGACTCCTGACTGCGTCACTCGTCGTACTTGGGGTATGTGCATCAGTCGGTCGCATTTTGGCTAAACACCCCCCCCCCCCCCAAACAAAATCGTTATGTACGCCCCTGGATATGGGTCCGGCTTCTACTCATCTTGTTGACACTCTTCGAAAAAAGTCGGCTTCAAAGCCTAGCTTTGCGACAAACTTTCATCAGCATCCCAAATCAATTTTTGAGCCAAGCGAAGGAGTTGAACTTGATTCAACGTCTTTGCTTCGCTCAACACAGCGCAGCCAGTCAGCAACAATGCGTCAGGGTGAACTATAAAATGGATTTTTTAGAAAGCGATATGTAATTCAGGATGTCTGGATGGGATTGGCTAAAAGGCTCAGCCTATGTAAAATCCATCTTCCTAAATACTATTTAAACATAATATTAATACGTAAAGCCAAAGGGGTGTATATACATAGTTAAAAAGTCATTTCAATATAATAATAGGGATAAAGCTGTGATTTATAGCCTTAATTTTCCTTCATCCCTAATTCCATGTAGACACTAAAGTAGTAAAGACATAAATGATATTTCCTTGAACCACTTCTTGCTTGCAGGTTGCTTAGAGATATATACAGAAGTAGGCATCCATACGCGAAGGTTTTGCAGATGTGGTCTAATTTCAAAAGAAACGCTAAACGACATTTCATCCCGTATTGCTTGGGTTAACTGGGTATTCATCAATTGGAAATTCTCAGTTAGGGTTAGGTAACCCTTGTGGTTTCCTACACGGCGTACCAGAAATTACGACCCCCTCATCCGCCCTGAATATAAACACACACGCAAAACATCAAATATTTCACAAAAAGCACAAACATCACATGGTTTTATAGAACAAAAAAAGCACAAACATCAAAAAGTTTTAAACAAAAAGCACAAACATCAAACAAAAAGCACAAACATCAAAAATTTTAAACAAAAAGTACAAACATGCATCAATACCTTACGAATAAGTAAATATTTACACATAGCTGATGATTTTTAAGTTAAAAAAAGGAAGGTCTACTTATTAATCGCCTGCAAATCATTACATTTAAATAATACAGCTGTGTGACACAGAGAAACACTGGTACACCACGCTCGACAACCTGACCAAACTGTTATAGAGCGGTTATGGCGGATTTCATAGGTGGGGTTAAAGGGAAATAACTATCATTAAAATCATACACTTTATTATTATTTTTTTATGTCTATTTGTAATACATGTATTTACAGACACGTCAGTGTCATTGAAAGCACAAAATTATAGCAACACCCAAGGTCGTGTGAAACTTGGGATTTACGTGCTGCAGCCCAGTGGCCTCTGGTCATAAAGTTACGTAAGGATAGACGCTTTTAATCTTTCCCAAAATATACCTTCTACGTCACCGTTCCAAGTGATGTAAGTTGTAGTTTTTAACAGAGCATGTAATGATTTACTCATATTAATGGCCTCTATCTCTTCTAGAAATACTACAACTATTGACTCAATACTCATATCTAAAACCAAATTCTGGGCTAAAATTATTTCAAATTGGCACCACTGACTTCTAGCAAATTCATTTGACAAAATGATTAAGATTTTCCGACTGTTTTCCATGTGTTGAATAATATTATCAATGATTAGTTTTCCACCCAGAAAATCTCTTTCATGGATACATAGTTTGACGTGGGCATCCTCTTCTAAGTGATGAACAAGATTGTCAAATACCCAATTGCTGTTTTCAACACAGTACGACACAAAAACATCGTAAACAAATTGTTTTTCTGCAATATGCATTAACTGTTTTTGTCTGTATCTCCAAATGTAAATATGGTATTTAATATGCCATCTATATTTATACACAAGTGATGCCGATACAATTACTACAAGTAAAACACATATGACAATTGTTACAACATTGTAGGTCTCTGAATTATTCAGACATATCTTCTCTGTTATATTAAGACATCTGTAACCTTTTGGATAATCAACAAACTTATGTTTCTCGCTACGAATCCATTGAATAAACCAATATATGTCACAGTTACAAATAAACGGGTTATTGTCAAGTCTAATCGTTTTAAGGGTATTTCTAAGTTGTACAGGAAACATTCCGCGTGTAACTGTTTCAATACTATTTTGTTTTATATTTATGTCTGATAACTCTATGTTGTTCTTAAAGAAATTCGCTGGCCATGATTTAATTTTATTAAACTGGACATCCAAGTATTTTAATTTATGAAGTTTCTCTCCAATAACCTTTGGTAGAGAAACCAGTCTAGCGTCTGCCAATGATAATGTCTCTAAAGACGTTAGTGGAGAAAGGGCTTTATTTAATATATCAATATCGTCGCTGAGAAAATTTCCCTTTAAATCTAACATTTGTAGATTGACACAACCATCAAATGCTTGTGGCGATACATGCCTAGATGGCAAGGTATTCTTGGAAAGATATAAGTTTTTCAAATGGTTGTTGTTGAAAGCCCTTCCTTGTATTATGAATGGAGGGCTTGGGTTTCTTTGTTCAAGCAACGACAGCCATCTTAGAGACGGCAAATAATGGAAGTTGTCCGTTTTAACGATTCCAAGAGCGTTGAGTGCCAAATCTAAATGATTCAACTTCTTCATACAATTAATATGATCGGGAATAAAATTATCGATTTTATTGTTTTGGAGTGTCAAGTAAGTTAAATTAGGGTAAAAGACTCGAGGACCACAGAAGTTTGGTAAATCTCTCAAGCTGTTGTAACCAAGAGACAGTTTTTCAAGATATGGGTTGAAATCTAAGGTGACAGAAGATATTTGATTACCTTGCAAGTTAAGTATTTGTAATTTTTTGTTTTGTTTTAAAATGGAGTTAAATTTTGTTAAATTGTTCCAAGATAAATCAAGTCTATGTAGTGTACTAATATTTTGGAACGCATTTTCTTCAATCGTTTTAATACCATTAAACTTAAGAAAGAAGAGCTTTATGGCTGCATTGCTAACGTTTGACAATGTAGTCACATTTATATATGGTAGATAGTTTCTATCAAAACGAAGTTCAATATTTGTTACAGGTATTTCAGGAATGTAGGTAAGATTTAACCCAACACAGAAAGTGTCGCGTGTTCTAAATCTGCACCCTTTTGATGAACCAGTATTTCTCGTATCGGTTGATGCTAAGAATAGAAGAGTACTTATAACAACTAGGATTATCATTGTCTTTTTTGTCAAAATTTCAATATGGCTCGTGGGTCTCTTTAAAAAGGTGTAGCCAAAATATGAACTCTGAAAAGAGAAAACATACAATTTAATTACACTAACAAATATTACCATTAACAGTAGTGCCTGCTCACAATTTCCTGAAAAGATCATACATAAAAGAATTGGGGAAATGAAATGAAATAGGGTTTAACCAGTGGCGTATGTTTTGGGGTGGGGGTGCTTAGCAAACGTGAGACCGACTGATCCACAGGCAAATAATACAAGTAACACAGCCCCTAATACGAGTTTTGTATTTTGTATTTTTGAATCTAGAGTCCCTAAAATGCCATTTAATGGACTTTGGGTGAGTAGTTTGCTGAATTCTGATAGTCAGAAAACACTTATAACATGAGTAAAATTGAATACTACACATGGGAATTCATGTTATTTATCAACAATTTTGTCATTGTTTGTTTACCTCATTAATTCACTTAGTCGCCGATGCATAATTTTGAGACACACTGAACTTATTTTTAAACCGATTATTTTTCTTCCTGAGCCCCCCCCCCACCCCCTTTTCACCCCCTTTTCACCCCAGGTTTTAATGTCTTACTGTTCTGCAAGAGAATCGTGGGCCTAGAAATAATGCTTTTAGATATTTTGAACCTTCTGTAGGTCAAATCATGAATCTCGAAGAGAGAGAACATATAATTTAAGTACACTAACAAACATAACACCTTTGACAGTTGTGTGAACAATTCCCCGATAAGATCATACTTAAAAGAAATGAAAAGAGGTTTAACGTCTTACTGTTCTGCAAGAGAATCATATGCCTAGTTATCATGGTTTTAGTTACACCTGACAAAATGTTGATGAACCAGTACCTGATATTTTGATCCTGGTGTCGGACAGGTGCTTTATATCTGTGACAGCTGCCTTATGTCTGCGACCATACGGCGACCATAAATGCACAAGGTCGCCGGCAAACGTAAACACAACCGGAGACAATGTCCCAAAAAATTACAAATTTGAAAAAAGTCGCTTCCTCATAGCTTTCCAGGTCAGATCGCAAAACCTTGGCGTCTGTTTTGAACATCCTCAAAACGCATAGAACTATCTGAAGATCTGGGGTTTATCAGTTTTATCTCGATTGGCGAAAAGTTTCCAGACTGATTGAAAATATAAGCTTGTCCAGATAGCCATTAAAGCAGTTTGGCGACCATAATGTTTAGTATTTTGAGCTGAATCTGTCAAACAAACTCTATAATATATTTATAAATTAGAGTTGCATCCCAGTACGACCGTGCATCAGTGGATATCACATTACAATTAGAAAGAAAAATCACGGTGAACAATATTGAAGGTAAGGATTCCAAGACAGCCTTAGAATAGAGGTGGTGGTGTTTTCATATTGCAGCTAAGTAGGGACGAACAGGAACGACGAGAGGATATGGTCCAATCAGAGTCCGTTACTAAAGGAAGTATATTTAGTATGAAATGGAATGATGTTTATATCACACACATTTAAGGTTTATTCGTATGTGTACGCTTTCAAAATATATATTTGATAACTAGTGCCGGGGAACTAATCTTAAATCGATAAAATAATGAATTCCTACCTGTACATTGACGAAATTAAAAGAAGTTTTGCGATTTAGCTCTCTTTTCTTGTCTTTGCACTGTCACAATATTTTCATCCGTTCTAATATCACTACCGCCTAGAAGTGGATAATAATAACGAAGTACAAATGTTTCATATATCATGTGTCATCATTAAGGCGACATTTCAATTTAATGGGAACGGAAATAATATTACCCAAGGAAGCTTTATTATCAACTAGCGGATAATTCATAATCCTCAGAAACAATCACATGCTCTAACCCTGTTTACATTTCGTGACCATATGACGAACTCTGCAGGTAACCTTAATATTTAAAAAAAAATGTCAATGAAATTAAATGGATTTTAATGGCCCTCTTTTCTGCACCAACCGGGGTAATGAAAAAAGGCCGAATCCATGAGAATTTATTTGTCTACTCTTTAAGGCCCGGTCCCACTGCACTTACGGATGCAAAGAGGATGTAAAATGGGAAAAAACGTGCCCTCCGTTTGAAAACGCCATGCATCCATTGTGTACTCATTGCATACGTGTTTCATACGCTCTATCGAGCATCCGTTCACTTTGATTTCATCCGAGCAAACAGTTTTAAGCTGCACGAAACTTTTATAACGGATGAACTTTCTGCCGTGTACGATGTAAATGCGCGACATATACGAGCACCAAACGTTCCATGTCCGTTATCATCCGTTAAACGTCCACTGTATCCTCTCTGCATCCTCTGGGCATCCTCGCAAATCACATCCGCTCCAGCTGAAAACGGAAAGAGGGAGGAAAGATAAGGTACATTGAACGTCTATACATCGTTAGTAGCACGGAAATAGAAAGGATGTAAGCGTATGCATCATGTATATAAAGTTTTCAAAACTGACAAAGCGTTTGTATCTGGGATGTATTTGGTATATTGAAGGATGTCTGGAGTTTGCATAACCCCTTCGGAGCTGTCTTCCACTTCTATTCGCTTTCATCCGCTAGGCTTCCGATGAACATCCATTTAACATCCCCGCTACATACTTCCCACGTTCGTTCTTTTCCGTTCTGTTTTCGCAAATTTTCGTCAATTTTGTCCATTTCTGGAGCGGATGAAAACGGATGGAGCCACCCCCGAAAGTTTGCTCGTCCGCTGTGTCCTTTTTGCATACGTTTTGTGCCCATCGGCCACTGGGACCGGGCCTTTATCTAATTGGTTTAAACATATTTTATTACCATAAAGTAAAAGGATTGGACAAATGTTATATAAACTTACAAACACATCCTTTACTTTATAAGTACTTGGATTTAGCCAAGATAACAAAAGGTGGAAAGTAAAGTGTATTTAGACGGTGCTGAGGAATAAGTCTTAACATTGACGAGGATGATTCAAAGAAAAATATCTGAGAATTATTCTAGTGGGTGCAAAAATCTTGAAATTTTAACCCCATTTGCAACTACCTTACACGGCAAAAATATCGAAAAGTTGCAGGAACTGTTGTTGCGAAGTTATTTCAAGCTTAAAGGTATTTCCAAATAGTAATTTAGGATAAGGACCACTCTAAAACAACTGGCGAATGTTTGTTTAAATCTCACAAAAATCTATGGTATTGTTCTTTAAATGGCATTTAGTAACAACAAAACACACACTTATGGAAAGTCATTTAAATAGACTAAGAAAAGGAAAGGCCCCAAAACGGAACTCTGTGGAATTCCTGATATTAGACTCGTTTCGTGTGATCTAACACCTTTGATATTTACCGCCTTTTTTCTGTTACTGATATAGCTTTATAATCATTCAAGATACGGGTCATCAATACCGTAGTTTTTTAGTTTATGTATCAGGCCTCTGTGATAAACGCGATCAAAGGTTTTAGAAATATCAAAGAAAACGTAGCAGTACAATCTATGGTCCTGAAACGCAGTTACGACATCATATATTTCAAGAAGTTGATAAACTGTTGGGAGATGGGGTTTAACGTCCAATCAACACAAACTAGGTCATTCCGGGACTAACATGATTTAATTTTATTTCAATAATTCGCTTGCGCGTAGGGGTCTTTAGCAGTGGGAGAAAACCGGAGGACCCGGAGAAAACCCACGAGGTTGGACAGGCGACCCTAATCCTTGTCACGTACAACCGGGGATTCGAAACCACGCCAGTTGACTCAATGACAGGCCTTCTGATATAGCGCGCACGTGCTAACCATTCGGTCACCCCCCCCCCCCCCCAAATAATGCAGTAGAAAACAGTTGGCGACCTTTATTTAACGTCCGTATCTATCGCAGGTAAACAACCTTTACAGAAACCCAGCCCTTAATATATTGATATTATTAGACACGTCGTGCAAAGAGTGGAGCATAGAGGTGACGAACCCATGCATCCATTTTAGAGGGGCGTCCTACCAGCTACCAAAGAGTAAAATTAAATTAAGTTTCTTTGTAACTTGAGTCCATGGGATGTGGGGGGGGGGGGTACAATCGCTGAGCTTGCCTAGGGCATCACTAAACCTCTTAACGCCACTGATCCCAGCAATGAATTTGATTTATTACACAATCTAACGTGAATGAATGAATTGAATGTCAAATATTTTAAAGATACATTATGGGAGATTTTAATAGAGAGTTGGCCATTTTTGCTATATCAGTTCAAAAAAAGATGATGAAAGAAAAATATATTGAAAATTTCAGTCAAATTACTTTATTCTGAACAAAGTTATCACCATTGTAATTTTTGACTAGAGAATAGCCGATCGTTTGATTGACAGGCGTTAATTCCACCTACATAATCTCGATTATCAAGTAACGTTTTCATTGGCTGTGGTACCGTTAGCTTATTCGGTTTGAGACGGGGTTGCAATTCAATTCGTATCACATTTATCTTTACTACATATTAAAAATAAGAATTTTAATATATAGATATGAAGCGAAAATTTGAAAGGAAGGACCAAATCAATGAGGCATAATTATAGCCGACTTCTTGTTAGCCTGCGGGTACTCTTGTATGTAACTGGTAGGCAGGCCTACGTAACTCCCGAAACAGACACATTGAAATAGGAAACATTGATCCAATGGGATTGCAATTCAACTGGGGTGATGTTAGCTGGGATGTTTATCAATTTCCATAATTTTTCTGTAAACGCAAGTGACAAAAGAGCGTATAATACCGACATCCAAACTCTCATTTTAACCACAACTAAACATAATATCAAGGCCGTATATATCGAACTTTCAATCAAATTGACTAACATGCGGCCTCCGCTTACGACGCCATTTAAAAATTTAATCAATCAATGAAATCCTGTTTAAATCGAAGCCATCCGTGGGTCTACAGAGTTGATTTTGTGTCTGTTGTGTAAATAAAGATCTAATTTATAATTTCTAAGACATCTGAAGCCCAAATAAAGACTTGCAATAATCAGATTTAGCTCTTGCATAATGTATGTTTAAGGGTGTATAGCCCTATTCTTTGGAATTGTACAATGGCCGAAACTTGCTCTAAAAGCACATGTTAAAATGTAATATTAGTGTATATAATGATTTACATTCAGATTAATTAGAACAGAATTGGCCACATTGCTTGCAGCTTCATTAGGCCTGTATCTATATTTAGTATGAAATTGAATGATGTTTATTTCACACACATGATGTTTATTCGTATATTTAGTGCTAGCAAAGTAATCTTAAATTGATAAAATACTTAATTCCTACCTGGACATTGACGAAAACAAATGTAGTTTTGCGATTTAGTTCCCCCTTAAATTCTCTTGCCTTCTCACTATCATAATATTTTAGAATACTTAGTTTAATATGACCTGCGTTATCATTAAGACAGGATTTCCATTTAATAATAACGGAAATTACACTAGGATGTCTAATTACCAACAAGTCGACAAAATAAATAGATTACACTTACTAGTTATTTGGACATTTATCTTTTTGAAAAGAACTTTCTTGGCCAATGCAGGGATCGAACACCCGACCTCCAGGCTAGCGAGTCAGCGTCTTTCCCACTTAGCCACATGATCCCCCACTCAATTATAATCAAAGTTTTTGAGCTAGACCAATCAAAATGCTTAAAGCTCTGCTTACCCTGAGCCGAAAAAGTTCATTATCGTACTTAGTCAAGGTATTGATATAATGAAACTATACAGTGCTAGAACTATCTAGGAAAAAGTGCTAAATTTTGGATGTTTGGGTTTGGTCCGGTTCACTGATTTTAATTGCTTGGTATGCTGATCTAAACAACATGTCCGTCTTGAGTAGCATTGCCCTAATATAAATTACATAAGCGTTGACAACTATTAACTGGCCAGTGGGAGTATCAAATAACTTAACATTTTAATTTCTAAAATAAAAATCTCATTTCATATAAAGTCTTTGATATCAGTTGTTTAGTCTTCCAAAAACCAAGTTTTATCATGCTGAGCTATTTTTGTACGCCCATATTTTCAAGTGGACGTGTATTGAGTCGCCCGTGTCAGCCCACAATTTATTTGTGGACACGCGGTTCCTTTTGATATTGGCATTTTATCCAATATTAAAAGCTGTTCTAACATATCACCATTCCACCCATATGATGGTTCAGTTTGAATTTCATGAAAATCGGATTGAAACTGCCCGCTCCTCGTTCGCAAATAGTATAAAAGTATATAATACCAAGGTTGTGGACACTGTAGAAGTCACAATTTTTTTTTACCGATTTTGATCAAACTTAAAATATATGTCTATATTCCACGGATTTTTGTTTCTTTCCATATTCGCACATATCGGTCCGTAACCTCCTAGATTATTGACCCCGGGTGTACCAAAAATTACAGTTTATACCTGATTTTAAAAACCGTTTAAATATACACCGTTACACCCTGGGTTTGAATTTTGTGATAATCGGATCGAAGGCTGTGGTCCCTTTAACGATTTGTATCCGGTTTTGAAAAAAACTGAATATTATATGTTTATGTATCAAAGATCTCGGTTTGATGTTCGCGTATATCGGGCCTAACTTCTTGCCTTGTGGCCCCTATTGTACGAGAAATTGTAAGAATAATACTACGAGTTCTTGATGTGGAAATTTACACGGAAATATTTATTTAGGGATATGATATCATATCTTTCTTATCTAAATTATATCCTGGTTATATATATTATATCCTGGTTATATATATATATATATAGATAAGATCTAATTTAGATAAGAAAGATATGATATCATATCCCTAGCCATAAATATTTCCGTGTAAATTTCCACATCAAGAACTCTGTGGTGACAGAAATGAAATGAAATGAAATGGAGTTTTAACGTCCTACTGTTCTGCTCCTAACCTGGGCTAATGAAGACGGGCATACGCCATACAGTGTGCTATGAGGGAAATTTTGCTCGGACAGCGGCACTACGGCCTACTCTTATATCGAATTCCAACTGCCAAGGGATCTTTTACGTGCACGCCAATGTGTACACGGGACCTCGGGTTTTCGTCCCATCCGAACGACTAGACAGCTTTCCTTGTCAGCCCCTCCGTCCTGCATCACTGACAAGGGAGAACCACGCCGGAAAATCTGGATGAACTTTCTCGGCCAAAGCAGGGATCGAACACCCGACCTTCAGGCTAGCGAGCTAGCGTCTTACCCACTTAGCCACGTGATCCCCCTGTGGTGACAGAGAATATAAGTAATATTGTTATAATACATTAATAAAGGTGTACTGTTTTGTTGACATTGACAATAAATTCGCGTTAACAAAATAGTTTATAAAGTCTAGTATTGATGGCGATATTAGCGACCTTTGATTTTGGCTTGCTGTCCTACTGTTGTCTTTTCGCCTCAGAAGTTGATGTAGTCTCTACTTTCAAGGTCACTTTTCGACTTTCGTGTTTTGAAGGGGCGAAAAGTAGAAATTATAAATGGTAGTTATAGGCTTCCATAAGATTGTAAGACAAAATAAACATTTTACCATTGGTTCACGAATGCCTTTAAGTGCCATTTATAATAAGGGACTAGAAGGACTGGGCTAGATATATTCCACAAGTAACTCAAACGGTTACGTCATATTCCTATCTGGAGAGCCTGCGCAATAAATACTAAATCAGTTTATGTACATTCATATTACATTATTATTTGTGTTGCGAACCATTTGTGTCAATTTCTAGGTCCTAAATATTAGCGATTTAGCTCTTTTAAATAACAAATACATGTAGATTGTTTTGGGGTGACCTTTTCCCTGTATGTAAATAATCAGTAAATGTTCATATTTTTGCACCAAAATAGATAATTTTGGATCAAATTTTCTTTTACTGATAATTGATAAGTTCGTAAATAGTATTGTACGATGGATCAATAGGCCATTAATATTTCGATATTGGCCCCTTTCTATAGAAATCAATATATAATTGGCAAGAGTTATACAATCGTAATGTGCTCAACAACCCTTGTTTTACTTATGAATATTTATCTCCCCAAGAAAAAGTTCCAAAATCATTTAATTGGTTAACATCAAATTGGTCAATATCAAAGTATATGAGTAAAATAATGTAAGATATTTTATACCCTGGCTTAGACAAGCTGCTGTAGATATTACATCAAATTAATAAGCTTATTATTACATTATGTAATATTTGAATCAATTTTTTTAATTTTATTAAATTGTTATTAAATTTGTTTATTTCTGTGTTTAATTTGATTAGTTTTTCTTATTCTTTTATTCAAATTTCATAGAATCTGATTCCAAACCCATCTAGCTTTAGTGTTACATTCTAAATATAAAGCAGTGTAATATGACACTTATACAATACACCATCTGAATAGATAATAATTGGGCTACAATTTATTGTCTTCGAGAGGTTGATGACAGGATTCTCTTCAACAAATCTTTGAGGTCACATTCTCAAACTTGAAGAAATCTGGCTGATTTCTAGTTGGTCTTAAGACTGTATACACAAAGTTTCATCACTCTCGCTTAATAGTCTCAGTGCGGCGGGGGGGGGGGGGGGGGGTGTCCATCAAATGGGCACTAAACCAGACACAACTTTTCTGGAGTCCAACACTGAAGCTATTGAATTGTTTTTCAGATAACTAGTATCATTATGTATAACAATTGTTGTGAAAATAAATCGGAGAGATTTCGATTTGACAGTTTTTACGTATTTTTGAAACAGGTTTCAAAGTGTATTGGTTCTGTTATGCAAGATCATTTTCGATGTTCCAAAGTAAAAGTTCGGTACTAAGACACCCTAAAGATAAATTTTAAATGTTCCTATTATTAATTAGAACAGGTTTCGCTTTAGTTTTTATATTTTACGTTGACATTTTATGGATTTAAATCTCCCTAGTGCAAAAACGGTAAATTTCACCTTTCGACCTCCAGGGTCACTAAGATCAAAGGTGAATTTAGCAAGTTTACATTTTTATTGAAAGTGTGACTACTTTCGATCATTTTCAGCTTCTTATCATAATACAAGAATGACTACGGATTCATTTTCATTTCAAATGAACTTATTTGACTTTTGACCCCGAATATCTCGAAAACGCCCCAACGGCGGACTGATTACCACTCGGCATCGTATTCTACGCAAACTTTTACTCTGGAAAAGTTGTGTCTGGTTTTGTGCCCATTTGATGGAACCCCCCCCCCCCCCGCTGAGCCTCCGGTCTATAATTAGAACCACAGTTATCGTGCCCCAAATCATCAACCAATCAAATTGCTTATCTCTGTTTAGCCTCAGCAGAATATGCTCATGAAGGCATTCACCTATTAAAAACCTATGGTCCGACAAAAAAAACCCCCAATCAACGTTGACATTTTTCTGAGTAGATCCTCATGCTATGGGACGCAATTAACTGAAGGTAGTCATTTTGCGATAATATTCCAATTCATATTTGGTTTTCAACTTTTGTTATCGACGTATCAACTGTGATTTGGCAATTTATTTCTTTTGACAGGGTCGTGACTTTGTTTCAGATTTTTTTCCAAGATGGTGGCCATTTTTGGTCGGGGAAAATGGGACGATGTGAAAATTTTGATTAAATATTAATATTTCGTGTCGCTATATATGTTGTTGGAATAGCAGATTACATTTCGGGCATTTACAACATTATAAAATGATCACATTTTCACATACTTAGCATATTTCCGGGATGGCTGTCATTTTTAGTAGGAAACGGGACGATGTGCAGATATTGATTAAGTAGTATTGTTTGGTGTCGATATATATATTTTTAGGGGCACAGATTCCATTTCTTACATTTACAACCTGCGCCGTCGTTAGGATTCCGAATAAACCGACACCCATAGTAATAGTGATAGATCACAGGCACTTGAAGGGATTAAAATAAAACTTCTTACTACTGCTTGACTAAATATTATAGTTTATAAACGGTATTTCAGCCGCCATCTTTGTTTACACGTCTCCAAGACATTTCGCCTGCTATCACCTCACAATACTCACTAATTCTAACACTTCAAGTCGTTTTTATTGCCAACGAGACCTTATTTGATCATTATGCAGCTTCCGATGTAATTAAATTGGTCATTTCATAGCGTTATTAATTACAAATCAAACTTGAAGCGCTATCACTGGGCGAAAAGCAACTTCAAGAGACCGGAAATAACACGAAATCAGGTCAAAGGAATTCCCTTTTGTTTTTATTAGTAAGTCTAGATCATCCAGTCACCTCCTTTATTAACATAATCCATTATACGAGATTTTCTTAGGGACTGGGTGATCTAGACAGCACCAAAACAAACCCACGTGTGTTTCAACTCCGGTGAAAATGAAAAAATGTCCCTGGCATAGGCATAACAAACAAAAGAATGGACTGGAAGTGGAAGTCTATACCAGTGTATGGTAACAGTATTCAGAAATGAAAAAGCTGTTCTAAGAAATAATATGAGTTGCTATCTGATAAGGGTGGGAAGGGGGGGGGGACTTTATTTCGGGTACCTTCGTTTTGCAGACTAAAAGGCAAAATATTTTTTTTCTCCAAAAATATATGTTAATTTTTTTATCGCTTTATCTGCTCCACCACTGCTCATGTGGCTTTGCAAGGAACAGAAATAAAATTGTTTAATTATAGATATTTCCTTTATTAGGTATATATAATATATACCTATGTAGGAGTAGTTAGAAGATTCCTAAGAAGCATGTTACATACCAATGACAATATTCAGCTGTCATTCTGACATTCATAATTCGAGGTCAGCTCTGACAGTCAATTTTATTTTTAGTAACACACCTTGACCAATCAAAAATAAGGGCTTCCCCAACGCGACGTCATTGACTGATTTCGTGTTATTTCCGGTCTCTTGAAGTTGCTTGTCGCCAAGTGATAGCGCTTCAAGTTTGATTTGTAATTAATAACGCTGTGAAATGACCAATTTAATTACATCGGAAGCTGCATAATGATCAAATAAAGTCTCGTTGGCAATAAAAACGACGGGAAGTGTTAGAACTAGTGAGTATTGTGAGATGATAAACAAAGATGGCGGCTGAAATACCTTTTATATACTATAATATATAGTCAAGTAGTAGTAAGAAGTTTTATTTTAATCTCTTCAAGTGACTGTGTGATAGATCGATTATGTACTGTGTTCTTCGTTCTGAACGTATACTGAGGAGACATTTTATTATTACCGCTACATTCAAGTTCGTCAGACGCTGCTCTGGTAAACTTCTACAATACCTCTATCATTAACGCCTTGACACATATAACATGTCAAAAAATAAACGCCAAAAATAAAATCGTAAACAAACAACCGTTATTCTGTTTAAACAACGTATTTAATATAAAATTACAACACACCTTTAACACCTGTCTAATGACGTAGGATACAAAACAATATTTTAATGGTACCAAAGTACAGCAATTGATTCTCTGAATTAATATAATTTACATAACATGTCAACATGCCAGATACCAGTAACTGGAATCGTATACTCTCAAGCTCACACTTACACCAGTATATGGGCAGGGGCGTAAATGTGGGGAGGGGGGCAGGAAGAAAAATAGTCGGTCGCAAAATAAGAGCAGTCGGTATCAAAATAAGTGCTCACTGCATACGCCACGCTACTCACGCAAAACTTTAGTATTAAATAACCTTGTCAACTTATCGTGTTTGAAAAAAATGTTGTGTTTCATTCTTATTCTGTTGTGAGTATGTTGGTATATGAACAAAATTTCCCCCAGGGAGAAAAATAGTCGGTCTCAAAATAAGTGCAATCACTGCAGTCGGTCTCAAAATTATGCATCGGCGACTCAATAAATTAATGAGGTAAACAAACAATGCCAGAATAGATCCCAAATACTATGTATTTGCGTGAATCCGTGAGCCTAAATTGCATACGTCACACAAAACTATAGTATAAAATAACCATGTCTGCTTGTCATGTTTGAAAAAATGTTTGTCACTCTTTTTCTGTTGTGAGTATGTTGTTCTATGAAATGTTTCTCCCCGATGGCAAAAAAATAGTCGGTCCCAAAAAAAGTACTCACCGCAGTCGGTCTCAGACTAAATGAATTAATGAGGTAAACAACCATTTACAAAACAGGCGAAATTGACAGATAGGCCACAAGATTCAGTCTCATTTCTTATCCTCTCGTTAGCGAGAATTTGGTTCCATTTGCCAAGACAATGACTTAAATTAAAAGCTCGGTTACATGTCTCAGCACTATCATATTCACGGTTATAGTGAACTGCCCAGTTATACTGGTGTGTGGGTCGTGGGGCGTCAGACTATACAAATGTTATGTCAACTCTTTCAAAGCAGGCGGAATTGACAGGGGCAGATCTCGAGATTCTGTCCCATTGGCTCCCATTTCTGGTCCTCTCGTCCATAAGACTTTCTCTCAGCAATGACCTAAAGTGCTAGGATATTGAATCAATTTTTCCAAAATTTTCCCAGGTTGCTCAGTGTTATAGGCACAATCATCAATATGGCATAAACTTTATGTCAACTTAAATAAAACTGCTTTCCGGCGAGACAACGATCGGCGAACAACTATATAATTATACAATACTGTCTATGTTCTACTAGGACGCTTAATGTTATAGCCAATATTTTGTTGACATTCATTGTGGGCTGGGATTGTGGATGGCGCCCTAGATTTGGAACCACCCCCACCCCACCCCTTATTCCCCTGCACATGGCCCCTAGAAAACTCGCACATGTGGTGCGCGACTCCTGACTGCGTCACTCGTCGTACTTGGGGTATGTGCATCAGTCGGTCGCATTTTGGCTAAACACCCCCCCCCCGCCCCAAACAAAATCGTTATGTACGCCCCTGGATATGGGTCCGGCTTCTACTCATCTTGTTGACGCTCTTCGAAAAAAGTCGGCTTCAAAGCCTAGCTTTGCGACAAACTTTCATCAGCATCCCAGATCAATTTTTGAGCCAAGCGAAGGAGTTGAACTTGATTCAACGTCTTTGCTGCGCTCAACACAGCGCAGCCAGTCAGCAACAATGCGTCAGGGTGAACTATAAAATGGATTTTTTAGAAAGCGATATGTAATTCAGGATGTCTGGATGGGATTGGCTAAAAGGCTCAGCCTATGTAAAATCCATCTTCCTAAATACTATTTAAACATAATATTAATACGTAAAGCCAAAGGGGTGTATATACATAGTTAAAAAGTCATTTCAATATAATAATAGGGATAAAGCTGTGATTTATAGCCTTAATTTTCCTTCATCCCTAATTCCATGTAGACACTAAAGTAGTAAAGACATAAATGATATTTCCTTGAACCACTTCTTGCTTGCAGGTTGCTTAGAGATATATACAGAAGTAGGCATCCATACGCGAAGGTTTTGCAGATGTGGTCTAATTTCAAAAGAAACGCTAAACGACATTTCATCCCGTATTGCTTGGGTTAACTGGGTATTCATCAATTGGAAATTCTCAGTTAGGGTTAGGTAACCCTTGTGGTTTCCTACACGGCGTACCAGAAATTACGACCCCCTCATCCGCCCTGAATATAAACATACACGCAAAACATCAAATATTTCACAAAAAGCACAAACATCACATGGTTTTATAGAACAAAAAAAGCACAAACATCAAAAGGTTTTAAACAAAAAGCACAAACATCAAAAAGTTTTAAACAAAAAGCACAAACATCAAAAATTTTAAACAAAAAGTACAAACATGCATCAATACCTTACGGATAAGTAAATATTTACACATAACTGATGATTTTTAAGTTAAAAAAGGAAGATCTACTTATTAATCGTCTGCAAATCATTACATTTAAATAATACAGCTGTGTGACACAGAGAAACACTGGTACACCACGCTCGACAACCAGACCAAACTGTCATTGTGCGGTTATGGCGGATTTCATAGGTGGGGTTAAAGGGAAATAACTATCATTAAAATCATACACTTTATTATTATTTTTTTATGTCTATTTGTAATACATGTATTTACAGAGACGTCAGTGTCATTGAAAGCACAAAATTATAGCAACACCCAAGGTCGGGTGAAACGTGGGATTTACGTGCTGCAGCCCAGTGGCCTCTGGTCATAAAGTTACGTAAGGATAGACGCTTTTAATCTTTCCCAAAATATACCTTCTACGTCACCGTTCCAAGTGATGTAAGTTGTAGTTTTTAACAGAGCATGTAATGATTTACTCATATTAATGGCCTCTATCTCTTCTAGAAATACTACAACTATTGACTCAATACTCATATCTAAAACCAAATTCTGGGCTAAACTTATTTCAAATTGGCACCACTGACTTCTAGCAAATTCATTTGACAAAATGATTAAGATTTTCCGACTGTTTTCCATGTGTTGAATAATATTATCAATGATTAGTTTTCCACCCAGAAAATCTCTTTCATGGATACATAGTTTGACGTGGGCATCCTCTTCTAAGTTATGAACAAGATTGTCAAATACCCAATTGCTGTTTTCAACACAGTACGACACAAAAACATCGTAAACAAATTGTTTTTCTGCAATATGCATTAACTGTTTTTGTCTGTATCTCCAAATGTAAATATGGTATTTAATATGCCATCTATATTTATACACAAATGATGCCGATACAATTACTAAAAGTAAAACACATATGACAATTGTTACAACAGTGTAGGTCTCTGAATTATTCAGACAAACCTTCTCGGTTATATTAAGGCATCTGTAACGTTTCGGATAACCAAGAAACTTCTGATGTTCGCTACGCATCCATTGAATAAACCAATATATGTCACAGTTACAAATAAACGTCTTATTGTCAAGTCTAATCGTTTTAAGACTGTTTCTTAGTTGTACAGGAAACATTCCTCGTGTAACTGTTTGAATAACATTTAGTTCTAAGTTTATGTCTGATAACTGTGTGTTGTTCTTAAAGAAATTCGCTGGCCAGGATTTTATTTTATTAAATTTGACATCCAAGTATTTTAATTTGTGAAGTTTCTCTCCAATAACCTTTGGCAGGGAAAACAGGCTATTATCCCCCAAGCCTAATGTCTCCAAAGACGTTAATGGGGAAAGGGCTTTATTTAAAATATCAATATCGCTGCCGAGAAAATTTGACATTAATCTCAATATTTGTAGATTGACACAACCATCAAATGCTTGTGGCGATAAGTGTGAAGATGACAAGATATTCCCGGTAAGATATAATTCTTTCAAATGACTGTTGTTGAAAGCCCTTTCTTGTATTGTGAAAGGTGGTCTTGGGTTTCTTTGTTCAAGCAACGACAGGTATCTTAGCGACGGTAAGTAATGGAAGTCGTCCGTTTTAAAGATTCCAATACCGTTGGCTGACAAATCTAAATAATCCAACTTCTTCATACAATTAATATGATCGGGAATAACATTATCGATTTTATTGTGTTGGAGTTTCAAATTAGTTAAATTAGGGTAAAATATTCGAGGACCACAGAAGTTTGGTAAATCTCTCAAGTTGTTGTTACCAAGATACAGCTTTTCAAGATATTGGTTGAAATCTAAGGTGACAGAAGATATTTTGTTGCCGAATAAGTTAAGTATTTGTAATTTTTTGTTTTGTTTTAAAATTGAGTAATTAAATTTTGTTATATTGTTCCAAGATAAATCAAGTCTATGCAGTGTACTAATATTTTGGAACGCATTTTCTTCAATCGTTTTAATAAAATTCGATTTAAAAAATAACAACTTTATGGCTGCATTGCTAATGTTCGACAATGTAGTCACATTAATATATGGTAGATAGTTTCTTTCAAAACGAAGTTCAATATTTGTTACAGGTATTTCAGGAATGTATGTAAGATTTAGCCCAACACAGAAAGTGGTGCGTTGTCTAAATCTGCAACTTTTTGATGAAACAGTATTTCTCGTATCGGTTGATGCTAAGAATAGAAGAATACTTATAATAACTAGGGTCATCATTGTCTGTTTTGTCATAATTTCAATACGGCTCGTGTAGTCAGAACTTGAACCCTGGAGAGAAAAATAATATAATTTAATTACACTAACAAATATTTCACCATTAACACTAATAACAGTTTACAATTTCCTGAATATACGTAACAGAATCATAGGCCTAGTAATAATGGCTTTAGTTATAACTAACAAAATGTCAGGCATTGAACCAGTACATTATATCTTGATCCCGGTGCTGGACATCTATTATAATTATAATTAAAACCCCACATGGAAGACAGATCTATGCTAGAGAAAGGGACAGACACAGACTGTGCCTGACGAGGATTGAATCTGTACACGAGTCTGTGACAAGTGTTGTTGTTGTTCTTAGTGTTTAACGTCCGCTTCCACCGAAGGTGATATCGCAGGCCTTTCCTGTGGGAGGATACCGGAGTACCAGGAGTAAACCCACGAGATTGAGAAGGCGCCCCTATCTCCAAGCCACCACATACGCTCACACCAGGAATCGAAACCACAGCCGCAAGCCAGGGGTGACCAGCCAGCTAGAGGTCGAAGCGCGGCACTCTAGACCACTAGGCCACCCCAATCCCCAACCCCCAATTCCAACAGGTGCCTTATTTCCGGGCTAAATTGTAGGATATAATTGGCAGCCATATTTTACTCATAGCTTCTTGGCTAATAATTAATAGAAAATACAATGCCTGAGTTGGTGCTGATTTCTTTCATGTAGCTATGGTTTCGATATCTTTTTGACAACATAAATATGTATTAAACATTATTATATATATAGTTAGCTACATTTATGATCAGCTCGTTGTCATGCAATTTAACAGGTCAGCTGTGTCAGCTGTGAACTTAGTTACTAATTATAGATGCATTGGGTACGAGATAAATCTGCCTATTGTAGGTCATTATTTTTGCTTCAAAGGTTATGTTAACTATTATTTAGACATTAAGCCACGAGCCAAGCCTATAATCAAAACTCAAAATCACCGGATGGCGGATATTTAAATAGACTAAAACACGGTTGGGTTGCCATTTAATGATTTACTTTAAAAATGGCGAAACGAGGCTATGCATCCTTATTACAATAATAAATAATCTATGACACACCCTGTCAAATCTTAAAACGGTGATAGCTCTGCTCAGAATAAGTAATTTGAATGAAATTTTCAATATATTCATTTAGCATTATCTATATCTTTAAGATATTAAAACTGCTTAATCCTCCATGAAAAGCCTTAAAACGTATATTATACTAGGCGCGTAGATCTATCTGAATCTCTGGGGTTGATCAGTTGTATCTTGATTGGCGCAAAGTTTCCAGACTGATTGAAAATATAAGCTTGTCCAGATAGCCATTAAAATAGTTTGACGACCATTATGTTTAACATTTTGAGCTGAATCTGTCAAACATAGTCCATATATTTATATGGATATCACATTACAATCAGAATTGAAATTGTATACAAGATAGATATCACATTACAATCAGAATTGAAATTGTATACAAGATAGATAAAGCAACGACTAGAGTTCTCCTTAAACCCCAATAATGCAGTAGAAAACAGTTGGCGACCTTTACATTGTGTGAAATAGCTTTATTTAACTTCCGTATTCATCCCAGGCAAACGACCTTTACAAAAACCCAGCCCTTTATATATTGATATTATTAGACACGTCGTGCAAAGAGTGGAGCATAGGGGGTGACCACCCCATGCATCCATTTCAGAGGGGCGTCCTACCAGCTACCAAAGAGGAAGATGAAATTAAGTTTCTTTTTTAAATTATCGCAATTAACATGGTTGTACACCCTGCCCTCCTACTTAATTTAAATAAAAAGTTTGATTCTGATATTTTAAAATGTCCTCAGAGTACCGGGCCCTATACTTGTAACTTGAGTCCGAGGGGTGATGGTGGTGGGGGGAGGGGGGTACAATCAATGAGTTTGCCTCGGGCATCACTAAACCTTTGAACGCCACTGATCCCAACAATTTGATTTATCACACATTTTACACACAATTTAACGTGAGTATTCCAGAATGAACAGAATGTCAAATATTTAAAGGGCGTATAGCTCTATTCTTTGGAACTGAAACTTGCTCTAAAAGCACATGTTAATGTAATATTAGTGTATATAATGATTTACATTCAGATTAAAAAAGAAAACTAATTTCTAATTCATCATGTTCGATAAAATACGCAAACAGTCCAAATTAGCTCAAAATAATGTAATTTGAATGAAATTTTCAATATTCATTTTCCATTATCTCTTTTTTAAATATTGTAGCGAGATCGGCCAGCTCTTTAAAACACCACAGATCGGCAATACTCGACACAGTAACGTAGTCTCTTCATAATTCTTGTTTACTGATATAATTTGAAATAATGTTAATTAATCACGGTTAATTAGAACTCATCCAAACTTGTCCAATTTGCTTGCAGCTTCATTAGGTTTATTATTTGGAGAGAGAGAGAGAGAGAGAGAGATGGGGTTTAACGTCCACTCGACACAAACTAGGTCATCTCGGTACTAACATATGGTTTAATTTTATTTCAATAATTCACTTGCGCGTAGGGGTCTTTAGCAGTGGGAGGAAACCGGAGTACCCAGGGAAAACCCACGAGGGTGGACAGGCGACCCTACTCCTTGTCACGTACATCCGGGGATTCGAAACCACGCCAGTTGACTCAATGACAGGCCGTATGATACAGCACGCACGTGCTAACCATTCGGCCCCCCCCCCCCTCAAAGCATCGACCAATGAAATTGCTTCGCTCTGCTTAGCTTTAACGGAAAAAGTGAATCATTGAACCCAGTCAAGACATTCACCTAATGCACATCTACACCACGTTTATAAATTCTACAACCATTTAAAGCAGAGTTGTTATTTCCGATCATTGACCGATCATCAATACTTAAATTTAGGGATAAAATGTTTATTCCCTTCTATAATGGACTTAATCCTGTTATTTTACGGAATAAACGGTGGAATGACAAGGAAGTTCCGTGAAATTTAGGGATAAAATGTTTTATTCCGTTCTGTAATGGACTTAATTCTGTTATTTTATGGGATAAGCGGTACAACGATAAGTAATCGTATACATATATAATCATTTATAATAATGATCATTATAGTATTCATTTCAATGGATTAACCATAATATGAAGAATCATATTTTGTAACGTTTGGTATATTAATTGAAATGTATATCTAATTTCCATTATTTATAAGATCTATAAAGTGTATTGTTATTCATCATACGGAAATCAGATTGTAAGTATTTTCATAAATATGTAAAAATATGTTTTAATGCGTCGTGTGTTAAGGTTGCAATATCTGGTAATCAAGCAGGCTTAAATCCAGATAGTACAACCCGTTGGCCAGTGTAAGTAAGTCAGGTTGTCTCTATAGCAGAGTCTACCACTGAAAGCCTCTGACGAGTGGCGTGTTGTGATACCTTGCTCTCGATTCAGAAATTAGCGAGAAGAGGTTATGTTTAAAGATTATCTGCGATATCAGTTCGGTGGAAGCGGACGTTAGATAAAGCTATTTGACGCACGGGTATAAAGTCAATGGTTAATTCAATGAAATTTTTATCATCGTCATGCTCAGGAAAGAAAATTTACCAGGATTTTTTTTTCTGAATTTGAAAATGGAATTTATGTTAATCGAAGGAATTTCTGTAAATTACAGGAAAAACAAATACGGATAAAATTTTCCTGGTAATTTTTGTTTCCGGAATTTTTTACGTTTTTTCACGGAAATTATTGTTACAGTGTAGGTTTCGTCACTCTCACTCAATCAGAATCAAAGTTATCGAGCTCCAAGGTCTCGACCAATCAAATTGCTTATCGCTCTGCTAACCCGGAACCGAAAATGTTCATTATCGCATTTCGTCGAGGTATTAATATAATGAAACTATACACAAAGTTTCATCAGTCTCGCATAAGTAGAACCACAGTTATCGTGTCCAAAAACATCAACCAATCAAATTGCATATCTCTGCTTAACCTCCACAGACTATGCCCATCAAGTCATTCACTTATTAAAAACCTATAGCCCTATCTTTAATGTAAATCCGTCGACTTTTCAGGTAGAAACCGTGGAACAAGCTTTATTTTATAGGGTTTGATATGACAAAATAACAATGTTCACATTTTTTCTGTGTAGGTCTTCATTATGGGACGCCATTAATTGAAGGTATGCATTTTGCGATACTAACACAATTCACATTTTGTTTTCAACTTTTTGTTATCAAAGTATCAGCTGTGATTTGGCACTTTATTTCTATTGACAGGGGTCATGACTTTATATCAGATTTTTTCCATCACTTCATGAAGATATTTCCAAGATGGCGTCCATTTTTGGTGGGGAAAATGAGAGGATGTGAAAATTTTGATTAAGTATTAGTGTTTGGTGTCGATATGTATGTTTTCTGGGTCACAGATTCCATTTCTGGCATTTACAACATTATAAAATGATCACATACCTAGCATATTTCCGGGATGGCTGTCATATTTGGTGGGAAACGGGACGATGTGCAGATATTGATTAAGTAGTAGTGTTTGGTGTCGATATATATATTTTTAAGGGCACGGATTCCATTTCTTACATTTACAACCTGCGCCGTCGTTAGGATTCCGAATAAACCGACACCCATAGTAATATAGTAATTGTGATAGATCGATTATGTACTGTGTTCTTCGTTCTGAACGTATACTGAGGAGACATTTTATTATTACCGCTACATTCAAGTTCGTCAGACGCTGCTCTGGTAAACTTCTACAACACCTCTATCATTAACGCCTTGACACATATAACATGTCAAACAATACACACCAAAAATAAAATCGTTAACAAACAACCGTTATTCTGTTTAAACAACGTATTTAATATAAAATTACACCCCTGACACCTGTCTAATGACGTAGGATACAAAACAACATTTTAATGGTACCAAACTACTGCAAGTCATTCTATGAATTAATATAATTTACATAACATGTCAGCATGCCAGATATCAGTAACTGGAATCTTATACTCTCAAGCTCACACTTGCACCAGGGTATGGGCCCCGGCTTCTACTCATCTTGTTGACGCTCTTTGAAAAAAAGTAGGCTTCAAAGCCTAGCTTTGCGGCAAACTTTCAGCATCCCAGATCAATTTTCGAGCGAAGCGAGTGAGTTTAACTTGATTCATACCGAATTCATTTCCATACCGAATACTCATTATATATCGGGAATTTTCCCTCTTATTTCAAAAGAAACGCTAAAAGACATTTTATCCCGTATTGCTTGGTAATTTAACCGGATATATGCCTCCATCTATGCGTGGGTTAACTGGGTATTCATCAATTGGGAATTCTCGGTTAGGGTTTGGTAACCCTTGTGGTTTCTTACACGGCGAACCGGAAATTACGACCCCCTCATTCGCCCTGAATATAAAAACACACGCAAACGTCAAATAGTTTCACAAAAAGCACAAACATCACATGGTTTTATAGTACAAAAAAAGCACAAACATCAAAAAGGTTTAAACAAAAAGCACAAACATCAAAAAGTTTTAAACAAAAAGAACAAACATCAAAAAGTTTTAAACAAAAAACATCAAAAAGTTTTAAACAAAAAGTACAAACATGCATCAATACCTTACGGATAAGTAAATATTTACACATAGCTGATGATTTTTAAGTTAAAAAAAGGAAGGTCTACTTATTAATCGCCTGCAAATCATTACATTTAAATAATACAGCTGTGTGACAAAGAGGAACACTGGTACACCACGCTCGCCAACCAGACCAAACTGTCATAGTGCGGTTATGGCGGATTTCATAGGTGGGGTTAAAGGGAAATAACTATCATTAAAATCATACACTTTATTAGTTTTTTTTGTATGTCTATTTGAAATATTTACAAACACGTCAGTGTCATTGAAAGCACAAAATTATAGCAACACCCAAAGTCGGGTGAAGACATGGGATTTACGTGCTGCAGCACAGTGGTCTCTGGTCATAAAGTTACGTAAGGATAGACGCTTTTAGTCTTTCCCAAAATACACCGTTCCAAGTGATGTAAGTTGTAGTTTTTAACAGAGCATGTAATGATTTACTCATATTAATGGCCTCTATCTCTTCTACAAATACTACAACTATTGACTCAATACTCATATCTAAAACCAAATTCTGGGCTAAACTCATTTCAAATTGGCACCACTGACGTCTAGCAAATTCATTTGATAAAATGATTAAGATTTTCCGACTGTTTTCCATGTGTTGAATAATATTATCAATGATTAGTTTTCCACCCAGAAAATCTCTTTCATGGATACATAGTTTGACGTGGGCATCCTCTTCTAAGTGATGAACAAGATTGTCAAATACCCAATTGCTGTTTTCAACACAGTACGACACAAAAACATCGTAAACAAATTGTTTTTCTGCAATATGCATTAACTGTATTTGTCTGTATCTCCAAATGTAAATATGGTATTTAATATGCCATCTATATTTATACACAAATGATGCCGATACAATTACTAAAAGTAAAACACATATGACAATTGTTACAACATTGTAGGTCTCTGAATTATTCAGACATATCTTCTCTGTTATATTAAGACATCTGTAACCTTTTGGATAATCAACAAACTTATGTTTCTCGCTACGAATTCATTGAATAAACCAATATATGTCACAGTTACAAATAAACGGGTTATTGTCAAGTCTAATCGTTTTAAGACTGTTTCTTAGTTGTACAGGAAACATTCCGCGTGTAACTGTTTGAATAACATTTAGTTTTAAGTTTATCTCGGATAACTGTGTGTTGTTCTTAAAGAAATTCACTGGCCAGGATTTTATTTTATTAAATTTGACATCCAATATTTTTAATTTATGAAGTTTCTCTCCAATAACCTTTGGCAGGGAAAACAGACTATTAGCCCCCAAGCCTAATGTCTCCAAAGACGTTAATGAAGAAAGAGCTTTATTTAAAATATCAATATCGCTGCCGAGAAAATTTGACATTAATCTCAATATTTTTAGATTGACACAACCATCAAATGCTTGTGGCGATAAGTGTGAAGATGACAAGATATTCCCGGTAAGATATAATTCTTTCAAATGACTGTTGTTGAAAGCCCTTTCTTGTATTGTGAAAGGTGGTCTTGGGTTTCTTTGTTCAAGCAACGACAGGTATCTTAGCGACGGTAAGTAATGGAAGTCGTCCGTTTTAAAGATTCCAATACCGTTGGCTGACAAATCTAAATTATTCAATTTTTTCATACAATTAATATAATCGGGAATAAAATTATCGATGGCATTATGTTGGAGTTGCAAATAAGTTAAACTAGGGTAAAAGACTCGAGGATCACAGAAGTTTGGTAAATCTCTCAAGCTGTTGAAACCAAGAGACAGCTTTTCTAGATATTGGTTGAAATCTAAGGTGACAAAAGATATTTGGTTTCCGTTTAAGTTCAGTATTTGTAATTTTTTGTTTTGTTTTAAAATTGAGTAAATAAATTTTGTTAAATTGTTCCAAGATAAATCAAGTCTATGCAGTGTACTAATATTTTGGAACGCATCTTCTTCAATCGTTTCAATATCATTCGACTTAAAGTATAAGGACTTTATGGCTGCATTGCTAATATTCGACAATGTAGTCACATTAATATATGGTAAATAGTTTTTTTCAAAACTAAGTAGAATATTTGTTACAGGTATTTCAGGAATGTATGTAAGATTTAGCCCAACACAAGAGGTGTATAATTTTCTAAATGTGCACCTTTTTGATGAACCAGTATTTTTCGTATCGGTTGATGCTAAGAATAGAAGAGTACTTATAATAACTAGGGTCATCATTGTCTGTTTTGTCATAATTTCAATATGGCTCGTGTGCCTGTTTAACAGGGTGTAGTCAAAAGACAAAACATATAATTTAATTACGCTAACAAATATTACACCATTAACAGTAGTGCCTGCTCATATACTTAACAGAAATGAAATGAATTGAGGTTTAACGTCTTACTGTTTAAAGGCCTAGAAATAATGGTTTTAGTTATACCTGACAAAATGTCAGGCATTTAGAACCAGTACCGGGTACTTAGAACCCTGTATCGAACCCCAGACGAAAGACAGATCTATGCTATACAAAAGGACGGACAGAGATTGTTCTGGACAAAGATTGAATTTGTACATGACAATGTCTGTGACAGGTGCCTTATTTCCAGGATAAATTGTAGGATATAATTGGCAATCATATTTTAATCATGGCTTCTTGGCTAATAATTAATAGAAACTACAAGGCCTGATTTGGTGTTGTCTATGGCTTCGATATCTACGTCAAAAGATAAATATTCATTAAATATTATTATAGTAAGCTACGTCTTCAACAGTGATCAGCCCATTCCCAGGCAATGAACAGGTCAGTGGTGTGCTTAGTTGTTTACTAAAGGCAGATTAATATAGATGTATCACCAGTTTCACCACCGATATCTTTAAGATAATAAAACTGGTTAATCATGCAGGAAACGCCTTAAAACGTATAATAGTATACAAGGCGCACAGAACTATCTGGAGCTCTGGGGTTTATCAGTTTTATCTCGATTAGCGAAAAGTCTCAGACGATTGAAAATATAAGCTTGTCCTGATAGCCATTAAAGGAGTTTGGCGACCATAATGTTTAGTATTTTGAGCTGAATCTGTCAAACAAAGTCTATAATATATTTATAAATTAGAGTTGCATACCAAAGGTAAGGATTCCAAAATAGCCTTAGAATTGGGATGGTGATGTTTTCATATTGCAGTTTAGTAGGGACGAACAGGAACGGCGAGAGGACATGACCCGATCAGAGACCGTTCCTAAAGGAAATTTATTTAGTATGAAATGGAATGATGTTTATTTCACACATAAGGTTGATTCGTATGTGTGCGCTTCCAAAATATATATTTAATAACTAGTGCCCGAGAACTAATCTTAAATCGATAAAATAATGAATTCCTACCTGTACAGTGACGAAATTAAAAGAAGTTTTGCGATTTAGCTCTCTTTTCTTGTCTTTGCACTGTCACAATATTTTCATCCGTTCCAATATTATTACCGCCTAGAAGGGGATAATAATAACGAAATACATCAACCTATCAGGGGGTAAACGGGAACCCATTTTTACCGTTCGGTGAATTTCATACCTCCACCACGAACACTTAGTTTCATATGTCATGTGTCATCATTAAGACGATATTTCAATTTAATGGGAACGGAAATATTACACAAGGAAGTTTTATTATCAACTAGCGGATTACTCATAATCCACAGTAACAATAACATGCTCTAACATCTCGTGACCATATGACGAACTCTGCAGGTGACCTTAATATTTCGATTGGATCGCGCTGCACGGGTTGAAAGTAGTATAACTCCGAAACGGGAAGCGGTAGGCCAACGCCACCTAGCCTTGGCTACTACTCGGTCGGTCGGACCTACCCCCTAATCAAGCCTCGGGACAGTTGCCGCCAACCATGACGAGAAAACAGACAAACAAACGACAGTCGCAGATATTAGAATAGATAATAGGCGAGACTATTAATGAAGTAATTATTATGATTTATTTTTTATGGTACATCATTTGATTAGAGAATTTAAGAGAATTATTCTCTTACAATGCACACTATGATAACATCAAACTCTTTGCCAAAAGCCATGTTTAAATTCTAGTTTCCAATTTATATTCTGTCGGAAAAACATACTAATGATTACATAAAGTGTCGATGGAACCGAATATAAAATGGATGTCGTTGTTTTCGGAGCCTTAACTCTCTTTTCACTACATTGTTGCTTTAAAAGGACGGACAGAGATTGTTCTGGACAAAGATTGAATTTGTACATGACAATGTCTGTGACAGGTGCCTTATTTCCAGGATAAATTGTAGGATATAATTGGCAATCATATTTTAATCATGGCTTCTTGGCTAATAATTAATAGAAACTACAAGGCCTGATTTGGTGTTGTCTATGGCTTCGATATCTACGTCAAAAGATAAATATTCATTAAATATTATTATAGTAAGCTACGTCTTCAACAGTGATCAGCCCATTCCCAGGCAATGAACAGGTCAGTGGTGTGCTTAGTTGTTTACTAAAGGCAGATTAATATAGATGTATCACCAGTTTCACCACTGATATCTTTAAGATAATAAAACTGGTTAATCATGCAGGAAACGCCTTAAAACGTATAATAGTATACAAGGCGCACAGAACTATCTGGAGCTCTGGGGTTTATCAGTTTTATCTCGATTAGCGAAAAGTCTCAGACGATTGAAAATATAAGCTTGTCCTGATAGCCATTAAAGGAGTTTGGCGACCATAATGTTTAGTATTTTGAGCTGAATCTGTCAAACAAAGTCTATAATATATTTATAAATTAGAGTTGCATACCAAAGGTAAGGATTCCAAAATAGCCTTAGAATTGGGATGGTGATGTTTTCATATTGCAGTTTAGTAGGGACGAACAGGAACGGCGAGAGGACATGACCCGATCAGAGACCGTTCCTAAAGGAAATTTATTTAGTATGAAATGGAATGATGTTTATTTCACACATAAGGTTGATTCGTATGTGTGCGCTTCCAAAATATATATTTAATAACTAGTGCCCGAGAACTAATCTTAAATCGATAAAATAATGAATTCCTACCTGTACAGTGACGAAATTAAAAGAAGTTTCGCGATTTAGCTCTCTTTTCTTGTCTTTGCACTGTCACAATAATTTCATCCGTTCCAATATTATTACCGCCTAGAAGGGGATAATAATAACGAAATACATCAACCTATCAGGGGGTAAACGGGAACCCATTTTTACCGTTCGGTGAATTTCATACCTCCACCACGAACACTTAGTTTCATATGTCATGTGTCAATATTAAGACGATATTTCAATTTAATGGGAACGGAAATATTACACAAGGAAGTTTTATTATCAACTAGCGGATTACTCATAATCCACAGTAACAATAACATGCTCTAACATCTCGTGACCATATGACGAACTCTGCAGGTGACCTTAATATTTCGATTGGATCGCGCTGCACGGGTTGAAAGTAGTATAACTCCGAAACGGGAAGCGGTAGGCCAACGCCACCTAGCCTTGGCTACTACTCGGTCGGTCGGACCTACCCCCTAATCAAGCCTCGGGACAGTTGCCGCCAACCATGACGAGAAAACAGACAAACAAACGACAGTCGCAGATATTAGAATAGATAATAGGCGAGACTATTAATGAAGTAATTATTATGATTTATTTTTTATGGTACATCATTTGATTAGAGAATTTAAGAGAAATATTCTCTTACAATGCACACTATGATAACATCAAACTCTTTGCCAAAAGCCGTGTTTAAATTCTAGTTTCCAATTTATATTCTGTCGGAAAAACATACTAATGATTACATAAAGTGTCGATGGAACCGAATATAAAATGGATGTCGTTGTTTTCGGAGCCTTAACTCTCTTTTCACTACATTGTTGCTTTAAAAAAAAATCAATGAAATTAAATGGATTTTAATGTCCCACTTTTCTGCACCAACCGGGGTGATGAAAAAAAGGCCGAAGCCATGGGAATTCGTTTTGTCTACTCTTTATCTAATTGCTTTAAACACATTTTATTACCATAAAGTAAAAGGATTAGACAAATGTTATATAAACTTACAAGCACAACCTTTACTTTATAAGTACTTGGATTTATTCATGATAACAAAAGGTCCAAAATAAAGTGTATTTAGACGGTACTGAGGAATAAGTCTCAACATTGACGAAGATGATCCAAAGAAAAATATCTGAGAATTATTCCAGTGAGTGCATAAATCTTGAAATTTTAACCCCATTTGCAACTACCTTACACGGCAAAAATATCGAAAAGTTTCAAGAACTGTTGTTGCGAAGTTATTTCAAGCTTAAAGGTATTTCCAAATGGTAACTTAGGATAATAGCGGGTGTAGATAACAATGCACCTAGAACAAATTGCAACAGAAATCATTTCTTTGGAAACTGTTCAGGTATGGTCTCTAGTACTTCCATAACAAAAGCGGCCATTATCGGTCTTGGGGAAATTTGCATAATTAACGTAAATCCAAGATGGCCGCGGGTGGACCAGAAAAACGCTAAAATCTCCGAATCGCTTGACTTTAGTGTAATTAAATGTATTAACGACCTATAGGAAATCGATACGCGCGAGTTAAATACATTTTTTACCTACGACTTTATTATGGCGTCGTAACGTCATTTTGATGGAATTAAGTCGTTCTCCTTGTGACGTCATTATCAAGTTGTATTGTAACTGCGCTCGGAAAACTGTTAGAAACCACGAACCGCTGTACAATTTCTATAAAAGAACACATCTTCTCCTAAACTGAAACTGTACATCACCGTTCATCTATAGCTGGTGACATGTGAATGCAACGACAACAGCCTGATTGATTGATTTGTTGATTGAAGTTCAGATGTCTTCATTATAATGGACCACTTTCAGGCTGCTGTCTTCACGTCCTGAACTACGTAGCAAGAAAACGCGTTTTCCGGCTTGCAATTTTCGTCAATTTTGTGGGAGAGACAGGCCTCAACAAATCCCCCGACGGCGTGTTTCACGACTTCTGCACTCGACAGTGACCTTTAATTTTATGTGTGACAATCCTATTTGAAATTAAGTTTTGAACCCAATATGGAATTCAGTAACACGATTCAAAAAAAGTAGGGGATATTTGATTTTTAAGTGTTATTAAAGTCACCTAATGAAACTGACGAAGAAACAAATGACAAAATGAAATGAAGTTCACATTCATCGATTTATTCCAAATGATCGTTAGACTAAGTAAGGCACAGACTGACCATTATAAGGGTAAAATGATACCCGGGGTCAAACAGCAAAGTTACCACAGCATCACAACCAAGTCAGTAACGGGTAAATCCTCCTCTGTTTGCCAAACAAGCATTGATCCGACGTGGCATACTCCTAATAAGACGTCTAAGGTCATTTTGGTCCAGATTGTCCCATTCCTGTTGCAACGCAGCAGCAAGTTCTTGGACATTGGCAGGACGTTGTTGACGTTGACGTAACCTCTGTCCAAGCATGTCCCAGACATGCTCGATGGGGGAGAGGTCGGGACTCAGTGCTGGCCAAGGTAATGTGGTGATGTTCTGTTGTTGGAGGTAACCTGTAACGATCCTGGAAGATGAAACGGCGGCCATGACGTCGTGCGAACGGCACAACATGGACTGCCAAGATGTTGTCCCGGTAGTACTGGCCTGTAACACGCCCTGCAACAACATGTAAAGCCGTTCTTCCAGCAACAGTGATGCCTCCCCACACCATAACAGAACCACCCCCAAATCGATCATGTCTGATGACGTTAACGTCTTGGAAGCGCTCGTTTCGACGACGCCACACCCTCCTACGTCTGTCCAAAAAATCAACAGTGAACCTTGACTCATCTGAAAACATCACATTGCTCCAGCGTCGATTATCCCAGTGTTGACGATCCCTACACCAACGACGTCTTGCCTGAATGTGATGATCTCTCAAACAAGGGATCACGCGAGGACGTCGGGCGCGAAGGTGACCCCTATGCAGTCGATTCCGAATCGTCTGGCCACTCACTCTCACACCAGTGTCTGTTTGAAGACGAGCGCTGATCTGATTTTCTGTGATGACACGATTTCTCAAGGCCAAGGTACGGATAAATCGATCCTGGGCTTGAGTTGTCGACCTGAGCGTGGTCTGTCCTGTACAGATTGTGTATCACGGTATCTGGACCATAGCCTGCTTATGACAGACTGAGAAACATTCATCGTCCGCGCCACAACCGCCTGTGTTGTGCCGATCTGTAGCATGCCAAGGGCACGTAACCTTTCATTTTGGGTAAGCCGACGCATATCAAAATTTGTTTTCTGGTCACTAAAACAATTAAACTGATGTTTCCACCCTGGAATTCAATGCCACAATGACTGTAACATTCAAAGTCAGAGTCGTGCAAATCTTGGGTTGGACCCCCATGATGATCCCAAGCATCACCTGCATTCCATGCGGTAGCTATTGGTGCGTTTGGGCGTCACATGTAACTGGAAATGTTTCTTCTGTTAGGTTCTATAGTGACTTTTTTCGTAGTCATTTGCATATTTTAGTATTATGCCCCCAAAATCAAATACCCCCTACTTTTTTTGAATAGTATGTAAGACATATAAAAAGCCATTTCCAACAAAATTCCGCAATTCCGCAATTTTTGATTAAATTTTGGAGGACATTTTGAATTTCTGCCATCATGGATTCATTTTTGAGATCAGTATTGAACTCGGCGACATCGAGAACCGTGTAAATGACATGTTACAAGTAATATCCAACAGGAAAAAATGACGATTAAATTAACATCTGCCGATTTGTGTTGCTGCCATTTTGTATTTTAGTATGATTTTGTCTGGCATATTTATCATTGAACCAAACTGCATTGGTGCAATTTGTTTAAGGTAAAACGTTATCTCTCCCCACCTATATAATACTGCATGAAGTAAATAAAACGTTGTGTAATGCTAAGTAAAGCTATATGCCGCCATGACGCTATGGTTTTTGTGGCGTGATAGTTGTCGTAACTTTCCCTATATAGGGCTTTGGTTACGATAAGGTCGTAGGGAAAAAATGTCGGCATTTTTCAACTCGCGAGTATCGATTTCCTATAGGTTGGTAATACATGTAATTGCACTAAAGCCAACCGTTTCGGAGATTTCGTCGATTTTCTGGTCCACTGGCGGCCATCTTGGAATTATGTTAATTATGCAAATTTTCCCAAGACCGATAATGACCGCTTTTGTTATGGGAGTACTAGAGACCATACCTGAACAGTTCCCAAAGAAATGATTTCTGTTGCAGTTTGTTCTAGCCCCCCCCCCCTCCTATTGTTATCTCTACCCACCTATAAGGACCGCTCTAAAACAACTGGCGAACGTTTGTTTACACCTCACAAAAATCTATGGTATCGTTGTTACTGCTTATTTTGAATATAAAGAAAAGTAATAATTAAATAACATTGTCAAATCTTTTTGTATCTTTAAGATATTTATGTATGTTTTGAATGAATAGATTATTTAAAAATTGCTTAATTTGTCATCACCCCATAATAATGTACTAATATTAATGTTAATATTATTTGGCGTGTGGGTTTACCAAATCGTGGCGCTGTGTCTTGTAATTAAGACATGGGATGTCTAAACTTTGGAACAGCCTGTCAGGGAAACTTAGGGAGGAAATGAATTTAAATGATTTTAAAAATCTTGTATCTATTTGGAGGGGGATTCGTGTTCTTGTTCATTTTGTAAATAAACTCCATGTTTGAGTGAGTGTAGTAAGTATATTATGTGTTTTTTGTTTGCTATGCCCTAGTTGGATTATCTCTGCTTTATGTTCCATGTAGTGATTTGTTTTACATGCTTTGATCTTAATTTTATGCTTACTGCCTTTTCTTCTAAAATTGCTCTTGTGCTGTAAATGTAGTGATTTGTGCATGTTCTATGTTTTGTCTGCATGATCTGTATTATTGATTTAAATTTTTTTTTAAGTCGATTTTAAAAGCTCACTAGAGCTTATGTTCTACTGTTGTTTTTATCGATTATAAATAAACATTACTTGACTTGAGGATTGTTGTTTTAATGGGGTTAAAAGCAAAGATACAATATGGGAGATTAGATAAAGAGCTGGCAGTTCTCACTCTAATAGTTAAAAACTAGATAATGCAAAGGGAATTTGTTGTAAATTTCAGTCACATTGATCCACTCTGAACCGGGATTTTAGTCATTGAATTTTTGGCCTAGCCTCGATCATCATTACTAAAGTCGGTACGATAAAAAAAACATAGTCTCGATTATCCATTTTATGATTAAATCATGAATGAAAGTTGAGCAGCGAATCGTATCATAATCCAATAAATATCGCAGGCTAGCGTTGACACCGAGAGTTGATTATGGTCTAGATAAGTTAATTAATGTCTAATTAATAATATAGATAACATTTCAGGCCCAAAGAAAGAACTGCAATAGGCAGATTTAGCTCTTGCATAATGTATGTTTAATTAACCATTTTTGCGACCAAATATTTAGGGTATTTAAATCATGGTTTAGAGATAATTCTATATCATTTACCGTTTTCCCATTGCAACCTAAATATGTATCATCGGCAAATAATCGTGCTATGTTTGTCAGTGTATCTTGGATGTCATTTATATAGATTAAGAAAAGGATAGGTCCCAAAACGGAACCCTGGGGAATTCTTAACATTAGAGTCGTTTCGTATGATATGTTACTGATACAGCTTGATAACCACTTAAGACACAGGTCATCAATATCGTAGGTTTTTAGTTTATGTATTAGGCCTCTGTGATATACGCGATCAAAGGCTTTAGAGATATCAATGAAAACGTAGCGGGACAATCTGTGGTCCTGAAACGTAGTTACGACACCATTTATTTCAAGAAGTTGATGAACCGTATAGAAGGTTTTTCGACTGAAAGAAAAGAAATGGGGTTTAACGTCCTGCTGTCCTGCTCCGTGCTGGGCTAATGAAGACGGGCATGCGCCATACAGTGTGCTATGAGGAATATTTTTCCCGGACAGCGGCACTACGACCTACTCTTATATCGAATTCCCACTGCCATGGTATCTTTTACTCGCACGCCAATGTGTACACGGGACCTCGGTTTTTCGTCCCATCCGCACGACTGGACAGCCCTCCGTCCTGCATCACTGACAAGTGGGAACCACGCCGGAAACCCTGGATGAACTGTCTCGGCCAATGCAGGGAACGAACAGCCGACCTCCAGGCTTGCGATCCAGGGTCCTACCGTGACTCCCTCGACTGAAAGAAGTTTTATAGATGTTTGAATATTATACGTTCGAGAAGCTTACTAACAGTGCTAAAAAAGAGAAATGGGTGTGTAGTTTGATGGAAAACACATAGGTCGCCGGGGCAGAAAATATTTCCTCGTTGATGGACTTGTTGAAAAGAATAGTCAAGGGAACACATCGAATTAATAGTGTGTTTAAGTTAAATGTGACTAATCCTATTAGCATTAGTTCAGACTAATTGATAGAGGAAATGAACACAGGGTTCTAGAATTAAAATTTGGAAGGCCTTCTCCGGTTTTGTTATGGGCAACAGACCAAATGCAATTGTTTAGCGTTTGTGCTTTATCAAAGTTTGAGTGTGCAAAGCTTCCGTCTACTTTCTGTAGTGAAAGGATATTTTAAATTTATTTCTTTTCAACAACTGGTTCATACAATTTTGAAATTGTTAACTTTGTTGCGTTGATCTTTATATTTCAATGACATTTGGATAACTTACAAGTGAATGAGTATTTCTTTCACATAGCTATATGTCTATATTAAGATCGAATTAACTCAGCGTTTGTTCAAATATCGGTTGTTTATTTCTTCTGCCCGATTTGGTGGGTGACAACAGAGTGTCCTTTTGAATTTATCAATAAAAGTATTTTGCTTGGCATTTATAAATTAATCTATCGTGCTTAAATGTCGCTGAAGTCGAGTAAAATTTGTTTCGAAATAAAATTTTCCATGCGAATATTACTATGAGAGTAGACCATCCCTATTTTTGATCAGCAAATTGCTCTGAATAGTTAATTTGAAATTGACTGTTTTAAGATGAGAGACGTGTAGTGTGACGTCACACTATAAGTTGTGCTTTCTGTATAAGTTAGTGTGGTTATTCTCCACAAATGATTACAAACATGTTCAGCGTTACAAATACTAATGGCGTGACATCATGTCAGCCAGACTCAATATCACATGATTATTAATACATAATGAAATCTGTGAAATAATATCGAAGTAGACTTAGGGCGCATGAGTAAATGCGTTGTACATACAAGTTTCAAGTAATTGTCATCGAGTTCGCGTTGACCGTGTCAGGATATTTGGTTACGTTTTGCAGCTTTTAAAGGTTGTTCATCAATATCAACACGAATTACCTCTTTATGCCCCTCAATAAAAATCTTCTCATTTGCAAACCAAGCATTCTTAATACTAGAATGAGCATTCGTTTTGGTTAGTAATTAAACATTTCTGAAGGTCATTATATGATCAGATATTGAGACACCTGAATGCTTTAATTGTTTCCTGTTTGTGATCTCCTCTAAGAATTCTAACTATAATACCTCGCGGTCTAAGTTTCACCTCTCTATCATTATTAGCCGGCTTAACAATTCCAACGCGATGTGCCGCATCGACAATAATGTCTTCCTGGATGTTTAATTTATCTTTAAAAATCCGTTGGGCAATTTCAACGCAATTTTCCCCAGTATTTTCCTCGACTTCAATACTCGTTCTTCAAATTTATCAAGTTCAAATCGCACTCATTGCCTTCCTTAAATCAACCTCTAATTTGTGCGCAACGGCTACAGTTTTATTCACAATTCCAATAAGAATCTCGTTTTATCTATAGAAAAGGTTCTTCATTACCTTGATTAGTGTTCTCCAACATGTCTATATGTCGTTTCTTTACAACAGGTGAATCTATACGATGTGCTTGATCAGGCCTCACCAGATGGGACGGGGGGTGGGGGGAGTCTATGGGGCCATTGAATATCAAAGTTCAAATTGAAATGGGCAATTATGTATGAATTTTTTATTGTTCCGTTGAAGCTTAAAGTAGCTAAGTCTCTAACTCAATGTCATCAAAAATCTTCGACATTGAAAACACGAATTATTTGTCAATTCAAATCAACATTGGTCTTGTGATCTTACAGGGAAAAGATGGGCTTCTGATATCCAATATTCAAGACAAAATAAACATTTTACCATTGGTACACGAATCGTGTACCATAATGCGTTTCAGCGCCACAAGTCATGTCAAATGGTGACGCTATATTCTTATCTGGAGAGCATGCGCAATAAATACCATTGGTGTAGACTGGAAAACTAGACGCTAAAGATTGCCATTCACATGAGACTTATGGCGTATTTCGAGGAACATAACTGATTAGAAATTACAGTAAAAACAGAAACGATTGAATGTAAATCAGTTTATATACATTCATATTGCATTATTATATACGTTGCGACCCATTTTTGTCAATTTCTAGGTCCCAAATATTTGCGATTTCGCTCCTGTAAATAAGTATGTACAAAAGTTTTCGCTTTATCGCAATCTGCTTAATCAAATCCCCGCTTAAACGCAATTTATCCCGAGAAGAATGTTGCTTTTAACCCTTGGTAACCGATCAATGTTTCAGGTTCTTAATGACTGTATACCGATCGACGACAGAAGACATGACACACATCTCCTTCATTGTATTAAGTTATACTAACTGATTCCTCAAGTCCAAGGGTCCTCTTTCCGTATTCATAATTGGTTCGTGTTGAGAAACTACATGGTGATTCTGCCTTTTTAAAACAATTTACACATTATAATTAAAGATTACTAGACTATTGTTTAAATCCATCCTAGTTTACAATTGTTCATTAGATGCCATTGCGAATATTAGTTCGTCTAAAAAGAGAAAACTATAGAGGAGACATCTTCGTGGCTTACACAATCCGCCATCTTGACTCAATTTGAATAACCCTTCATCTAATTCCAACTGTCAAGGTTTCTTTTGCGTGCACGCCAACGCCTACACGGGACCGACCTCAGTTTTTCGTCCCAACGAACGACAAGAAACCCTTATTTTGCTTAAATAGATCATAGGGCCTGTTAATATTGAGTCAATTAAGTGGTGTGGTTTTTATTCAAGACGTGTAAGGCCATACGCACAAGCGAATTATTGAATTAAGATTATACCATTATACTATAATGTTGTTCCCGAAGGTATCTAGTTTGGGTTAAGTGGACGTTGACCAGAAAAGTAAAAAAATGCAAGATAACCGCAAATCATTTTCGGCGAAAACAAAAGGCATATACCGGTACTCTAAAACCCAACTACGATAAAAATAATGATCTATCTAACTGATCTCTGTGTTGTTACTGTAGCCGGGGAGGGGAAGGGGGGCCGAATGGTTAGCACGCGCGCTGTATCTATCATTGAGTCAACTGGCGGGGTTTCGATTCCCTGGCTGTACGTGACAAGGAGTAGGGACGATCGCCTGTCCAACCTCGTGGGTTTTCTCCGGGTCCTCCGGTTTCCTCCCACTGCTAAAGACCCCTACGCGAAAGCGAATTATTGAAATAAAATGGAACCATGTGTTAGTCCCGAAATGACCTAGTTTGTGTCTAATGGACGTTAAACCCCATTTCTCTCTCTCTCTGTTACTGTAGCCACTTTTCTTAGTCCAAAACCAATCCGCGAATTTTACATGTTGTCTGGTTGTGAATTTTTTTCTGAACTAGGCCCAGATTTTATTAATGTCATACATAACAGCCGATTGATTTGTAAAGAGGGTTTAGTTCCTCGGTGTATTATTTGTTTGTACTATAAAGATCACAGTCGTTTCAGTAAAAAAAATATTTTAACAGTTATTTAACCATCAGGCCTGTTAACAAAGTCTACGACCTCCAAATTCGTCTGTCTTGTGGCGAAAGCCACGTACTAATATTGATGAATGTAAATAGTCATCAGGATACAACAAGGTCTTTATTTTGCTTGTCATAAAATTGTCAGCAAAATGACAACCTTTGATCCAACGGGTAAAGATAAATAATGCTCCCTTACAAGGGCTGTCGTGTCTTATTGTTGGGTTTATTGCTACCAAAAAGAACCGCAAAGAATATCAAGGATACAGACCACAATTGATTTATTTTACCAATACTAAAGCGTTTTCACTGTGTTGTAAATTACTTTTAGGTTTTATTTTAAAAGCAATATAATAACAATGTATGTGGATAGTTTTTGAAATGTGGTTTAACTCCACAAAAGTAACAAACCATGTTAGGGCCATATTTAAAAAAAATAATAACATAAACCGAAAGAATATGTCCCAGGTCTATAATAAGGCGTATCTTTGATATGTAATTTTATTTTTATATCCAAACTTGTTTTCTGCCACATTTGTCCATGGTTAACTTCATGGACCTTATAATACATATATTATATAAGGTCCATGACTAAATGCTTTCCAGCAAAACAAAGCAAACTGATTTTAATCAATAAAACGGATGTTATTGCTGTAATGGCATCTTTTCCTTCGATATAATTAAAGATACTGAACCTGCTCAAATGATATCAAATAGTTCATCAAATTAATAGTTTCGAGAAAATATTGTTAGGCCAATAGAGCACTTTGCTCCATTCTATTAGTAAGTGCAGGAGGACTGTATTACACACAAAACAAAATCGACAAGACAAACCTGCAGACAAGACAAACTACATAGACATTGTAAGAAAATAAACAACAAATATCAAATCAAGTGAATGTTAATTTTTAAATTATTATACAAGAAGGTTTAAATGAATTACCAGTACTCTATTTAATCTCTTTCAGAACATCAGCATATTCGATATAATCCATTAAAAGCTGAATGGGTCTTAGTTTCCCCACATCGTGCCAAAAGACCATGGAAAGGTCAGGTAGAGAAACTACCAGAAGATAATATACCTAGAAAAGACAGTAGTAATCCATTATGCCCTGGTTCCACAAGATCAAATGGAGAGGTCAGACGAAAGATAAATTCATTTAAGTTCCAAACCATTGTGAAATTGAATCCTATTCAAAATTAGCCTCAGATACATTTAATAAATCATGTTAAATTCTGTACTTTATATCCTCCTGGTAACTTATAACATAATAAGAAACAAAATTGAACGACAAAAGATATTTTACATTTTAAAACAGGACGGTAAAATGCTATGTATCATAAAAAGAAAATTTTGATGATGTTAACTATGTTTTATGCAGGTTAATCCAGAATATGAAGGAACATTTGTATTTAAGAATGATTTTGAAGCCTTACTACAAGATGGGCCCCCACCAGGTATAACATGTGATGTAGTATAAATTGACACACACATATAAACACAATTATAATTTGAATATTTTTATATTAACTTAAAGTCTCTGATTGTCATTTGAGGGATTTTTAATCTGTTGAAAATTGCAGTATTGTGAAAGTCAATTCTCGAAATCAGCCCAGAAATGGTTCAATTCCTTCAGTATTTAGAAAGATCTGAGAATTGTCAACATTTCGCATCAATTGAAGACAAAATATATGATATAGTCCACAAGTCATTGCCACCATTAATTTTTCACTGATTCTTCGGAGCCACGGTGGCTAAGTGAGTAAGATGCTGGCTCACTAGCTGGCACCCCTTGTCAGTGGTGCAGGACAGAGGGCCTGACAAGGACAGCTGTCTAGTCGTTCGGATGGGACAGAAAGCTGAGGTCACATGTACACATTGACGTGCACGTAAAAGATCCCTTGGCAGTTGGAATTCGATATAAGAGTAGGCCGTAGAGCCACTGTCAGGGCAAAATTTCCTTTATAGCAAACTGTGTGGTGTATGCCTGTCTTCATTATGACATTAGCCCAGTCGGAGCAGAACAGTAGGACGTTAAAATCTCATTTCATTTCACTGAGCCTTTTATTAATCCGATTGAATCTGATTTATTCAGACAACTTTAATATGTGAGGTGTATTTTCCCCAAAACAAATTATGCACTTCTATTTTGTATATTTTAGAGAAAAGTGACGATCTATTATTTCAAGCTGCACCAGCCTATGGAACATGTAAAGTCATGTGTTTCCATCCCTGGTCAGACATGACGTTACCTATAATGCAAGATAAAGAAGTTAGGGCAGTAGTTGATAAATGGGCAGAAATAAATCAAGAACTTGGCCAAAAATTTCTATGGGTGCAGGTGATTATTTTTAGATCTTAAAAATATTTTTGACTAATTACTGTTCAACAAAACAGATCATTGTTTATAATGCTTTTAGTTTCCAATTAAAAGGAAGGGAGGTAACTCCAGTTAAGGGATTTACATTATAATGTTGATGCATTTTATCTTTTAGCTATTTGAAAACAGAGGTGCTATGATGGGATGTTCTAATCCACATCCTCATTGTCAGGTAAAAGAGATATTTTTTTTGGGAAAAAACCCCCAACTCATCTCGGCTTAATGGGCTTGATTAATAATAACAGTTCTTTGATGTATGATGCTAGAACAACAAGATTTCACAAGTCGTTTTCAAGCAAATATCTAAGGTACAAATGGTGTATTCCCACAAGGGCGACGTTACAGTGCGTGACCAAAATTAATCCTTCCCACGGAGGCGCAGATATGGACTTGTTGGCTTTCGTTTGAAGAGAGGCATGTTGTTATTAGGACCCAATTAACGGTGTTAAAGATTTTATGAATTTATGTTGACTCTGAATTTTATTGACCAATTGACAACTAATGATGAAAATCATCATATCAGCCAAGTATTCAACATAAATCTTAATCACCAAGAGACATAAATTTGCCCAAATCCAAAGCCAGCTCCAGGAATTAAAAAGTAGACACAAAGAAGAGGAATTAACTTTAGTTGAGTATTTAGACAGGGTGTCTTATTTAGGGAAATTAAATTAATTTGTTTTTATTTCTTAAAGTCATATTCCAAACATGTTAAAATGTTAGTTAATTAGTCACATTGGGGATTGTGAAAGTGTAAATTCTTATCATAACAATCTATAACTCCATTGTTACATTTTAATCCATTTTAATCCCTGAAAGCTGGATTCCCACGAAGGCGTCGAAAACGACCTCCTTTAATCCGTTATGGTCAATAACTGCGCCTTCGTGGGAATAAACTGTACAAATGAAGCATTACGTATTTGCTTAAAAATGACTTCTAGTATTATATCATAAATCAATTGTTAAATGCCTCTCGAGGATTATCCTTGGATTGTTGAGATTACTGTTGATATACAGAACTATCACTGTTTAAGATTACTTTTTGTGCCATTGGGATTCACATCCTAAGTATATAATTCAAATTTCAATTGAACAGGTTTGGGCAAGTTCCTTTCTTCCAAATGAGTTAGCAGTTAAAGACAGAACACAGAAAGAATTCTATGATAAATATAAGAAACCAATGTTAGTTGATTATACAGAAAAAGAATTAAGTAAAAAGGTAAGAAGTTTACATAAAGTGTGTCTAATCCTAACATGATGAGTATGAAGGGCTGTGTCAGTTGTTAGTTGCATAATGAACCTGTAGCAAGCAGAGATTTGGTAATGCCCTGGCAAATGCTTTGATTGAATACAAGACTCTACTATATGGTCTAGTACAGAGAAATATGAGAAAGAAAGACATTTTAATTATGTAAAAACCAGCTTGGGGAACACTAGGGCAGATTGTACAACATAGTTAACAGTGCTCAATTCAAATTTAAAAAATCTTAAGTTCAATTTTACTCTATAATTGCCCCCCCCCCCCCCCACCCCCACACTCCCCTTTACCAGATTTAAAGATGGGTTCCCAGAAAAGTATTTATCGGGGGGGGGGGGGTTATTTCCAATAAAAGTATGGCAATTTTGGTATATATGGAAAGTAGAGATATCCAATGTTACTAGAAAAATACTGGATTCCACGAAAAACACTAATGGAGCGTATACAGGACAAAAATGTAAGGGTTCCCCTAATCGACAGCTCGATGATTAGGAATTTCTACACGCGTGATGTCAAAGGTCACACGTGAACATTAAGCGCTTGATGTACAAGTTGATAAACTTTATGAAGAGTTAAACGTACAACACTTTCTGAGATAAAAATGATGGAAAAAGACGCGGGTAGTGGATAATCCTAGAATTTAATTAGTATTTGATATTTGTAGTAAATAGTAAGCGATTAAGACAACATCGTCTTATGTATACAATGAATTCTCCTCTGACTTCCAAGAGAGGTAAGTCACGTGACGTAAACATGACCTGGTTTGATTGAATTTTTATAGCAGGGCATTCCTTCGCAATTACAATGTTTGAGAAGGATTTGAGGCAAAATTATGACAAATTAATTAATTTAAATATGTTTTTAGTCCATATATACCATTAAATCACCCAGTTTGTAAGTGGGAATGTATCTTTAAGGTAAATTAAAGTTAATTAATCAATATTGTGTAGATATTTAGAACAGGTATTCAATATGTTTTGATTTTGGTTTGTTTTTATCAGGAACGTGTTGTTATAGAAAGCAAGCATTGGGTTTGGTTAGTACCCTATTGGGCTGTTTGGCCGTATGAAACTATGTTATTACCAAAGAGGCATGTTTTACGTTTAGAAGATTTAAATGATGAAGAAAGAGATGGTAAGCATTCTTAAAAAGCAGTCACCCAGAATGAATAAAAGAGATTGGAAGAATCTTAGAAACGTTTATCCAAGTTGTGTGTAGCTGTATGATGCTGTGTAATAATTTTTCAAAGAAATACAGACTCTGTTTTTTGGGGGGTTAGCCATAACTTTCTATTCGATATTCTGTCAACACAACTCTGGCAACACAGAGGTGGGTTGTGTGGCCAAACGGTTGCATAACACGTGCGCGTTGGATCAGAAGGTCTGTCATGTGGTATGGTTTCGATTCCCCTTTTGTACGTGACAAGGAGTAGGGAGGGTCACCTGTCCAACTTCGTGTGTTTTCTCCAGGTCCTCTGGTTTACTCCCACTGCTAAAGACCCCTACGTGCAAGAGAATTATTGAACCATATGTTTGTCCCGAAATGACCTAATTTGTGTTGAGTGGAGGTTACACCCCATTTCTCTCTCTGTCCCTCTCTCTGTCTCGCTCTCTCTCTCTCTCTCTCTCTCTCTCTTATATTTCAACATTTTCTCTGAAATTTAAATTTTAAGGATACCCATTTTGGAAAACAAATCCACAAATTTGATTAAATCAATGCTTTTATATTAAACCCACATCATGGAGGTTTCATCATTTTAAGGATAGCCTATATTATTGTGCACAAATATTTATTGGAAATTGAAGTCCTAAACATATTTTTTTTTAATTTAAATTTTTTTCTCAGATTTATGTATAATAATGAAGAAATTATTATCAAAATATGATAATATGTTTGAGATATCTTTTCCGTATTCTATGGGATGGCATGGTAGGTTGTTTTGTTTTTAAACCTATTTCTTTATTCCCAATTTGATTAAAATAAAGCTTCATTCTGAGTGTGTTTTAAATAATTGTATAGATTATGAAGGAGAAGGTAGCATAGCCTGCTTAACCTCGTGGGCTTCACTGACTACTCCGCTTACCTCCCTGCTAAAGACCCTGACCGGAAAGCAAAATATTTAAAAAAAAGTTGTACCATATGTTAGTTTATGTTTAGTGGAGGTTAACTCTCCCTCTCGGGGTGAGGGATGCGGATGGCCGAATGGTTAACGTGTGCGCGCTTTGTATTATAAGATCTGTCATTGTGTCAACTGGCATGGTTTTGATTCCCTGGTTGTAGTTGGCAAGGAGTAGGGTCATCTGTCCAACCTCATAGGTTTTCTATGGTTCCTCTCTCTCTCTCTCTCTCATGACAAAAATCAAAATTATTTATATAAATCTTATTATATTCTTCAGGGGCACCAACTGGTGAGAGGTTAAAGACCAACAATGATCATTGGCAGCTTCATGCTTTGTATTACCCCCCTTTACTGAGGTCAGCGACAGTTAAAAAGTTTATGGTAGGATATGAAATGCTAGCACAATGTCAGCGAGATCTGACAGCCGAACAAGCAGCAGAAAAACTTTGCAATCTTTCTGATGTTCATTATAAAACAAAGAGTTAACAAAGAAACAATTTTAGGAGTACCTGTACATCTGATAAAATATTTTAGGGATGCAGCCTTTTCATTGGTTGAAGGTAAAAATCCCAGTACAAGCCCTAAGCCAATGAAAATGTGTCATTCTTAAAATACTTTAGATTAAGTTTTTTTTCATAAGGTGTCAGGACTCAAACTTTGCTTGAATAGAAGAAACATGTTAACTGTCTGCATAAATAATATGTTGGTATCAGTATTTAGCTAATTGAAGGAATTTTTAAATTTTGGATTGTTCGATGTATAGTGAGAGAGGAATATACTCTTATAAACTTTATGAGATTAGATCTGCCTGTTTGTAATTTTGAATCTGAATATGGAATTGTCTCCTTTACACACTATCTAAGTCAGTTTAGAAAATGTCTATTTTAGAATGATGTTTCAGTTTGTTTTGTTTTTTAAAGCAAATTTTTAGAGTTATAATATATAAATTAAAATATATATATAAGTTTCATATATGAAATATATGAAATTTACGGTTTGGTGATATTTACATCATTGTTGTGACTGTATAAGTATAGATATTTTATATGAGGTCGATCTCATTATAAATGAGTTGTTTATTGACACCTTTACACACTATCTAAGTCAGTTTAGAAAATGTCTATTTTAGAATGATGTTTCAGTTTGTTTTGTTTTTTAAAGCAAATTTTTAGAGTTATAATATATAAATTAAAATATATATATAAGTTTCATATATGAAATATATGAAATTTACGGTTTGGTGATATTTACATCATTGTTGTGACTGTATAAGTATAGATATTTTATATGAGGTCGATCTCATTATAAATGAGTTGTTTATTGACACCAGAAGATAATAAATTATAACTACTTGTTGTGCCATAAGAATCAGTCTTTATTATTTGTTATGTAGAATTTACATCTCCTATATTTAGATAATAATAGAGAAGTTGTATCTTATATACTACTCGCCATCAAAGGCTTTTTATGCATCAATAATAACAATCTTAATGATTTTGGTAAGGGAAGCATAACACTGAAATTTCGGTATTATTTTCCAATCCAAAGCAATCCCCGAAAAAAATAATCGATGCCACTGGGAATACCGAGGACTAATATACCGAATTCGGCAAAATCAAATGAGTACGCCATCGGGTATTTCATATATGATTTTTATACGCCCACATTTTCATGTGGACGTATATGTCTTCGCCCCTGTCCGTCCGGACGTCCGTATGTCTGGACGTCCGTCCGTCCATCCTTCCATCCACAATTGTTTGTGGACTCTCTACAGGTCACAATTCTTATCCGATTTTGACGAAACTTTAAATATAAGTTAATCCCCAAAATATCTCGGCTACTTTCGATATTGGCATGTATCGGATCAAAACTTCATGGATTATGGCCCCTGTTTGTACGAAAAATCACGTTTTTAGCTTGTGGACCCTATAGAGGTCACACTTTTTATCCGATTTTGTTGAAACTTGAAATGTAAGTTTATAACACAAAGATCTCGGTTCCGTTCGATATTCGCGCATATCGGACCGTAACTTCCTGAATTATGGCCCTTGATTGTACGAAAAATCACGTTTTTAGCTTGTGGACCCTATGGAGGTCATAATTTTTATCCGATTTCAAAAATCGTATTATTATATCACCGTTACACCCTAAAGACGTCTGAGTTCGAATTTCGTGAAAATCGGCCCAAAACTGACAGACAAAATGGCCGCCCTTCGTTCTCAAATAGCGTAAAAAATATGGTATATCAAGGCTGTGGACCCTATAGAGGTCACAATTTTTATCCGATTTTGTTGAAACTTAAAATGTAACTTTATAACCCAAAGATCTCGGTTCCTTTCGATATTCACGCATATTGGACCGTAACTGCCTGAATTATGGCCCCTGATTGTACGAAAAATCGCGTTTTTAGCTTGTGGACCCTATAGAGGTCACAATTTTTATCCGATTTAAAAAAAACGTATTATAATATCACCGTTACACCCTAAGGACGGCTGAGTTCGAATTTCGTGAAAATCGGGCCAAAACTGATGGACAAAATGGCCGCCCTTCGTTCTCAAATAGCGTAAAAATATGGTATATCAAGGTTGTGGACCCTATAGAGGTCACAATTTTTATCCGATTTTGTTACAACACGAAATGTAAGTTTATAACCCAAAGATCTCGGTTTCTTTCGATATTCGTGTCCGTAACTTCCTGAATTATGGCCCCTGATTGTACGAAAAATCGCGTTTTTAGCTTGTGGACCCTATAGAGGTCTTAATTTTTATCCGATTTAAAAAATCGTATTATATCACCGTTACACCCTAAGGACGGCTGAGTTCGAATTTCGTGAAAATCGGCCCAGAACTGACAGACAAAATGGCCGCCCTTCATTCTCAAATAGTGTAAAAATATGGTATATCAAGGTTGTGGACCCAATAGAGGTCGCGATGTTTATCCGATTTTGTTGAAACTTGAAATGTAAGTTTATAACCCGAAGATCTCGGTTCCTTACAATATTCGCGCATATCGGACTGTAACTTCCTGAATTATGGCCCCTGATTGTACGAAAAATTGCGTTTTTAGCTATAGAGGTCATAATTTTTATCTGATTTTAAAAAAACGTATTATTATATCACTGTTACACACTAAGGACGGCTGAGTTCGAATTTCGTGAAAATCGGCCCAAAACTGACAGACAAAATGGCCTCCCTTCGTTCTCAAATAGCCTAAAAATATGGTATATCAAGGTTGTGGACCCTAATTTTTATCTGATTTTGTTGAAACTTGAAATGTAAGTTTATAACGCAAAGATCTCAGTTCCTTTCGAAATTTGCCCATATCGAATTGTAATTTCCTGAATTATGGCCCTTGATTGTAGGAAAAATCACTTTCTTTTTAGCTTGTTCTCTATCCATCTCTCGAAAATGTTGACGTATCCTGCCTGGCAGCCGCTGGTTAGAATTAATGTTTGAGAATTGAGAAAAGGATTCCAGTGTGTGTTACCCACGGTTCTTAATCCATTTTGAAATGAACCGGCCAGAATTGGGTCAAATGCGGTCCCGTAGGAAATGGGTTAATTATAAGCTTCCATTCCCTTTAATATAATTAGACTTCAACAAAAATAATTGTTGGTAATTTGTTATGGAGATCATGTATTTTAATGTATGTGATTACCACAAAAATAACGACATATTTAATTCACGTACCAGCTTGAAGTTCACGTCAGTAATATTCCAGAATAAATTACTGTCATCGTTTATTGGATGAAACGTTCGCGTTTCATAAGTTGATGATCTAAAATATTAGCATTTTTCTACTATTGCCAGTATCAGAATATGCCGTTACCTGATAAAACGAAAAATCACGTTTTTAGCCCGTGGACACTCTAGAGGTCACAATTTTGATCCGATTATGATGAAATGTATGTTTATAACCTACAAATCTTAGTTCCCTTCAACATTCGCACAAATCGAATTGTAAATTCCTGGATTATGGCCCCAGATTGTACGAAAAATCGTGTTTTTAACTTGTCGGTGAAGTGTCAAAAGGGTTATCTCGGTAAATTAGTCAAATACACTTTTTTGCATTTTTAAACTCTCCCAATTAATATGCACATTTCTGTCTAAGCTGTGTGTCTCTACGCCAATTAGAACTGTTATGGGTATCATGTGTCCAAATGTTGTATCTTGGTTTGTGGAAATTTTGAAATGCAAAAGGTTCTATTTCTTAATCTTTAGAAATTCTTAGATACACCCTTTTGACACTTCACCGACGTTGTGGTCCCTCCAGAGGTCACAATTTTTATCCGATTAAAAAAAAACAACAAAAAACCCCGTTAAAATATATCACCGTTACATCCTAAAGATTGATAGTTCGAATTTCGTAAAAATCGGACCGAAACTGCAGGACAAAATGGCCGCTCCTCGCACGGAAATAGTGTAAAAGAATGGTATATCAAGGTTGTGGCCCCTTTAGATTTTCATGAAACTTTAAATTTAATTTTATATCACAAGATCTAGATTCCTTTCAATAATGCGGTATATCGGAACGTAATGTCCTGGATTGTGGCCCCTGATTGTTCGAAAATTCACGTTTTTAGCTTGTAGACCATGTGTATTAAATTTTAAAAACCGTTACAACTCAAAGAAGGGTGAGTTCGAATTTCGTAAAATTCCGACCGAAAATGCCAGACAAAATGGCCGCACCTTGTGTAAAAGTACGTAATACCAAGGTTGTTGACAATCTAGAAATCACAAATTTTTATCCGATTTTGATGAAACTTGAAATGTATGTGTATAACATAAGGATCTCGGTTCATTTCGATATTCGTGCATATCAAAAATCATGTCTTTTAGCTTGTGAATCCTTTAGACGTCACAATTTTTATCCGCTTTAAAAAGAAAACAAAAACAAACAAAAACGTTTGAACATATCACCGTTAGACCCTAATGATGGATGAGTTCGAATTTCGTAAAAATCGGACCGAAACTGTCCGAAAAAAATTGCTGTTACTTGTTCGCAAATAATTTAAAAGTATGTAGGCTAATACCAAGGTTGTGGCACCTCGGGAAGTCACAATTTTGATCTGATCTTGATGAAATTTGAAATATATGTTTATATCCAAAAGATAACAGTGCCTTTCGATATTCGTGCATACCGAATCGTATCTTCTTGGATTATGGCCCCGGAAATCGCATTTCTTTTTAACTTGTTATCTGCCCATCTATTGCAAAATGTTAAATGACAACCGCTGGTTTAAACACTTGAAGGAAATGTGTTAGGAACGATCACTTCAGAGGCAGTGCACGCATCATTTGCGTACGGACATTCTGATTTAGAAAAATGAGATGAAGAATCCCATTGATTTTAGATCATTAATTTTGCTTTTAGTCTAGAGGCTAAAGTTAGTATCCCATTGATTTGAAGAAGTCTAACATATCTCTATTCCGATAATGACTTCTTGGATTGTTGCCCATAATAAATTTTAGTGTTTTGTACAAAAGATTCGAAATATGATCTTTTTGTACTACTGCTATCCTCTCTGTTAAACTTGAGCCTCTAATATTATTTCATATGAAGAGTGATTTTTTCGGATGAGATTTGGTGCGTGAATTCTTGTAAAGGGCTCTTTACATGCATAGATACGGCAACAAAATATAATTTGTGTGGAATCTCTATTTATTTAATGTAAATAAATTGATATCAAACATTTTCTGTTTGTGTGACTCTTTGACTGGACTGTTTTCAAACTGTTTTTTTTTTATTTATAGATAGGAATAACAACACACCGTTCCCATATCTGTTCCTACCCACAAACGGCCTTTATGATCAATATTTAAGGCTACGGGTGATCCGATATCTTGAAAATGCTCTCTGTTCAGTAAGTTAACGAGAAATACACCGTCGTCTGTGATCAGCTGAACATTATTTCTGTTGCCGTCTGCTACGAGAACATAACCCTGAGAATCAAAAATGGCGGCTCTAGGAGAAAGATGACCATCATGTCCTAGATATTCGTTGATGATATCACCATTTTGATTCAGAAACTGAACACGGGAACGGTTTACATCGCAAACGCATATGTCACCCCTGGGGCTTGTTGTTAGACAAGAAATGGAAGCTGTTGATACTCCAGAACTTACGGATAGATTTAGGTGGTATTTCATCTTTCCATCACCACCATACAATACAATTTTTTGAGCATCTCCTCTAGTTCCAGCGAGAGTAACATACACTCTCTGTGAATCATTTGTCGTAGCCATGTGAGAAACGGTATCTGCTGCAGAGGCGAAATTGTGCCAAATATCCTTGTACAATAGCTTTATATTTTTGCCTCTACTGAAGGCTACCAGAAGCTTGCCGCCAGGTCCAGTAGCTATGGTGGTTATATCCGAGGTTGAAGTAAGCTGTACATTTGTTCGCTTGAAGCCGTCCATACCTACGCGCACCAGTGACCTGGACGTGGCTACCCAGATAATACCATCCGCTTCCACAATGCCTCTTATAGATGGTCGGCTACTCCTTGCCTCAAAAATGTTGAAGATGCATTCTCGCCTCAATATTATGTCATGGATAGCACCTATTGACGAACCCGCTGCAGGTGATTTGATTACTGCCAATGAAATGTCCCCTATCATATTATCCGCACTGGTCTTGTTATACTTTGGATTTCTGGAAATAAAGAACTCAGCCATACCAAGTTGTTGAGCACTTTCAAAGTCAAACAAATGCTGGTATAAGTTTTCCTTCAAACTGTCTTTACTCAGAAGTAACTCGATGTTGGTTGCACTGAGAATGCTCTTCTCTGAATTGCGAATGACAGTGTCGGCTGCTTCAATCTTATTCTCTAAATCATTAGCAAACATGTCTATACGGGCGTATTCTGCATCTTGAATTTTGGATAATCGTTGATTTAGCTCACTATAGGAGTTGTTTAGACGTGTGGACATTTCTTGGTAAATGTGCCGCATCAAGTCCGACATTTCTCCAAACTTGGCGTCAATGTTTGCTTTGTACTCACTAACCGCTTCACGATCCTGCGAAACATTTAGTTTTCGTAGTTTGATGTCGCCAACAACCTTGACTAAATCTTGGCGAATATCTTCAGCAGCATCATCGATGTCAGTGGTGATATGGTTCTTGTGATTTGTCAACAGACAATCTCGACAAATGGTCGTCAGACAATTATTGCAATAAAACTTCAAAGGCTCACCCCGATGTTTCCGACAAACAATTGGATATGTTCGTTCTTTGGTTGCTCGCAGAGAATAGGTACGTTGCCTCAACTGAATAACTTCAGAGTCTTCTAATTCCTTGAAATCGACCAGTGGTATGATTTTGTGATCGGAAGTGACTTTCAGTTTTATGTGTCTAACAATGCAACCATCACATAGGTATTCGTTACACTGCTCACACCTTCCTTCAGCACGCTCTCCGATCTCACACAGACCACACATTAAAGTTTTAGTTCTTTCGTCATCCGTAGCGTTACGACTTCTATTTTTGTGATGACTTAAAAGGTCATCAGATTGATCACAAGTAAAAGACCCAACGGAGTTTAACTGCCTAGCCATTGTTGTTAAATGAAATTGTAAGAGGTTATCAGATAAAAATGAAGGGCTATTAAGATATCAGTTTAAATATATCATCGTTATTGTATTACCACCTGTATATATCATGAGGTGTTATGTTCATATTACTTATCATAATAAGATATGAAAGGAGTGTTGTGATAAAGTTTTTAACATCATCAATCAGTTAATGCAATATCCCATCGGGGGCAACACTATGGAAGCGTATAGGGGTCAGTAGCGCGATAGATACCGCAATATAAAACATACATTATGCAAGAGCTAAATCTGTCTATTGCGTTATATGTCGTTATTTCGTTTTAAATATGCACGTTTTTGCGTTAAGATATTGCTATTCTCAAGCTTTGTCGACATCCATTTCGCCGTAGTATATATATCGACATGTTCGCAAAATATCGCCATACGCTATGTCGACGTGTGCATTTAAAACGAAATGACGATATACAACATAGGGAGTTATTCAATTAACTCTGCTAATATTTCTTTTCAAAGATAAAATCATCAGACGAATCACAATATGTTCAGATATTACCAACATTCTAATCCGACGCCCTTGTCAGTTTTAATTCGATATAAAGTAGGCCATAGTGCCGCTGCCCGGTCAAAATTTGCCTCATAGCCCAGAACAGTAGGACGTTAAAACCAATTTCATTCCATTTCATTTCTAATCCGACGTGCGTTGTGTGTGTGAGTGTGTGTTTGCATATAGTTACTTGTCAGCACACCAACCATGTGGGGACCCTTTTCATTGTGAGGACCTGCGTACAAATGGTGTTAATGTAACATGTCACCTCTTTTTTGTTTAATAATAATGTTCATCAACTAATACATATGTTTGTATTTATAAACGTCCGCTTGGAGATGGGTATACCACTCGCTATGATAGTTACAAAATAGATAATGAAAAGGGGGTATGCTGAAAATTTCAGTCAAATTACTTCACTATGAACCGAGAAATCTTAGTTACAATAACAATAGCCTCAATTGTCATTGCTGCCGTTACGATAATAAACAAAATCTCGATTGTCGATTTTACAGTAAATCATCAACGGCCGTTGAATCGCAAGTTTAAATCTGTTGAAATTCTAGACTTAACGATAGCATCGAGAATGGATTATGGTCATGGTATGGCAATTAATGATTTGTATTACATTAAAAATTAAGTCACAAAGAAAGGCCTGCAAATGGGCAGATTATTTTAATTAATTTAATAATGTTACGGTTGATTTCGCCTCACCACTATAGCGTACTGGTTCCATGAATTTGGAGAAATGTTTTTGAAAATGTTTTGCAAGATTTGTATTTGATGATTCGTTTGGAAATTTGTTGTTCGAGATTTACTTGGTACTGCCTTCCACCCATTTTATTTATATATTTGATTGTCTCATAAAAAAAATCGTTAAACAGATTCCAAATATAACTTTCTAAAGTATAAAAATATTTGCTATGAGATGTCTGTAGCAATAGTTTGACGGTTTTGAGCTCAGTTGTTCTTACGAAGTGGAGATAAGATGAAAATTGTGGGATTAAATCTAGGATTCGTAGGTGTGATTAACCCGCTTATAACCAATTATCTCTGACCAGAAAGGAAGAAAACGAGTTTTAAGGAATAATTAATACTCTTGTATCAAATACAAATAAGTGATGTATTTTATATGTAACAGGTATAAGAAAGGGTTGCACAGTGCAGTAACGCACACGTGTGTGTCATGAAGAATAGATAAGAAGGGCATTCACCTGGAGGAGGTGGGCGCGGTGGGGTGGGGGTCTAATGCAACGCCTGTCTTTTAAATCGTAAAGTCTGCCATTGAGTCAAGTAGCCTGGAATTGAACGCACACTTGTACGTGACAAAGAATAGGTTCGCGTGCGTAACTTTGTGGGTCTTCTCCGGATCAAAACGATTTCCTACCACTGTTAACGACTTCTACGATCAAGACATTTATTAAAATAAAATTGTACTCTATGTTAGTCCCGAAATGACCTGGTCTGAGTGGAGTAGACGTTAAGCCATCTCACTCTCTCTTTGGGGATCACGTGGCTAAGTGGGTAAGACGCTGGCTCGCTAGCCTGGAAGTCGGGTGTTCGATCCCGGCGTGGTTTCTCCTTGTCAGTGATGCAGGACGGAGGGCCTGGCAAGGACAGCTGTCTAGTCCTTCGGATGAGACGAAAAACCGAGGTGCCGTGTATACATTGGAATGCACGTAAAAGATCCCTTGGCAGTTGGAATTCGATATAAGAGTAAGCGATAGTGCCGCTGTCCGGGGCAAAATTTCCCTCATAGCACACTGTATGGCGTATGTCCGTCTTCATTAGCCCAGCATAGGAGCAGAACAGTAGGACGTTAAACCTCATTTCATTTCATTTCATTTCATTTCTCACTCTCTCTCTCTCCCCCCTCTCTCTCTGATGATAACTGTAGTTACCCCCCTTACATCATTGTGTAACCTAGGATCACGACACACGGCATTCTGAGAGATAATATTGAAAACCATGGTTTGTCAGTTTTTCTAACAGTTATTACTTTCTCTCGTCCACAAAGTATAACAAATTTATTTAAAAATTTCTTAAACTTTAGGTCATATTATATTGATATCAAAATTTGCAAAGGTACTCTCCCAATCGCGTTCTTTGATAAGGGCATTTAGTCTACTATAATCACCTTCTATATATACAAACATTTCTGGGAGTTGAGATATGAAAATCAAGCAATGCATAAACATCCTATTGATCTGATAGGCCAGGAGTGACATCAGTCAGAGGCGGATTCAAGGGGGGGGGGGCGCCTCCCTAATTTTCGACAGTGCCCTTTTTTACTGCTGAAAGTGCCTTTTTTCAGACCCAAATATGTTCGTTCCCAACCCGTTGCAGGGATCCCAAATGACTCAAACCATCGATTCAAACACATCAGTCTGGTCTAATTAATGCTTCCACTTTCAAACGAATTCTTGTTGTTTAGCTGACGGTGCCCTAATCCTATAGAGTGACTTAGACAGACATCTTGTGGAATCGGCGGCGTATACACTCATGTCCATCACCGACGCGCATGAGTGCAACTTGATGTAGTATTGTTTCATGTGTGGGCAGTACAAAGTACAAGTTACAAGGCTTAAATAGTGAAGTGGCTGGGGAATAGATCGTCTTTTTTCCCATCATAATGCCTCGCTCGCCCTTGACAATTTTCGAGCCGCATGTTCAACTGGCTTTTTTGCTCGATTTTAAGGCTCTTTTTCAACGATTTCCGAACGTTTACTTAGACGAAAATATCAGCCAAATAGACCTTGGAATGGCTACAGATGCAAGGGAATGACGGATAATTTTCTTGGGGGAACCCCCCTCCCCCCCCCCCGCAAAAAAAAAAGAAATCCCCTCGCAGCGGCGTGCCCCGTCTCCCGGTCAGTGCCCTCATTTTGCGGCGCCCCCCTTTTCAAAATTCCTAGATCCGCCCCTGTCAGTTGTTTCACTGGCACTAATCTGGAGTTCATCATTAACTAGGATAATATCTAAATAAGGTAGACGATGTTAAAGTAATGCGTCTCGGTTCATTAATTATATTCATAAGATTAATCTCCAAGAATTACGACATTAAGTGTAGTTTGATATGCAAGTTCAATGGACCTTTCAAAAAATGACCAAAATTCTTTTGGCCGGGTTCGCGGTCTGTAAAAATACAGCAACAAGTAATAAGGTATTTGGAAATTTACATTCGACCCAAACGCTCTAAATGTCAGTGACCTCAAGATCATTGCGCCTTTTATAATAGATGTTTGAATTAATATATACTCTTCACAAAAAGTAGGGGATATTGAAATGCAAATACATTTGCAGGTTGTGATATGATAAATAGTCATGGACACTTGACATGTTTTGAGAGTATGCTCACAGATGAAAAACTTATCGCCCCAACAGAACCACTGAGCTGTACGTACGACACGCAATAGCGCCATTACACGTGGGAGGGGTTCATTGTCAAATTTGACTGCCGCGTGCTGGTTTATCCTATCCATGCTTGCTTTCCTATCGGCTCTTGCATAAGATTTGCTGTTTAGCGTATCTTTGCTTTAGTGTGTTACGTTTAATTTGCAATGAGACGTCTTCAACGTGATGAAGGTCTACGTGCTATTGGCATGCTTCAAATGGGTTCTACACAGCGAGCAGTAGCCAACATGCTTAATGTGTCAGAGTCTGTGATGAGCAGACTGTGGAACCGGTACCAACAAACACACAATGCTGATGATAGACCTCCTTCAGGTCGTCCTAGAGCCACTACACAAGCCCAGGATCGATATATTCTCACACAGGTTCTGCGAAATCGATGACAAACGGCCAATCAGCTTTCTGTAAACTTGTACCAAGTTACAGGAATTAGAGGTACACTACAAACGATTAGAAATCGGCTACATGCAGCCCATTTGCATGCGCGACAACCGCGTGGTGTGCCTCCATTAACTCGCCAGCACATGGCAAACAAGGGTAAATGTTGTAGGCAGCGTAGAAATTGGGGTAATCGTCGATGGGCGCGTGTAATGTTCTCAGATGAGTCCAGATCTACTCTGGATTTCACCGATAGGCGTGCTCGCGTTTGGAGGCGTGTAAATGAGCTTCGGATCATGCTAACGTTAATGTCAGACAGCATGACAGATTCTGGCGTGGGTCTGTTATGGTGTGGGGAGGAATCACCATGACTAGCAGAACGGACTTACATATTGTTCAAGGAAGGGTCACTGATGTGTACTACCGTGACCACACCCTGGCTCCGATAGCTCTGCCCTTTGCTCAACGTGCAGGTCGACGATTCATCTTTCAAGGTGGTAATGCTGGTGTCGTGAATGACTACCTCCAGTGTCACCATATTGTCCATATGCCTTGGTCAGCCATGAATCCTGACTTTTCCAATATAGAGCATGTCTGGGACATGATCGGGAGACGTGTTCGTCGACGTCAACGTCAACCGACAACACTGCAAGAATTGGCCGTGGCACTGCAAGAGGAGTAGGTCAGATTGCCCCAAATCGTGATTGGACGGTTGATTAGGAGCATTCCACGGCGAATTGCTGAATGTCTGAGGATTGGTGGAGCAATTACTCGTTATTAAGACAAAAATCAAAAACGTCCATTTTCACTTTTGACAGCGTATCTCTTTGCGAGTGAAATGGGGCCGTCAGATAAGCCGCCCATATGAACTGTTTATGTTCACGTGTAAGCAATTGGCCTGTTATTAACATACACTGGTTACCTCTAATAAAAACAGCAGTGCATTTCCGGAGTTTTGTATTGTTTCTGAATATCCCCTACTTTTTTTGAAAAGTATATAATAACAAACCGCCACCGTATGATGTTCGATCTTTTTGATATGGAGGATGGTATCCGTTCCACAGTAAAGATAAATCTATCACATTGTTATCCAGATGAGTCTCCGTGAAACAACATATATTGTATTTATTGACATCAACATATATTGTGTTAAGTTTGTGTCTTATGCTACGTGCATGTAAGTGAAAGAGTGATACTAGGTTTCTATCCAGAGGTTTGGTGGCCCGGGATTTGTATGAACATCTGATCTTAGGAGCAATATGGATATAACAATATATGGTAGAATTAAATTTCGAAGTTCACATATTATTTTCGATAATCTGAGACTGTGCTTCACTGTAGAGTAAATGTTATCTATTATGGTAGCGATGATATTGGAATGATAGCTTCAGCTGGTCTGAAAAATCATCAAATGTTTTGGTGTTAAACGTTCAGTAGTTATTTTTGGTGGAGTAAAGAAAAATTTCCGTTGCTTTCCCAAAGTCAGACCACGCCCAATATCTCCTCACGGGGCTAATAATATGGCCATCAGTTACCACTGTAACCCAAGTACCATTTAATCTCGTGTATCTAGCACTAATTTCTTTCACATTTGTTTAATATCAAATCTTTGTTTAAAAATTCATATAAAAAAATGTTTGAAATATCAAAAAATCATTTAATTTTTACTTGTGACCAGGTTAAAGCTGACCATTCAATTTTGATAATGAATGTCCAATTTACAAGCGTTTAATTTCTCGATCACTGTTAAAATATAAACAACACAATTAATTATTGATGTAATCTGGTTAATTTTTGAACAGTGGTCAGGAAATTAAACACTTGTAAATTGGACGCTCATTATCAAAATTAATCATTAAGCTTTAAACTGGACATGATTACAAATTAGATGGTCTTGGTGATTTTGAATGATTTTTACGAATTTTTAAACAAAGATTTAGTGCTGTATACACAAGGTTAAACGGTACCCGGGTTACAGTGTACATGGCTGAAACTTAACAGAAACAAAGATCTATACTTGGAAAATATAATTTTCAAAATTCTAACCCAAAATTTGGGGGCTTTCCCCAAGTCAGATCGCTCTAAAGTCTGCCCGACCACGCCCTAAGAATGGTGTATTCTGCATTCTGAGTCTTAGCTAATCTTTGATTTAGCTCACTATAGGAGTGGCTTAGACGTGTTGTCATTTTGTGGTAGATGTGCCGCAACAAACCCGACATTTGTCCAAACTTTGCGTCAATGTTTGCTTTGTACCCACTAACCGTTTCAAGATCCTGCTAAACATTTAGTTTTCGTAGTTTAATGTCGCCCTCAACCTTGACTAAATCTTGCCGAATATCTTCAGCAGCATCCTCTATGTCAGTGGTGATATAGTTCCTGTGATTTGTCAACAGACAATCTCGACAAATGGTCGTCAGGCAATTATTGCAAGAAAAATTCAAAGGCTCACCCCGATTGGATCTGTCCGTTCTTTGGTTGCTCGGGGGTGGGGTGGGGGTGGGTGGGGTGGGTGGGTGAGTTAGCCCGTGCGCGCTGTATCAAAAGTTCTGTGATTGAGTCAACTGGCGTGGTTTCGATTCCCCGGTTGTACGTAACAAGGAGTGGGGTCGCCTGTCCAAATTGAACCATATGTTAGTCCCGAAATGACCTAGTTTGAGTCGAGTGGACGTTAAACCCCATTTCGCGCTCTCTCTCTCTTTGGTTGCCTCAACCGAATAACTTCCCAGTCTTTTAATTCCTTGAAATCTACCAGTGGAATGATTTTGTGATCAGAAGTGATTTTTAGTTTAATGATTCTAACGATGCATCCATCACGTAAGTATTCGTTACATTGCTCACATCTTCCTTCAGCGTGCACATTAAAGTCTTTGTTCGTTCACCATCAGTAGCTTTACGATTTTGTGATGGCTTAAAGCTTTTCGATTTCGTAACCCGTGAACTTGCAAAAATGAAATTCCGGGGCCCCATGATATGGACATTCGCCTTCAATAGAAAAGGGAGTACGATGGCCTGCACTACATGAAGATCTGACCAGTTGCAGTGTAAGGTCGCGCCAGGGGTCATAATATGAGTGGCTTTTGTCATATGGCTGGTACTCCCGTAAAGAGTCTGGTCATTTTATCCAAATGACTAATTCGGTGGTACTTGTACTCTATAAAGCTAAATTATTGTCCGACTTCAAGTAGAATCTCAGAAATTGTTAGTACTTCATGAGCATAATGAACATTTTCACGGAAAGTTTCCAGTGTTAATGACCCTGGCTATTATACTTGTTAATAAACGGATATTACCATAGCCATACTCTAGAAAATTCAATATTCTTGAAATGCGCATGTAACTAATATAATACCGATCGACAAAAGTACTTATAGAGTTATTGCTCCTGGATCATGTATTACTTATTGTCAATCATCCGAGTTGAGATTTAAGACACCAACAGTTTGTGTATGCCAACCAAAACAAGAAAAGTACATAGACGAAGTTGCTAGTGGCGTATGATACAGTTCCTAGCAAAATATGTTTTAGACCCGAGTCCATATCCCAACCCTCTTGATGAATATTAACGCCCCGTAACATAGTGCAAAGGCATTTTGGACACCTTATGTAGTGGATGTGTTACTTAGGCGGTTCTTATTCAGTTTTGTTCAAAGGCAATGGGGTGGTATGATCTTTAAACTTAGGGGAAGGACATTTTTGGCCCCTTATGCAGTGGGCGTCTTGCTTAGGGGTTCTGGAAGTCTTAAAGATCACCAACCATTGTCATATGTTTCTGAATGATACAATATCAGAACGACAACAACACAAAACGGAATTGATTACAAAACAGTTTTATTGAAATCAAATACAGAAAGTCACCTTAGCTGAGATATGTTCAGCAATTTGCACATTAATTAAACATGTTTAATATTCACAACGAGTCATCATCTAGAGCAGATATTCAAAATCATGAAATTAAAAGGACAGAAGAATTTATCCAGGAAACAAAATGTACATCCTGGGAAGGAATTAATTTTCGGCTGTATTCGACACGTTATATATATATACATAGGATCAGCTTTAATATATCACGCCTTATCACCAACGTCACAATTCACTAATCGAATACCAAAACTAAAAGAAACGCTAAAATCGAAATAAACTGAAGGGATTGATCTCTAGCTTGAATATTATAAATTATGCCAAGCTCAAATATCTGCTATTTAACGCTTTTATACAAGAAAATCTTTCTCTACCTTTGGGGATTAATACATCTATTAAAACACTGACTGCTGTGACACCAAGGGATATTCGAACAAATAGGCGTTCTCGTTCAAAACTTTTAAGGATAACACTTTGCCATCTACCATTTTCTCGTTGTAATATTGCCGCTATATTCTGGTTCCGAGCCAGCCCCAAAACAACAGCTTCAAATATATTCAGTGGTTACTACTATACTATAAAATATACATATACATATGGCTTAAACAGTCTTAAAAGTTATTCAGTCCAATCGAACACAGCCTAAAGGTGTATATAAAATATGTTGAAATTTATTAAAAATTTACAACTGTTTTATGTATAATGACTTATCTTTCTTTAATTTATAAATATAACATCGTCTAAGAAAGATCTAGGTCATAATAATATATGCATAAATTATTTTACAAGGCAAGATAAGTATATAAACAATTATTATCACACTATTTATCTAAATTAATAGATAAACATTATTAGCATAAAACATAAATAATAATAATAATAATCATAATAAAACAGATATAAACGATATATATAATCACCTATTATTTATATATGTGTATTGTCCGTGATTTATCGTCCTTCCGGCAAGACTGGGTACAATTTAAGCAAAGTTAAGGCGTTTTCACATTTGATGTGAAATTGAGCTTTTAAGCAAAACATGCGAACAAACTGACGGATATCGTCCCCACCGATGTTAGAATGTTTAGTTTTCATTACATTTCAAACAGTCACTTTTAAACCCGATCCGCTTATTTAATTATTTAAAATATAATTTGCTAACCATCTTGCACGTCAATGGTTCTGGTATCCTACGACTCGCTTGTGTATATTAAGGCTTAAGGCACACGTTCTTTAACACCGGGAGATTAGAAGGCACTGTTTAATCAGCAACGGATGATGCGATTGATTCTTTGTTCACAAACTTTGCACAGTTTCGTCACTGTTCAGAGACATTATTTACTTTGAGCATTTCAGTTTTTAACACACATTAGTAAATATTTCTAGAATAAACTTGTCTTTATCATCACCTGTTTAATTTATTGAACCGGGCAACTAAGTCCTCGGCGGTTTCTCTTTTAGGTGGTGAATTTCTAGGACTAACTACTCTTAGAGATCCGTTCTGTGTACCACCGCCGTTGCTATTAAGGAACGTATTTATATTAGAGACTGTGCCAGGATCTGCCGTATGTTGCCTTAATAATTTGGTATATCGTTTAACAAATGCTCTACGTAATGTGTTATTTTTATCCACCATTGTACGACTTCTATTAGCTCGTTTACCATTTCGTCTCTTTCTAACAACTTCACCAGGACTACCTTCCTCCATATTACCATCCGTAAATGCTTCATTACCAAACATCATGGGATATGGATTCTCTGTGGCCGAAGCATTGGGAATGTCACTATCGTCAAAAGAGCGACCTTGGTTTTGGTAACCGTTCGATGCATAGATATTATTAGGCATAGTCGGCCTTCCTTCACAGGAACTAAGATAATCGTAATCTTGGTCCGTGAGATCTTCATCAAAACCATGGAGTCGTTGCAGTTCCCGGGCGTATTCCACCGCTCTACGAATATGCTTCTTTGGATCATATCGTTTGCGACAACATCGAAGATCTGTAGATGCCAAAATGTGCAAGAGCGTGCCGTATCTATGTCGCAACATAGCAGCGAACTGAAGCAACAGAATGAAGGCGAACACAATCAAAAATACAAGTCCGAGGGGTTCAATGGGCAAGTCCTTGTTATTAGGTCGTGGAATAGGTATGCTAACTTTATCTTTAACACTTTGCAACATAAAAATAATAATCATCCAAAATGCATTCATCATGAAGAAAGCAAATGCAACATTATTTCTCATAGATTTTAGATCAACAGATACTTTAGCTTCATGCGCTTTATCTTTTACAATGGGGTGCAAATACTTTGCTATACATCTTTGCCAGAACTCTATTTCTCTAACAGGTAGGTACTGAACTTCTCCACCTCTGAGCCCAGCATCTTCCACCCATCTGGGATTGATAAGTTCATCTCGTTCTTCCTCAAACATATGCTCCTCTTCATCAGAAGATGTTGATGTTTCAGATGCATCTCCGTGTTCTGCATCTTCCTCTTCGATGTCATTTATGTTAGAGCGTTTTGATCTGCGCGATCGAGAAGATGAGCGTCGTCGTTGCTGTTGGAAACTGGAACCAGCAGAAACTGTTCTCATTCCAGCTTCCACTTTGTCTAACTTTTCCATTACTTGGCGAAGAATTTCCGTGTTCAGATCGGGATGTCGATGTCCACAAACTCTCCGAAGCATTCTCCAGAAACCACAACATGAATTTTCATCATCATGTCGAGCTATCCATGACATCCATCCAGTGGGATTCTTTGGGCTAATCGGAATTGATTCTTGTGGTAACATCGGTTTTAAATGTGCTAAATGGGCCGTCTCTCTAGTACCCCATGATACGACATGGAGATTACACATAGCATATAACATGAGCAGTACGTAGCCGGAAGGAATACACAGAAAGTATAGAGCTCCCGGCAGCAAACATATGAACTCCTGCGGATGAAAACATGCCGATATGATGAAGATTGCTAAAAGCATCAACAAGAATACCGCGTTAGGACTGACGATTGTATCCTCCGCTATTTGAACCAAAGTACCAACGACAACAGCCATCATCAACAGGGAATATATGGCACTTAAGATTGCTGCAAAATTTAACTGCGTTTCTGATTTGCCGACGAAACATACGATTAAATAAAGCACAGAAGGACCAACAGCTAACAGGTACGACTGCCATAAACTTGTTCGGATAACAGCATTGAAAGCACCAGCCATCATAAGCAATACCGTGGCGGGACCCAAGATGGTGGATAACATAAGAAGACCTTGGTAACCCATGTACAAGTAAGAGATGTTGTCGTTTATCTTGACAGTGGTTCGATAGCTCTGAAGTAGGTCCATGATGTTAGCTAATGTTGAAGGAATCCATCTACGTCTTTGATTGAAAAACTCTTTGAATCTCTCTGGGGCGTGGGTCATGGCATCTGAAGCAGCACAATATTCTACACGATAACCTTGTTGAAGAAGTAATGTACATAACCATCTATCTTCACCTGGAAATAAAAATATAAAACAACATTTAAAACAAAAATTCCGGATTAAATAAAATTAAAGCATATCAAAATACATGATAAATGATTGAGCCCTTGTCAACATAACTTAACTAATGTAAACGTTGCTATTCAGGTCTAGAATCTTGCTCAAGACCGGAGTAAATTTGTGTTTTCATGGTCGTTTTGCTGCTAAATTGCGGATTATTATATAGATATTTAAAACCATGCTCTAGATACGCGCGCTTTATTGAATGAAAGGGGATTTCTTTGAAAAGAAACTGGTATAGGAGCATTTCCCGTCTCGCTTCGATAAGAGAGATATTTATGTTTTCAGCCTGCTTCATTTCCCAGTTTAACAATTACTGTGTGACAAAAGAACAGCGTTAAAATTATGACAACCTAAGCAGTTAATAACCCTTTGTTGTACGTCATCAGTTTCCCTTCGATGGGGCCCCAAGACTACTTCATCTGGTTCCCATGCTGATACATCGATGACTTGTTTTTTCTACATCGCTTGTATATTTTCCAAATATAAAACTGAATGTTACCTTGATCGTACTGTAGGTAGTGACGTGCTTCCGATGATCTGGTGGCATAGGTTCTCATTACATTATCATCCATTAAAGCTGATCCACGGAACAGGGAGAAACAACCAGGACTACACAATACACAACCCAACATATGTTCAGCTGCTTTCTGTAGCCAATGACCAACTGCGTATTCAAACACTTGATACCAAACCATAGGTCCTGAGAAGAAGATTTAAATTTTCTGTCTTAATCCATTGCATATTACACATATTTATCATTTTATATTCATCTGAAATTGTATAACCGTTTAGGATCGCACTTACTGCATATTATTTCCCTACGTACATACTGGAACTGGCACAATGGTTTACTGGAGACATGGATATCTTTATGTAGCAGTATTGATAATTATTGTCAGATAAACCTAAAAAACTGTCTGAGAAAAATGCATTTGCTTTATTTACCTGATCCGATCGGGTGAATTCGTCCACAAGCAGCTCCGACTTTTTTACTCTTTCTCATTCGGTCTACCAGCAGCTGTACAGCGTGTGGTTTGAAGTCAACGTCACCATCAAGTGCCAGAACAAACGTGTTTTCAGCCTGGAAGGACGATAATCATATGATCTAATGTCTAATGTTTTGGATTAAAATTGGAGAGAGGGAGAGCAAGAGAGAGAGGGAGAGAAAGAGAGAGATTAACGTCTAATCGACACAAACTAGGTAATTTCGAGGTTAACTAATAGTTCAATTTTATTTCAATAATTCGCTTGCGCGTAGGCGTCTTTAGCAGTGGGACGAAACCGTAGGACCTGGGAAAAACCCACGATGTTGGGGAGGTGACCTTACTCCTTGTCACGTGAAACCACGCCACTTGACCCCCTAGACAGACCTTTTGATACAACGCGTACGCGTTAACCAAGTCACGTACAACCGAGGAATCTAAACTCTGCCAGACTTTATGATACAGCGGGCACGTGCTAACCATTCTGCCATCCAACCCCTCCCCATGACATTTGATGCTTTGATCACACGGTATGGGTGTTCCAACTAGCGACAGTGCCAGAGTCACTTCACTCCAGGAAGAATGATTTTGTTGTCCAGATTGAGGAAGAAATAACATGGATTGACAAGGCGCAACAGTATCAACCATTTATATACAACTAACCAGAAACTTTCATGTGTTTCCGCTGAAGGGTTCATACGACCAATCGTTCTGATTCTTTCTGTTTCCCATAACCCAATAAGACATACCTGAACTAGAACTTTTTCTGGAATGTATTTGAAGAGGTTTCCTTTTACGAAGTGTGTTGCCGAGTTTCGCCATTTCTCTTCCCTGTCTAAGGTTGAGTTACTTTGCATGGCGTCATCTTGTTGTCCGAGTAATCGATAACCAAGTAGGTAGTACATATACATCACCTGTAAAATTACATATATTATATTGAGATTTAACTAATCGATTATCGAAAATTAACATATTGTATAATTGCGCAAGATAGATATATTGCTTTATCTGTGCAAATCAGTCCAATCGCTACGAGCTACCAACAATAAAGACTGAAGAGGTGACCGTTGACCAGCACGAACAACCGCCGTTTGAAATATTTGTGGTTGATACAGGGATATGATACCTTCATTGTCTTATTAATTGTACTCTTATGAATCACCTACAAACGATACCTTTATTTCCATTTTAAATAAGGATGACACCCTTTCCATTAGAAACGGGAGTCGCGGTTGCTCAGTGGGTAGGACAGGACCCTGTCGCATTGGGATGAACAGGGTTCTGTCTCAATAACCAAGTTCACTCCCGCTGTTGACCGAGAAAGTTTCTAGGGCTGCGGGGGGCGGGGGGCATGACAAGGAACAGTAAGTAGTCGTCTCGTGTACACATTGGTGTGCACGTAAAACAACTCTTGGCAGTTGGAATTCGAAATAAGAGTAGGCCGTAGTGTCGCTGTCTTGGCCAAATGCCCCTCGTAGCAGGAGATGACCCACTTAACCTAGATGGAACATCAAATGATTCAAACGTGGATGTTTAGCCTGGCAATTTCAGTTGATAGTTTCAAAATGGCCAAGCTTTATCCAGGCACCAGAAGTTATTTCTAGATCAAGTACACAAATACGGGTCTTGTGTCAGGGTCGAATTATGTTTTCCTTTTCTCTGGGAAAAAAATGAAAGCTTGCTAAATGCTTTAATACTGTGGCTTTCTGTTGATATTTGGTTGAAGCCCTAGTTTAAATTGTTAGACAAACAATACGACAAGGGTTAGTTTTATATACAAAATAATATTGCAAAGTGGCTAAAGTGTTTTGTAGATTATCAAGAGCTTTTTATTTTAGCTAAATACTTAGTTTTGTTTAACCATATTTGATCTGCATGAATCTTAAGAGACGAAGGATAGACGTATTTGTATTTTGGGATCTAAAATGTCAGTCTGTGCATGCGAAAGATTTTGCCACTTTGTAATCGATATATCCAAGGGGGAAACACCTAGTTTAGCTGAGTTTTTCTGATATATAAGCCGAGTGAGTAAACAGCAAGCTAACAATTCCGTTGAAAGAAAGAATTTTTATTTTGAACAGGTTTAAGGACTGATTGCACCAATTGCATACAATGTCAGATGTGGTGGTTAGGGGTTGTCTCTTTGCTTGTCTTGTGCATGTCTGACAATCGGGTAAATTCGAATGCTGCATAGAAGGAGCCTACCACCGTTCATGTTGCTCACTACGAACCCTATTTGAGAACTATATATTATATGTGACCATCGCGTGGAAGAAGTCTACCACTTTTCATGTGATTCATTACGAAATTTATATATCAAACCAACCCGAGGGAACTATTCATTACCTGTGACCATCGTTTCTTGTGACGTATCTTGAGCCTGTCCTTAAGATGGGCTATCAAAAGATTACCACCAGGTAACGTCCATACCAGACGTCCGCCATATGGAGTAGGAATCTTTACCGGGGCCATTAACTTGATTTCACTTTCATGAATAGCACTAAAACGAAAAAAAACGATATCTTTGAAGGAATCCTATATTTCCTTTACGTTCTTTACACCTCCTGTTGGTTAAATAAATCAGTTGTCATAAAGTTACTATTGTAGACAAAAATTGGCGGAAAGTGTGAGATTATTTTGGTAAATATTAATTTTAAATACGGAACGACATTCCCAACTTGTATCCAATTTCTAATCAGTGATGAAAAGTAGGCTTATTTACATGACGTGAGAATGGATAAAGTTTTGTTTGCGATCTGGTCTTTGGAAGAAGTTTGTTGAAGACACTGGTTAAACATGGATTCTTAACTTGGTTAACAAAACCCAATTTAATCAAGCAATTAAAAAACACAAGGAAGAATAATCAAGAGTTATTGATATATGTTGTTTGGGCAAGATTGTCTATGTTAGCCTATGTCGTCAACCACTGCAAAACAATTTCAAATACCGCCCATTAATGCGCGTCTTCAACTAAACATATATTCAAATTCCAGGACCAGATTCACCCAGTAAAATCCTCAGCAGGTATAAACATGCATTTGTCTGCGATCAGGTCAAATTTTATTGATATTTTCATTTGCTGTTGCTGATTTTATTTGCAGAAATTGTCTGAATAAACGAACATCCGTTTAAGATGTTTAGCATTTTGGCATGACGTCTGGTTAAACATGTGGATGACTGCAATTATGTATTGCTACGGTCTGAATGTTTAAAAACGCAACCTTAGTTCAGCTATATACGCACATTCGGGAAGCCCACATAAACAATATTCGCAGAAATCTGACTTCATTATAAAATTAAAGTGTCCATCCCCGAAAATAAATAAAATGATGATACAGCGATTATATTCATTTCTTTCCTTAATACATCGTGAGGTTTTTAGTAGTAAAATATGCCAAATGTTTACTCCCGAAATGACCAGGGCTGTGTCGAATGCACGTTAAACCTGAACTACTGGTTGGAATTCTTAAGAGATTAATTAGCCTGGGTTGTTTCAATTGGATTTTATACCAACTCTATCCTAGACATTCGTCTAAGTTTCATTTGTTTCTTAATGTTTTTGCCAACCACTGTACACCCTAACCCATACTTTATTGAGCTAGAGCATTGAGATATCTATATTTGGTATCCCTTCATATGAATCAAGATCAGTACTGTGAGATACATCTCAAATCTATAACTACAACTTTCAAAATCCGTCGGAAAACAAAAAAATTTACCCAAGGAAAAACTCGCTTTATACAGTCCACTAACAGCATATAGTTTTACAATGTATACTTGTTCATATTTGGCTAACAACGACAATTGGGACACCTCGCCGCCCGGAAAACAAACACTTTTGTTCTGGAGTTTCTTATCTACGGCACATACAAGTAGGACGCCATTAACCTCGCTTTGAAGGTGTTGCTAAATAGTCCTTTATCAAAAGGAAATTTTGAAGGAAGAGATTATTTCAACCTTTATAAAGTTCATCCCTTACTTTTTGAAAGAGACTAGATAATAGAGAGGTCAGTCTTAATGCCAATTTCAGTCGATGTAGACACTCGCTAGACAGAACATAGACAGACTATTTAGCATTTGTATCAATTCATTGTCAAACGTCAGTCAAGACATATATCTTAAAAATAAACTGGTAGTCAAAATAAAGTTGAAAAAATTGTCAAAATCAGATCATAAACCATTTTAGAAGATGCCATATTGTTTTCAAATTTACAATTTCTGTCGAGTTTTGAAAAAGATTTAAGAAACATTCAATGAATTAAATAAATCAAATATTTACCTTGCAGCATCATCCACCAGATCGACGAGTTGATTCACAAAGATATTTGCCATCCACTCCCCTTTATTATTCAATTCCATGGCATCATCAAAAAATATATTAGCTGAAAATAGGCAGTTGTCATTGTTTATTTGTCCTACATATTAAACCTAGCGTTCTATACATAATACGAGGAGGAACTAAAATGGGAAGTAAACAAACAGAGGGTAAGGAAAGCAATGTATGAGCTAAAAGAATATTTGGCATGTACATATTTACAGGCCCTTTATCGAAGGTTGTTGGATAAAATCAATAAGACTACATACAAGAATGTCTCTTTAATCAATATGCTACGAGTTACTGAAATATTTCCTCGTCTCAAATTATTTTTTTTCTAGCTTTTAAGTACAAAATTATTGTCCTATTATAGAATTCTTTAAAAGTTTCACGACAAAACCAGTATTTATTTCTAATCTTTCTAATTCAAATAGGTAAATAAATTATTTGTATTGTCCCAAAAAGTATAAATAGACACATTTTTATTAATTGCATTGTATTTATATTGTGGTTATTTACATAAAGAGGATGCTCGTTTGGGTTTGGGGATTTCTGTCTGTTTTTCGCGCCGTTAAAACCTGCGCAAAGCACACATAACTTGATCTTATTTACCTTCAAATTCATAGAAATCGGGATCTTGGACGCTAAAGTAATCTTGTGCATTTCTCCTGGCACTCTGGTCGATGTCAAGTCTACAAAGAGAAAAAAAAAGTTAAAAAAAAAACAATCAAATTTGAACAATGAGGCACAAGGTCTGTTTATTTATCATCGACTATTATTTAATACACTATTTAGAATTTAGGAAATGAAATGGGTGTGACGTGTAAAGTCTGTTTTAAGCATGCAAATGATACCCCGTTCTTCAATATTATCTGGAGCAATTCCTCTAAATATGGAATAAGATATGTTAAACAAATTTTAAATAAACAAGAGCTTCTTGACGAAAATACCATGGCAACGACATGACATGGGTGTGTAAAAAGTGCAATATAACAATTCAGGAGATCCCGGATTTATTGATCGGGAGAATATCTTGGCATAGGTAGAATTCAAAACTTTATAACATGGCAGCTATCTCAATATTGTCGACCAAACGAGTGAAGACACATATCGAATTAAAATTGTTAGCAGTTTGTGCAGACTCGACTAGTCTAACTTAAGTCTAATCCTAATATCTCTGTTGATTTATGTCTCAATCTAAGATGGCTGCCAACATGGCCACCTGCCAGTCAGTATAGCGCCGTTGTTTTCAGTAATATTGTGACACTAAGTGTTCAAAGGAAAAATTCAAATTTGCATCCTAATCAAATTGTTGAAATTATAAAAAAAAGTATAAAACTATCTTTATTTCATATTTAACAATGGCATCGAAGAAATATTCTAAGAAGAAATGACCCTTTAGAGTTAAACCCCTGTCTAAATAGTTTAGTCTCCTTTAGCCCACCATTGTTTAATCGTGTTGATCTCAGAGGTTTAGTGAGCTGTTTAACTTTTTTCTTATTCCTATCTTAAGCCGAGTTGCACCTTTAAACTCTCAAAACCATGCTATAACTGTAATCCGTTTTGCGAACTTCTTTCTCGCTAGTGCAAAGACACCTTATCTTTAAACATCAACACGGAGAGAGCAAACCCAAAGCATAGCAAATTCACATGTTATCCTTTTTATTTAAATGATGACTATATAGATACAACAAAAAACATTACGGTACTAAATGGCACGATACTGTCCAGCACAGATCATTGAATCTATTGACCCTTTGGTTTCTGTAATGCGACAACAACATTCTTACTCACACCGGAGTATAAAAACCCTCCATGAAGAAAGGGTTAGCTTTCAGTAGTACGTTATTGTCTATGGCACTTAACGATAGCGTCGTAAAATTAATACCCCCCCCCCACCCGCGTCGACAAAATAAAAAAAAAACATCAACAACAGCAACAAAACTAATCCAAATTGTGGATGTTAATAAATTCTGACAACTTAGTGATCTCTGGGAATCTACACGCGTTTGTGTTAAACTAAATTCGTGCCCAACTTACCTAAACAACGATTTCAAAATCTGCATCATCTCGTTTTCTGTTTCATGCCACATAGTAGCACAAACATAAATCTTTGGTACAATTTGTTCTCGTTGTTTTCTCATGGCATCTGTTGAATTACTGTCCATAGAAGCATCATCATTAAAGGCCAGTTCTTTAAGGATTCTTTCTTTATCATTGCGGCGTCGGTTTAATAAAAGGGATTGTTCGATTAGGGCACCACAATAAAGCGGTAATATAAATAACCTGAAAGAATGATATAATTATGTTGTTAATATATTGCTGTCTACATTTAATTATGTTGTTTATATACTGATGCCTACTTTTAAGCAATGATATAATTATGTTGTCCATGTATTGATGTCTAATGTTAAATAATGATATAATTATGTTGTTCATGTATTGATGTCTGATGTTAAATAATGATATAATTATATTGTTTATATATTGATGTCTAATGTTACAGAATGATATATTTATGTTATTTATATATTGATGTCTACATGTATGCTGTTTATTTAGTGATGTCTACAGTTAATGAATGATTTAATCATGCTGTTCATATATTACTGTCTCCCGTTGCAGAATATAATTATGTTGGTTATATGTTGATCACTGTTAAATAATGATATAATTATTCTCTTTATATATTGATGTCTACTGTTAAATAATGATATAATTGTGTATAATTATGTTGTCACATATCGATATAGTAATATATTTCTTTTGATTTTGAGAATCTGGCCATACCGTTAAACCAGACGAGGTTTATTAATATTATATTCAGGACCGCGATAAATAAGTAACTAGCAGAAAATGCAAGGATCAGCAGAATTAGTTATATGTACTGACATAATATGCCGTGCACCAGCGGAAGCACACGGGGCCAACACGTTTGTTTCTACTGTAATAACAAAGGAGGATTTACCTGAAATTAACCCGTTAAAGGCTTATATAGAACTTTCAATTTCTTAGGTAAAGTACCACACCGTCTTTAATTGTTCACATTGAATTTAATTGTAATAAACAATAATAAAGCAAGTAATGATCAAATGCCTGTGCCATAATATTTTTGTAGACAAAGCACATATTAAAAAGGTATTTAGTGCTGGATTAGAATTTAGCAAGCTTACGGGAATTATGTCACATTGACACCCCACAAAGAAGCAATGATATCGATCTATTAGTTCAAACAGTACGATCTTCAATGCATGCAGCATCTACGCAGTTATGATTTGAGCCAAAATATTTAACCAAAACATTCTGGTAATGCAAACGGCATTTATATACACCCATGCCTAACTTTTGATCTCAAAGTATGCCGACTTGTTACAAGCAAATGTTTTATCTTTTTCTTTGTCTCCAAAGACAATGTTTGACCATTTCTTTGAAATGTCTTGGGGTTGTGAATGTAGTCACAAAAAGAAAATTATTTTAAAAATTCGTGACCTAGACAAATGATATCGATGTCAAGACAGACTTATATTGTTATAATTATTTACATATTCAGCTATGATTTATTTTCAAGATCGTTGGTCATTGGCCATTTATATTAACTCCCTATTGGATTGACATCTTGCATTTCAGTAGTTACCAGTGTACCAGTATTCAATGTGTATGTAAGTTCATTAAAATCAGCCCGAGTCGACTATGAGGTTTTTAAACAACAATGCGAAATTCACGTATCCTATTGAATTCTTGAACATGTCAGATTTTTTTCAAGTCTATCAAACGGGGTAACAAACGAAACACGTTAGTAATCTAATCTTAATTATAAATTTCCGTGTTTGCCGGGTGGGGGGGGGGGAAATATCTAATATGATCTTCAAGAAGGTCTTGCAATTACTGTTCGAAACACCAGCATAAGTATTTTTGAATGTCAGCCATGATATGAATTATGGGCAACAATGAACCATAAAAAGCACAATCCCACGTCCATTAGAGGAATTCCGAAAAAGCATCACGTGTATTCGCAAAAATCAGAAATCTTCCGTAATGGATATTATTTTATTTATGAAAAGCATACAAATGAGATTAAGCCATTAGAAAAGTGTAACTATAAATGTGAACGATTCCATGCACATGACATGAGTGCCTTGCGTGTACGGCGGCACATAGACAGTCTGATCTTAAATAAATAGAGTTACCTGTCTATTACATTGGTCAGTCAAATACTGCACAGCGACCTTTGTCAATGACATACCTTGAGTTTGACACAAAATGGACCTTTATGGCAGTGGTGGTGTAGACAGGATGAAGTATGATCATTTTTTAAATTTATGTGTTAGTTTTACGATGTAATGCGATCGGGGTTAAAGTCGCGGCCTAGCAAGAATGACCCGAATTAAGATCGTAGCGTGGGGCGAGTACTGCAGCCTTTCACTTATGCTAGGTTCCCACTGTTGTGCGAAGCGTTGCGATAGGATTGTCCCTATTGAGTCGACGATCTGGTACGTGCAGATACGTAGCATGCGCATGAGTGGCGTCTGTGGGAATTCGGTACGACAAAAAACCGAAGTACACCCGTGTGCACATTTGTGTGTATGTAACAGAACCCTTGCCAGTTGAAATTCGACGAAGAGTAGGTGTGAACGCGGCTGTCCTGGCGGAATTATATCTCTTTCATTGCATATGTAACCATATCAGTCTGAAAATGACCGAAATATTGCGTTGGGGATTTTAATTAGGAATATTGCCAAATATGTATGTTTTGTTGCAAATTCGAAACTAACATTGCATTGCGGTTATCGCGAAACGCACAGATGATAGAGTAAGCAAGCGACATTGCTGAGGCACGTACAATGATATCTGTCAAATCTACAGTGTATTTATTGTAGAATCGTACACAACCCTTAACATCTGTAACAAAACCAAGTTAATGATGCAACCCACTTCTTGTAAACTTTTAATTACGACTGAACTCAAAATTCAATTTTAACCTAAGTGTAAATAATTTACATGTAGCTGAGGAGTCGTGTTTACTTATTCAATGTCTACGGACATGGTTTTACTATTCAAATATTTTGATTAACAAAATGTATTAGGCTGAAATGTAACAAGAAAGGAGTGGCTGGAAATCCCATTTTTGGTACAGATGGACCAAAGATGAGATCCAAGACACACTCCAATTCGTCAAAAAACATATAATTCGATCGATAAATACGATGCTACATCTTCTATAATTGGTTGCTAGGAAATCCGAAATAGAGGCAGGATATTTAGAGATTGGTTTCTTCCGTTTATCTTCTTTCATATAGGATGTAATTTGTTATTCTCTCCCATTTATTTGATCAGGGTACGGGGTCGCATGTTATGCGAAAAAGGATCATAGTAAGGATCCTGCTAATTGTTAACCGGGAAGTTTATTTCGCACTACGTACAATTTCAGGCGTTCAGATAAACGCATAAAACACAGGAATCATCGTCAGTATTTGTCCTTTCTGATTGTCCTTTTATCTTTATTTCTTGTATTTCTTTTCAAAATCAACATTGCAGACCCAAGGGGTTAATATGCCAATTTCTGAAAGCTCCAAACAGTGCCGATGTTTATGGACATTTTTTTAAAGACAAAACTACCCCTACCCTATGATCATTTAGTATTATGGAATATATAAAAATGTTGGTGTACTAATTACCTTTCTGTAAAAGCTAATCTTGGGGCTTTTGGAGTCCAAATGTAACGAGTAATCCACAACTGTGAGGCCCACCATAGGCCAAAACCTAGACCAAGATGCCATATTAACCACTTCCGTTCTGTTCCGTTTCCACTACAAGCCCACATTAAAAAGTCGTTTATCAGAACAGTTTCTTCCGGCTTAAGATAACACACCGTAATGATACTAGCAACAGCCACTGGAGTAGCCAAGCTTAAGGGTATCGCAAAAGAGAACCTTTGCATGCATAATTTACACGCTAACCTTGCGAAATAATAGCACAGTCCAGAAGACACAACTTGAAGCAGTAAAGGCATATAGGTAAACCAGCTCCTCCATGGATCCGTTTGCAGACGACAAGTGGTATCATTTATCCCCGACAAACGCAACATGGTGGCATTCATTGAAGAGCAATTAAAATATGTAAATTGTGCTTCGGCATCCATATCGATCAGACTAAAATCAGGCCCTTCTGTGCCGGAAATAGGTGGCGCAGTAGTCATCTGTGGATACGACGTAGGATAAGTGGCATTGAGATTAAGTCCATAGTTTTCTGGGTGAAATAAGGCACCAAAAGCTTTATGAACCATACTTAGGTTTGGCACTAACAAGAAGGCGAATCCAAAAGTGAGTCCTACTTTCCATAAATTAGCTATCATATATGTTTTAACACGAACTCTATGCAATGTATCTTTATAGTCCTTGACGGGTATTTCGATGCATCCCATACGGAAATCTTTATCTACAAAATTTTCCCACCAGTTAACTGATATCATAAATAATGCTAGAGGGATTTCCCAGGACATGTCCGACAGAGCGTATGTAGATGACCAGGCTGATTCCGAGGTTTGTGGAAGACTTTGTGGAGGAACATATTTGGGTGATGGTGGTTCTGTTAAGGACGTCGATTCATCCACGACGTCATCACTGGCCGTTTTTACACATTCTGATTTCATTGATGCCATTACTATCACAAAGGCCGATAACTGCATACATACTGATAGAAGATCCAGTATGATAGTCGTTATTTTACGTCTGGTATCTTCAGAACGTTTAGTGGCAAACAATCTCAAAATGGCCGGAACTGAACACAGAGCATTCATTAATAATAATGAACGTACGGTATCTAAACATGGAAGAACTCGGAACATAAAAAGACACAGTCCAAAAGAATGGATAGTTTCTATCATCAAAATCTGCAAAATAGAAAATGAATCTGAACAAGAATTTCTCACAGAAAACGAATGAAAATACATATTGACTCCTTCAGAAGGAGGATGCAGGAGTTACTAATACTACCAAAACCCAGCCTATAAATAGTTTATGACGGAGGGTATGGTAATACGAAAATGTAGTTTAAGAAATATGGTGTGTATTCTTTTAATATACAATATCACTTCCCAGGGAATTAGTTTTCAGCACAAAGTTGCACCTGTCTGTGTCTAGTGTGCTATATACAAATTGGTCGCACACGTAAAATGCCATTGAAGGATGTAATACGAGTAGGCACTATCGGGGCAACCCAACCCCACCCCCTTGGACTAGTACAGTTACAGGGGCTAAATCGCTAATATTTGGGAGCTAGAAATTGACACAAATGAGTCTCAGTGCATTATAATATTGTAACATGAATGTATATAAACTGATTTACATTCAATCGTTTCTAATCAGTTATGTTCAGCGAAATACGCCAGAAGTTTCAGTCGAATGGCAATCTCTGTCGTCTGGTTATTCTAGTCTACATCAATAGTACCTATTGCGCATGCTCGCAGATAAGAATATGGGGTCACCGTTTGACATGCCTTGTGGAATATGTCTAGTCTCGTTCTTCGAGTGCCTTGTTACACATGGTGCTGAACGCATTATGGTACACGATTCGTGTACCAATAGTAAAATGGTTTATTTTGTTTTAAATATTTTATATCAGAAGCCCATCTTTTCCCGGTAAGATCACACCATCAATGTTGATTTAAACTGACAAATAATTCGTGTTTTAAATGTCGAAGAATTTGGATGATATTGAGTTAGAGACTTAGCTACTTTGACCTGTCTTAGTTACAAAGTGGTAAAGAATATAACTCGACTTGATTAAAACATTATTAAAAACAATTCCAAAAACACTTACCCATGACAGATTTCCTATAGAAGGTCTAGGATAATTTCCAAACATAACTTTGAAGAGACATTCCATAAAGGATACCATATACGGAAGACACATCACTGCTATTACCATATAAACCCACCGATCTCGATTCTCCCATCCCTGAAAACAAATAGACGAAAATATACAATATTGATGTTATTGCTTTTGACACTTACTACTGGTCTTGTATAATTAATATCATGTTTGAGGGTGCCAGACCAACCACGTATTATTCATGTTACAGGATTTATTTATTTTGGGGTAACTTCCATAATAATATCTCAATTTGTTAATTACACAGTCTAATTGAAGTTATAGATATTAATTATTTATTTCCTCTTTGTTTTATTTTTATGTTATTTACACTACTGTACACAGCGGCTCTACTCCTTGTCACGTACACGCTATTATTCGAAACTACGCCACTTGAGCAATGACATACTTTATGATCTAAAGCGCAGATCTTAGACCATTCGTGGAGTTAGGTGGCCGAATGAATAACGCGTGTGCCGCGTAAACCTAAGGTCTGTCATTGATCAAATGCCGTGGTTTCGATTCCCTGCTTGTACGTGACAAGGAGTAGGGTCGCCTGTCCAACCTCGTGGGTTTTCTCCGTGTCCTCCCGCTGCTAAATTATTGAAATAAAATTGAATCATATGTTAGTCTCGAAATGACCTAGTTTGTGTCGAGTGGACGTTAAACCTCATTTCTCCAGCTCTCGCTCTCTCTTAGACCATTCGGCCACCCAACCAACCCTAACACATTTCATTTAGAATTCTAACACAATCCTAAATGTTCCTTATTGGGTGTTTTATTTTCATGTTATAATACTTACTTGTTTATAATTTCCTATAGCATGAGTCATTAACAATAAACTTCCTTTACTAGCTAAAGCACTGGTTAATACACATATAAATATAAACAAGTAGGCGAATACTTTTAGTGTTTTGGCGGCTACTTCAAACCAATTAGTTGATGCTTCATAGATGGTTTCACTTCGCCGAGATACTGTTTTGAACAGGTCCCATGGCTGGAAACTGAAAAAGAAAATGGACTACAGTCAATTATGTGATTTAAATTAAAAGTAACACCAGTTTAATGCAAATGTTATTGCGCCCGCTATCTGAAACACAATGAAGGTAGCCACCATTACTTCGCTCAGAATAAAGTAATTTGTCTGAAATTCTAAAACTATTATAGGAAGACAGTCCAGCCCTTTATATATATATCTTACATAATGTATCTTTGAATAGGGTTTATATTTATGAGTCAAAGACTTGGTATTGGATTAATATATAACCTTTTATTTTGGAATAAAAAAAATGTGGCTATGATTATTTGTATACCATCATATTGATTTGCTATTTTACTTTAAAAGATTTTTCTTATTATTTAAGAAAATCTGAATTTTAAAGTTACAAAAAAGTTCGACTTTGAATCACTAATAAAACACACGTCTATTTTCGAAGATTTTATTTAAACTCATTTATCAGACTTCAAACATTGGTTACTATCGTTAGTAAGATCAAGTAATTTAATTTTACTTCACATCATCGGGCATGTTAATTTGTCTTATTAGAGAGTAAGCACGTATCTTTTTAAATTTCCTATCATGCATCTCAAAATTAAACTTCAAACAATTGGGCCAGCGGGTTTTCAATATTATATAATTTAAATTTCTAAACATAACAACACAAATCGTTTTTATAGATTTAACATGTCTTCTCTAAATGCCATTTGTTGCATACTTCACACTCAGTTTCATTTCTTTTGTCGTCATTTTTTTTTTCTTATTTTTAAGAAGCGGTTGCCAAGCAAGATACAAACTAAAAAGGCAAGAAGGGCCTATAATCCTGGATGTTACGGTCCGACATGCGTTGATATCAAAATGAACCAAGATTCGTGGGATATAAACTTACACTTTAAGTTTTATCACAATCGGATACAAATTGTGACAGATTGAGTGTCCACAACCTTTGCGTAAAGGGTAGCAGCCATTTTGACGAAAGTTTTGGTCCGATTTTCACAACATTCGAACGCAACTGTAATTACGGTATAACGGTGATATATATGAACGTTTTTCTGAAATCAAATAAAAATTGTGACATCTCGAGTGTCCACAAGCTAAAAACGTAATTTCTCGTACAATCAGGGGCCATAATCCATGCAGTTACGGTCAGAAAAGCGCGAATATTGAAAGTGATCATTATCTAATAATAGGTATGTATCATGTCCAGTTGTCAGCGCTGTTTGCCGTTTATTCACAGGAAATAATATAGCTATCGTGCAGAAGACATGACATGTTTTAAAGGGTGGAATAAAAATTGTTATTGTTAATTCCATGTTTTGCTTTGCAGCGCTATGATTTTGTGGCGTTGTTATCCGGTATATTGTCCAATTGCCTAGCTTTTGTTTTCTAATAACCCACAGCAGTTCATTTGCCAGCAAATAATGTAAGAGACCCTTCAGTATACTATATGTTTCATTTCTGAGTTCATGGAAAAATACAACGCCACTAAGATTATGAGATGTCGACGCACATGTATACATTTCAAACTGATGGGCATTTGCTCAGGCACCCAAATCAATATTTAAATTAAATCGCTGAGACTAACATGACCTTCTGAATGGTAACGAATAGTTTTTAACGCTCGCTAATGCGGTAATATTATTTACTGTGTAATGTTAGGGAGGATAGCAACGGCGTTTACTTCTATTTTTCGTCGAGATCCAACGGTTTAGGGATCTTTTATGTGCATGTTAATAGGTACACGTATACTGGGGATCGCGGCTTGTAACGAACTCATTTTCGAAAGACGAGCCGTGTTACCGTTGATCGCAGAGCGATTCGTCACGATGGTGAGTGTACATGTTTTAGGGATCTTTTATGTGCATGTCAACACGTACACGTACACGGTGAATCGCGGCTTGATTCGAACTCATTTTCGAAAGACAAGCCGTGTTACCGTTGATCGCAGAGCGATTCATCACGATGGAGAGTGTACATGTTATAACAGTGTGTCTTCCAAATGTAAAACACAGCTCAAAATATCAACCTGTCAGAGGTACCAATTTCACATTAACCACAAGAGTTCAATGGGAAATCGGTACCCGTTTCCGCCAGAGTCAACAAAAAATTGCAAGTGTGAGAACGATAGTTTGGATTTGTAAGCTTTCTTGGTTCCACATAACTGTACTTGATTGTCGAAAAGTAAATTGTAGTAAAAGTTAAAATTCGCAACAAAAAGAAACAAAATCGTAAATGGATTTCGAAATATGTAAACGATTATGTACGGTATTGATTCAAGGTGACTCAATTTCAGGTTTGGTCGATGTTTCACTAATTCAAGAAATTCTATCTATACTTGATTAATTTTATAATCGATTTATCGATATTGCAACAAGACTGTCCATAAGAAAATTTCAGATGAACAAGTTAGTAAATGGCTCATGGCCCGACAACTAATTTCAAAGAATATTTTTACAGATTATGGAACACGGGTGATCCTTTGTAAAACGTGATAAATAAATTGGATGGGTTCACTATCGGCTTTCCGGGGATTTATATTAGGATTTATTTAGTCTATCCAGAAGCTTTCATGTAAATGTTATTGTCACATATTTTTCCCTCTGATAAACGACAAAAATTCACCTAACCGTCAGTAACAGATACAATATAAACCAGATTCTGAACTTTCCAAAGTTTTTCTATAAATAAATTCCAATAAAATTTAAAAGAATTTGGGGATAACAATTTGTCCAATTTTTGTGGCATGTTTATCAAAAATCTATTTTGCAAGAGCACAGCAATTGTTTAGAATTTTTAAGTTTGTTTGATGGAAATAATATTTACTCATGTTAGCCGCTGAAATTTCTTGATTCGGTCGATAGTTTTTTAAAGAAAAAATATACATGTCTAAAATTAGGAACGGGGCCATTGGGAAACTGCGGAATAATGGATTTTCCAATTTTCCACAGATCCGTGATTAGAGAGCATATTCTGTTTTCGCTTTTACCTTGCAGCGTAAATAACACAACTCCCCTTCCCCCACCTCACCGAGGACATCTTTTACTTGCCTTATTAGACTACAAAAAGGCGGAATTTTACCTTGTTTGTATTAAGGAATTGAAATATATTTTTAAAACAAAAACAAATACAACAAAAGAAGTATAATTCTCTATTGTTTGTGATTTTGTGTAACATTTGTGTCTTAAGCCATCGATTAACTTAACTAAGTTGTCTTTAAAGCGAACTAATCTGCTAGATAATGGTGTGGTTCTTCTAACAATCATATGATGGCAAGAAGACATAGTTGCACGGTGCTAAATAAGGCTAGACTGCAGGAGAAAGTTTACTTTCCCACAACCCACAGTAAACAATGATGTAAAAAAAAAGAGAACGTCCAGGAAAAGACTTATTTACATACTCAAAATCCATTTAACTGCTAATAAAAACTGCTGACAAGGAGTAAAAAAGGCACAAACCTGTCCAAGGACATCATATTAAAACTTCATTTATAAAATATATCCATTATGAATAAATAATAAAGTACATCCATTATCCACACAAGAGCTTTGCTTCTGATCACGTCTCCATTTTGGCCAACTGCCGAAACGAATCACGGGTAGAGCGATGGGCTACAAAATGCCACCATGATGTGTAATGTCTTAAGTTTACAAGAGATCAATATGGCTTCCTGTTAGGTTTGAGACGATTCGAGAATCACTAAACACAAATCTGTTTGTTTTCATAGCTGAATATTTTATGTTTGCCAGCGAGAATTGCAGTAGATAAAATGTAAAAACTTATCAGTGGACTTCATCCAAATGGATTAACTGTCCGCCAAATTAGATACAAATTTAAAAACATTGGTCATAGGCATTCGGGCTTAATCGGGAAAAAAAACAATGCGCTGAAAGGAGTTCGACATACAAGTTTGGTGAGTTATTTGGCTAAACTGATCGGTAGGAACACAAGATCGATCATGTCAATATAAATCGGGAATAAGCGTCTCCAAGCACGATTTGAACCAACATTAGCTTCCTATTACACAGTTTCTTGTTGAGGTGTCTTAAAACTGATCAATTTGTCACAGTGTAACTCATATCATGACGAATTCCTAACTAACACAAACTTTTCATCAACTACCACATTCCTTGAGAAAAGAAAATCTGGCTTAGAGTCCGAGGTATCAAAACCCAGCCTATGATTCAATTATCTACTGGGATCAGCACTGGATAAACACATCTACGTTAAAAAAATATCACGTGGGGTGATGAGTTCAGAGAGATTCTCCGAAACAGAAAATGTGTTGCCTTTTGTTCATTTGCATTCGTCTTCATTTACACGCCTTATGCAAATTGTTCAAGTCACTTTTTATCTTATGGAAAGCTATTGATAAATCGATTCTGGATAATCGTGACATAATCTACGTCATTATCGTCATTTTTTTCTATTTGGCATAAAAATGATGCGTTAACAATCCGTGACCGTGGGATTCACGAAATTTGACAATCTGGCGGTAATCTGACGATCGGGCTACTTTAGACGCCATGTTTGGGATATAGATTTGCCGTGACTTCTGCCAATCTATTTTAAATCACTTAAGATGCGAAAGGTCATGATCACCGTGTTCTAACCCTTCTATTCATGTATTTCGAACAAACAAACTATTAATTAATCCGCAATGATTTCTAAATGGCAATTGTTCCATCTAGCATGTGACATCTCGTCTTTCGAGCAATAAAACCTTCAGCGTTTTCGATGTTTGCATTACTAACTATTTACAAAGCGATAGCTAAACAATTACTTAAAATACCTTTATAAATCAAAAACTGAAAACAATGCCAAGTAAAGAAAAAATGATTTCACCAATGCATAAAAATCCCTTAACTAACAATGTGCCACCCTTCTCTTTTTTAAATACATTTAACAAAGACTTAAAGAGTCGCTAGAAAAAACAAACATCCACTGTTGGGCTAGCTGGTCATGCCATTTTGGATTAACCGTTTATAGTTTTATATCACATATAGTTCTCGTCCAGAAGCTTTTTATCAAATTTTAACGGCAGTTTAATGACTTTGTTTGCACTTTGGTATGAGACAAAATAGCATTTCTTATATATAATTTATTGCAAATTATCCATTTTACTACTGATATGGAAGAATATTAGTATTTTACATATTTAAGTCATTGCAAACCAGATTTTACTTGGAAAGGAATTAGAAATTGGAATTTTGGATACATGATTTATTGCAAACTAAAAAGGCAAGCATTTCGATGATAATAAAGTATAATTTGGAAGAAATTAAAAAATCAAAACATTACAGATTCTGTCTAAAAGTCAACACTTGTTTTAGCCATCTTATAATTTAATTAAACGATATAAATAATTAAGAAACAACTATTGTTACAGTAAACTACATGTCCCGATCTCTAGAGACATCCTTTCAAGTAAAATTATTGTGGCATTTAGCTTGGACGTCCGCCATGATATAAAGCCAACTGGTCAACTATCAATTCTGATTTCACAGTCAAAAGATATAAATTGTTCGAGATAGCCGCCATATGAAAATAACATAATCTAAATCAAACATTTTATTTGGTTAAACTAAAATAAATGGAGAAATAAAGAATAGGAAAACCATACTGGTGTTAAGCCAACCTTACATAATAAGGAACTCGCTAAATGAGATTTACGTAAACTTACCCAATATCCATGATACCGTCCTGTTGCTGATGCGGAAGGTTCGTGGACAGGTTAGTCGTTGCCGTAGATTCTGAAGCAGTTGTGTTTGACTTTTGTGAATTTTTGCGCCAACGTTTTCGTCGCCGTTTGTGTCCACCTGTAGCATCGTCTTCACTATATCCTAGGCGATTGTTTCCATCGCTTTGTGCATATTTTTCCGATGAGCTCATTATTATCACAGACTCACTCCCATTTTTCTCCTTATCCACTCCAGGAATAGGTGACTTGGGTGGATTCAGATTTTTAATAATCTGTGGTTGAAAAATAAGAAATATACAATATAATAATCACTGGCTGTAGCATCGAGAATGAACCTTCAATAGCTTAACGACAATATTCCAGACTACAGAAGTAAAGTATCCAAGTTGTCACAGACGTTGCAATATGGACAAACTTTAAACTGTTAGTAGTAAGTCATGCGCCACACGTCACACGATCCCAGTCGGACTTAAAGTTCAAATGAGGACATGCGGCTGTGTTCCGTCAGTGATCGCATCCAAGTAAATATTACGTAAAATCTAATCAGAAAAAATACAATAATCTCCTTAACAGAACAACCGAGGCTCGGTCTTTGTCCGTCGAAATAAACGCATGCGCGAAGAATTTTCAAAGCGTTGAAAAATTCTTGCCGTGTTTAACGAAGAAATACTAGCGGATCAAACCCCAAGTGGCCCAATGGCAGTGGTCCAATAGAAGAGCGAACGGAGTGCCGTGTTTGTCATCCAATATTAGTTCGCGAAGAATAAGCTTTTTGTCAAAGGGATAATCCTCGTCGGGGCTCAACGGAACATACGAAACAATTGCAAACACCCAATAGTCAATAAACAGTCCTGTAACATTTCAGAGATGTTCTTTTACTTCGAACAAGTCCAATTCATGGGATTGGAATCAAGTGAATGCAAGTAGGAAAGCTCGGTATTTCTACCAGGGCTGTTCTATATGGAATTTTTTCTATTATATATTTTTTTTCTATATTTTGGATTTTCGGAAACTCTTTACTGGATTTAGCGAGGAATTTTGTTCCCTTTGTATTCTATATTCGTGTTAATTTTAGATATTTAAATATGGATTTTTCCGACAAGGGAGGCTAATCCTTTTATTAGACCACTTTCGACAAATAACTCATCTTTGGACAGTTAAATAGACAGTTTGTCCACCTGTCGGCTGTATTGTCTTAGGTCGGAAATAAAACAGTAATCTTTAATTTTTCATCGTTTTGAGAACAAAAACGTGTATCTGCTTATGAAAGATAGGTGGAGTCACAGTCTACTCTCTACGAAACAGAGGCAAAGGAAATAACACAATTTCACTGTTATATAAAATTCTAATTTCGATGTTTCCAAAGTAATATCTTTTAAAGTGTGTATTGCAAACTTAGTTAAGATGAATACATTGAAATTGCAGGCCCAAAATCAACCCTTTCTTGTTTTCTGATACAAATTCTGTTCGGTTTTAATTGATCTAAAATACACTTTTAAATTTATCTTTGTTATTTTACGGTGTTGTTCTGAACAGAGATACAGTTGCTGAGATATTGGAGATAGCTGTGCTTTATAGGTCCAGATTCAGAACAAAATTAATCATTCAATATTTTTTTTTCTCTAAATTGCATAGTATTCAAATCTAATTTAATGTCCAAACTCTTACAAGAACAAAACTAATCATTCATTTCATTTTGTTCCACCAAACTGAATAGTGTTCAAATCTAATTATAGGTCGAAACTCGTGCAAGAACAAAATTAATCATTCAATTCATTTTTTTCCTCTAAATTGCATAGTATTCAAATCTAATTATAGGTCTATACTCTTACAAGAAGAAAATTAATCATTCATTTTACATTCATTTCATTTTTCTTTCTCTAAATTGCATAGTATTCAAATCTAATTAATAAAATACCAACTTACCTGTGTATTATAAGAAACTGTCACCTAAACCACATAGTACATATATAACATAGAGGTACATATATAACATACAGGTTAATAAGACAGACAGATGACCAAATCACCCACTATTCCCAGTATGCATCTACAGATCTACAAACCTATTAATAAATCTCTTTACCGTCTCTGTCAACACCTTCCTGTGTTTTACTTCTATATAATGACGACTTTAAACTTTGCGCACATTTTAAGTGTTCGTATCAGTTTTCAATTAACACATCTTTACACAGGTTTTATATGCTGACATAAGTAAAAGAAGAGTACAACAATGCCCTTACAGATGCAAAAATTGGGTCAAAAGTCTTGAAAATGTTACCTCTTGCCTCTTAATGATTCTTAATACGGCCCAGATCAGTTAATGTATGAAATGAAATGAAATGGGGTTTAATATCCTACTAATGTATAAAGATTGCCAAAATAATATGACAACACCGAATGCAAACTTACGATATGACGATCTGAGTATTACCAAAATAATATGACAACACCGATGCAAACTTACAAAATGGCGGCAAAGAAAACCCGAGATCCTTCAGTAATAGACCTTTGCTTTGCTTCATGCATTAAAAATAAATTAAAAAAATGTTAGATATGTGAGCCCCTGCACCAAATTAAATTGAGACATATTATATAATATGAATTATAGCTATATCAATAGAAATGTTAAGATATTTATTTGAAAAACATATTACTAGCGTAATATCAATGTTATTCTGAGCACTAAGAAATAAATAAACATGCTATTGTTGAAACAGAAATAATCATGCTATTTTTAAAATAAATATGAATGTTTACAGATATATATGAATCCATATTTACATACACTTACCAAAATATACAAACACAGACAACTTGCATTATAAGAGAAAATTATAAACAATACTTACATTAAAGTCCTGATCGTCTTTCAAGTTGTGTAAAGTTTGTTTTAATTTTTCATTGAAGCTATCTCGATTCCTTTGCTTGTATGCTTCAAATGCAATTTCTTCCATTTTCCGTCTGGTTGGATCGAGTTTCTTGTATTTTTTACGGGTCAGGTAGCCTCGAACACGTGACTGAATTATTATGGCTTTTCTATGTAAATCATTGATACACTCGTTAAGTCTGTCATAGTGGTAATATTTCAGAAACACCTGGAATTAAGAAAAACAAAATTGGAATAAATCATTCCATACAATACATTGATAAACTTATGTAAATATATACACAAGTATAAATAAGAGCAAATATTATTTTTACATTTTTAACTTTTTGATTTAATAGCATGTTGAATCTCTTGTGGAATCGTATTGATTGACGTAACATATTTACATAAACGCCTATTCCTGGAAAATCACAGGAATCTACTACCAAAATGCTTGTCATTACCTAAATTATATTAAAATTTGGTTTAATATAATTATTAGTATACGAGTCCTTTTTGAAGAATGTTAATGGTTCTTAGAATATGGAGTTTACCTAAGAAAATGTCTAGATTTGCAAACAATATTAAGCTGGTATGTTTGTAAATAGTGTGTATAGAATAAAAGCCCTGCTAATCTTGATGTACATATGATAGAAACAAAGGCACGAAGGTCCTAATACGAGTATATCGTTGGGCGCCTTCAACATTCTTGTCAGAAGTTTTCAAATCCATTTTTGTCTTGAATAAGTAAATTTGAGCACGAACAAACCTAGTATTTTCTGTATAAAAGCTTCTGTAAAGCCGATGCCTCAGCTAAACCTTCGAATCCAACATAACAGTCGTTTATGCTATTGTTTTAACTCTTTTTTTAAGATTTAAAGAATTTTCTAACAGCCATTGTCAAAGGACGGAATTGTTTAGAATATCCAAAAAAGATGTGAAGAAGAATCTGTAAAATTGAACTTAAAATCCCGCGTATTAACTGGAACAGGGAAAAACAGTTTTTACAGCTTTATTTCTATAAATATGAGATAAGTACTGTGTTGACTGTATTCTTATGTCACAACGGATGATTCCGTTTACTTCAAAAGACAATGTCCATAAAGTATGCAAACTGAATTCCCCTGATTTCTATTTTTACAGTTGTCAGTTCTTGCACAACAAAGATTGCCTGTAGTAAGCGGATTAGCCATTGTACAAAACAGAAGAATTCTAATCCTTATTGATGTGCAAACTATTTCTGTAAAAGAAGTTGCCGAGACAAAGGCAATGCAATCTTCATCTTCATGTTGCATATTCTGAGGTTAAGATGTTCCTTAACGAGCAAACTATATCTGTTAATCTGGTCTTCGACAAATCAACATTTGTCGGTGAGAAACGATAACTCGTTTCTGTATGTCAAACCGTTCTCGGCGTATTAACATGTTTAATGACGTATTTCTAAGGTAAATATATGGTACGAACGAACTGTACTGAAAAGTATACATAATATCACCAGAAAAATAGACTTGAATAAGTAGTTCTCCAAATATAAACGAAATAACTGTTCCCCCACGTTAACCATTATTTTTCGTAAGATCAGATAATTTATTGAAAATAAAAATCCAAATATACAATCTCAGACCAAATCTGTGCTTCTCAATGGTCTAAGGAACCCGTTAGCCATTCGCCTTCCCTTTTTTTTATGCAAGACAACTTTATTAAATTCTTCCAACATAGGAAGAAACGGTGTTTAATCTTACTTCTTGATAATGTTCATTTGAAAACTTAATGATTTTTTATCATGATTCAACCAAGATTTAATGATTATTTATCATGATTCGATCAAAACTGAATCACCATGTCACGTTTCAATGACCAAATCACGATTCAATCAAAACTGAATGACCATGCCACGTTTCAATCAAAACTTAATGCTCATGTCACGTTTCAATCAAACCGTAATGCTCATGTCAAATTTGAATCAAAACATTTAACCATAACAATGGGTCAATTCAAGTCCTGGGGTAATGTGGTGTAGTGTCTAACCCCAGTTAGATCAGTATAGCTCTGGTGTAACACTGTGCTAACTCAACCTCAGACCCCCTGTATTTAAAATCAGTCTGAGTTAAGGTTTGCGGTGTTGAGGTTGTGTTAAATATGGATATATTTACACAACATAAACACTAGTGTCGTATCTGTGTTACCAAAACACCAACTTATACCTGAGCCCCTCAGTTTGTCTATATTTTTCAATATTCATTTCCCGATTTAAGAAACAAATTTACATGAAAAAAATATAATTACAAGAAGCTTTGTGCAATATTATTTCTAATTACATAAAAACTTGTTAGATAATAAAAACTTGATAAAAGTTATTATCTTGTTAAAAATAACCCTAACACTAACACCTAGGGGTTAAAAAAAATCTCAGTTCAACTCATTTATTACAACACTGGTGTGAACCAGGATACGGCAAGAAGGGAATTTCTTTTGGGGCTTTCAGATTTAGTTTTAAGGCTTAAAATGATTTTTTTTAACCATATATGGCCAATCCGCAAGACAAAGAAATGTTGATGGCAGACCTGCTGATTTACGAAAAATTTGAGATAGGACATTTTGACTGAATAATGATCAAATGAGACTACAATTATTCAACATATACCCTAGTTACTTAACTTCCTTGAAGCCGTTAGTTTTCCTCAATTGCCTTTCTTTAGGTGTTTTTATTTTAGTTGGCCGGCTCATGCAAAAAAATTGAAAGCGTTATAACAGAAGGCAAAAACAAAGTGTAACATTTAAAATAACATTAGTTTTATAGGCGTTGTTTTATTTTCCACCAGTGTTAAAGTTACAGTTTCATATTTTCTAAGAAAGTCAAAACATAATTATTTCTATGTCTTTTGCTCGATAGGTTGTCAACTCACTATTATACGATTATAGGTTATCTTTCTCACACTTAAAAATCTTCACACCGGAAATAACAACACAATTACCTCCCAATTACCTCCCTTGTGTTCTATTCCCCACCATGGAATAGCTCTCTTCAAACATTTGAATTTGAAGTTGAAAATGATATTTTTGCCAATTTTTCAACTGGCAATAGTGAATTATAGGATTAATAGCATTATTCTTTAACAAGGTAGGACTGTTTATAGATACCATCTATTTTAGGGCTTTATTTTAATACATTTTAAAAATATAACTTAAAAAAATGAAATTGTAACTTTAACGCTGGTATTTAACTAGTTTAGACACTGGTGTAAACACTAGTGCTAAATCGAGAGGCTCAGGTTAAGGCACCAAAAAGAACACCAATTATATACGCCACTACAACACAACCTTAAACCTTGCTGACATACACATCATTTTATATAATAACTGTAGTCCATTATATCTTCCGAAAATATCAAACAATCCTTATTTTCATATTTACTATAATTGAAATGAAATGGGGTTTAACGTCCTACTGTTCTGCTCCGACTGGGCTAACGAAAACGGAAAGAAGTTAAAATAAAAGGAATGGTGGTATTTACATGTGCGGTGGTGTATATTTTCTGTATACAAGATGTTGGTAAACTAACATCTTAGATCAATTCGGGCTATTAATAAAAATATTTTTAATTTGTCAACGTCGAACTAGGCCTTCAAGAAAGAAAAATTGACACGGGCACAGTTTTGTTGGCAAATTAGCATTACAACGACAAACGTTTCTCGTGTGAATGAAAATGTATGAAGTAATTGCTTTGCAGCATTTATTTGACAACTTTTTATTGGATGGCATGTTTGATTGTGTCGGGCTCAGTGCACAAATGTAACATATTTTGGTGCTATACCATGTTACACATTGCGGCTGCGGTATTCGGGTGGTCATGGAATTGGACTCTCGACTCGATTTTCCCGAATTCGATTTTTCAAACACGGCCTTTGCTTCCGATAGTGTGTATAATCGTTCGCACGAGACAAAATAAATCGGGAATCATCCATATATACACTGGCGTACACGGAAAAGAACCCTTGACAATTGGAACTGGACAAAGAATTGTGGGAAACACCGCTGTCGTACCTCGCAAGTACTGTAGGTTTGTTTCAAAATTCCATTCATGCCCATGTTACATTAAGGAATATCATGTACTGTTGGTGTAATTTTAAAATGGTCAAGACCTATGTCGTAAATCACATTCCATTCATGCACATCTTGCGTATGTAATATCATGTACTGTGGGCGTGATTTTAAAATGGTCAAGACCTATGATCTTTTACGGATATAATTTCCACCAAAATCGAAAATTAACATCGCATTATTTCATAAAATTCGCTACCCGAAAACCACACACGCCCTTTAAGAGACATTGGGGTTCAGTTCAAAGATTCAGAACCACAGAACGTTTAAGCGTTCAACTGAAATCAAAAGAACTTTGTGGTATAACTATTATTTTTCAAAATATACCCAATAACATTCATTCCACCCCTAGTCTGGCATTTCCACCCCCCCCCCCCAAAAAAGACAAACACCCCCCCCCCACCAAAACAGCTTTAATTACCTAAGAATTAGTAACGGAATTAAATGGCCTTAAACAGGAGGAGATGGAACAATTTAGCGTGGGACATATAACAATTTAAAGATTTTAGAAATCCATTAAAAATAGTAATTGGATATCGAGATAGATCGTAGTGTTAATGCTCCTAAACGATTTTCATAGATCGATTTACTCAAAAAAAGAGGAAAGAACAATTTGGTCTTAAAGTAATGATTTAGGTGGTCACTAAATGATTATAAAATTTATTAAAGGTAACAATATATATTATTAATTGTTTTCCGATATTATTTGTTATTTTAAAACTAAGCATGGCATATGAAAAGTTTCATCACAAAAATTGACAGCTTTAAGTCTCCTTTACGATTATCACATTTCGTGCGACTAAACTATCTGTCTCTAAACCATACACACACAATGGATTAACCATATAATTGACTAAAAGCTGCACAGCCTTTCTGTGTTACCGGGAAATATTTTAACTTGGTCTACTGAAAATTTGAACATTGGTGCAAATACGATTAAGAATTAAAGCCCATGTTCTAATATTGACTCTTGTGTTTTGTAAGAATATCAATTCGTTTTGTTACATGTCTAGTTTAGTTAAAGTTTGTTTAATTAAACAACGACTCAACATTTCTACATGTAGAATAACTGTTGTTTTTTCTTGCTTTCTGATTCTACATTTAAGATGAGTCGGTATGTCGTACCCGGTGACCTGCTGCAGTAAATCCCTCCAACACGCCCACTGTTAATTTTAAAAGTATTTTCAAACTTTCCGATAGTGAAGACTATACACAAATGGCTACGTGCTCATCGCGGTTTACATTTTGGCGACAGGTTTGTATGTACTTTGAAGGCGCGTGACGTATTTGATTTTTGCCACTTTCCGAGAGCGAGAGAGAGAGAGCGAGAGAGAGAGAGGAAGTATACATAGTTGGTGAAAATACAAAACTGTGGAATAAGTGAATGAATACCTTTTATCCCTTCTCATGTTCGACGACACTTGTCACTACCCGCCTACAGTCAAATGAAGCGATAGGTTGGACATGTATGACAGATAGATTTATAACAGGATCATATCTGATGATCATACGGAGTGATCATTAGAAATGGAGGAATTGCTAAAAGAGCCGATGAGCAGATTTTTCAGAACATATTCCCCGATCTCCCAACTAAAAGGTCTATTACAAACACGAGAGAAAACGAACATCAGGGGTATTTATGATAGAGCCTTTTAAATCCATTAAAAATCAACACAGAATTCAAAAAGAATTGAACTGGCCATTATCTTTGGTCCTTGTCTGTCAACACATCGCTCAAATAAATGTTGTTGAGTACGATGCAAAGTATGCTTAGTATTTCTAGAAGATCTACATATTATTTCTCATTTATACAAAAAAATCGATGTAATGTTCAATTTTGTTGTACCTCTTGAGCTTTTAAAGTATCGATGGAAAAGGCTTTAACAGTATCGAAGGTTGGGGTTGGTTATCGGATATATACATGTAGGACTGGACGGAGTAATGAAAAATTACATCGAATTGAAGATTAAATAGATTAAGGCTATGGCTAGGAAACAAAAAGAATAAGAGGAACCACAGACATTCTTAAATAGATGACTTACTCCAGGGAATTTAAGGGAAACCAGCACAAGAGTAAGAGGAGGTGATGCATCAATATCATAGAATTATTGTGAAATGTAAACGAAAATTCGCAATAAGTGGTCCTTATACTATACTAAATTTATTATTTGGAATTATATAACTTGAAAGAACTCTTCCTGAAATATTTCAATATTTTTGTTCTGTAAGTTAGTTGCAAATGAGGTATATATAATAATTTCAAGGTTCTTGCACACATTGGAATAATTCTCAGGTATTATTTCTAATGATTATTTGTCAATGATGAGATTAATTCCTCAGCACCATTTTAATTCTCTTCTTTATTTTAAACCTTTTGTCATCTGGAATAATTTCGTGTAAGTTGATGTAACTTTTGCCCAATCCTTTTAATTTATGGTAATAACATGTGTTTAAACCAGAGGCTAAAGGAGCAGTAACTTGAGTAGGTCTGAAGGACACAAACACAAAACTGGACCATCATCGCGCAGATCAGGGGCCATACAAATATGAAATAATACGAAGCTATTTGAGAAGTAATATGAACATGATGTAATAGCAGGAAAGTAAACATGGATGGAAAAACAACCGAAGAAGCTATACCAACTATGGAACAACAACTGGTTCCTGAAAGAGGATGGTTTACCAAGAAAACAGCACAAAGCGGTATTTGAGACGAGTTAGGAAATTGTACCAAAAGAGTTAAAGAGGAGAATAACAGGAACTGGTACTGAAAGTGTTTACAGGATACAGGACAAATAAGAAGTGGCACCGATTGATTCGAGATTTACTGGAGAAGTAACACGGTTGCTAATGGTAATAGATGTCAAGAGAGTGGTAAAAAAGGTAAGTAACAAACCGGACAGAGGAAGTAGTAGTGAAAAAGTAATTGGGACCTGTACTGAAGAAGTACCGTGGATTTATTCCAGATCATTAACAGGGTGCTGAAGTTGCACGATACCTATATTCATGTTACTGGTTTGGACACAGAAAGTGAAAGTGAAAAACTAATTGGCACTGTACTGAAGAAGTTCCATGGATATATTCAAGATCAGTAACAGGGTCCTGAAGCTGCTCGAACAGCTCTAAGATACATATATTCATGTTACTGGTTTAACATCCGGTTTGATTTCTTTATTGACATTACGGAGGTTGCAGAGAGAGTCAGCATGTTGTGCATGGACGAAGTAATAACAACTAGAAGAGGGGGAAACGGCAGGAAAGGGTGCCAGAGAAGATATAAGAATCTGAAGAGTAATAATGAAGTTTTACTGAACAATTGCGACCCGGAAGCTCCGATTCGTGAAGTCATCGGCGCTATCTTAGAATTGTGATGTCATATCAAAGACCGAAAACTGTTTATCGATAACGATTGTTCAAAGAACAAGCATGCCAAGTTTCGTGTCGATCGTATTCGAATAGACGGAGCCTTAGATTCTTTTAAGAGCCTCACCCCCAATAAAAGAAGAAGAACAAGAATAGAGGCACCACTGTTCCTGCTTCTAACAAAATGAAACAGTAAAGAAATAATAATAGCATTATCAATAGAAGTGATGCCATAATGGTGGTTAGAAGCAAATAAAGCAAAATAATTAAAAAAATAAACGATTACTGTGAGAGATAATTCATTTATATTCAATATTATATGGGATTTCTCTAGATAAATATTAATATTAAGATTTAAATGATTTAAAAATAAAATACCAACGTACCTTTGTTTCTCCTGTTTCAAAATCTGACAATCCCAATGTCTTCAAGATGGCCACACAATTGATTGGTTTAGGTTCAACATATCTATCCGGTCTGAATCCAATTATCTTATATCTGAAACAATACACAATTTAGTTTATTATGTTGATCAAGAAATAAGTAACAATTTGGTGAAAAACCTAACTTGGGAAACTTTCTAAAAATATACGAAGTACATTTTATTGGTACGTTTAATTTGTATAGACAAGAAATTCTAGGACTGTCGGAGACCTGTTCTATGCCACAATCAAATTTACCCTTAAAACAAGAAAACTATTGGTCAGTAATACGACAAGAGCTTTTAAAATGTTTTTGAAGAATGCAGTGTGTGTCCAGTAAAAGACTGGTTTAACTGTAAAGCAACTTCGGGATAATTTGTCTTATTTTGAGAATTTTCTTAAACAAGTGAAACTAGCGACACTAATGTTGATATTGTACTAAATGCAATGAGAGATATTTTATTGTTTTGTGGGAAAATAAGAAAAAAATTAGTTGTGAAAACACCAGATTCGTGTCTGGCACAGCCATTTTGTGTTTTCGTTAGATAAAGTCTTTTTAGAGTTTTTCAGGACAATATCATTCAATTTATATCGTCGTCTTTGTAGAAAAACGTTTACAGCTTGAAATATATTTGCTTTTTAAATAAGGCTGGAATTTTTCGCACTTTCGGATTATTTTACACGGTATCAAAAAGATTTCTGTTGTATCAAATTCTTCAATAAAAGTCGTGTTAACTGGTCTTTAAATACAAACAAACAAATCAACAGAAATCCATCAGACAGTTGCAGATAAATATGCTCTTTTATAGTGTTCTTCTTAAACAAATGTCATTTCGAAATACACAATAAAATAACATGACAGAAAGGGTTAATGATTTCTAGTAGCTCTTTGGTGATACAAACACCCTACAGGATACTTTAAATTTGCAATTTGTCTTTTGAGTGCACGCCTAAACATTTCTAATCAACAATGTTAAAGTGACAATAAGTCAGAATAAAGGTTAACTATAGACAAATTTACCTTGGCATACCAAAAACATATAGTAAAAAAAAGGTATTCAGACAGGTCGATCAAAACGTATTTTATTGCCATTTAAAGTTTACATGTCCACTGATTTCACTCCGCCATCTTTATTACGTATAAATTACCGTTAATAGAAAGTTTGGTAGTTTTTTTTAAGGTACTCATATTAATAAAACCAAAGTTCATTAATAGAACATCAGCACATATTCTTTTAGGCCCAGTGCATTTGTAAATACCTTATACAGTTTGAAACTGAATCAAATTCTAGATAAAGTTTTCACAAAAATAGGTGTTCACGTTTTACTTACCTGTCTATGAAGTCTTCAAAGATGATACGGACCGGGTAACCAGAATGTCGAATACGGCTAACCTCGAAAACTCCACTAGAACTAAGTTGTTTAACAACCTGGTCCTGGTGGAATTTATCTGATACTTTCTGTTCATTGGGCTTGACGCACCTGAAAAATGTTATATTGAGATTGGGTTTAACGTAATGAATGATAATAATATATTGTGGTTGGGCTTAACGTAAATGAATAATAATATATTGAGATATGCAAAGAAAGTGTTAAAGACAGAACACACACACACACAGTATAAGGTTAGTATACAATGCACAGGATTATAAATATTTACCCAATTAACGCTATATTGTACACATGATCTTACAAAGGCTAATCTTAATAGTTATCCGTATATATATTGTTAAGTTATTCTGCTGTATCATTTCATTAAAGATACATTATGGGAGATTAGATAAAGAGCTGGGAGTTCTCTCTATAATAGTTAAAAACTAAATAACGTAAAGGGAATTTGCTGAAAATTTCAGTTAAATTGATCCACTCTGAACCGAGATTTTAGCAATTGAATTTTCGGTCTAGCTTCGATCATCATTACTAAAGTCAATAGGATAAAAAAAACATAGTTTCGATTATCCATTTTTTGATTTATTTATGAATGGAAGTTGAACAGCAAATCAGAATGTAATCCAATAAACATCGCAGGCTAGCGAGAGTTGATGGTCTGGATAAGTTAATTAATGTCTAATTAATAATTTAGATAACATTTCAGGCCTAAAGAAAGACGTGCAATAAGCAGATTTAGCTCTTGCATAATGTATGTTTAAAGGTACATTAAAAAACAATGTCACTGGAATCTTTTCTTGTACGTCAAAGAAGATTAACAAGAATTTATTAAAATGTATAAAGAAAAAACGCATCTAAATTCTTTAAAATTTAGAAAATTTTGATCAGTAGGTATATTGTTTACGACTCATCCATTACCAACAGTATCCCTAGGCTTGTTTTCGAATACTGTTGAGACATTTCGAAATGATAAAGGAATTAAGTTACAGTGGTTACACTTTTTCAGTGGTATATAAAGGATTTACAAAATTAGGCCACACAGCACCAATGATGATAAATTAAATATAGTTCTATTTTATGTTATGTCCCAACTTTTCATTAGTCCTTTTATCGCATTTTACAATTATACTACTTTTTTCTACTTTCGTAACCCCATATACGACTTGTTGCTCGGTTTACATGTGATCTATTTCTGATTACCCCGGAGAAACAAGAAAAAAACATAGGCGAATCGTTTCATTCAAAAGGGTGAAATTCAGTATAACATTTAAATACGAGATTTTGTAGATCTGACGATGACAAAGTGTTTATTTGAAGCAGACTGTAGGTTAACATTTACATTTACGAAGGTCTCAGCCATGGTAGCTATGAGTGAACAGGGGTTTAAGATTTGTACATGAGATGTAGATTCTGGGGGTATTTTACCTCCATGTTTCATTTCAAACGCTTGGCTAGTTCTCATATATATTTTGTATTAAAATAAATCAACAAATTTTCTAAAATAAACACGTGGAAATAACAAATTTTCTAAAATAAACACGTGGTAATAGAAATTTTTTTTTTAAAATAAACTCGTGGTAATAACAATGTGGGCTCTGTTCACACACGGATTCAATAATATGATTCACAATGGCCCAAAGATTAATGATGGTGCTCTTTCCTTAAATTAGTAACATGTTCATCATTTTCATATAATAGCAAATCTAGTTTACCTTACGAAACTTGGCTCGGAAGAGTTCATCCGAGTCATAAGATCCACCAATGAATTCTGAAATCAAATATTTAAAAGAATAAAACATGAACAATACTAAAGTAAGTTCTGAAATCTTAGACTTAATGAACTAGAACGGGCTCTAAAAAGTGAATATTGATAACACCAGAATAAGTTCTGAAATCCGACGTTCAAAATTACAATACACTCGGTAATCAAATATTCAACACCTGGGAATGGGTACTGAATCAAACATCCATCCTATAAATAGAAAATGTTCCTGAAAAAACTTTTAAAACACAGTCAAGATTTATATGGACAAATACTTAAAACAGGAGAAAGTTTTACTGAAATCAAACATTGTTTACAAAAATATACGGACTAATGTATTTTATGAGGGCGTTGTTGTGTATCTGGAGATATGATGAGGGGTTGTGAAACATATCTTTTAATCTCGGGTTTACGCACCACATGTAGAAATTGGATAGTTTTTATTCAAAAATCTAAAGAAATATTTTACTTTATAACGCTCTCTTAAAGGCTCAATACCACTCTTGTTGTAAATGAATAATATGTCCCAAAAATTTAACAATATTCCAATTAATTGATGATACAAATTTCATCTTAACACACCTAATTTAAAAAGTTGGAAAAATTCAACTAGATGATTTGAAAAGCCTGACGTAAAGCTTTTCAAATGTGACTTAAAAATATTTTTGAACCCTCTTGACAAGTAATATAGGATTTAATGGATAATTTACACAACAGGTAAGACACTAACACATCTAGTACTTAGAATAAGGCTATTTTTTTATTTTCTGGAGCTGTCAAGCCAGCAAGAGTGTTATTGTCCCTTTAAGCAACTGATATCTATCCAGTTATCTCAAATTTATTTGAGTGATACATATCCAGTTATTTCTAACATATTTGTCTCTGATTGTGGAGCATTATTTTTTCAAATTTTTCCAGGTCCATGCGAAAATCTTTATTGATATAAAAATACATTTACAGAAATGATATCTGAGGAGAGGTAGAGAATATCACAGTATGATCTGTTTCCTTAAACTGAAATTGAAAATACTTAACACGCAATAGAAATTTTAACTTTTCTCTTTCAGGAATGTGATATTTAAAATTTGACTTTGCAGGGCCAAAATTTCATATCTGGTAATCCTTTTACTTCAATTTTTCAAATGCTGTAAAAATACGGAAAACATCCGATTAAATACGCATGCGTGCGAGATTGCTTGCTGACAAACATCAGTAAATAGTTCCTAAATCTTGCCTTTGTACAAAATGCACATATATATGTAATTTGGATCATATACGAGGATCTTACTTAAGGGATAACAAAAACAAATAAAATCGCGCAGTGCTGGCCAAGATATAGATTATTGACAACATGTAGACTGATTGTGAAATCAACAATATAACATATAAACACTGACATGTAAACACAAATAAACACAGTGAAACATGTATGCACCAAAACATTAGAACGTTGTACCCAAAGTATTTTTAAAGATACAATTGATCGCAATACCGGTTTCTTTTCCATAATCCATCACTAGAAATCCATAATAGTGTTAAAGCACATCACTTTAAAAAAAAATGAAAGAGTTGGACTAAACAAGTTTCTGGAGCTTTAATGCGATTAAAGACAATTAAACAGCCACTCATGACTTTTTAAACTTAAAAGAAATATCTTAAACTATTAACATTTTCCCCCCTTTAAAATGAAAAGATTCTAAAAATGAAAGAATCGCACTAAAAAAGATTTTTGAAGCTTTACTCAGATTCGAAATGATTTAACAGCTTCCCACGTTTTTTAAAGCTAAAACAGATCTCTTTTTAGTTATTTTTTCTTTAAAATGTAATGAAAAATGAAAGAATATAACCAAACAAGTTTCCGAAGCTTTAACCAGATTCATGATGAGCTAACAGCTCTTAGAGCTCTTAAAACTAAAAAAAAGGTATTTTAAATGCATTCATCGTTTTCTTGATTAAATCTAGACTAAAGAATAACTATTTAATCCAAAGTTGTCTAACAAAGTCTTACCAAGCGGCTTAGATCTACTAAAGTTGCAGGTACCGAATCGTCTCGAGCCATGACATATAGGTGAGATCGGGTTCCTCTACTTAATGATACATCACTGCAACAATTTCAGTAATCTATCACTATAGGGATTGGATTATCTCCGCTTAGAAATGTCACCTTTGTCAATTATGGCATAACCACGTGCCGTGACGTCACAGAGTCAATATATGTCTGCTTAATTTACTTCGTAAATATACTCCAAAAACAGGTATTTGAATACAACAACGTTTACAAAGAGTGGGTATGCATGTAGGTGAATTGTTGCATGTTAGGTTCATTTTTGTCTGACAAGTTGTAGTGTACATGCGATATCCTTATTAGTCATTACGCATTGCAACTATATCAAAACCTTTTATTTGTTGTAAACCTCTCAAGCACCAGTGCTGACATAGGCCTACTTCAGGTGCAAGCGGCAACCATAAAAAGATTTATGTAAGCAACGTTTACATTCGTCTATTTTATTGTAAAAATGGTAATTGTGCATAACACCATACCGCGAAAAAGGATCGACAATAGCAACGAAATCCAGTCCAAGTCATATACGAGTATACAATGCAATTGCATAATAAAAAAATCAACTCCCTGAGTAAAGATGGTTTTAATATATCTCAAACCCTTCACCAATTAAACAATTTGTCTTGGAAATTCCAATAAACTTTGCAAAAGATGGGAGTTGATATAGCTTTCTTAAAAAGCAGAACAAAGCCGCGGCGAGGATTAGCAAATATATGAACTGTACGATATCTCCAAGGTGACAGCATATCAATTTGTTTTAAATTGAGCAAACCTCTTTTAAATAAATTTCACTGACCTTTAAAATTCAATTTATGTGGAATTTTAAAAAACAGGAATGTTTCAATGTTTAATTGTTCTGTCGCTGTTCTGATGAGTCGATGTCAAAATGTCAATGTCAATTTGCGTTGGCGACTATTTAACGCGATTTTGAGAGATTTAACATCATGTAAATTAATTTCTTATCCCAGTTCTATGTTTTGGATGATAGTGTGACTGGTTATTGTTTGACTATAGTTAACGGATGGACTATTTTGGTGATGCCAGATTAGCATGAGAAAAATAAAAGAAACGTTACTATTTCTTTCCGCTTTAATCAACGATCTGTTGTTTAGCAATCTGATTAAAAACCAGATCCTATTTCGTTTCGCTTTTTATAGTTCCAAATTTTGTTTTATTTGTCTACCATCTGTTATGGCGACGCTGTTTGATTAATCAATGTCTGACGTCATAAGATCAAAGGCCATTCGTACGACCTCTGACGCGACCTTTTACTACAACCGGTCAGATCTTCATGTAGTGTAGGCCATCGAAAGTATAAAAAACGAAACGAAATATAGATCTGTATTTTAATCAGATTGGTTGTTTAGTCTTCTTAACAAATTAAAAATTGTTCTATGTGAACAGAGAAAGAGAGAGAGAAATGGGGTTTAAAGTCCACTCGACTCAAACTAGGTCATTTCGTGACTAACATATGGTTTAATTTTATTTCAATAATTCGCTTGCGCATAGGGGTCTTTAGCAGTGGGAGGAAACCGGAGGACCCGGAGAAAACCCACGAGGTTAGACAGGCGACCCTACTCCTTGTCACGTACAACCGGGGATTCGAAACCACGCCAGTCGACTCAATGACAGACTTTATGATACAGCGCGCGCACGCTAACCATTCAGCCATCCAACCCCCCCTATGTGAACAGACTAAGCTGAATACTTTACACGTATTCATCAACACTTTGACCCAAATAACCCTTTTCATTTGAGGGATTAACACAGCTTACATATTTAATTGTACTTTGTATAGCCCACACTTCATGCGGAATTATATTTCTGTCACCCCTTTCGGTCTATCCGATGGTCCATCCACAATTCTACTTTTGTTGTTTTTTTTTCAAATATGCTGTTTGGCTTGTCCTAAAGGAGAATTAATATGCAATATCGAAATTCACTGTCACGCAACGATTTGTGTTAGAATTACTGTCAGCGAAGTCTTGTAAACACTCCACATGTTTTTTTTTGTTTTTATTTCTAGCCTTGCTTTGATTGCGTCAAGTAATCATTACGGGGAACTAAGTGTACATCGAAATTCAGAGTCTCGCAACAATGTTTCTTACAGTGACAGCCTTGTAAACGTTTTACAGGTCAAAGTAATTGAGATTTTTGTTCCTTCTTCGTAATTAGTGTCCCAAGACAGCGAACCTTGAATGCGATCGACTAATTGTAAAGAGTCGCCATCCATTTTATGCGTGCTGATTGCCCTTGACGTCGAAAAATTGAAATCCATCCTCCAAAATAATGTCAGATAGCGCAATGTTCGTTGCCTGGCAACCCATTGTTATATAAGACAGTAAGGACATTTGATGATTGGGGAGTAAAAACATGGATGTACGTATCTCTTTTTGTTGTTTTTTTGTGAAAAGGGACTTTGATTCAATGGGAATCTTTATTTTCCCGTATAAAATACGCTAACATTTTTTATGCACTAGAGGTATTTATTTATCTGCAAGTTCTTGAATTTGTCAGCCAAACATGACATAACCTCAAGTCAAAAGTTGCAGTGAAAGCCGATAATATTTTGTATACTTGTCGAGGTTGCACATTTCTGTAAGCTTTAGTTTTGACATTTCTACTTATAAAATTTATTTACAGATGTACCCCATTCTGTATATTTTACTGCGGTTTCCTCCAAATTACAACCGTCTTCTCGTGGGAAAGGAAATTTTAAAGGTTAGAGAATGCACAGAATTCGATTAGATGTCAACGTAGAATTTACCAAGATGACAGGAAAACCACCAGCAAAAGTTCATTTCAGTATCCGTGATATGAAACTTATTAACATTTAATGATTTAATGGTTTTTACTAGAATTTTAATAAGGAATGTATCTTGTAAACCCGAATTCAACGATAAAACGCATTCAACGAACTGGCTCTGCCACTCTCAGTTGTCTTAATGTAAATGAAAATATGATTGCACTTTTTGGTCAGGTGTGGTTATTTTTACTATAAATATCTCACAGTTTGGCGTAGTTTAATCCACAAATATGTTATATTATAGCTTCATCTTCTCGCGACTCTTATGGGTCGATAATTATATCTCTTTTATACCATGGAAAAATGGATTATTTCGGGACTAATCAGACAGACACGGCCAGTGGTTGGGGAATAAAAAAATGTGCAAATTCTAAATTTGACTAGATTCAATACTATATAATAATAATATAGCACATTGACTACCAATTGAAAATAATATTGCGCCAACCTTATCGGTAGTCTAATTGTTAAAGCGTTCGTCAATCTTCACCTGGTACCCCCCTCCCCCCCCCCCACGCCCCCACCTGTCCACCTCGTCAACTGTTGCCATACATCTACAAATGCCAGTAAATGTATCTTTACGTTAATTGTATGAACATTTGATCAACGTCCTCTATTTACAGAAAATCGAAACGGTGAATTTACCAAACATATATTTATTCTATGTTGGGGTTTTGTTTTATTTGATCGAGTAAAGCAATGGCGGTGCGGAGTTGACTGAACCTTGACACTTTCTTTAGGGTGTTACAAACAGCCCATTTAAAACATATTCTATTTCTGTGCAGAAGAACGAGTATGTATAATGAGTACGCAAAACCCATCAACAATACGAAGTTACAAAAGAATATAAGCGCTGGTCATTCATTAATATGAAAATTATGATTCCATTCGGTTTCATTTTTTTTTTTTTTTGGTTATGTAGATTTTGTCCGCTATTAGACAAACGAGATGAGATGAATTTCGGTTTAATATCCTACTTTTCTGCACCGATTGGGCTAATGAAGACGGGCGAACTAAAAGGATGTCGCACTCTTACATCAGACAATTGAACAAGTTATTTATAAAGTCTTATTCTTACTTGAAATATTTTCTTCAAGAGAAAATATACCTTTAGACACTATCATGGTAAAATGTAACGAAATCTGCTTAGTTACAGAAGAAAATTATTGTTGTAGACTCGGTGTTCGACATATTTTGTAATGTTTTTAATTTGTAATAGATAACGTTGATTGTCGAAATTTTTCCTCAGCGAGAGATTACAGTAACCGGTGTACCGAGATAAAACAATTGACCACAAATAATATAAATGGTGATATTTGATTAAACATCGAGAGGGGTTAACGAACAAGGGTCAGATTAAGTTAATAGCGGCTCGTTAGATGTCAATATTGAACCGTATGAAGGGCTATGTGACAGGTGAAATACTTGTAATAAAATATTGACTCAAGGTGTTCAACAAACTTTTCTTTGTATACTGTTAAACTATACTGCTACAAGATTTTAGTAGAACTTTTTCGGTTTGATTCTTCAAGTAACCCTTTCTTTACATGAAACAAGTGTAGCAGAAATATGATCTTATATAATCGTTTCCATTTGGAAATTGCATTTACCCTACTCAGGGATGGAAAATACAGGCAAATATTTATATCTGTAATATATGCCATTGGTCCATGGATAACTCGTGCTACATTTGACGAATCCATACCTAATACTATTAACTAGCTGGACCCAAAATTTAATAATTTTGCCAAGTTATACGCATAACCAATTTCTCTAAAGATGATATACAACACTTCACCTAAAACATTACCAAATGGTTTAATTTACTAAACACAACAAAACCACCCCTTGAATTCCCACAGATCAGTCCGTTATGGGTATTGTGTGGAAAATTTGGGTCCAGATGAACTCTGTCCCATTAGTTAAGGCAGAAGAGAGGTCGTCAAATTTACTGTCCGGATGAACAGGGGGTTGAAATAACTTCCAATCAGATTTAGCCATACGGAACTAAAAGAGACCGTCACTTGACAGTTAACATAAAATTCCTAGAAAGTCATAGGTACCATGTTTTACTGTGAGCATACAGGGGGTAGATTTCCTGCTTTATTGATAAATATAGTACCATTCCACTCAACACCCCTCCGTGTTTATTGATCACACAACAAAAATTGTATCCATGTCGATGTCAGTCGTTGGACGGAACGGTCGGAGGTGTAAGATCGCTGGCTAAAATGTAACGACCCGATAAGTCTTAAATAGTTTCTTTATTTTCAAACCTGTGAAAACGCTGTGTATGGAATGGGCGTTATTTAAACAATGATGTCCGTCTTAAAGTGTAAGAGTAAAACAAACGAAATTCTCTAGAACTGGTGAAAAGATCTTTTGTTAAAAAATATAAAATGTAAGAAAGTAGAAAAGTTGCCAAATAAAGTCTACTATGAAGAAATGTTCTTTTGATTTAACGACAACTGGGCTTAGTTTATTTGATTTGCTTCAGAAACGCGCCAAAATTTCAACACAACGGTCGCGTCTTTGATACCACCTAATTAGTACTCAGTCTATGAGCGGAATGTGACTTAGAAGATTATGAAGAACAGGGTGACATACAATAAAATAATCATGATTTGAATAAAGAAATGCAAAATCTTGCTTTGAACGCGTCTCATAAAATAATCCCTCAGTAAACATCCACCTGAATTTTTGGAATATCATACCATCATCCGTTTCGCTTCTGTATAAATTGAAATATAGCCATATGCAATAAAAACTGCTCTTTAATTCTGAAATCCAAATAACGTTTAGCTGTCTAGTTGATGTCACTATAGGCGGTCTTAGTTTAGATTTTCCAGTTATCAACACCTGTATCACTTCTAAAAAGAAATACTGGAGGCGTTCTCAAGGAGCTTTTGTTACATGGGTTCAAAATGACATTACCACACAGAACTGATCAAAGCAAAGCCCACAAGACCGGGACATATGCTTATATAATGTTTTACTGGATAAATGTTTTTAATAAATAAGCACTTCAACTTTACTTTCCAATAAACATAATAGATCAACATTAAAAATAATGGATTTTAACATTAAACATACTGGATTTTAACATTAAAAATACTGGATTTTAACATTCAGAATAATGGATTATAACATTAAAGTTAATGGATTATAACAATAAAAATATTTTGTAAAATGTTTCTCAAAACCTACCTTAAAATACTGAGCTACAGTTGTCTGGCTTTTAAGTGATCTGTCATATCTGAAACATAATCAAATGTCATAAAACTTCAAAAGTCTGATATTAAAGAATAAAGCGTTCCTTTAAGGAAAATAATGAAGCATTGGCCACGAAGTTATTCTCTACCAAGTAATTCCGGCTTATAAAAGCCTATCGGTTCACATCGTTAACAAATTTGTGTTGTACTATTATGGTACTGTGCCACTGGAATATTAGAAATTCTAGGAAATAATATATTCCTACTCTAACCAAGGCTATAGTAAGTAAGGTAGAAGATTATACAATACAATATTAACACATCCTTAAAAATGAGGAATTTTCGGATAACATATTTCTGTGTTAACCCTGAATATAGAAAAATATTTTAGAGGTCTTCCATGCTTTAAAACAAGCGGTTGCTCTACAAGATACGCCCACATTGTGCATGTAATGGACAGAGAAAAGGCGAAGAAAATCAGGGGCCATAATCCAGGATACTGCGCTCCGATATGCGCTAATATCGAAAGAAACCGAAATCTTTGGGATATAAACAAATATTTTAAGTTTCATCAAAATCGGATAAAAATTGTGACCTGTAGAGTTTCCACAAACAAATTTGAACGGAGGTCTGGAGGAAGAACAGGGGCGAGAACACTATACATCCACATGAAATTATGGGCGTATAAAAATATGATTTTCTTTCTTGATGGTAGCATGGAATAGAATGAAAGAAAATGGGGTTTAATGTCGTGTCATTACAATAGTTGTGTTATTTTGAGACAATCATATTATTTTATTTTTGTTGTTACGTGTGAAATGCGCAAATGGAGAACTGTACCCGAGCAACTGAGTTTATCCGCCATACTATTCTTCGATTTGCAACTGTCGATGTATTCTTTTCCTTACACGCTTACTTTGTCTTGTCAAATTCAAATGGCTATGAACTATGGAAGAATAATGTTGCCATTATTATTTCAATGTTCGCTTTCCAAAATGGATATTTCAGCAGTTCAAAATACTTATTTTAGTTTTACAATTAGTTTTAGTATTTTGAACTGCTGACATCCATTTTGGACCGTGAACATTGAAATAATAATGGCAACGTTAGTCTTCCATACCGCACACTTTACTCGTAAGTCACACAGTCGCCACAAATCCTCTCATAAAATTTTGACTAATGACCATATACGTATTATATATGACCATGATGCTATACATATTAAATACGTTTATCCACCATTAGGTATCCATGCATCAAGTAATATTCGACACCTACAGTAGATTTCAACAACTCCAATTGGGATTTGCGTTGACTTGTATTTTTTTTTATCAAAGTCAATAAACGTAATCCAAACAGACACTGTGACCGTGACAAGTCATATAAACCATTATTGACAAACGTATTTTAGACAACATACATTAAAATTGAAACTCATGTTCATTCACACTTATAAGTTGACATAAGGCATGGTACTGGCAAATATCGTAATTCTCTTAACTTTAGTCAACATAATACAATAAGTAATATCGCAATTCTCCCAACTTTAGTCAACATAATATATTAAGTAATGGTAGAATTTTTTTTATTAATATTGGTGCTTACAACGTCATAAATCACATAAACCTATCCCATTAGAGATTTTTAAATGTCTAAATAACTGTGCGACTGAATACCAGACATTTCATTATATAGAACCCGATGACACGGCCATTCAACTCCCAAGGTAATCACAGTAAAACGTCTACAAACGGCAGGGTTTTTTTAAACAGTAAATTGATGCATGTTTTATTATCTATTTTTTTTCTATTTGGACAAAATCAGGGAAATATGTATTAGGAAGATCAGTTTTTTTAATAAAGATGTTGTTATCAACACATACTATACTTTTGCCAATAAAACACCGTGTCATTCTAGGTCAATATCCGCAATTCATCAATTCAGATAAGCGATGGATACACGTTCACGGCTAAGTATTTTATTGAAGGAGACAATGCTAATCTCATTTGAAAATGAATTGTCGAAGCTGAACATTTTTTGGGGAAAAAATATAAAGCAGTAAAAGAGTGATTTTTTTTTAAAAAAAAGAGAGGACAAAATAACAAAAGAATTGAGGTAAAATTTTTGAAATGTGTTTAATATATCGTTGCATCGGTACATAATTCTATAACATATGTGTTTCGACTACTTTTACTTAGATTTATTTATCATACTACTTAGATTTGCGAAATGTTAAATTGATGCAGTTGCCTACCTTTAAAATTATCCTAATCACATATTTACCTTTCATAGTAAGTCCAATAAAACAATCAAACTCAAATAATTAGAAATGTAAGTCAACAAAAATTCTTGATGTGACGTGTAGCTAATCCGTTCAAAATGCGGAGGGTCACCGATTCGGCGCACATTAAAGGCACATATTTTGCGTAGGAAAGATCTGGTAACAGCAACAATAGGAACATACCATCATATCTGTGTTTAATCCCTCTGGCATATGATTATCCAATAGAAAAAAAAGTCTGGACTAAGAGAAGAATACGACATGAAGTGTAATTTATTTGAGCATGACTTTTTAAGAGGCTATATGTATGCTTGCATTACGGGCGTTGTATAGCAAAACAAAACAATCAGACAATCTTACAATTTGAAAGGACGTGTATAGCAAGTGGACCCTTGAAATCTCAATACCTAATGTATATATGTTCCTAGAATTCTCGTTTAGATGACATGATGAGGTATTGTTTGGTTTTCCTGTTAAGGTTTATCCTCAACCATTTGAACCAATTGAACACTTAAAATAATACGTAACTTCTTCCATATTTTATATCAATTTATTTAAATGAAATACTTAATCCCTCCATTGTTTAGACTTTAATGCTTCGTCTAAATTATATCTGACGTAGTAGCCAGTGGCTGGTTTAAAAAGGTTCTATAACCCAGGGGACAGTTGATATTTGGTTGTATGAGCTTGACTGTAAGCCATAAGACATAGGTCTATAACCAATATATATATATAGTCCTTATAAAAACACATAGTCAAACTCTTTACAATCAAATATCAGCTGACCCTCAGATTATAGAACCTTCTTAAACCAGCCACTGGTTATTACATCAGATATAATTTAGACGAAGCATTAAAGTCTAAACAATGGAAGGATTAAGTATTGGTCATTAACCAAACTCTCTATAAAACGAACTATAATTGTTTTAGATTTCAACTTAGAAGCAATATTTTATAGTTTAATTGTCAACGTTTCATAATTGTCTATTATATATTTTGTAGAATTGTATTTCAAACATAGAGTGGGCTACTGTTTAGAACGTATCAGAACTCTCTCTTTCTTGTAAAATTTCGTTGAATTATCTATGTTTAATAAATCACATAGAAGTTACTTGGACTTAGTCTTAATTTAATAAGACCAGAAATAACGTGGTCATAGTGATCAGAGTAGATTAATATTCCAGTTCAGAATTAATTCAGCTACAGGGTTCCGACAAAATACGAAGAAAAACGCAGGGAAATCAATTTTAGTATGAACGTATTATTACGTTGTCGGTTGAAAATTTGCTATTATGATATCCTATGCATTGTAATGTGTCCATTTTTATCAGAATGTGTAAGATGACACGCATTTACAAAAATTAAAACTTTCCACCCATATACTACTCTTTAATAATAAATGTTTTATAAACCCATTGGTAAAAGTGCAGCAATTTTCTAATTCAGAACATCCAGGATTTGGTTAAATTGAACACACAATGTAAACTTGAACTTGACAATTATTTACAAAATTAACAATACGCCCACATTTTTTCTGCGAAACAACTTCGAAAACATAAATCATTTTCTTCTTGAATTCCATCAATGAAATCCCTAAAATTCACATATTTAGATATTATATAACAATGACCATTATGTAAAAACAATGAAAGATATGTTAGAATAAGTGTAAAACAGACGGACAATACATACCTCTCTGTCGTCGCGGTATCCGTGTTATTTACACCTTGTGTTTTAACCCGTGGTTTCGTAGCAAACGACCTGAAAAAATGAAGGTATACTGTGTATCCACACACCTCGATAAGATAATATTTAAACTAGTTAATTAGTCCACTATTTAACATCTTTTTGTTAGTCCGGCATAGGTAGTGTATACTTTTATATACTCTACAGTCCCAGGTGGAAACTACGCGTACTATTTCATTTATTAGTTCAAATTGCTTCTGGCAACATAGACAAGATGCATAATCCCCACCCCACTTTCTCATTCAACTTAACTATCTTTTAAAAAATTTAAAAAATATATCATAATAGCAAACGAATTGTGTAAATAGACAATTTGTTTAAATAACGTAAACACTACGGTGAATAGGTAATTGAGAATTTTTTTCAAGGTGTATTTCGGGTATAACAATTGTACAGAATTAGTTGTGTGCGTCCTAAATATATATAGTATACATTAAAGGAATAATAATCAGGTATGTAATTGACGTAAGTGTAAATTTACATAATATACCTGAAAACCATCATAAAAAGGGAAATAAGTCGTCGGTATACCCTACTTTTATCAGAAAACGGTTAATATAATCTTGGTTTTTTATTTCATTTATTAGTTAAAATTAGTCTACTACTGGCAAAAATGGATCACAACATCATCCCCACCATCCCCACCCAGTGAGTTCTATTTGAAGTCTAGATGACGCTAGCGACTAAAATCTTTTATCTTAGGATTAGTCATCTTTTGGTAAGAAGTCCAGTCGGTCCCATTGATCGCAAACTTTGGTGATGCTCGATTGAAAGTTCCAAAATTGAATTCTATCAAACCCAAAAGTATAAATCGTTTGCATTCATTTTTTCGTTTACAGAAACCATTAGAGACATTTTGCAGACTATTTTGTACAGAACTAAAAAATTGTAGTAATGTCTCGGAAATGAAATGGGGTTAACGTCCTACTTTTCTGCACCAACCGTGCTAATGAAGGCGGGTAATGACTTGACCAAGTTACACACTTGGGAGCTACAATTTGATGAGTCAGGTCATTTCTTAATGATACGGAAACTACTGTGTACTGGTAATCCACAACTGGTTCGCTCTATTTAATTTGATCTTCACCTGAAGTAAATTGTCCCCCTATCTGTGTACTTAGCCCAACATGATAAATAGGTCACAGTCAAGATATATATTTAGTTTCTCAACAATTATAACAACTAGTATTGATATAAAAGTAACCAGGTTTTATCAATTGCTCGACTGGTCGTCAACTGCATCCACCCATGGTACATAAACTCCATTGTTAGCATCTAATCGCAGGATTTTATACGGAATATACAATCAACTACACATTTAAAGTGGTGTCCATTCGTTACGATCAGTTTAACTTAAACATAACATTATTTACTGGTTCAGTTTAATCCAGACATTATAATTAACTTAGTAACTGACAAATTTGACATTGAGACTATAGCTAGGCATTTCTTTAAAATACTGCTTAAAAGAAAATATTGGATGGTGCTGTTGATATGTGTTACACTGATCAGTAATAGAACAATACCTAGAAATTATAAAACTGGAGTGGGGGGTCTACTTATTTTAGTTTCGGCTGAACACAAAATCCTTACGCATCAAAATTGGCTCTCTCTGAGGATATACAATTTTAAATGCAGACCGATACCCAAATATCAGAGCATCAGATTTAAAGGAGATAAATCGCTAATATTTGGGATCTAGAAATTGACTTAAATGGGTCGCAACGCATATAATAATGTACTATGAATGTATATAAACTGATTTACATTCAATCGTTTCTGTTTTTACTGTTATTTCTAATCAGTTATGTTCGGCGAAAAACGCCAGAAGTCTTAATCGAATAGCAGTATCTAGCGTCTGGTTATTCCGGTCTACATTGATAATATTTATTGCGCATGCTCTCCAGATAATAATATGGTGTCACCGTTTGGGACTATGTCTAGCCGCGTTCTTTGAATCCCTTGTTACAATAGCGATAAAATGCATTATGGTACACGATTCGTGTACCAATGGTAAATTGTTTACTTTGTCTTAAACATTGCACATCAGAAACCCATCTTTTCCCGGTAAGATCAGAACGTCAATGTTAAAGATACATTATGGGAGATTAGATAAAGAGCTGACAGTTTTCACTATGATAGTTAAAAACTAGATAATGTAAAGGCAATTTGCTGAAAATTTCAGTCAAATTGATCCACTATGAACCGAGAATTAGGCGATTGAAATTTCGGCCTAGCCTCGATCATCATTACTTAATTCGGTACGACAAAAAAACATAGTCTCGATTATCCATTTCATGATTAAATCAGAAATGAAAGTTGAGCAGCAAATCGGATTATAATCCAATAATATCGCAGGCTAGTGTTGACATCGAGAGTTGATTATGGTCTGGATAAGTTAATTAATGTCTAATTAATAATTTAGATAACATTTCAGGCCTAAAGAAAGACCTGCAATAGACAGATTTAGCTCTTGCATAATGTATGTTTAATTTAAATTGACAAATATTTCGTGTTTTCAATGTTGGGTGATTTTGAGTTAGAGACATAGCTACTTTAATTAAATTGAAACTTTCAGGTTTAAGGTCAATATCAGCAGGCCATTGCTATTGATAAACCTGCAGATTAACCCTAACCCCTCGCTAGCCTATATCCAAACGAACCCATTTTTTTGTAATTCTATGCAACATCCATATTGTTGATATTTTTTTTTACAGTTTTGTTCGGTATTTTATAATATGCCAGTTATTTGGACTAACAAGTTTCAAAAGATTTAAGGTGTGTCCACTACACCTTTAAAAAGTACAATTCAATATTTACAAATGAAATTCTAAACAAGACGCTTTTGGCGGATAGAAAATTGTACTCGTTGCATCTAAATATACTGCACCTTTGCAAATATCTAACCGAATACTATTTATTTCAAAAGCAATAGCATTTAGAAAGTTATTGGAATATTTTCATATTGGAAGCTGGAATAAAGATTCTTTAGAGGCTCGAGGATAATTTATTATTCACCAGGATACCTGAAACAATCGGCACCTCTCATAATTTGAAATATAGTTAATATACAACGTTTACTCGTGTATTTTTTTACCTCAAGGATAATTTATTATTCATCAAGATACCTGAAACAATCGGCAGCTCTCATAATTTGAAATATACAGTAGTTAAATACAACGTTCAGTCAAATACTTTTACCTCGATTGTTAATTTCAAATATTTTCGAGTTTTCCGAAATTCAATACAACGTTTACTCATGTATTTTTTACCTCGATTGTTAATTTTAAACATTTTTTAGTTTTCTGAAATTCTATCCGGATTATCACCCTTATTGGTAATTTCTTGACGTTCTAACTTCTGATGCCATTTGACAAGCTATCGCCGCCAAGAATCGATGCATTTCTAGTAGTCTTATATTCATTGTTCACCCTTTTCTCTTGTTTTAGTTTTTTATTTTATTTCATTTTGACCGAAGTCTGCACCATTACTACCCAGGAACGTGCTGGCCTGGGATCCATTCACATGATTTGATTGCCTGATGCAGCCATGGTGGCTAAGTGAGTAAAACGCTGGCTCGCTTGTCTGGAGGTCGTGGGTTCACTCCCGGTACAAAAAACCGAGGTCCTGTGCAAAAATTAGGGTGCACGTAAAAGATACCTTGGCAGCTGAAATTTCAATATAAGAGTAGGCCGTAGCGCCGCTGTCCGTGCACAATTTTCATTAGCTCAGTCGGAGCAGAATAGTAAGACTTTAAAGCCCCTTTCATTTCATTTCATTGCTTGCAATACCCGTGTAGTTTGTGGGTTTTGTTCACAGGTTTGTGTTGTGGGTTTTGTTTTCGTGTAGTGTGGTCCTCTTGCACTTACCAATATATGTGTACAAATCAGACCTTCCCGATCACATGACTTTTCAGAAGAAACCTTCTTGTAAATATTTTTAGAAGTAATTTAAATTCTCTCCCATTGTCATTGAATACGGTTTAAATCGAAACTGTCATTATTGGTATAAAACCTTCTATTCTCAGTGACATTGTCAAGTTTAGGTCAGGTTACATTTATTTTAGAAAATAATGCAAATAAGATTGATTCTCGTGTTCATGTTTTAAAGCTACAACGATACCAAGTATATATTTTTAGTCGTTCTGGTAGCATCGGAACACCTTGCTGTCGTTAATCTTTATAGTCGTAATAATTGCCTAATATGCATATTTAATTTAATACGTCTGATAGTTTAAGTTTCGTAATATAAAATACGTTTTAGATAGTAGCCCTCGATAACGTCGTTAAATATAAACAGCTGGCAATTTGGTAGCATACTAAGTGGGGTTTTGAAACGTTTATTTGAAAACTTGTGGGAGGCTTTCGAATAACAGCATGATATTGCCCACTTTTTTCGTTCCGTTTTCCGAACTAAATTTAGCTTCTGCTTTATGTACCTTAACATGTCGTTACTCTAGACAAGGGGAGTAAATAGAGCGTACGGGAGTATACTGTCAAGTTCGATCGTGATCCATTTTTTTAAAAAAAAAGAAATCTTCAATATCTTTTCACATGAATGGGTTATATGTTTCGACATGTTTCCACTGATGAGGGGAATCCAGCGAGGGTGGGGAGTATGCTGTCATGGTCTCTTTTTAAAATGTTAATACGTTTTCCAACACACCACCATACGTATAATACACCCTCTTTTCGTTGTAATTTTGTCTTGTTTGCAGGCAAAGGCCTCGAATAGAACATGCTATATTGTGAATTAACGATATTAAAAAAAGCGAGGTCATGCGCATCACCATGCAGACATCCTTAAATACGTTGTTGAAGGGTTGAACCCATCCTTAATGATGATGTAATGGCATTAAGTGTAGTCGTAAGAATACTTGTATTACATGGTTCTTTTTTATTAAATAAATTGTAATTAAATATAAAAGAACATGTTTCATTATTTACTTATATACGTAGTTATAGAGTTATTTACTCATCGTCCTTGACCAATGTTCATAGAGTACTATTTTTTACTTATACCATAAGAGACCGGGGTTTACTTTTATTACCGGTTTTATATAAATAAGCTGCGCAAAACAAACACAATCTACAGACTGTCAACACTGCTTACTATAATTGAACAAAGTAACAAAAAGAAAATGGAAGAAAAGACTTTGATTTTGAAATGTACCATTGCTAAGTATAATTAACAAGTTCGTAAACAAACTTGTTGAGGGAGTGAAAATTAAGTAAAGTAGAAAATCGTGATAGAATCATTGAAATAATTGTTGACATGGCCTGGAAAATGTAAATAAACTCCGCTTTTCTTTCCTTTATTCCCCAGATGGACCCATGACGTTGGTCTTTTACACTCTTGTATCCTGCATGGTTCGCACTCGTCGTGTTAAGATGGTCGACAAGAGGAGAAATCACGAACAGATTTGGGTTTCGTATAAAAAGAAAGTTTTCAACAAGTTAATTTAATTTATATAAGACCTGCTAGAGATTAAAACTATTTATTGTCTGGTGTTAAACCATGTCTAGCATGATCAACACCACGCAAAATCGAAATTCGTCCCTGTTGTCAGTCGACATATCATTGGGTATCGATTTAAACTACGCAAATATGAGTAAAATGTCATCACTAAACGCTACAAAAACAGATGTACAATTATTTGATTGGTGGCTATCCAGAGGCGTAGCGTTTGAAAGCGACGATGTTTGAGCTTGAAATACGCAATAGTTAACTAAAGGAAGTTGTCTCAATTTGTACTGGAAACACTAGTCAAATGATTTAGATAAACATACACTGCAAATGATTTGCTTGTATTATTTTTGTATGACACATTTCGAGATTTAAACAAATGTAAAATACTAGAAATGAAGATCATGGCATAATGCAAAGTGTGCCATTTTTTTTTTATCTGAAACCAAGGGTGACCAGTCTAATTGCTTCTGAATGTTGTAAGTTATTTAAAGTCACCCTAAAAAATTATATCAGGCTACAATTTATCCAGAAAAATTCAAAATTATTAGTCACATTGACAATCGAAAAGAAAAATATGATAAAACCAATTCAACACTTAAATCCACATAAATGCCCATATCAACAATGATAAACGTTTATCTATTTCATATTTGAAAAGTATCATCTTTATTTATTTTCCTGAATTAATACCTACCCTGATATAGTACCCGTTCTTGAGAGTTTGGCTTTAAATAAATCACTGATTAGTTGACTTCTACTGGACTTCATACAATCCACTATACAAATACTCAAATTATCTCTGTTCTTCTCTAGAAAACCTGAAGCATGGTACTCCACCTATAGAAACATATATAAATCTTCTAAATGGCCAAAAATAACATACTATCAAATTAACATTAGTTTATAATTTCGTTTCGGTTAATTTTGTTTAACACTAATTTTAATTAGTACTTTTCGTTTTATTTTTGATAGTACACTATTAAAAATAAAACAAAAAGGAATAGAAAAAGCATGTTATAATCATTAGCTTTAAGAATTCATTTCTTTGTAAATCTAGAATTAACTCTTATTGTTGCACTATGAGTAAAAAATAAATAATATCTCCATCGCTCTTCTCTGGGTTAAATATAACGCACGGCTTCCTGCCATAAACAATTAAATTATTTCCTATTATAATTCAATTACATTGCCATAAGTTGAATTGTTTTATGTACATAATACCGTATAAATATGCTAGTGGTTGATTGTTTAATAATGTAAACTACTGATTCGATAAAAACAATGGATAAGGTTTGTACTTGAATCGATATCATTTGTAATGATAGCTTGTCAAAATAAACATATTCAAATATACCAGGAAGCAACTATATCCTTCAATCACACTTACCGTACCAACATAATGGTGAATGCAGAAGGCAAGGTCGCCATTCTTAGACTTGGTTATTAGTTTATTATTTTTACAATTGCTGGTGATTTTTTCTACAAGAGAACTGTCTGTTGCTCTTGGAAATCGGGCTTCTTCGTCTATTAGGGCAAATAAACCCATTGGTTTCTGAAAATGATCAGTAGCAATATTAATACTATACTTTCCACTGATTCCATTTAATGAAATTGAAAATGTGTATTTTATCTTTGTGTGTATGAAGGACGGAAACGGATAAGAACAGTACTATTTGTTTTAATATGGAAGCCATTCGGACAGAGATCCTTTCCCAAAGTAGATAGTTCTCTGTTTGTATAATAAACATTTATTGATTGTTAATGATCCTAGGACGGACAGAGGAAATAATTCATTTGATATCGTTCTGATCAAGGATTCATAGCAGATATATAACTTTGTTCAGAAATAGATTTATTTGCTGAGAACATACCATCATGAAAAGATTTAGTAATTCCTGGTTATTTCTGAAAGGTACATTTTTCCAGGAAATCCCTTCCTGTTCATATTCTTGTCTTTCTAACACAAAGACATGTTCGTTAAAATAAGTCTGCATCTGTTCATTGGCAACATTAATACAAAGCTGTTCCAAACTGTTGATTTTCAGATTCTCAAACCCTGGCATATCTAGAATTCCTAGACTAGGACCAGCATGCTTGCTGCAAAAAACATAATAGGTAAAAACTTTATTTTGTCATGCTGTAAAACATGCATAAATATGATAACAATTTTACAGAGTATATCTTTTATTAATATTTTTTTATAATATTTATTGGGCTTTAAGAATCAACATCACAGAACAAAGAACAAATTGGTGTTTCTTTCAATATTTCCAGTTTAACAGTTGTGAATTATACTCATAACACGTCTTCACACGAAACATTACAAAACTAATTTATCTGGAACTTTTTGTTTTCTGTTACAACAAAAATATTATTTATTTTCACATGTATAATATTGTATCGGTTATATATGCACTTAATGCTGCAGGATTACAAAATGTAATGGTATTAAATAAATGTTTTTCTTATTTAAATGAACCTGGTTTATCATGTAGAAATTACCTGAATTCCTTGTCAGGTTTAAGGCGATTGTTTATTTGTCGAACTATCCAACCAAACAATCGACTGTACATGGCTTTCGCCAAGGCGTCGCGACTTTCCGCTGCTTGTTCAACTGTTCTATGAATGACCAGGCGTTCCCCTGCAACACAATATTATTTAAATATAACTATTTTTGTATTTATCATTTAGTACATGCTTATTATCGTGTATATTTTTCAAAGGATGGGTCTCAGAGATAAAGATTTTAAAAAATGCCAACTTTATCGAATTTTAAATAAATATGCATGGCGAATCAAAAATGATGGATCTAACACGTAGCATAAACAAAGTCACAATCGATCCCTTTTTTTATTCGTGTAAAAAAACAATAAAGAAACAAGTAAAGCAATTCTTGAAAAGAAGATGATGGTTTTCAAATCATATTTTATGACATGCCTACGATTTGCCAGAAAGTATTTTAACATGCCCCTGAAAACAATACGAACTTTGTGGACTGAATTTCCAAGAATGCCGGAGAATTTCAGACTTCAGGAAAACCTAAACGTCAAGGTGGGGAGGAATGTTTGTGTTTAAAAGTTGGAACAATACGGGGATTGAAGATGTGTAAACGGTGTATGGCTATTCACAACCCATTTGTTTCCTTAACCTAGGAAAATTGAAAACATTTATCTTAGAGGTGTTCAAGTTGTATAGTTTAAATCCACCACATATTCTACTTCCTGTTACTCTGCCCATGCTTTTATATTTCTAACTTAAACAACGTTTGTTCATAGTTCATTTCCTGACCTGTTTATCATAGATCGCCAGAGTAGTGCGAACACGGTGATTAAAGTAGTAAAACATATCAAAATTAACAAATAACAACAAAAACAAATTAACATGTAGTTATTTAAAAATAATATTGTTTAAATCCCTTCTATACTCGTTTGGTTTGTTCTGATGAAATCATATTAATATTAATTATGAAGGGTGTATTAGCATTTTTCATTTATTGACTTTAAGTTGAAAATGCATTATGCAAGGGCTAAATAGGCCTCTGTAGGTCTTCCTTTAGGTCATAAATGGTATATAAATTATTAATTAGACATTTATGAACTTGCCAACACCATAATCATCTCTCGATGTCATCAGAAGCTCGAGATTTTCAACAGATTTAAACGCGATTGGCGGTTTATGATTTTTTTTAAAAATGTATAATAGAGACTAGGTTTACTATCGTAACTACGCTAGGAATGATAATCAAGACTCAGCCATTCTCCAAACAGCCATAACGTCGCACAGAATGAAGTAATTTGTCTGAAATTTTCAAGATATTCACCTTTCATTATCTATTGTTTATATCGCCAGAACTGTCAGCTCTTTATCTAAATCTTACATAATGCAAGAAGTTCGAAAATAAGTAATCTATGGCATAAAATACAGATCTATATTTCGTTTTGTTTTTTATACGTTTAATGGCCTCTATTACATGAGTATCTGACCATTCGTAGTTGAAGGTCGCGTCAGAGGTCATACGAGCGACTTTTGACCTTATGACGTGAGATATTTGATTAACCAATCAGCGTTGATGTTTCTAGTGGGTTACCCACAGTTCCATGCAACTCCAGCCAAAAACTTGCCATAACAGACCGTTTCATTAGCTAATCCCTCACATCATCCAGCACACGGGTTATATAACAACCCTTTCAGAGTGTAGTAAAGACAAGTAAAACGAAATTTTGAATTATAAAATAACGAAACAAAATAGAATCTGAGTTTTAATTTGATTGGTGTGGTTGGAAATATAATATTAATACTTTCGGTTTGATTCAGTTCTTACATACGTTAACCAACACTAAATCTTAAACCCAGGCAAGTGACTGTTGTATATCTACTTCATCGTCTTATTTTTAAGAAATAATTTATTGACACATTTTGATATCAAATACTAGTAAAAGACAATAACCATTGAGAAATGTGTTTTTTATCAGTTTCTCACAGAATTTGTCTTCTCGAAATTACAATATACACTTAAAAATACTTTCAAGTACAGACAACACATGTCAACATTGCGTGGTGAAGAGTTAACAAAAAGGCTTTAACTGCGCCTAAACTAAGAACTGTGTTGTTTAATCCTCCAAGTTGACAAATGCATTACAATGGCTTAACACCCAGTCGTTAGCTACAATATAGGCGGATTCTTCGGGGTGTTGCAAATTACTTAAGTTAGTACAAGTCAAATGACTAGCATTTTAAATAATTAAAAGATCACGTTATACAATAATACATGCCTTGTCGGGATTTGCTAATTGACCTTTGCGTTAGAGCGAAGACTAAAATGGTGATCGGAATGTTAATAAAGGTCATTAGGTGAGTCTAAGGTCTAGGGTAACAACATCGTGGGCGAGCTCCGCTTCAGATACGGATCTATAATAACAATACGTAAGTTACGCTGTCTGTCTGCAATTAGTCCGCTTAAGAACAGACATGAAACTATTTGGCCGACATATTTGTTCATAAATCGACGATTTTAGTCGAAAACAATAAGTATATGTAGAATTTTGCGAATTATTTATTCTGCATCCTTTTAATTAAATCGAAAATGTTGTGTGTATTATAGATGTAATCAAATTACAAAATAGTATACAGAAAATGGTGGCCATTCAGGGCAGAGATCTATTCTCAAAGTACATAGTTATCTGTGTGCATAATGCTATAATAACAAGGCTCGGCAGTTTTTTGCCCAAACAGGACTACTTAAAAAATTTATTAGCACTCAGGACTATATGTCTGTGATATGCTTTTTTAATACACTAAAGTTTACATATTATGTGTAAACAAACCCCCGCGTTTACTACCTATAAGGCATTTGATTACATTTAATCAACACGTCACCACTGTTAGCGTCAAATGATAAATCTTTTATTCAATATTTAAATTGTAATTATATCTACAAAGCCCGTAATCAGTAACTATTACAAATTAATTATCACTGATTTACTTGGGATTGTGACGTTATATTAAAAATAGAAGTCCGTCAATCCAAATGGCATGATCTTTTCAATAAACATCAATGTGTTCAGTTTTATATTCTATATTTTGTTCGTATAGTTTTATTGTTGAATAGGTTATATCATATGTTCTAGTTGTCCCAACCTTAGAGGAATAGTACTCTTAGTAGGTCTAAGCATAAACCATCAATTATTCATTCTTCATTACTTTTAAAATTACACCTAACCCTAACCCCAACCCTTGCCTGGCTGGCTAAACACATTATCATTTACGGCCCATTCCATTCAGCATAATAATAGATTTACCTCCCCTTAGTTTCAATCATTTCTCCATCCTGTGGTCTTGAGAATGTATCAGCCAAGAACAGCTTTTAATATGTGTAGTGTAATAACTATTTGAAAAAAAACATTTCGATATTTTCAAAATTTCAAATTAAATTATTAGGGTAATTAAATTACAATGAACATACCTCGTGTGTAATTAGCTGATGAAATAATGACGTCGCTCAGATCTTCCATATCAATTTGTAGAAGTAAAGCGACTGAAAAATTACAACATAAAGAAATATTATAATCTAGAATAATCTTATATAAAATAGCTTTGTAGAAAAGCAATCGGCTACTCTGAAATTCGGGTTTTCTCAGAACAATAATTAGTCAAGTGTGTTATAGGATAAAGAGTGATAAGTTCGCTGTCTGACAGACATTATTATATCATACCTATTTCTAAATTCCTTTGGTCTGCAAATCTAGCCTTCTCTGTCTTTTCATCTTTAACAAAGACTATATTTGTAAGATGTAAAACAGCTGATAAAACTGTGAATATCATCGATATTTCCTTTAAAAAGAATAAGGGCGAACCAATTATTGTAAATGATAATATATTTTAGTATATAAGTATAATAATATAATAAACCTAAGTGATTATATTACATTCTGAAAAAGAATGGAGAGTACAGAGATCATGCCACTAACATAGAGTTATTTCCCTTCTTATAACCCAGCTTTTAATGTGCCACCCGTGTCTGGACATTATGAATTCGGCTTCACGGAGTGGCCAACAGGTTTACTCATAAAACTCATCGCTATTGGTGTCAAGAATAAGCCACAAACGTTAGTTTTAAAACTCATAAATTAAAACTGCAGTGAATGGAGCAATCTTAGATATTGTTCAGTGCATAAAACTGGTTAATTTTGAAAGGAAATGCTCTTAAAAGGCCCAGGGCTTCTGGACTAGCAAGCACCATGTGCCTGGATAAACCTTTTGCTTTTCTATAGTGAGCAACAGAAATAGGTTACAAGAACATTTTAATTTACTTATGGCAAAGTATACAGACTGTAAAGAAAAGTCATTTTTATCATATAACTGATCACTCCATGCAAACTAAAAGAGTTTCGTAATTCTTTTAAACCATTTTGTCAATCATTTCCAAAAGGCTGAATATTTTGACCTGAAAAGGTAACTTAGTTGTTTCTTCACATTTTCGTTTCGGAGGACGAATTCTGTGACTTTAACGACCAACACGTTTCTTGGCGACATATGAATTGCATCTTCTATTACTTACCCAATCAGTAAAACCAACAAGTTTCATCACGTTAAGTTGTTTATGGAACATAAGACGGCTATTTTCTAGATCTCGTGTACTTTTAAATACAGGTCTATTTCTGTTATCATTACGTAATATACTGTAATATAATATTTACATATCATAATTCATGATATAATAAGAAAATAAGACATAATATAGATGATGATAAAGATTATAGAGATTGACATGTATGTAGCCTATGTATGTATGTATGTATGTATGTATGTTCACCCATCAGGCTTCGTCGCAGCGATCAACCCGCTCATATGTGATATCAAATTAACCAGCATGACCCCGAAATTGTTTTAAGCCCTGATTTATAAAGGTCAATATCAATCATTAGTTTAACACAGCCAAAATTCAATGTTGGACTAATCTGAACTGTTTTATGGCAATTAGAAATTAACGGGGGGTAACTCTGTTTATTATGGTAATTAAATTTAATAATAGTAACGGATGATGTAAGCTAGCGGGAAAGCATGCAAGAAAGGAAGATGGCGAGGAAGCAGATCACGGGCCCCGGGCGAAGGTGGGTATCGAGCTAGTTTAGAATACAATATGGAACAAATATTCGTACCGGAAGTCTTCAGGGGCTCCAAGACAGTAGTTTTTCAACTCATCTTTAGTCATTCCAGCAAACAAATAGTAAAATATATGGAAGTTTCTTTCTCCCGGTCCATGTTGTACAACTCGTGACTTCTCTAACAGATAATCCGTTAATACCGCTGTAAAACAAGAAGGTTGGGTTTTAATTTAAAGAATAAATTGACATTGTAGTAAATATGGCTTAGGTAATCCGTTAATATCTATATAAAACAAAAAGGTTGAGTTTAATTTTGAGAATGACTAGATATTGTAGTCAATATGGCTTAGTTAATGCCAATGTCGGAACTCGGTATAGACATTACATGTGTACGAATTCGGAGAGTTAAATCCATACGTACCACCAGCAAGTTTACCATTATTGGTAAATTTTAGTTCCAGATTTTTACCAAATCGACTTGAGTTGTCATTCATCGCCGTTTGAGCATTGCCAAATGCTTCCAACAGTGGGTTGACCTACAAAAGAAATTTTAAAATTGAAATTAAGAAATGATATTCAGCCCATGGTCGTTTAGTTTAATTTCAAACAGATTTTTTCTGGTCTGGTCTGAAAAAGAACCCATGTTTTCCATTTCAGACGATCATGGCGCTTGGAAAGGACACCACGACCAATCTTAAATTTCAGTCCAAGTTTGGACTTCGGCATTATCTCGGTGACTTCGTGGTATGTTCATTGGGTTCCACCATGCGAAGACATTACTATTATCATATTTTATTTACCTCATTTATTTTGACGTCCAAAAATGGATGAATACTCTCACTTTTGTAGGTCACATGACTGATCATGTGTTTAACACTTTCTGTTTTACCGGAACCCGATTCTCCACTGACGACAATATTCTGGTTAGTGTGGGTTCTTAGCATCCGTAAATGGGTACTATCTGCTATCCAGAAAATATGTGGCTTCAAGTTACTCCGGACTGACACATTGGTATACAATCTATGATCCTGCGAATAAAGATACATAAATATAATTTCTAAGACTAGTGTCATTTTAGACGATGGTCACATACACGGTTTCGCAATCTGTACAAAATGGAAGAAGAAACCCAGAGGTAGTAATTTAAAGAAGTGAATATAGATGGAACGAATTTGGTACTTGTCTAATACTTACCGTTTTTCCATATATATCAACTGTTTTAAATGGATTGACGAAGAGTAAAATTTCTCCAATGTATGTCTGGAAATGAAATGCAAATAGGGACATATATTTATTTACATTATATCCAATATACATTAAAACCATACCCAAACTCTGTTTTAGTCAAAAATCTTAAAAACAGTCAAATTACGTTTAGTAAACTCGTTATGAATTATAAATAAATAAATAAATACATAATGATAATATGTTGCTGATTTCTTTCTACGTGTCGCTATTGGCCTGTGATTAAATACAAACCTGTAAGATGTTGTCTTTGTCAAATAAACCAGATCTCAGAAGTTCTCAAATAAATTTGGTGAACTCAAATATCCTTCCGTGAAAAATAGTTCAATATTTGTTGGACATGAGATTAACAAAAGAATATAATGTTTATGCCCATCACTCATTTGATATTTAGTATTTAGTAGTGTTTATAAATAAATTTGCTAACAACTAATAAAGCAATGTTTCTTTATGTTTGGTATTGTTTTTGTCGACCAAGCAGTATCAGCTGTTGGTTTAACACCTGCTTCCATGGCAATCATATCACAGACACCAAATAGGAGAAGTGGATACTTGCTGCTGTATATTATAATGTTTCATTTGAGGCCTATAGCGGGACTGGTGGGGGAGGGGTCGTTAGGTTAACGAATGGCTTGTTCTTTAATCCCCTGGCATAATAATACGAAATAAGCGAAAGACAGTAACATAGTTCACTATAAATTATATTGGAAGCCAGTATAATCATTTTGATCGTGGTCATTGCCCCATGCTCTTTTAATCCTCAATTGAAACAACTAGGCTGATGTTAAGTAATAATCATATAGATTTATTTCATCGATATATTATTATGTCTTATTAAATATACATTTCTGTGTTTGTTTCCATGTTCATTTCTTGTACATATATATAAATACCACTATATATCCTTTTTGTAAATACTATCCCGTATAACTTTTATTGCCTTGTCGGTGATATCACCTCATTGGTAGTGGACGTTAAATATGACCTTTTCACACAATATGTCTTACTAAGAAATTGGAGGAAGAATATTTCGAGTTATCGTGTAGTCGTGGTTTGTTTTTCGTTTTTAACTCATATATTGAATCGATTACGATTGTTGACTGGGTGATCAAGTATAGTTTGTAGATCTGGTGGAAGTTAAGATGGAATATAGGATCGGCTAAAGTAACGAAAGGGAATAAAAGAATAGAAAAGAAATACACGTGCCATATTTGATTCTTATCTACATTGGTTTACTCATTTTACAAGTAATGATTAATCTTTTAGCCGCTTTAATTGAATAAAACTGGGCAAAATATCGATGTATGGGATAATTTCAATCAGTTGAGATGTAACTGAGCAGACGTTTTCAAATGAAATAGGTGTCAGTGGACATGATCAATGAAACGTACTGTCAATAAATCTGGGCCAGCTTGACTAAGGTTGTAATATAACAATTGGAAACTCACAAATAAACGACGGAATAATTTTGATCAGATTTGCGTACAACTGGTGCACAGTCGGTGGAGAAAAGTCGGAAATTAAACCCCATTCCATTTTACCGCTTTTATTTGGTCATTGGTCAAATTCGTGAAGACTATAGACCGTAGTCTAATACAGATGGCATTATAGCACGATGCAACATCATTAGTTTCCTAACGAGCTGTCCACATTTCCTTCGTGTGGCCTTCTTTCAATCTTTTCTGTGGTGGCTACAGAAGAGTTGACTGAAACATGCTATCCACAGAATTCTCATACCATTGCGCACATGACCATAGTAATTTCTCTTGCATGTTTAAACTACCTTTCCAACCCTGTGTCAAATTCATTTGGTCTCTTTGTCAGGAAACTTTGCGAGGGGTGGGGAGTGTGGGTGTACAGTGTTATTGTTTTCATGTTCAAATCCCGTCTTTATTAGCCCAGTTCGAAGCAGAACAGTAGGACTTTAAACTCCATTTCATTTCATGTCCAAATTTCAGAGTAGTGTAACGCATGCGCTTTAGTCGCAGGCATGGTTCAGTCGCAGGCATGTGCTAGTCAAGGATTATGCCAGGCGACGCAGGTATTATACTGAATTTGTCTGTGGTATATGCATCTATGTCTCTATAATTCATTTTGTATATTTTACTACGATAAATTGATTTCGGATAAGACGTCTCCTTAAATTAAAAAAAATACCTAACAAGTTTAACTGTCCAAATGTAACTGCCCCTCCAAATTCAAATACACTTTTAAATCTTATCGCGTCCTTCTGTTCAATGGAAGAAATTGCTTAAACTTAAAGTGTTTAGTTTAGGCGAATTAAAATAATATACACCCACAATTGCAATTGTTTAAATTTTATTTGATGTGTTTCGAGTGGATCTCACGATCAAGTTTGTCAAATATTATTCCAGACAGTTTGTCTTAATTAGCTTCCATTGGAAAAATAATTACAATTGAAATTTACTTTTCGTCTACGATGTGGTTTTAGGTGTGCGTCGTTTTATTTTCATACCCGATTGTTAAAGTACACATGGCTTTCGATCGCGTTGAATTCGCCAAATATAACAAATTTTTATAGGAAAATTTTGAAATTCTTCCAAAAGTAAAATGAAAAGAATGATATTGAACGGCTTCACAAATACTTTTCATGGAGATGTCGACACATATGATATGGTGATAAAAGGTCGGTCGTTGGGTCATGATGTAAAACACACATTGTATAATCTTTATTCCGATAGGTACTATGAAACGACCTGCCCTCCAGCCTCATCTTATCCGCTCCTGGTCAAAATGTAGTTTATAAACGTTAGTATGCCACAATAAAGGGTTAGTTTTATCAAGTTCCTTTTGACCAATACAGTGACGTGTGTAATCTCACTATCGGCCCCTGTTCAAAATTTACTTTACAATCGTATGTATGGCATAATAGCGTGCTAGGGTGAGCGTTTGGTTTACAGGCCTCTTGTGACCAATACAGCTACGGGTCTATCAATCTGTTTATCTTAAAGATATTCGCCACCATTGATTAAGAATGTAACGATGTTGTTTTGAATCATAAAACAGAACTTACGTAATAATCGCCTCGTCCATATCTGATCTTTAGATGTTCTAATATAGATTTTTCATCCAGATGTGACAATACAGATAGATCATCTGTATCACTGGGACGACCACCACGTAGGTGAAACCTGAAAAATACATTAAGTCAATGTTTAATATGAAATTAGTTTTCTTATTTTTCCTGGTCATTTATTAGCGGATTAGCTAATTAAGTACACCATCCACAAATGTCTGCCTGAGCTTTACTAATCAAGCTAAATTGAGCATTTTATGTTTTGCTGATCGTCAGTCATCGTCAAGCTGGTTGTGCATCTTTGATAGTAAGTGTAGGAGGAACACATCACATATGGCAACAATAACTAATATAAACTATAGACTACTCACAGGACAAAACGGAGAGCTAAAATGTATATCGCAAATTAAAGCAAATTTATAAGATTAGCCAGACAACTCCTGGTAATGTTTATATGCCCATTAACATGCGTATTGTTTGTCCTCACAGACTTGATAATTATGAAATGTTTTTGTTTATCTTTTTACGTTTGTACATTGTGCTTGTGATTCAGTAGCATGAATGAATCCGCTAGAACTTCGGTTTTCTTCATAGTAATATCATTATCTTAGTTGTTGATATTCGTAATCATTTTGATGATATCTTACGGTACTGTTTATCGAATTCTCAAACTGCTTACATGATATGTCAATTGTTATAGGGCTCTTGGACAACTCATCAAGTGGTCTATTAATGATATTGTATATGTAATTCAACAAACACACTATCTCCCACGCGATTTATATATAATGTGTAGTTTGCACAAGACAGTGTATTTGCATGTTTCGTAAATGTCATCTAGCCCTACAAACATTTAATTACAATTTGTTTATTTCTGTACAGAACTAAAATAATTACATTGGCATGGGAGAAAAGAAGAGCTGTGCAGCAACGTTAGCCGTCTTGTCTTTTCTTCCAAAAAAAGCACAAAAGAATTTCAAATCTGTAGTATGTTTGAGTTCATATGAGAAGATTTTACGTGAATCAACTCAAAGCGGGACCTAATAAAAAGCGTCTACATAAAATAATAAAATTTCTGCAAGAAAGCAAATGATTCAAATTCTTATAGACACAGTGGCGTCTGGTGTCACTACATTCCTATCTTTTGTCTTGGGAAATTTGCAAAAAAAAATGTTCTGGAGTTATGTAACCATTCGAATTCAAATAAATTAGAGAGAAAGAAATTAGACAAGTGCGATGACATGAAATGAAACGGGGTTTAACATCCTACTGTTCTGCACCGACTGCCAAGAGTTCTTTAAAATGCACGCCAATGTGTACACGGGACCTCGATTTTTCGTACCATTCGAACGACTATACTTGCAAGGCCCTTCATCCTGTAACATTGAAGGTGGGGGGGGGGGTCACGCCGGAAATTTCCAATGAACTATCTCGGCCAACACCAGGACCCTGGTTAGCGAGCCAACGTGGCTCTCCAAGTGCGATGACCATGGAGATAGTTTATCACAACACGACTGGGATTCTAGTAAAAGTTAAATTGGGTATAAATCGCTGAACGCAAAGTTTGTAGTACATATTGCTATAGATAATGACGGGTGTGAGGAATTTGCATGGGGATGTTAGGAATATTTAGTGGTCTACGGAGTCGCGGTTCGAGTCCTAGCTGGCTAGTCATTTCGGGCTTACGGTCGTTTGTTCGATCCCTGGTGTGATCGGATGTATCTCCTTAAACCCGTAGTTCCTACACATGGCTTAATTTTACTAAAACAAAGTTTCGTCATATACCACTCCTCGTGTATATATGAAATTTCTTTAAAAAATAATTTAATGCTTTTGATATTAATTGGACATTGATTCTTATTCAAAAGATACTATGGCTTGTCCAATGCGTTTGTTTTCAGTGATTCCAGTTAATTGTTGTATAAGGTGTGCTCCTCCAGCACTTTCTGGTCATTGATTAAGTTTATAATATTAATGTGTGAATAGAAAAGAAACACCTTTGTTTTTATTTTACCAGACGTTCCATTCATCATGAGTTATTTTTATCTATTTTAGGCGAGGTCTACGCTTAAATCTGCTTGTCGGAACCTTCGTCAAATGGCTTAGTATTTGAGTAAGCTCAAGCAAAGAGCCCTTTGGCTAGAAGAAGACACTTCATCTTAATCTAGAATAAGCGTTCTTCTAATACGTCAATACACAATATGGGTCAATGACATACCACACAAATACTATCTTTATCTTTTCATCTGAACCAAACATTGAAAGAATAATGTTTATTTAGATATATATTGATGTTAATTGACCTTTGCTTGTACTTATATCTGTTGACCTGTTATATTGGTGTTTGTGACAAGAAAACGTCTTAATATTGTTTATATGTTAAGGTTTAGTAAATGCAGAATATTCTATTGAAAACTGAAAGGAAATGGGGTTTAACATCTTAGTATTCTGCGCAGACCATCTAATGAAAATGGGTGTATTTCATACATTTTGCTATAAGGGAATTTGTACCCGGACAGTTCTCTTTCCGCCCGCTCCTTTTCTACGCCAACTTGTACACTGGATGTCGGTTTGTCGTTCCATCCGAACGATTTTTGCTTGACGGGCCCTGCACTATATATCTCGGGATCCCCAGGTTAGTGAATCAGCGCCATGCTCCCTTAGCGAGCATGACTCTCCTATGTGCAAACTAGAAAACTGACCTCAACCGTCTAATAGATCCGTCTGTATCAAAGTTGTTTTGGGATTTTTTGTTGTTTTTTTTTAAATATGACAATATTTGATTTCACTCAATAATATATTTTTGATGTGTCACCAAAAGAGCCAATGTGCAAGGATGTCGATTTGAAGTCATTTACATAATTACGTAGCTGTTTATTAAAGATACATAAAATTATTTACATATAGTTAAATTTTAAAATCGAAATTCATCTCAGACTAAAAGATTAAATAAGGACTTTGAGACCATACACAATCAAAAGTAGTTTCATTTTAAATATTTTAGCCCGAGAATAATTTATATCGAACTATTATAAAGTTTACATTGGTTTCCTTTGATTTTCTACCGACATATGTATGTGTCATTAACAAAAAGCATAATACAAATTTACTGCAATCCGTTTCATCCTTTGTTATTTTTTTTTAATACTTGCATATCTTTAATTACACAGTAAGAACAGTCTAGTCTCTACATTAAAATTGTATATATTTTTTAAAGAAAAGATGAACTGTTTGGCTTGTTGAGCCTTTGAAATGTAAACTTTACTAAAATAAGCTGCGCACTCTTAAATGTAAAGTTTTTATTGTACATTGTACTATATTGGTAAAGACCATATGGTACTTAACTAAATCTAAAAGCAATCATTTTTACACTAAAAAAACCCAAATCATGTTATTTTCTTAGAAAAACAAACTCAAAAGAATCGATCATTTAAACCAATGGGATCATTAAAAAACACAAAACAAATACACATGACAGATCGCTTACTTTCCCATAGAATTATGTCATTGTTTTCACTGAAGTTCTGGTAAATTAAAAGCAAATGTTTAAAAATCCCTAACTAAGTTCCGTCCAGAAATTTAAACAATGGATTGAGTACTGTTGTCTTATAAGCTTCCTGATTTTCCAAGAGATTTTGTTCTCCGGGAATTAAGAGGGTGTATCGTATGAGAGCATAGGATTCACAAGGACCAGCAAAATGAACAATGACGTAAATATTGTTTGTAAATGCCGTAAAAACATTACACCTCATGACGTCGGTATAAAATGAAATAAAATGGGGTTTAACGTCCTACTGTTCTGCTCCTATACTGACTGGGCTAATGAAGACGGGCATACGCCATACAGTGTGCTATGAGGGAAATTTTGCCCGGGCAGCGGCACTATCGACTACTCTTATATCGAATTCCAACTGCCAAGGGATCTTTTACGTGCATTCCAATGTTTACACGGGACCTCGGTTTTTTCGTCTCATCCGAAGGACTAGACAGCTGTCCTTGTCAGGCCCTCCGTCCTGCATCACTGACAAGGGGAAACCACGTCGGAAAATCGGGATGAACTTTCTCGGCCAATGCAGGGATCGAACACCCGACCTCCAGGCTAGCGAGCCAGCGCCTTACCCAACTAGCCACCGTGGCTCCCATGTCGGTATAAAGGGCAATAAACTGCACGTTTGCACTCTAATTATTGAAAGCTATTTGTGTGTACCAAGAGAGAGAGAGAGTACCATTTTAGGAGAATATGTATTATTTCTCGATATTCCTGATTAAAAATACAGATCTATATTTCGTTTCGGTTTTTTTTTTTTAATACTTTCGATGGCCTACACAACATGAAGATCTGACCAGTTCTTTTGGGAGGTCGCGTCAGAGGTCATACGAGCGGCTTTTGACCCTATGACGTCAGACATTTGATTAACCAATCAGCATTGATGTTTCTAGTGGATTACCTAGACCTCACGCCAATAGCTCGCCGTAACAGAGACGATGGCATTTTAGGCGCATAATTTGTATTTCTCGGTTATTATAATAATATAAATTATTATCGAAGTCGACGCCTGAAGCCAACTAGAAAACAGACAGTGCATGTCACTGCAAAATACCAAGCGCCCAGATTAATGTTCGCTTTATTCCCAATTTTCAGGGTAGACAAAACTTAAATTACTTTAGCGAAGTCAAATATGTGAACTCGATATTGCATTTTAGGCATACCGAATAAAAGATAGCTCTGCACTCAGTCGCATCATTCAGGTATTTGTTAGTGGCGGGTGCTGTGTAGTTTTTGTTTAATCTTTCTAGGGCAGATGTAGTTATACGGCTGTGTTACAATAAGTTTTCATTTATTCAGCAAATTTTGATCGAGTTGTACCTGTTTGTTTCTTCCACTAGTTCAGCCAACTTCTACATTTTGAAAAGAGGAAAATTCTTTTCTGGCAGAATTTCCCTAGATATACGCCTACATAAAAATACTACAAATCTATTAAATTTTATTTTCTATAATTAAGTTTATCTATTGCCAGCAGGGAAATCATAATTTGTTGGCTCAAGTTTACACATCCCAGAAATCAAGATCGATTGATTATGATTTAGCCGCCATATCGATCAATAATCACTTTAAATGGCGTTGCTACCAGCTGTAAGACGTGTCTTGACAAACACGTGTAGTTCGAGGTCGTTCTGGTTTTCTCGCATCCGTTGTTAAATCTTCTTACACAAGCTATAATCCGCTTTGTGCCTGGCTAACTCTACATTCAGATTCGCCCTAGGCTGTTAATCGACCAACAAGCCAAACGTCCGCCCAGCAAACAAACGCTACCCATCTTAAGACGTACAAAATATAAATGCCAATGATTGCCTGAACCTATTTCTTGAAGATCTGCCTGCATACAGTGAAATATTCCAAAGAAGTTAAATCAATTTAACTGTTTGACAATGAAAATTTATTTGGATACTGGCGTAAAAAGCAATTGTATCAACTATTTATTTTTTTGGTTTTGGTTTTCTGTTGACGATGTAAATAAGTTCAAACATACAGGAATAGGTTTTGTTTTAGTAACACAACTTGTATACATCCAATTTTCGAATCAATAAATAAACTGTTTAGTGCATGATGGGCTTCAAAATTTGCGTCTTACATTATCCGTTAAGGGTCTCACCATGGTAATGGTGCAGAACGGAGGGCCTGGCAAGGAACAGTGTCTAGTTGTTCGGATGGGACGAAAAACGAGTCCCGCGTGCGCACGTTGGTGTGTACATAAAAGAACCCTTGACAGTTGGAATTCGGTAAACAGATGGCGGAAACGCCACTCTCTGGGCAAAACAACAAAAAACGGTGGCACTTCCAAATTATCCTAAACTGCATTTAAATTGATATAAAACCTTATTTGAAAATAAAAATGATCTTGAAACATTTCTAACGATGTTTGAAGGCTTTTGTAAAAATTGTATCACGGTCATTTTAACCAGATTGATCTGAATGTTGTTCATCGATTATTCACCAGGTTATTAAGTGCTATAACATAATAATTTTATTTTCAGGAATTGTCAAATTAAAGGGATAAAATAATGTAGATCTATTTGCTTGAATCGTTACAATTGAGTTGATATTTATTTGTCAGACACCCCACTATTTTCCCGGATAATTAGGGAGTTGGTATCCATCCAATATAAGAACATCATAATATTAAGTGAGTTTGGGAATTATGTCCCTTGTCATACCCATGCTCTTGAAGACAATCAGTCTTTTCTGTACCTGCTATAAACTATTGTAATTATTTTAGTTTTACGCCATTTATTCTTTTAGGTGTAATTAAATATTGAAAGGAATTTAGATGAACCACTTTCAATATTATTATTAACAAGTTCCGTATTCTGAACACAGAAAAAGAAACAATTAACTTTGCGGGTAAAATACTATTAGACGACTCGATCTGCGATGTATCTGTAATATTTGATCAAAAGGGTGAAGATTGAGTCCGAACGACTAACGACAGTGATATGACACTTGACATAGCCACCAAACTGTTACCTTGTTGACCCGGTCTAAAATCAAACAAAAAAACTTACGGCTAAATGCCAATTTGTTTCAGATACCTAGAAGCCAAAGTGTCGCTTATATTTGAACTCTGATTATTTTAAATCGATACGCTTGCGATAGGTATTTGACCTAATTCAGGACAAACTGAACACATAATCCGTTTCTTTTGTTGGCTTGAAGCAACTGTATTTGAACCAGTTTAAAGATGTACATGTTGCAATTAAAACAGTAATCATCTGTGGTATTCAACGATTGGTTAACAGTGAACGAAATACTTGTCCACCAGTAACTAGAGCCTCCCAACTGTTTATAAATAATAATAATAATCTTTTTCAGGGCGCTGAACATTCATTCGGTTCGTTTTACTGATCTGTGGCGTTTTACAAAAGATATAACATAGACAACAAGAGCACAAGTAAAACAAATTATAAGACAAACTTCAAGCGTTTCATACACAAAATATAAGATAAATTTAATTTTGATAATCACCCTGTTTTTAAAAGCTTCTTGGAGGTTGATATATTGCGGCTATTCTGGACAGTTTTTGGTATTTTATTCTACTCTTTCTCGAAGATTTAGGAATAGTATAAACTAACTGATTACAATTTGATAAACGTAAACTTTTAGCTGGAAATGAAATGAACTGGGGTTTAACGTCCTACTGTTCTTCTATACTGGGATAATGTAGAAGACCGACTTTTATTGTGTTAATTAATAAACTTGTGCAGAGGGGTCGTTGATACAGTTAAAAGTTTGGGTATTTATCTTACAAATGATCCTGTGTTTAAAAGGTAGCCAATGTAGATCTTTTAAAATGGGTGTAATATGTTGAGATAGTTAAGCCCTGGTCACAATTCTGGCAGCCGTATTCTGATCAAGTACATAGTTGATCAAGTACATATGTTGGCAGATAATAACGAGATACAGTAATCAAACAACGACATAACAAATGCATTAATCAGAAATTTTGTGGTTTCAAGGTATATAAATGTTCGAATTTTTCGAATATTGTGCAGATGAAAGTTTACTTTTTTGCTGATGATGGACACTTTAAATTAAATCTGTTAAATGTAAACAGACGCCATTTTTGCAGCCCACTAATTTAAGAAGTGGAGTTTTCAAATATTTATTTGAGAGAGTAAGCTGCAAATGGCCATAATATATACTGAGACATAAAGTTAAATGTTGTCATTATCTGAATGCTTTCAATACTATATCTCCAGGACATAAAATAAATAAATATACAACATTAAGACGTGTTATATATTCATAAACATTACTGAGATCACAGTAAATATTTGCGTATTTGTGTTCATAACAAATATTAAACATTACTAAACGTTCAGATTATATTTGATATAACGCGTCTATTTTTGTCCTATTTACACACAAACATAATTTTGGATCAGGAACTGGTCCCCAAGCGCTACTCATCTTCTTCTTGGGTGGGTGGGTGGGGGGGGGTTGATGCTCAAAATAAAAAGCTCAAGAATCTACGAATTCAAGTATAAGATTTGTTCTTGGGAGGTGACGCTCTTCAAAAATAGACCTATGGCTCAGCAAATGCAAAAAGATCGACATGGCTCTTGTTATGTTTATTTCTTGGACAATTGCGCATCGATGGAAGGACTTCGATTTTGATATAACGTCACAGTTCCAAAATTGCTGCCATGACGTCATAGTCGGTTCCAGGTCCATACGTACTCTCGTACTTTTTTGTGGATTAGGACTGGTTCTGTATAGATAGGCAAAATCTGAACTGGGATGGCAACTGACAGCTATTTTTTGTTTTTGTCCAAATGTAACATTTCAATACATGCCAGGTTTGGTTGCAGTAAATTACCAACACAATTTCACCATGACATAACTCTTTCTGTTGACGACTTTGTAAAGAAGATGGGTTGGCACATTGATGATGAATCCCTGTGGAATTTAGTTCCTACCAGTTAATGAAAGCATGCTGTCAGAAACCTTAAAAAATACGCCTTGAAATTAATGATCGTGATTAAAACAACCCGCAAAACAATTTGTTACTCACTTGACAAGGGTGCGATAATTTGCATACGTTCCCTAGTATTTGTTAGTTCATTAAATCGACGGAGTATAACGTGATTGTTCCAATTTATCACATTCAGATTACTTCAAGAGTGTCTATTGAAAGACTGGTTCCCAAGTCGCGCATTATAATTAAAACGGTCTCACTTGATATTCGAATTTCTCTTCTCTTTGTATCTGCCCTATGACTAAATACAACAATAATTTACCAGGAGAGTCGGGGAATAAGACTTTTGTACTACGCCGTATTAATCTCGGGACATTAGTATGCTCTCCATTAAAAACATTATAGTACACTCACTATCTCGTTGATTACTAGAGGGTGTCGTTAAATGTATTGAAAGTCCAAATACATTGGGCACTTTTTTCCTGTCCTCGATAACTGTATTTTGAGATATATTTTAGTATAAATATGTTAGACCTAGACCAATTAGTGTAATTATGAATTCATGCGGGTCTTTTGAAAGCAAAATTACAGTGCACCATATCTTTGATTTCTATAGGGTGTCGTAAAATCTATTGACAGTCCAAATAAATCAGACGCCTTTTCCGTTTCTGGATAACTATTTTTGGATATACGTGAGCCTGGGCCAGAATTATAGATGAATTAAGGATTTAAAGAAGATGTCCAGAAGATGTCAAGCGTTTACTTACACATCATCTCGAAAAGCAAACATTTGACAGGGGGTGAGGTATAGTTTGTATTACGATATATTTCAGGCCACAATAATCCCTTGCACATTTGTCATCGACCGTGAACATATCTAGATTATATGGTTTTATCTAAGTAAATATGACATATCAGAAGTCTTAAACAAACAAAGAACCCAAACATTACAATCAGTATCAAGACATAGCATCAAGACATTAAATGTATTCTCATTTTCACAACAAGATAAATTCACAAATAATACGATATACCAGCGGCTGCCAGGCAGGATACGCCCACATTTTCGAGAGATGGATAGAGAACAAGCTAAAGAGAAAGTGATTTTTCCTCCAATCAAGGGCCATAATTCAGGAAATTACAATTCGATATGCGCAAATATCGAAAGGAACCGAAACTTACATTTCAAGTTTCAACAAATTCGGATTAAAATTGTGACCTCTATAGGGTCCACACATTTTTACGCTATTTGAGAACGAAGGGCGGCCATTTTGTCCGTCACGAAAATCGAACTCAGCCGTCCTTAGGGTGTAACGGTGATATAATAATACGGTTTTTTAAATCGGATAAAAATTATGACCTCTATAGGGTCCAAAAGCTAAAAACGCGATTTTTCGTACAATCAGGGTTCATAATTCAGGAAGTTACGGTCCGATATGCGCGAATATCGAAAGGAACCGAAATCTTTGGGTTATAAACTTACATTTCAAGTTTTAAAAAAATCGGATAAAAATTGTGACCTCTATAGGGTCCACAAGCTAAACACGTGATTTTTCGTACAATCAGGGGTCATAATCCATGAAGTTTCGATCCGATACATGCCAATATCGAAGGAAGCCGAGGTCTTTTGGGGATAAACCTATATTTCAAGTTTCGTCAAAATCGGATAAGAATTGTGACCTGTAGAGAGTCCACAAACAATGGTGGACGGACGGACGGACAGGGGCGACGGCATAATACGTCCACGTGAAAATGTGGGCCTATAAAAATGGTAACTATGCCTGAACACGGTCGCAACCCATTAAATTATTTACTAAACCATTAGAAAACAGTACGTAATTCATTAAAGAATCGACCAAACCATCCTCAGATGATAGTATTATCTCTTGGTATCCCAGTCTTTACCGGCAAACTAATATGTGTACCTATTAAAAACTTAATAAAAATATTTTGATTTCTTCTACATAGCACAGTAATGGACAATGGTTCACCTACTAATTATTCACATCAAAAATATACAGCGACGTGGAGTGTAATATTTATAGATTCGATAGATATAAGGCCGCCCACAGGAGCACGGGCGTCTGTATACATCAGTGCGTATGTACTGCCAGCTGGTACACATTGGTACTTATAGGATCGTCCCGCCGACAATTTCCTTCGCAATAGGTATTTTCTGCTTTATCATGCAAATATTGCCGAAACGAACATATAAATGTTATACTTGTTTCGTATTTGCGGAGTTACGAAGTTTTCAACCAATAATAATTCAAAACAGATAAATAATCCTGATTATAGTACCAAACCTCTCTACTGGCGACTGACATCACAAATACAATTCGGTATTTAAGTAGAATCCAAACAATCGCAACACTTCAAAAGCACAGTTTCAACAAAAGAGTAAACAAATTGTTTTTCGGGAGCTTAAGATTTTTGTGACGGTGTTCATCATTGATTTCGTAGTTAGATATTGTAGCTGTTTAGTGAGATTTTTGGTTTACTACACTAATACGAATGTATAGCGCTTGTGCTACAAACATTTGTAACCCTAACCCTATCCAGTTAGGTCCTATTTAACCTCACTCGGCTTAACCTTAAGGGAAGAAATGCCAGTGCCAGAACCTTACCTGAAGTTATAGTAAATTGTAGTTGATATGAATTTACCGTAAGCCTTAATCGCAGGTTGAGGAGAAGTATTACACTTAATATGCTTTTATTAATGATTTATTAGCGCATAAATATAAATTGTTCTTCGTGAGTATGCATTCTGAAATATGAATGATCTCGATAAAAGTTTTTTATAATATATTTATGCTGCATGGAGTGTATGGTTTTGGAGTTTTAGTGGTAGAAGAAGACAAACGAATGCTGCAAACTAATCGATCTCCATAAAAATGTCTGGGTTGGTGCTTCATGTTAGTGCCATGTTTAAGTACTGAACGGTTTAGATATTACAAAACCCTACTAATTACCAGTGCTACCTATTCTGTATGTTCATTTAAAATTTATATTCCTTGTGAAAATTCACTTGGTTACTGATAATAGTCATAATGACTAAGCATAATATTGGAAATTGAAAAGACTATTCTGAAAGTAAAAGAACGATTGAATTATGTAACCGAACTCTGTATTCTGTTTCTCATGCATGTTTCTTTGGGGATAAAAAAAAACATTGAGGGTCATCTGCGTAGAATCTCCACCAGTTGGAATACCGTATTGATACGGGTCAAAATATACTTAATTATAAAACCGATAGTGTTAAATTAACTTCATAATACGCAGTTTTGGTACAAGAAATTTAATGTTGCTATTTGTATTATATTTGGTACAGTATTTAATGATGAAATTGGCGATTAATGATTATACCTTATTACGGATATTACAAAAATAGAGATAGTTTATAATGAATTGAAGCCAGGTAGAGTTAATATTTTATACAAGCTGTTTAAAGAGTTTTTCCCCGATTTGACTATATGGTTAAACCGAAGATATTTATCATTAGAGTGTTTGCAAATGCTGAGACAAATCTGCCCAGCCTATGCGTAGATTCAAATTTGACTAGTTGTCAAGACAACAGCCCATATTGGTGTTCAATGCAAAACATGCCTTACTTCAAACCGGTTAATTCGATAATGTGAATCCAGCGATATTTTGAATTATGGTGGGTTTTTTTAAAAAATAATTACATATAAATTTCCTGTTAAAATGGATAATGCCTGTAATTGTAATTACTAACAATACTAAGTTCATCATAACTGTACCGCTAAAAAAATTGATCCATCGTGACTAGGTTTAAGATACTGTGGATCGAGGCAGATAAATAGCAGTGAAATCAAGGCCTAATCTAATTTTAGGAATCTTTAAAAAAAAGTTAAATTGATTTTCCTGGTGTCACAGTTAATTAAAGTAAAAGGTCAAACATGTTCTCACTCTAATCGATTGAATCTGTATTACCGTGTCACTTTGTTAACCTGTCATTTCAAATATACCTATTTAACAATATATTTTATTTACATGGTTTATTGTTCTACAATAAAATCGCATTTGCTGAAAACTCCATTATATATGCTTTATTTACAGATTTTCCCCAGGAAAATGAATTTCACAATGTCTGAATCTTAGCTACGGCAATTGTATACTACTGTGACTTCATAAGGTAAGGTTGAATATTAATATGTCATTGCCCAAGAAAAGAAAATTATTGTATGTATGGCAACTGTCTGTTGCACTATGTTCTTGACTATGTTTTAACAACATTGGTTCTGTTCAAATTAGAACAGATACCTTTCCGAATTCAATTTTCTCAAGTTGCAAATAAAATAGCACTCGATTATCAGATTGTAATCAGACATGAGGTCCCCATTTAAAAGATGGCTTAAAGTTGACTGCATTGATATTATATCACACAGTGTGGGTTTATTGCCTTGTGTCAACACGGTTTCCCCAAGTACAATCATGTGGTTAACATTACGCACAACCAAATTAAATTAACGGTTAAGAAACGACAAAATGTTATCAATGTTTGTACTTGGTGAATAGAAGTTGCCATGAGGCAGAGTGTAATTCTAACATAACGATATGTAAATATTCCCCATTAAAGCGTGTGACTTTTACTTGATAAATATGTCATTCGGTCTTACCATTTCACCCACTAACTTCCAATAGCAAAAATTCAGTGTTGGTATATACCAGGAGAATAACCATTAGCTTATGTAACATAATGTTATAACCAACGCTATTTGCTCATTGTTAGAAAAAGAAACAGACCCAACTAAATTAAATTAAAGAAGAAGTTAGTACCAGATGATAATGGTTTGAGTGTAACGGGACACAGACCCCTGTTTCTTAAACTCGAAGTGATGTTTATTATACATTATAAATCAATGGAATAATCCTCCATATATATATATATATATATATATATATATATATATATATATATATAATGATCCTCCAAATATGAAGAGTATTGCCGAACAGTGAATATAATAATAATAGTAAACACATAATCAAGTAAAAAGAATTGATAAGCTAAGTTTCTAGATTAGCACTATCTAAGGAATCTCGTTTATATATTGAATGATGTCATACCAATACAGACTATTGTTTCTGAACCTAATCGTCGACGCTACGGAGAGAGAGGGCACTTTTACAAGGAATTTATTGTCAGTTATAACATCACCCGAATACAATTCCATAACACCCAGTCGTTTGTGCTTAAATAGCACACAATCGACAATAGCATGACTGTAAAATTGTTAGGCAAATTCAAAAGATACATGGGCATTAACGTTTTATTGCTTGTCTTGCTGAATGTATAGTATAATGTTACCTTTAGTTCGATTAAATGCAAGAAAACAAACAGTGGTGTTTGCAAATTACAAGACGTAGTTGTGGAATTTTCTGAAAAGTTTAACATACTCGGCGGAAATTTTATAGTTCATTTTCATCATTGCCAAAATGTTCCTGGATAGGTATTACAATGCGCCCACATGGATGGGGGTTTGTCCAATTCTCTTTCAACAAAAGAAGCCAAGATAAGCTTTATTTGTACATGCCGGTCGATAAATAGATTTACAGTACTCTAATTATTTGTTTGGGTCATTGTTTTTCTGTCACTTGTAAATTAACAGCAAAGTAAGAAGGTTTTGCAGTCCAAGTATGGTGGGTGTACGGTTTACAGGACTTTTGACCATATCCTGCCTTTGTGGCTTGCTGTTGTGAAATGCCAAGGTCACTCTGTTGCGAGGGGTTTCAATTCTTATAAAAAAATAAGAAAATTATTCAATTCTGAAGTATTATGTTTACACATATTATATACAAGTCTATTAATGATGAGGATCAACAAAATTATAAATAGCCAATGTTACAAAACGAATCCGACACATTTCGCGTATAAACAAAGAACATAGAACGGTTATTGTCCTGGTGGTTTTCCTCCAATGTTGTTTTTTTTTTTGTTCTTTTTTTTTATTTACTGGAAATACACACACCTAGGGATGTTCCACTGTGTATCCTTTGATGCAATCGAATGGCGTGTAAACACAGTTGACGTTGTTAAATTCAGCGATTTTTCACCAATCGTTGCTTTTGTCAATTTGTATATTACTGTATGTCAACGAGTTTTTTTGTGAGTGGGTATCCCCTGCCAAACTATACATTGCTACATTCATCTGGTTCCAGGTTACAGGTATATAATATGCACATGTACTTGTACTGTTTGTCGTGGGTAGATGACCTGCCACAACAGGGTTGTTATTGATTAGATAAATAATAGGTTGACTATTTAGTGTTTTTCGATCTTGTTGGAGCTAAAGGTTGGTGATTCTAATATCAACGGGGAGGCCTGGTGTTAAATTGTAGTTGCACGTGAAAGGTTGTGGTTTGTGAGCGCATGTCGATACCTTCAATACCAAACCCCCGTCTAGTAAACACGAATCAATTACCTAAAACAGCACCCTTAAAATACATGTCAACGGCTATTTTTCGTTTTGCACCTATTGATACCCGGGCCCCGTTTCTCGAAATCTTAACTAAAGATAAAATTTAAATTTTAGTAGATACTTCAATTTTGATTGGCTAAGCACTAAAAATTACTAAAATTTGGATTTTATATTCAAGTTAAAATTTCGTGAAAAAGGCCCCCTGTTTGCACTTAGATAAATTTCTACCTATTAATTATACTTACACACAGGTAAATCATCTACCTATAACAGACATAATTCTTTGTGTAAAAGTAAAGCATGTGCCTATCACAGCTATTTTTCATCTTGTAAAGGTAAATCATCTACATAACAGCTGTTTCATATGCGTAATAATGACAAATAGCTTTTATAGGTTGAGGATTTACCTTTACACAATGGAAAACATCTGTTTTGGGTGGTTGTTGTTTTTAGTGTTTAACGTCCGCTTCCACCGACGGTGATATCGCAGACAAGTCTTATTTTCCATATTTATTATCTTAGCGCACGCGTAGGGGTCTTTCCGTGGGAGGAAACGGGAGTAAACCCACGAGGTTGAGAAGGTGTCCTTATCTCCAAGCCACACACGCTCCCACCAGGGATCGAAAGCCAGAGGTGACCGGCACTCTAGACCACTAGGCAATCCCCTAACCCTGTTGTGGGTAGATGATTTACCTTTCATAGGTGCGAAATTGCCATTTTTGTTCAATCGGATGTTAAATAAACAATTTCACACCTGTAAATCTACCTATGACAGCTATTTGTCAGCTTATTTAGGTAAATGATCTACCTATAACTGATGTTCGTCTTATAAAAGCAAATCATCTACCTATAACAGCTGTTTATCATATAAAGTTAAATCATCTATCTATAACTGCTACATTCCGCCCTCTAAAGGCAAATCGCCGAGCTATAATAGCTACATCCCGCCCTTTAAAGGTAAATCACTTATAATAGCTACATTTCATCCTTTTACGAAATGAAATGAAATGATGGTTAACGTCCTAATGTACTGCACCGACTGAGCTATGAGGAACATTTTGCCCGGACAGTGGCTCCACGGCCTACTCTTATTTAAAATCCCACTTGAAAAGTAGTACAATAATCAACTGCAATCGATTGTTACAAAATGCAGCATTTTCTGTAAAATCGATTATGGTACCGGGCGATCCTTAAAGGGTAAACAACATGGACGTGTTTGGTTGTCTATAAGTGTGTGATGTGTCATTCTAGCTTCTGTCGTCGAGTTGATAACTTCAAGTTTAACAGTATGTTTTTCATATAATTGGTTTGAAAGGGTCCATAGGTATTTCCAGAGTATTTGTCTTACAAACTTTTATCACAGTTTTCTTTTTAGTCCTGGTGCCTGTTTCACGAAATATTAACTAAGATAAAATCCAAATTTTAGTAATTTGACAGAACACAGTTTATTCTAAAAGCACGACGTTTCGACAAGTATCCTCTTATCGTTATCAAGCACAAATGACAATTTAGTAAACTTGTGGACAATATATATGAAATTAATAAGAAACCATCTGCATGGATTAAGAATAACAGTAATAGAAATAATCAAGGTGTAAAGGATATTAAACAATAACAACAAACATAACAAGATAATTAGCTACTAATAAGCACTGATACTGCATGATTAGAGGGTTATTAACAGTTATGAAGCCCTTCAAAGGGTGGCATGTATGGATAGTGGGAAGTTGATAAAGCACAGGTAGTGAGGCCATATCCATGAAGTTAAATAAGATATGCATTATATAAGTACAACTATAACAATACACAATATGTACTAAGAAAACAAGAACAAAAATCCTCTAAAAATATAAGGGACAGGTTGGGAGAATCTATAATATCGAAAATGTATTAATGAGATGGGGTGGGGGCGGGGATTTTAGTACAACCAAAGATGGCTTAATAGTTAAATTATGTTGTGCATCTTAATTACATCATCATATGCCCTGGGGATGTAGAGCCCTAAGTCCCTATTGACAGGTGAATGTCTTCTGATATTTATAGCTTCTAGGATTTTTCTGGTTTTCTTGTTCTGTTGGTTGGCGGTTAGTATCTGGACCTCATTCCATTTAACTCTGTTTTGTGGGTGATTCTGGAGATGTTCCGCTATGGCTGAGTTATTAGTAGCAGCTTTGGACCTATGTTCCGTTATCCTTTTGTCAATGAGTCGTTTCGTTTCCCCGATATATTAAACCTTGCAGGAACAAACCACTTGGTAGACGTCTCCTTTGGGTTGGGTGGGGAGAATTGGTTGCAGCTTGCTGTTGGCTGTTGGGTGGTTGTTTTAGTAATTTGATTGGATAATATTAGATTTATTTTAGTGCTTAGCCAATCAAAACTGAAGTATCTTTTAAAATTTGGATTTTATCTTTAGTTAAGATTTCGAGAAAACAGTGCCCAGGACCGAATGTTGAGTCATACGTAACTGTATTTGTATTAAGAGTTGTATACTAGTGTTGTTATTCTGTATCAATAATTCAATAAACGTCTGATCATACGATTTGTGGCACGCTTAAGGCATATTATTTGTTTTTTATTATTTGGGTTGTATATGGGCGAGAACAGACATCTTTTGAAACGCTGATCTCAATACTTTCGATGATATCAGGTTAGCATAAAGAAAATTTTCATTATAAAAGGAACCCTCTTGTTGGAGAGTTACCAGGAGATATTGCTGCACAGAACATATTAATTTACGATGGGTTTCAATGATAATTTTCTGCCTGGTGAAGTGCGGCATGCTAGGGTCTCGGTCACATGCGTTAGGTATTCCAGTTATGATGTAAGGCATGACATTAACATTAAATATTTAAAGAAAATAATTAGTAATCCTACATCCAGAGTTTAACGTCCACTCGACACAAACCAGGTCATTTTGGGACTAACATATGGTTCAATTTAATTTCAAACAATCGCTTTCGCGTAGGGGTCTTTGGGTAAAGGCAAGGTGACCATCACAATGACAAGTAAAATATTTATAATGTAAGATGTACATAAACAACTGACCGTTCTTGCTATATGTGTTCAAATGAGTATATTGAAAATTTCTGTGAAATGACTTCATTCGGAGCTTAGTTGTGAACCTAAATTGTCTCCGCCGAGACGATTAAGCTACTCGAATATCAAATATCATTGTCGCGATTTTCAACGGATTAATTCTTTATTTTCAGTCCTTCAATCGGCAGTCTACGTGAGTGTAGTTTAACAAAAATGTATCGGAAGTTGTCTACTCCACTAAATACCTAAGCCACCCGATGGCGCCGAGAGTTGGTCATGGGCGTATCAAGTGAATAAATGAAAACGTACAATAGGTAGATTTAGCGCTTGCATAATGCTTCTTAAATAAAAATTATATCCAGACAATTTAACTGAGTGCTCGGGTCTTATCAACAATCAGATGAAGATTAGTATATGGTCCAAATGTTAGTATATGGTCCGAAAAGTAGCAAAAGGCTCCCGGTGAATGTGTGAGATTTTCACAGATGCATGCCAGGTTTTATTTCCTAAGATATGTCTTTTAAAACAGCTAATAAGAATGATAGTGTACAAATACTGTAAAGGTAAGGCATCGGGCTTTTTATAAATAGTAAACATCTGCTTCGTGCACAGCACACGACACTACTTACGCAATTGTCTGGGGCATGAATTTCTATTGTTATAAACATAAATGATATGGGGTTAAAATGGCAGAGCGTGTTGTAAGGACATGCATATCTGGAGGGGTTATGATCAAGAATCCATGGTTAATGGGGATGATTAGTATGATAGGATAGAGAATTGGTATTTACGGGAATGAGCAGTAACGATAGGATGACGAAACAGTGCTTATGGCAGAGGGTTAGAGTTGACATGATAACGACGTTTTGTGGGAGGTGGGTACAGCCTATAGGATAGAGTGTTTTACGACTGGGAGGGGGGATAATAAAAGCGAGAGGATAAAGTATCAGTGTTTGAGGAGGATGGTTCCATGTGATAGGGCAAAGAATCGGTATTTTACAGTGGATGTATGATAGGACAAGGAATCAATGTTGTAAAAGCGATCCTACTAATCACCGACAATCACCCAGACTATTACAGAAAGTAGCATACAGGGAAAGATGTGTTATTGATATGCATATGTTACAGATAATAGCCAAATGTTATATGAATATCTATCATTGAGTCAACTGGCATGGTTTCGAATCGCCTGTTGTACGTGACAAGGAGTAGGGTCGCCTTCCAGCCTCGTGGGTTTTCTCTAGGTCCTCCGGTTTCCTCCCACTGCTAAAGACCCCTACGCGCAAGCGAATTATTGAAAAAATATTGAACCATGTTAGTCCCGAAATGACCTAGTTAGTGTCGAGTGGACGTTAAACCCCATTTCTCTCTATATATATATGATTATCATAAGAAAAATTATGGATGATTGAACTTTTAGCAAAAAAGGTCCTATGTAAACTGTGCCAGAATAGTCCACAGATGTCGTTTTTCAGCTCTACATTTCCACCTCCGGCGCTCGAGGGTGGTCGGCTTAGCGGACACAGAATCCGTGCTATGAGAATTTAACCTTATTTAGGACATAGTATCCGTGTTTTGCATTGAAACTTACATGTGATAGGTTGATGAATCAGTGTTTTGCAGTGAAACTTATAGATCATAGGTTGAAGAATCGGTGTTTTGTAGTGAAACGTTCAGGTGATAGGACAGAGTATCAATGTTTTGCAGTGAATATGGTGGATCAAATAAAATAAAATTTATGCTTAAAATCCTTTTGTATTTCTGATAAAAATGTGTGCCAGTTTGGCCAGGTTCAGACGTGTCCAACTACATTATTGTCGGGAGTGCTTAATGTAGGTTGGACTTCGTAATTCAAACATGAAATGGTTCCAAGTTGCCCGATTTAAAAATATGATAATTCACAGCTATCAAGGACATGCCTGCAGATAATTCCGAATAATACATGTGACATAACAAATTATATCCGAAGCAATATCAATTCTGTTTCTTTTACAAATAATATTTTTAATTAACAGACTTTTTGTGAGATTCAAAATTTCGCGAAGATTTTACATCACAGATATTAAAACGACTTGCATGTACTCAACATGTAAAACCAATCTGTAGGCTGAGTATAGAAGTAGGATCACAAAGCAACTTTCACTTTCTAATCAAAAAGAGTTTTAGTATTTGGATTACAATGTAACTTTCGAACTATAATCAGCTGGCGTTTTAGTATTAGGATTACAAAGTAACGTTCGATGTGTAATCAAATAGGGTTTTAGAATTGGGATTACAAAGTAACCTACGAGGAGTAATCACATAAAAATTTAGTATTGGGATTACAATGCAATGTAACTTGCGAGGTGTAATCCGCAAGAGTTTTAGTATTGGGATTACAAAGTAACCTTAGATGTGTAATCAGATAAGGTTCGAGGGGTAATCAAAGAGTTTTAGTATTGGGATTACGAAATAACTTTTGAGTAATCAGATCGAGTTTTAGTATTGAGATTACAAACTAACTTTCGAGGTGTAATTAGATGAGTTCATTAAGAGTTTTAGAAATGCGATTACAAAATAACATTTTAGGTGTCACGTGTGCACTCTTAAGAACATAATGTTGTAACTCGCCCGCCTGGACGTCCGTCCACAACTTGTTTGTGGACACTCTACAGGTCACAATTTTTATCCGATTTTGATTAAACTTGAAATATAGGTCCCAATGATCTCGGTTCCTTTCGATATTGGCAAGTGTCGGGCCGTAACTTCATGGATTATGTCCCCTGGTTGTATGGAAGGACACGTTTTATGCTTGTGGACACTCTAGAGGTAACAATTTTGATGAAACTTGAAATGTATGTTCATAACCCACAGATCTTGCTTGGTGCCTTGCAATATTCGCACATATCGGATCGTACCTTCCTGAATTATGACCCCCTGGTTGTACGAAAATCGCGTTAACTTGTGGTCCTAATTTTTATCCAATTTAAAAATAAAACGTTTTAGTATATCACCGTTACACCCTAATGATGGCAGAGTTCGAATTCCGGCTCCTCATTGTACGAAAAATCGCTTTTTTTTTTTAACTTGTAGTCCCTATCCAGAGGTCACAATTTTTATAGGATTTAAAAAAAAAGTAACGTTCATATATATATCACCGTTACACCATAATGTTGGTTGAATTTGAATTTCGTGAACGTCGGACCCAAACTGCCGGACAAAATGGCTGTCCCTCGTACGCAAATAGTGTAAAAGTATGTAATACCAAGGTTGTGGACCCTCTTAGAGGTCACAATTTTTAACCGATTTTGATGAAACTTGAGAGGTATGTTTATAAGCCAGACCATAACTGCCTGGATTGTGACCCCTGATTGTACGAAAAATCACCCTTTTTTTTAGTTTACTCTCTATCCATCTATTTCAAAACCTGGCAACAGCTGGTTATAAGATTAACATCGTTGCTGATTTGTTCGCCCCGACCCACGGTGGCGATAATGAATCGTTTATACAGATACGAAATACAACAGCAACTTTCATGATTCAAAAAAGGGCGTCTTTCATGGTTTAAAAAAGCGTGTTAGGCAAACCTGAGAGGAATGTTCTCTCAGCAATAATCTGTTGACGTAGTGGAATTTAACATTATTATGCCTGATCATGAATGCCATTCAATACTTGTCGCAGCTACAGTAATATCGAAAGTCCGCTTGTTATAATCTCTGTTTCAAAATATTGCACGAATTGCATAGAACAGAACAGAATAAAACTATATATTAAATCAATAATAAATTTAAGTAAAGGGAATATAACCCCAAATGAAATATTCAGTGTTATCAATTTTACAACAGAGTTGTAATGCTGAATCATTAGTATAATATTTAAGGACCCTATTACACATTAACGTTAAATGCCGTGTATTTGCAACATGTAAACTATGTTGACTTTTAATTCTTGATATTCAATGACGAATACAAAGATCAAACCAATTAATACAATACTTCGTGGTCTTAATCAAACTTATTTTGTGTATTATTCGATAAGATTAGTAACCACTGAGAACAAGCACATCCAATATCAAATATCCTCATTGATAAATCAATTCTAAATAAACATGGTTGTTTTGGACAACAACAAAAAACATGTGCAATGGTTGATTTATGGAAATTAATTACTCCTTACCTGGTCATTTTATAAATTAGGACTATTTTCCTTAGCTCCTAAAATTGATATCCATATTAAAAAGTAGAAACCATCAACACAAACTTGCCATGGCTGATATTTTGTAGGCAATAAGGTAGAGAGGTCGGCTACAAACGCGAGGTTGTGTTTACTTCAGATTGTTTACCCTCTCAACAATTGGGCGACTAGAAAAAAGCAGCGTAAATCTTGACCATAATCTACCGTGGAAGGGTGCTTAATCTGTTAATCCCTAATGGTTACCAATTTTATTTTACGAGTATATTTTTTAGTCGAGAAAAACCGGAGCGCGTATAATGTCTTGTGTATTTACAAAGAGAATTGAAAAGTGCGTTTTAGTCATTTTGTGGTATATACCTGACTGTTCGTTATACCCACGTTGAGCGTAGTGCAATAAATTCAATGACATTATCCTTACGAGAGTACAAATTAACCATCTAATGTCCTGTATGAAGTTCAATATCCTTGAATTATCACCAGCTTCCGCCAAGAAGAATATTATATCTCTGAACAAAGGAGGATTGTCACAGTTTTGTTTGAGCAAGGAGGAGCTGCTTTTTTTTGTTAATGTTGTGCACCTCGGTCCAACGACAGCATAATCGGTTTTAATATTTTTCTTGGATCGTGGAATAATGCAAGGAGTGCCGTTTATGGTCATTTTCTTCATATATTCTAGAAATCATATTTTGTTGTTGTAATCTTCTCATTGTTATTCAGTTCTAGATATTACGAAATAATTAAAATCATTATAATTTCATCTCCCCCCAATGGGCTGATTTTTTTGGTAAGAATGTAGTTACGTAGCGGCTAATGTATATTATCGATTGTCGTTTCCCAAATACATACAACAAATATTCTTGCACGGATGTTATAATTGTGTTAAAAAGACCTTAGAATTTTTTAATTTTACTCATACTTTTTAATAATTGACAAGAATGTTGCATTTTTATACAAATGTGCCCCGCATTTAAGCTACATATCAATTAAACCGTGTAGAATTTGACCTCGCTGCTGAACCCATCCAAACGATGCGTACATGACTTTTAAGTTATTTATTATTTCAGTTAGCAGCTCGTTTGACTAATTCTGACGAAAAGTTTAAAAAGTGGCGAAGCGTTTTAGATATCCTTTTCTATCTTAGCACACAGTGACGCATGGAGTAGAATGGATGTTTCGGGTGTATATATGTTTGTGATATTATTATCGTTTACGTCAATATTCGTCTTTAACCAAATGATATAATCGTAGAACATACATATCCGATGCCTTCACAAGTTTACTAGGAACAAAATATTAATGGGACCCTTAAATATATTGTGGGAAGGATCTGGTGACATAGCCTGCTATCTGGTAAGGCACCAGTATGTAGCTGTAGCAAAATGTCTACACTACAGCAATAGTAGCTCTGTGGGGGAATGAAGTTGCAACCTGCCCCACTATTAATATGTCATCCACTTAACCGTTTAAGTGTTAATGCCAGTTAATGGCGTCCGTATTTAGCAGTCATGGGGTCCCTCTTGAATAGACGGCTTGATATTAGGTTGGCAGATTGATACCTGTTCCGGACCGTTGAATCTGAAACTCTTATTATGCATTCTCTCTTCGGTGCTTAAGCATTGCCAAAGGGGTATTCAAGACTGGCGATTTTCATCCGTCAACTAGTCTTACGGGGCTTCATGCGTGTACATTTTTGTCTATTTCAACCATTAAGTGGGCGAGGTGGTTTAGGTTTGAATGTAAATGCACTGTTCAATTTCATGTTTGTCCATCAAATGTTTTGTAAGACACTAACGCTGTTTGTCGTGTTCAAACCTGGTGAGGGTGCTTTTAGACAAAGATAATTGCAATTAATTAGAATGCGTCATGTGTTTTAAAAGCTAAGATTCCCGAGACACGTTTAGCGTGAAAAGCAAGCCTAGGTACACAGTGACAGCCATGTTGTGGGCTATATAGGGGTTCATACATTAACAACATCATAATATAACCGGTGACCAACTGAGATAAGTAATATTTAAAACAGTTTAATCCGCTAATGATGATTATATTAAGCAGATGGAGTGGAAGCTGGGGCAGCTGTAGCACCGGTTCGTTCACAGACCATGCCATTTCCTCCTGGATTGGTCTCGATAGCAACACTGGTAACTTCTGCTTCGTTTACGCAAGTCAAACCTAGAATATTAATAATGAAAATGGTGTGTCTATATAATTCATGGAGTACATTCCGACCATTACATTAAGTGTCATAAATATTAGCTTAAAAACATAATGGAATAACTTATTTAAGCTCTAAAATTACCTCTAGATTAAAATGGGGTGGAAAAAGAAAAATCACATTCGATACTGTAATGTTATGTAATGTTATGTTATGTTCATTCTTAAATCGTGATCAAAGAATAACTTATATTTTCGAATTTCCTGTCTCTAATTAATTATTTAAAGAACGATAGCTGGGGTGTAGGGGGTGGTGGCTGCCTGGCTGGTAATAAAAGACTATCGGGTCAATATTACATTGGTATATTAAAGTACACACAGGTGACTGATCACAAATTCAAGAGACAATAAAATCCCGGACTCAGAAACGCTTCAGTACCTGCAGCACAGCCACATGATGTAGTTGAGCATGACTGTAAATACTGGCTTTTAGCCACACATCGACTGCTGAAGAAACTGCGTTGACAGCAGCCATTGTTACAATCAGTGTCTGTACTACATCTGTTGAACAGAAAAGCCTGAAATAATAATGTTTTATGTTTAAAACTGATATGAAAAAAATAGTTTTATTTTCTACTTCATTGGAAATACCAATGTAGTAATATAGTAGAAATCATTCCTATGATTAGGTAGTCTAGGGTAGTATATGAAAGGAGTAGCGCCAGATATTTTTAGTGAATAAAAATAGAACAGGATTAAAGTCTATGGACAAACGGTCCTACTAATCACCGACACTATTGCAATAAGGTGACCGACAAGGAAAGGTGTGTTATATTCTACACAGATCCAAAATTAGTATGACTTCGTAATTCTTTTAACTGATAAATGAAATTTTGACAAGATCGTTTTATTTCTTTTTGTCAATTTCACTTATCCATATTTTTTTTATGAAATTATTTAAATTATGGATACACTGTGTAGAAGATACTTATCTATAACGTATCGTCCTTTGTTGGTCACTTTTTGGTGATTAGTAGGCCCCTTGTATAATTTCTTAAGCTCTGTGATAGGTTTCCTATCTGGGAGGGGATCACGTGGCTAAGTGAATTAGACGCTGGCTCGCTAGCCTGGAGGTCGGGTGTTCGATCCCTGCATTGGCCGACAAAGTTCATCCAGATTTTCCGGCGTGGTTTCGCCTTGTCAGTGATGCAGGACGGAGGGCATGACAAGGACAGCTGTCTAGTCGTTCGGATGGGACGAAGAACCGAGGTCCCGTGTACACATTGGCATGCACGTAAAAGATCCCCTAGCAGTTGGAATTCGATATAAGAGTAGGCGATAGTGCCACTGCCCGGGCAAAATTTCCCTCATAGCACACTGTATGGCGTATGTCCGTCTTCATTAGCCCAGTATAGGAGCAGAACAGTAGGACGTTAAACCCCATTTTATTTCATTTCCTATCTGGGACTAGCCAAAAGTGCCTGGATAACAGTACTGTATATAATGTATATACTGTAGTCGAGTTATACTAGTCAGTGGTAGTCTTGGCTCTTCAGACACGCATGTTGAGATAATGTAATTTACAGTCTATCTATTCACAAGCTTTTGCGTTTAATATACATACTTAAGGGCACTTTAATTTACGGCATGTTATGAAATACCGGAGGACACCTTAGCCTAATATACATACTTAACGACACTTTAATTTACGGCATAACTTATAACGTACAACTTATTTAAAATTTCTGTTTTCCCCCGTAATGACTTTCGCTTAGGAACAAGCAACGCATACTGTATTTACTGTTTCTGTTTGTGGGTGGTTCAAACTGAAAATATTTTAGAGGAGATCTGGCGATGGCTGAAACCTGTGAACGTTTTGTCTGACCGACAATGAATGTCTAAAAGGTAGCCATATCAGTCACACATTCCTTCGTCTGTATGGTCCTCTTGAACTTAGGACAAAGTTTAAGATTAAGGTACGTTCGTTCCCGATTGGTATGGGGTGGACCAATGTCAATATCTTCGGTGGGTTCGTTTTGTTAAATTGCCAAAAATGCGTCTTGTTGATCGAGATGGAAGGCTTCGTTAAAAATCTGAATGTACGTCCTGATTTAAAGGAACGAAATATGTCCGATCATCGTCCAATTCGATTGGGATCCTACAAAATGAACTCTAAAAAAAACCATGAATAAATGTAGCCAATAGAGTTAGAGTAAATCGAAAATCTCATAATTTGGCTACTTTCGGTGTCGTGTTTCGTGCAATAAATTCAGATCTTCAGAATAGGTAGGGATCATATTTGTATTGGGTTTAACCTACAAAATATAATTTTAATAGAGTGATGGCGGGCAGATATCGCTACGATCGGTGCCGTTTTTGTTGAAAAAGTATCGGATCTAAACCAAACTCGATAGGGGCCGATATATTTGATACAGAATTTTCGGGTGTAGAGAGAATACAAGTAATTGTTGACCAACGGACGTACAGGCTCGATCGAAATATACGTCCGCAATCCACTGTGAGTGTATACAAAGCGATTATGGAAATCAAAGACAACAATCTGTGAATTCCCCTTTTATAAGAATGTATAAGAAATTTTTTTTACATTATAATTTTTTTTTATTTAGTTCAAGTAAATCAGAAGGTGTATTTCTAAATTTTAATTAAACATACATTATGCAAGAGCTGAATCTGCCTATTGCAGCTCCTTCTCTAGGCCTGAAATGCTATCTAAATTATTAATTAGACATTAATAAACTTATGCAGACCATAAGCAAATCATCGCTAGCCTGCGATATTCAGCGGGTTTTAAAATAATTAAACGTAAATAATTTATCGTACCGTCTTTATTAATGATGATCGGGGCTAGACTAACATTCAAAAGCAATTTGACTGAAATTTTTAGCATAATATTTACGTTATCTATTTTTTTAACCATTATAGAGAACTGTCAACTCTTTATCTAATCTCTCATAATGCCCCTTTAAGCCTTCAATCTCGATCGAAAAGACCCGTTTTGGCATTTGGCCGTTTGGCAATTGAAATTTTTTAGCGATATGATCCTACTCGGAAACGGCTGTGAAGTGTAATAAGTATCAATAGATGTGCCTCAGAAGTTAATAGCCCCCAGTAGCTAATCAATCGGGAGACAAATTTTCTGCGACCAATAATCCGAGAGATAATTATACTCAAGCGAATTGTCTGGTACCATTACTTAGAGAGCCAATTCTTTGCTATTTTGTCATTATACCAATATCATTATTTTAAACATACTGTCGACGTTCACGTGAATTATAGGGGTTGGATGGCCGAATGGCGTTGTATCATAAGGTCTGTTATTGAGTCAGCTGGCATGGTTTCGATTCCCCGGTTGTACATGACAAGGAGTGGGGTCGCCTGTCCAACCAGTGCCACTTATATGTTATGGGTAAACCTCGTTTTAATCTTCATAGCCCAGTCGGGGCAGAACAGCAGAACGTCAAACCACAATTCATTTCATTTCATTTTAATCTTACAGATTTCCTACCCTTGACATTTTGCTCTGTTTCTTAAAAGTCCCTGAGAGTGTTTGAACGATATAAAAACGCCTTGCAAACTACAATATGGTAAAAGTTAAATTTCTAATAGGGATATCAGTACGAAAATGAGGGGGCCACGGTGGCTAAGTGGGTAGGACGCTGGTTCGCTAGCCTTGAGATCGGGTGATCGATCCCTGCATTGGCCAATAAAGTTCATCCAGATTTTCCGGCGTGGTTCCCCCTTGTCAGTGATGCAGGGCGGAGGGCCTGACGGGGACAGCTGTCTAGTTGTTCGGGTGGGACGGAAAAACGAGGTTCCGTGTACACATTGGCGTGAACGTAAAAGATCCTTGAAGTTAGAATTCGATAATAAAAGTAGGCCGTAGTGCCACTGTCCGGGCAAAATTTCCCTCATAGCACACTGTATAGCGTATACCCGTCTTCATTAGCCTAGTTCGGAGCAGAACAGTAGGACGTTAAACCTCATTTCATTTCATTTCATTTCAGTCCGAAAATGGTTCATTTCCGTTCAGTATTTACAAAGATAAGATGAAATTTAATAGATCTATGCCACCCCTTATATCTCACTTCTTTTTCTTAACAGAATGTGCCGACAAAACAGGTCTGGATTTCTTCTAATTTGAACTTTCGTCGTTTTGGATTCTACGGTAAGCTTAGTCGGTGGACTGAGTATTGCCGAATGACAGAATGATATTAAAATACGACCGCTGCCATCTTGATATATTTTTCATCCGATTGAATCCATACCGGGGGCTTATCTATCGTTGATATTTTGATTTTGTTTTCTTAATTAAAAATTAAATAATCAATCTGAGTACCTATTTAGCTTGGATTACGCCGTGATAACTTTCATATTTTCCGAAAAATGAAAATCCCACACCACTACTTTTAATCAAATTATAAATAATCAATTCGAGTACAATTTAGCGTGAAAATTAGATATTTTCGAAAAAATGGACATGACGATCAACGGCTTTAAACATTAAAAAATGAAACAGAAATTAATGAGAACGTTACAAGCCTCATCGTCTTTAATACGGGTCGATTTTTGCGTTCTTTAATTTATTTTTAACGCATTAAATGTGTATTCTGATATAATTCTAGCATAAAGTTTATATTTTCAGATTATAAGACATTGTCCATGTGGGTAATATGAATAGCTTCCAGTTAAAGATGCATGTTTGCTATGGTATTTTAAAATAGATAATGGAAAAGGAATAATATTGAAAATTCCAAGTTGAGTTTGAAGACTAGCATAGTCTCGATTTTCATTGCTACCTTTGTTAAGATAATATACAATTTTAAATTAAGTTATTAAATGGCCATCGTGTTTCAGTCCGTTAAAAATCACAACCGTCCGATTTTCTAGAGATTTTATTATGAGTTTGTCATGTGAATAATAAATGTCTATTTAATAATTGATATAACATTTGTGTCCAAAAGAAAGATCTGCAATTTAGCCTTTAAATAATGCATTTTTAAACATGCAATATGGGAGGGCTAAATCTGCCTATTTCAGGTCTTTCTATAGACCTAATTTACACACCAAGACCATAATCAACTCTCGATGGCATCGGATGAATTCGATATTTAATGGATTTAACTACGTTTTCTGGTGGATTCGGTTACCGTAAAAATGGATAATCGAGACTTTGTTTATTACCGTAACATAACAACCGTAGTAATGACGATTGAGTCTAGCCTATAATTCTATAGTTAATATCTATCTTTACCTAATCTTACCTAATGTTTCTTTAAGTCTTATTAAATACATAAAGTTTGCTTTAAGGAGGCAACAATTTGTATATTATATAACTTTTATAACCAAACATAGTCCTTTTGTTTCTAAAGAACAATGAGTTTTAAGATGTGATATTACGGATTCTGTACAAAGTAAACCAATATACCATATCATTTTTCAGTGAATTTGGTAGTCGATATCACTGGAAAAAGAATATGATGTTCAAGGTTTGTTCCTACGAAATATGAATGCTCTATCGAGAAGCTAGCGCCAAAAGGTAGGAGTTAAATCCCATATCATTGATATAGACGTGAACAAATACTTTCTATAATATCGAATTTTGTTTTTGATTTTAAAATCCATATTCGATGTTACCTGTGTGGCTACGGTAGTCAGTAAAACAAGTGCTATGACGGCCTTCATCCTGGTTGCTTGGGGAACGCTGAAAGAATGATCCCTCTCCTTAATTGATAAGACTTATTTCTTGCAACGATAAGGGTGAGAAACTAACAGTCTTTTTACTGCTACTTGCAGTTAAATTCTCTTATCGATTGATAAGATTTTTTAATATTACGAAATCATGCTTTAAGGCAGTTTATCTTTATCTTTAAAATGCCCGATGTTAAAATTCACTATAGTATTTATAAAAAAGTTGCAATTATTCCAAACTTTGCACTAATAGTGTGCTACAAAGCAGATTATCTTGATGTCTATTTTTTTTATAAGCTTTCAATTATTTCCATATCTTCATTTAAGGGAGGGGGTTACCCAGATCATAAGGTATGTCATTGGCTTCTCGCTTGTATTGTGCGTGACAAGGACTAGGTTTGCTGGATTAAGGAAATGAAATGAAATGGGGTTTAACGTCCCACTGTTCTGCTCCGACTGGGCTAATTAAGTCGGGTATACGTCATACAATGTGCTATGAGGACAATTTTGCCAGGGCAGCGGCACCATGGCCTACGTGCATGTATACACCGGACGACTAGACAGCTGTCCTTGTCAGGGGAAACCACGCCCGAAAATCCCGATGAACTTTCTCGACCAATGCAGGGATCGAAAACGCGACCTCCAGGCTAGCGAACCAGCGTCCTACCCACTTAGCCACCGTGGCTCCCCGCTGGATAGAGGAGTACTGGTGGTTCAAGACAAAGGTCAAATACAATATTTCATCGTGGCCTTTCCATTAGTCGGCATTGTAAATATGAAACTATTATGATCGTATTAGCTTCATTACCAAACTATAGCAAATTGTAATAAAGAGTTGGCATTGTATTTTGTCTTGATCATTCAGTAATACGATAGTAATGGTGTCATATTTACCATGATTAGCTAATGGTATAGCGGACGGTTGGAAGACCAAGAAGTTATAGTTATTAAAATCTGTTCCATTTTCTTTTAACCGGAAATCGGGATTTTAACAATACTACAGGCATGAAATGGGGCATGATACTATTCTATTAACCCTGTTATGGTCTACACATGGGTTCATTGCCAATATCATGTAACACAGTCTGTAACCATGTAATATTTGAAAGCGAGTTTAATCAGCTAATTATAATTAAGCAGTAGGAGCTGCTGTTGTTGGAGAACCTGTTGTTGCGGTTTGTTCACAGACCATGCCATTTCCTCCAGCATGAACTTCAATAGCAACACTGGTAACATCAGTTTCCTTTACGCAGGTCAAACCTGGAATATTAATAATATAAAACCTATAACATCAAACATGAGAAGTCTACAGTTCATGGTATACACAATCTGATTAAATTACATATCTATATTTCGTTTCGTTTTTTTATAGTTTCGATGGCCTACACTACATGAAGATCTGATAGGTTGTACTGGAAGGTCGCATCAGGAGTCGTATGAGCGGCTATTGACTCTTTGACTTCAGACATTGATTAATCAATCAGCATTGACATTTCTAGTGATTTACCCATAGTTCCGTGCATCGCACACCAAAAAACTCGCCGTAACAGACCGTTTCATTTATAATCCCTCATTTCAACCAGAACGTCGGTAATACAACAACTCTTCCAGATCCTAGTGTTGTAAAGACAAGTAAAATGAAAATTTGCACTATAATAAACGAAACGAAATAGATTGTGGTATACAGCTCATACTTGTGTCATATTATACTTATATGTGCGTTACGCTGACTTATATTGAGTGATGTAAAGATTCATGCATAATAATTATAAATACTAATAATATCATCAAAAAAGTATGTAATCTCTAAAATTATGGAAATACAGTTTGCATTGATATCAGGATATTGTAGAGACGTTTAATATATTGCCAGTTATGGTCTTTGATAACTATTCCAGTCTCCAATAAAAAGATAGAATGGCGAAGGCCCCCTCTTGGTAAGACCGGACTATTTGGCTCATTATTATATAGGTGTATAAAAGCATCGAGGGTGCCGCTATGATAATACAAGTGCTGAATAAACTGTAACGTGGCATCTCCCCCACCGGCGACAAGCAGGCAGCGACGTACATAACGTTTCTTTTTCTACCAAGTGCAGATGGTAAAATAGATATAGAATCCAACATAAATAGGGTTATTAAAGGGGCATTAGGTAAGAGTAGATAAAGAGCTGCCAGTACGATAATAAACAAAGTCTCGATTATCCATCACATGATGTATTCAGATCCACTAAATATCGCAGGCTAACGATGGCATCGAGTGTTGATTAGGGTCTGGAGAAGTTAATTATAATGTACATAATTCATAATTCAGTTAACATTTCAGGACCGAAGAAAGACTTGCAATAGGCGGTTTTTGCTCTTGCATAATGCATGTTTAAGTGTCTTTATAATAAACGTTTGGACATAGAGAGCAATAATGGAAACTTCCACTTCACATAAACTACGTCATTGATGAAGAAACATACCCTTCAATTTTATTTCAATAATTCGCTTGTGCGTAGGGGTCGTTAGCAGTTGAAGATCGCAATCTAACCGCTTGACTAAAAGAAGGACCTTGTGATGTAAAAGTGACGTAATAAAATAAAACCAAGTACGAACAATCCAAACCATTAGACAAAATTCGAAGTCCTAAAAAACGGTATAGGCAAAGTGACGTGTTAGACCACTTGACTACCCAATAAAGTGAGTACGCCACGTTCAATTTTGCAATGATGGTGTAAAGTACGGACACCAAATTGTTCTATACCTGTAGCACAGCCACATGATGAGGTACTTGAGCATGCTTGTAGATACTGACTTTTAGCCACACATCGACTATTAAAGAAACTGTGCTCACAGCAACCATTGTTACAATCAGAATCTTGCTTACATCCGTTGAAAATGAAAGCCTGAAATAGCAATGTTGAATAAAAGTATAACGAAATATATAGCCTTCAATGGTACAAATAACCGATAAATATATTATGATATTTTTTTTATCATGAGCGAATCGATTCTTAGGAAGCCTGAATCTAGGAATGCTAATTATATCCGTATTTTTAATCCGTATTAAATGTAACTTGTGATTCACGTGCTGTCGCCTCACATTTTGTCGTAACTTTAACGTTTCAACTTTCGCGTTCTTAAGGGGCGAAAAGTAGAAATTATGAATGTTAGTTGTAGGTCTATAGAAACAGACCTGGACAATCTGTTTTTATAATAACGAATTATGTTTCAACTTTAAAATCCAAATTCGATGTTACCTGGGTGGCTACGGCAGTCAATAAAACAAGAACAACGGCGGCTTGCATCCTGGTTTCTTGGGTGTCGTTGACAGAATGATTTTTTTTTTACTAAATTCGAATGCTGATAAGATGAGGTTGTTTCAGAGATTAGGATGGGAAACCAACAGTCAGTTGACTTCTACTTGAGGGTTAAATTCTCTTATCGATTGATAAGATATTTCTCAAGTACGAAATTATGCTCCAAGACAGATTTTATTTCAATTATTTCCAATCGATGTCACGCAGGGACAAAATCGTCTATTTTGTCACATACTGTCTTGAGACACGTGGATTCAAAGAGATTGGGGTGGGAACATTTTATTTCTGCTTAAAGTGTGTTCAAATTTATTAAACTACGTTAGCAGACCTATAGATAAATTATGCGTGCCACTAGTATAATGCTTCATCTTTACCATCATATACACTTTAATATGTTTCTATACATCTTTAAATACGCATGTGGTCGTATATTGTCGCCGACCCTGTCATAAGTAACCATTTTATAGGTCAGAGATATTTTAAGATTAGGTTATAAAATTTGTTAGTGGACATCGCGCATCAATTATTTCTAGTGTGTTTGCTGCCCACCATCCTAATCTTGTAATCATGGTACTGGACAGAGTTTTTTTTAGATTTCTTGTTCAATTCCAGGATTATTTAACTATCACTATAAACACGAACCATATAGCAATGTTGGCCGACTTTGCTCTTGTGATCGCTCCACAGGTCAGGTTTGTGACCTTTTTTTATATTATTCCACGAGTAATAAAGGTAAGCAGCTCGAAACTTAGACATTTCAGAGTTAATAGGTTACCATTGTCATCAAATTCTTCTAAACGCTTTCCGGGGCCACAAGTTTAGTTTATTTGGGACTGCTATGACTAGAAACAAAGAGCTGTCCTATTATATTAAAAGTTATTGCTCAACAACACATTCTAATCGCTCGAAACGACAGTACTTGTATGATTTCTATTATAACCATACAGGTATAGGTCAGAGGAATAAAATATATAGTCATGTTTCAATTATTGCACTATGTTCAATTATTGCCATATTATCACTTTCTGTGTCAGAGTTTTTATGATTTTTATTGTGCAATTCTTGGAATTATTTGATTAGTTGATGAATCCAATCAATTATATTTAGAGTTATTGCCTTTGCCATCGACAATGTTTAATCAATGTTAGCTTTTTTAAGATATTATGTTCGATCTTGGTGGGATTCTGAAAAAATTCTCTTCAAAACTTTGAATAATAACACAGTGTCGCCGTTTGCAAACAGCCCGGGTGACGGCGTAGCTGTCGTTGGTTGAGGAATACTGTTACTGTATGGAAGCATCCACTTGATACCTTATTAGGTTGTCGGAAATTAGGATTTGTTGAACCAACGACCCGAAGCGAGATTATATAAAATCAACAGCCATTGTCTCCTTGGTGTATCTCTACGAATAAAATTGGTCATGGGGATGAAACGAATATTTCAATTTTTAAGAATTTTATTGTGACATTCTTGTAACAGTTTTGTCAAGATGATGAATCATTTCAGTCCTATATTAAGTTATTGCCTTCGCCATCTTTGCGAACATGTTTCAAACTTGGTGGAATTCCCGTAAATTCTTTTCAAAATGTCAAAACTTATATCATATGGTGACAACCTTTATAAACAGTCAGGGCAATTAAGCCGTCGGATTGTGTATATCTTGCAACCTACATGTATGTTCAATTTTATTGGAACATTGTTAATGCATATAGAGTAGGCGTACTCATTCTGAACAATTGATACTACATGACTCTTAGTTCACATGGAATACCATATGTGACGGTGTCCCTTACCCAATATAAATTAAGGGCACTTTATAGGTTTACATTCTAATATAGGTAATTTAATGAAACTATAGGATTATGATGGACGCAAACTATTCTTGACTGAATACAGCTAACGAGAACGGTCATGAAAGTTGTCATTTTGACATAACTGTATTCGTCAGCGGTCTCGTAGGGGTTTGCAGAGGTGCGGGTAAAGACTTTTGAGCTCGCAGTGTGGCCGATTCGCACATTGGGTGTATATTGCTTCATCGTCCGCTGTTCGTCCATACTTTGCAACCCAACATTCACCAGACTTCCACCTAACGTACATAACGCTAAAATACATATATGCGTGTACAGTACAGATACTGTGACGATGGCTTGTTCACAGACCATTCTTTTAAATCCAGTAAATGTTGTCAGCGTGGATTTTGATAACAGCACTGGTAGCATCTCCTCCTGCCACAGGTATTAATGTGATACAAATATATAACATAAATAACGGGAATACTGCAGTCCATGGTAATATTCATGCACAAGCATGCTCAAAACACAGTCCTGAAACGATCACAATTGTCACAAAGTAAATGTTGGATAGTTATTTATTTCCAGTTACGGGTCATTCCACACTGTTGGGAATAAGTAGGAAAAGTCCCTTTAGGCACTGCAGGGGATTCTTATCCGCAGATCTCAAGGCCTTTGCAGGACCACAGGATTGTAAGAGTTCCCCCAGATATTTTGGGGTAGTGCCATTTAAACACAGAATTTGATAATGTAACAAACGAAGACAATGTGCAGTTCTTTTAGAGCACGTGTTATCTAATTGTAACGACGAGCAAGAGATTAGTATCCTGGCTGCTGTATTCTGGATCTTGTGGGGTCGCCAATCCATGAAATATAGCGCAGCGACCAGTAAACTAACACTATGCTCAATTCTGGAGATAATAAACGAGAACACACATATAATTAGATATGGTTGATTTGTGTTTCCATACAATTGATAATTGCATAATTCATGCGAAGGGCGTCTTTGAGACACAATGAGTTTGGTTTTGGCATTAATGATGTAGATTATATATTTCTTGAGGCCATGCCTGGATCACTGCCGCACATTCACATGTTGATGTTGTTGCGCATGCTTGTAGATACAAATATTTAGCCACACATTAACTCCGGAAGAAACACCTATCACATAAATTTTAAGATTTGTATTGTGAAATTCTTGGAATTGTTTGAATCATAACGAGTCGCATACCATTTATTTTTTAGAGTTATTGCATTTGTCATCGAGAATTTGTAATCAAGATTAGCGTTTTGTGGATTATATTTTTCAAACTTGGTTAAATTTTTGTAAATTCTCTTCAAAACGTCCAAATTTCAGGAAAATGGAGACAACCTTAAAGATACATTGGTTAATATTGCAAGTCTTTCTATAGGCTTCAATTATTAATTAGACCTTTTTTACATAACAGGCCCAAATTCAACTCTGGAGACCCTCGGATGGCTTGGATACAGCTTAAACTGTCGTCCATTTAATAATAGGGACCTTTCGCATCGGTACGAAAGATAATACGAAAACGAAAACGTCATCGATTCGTGTGTACCTGTGACGTCAATCCGTAATGAGTGTTCGGCCAGTGAAAAACGTTACGAGTATGCAGCTGGATTTACGTAGGTATGCAAACGAATATGTTTCTTGTCACATATATTGAATTTTCCACCGTTTTCCGAGGCTTTGTGTATATTGTTGATTGTGTAGAGTTCATAGAATGTGCTCAAGTCTGCTTGACTTGTACATCTTTCGAAAAATCGATTGAAAACTTTGATCGAGAGGTTCATGGAGTGGAAATTAACGCCATCTAGCTGTCGGATTGCGAAATCGCCTGTTAGAGGATACGAAAACGTAAACGAACATGTTCGTTTAGGTGTTCGTTTTCGTACTGATGCGAAAGGTCCCTAATTAAATCATTAAATGGCTGACCAAGCTAACATTTACCGTTAATCACTGACTGACGTCACTACCGGAGATGTCAATAAAAGAACTGGCAATCGAGGGTACCGTAAGTATTGAAAATGTTACTTGATAATCGAGAATATGTTGGCGTTATCGTCTGTCAATTCTGGGAGACGGTGCGGAGACAGTTCGTGTCTATTTCCAACCTAACCTTCCTACAGTGATAATTTCGTTCAGAATACAGTAATTTGACTGAAATTTTCAATATTTTCTTTGTTTATCATCTATTTTTGATGAACTGTTATATTAAGAAAGGCCATCTTAACTAATGTATCTTTAACAAAAAGCCCTTTGGAGTCAATTATTAGTTGACGTAGGTCTGTTTTCATATTCCTGCTGTACGTGGATTCTACACAAGTTTTGTTTATTTTGTTGCCAGGAATCATATGTTAAAATTTATGAGGGACACTGTTACTGCTTTGTAAGCGTTCTTTATCCTGAACACCTGTAAGGGGAATATGTAGTAATGTCACTATTGGTTGCCATATAATTAATATGACACGAAAAAGTAATATGACTTTATACGTATGTCTAAAATCATAGTTTACGAATTTTGCATTAGACGATCGTGTGCGTATATCCTATAATAATAATTTTAAGAGAAAAAGAGAAATGGGGTTTAATGACCACTCGACACAAACTAGTTCATTTCGGGACTAACATATGGTTCAATTTTATTTCAATAATTCGCTTGCGCGTAGGGGGTTTTAGCAGTGGGAGGAAACCGAATGACCGGGAGAAAACTCATAAGGTTGGACAGGCGACCCTACTCCTTGTCAAGTGCAACCGGGGAATCGAAACCACGCCAGTTGATTCAATGATAGACCTTGTGATACAACGCACACGCGCTAACCATTCGGCCACCTAACTCCGCTAATAATAATAGAAATACCCACCGTTGTGGGACCAACGAGCGTCGAACCTATCGGACCACAAATAATTTCCGTGTCAAAATAACTAAGAACTGCATTTGTGCACTTACATTTATTTTACGCCTTGTGGAAACTTTTAACAAATGCTACAGATTGTGAGGTAAACAAGGGCCCATAAATAACATAATCTGGGACCAAATGAGACAAGCAATGTTTAAAAACGAGTTTAATCAACTAATTATAGTTAAACAGATGTAGAAGCAGCGGAAGGGTCTGCTGCCTTTGAAGCCGCTATCGCTGTGTTTTTTTCACAGACCATTTTTCTAGCTCCAAAAAAGGTTGTTATAACAGTACTGGTAACCTCTGATTCCAAAATGCAAGTCAAACCTGGAGTATAAACAATAAAAAAACTATAACATATAATTCATGTTCTACATACCTGGCAGTTGGAATTCGATATAAGAGTAGGCCGTAGTGCCGCTGTCCGGGCAAAATTTTCCTCATAGCACACACTGTATGGCGTATGCCCGTCTTCATTAGCCCAGGTTAGGAGCAGAAAAGTAGGACGTTAAACTCCATTTCATTTCATTTCATTTCGTTCTACATACCGGTCAGTTCTGTAATACTGTTGAAATTCAATAAGATCTGACATAGCACAACCTCGGCCAAACAAAAGTATGTAATGCCAAGGGATATAGATAGATAATCCATAGAATCTAAATCAGAATCGCCAAAAAATAGTCTACTGCAATGAATACTTTAGTTTTTTTGGGTTTTTTTTAAATAATATAGCTTTAAGTTACTAGGGCAATACCTGCATCAGGGTTTCCCGTGGTTTCAAGCTAACGAGATACAAATTATAACATATAGATATTCCTTCCGGTACTAACCAATATAAAAATACGTGTGCAGTTTTTCTACTCAGAACTTTCATACTACCTAGATCCAATCCAGAGAGACGATTAGTATTCTTGGGAGTGGGGACATTTGTGATTAACAATGTGCCTAGTGCAGTAAGAATGGATGTATTGTCTGTTATGGTCATTGTTCAATCTTCATCGAGGAATGACTAATAATCTCGAATTTCTAGTCTCCAATACAATTGTGAGAAAGGGGTCTTAAAAAGTCTGGTGCGATGGTGATCTTCTTCCAAACATAACATTATTTTCTCTTTCCAGCAACTGCAGAAGGTACACTACAAGGAGTATTACAAGTGTATATTTTATGTTAAAACGGCCATTATTGGGATACAATGACATAGATATGTTCTATGTTGAATTGATGATTTAAATCATATATTTCTTTACCTTCAGCACAGTCACATTCTGTAATGTATTTAGCTGAGCATCCTTGTAGATATTGACTTTTAGGCCTACATAGACTTGGTAATCCAGAAAAAAAATGGCGCGTACAGCACCCAGTATCACAATCAGAGTCTTTATGACATTGGCTGACAATAAGCGCCTAAAATGTATTAAACAAATACATAGGGCCGGTAAATTATTGAGATAATTAATTTTGTTAGCGAATCGATTCTTATAGGAAGGCTGTACTGATAATTACTTTTTTGTTTAATATCTTGTAATTTAATTATATTCTAATATGAATAAAATGAAATGAAGTGGGGTTTCACGTCCTACTGTCATGTACCAAAGTGAGCTAATGATGACAATTTTGCCTGGACAGCGGCGTTTCGGTATGCTCTTCGTTGAAGGGGTCGTTTACATTCACGCCAAGGTGTACACCAGGATCGAACTTGGTACCCCCTGGCTGTTGTACCAGTGTCTTAGTCACTGAGACACCGTGGCATCCTTGGTCTTATATAAAATATATAGATCTATGATCTGTTTATTATAAAAGCTCCCGTTTATTTTATTTTATGTTAGAGACTTTTGGCAAGCGGAATTTTTCCCATCCGTATCACGTATCCATATTGTATACGTTATACGTTGAATCAATGTAATTTTAGAGTTTTGGCATATTTTCGCGTCACGTACGTGTGCGTCGCTAAACTGATCTTAGTTCTATTACAAGCATAAATTAGGAGGTGAGGACGAACAAATAACGTAATTCGTTTCCCCCATGTTCGTAGATAGTTGATTCATTTGGGATACAGTGCCTATGAACTTTCGGGAGGTTTTAGTACACGCTATTATCAGAAACAAATTTCCCGAAGGGACGGAAGTCGCTCGACAGTCGCTGGGCTATGTAAAATCTTATTAAAAGTTTTTCGACTTCGATTCGGCAGCAATTTTTGGTTTCACTAATATATCATTTCAGAAAGTTTATACCCCTTTACCATACAATAAAATCATTTACAGATTTGCAAGGTCCCAACTCGATAAATTTAGCACGTAGACATACAGACAGGAAAAGTATGAAAATTCCGAGAAAATCCCATCAAAAATAATGATTAAATTCCAGTCTTTATCATGGTTAAAATCACATCAAATAAACACCTTTGTGTGCTAGGATACACATAGATTCATAAAAAGGCTGATACAGCATTTTTGCGTCTAAAAGTGCTGCCGTATCCGTGTGAGAAATGCACACACATTGATGTCACACTTAAAATCCATACGGATACGCGATAGGGACCAGGAATTTACGCTTGCCAAAAGTCTCTATTGGCGATACCCTATCTACGAGGGGTGATTGATAAGTAGTGAGTCTCACACAGAAAGAAACAAGAAATTAAAATCAAATGCATTTATTTCTCAACATAGTCCCCCATCAATGTAATACACTTTTGCAAGCATGGGGTGCAGAGCCTTTATTCCAGTTCTGTAGACGTCTTTGCCTTGGGTGTGTAGAAAATCATCCACAGCGGCAATGGCGTCATCGTCAGACGGGAAATGCCTACCGGAAAGACATTTCTTCAGAGCAGGAAACAGATAGAAGCCTGAGGGAGTTAAATCAAGAGAGTTGGGTGGATGCTGAAGAAGTTGAAAACCACAGTCATGGATTGCTGACATGACAACAGCTGATTTGTGCACCGGCGCATTGTCCTGGTGGAAAATCACACCTTTGGTCAGCTTTCCTCGTCTTTTGGTCTTAATTTCTTGCCTCAACTGCCTTATAAGTGCTGCATAGTATCTACCGTTAATTGTTTGACCCTTTTGGAGGTAATCCGCCATGAGAACACCCTCAGAATCCCAGAATACTGAGGCCATCACCTTTCCTGCCGATGAAACAGTCTTCGCCCTCTTTGGGGTCGGCGACGTCACATGTTTCCACTGTTTTGACTGTTCTTTTGTTTCTGGCTGAAAGTGGTGGACCCAAGTTTCATCCATAGTAACACTTTGTTTTAAAAAGCGGTCAGGATCGGTTTCAAATAAGGCTAGATTCTCTTCTGACATGATGTGTCATGAACGCTTTTGATCAGGCGTCAAAAGCTTTGGCATCCATCGTGCTGAAACCTTTGTCATTTCCAAAGTTTCAGTGATAATAGAATGCACTCTCTCCTGGCTAATACCAACTACCCCAGCTATGAATCGTTCAGTAACTCGCCGGTCATTTATTATCAGATCATGGATTTTTTGTACCATTTCAGGTATTGACACAGTTTTTGGTCGACCAGGGCGTGGTTCGTCTTCAATGCTGTCTCGGCCACGCTTGAATTCAGCTGACCACCATTTAATTGTGGCATATGAAGGAGCGTCACCTCCTAATGTCTCAACCATATCATCATGTATGACTTTCGGTGTTAGACCCTTTTTATACAGATACTTAATCACAGCTCTGTCTCCATATGGTCCATTTTCTGATAACAACAGACCCTACTTGATTGTTATGACCTTGTCACAACCAAACAGTTTAACCGAATGTGATGAAAGTTTGTGACAGAGCCCGGGGAACATAATAGTGCACGTGCAAAACTTGGTATCATTGTGTTGCACGGTTTTCCAATCGAGGCTCACTACTTATCAATCACCCCTCGTACGACAAAGGTCCGTTTGTTTTTCCATAAGTGCCCCAAGGTCCCCGGATAAAAAGTGTATCAGACATTTCTATAGAAAGGAGAGAGAGAGAGAGAGAGAGAGCGAGAGGGGGTAACTCCAATCGCCACAAACTATGTCATTTCGGGACTAACATATGGTTCAATTTTTTTTCAATAATTCGCTGCGACGTAGGGGTTTTTAGCAGTGGGAGGAAACTTGAGGTCCCGCAGAAAACCCACGAAGTTGGCCAGGCGACCCTACTCCTTGCCACGTACAATTAGGGAATCGAAACCACACCAGTTGATTTAACTACAGGCGTTCTGGTACAACGCGCACGCGCTGACAATTCGGCCATCCAACCCCCATATAGAAAGTAGAAAGTAAAAGCTAGTCACGGGACATATATGAAATGTGGAAGATAATACATTAGACATGGACTTTAATGAATTTTAAAATCCGAATACGATGTTACCTGGGTGGCTACGACAGTTAGTAAAACAAGAACAACGGCAGCTTGCATCCTGATTTCTTATGTGTCGTTGACAGACGGATTTTTTTCTGAGCTCTCTTGCTGATAAGACGAGAGTTTCAACGATAAGTCATATTTAGTCTCGAACATCTCGATCATTCCGTAATTCAATGCACATATTACGATTTACGCTGTCTGTTTACCATTCGTTCCGCTTGCCAACAGACACGGGGCTAACTGACCAACATTTTAATTCCTAAATCGATGATTTTAGTTGGAAAAACTAAGTATACTTCGAGAATTTTGAGTAATTATTCTGCTTCCATTTAAACATGTATTATGCAAGAGCTAAATCTGTCAATTGCATGTCTTTATTTAGGCCGGAAATGTTATCGAAATTATTAATTAGACATTAATTAATTATCCAGACCACAATCAACTCTCGATGTAACTCACTGCCTGTATATATATGTCCACCATTGTATTTTAAACATAAGATTTAACTATTTTATATGTTTGGAGAGAACATATATATAGGCCTTTGCCTGTTGTTCAATCCAATTCAGTTTATTGAATAAAATATTGTTTAAACTAACTCTCGATGCCATCGCTAGCCTGCGATATTTACTGGATTAGAATCATATCTGCTGCACAACGCTCATTGATAATTAAATTTAAAAACTGGATAATCGAGACTACGTTTTTATCGTACCGACTTTAGTAATGATGATCGAGGCTAGGCCAAAAATTCAATCTCTAAATTCTCCGTTCAGAGTTGATCTATTTGACTGAAATTTTCAGCAAATTCCCTTTACATTATCTAGTTTTTAGCTATTACAGTGAGAACTGACAGCTTTTTATCTAATCTTCCATAATATATCTTTAATAAAACCGAAAATGTTTATCTAGTCTTTGTGTGTATTAAATATGTAAAACGGATAAAAACCACATTACAAAATGGTATATTTTTTTTTAATATGGGGCCATTCAGGACAGAGATCTATTCTCAAAGTAGACAGTTCGCTGCGCAATCTACTACTATACTACTACTGTACAATGTGGGCATATAATATAAAACAATGTTGGAAATCAAACTCCACAATGTCTATAAATTTAATTCAGCTTTAAATATTGGATCGTTTGCAAATAATGAACGGAATTCAGTAAAGATAGTTTGGGAATAAAATTGGTTATAAAACGCAAAAACATGTCCAAGGTTCTAAAGCTAATTATCGGAACTTCGAACATCACACCTTTACCGAAAAATTTTCGATAGTTTTTGTACAGCTTTGATTCTGCCTTTCAAATTAGCATTTATTCAAGCTACACATCTGACACATTTTTCAAGTTTCGGTGAATATTCATGATTTGATGCGGATGTATCAGGAAGCAGACATACATGAATTAAAGAAATCACCGACTAAAATGACTCCGCAGTCTGTATATTCCTTTCTGGTGAAGAAAACAACCGAGATTATCAACAACCTTCAATATTTTGATCAGATGATTGTAACATGTTGGATTCTTTGTGGTTTTAAAGATCATCGAAATGTTTTTAAAAAATGTTATAGGCCGAATATGGCATAAATAAGTTAAGGAGAACAGCATTACTAGTCTGAGCCCAGATATAAATACAGGAGTTACTTCCCTTTCAACAAATACGTTATTAGTCACATGCGTCTCTGAAAACAGTTTTACTACATTGGAAATAAAAACGTTAACGGGTCTAGCAGTAAAAAATGAATTAGATTGATAATATCCCAAACACAGCTCGGAACAGAGCCATATTTAGGATTGGCTGAGATCCTTTAAAACGTATGGCATATGTTTAAGGACCGGTGAAAATTTGGTTGTAAGAACCGATTCGATAATTATTTTAGGCCCCATTACCATTGACATTAATCGAATGAAATACCAGCAGCTCACAAGAACACAGTTTTATTGTTCGAACAATGATTGTTTGAAAAAAAATGTCTTTCTGTCTTCTGGTGCTCAAATGTGTATCCACCCAATTAGGCATTTCTAGGTGTTAATGACAATATTTTATTGTTGATTGCATAAAAAGAAGACTAATACAAGACCCTTCTTCGAAACAAATCAGTGTCATCAACGATATCGATTGATTGAAACCGAATTTTATACATTTATGATATTCGGAATCGCGTTTTACTGCAACAAAACGGATACATTATTAGTATTTGTGCATTAATCTGGCAGATTCGATTCATTTTTAGAAATAACTAAATGTTCATTACGCACTATGATTTTATTCTCTATAGACTCCTTAATGCGCTGTATATTGTGCGTTTGTAAAGAATTGTTATGTTTGATTACGAATTTCCTTAAAAAAATATAATGAATAAATCGAATATTCTGCTCTTTCACAAGAACAAATATGTTCCATATTAACACATTCTTTGTTGTGGTGTTTAATTGATTTTGAGAACTCTGTTTTAAGTTATTAGTTTATGAGACAGTCTATTTAGCTTCTGAGACAACATCGTTTCACTGAAATAAACTTTGAATCCTGGGTCTATTCACTACATCATTACAAGTGAATGCTTATCACAGACTTACATCGCACCGATTCTATGACCAGATAACGTCTTGCGCATCCCTTCCTAGACTTATAGATTTGAGATATTCAATATTAAATTTCAGTATTAAAGCTTTTATCCCGGACAGTTATCCGTGTTGGACAATGTGAAAAAATGTTCATGGATTGACCGAAACTGGAGGATCTCCGTTACGATTGTTTGACAAACACTTAAGAAACCCGTCTTACCGGCAATCGTGAATTTTTCTTGTTAAAGAGGTCTTTTTACCTAGTGTTACTGGTATCTGTAGACACTAGCCTTCCTCCAGTAGTCTTCTTACTGATCGATCACTTCTTACCATCTGCCCAGTCCTTTAGACCAACTCATCGAATTCTTCGTTTCCTGGCATTCCTGAATTTATTGCTATAGTGCGTAACTGCAGTTGATACATTTGTTTCGGATTTGGTTGAAAAGTATAATTAGTTGATTCTTAAATATCCAATGCATATTCGTAGATAATAATTATTTCATTGAAAAACTTACATTGATTTCTTAAAGAAGTTTTAAATGGTATTGGAAGACGTTCTGTAGCAAATCATTGGAAAAAACAAACGATTTTTCCCACTCGCCTTATCGGAAATTCAGAAGCGACGACATTACAATATGGTGAACCTTATTGATCGCTTAGATTCTTTCATTTCATGAATCTAAGCATCCAAGTATTGAGCCGCATCTTAGAGAAATATCCTTTTCCTAAGCCAAGAGAAGAAAATGGTGATCAGGAAAGTTGAATGTATCCCACAAGGATCCCAAGTTTAGAACCAAGATTTCTGTTCGGAGCTGGCTTTTAATGGACCCTATTTGTTCTCAGTTGTGTTCATAAAACCACATAAACGTACCGTATAACAAGATGTGTTTTATGACCAGCTCATTCATGGAAGACGTTCATGTCGACGAATTCTACCTTGGCTTTTATTGATATTTTGATAATTATTGTTTAAAGTAATGCTGAAAAAGGGTGAGGCCAATTCGTGGTTATCTTTGTGACATGATATTAATATTGGTTGATTAATAATCAACGGATATACCAATGCAAAATCTAGATAACGTCAGGTACCTGCTCGGTAGTAGAAGAAACTGTTATTCTTCCCGCTTGAAATATACGTAAGTATAAGATTATTAACTGCCTGAGTGTTTTGTGTATTCATTTGTCAGTGGTATTTAAATATTGTGTTGATATGTGTCCCGGCTTGATTAGCTCAACAATAATAATTACTCTTTCTCACGGTTGATTTAATTATGCTAATATGAAAGATGCAAGTGTCACTAAATGCTCTAGAACTGTCTCACACTGGCTTGTTGTGTCACGATAAGGATCCATTGGCTTAAGGAACAACATTAACTCTATCATTTGTCTGATTTTAACGATTAAATACGATATTTAACGTTTCATTTACAAACGATGGTGGCAGCTGCCCATATATTATTATATTATTGTTAATTGTAACGATTTTTTTTTCTCTGCAAATATTCAGATTCGTTTACTAACATGCGTAGATGTGTTTGTGTATTGCTTGTGAAGTGGTTTAATATTTTGGGGAATAGAATTGGTTATGTTTGAGGTAATATTTACAGATTGATATCATATATATTTATCTAATTAGTTAACGGACTACGTGTATTATGTGAATATATAGTCTGGTAAATGAAGCGATATCAAAGTTGTAAAAATCAATAACTCGTTGTTCTAGTTGTGACGAAAACAGATTAGCCGTCATCCTAAACTCTGGCCTATATTAAATGGCTGAAAAGTTATTAATTCAAGGAGTTATGGTCAATAATTTACTTTTAATATGAATTTATGGGGGGTTTTGGTTTTTTTGGGGGAGTTTTGGTTTTTTATTATTATTTTCTCTTTTGGGGGAGGGAGTATCACTTATTGAAATTCATTCATTATCTATCTACATTCTTTATTTAACAAATAATTTCAAAATGTATTTTTAAAAAATCATATGAAACACCCAATAAATTGTCTTATATTCGTAATAATACTAAATGCCTGACCTTTGACCTAGAAAACTACAAATCAATACCAATGTAACAGCTACGGGAATATTAAGAAATATATATTATTATAATAATTAATTACATTTTGTTTTAAAGATTCTGTTGATTGGGTGGGGTTTTAATCTTTTTTAGAGAACATTTATCGTGTATACTGGATATTACATTATACTGCCATTAAAATTTCGAACATTACAATTACAGTATAATGTATTCTGTTTCACTACTCAATACCGCCATTATATTAATGTTTGTATATTTGGTTCTATAAGTATATTGTACATTAAAATATCAAAAGTTACACTTTACCATACTGTATATTACACTATACTAACATAATTACTCAAAACATTACACTTTACCTTCTCATAATGCATCATGTTTCATCACTATACTATACACAACACTATACGTTTATACTGCTGAAAACATTACACTTTACCGCCTCATAATGCATTCTGTTTCATCACTATACTGTATATGACACTATACGCCAATTACTACTGAAAACAATTGCACTTTACCGCCTCATAATATATCTTATTTTATCACTATACTGTATATGACACTATACGTCCATTACTACCGAAAACATTACACTTTACGGCCTCATAATGTATCTTGTTTCATCACTATACTGTATATTACACTATGCGTCCATTACTACTGAAATCATTAAACTTTACCGCCTCATAATGTATCTTGTTTCATCACTACACTATAATGTATATTATTACACTATACTGTATATGACACTATACTGCATGTTTCACTATACCACCGTTACTCAAAACATTACACTTTACCTTCTATCACTGTATGCTCTTTCATCACTATGCCATACTTATGAATATCTACCGTAATAACCTATGTGTATGTGTTTTGTGCGTTCTTTTAAAGGGGTCTTACCTTTCGCACCCTGTAAAATAAGTTACTTGAATATACCCAGTTGTTAAACCTTTTCAATGAACATAGTTTATGGAAGCAAAGCGATTTGACATAAGCAGCAATATTAAAAGATGACCTAAAATATGATAAAAGATTCCACGTATGGTGATTATAAAATCTCTACGTTTGTAGCTATTTTGGCGTGTCTACGATATGATCCTAGGTGGGAGTGGGCGTTAAACCCTAGGAACAAACGAACAGGCTGTTTTGAATAGCCTCGTATTTCACACAATTAGTTTTTTTTCTGCTATATTCTACTGTGCACTGGTTAATTGAGCATAATACATTTTGGCGTTACGATGTAATGTAGCTGCAATTATCATTATAAACTTTTATGTTAACATAAAGCACTGGTTAATCCAGGTTGATTTGCCCGGCAGTGTTTGAGTGGGATTATAGGGCGAATCAAATGAAACACTGCGGGGAGTATGTATTGCACTATGTGTACATTATTACTTAAAATATTTCATTTTATCTTCACAGAATCTAGTCTGTTTCATCACTAACTTACACCGCTATCTGTATCGATACCCACTTGAAATGAATTAAATATAGTTATTTGCTTTTCATTTTCATGCCGTTAAAGTTTACATCATAAATAACCATGTATTACTACTGCGGCACAACAGTACTGCAGTGCGGTATATATATAGTACATCCTTAGAAATACAGTACGTTACATTACTACTGTCAATATTACAATGGATTGATAACTCTAACGTTGTCAATACAGCGTGTAAGCTCACCACTGTCAACATTTTAATTTAGTATATAGTTTTGGCATTGTAATAGATAACTCTAGTTATAGATACAATATACCACTGGCACTAGTGTAATAGATTATATGTGACATCACCATTGGCAACATCTATATTATAACGTTAGTGTGTAACATTACCCGTGTCAGTTCTGTAATAGATAACTCCTCTATTTTTTAACATTACCACTGTCAATACTGTAATAGATTACACCTATATTATAACATTAGTATGCAACATTACCCCTGTGAACACTGTAATAAATTACAACAGACACTTTAACTTTGTTATATTGTACTGTAGATTCCAGCTTCGTTATACATGCACTATACTGTACTGTACACCACTGTCAACAATGAAAATGGGGGTTGGATGGCTGTATCATTAAGTCAACTGGCGTGGTTTCGAATCCCCGGTTGTACGTGACAAGGAGTAGTGTCGCCTGTCCTCCCACTGTTAAAGACCCCTACGCGCAAGCGAACTATTGAAATAAAATTTTTAAAAACATATGTTAGTACCGAAATGACCTAGTATAGGTACACGTACATTATACCTTCAGTATGTAATATTACCACGTCCAGTATTACACCAGATTTAATACATTTAACTAATTATAACTGTCAAATCTGTAATAGATTGCGCGTATGCTGTAACTTAGGTGTCCACCATACTACACCAGTGTTACACTAGACTAAATAATTCAAAATCATAAATATTTTATATCAGTTTAACACTGTCAACTTAATAGACAATGTCAGCTTTATACAATATATCACTGTAATAGTTGAATTTATTACCACCATTAGTACATTATATGATATTACCGCTATCGATAGTACAGTAGATTAATGACAGCAAACCAACGTCGTATGCTACTAGAATATAATACTTCATCCTTGGTATTCCCAGTGGTTTCATTCCGTTCTACTCCACTGACCCCTGGGTTAATCTGTGGGGAACATGGGGAACTAGAAAAAATTACTTCATCCTTGATATCCCCAGTGGTTTCATTCCGTTCTACTCCACTGACCCCTGGGTTAATCTGCGGGGAACACGTTTTCAAGTTATCCGCCCTTGATGATTGTGATATTTTTATCGATCAATCCCATAAATCGTTAATTTCAAAGGAAGTTGGCAAAGGGAGTTAGCCTAAATGAGAGAAGTCCAAATTATTCTAAATGGCTATTTATTAACAACAAATTATATAATATTATATTAATGAAGACTGGACGTTCATATATATATATATATATATATATATATATATATATATATATATATATATATATGTAGGTTAGAGAGTTTTATTGAGTATCGTTCGTTCGTTCCCGGAGTTTAACGTGCACAAGTTATTGTGAACCGAATTGCCAAGTATAAGTTCAATAATAATAAACATAACAGAAAGAAACATCCCAGACAAAGAACGAATTGTAATAATAATAACAAAAGTCAAAAATACAGATGTTATACACATTTATATCAGCGAAAGATACTAGAAATTTTGATAATACATGTACAATTAAATATTAATGAATTAGAAATGAAATGAAATGTTGTTTAACGTCCTACGGCCTACTCTTATATCGAATTCCAACTGCCAAGGGATCTTTTACTTGCACGCCAATGTGTACACGGGACCTCGGTTTTTCGTCCCATCCGAACGACTAGGCAGCTGTCCTTGTCAGGCCCTCCGTTCTGCATCACTGACAAGGGGAAACCACGCCGGAAAATCGAGATGAACTTTCTCGGCCAATGCAGGGATCGAACACCCGACCTCCAGGCTAGCGAGCCAGCACCTTATCCACTTAGCCACGTGATCCCCAAATGAATTAGAAATATATACATTATTACATAAATCATTCAGTAAATGGGCATGAATATGGTTATCTACCTTTATAAAAACGAAGGCGAAACGACTGATTTGTAAACTGTTTTTGTATTGGTTCGTAGACTTTAGCTACAATCTAAGCCAGGGCAGATAATTTGAAATCGTGGAACCCAGGGTATAGTGGAGTAGAACGGAATGAGAACACTGGGGATCCCGAGGAAGATATTAATTCGACGAACATTTTAAATACACTATGCTATTTAACCACTGTCGATGACTCGATACTGTAATAGTTTAAATTAGACTACCATTGTAAACACGACATGCTATGTTACCATTGTCGATACTGAAAGAGATTAATTAGACTTGCATTGCGGTGTGCAGTGTTACCACTGTCGATACTGCAATATATTAATTAGACTAACATTACAAACGCGTTATGTATAGTTACCACTGTCGATACTGGAATGGCTTAATGCGATTCACATTGCGGTATCAGTTGTTATTACATTCGATAGTTCAATGTTCGTTATAAATACAGTACGATGCAGTATCCCCCGACGAAAATGTATGTATCAGTGCAAGACAGTCAACGCCAAACATATACGAGGCAGGTGTAAAATACACGTGTTTTATTTTCAGAGAAAGCAAATGAACTGTGCTATCTAAATACCCTGTTTAGACTTCAGCATATATCGCAATGTTCATTGACGGGACAAATGCTTTATGTACTCACAAGGACTTGTTTTTGATTCAGCTAAGTGGGGACATTCTCTTGGTAGTAATTTAGAGGTTGAATTATTGGACTTGACAAGGCAATGAAGATGAATATAGTTCTGGTTCTATAAGGTGTTTATATGATGTACAAGGGGGCAAGTGTGAATATGTAAATCTATCAGTCCCGATGTTCATGGAATATCTCTCTTGATACTTGTAACTGACTCCACATTATCCTTCAAACACACAGTATCAGACGGCTTTCTTTTAATCTGTCTCTCCAATTCCTTTGGCGGCGATCCGGTGTCTTGAGATGTTTCACAACTTATTCAAACATCTTTGATTAATTTAGCAAGACTGGTTAGATAGTAAGGTTATGGGTCTGATGAGGCTGAAAGCTTTTGCCAATATATATCAGCGCCTTACTACTGAAGTGGACACCCGTTTAATCGGCTTGTCTGTAAAATGACTTAACAGTGGCTTCTGATTCGATTACATGTAGACAAATGTTTGTTTGACGAATCAGTAATTCCGATAAATAATAACATATTGTTCTATAAGGTATCGATTATTTGTTAACCAGGGTTTAAAGCTGTCGTGAAACTAGAATTCGCCTAGCCAGTTAAGACAGTCTTGTTAGATGGTAGACGGGGCCCACAAGCTTGTACAACTTAAGACCATGGATGTCGGTTTCCATTTTATTTTTAAAAAAGCCCATTCTTATATGCTTTTGAACGGTCCTAATTAGTCGCCACATTGTGTAGTATATTATAACTAGTTTTGTGGTATAAATAATATATTAAAAATTCGCATCCATTGAAATGTTTCCATCAAGTTCACGACCGAATTAAAGGGAAAAAAGAAACAATCTGAAAATGAAATGAAATTAAATGGGGTTTAAGGTCTTACTGTTCTGCTCCGACCTGGGAGAATGAAGACGGGCATAAGTCAATGTGTACACGGTACCTCGGTTTTTCGTCCCATCCGAACTAGACAGCTGTCCTTGTTATGCCCTTCGTCCTGCATCACTGACAAGGGGGGAACCACGCCGAAAAATCTCGATGAACTTTCTCGGCCAATGCAGGAATCGAACACCCGACCTGCAAGCTAGCGAGCCAGCGTCTTACCCACTTAGCCACCGCCCCCCACCACCACCCGAATTAAAGGAAGCAAGTCTTTCATCCATATCATCCACAGTCCCCGACATTACAAACACGACTTATTGGTCAATTTAAATCAACATTGATGGTGTTATCTTGCCGTAAAAAGATATCCAATATTTAAGACAAAATGAAAATTTTACAATTGGCACACAAATCGCGTGCAAGAGTGCTTTCGGACGCCATTTGTTATGAAGCGACAGACTCCACAGGAGAATTCTACCGATGTAGACTGGAATAACCAGACGCCAAAGACTGCCATTCAATTTGGACTCTTCCCGTGTTTTGCGGAACATAACTGATTTGAAATTAGAGTAAAAACAGAAACGACAGAATGTACATCAGTTTATATAATTCATATTACATAATTATTTGCGTTGCGACCCTTTTGTGTCAATTTCTAGGTGCCAAAGAATAGGGATTTAGCTACTTCAAGAATTAGTTATGCACGAAAAGAACGGTTTGAAGCATACCTATCTGGCACTACATATTTATGCAGTCGTAGTATGTCTTGAATTTTAATGTTACTCACTTTCTCAATGACCACCACTTACTCAGTTCCGTCAGGTTTGTTGTTTGTATTTGTCAATTCGAACTATGGTTAGTTTGTCTTGCAACCTTATGTTTGGTGGGTTTATCTCCGAATATCCGATTGAATTCACTATTCATGTAAGATATTGAGAGAATTGAATGTTTTAACGATAGAAAGAGTGACTGGTTATTGCCTGTAGGTTCAGTGAATATTACCATAGTGGTCAATAACTAAGTGAGCCATCATATCAAGATCGATGAAATATCATACACTAATTGTAAACACCATCTAGCAAATATTTACAATCGCATGGATGTCGGATACATATTGCTCCAGGGCGCGAATTTACCGTTATGAGCATATAGCGAAAAGGGTGATAAATTGGAAATATGAAATTCAGAGCAGATTTTTTGTATATAAAGACATAATTTGGGGTGGGGGCGTGGGTATTTTTGTTATATTATTATACAGCTGCATGTCAGTGGCTAATTTAAGTTAAAATTCGTCTAGGTCTTCTTTCAAATTTACAACTTTGTCTACTATGTAATGCAGATTCGAGGAGGTACTCGGCAGTAGACTCTGCCCCCATTTCATTCAGTTCATTTGGGTAAATCTCTGGTAGTTTACAATGTCCGTGTTTTATCTGTTTCTTTTACATGTTGGGTCTGTTTTATTATTGTAAACGTCTCAGTAGTTGCTTCTATTTTCTTATGATTTTTTTTTATCACGTCCTAGTCTGTGCAATAATGCTCACAGTAGAATTAATGGCGTCATTAGTTCTATCGTGATGGTACCTACGTAAAGGCCTAAACATGCTCGTTTAATGAAGGGAAGAGCTAAGTGTGTGTTATTTTCTGGGTCATTTTATTCAAAGATACTTATGGTAATTAAGGTAAAGGTCAATGGTAAAACCAAGTTTTGGTGTACTATATAACCCATGTTAAATCCACCGTACCCTAGTACCTCCTTATAAATAATAATACTAGATTAACATCTTATTATTCAATTAGTAACTGACAAATAATTAGAAGGGTATAATTAGAGATAATTACATACAGAATATATATATATATATATATATATATATATATATATATATATATATATAGACTAAGTCTGATTCTTAGACTTTCTATAGATCTAGATACTATAGAGGCACTAGTGTCTGATATTAAATCAGTATTTTCTTCATGCTTGAAAAGACAATATCATAGTGTTACGTCTTCTGGTTTGGTAATAGGTAAGTTTACAGGGTTGTTGTTTTTTTTTCGTTTTTGGTTGTTGTGTTCAGCTTTGTTTTTCTTTTCATTAATATACGCGTACTTGGACCGTTAACAATATCAGCAGCAGCTTGCGTAAAATATATTTATATTTATGTGTCTAGCTCGGTAGCTAGGGTGTTGAGTCTTATTCATTCAGTACACTATGAGGTTTCTTGCAATTTCCTCAGAGGTTTATTTGACTATATCTGTACTCTTAGCTGATTTGATTTGACCCCTTTTATGTCAAGTATAAGAAAATAGTTTCTTTCCACATTTTACTGCAGCGTGTGGGGCATTTCCCTTTGATTTAGAACGGAAAAAAAACTAACATGTCGGCTTGGGAGAAACATACGTTAGTTAAATCTATTTTATGCCAGGAATAAAAAGTGTTGGGATGAAACGGGCTGGATATCGCCAAGGATGAAACTAGATCAATACTGTTATAAACTAGAAATGTCTAAAAAGAATTCTAGTGAAATGAACCAGAAACGCAACAAGCAACTTTTATTCACAAAATTAAAACGCGTTTTCATCTACTTCTTTGAATGTTTTTTTCTATTTGGGGGTGTTTCTGGGTATCTTAATATCCAAATTGCTGTACAGGAAAGAGTAAGTGACAAGTGTTAGATTCATGGTGTAAAAGGAAATGAAATAAAATTGGATTTAACGTTCTACATCTTTGTACCAGCCGGGATAATGAAGACGGGCATACGAGGGAAATGAAATGAAATGGGGTTTAAGTTCTTTCTGTTCTGCTCCGATGGGCTAATGAAGAGACGGGCTTACGCCATACAGTGTGCTATGAGGGGATATTTTGCCCGGACAGCAGCGATTTGTCCTACTCTTATATCGAATTCCAACTTCCAAGGGATCTTTTACGTGACGCCTATGTGTACATGGGAGGATTAAAGAGAGCTGTCTTTGTTAGGTTCTCCGTCATGCACCACTGACAAGGGGGAAACCAAGCAGGAAAATCCCGATGAACTTTCTTGACCAGTACCGGGAGCTCTCGACCTCCGGGCTAGCGAGCCAGTGTATGTCTCACTTAGTCACAGTGGCCCCGGCATACGAGGGGCTGACGGAAAAGTTCAAGGCTCTTATTTAAAAGACCTGTACAAATTCGATGGTTTTCATTTATCTTCTTACACAGTTCTGTTCGAGGTGCACACACTTTTGTTGCCAACGATGTTGCAAGGCCTTGATGCTGGTCAGTAAGAGACTTTCTTCAGCTACCCTGATGGCGTCATTATTTCTAGGAAAATGACGACCAAGTAGTTCCTTTTTCATTTTTGGAAACAGGTGGAAGTCTGACATGGCAAAATCGGGACAAAAAATTATCAAAACGGCGCAGATAATCACGGGACGTCAGTAATCTTACACGTTTCTGATAGGCAGCTAAGAGCTTTTACATCCATCTTGCAGGAATTTTGTCATTCCTAACTCATTGGCGATAATGTGCTCAACCCTCTCATAAGATATGCCCACAACACGGACAATCGGCGATCATCCATCACCATGTTATGCACCCGGGTAATGTTTTCTTGAATGGTTGCTGTTGATGGCCTTCCAGAACGCTGGTCATCATCAAAGCGTTCTCTTACACGCTTAAATTAAGCAGTCCACTTCTGAACTATGGAAGGGATCACGGTGGCTAGGTGGGTGAGACGCTGGCTCGCTAGCCTGGAGGTCGGATGCTTTGGCCGAGAAAGTTCATCAAGATTTTCCGGCGTGGTTCTCCCTTGTCGGTGATGCAGGACGGAGGGCCTGACAAGGACAGCTGTCTAGTCGTTCGGATGGGACGAAAAACCGAGGTCCCGTGTACACATTGGCGTGCACGTAAAAGATCCCTTGACAGTTGGAATTCGATATAAGAGTAGGCCGTAGTGCCGCTGTCCGGGCATAATTTCCCTCATGGCACACTGTCTGGCGTATATCCGTCTTCATTAGCCCAGTTCGGAGCAGAACAGTAGGACGTTAAACCCCATTTCATTTCATTTCTGTACTGCGGCATCATCCTCTAAAGTGGAGACCATCTGTGTTTGGGTTTCGTCCTTTCAGTTGCGGGTACTTGGTGATTGCCCTATAGCCAGTTTCTGCAGTGATTTCAATGGGTAGGTTCACAAGATGGTATGGTACGAAGACAATAATTACACTACAGTTGCAGTTCTTATGGCTATGACCCATTCAATGATTGTACTTGTTGGTGGCTAAAGTTTGTTTCAATCCAATTGATCTATCCTTTTCAGGCTTAGAACTTTTCAGCCAGCTCTCGTATGTAAAAAAAAACAATTTCAATATCCACAGAAAATTATTTTACCTAGATTAGCGCACAGAAATATAATTCAAAATAAATGTTGTTAAGTTCTAGTTATTGTTTTTCGACACACTTTCTTTGATTTGTTTTGCAAACTTCGAAAAACTCAATTTTCAAAAAAAATCACTCGTTTCTTTATTGTGTGTTTGGAATACGAGACACATTCCACTCCACGTCCGTTGGAGAAACCTACAAGAAAGGTACACTATATATTATACCTTATAAAACCATGACTCTTTTATGTTCGCATGACTTGGGCTTCTGTTTGCCAATATAATATGGATTCCCCATGTTATTAAACTGTATGTCATTTTCATACTTCAGATCCTGTGCTCGCCGACAAGAGATAATTAAAGGCAAGGAATAAGATATTAGTTGATCCAGTAAAAAAGTTATTACATTGAACGGTATGTTGAAAAATCAACCTGGGAACAGTGTACGCTCTCATCATGCTTCGAATACTGATCTTTGCTTGGACCATAAACTTTATACAAGGTAAGAACGTAAACTCATTCTTTGGGGAATACTCGACTGATCTTTCCTGAATTGAATTAGCTCAATCCCTAAAATAGTAACAATCCAGTTAAAGGGGTGATTAGGGGCTATTACATGCGCCGACTGCATAAGAAACTATCCTAACCAACCTAGACAGCTGAAATACATTTGTTATGTATAATTACATCACGATTCTACCCACACCACCTCCGTTGTCGGGACTGGCAGAATTGTGACAGGAGTCACTCCATTACTATTCTGTCAATTCGGGACTGACAATCCAGTATGCCCCAAGATTCTCTATATGAACCTTATCTTATTACTTACTGTACACGTTTCGACGATAAATCACCAATTTTTTTAATTGTTTGCGAAAAATACCCGTTTTCCCTCATGCCATATAAACATGTATCACACGCTCACAATTTTCAATTATAGAATCGGCTTCAGGTGATGGTGTTATCCATTAAATCCAGCGGGTGGGGGTCTATTTAGAGGTTTAATCACAAGATCTGCCATTGAGTCAACTGGCGTGCTTTAGATTCCCCGTTTGTACGTGACAAGTAGTAGGGTCGCCTGTCCAACCTCGTGGGTTTTTTCTGGGTCCTCCAGTTTCCTCCCACTACTAAAGACCCCTACGCACAAGCGAATTATTGAAATAAGATAGAACTCTCTCTCTCTCTCCAAATCGATTCACTCTCGTATTTTATTTTCTTAATAAGCTTTACCTGCTCTGTATGCAATCATTTTCACACTTCAGTTTTAATCAAAAAAGAAAATGCGAATTTATTTCCAAGTAGAAATTGCTAAATCCATCAATCAACAGGTATATATGCTTGATGGCCGGAATAAAATGATCGAATATAAAGATATGAAAAAGTCATATTCAATAGTCACGACTTTTGAAAAAAAAAACAAGACTGTGATATCGTTAATATTAAATAAAGATGGTGCCATGTGGTGTCTCTTGTGATTATTGATCTTGAAATGAAATGAACAATCAGTTATTATATTGTGCTGGTCGACAATAAGGAGCTTATCGTATAGTTCTCACTGGGCGAGCGACAAGAGCGTAGTCTCCACGCGAGATTTGACGTTAATTGCCGTTAGCTTACTAATGAGGGCTTCAGACAATGTCATTGTTAGCCTTTAAGTCTTGGAATTAAATAGTTTGTATACAGAAAGATATGTCTGTAAGATGAAGTCGCCAAGATTAACTTTAACTTAATCTAGGCACGTTCAAACAAAGACGGTTCAATACTCTATACAGATAATCTAGTGTTAAGGTACTCATTGTGGTACTTAATCTTTAAATACAAAGTCTAGAGAGGTTAACATTATTTTGTCTGATTTCGTTTCGGGAAATATAATTAGAACTTCATATAAATATTAAACCTTTCTATACCAATTTATTTTGAAGGTCAATATTTATGTGACGCTTTCTTTTCATTTACATTTTTTACACACCTGCAAACAATGCTGTTGCACGCTAAGCAATACAATTACTGAGTAGCTGTCATTAATCGAGGAGTTATTATCCCTGTTGTAACATCGTGATGAATTTATAATACATACCCGGACAACAAAGTTGTTGGTTTGCAATACCTGGCAAGTGGCAATCTGTGTTTTCGAGAAAGAGGACCATACCATCTATAAAGTTTTAAACTTGCAATATCAATATTACATGCTCTGTGTTTTAAAGCCGCTGATTATTATTTCTCTAAAGAGAGAGAGAATGGAGTTTAACGTCCACTTGACTCAAACTAAGTCATTTCGGTACCCGGAGAAAACGCACAAGTTTGGACAGACGACCCTACTCCTTGTCAGCTATAAGCGCGGAATCGAAAATTCCCCACTTGACTCAATGACAGACCTTCTGATCCTGCGCGCACGCGTTAACCATTCAGCCACCCAACCGCCCCATGTCTCTAAAATGATATCAGTCTTATAATGAATAAACTATAACACATATATAGTTATAGAAAAACAGCGGTATTAGCTTCATAACGTTGAGAAATACTCTTCGAAGCGTCGCCCAAATAAATAGCTGTTTTTCCACGAGTATGTGTTATAGTTTATTGCTGTATCCAGTTACTAAATGCTTCTCGAAGATTTTAGTTTTATAATGGTTCAGTTCCTTTCTTCATTATTTACAAAGATATGATGAATTGAACGCTGTGGAAGCAGTCGTTAAAAACATCTACTTCATACACATCACCTATATAAGTGATTGGTATAATTCATTGATAAGCCGTTCACTAATCCGATTAAATCCAGATTATCTACCGTTGATGTGTTTTCTTGTAAATAATCAATCTGAGTACATGTTAGCGTGGATCAAGACGTGAATAAATAATTAATCTCCGAAAACTGTAAAGATAAACAGCGGCTTTTAATCACATATTGTTTGTCTGCGATATCCCACTCGGTGGAAACGAACGAACAAACGAATCACCGATCGTACCCAAATCCCTACATCGCGCATGACACTATGTAAGAGTATGTAAACCTTGTCAAATCACAACATTTAATATTGTCGATTGTCGTAGAGAATTTAATCTAGTCCCTTTACATACTTGATATGTGTGTATTCCAGTTGTCAAGCAATTGGTCTCCTGTTCCAGTCAACAGACAGATAAAAAACCATGATCTTTTCATGAAATTACTATTCGATTTTGTGTGTCTTCGTGTCGATTATTTCTAAAGACAAATGGCAAAGGGTCAAGATGGAGTCGTGGTAATTGGCATTTTGCTGAAAAGGAATACTAATTTCAGTGATGGCTTTACTTGATGGCCGTATTGCTTTTATTGTTTATTGCCTCTTCATTTTAGTTTCTAGGCAATCTCCCACATAAAACTCTACTTTCTCTAAAAAAAATTCAATATCATTAGAGGACTTTGTCTTATCAGTATACAGAGGATCTTCCTGGCGTAAGGTCAATATAGATTTAGCAAATAATAAAACAATATGTCTCTCAAAGATAAAAGAAATATACTAGGAATTTGGCAGAAACTGCTAATCTCTGTGAATCAAATTTTGAACATATTTAATTAACAAATTAAATAGAAAACAAGTATCACCGTTCGATGGACAAGGAACTGGCTATGACGACATCGTGGCCATCTTAGAATTGTGACTTCATCGAAAATCGAAGTCCGTCAATCGATTCGCATTTATCCAAGGAACAAACATGACAAATTTTATGTCGAATCGGCGGCCCCAAGGACAAATTGAGTAGCGTTTGGGGGCGGATAGGTCTAAATAATAAGGCCAACTGCATATTTCATCAAGATCACGAGGTTTAGGTTTAGAGCACGTGATTGTTAGGGTAAAGGTTAGGTCTTGGGTTAGGGTTAGCGCTAGCGCTAGCCTATTTACATCCCGTGTCATTTGATCAAATCTGCAGTTGGCCTTAATATTGAACCATAACCTTTGGGACCAGTTCCTAGTCAAAAAATGAAGCAATTAATTAGTATGAACTAACGAGAAGTAAATGTACTTAAAATATATAAACTGAATAGCATGGGAAGAGATGAACTATAACAATTTAAACCGATACTGGGTCAAATCGCAATCTAATTTTTAAAAGTTTGATTATCTTTGTTTTGCTTGTTTATTGAATTATTATATATCGTAAACTATACAAATTGTAAAGATGGTAATTTACAGTTGCCAGTGGTATAAAATTGAAAACATGACATTCGACTACAGTGCATAAAGAAGGTTATCATATTGCTTTGTTAATTGATACGATATGGAAATCACTTACTTTCTAATAATATAGGTTTATCATGTTTTAAATCTGCACGCGAGTTTTCGCCTATAATTCATCGAATTCCATCTGCACAGGGACAGACAATGGGGAAACCAGGCAGGAAAATACCAACAAGTTTCCTCGGCCAAAACCGGGATCCACCCCACCTTACTCACTGAGGTGCCATGATTGAAACTTGCCTAGCAAAGATATGGGTCTATATATATATAAACTTCGATAGATCTATATTTAGAAAAATAACTTGGATTGATGTTTATTTCTAAAACTACACCTGTAAAGGAATGGAATGAAATAGAACGGAATGGTATTTAGCTTCGCTAATTATGAGACTGCCATAATGGCCACGTGATAGCCGCGTGGCTAAGGTCTGTGGGTGTTGACGTGCTCGAGGTATGCCATGCTAATTTCACAGGTAGACCTGCTTAGTTAATAAGTGTTAGAATTTGATATGAGTTTGTGAGTGCGAATATATAACAAGAATATATAAAAATAACCACGTGTTAGTCTTAAAATAAGCTGGGTTTTTTTTTAGATTTTCGAGTTTTTACCATTGAATACACAAAATCTAATGTTTACCTGTATAATTAGTTTACACCCAATCATGTGATTAAAATAACGCGAAAAAAAAGGAATCGTCTACTCGACCCTACAGTTGTAATTGTTAATCTCTTATGCATGATGCATTTGTCAGGAATAATCCTATAATCATTTTACTCTCTGGCTACCTATAATATGTCATGTGTTTTTTACAAGATTTCAGGAAAAGTGTTAAAAAAAACGAACATATCGCACTAAAGTCAATTAATTACTCGGCGGTAGGTTGACATCTTAATCTTCAGCTATATCGTTTTAATTCTTTCAAAAGAGATTCTTATGTCACTGATCATAATCCCATGCTGCTGGTAACACGCGCTCGGTTTAAGCGTTCCTCTTGCTGCCATGGGAACAATAAACTACGAGGAAATGAACCTACGCATGCGCTATGTCCTCCACGCCAGAAGTACAACCTATGACTATACATGTATACATGGAGGATAGTGTGTTAACCTAGGTGGAAGAATATGCGATATGTCGTGTGGGATCCTGGAATTTATCTTTATTTTCACCCTGTGTCTTCTCAATGCTGTCGGGGGCCAGTTTTACGACGATCGAGGTAAACGTTTATATCTTTTATTAATCTCTGTTATAAAGCTATTTCTGTGCCTAATAACTCGTACGTAGGCTATATGTAAGCTTATATTGGCAAAATACAACGTGTTGCCACTTCTTTTCCCAAACCTTACCTTTTGTTGTTCCAGGCAATATAGAACAAGTTATAGTCTATTTTCTGTAAAATCCATACCAACCGACTGTCTAATAACTTACAGTGAACCCCTACTTACTGCTTGACTTATAGGTTCGTTTAATAAAAACACCTGGCTATTCTATACTTACCTGGGTATATACAAGTTTATATTATAATACATACAATATTGCTTATGATTATATTTAATAGTATATAACATAGTAATATTCTTATATATTGATATTAATTAACACACCTATTACATAGGGTCACATCAATGAAATTCATTAATACAGTACATAAACGTGAGAATAGACACCGTATTATCAAATGCTATATATAGGTACGTTATTTTTATTGCATATAACATAGTAATATTCTAGTATATAAACATTATATTAACACACGTATGTGCATGTGGTCACATTTAATTAATGAAATTCATTAATATAATACACGGAAAAGGTGAGAATAGACACCATATTATCAAATCCTATATTAGCTACATTAGTAACCGTTATTTTTATCGAATATAACATAGTAATGTTCTAATATATAAACATTATGCTAACACACCTATGTGCATATGGTCACATTTAATTAATGAAATTCATTAATACAATACATGAAAACGTGAGAATAGACACCATATTATCAAATCCTATATTAGCTACATTAGTAACCGTTATTTTTATAGTAATGTTCTAATATATAAACATTATGCTAACACACCTATGTGCATATGGTCACATTTAATTAATTAAATTCATTAAATAGATGGAAACGTGAGAATATACACCATTTTATCAAATCCTATATAGCTACATAAGTAAAATATATTTTTATCACATATTAGATAGTAATATTCTAATATATAAACATTATGTAACACACCTATGTGCTTGTGGTCACATTTAATTAATTTAATTCATTAAATAGATGGAAACGCAAGAATAGGCACCATATAATCTTATCATATGTAGCTACATAAGTAAAAGTTATTTTATTTTTGTAAGAATACCTTTCTCTGGTGTTAATTACAGGTTTCTATGCCAAGTAATTCGCGCTCTACTTTTTTCCCCAGGAATTGGTAGTTCATTCAAACATATCCATCAAGAGAAAGAATGTTTGGATATGATACATATAACTATATAGTAGAATTCTTTAACAAACTCTGACGTACGCGAGTCATATGCTAATTGATTTGACTGAAGCTGTTGATGCGCTTGTGTCAATCCCACATTTTTGTTCATTAAAGAAACGGAAGTAAAATAAGTGAAACAGTCTTAATGATCAACGTCGATGATTACATTTCAATCCAAAATGTTTACGTACGGTACTGGTATATTAATTGCAAGATCTGTTACCTCGCCAATAATCAGTTTAAATCATATCAGAAAGGTCACAAGCTGTTTAAGATAATCTATATTTTTTCAATGGTATTTAGTAATTGAACTGGGAATACAATACTCGAGAAGCCTAACCGAAACATCGCTCAGTAATACGATAATCTAATCTGATGATCTTAATCCCTTTCTTTGATAAACAACCTGTACTCCATTTAGAAAGCTAAACGGAGTTTTCTGATTTTTTAAAACTTAATAACCCACCCCACCTATTAGTCATATAAAAAAACAATACATATACGTGGAAACTCCTAAACGTTGTGGTACATGACAACATATTGAATCGCACGTACATGACACCTGTAGCGGTACGTAGAGGTCAAGGTCAATTCAGATTGTCTTAAACTTGATTACGGATAAGAATTTTACTTATTTATTTTTAAAACATATATCAAATGATGAAAACATGACGACTTTAGACTCACACATAGCAGAGCATTCAATAGACCGATAGTTTATTTATTAAAACAATAATTGGCTATAATTTAGCGTAAATTATCCTTCCGGTTGATCTCATTCATGGAATAATCTTTTAGACTGTAAGGAAATGATCCGATTCTGACCCATAATTATACATAACTAAATACACTGTCCGCCAATCACACCACCAACGTGGAATGGACATGATGTCATTGACCTTCCAACAAGGGACCCTAATTGCACTTATTGCACACAGAATGATATGGGAAGATATTTAATGATTTTTAGATCGATAGAGAACAAAATGACCTCCATATTGATATTTGAGAACACGTGGTTTAAAGTTTAGTTAATGGTGGTCGAGAAACAGAAGTTTAGATATATATGTATGTATGGTGTATGTATGGTGTATCTATATCGATTAATTACAACATCTGCTAACTTCAATCACTTACTTGCTTTCGAAAACACAACCGCTGTCTTTATTATTATACATTTCTTATACGCATGTACTTGTATCCATGCTATAATATATCATCTATTGTTCTGGTCACATTAATGACCGACATATTATATTAAAGGAGGCAAGTCTTTAACTCAATATCAACCATAGTCTTCGACTTAGCAAACAATTGGTCAATTTAAATCAACATTGATGTTGTTATCTTACCTTGAAAAGATGGGCTTCGGGTATCCAATATTTAAGACACAATAAAAACATTTATATTATATGCGTTGCGACCCATTTGTTCCATTTCTAGGTGCCGAAATATAGGTGTTTAGCTCCTTTACACTCAAACGCTGGGTGTTTCAAACTATTCTGTCATTTGTTACATAAACGCATGTTGATTTTATCAATTGTCTAATGGCAGAATGTTCAGCTCTATCTTCAGAGTTAAAGACCCGAGAATGGCAAGTTTAGCACAGACATGAAACAAATACGTTAAAGATGTTCAGATATTGTCAATTTTAAGAAACGTATAACGAAGCACTCGATTATTTAAGTATTTTATGGTGTTTGGGATGTGACAACATTAATGTGACTTTAGCTAATTGAGTTATGCATAGGTCAGATTTTAAATAGTATAAAACGGTTTTATTTAAAATGTAAGGCTTTGTAAATTAGCCGTTTTCATTAGCCCTGTGGAGCAGAAAATTAGGGCGTTAGACCCGATTTCATTTCATTTGTAAATCAAACATACTACTTTATATCCACCACTGAATTTAAGCGTATATCCAAGCAGTGCCTAAATACCCGTTCCTAATAATGGCCAGCTTTACCCCATAACTACAAAGTACTGTCTAGATAAAATACATCATCATTCCATTGTCTGTACACATATCGATTTTTGGTTTTTCTTGGTAGAGAATTAGAAAAATAGAATTCGCCAACACAAAGATAATAAATAAGATCAAAGAAAACCGTAAACTAATAAATCGATTAATGTCTTTTTCAATTCATTTACTAAAGACACCATCTGTAGGTACCATAATAAACGTCAATCTTGCGACCGCCCCCCCCCCTCCAGCGACACACCACTTGATAACGCTAGATGATCTCGTTCAGGTATTTTTCGGCGATACCACCCTATGTGGAAGCGGACATTTAGCACCGCAAAGGAACGAACGAGCGTTCAGAGAAAGATAGATTTAAACACGGACATATCGAAATCACTTGATGTTCACACTCGTCTATAGTAGGCTAATCTTTGTTTAAATCGAACCAATGTTTGCATTTATATGCAACACCTTGCATTCCTCCACTAGTAAATCGTTCATATCTTGGAAGATAAAAATATTTCGTTTCGGTTGTTTTATAGTGAAGATAAGTAAAACGAAATTTTGAACGAAAAGAATGAAACGAAATAGTATATTTGTTTTCATCCGATTTCAGTTTATCTCTGTTACAATTGAAAAAAAATGATTCTTAACGATAATGAATTAACCCATATGCACACCTGTAGTGCGGAAAGTTCATACATCACTGATATTGTTAAATATGAAACAGGCAATAAATAATTAAAGATACCTTCCAAAAATAGTTCAAGATTTTATTACTGTCTCGTTCTTTAATTGATTGTGAAAGAAAATGTCATGATCACCCTAGATATATTGAGTTCGTCGTTATAGACAGTAAGGTAAATCTTTAATATTGGATACTCACGGTGGTATATATTAAATCAAGTAGTATGAGGTGCAAATTAAAAGATCACAAAAGGAACATTCTTCTAAAAGTAGCTGTTCGTTAGATGTTTGGTTCCAATCGTTAGACAGTATCTGGATTTACGAGTAGTTCTTGAACTCCTGGTAATATTCATGTATTTGGTGCATCGCGAGAAAAAAAAACATCGATTGTATACTGATATCTAGCATACTTAAAGTAAGTTATTGGCGAAGGTGTGATGTCATGGATATGCCGTCTGCATGTTTACTTTAAGCATTGATATGTAGAATATACATTTTTCCTTAAAGATACATTATGGGACATTAGATAAAGAGTTGGCAGTTCTCACTATAATAGTTAAAACTAGATGATGTAAAGGGAATTTGCTGAAAATTTCAGTCAAATTGATCCACCCTGAACCGAGAATTTAGCGATTGATATTTCGGCTTAGCCTCGATTATCATTACTAAAGTCGGTACGATAAAAACATAGTCTCGATTATCCACTTCATGATTAAATCATGAATGAAAGTTGAGCAGCAAATCGGATCCTAATCCAGTAAATATCGTAGGCTAACGATGACATCGAGAGTTGATTATGGTCTGGATAAGTTAATGTCTAATTAATAATTTACATAACATTTCAGGCCTAAAGAAAGACATGAAATATGCAGATTTAGCTCTTGCATAATGTATGTTTAATGGTATTGTTTAATACCCGTTTCCAATTTTTTACCATTTACATATAAATAGAGTTGTTATAAAAATAAAACAAAACAAAATGTGTAAATAAAGTATAAAGTCGATAACTAACATGAAATAAAGAATGCAGTAAAATGGGGGTTTAACGTCCTAGTTTTCTGTATCATCCGGTCAATCGAAGACGGCCATGCGCCATGCTGTTTGCTATGAGGGGATTTTTCCCGAACAGTGGTGAAACGGCCTATTCTTATTTCGAATTCCAACTGTCAAGGGTTATTTTACGTGCATGCAAACGGGTATACGAGATCCGTGTCTTTGGTCTTACCCGAATGACTAGAGTGCCGCATGCATTAGTGGTTTGGTGTAGTCCCCAGAGTCTTCGTCGCGGCCTCATTAAACAAAAACTAAAATCTGGGAATCCCATTGCTGGCTGCAGGTGTTGGTCTTAACAATGATGACCAGTCTCACTGGAGCTGATGGGGGGGGGGGCGCACGGACCCCTCGCCCCCCCCCCTGGATCCGCACCTGGGGCGCTAAACCCCATCTCATTTGTTTAGTACACTTCCAGTGTTTTAAACGATATAGGACTCTGGTAAAACAATTGACCGAGGTTAAGCTGACATGGCATTTAAGCATTTAATTTCATTTGTACTTTGAAATAGATCTCGAATCAAGCTGTCAAATTCATTTCTAAATCCCTAGATTCAAGCAAATCAAATTTCATATGCAGTATGTATTTAGATATGGTGTTATGTCAAAGATCCTATTCAATCAAAATTTTCATGTTTGTAGAAATATATATTCAGACGAATGTGGTGTTTTTCGAGCTAAATGTGATTCAATGAAAATGATGAGCTATTCAATTCTTTATATAAAATCTGTAAGATATTTACTTTATTACTCGTCTGGTGGATCTTCATGAATAATATTCTATATATTAAATCACAGATCGATATTTGTATGTTACATTGACAGAATATGAAGACAAGTTAATCTTAGTCTAATGTAAACAATATATTCTAACACAGACATACAGTGTTAATATCAAATATACTTACACGTGGGACTATATAAATACATATGTTATTGTATGTTATTTCAATAACAAGATACAAACTTACATATATTTTATTATTTTTTTTATATAGATAGTGATTTGGTCAAACCTTTAACAAGTAATTTATGGGGATTTTTTGTGTACTGTTTAAGTAAAGTGCTAGTTTCTAATTTGATGCCTTCGATGTATTTTGCCTATTTTAGAAGGCGTAAGTGAATATGTTGCCCAACCAATTTTGCCTGTTTTAGATGATTTAACTAAATAAAATCATATTTATCGTTATGAACCCAATAAATGATTTCACTTGTCTACCATGTTCATATTTGTAATATCGCCCATCCAATTTTAGCCACGTGTATGATTTGTCTAAAAGTAAATGGAAATATCGTGTATTGACCCGACCGGTATATAATAGTCACAGACTGATAAATATACCTGTATCAGCTATAATAACTAGGTAGAATCTTATGAATAGTATAATTACTGATATTAGCTATTACTTTATTCAGATTATTAATCGTGTAATCTGTTCTTACTGATATTAGCTATTAAAACTAGCTATATAGATTACAAATAGTGTATTTTGTTCTTGACGTTATGATAATATAATCTGTTCTTACTGATATTAGCTATAATTTAATATAGATATTAAATAGTATCATGATATAAGCTATACTATTATTTGGATTATGAATAGTATATTTTGTTCTTAACTTCATGTAGATGAAATGAAATGGGGTTTAACGTCCTACTGTTCTGCTCCTAAACTGGGCTAATGAAGACGGGCATATGCCATACAGTGTGCTATCCAATTCCAACTGCTAAGGGATATTTTACGTGCACGCCAATATGTACACGGGATCTCGGTTTTTCGTCCCATCCGAACGACTAGACAGCTGTCCTTGTCAGGCCCTGCGTCCTGCATCACTGACAAGGGGAAACCACGCCGGAAAATCTGGATGAACTTTCTCGGCCAATGCAGGGATCGAACACCCGACCTCCAGGCTAGCGAGCCTGCGTCTTACCCACTTAGCCACGTGATCCCCCTTCATGTAGATTATAAATAGTATAATTAGTTCTTACTGATATTAGCTGTACATTTATGTTGTTTATAAATAACATAATTTGCTCTTACTACTACTATCTATGTTCTTACTAATAATAGCTATAACATTGTGTGAATTATTGATAGTATAATTTGGTCTTCCTACAACTTCTGGTGCTTTATAATAATAGTAGGTGGAGTATCTTACTGATGATAATAGCTATAATAGATTATAAATAGTATACTTTGTTTTTAAATGATATTTCTTATAATATTAGGGGAGCCACGGTGGGTAAGGACGCTGGCTGGAGGTCGCGGATTCGATCCCGGAGTTGGCCGAGAAAGTTCATCGGGATTTTCCGGCGTGGTTTCCTCTTGTCAGTGGTGCAGGACGGAGGGCCTGACAAGGAAAGCTGTCTATTCGTTGGGATAGGACGAACAACCGAGATCCCGTCTACACATTAGCGTGCAAATAAAAGATCCCCTGGCAGTTGGAATTTGATATATGAGTAAGCCGATGTCAGGGCATATTTTCCCCCATAGCACACTGTATAGCGTAAGCCCGTCCTCATTGGGCCAGTCGGAGAAGAACAGTAGGACGTAAAGCCCCATTTCATTTCATTTTCGTTATAATAGTGGGCAACATGTACACAGTAAAATGTGTAATCTATAACAATGTAGACTGTATACAATATCATTATTTGTCTTGCTGATATTAGCTATAATATTATGTAGATTATAAAAGATATTATCTGTTTTAATGAACTTAATTGTGATAATATATTGTAAACGGTATAATCTGTTTATTGATATTAGCTACAATTACTAGCTGTATTATATACAATATAATCTCTTCTTTATTAGCTAATATATCTACATAAAGTATTAACAGTATTGTTCGGTCTTGCTAATATTAACTATTCTGGATTATAAACAGCGTTATTCACTCTTACTAATATTAGCTATAATGTAACTAGCTGGATTATAAATAGTATAGCAGTGCAGGTAGTTCACAATGGAACAATTCTATCAATTCTGTCATCTGATTTTTGGCAAATGTTACTACCTTAGATTAGCGATTTATCCGAAGAAGGTACATCTACAGATTACTGTAATACTTAACATATATCAATATATCAGCTTTGATTGGAACATTAATTTATTACAGAGGCGGTAATTGGTAAATAGTACTGGACGATTTGATCAAACTACCCGTTACGCGTGTAGTATATTGACGTTACAAACGTCAGCCTTTGTTTTATAGCGTTGTTATTTGCATTGATTTACAAGGTGTGATAATCTATCAGCATTTAAATCTGGCTCACAGACAATGGTTAATTATTATATGAGATTCAAGATAAGAAACGAGGTATTCATTCGTGTGTTATTTTGAAATTTGTAATAAATATTCAGCTTGATATTGCGGTTGGAAGCTTAACGTTGCAAAATTGAAAGAAAACGTAGGCCGTGCGTCTAGGTTTTAAATGACGTACCGCCAAGCAATCAAATTATGGACTAGACATTCAAGGTCAGGTTTGTTCTTATTGGCATTAGTTATAATATTCTGTCGGTTATAAACAGGATTAATTTGTGATTACTGATATTAGCTCTGATAAATATAATATATATTATCGTAATTTGTTCTTATCGACTTTAGCTATAATTTATAGCTGGATTATAAATATTGTAATTTGTTGTTTTTTCACTGATACTAGCGATTATTATAGAATGAATATCTCGGAATTGGATATCTGTTAACAGATTCATCACAGAGGAATTAAATGTCAGAGGAAATTGTGGATAAAAGATAGAATGCCTTGTGAGAACTTTTGTTCATGAATTTTCCAATCTAATTAAAAGTAGATGCCATATACGATTTTTATATTGTATTGCAATGCTATCTAGTATTTGTAAGAATTGATCTGATTGGGTTTAGCCATCAGGTAAATGTATGACTGGTTGATATACACGTAGGCTATATGCTTTCACTGATTGACCATAGATCTGATACAAAGTAGGCTAGTGTGGTTAGATCTATTTGACAAGGCCAACTTCAACTATGGTCAAATATCACGAGATGTAAACAGAGCTAGCGCTAATCCCAACCCTAACCTAACCTAACCTAACCCTAACCCTGGACCTAACGCTTAGCCTAACCCTAACCTACAATCTCGCCAACATTTCAGCGACATAGACGAAAATTGAGTTGGCCTTAACAAATAGATCGAGCCAGACTGGTTGGTGTATAGTTTGGAAATCAGAATAAGATAAAGGAAACGAAATGTACTTGTAATCTAGTTTTTAATTATGTTGTCTGTTTTATATTGCTAATGAGATTTCTAACACTTTAGAGAGATAATTATATTACGAAAATTGATGTTGATAATTTTTCTCGTCGTCTAAATATGCTAATATCGTTTATAGAAACAACGTGTTACGATAAACATATTTAGTAGGAAAACACCAGTAATTGTCTTTAATCCAGTACATACTGGTAATTGTGTTAATTCTAACATAACAAACATCAAATAACAATGTCGATATACCTTAGCAATAACTGTATATTATAGTCTAGAGCATAGTCGATGATGCCAATTCTAACGGATTTTATTTTCTACACACCAAGTCACGAAATATTTCATCGGTTGTCATTTATATTGTTTATGAATAATCACGATGCTATATAATCCTAAATTGAAGCAAATAAGAATCATTAAGAATTTTTATAGACGTCTTCGTTTTATAAATTATCAGTTATTTATGTTGCGTGTTATGTGTTATATTCGTGTAATAATATACCAATAATAGATCCATTATAGATCACACGTAAATAAAACCCAGTCCAGATATGATCCGTTTATAATTCAGTCTGAGTGGTATGTGAATATATGCCTAGTCGTTATCGCAATATTGACGATTGGTTGATATGGCTGTGGGCTCTTTATTACAGATCTATTTTTATTAATCAGTTTGTTTTTATATTAGAATTTCCGTTCTATAGATAGCAATCACTATGGTATATATACACAAAACGACGGGTGTTAGGTTATATTATGTTCAATCGCACAGATTATTAATGCTTGCTGTAATGGACTATACTATAATGGAAACACCTGGTACCACTTTTAAAATGCCGCTTTTCCATTTAAGGGAGCACTTCCTTTTGCTCGCTGGTTTTGTTTCATCCGACTGCTGTTTCGTCGTTAAAAGTCAATAACCCATGCCTCTAATCATTTAGATATTAGTATGTCCAAAATATGCTTTGAAGCTTTATCTCATAATAAATTTGCAATATGATTGTCTATCATCGTTTATATATTGTTTGTTCAGACATTAGTATAGACGGCTGGTGCCATCTGTGTGCACGTCTGTGTATATTATGGTTATCAGATGTGCACTATTCATACTCTGAACGTCACCAGGTGATTGTATAGCCTCAATTATCCAGGAATGCCAACAGCAACTGCATCACCGCATGTTCCACCGCGTGAACTCGAAGTTATTGAATTATAATAAGTTAAGCTGTTTCTGTAAATTCAGGTTAATATTCAATCTAATAAATATTATGGTATACAATATGATAACATAAACTATTTTATTTGTTAAGCAATAGTAAGGTAAGGGCTTGTGATACAATACATTATGTGTGTAGTTGTGACATTTTGTGGTATAGTAGGTAGCGCACAAATGCCCCATTGATGAAAAAATTGCCCCAGTAGAAGCAGTACGGCAATACCGATTAAAATCAAGCGTTTGGGGATACTTTTTGGACAAGGAACTGGTTGGTCGCTAACTGCTACTCATCTTGTGCTTCTTATTCTTGGGGTGACGCTCCGAAAAAGTTGAAGACTCCGTCAATTCAAGTCCGATCGACATGAATATTGGCATGCCTGTTCTTTAAAAAATCGGCAACGATTTGGTGAATTAGATTTTTGAATTTCATCCAATAACATGGTCAGTTCCCGGTCCATAGTACGATCGTACTTAATAAGAGATTGAAAGCCGCATATTTAGGTAGATTTCACAGTTGTAACACAAAGCACGGGGTCTTCAGATTTTCAAGCACTGAATGCCAATGAGATTCAGAATGAGAAGTGAGATTATATAGTCTTTCTATGTTGAATTAAGGCATTTCGGCAAGATGTTGATTTCTAGCAACCAATTACAGCGTTGAGCATTTGATATCTTTATACGTTGGTCAATTTGTAACGTAACTAACTCAGATTCCTGTGTGTACTGTATAACACAGAAATTATGTATTATGTAGTTTCTCACACTTGTCCAGTTGTATGTGCTTTACGTGATCTCTCCAACCATCTTTGTTTATTATACAAGGGACTTGAATACAACGGTTCCATCGATCTCAAAGACCAAGCAATTCAAAGTCCATAAATACAAAAAAGCAAATTAGTGTAATAGATCGTTGAATTTATGCTTTCTATAAATTATTCGGCCTCAGCAAAACAGTTGAGTCCAATGAACTTTATGAGAAGACTAAATAGAAGTTTTCGATAACATGGATTAACCAGTCATCCGTTCTTGAACATCCACATCCGGCTCAATGAGCTATGAATGTCATGTCTTCAGTCAGAGACAGCGTTTGTGGATATAACAGATACGTGCGTAGCCTGCAATCGAAAAGAAAAAAAAAGGAATAAAATATAGAGATATATGTTCTCTAGCTTCAAGGACGGATAGTGGGTTCTTGTCCCCCGGGCGCGGGAAAGTTTTGGATAAACTGTAAATGATACTTTCTAGTCTAGAGTATATCCTGAGTACTAAACCCTCAACTGAAAACCATCATACATATAATATATCAAAGGAAAGTCTTGCCAATTCATCAAAAAATACGCAAATTCACGACCAGAAGGGCCCCCAAATCACGAGAGAACATTGACTTCTTTAGTGGCCCCCGAGGCTGCTATTTTCTTAGGCTCGTTCCCATTCCAACCCTGTCTTGGATTTGGCAACTAGAATTGATACCTTTTGTACAGTTTTTAACCTAAAACATTAGGTATTAAGACTCGAGTCAAATGGTACACATTCGAACTACCAAGTAACACACATTGTAACCCGAAGAATTTCTTGATTATCATTTAAAACACGTACTTAATTATCCGTTGTGTAAAGAAGAGTAAACAATGTGTACTCGTGTACGTGAACATGAGTAATAAAAAAACAATCGTGTAACTAATATAAAGAATTTGTTGGAGCTAAAAATTGGCAAAACTTATATATATATACCCGGGTTGATGTATTCAACAGTTTGTGTTTAAGTTAGATACACGTTATACACAAAAAAAACCTGCAGACAATAATAATAAAAAACGAAGCCCGAACTGTTTATTATGCAGCAAGCTAACTAAAAAAACATAATGTTCTAAATATTGTTTAAGATTTGAAATAAAAGATGGCAGATTGTCAGATCAAATACATGCCAGGGAGAATATAGGTAGTTCAGATGATTACACCAAAAAAAACCCCCAAAGGATCAGATAGCATTTACGCCTTAATACGTGTAATATATGAAATATTTTATCCCAGAGAATCTGTTTGATTTTTTACATGATTAAAGTTTGCTTTGCCCAACAGTAGTTTCACAAACGATATTTGGCCTTTTTGCTCGTGAATCTCCCGTTAGTCATTTAAAATTATTCCTTTATTCGTTTATTATTTTGTCCTGTTGAAACTGGAAAATATGCACCGATAGATATATGTCTGAGGCCGGTATAATTGCTACTTTTAGTAGTTCCGGTGATTAATTGGAATCTTAATAGACATCACAACACGTGAAGTGATTCCTCCTACCTTATTATAAACATCTGGTACCATGTTAGTGAGATGACATTGTGTATTCTATGTTGAAGGGAGTCACGGTGGCTCAGTGAGTAAGCCGCTAGCTCACAAACAGGAGGTCGGGGTTTGGATCTCGGCGTTGGCCGAGAAAATTCCCCGAGATTTTTCAGCGTGGTTTCCTGTTGTCAGTGGTGCATGAATTGACAGCATCTAGTGGTTCGGATGGGAGTAAATACTGAACCCTTGGCAGCTGGAATTCAAGATAAGAGTAGGCCATAGCGGTGCTGCCCGGGACCCCCCCCCCCCCCTCACCACCACAGCGCTCTGTTTGGCATATGTCCGTCTACGTGAACCCAGTTGGTTCAGAAAATTAGCAAGTTTAACCGATTTCTTTTTATTTTATATTGAGGATGCCCCTTCATTTTGTCAATTTAGTCTAATTCTTTCAGTGGATTTGGTTATCACAAAACTAGATAACGATCTAATAAAATAAAAAGGTATGTAGAGATAATGGGGTGACATAAAAGATGTTTTCTGGTTCAGCTAGTCAGTCAGAAATTACATTTACTATCAATTATATTGATTTGTAGTTTATTCTAAAATGAAATTCGCAAAAAGATTGTAGTTCAGTCGTAAATGAAAATACTTCATTGGGCGATTTGATGGAAAACAATTAAGTATCAAATGGTGAATATAACCCACGAAGCCGAAAGACAACCGAGTTAATTGGTCAACAATTGGTTGACGTGTTCTCTTTGTTGATGAAAGTGTAACGGTAAATATACACGAATCCTATAATAAGAACGATGTAGCGTGTGGGCGTTGACCACATGGTGAACATAATATTAATTGGCTGCAAATAAAATCGTATTATCACACCTGAAATGATATTTTGGTAACACAATCCGTGACAGTAATTCCTTCCTCAGTGTTTTAACAAATCGATAAGAGAATTGCCTATCAATTAAGAGAAATGAAATGAAATGAAATGGGGTTTAACGACCTCTATCAATTAAGAGCCACAGAATTTCCTTTTTGTTTTGGAAGCACACTTATCGGCCGTTTACCCTTTAATATGTACATACACTGACTATTAAATGAATATAAACTACCTTTACCTATCTACAATGTGATTTTCTCATTAACTCTTCTGCTCGTTTACAACAATTATAGTTAATGAGTTTAATAGCGCATGTGTTGCTAGTAGACGAATAGTGAAAACTGGTACAATATTCTCTACATATTGTAAATCAACCAACTTCACCAAAACACATTCATTAAATCGTTAAAATGGTGAATATGTTGAAGGTTTCAGTTACAACATTTAGCTACACCCATGTTGTTGTTTTTTTTTCTTCATATAAAACTGGCACTGAAAAGTGGTTTGCAAAATTGTAAATAGACAGACAGTAGTTCTCCGAATTGATGCCCACTGTGAAAGATTTTATAGTTCCTAGGGGTTGCTTACTTTCGTCATTAGGTTGAGAACAGGTGTACATATCTTATTTTATGTGTGTGTTTGTCGGTGTGATAAGGGAGAGAGAATTTCGGGACTAACACATGGTTCAACTTTATTTCAATAATTTGCTTGCGCGTCGGGGTCTTTAGCAGTGGGAGGACCCGGGGAAAACTGAGTAGGTTGGACAGGCGATCCTACTCCTTGTCACGTACAACCGGGGAATCGAAATCACGCCAGTTGACTCAATGAGAGATCTTATGCTACAGCGCGCACGGGCTAACCATTCGGCCATCCAACCCCCCAGGTGATTAGGAAGAAATGGGGTTTGACACCCAGTCGACACAGACTGGGTCATTTCGAGACTAAAAGTTTAATAGAAGTATGATTGTTACCCTTATACTCTGTTCTCCAGCAAAGCAGTAACAGACGTGTGTGTGTGGGCAAAAGTAACTCGAGGTTTTAGAAAAAGATCAATACATGAATAGGTTTTTTCGATATACCCTTTAATGTAAATCAAAACATTTTTCTAGTAACCAGATCACCAATTGAAGATCAATGGATTGTTTAACATTCAAGCTATTTAGGTTTTGTGGTTTCATTGATATCTATGATCTATAAACATAGCTTTATTTAATGCAAACTTCTGTTGGTTTCAAGGGCTTGGCCTATAATAACACATTATTCAAACCATGTGAAATATAAAGCAATATTGTTTATATGAAATAAGTGGATCAAAGGCATGAAAACACGTAAATTAATAAATAATCTCGAACAAGAAAGGCATTCTTTAAATACAACTCTAACGATAATCTTAAATATTATTAATAAATCTACTAGATATGAAATTATAATAACCAAATGCATATGGTTATCGTTAGTATTAAGATATATATAAAACCCTGAAGTGGAGGGGTGTGCTCTATTAATATATGTAAAATGGTGAGTGTTCCGTCCCGAATTGTTACAGTGGCGACGGTTCCTGGCATCCATTTCATGGGAGGGGGCGATACAATCAAAGTGTAAAATTAAAATTAATTTTGTTGTACTAGCTGTTCTATTAAAGGCTCAATACCACTCTTGTTGTAACTGAATAATATGTCCCAATCTTTATTCTTGTCAACAAATTGTACTATTTTACAATATTCCAATTAATTGATGATACAAATTTCATCTTAACACACCTAATTTAAAAAATTGGAAAAATTCAACTAAATGATTTGAAAAGCCTGACGTAAAGCGTTTCAAATTTGACTTGGATTTTAAAATATTTTTAAACCCTCTGGACAAGTAAAATAGGATTTAATGGATAATTTACACACCAGGTAGGACACTAACACATCTAGTACTTAGAATAAGGCTATTATTTTATTTTTTTGGAGCTGTCAAGCCAACAAGAGTGTTATTGTCCCTTTAAATTGAAAATAACATCATTTTTTTTCATCCGTTTTTACATATTTAAAATGTCTTCCTCCCTTTAACCCTATACTTGAGTCCAAGGTAAACAATCATGGTTGGACCTTGGAGATAATCAAACCTCTGCAAGCCACTAGATTGTTAATACATTTTGAAGGTAACTGAAAGTCGTATAAACGATTTCTGAAAGTCATCCTAGACATTTATAGAAGCCAACTGTTGCTATGAAAGATCGAAAGCAAAACAATAACAGGAATGTAAAGAACAGTGTTTCTGCCTTTTAACCATATCCAAATTCACCGTTTCCTTTTCCTCTTAATTACCACGTGCTCAATATAAACAATAAGTATTTTTACCTACATATCTAAGATTATGGTCTTTCTGGCATTAGGCCATGTTCAGCAAGACATAAGGCTGTCTTTAGTACTATTTTAACAAAAGGTTTAGAGTTAGAATAATAATCTCCATCGACACCAGTCAATCTAATCAGATATCGCACTTCTGAACCCTAGGAACGAGTTGTTACACCATTTTGACACACAATAAACTATATGATGAGAATGTGCGTTAGGCTAGGAATAGCATTGGTACCCATTGCCAGTGATTACATTATGATCTTGTAAAAGCATCTCATGTTGTGGGTCTAATCTAATCAGATTACACGATAGAAATAGATGGTGTGAATGAGACTCATGTTTTCTACTAAATTATATTATCCGTGCGATCACAAGCATATTTATTGATTCAAGAGCGATCCCGCTTATCCAAATGATACGTCATGTAAAGTCCTGTTAGATTAGTTACTCTTACCAGTATCGATACGTTATTAGTTATCTGTTAAAATCATTTATGAATTATTTCTCCAAAATAGGCGTAAACCCGAAAACATTCAGGTAGATCTCCTGCCTTTAGTCAAAGTGTCCAGAGGTTTCAGAAAGTTGTAGACCCGGGTAACAATTTTGCTAGCTAAAGATACTCCGAACCCACGCAAAATCAAGTTATTTGTTTTATGGGGTTTTTTACCCACCCACCCCCCCCCCTGATATCCAGTATCGATTTCCAAATATATATTACTCATTCATAAATGAAGTAGCATTTCAGATAATTTCCGGAGGTCCTCCAGCTGACAGAGGAACCAGTGTTGAACCTCCTAAAGTCCATGCCGCAATCTTGTCCTGGAAAATTGTGTTAAGTGAATTGTTATATGGGGATTAGTGTGGGACAATTCAAAGTTTAGATGCCTGATTCAGCATTATTCTCTTTCAAGATTATCGTATTCTTGATGGTGCTTCCTTCAAAATAGACATGTTGGGGTTCAGTCAGTTTCATTTTTCGAACCTGAAATAAAATTCTATATCTCTTCCGTATACGCGATCTTTCCATCAGTGACAAGAGATTAAATCACTAGAAAAGCGACCCACACGTCAATGGAATGATACAACCTACTAGGAACGAAATGGTTGTTTCAAAATTCAATATGTGCGAGTAACTAATCTGACCAGAAGTTCGACAGCTACTACTAGCGGCAAAATGTTCGTCTAATGTATTGTTGCAGGAGCATACAGTTTCTGCCCGTTCCTGTTTACTAGTAATTTGCTCTCTTCATACCCTTCAGCCCTCTAAGTTTTTCAACTTGTACTCGCAATCTAGTTATCACTATCTGAAGACTAATATATAGTAGCTATTAAATAGTCACTATCAAAATAACACGTGTATACTAATCTTAGTTGGTGGTATTTTTTCCCATCTTAATTGGCACACGAACAGTTTGGATTTTTTGACGGCAGAAACAAATTCTTTTAACCAAACACGATTTCTATATTGTGGTTAACGTATTTAAAGTAAATTCTGACACCTTTAGCAAGCCTTAGGTTTATATCTTTATTAACTGATATATGATTATTTGACGGAAACGTCAGATCTTAAATTAAATTTAATTAATTAGTGTGTATGTTTACTGCTTGTTTGGATCGAATTCTTTACTGCATTTAGATTGATTCATAGAGATATAATGTACTATAACAATAGATTATTATACGTAGATATCATGATTATTATTATATCTACGACTACTACTACTAGCTTGGGGTTAGCATCCGCTTCCATCTAGGTTCATATCGCAGACAAGATTCATTAAAAGGTTTCGGACACTTTAAATGGCGTGTTGTTGATTTATTAGGATACCACGTGTTGTCCAATCTTTATAATTAACAGATAAAGTTGGCGATAGTTGTTTTTAGTCTAATGGTTGGGTAGACATATTCTCTCAACAACAGTCGTGTATTTAATCACAACATTTTAACGAACTCAGCAACAACCTTCTCTTTCTAATGACCTTGTGAAAATATGTACTCATTCCTCCTACTTTAGCTAGTTTGTCTGAAATTCCTAATTTGTCAAATTGTGTGAATTTGAAAGCATGTCAGTTCCTTTACTGTACCGGGCCACTTTTGTAGTAATACCGGACGTCTTTGTTGTGTTTCCTTAATCGTGATGGTACATATAACTACAAGTTAGGTCGTTTCTACAACTTTATTATTAAAACCGCTTTGCATCACTGTTCCTCGTTCTCAGTAACCTGTATATAGCTTTTGATGGCTGCTCTGACAAACCGGGTGAGCTCTAATGAATTTCGCTCAACATCCTCTTTTATAACACCCTAATTTCTTTACATCATAGCCTGACCCTGGCGTTAATTCCCTTGGCGTTAATTCCCATACCCCAAAGACAGAGAGGGGGACATTACCTTATTTGGATTACCAAACACGTCATAAACAAGATAGTATTTGATGGATACTTTGACAATGGAAAGGACAAAACCACCTTTCCAAATATGAACATCCCCATACCCCAAAGACAGGGAGGGGGACATTACCTTATTTGGATTACCAAACACATGTCATGAACAAGATAGTATTTGAATCACCACCAGTCAACTACATTTGAATGCGTGATATAAAACAAAGTGTGACTCTAATATTTAGTTAATGATACAATATGGTTGCAAAGACCATATTAGCACATTTCTGGGTGTTAATAGTTTAGTTTAGATTACATTCGTTAAAGTCTTTATATTTGAACCTGCAAACAATTTTAGTATATGAATGACAATTATCGTATATTAATCTCAAATGACCACTCCATGCCAATTAACTGGTTATAATTAGATGGGCTGAAGAACAAAGGAACAACTATTTGGATGATCAATAATTATTTTAAAACTCCGAAATATGTTATTCTATTTCAAATACTGTTATTGAAATCTATTGAATCCATTTTGAACTGTATGGCTAGTATGAACAGCAATTGGGAGTATTAATATTTCCACAAATAAAGATATAAGCAAATAATTTCAATAAATTGTAGAAAAACATGTATTTAGTATCCATGCTTTTGACTGATTAGTTTCATTTTATTTGGCTGTTATATGTCTATAAAAACTAATATATTACTATTTAGATACTCTAATGTAGTTTTATGCCCCACCTATTACCAGGAACCAATGTTCCGTTAATAGATTGAAACCTCTCGTTCAAGGTGTAAAACATTATAAGCAGAAAATTACCTACCCTTCAGAACATGAAGACTTAGAGTATTAATAGGTGTCAGGTAGACTAAAAGACTTAATGTTTCAAAGGAGAATCGTATGAAGAAAGTATTTTCATGGCTTAAAAACAGATGTTTTCCCCATTTTTACTTCTTTCAGTATATTAATCTATTTAAAACAAAATAACTATAGGTTTTCACCGTATACTTAAAGAATGTACTTTTGATGTACGTGGGCGAATATAAAAGTTAATAATGGAAATACCTAACTGCGATTGGTAGCAATTTGTTCCAATATAATGGGAAAGTAGCATTAAAAAATATTTATCTTAACGAACTATTTCCTTTTGGTAAAGAACACATTTTTTTAACTTGTAACTAGATTAACTATTATTTATCTATTTGATTAACTAAGTAAATACAGTCCACTTAAGTCTATTACAAAGTAATTTTAAGTATATTCCTATTACATTGATTATGTATACCAATTAAGAGAACCCATTACTATCAACTAGAAGATAATTTCCTTTGGGTCCCTTGCTATGGTGGGTGTGTATACACACATAGATGGCCTGTACAGCTACATGGAATTGTGTTTGTAGACGCTTACCCGATAGATCAAATTGAATAAATATCTACTCATGTATTAATTATCTTGCTTAATCAACTAGTTAGTGTGGCATATTGATAACTGTTTTTCATCGTCGGTATGTTTACATATACAAAGCAACATGCAAGCTGCGCAGTGGGTTTCCAATCGACATTCCTAAGTAAATTCTGGTAATTTAAGGAATGTGTGGAATTATGCTTGTCCGACTATTAGAGTGGGTGGATTTCACAGAGGCAATTCGGTTAACCTAGTGACTGTCCCCGTACGTTGTCCCGACGGGTCCTAGTTTGGTAAAATTTACAATTATCCCTACTTGTGTCGTTTTTTTTAAAAAACATCATTTACATGTTCGATAGAATATGCAGAAACAGAGACTATAGACTGGACGTGTGTAATATTTGTATAAACATGTGATAGATTTGAAGTTCTTCATTTAAACTGAACGGAGGGTTGCTGCTGACCATTAACCCCCTTAACAAGGTAACCTCAGCGTCTCGGATTTGTTTATCTGTGAGTAGAGATGAGTGATTTATACAAGATAACTGGTATGATTTGCTCCCTGTAGAACACTTAATACCGCTGATTTTAAATCGTACAGACCAATGGTTAAAAATGCTAAGACAGAAATAAAATGAAATGGGGTTTAACGTCCTACTGGTCTACTCTGAATTTAGCTAATGAAGACGGGCATACGCCATACAGTGTGCTATGAAGGAAAGTTTGCCCGGACAGCGGCATTACGGCCAACTCTTATATCGAATTCCAACTGTCAAGGGATCTTTTACGTGCACGCCAATGTGTACATGGGACCTCGGTTTTTCGTACCATCCGAACGACTAGACAGTTGTGCTTGTCAGGCCCTCCGTCCTGCATCACTGACAAGGGGGAACCACGATGGTAAATCTGGATGAACTTTCTCGGCCAATGCAGAGATAGAACACCCGACCTCCAGGCTAACGAGCCAGCGTCTTACCCAGTTAGCCACCGTGATCCCCAAAAATCTTAAGACACATTCCAACATGACATGAAATAATAAATAGCATAACATACAGCGTATCTCCGATATAGATTCAAATGTAGTTTGCAGCAAGTTCGCAACAAGACAACTCACCTAATTTCCAACAATAAATAAGCTAGCGAGCCAGCGTCTTACCCACTTCGCCACCGTGACCCCCAAAAATGCTAAGACACATTCTAACATGACATGAAATAATAAATGGTATAAGGTACAGCGTATCTCCAATATAGATTCAAAGGTAGTTTATAGAAAGTTCGCAACAAGACAACTCACCTAATTTCCAACAATAAATAAGCATCTACAATCTTTGGTCAACACATAGGGGAGATTAAAAAGGAGAGGGGTATAATATAGGCTGTGCCTGTTCTCCAATCCCCATTCAGATTCCAGTCTGAATAAAATGTATTTAAAAAAAAAAGCAAAAGTAACTGCAATATATTATTTTTTAATGGAATTATGTTTTTCAATATTTTACAGGTGAAAACGAAGCACGACTTGTATATAATTTATTTGAAAGGACCGGTTATAATCCATTAATCCGCCCAGTAGAAAACGTCTCACAATCATTAATGGTGAACTTCTCATTAGCTCTTAGTCAGATTATTAATGTGGTAAGTTTGTACATTTTTCTCATTTAAGATCATCAGCCCTTAGTCAGATCATTGATGTTGTAAGTTTGTACTTCTTGCTCATGCATATCATTAACCCTTAGATAATTAATGTAGTAAGTTTATTGTTCATTCATGCATAACATTAGCCCTTAGTCATATTATTAATGTGGTAAGATTATATGTCTTTATGTTTTACTCATGCATAACATTAGCCCTTATTCAGATTATTAATGTGGTTTGTTTATACTTTTTGCTGAATCGTAACATAATAATAATATAAACCCCCAGTAATCAAGGTACTACATGTACATACAGTGACAGATGTGTGCATTCTGCAGAATGAACCTGTTAATCTGTTACGTTTTTCAACGGAATTCAGTAACTTTGTTATTCAAAGTCAAATACCGAAACGTCAACTGTTTTTACTGAAGGAATTCTGTCGACATTCCAAACGGATATATGCTTTACCATTGCAAAGAACAGCGTGGCATCAGTTATCAATTTTGGGTAAAGTCCCATAAATATCATATTTCATATCTCAAAAATTTCTCAACCGAAACATCTTTAGTATTGCATTGTATATGAAGCAGATGTGTAGATTCCCCGAGTGCTCCATATTATTCCTTAATGACTGCTTTGGGCCACTGTAGTGACTCTGCACTCTATAGCGATGTTGAAATGTGCTATAAAGCAACGGCGTTTAGCTGTTTTATTCATTAAGTCCAGTGTCTCAGTCAGATGCCTCCCTGAAATGTCCCCTCCCCCCCCCCCCCGCATTTGCTTAATACTGTCCACACCCCCGCGCCACCGCATTTCTTTAATACTGTCCAAACAAACAATAATTGTGAGCAACAGTCAATATGGAGCAACAACTGAACATCGAGATCATGGCAGTATATTAGAACAGGTCAAGCATTTGGACCTTATCAATACCAATTTTATGAGCACGTATAACTTTGTAAGTAAACATAATTTATCTTTATAAACTGCCTAAATGTAAGGCAGTATGTTAATAAATAGTTTTCTTGTCAACATCACTGGATTAATTGAATGGCAATTTCCTCCTTTCTTCCAGAATGAAAAAGATCAAGTAATGAAGACCAATGTGTGGTTACAAATTGTAAGTAACATTTATAAGAATAAATTAGGTATAATTAGGTCGGTTTGGTACAACTGAGACAACTGGGAATTTTGATGCAATATTTTGGACCTAAAGCTAAGAGGTGACAAGGAGTAGGGTCGCCTGTCCAGCCTCGTGGGTTTTCTCCGGGTCCTCCGGTTTCCTCCCACTGCTAAAGACCCCTACGCGCAAGCGAATTATTGAAATAAAATTGAACCATGTATTAGTCCCGAAATGATCTAGTTTGTGTCGAGTGGACGTTAAACCCAATTCTCTCTCTCTCTCTCTCAAGAAATTGATAGAATGTACACATGCACCTTGGGCTCCTTTAATTTATGTCTGCCTGGTAACTTCGGTTTCAGAAAACTAAATCAAAGTACCGATTCAGAAAGCAAAATCATGTAGTTCAGTGTCGTATTATGCTCGTAATTTTAGAAAACTAGATATCATTCCACACATAGGTACCAAGAATGGTTGCACGTTTGCTTAATATGATAACAACATTATAACGATCAATTTGCTTGAATGAATGAAATGAAATGAGGTTGATCTTCTTACTTTTCTGCCCCAACCGGTCTTGAATAAAAAAAAACATAACTGATGAAGGATTAGATATGAAGCGCACGATTCATTTGTTCCTGTCTAAATCGAAGACCCGTTTAGCGATAGTATTAAGGATATCCATTTTTATTATTGCGTGGAGACATCTTCTTCCTTTAATATCATCTGTATTTATTTATATTCAATTTTCTGTTATTTCATTCCTGTTTATAAACAAGGAGACATAAATGGCAGATTGATGTCTGCGTCTAAGCCAACAACACGAAGACAGAAATAATATAAATTACCTAATGTGGTATAAGCCCTGTACACACGATAGATTATATCGTATAAGGCCTGTACACACGGTGGCTAGTATTTATTGACGGTTAGCTAAACAGATCAATAAAAAATATATCCCAAACAAATTATAAAGGACTGAGAAATATATTTAATCATGCACGCGAGCTCTTAAGGAAACGTCGTTATTGGGGCGATGATTTTTAATATCGCAGGTACATTATTGCCTACAAGGTTTTCTCTTGCCGTTATCTGTAGCGTGTACTGGTCACGGCACACAAGAGTCTATCTCGTGGGCAGATAGGCCCTTCTGTCACCCACTAAAATCTCGACGGTTGTCGCAATGTCGCCCTTACTGCTTCTAGAACACCTGATACTGGTTCTCATGTAGATTATGTGGGTTTGATGTACTGGATGTGGTATTTAGCTTAGGCATTATATTCAGCACATAGCCGCTAGTGTGTGCTGGACCATGAAACATTAGTTTTTGCTGATCCTACTCCATTATTTTGTTTATTCTCATCTTGTTTTATATATTTTACAGTACTGGAACGACTACCAGTTGAAATGGAAACCAGAAGATTACGGAAATAAACGTACAATTCGAATCCGACCCGAGTCTTTATGGACGCCAGATATAGTATTATTTAATAAGTAAGCATTAGTCTCTCTCTCTATATATACGTGTTAAATATTCTGGTACAAACGAGCAACGTGGCTTCATCGACTATTTACGTCTCTTCATTCGTCATCCATGCTGTGACAAGCGGAGAATGAGGCATATTTTGATAAGTTTCTTATTAATAAACGAATGAATTGCATGGATATTGTATATTTTGTACATGAATACAAGTGCCAATCAAACATGAAGTGTTCAATCGAATGAAAGCCTTTATACGAGGTTGAAGGAGAATTATTATAGGTTTTTGTGGCCTGTAAAAACCTTCTGTAATCATTGCCGCGGCGCGATTTTGAAAAGAAATTTTTTAATATTTACTGGATTGCAGCCATATGAATCCCATTTTATCGAAAATCTGTATTCAGACCGACTATATCAATTTAGATTTAGTGCACAAACGCTGAATAACTAAACTAATTTTGTTATAGGAAATCTTTCGACATCATTTTTGATAGTGAGGACAAAATATTAAATGGGTTGTATTGAACGCCTTTGTCCACAATTTCAGTAAAATTAAATATTGATTATAACCTGTTCCAGTATAGGCTATTAATTTGTTTACTTTAAATAATCCAATGTAAGGTGACGTGTAATATCGGTTAATAAATGCTAAAAAATGGCCCATAAAATATATCCTTTAAAGACCAACCAGATACTAAACTTTAGTTCGGAATGGAATGTGGTTTTACGTCTCTTCAACTAATTGTTATTACATAGGAGATTTTACGTCCGCTTTCACCGAATTGATATCACAGACAACCTTCAACAAAATACTTCGGTCATTTTTATATCTAAGGTAACGTGTGCAGAGCATAATTGGGTTGGCGGGGAGGGGGCAACTGCGATTCTGCCTACTTTGCCGCACTGCGAAATTGCACACAGGGCACCGATCGACTGGACACATTTTCCCCAGCGTTAGTCCAGCAGTCTCCGCCGCTAGTATATTAGAACCTGACTTGACAAATCTTGAAGATTCTTTTCGAAGTCCTGACCTCCTGGTTCGTGAACCAGCGCCTTACTTATTGAATCACTGTGGTCCCAAGCTAGTATAATGGCATTATCACGCTCACCATTAAAATAAATCTCACTATTTTTTATGAATAAGCTTAGTCGCGCCTAATTATCAAAAATGCAGTTCTTAGAGTTGTTTCAAAACCACTAAAAAATATATGTCTCTAAACTTGAAAGTTAAACGTGTGCATCCCAGAAATGCATTTGCGGATTATTATTATTTTAATTTTTTTTTATTTTTGATACAATCTAATTTGAATATGCCGTTAAATCAATATATTTTTTAACAACCGGCAATGACACCTAATGTGGTCAAGTCTCTTTAGTTTGTCTAATAAAACACAAAATAAAACAAAATAAAACATCTCGGTGATTTCATACCAAAACAACCCAACTTGGCAATCTGGAATGCACCAGGTTCTTTCCTGATAGTTGAACTTATTATGTTGTTTTAATTAAAATTCACCGGAGACATCATATCTCTCTTCTCATGTTACCTTTATATGGCGTATGTCCGTCTTCATTAATCTGATATTAGTGGAGGAAAGTAGGACGTTAAACCACATTTCCTTTTCTTTATTATAACCAGAATTTGCGAGAGAAATCCGACAAACAATCCCAAATGTTGAATTTAAAAGTTATAAGCCAAAAGGGCGCATTCCCAGGTGGGGTTTACTTCGGTTGAGAATTTAGAAATTGGAAATTCAATTTTTTGTCAGCTTTTTTGGAGTTATCTAATTTTACCATTCTTTGTAAAATAACAAGAACATCAGTTAGAAGCTGAAAGGTCTCCATGGGGATGGAGGTTTTCTTTGGCCGAGAATTTAGAATTAGGGTTTTGTGAGTTTTCTAATTTAACCATTCTTTAAAAGATAACAAGAACAATAATTTAATGGCATAAAAATACCAACACATCGCTCCTTTAAGATAAAATCATTAATTGATCCTTCATGGCTTTGGCGCGTGAACGTTTAAATCCACGCCAAGAAAATAGAAACATATTGCAGTGACATAACAAAAACTTAGTTCTGGGCGAATTAATATCTCGGCCTATTACGTCATGGTTGTTGTGAAGTTTGCATCCAATTTGAATAAAGGTCCGCGAATCTATACCTATTTTAGGCAAGGAAAAAAACTTCACTGTAACAGTGTGGATTTATTTAAAAAGCTTTAAATCAAACAGGTCGGCGAGAAACTGATTACTGATATGTCAAAGTCTTATTGATTATTCCTCAACAATTTAACTTGTGTAATGTCCTAATAGGCTTCCCCGTCACACTATCAGCCACTGTTTTAAAGATTTTTGTATAATTATTCAATCTTACTTTCTAAATACTTGACTTCTATAATAAACACGATACATTAAGATCCATTTTGGTTCACCCTATCTATGCAATGTGACAAATATCTAGATTTAAATGGTTAGTTATTATATAAGGAAGTAATGATTTGTATTGAATAATTTCCCAACCGTCCTATTTACTTGAGTTTAAAAAATACAATTTCTGCACCAGTCATTATAACGATCATAGCTCACAAAACTAGTTAATTAGAAAGTATCTTTTTTAATGTTTATTTCACCATCAATAAAATGTTTCAATTGTTACTGGATCCCAAAGGCTGTACCGGTTAAGAGCATCGCGTCTAATTGTATAATGTTTACATTTACGAGTAAACAAGTCATATTCCCATATATATATATATATATATATATATATATATATATATATATTAACTAATGACTGAAAAGTCAACAAAGAACAATAATCAAGTCGCTTACATCATGAACAAGGAAGCTCCTCTGTATACACAGACGGGATTGTTAGTACTTTCTTCGATAAATGATATAAATTCCAGATAGCATAAGAAATGCTTCCATTTTGGGAAAACCGTCTTACTACAGTACCGCCCCTCCACCACCCCTTCAATCATCAATATGATTTGTATATAACAATATGATTTGTATTTGGAAGAGGTAAAATCATCGTCAGATTTGCTCAACATAGAAATTATGTCCATCTTTGTAAAAACGTCTTACCACAACGCCCTACCCACCCTAATCACCAATATGAATAGTATTTCGAATAGACGTAAGATCATGCTATCTCGTAATTTCTGAAGTTGGGTCCACAATGACCGCTTTATATAAATGAGTATTAACCCTAACCCTTTTAAGAGGGGTAAAGGTAAATTAGGGTTGGTATTCCCCAAAAAATACTCATTTATGGGAATGGATTCGGCAATCATCGGAAATGCCCGAACCTCTCCAATAAGCATCACCCAAGGTTATTAACCAATACGGGTGTTAACTCTACTTTTATTTTCTATTTTCAGTGCCGATGGTAACTATGAAGTTTCCTACAAATCGAACTGTGTAATATATAATTCAGGCGAAGTGAACTGGATTCCGCCAGCTATTTATCAAAGTTCGTGCACAATTGATGTCATGTATTTTCCGTTTGATCAACAAATTTGTCACATGAAATTCGGTTCATGGACGTTTCGCGGCGATTCTCTCAGGTATGTCTTCAAGGGTGGTCGCAATAAGCTGGATTTAACGGATTATTTGAAAAGTGGAACGTGGGATATCATAGATTGTCCAGGTGAAATTGTAAACGTAACGGACCTTTCTAGTGGCAAAATAGAACAGCAGATAATATTTAAATTCATTCTAAGAAGGAAGACATTGTTTTATACAGTTAATCTGATCATACCGTGTGTGTTAATATCCTTTGTGAGTGTTTGTGTGTTCGCGCTTCCTGCTGATGCTGGAGAAAAAATCACTCTTTGTATATCTATTCTTCTTGCGTTAGTTGTGTTCCTGCTCCTGATTTCGAAAATTTTACCGCCATCATTGAAAATCCCTTTAATTGCAAAATATTTATTATTCACGTTTATAATGAACATTATCGCCATTTTGAGTACTGTTATCATTATTAATCGAAACTATCGAACTCCTAGAACACATCGGATGCCTCAATGGATTAGGATTGTGTTTCTTAAATATATGCCAATGTTTTTATTAATGAAGAGACCTGACCACGATGAACGATGGCAGAAGAAGAACTTCTCGCCGCCGCCATCTTATCAACCCACTCCGGAAACGAGGCGGGTGAATCTCAATATGAGGTCGTCAGAACTCATGGAACTTACTGAAATGCATCATCCCCATTGCAGACTTAATACGAGAATGAACTCATTAGAAAGATCTACGAATGGGGAGGGAGGGAGTTCAGATAAATACATAAAAATGACACCCGAATTGTACAGAGCAACAGAGGCAGTTCGCTTTATTTATCAACATTTACGAACTGAAGAAGATTATGAAACGGTATGTAAATTGATACGGTATTTGTTCTCCCTCTTTTTTATTTGACATAAATATATAATTGGAAGTAATACTTATGCTAACTAAGATGCTGTGTGTACATTTATTTTGCCAGTTGCAATTCGAAGAAAGAATGAGACAACGGCCCTGCTCACAATGCACAACGTTGACAGTGTAAAACGACTGAAATAATAATAAAACCACTAAGGGTGCACTATTTAGGAAAATACTGTCTCATGATCACGTTTTCTAAGATTTTAATTTTTGTACCGAAGCATTCTTCCAGCATTTTTCATAGCTTTCTGCATTAAAATGTTAAAGTGAGTGCCGTCATGGTAGGGAATCAATCCTGACAAATTGTTTGAAATATGGGCTAAAATTAAATATACATCATGACACTTTGTTTGAAATATAGACATAGATTAGAACACGACCTACTGTGGAGATGCTTATATACATTTGATGTGTGTGGATGTTGGATACCTTAGCTTCTTTATTAATGAAATTGTTTGTAATGTATATACTCTATTCTTTTCTAGGTATTAGATGATTGGAAATATATGGCCCGTGTGTTAGATCGTCTTATGTTAGTAGTGTTTTTAACAGTAACCTTTGGAGGAACTATGGGCATTTTGCTTGATGCTCCTCATATACTGGAATATGTAGACCAAGATCAGATCATACAAGACATCATGAAACAGTTTAACGATGAATCTGTTGGTACCTGAACTGTTCTATATTTTACATTATGTTCTATTTTTAGGCGAATCTCACTCAAAATCAGCGGTACACGACAGTGCGTGATTGTACATAATGATTTGCCAATTAATTCTCATTGGCTAATTTATCGTGAATGTTTAAGGATCAGCTGGTCTGATGCCTGTTTATGATTGGTTAGTTTGTTTGATGGACAAGGTGGCGGGAAGTCATTTTTGCACGTCATAACTACGGTACGCACTTCAAGGAAACTTGTTCGGGTTTGTTGTGAGTTTTCTGAGTAGTGACATTTTAATTCAAATTGAAGAATAGATTTTAATGACTGCCTTTGTCATAAATACTAAACTTCCGTTTTCTATCTTTGTATGACTACCGGTATGTGTATATATATATATTACATGTATATACATACATGTAGATATGAATGAATATTTCTGACTTGTGACGTGTAAGAAAACCAAATTATTTTGGTCTTACAAATGACGTTCAAGTGGCGAAATGAACGTTTGTGAAATGAGCAATATACGATAAACATAAATGTCCCAGGTTTCCCGAAAATGATTCGGAACACACATAATTGTTATTTAGATATTTTTTAGAATTGACATTGTTATATGTTAAATCTGGTTATGTCCATATGCGTACAAGATACGACCTTTGACCTTATTCTCGAAATCTCAACTATCTCATTATAAAAGCCTACTTTCATATACAAAGACAGTATTGTTTTAAAAATGTTCCATGTTGCTGATCAGTTAAGCTGTACTGCCTATGGTACTTTTTATATAAGTATCGAAAACTTGTCCTCCTAACAGGAAATGAAATGAAATGGGGTTTAAAGTTCAAGCTCTGTGCTCCAGCCGGTCTTATAAAGACTGGCATACGCCATGTAGTTTGTTTTGAGAGAATTTTTGCCAAGACACAAGACAGGTGCGTTTCCGCTTACTCTTTATCGAGTTCAAAGTTTCATGGCTGGAGAATCTAGAATGCATCCTCCCGGCCAACGCCGTGCTCGAGTCCGTGAGCCAATGGGCCACCATCGCTTAACCTCCGAACAGGAATACGTATTATATTGATTCATAACAGAATGTATCCGATTCAGCTAGTCTTTTTCTAATAGAAACTGTTTGTCTCCGGGTATAGACTGCAGGATATAAATTTAATTGTAATATAAGTACCTACTTTCTAGGAAAGGAACAAGCACTTACGCCTCAAATCATAACATAAAGTCTCATTGCGTCAGTTTGGCGCAAAAGGAATCCCTTGCAAACGAAAATGATTGGAAAGATGAATCCGTTCATAATTTATTTACAAAATATGTTGATTCAAATTTCATCGATCTATGCTGCTCGCTATGTAATAAACCCGCCACCATTTTGTTGTTCGCGAACATAATTGATGGGCTCCAGGATGGGAGATTATGTAGTGGGCCACCTAACGTTGGTACTTTGATTTTGTCTTCTTTATTATATGTCAAATAATCAATCTGAGAACATATTAGCGTATATTAAGCTAATAATTGATATTTTAGCGACAAATACAAATCACGCAATGGGACTTTAATATAGACAAAGTTTTCGTGAATATGGTCAAAGGTTAGGTCTATTATTATTGTGTATAAAGAACTACGTAATATATATTATATTATATATCTTTTTGAAAAATGCTATTTTAACGATGATGTATAGATTGTAATTATTTCTTCTCATCAACTATTTGTATTATATCACATTGACATTGAAAACTGGAATTTTCCCCTTTTAACATAGAAATCCAAAAATAACTGTTTAAGTAGACAATATGCAATGTTATGTTAAAAGTTTTGATATTTGGATAAACAATGATATTATAGTTGATTTGTTGTTTGTGTTAATTTATTTCTGCATGACTGATTTGGGGATCTCCATTGTGATGAATAATCAACTTTGCTGAGACGGCGAACCATAAACAACTCGTCCCAAAAAATATGTTTTCAACTTGGTCCAAAATGAGAACTTGCAAATGGGTATATAGTGTATAGAAAATCCGTAGATATGTTTCATATAAAAAAAACATTGATCAAAAGGAGCAATTGTTAGCTCAGGGGTGAGTACGGCTCGGTATGGGTTGGTCATAGATCGTTCGACAGGGATAATTTGCTTCTGCTGAATGTATGCGCATTGGCGGCTTGTAAACTGATAAAACTCGGGAGGCTGTTGGTATAAAAAGAAAGGGCGTAACGAAAATGTTACCCAGCCAAATTACGGAATTTTGCGGGGGGGGGGGGGCGTAAAGCTCTGATCTCCTGAATAGCCCGTCATTGTATCATTGTGTCATTGATAAATTTTCCCATGCGCGGTGGAACAATTTTCTGGAAATTGCGCATTATAAGTATTTTCATGTATGTATGTATATCCTCGTCAGGTGATGGATATTGCAAAATCAGCTTAAAGGTGTATAATGTAAGTTTTAGATAAAGAGCTGGCCAATATCTAAGCCATCGGATCATCTAGGGAGTTGATTATGGACTTGCAATGTGAATAAATGTCCAGATAATAATTTACGTATCATTTGAAGTCAGAAAGGGACCTGCAATAAAAGTGAAATAAAATGAATGAAATGGGGTTTAACGTCCTACTGTTCTGGTACGACTGGGCTAATGAAGACGGGAATGCACCATACAGTGGGCAATGGGTGACATTTTGCCATGACAGCGGGCGCTATGGCCTACTCTTATATCAAATTCCAACTGCCAAGGGATCTTTGACCTGCAATAGGCAGATTCCCTTCTAGTAAAACTCATCTTTAATACATCTTTAACTATCAATTCTTAAATGGGCTGCTTTTGTATCTATATTTCTTTAAAGAACAAAACCTGTATAAATAATCCCAGTCAATGTTGATATTAATAAGCTCAACTGGGGATTCGTTACTACTAACAGCTTCAACTCTCTCATGATGTTTTATTTAATTAAAACAGGAATATTTTAAGTCAAGTGTTATCCTATCAATATTCGTAGCATTCTCATGAAAACTAAAATAGGTCTACCATAGAAATTTATTTTTATGAGTTTTACCGTCTTGTTTAATGAAGAATGGGTATGTACCATACGATATGTTATTCATCACATACAAATATAAAACCTTAAGGCTGGAAAGTCCCTAGGTTTTTTGTTGTACAATACCGCAATCTGCGCCATACCTAACCACAGCAGTCCATGATTTAAGGATCTTGGTTGTTTTCCTAACTGGGGGGTTGGATGGCTGAATGGTTAGCGTGCGCGCGCTGTATCATAAAGTCTGTTATTGAGTCGACTGGCGTGGTTTCGAATCCCCGGTTGTACGTGACAAGGAGTAGGGTCGTCTGTCCAACCTCGTGGGTTTTCTCCGGGTCCTCCGGTTTCCTCCCACTGCTAAAGACCCCTACGCGCAAACGAATTATTGAAATAAAATTAAACCATATGTTAGTCCCGAAATGACCTAGTTTGTGTCGAGTGGACGTTTAACCCCATTTCTCTCTCTCTCTCTGTTTTCCTAACTACCAATATGCACGTTTAACTAACATGTAAAGCGAAAGGAAAATCCGACTGATAACCCATTCCTTTACGGGGAATTACGGCCACAGCGCATAACTTTCTACATCACTACAGGGGACCGGAAGCAGCTATGGTGAAATGAAATGAAATGGGCTTTAACGTCCTACTGTTCTGCTCCGAACTGGGCTATTGAAGACGGACATACGCCATACAGTGTGCTATGAGGGAAATTTTGCCCGGACAGCGGCACTACCGCCTACTCTTATATCGAATTCCAACTGTCAAGGGATCTTTTACGTGCACCTAAATGTGTACATGGGACCTCGGTTTTTCGTCCAATCCGAATGACTAGACAGCTGTCCTTGTCAGGCCCTCCGTCCTGCATCACTGACAAGGGGGAACCACGCCGGAAAATCTGAATGAACTTTCTCGGCCAATGCAGGGATCGGACACCAGACCTTCAGGCTAGCGAGTCACCGTCTTACCCACTTAGCCACCGTGATCCCCAAGCAGCTATGGTGACGATTGATGTGACACGAAAGGTATTTTCTTCGATATCAGGTCAAGGGGAAAATAATAAACTCGCGCTTGCAATTACTTGGCCCAAAAAATAAGATCGGTCTGTCAGAAAATCTTGTGATCTTTTGGGGGGTTTGTATTATTTATTTCTTAGTATTTCTACCTTAATTACTAAGTTGAAAGTAATACTGAAGTTTCAGTGTTATAATTTTTGTAGAGAAAATCCCGCCAATTTGAGTTATTGGGCCTGGGAAATTAGACAGTTTAGTGCCGGCGATTTCGGTTAGAACATTTAAGGTCGTTCGGTTAACCAAAAACACTAGCATAACATATTATATAGCAACATGGCCACGTGACCATAGTTATTTCCAAGAATTCTAATGTGAATTATATACGAGTAGCGTGGTTAACTAGAAGACGTAGAACAATAACGACTTCTTCAATATCTCGTGTCTCTTGTTCAATTATCCCCCTTAGAACAATTGTCAAACATTCCCTCTGGAACTGATGAGAGGACATTGTCGGCATCATCTTCACACTTTAAACTAGTACGACATTAGCTGTAATTTTGTATAACTTTAACATGTGATGTTGTGTCGGGATGGGAGCTTACAATTTGGTCCGCAGTAACTATTCACTTGACCCCGACTATTACTGATAGGGATGAAATCGGGGCGATTAAATGAGGTCTATGCACTAACTTTTTAATTTCTGTAAATCATAATCAAAAAATAAAGGAATTTGAATTATATAGAGTTAAAAAAATAATCCACATTCAGCGTAAAAGGGAGCCACCCGGAGCGGAAAGTGCGTAAACGATGACAATTCTGCCTGGACTAGTTTCTATTATTACGTTCGATCTAAACAAAGAAGGTGTAACTATCAATATGATGGCTTTTACAGTTTGTTTCCCGAGATTGTACTTTATTCTTAAGCTGTTCAAATTTAGCATCTAGTCTAAATGCTAGGAGCGTTGTAACATAAGATCAAAGGATCTAATGGTAACGATGACTGTGAATTTTGAATTTTACTTTTTTATTTTAACAATACAGGAACAACCATTTAAAGTTATTTTAACAACCAATACAGCACACAGGACCATAAGATATCATATTGTGGCCATTACAGCCATCTTCCTAATTCACGTCTGCTTCCATGCCCTCGTTCTGTCTTGTAGAGGGGTCTCCGGTCTGTGGTCTCTAGATAAACTTGTCTGAGTTATGATGCTACCTGAGATCACCTATAATGGTCATGGTGTTATCAACAACCTTATTGGTTTGTAACAGCCATTCACAAGTTATAATACATATATTAGTAGCCTTCATTTAAAGGACAATCATGTAATACTATCTAATAATATTGACGCGATGTCTTACTAACCAACTTAATTATTAGATGTATGATACACCTGCCGACACCATTGTCTTACACCGTACCTATTTTAAAACAAAAAAAATATGAAACAGAATTAATCTTATTACAAATGTATATATATATATCTTTATTTCCTCAAATTCTGAAGATTTTCAAACATAATTACATAATAAATACATAATAAATAATAAATACATACATACGATTATAAATATAAAATATTCCAGATAAGATTGCAATTAAGCACAAATAAGTTAAACATGTTTTAATAATGTATTCAAATTATAAATTTGAATCACAAAAAATACTGGTCATTTTTTAAAGGAGACAATCTAACCATCCGTAAAGCACCGAATACAAAGTGTAAAATACATTTCTGAACAAGAAGATATGCGTCTGGTTTAAGTATCGTTTTGTATCGATCAGGACTGAAAATGTTATTTTAATTTAGATGTTACTTCGGTGTATAATGGGGATCACGGTGGCTAAGTGGGTAAGGCGCTGGCTCGCTAGCCTGGAGGTCGGGTGTTCGATCCCTGCATTGGCCGAGAAAGTTCATCCAGATTTTCCGGCGTGGTTCCCCCTTGTCAGTGATGCAGGACGGAGGGCCTGACAAGGACAGCTGTCTAGTCATTCGGATGAGACGAAAAACCGAGGTCCCGTGTACACATTGGCGTGCACGTAAAAAATCCCTTGACAGTTGGAATTCGATATAAGAGTAGGCCGTAGTGCCGCTGTCCGGGCAAAATTACCCTCATAGCACACTGTATGGCGTATGCCCGTCTTCATTAGCCCAGTTCGGAGCAAAACAGTAGGACGTTAAACCCCATTTCATTTCATTTCATTTCGGTGTATAATAAATCCACAATGATCATCTACGTACTACTTAATTTAAAATTCGGGTACAAAACGACTTTGTTTTAGTAATTTAGATATGCCGAAAATTACCCTGATTTATTGTTAACAAGTATCCTGTACGAGAACGGCTTCTTCCACATTACACGTCTTTAAACGATTAAATACTCGTATGTACGATTTACTTTGGAGGTCCATATATCGTCCACACAGAATCAACATGTTGAAACTATATTAACATTAACTGATTTATTCTGCAAGAAAGATCAACAATTAACCGCTTTCTTTGATATACAGTACTAACCGACCTACATGAACAAATGTACTTTAAGTTAAAAGATACAGAAATTGATCAGCAAACACTAAAATGCAACTTTCCTCATTTCTCGCTAGCTATTAGTGGACTCACTAGCCATGTGATATATCTATATTAACCGCGTTCAATCGGTCGAAAACGTGAAACATTATTCTTAATTAAGCTTGGCCTTGATGAATAGCTAGTAATCAGCCATTGATCTTACTCTAATTAACCATATTCACGTTGACCACCAACATTTCTGATGAGTTTTACCATATGTTAGAGACACGGGCGAGTCATGACATCAAACTGCAAATCAGAAGCATGCATTAAGTTAATGGACATTAAATCTCACCTCAACCCACATTAACGGCAAATAAAACTGGTAAATAGCACGTGTTCGATTCAACAGCTTTAATAAATTGGCATCAAAAAGCATCAAGTATAAATACAAATTACAATTCTTCAACCCTTTTAATATTTTTTTAATATTTGAATAAAGTGATTAATTTCGTTAGGATTTAAAGACCCAAATGAAATAGTTGGTGTAGGTCCGGTAAGAGCGTTTAATCGACCATTGACTGGTACAGGCTAACTCATGGGACAGATCAGTGTTAACTAAATTCTGATTCACGATACATAATTCAATGCCTTAATATCGTTAACGAATTCCATAATGGATTCTATAAATTTTTCGATTGCTTGTAACCATGTACATGTAACTTTGTCTTGTAGAGTCTGCTACCACCGATCTAGATGTATTTCTTTTTAATTACGGACACACAGAAATCCTTGACTTTGATTTATTATTAAACATATTATTATAATATGGTCTATCATATTTAAACAAAACAAAAACACGAATGACTAATTGCATTGATGCGGCAGTAGTTTATTCTTCCATGATTGAATATTTTATCGCCAAAATTAGATTTTTATCGCAATTGGCGGAAATGGCGATCGAAAGCTTGAACGCTGCCTCCATCTTTCAAAATCATGGCCAATATATTTCTTGTTTCGTAGATCGTTTCTAGTATAAATTCAACTATCATTTATCTATAGGCATAGCGCATCGATTTCACAGTTTGTTTGGAGCCAATATCGCATTTATTTCCCTGAAACTCTTTTTAATAACTAGGTAGCCGTTTAAATCTATATTTATTGTTTCGTAGATCATTTTAAAATTTAAATTCAACTATGAGTCATCTGTTGAAAAGGCGCATCGATTTCAGAATTTGAAAGCCAATTTCGCATTTCTTTTCCAGAAACCCTTTCTAATTAAAGGGTGACGGCGGTGTAATCATAATATTATTATATTTGGCTGCTACAGTATTTTCAGTGGGTGCACATGCAGACAATAAACAAGAGATTGTTCTCAACTGTAACTAATTGCAGTGTAAATACGATACGATATATTTTATACAGAATATGCATATCAAATGAAACTTGTTCAGTTTAAGCCTTTCAGTTAAAGTCATACATTCCACTAAGAGTTCCCCCAATTTTAATGTTTTGTTTTTAGAATGATCTAAGACCATACTAGTTTGGAACATTTAGTCTTATAATTTGTGGTACAATGACATGTATCTTATTTAAAAAGGCATCACGTGGCTAAGTGGGTAAGACGCTGGCTCGCTAGCTTGGAGGTCGGGTGTTCGATCCCTGCATTGGTTCCCCCTTGTCAGTGATGCAGGACGGATGAGACGAAAAACCGAAGTCCCGTGTATACATTAGAATGCACGTAAAAGATCCCTTGGCAGTTGGAATTCGATATAAGAGTAGGCGATAGTGCCGCTGCCCGGGCAAAATTTCCCTCATAGCACACTGTATGGCATATGCCCGTCTTCATTAGCCCAGCATAGGAGCAGAACAGTAGGACGTTAAACCCCATTTCATTTTCATTTCATTTCTTATTTAAAAAGTTGTCTAAATCTTAAAATAAATTATAGCCATTGAAACGCATTTTCGGATAATTCCAGTATTATTATTATTTTACCCAACATTTATAGGTGGCGCCGACTTGTTTATATCGTCCGTACAGAATGTCGAATGTTGCCATATCTTTGTAAAAACTAAACAGAATTGAAACCTTTTGGACTGATATTCGTTTTAGGGATTAGACTTTCACACCATTGTAAGTTGCGAGGGATTCAGCACTCTCCAAATGATGATTAGCAGCTTTTAACATTCCGAGAGTAATGTATCTTTAAATTCCTACGGGAACACCTGCGTTGATGTGGTTGGTCTTTGGTATAATTCCAGCATGATCATAAAATCAGTGTAATACATCTTGTAGTTAGGTGTATCAATTGAGTGCTTCCTCTGACAGTCTTGTATAACGCGAAATTGTAAACTATTCTAAGTAGAACAAGCCCAAGTTTTATAGTATCTTGTCTTGCACTTAAAATTTCACAGTACGTGGGTATTAAACGTCTGAATAAATTGAAGCAGTCAATGAATCAGTCTCCTACGAGCTCTGCTTCGAAGTCAACCCAAGATCTTTGGCTTCCATATATGATTACTGAAGATTCGGTCAAGCGAAAAATCAAATTTTCATCGTCTAACGGCAAACGGCCTCGTTGTCCGTGTCGCTTGTTAGCGTTTGCCTCACTAAACATATAAATAATGGCCACACTTGATGTTGTAGATTTATAGAGATACTCTAATGAATTGAATGGTTATAGTTTGCGATTGCCTACATGTAGTAACAATGTTGTGTATAAAACCCAATAAGCCTTGTACTTAAGACACATAATTTACATTATGACCCGGCTGGCCTCTTGGCTTGGCTAATTTTATGAATTAGGTAATTAGGTTAGGTGAAATCTCGCCATTGATTGATCTGTTGAGAGAATGGGCTTTCTTCAAAAGCTGTAAAAGTTATTTGTGCTCTACGTCACCAGATTTGCATGAAAATAGATGGGTTTAAGATCAGTGTGCAGATTTATCGTCCAGACAATTTCTAATATATGAATGTTTTTCATTATTTTGTTTGTACAAAATTAGATATGTTATTCGTGACCTTGATGAAAATAGAATAATTACGACAGGTATCGAACAGCTAAAACTCTTTAGGGTTAACTTCCATTCAACACAAACTAGGCCATTTCTTGACTAGCATAATATGGTATGCCTTTTATTTCAATAACTCGCTTGCTTGTAGTGCGAGAAAACTAGAGGACCCGGAGAAAACCCACGAGGTTAGACAGTCGATCACACACTTTGTCAAATATTAGTGTTTGGTCTAAACCACCCCACTTGACTCTATGACAGATCTTATGGTCTAAAGCGCATATATTAGACCACTCGAGGCGCCACGGCTAAAGAAATGGCGACATTTATTAATATCAGAACAAAAAATTTGATTTACCAATTATTTTCAAAAGTTCTTGTCGGATACGTATCTATTTCATGTAAAACCTATCTTATACCAACCGATAACTGATTGTTACCGTTGTTTGCCTGTCTTATCTCTCTGTAATAGTGTTTTCCAACATCCCTGTATGTAACTGTTTATTAATAATACAAAACTTTGATTTAGTGTGTGGTTTAATATTTGTGTATTTCCTTCTTTACTTAAACATACATTATACAAGAGCTAACTCTGCCTATTGTAGGTATTTCTTTAGACCTGGGCGGGTTGGATGGCCGAAGGGTTAGCACGTGCTAACCATAATTAACTCTCGGTGCTATCTTATGTGTCCGACTTTCATTGGATTTGAATCCGATCTGCTGTTCAACGCCCACTGATGATTAAACGCAAGAATGGATAATCGAGACTTTGTTAATTAGAGTGACAGCGGTAATAATGACAAACGAGACTACATTGATTTTAAAATAAAGTTTTCTCGGCTTATATTCCCTTTACATTATCTAGTTTTTAACTATTATAGTGAGAACAGCCAGCTCTTTATCTATGTCTTACATAAGGCATCTTCAATCAATATCATTAAAGCTGCGTTATGCTAGAGCTAAATCATGCTATTGCAGGTCTTGTTCTGGCTTCAAATTTTATACAAATTATTATTTAGACATTTACTTTTTCACATGACAGGTCCAACATCAACTCTCTAGAACATTGGACGGCTGAGTCATTAAGTGGATTAGACCATGTCTGCCATATTTTCGCTAATCGAGACTTCGAAGCGTTTATTATCCTAGTAATGGTTCTTGACAATCGAGACTGTTTATGTTGTTTCTTGCCAAAACTTCAAACATTTATAACTTCGATCAGAATAAAGTAATTGATCTGAAATCCTTAGTATATTCATTTTTAATTATATGTACTCTTCAAAAAAAAGTAGGGGATATTCAGAAACAATACAAAACTGCAGAAATGCACTGCTGTTTTTATTAGAGGTGACCTGTGTATGTTAATAACAGGCCAATTGCCTACACATGAACATAAACAATTCATATGGGCGGCTTATCTGACGGCCCCATTTCACTCCAAAGAGAAACACCGTCAAAAGTGAAAATGGACGTTTTTGATTTTTGTCTTAATAATGAGTAATTGCTCCACCAATCCTCAGACATTCAGCAATTCGTCGTGGCATGCTCCTAATCAACCGTCCAATCACGATTTGGGGCAATCTGACCCACTCCTCTTGCAGTGCCACGGCCAATTCTTGCAGTGTTGTCGGTTGACGTTGGCGTCGACGAACACGTCTCCCGATCAAATTAAACGTAAAACACTAAAGTAAAGATACACTAAACAGTAAATCGTATGCATGAACCGATAGGAACGCAAACATGGATAGATAAAGCAGAACGCGTTTTTTTTCGTCAACCCTTCCTTGAAGTGACAAATTTGACAATGAACCCCTCCCACGTGTATGGCGCTATTGCGTGTCGCATGTGCAGCACAGTGGTTCTGTTGGCGCGATAAGTTCTTCATCTGTGAACATACTCTCAAAGCATGTCAAGTGTCCATGACCATCATATCACAATCTGCATAGGTATTTGCATAGGTATCCCCTACTTTTTTTGAAGAGTATATTTAGATTTTAGTTACAATTGCTTGCGCTCGCGCAGTGCACATTTTTGGTGCAGGCATTTAGGGTGTAAATAAATACGCGTCGGAACTTAAGGCTGTTGATAGGTTGAACTAGTGGTTACAATATCAATGGGGAGAGTTTCATACGTTGTATCATGTTTTCACATGGTCGGACAGTCGTAGAGAGATGAAGTAAATTATTGGGATGAGTTTATTCGTTTGGAAATGTATCGGTAGATTGGCCTTTAACTTGCCGCTTTCGTGACCTTGGCATTTGATTTACTAGCAGGCTGGAAATAAAGTGTATCGAAGAACTAAATTTCGTTTGTTTTTTTTTTAGGTTTTTTTTTTGTATTTTGGATGACAGAAACTACTGAGAATCATTTACAAACATAATTATGATATTTCTCGGTATGTTTCGGGAATTTGTAAAACATGATTAATATTTTTAAAAGATGAATGAACGGAGCATAGCGATGGGAGGTCCTACTTTGAAACTAATCCAACAAATAGCCTTTGTTCCGATGCCTAGATTTAAAAATGTAATCCCCATATTCCCTTTTAAGGATACTTCGGAAATGACAAAGTGCCACACCCCTTTTTGGATTTGGGCCTATTTATCTTACTCAATTACTAGCCTGGAGGTCGGGTGTTCGATCCCTGCATTGGCCGAGAAAGTTCATCCAGATTTTCCGGCGTGGTTCTCCCTTGTCAGTGATGCAGGACGGAGGGGCTGACAAGGAAAGCTGTCTAGTCGTTCGGATGGGACAAAAAACCGAGGTCCCGTGTACACGTAAAAGATCCCTTGGCAGTTGGAATTCAATATAAGAGTAGGCCGTAGCGCCGCTGCCCGGGCAAAATTTCCTTCATAGCACATTGTATGGCGTATGCCCGTCTTCATTAGCCCAGGTTAGGAGCAGAAAAGTAGGACGTTAAACCCCATTTCATTTCTTACTCAATTAAAATGATTTTTTCCCCAATAAAAAATACTTCTAATTTTGTGCTTCTTTGATTTATGTAATATAAACGTAAGCCTTCGTTAAGTAATAATAATAAATTTAAGATATTAAAATTTAATTTCAGATAGGCCTATAAGATTTTTCAATAACAATTTGAGTCTTTGATTTTTATTTCCAAGATAAAATGCCTCCAGTTCGAACACTGTTTCACTGTGTGCTTTATGATTTATGTTCAGTTAATTAAAAAAGGTATCATTTTTAAAAAATAAATAATGAATTATATTAAAATTGAATTTCAAATAGGCCTAGGCCAATAACATTTTTCAATGAACAGATATGGGCTGTTTGGTTTATTTTTTTACAAATAATCTTAACCCACAAACCAGATAAGAGTGAATACTTTGCATATGGCATGTCTTATATTGTAGGCCTTTAGGCCTTCTAATACCTAGATATGACATTGACCATTTTTGTCTGTTAATTATTTTAAATATGGTATTATTTATACTTAAATCATTATCTGTCGCAATAGGTCTAACAAGTAAGCACTAATCAATGTTTGTTAATTTCGTGATTTTAAGTTATGAAAGGGAGACGGCTGTCCTAACTTAAAATTAAATTTAGTTAAAATTGTCCCTAAAATGGTTTGTGAAACACTACTATTGTTAGTAAAGATAAAATTTTAACATAAAAATAAAATATTATTTTAATGGAATTTATCTAAATTGCTTAAAATCGATTTGTGAAACACTACTATTGTTAGTAAAGATAAAATTTTAACATAAAATATTATTTTAATGGAATTTAGCTAAATTGCTTAAAATCGATTTGTGAACTATCTTAAGTTAGATGAAATTTTAATTTAAGACGATTTTAAGGGGATTTAGGTTTTTGTGAAACAGGGCCCAGCTCTTTATATAATTCTTACATAATGCATCTTTAAGTTCGCATCATTTGTTGCTGAAAGAAATAAGGTACAGAGCCAAACCTCAAACCTGGAACCAAGTCAAATCACAACATCGGAGGAAATGGGAGGGGTTTAACGTTCTACTGTTCTACGCCGACTAGGGTAATAACGATGAGCACGGGACCTCGGCGGTTTTTTGTCCCATACGTTGTCCTTTGTCAGGTCCTCCATCCTGTACCCCTGACAATGGGGGGAGTATGTTGGAAAATCCCGATGAACTCTCTTGGCCAACACCAGGTTCGAACACGGGACCTCAAGGTTACCGAGCCAACGTCTTAATCATCGAACCACCGAGACTCCCAACATCGGTGGAACTGATAGATGTTGGTATCATAATCATGATGATAGATACGTCTATCTAATCAACAAGTACATTACCAGATAAAACCGCTATTGATGAACTGCGGAAAATATATAATTCGAGTTAATAATGAAATTATTTTATTTATTTGAGAACATTCTCATCTTGGAGGAAATCTATTAAGATTTAATATCCTATATCTGATTAAGATTGCTTCAAGGATTCCATTTTAACTAAAAGATCGCATTCTTTTGTTACCGGAAGACTAATAATATTAAGCTTCACATGCCAAGGGTCAAGTTGTAATAGCTGAAAAAGAGAATGAGAATCTTATGTCTGGCAGTAAAACTGAAAAGCGGCAGAAGGGAAATCAGCCGACTGGACCTTACGTCATCTCATTCAATCTGACTTTGTTGAGATGTTAGCTGGTAGCGTTAAGTCAAGATTGTCCTTTACACTGGTTAGATGAACAAATAACCGGTGGTGAAAATTAAAGTCATTTACCAACCTTCCTTGTCTCGGTGTTCTTAATCTTTTAATACTGTATGTGTATAATTGAAAGGCCTAGACTATTATTGATTATGTATATACCACATCAACAGAGACGACCACTACATATCGTTTGTCAAGCCCTTTACCACAATATTGAGTCAGACGAAGAACCATATTTCAATATTATGACGATATTTGCCGAACAAAGCCGGAGAAAGGCAACCGTAAACGTGAAAGGGCGAAAAGTCTCTGTATGACACATTAAGAAATTGATGGAGTTTCCATTCAATGTTGAGGGTATAAATTTATCTCGGTGTATTAACACAAGCGTGTCATTCGTATAAAATAACTGGGCGCTATTCAGCCAGGAAACATTCTTACTAATTGGCCTCTCGGTCCATCCCATAACAGTTGCTTATTGATTACAGGGTTTCATTCCATTTGTCGGAGAGTTTTACAGCGCGCTATTATTCTTACCAAAACCAAGAAACGTTAGCACTTTTTCAAACTTCTAAGTGTTGCTTATTGTCCCTAAGGGGATCCTAAATCCCGAAAAGCCTGAATTCGATGAACGGCTTACAACACCCAAAAGACCATCTGAATTTGGTAAAATGTATTTGCGCCCATCAAGAACTCCTTCTGGTAACTAACTGTTAAAGATTTAAGAAAAAGATCGTTGATACTGAAATGTTTCCCTAAAATCAATAGACAGTACGGTAACTATTGAATAAACAGTGAATTTCATTACCAACAAAATAAAGTCCGCGACAGTTTATTACTATGACTTTTTTCTGTTGGTTTTATCAATAGTAGATTAAGATTCAATCTCGTAAATTTTAAAATGAGTACTAAGCTAAAGCCTTAATATTCACAGCTTTTTGCACTAATCTAATCTGTAAAAGTTGTCAGGTCTCTATCGATAAGATCGAGTTAAAATTAAGTCAAATTAAAGATCGGGGAGCTTATAAAGTTTGAATACCTTAATCTTGGTTAACCATAATAACCATAATCTCCTCTCGTAAAATTAAACGCGATATTATTTGAAAATAATCTACGAAATATCCGAAGGCGCTTATGAGAGGACACTAGGCGAAGGATATGTTTATTCATCAGATCTGTCATACATATAACAAAACAAAAATTGTAATTTCGCGCTTTTTCAAAAATGATCTATGCTAATTAAAATGGTTGACGTGTTAATTTTCAAATTTGTAAATAATTTATAAGAGTTGATACTACCTTAGTACTAAAATATAGTGAATTTTCAAATTCATATAATATATAATTTGGAAGAGCTGATACTACCATAATACTGGAATGTAGTGAATTTTCAAATTCATATATTTGAAAGAGCTAAAACTATATTAGTACTGGAATATTATTCTCAACGAATTGTCATTTTATATATCCTTCGGGATGTATTGTAGCAATAAATCTATATTTTGGCTTTTTGTTTTAAAAATTTATTGCGTTCAGACAGTTCGGTACCGGATCGTATCTTCAGATACTAGCTAAAATTAATTAGCACTCAATTTATTTAGCAAAAAAAAAAACGGAGAGTGGGTGTTTGTTTCAAACTTCAGGATATTGCAGACGCGGGGGGTTAAAGGTGGTCAAATCTATTTTATGGACTTTTATTGAATAAAAAGAAACGAAAATCTTGAAAAGACACAGATAACTTTAAAACGTGAATGGTTTTATCTTGCCTTATTTGAATTCTAAATAGCTATTGGCGTTAAAGAAGGCCAACAAAAAACAATATGGATGGGATAGTCATAGTTTACATTCTGTTGATTGAAACGGGATTTAATTTCCGTTAACTAACAAAGAAATGATAAATGTAAACGTTGTCTTCGATGTATGTCTAGATTGAAATCAATTGTGATGCATCAATAATATTTAATTAATTAACTCCTGTTCACTGAATTCTATATAATATGTCTGTAGACGTAGAGTGGATATAGATATATATCTTTGGTTATTCAGAACGTATTTTAATGGTTCATTAGATTTAATCATTTGGCTTTTTAGAAAATGAATGATTGAGTGTATTTATTTTTATAATACGAACAATTTATATTACGACCCCTTCATTTACTCTTATTTCTATCAATTTTTGCATAGTTATATATATGTTTCGGTCTGGTAGACATTTCAGGACTTCCATAACTCAGACAATACAGTATAGAGAGCACAAATGTCAAAACTAAACAGGAGCTGCGGTTTCTCATTTGGACCTGGGTTCGATCCAGGTCGTGGCCTAGAAAGTTCTCGGGATTTTCAAGGATCGCAAGGACAGTGTCTAGTCGTACGAATGGGACGAAAAATCGAAGTCCCGTGTACACATTGGCTTGCACGTAAACTAAATGAAATGAAATGGTGTTTAACACCCTACTGTCCGGAAAATATTTACCCCCTAGTACACTGCTTGATGAAATTTAAAATGACTGGTAAAATAAGTAAAACTTAAATTCAAAGACAATACAACCTATTCAAACGAGAAGTGGTACCTAGTGTTCAATAAGAGTCGACATACCCGTTATTGCTTATAGAGAATGTCACAAAATGCATGATGATCGACCTCATTTTCACCAATGTGAACCAGATCTTCACTAATGAGATTTTTATCGAGACAATATCCTTTTTAAATCATATATGGTTAGCCGAGTTTCTCAATTACAAATGTTTGCATATTATCAACCAGTGTGAGGATTCTAAGATTAAAGAAAATATTTTATCAGACCAACCTACATATTCCAAAGTAACCAGTTCATCAGTTACACGAAGCATACGTAACTTCGTAAACGATAAAATTGTTGCACCAAAGCTACGGTAACCTTAAAGTTTGGCCATAAACGAAGATTTAAATATAAAAATTGGTGTTACTTTCATCCAGGTAAATAGTTCATGGGAATAGTTTTTGATCTAAGGTATTTTATTTCAGTTGACGGTATGTGCCTAGGTTTTAACGTAGAGATCCACACCCATCCAATAGATATTTCACCCTGTCTGAAATATTTTTATACTGTCTATTGTTTTGCTAACAACCTTTCGATGCTGATTTTAGTAATGGAAGTTTACTTCTTGGGATTTTTAGTCTGCATGTCACCATTGTTTATTTTCAAAACGCATTGCAATGAAGGAGAAATGTCTTATCGTTCGTTACATCATTAACCCTAAAATAACATTATTTAAGATTATAGAAGATTTTTTAAAATGTTGCATTGCCAAAACTGAGATATACTTATTTTATATGACAAACAAATCTTAACATGGCATCTATGTTACATTTAATTCAGCTACGTGAGCAAACTAGCGTTTACATTCAAGATATTTTCCTGATGCAAGTAACTCGGTACAAGGGTTGAAGTGTCGAACAGAAGTCGATGAATCCAACATCGGGCGAAGCGTATTGGGTGTCCAGTAGTCTTCAACTTACTACCGAGGGATTTCCGTGATGTCATTTTCAACACGACACAAATCGTTACATAGTCGGAGCCATAATTGCAATCCGAATCCCGGTGCCCCATCGCCAGACCAGTGGTTCGAGATAAGATGGTAATGCGTAAATATGGGAAATATTAGCCAAAATAACCGCATATTGCACATTTATTTGCAGTACAAGCACTTAATATAATATATTTGAAATTAGGTCTTAATTTTGTAGTAATCGTTTGTCGATAACACTTAAGGTGATGGAAAAGTGCCACCATCTTGTTACAAACTAGATCTAACACCTGCAGAGGTGAAGGCAAATAGAGAATGGTGGTTCTTGAATACCAAGGTCCAAAATAAAATAAATCTCTCGCAATACAATTTTCCCGTTTAAATCGAACGACAGCGTGTCACTATCTTGTCCCATTGTAGTAACACCATAGATAAAGCGATAAAAATATCGGAGATATAGCTATCATTTTCTCAAGTACTAGTGGGATTCATGTAGCACTGTAGTCGAGAAATATATTTTCGACAAGCCTTCTTGTTTTCATGTTGAGTTCAACTTGAATATTTCTTTTCATGATTCAGAGAACTATCTGTCAACTAACGATGCAAACAATCATCAAACTGACAACGCTGACTGGAAAATGATATCGATAGCCAATGTTTTCATTTACCATAATTATACACAACTATGTCAAATATCTGTAAGTATTAAAAGCATTGGTACATTTTATAAGCGTTAACATATTGCAGACCAACTGTATCAACGAGTAAAGTACTAATTTATATATATATGTATATATATTTGTTTTTAATTCATTGAAAACAACTGTGAATTCGTAATATTAAAAAAAAATCATTCATTAACATATTGATGTAAGAATCACTTCCCAGTGGCGTGCAGGAGTTTGGTGATGTCTTGTATCAACTCCTTAATTGCATATCCGCATATCTAGAGCATAGTGAGAAAGGAGGCATTTTCAATATGTAAAAAAATTATAATTCATATTACGTTGGGCAGCTTGTACAATAAAGTTAACAATAATGATTCAAATTTCCAAGATCACTTTTTGATTGGATGCCTCCATGAAATCGATGCCCGTAGCCGTCTCACCCATTTCCCCCTCCGCTCGCCAGTGCCGTTTCCTGAGAAGCCTTAAAACGAAATGGAGAGTTAATTAAAGATGCACTACTTATTTTATCCCTTATTCTGTCGACACCATCGACAGACCGGGTGACATATCTTAATGGAATAGGTCATTTGCCTTCTTTTGCAAGGACAGTCACTTCCTTCAGCATCTTGATTATCCATCTGGAGAACTTCAAAATCGATTAAACGATATGTCAACATAGAAAACCATGATGGCTACCGGTTTCAAGTGGTAGCAAATGTCTTATAAAATATGTGTTCGTACATTTTGTAAAGATTATTACTTATTTATATAAACAAAAGTATTCTGGGAGTTGGTATAGAATTTGTTAGCTTAGTATTATAAGATTTGGGGATCACGGTGGCTAAGTAGGTAAGACGCTTGCTCGCTAGCCAGGAGGTTGGGTGTTCGATCCCTGCATTGGCCTAGAAAGTTTATCCAGATTTTCCCTCGTGGTTCATCCTTGTCTAGTCATTCGGATGGGACGAAAAACCGAGGTACCGTGTACATATTGGCGTGCACGTAAAAGATCCCTTGACAGTTGGAATTCGATATAACAGTAGGCCGTAGTGCCGCTGTCCGGACAAAATTTCCCTCATAGTAGAACAGTACTACGTTAAACCCCATTTCATTTACTTTAATTTCATTATAAGATTTGTGAGGCAACGGGGTTTCCCCACATTAATTATTAGGCCTAGTATGTGTGCTGTTGGTCCAAAATTTAAAAACAAAAACATGCATTAAATTGATTTGATATTTATTGGGGGGTTTTCTTGCAATGTCTGTGTAGTTTGTCTTGTCCGCGGGTTTGTCTTATTGGTTTTGTTTCCGTATAGCGCGTACGGTCCTTCTGCACTTACTAATATAGAGTAAACGAAGTCGTGTCTTGACTTTAGAATGTTTATTGTATCTTAAATATTGGATATTGGGATCTCATGTTTTCCCTGTAGTATAAAAACATCAATATGGATTTAAATAGACCATTATTGAATTCTAATTCGTATTTTTAAAATTTCGATTATGGAAAATATTGAATTAAGCGGTTTAGCTGCTTTAAGTCAAATGATGTTGTTTGTGGTACTCTTTACCAAAAGAGTATTAGAAAAACTTGAAGACTTGTTAATTATTGTAGGGGAGCCACGGTGGCTAGGTGGGTAAGGCACTGGCTCGCTAGCCTGGAGGTCGGGCGTTCGATCCCTGCATTGGCCGAGAAAGTTCATCCCGATTTTCCGACGTGGTTTCCCCTTGTCAGTGATGCAGGACGGAGGGCCTGACAAGGACAGCTGACAAGGACAGCTGTCTAGTCCTTCGGATGAGACAAAAAACCGAGGTCCCGTGTAAACACTGGAATGCACGTAAAAGATCCCTTGGCAGTTGGAATTCGATATAAGAGTAGGCGATAGTGCCGCTGCCCGGGCAAAATTTCCCTCATAGCACACTGTATGGCGTATGCCCGTCTTCATTAGCCCAGTATAGGAGCAGAACAGTAGGACGTTAAACCCCATTTCATTTCATTTTGTTAATTGTAGTGTGTGGATTCATCTATGTAAGAGTTTTGATATTTCCCATGTTGTGTTGATTACAGTCATTATTTTAGATTTTCATTTTTTATTGTTTTTTATAGATACAATGTGCCTTTTTCGGTGTATTCCCACGAAGGCGCAGTTACAGAGCGTGACCAAAATTAATCCTTCCCGTGAAGGCGCAGATATCGACTTGTCGGCTTTCGTTTGAAGAGAGGCATGTTGCTTTTAGGACCCAATTAACGGTGTTAAAGATTTTATGAATTTATGTTCACTCTGAACCAACAACACTCTGGAAGGATGGCATGCAAGAATCAAGAAGCTAGTTGGAAAAGCCCATCCGAATGGTTTTGAAATGATCACATTTTTACAACAAGAACAAAATATTAACCACCAAGGAAGAGATGTAAAATATGCTCAAATCCAAAGCCAGCTGAAGGAATTAAAAGGAAGACACGAAGAAGAGGAATTGACTTTAGTCGAGTATTTAGACAAGGTGTCTTATTTGGCGAAATTAAATTATTTTTTGTTATAGTGTAATTATGTTTTCATTTCTTATGCCGAAAATGATGCTAAACTGTTGGTTGATTAGTTACATTGGGGATTATGAAAGTGTAAATTCTTATCATAACGATCTATAACACCATTGTTACGATTTTAATCCATTTTAATCCCTAGATGCTGGATTCCCACGAAGTCGTCGAACACGACCTAGTTTAATCCGTTACGGTCAATAACTGCGCCTTCGTGGGAATAAACCCCTTTTTCATGAACCCTTCTTTCAAGTTTCGTCACAAGATAGTGCCACCTTAGTGTTATATATTACAAAAAGCGCATGAAAACTAAGTCAAACAGTGTTGAATTGTATTCATAATTTTAAAGGTTAACTAATCGCAGGTAGGGCAGCTCGCCCGAAGTGAAGGCTAAGTCAATGTTCGGCACACTCCCTTCAATGTTTTGTTCTCATTCGATTGACCATTCTTTTGTAACAGTTGCCGCATCTATTCTATTAAACATCTATTTTTCCAGGGTCTTCTTTTAAAGGAACTTGCTCCAATATAATTTTTGCTTTTCAGTAAGTGGCCATGTGAGATATTCCCGTCTTGGTAATCTTGTCAGTAAAATGTTTTAGCGGATGAATGAGAATTACCGATATTACTAGATATATATTTGTTCGGATGTGACGAGGTATCGATTACAAATATTGTGGCATTTGGTATCAAAACGTGGGGTTATACCGTGTACACGTTGTATTACACGTAAAAAGAATCCCTGTCAGATTGAGTTCCATACCGATGAGGTGAAAACGGCGCTGTCTGGACAAAATTTCCCTCATAGCACAGCGTATGCAATTTTTCACTATCCCAATTGGTTTAGAACGTAGGGACGTTAAACCCCATTTATATGCGTCATTTGCATTATTCGGACAATATTAAATATTTAATCCACGCTCAAATGTACTTAGAGTGATTATTTTAATAAAGACATCAAAATCAAAATATTAACGGCAGGAAATCTCCCAGCTTCGATTCGATCGCATCAAAAGAATGTTTATAAGAGACGATTGCAGATTATAGCTTTTGTTTGATCATATTTCGCTTATATTGTCTGCATATCGTGGATATGTGTAACCGCTTAGCATTTCGAATGAAACATATTACATAACGCGTAAACCCAATTGCATTTTGGCCGGTTAGAATACAGATTGCAACAGCACTGCTTAGAGTAACAAACTGCGCTAAACACTGCAATTGCTATGTTCAGTGCACCACTGCCTGTGCTAAGCGTTTGTATTATACCAAAATTAATACGTTTTACAAGCTTGTTGCATCCTCCGAGCATGATTCATTCTTTAACAAATCCATGGAATATAATTGGTTAATCAGTGATTTAACCCCGTGCTCCTACAATATAGATTAGGTTTATATTCCAAAATAAAATAAAATCTAATTTGTAAAAGATCCTATGCATATTTAACGATCGGTGCATGTTATTCTATTATTTAATCTCCAAGTAGTTTTATTACCTCCCCCTGCTGTGTTTGATTGACGCCTATTCCATTGTACAACTTAACAACAAAAAACATATTAGAGTTCTCTGCCTTGTGCCATTTTCAGACAATCAAATCCAATATGTCGACTAATTTATTTATCTTCAATTTGTATATCCTCCTAATTGGCTATTTCTACGATATTGACATTGAAAAGATTCTGTAAAGAACGGAATGATTTGCCAATTACACGGGACTACTTTCTCTCTTTGTGCTCGCGGATTAAACCAGTAATTGACTCATTGAGACGACGGATGAATATATATTAGTTCATATATATCTTTTGTTCTGTGATAATGACTAGATATGCGAGACTGTGTATATACAGGCTTGAATTAATTTCTTCCAGAGACACAATTGGTAATAGTAAACATCAAATACATCTGCATATTATATCACATTACATTACTTTGTTAAAGGCACAACATGTCAGACCGTTAATATGTAATTGAAAATTTAATATGTATTATTTTCATATAAAGAAGGGTGCTATCATGTGATTAGGCACATCTGATTACCAAAGATGGCGTAAAATCAATATAAACCCATGTCAACTTGACCATATAACTTTAAGTTACACATGGTCGAAATGAGCCGCGGTGGCTCAGTGAGTAAGACGTTGGCTCGTGTCTCGTGTTCGGACCCGATGTTGTCCGGGAAAGTTTATCGGAATTTCCCGGCATGGTTCGTTCCCCTTGTTAGCGGTGCAGAACGTATAGTCATTAGAATGGGACAAAAACCGAGGTCCGGTGTATACATTGATAGTAAAAGATCCCTTGACAGTTGAAATTCAAATAAGACTGTTTTTACAGTGCACAAAACTCGTACCATTAAAGTGGAGATAGGCATAATCCCATAAAAAAAGAAAAATAGATTTACTTGCTGAGATCATTGTTGATTTAACAAAGATGGTTGCAGATATACAGGTCGAACCGGAAAGGATGTCATATGTTCCGAAGAAGGTTTTTATTTCCGGGCGAGGCACAACGTGTCCTCCTGTTCTTTGATAAGATTGATAACAATCCCACACAACCCAGTATTAGAAAGGGTATCAAATTTAATTTTCAACTTAAATATTTTTACCGTTCTCTTGTCTGATTTGCCCCTACACACAAGATAAACAGATAAAGGTTAAGAATACTCAGTCTGATTAACAGATTATATTTCGTTTCGGCTTTTGACCCTATGACGTCAGACATTGATTAATCAATCAGCGTTGACGTTTCTAGTTGTTTACCCACAGGTCCATGCATCGCACGCCAAGAAGTCGCCGGAACAGATGGTTTCATTGGCTAATCCTACACGCCATCCAGAATGCAGGTTTTATAACACCTCTTCCAGATCCTAGCGTAGTACAGACAAATAAAACGAAATTCTGAACTATATAAAAAAAACGAAATAGGATCTGCGTTTTAATCAGATTGAAAAATACTTTTTTAAAAACTTGGTCGGAAGAAATGCCATTCCTGTTTATTTTGACTCGAGAATAGTGCAACTTGACTGGCAGTCGTAAAAATCAGATATCTCGCTTAAATATTGATCTTATCGCCCTTTGTCTAAAAGTCGAAGACATGCGAGTCTAGTTTAATATAGAAGACAAATGTGTCCATTTATCCCAAAAATAAAACAAAATGATTTGTGTCAGGGTAGAATACAATGTATTTATTAAATGACCAATTATTGTTCTTTAGATAAACGCACACAACGAAACGTTTCGTGAACTCCTTAAATAAATGAGAAATGACATCAGATGTTCCATAAGGTTGTATCAACTCAGTGCCTATAAGTAAACGTGACTGTCCATTGATCAATAATGCCACACTATATTTTTGAACATTATCGACGGTTACTGAAGTCGAGTTTATGGCGCCGTTTTACATAATAATAAAACTATGGGAAACCAGTAAAAATTGATGGCGTGTGTCGCCTATGTTCGGAGATAAAACTGGTAAGTTGGTGTCATAACTTAGATTTTCCAATTCCGCGGTAGTATTACGTGACTTCTAAATAACATGAAACAGAATTTAACCCTTTACTTCTCTGCATCAGGGAGCCACGGTGGCTAGGTGGGTAAGGCGCTGGCTCGCTAGCCTGGAGGTCGGGTGTTCAATCCCTGCATTGGCCGAGAAAGTTTATCCCGATTTTCCAGCGTGGTTCCCCCTTGTCAGTGATGCAGGACGGAGGGCCTGACAAGGACAACTGTCTAGTCCTTCGGATGATACGAAAAACCGAGGTCCCGTGTAAACATTGGAATGCACGTAAAAGATCCCTTGGCAGTTGGAATTCGATATAAGGGTAGGCGATGGTGTCGCTGCCCGGGCAAAATTTCCCTCATAGCACACTGTATGGCGTATGCCCGTCTTCATTACCCCAGTATAGGAGCAGAACAGTAGGACGTTAAACCCCATTTCATTTCATTCCATTTCATTTCATTTCATTTCTCTGCATCAACTGGGCTGGTAAGGACGGGCATACTCTATTCAGTTTGTTATTTTGCCCAGACAACGACGTTTCGTCGGATTCTAATTGTGATCTGGGACTAGTGAAATGAAATTTGGTTTAACGTCATACTTTTCTGAACCATCAGGGATAATGACGACGGATGGGACTAGTTATGGACGGTCAATACTAAGTTGGGATACACTCATGTCACCCGCGTTGTTAAAGTATGTCTTAGTCCTTACCAAATAGCCCAATTGAAACTATTAACCCGGTTTTAAAGATGTACATGTGTTTGGTTAAATAATATTTAATATGTCATTCGTCTTAAATACATTAACGTATTAGTGAACGCGTATTCTCATGTTTATAGCATACAAGTGTCGTGGTTTAACTCGGTACCCGGTTTGGTTTTGTATCAAATAGATGCATAACCGATGTAGTTTTTACGGAATACCATGTGCAAAGGACCGAATTAACCCGGACTATGTTTCCACCGATACAGTTAGCTATTAGCTGTGATGGTTGATAGGTGTCATGTGCGAGGCAGTGTGTGCTCACATGATACTACTTCGTATTTGAAGAGTTCATATAACTAATAGATTTATGCTGTAGTATTGTGTTTCTAAGCGGCATATTGCTTTGTTTGAGAGAACTTTATTTCGTGTTAAAAAGTGATTATAAAAACGAAAAACAAGACAAACAGTAATTTTTAAATCTGTTAGAAAATAATATCTATTTGTGAACTATAACCTAAGGAAAGGTGTCACCATGATCAATACTTCCAATAGGAAGTGGCATCAGATGTTTAGAAACAGTGGCAAATCATTTCTCGTTAGTAGCACTACTGAGCTATAGCGGTAGAGACGACACCCTTGGGTCCTATAAATCCTCAAACACGACCATCTATCAACTTATTCAAATATTGGAGTACCTGAAAAATCAAACGGGTCAAAAATAACAAAAAGGGTGAAAAGTTCCAAAAGGCCCAAGTGGCATGTAGTTCTTATTCGTTATTTAAGTTTCCATCGAAGTCCATTCAATTACATGTTCTTATGTCGTTGGTTCGTGGGAGGAGAAGTGGGTAGGGTTTGGATTTGTCACAAGAACACAAATATTTCATTTCTGCTTGACCTACATGTATATCTAACTACTTCTTTAAATGAAGACTATCAATTCCGAATCCGAAGGTATGAATCTGCGAATAAAACTAGTACTAGTAACAATTGTGGATTCTCCAGGCACCAAATGGTGGTCATTTAACCACAGAGCATGTCGGTCTTTACAAGAATCTGTGAATTAGCCGAGTGGTATGGAATCTTTGAATTTTTAATGCTGGTCATTCACTGGGCATACACTGGGCGCAGGCTGTCTCTGTGTGACTCTTAATCTGGAACGATTTGGATTTGAATTCTTGGCAATCAACCACGCCATATGACATCAGCGACACACTCGTTTGATCTATGTGGTAGTTATCTTGTTTGATACACCATGGGCTTATGGAATAACTCGAGTCTATAATTTTATTTTTCATATTCGCTACACATATCATATAAATATATGGTTAATGGGTCGAACAAATAACATAGTTATCCTCGTAAATCAACCGACAATTCGGTTTGGACGCACCTGGACTTTGTAATTGTTGTTTGTCTTGATCCTGGGCTTACATTTGTTACTGAAAAGCTTACCATACTAGAATTATAAAATGGGGTTTGCAATCTGTATTTGGACCCAAAGGCTTCAAAACTACAAACGTCAAATCACAGATAAAATTGAAGTCGACACTCGACCCACAGTCAGCTTATCTCTCTCGTCATAGAAGAACCGAAACAGCATTACTGTGTGTGCCTGATGCTGTAAAATCTATAATGTTGATTCGAAATAGATAATAATATGAGTGTTGGTTTTTTTGGATCGGTCATCAGGTTTCGATACCCAATAGATTCTTGGATCTGGTCCATTCTAAAATTGTTTTCAGCATTTCTCATTTGTGGAAGGTGTCAACAGCTAGCATGTGGTCTCCCACAAGGATCTGCTTTGGGCCATATGATCTTCACTATACATACTAAATCTTAGGGTCGAAAACTGCTGATGACTTCTGGCTTACTGACACATTCATTCCGGTTGATTAAGATAGTTTTGAAAATAAATTTTGACATCGGATATCTTCCAGCATGATGAAACTCAACAATGGAACAACTGCACCCTAAATCTATCAATATTTAAAAAAAACCACACAATTCCAGTGTCTACAACCGTAAATAATATTTGGGATTTTTTAGACTATCTTTTTAGATTTGAAGATCATGTGAACAACATCTCTAAAATATGACATTACTATCTATGAAGGATCGGGGCCGTGTGTCATCTCACAACAAGAGATAATGCTGCTGCCCAGAATTGACTGCTGTAATTCTTTACTAACTGTAATATTAGTCACAAACAAGTATTGGTCCTGTGTTTGAAGAGGGATTTAGTTTGAAATTGTATCTTTAACTTAACGATCTATTAACAAATCTGCTCCAGGTTACTGCCTTCGATAATATTGTCTACAGAGATATTATACAATAAATATCTTTTTATCATGATTTCCTGCTTAAATAGCCCATAAAAGGTTTTGACATTTGATAGGGTCTTAATATGTAAATAATGCGATGTAATTAGTGCTTTTATTCTACTGCCAATGGTTGATGTGCTGTCATCGTAATGTAGCTTAACTCCCGCTGGACTTTAGTTAATATAAAACCATACGGCCGTAGACATCTTTCTCTCTATAATTGTGACAACTAGTGATTGATTCTTTATCACAAAGATTTAACAAGATGCAGTTTTCTTCCTTTTACAATATGGGTTTGCAGGTCGAAATTTACGAACATTCTCAAACTATAGTCATACGGGCACATATCTTCAACTTGGCTATCTAATCTATTTCTTCCTCAAATCCTCTACGGTCGGAAAATGTTACCTCGTTTGGTTTAAGAATCAGTTTTGGAGTATATTTATGTTATTTACGGTCACCGCTCAAGGGATTTGAGAGACATTTTAGTAGGACATGACCAACGTGGAGATTAATGAAGTTTCTGCATGTTAAGACCGTCAGATTTGTAGCTGAAAAGAAAATACAAATCGTCTGATTTACATACTTTTTGTAGACAGCAGTATTATTTTGATGCAAGTCGACCGTTTTAAAGTTGAGACTGTCAATTCAAATAAAGATATATTTTTATATGTATTTATCGAAAGTAAACATGGAATTACTGGTACTTTATATACTTTAATCTCTGTGTGTATAGACTTATGGCTGGTAAAAACGCGATGAAAGGTATAAATAATATTTTTACAGAGAAAGTGTTGGGTAATTTTTGTGCACGGCTTAACTCTCTACGGAGTAACTTCCATATCCGAAATGTAAGATATTATACTAGTTCGAATCATTGCTTAATTAATAGTTGAGAAAAATAAAAGAAATAAAGAAATAACTAATTGCCGTACAAATTACACTGCAATCAAAACTATTAATTAAATTCATACATCCAGATGTTGCCAATCAAAAGTACTAATTACGATCGTATCGCTAAGTGACATAAATCAAACGTAAATTGTTTTTGGGGTATATACTCACATAACTTTTAACCGTTAATTTTATATTGTACATCAAACGGTTTTAATTTCCGTTCGTTGTGTTTAAAACAAGATTAATGCAAAAGTTAGTCAATGGCAAACAATGTGCATCCAGCTCTGTGTCATGTGCATCTAAGAGAATTTCTCAAAGGTTACATCTAAGAAAATTATTCTCAAAAAACATAATTTTACTGCCAATCTGACAAACTTCTAAAGTCAAATTTATATTGTGTTTGGTGTTATTATTCCCTTGCGTTTCGTATCATAATTGTTTGATTTCATAAAGAATGTATTATCAGATTTTTAACACTCCAGCAGAAATTTTTTGATCTTTGAACGGAAACATGGAAGTTCGATTACTTTATTTCACACTAAAATCGTGAAATTGACAAGGGAATGCTTATCATCGATTTCAATATCTAAGGTTTAAAGATTTTTAACCCATCGGGCCAAAACTCCGCAAAGGGATATCTAATTGAAAGGGTTGCTCTTGTTGTTTCTAACGGTTTTCTCTATCAAATGGCACCACGCTGAACAACTTACTGTGGCATGCAGCTTTTTTTTTGTTTTTAGGTTGAAATCTCATCAAATATTCCATTGATATTCATTATTTTTCTGCTGTACGAAGTGTTTTGATGCTATTTGATGACACTATCTTTCAATGCATTTATCGTCAAATGTTTGATGAAAGTGAACACAAGACCCATAAGACCCTATCGCCAGGGGGTTGGTTCAATAAAGAAAAAAATAGACTATATTTCAATTGATCTCTGTTTTCAATGGATAACTAACATTTCTTCTGTCCATTTCCATCAAACATCACTCTTTTAATTTGTATTTCTATTGACCCATATTTCCTAAGAAAATCTTGTTTCCTCTGATCGAACTTGCCCCTCGCTTTTCTTCATTTCTATCCGCATAGAATTACACCGCTTAATCGTTAGATGGCGCCAGCGGCTTACACGCGTGTGGAAATCGACTAAATGTTCACTTGATTGAGCGAGCCCATACCAGTAAGGTAAAAAGGCCGGTCTTAGTGTGTAATAATGCTTTAGTATCGTAAACATGTGGAAAACTGCCCCAATAAGTATCATAATACTTACTTTGGGGACTTTCTTAAAGCAATGCTCCACCAACGACAATGCAAAACGACTTTACGATGACTTGTTGAGGAAAAGGGGCTACAACAAACTCATCAGACCCGTTGGTAACAACAGCGATAAACTTACTGTCAAGCTAAGTATTCGACTTTCGCAGCTTATAGATGTGGTAAGTAAAACGATATATATACTTTATTTACATTATGTACACAAAAACTTCAAAATCTGTGTTTTTGTTTTTGTAAAAATTTGTGTAAAGAAATCCTATACTTTTATCGATCAGAACAAATACTGTACCATAACAACTAACACGTGCAGGGCCACATATGTATAGTATATATTAATAAATGTGGTATTTTTAGAAACGGTAGCATATTGTATATCTATTAGAAACATGTAAGAGAAGATATTCTTTAAAATGTAGTTATTTTGTTATACAAGTTACAATAGAAAACTTGTTTACATTTTGTTATTGTGTTATTACCCATATCTTATTGTCAGCTATGTTTGTAAATATAAACTTTTCTTATATAACAGATTTGTAAAAAGTTTATGTAAATATCTTTCATATTGATTAATTAAGTCTCCCATTATATAGCAGAGGGTGAAATTTGATTATAACTAATACATTTATACATTTATAGTTGCAGTAACATATTGTAGACTGGGGCGTGTCTTCCATTTGTTCTATATAATAAAGTAATTATGCCCCTTTATTCAATTACATAAAGTATGTTAAAATTTGGTTATAACTTATATCCATATATAGTTACAGTTATATGTTTTGAGTTTTTCCATGATTATAATCATGTAATTGTGTCCCTTGGGGTTATTTTTGTTATTAGTTTTAATTTGTTTATGTGCATGAAAGGCAAAACCCATGAATCAATTTTAATAAATCAAAATAATGACAGCAAGGTAATAATAAACATCAACTACAAATAAAGCAAATTAAAAGTAAATATTATTTTGTACACAGGTTAACACATTAACATTAACTCTCTGTGTGTAAAATAAATACAAAGTATAAAGTTGTCATTGTAATGCATTAAACAGAGCTATACAAACTTTCGTTTTATATTTAAAAATGTGCTGTGGCATCATTCTTAAATTGATTTGACATAGATTTAAGTTATAAAGTCACACAATATTTAACTTAAGTTATGGTGGACATAAATATATGTAAGGTTTCAAATTATTACCAAATTGATTTGATATACATTTATGTTATAAAGTCACACCATATTTAACTTAAGTTATATATATGTAATGTTTCAGATTATTACTAAATTGTGGGGAAAATTGGAATTGGTGAAGATATACACGTTTCTCGATATTTCGAAAATTAATTGCTCAGTAATGACGTTATTTATTAAGCTTATGTAATTGACGAATCAGTGCTAATTAAAATTAATAATGACAGAAACAAATAATACTAATTTCAATTAGTATAATTGTTAGTCATTGTGTTAAATATAAACAATCAGTGTTTAAAGTCTTATATCTGTTAATCTTAAGTAATAGTTTTAATAGAATACAGAAGAATAACCGATCAATACACATGACTAATCTTTGATCATAACAACAGTTATCTAATTCAATATTTGTTATTTATCGGTGGATTAATCAATTAAGCGGTTCTAGTCATGTGTTAATCCACGAAGGCGCCAAATCTATTAATAGAAGCTTAAACACGTGGTACTAATTATATTTTACTAATACATAGATTAAAGTCTAGATTTACAATAATCGGTTCAAGTGGATGTTATGAATAAACAAGTTTTAACTCGAAATATCAAACAAAACAGTTCTTTAAGAATCGAAATCTTTTTGACTTGAACAACTATTATTAAAGTTATTATGAAGTAATTTGTTTTTACATAACGTCAGATGAGTTATTACGTTTACAGTTTTTGCATATAACGTCAGTTGGGCTATTATGTTTACGATCTTTGCATGGAACTGGACTGAAATGAAACTGGGTTTAACGCCATACTGTTCTGCACCGACTGGGCATACACCATACCGTGGACTTTGACGGAAATTTTGCCAGGATAGCGGCGCTGTGGCCTACTTTTATTCCGAATTCCAACTGCTAAGGGATATTTTACGTGCACGCCAATACGTACACGCATGGTACCTCGTTTTGTCGTCAATCTGAACGACTAGACACACTTCCTTGCCAGGCCTTCCGTTCTGCACCACTGACAAGAGGAAATCACGCCAGAAAAATCCGGAGAAACACATTGCATATAACGTCATTTGGGCTTTTACGTTAAAATTTTAAAGCCCCCGTCTCAGTTCAATATAGCATACATTTCGAAATGTATATAATTTTAAAGACCATAGTTCATATTTGTTACGAGTAATGACACATGTCGTCCACGAGGCGGAGTATGCTTATTCATATACAATGCGTTATATCACTTCTTATTAGAATAGTTAATCTCAGCGTACATTCTTACCCCTGGAATAAATTCAGTGCAGCGCTTAAAATACGTTTCATCAAGATCAAAAGATACTTCCATCAAGTGTTATCAAGTTTACATCAACTGCTTTATATATTATATTGCTTGATTAAATTTTAAACTATATTACAAATTGCTAGGGTTGTTAGATGATTAAAGATAGTACAACTCCTCAACCATAGTCGTGCTGCATCCTAAGGTCTGTCATTGAGTCAACTGGCGTGGTTTCGATTCCCCGGTTGTACGTGACAAGCAGTAGGGTCGCCTGTCAAACCTCGTGGGTTTCCCCCAGCCCCCCCCCCCCAACTGCTAGTCCCGAAATGGCCTAGTTTGTGTCGAGTTGACGTTAAACCCGATTTCTCACTCTTTATCCACCATAGTGTAAAATGACGTCACTTCAGTTCCATTATGGGTATCGTCAAGAGTTTATATGAAATTTGGCATACTCTTCCGAATCACGCAAAACTGTCATGAAAGTAAACACATTGTTGGTATATACCTAGAGATGGCGGGGACAGTGTCTTGTCCCTATATTTTGAAAGTAATTTGATTTATTAATGTCGTGATACACATTTATATCCTTATTCATCTTCAAATGACCTTGGCAAAACCCTGCTGATCTGTCATTATACGACAATTAAGCAGCAATTTAAGTATCAATCCATTTCCTCTTGGATGGTATCTATTTCCTATTTTAAGAAAAGATTTATAAGATAAAAGGTGTGTTTTGAAATACACTAGATGATCAACCCATCATCATTAGGTAATAATAGCTCAGGAAGTCCAAAACAATAGGAATTCGGATTGATTTACTTCCCAGCGAACCACTGACTACCTTCGGAATTAAAGTGTCAATCTCGATGATATTTTGGAGAATAAAACTGCTTAAAGTTGCAATTTCATATTATTAAGTTATATTTTTAAAATGTATTAAAATAAAGCCTTAAAATAGATGGTATCTATAAACAGTCCTACCTTGTTAAAGAATAATCCTATTAATCCTATAATTCACTATTGCCAGTTGAGAAATTGGCAAAAATATCATTTTCATCGACAAATTCAAACGTTTGAAGTTAGCTACTCCATGGTGGAGAATAGAAAACAAGGGAGGTAATTGTGTTATTATTTCCGGTGTAAATGAGTTTTAAGTGTGAGAATGACACCTATGATCGTATAATAGTGAGTTGACAACCTATTAAGCAAAAGACATAGAAAAAATTATGTTTTGACTTTCTTAGAAAATATGAAATTGTAACTTTAATGTTGTGTTAAAAGCCCTTAGAACCCTCTACCTTAGTGCCGAGGAATTAACGCAATATACGCGATACGTTTTCAAACATCTTTAACCCGTCCGTCTTCATCTAGTGCCCCAGGTTGTATTATACGGTGTCTGGATAAAACCAAAATTTTATTTTATAAAAATAACGTGTAGGTGGAATTTACCTTTGGCTATCATGTACAGCACGTGGGTAATGCACTGTATATGCCTCTAAAAGAATGGCAATAGATTATCGGGTCACCCAACAAAAAAATTGATCCGAAATATTAAAAGGGTTTCGTGTCCGGATAAACGGTTTTGAAGTTCACGTTCAAACAACTCAATATTTTGAGCTGAAATTTTGAGAAAAGGTAAATATACCATTCCTCTATAGTTCGGCGCTTAAATTCCATACATACATGGACATTTATTTCCGATACTCAGTTAAAATCGGAATGGTCCCTTTAATGTATACTGCCAATTTATATTTCCGAATCTGTGGTTAGGTATCAGAAGGCAGAGATTCTTAAATTCCCAAGTTCTATTAAATTCCCTAGTTCTATTAACTTTCCTATAAATTCCCTAGTTCTATTAAATTCCCAAGTTGTATTAAATTCTACCTCAATGACTAAAGCATAGAAATTCATACTCACTAATAATTTGAAAAAAAAACCAACTAATTTTTATTTTGATTGGCTTTGACTGTAATCATAGCAGCGAACGGAAAGTAATGAACTTTTTGACTGACTGGCATTAATCTTTCAAAAGACCGAAAGTCTGATGTTTTTGCCTTGGTTTTTATTAAGTTCTAAATGTACATGTGGTATATTAACTATTTCGTGTTCTTATATTGCCTACCAAACCAATAACCAAATGCTTACGTGTGATCCGGCAACCTACACTATTTACACAAATATATTGATACAGATTCAATATCAAGATTGGGATCCCTCCATTTGCATCTGTCAATCACATTGTCGTGGAAATGTCTTTTGATTCCAACCACTTAAAAAATAATCTAGATGAAGCAAGCTGGCTGTGCTGTTTGATTGATCTATCGAGATGGAACACTCACGACGAGTAAGAATGGTTGGAGATTAGAGAAATCGTATAACTGTGCCACTGACAGATTTTGTGTGGTTCAAATCATCGACCTATAACAAACAAAGAATTAGCCATTTTTAAGTATTCCCTAAGTAACCATCACTGATTCTTGTCGTTACTTTGACATTTTTCAGAAATGGCTGCCAAACACAAGCTTCTGAAAATAACGGTCATCAAAAGACCAATGAACTACACGCCATCAGTTTAGTGTTTCTTATGAAAGCTTTTTGGCTTTATATATAACACACCATGATATACTTAATTGTCAGAAATGTATTTTTTATTTCTATCATTTTTGCCGGGATGTGTGTTGGGCATCTTTGGTTTACGAGCTACAATCTATGTATGGAAGCCTGGACGTCTGGTGTTGGATCCCATGCAGTGTTGGCTGAGAAAGTTCAGAAGGGAGACCCTGCAAGGAACAGCGTCTTATGTTTCGAATGGCACAAACACCCAGCGTTCAGTGTACACGTTTGCGTGAATCTAAAGATACTGTTGGAATTAAAAAATAAGAGAATGTCGTAGCGCCACTATAGGCGAAACATTTTCCTCACAGACACTACATTAACGTTTAACCCAATTTCATTTCGAGGGCGACACTTCTTGGGGGCGGCAAATCATGTAAGTGCATACCAGAAATGCCCTTATAATATTTATGGACTAGCCCCCTTGGAGACGTAGTTACTAAATCACTGCTCCTTCCCCAAAACCTGTTTAAACCAGTTCATATTTCAGCAAATAGAGAGGGTAGAATTCTGATTTTTCCAGGATATATTATAGGATTTTTTTTATCAAATGGAGGGGTGAAGGGGAAATAAACATAGCAATTTTACATATATAAGTTGATTTAATAAATGGTTATTTAGATAAAGTGTTATAAGTATAAAGGATTGTATTTTTAAATTTCTTTAATCACAAAAAGTCAAATAAATGAGCGGAGGCACTGAACAAAGCAGTTACAGTATACAGGGGTTGGATTCACTGAAACCTTTGCCCTGGGGCGCCGCATGGGCTTGTGACGGGCCCTGTTTGTTAGTCCAAAATGACCTAGTTTGTGTCTAGTGAACGTTAAACTATCTCTCTCTCTCTCTGTCTCTCTCTCTCTCTCTCTCTCTAAAGAAAACAATCAAATGAAATGAAGAGGTTTGTAAACATTCAATACAGAAACATAGCAAGTACCAAAGATGCATTTAAACATGTCCAATGAAATTAAGAAATACTGTTTTAATATTGAATTCAAATGTGGGATCATAAAATACAGCTGTCGGAGTGAAAAGTTCCAATCACTTTGGCTTGCAAAATAGAGGAAAATGGGATTCCATACTTCATATAATTCCGACGATAAACGAAACCTTTCTAACTAACGGTAAACACTTAAACAATCGTGCCAACGGTGAACTTTTTTTCTGGAGTTATCCATATAAAATGATTAAACACGTAGAAATCCAGATAAAAAAACTATTTGGAACTCAATTTCTCCAATTATTTACTGGGAACCGACAGGAAGGTATGGTTTATAGAAATATGTTTTTATGGCGTTATGATGATTGACAGTAACGTGTTGATTATAAAAAAGATAGTAGCAAGAGATAATCACTATTCACCACTTCTAATAGCTGTTCAAATATCCAAATTATATCGTTAGAAACCACTAAAGGTGGCAAGTAGGCGGAGAAGATGATACGGTTGCCAACACCGATAGTTTCAAGAGTTTTATAAGTTTCACTCTGCCGTTTTACACAAAGTATAGAGTTCTACGCATATTTGAAGATTCATTGAATTGTTGTTATTCGATCGATTCTGTTATTGTAAAAGATTTAGACACAAGATAAAGAAGAGATTTACTATTTTATTTATGAACATTACAAGATTCACAGCAGAACATTTTAGGTATCTAGACCCATTTTTTTTAAATAGTGCCCGAAAGAGTAAGGATGTCTTGACATAATATGCGATCACATAATTCGCTTGACCGCATGTGAAGTGTGTGGCTAAGACGGCCGGGATAGAGGTGAGTAGATTCCCCGAGGTTTGGCATATGACCCTCCCCCTTACATACAAACCTGTAATAGAGAGCCCCCCCCCACACACACACACACACATTAAACAATTTTTAAGCCACCAAACTTTACCAATGGCATATCTGATTACAGCATAAAATAGACTACAGATGTACTGATCATCAAATTATTCACCCTTGACCCAGACGAAGAGTTACCGTACTGCTAGTCGCTACAGACACGAACAATGTCAACAACAGTGATGGTGGAGCGGCCATGTTGGATGAATGGCTTTACAATAAAATTAATAAATATACATGTAATAAAGAAGTGCAGCAGAAACGGTACGCCCCGGAGAAAATGGTCAACATAAAGAAGGGGCAGAACATGGACTCTTTGTCATTGGTAGAAAAAAATACCCTTTTCAGCAGATCCACATCGTCAAAAAAGAGATGTGCGATCTTTTGGGCTGCGGGACCGACGAGAGAGAACCTGATCAACATTTCGGTAGCGGCTATTGGTGCCCAACGATATGGCGACGGAGTTGAAAGGGGAGACTGGAAACGAGAACGATAGAAGAGACGGAAACTGAGGACTTTCGGGTATATCTTGTTTGTGGTAATAAAAGTGAATTGTTACTATTATTTTGGGGCGTTAGACACTGTCGGTTACGTGGGTATTTATTTAGGAAATAATTAGGGTAAAGCAATATTTTGTGGAATATGGTTGGTAAGGAACGGTTCTGGTTGGAACATTGCTTGGTTTTGTCTGACACGTGAGGAATTGTTACCGGTTAAACATTGCCCGCGAGGAATGGTTTAGGTGTATCATTATCCGTGACGAATGATTCAGGTTCAAGCATTCGCCGCCGAGGTGTGGTTTAAGTCCGTGATTCTATTTTTCTTTTCCCTTTTCAACCAACCAAACTTTCCCCACACAATGAGATCATAAAGGCCGAGTGGCGGTATGCACAGGAATAGGGATATTAGTCAAATATCAAAATGGCAGTTTGGGTGGTTCTCCATTCAATCAGGTAACGCGTTTTCCGATAGTTTTGGTGAACTAATCCTTACACTGAAAGAGACCATCTCTACCCCCCCCCCCCCGGCTCCAATCCCCGAACTCTCACTGATTGGAAACCACTGTTTAAGCCAAGCTTTTTCAAACTGAATCATTGCCTGTGAGAAATGATTGAGGAGGAGCATGCGGCTATGAGAAATGGTTTTAGGTGAATCATTACTTGTGAGGACTGAATGGGGTGGGAAACATTGCCTATGAGGAATGTTTTTATAGATGAAGCATTGTTTGTGATAAATGTGTGTTGGGTGAAATATGTATTGCGAGGGAAAAATATATATTTCAATATGATGGTTTTAAGAAAAAGAAAAATATAAAGATTATGTTGGCTTTTGTTGTATTATTAACGAAGTTGTGGTGGTGGGTTGGGGGTGTAACCGGGACAGAGAACCTTGCATATTGTGTCCAAGTACATACATCTACAGCGTAAGGGTGGATACTTAGAATAGAAATGCGTCTTTAATTTATAATATTCACAAAGTCAAGATGTTATCAATATTGCCATGATCACATGGAATCGATTTACAGATCTCTAGAACTTCTGAACCCCCTTCATCATGTTTTCTGATATTTGACAAAAGATATGACTTGAATAACTATCTATTGACATCAATAATCAGAATGTCTGGATTTGTGTTTTAGTCTATTTGAACATGTACCGTGTGTAGGTGGATTAAGATATTATCGATATTAACTCCTTTGCACTCATATTGATACGAAAATAAATAGTGTACTATTGAATAAATCGTTGTTCCTACACATATATTTTTTTCTTAAAGCCAACAGAAATATGAGTTTTGCGTTGTACACCTATTATCTAGATTATAAAACCAAGTAGAAAATGTGTGGACAAAAAAATAATTAACAACGGCAACTATTTGAAATACAGACTCATGGATTGCAATGTGATAACGTCAACATAAAGTAGGAAAATGGCGGGAAAAGGGATTATTCTGCTGTTTAACGGAAGTTAGAAGAGTGATAACTGTCTCGTTTTTAAACCACTTTCTGTTGACCTTTCACAGATTACACACATAAATCTTCTTTACCTTGATATATTTGATTTTCCACTTTGTTCGTCGGTCCGGGAAATAACTGAATATATCTAAACATACAAAAGATGTTGTGCATTCTATAGAGAATTGCTTCCGAAAAAGATTGTTTTGCAACATTATCACAAATTGATAACGCTAACGACTTCTTGGGAATAATTCGTACATTTGAATTACATGATTTTGGGGTCTTTTGTTTTTAACAATACAAGGAATAAATTTCAAAATGATTTTATACTAATAGGAAAAGAAACCCCAACATATTTTAGAATTGCTGCAGCAAGTAATTTTCATATCATCAAGATGAGGATTATGATGCTGATAATGGTCATCATGATTGTGATGGATAGTCACACATTGTGGCTACTGACAAGTTCTTAATAGGAATAAAAATAATTAGTGTGATGATGATAATTAATGGCGAACAAAACATATTGAATACATGACTCTTGTGACCACGTCAGTCGTTAATCATCCGCCATCTTTATACAACATGGCGGCCGATTAACGGGGGAGCGTTCATTAAGTTAAAATGCCTTTGATTGCTGGTCCCCAAACTCAATTTGATGATCACCATAGATCTAATCAAATGCCACATTCAATATTGGAATCTGGTCTCAGTAGGATATCGTTGGTTCTATCGCTAGTGCCACTTTTCATTTCAATCTTAATAAAGGAAGCGAGCGTCTGATGGCGTAAACAAGGCTATCTTTATTCACCAACTTACTCAGCCTTGTACAGAAGACGACTAGCTTAACTATAATTGCATATAGTCTATAAATAGTCAATATTAGCATCATGATGATCTCAGTTTCTGCAGATTTACGATGCCCTTTGTTTTTTGCCGTCATTTAATTAACCGCGGACTAAAATAAAGACGACTTCAATTTAGAAACATGTTTTTGTCTCCCAGAAAATCTCTCTTCGCTTAATTGATGAATATGGAATGAGAAATAAAAAAGGGAAGAAGTTCGGATTCACTTGAATTTCGTTATCTTTATTGTTATTCCCTGGCGAATAAAGCTTAGGTAGTGGCATATTCTGATATTTAAGTGCCGTAAAGATTACCGGAGTAATATAACGTTATATAATTAATAGTACTAATACAGTAATATGCTCATTTATGGAGCAAATGCGTCGTACATGTAAATTGGACGTTTTAAAACAGAAAAATCCTTCTTCGAGGCCCGCAAAGTCTCTATTTCCTTTGGAGACTGGCATATATATCTGTAATCCCACGCTGACGAAAGGGTATTCCGCCATTGAATGCCAAATGCTAAAAATCCAGAAACTATTTTTAAAAGATCAGATACTGGTAAAACAAATCCCAACTAAACTAAGTCATACATGGGCAAAGAGCGTGCGGATAGGAAATTCAAATTTAAACAAAAATAACATTAAATGCGCCATGTGTCAATATTACAATCAACACTGTCAAGATGGATGGATTTGTCTGGGAACACTACAGGAAACAAAGAATGAAGAAAGGTTATATTATAGTATTACATTATTCTGTGGGGAATACGCAAGAAGCGCACGAATTCATGAAATATACTATAACCAGCCACCAGGTGAAAGTGAATACACCTCTTTAATAAAGATTTATCCTATGTATATTTTCTCTATGGCAAGATTTAAGACAAATGTCTAGGAATATGAAGTAAATTGTTCTTTTAATCAATTGGACATAAAATCTGGTGGGATTTTACGTCTATTTAATATCTTTAGCAAATCTTTGTTCGACGACATATGTTGCTGATTATAAGTCTAAACCCAGTATTATCGGAGTTCTTTTTCGGTACAGGACGACAGATCAGATGGCCTAATTCGTAGTCAACGCGATTTATTTTCTATTGGTAAAGATTCTTGTCTCCGGCCTAGAAATTAGAATGGTGGAATCGTATCATAAGACATCGGTCTAATCATATTCTGTTAAAGTATTCTTTTTCTTGAGAGGTATTGGCTGTCACGAGTAAACAGGATAACTAGTAGAGTTACATTTGACTAAAACCCAACACCTACTTGGACCGACTCTACATCTCTTGGTACTTGTAATCCATCAAATTCACCATTGATTTAATCTCTGTTTTCAATCTGTTCAATACTAAAACCAATTTCGCGGGGTCAACCACGAGCGTTACTCTGACCACATTTACAACCTAGAGTTTATTGCACTCCTTTCAGTAAGTTGATATTTGAAGACACCAATTGGTCTTTTTATAATTTATCAACCTTTTCGTAATTTCTCATCTGTTCTGTTGCCATAGTTGATGGCCCATAAAAAAAATCCGTACAGCTGAGATCTGAATAATTATTCTAAATCAGACGGAATCTTTAATCTTAGTGTTGACATCAGACACGTTGTAGTTTGCAGCCCCTTTGAAAGTGACAATTTAAGCATATATAGCTATTTTAGTTTGATTTATCAACACGTTTCCAATGGTTGCCCGTAAACGTTTTTACAATCCAGATCTGAGTAATTGTAGAGCGTCAATTTCTCTCACTTGTTACACTAACCTTGTGAAACTTGCATTTAAGTAAATTGAAGAACTGTTCACAAAAGATATTTATTTTTCACACAAAAGTTATAAATCTTAGAAAACGAATTAGCTAATGGAGGTGTGTACTTTATTACAAGAGTTAGGACCACTTGTTGGTGACAAGATCTTTTGTATACCAGGACCAGAAAGCATTACATTACGATTCCTTAACAAAATTTGCAAATTTATCATTGAATAAAATATTTATTTTGTAAAAAATTAATTCATCTGTTGACAGGGAATTTTCCCCTAAAATTTTCTTATTTTATCTGAATTAGAACTTACACATTTAAAACTATCCAACCTTCTAAAACACTCTGAAATTTAAACGGATATGTACGATCGTTTAGGCCATCTGATACCACATCTCATATGAGGCGTTCCTATGTACATTAGTATTAGATTAAATTGATGGCTACCATCTTCTGAAATATGTTTTAGAACACCGGATACCACTTCCCACGCCAGGTGTGGTTTAGGATTAGATCATCCCCAAATCGCGTAATACATATCGAAAGAAAACATGGTTTAAACGTATGCTAATGATATATTACGGGTGGGTGGGTGGTATAGTGGTTTAACGCGTGTGCGTGAAATCAAAAGATCTGTCATCGAGTCAAGCGGCTTGGTTTCGATTCTCCGGGAGTAGTATCGCCTGTCTAACCTCATGGTTTTTCTCTGGGTCCTTCGGTTTCCTCCCAATGCTAGATACCCCTACCCGCAAGCGAATTATTGAAATAAATTTGTTAGTCCCGAAATGACCTATAGTGTTGTCGTATTCTTATCAAAACAGGGGGGTTGAATGGCCGAATGATTAGTGCGTGTGCGCTGTATCATAAGGTCTGTCATTGAGTCAACTGGCGTGGTTTCGATTCCCCGGTTGTACATGACAAGAAGTAGGATCGCCTGTCCAACCTCTCTCTCTCTTAACAAAGCCGTTTAAAACTATGAAAACTTCAGACACGGCACTAACGGATTCTGTTGACAAGAAAGACATATTAGATATATCCCAATGATCCATGCATGTAATAGTTTTCATCTAGCCGCCATTATCTTCTAATGTCTCAACTACCTCTTAACTTTCTTACCGATCATCTGAAGAAGTTGGAACTTTCTTATAATACCACCTCAGACGGACCATGATACTACATTGTGAGTTCCTCTCTTACTAAGTTAAACCTTTCTGTTAATTGACTTAATTGATTTTTCATCCATCTTTTGTATGTTAACATGTCTTCATAGTATTCTTATTAACCATGAAATAAAGCCATTTGATGTAAATGAATACTTTGAATATCACTTGAAGCTAAATATCTGTGATTTAGGTCAACTAAAATGATGGAACATGTTGAACTGATTTCATATTTCGGTTGCCCATTTTAGAATCGTTTTCGGCTTAAGCTGTCGACTGTGGGACATTGGATCCGCCAGTGGTTTTTTTGCTTTTAAATGTAGACAGATACATATTCCGCAAAACAAATCACTAACAGTTTATGTTTTACTTGTGTATACCGAATTAAAATAAAGTTATATACCATATACTTCATTAAAATAAAGGGGTATACTGTATTATAATAAAGTTATAGACCCTATACTTCATTAAGATAAAGCGGTATACTGTATTATAATAAAGCGGTATACTGTATTAAAATAAAGGATAGACCCTATACTTCATTAAGATAAAGCGGTATACTGTATTAAAATAAAGTGGTATACTGCATTAAAATAAAGGATAAACCCTATACTTCATTAAGATAAAGCGGTATACTGTATTAAAATAAAGTGGTATACTGCATTAAAATAAAGGATAGACCCTATACTTCATTAAGATAAAGCGGTATACAGTATTAAAATAAAGTGGTATACTGCATTAAAATATAGCCAGTTGTTGTATACAGTCATTTGATGTATATAAATACTGTAATCGCCATGTAAAATAGAATGATTTGAGGTACATAAATAAAGGTATATAGTGTATGTATCCCACAGTAAAATAAAGTCCGTTGATATAAATTTATGTCAATTTATGTGATATTTGAAATAGTTTGAGGATATAAATAAATACTGTTGATGTAAATACTAGGAAATACTGTAGTGACGTAGAATAGAGTCAGTTGATGTAAAACGAACTGGCGGTATCTGTTGATATCATGTAAATTAGATTCCGTTCTTCAACCCAGATGTCGCTAGGTATTGATAAAACAGCATAAGTCTCGTTATTCATCCAATCAGCCACTATAACAATCAATAAACCCATTTTATTTTTCCTTTTCTTCTTTCTTAAAGTCACTTCTTTTACACAGAATTCGGGTCCACTTGATGAAATATGTCCACTCAACGCCTCTCCTTATTTCGTCCATCTATTTATTTACAGTTTGCGTGGATCTACTCGTCCTGTAGTATGGACTCTAGTATTAGCTCTTGAGGATAATTTGTCAATGTTGATTGCCATATTCTTTCTGTATCGCCTCACTTTTAAATAAGTTCCTTTGATATATTTGGGGCGATGAAATTAAGTAGATCAACATAAATTTTTCAAAATCTATCCAACAATTATCGATTAACATTGTCAAGTTTCCGTATCAAACCCGTGATGACGTTTAACGAGGGCAAATCTGGTGTTGAGAATCACGACGAAAGCGTGTTAAATTGAACAGTTGTTGAGCGAATTATCCCACACGTCAATGTGTAACACTGTCAAATTGTTGGGCGAATTATCTTACATGTCAATATGTAACACTGTCAAATTGGTGAAGCTACATGATAGACGAATATTTGCTAACACATGTGCTACGAAATGAAATGTCATCTCGTCCCATGATAATTATACTCGTATAAAACCGATCACAGATGTGACCGGCTGCCATCAGATATATAAAGTCGATTCTCACTTTAAGTCAATCAATCTACACAATAAAGTTTATTTTGGGTAAATTCGTCGGTTTTCTGATTAAACATGCAATGTGTATTTACAACTTTGAAATAACTACACACACCATCAACTAACAATTACAAATTTCACAAGTCATGTCAAACGGTGAAGCCATATTCGTATCTGGAGAGCATGCGCAATAAATACTATCGGTGTAGACTGGAATAACCAGATGCTAGAGATTGCCATTTAATTGTTGAGACTTCTGACGTATTTCGCCGAACATAACTGATTTGAAATTAGAGTAAAAACGGAAACGATTGAATGTAAATCAGTTTATATACAATCATATTACATTATTATATGCGTCGCAACCCATTTGTGTCACTTTCTAGGTCGCAAATATTAGCGATTTAGCTCATTTAAAATTACATAATAGCAATAGTAATTGTCACCATTTTTGAGTTAATGTAAGTATGAATGATTTTCTGTTGAAGTAACTTCTTTGATTGGCATTTAGTAACTGAACATATTAACACAAGGTACAATTTTATGGATACACAATTATTTAGTATTAAACTCAATAATTGTCTATCAGTAAAAGTGTTTTTGTGTTACGATAAATAAGTTTCGTATTTGAGATACATATAATTTTGTAAGTATTTGACTGCAAAAAGTAGAAGTGGGGCTGACTGAACCACAGTACTTTTCATTCCAGTAAATCCTAGTATATGTATTCAAATATTATACCGACATGTATTACCCATTAAAATATTATTTTCAACATTATGCAAATTAAATTCCGCAAACTTCACATCCTCCATTTTTTATTTTATAAAAAAACAGACGCTCTTAATTTTAGGTTGTTAAGCAACAGTGGGGAATATTTGGACTATTTCGACTATGACCCTAAAAGCAATAGTAGAAATATATTTTGACTATGGCCCTAAAAGTAACAGTATGAAATATTTTGACTATGACCCTAAAAGTATCCATAGGAAATATCTTGACTATGACCTTATAAGTAATAGTAGGAAACATTTTGACTATGATCCTAAAAGTAACAGTAGTAGCAGTTGGCAATATTTCGAGTCATGACCCCTAAAAGTCATGCAAAGTGTAAGGACATGTCGGATGGACAGCTTAAAGTAATTAGCTGGTCATGAAGAAATATATGTGTTGTTTTTGTAATTTCGATCTTGTCTACATTTTTGACATAGCTTTCTGAAGAATCGCAATCAGTTAGATAAACCCAAAGAAGAACTTCCTGTATCAATCACATCCTTGTCTTTTCATTAAATGATAATATCTTCCAATTTTAGTTCTGCTCGTTCTAGTGGTTTTTTTTTGTTTTTTGGGGTTTTTTTTTTGTTTTGTTTTTTAAAATATGATTCACCATGGCATTGCCCTTAATGCAGTCATCTCAATTAACACGGACAGTCGCCACAATCCATACCACTGACGTATCTGATAAGCAATAGTCGAAAGCATAGAATACAAACTTTAAAGGGCCCATCCCGATTTTAACAGAGTGTCAGAAATAAAAGTCTATGTACGTTAGAATTTTAAGCGCCAAACTATAGAGGAATGGTATATTTATCTTGTCTCAAAATTTCAGCTCAAAATATTGAGTCGTTTGGACGTGATGCCAAAACCGCTTATCCGGACACGTAATCCTTTAAAGTTTTCGGGCCAGTTTTTTCGTAGGGTGACCTGGTAATCTATTGACGTTCCTTTAGAGACATATACAGTGCATGACCAACGTGCTGTACTTGACAGCGAAAGGCAAATTTCACCTACACGTTATTTTTATAAGATAAAAGTCTGTTTTTTCCAGACACCGTATAATACAGCTTGAGACACGTATCACGTATATTGATTTGGTTCTTCGCCCTAAGGTAGATGATTTTAAGGGCTTTTAAAACAAAATTAAGCGCTTCTATTCTCCAAAATATAAACGAGATTGGCCCTGTAAGTTACGCATGTGTAAGCTAAATAGATCTATATAGTACCCGTGTTTCTTAAAGTAATATGTGATCAGGATCTGTAATATCTTGGGAAATTGTAGGAGGCGGATATATTTTTTTTATTTCGGGGATGGGAAGGGTATTTACTAAAACTGAAATTTGTGAGTAGAGTTTTCGTTTACTTAAACACTGAAATGAAATGGGGTGTAACGTCCAACTTGTCGGCACCGACTGGTTTGCATAAACAAATTGTTGTGTGCTTTACTATTTGATACACATGAACAAATACACTTGTTACTATTTGATACATATGCACAAATACATTTGTTACTATTTCATACACATGCACAAATACATTTGTTACTATTTGATGCACATGAACAAACCCGTTAGATTCAAAACATTAAGCAAAGAAATATCTTATATAAAAATCTATGTTTTTCAGCACGAGAAGGATCAGGTGATGACAACTAATGTATGGCTGAGACAGGTGAGTTTTTCTGTACAGTAATCACAGGTGAAAACAGGAACACAACTCTTCCAAGATAGCTACCAGTCATCGTCTAATTAACGCGTTTCTCGTCATCACGTTTGTCAGGGAGTCTTCACACCAGATAAATAACATCTTAGAATGGGTTTATGTTTTATAGAAAATGAGTTTCATCGATAAGTGTGAGGGGTTACCGGTAACTTTGTGTAGTATTTATGATACCAATTAAATCTAGGACGTCTTTTGAAAATGTCGTAGTTGTAAATAATTTGCTTAAAGGGGCATTATGTAAGATTAGATAAAGGGCTGGCAGCTTTCGCTATAATAGATCAAAATTGATAATGAAAAGAGAATATGGTGAAAATTTCAGTCAAATTACTCGCTCTGAGCCAATTTATCGCCTTTACAGTAACAGAATCTGTTTACAATATAGAGTGTCCGGTGGCATCGAAAGTTGGTTATGATCTTGGCAAGTTAATTAATGTCTAATTAATAATTTATATAACATTTGACGCATAAAGAAAGACCTGCAATAGGCAAATTTAGATCTTGCATAATGCCTGTTTAATAAAGGAGCAGTTTACTTATTAGTATTTTTTATTTGGATAACGTTGGTCTGGAAGCCGTTGGACAAGATAAATACCATGTGCGAACAGGGTAGCAATTTAATTTGGAGGTTTAAAATTTCAGTTCTTTGAAAACGTCGCTGTTGTAAATAAAGAAGCAAGTACGTTAATTCGATCTGACAAAATATAAAGAATTAAACCCGATGAGCTTAATTCGATCTGACAAAATATAAAGAATTAAACCCGATGAGCTTTAAAGCATAAAGCTTGTCCGAGTTTAAAATCTATATCATTTAATTCAGTACACATACGGATTTTTTGTTTATTTCTTTTTAAGATTTCTACTTTTATCGGACAAAACCAAAACTACGACATTTTACTAAATATATTTACAAATCAAAATCAACCGAATCAAACCAAATCAAATCAAATCAAATCAAATCAAATACATAAATCCACAAGCAGGTGCACATTTTTCGATTTGGTATAGCAATTAAAAACAGTTTTCTATTCATCAGACTACTAGTTTGTCTATAAGTTAATTAGTATTTTATTTGATTAACAACATAACTTCAGCACAAATGTTCCACTCAATACCATCCTGATTTCAATCTTGTTTTTCTCTTCGCGATTTAATAGATTACTTCATAGTCGTATATTTACATTCCATTTGCCATTATATCTAATTACGAAGTTCATTTAAACAAGCTCTCAAACTTTTTTCAAAGATCTAATAAACTTCGAGTGCATTATAATGTCAAACGATCCGTTTTTCATAAAAACACATGACCCAAAAAATCAGTCTTTTCAAATTTCTCGTCTTTGGTGATGTAAAAGCTTTTGGGTTTGTTTGCTTAACACTGTTCTGATGTCTTTTCATGAATTATTTATCCATTCTACAGAAAATTATTTAACTTTATCAATATCATTTTGTTGCTTATGAAAATACACCCCAAGTCGTGTTTCTCGATTTTCTATAACTGACATAAAACCCGTGGTTCTTTTAGTGTTTGGAGGCCATTTTAAATCTATACCGAAGCTTTATATTGGCGGGGTTTTGGCACCATTCTGCAAGTTGTAGAAAATCTTTCCTCGATTTTCAGATAGTTGATCTGGTCATGTGATTGATTTGTGTTGTTAGTCTTTGCTCTTGTTACATGAAAACTATCAAACGATATTATCAAAACTTCAGATCAGTCATTAACATTATGTTATCGTGAAGATGTCTGATAGCAAGGGTTCAATATTTCCTTCCCTATAACATGAGATGTCTGATATTGAATCCTGTCGTAAATGCAATATTTTTTTTTCATGCCAAACATCACCTTATCAATATACGATATGGCTTCCAGCACGTAAATATGGTAGCATTGGCTCCGATTACTTGCGCTACAATTGATTGGGAACTGACTGTCACACTAGTGAATTTATTACTGCCTTGTGGCACAATTTTTAGAATCTGCTTTGACAGTAAAAGAATAAACGGATATTTGGCCTGTGAATTTTGAGATTAGTACTGGTAGCTATCCTGAAGGAGCCTCGAGATGAGATTGCCTGTCGTCTGTAGTAGGCCACGGTTGATTAAACATTAATCTCCTTGGTAAAACTACATTCATGAAATCAGTTAACCTGTCAGGAATCGAACAATGGCCGCTGCTGCCGAAAATAAGTTATTTAGGTTATAACATTGACGAAGTGAGGCATGTAATGAGGGTACATTCAGCTCACGATGAGTTCAAAATGCGAACACTGTGTACCTGTTTCTGGTACCATCACCTAAATTTAAAACTTGGTGAAATCAGAAGATTCTTTTAATAACAATGAAATTTGGGTTAATAATATATTTTCTGTTTCATAAGTACATTTATTAATGGAATATATCAAATGTATTTTATAATATTATGCTGTTTATATTTTATGTAATTTTATTTTGTAACCCTAGCCGGTTATTTATATTTTATATATAAACATGGCTGTTAACATTTAATTTGATTTGATTTTACATTTAAACTACGAAATATCTCCCAGAACCAAATATTACATATACAATTGGGAGAATTTAGCCGCCATTTTAAATGTCCCCATCTTGGATTTTTGCGGTGTTATAAACCGTATAAATGATATAACAAGATCTAAAAATATCGGCAAGTTGGGATGATTTTTGGCCCTAATTGTTAAGTTCAGAAACACCTTAAACCGTACATATATAACAAGATCTGAAAAATGTTCTAAAATCGTATCCGGCGATCAAGATGATTAGATAAATGTCAAGTTGTGACACCCATGATAAAAGATATTATCTGAAACAAATCAGAGCTATTAACTTCGGATTTTATAACCAAGGGTATATATATGTATTGTGATTATGAGAGATATTGCATGTTTTGTATGTGAAAAAAAAATTGAAAACATTATTATACATGAAGGTCTGAACACCTTGTCCACATTCACATTATATGAAGTGTGCTTTTTTTTATGGTCGAGATGACTACTTTCTTTAATAGAGGACAGTGCCACATTGCCTGGGATGGTTCATTTAATTAGTAATATGTTATGGATTAATTAAAGATGCATTATGTAAGATTTAAATAAAATTTGGCAGTTCTTGCTATATTAGTTTAAAAATAGATAATGAAAAATGAATATAGTGAAAATTGCATTTAAATTACTTTATTTTGAGCGAAATTATGACTGTTTGAGGATGTAGCATAGATTGTTTAGCAACGGTACTTGACATTCAAGACTAGCAACGGTACTTGCCATTCGAGACTAAGTCTCGATTATCCATTTTATAGTTAATTTTTTTTTAAATCTTGCGCTTATTTTAATCCGTATAAATCACGTCCATCCAATAGCCTAGAGAGCTGATTATAGGCTTGTCACGTAAGTTATAATTTTTATAACATGTGAAGCCCAAATGAAGACCTGCAGTGGGCAGATTTAGCTCTTAGGTAATGCATCTTTAATGAAAGTCCTTCATGTAATATGAAAGGATGCAGTACAAGTATTATGTTGTATTGCATCTTCATATAGTTATTATCAATACTTGAACAGCTTGTATATTTGTATATAAACAACATTGGCACTGTCCTTGTTTTCAGTTGTTATAAGTATTTGAATTGTTTGAATGATGTTTTCATATATTTTTTGAGGTTATGGCTTGATTACTAACTCTTTTTCTTTTCTATTTTATCTGCATGTATTAACCACCTATGCTTGCTTTTATTTCTACCACGCTCTCCTCCTCATTCTCCTCCTACTAGGAATGGTATGATAACACTTTAGTTTGGTCTCCAAGTGAATATGGTGGCGTCAACAGGTTGTATGTACCATCCCGGGAAATCTGGCTACCCGACATAGTTCTCTATAATAAGTAAGTTAGGGTGAACAACAGTAGGTTGGTTTGAACAGTGTCATTCGGTGTCCTAACGTATGACGATAGCAAATTAATTAATTTCTTTAATTTGATAGTTAATGTCCAATAACAAGGAGATCATTGCTTCGTCCGAGCCAAATGATTTCAATTTTCGCTCTGTGGATAACATATTGATCGATTTGTTCCCTTGTTGCTATTTGGCCAGCTTTATTGGATTCTTTTAAATTTTGGTGTCGGAATATGAATATTCATGATGTGACATTGTACTCTGCCAACCGTCTTTTGTATTTTTAGCCCTTTGGTTTGGTTTCTTTTTTTATATAACGCACGTGGTTTGTTGGTATCTCTGTAACGCTTTACTAATCAACACTGGAGTGCCCTTTACTACTTGAACTTCAAACCTTAGTAGGCACTTCAGCCATAATGCCGTTTGGGCTTCTTTTTGCAAAGGAATGGCATGACATAAGTCTTCAGTGGGACCCGTATGAATACGGCGGTGTCGGACAACTTGAAGTGCCGGTGGATGATCTTTGGAGTCCGGATGTAGTCTTGTATAACAAGTGAGTTATTTAAACAGAGCACTGTTAACGTCAAAATGTCATAAATAATATATATATGTAACTATCCGCGAAGCCGTTTAATATCCTACATAAGAACACCATGAAAGCCCGAATATTTTTCTGGTTAGGATTTTTGATTGGATCTAGTGTATTATATGGATGATTAGACCCTAGACCGAAGTGGATAAGATTGAGAATCATAATCAACTTCCGATAATGAAATATAGTTGACTTGATGCGGTATAATGTTTGTCCCACGTAAATAGAAACACTATAAGAAGACCTATTTTAAAACATTTGTTCAGTCCTTGCTTGTCTTTTTAATTTGGAACCACGGTGGCTAAGTGGGTAAGACGCTGGCTCGCTAGCCCGGAGGTCGCGTGTTCGATCCCTGCATTGGCCAAAAAAGTTCATCGGGTTGTCAGGACGGAGGACCTGGCAAGGACAGCTGTCTATTTGCCTAGTCGTTCGGATGGGACGAGGACCTGGCAAGGACAGCTGTCTATTTGCCTAGTCGTTCGGATGGGACGAAAAACCGAGGTCCCGTGTATACATTGACATGCAGGTAATAGATCCCTAGGCAGTTGGAATTCGATATAAGAGTAGGTAATAGTGTCGCTGCCCGGGCAAAATTTTCCTAATAGCACACTGCCCAGTAGGACATTAAATCCCATTTCATTTCATTTTTTTTTAAATTTCGTTAAGAATTACCTTACTTAACCCTATGACCATAAGAAATATACATTTTGCGAGGTGGTGGGGCGTACCGTCCTGATCTGGTCGACATTATACCGTTGGTTAATTTTGTATTACGCTCAGAAGGCAGGCCTTCATTTTTATTATTGTTTAGGTAAATGATTTTTGTCTCTGACAATTAGTTAACGCGTGCTGGATTTTAGTTTAATCATTGTGGGATGTTCAGCCGAAGGTTCGGTGTCTTCCACTTCGAACTCCGCCAACTCCCAACGCCAAGGAAACGGCAAAGAGACGAAAACGATCAAATTGCAAACAGAATAGTCAATTCTTCTTGAAACAAGCTACTTGGCTATATTCGTTATACGCCACATCATAATGTGTTACGCTTGGTGAAACCATATTATATCCCAATATCAGTACTGGGCGCTTTCACACCTAGATGACTTCAATCCGACAGTAATAATATATCTGGTTATATGAATCATTTTATATGCTTTACCAATATATAATGCTTGATTACATAATATAACATACTGACTTTAACGTTTACCACATCGGTTATATGCAGGCCTTGTCTGATACTGGGGGATTGGATGGACGAATGGTTAACACGTGCGTGCTGTATTATACGTCTGTCATTGAGTCAACTGGCGGAGTTTCGATTCCCCGGTTCTACGTGACAAGGAGTAGGGTCGCCTGTCCAACCTCGTGGGTTTTCTTCGGGTCCTCTGGTTCCCTCCCACTGCTAAAGACCCCTAAATAACCTAGTTTGTGTCGAGTGGACGTTAAACCACATTTCTCTCTCTGTCTGATACTCCGTACGTGTAGGATGCAGGTATTACCGTCGACCAGAGCGCCATATTGAAATGTTTACACCTCATGTATCACGCTTGTTATCTTGATTTTGATAAAGGGCGGGATATTGTAAAATCAGGTCACTACCTCCCAATGCCCGTTCCCACCATATATACGTTACGTCGGCTGAAAACATGTTGATTTAAAATGGTTTATCCCATTGCATATTTAACAACGATTTACAAGGATTTAAAACTACTAAGTTGTTCAGTGGAAGACATATCTCGCTGAATTCAATAACAACTCCTGATTCACAGAAATAATGATTTTTGATATCATTGAAAATCAGCATAAGATTAATTTAACTTTTACCAATGTTTTCCAGTGCCGACGGAAATTACGAAGTCACCCTGATGACAAAAGTTACCTTACATCCAACTGGAAAGGTTGTCTGGGAACCTCCGGCCATCTATAAAAGCTCGTGTACGATCAATGTTGAGTTCTTTCCCTTTGATGTGCAGACATGTTCCATGAAATTTGGTTCATGGACATACGATGGCTACCAAGTGGACCTCGTTCATTTATGTGATGAGATGGCGGAACCGGAAGTACCAATAAAACCTGGTATCGACATACGAGACTTCTACCCTAGTGTAGAATGGGATTTGTTACAAGTTTATGCTCAGAAAAATGTGCGCAAATATCTTTGTTGTCCAGAGCCTTATCCTGATATAACATTCTTCATTGAAATGAGACGCAAAACATTATTCTATACCGTTAATCTTATAATACCATGTGTAGCAATATCATTCTTGACTGTTTTGGTATTTTATTTACCGTCCGACTCTGGTGAAAAAGTGACATTATGTATATCCATCCTTTTGTCATTGACTGTGTTCTTTCTCCTTTTAGCGGAGATTATTCCTCCCACGTCTATAGTGGTGCCTTTGGTAGGCAAATATCTCTTATTTACTATGATACTTGTGACACTCTCTATTATAGTGACTGTAGTTGTTTTAAATGTTCATTTTCGGTCACCTTCAACACATGTAATGTCCCCTTGGGTGAGAAGGGTTTTCTTAACAATTTTACCTAAACTCTTGGTAATGCGTCGACCACATCTAGAACCCGAGAAGCCACAGAAAGCCATGATAAGGACTTGTAATGGAATGGAATTTCGAGATAATCGACCAGAGTCGGGCTATCAACACACCCAATCAGCAGGTTTCAGACGTTCCATGCATGAACAAGAACTATTACCAAGCAGTGAAGAAACTGCTGCCAATGCTTTATTTAGAAATAAATACTATACAGCGGAGGTTGTAGACGCCATTGAATCAGTGACGTTTATAGCTGAACACTTGAAGAATGAGGATAAGACTTCTGCTGTAAGTATTGAGATTGATATTTGGCATCGGTGTCTACTAAATAAGATATATTGATGGCAGACCGGTCGTCATATTGTTCATCATGCTTTGATTCGGATATAATTTTTTGACAAGTGTCCGCCAAATGAACTTGATAACAATACATCTTTTGTGATAGGTTTTGATAGTTCCATTCTTCACATTTACATGTGTGGTGGTATTCATGTTCTCTTAATTCTGATATATATAATATCATGGATCATACTGATAAACTGTCACGTCCATGTGAGGAATATAGTTCGCCTTCCATTTAACTAAATTAAAAGACCTTGGTTCAAAATTGCAACAGTGTAGACAAGTAGTCAAGGGCGACTGCTGTGTTTCACAAACAAGGTATAGTTTTTCGAGTTCTTGGCGTTCCTTCCACAAGAGTCCTACCCGAAAGCCAAGTCATGAAAATGAGCTTTTACCATACGTTCATCTAGAAATGAACATTTTGGATTGATTGCATCTCATTTCATGCACATTTATATTAAAAACATAAGCATAATTGGTCCAGCTGATATAACGTAATTGACAGACAGCCTTCCGCTGGGTCCGTTTCCAATGATACACTAACCTTTAGACTAGATCTAATTATGCACTAAATAAAGAATATCAATTGCTTTACTGTATATATATTGAACATACATATTTCAAGGAAAACTTTGTCTATAACGAATTATAGTCTTTAAATGGGCAATTAGTGACGTTTCAACTTCTTTTGCGGTTGAAGATCGTATCTGCGATTACACAATTTGTAGTAATGCTTATTATATGTTTATTTCATATTCACATTCTATCATTCCAGATCATTGAAGATTGGAAATATGTTGCTATGGTTTTAGACAGAGTATTTCTGTGGATTTTCACAACTGCTTGTGTTGTTGGTACTTTTGGTATAATCTTACAGGCACCAACTCTATATGATGGTAAAGAACCAATCAACCTGGATAAATATACCACCTATTGTTCTGGGATATTATAATGTAATGAATTTATGACTTGGGTGGCGATTATTGTCTTGAATATTTCATCCTAATTTATGACACTACCCTTCAATATCAAATATTATGATATTACCCTTCAATATCAAATATTGAATCCTTATATTAAAATCAACGGAAACTAATATTGCTTTCGTTACACATTCAATCATTGCCATCTATTCTTAGTGATAATCATCACAACTTTTAAAATCCTAAGAATTGTAAGGAACTGTGTCGAAATTTCAGTCCTCTTACACATACTTGTAATTGTCTGTAATAATGTCAACTTAATATTACAGTATTCATATTTAAATATTGAACAGTTGTAAAAATTAAATACATGCTGTTTCGGGAAAAGACAAATCAATCCTATGGATTGTTGTTCAGCACAATAAATCAATAAATACAAATGGAAATATTTTATTGAATACATTCAATATGTAGTAAATTATAAATGAGTATACTTTACGTAGTCAATCATAAAAATTGATTGTCATTTGGACTAGTGATGCCCCCAGACCCTTACTGGAGTACCCGGGCTCCACCCCTTATATGATTCCATGCTGTGAAATCAGGAATTCTGAAAGGAAACCACCACAGTCCATACATGCATACACATTTATGTTGCTGAATTAATTAGGTATGTAAGCCAATATAATATCAAAAAGAGATTATTTTTTTATTATATTGACAGGAAAAGTCTACTTTTATTCAACTCTGTAAATTTTTTAATTCCTTACTTAAATTTTAAATTCTTACATGATAGCAAATCACATATACGTTGCATTTTCCTGTAGACATAACTTGTCTAATCGGTCTAAAATATGTGTTGATTTTAATTCAAAAAGGGTTTAAAATTTAAGTCAAAATCCCATCTCCGCGAAACAAAGAGTTTCCTATGCTTAAACTTACAAAACGAGTCATATTAATTTATTATGAAGTTTTAAATATCATATTTATTATGTTTTACGATGATGTTAACGAAGGAGTTAATTAATGTGTATATGTTACTATTGATTTTGTGATTTTTGTTTTTTGTTTGGAAATAAAGCAAAATTTAATTTTGTGTTTTAAGACTTTGTTAAAGTTAGTATTTTGTATGTTTTATGTACTTTGTTGATATCTGAACAAAATATTTTATCAAAGAAATGATGCCTCATTGTAAGTTAAATGAAGACAAACTTTTACTGAATGTTTGTTTTATTAATGATGTGTTTCCACCAGGTTTCTGCAAAATGAGTAAATATATTAGGTTAGTGTCTTGAAAGGAATGCAATCAATTTTCTAATCCTTTTTCCTGTCCTGGGCTTTGTCACTTCTGTTTGACCAACTCGACACTGGACCACTAAATAATATTGAATGCTTAAAATCCATTCTTAGTTTAAATGCGTTACATGCTGACTTTCCCTTGAAGGGTAAAAAAAATGAAATTGTACTATGTGTGTATACCTGGTTGATATGCTTTGAATCAATATTGACCCGAAGCACACTTTTCTAAAAGTTCTACAAGTTTAAAGCTGTAATGTTACGTGTAACAAAGGGAGCTGGTAACTCCTGAAGACCAAATGTCAATAAAGATACAGCGAAAGTCTGGGATTGGAACAAGACGTATAGTCCGATAATAACTTTATGTCCATATTGAGCCAATATCACCTCGGAGACTCACAGCCTCAAATCTCTCGTTCAAACAATTAAGCACGGAATCCTCTAGACATTACTGTTAGATCGATGTTCAGCGATTCCCCTCTTCCCGACTTACACGGTTAACATTGTAGACATAGTTGTTCACTGCTTCTCCTACAGACAATTGTCTTCGGGCAACTATATTTTTTTTAAAATACACGGTCCTTTCCTTGATGTTCCTACATTGGTTTTGAAATTCAGTGAAAAAAAAATAGCGGCATCCAGAAGCATGGGTAAAATTAACTCTTAAATAATTACCGTTAGTTTCATTTCATTTGGGGAGCAAAACATTAATTCTTAAATGGATATAAGTTAGTTCGATTTCAGTGAACAGCGTTTAATTTTCATTTTCTAATTTTATTCAAAAGAAAAATAAGAACATTATTTAATATTTTATGAACAGCGTTTAATTTTCATTTTCCAATTTTATTCCAAAGAATAATAGGAAAATTATTTAATATTTTCTGAATTTTGTGTCGCTTGAAAGAATTAAGAGCAAATACCCACATAAAACAGTTGAATATGAAAGCCACATGACACGTGAAGAATGCCAGTAGATAAAAGTAGTCTAAAGTTGAAGTCATTGTGTTCGATGTAGCAAACTTTTATACACTATTTCTAACGCTGATTACTACTAAGGTATATTAATAAACTTTGATTATATACGTCAGTTTTGCGGGAAACATATTCTTAAATTAATACTTTAATTTCGCTACTTTTAAAGAGGACGAAATATCAGAAAAATAAACTAATAACCATTCCCGTACAATGTTATTCTCCGACAACTCGGAATCTTTTTCCTTGATTACGCCCGTCAAGACATTGATAGAAGACCTGCACTGTAAGCATCTATTGCAAAACATGTGACAAAATCTTTAAATAGACAGAGACAAATGAGGTGTAAACTATATACGACTTGGACTACATTATTCATAATTCACTAACGACCTCTGAGCCGGGAAAAGGACAGCAGACGCCAGAAGCAGACGTGGAGGATTCTGAGGTAAGGGAAATAAATCCTACTACACCTAAAATGATATATAGACACATCTTCCAGTGACAAATACACACATGTTAAATATATGTATAACGACAATAGGTTAACAATATTCTTTATATCACAAGACATTCATTAATTACATATCTTCAATAAAGATGGGGGGGGGGGTGGCTGAATGGTTAGCGTGCGCGCTGTATCATAAAGTCTGTCATTGAGTCGACTGGCGTGGTTTCGAATCCCCGGTTGTACGTGGCAAGGATTAGGGTCGCCTGTCCAACCTCGTGGGTTTTCTCCGGGTCCTCCGGTTTCCTCCCACTGCTAAAGACCCCTACGCGCAAACGAATTATGTAAATAAAATTAAACCATGTGTTAGTCCCGATATGACCTAGTTTGTGTCGAGTGGACGTTAAACCCCATTTCTCTCTCTCTCTCTCTCGTTCTTTCGGAAATAAGCATTCTCTGCACACGACATAGGCCTACATGAAATATGGTCAATACAAGCCAGCGCCACCTGTTTTAGACTGAATCCAATCCGGCTGATTATTTACTGTTTATTTGTTTTTCTTCTTTTTAAATTAAAGTTAAATAATCTATTTGAGTATATTTTAGCGTCATAAAAGCCATGCAGATTTCGATAAAGTCAGCGGCTGTAATTAAGAAATACACATTCAGATATAAAATAAACGTGCAGCTCAAATAAAGCAAGCAAGGGTGACGTTGGTATAGGCATAGGCCGTATGTATTCCAAACAGATTGCATTAGTTATTATTATGAAAAGACAACCTTTTTTATAACTGTTATAATATAGGCTGCGATCCCTTTTTTTCTTCCTCACCCTGGCCCAGGAAATATTTGTCTACAATATTGCCCTGGGCGGAAGCGGACGTAAATCTTTAGCTTAGTATTAGAATTCCAGAGGAGAGGATTTTACTGCTCTGTCCCGACTGAGCTAATGAAGATGGACTAGAGAACCATAGCAAGTAAGTTTACATGTGCCGAGGAATGTGGCTTAAAAGTGCATAGACATTTATGTAATCATTATTAAGTATAATTAGGCTATATTATCATCTATCCTATTACTATACACTTCTCATTTACGACAATAAAAAAGGAACAGAAAATACATCAGCAGTAATTCCATTCGTAAATGCACATCATCAATCAGAGAAGATGACATGGATGAAGACGACAGCCGTGGATTAACTAATAGACAAAAAAGGAGCATATATTTTGTGTTTCTATGGGGACGCGATTGAATCATTAAAAGTGTCTTCGCGTTTCGTTCTAATAAATGACCAACTATTTCATAAAAAGCAAAGTGCTTGGATTGGCTGAGTTCTAAATTGCAATAGCGCAATGAGCAGTTCCACCAAGATTATTTTGAGTACAGATTTTGTTGACAGTACTTTTATACTAAAACAGTTAAACTGAAATAAATCTATGATTGGTATCTTGTTTTGCAGCTGTAAACGCTTGAATTTAAATAGGGATTCCCATACCCGCAGCGTAAATACCATTAATTAAAACTTTGAAAAATCCATTGAGAACTACAGTACGTGGCATACGTCGTATTTACGATCCCAAAGGCGATAACATCAAGGGCATCGGTATTTATTATGTCGCAAATTCGCAATAAGGAAGTACAACTGTTGGAATTCTCTCTTGTAACTTATTTGAGAAGAAGAAAAACCCAACATAATACTTAGTACCTTGTTTAGACCCGAGTGTTTGTCTCTCTCCATAGTCTTTTTTATGGCTGAATTGTGAGGGTTGGTGTGAGATTTTGCAAGGAAGAGGGGCTAGGGAGTATATGTTTACAGGACACTGATGATAAACCGACCAAAACGGCATAGACGGGCAAAATTTTGCCGGACAGCGGCGGTAGGGCCCTACTTATTTCGAATTCCAAATGACAGGGGTTCCTTTACATACACGCCTACGTGTACACGTGACCAGGCCCTGACAAAAAGAAACCACGCTGGAATCTTCCGTGGATCTTATCCGGTCAACTGCGGATCGAACCCCGGACCTCCCGTTTAGTGTGCTAGAGCCTTACTCACGCGGCCACCGTGGCGCCAATGCCATTTGATAACATGCATAATGCCATTATTGTGCCTTGAAAATAGTCCATTTCCTGACTAATATGCAGTACAATATTATTTCAATAACTGGCTTGCCCCGGGGGGATCGGTGGGGGTGGGGGCGTTTAATGTACCCCCAAACATACACGATGCGTATTGTACAATTTTATTTCAGTAATATTCGTTTCCGCGTAAGGGTCTTTAGCAATGGGAGGAAACAGGAAATCTTGGAGCACTTATCGCCGTTGAATGCCTCCTTTTGTAAGCGATCCTCAAAATGTCTGGCTGGTGAGGATGATTGAAAAAAACTTAACAAATATACTAGACGTTATCAACTGGTATGTCCTTTTATCATTGATTTAAAATAGCCGCCATCATCGATCATGATCAACCAATACCCGCTATACATCTTCACATAGAAAACAATGAATAGTAAGAAAGATACTTACTCGCTCAATAAATGATATCAATATTTGACTAAATGATGACTTTTACCAAAATACTAATCATTTACTATCTATAAAGTACAGTATTTACTCTGACTTTTTATCTTTGATTACTGATCACAGAAAGTGCTTGAAATAACACATCATCGCTAACGACGGCCAGGTCCATCATTCTCATTCACTATTGATAAGTGTTCGAAATAGCACCACATCGCTAACGACGGTCAGGTCTATCATTCCCATTCACTATTGATAAGTGTTCGAATAGCACCCCATCGCTATTGACGGTCAGGTCCATCATACCCATTCACTACTGATAAGTATTCGAAATAACACATTATCGCTATTGACGGTCAGGTCCATCAGTCCCATTCACTATTGGTAAGTGTTCGAAATAACACATCATCGCTATTGACGGTCATTTCCATCATTCCCATTCACTATTGATAAGTGTTCGAAATAGCACCTCATCGCTATTGACGGTCAGTTCCATCATACCAATTCACTATATAATTAAGTATTCGAAATAGCACATCATCGCTAACGACGGTCAGGTCCATCATTTCCGTCACTATTGATAAGTGTTCAAAATAGCACCTCATCGCTGATGACAATCAATCAGGTCCATCATATCCATTCACTATTGATAAGTGTTCGAAATAGCACCTCGTCGCTATTGACAGTCAGGTCCATCATTCGCATTCACTATTGATAAGTGTTCGAAATAGCAAATAGCACATTATCGCTATTGACGGTCAGGTCCATCATACCCATTCACTATATAATTAAGTGTTTGAAATGGCACATCATCGCTAACGACGGCCAGATCCATCATACCCATTTAGATACGTATTCGAAATAGTACATCATCGCTATTGAAGACATTAAGTGCGCGTTATATAGTGTGATATGGTCAGCAATTGACTTCGGTATTTCGTCCCATTCGAAAGACAGTTTTGCAGATTTAAAAAAATAAATTAGCCTACAGATAAAGCTGTGACCTATAAATACATATAACCTTCGTTTCAACAGATATTCGATATCTAGCTCAATCACGGTAAACCCTGAAAAAGTAGAAAATATAAATGACCACTCACCAAACTAGCCCACCCTGGTAGAAATGTCTAGTAATTTGCCCTTGAGTGGGTCTTGTCACGCGACGAATATCCAGTCTTAAAGCCAAATGGGAAATCACCCTTTCCGGGTGCACAATGTCCGAGAACAAATTCCAGTACGCCGGAAATGACGGGGATTTATCGAAAAATGTTGACTGCACTTCGACTACAACGAATATAAAAAGCAGCCATTATGAACGTGGTTGTTCGTATTGTTGTTCAGGATTTTGCCGTTAAATTTGACATTTTGAATTGTCTGTTTAGTTCTGTGTTTTTATTGGGTAGTTATTGATGTGCTGTCAATTAAAACACGACGCACAAAGTAAAATAAAAGTACAAAAAATTGTGTCCAGGTGGCCTAACACGTATCATAAAATCTTTGTCATCATACAAAAAAATAACTTTTCTTGCACACACCTACACATCCACCAGCACCCACACGCACACCCACCAGCACATACACAACCACCCACAACCACAAATACACAATAGTAAACTGTTTAATTGCACACAATATTGTAACACTACATATTATATGATCGTTGTTATGTTCAGTTGGAAATAGATGATGCATGTAAAAACTGTTCTCCGCCTGGCAAGGTACAGCGTATAGTCGTCCGGGTGGGGTGAAAAATCGAGGTTCTGTGTACACTCACAACACGGTCTTTCTTAGCCCAGTCGGTGTAAAAAAATAGGACATTTAACCCCTATTTATATCAGTTAACTAATTGTCCAATTGTTTAATTAATGTTTGTGGCTATACCTACACTTGAATTTTGGTACATTATGGGAGTCACCGAGCTTAGTGGGTATGACGCTGGTTCACTAACCTGGAGGTAGCGGGTTCGATCACCTTGTTGGCCGAGAAAGTTCATCGGGATTTTCCGGCGTGGTTTCAGGACTGTTGGCCTGAATTGGACAGCTGTCTAATCATTGGGATGGGACAAAAAACCGGGGTCCCGTGTACAAATTGGCGTGCACGTAAAAGATCCCTTGGCAGTTGAAATTTGATATAAGAGTAGGCCGTAGCGCTACTATGCGGGCAAAATTTTCCCTCACAGCACACTGCGTGGTGTATGCCATCATCATTAGCCCAGTCGAAGCAGAACAGTAGGACGTTAAACCCCATTTCATTTGATTTGGTACCTTATGAATGAACCATGGACCAGTTGCTATATAAGGAATATATCCACTGAGATAAATGAGGACCAATATGGGCAAAATTCATTTAAGTACATAATTTATATAGTTTATTGTTCGCAGACCAAATTAGAACTACTTATTAATCCTCGCTGTAGACAAGCACTACAATCATTTAATCCAAAGATAGAACATTTATAAAGGCATATCAATAGAGACTGTAGTTCCTGAAAATAGATTCCTGTATATGTTTGGCAGTTTATATCTGTATTGTAACTTCTATCGTGTTGTCCAGTAATATCTTCCATGTTTTAGTTATGGGTCGTATAGCTCTAATTCAATTGTACATACGAACTAGAATTTAATATTGGTTAATTTCAATCAATATTGATAGTTATCCTGCAGTTAAACTACCGGCTCTTTGAGGTTCGTCGAGGTTAAGTTTGCAAAGATTAGAACTATATACACACCCTTTAAAACAGTCGTGACTGTTTATTCGCGCAGTACAAGAGAATGTGTATGCGATGCCACAACTTTTCTTAATTTGAGACAACAGTTGGATATAGTAATCTAAACTAAGATGACACAAAATGACCAAAAAAATGTTACAAATAAAATTAAATGGGTATAACGCCCTACTGTTTTACTCCGACTGAGCTAATGAAGACGGGCATCTAGTGTGGGAAATCTTTATTCCAGTTTCATAAATTATTTACATATTTAATGGTGTTAGCGACTTATCTGCAGTTTTTGTGACTAATCAAAAGCGAGGACTATAAGAGACGTGAGCGGAAATAATATTTTGAGATCAAATATCCCCACCCCACCCCCACTAGTCTCTGTTACACTAACCAAGATGCGGGTGTAATATCGTTAGACAGTAATACTTCGTCATTGGATATCAATTCTGGAGGGCATGTTACCACTTCTCCGTTTAAACAGCCATACGCCTCAGAAATTTCTGCCAGGATCGTGGCGTTTCCACCTACTCGTCAAGGGCTTCTTTTACGGTTACGTCAACGTGTACGCGAGACCTCGGTTCCCGCCCACTGGAACGACTAGACGCTGTTCCTTGCCAGTTCATCTGGTCTACACCACTGACAAGGGGAACCACTCTGAAAAATTCGAGGAACCGCCCGATGTGAACGTTGGATCATGTGGTTAGTGAGCCAGCGCCTTACTAACTGTGCAACCATGTCTACCCTTTAAATACAATAATGGCATAATATGAAATAATTAATTCAAGCAACTGTCGACTCTCTAGGTGAAGTCAGTCGAAAACATTGGTCTGCAAATGCAAAGACGATTTCCAAACCTGAGAAAAGAAACGAAATGAAATGGGGTTTTGCGTCCAACTGTTCTGTCCATGCAGATGGACATACGCCATATACAGTGTCTACAAGAGACCTCATCTTATTTCCAAGTCTGTTTAAATATTTAATGCATCATTTCCCAAACACTTACACCTTTTGTAAAATGCTTCCTACGTAAAGGTGATAAAATTGATAATGAAATATTATTTTAGTTTTTCATACAAAATCCTTAGGGAGCCATTATTCTGCTCGAGATCCACAGCGAATAATAGATTTGTTATTTTTGAAAATATATTACACGATAAATCACCTTTTCATTAAACGGTCTTAAAAACAGACAGATGTGTCAAGCCGGTTTGAACGTTTAAAAAAATTATAATAAATTGGATGTGGTCTATCCACAGACAAGATAAACGACCATTTTGTTTCACCATTTTGATTTTTTGTTCACGGATAAAGTGAATGAAAAGTGACGTAAGGTAACACATTAGATCAATACCATTCATAAAATGACTCGCGTGTCTTACTTTGAAAATAATTTCTAAATGACATTTTATTTTTTACCCCTCAATTCTGTGAGGAGAATCAATCTTTAAATCTGGGAGTGATCCTTCAAAAATTCTTCAACTCTTTAAGATCCAATGTAGCGTAATAAAAGACTATCATTTTGTTTAATCCTCAAAATTGTTGTTTATTGCAAAATTTTAAAATGGTGTGTGGCTAGGGTCAAACGGTGGCTCCGTACTATTCTACAACTCATAGTATAAAACCCCATATATTGGAATTTTAAATTAATTTCATCAAAATCACATGTAATTCAGAACTAGGAAAAGGAACAAATCACGTCTAGTCAAAGGAAAGAAATGGGTACATGCATGTACTCGTTAGTGTGTACTTGAAAGATCCTCTGACAGTTGGACCTCGATGACGAGTGGGTGGAAACATCGCTGTCAGGGCAAAATTTCTCCCAGTACCTGCAGAAACGTATAGGACGATGAACTCCACTTTAATGTCAACTACAGTTCCGCCTTAACAGACACACTATTAAGAATTTTAAGGTATATTTTTTCGATCTTATTTATTGTTCGTCTGAACGACCAGACACCACCAATTGCCACCCCGACAAGCAGTTTAAATAGGAAATGATTTGGATGGTGTGACAGGTTCTGTTTAGACCTTGGTGATGATGCACATAATTTGAAACTTGATGACGATGCACATAACCCTTGAACTTCACTGTGATCATACACACAACTCTTGAACTTCCTTGGGATCATACACATAAACTTTGAACTTACTTGTAATCATACACATTACTCTTGAACTTCCTTGTGATCATACACATAACACTTGAACTAAATTGTGATTATACACATAACCTTTGAACTTCCCTGTGATCATACACATAACCCTTAAACTAAATTGTTGTTATACACATAAACGTTGACCAAGATTGTGACCATACACATAACATTGTGGTCATACATATAACCCTTGAACTAAATTGTGATCATGCACATAACCCCTTGATCAACATTGATTCGGTGTCTTATCTCGCGATTATCCAGTTTCTTTTAACCATCCTAATATTGGGTTAGACAGATTTGTGGGGTATTTTAATGATTAACAGTCAAGTCATATAATCGTGCTTCTCATTATACTTATTGTAGATAAAGGTTTATTATTGCTTATAAGGCGGTTGCATGCTTTATTCTGTATTAGCAGTCAAATATGACATATGTTATTGGAAAAGAAAATTGATTCTTCGCTCCCTCTAGAGAACATGTAATAATCTTATCTCAGTATGAATTTCTCTTCTTCTAACTTTATTCTAAATGATGAAGACAAGCCACTTTGTCAGTAATCTCATCAATTATCACAACCTCACCCAGGCGTCTCTCGCAATAACATCAGACTCGTGCGTCGTCAAGGGCAACAACTCCTCGGATCAAAGGTCATGGTAGTAAACAGAAATAACAGAAGGAACTGCCAGCAGTAATAAAGAATTCAATCGAGGAGATAAATGCTTAAAAATATTAAAGAAACTCGTTCACGAGGAATAAAAACTACATGTCTGCTCATCAAAGCTGTAAAAGTTGGAGCTTAAAATGAATATAACATAATACTTAGATGGTTTCCAGGTGCTGACATTAATAAGTGGTATTTTATGGCTTGAAACTTCTAAACTAAAATTTTATAGCATAGCGTTAACATTACATAACACTAATGATTCCGTCAATATTAACTTTTATAACTTTGGCGGCTTTCAGAAAGCTCTAAAGAACTAAACATTTTAAAATGAGTAGTGGCGTATATGGGATTTCCGAAAGAGGTTGATGTGGCCCAAAATTGATATTAAAGGGGTGTATTGCGGTAAAATTAGTTATATATGGTGTATGGGGTAAAATTAGTTATATTAGTAGTTATATATGGTTATAGCAATAATAATATTCAACGGTTCAAAGAAGGGGTTGGGGAGGGGGCAAGATATTTTACAAGGTACATCCCCCGACCCCAAACACACACACCAAACTACCTAGCCCAGTCCGATCCCACACCACACGTACGAAACAATTACACACAGACTGGAGACACGGTCTGACGTTACAGCAGCCAGAGTTGTTTTATCCTTAGTTTACTCTGACTGTTTATTTATAATTATCGTGATTATGCATCAGTATTCGTGAATATATTATAGAGAATAACACACCTTAGATATAGCTTAAAGGTTCCTCGTGCCATCATTTTCATAAATTTCGTAGTTTTATCAGAAAGTTGGTTTCCGAAAAAAATTTAATACTGGTATTTTATTTATATCCAATAAATAATTCCTGACATTATCAGTAGGTTGGTTTACGAAAATAAATTTTCGTAAATTTCGTAGTTCTATCAGAAGGTCGGTTTCAGAAAATAAATTTAATACTGGTATTTTATTTGTATCCAATAAATCATTACTGACATTATCAGTACGTTGGTTTACGAATATACATTTAATACTGGTATTGTAATAATATCCAATAAATGATTCTGATATAATCATTATCCACATCTCAACAAGAGATATGGAAATGAATAGTTTAAAAAAACATCTGATAAAGCAAGTTATCACCATGGGAAGAATGGAAAACGCGTTTTCTTTGAAGATGGGAATCGAAGACAATCACGAATCGTATGATATGAAAACCTATCTGGACTCATCAGTACATCATATTTATCTCATTCAGAACCCTCAAGGTAACTACTTTAAGACGTTCTACTTAAAAGTCATAAAGCAAAGACTGCTAACACTGTTGACTTAAGTAAAGCAATTTCCTGTTCCTAACGATTGTCGTTCACCGGAATTCTAATGAATTAGAGGAAAGCGTTAACCCCGTGTTGTTCCTAACTAGATTATGTTTTTTCTGATGAAATTTCTAGCCATAGAAATTGTTAAAATTTAAAATGTTGTAGACGAGACCCTGGTGGTTTGATGAAAACGTAGGTTGTTTACCCAACGATCTATAAAGTTATAGGTAATAAAACTTGTGAAGAAAAGGAACTTTTTTATAATTTCTACATTGTAATATGTGTAAAGTTTGGAGACATATCGACTATTTCATAAGATAGTGATAAATTCGGCGGTTTTTATCACTTTGACCATCTCTGTCAGGCGTTAAACGGGGTGATGTATAGGAGAGAAAGTTTCTGAAGGATTTAATCTTTAAAACTGCTGTCTGAGTCGGAGAGATGAATGAGTTCCAATATTCCTATTCTCCTTCCCCTAAACCTGAATACAATCAATATAGGTGCATTATGACCAGTTTTAACGGCAAGCCGATCCTTCTCCCATCTTACACCAGCTGTTGTTAATCGATGCTAGGCTTTCTCAGATGGTTTCTGCAATACCGCCGCCGAAAATTAATACCGTACACAAGTTGAGTTCAGAATTACTAACCAACGCTGCCCTCCCGCGTAGAGAACATTCAAAGACTCTTGTAGCATTCAAGATACGATTATTACATTCCCTTGGGCAAGTAAAAAAAATCTCTTTGGGTTCTGAGCCGTATTTTCGTATCCAAGTACATTTTATTAGGAAAAGTGTAAAGTGTGCTTTCTAAATGTTCTATTTTTTTTTTCTTTAAAAAAATATATCACGTTATTTTTCACTTGTGAATCGCCTTGCGTAAACGGCTATAAGTCCAAATTAGCCGCTTTGAAAATCTCACTCACTAAACCAAGTGAAGCGAATTTTACTCGAGGGGGATATAAGATAAAGTACTCTTCCCCTAGCCAATATATTTCTTTTTAACATGTCAATATGTGATGATATTTATTGACAATGGCGACGCCGTGAGATATATGAACTGCGAAAGAAGGGTTTTATTATTGACCAGATATTAAAGCAATGTAAATCCCTTCTGCTGCCATCACACCAACAATAGAGATATCCTTGTTGTCTGGAGCTCTGAAAAAAATTAAACCATTATTCATGATGTAAACCCGTTGTAATCAATATATGTCTTATTTTAACTTGTACAACCCTTTATTTATCTCCACCTATGTAATTGTAGACGTCGAGAAATCATATTATATACGCTCCTTTACATATTCAGACATAGATATATTATACTTATATTGGCAGCTTGTTGGTCAGGGATTATTACATACACCCAGTCGATTGTATAGAACCTTTTCGTGTTTTTCTAATATCTTATATCATTGGAACAAGGATTTCTTTATTTGTTCGATAGAGGTTAAGAACTATTTCAAGAAAACCACCGTTGGTAAATATATTGTATAAAGAGATTAAATTTATTGAATAATATTGCACATTGTGACATAGCTGTAGATATCAATCCGTATAGAAAGTGGGTGTGACGTGGGCGGCTTCATCATTAAAACGAGAGAAAGAGAGAGAAATGGTGTTTAACGTCCACTCGACACAAACTAGGTCATTTCGGGACTAACACATGGTTCAATTTTATTTCAATAATGCGCTTGCGCGTAGGGGTCTTTAGCAGTGGGAGGAAACCGGAGAACCCGGAGAAAACTCTCGAGGTTGGACAGACAACTTACTCCTTGTCACGTACAACCGGGGAATAGAAATCACACCACGCGCTAACCATTCAGCCAGCCATTCCCTCCCTCATCATTGAAACAAACAAACCTTAAGAAAGTTTAAAAATCAAATACATAATTTGATTGCGGTTTTGTTTATTTTTTAGAACCGGAACTGAATTAAAAACTATATATATTTAGGCCACATTTACCGAAAAGTTGTTATAGGTCGCTTTAATAAATTTAATGATTCCGCTTTATATTTACTTAAGTTTACGTTTACGGGGTATTAACTATGGCTTTTGAAATCATCCCATTTAACATGCAGATAGACTTGCGAACCCCTAGCAAATTTATCACGTATCTAAGTATAGTCTACACCCAGACTGGGATTCTCTTTAGTTGTCGATAGTTCTCTGTTTCCTTTTATTACATTGAAAGAGTTGGTAGGTAATGAAATAAAATTGGGTTTAATTTCTTACTTTTACGTGCACGATATCGAGTACTCGGGTGGACCTCGGTTTTCGTACAGTCCGAACAACTAGACGCTTTTGTTTGGAAAATCCCAGTGAACGTTTTTGGTCAACAGCGGGATCGACCCCTGGACCTGCGTTCGTAGGAATAACACAGAAAATATTTTGATTGACTTCACTAGCGTACATTTACACACACCAAATTAATTAACAAATGAGAAGACATCTCACGTTGTAGATTTCAAATCATAATTTCACTCGAACCATGTGTCACTCACAATTTTAGGTTAAATGAGGATTTGTCAAAGGTTCGGGCATATGTCAAGAGTACATGTACGTGGTAACTTTAATAATTCTTCATATCAATCGAATACAAAATATTTGATGAGGCTGATTACCATAATCTCAATCAAAATGAACACATACACAAAACAAATGTGGTAGATTTTCGGTAAAGACGTTTGGTGGTAATTGACAAATGAAATGTGCTATTGGCAAACCTTAGTTCCTAAAATATAATACGCAAAACCTAATCCTAAAATATAATACGCAAAACCTAATCCTAAACGATAATACAGAACCTTGATCCTAAAATATAATACACAAAACCTAATCCTAAAAGATAATACAAAACCTTGATTCTAAAATATAGTACAAAACCTTGATCCTAAACAATAATACAAAACCCTTATCTTAAACTATGATACAAAACCTTGATCCTATGAAATGAAATGAAATGGAGTTTAACGTCCTACTGTTCTGCTCCGAACTGGGCTAATGAAGATGGGCATACGCCATACAGTGTGCTATGAGGGAAATTTTGCCCGGACAGCGGCACTACGGCCTACTCTGATATCAAATTGCAACTGCCAAGGGATCTTTTACGTGCACGCCAATGTGTACACCGGACCTCGTTTTTTTCGTGCCATCCGAACGACTAGACAGCTGTCCTTGTCAGGCCCTCCGTCCTGCATCACTGACAAGGGGTAACCACGCCGGAAAATCTGGATGAACTTTCTCGACCAATGCAAGGATCGAACACCCGACCTCCAGGCTAGCGAGTTAGCGTCTAACCCACTTAGCCACCCTGGACCCCCCCCCCCCCCCTAAACCATGATACAAGGACCTTGATCCTAAACTATAGTACAAAACCTTGATCCTAAACTATGATACAAAACCTTAAAACCTTAATCCTAAACTATGATACAAGACCTTGATCCTAAACTATGATACAAAGCCTTGAAACTAGGTGCGTGTCATATTGTGTTTGCTGAAAATTATTGATTTCGTTTCTTATTTTCTACAATCCCATTTATAAACAATTACATGATTAACTGTGTGATTAAGATAAATGGATGCTCAAAAGTTTATTGACTTTTAGTTACGATCGGGGCTGAATACAATTAAATAAATAATATAGCTGGTTGATTGTGCGAATATGAGAATAATTGCAGTTAAGACTCGTAAATTAAATAATTTGCTAAATCATCACAGGTTTATGAAAAAAAATCAGTACCGACTACTCGTTGATTGAATGATACCGATTAAGTAGTAACAGATGCATAATTTAAAACAAAAATCATTGTCTTGCCAGAAATATTGTCTACATTTTTAAAATGATTTCGGCAATTAAAAGTTCATGACCGGAAATATTTCATGAAATCAATTTTATGATAGAGATGGGTTAAAAGGAAGGTTAAGTATATACGTACACCTGATTCTGATAGCAGGCGTAGAGTGAAATATTGATAGTGTGTTTATAGGACTTGGAGTGTATGTTGATTAACATGTACATGTGCACTTTCTTCTGGTTTAAATCAAATTTCAGGCGGATCCAAGTAGCGTATGGCAACCATTCAAACTGCCAGGAACTAAGAAACATTCTACACACATCAACTACTTAAAAAGAAAATGGAGAAATGATGTTGTGTTTACTAGACTCGGGCAACATGATAAAACATTCAATACACATATAATTCCAGACGAAGGGTTAATTTTTCCACTGGTATTGGTTTTCCTCGTAACCTTAAGTGTTGATTTCACACAATGGTAGCACGCTGGCGACATCTGGTGTCATATCTGGTTGTATACTTCATCTTAGCCAATCATATCATCTAAATCAAATAAACTACAAACTGACATGTTGTCATATTACACCGGAAATAACTAGATTAATCTAGACTATTTGCACGTAACGGATAGTCTCCCAGTCCAGTGCCATAATGTAACAAATTAACAGCACGCTGTATAACTTGAGAATATGATATGAATATTGTGGCCATAATAAATATGTTTGTGTTACGTGATACAAATACATCCTGGCAAACCTGGCAAAAGCCAAAACAAAATCTTGTATGTCTACCTTTTACCATATTGTTGCACTTAGCACCCATATCTGAATCTAAAGTCATTACCGCTATATTAGTACATGTACATGATAACTCTGGGCTTTTTTTAAATATTTTTTTTTTCAACACAATTATAAATCAGGTAAAGTACAAGTACTGATTTATAATATTCGATGGTAGACAATCAGACCCTGTCGATGAGTAGACATGATTATGTGTTCTGTTCTATTTTAATATTATTTTCCATCTGGTGCGTTTAACATTACTTTCCATCTTGTGCGTTTAACATTATTTTCCATCTTGTGCGGTTAACATTATTTTCCATCTTGTGCGTTTAACATTACTTTCCATCTTGTGCGTTTAACATTATTTTCCATCTTGTGCGGTTAACATTATTTTCCATCTTGTGCGTTTAATAATCTTTGCGTTATCAGGGTTGTGCATGTAATAGCGTATTCTACCGCATCTGGAAATCCTTATACCAATTGTTCATTAACAATTAGACTTTCTATACCTTTCGTGTTTTGGGCTGTGTATAAAAGTGGCCATTTCAGTCTGCGATAGTTCTATGGTTTATACTAATGCTAATAAAAAGAGAAACACACAACTCAAATAAAGAAAACACGACCAATTTAATTCATTTTAGAGCTAAATTTGATTTTTCTTAATTAAGGATTTACTTGTGAGTGTGTTTTGCAATAAATAAATAATGAGCAACAAACCTTTGCTAAAACAGTTAATCTGGTGTTGAAATATGATTAAGATGGTGTATAAAATTTTATGACTACTTAGCTTGAGATAAATTTATATAACATCATAACATCTAAAACACGGCTATTTACCTCGAAAATCATGCCAAGCTAAAAAATCTCCATTCACAAACTCTTGTGATAAAATGGATACATTCAGTTTAGATTTCTCTGTGCGATTTGATATAATGTATCTGATATTTGTGACAGGAAGTGCCAGCTCTCAAAGTTCATCATATATATACATATTAAAATTGGTTACAAGGACATCTAGAAAAATGATTTTCAGATATTCTGGTGTTATTCGAGTATTGGACAAATCGACATCTCCGTTTTCTTTAATGTCTGTCTGTGAGGTGGGGGAGTTGGTCGGAGAGGGGGTATACACGAACACAGTTCTTCTGGCCTGGAAGTGAGATGGAATTGAATATACCAGTCACTTGTTGAGTCCCCAATTGGAAAGTCCACATAATATTCAAATTCTTCATTATTTTCTAATTCTGTACTAGTTATTCTGTATCCCATAACCATTTAGAAAATTAGCGATATCCACAATTTTCAAAATGTAAAAATCTTCAAATTAACTTGAATTGTTATAACCCTTGTATTCTGATATACAAATTCTACATTATGAAAATAGGTCAGTTCAATGGCTGTAAATCAGGTCATACAACATAATATATCATAGAGAGGTATCAATATGATGGATGAAAATATTTCTAGTGCCAATTCTCTTTCTTACATTTATCATAATATTAATCTTAGAATGCAACCTCATTGTTCAGATCTTTTAGCACATCTCTCTATTTATCATATGGTAGATATTTTACAATATAATTATATCAAAAAGTTTCATATAAATATTTTTCGTCTTTTAAACAGTCCCGAATTAGGGTCTTTAGAGGCCCAAAGCAATGAAAAGATCAGTATGTCGCCCGCCCCCGAACATATACCCACCCATATAGATGTAATTCATCATATAAATGATACTAAATTTAAAAGATAGAAATCTTAGATATCAAATTCCAAAATTATTATATTTCTAAGTTAATAAGGTTACATTAACTGTTCAATACTACTTGTATAATAATATTAATACTGAAATGAAATTAAATAAAATTGGGTTTAAGATCCTATTTTTCTGCACTGACTGGGCTCACGAAAACAGGCATACGCCATACTGTTTTGGCTGGACAGCGGTACTACTACCTACTCTTATATCGATTTCGAACACGGGACTTCGGTTTTCGATCAATTCGAACGACAAGACACTCTCCTTGCCAAATCCTCCATCCTGCACCACTAAGGGGGAAAGTACGCTGGAAAATTCGGAGAACTTTCTCGGATAACATCAGCATCCAACCCCGGACCTCCTGGTTAGCGAGCCTTCGTCTTACTCACTGAGCATTACGGTACCTGAAAATTGACAATCTTTGGATGAGAATTAACGTGTAAATACTGAAAATATATTGTTCAATACGGTGTGCGAAAAGACTAAAGTCCCCCAAAATAAAATCTGATCTTAGTAATTCATCTCAAAGCTAGGCTAATGTATTAAGTAAAGATGGATTTTGTGAAATGAAATGAAATGAAATGGGATTAAACGTCCTACTGTTCTGCTCCTATACTGGGCTAATGAAGACGGGCGTACGCCATACAGTGTGCTATGAGGGAAATTTTGCCCGGGCAGCGGCACTATCGCCTACTCTTATATCGAATTCCAACTGCCAGGGGATCTTTTACGTGCATTCCAATGTATACACGAGACCTTGGGTTTTCGTCTCATCCGAAGGACTAGACAGCTGTCCTTGTCAGGCCCTCCGTCCTGCATCACTGACAAGGGGGGGACCACGCCGGAAAATCTGGAGGAACTTACTCGGCCAATGCAGGGATCGAACACCCGACCTCAAGACTAGCGAGCCAGCGTCTTACCCACTTGTAAATTGTTGTATATTGTATATTGAGAAATAAAAATCGTTGCATGTTGTCTTTTCTTATCTCATATATTTGGCAGATAAAATATTTGGTTTGGCGGGGAAAAAATATGAACATTTTTTCATATAAAAATTATTTTTCATTTTGGCGGAAACAAATTGAAATCCAGTGTGAGCCCTGTTCATAGCAAAGAGAAAGTGGGGCTATCACGTCTCGTATCGCACATTACCTTAGCGACCAAGGGGGGCCTTTCGTTACCAGATAAGCTATGGAAGGGTCGACCTGAAATGCTACGGGCGGAAGAGTATCGCAACTTCTACGTCACCAGAAACGTTTATAAGGTGAAGGTGTCTTTCTCGTTGAGTCACTTGCCTGAAATGTTATAAGGGGGTATCCGTCTAACCCCGTTGTATCCATGATAAGCGTGGGCAGGTGTACCAATCTCGTTTCGTCTATAGAAGGGATTTGGGACTTAATAAAGTCGTTCCAGACAATAAAATAAGCCAATATTATGATTTACAACACGATTGGTCATGTAAGGCAGCTATTCACTAATTCGACAGAAGATCTTTGATTGATGATGGTATACTGATATATTATTTACTGCACGAAAGGGTGGTTATTTTGTCCTGCTAGGCCCATCTAAAGTATCCAAATCACATGTCGAATTAATCAATTTACTTTGATCATTCTGTAATTTTCCCTTGACGAAGACAGAAAACGATGTATATTAGAGATTTAAGTAGTGGCTACGTGAAAGCAGGGTTAAATTGATGAGAAAGATCAATTATACTTTCTCCGTTCTTTAGCCTGATAAATGTTAATACCCTATTTACTAATGCGCCATATAATGTCCTTTCCACACCTACCAGATGCCTGGCTTCACAGATCGTACTTAACTATTTCACATCCACTCTAGGATTTATACCTGACCTTGAACTTGATCCAAGAAACGAGAAGAAATTTGCATTAAATGATGTATTACCTATAACCTTCCCCTCGTTTTAGAACAAAAGCACGTAGTTTTCGTCTACATCGATAGTCAGATAGATGTTCAGTTCAATACTCAGCTTTAGCAGTACACCATCAATTTGAAGACAAGCAACATCTATTTCACAACTTTAAGCGTCATTTTATTTTGGTGAGTCCAAATAAAACACAGATCTAAATTCAGTTTCATTCTTTTTAAATACTTTTCGATGACTTCCACTCCATTTTGATTTTTCCGGTTTGTGAGGACTACAGGTGAGAGGTCACTTATCTGAATGTAGATTATTTGTGTTTTCTTTTGTTTTCTATATATGTCTGCCGCAATCCAGAGCTCACCCCGCGTATAATTCGACCAAACAGAGAAGTTTATTGGCAGTGCCAGTCTGGGACCACCTGTCCACCTGTCCGTGGGCCTAAGCTCATTAAAAAAATTGGGCCTATGCCTATAAAGAAAAAAGAAATAGAAAAAAGAAAAGAGAAAGAAAGGAGAGGGTGGGGAAAGAAAAAAAAGAAGGAAGGAGAGGACAGGAGACAGGACAGGAGAAAGGAAAGATAGGAAAAAAATGACTGACAAACAACACAAAAAAAGAAGTGTACTAGAATTCTCAAATTCATCTAATAATAGTGCTCTTAGGTCATTCTGTTATCTAATTGTATCAGGAAATCATTCATTTGCCTACTTCTGCTTTGGTCTGAAATGCCTGGAAAATTGGTTTGCGGTTGTCAATTTTCAAAATTTTCCTGGGGGGAGAGCCCCAAAGACCCCCTGTGGTACTTGTGTAGGCCTTGGTCAATGACCAGTCCGGCACTGTTTATTGGTTTATCCTCCACACCAAACAGACAGGAGGTTATTTTCCAGATCCGTCCTTCATGGAACCAATTAAAACACATTTTCAATATGATCTGTGTTTTAATCAGATTGTATTTTAATTGGTGAGCCCAAGCCGTTATTGAACTTACATAACTAACCTTTTGAAAATTCAAATGTTTTAAGTAGTCGATAAATGATTTTGTATTGCTTACAATATAGATTTGCTTGATCTTTCTTAAAGGTTTGCTGTTGCTTAAAGAGCAAGGGAGGATATAGAGCTCCTTTATTTCTGAAGACGATTACCATTAACAAAAATATTTTATTTTATTCACTGAAAAATAAATTAATAGAGATATCAATTCTCAATTTTCTTACAGTTTTGGTTTGCTTATTGTTACAAATATAGGTTGTCCCTTTAGTAATTTGTATACAAAGCCTATGCCAGGCATAAACATTAAATGTTACATTCTATTCAGACAAAATTCTTTGTTTTGGCAAATAAAAGATCTTTTCTTAGAAACAGATCATTAGAGCAAATGGTGTTGAAATTACAATAGATTTAGCTGTTTCTCTCGCTCCTTCAAATAAAGTTGATAGATAATGTCGATGCGTCGTTCTGTCTCGTCTTTGTCTAATGAATTCTCTGTGAGCCTCTTTAATCGGGAACATCTGCGATAAGGAATCTGCTTAGAGAATTAATGATGGGTCTGTGTACTAACATATTTATATACAGATTTAGAACCTACTTTTCTTACATTAGTACGTTTACCTAGACGATTCTTGAGACGAGAATTTAACCCCTATGATTCGTTAATATATCTTTAAGTACTGTTATTATGTAGATTTCTCTCCAATTATAGAGTGTTGGTTTTGTCTTGTTATCAGTTATATAATATAATATGTAATAAACTAATACACTGACGGGTTTCTATAGTTGATGCGTTATGTTTAAGGTCTTTTTTAAAAAAAATGTGGATGGTGTACTGCGGGTTTTAGGAATATCACCAAGTAATACAGTGGAATACGAAACGTGTGGTTTTCCAGTTTCCGCCACCGATTCAGAGCCAATCACCAAGCTCATATCTGTAATTAAGAATTATAATATGATAGTCCCGAAATGACCAATTTATGATATGACCAAGTTGTGTTAATTGCTGTTAATATCTGTTTCCTTTTATCCGTAAACATATATGACTTTCGTATATACAAATTCACCTAAATCTGTTTTATCTGTTGTTGTTGTTGTTGTTGTTGTTGTTGTTGTTGTTGTTGTTGTTGTTGTTGTTGTTGGTGGTGGTGGTGGTGGTGGTGGTGGTGGTTGTTGTTGTTGTTGTTAGAACTTGGCTAAAGGGTGTAAGACTGGTTGGTCGTAAAACATGAGACTAAATTTGCAAGACCAACATCAAAATAAATATGCATGCTCAAATGTATCAAGGGTAGTTGGACTAGTGAAGTAGAACATTATAAGTTTCGAGTTTATGTTGTACCGTTATAAGATATATTAGTTGGCTTATTCTTCGTCTAAGAAATGATATTTGTTAAAAGTGCTCAAATGTATCAAGGGTAGTTGGACTAGTGAAGTAGAACATAATAAGTTTCGAGTTTATGTTGTACCGTTATAAGATATATTAGTTGGCTTATTCTTCGTCTAAGAAATGATATTTGTTAAAAGTGACAAGAGGAAGAAGATTTGATTAGATATTTTATACGCGAAGAATGTTAATCATACTTGGTTTAAAGTGGGGGTATAATGATAAATGGGCTTGGTTTGATAACGGTAAGAGGCTTTTCTGTGATACGATATCAGCTAAACACCTATAAGATATCAGCTCTCAGTAGAGTTGAGACATGGCTATTATATTAATCATATCGGTTAATCAAGTAGAATAATAAGGCAACAATGTAATTATTTATGCATTATCTTTCTAATTATACTGTCAATATTATTCCTTTAAAATAAACATGATAAATAATGGTTTCTGGAATCAAAATGGATTTACCGTTAAATGCATGTTATAATTATTAAAATATAGATTCTGTAGTGATATTATATTTCGACAAATTCCATCCATTATGGGACATTAAGGATGCACCGACGATAGAAATAAGGCGGTTATAAGAAAAATACGTTTTACAAACAATGTTATATAAATGCAATTCGTACAGTTTATACCACAATACTGTATTCAGTCCTAATGTATATTATTAATACTAGACAGTATGCAGTTCTAGCGCATATTATTAATACTAGACATATTAGCAGTAATGATGTATATTATTAATACTGGACTGTATAAAGTCCTAGCGTATGTTAATAATACTAGACTGTATATAATCCTAGCGCATATTATTAATACTAGACAGTATAAGGCCCTAGTGTACATGTATATTATTAATACTAGACTGTATACGGCCATAACGCATATTATTAATATTAGACTGTTTACAGTCCTAATGTATATATATTATTAATACTAGACGGAATACGGTTCTAACGTATATTATTAATAGACTGTAAACAGCCCTATTATAACCTTTACACTAGACTGTATACAGCCATAACGTATGTTATTAATACTAGGCTGTATACAGCCCTAACGTATATTGTTAATACTGGGTTTTATTTTTGTGTCGTAAATTCTCGCTAAGGACTGTAAAATCATTTAAATAACGGTGGTTTTTGACTGTCTAATTTATTCTATTAGTTAATGTGTGTAACTGATAGTATTTTGGCCAGCCCCTGTCCTGTTGTTAATGGCAGGTCGGTGCTAGGGAAAATAAACAAGTTGTCTCTTTCACAAGTCGCAAACTCGTTATAAGAAATAAGCTTGTAAAGTTGGCAAAAGAAATGACAAAAGAAGAGTATTATCGGTCACAGTTATATATAATGACTATACCGACCACTTCATTGGAGCCCCTTTCAACAAAATATATTTGGGTTGAAGTTACCAACTTGCGATGCAAAATAACATTGAATATATATAAATTATACATAAATGTATCATCTTACTTGATATATTTAACACGTACATGTTGACATTAAATAAAACTATTGATTCGGTACTTTTTGTTCAGTGCAGATGCCAGGTTGCAACAGTAGATCGTGGAAAGGTGAAGCTGACAGCTTATCATTAACTCTGGAAGGCTCCGCGCAGGATTTGAGGTCTACTGTTCCGATCTAGTCTATGGAGCAAAAACTAAAACTGGCGGGAAAAAACCAAATGATAATGATGAAATAGATTTTCCCTAAAAAAATTTTAACCTCACAACAGAAAACATTGTCTAGATAGTCTTCCTACGTCACTGTAACGTCTTCATAACAAAATACCACATCACGTTGAAATCCCCGGCAATGCATTTTATTAGCAAATATTGCTGAGGTTCAAGTTCAGTGCCAATTCACAGTTCCCATTCCCCAAGTCGCGATAGGCCTATACAAAATTCTTGTATTCAATGGGGGGCAATATAAAGGGTCAATATATAACTATGATTCATTCGTTCTTTTAAAAAGATAACAAAAACACTAGTACTATTAATTCATTGGTTTTAAAGATTGAAATAAGATTTTCCTACGATCTTTTGGTAACAGATGTAAAATAATGAATGAATGGTTGGTTTTATGGTTTATATTTAGAAGATATATCTGTAGATGTTTTAGTATTCCTATATCCTATACATATCCCATGGGAACGGTTTTCATGTATACACGATAAAAGCAATATGACTTATTTTATTGTCCAACATCAATTCTGTCTAGACATCAAGAATTTTAAAAGAATATCAATCAGATTTATAACAGATTCAATTCATGTCTACCTTTGATGGAAATAGTTTATAATTTATTTAACAAATGTCACTTATGATTTGTTAAGTTAATAAGAAGAATTTATTTTAGACAACATTGTCACCGATACCCCAAGGAATAATAAAGAAACATAGGCTACTTTGAAGTTATTCTAGGATGAATTGTGAATAAGTATATTCAAATAAAGTTATATGAATTGTATTTGTACTATGGATAATTAATTACCTATTCATGTTTTCTTTGTACATGACTTCATTGCATACTTTCTGACTTCTCTACACCCGAAAAAGTAGGACGTTAAACCCCATCTAATTCATTCATTAGAGAACCTCAGTCGAATCTTGTCAGCCCAGTCCTCGTCGGATCGTCGTTACAAATAATCTCCCAAATAACTTGATTCGTTTTATTTGTCATGTTTTTTTTTTAACTAAAGATACATTTTGGGAGATTAGATAAAGAGCTGTCAGTTCTCAGTATAATAGTTAAAAATTAGATAATGTAAAGGGAATTTGCTTAAAATTTCAGTCAAATTGGTCCACTCTGAACCGCGATTTTAGCGATTGAATTTTCGGCCTAGCCTCAATTATCACTACTAAAGTCGGTACGATAAAAAAAATATAGTCTCGATTTCCATTTCATGATTAAATCATGACTGGAAATCGAACCGCAAATCGGAACCTAATCCAACAAACATCACAGGCTAGCGATGACATCGAGAGTTGAACTGGATCAGTTCATTAATGTCAAATTATTAATTTAGATAACATTTCAGGCCTAAATAAAGACCTGCAATAGGCAGATTTAGCTCTTGCATCATGTATGTTTAATACTGTGATATTTTAGACGATTTAAAACATTTATCAATTTGATTGGAGTATAATCTAATATTAACATCTAATGGATTTGTTGTTTTGAAGTTTGTCTTGTGTTTTGTTTTGTTTTATTTCTGTATACATAAATCAGGAACAATGTGTGGCAATTTTAATATCACCAAATTGCGTGCCAAATCTTGAACGTTTAAACTGTAAATAAAGAGCGCATACAACAATTTCTGTTATAAGGAAGGATAATATAGGCTTATGTTGATTTGAATTATAAGAGAGACATTTGACTTAAGTCTAGTCAACAGATAATATTATTATATGTTAATACACACGAGTCGTTGATGAAAGGATAATCTAACGTTCATTAATTTCATGTAACAGTGATCTAACAAGCTGTGTGAACCAACCTTTAAAAATCTCAACATCTTTGGCAATTAGTACATTATTGCCCCAATGAACAGTTTATATAGATCTATATACACTAACGTTATTTATCATATAAATAAAGGTGAAACTGTTTATTTCCCATATGTTACCAAAATTAACTGTTTACAAACTAACACTTCACCTTCCTTTAATTGTCAGCCAGTCGTTAAAATACGCATATATTTATTTATGGTGTTTTTATGTCTAGTGTATCCAACATGGCCTATTAGCATTGATTCGGTTTATTTTTATACTTACTTCATATCTGCATATTGATCATACTGTTATATAATTAGTAACAATTATATCAAATCTGAGACATATAATTGCACCTATATGTAAAAAGAATATATAAAAGTAATAATTGAATATTAATTTCGCCCTCTACATTACCCTCCTTTACCACGTTGATTTAATAATTTGCGAAGTTTTTTCACTCGGTACCGATTTTGATAGGAAAATGTAAAACCAACTTTTAAAGATGCTTTATGTAAGATTTAGATAAAGGGCTGATCGTTCTGGCTATAATAGTTCAAAAATAGATAATGAAAAATGAAAATATTGTAAATTTCATTCAAATTACTTTATTCTGAGCGAAGTTATGATAGTTTAAAAATATAACGTAGATTGTTAATTATCGCAGCAATGATATTTGATAATAGAAACTAAGTTTCGATTTTATCGTTAAATTTTTAAATCTCACGGGTGTTCTAATCCATTTAATTATCGGTCATCCGATGGCTAGATAGTTGATTATAGGCTTGTCATGTGAATGAATGTCTAAACAATAGTTTATGTAACATTTAAAGCCAAAATAAAGTCATGCAATATGCAGATTTAGCTCTTACATAATGCATCTTTGACCAAAACATCCCCGTAAGTTCTCATCAAAGAACCATTCTTTGAATATGGATACTTTAATGTATAAATAAATAATATGGCATATGACGTCACTCGACAAACAAATGTTGTAACGAAACACAATTTCCATAAACTGCCTCTAAGGACAACGTATAAATTTCAATTAACATATTAAATGTTTTTATTTCAAAAGAACCAATTCGATGTGAGTTTTGATCTGTCAAAGAGTTCATTTTGTGGTAATCAGATGAATGTATTTACATATCGTCCTCGGTAAAGATAATTGAAGCTATTGCTATGGGACTTGGTGTTAATTTTACATGTTATTCACCGCATTGCAATGATTAGAATGGTTCAATGTCATTTGACGGCTATCGACTTTTTTTGTCTTTTAGCTCATAGATTGTATTCTAGAGAGTTGTTGTATAGTACAGCCTATAGACCAGCTGTTACTGTAATATAATTTGAGTGTAGTCTGTGTCTGTTTTCAAGTGTTTTCTAGTTACTATATACTTCTTGTTCTACTTTTTCCTACACGAGGGGTGTTCTCGCGCACGTGAGTTCTAAAAATACACCCTCAGCTGTCGTTTGCGAAACTTCAAGTTTCCTGTTGAAGACGGCCGTAGAGAAATGTTCTTCGTCTGAAAGAACGTCATAAGATCGATACCGTATAGCGTTATCGAAGGACTAAAGTCTGTTGTTAGTATCAAGCTATGGACTTACAGCCTAACGCCAATCTATGTCGTTTCTACGTTTACTTTTTTGACTTTTTTCACAACAAATGAAGCATGTAGCGGCCAGACCAGTATCAAAGCATTCAGCGATAAAGATAGACGACGAAGAGAAGCGACTATACGAGGTTTTAACGGCGGTGAGAGGTTTAAACTATTATCAAGAGACACGTCTCTAATGAGATTACTTTTATTCTACGTGTATTAACAGATAATCCACCAGTGTTGTGTTTTGTTCGATAATCGGCTTAAAGCCTATTAAAACAGGTGCCCGACAGGATTTGTTGCCGCACGTTTTCGGATGTGTTTTAACATATTTAATTGTTGTGTAAAGTTTGTAGCCGGTCGCTCGGTTTATTAATAAGGGTATGATAATGGTTCGTGAAAGATAAGGCACTGATAGGTGGAAAGGATCGCTGTATGAAGAATTTCGCAAATTCATCAGTTTATGTATATTTTTGGACGTCATCGAAAACATGGCTCCCTGGTATTTTATCGTTGTTGTGATGCTGTCAGGATGGGTTTCCATTGTTTCTCTAGAGGAATTTGCTGACTTTAAGGCCACTGCTGCTCCCACGGAACCCGCTGCCAAGGCATTGCATTTTGATATCATGAAGAAACGTAATTACAACAAACTAATAAAGCCATCAAGTGGACCTCAGAGTAAGCTGACAGTAAAATTAGGCCTGCGACTGTCTCAGTTGATTGACGTGGTAAGTAATCAACCCCACTTTCTTATATGGATTCATTGACTAACTATATATCATATAACTTATGACATATTGATATTAATTAATCAACATATTTACGATAATTGTTTAATTGTTTTGATTATCGACCTACAGGGTATCGATATCTTTTATTGTTGATTAATATTAGAGCAAACATCTTATTTTGTCAGTGATCTAACTGATTTGGAAACAAATGAAAAGGAACTAAACGAATCATACTGTTATATGTGCACGTAAACTCAATACATTAATGAATTCTAAAATAGATAATTCAAATTTCACATGATTAACACATGCCTGTATGAACACCTGAGCGTCAGAGTGTTATTAATTATAAAAATACACTGATGGTCATTGTTTTGACACTAAATAATCTATCAACAGTTTATTTCGTGGACCATGTTCTGGAATCGAAAAGATTTCAAGTATTTAATATTTATATCAAAGCTCATTTGTATTACGGCCTACCCAAATTTGGATCGCAATCCGTGTTGTTTATTTTTTTAAAAATATATCTCACCCGTATATTTTGGCTTCCATGATTATATATTTACTTTATTCATTGCTCATCCGTTTTCATTACCCATATATCCAATTGGCTGGAACCCCTTCGTTAAGCCGGATATTGAATCATTCACGTGCCATTGAACACCAGTCACTGGAAATAATATGATTTTTACCAAACAAACATTAAATCCCTATTCAATATTTTCATTGAAGCGGATTTGATATGATTTCATAAGTCTATAAATAGACCGAGATTTATTTCTTATATGTAATCCATGTATTAATTATGTGTGTAAACAGTTAGAACTGTAAAGAGCATGCGTGTTAATTACAATGTTCCCTTGGTGTAATGAATATTCGTGTTAATTAATTGTTCAAATAGAGACCTGTTGATTACCATAACACATTTACACGATATTGACATGTGTTATGTAATGATGATAACCAACGACAAAACATTAACACTTAATAACTATAAATGTCTAAAAATTGTAAATTATATTTGTATTTTAATAGGGTTAGGATATATTTACCTAATTTCGCTTGTTCGTTATATAAACTTTTATTTTGATCAAGTGATATCAAATATTATATGTTATATTTTATTACATTAATTGATATACCGATCCTAAATTTAAAAATCGCATGTATATAATTCCTATAATTTAATAAAAGAGATTCAATGCACATATGTTGCCATTACAACAATAGACATATTTCTATTGATATTATTTCAAAAGAAGCTCTGAACTACATTTCTTTCTTATTGATCAAATGAAAACCCAAAAAGGGCCTCTTCTCAACGCCACGAATATGTCTATTATGTATTTATTTATTTATTTCAAATTTCAAAATCGTATTCAAAATTCATTATAGCCTATTTTTGGTTATTAATATACGTAATCTACACAAGTCTATAAGATTGTAATATTATGCTAATGTGGTATAGAAACAGAATACATGTATATGTTCATTTTGAACCTTAAGTAAATGGGTAGAATCTATAGTTAAATATCTCAATATGAGTTGGAATTGGTTGAATACCAGGAGATTAAGTAGAGCAATAACATTCCTGTTATTCCTGCTAATATTACCCATTTTGCAATGGTCCTGGGGCGGCCATATTATTACTTGTATTGATTTCAAATAGATCACTGACCTGACCATATGACATTGGTACATGTGGCTTAGCATCTTCACCGACCTTCAAATATAATATTGTATATACAGCGAAACGTTTAACGTCACAAAACTTTTCAGTTTCTATTTGTTAACCTGTTTGTTGTTTAAGATTCCCACAAATTTCAAATATAGATAAAGAAAAGCAAGAGGATTGTCTTAATTTAATTTGATCTATTTCATTTAGTGATAAATTAATTATTTTGGTAAAAAAATAGTTTCCATGGTTACGCCACCATGTGCTTAAACAGACCTAATTTGTTGTTGAAATATGAGTGTCGTGTAATATAAGACTTTCACTGGTTATCATTGATTATGTTTGATTTTTTATTTTGAAATATTAATGTGTAAATATTGTACGATTTTGGGGGATTTATTTTACACAAGCTTTGTTTATTCTGTGCCTGAGATCTTCATTCTAACATATTACAGCAACAGGGTCATATCAGACATAATAACAAATATTAGGTTTCAAATATAGAAATATAACAACATAACACGCACTTAACGTTGGCTGCACCAACACTTAAAATATCTTTCATTTGATGCATTAAGTGCCCGAATTCTTATCGTTCAATATTTATTAAAATAATGAAATACAGAGATATAGAAATTGCGAAATGTTTGATAGTAATATCACTCGTTGTACTCAAGATCACCATGACGTTATATAATACCCAATAACGAAAGTAAATAGAAAATTAAATGTGAACTTCCAACATAAATTTTAATGAGAAGTGGTATCAGGTGTTACGATTTATATGTAAGCGAGAATAGTCGATACTTAGTCACAATCTCTTTTCCAAATTCATGCACGTTTTCCATACTTGAAAAGCTTATTTTTACGTCGTGGGTAAATTCCAACCTTCAGAATACTTCTAATATGCAGTTATCGATGTTTTTCTATAAGAATAGATACCCAATTGCCAAGTGCGCAGATGTTAGAAAAATATATATTAAATGATGATATTATTGTAAATATATTTATTACAAATTTATTATATTCATCATAAGAAATGAAATAGGGTTTACAGCCCTACTATTCTGCACCAACCGGATTAATAAAGACGGAATTTTCACCATTAACGCATTCCGCCACATATCACCATTAATTTCCGCATTGACTTTAACTGTTAATTCTCGTCTCTTTGACCGGCTCTAACTTTTCCTCAAATTTTCGTGGGATTGAACGCTTTCTGCCATGGATGGGAAACATGGAAAACGTGAGATACACAAACTGGAAGTAGCATACGGATAAATACATGCAACTCTGTTATCCTTCCGCTTCAAAATCACCAATATTCACCAACACCTGGCAGAAAATGTATATTCAAACCCTTTTCTTCGATTTAACACCAAAAAGTCCACAAAAATCGCCATGGGAAAGAGAAAGGGGGAGAAAGACTAAAAATAACCTTGGCACTTAATTCGTAATTATTGGTGAGCAGTGTCCATTCTTTAGCCTGTCATATTTATACAATTGCATTTCTCTCTCATCCTTCCAAAGGCTGTGTAGTGATTACTATTCCGTTCAACATCAAATTGTAAATATACAAATCATATCATTCTCTCTATACGTTTCTGTACCACCAGGGTCACGGATGTTTCGATCAGTAGGTTTGGAGATTTGTTTCATTCGGTTATATACAATACCATGGTAGTATTTTTTTCTGGATTGTTTGTCTGTAGGCGATAATAGGCCCTAATGATTTATGGACATAAAGAGTGCAATGACACCGTACAAAGATCTACTTCCGCTTTTCCGATCTGTATGTGTTTCCTTACAATGCCTCCCTATGGTATTGTATCAAAGACACGGTCTGCTAATGTTGACACAGAAAGTGAAACCTCTTCTTACATAGATTTTAGTTAACATTTCATTCAGATTCTATAGATAATCGACATATTGAAGTCAATGGTTAATAAACAGTTGGCACAATCTGCCTTTAACAGTCTTCAATCAGTAGTAAAATGTAACAGTCAGAACAGCCATTGTGTTTGATCTCGTCAATAACATAATAATCATTTGTCATGATTGGTTGTCCAATTAAAATTATTTACCCCTATAATCCGTCATATGTATATTGCCTTTGATCATGTTGTTTTTTAATCCTTTGATCTTGTTGTTGTCATGCATGGTTTCTGAATTGTTGTTATTGCTTGTCCACATATAATTGCTCTACACACTTGTTACTGTACTTGCTTGAAAACGTTGAGAGAATACTCTTCGAAACGTCGCCCAAATAAATCAGTAATTGTTCTTCCATAAGTATGTGTTATAGTTTATAATAATATTCCGGATATTACGTATGGTATTTAGTGTACTTTTGCTCGGCCATGCGCCCGTGAATGTGTATAGTTAAGGGTATATCAAAAGTCAACAATATGCCCTATTTTAAATGTAAAGCCTGTTGTTATTACGTAATTAATCACATTTGTGTATAAAAAGACTTGCACGAAAACAGTAACACGGCTATTATTACTATGTTTGTGTGCGATAAATAAAGATGGTGAAGCGAAATCAATATAAACAAATGTAAACTTAAAATGGCCGTAACTTCACTTAGAATTGGTCGATTTGAACACCTGTTGGACCAAATTGTTGTTTTTTAATAAAAGTACCTTTGATTTCATTGTGTGTGGTCTTAACCACGATATTCAATCTATATTGTGGCAGGTTGCATCTTCAATAGAAGGCTTAGTAGCGCGTTAACTCAGTACACTTTACCAAGGCCTTCACGTAATACACTATAATTTTCGTCACTAATTTCAATTGTCTAGGACCCAGGTCTAGACCTCTCAGATTCATCGGTAGAATATCAAGTCTCTCGGTTTCCAACTGAAATATCTATCTGTGATAACCGAGTTGCAAAGTTCACGGTTCGCTCAATGTTAAGGGTTTTTCGCTATGATTATGTTATGAACCACTTCGCATCTTAGTCCAAACCTTTCTAATTTACTTTTCTGGGGGGTTTTTTTCCATTATGCTAGTAGGTTTGCTTTTCTTCGGTTATCCGTGAGGTTTTCAACGAACAGAAAACTTCAATGGCTGTAAATTGTGTGAAACAGCTTTATTTAACGTCCACTTCCATCGAAGTGATATCGCAGAAAAAATGGCTGTAAATGTATATATTCCTTTATAAAAGAAATGTGTTTGTATCACGACCTCTGATTGGACAACGTTATTGTTCACGTATCTGCGGTAAAGGGGGATAACGTACCTAAAAGTTCGAAAAGTTTATACTAATCTAGCAACGGCTTGTACAACTCGCGGTCGTTGCTTCGGGAACATGGGCAGGTTGGGGATTTAAAGGTTAAAATAAAGTAGTGATGTGTTATTTCATGAGATTTGGCGAAGTAGGTTTACTAATTTTAGTGGGATTGCTAACCCATCACAACATTCATATCTTCCCTAAGTCAAGCAAAATATTCCTACATTGCTTTTAGGGGCGTTTCTTACTCTGACCAAAGATTATGTGTTGGACACTGACAACGTAGTCCCCACCACACCCCTACATAACAAGTCTACTCTATTTCAGCTTGTTGCTGTGTCTCAACTCACTTTATTTAATGTATTATTAAAAAAAAGTATTAATTTATATTTTAATTTCTTTAATTCAATTTCGCCTGAATACGAATCTGTGTTTATTACATATTTGAAGTGTGGTTTCATTTCTCGGTGGTCACGTGTTTAATCCTGAATATCATGACATTTCAAATTTAATGACCATTTCGCCTGGTTTTGATCTAACAATCATAGAATCCACTGACGAAAAGCCAAAATCTACCAATCTGGTGTGTTCTGAAATTGATAAATGTAATTTGTCAGAGTAGTAGTATTACATTTTATAGCTAAATGAAGTATCAACTGTAACCTGTAGCAAGGCGTTTATATCATCTAGTGAAACCGTTACTTTTACTTTTGACCAGGGTGTTAATTTAAGATGTGCTATTGACATATAATGCCATCATCCTCCTCAGACTCCGGCATGTTGTCATATCTAAAGCCCTGTTCATGCGGAGATATTTTGTATATTTTCACACGTATGCAAATGTACACACTTGTGCAAAAAATATTTTTGAAATGCGTTCATACACACTTTTAATACCATGAGTATGTTTGTAGCGAACAATAGAAGTCATATTCATGGAAAGGTTAAGACACAGAACGATCCCTTATATACTTGGTATAGACCTTGTTCTGGCTCTCTCAAAAGATAGGAGAGTTGGGCGGAAAGCAAGGCCATTAGAATGGTTTGACTATATTGTTTTGCAACATTTTGAGGACCCAGACTGGCTAGAAAACTTTAGGGTAAGGAAGGAAACATTTAGAAGACTGGGAGATGAGCTGCAGCCTTCCCAAATTACGACGGCGAGCCTTTGGGGTGCAAAAGAAGGTGGCGATAGCAATCTATTGGCTTGCATCATCGACTGAGTACAGAACAATCGGTAATCTATCACTTTGGCGTTGTAAAGTCAACAGTGCAACGTGCTTATCGTGTGTAAATTTGATATGCGTTCATACGGCCAGATTTGTACAGGTAGCAAGAAAAAATGCTTTTACTCAGCAGATCTACATATATGTAAAAAATATAAACACCTGTGCAAATCTCGCCATGTGAACGGGGCTTAAGTCACCAAAAATCTTGTTCTTGCTTTAATCTAAAACGCACTAAAGGGGAGGAGGTATATACATGTACAAGGCAATACTTTTCTAAAGGATTTTAATGAAACGGCTTTAAAAAGCAGACGTCGTTAGAACATTAATGCCCGAAGGATGATTGACCCTAAAGGCTGAATAGGGATTAATATTTTCTGAAATACCGAATCCAGCAAATTTGATTTTTTTATTCAAACTAATTCTGCATTTAAATCCTAGTAGAATTATGAAGTGACGGCTTACGGCAAATTTAAGTTGGTAAGAATTATTGTGAAAATGTCGTGTTTACTTAAGCGTTTTACTTAAATTAAATGGGATAGAAATTTAATCACAACTCGTTTCGTATACAATGCTAAAAATACAAAATGTAAACATTAACAATTTAGTAGTTTTGATTTGAAGTTCTGTGTAAATTTTGTGACACTGAGCATTATTTCTGACGAGTTTAGTTGATATGCCTGAAGAAAATCCAGTATAAAGCAATAGCACTATGTACCGAAAAGTACGAAAGTGCGGTTCAGGGTGAACTAACTCAACGCTATGGGGCGAACTGGGGATCTAAATAGTTTAATAATTAGAATGTCGAATGCTCTTATAGCTACGCTAACCTGCTACATGAAAACATCTTTTTCATTTAACGAAACTTGAAATTACCACGAAGTCCTTTAATGAACGAGAAAAATATTCGTTTGTCTGGCAATGAATTTAAACGCAGGTAATAAGCCACAGAACACAGTAACTCGTAAGATTATCAGAAATAAGAAATCGAAATTTTTATGGAAATATTTGCGCCCATGTGCAGTTAATTAAAGTGAGTATAGCAGTTGCTGTCTCATACCTAAATATCTTACACTTGAACCGTTTCAATCCACATAGTAATACGCTGGGGAACATTATAGAACCAATAATTGTTCATGCAACACTTTGTCTTTATAGTGAAAAATTGCGTTTACTTTGGATGCAAATGAACCTTGATAATCGTAATAAATCCAAAACCTATTAGATTTTGTATAGTCTCTGGCATGGCGACGGAGTATAGAAATGATACTAATAATAATTTGAACAGAAGGAACAATAATCATCAGGAGTTGATAGAAAATGTCAGTTGTATTTTTCTCCAGCAAAACAATTTTCATGCCAAGACATTATCTACATGTTTCTTACTTATATTTTGTATATTTTCATGTTTATTAAGATTTACATGTTCAGCCCATTTTCTACATGGTTCTTTTATTAAGTGCAGCTCTTGTTCCTGTGGTATATAATGCAACATGAAGATCAGGGTCTTTCCTTGGTATTATATACATGGATGTCTAACATTTTCAACAAAAAGTCAGAATAATGTATTAAAGAACGAAGATGTTTGAGATACAGTAGCATCTGCTATATGACTACAGCATGTATGTATGTCTTCCAGGGAGGCCTGCTATATCATTTAAATATGGAATGTACAAAACCCGTGCCAAGAAATGCCAATAATGAACTGTTAATTACAAATTTACTACCAAACATGTATTTGAAAAAGCGGTGTTTAATTGTTGGCTAGTCTCTGGGTTGTGTATGATAGTATAGGGACACCGTTTGAGTGATTGGACAATATTGGACTGTTATTGATTAGGCCAGCCAAACCTAACTCATTGATTCCCTATTTCGATGCATAATTCGTTGTTGCCTACAGGTCAATGGGCCAGCTCCATACAATGGATGAGATTTCAATTCGATATGGCGAGCTTGATGACTTTTCCTCATTTGCATGTTGCTAACAGAGGCTATTTCCTCTCTGTCTTTCAAAATGGAATAAAGCCTTTTACTTTCTCGCCACCAGGCAATTACAGAATAGTTTATAGCCATGATGTTGTTATTATTATTACCGATGATTATGTAAGATGACAGTTAGAAGATGTTTTGGGTGAATATTTTGTGTGATTTATACGCGAGTAGGTTTCGAGAGTACAATAAGAAGAGTTTTCAGCGGTTAATAATATTATGTTATGTTGCCAAGAAGTCTTGTGATGCTCATACTTTCTGGGTATTAATTTACAGATCACGTCACAGTAAGACTGATGGTTTAAAGTGAATTTGAATTTAATGATATATTCAGTATAATTTGTCATTTATACACCGGGCATGCTTTTCATGGTTTTGTTTTAAGATTCAAAAATTACCGTCTCCAAATATACTCTTCGAATTTCACTTTATTTAAATTTAAAAAAGAACGTGTTCTTTAGATAGTAATCTAGATGATTAAAACATAAAACGTGGGTTGGAAATGAAATATCATTCAGGAATCGGCAAATGTTCTTAGAAAAATAGAAATGGTGACATACCAATGTGAACTTTAGAAAGCTATTGGTCGATTGGTCAATTCGAAAATATGCTTTCGGTAAAGACTGGTTTCTGTTGTGTATGGTTTGAAAGTCTATATTTGCTTTAACTTGCCGAATTATTTGATTTTACATATAATAAACATTGTCGGGATTACAGTTTGAAGGGAACACAAGAAATTACATAGCATATTAATTTGGAAAAATAACGTTGTCGTTTATCTGTTTGATGTAGGATACGTCGTTATAGATGAACATCCGTTTCTTGGATACTTGGTAATAAAGGGGGTCTCTGTTTTATTAATGGAAATAAAAAGTCATTAATGCAGACAATCTAATATATGGCAATAAGAGTATAACAAAGTTATTGAATAGACCGTTGTAATTATATTATGTTAAGTATTCTGAATCCAGACAACAAATCATACATAGGTAAATTAACTCCCATAATTAAATAAATATATTTACATAATTGTTCTATTGACATTTAATTAAACATACATTATGCAAGAGCTAAATCTGTCTATTGCATGTCTTTCTTTAGGCCTGAAACGTTATCTAAAATATTAATTAGACATTAATTAACCTATCCAGACGATAATTAACTCTAGATGGCATCGCTAGCCTGCGATCTTTAGTGGATTATGAGTCGATTTACTGCATAACTTTCCTTCACGATTTAACGATTAAACGGATAATCGAGACTATGCTGTTCATCGTACTGACTTTAGTAATGACGATCGAGGCTAGGCGGAAATTTCCATCGCTTAGTTCTCGGTTCATAGTGGATCAATTTGAATGAAATTTTCAGCAAATTGCCTTTACATTATGATTCTCTAGCTTTTAACTATTATAGTGAGAACTGCCAACTCGTTATCGAATCTCCCATAATGTATCTTTAATTTCCTCACTTCTGTATGGTTCTATTGTCAAATTATACCAGGAGGACTATGCAAATTAATGAAAGGTTAAGTTTTATTATAGCCAGATGTCTATGAACGTTTATTTTATCTCATTATTCCTATATTGGCCATTGTCAAACTATACCAGGAAGACTATGTACATTAATGTCATGCTATGTATTATATACTTTTAACCTTTTTTTGTACATTACCTAATATTATTTATAATCCATTGTCATGGAAATCTATTATTCTAAGAATGTATATATGTATCGTATTTGTAATATTTTGTAAATATTATTAATATCTGAAGATGCCCATAGAAGGCAGACAGCTAGCTTATATGATTTAATGTATGTCAGAATGAAGTAAAATGGAGAGGTTTTTTACCTGGACGTATTTTTTATTTATTTATGAATTTATCTACCGTAAACAAAGACGTACTTGTACTTTATCTACTTTAATATATATATATATATATATACACAAATAACAATGTATGGCATTGACAATTGACATATTTATAAAATATCTATGTATAGTAAAATAATTATAAACACATTTTTAATACTTATTCATAAATGTTTAATACTCCTTTTATAGGTCTGGTTTATTATGACAAAACATGCTCCAAAAATGATCTGAATTTTTATTTCATGTATGAAATTAAAATTCCTCTATAGTTTTCATAACAAAAAATAAGATTTATGTTTTCCATTGAATTAACTAGGGACAGTAATCCGCGAATTACAGTGTTTACTGTTCGTTATTAAAAATCTCAAAATAATCTATAATTTAATATATATTGGTACATTATGAGGTACATGTACAAGCCAATATTGAATACAGCCCAGTGATTGATATTATTGGGAGTTTTCTTTAACACAAGAAATGAGTTGTTTGTATTCACGAAACACGGTATGTGAGAACATGAAGTAAATATGTTTTTTCTAGGTGCAAAGAGTACAAGTTGAAATATGATAGGACATGTCGAAAATAGCACTAATATAATATACATACTCAAATAGAATACCCATTGTTAATCACGGTGTGTTTCCTGATCCCCGTTAATAAGGTTCTGAATAATAAGTAGGAGTTATAAGACATTATCCTTATCCTTTACACCACAGACGATAAAATAAGATATGGAGAATTCTCATCATGATATCTATTATTTACAATCTGATTAAAATACAGATCTATATTTCGTTTCGTGTTTTTTATATATATAATTTCGATGACCTCCACTGAATGCAAGTAAAACGAAATTTTGAATTATAAAAAACGAAACGAAATAGATTATATAATTTAATACAAAGAATATTGGTTGGCGTTATTCCTACCCAAATCGATAAATTATGTTCATTTTAAGAACAAGATAAGTGTTTGAACTTTAGTGAGCTTTCTAAATACATGAGAACTAGTATAAAGAGTTCTGTAAAGGATAATTATAGCCTATCCAGATCGTTTACGGTACTCGTCGGTTCTTTTTTTTCAGCTGATGGTGCTTTAGTTATGTCTTGGATTTCAGCCTTTAAGTGAAATATTGCATGTTATATAACATTTTTTTTATTCTAATTATTGAATATTTTTAGAGACCGTTTTACAGAATTTAGAACAAAAATGTTATCTGAACACGGACTTGTATTTTCGGAGGCAGCTATCTTAGTGCATTAATTGAATTACAGATGTTGAAGATGCGGACTTTTTCGTTCTCTTTTTTTATTGATGCTGAAGATAAAGATAAAGAATTTCAATTAAACCTCGAAGAATGATAACAAAAAATGTCGATTTGTTTTTTTGCCGAAGAAGATAAGCTAATCTTTCAATTAACTATCACGTCACAATCAATTCTATTAAAAACCTTTTTACTGTCTAATAAATTTTATGAACATAAATGTGGCATCACGAGAATAATATTCTTTAAATTCAAAGAAATTGATTGAAAGAGACATTTCCTGATAATGTCTTTCCAGTAGTTAGTCTTTTTCTAATTCTGTTGATCCAGGAACCAATATATTGACATATGGTTGAGTTCAGAAACCGACCCATTACAACGGCTAATCGTTTAATTAGGTCGACATTGTCTTTAAACCTACAGTTACATAAATTTATAACAACTAGATTTTGATTGAAAATATATCTAACGCACACGTGCGATTTTTCCCCTTGATGACGGAACGGACAATTGTTTGGCAACCAACAATGTTGTCGAAATCACGTGAACGCGTACAATCATATTCAAGTTACGGTAACTTGTCAAATGGCGGCGCCCATGGGCCGAAATCTAAAAATGGCGCACCGCCATTATATATGATCACCTGATATTCCATCTTGCGATCATTGGTCAATATGGGAACAATTAAAATCGCTTATAAAGTGCCTAAGAAAATTTAACGTGTGTGCTCGGGTATTAACTCTCTCAAATGTGTTGGTGGTAGTGAAAAGCTATCGAGGTGAAAGCATTTTCCGATTCAACTTATACCAACCCCAGACAAAACATATTGTGAAGTTTGTAAAATGCAAAAACACAAAAAGGGTTTCCTTTTTAAATTTTGAAGTCTGTGATGTTTTGTTTTAAGATTATTGACCCCTAAAAAACCTTCACCAAGAAATAGAAAGTAATTTATCTATTACAGACTATTTCGCATAACTTGCGGAATATGTTGGCAGCCATTTGTTGAATTTATTCGTATGATTGATGAAGACGCTGGGTAGATCCATCAAACGCAACACATGGTCTATGATGGCAGTTAGTGTTACTTGGTTCGTTAAGGTACTGGCCACTGAACCTGCCATTCAAGCACATGAGTTCAAGAAGAATCCGGGATTAGGGTCTATTTGTCATTTGCGCGTGGTTTTTACCCATTATGCGTCATCTGAATGAAACACATTAATTCGGCATTAAAAGTAGAAGATTCTAAAAAAAAAATATAAATGGTACTGGAATATTCTAATGGAACAGCCAAATGTAATGGTTAGGCACGAAACTTAACAGCACATTCATAACTACTAGTATATTGTGCTATTTGATGGGAGATGGGCTGGGGGAGTATGGCACTGGCCTAGAATGTTCTTTGGGATTTTCTGGAGCGGTGTTCCTATGTCAGTGGTGCAGGAAGGGGGGTCTGGCATAACAGGTCTAGTCGTTCAGATGGGACATAAAAGACCGAGGTCCCATGTACACTTTGACGTTAGCGTAAAAAAGATCCTTGGTAGTTGAAATTCAAAATAAGAGACATGAACGTAGCGCCGCTGTGTGGCGTTTGTTCTTCTTCATTAGCCCAAGTACAGCAGAAAAGTAGGACGCTAAACCTCATTTCATTTCATTTCACGATTCAATGGAGCTAGAAATTCTATCAAAATTAATTTTTTGCTGCAAAAATTTGATATACATGCATGATAGTGGATATAGATATATTATACACGTTAAACATTACTTTTAATTTTGATAGAATTTCTAGCTCCATTGAATCGATAAACTTAAAAGTTTATTTCTGAGAATGATTTAGTATTTGCTCCACAATGTTTAAATACAACGTATTATTTCTTCATATATCGAATAAACAAACCGTCGCCACGGTATTCCAAATGTCACTTCATAAGAATTGAATTGCCGGATTGGAGCAAGTAGTAAATGTTTCAATTATTCCGACAGGAAATCAATTTAAGATACAGGCCCCCCTTGCTGCTAGTAATACAATCTGTTGATTGTCTTCAAGTAACCAACAGACGGCAAATCAACTTGCAAATCACCACATCTATTTCACTCATACATCAAATGTAGCAGGCGACAGGACAGGTTTACGTCTCTTTTCAAATATCTCCCAACAAGTTTTTCTGCTTCCTTCATTTTATTTCTTCACGTTAAATCGATATCATGTTCGATACAAAACCAAATCCGCAGATGGGATTTGCCGCTCATTTTTTAGTCAAGCATTATAAAGCACAATGAAGCAGAAACAAGGGATGTATGCTGCGAGACGAGCAGCGTTTGGCTTCTTCAATCATGTCCTTTTTTATCCAAAGGGAGAAGGATGAAAAATATGTCGATGCTGCAATATGTACCGTAGGCGCAACACGATCACCAATTCTGAAACCATGAAACACGCAATGTGTCATGTCACACTTGGATGTTAGGGGTAGAATGTAACATGCAAAATCCATATAACGACTGGTTAATGTTTCAAAATGACGTATAATCCGGATCTCCTGTCCTAACTTAAGATCTGGTATAATTGAGACTAATGGCTGTGCTTTCCATTAGGCTACTCTTTTCTAATGACCAAACAATATGGCGAGGGTATTGCCGATACATGTTGAAGGTATTGAATCAAGACTCGTTGATGTGAGTATAAAAAGTTTAACCTGGTGTAGAAATTGCAGATTCATTAATCTGACAACTTGGGAGACAGATGTTTTTCTTTCCATTAAGGCGTGACAGTTATCTCACTATAATTGCTTCTGATTTGACCTTTCGCTTCTGACCTTATCATTTTGTTGCAGGAACATGAAGAGGGGTTGGACGCCCTGTTCTAGTCAATAAAGCCAATCTACTAATGAGTGAGTCAACTCTAGATCCTCACCGATAACGAAAAATCAATAAAACATCAATCACATTCTCCTCTTATATTTCGTTTCATTTTTTCCCGGTTTCCCGAATATTGATCTCCGGAAGTGAATTATGATGAGTTATGAAAGACCCGGATGTAATAAATTCTATACCAACATTTTGCCTAATGGAGGTTGATAAACGATGCTTAATCCGAACCAATGCCATGTTTGTCGTGGTTCTGTCGGTTAAAGGCATAGCTTGACAGTCTTTTTGTCTGGAATTATTTCTAAACCTTTCTTTAACTAAGGACCCTTCACTAATTGCGCGCCTTTCATCTGATTCTTTTCAATTATCAGTAGGAGAGGAATTTAAACATAAACATTTCACTATATTTATTTTCCCGTCTCAACAAATTGCACACGCGAATGTTTTGGCAGTGGATTTAGTAATTATAAATAATGAGGTATTCGTAGGATAAGAAGCCAATCAGAAATTTAATTCTGTAACCTCGCAACTGCATGTTCAATGCGTAGATTGTCATACACTTTGTCGACAAAGAGCATCTGCCGGAGTAAAACGTGGTATTGAATAAATTTATAAATTCCAAGCTCTTATAACTGTTTAGGTTTTTACATACGCTTTCACTGGGTGTCTGTGTGTGGCGGGGTGGGGTGATATCTCAGACCTGGTTAAGTTGCATAGCCATGGCCTTTTAAGGGGTTTGTGGGTAAGAAGTTCCTAAGTTCCAGATACTGATATACATGCCAGTTGTTGACCTACTAAGTCCGGAAGTAAGACGCGAATATCGCATTATACTCCATTTCCTTTATATTTTCCCATTTCGTAAAGACACGAAAGAACTAGGATAGATACAAGAGTTGTGGAAAGTAGAACGGCCCTCGGAACTTTCTTCTCCATGTTGTAAACAAACTCTAAGGACAAAAGTAAAAAAAACATCGCTAACCTCTTAAAGATATTTTTAATATGTTTTTGTGTTATGACGATTTAACGTTCATGTATATGTAGTGTTATAATTAATCAAATTGTATCGGAGATAGACATAAAGGATGTTAGGTCCGAATTGTGAGTAGACCTAAAAACCCATGTCTATAAGGATGTTAGGTCCGAATTGTGAGTAAACCTAAAACCCCATGTCTCTTTCTATCTCCGATAAAATTTGAATAATTACAACACTACATATAGACCCTACACAAGGACGTTAAATTATCCCATGTTATATATATAACATCACATGGTCATATTACAGTGAAAACACTTAGGAAAAACCAGACCACTCACGATCGCATTGGTAAAAAATCAAAATCTGCATCACAACGATTTACGTAATCAATTATCCAATAGAAAAATGTTTTAGTCAGTTTTAAAGGAGTTAAATCGCTTATATTTGGGACTTAGAATTTGACACAAATGGGTCGCAACGCATATAATAATGTAATATGAATGTATATAAACTGATTAACATTCAATCGTTTCCGTTTTTACTCAAATTTCAAATCAGCTATGTTCGGCGAAATACGCCAAAAGTCTCAATCGAATGGCAACTTCTGGCGTCTGGTTATTCCAGTCTACACCGATAGTATTTATTGCGCATATTCTCCAGATAAGAATACGACGCCACCGTTTGACATGACTTGTGGAATGTGTCTAGTCTCGTTTTCGAGATCCTTGTTACAAATAGCGCTGAAACGCATTATGTTACACGAATCGTGTACCAATGGCAAAAGGTTTATTTTCCTGGTAAGATCACAGAATCAAAGTTGATTTAAATTGACAAATAATTCGTGTTTTCAATGTCAAAGACTTTGGATGATATTGAGTTAGAGACTTAGCTACTTTAAAGGTTTTTCGACAGTTTCACATTTTCCCCCAATCCTATCTGTTTCATGTCTATAAGCATAATATATTTACTGCTAAAGACAGATGTTTTATGAGTCACCATATGAATAATGTTTATTTTACTTTAAAGAACATATGAGTGATATTGTGTTTTATTGTATAATCTATATACCTTTATGATAAATATATCTATCATTTATAAAGACAGCTGTTGTAGGTAATATATGTTCGTGTTAAAAGACATATTTGAAGGTAACATGTGTTTTGGTGACGTTCTGAAATGTGTTGTACTGTTTACCGAGAAAATCAAAATTTATTGTCAATAACAGTTATGTGTTTTTGGTGACGTTCAGATGAAGAGTGTGCTGTTTATCAAGAAAATCAAAGTCTACTGTCAATAAAGGTTATGGCTATTGAACTGGTCTTGGCGATCGTAATCAGAAATCTAGACAAATATGCTCTACTTCTTATTATCTAATAACTGACTGCACTCTTGAATATCACATAAAGCTTTCAATATTAAGTGCAATTTCCCAACAAATAGAAACAAAGAATTTCTCCAGAACACCTGGGGTTGGTTCTGTTAAGACGTATCGATTACTTGGTCATTTATCTTAGTTTGGGAATTGATCTTAGCATTTAGTTGGCTGTCACCTGTTTTAATTTTTTAAGCACAATATGCATGTTCCTTGAGAAATTAGTAAATTTTATATCAAATCTTTTATCGTCGATTTAACAACATGGGGTCCCATCACGTGATTTTATCGTGTTCATATTCATATTCAACCATTATTCTTTTAAATAATTGTTTGTTTACTAAAGTTAAAGGCAGTACTCACAAGCAGCTTAAAATAATCTACACTGTCACTGTAATGAGTTTGTTGGGTTCTAAGTGTGGGCTTAGGCGGGGTGTTGTTTCATATTCAGTTAGATTACTATTACCACACCATAACTTTTGATGTTAATATCGTAACATGTTACGCATGTGCCCACACTTTCATTATGATTTATTTTTAAATTTTTCGCTGTAATGAGTAGTTTATTTAGGCTCTAGATGAACTAAATTTGTTGGATCCTCGGGGTGGCCTGGGGGTATTGTTTCATATTCAGACAACTATTACCGTACAATTGCCATATATGTAACATGTATGTATTTGCCTACATTTATGTTGCAATTCCCTTTTTTAATGCTTCAAAAACGAAAAATTTATTGAGTGGCTATCTTTGAGAAATCTTAAATATATGTTGAATGGGTTAATTTAATCTAAAGACCTCATCTGTTATTGTAACAAATTTTGAAGATTAAACTAAGGGCAAATTATAAAAAAGACCCAAAATATTGAAACATCGTGCGAAGTAAAGATAGATGTGGTCCACTGACAAGTTCAAACAACCTCCATTCATTTTAAAGATAGAAAACTTTGGTTTTATTTACTGGTAATTAATTAACGGCCTGATGCATTGACAGATTTATGAATGGGTGTTGTATATGGGTCAGTGGATATGTGTGGTGAATGAAAGCCCTATATATCATAACCCCCAAAACAATATTTACACAGGATGTAATATATTAGCCAATATTCAACTCGGAATAAAGTAAGTCAATGCACCGTGTCATTTCTCTTGAAGGAACCAAATTCCGGAAAATTTAGAGTAAACAGATTTTTTTAGTTACCTTTATATGAAAAGAGTGCGTACACGTATCAATTTAGTGCTCAACTGACATCGGGACAGGGAATCGATGCCTTCTGCAAATATCACAAAATGAGCACGGCTGATAAAGGCCGTGTTATGATTGTGAATCTAAATGAAAATAGTTTACCATGTCTGCCGTTTGGGTCAGATTTGCTTACTTTTGTTGACTTCTGCTTTTCCAGAACCATTTTAATCATGACCAAATATTATAGATATCCTATCTACGTCTGGAGGTTTAATGAATCGACTTGGTCGCACTTGATTATTCTATCTTTCTACTTCGTAGTCCTCTTCAATAATCAAGACGTACGCGTATGAATATTGACAACCCCCACATTGTGTCTCAATAGTTGCATTGAAATATGTGGTTCGTTCTGATCATAACTTGGTGATCTCTCATGAATACCAAATACTTATATTGTAGTAACCCCAACCTAGAGACCCGCTAAACAACCAACGTAAAATGGCTCATCTTGATGGATTCCAATGGCGTATGAATATTCAATTAATTGCTTTCTTTGCAAGGCATCTCTAGGCAGTTGGTTCTCCGTGGAAGCACCATTCAATCATAGGTCCAATGTCAAAATAATAACCCATTACCAACAAAATAGGGCAATACGACCTTTTACTAGCAGGACGACGATAATCCAGAAGGGAAATGAAGCAATGAGAATGGTATTGTGTTGGAATACACAAAAACTGATTACGTCGTCAACAACGAAGCTCACAAATCAAGTAGTCCACGGGGAGTGTCGTTAAGGTGTTCGACGTGCTAGAAAATGTTGACATGCCTTTAGCTGAAATAAATGTTAAAAAGTTTTTGTCTTGTTTAGAAAATGACGATACACACGGTGGTCATAAATAATGAAATTGTGATTCTTGTCAATATTCGGAAAATTATTGTCTTAAAACACTTTATACAAACCTTTTTTCTAATAATAAAATCATATTTTTTGTAAGACACCGACAACTACAGGCTTTGTAAAAGGATGTGGTGAAATGATATGTAAACTGCACAAGATTGCACATTCATCTCGACAGATCGATATGCAATTAAATAAACGCTTTAGCAAGTACTCACATTTCATGCTCAGTAAAACATCTTAATCAAACGTTTGCTCTCTTGAACAGATCTTTTACGACTGTTAGGATGGTCTTCACATTTTTTGGACATATTTGACAAGAAATCTTTATCCTAATGCCATGTTTTCGATAAAACATATCATAAATCAGACATTGTGTGTGTCTGTCGGGTTTTTCGTCGGATTTCTTGTATATCTGTGTTTAAAAATAAACATATGATATAATAACACCAGAATAGACAATTTGTAGTTGGAAAATAAATACGTATTATATGAAAAATGAAAAATTATGTATTTAAGTTTTGCACATGGGATGCATTGAAACATATATTTTAAGATTTTGAAACATATCTGTTTACAGAAAACATTCTACAGAAATAAATGATATGTTCTATTAATATCAGTTGACGAATGTAAAGATCTATTTATGTTCACTACGTCACAATATTTGCGTTGTTTCAATTACTGTGATATATAAAGGGTTGGCTATTCTAAGATTTGACCCATGGTGGAAGTGGACGTAAACTGCCAGGAACGAACGAACGAACCAGATTTGATGTAGAGAATTAATAGAAGATGTCAATGGAAAATCATTAATAGAGTCTTGTAGTCCACTAATTACTTAGTATATCAACACTGTCACCCACTTGTTCGCCAAGATGATAACATGGAGCGAGGTTAAGACATCATTTAATCCAACATATTGGCACATTGAATTTACTCGAGACCATTTTGTCGTGCAGTATGTTATTAATGTGCTTTCTTTGATGAGATTTGGTTCTATTTAAGACAAGTATTTGCTCCTAGATTGAACACTGGTCAAAGGTTTCCCCTTCAAAACAAAAACTGACATCGCTGTCAGCCTTCTCTTTATTCAACTTGATGGTGTGTGTTCAATCAGGTTTACAACTCTTTTTGTACTCAAATAAATGTAGTCCATCAATTGTTGTTACAGTCTTAGTAACAATGGTCATTTTGATCATCTGAAAAAATTATATTCCCTGTATGTTGGTCTTGTTGTGATAAATATATATGTGTAACTTATTTATTAGGGTTGTATAATAGTTGCAGATGTACATTAACCGTGTACTTTTAGTCTAAAGCTGTTGTCTGTTACAAACGACCAATTGTTCAGAACTCGCTTATTGGGATTTTGAATAGTATAAGATGTACATTGACCTTACTTGTAGTCTATTGTCTGTTGCATTTTACAATTTTACATTTCATTGGGGTTTTGAATAGTTTCTGGTGTACTTGTAGTTTAAAGCTGTTGTGTCTTACAGTTGACGCAATGTTCAGCTCAGTTTTCTGATAAAGACTTTGTCAACACCTTAACACTATCAAAGGAAAGGGTAGGTTCATAGGATTTCGTTTCGATTATTTTAAAACTGGATAGGAATAGGAATAAGACAGAAATTTAGATTTGGAGATACTCAAATTTGAAATACCTTCATTCATGCTCTTGAAGGATTACTCAATTTTAGTATTTCATCGGCAACGAATCACAAAGAAAGTTGAAACCAAGCTGAAAATAGAAAGACACCGAGATTTTGGCATCGTGTCATAAAACCAAAATACTAGTATCGTTACAAAACTAATATATAAGTTGTACTGCATTTACCAATGCAGACTTCGTTGGTGTCATTCGTATACACAAGACGGTGTTAACTTGACACTTAATAAGAGTGTAGGAGTTATTTATCTTTGTATGTTTTGTAAAGTGTCTGGGTTGAGAGCACATGGTGTAAATGTCTCATATAATTTAGAACCAGATAATACCGTGTAAAGTTCGTGTCTATTCTCTGTAAAAGCTAATCGCCATGTTGTCAAGTTAACTATAATTAACCCCCGATATTATGCCACTTAACAGTTGTACATGCTAAATCTATAAATGCTAGAGCCAGCAACAATCGTCCAAAGTCACATCGGGGGTTGTATACAGAAAACCAACATCGACCCAGGCTTTCTGGACGGAGATGTAGGAATAAACGTAGCCTCACATCCCAGCATCCGATCAATTAGAAAAACTAGAAGCTAATATTTCTGATCCTGGAATAATCAAGCGATGAGCGAGAGATAAATTTCACTAAGCCATAACGTTATAGACGGAATAAATGTAGCTTAACATGAAACGAAATTTGAGAAGTGAAGTAAATGGTAATCTTGTAAAAGGTTGTTTTTATCTGTGTTTTCTTCACAAGGCTATCTGACGTGCCATGATAAGGGTGTTTATGATGTTTTTAGTAGCCTTCTCAGTTCATCATTCTTCTCACAGACTAGATAAAACTTTGAAACTGAGCTCAAAATCGCCATTTTATTTGGCACTATTTGGCTTGAAGGTAGTAATTTTATTTACCGTTTAATTCCATTGATGTAAGATTGTAATTTTTTCTTCCTACTTGGCTGGAACTATTGAACGGTAAACACGTTTTCCTGAAACTATGTTAGAACATGTGACCGAAGCATGTTAGGCAGGTTTTAATTTAATAGTTCCCGCATGTAATCTGAGGTCATTTCCGCTTCAGGTACTGTTCTTATTTAGCTGACGAAAGCTACTGTTCTCTTATGTCAGAGATGCGAAAGATAATTATAAGATATTATCTGATTAAGATGGATGACTTCTCCGTTAGATGAAAAGTACAAACAAAACCTGTGGGAGGGGGTCTTTCAATAAAACCACTGAGGAATTTTTAATCTTTAGGACTATTTATTATCCAAAACATTGTAATACCGTTCAGTATTTACAAGGATTTGATTAAATGAAAATTTAGTAGCATTCGCCATTCTTTGCAAGCGATTTAAACACGCTTGCGTCACCTATAGTGTTAAGTTAAATCTTTAGATAGGTCGCTTTAATCCGAATGAGAAAGAGATAGAGGGGAGGAGAGGAGAGAGAGAAAAACGGGATTTAACGTCCACTCGACACAAACTAAGTCATTTCGGGACTAACATATTGTTCAATTTTAATTCAATAATTCGCTTCGCGTTGGGGTCTTTAGCAGTGGGAGGAGACCGGAGGACCTGAAGAAAACCCACAAGGTTGGACAGGCCCACAGGCGACCTTACTCCTTGTTCCGTACAACCGGGGAATCGAAACCACGCCAGTTGACTCAGTGATAGACCTTATGATACAACGCGCACACGCTAACCATTCGGCTATCCATCCCCACCCCCTTTAATCCGAATGAATCCATGCAGATAGAATATCAACGGCTCATACTTTGGTTGTAAATAACCTATCTGGGCAGTAGATTTTAGCGGGTGAAAAAAGAAACTTCGATATTTTCTTGGGTGTTGGTTCCAGTTCTTTGCAGTTTCATTTTCTGACTTTGTGTTGCTGTTGGAATGATGGAGACGCGCGTCGCTAATTGTTAAACATATATTACGCAAGAGCTAAATCTTAAATGTTATATAAATTATTAATTAGATATTTATCAACATGACAAGACCATGCCATCTGATGCTTCCGATTTTCATTAGATTTGAATCAGATCTACCGTTCATCAGCAATTGGTGATTAAACTCAAAAGTGGATAATCGAGACTTTTTTTTATTTTCGTCACTACGGCAACAATGGCATTTGAGGCTGCAAGGTTTTTAAAATGAGTATTTATCGGCTTAGAATGAAGTAATTTGACTGATATTTTCCAAATATCCCAGTTACATTATCTTTAACTATTATAGTGAGAACTGTCAGCTCTTTATCAATGTAACTGGGAGTAAAATGGTAAATAAATCGAATAAGATTGTTTAAACTAGCAGAATATGATTTATTTAGTTCGTAAATACAATTACTAATCATTGTGGGTTAAAATTGATACACGCATACACATAGTTTGAATTTTCTCAAATAACGTGTCTACCAGAATTATAACAAACATCACTGGGATGTCATTGGACATGCTGCAAAAATTAAGAGGTAATTTTGATGGACGTTGTGGGAAATCAGGCAATTAATGACCAATTTAACCTCACTGTTAAAAGTCACTTCTTTTCTTCCTATTTCCTTCATCTTAAAATATCGTTCATTCACGATGCTTGTTGAATTTCCTTAAGATGCATTTTCTAAGAAGAAAAAAACCCTAATATTGCTTTATAAAAAGAGTAAACGATTGAGAATGTGTTCTCGTAATTCATTATTTAAAGGATCTAGTGAATGGCAAATGCTGTGAATCTAAAGAAGCGATGCAAGTCACTCATTAACTAAGTGATCAATGTTAAATTTATCCCTAGTTAGATCGATTAGATCTGTTCGTCCAATAAAACTAGTGTTTTCCCCCAGGCCTTTCCCCCCATTTGAACTGTTGCGCGTTTCGTTGTGATTATTAGCGTAATTTAAGCCCCTTTGATTACCCTACTAAATGTTCTCCGCTAGATTCTTTTTTACGTCATAAATCTAACTTGTTGCAAGTTCATTTGAATAACGAGTAGTCTTAGTACCTGTGACCTGCAGCAGGACGAGATAATCTAATAGACCTATCGCTGCATTATTTAATTTTTAAAGACTATTTTATATTGAACATCTGGGTATGCGTTCTTGTTTCTTGATGTCACTTGCAAATAAAATAAGTTCGAACTGTAATATATAGTCTCTTAAAAATACACCAATTGTGGTTGTACTTGAATATATAAAAAAAATCCCGAATCGGAATTTGGTCCTTTGTTTGGATTTTGACAATGTATTGTAAGATTGGTCCCCTTCTCTAATTTGTGGAGATTCCACATGAGATTTTTTCAACGTAAACAAAACCTTGAAAATGAAATTTGCGGAGCCGTTTTGCTTGAGATCTGATTTAGATTCAGTTAATGTGTATATATCACTATGAGTTGTTTCAGTCTTTGTTTATAACAAAGAATTGATTGCTCGAACGTTTAAATGTACCGGGATTGCTCAAATGACTAATCAAAATAAAACAGCTTTATCGAATCAAATCGTTTTCACATAAATGAAAAAGATTCGGTTGCTACAAGATCGAACATCATTTCTACTGGTGAACACTGATCTAACACTACCATAAGTGTCAATTTAACTGTGTTTCTAGTATGTTAGGAGCCGGTCGACATCGTAGCCCTTTGAGCGAGATTCTTTATGTGAGAACTATTCTGTTATTCTTTTATTATCAGTAAAACAAACTGGGTCGTTTCTGATATTGAAATTTTATGGCGATCTTTAGGACAACGGCAGTAAAATTGGGAAAATTAATCAGATCGTATATTTCCACTTGACTGATTTTGTCAAATGAGGTGTCTATTTTTATGGCTAACAATAATTAGTATAATTTGGTAATATACTACAGTCCAATATTTACTATATCACGCGTAAAAAAAACAGCCATTAAGATAAAACAAAAAAATATCTAAGACCGTTTTTCTTTTCCATGATTAACTTATTACCGATTACAACCGAAAGGAGAAAAGATATCATGTTCAAAACTAGCTGTTTTATATGATAATAAGCCTACTTGTTAGGGTAATTTGTTTCGTTGGCGTTCATTAGACCGTAGTGGATCAATGAACACTTTTGTTACAAATCTCAATGAATATTTAGTCAGGAAAAGGAATACTATGTTTATTAACGGTAATGCCAGAATCGATAATCTTCCATCGAACACCGGTTATACGACTTACAGTCATCTTAATACCATTCGTTTAATGATAATAACCATATATGATAGCCTATTTATGCTTCTTTCATCACTAAAGCTGTCATAATTTTGCACATTAGGTGTTGGACAAATCACCATGTTATTAAATTAATATATGTTATAGTTGATTCAAGATTGCAGCCAGACTATGGGAGGAATGTAAATGGGTTGGAAAAGTGGAGAAAAAGATTATTCCGTTATCTGCATTTTCCTTAATTCATGTAAATTAAGAGAACTCGATAAAATAGCACACACTAGCACATAAATAAGTGTTGTATAGATATTAGAGAACATAGTACACCTTACAGAATAATACACCTTATCGTCTTTCTGAGTAATAAACATTTAATGTATAGATAACGGCGAATATTTTCAGATTATAATTCAGTTTCTTTACTTAGAATAGTTAAACTAAAGAATGTTCGAACATTAGTTGAAATATGAAAGTAGACCTAATAATCATGATGAAAGGCAGTTTTTTTCTCTATTGTTAATGTTCTCGTACCTTTCGACTATACCATGTATGATTCCCAAAACTATTAAATAACAAACCTTAAAACCTCTTTCCACTATACCATTATGATTCCCTAAACATTTAATAACAAACCTTAAAACCTCTTTCAACTATACCATTATGATTCACTGAACATTTAATAACAAATCTTAAAACCTCTTTCAACTATACCATGTATGATTCCCTAAACATTTTCAAATGTTTTAAGAGGTTTTAAGGTTTGTTATTAAAATAACAAACCTTAAAACCTCTTTCAACAATACAATGTATGATTCACTGAACATTTAATAACAAATCTTAAAAGCTCTTTCAACTATACCATAACAAACATTAATAACAAACATTAAAACCTCGTTCAACTGTACAATGTATGTTGAAATAAACGTTTGATAACAAACATTAAAGGCTCTTTCATCTAATACCATGTATGATTGGGTAAACTTTGATAACAGTCAGAAAATAAACCTTTTCAACTGTATCATGTATGATTCAATAAACATTAAAAGCCATACTATACTATGTTTGATGAACCTCGTTCAACTGTACAATGTATGTTGAAATAAACGTTTGATAACAAACATTAAAGGCTCTTTCATCTAATACCATGTATGATTGGGTAAACTTTGATAACAGTCAGAAAATAAACCTTTTCAACTGTATCATGTATGATTCAATAAACATTAAAAGCCATACTATACTATGTTTGATGAAATAAACGTTTGATGACAACCATTACCGCCCCATCCTCACCTTTCTTCACTAAGGTAGAAACACCAGACATTGTATTTCTAATCTTTGAATGACTTTAGCAATTGAGCACCTTAAAAACACAATGACCATATGGAATTCAATGGCTACTTTGTTATAGCACGACGTTTCGGTGTCTCTTATCGTTTTCAGGCACAATAACACTTGTCGAAACATCGCAACGAGTGGTTCTATTTCATAAAGTTTTTTGTGTTTTTAAATTCTGGTTAACCAAAGCTACGCTTCTATCATCCAAACATCCAGGCATGCCTTTTTGAACTTGTATGGGATTTTAATGTAGTTTTTATCTTTATTCCAGAGTGAAAAGAATCAGATTATGATAATCAGTGTGTGGTTGAGACATGTAAGTAAATCTTTTATTAAGATTAAACAAATCATGTTATTTACTTTGTGCCAGGGGCGAAAGGGGGTAGGGCATAATGGCGCACTTTGTGTCATGGGTTTAGTGTTTCTGTGGTTACTCTCAAATGACAAAAAGAATCACGTGATTTCAATGGATTTTCTCGCCTGGGACTCTTTGTGCTCGTCTGGAATTTTTGACATAAACTTTCATGTGCAGATTCAGATCTTCATTACTTTATAATCGTATCTCAACCAGTGTCAAATATATATTACCGCTCATACGTGCTACAAATAGAATGTAGGATGTTCCACGCCTCCTAACGATATAAATGTTGCCCCCATAGTATCTTGTTCCTCATGCAAGATCAGCATTCAACACCCCACCCCACCTCCTCCCGAAATTCGGGTTTTTCTCTGTTGGGAAATGTCGAGCTAGAAAGATGACGAACACTGTCACAAAGTATTCAACCACCGTGATGGAAAATATACGTGAAATTTGTATTGAGTGTGTCCTATCTAAACGACAACTTGAGAAGTCGTTATGACCCTTAACCCTTCATACAGCCCCTATTTATTCCTTGGAGTTCAAAAACTTGTATCTTTTCTGCTAGCAAGGAAACTATCTCTATATAAATCACCAAACCACTAATAAGTGTTCTTGTTATTTGGTTTTACCAAGTAGAAAATGAAATATGACACCATTAGCAGGTGCATTAAAAGAGAGCGATGCATTTTTCTCAAGAAAGTGTTTTTATAATGGCAATTCTCTCGATAAGCCAGCCAACGAGATCGGTATCAATGCACAGCTCTTCTGGGAATACTTTAAGAGAGTATGCATATTGTAAATGTCTTCTTTCTCCCAGGTGAAAAGCTCCAAACATTTAGTCTGAACAAACTATTGATTAAGGTTCATTAAAGAGCTACATGTGTTGGGCACCGAGTCAGAGTGAAATGAAATAAAGTTCACCATGTGTTGCAAATTCAAAATAATAAATCAATTTAATTAATACAGGAGGCTAATATAATGACATTAATTAAAGAACGTCTATGTGCTAGTACTTTACGCAAAATTAGAATTCAAAACATAGCATTTCTCATTAACTTAAAACAGAACAAATAGAAACAGCAGGAGGCTATTTCATTACAGAAACTGTAACTATTAACATTTAAGAAACGAAACTAAGTTAAGAAGGCGCGCAGTATAACGGAAGTTTGTATGCTGGTTCTATTAACTTATATCCCATCCCACTCTTTAGATTAATATGAAAGTGTTAAAGGGATTCTTGACTATAGGGTTCATTTTATATAAGACAGAAACAGTGCATCACCCGTTCAAGTGATTAAAATTGATGATGCATTTTAGAAAATGATGCATTTCGTCAAAATAAGTCCATGTGTTATCAAGGGATTTAGCTTTCGCAATGAACACTTCACATTATTTCTGACTGAAGAATAAACTTACAAGTTTGCACACCTCACTAGAAGTTCATTTTACAAGATGTTCGAAGTTATCTTTTTTTTTTTTTAAAGAATGCTCCATTTTATTCATCTATGAAACTTACAACGTCACTTTAAAGGTGCAATAGGCTACATTTCGTTCATATATAGTTCTAAATTCCAAATTATATGCTATTTTTAATGTAATGACTGTGGTTATAAAGCAATTAAGCAAATCAATTAGAATGGGCTGGCATGTAAGAACGATAAAAAATGGTGTTGTGAAATCAATAGAAGGCAATTTAAAAATAAATGGTTATAACTTAAGTGGAATTGGGTAGATTCGATTAAAATAAAAAATAATTTCTTGTTTTTGGTTTTAAAAGAATATTTGTGATTGTACATGGCGTTAAAATCTATATTGAACCTTTATTCTGGTATGTTGGGGCTTTAAGTGGTACCAATAAGCATTTAGTGCTTATAGACTGAACCAGGTCTAAACCCTTTAATGTGAACAGCGAAAATTGGCAACGGGTAAAAAATAGTCAAAATATACATAGAGAGATTGTCGACAGGTGATTTAAATTAGAACGAAATAATACCAATTCGTTTCGCTAAAAAATGTTGTGCTTATTTAACTTACAAGATAATAGTTGGTAAATTAGATGTAATGGAGCATAAACGCCGACATGTTTTAAACTGAAATGGATGCGTTTCGGAATTGAAATAAAATGGCTTCCATGATGACATGGAAACAAGACAGTAAATATGATAGATGTTTATATTATATATAGATTATGTAGCATGAGATTTACAGGCTAATGTTTTCTTGATATGATCAGGAATGGTATGATGGAAGATTGAAATGGAACCCTGATGATTATGGTGGTGTAGATAAATTACATATTCCATCAGATGATCTGTGGAGACCTGACATACTTCTATACAATAAGTAAGAATAGCTTTTATATTTATGTTTAGTAGGTGTATAACTGGAAATAGAAATCTGCAATACATAAATGCAACGGATTGTCCTGAACCTCTACGGAGATTTTTTAATTTGTACTAAGTACACTTTTGAAATATAGGGTCCAAGAACAGATATGAACTGTGGATTTCGATACTTGATTGTTCATTCAAATCTTTTAATATTAATAAAGAATATGTTCAAATGAACCCCATACCCACTTTTATAGTAAGAAGGTATAAATCTTTTCTTTTTTCTTTTTGCATTCTCAATATTTTTGACATTAAGCAACTAAATCACCATCAAAATTTGCTAACCTAAACTTTGTTCTATTTTATTCTCTATTTCCAGTGCTGATGGTGATTTTGTGATAACGTTATTAACTAAAGCTACCGTATATAATACGGGTAGAATAGTCTGGGAACCGCCCGGTATTTATAAAAGTTACTGCCCAATTGCCATGGCTTACTTTCCTTTTGACATGCAAGAATGCTTTCTCAAGTTTGGTTCCTGGTCATATGACGGTACGGAAGTGGATTTACAACATTTCTGTGATGGAATCGAACAGCCTGGAGGTGAAAAAATAATCCTGAAGGGAATAGACATCAAAGATTTCTATTTCAATGTTGAGTGGGATATAATAAATGTTACGGCCAGACGAAAAGTGAAATTTTATCCTTGTTGCCCCGAGCCTTATCCGGATATAACGTTTAACGTTACTATAAAAAGGCGAACCCTCTTCTACACTTTAAACCTTATAATGCCATGTATATCAATATCTTGTTTGACAATATTGGTGTTTTATTTACCTTCCGACAGTGGAGAAAAAATTACATTATCTATCAGTATTTTACTGGCATTAACTGTGTTCTTCCTTTTACTTTCTGATATTAATCCGCCAACATCATTAGAGATTCCGTTAATAGGAAAGTATTTATTGTTTATTATGTTAGTAGTGACTATGTCTATATTTTTGACGGTCTATACGTTACACATACATTTTAAAACTCCGACAACACATAAAATGTCGCCTTGGGTTCGGAGAGTGTTTACTGATATTCTTCCACGGATTCTGCTCATGCGCAGACCGGAATTTAATCGCAAAAAAGGGAAAGTAGCAGTTCGAACGTGTAATGGTATAGAAATGAGAGAGACCGAATCACGCGAATGGAACACCTTTGAAAATGTTCATCCGCCACCACCTGAGCTGGAACCTGACTTCAGTGTGGATGTTAATTGTACCAGTAAGTATTCACCTGGTGTCATGGAGGCCTTGACTGGTGTAAAGACAATAGCAGATAATTTAAGAAAAGCAGATGAAGAAAATGCGGTAAGTATATTTCAGATTTCACAGGGTAACTACTAATAAAAGTTGTTTTTATTATATTCAAGTCAAAGGCCAAATTGTAAAGATGTGAGTTAGTTACCAGCTATGAAAGTTTCATATCGAACCGCTCTGAAATAATCTGCAGATTTGCTTAACGGGCTTAGGTAATTCATTAAAGACATTTCATTGGTGAATTGCATGAGTAACTTGATAATCGCGGCGATAACTTACCAATATACAGACACGGTCATCCAGAAACACATTTAAATGGTTTTATTTACAAAGATTTTCCTTAGGGGTCCATTTTGAATTTAAAAAGTTATATGAATATGCCGTCCCTGTTGATTTTTCATTGACAATAATATACACTAATTGCCTAAATAGCTACCTATCCATTAATCAACGCAGTTTGATGACTAAACACAACATAACGCATGCAATAGTCGGCAGTAACAGAAACCCACTGTTTCGTACCACTCGAACGTCTAAACGCTTTCTAAATCCCTAAATCACTGACAAGGAGATACCATACTGGAAAAGCCCAAGGAACCTTCTGGGCCAACACCGGTCATGTTCTCGGGATTTCTTGATTAGTGAGCGTGGTATCAAGTAAGCCCACACTGTCCCCTTCATGGCACTCGTGGTGTTTTATACATATAGACAAAATATTAACTATTTATTGGTAAAGAGTTGGGCATAAATCATGTGACGAAATCATGTTTCTTCCATATGGTGATGATTTTCAATAAAAGATTATCGTGTGTCTCGACCTGGAGAAATCAGATTGAGCTCGGCGTTGCGATTGTTTGATGTAAGAAGTATAATTACTGAGAGAGATGTGTGATTGGCACCTACCAGACATCTACAGGCTTTCACTTCTGTCTCAAATCTTTTAAGAATATTACGTGGCGGACTTCTTTTTTCTTAATAAGATTCCATTAGATTTTAAAGAATGACCAGCCACTTGAGGACATGTCTGTAGCAGACGTGTGTATCTATTGAAGCAGACACATCAATACTATATTGACTATTGATGGACTATCAGGTTTTAGAAGAAAGACCTACATGTTGGTAACATGTAGTCACAATGGAAACAAAGCTTCTAAATTATTTCTTTTAAATTCCGAAAGAAAACAGAAGCCCCAAAGTACCCGAGGTTGTTGTTTTATGATCAATTTCTGTCAGGAAGTTCAGCTATTTCTTTAAGCTTGAATCTGACGCCCAAAATAAGTTTATCTTTAAAAGTTATTTAGCACCGCATCCCATACGTGCGAATGAATCTCCCATAGGCCTTTTATGCCAAGCCGCTTACGAGTAATCCTCGGTATCCCCAGACACATCGTTCCGTTTAACTCTACTAACCACTGGGTCCATCCACGGGGGAAATACATAGTCAAATTATTCGTCCTTGATATTTCTGGGTTTTTTATCGACCAATCAAAAATTCGATAAATAGAGAGTGAGTGGGCGAATCGCCGAATCTTTGTTGTAAACTTTATTAAAATATGTTAGGAAATGTTTTTGTGTACATGTCACCTTTTCGATATCAAATTTCTTCCAAACTTTCTCATAATCCAGCGTAGAAGTTGCTGTATTGTGATGAACGTAAACAATGGTGTCAAGACTGGTATGTAAACTGTTTTTTGATTGGTTGGCGGAATCAAACTACCTGGCCAATGAAATGATCAAGGGCCGACAATTAGAATTCATGAATACCCCACGAATGGACCTAGAAGTTAGTGGCGTAGAGCGGAACGATGGCACTGGTGACACCGGGGATGTGTACGGGTCGTCTATGTCAAATCTGCAACCTTTGCTAAAGACAGCTCGGCGCTAACAACATAAATGGCAACACTATATAATTCAAGCCTAATTTTCGATTTTTCACGACTGGTCACGTAATCTAAATATAGGATATCTAATTTAAAATGCCACCTTCCATTCATTTTGTGTAAGCGTTGCACATTTTGTTTGGGTTTCGGGGGAAATGGGGTCATGTTAAATCGATTCATTTGATATGGTTTTAATGTCATAAATTAACTCAAACTATATCTGCATAATTTGACTTAACAGGCCTAAATCTCCGATATTTGCAGATTGGGTAGAATCGTTTTTAATCAGAATACATTAGATTACAGGTCATTTCGGGACTAACATATGATTTAATTTTATTTCAATAATTCGCATGCGCGTGGGGATTTTTAGCAGTGGGAGGAAACCGGAGGACCGGGTGAAAACCCACGAGGATGGACAGTCGACCTTACTCCTTGTCACGTACAACCGGGGAATCGAAACCACGCCAGTTGACTCAATAACAGACCTAATGATACAGCGCGACGTGCTAACCATTCAGCCATGCCCCCCCCCCCCCCCTGTGTCTAGTAACGAAATAATACTATTACAAACACATCTAAAGCACCCACCGTCTTTTACAACTTCTATGTTTGCACGAACATCAAATCTGGTTTAGTACTTTGTATTTAGATCATGTCTTTGCAAATCTCAACTACCACTCTTTTTTATCCAATACACTAGAACTTATTTGTTTTCTCGACTTGATTAAATTTTCCTAATAAAGTTCTATTATACGATACTAGTCTTGTAAGAGTCCAACGAATGTTTCTACCGTTATTCTCACTAATAAAATAACGCCTGTTTTGGCCGTTAGTCGTTCTCATTATCTAATAACACATCCCAGTTGGCGGGAAAAAATAAACTTGTTAAATTAGATTTGTTTATCGACAGAAAACGGGTTGAGCTCGATCTAATCAGTCAAGTTTTTACAATCAGTCAACTCAACCAGTTGGTGGACAAATTGACAGCCGAGTTGCCGCTTCCCTGATTTCTAAGGTACCGGACAAGTTAATTAGGCGGGAAATTCGCATGTTTTTCTCTCTAGCTATGTAGAGTGGAGGGGATAAAAAAAAGTTTGAGCTAGGCTGGTATCGATTGGGTATAAACACGTAACCTGACAACAAGTAACAACTTGATTGAAGACTTGGCTAAAAGTAAAGAAAACGATAATTCAATGAGGCAAACAATAGTCTAGTAAAGGAACTTCTACTTGCTGGATGATGATGCCAAATGACGACGGTGGTGCCAATTTTGGTTCCCGTTTTTGTGATTAGTATCGATTTCTATGACAGCTTGTCAATCACATCTGAGGACTGATTGGGTTTAAGGGACAAAGGGAACGTAAAACGCGCGACAAATTCGCGTCATATGACAATAAGTATGACTAGTAATCCGAAAATCAAAAATGTGATGATAGCTAACTGAATTGTACCCGTTCAGTTTAGCTTCAATTATGGTTTCTTTGATCATAGAATTAAGTTAATATTGTGCAATAAAATTCCCTGGAGTCTCTTGGCGATTGAATGCTTCAGGAAATTCGTCTAATAACGTGCAGTAGAAAAAGGCTACTCGTGTCAGTTAAAACCAAAGTACAGCATAATGCCGTTAATAAGCAGACAAAATGTAAAATGTATTTAGATCAAAAAAAGGGTAGACATAAATAATTCAATAAAAAGGCCTATGGATTTGACTGAATTGATCTGGTTTCTCGTTACCCCGAGAGAACCCCTCTCCTTAATTGTCCTGATTATTTCTAATTTACTTAAAAATTCGTATCATCAGCAAGAAAGCGTGGATGTAAATTTGATTCATGGATAAATCACTATTGGTCTAAAATTACATAACATCTCTGTATCCAATAAAGACTATTCATTTTGAAAGTGCCAAAAGCGGAATCATGATGCAATGATGCACACAGTAGTGTAATGTTTTGAGCTTCCAACGAGGTATGTTAATAGCTACCGTTACTCAAACTCATTAGTTGCTTTTTCGTGTTCTTCAATGCTGTATCGAAATCGTAGAGGCGTCTTGTTTTAATTAGCTAAATATAAATAATATGATATGAAGATCATTTTTTCAGTATTTTTACTATTATTATAATATGTCTATTGCAGGCAAATACAACGGTGACCATGGCTTACTTACCTGGGAAGTCCTGTTCGATCGCTGTGTCAACCGAGACACTTTCTCTGGATTATCCAGTATCTCTCACGTTGTAAAATTACTAATTTGCGTAGCCCTATATGCATGCTAAAACAATTAAATTTCCACTCTATATTTTATTCTGAAGCAAAACGACAATAGAAACAGTCCTAACCGTGAGACAAACAGATTAATAACATAAACTTCATAAAAAAATGCTCAGCAGTTGATGTTCAAAATAATATATTAATTATACAAAGATATATAAATATATCAAAGTTACTGCATATTTGTTAGATGTCCTTAATCTAATATGAAATAAGGGTAATTAAGTACTTAACTAAGGATCCTAGTAATATATTTCTCTATGAACACTATAGCTACATTATATTCTTTCTAAATATATTAACTAGAGCACGTGGCAAACTTTCTTGAAATATAAGTCTAGCATATTTTACATGTAGATAATTAAGGTTAAGATTATAAACAGCTTGTCTATGATATTGACTCTAGAAGTAACAGGTGTTACTGGGTGTTATTGATTTTGTATAGTGTAATATTTGTGTCATTTTAAACCGGTTGTTTTGGGTATTAAAAGTATATGGATCGATATCGCGTATCTAATATTTACTTTCATATTTAACGGCGACTTTAAAATATTTGGATAAGGCAGAGAGTTTTATGTTGGAATTGCGAATTGGTCCCAGGTATCATCCATTGTAATAGATTGTTTAACTCGGTACTGATACCTGGCTGGATAGAGACCACCAATAATTCCTCTCAATTAGTAGGCCACGAATTGTAGATCCTTTTGTCTGCGATATCACCTTCTGTTGAAGTGGACATTAATCATTATTTTATCTACTCCTGCTGCAGTTCCGTATATTTATAGCCTTCCTCTCCCTGAGAAGGACCCCTATCTAGTCGTTCGGATGTCACAAAAATCCGAGGTCCCGTGTATACATTGGCATGCACGTAAATCCCTTAGAAGTTGGAATTCGATATAAGAGTAGGCCATAGTGCCGCTGCCCGGGAAAAATTTCCCTCCTAACACACTGGATGACGTATGCCCATCTTCATTAGCCCAATCTGAACAGAACAGTAGGACGTTAAACCCCATTCCATTTCATTTACATATTTTGACTTTTTGCGAGAAAATCGGAGAAAGGTATTTGAATTTGCATTTTCTACTAAGTTTTAGTGGTTCCAGATTTTGAGGCGGAAGGATAACATACATGTAGTTAAGAGTTTGGTTATGTTGAAATCTGAACTCATTTATGTCTTTAAATTAAATGTATTCATATTAATTTAACCACAGTACCTATGGGTTAATAGAAAATCTTCTTGGTTTTTAGTTATTTAGATCGTGTATAAGTAAACGTGAAGTAAGCCTCAGTCCGAACATTACCCGGTTTGGTGATCACCATGACTATAAATTCTCGTTAAGTTAACCCTCAATGAGCTTGAATGTGTCTACGCGCTTAATTATTCTCCTCGGAATCCTCCTATATTCTCCTTGTTCGTGTTGTGTGGCTGTATTCTTTATAGTATACAATACTTTACTAAAACAGGACGCCCAGGGAAATGCTGGTACTATGATAAAAGGTCAACATACGGCATTTACAGGCATTGTAATCCTACAATCGGCTATTTTCTTGAGCATCATTGCGGTTTTTATTTGGTTTTGTTGCCAACTGTGCAATTGCAAGTGCTTTTTCTGTTAAAGACATGATGCAACTGAGTTTGTTTATTGTAGTGATAGTCGCACGCATCAAGACTTAGAGAACATATGCCACGGCAAGGAAAATCAGTGATGAATATTCTTTGCGTTGCAAGGGTGAAAAAAAATCCCTTTTTCTGACAACCATAATGAGAGGGGTTCACTAGTCCGCAGGTGCACTAGTCCGTCCCTATAAGAATTACTATAATATGGGCATCAATAACCCTAATAATAGATATCGGTGGACCAACCCTACCCAATAGATATCGGTGGACTAATGAACCCTGCAGACTAATAAACCCGCGGACTAGTGAGCATTTCCCACCATAATGACGTAATAATCATTAATGACCAATCAGATCATTAAATACAGTACTAAATTTAAATTCCATTTACACCTTGGTTATTATGGAGTTGTTTTAAAATGTATAAGTTCAGATGATCGGTATCCGATAGCGAACAGACAAGTACAAACAAACTCTGTCTTTTGTAAGCTCTTTTGAAAACAGAAGATAAATGGTGGTTAAACATGTCGCCTACGTACACAATTATTGTATCCTATGACTGAAGGTCTGTTCCGGTTTTGAATTTCAATATAGATATATGTATATCTTGGCAATTTGTTTTGTTTAATAGTTTCTCTATAGCTGGGAGCCACGTTGGCTCAGTGAGTAAGAGAAGTTGCTAGCTAACCCGGAGGTCCCGTATTCGTTCTCGGTGTTCGCCCTTGTCGGTGACGCAGGGCCGGGCCTGGCAAGTGACAACGTATAGTCGTCCGGATGGGACGGAAAACCTAGGCCCCGTGTACATATTGGAGTGTACGCAAAAGAACCCTTGGCGGTCGGAATTAGATATAATAGTATGCTAAATTCTCTTTATAGCACACTGTATGGCGTATGCCCGTCTCCATTAGCCCAGGCTTCGTTAAACCTCATTTCATTTCTCCCGATGGCTTGGGGTAGTTTCTTTAGGGCGATAATATAAGACATTTAAATCATCTTTACTTGCCGACAGCACGACTGACTAACATACCAAATGTCACTCAGTCTTAGAAATTATCTATTTTTTGATCTGTTAGTTCTGCTAACAGTAAAACCACTATGACCGCACTACACAAGCACACACTAAACATGACAGCCAGTGAGACGAAATACCCACTCAAATTAAATACCCACTTAGCTAAAATACTCTCCCGATAAAATACCCACTAATACAAAATACCCACTCAGACAAAATACCTACTCCGACAAACGTATAGGTGAACTGAGAATGACGAAAATTGCACAATTTTGTAGAATATCAGCTTCATCATTCGCCATAAACTTGTTTAAATGAATGAAATTTATGTATTTTTTCTGATTTTATCGTTTCAGGAAGTAAGAGATTGGAAGTATATTGCTATGGTGATGGATAGATTATTTTTATATATATTTACAACAGCGTGTTTTACTGGAACACTTAGTATATTTCTTTATGCCCCATCTCTATACGATCCCAGATTACCTTTAAATACCTCCGATACATCGGGAATATGTGTGTATTAATATGTGTATATTAATATGTGTATATTAATAAACTTTCTTTTAACCACGAGTGTTCGATTTAACAGATGTATCATGTTCAATTTATTACTGAAACAGATAACAATGAGATGAAGATTTTGTAAAGAAAAAAAAAAGTTTTTTTGGTTCAAAATTTCAGGGATTTTAGCTTAAACAAGCATTGCATTTGAACACCCATGGTTATCAGTCTTACCAGCAGGTCGATATTGTTAAATTTTTTGATAAATTATTAAGAATTCGGATTAAAATCGCTAAAAACAATACTTTTGTGCTCACACAAATTACCAATGTTCTAAACATGTTTTATTAATTTATTATTATTATGGGGTGGGGTATTGTTTTTGTTTAAAAATGTTTGCCAAATCTGTACCACTATATATATTAAGCTGATAATATTATATAGCACTATTCTTCTGTAATTATTTGATATTTGCTGCCGGTTTTGTCGAGTCGAATCCCGTATGGAACAGCATGCTTGGAATTTCTAATAAGTCGTTAAGGACACGGTGTAATGGGTTCTTTATATCTAGAATATTGAATTCGTAAATGGTCACCAATAATTTCTTGGTCACCCACTAACCGATTTTCATTTCCATATTAAAAGTGGATTGCCTATCGCCTACTAGTCTACTACGTCACTTAATGTTCTCGGAATACAATAAGGGCCATGGGATCATATTTTGTGACACGTTTAATGCATTTGGTTAGCGTAATCAACTGATTGGGTATATTTACGAAGAATAAGATGGTGGGTATTATTAAGAACCCCAGTTATATGAACATAATGAAGACGGGTATCTACAATATGACGAGATGGAACTTGAACCCCTTCAAACCTAATCGATTGTTCCGGGATTGATTTAGACAACACAATCGACAAACCGAGATCAATATCGTATCTTTTATTTAATTTGGCTGAAAACTGACTTTAGCATCATTTGTCTATATTTCCATTTCTCATCATCTTTATATATAAACATAAATGAACTGTATTTATATATTATTTGTATATTAACAATATTTATTTGTAAAGTGATAATATGTAAATGATAAAGGATATATTTGTTATTTAAATTATTACCAAATCAATACAGTTATTTATTAAACCATTTTAATATAATGTTAGAGATATGGAACCCAGTTTTTGTTTGCTGCTGACTTATATATGCTGTACGAATTGCTTTGTCATTATCCGAATGCTTATTTTAATTGTACAGAATCACAACATCGCCTTTTAAGATGGTGTTCAGCAAAGTATTGAAACTCTGCAGAAGAATAATTCCATACGTATAATAAGCAATGTTGCACATAAATTTATATTTCACACTTTTTGAATATTCAGATATTTTTTCATTAAAAGGTATCTTTTTTGGTTGGTAAAGGGAGACTTTTGGTTACCATTTGTAATGGGTGAATCCCAAGGGTATATATAGTCTCTGTACGTCATTTGCATTTTTCGGATTAATTCACGTTAAATTGTACTCAAATTGATTATTTAACATTTAGTTAAGAAAAATATCAACGGTTAATAATCTCCAGGCTTGAATTCAATCTGATTAAAAAAGAGGCCCATCAAAAGATTTTAGCAGAGATTATATAGGTGGTGCTGCCTTTGACATATCCCGTATACATCGTGTGCAGGGGGTGGCGAATGTTGACAAATTTCATTTCATCAGAACTTTTTAACTGTTATTCCTTTTAAAGACCCAACTTTCACAATATTGTAGTTTGCAAGTGATTCCCGAATCCCTCAAATGACGTTCAGAGACTCTATCGTATGTGCTTAGAAAATAGAAAATGGCATAAGATTTAAAGAACTATATTATGTGTTTGAATGAACGATCGAATTATCTTGGGTATTACATTAAGAAAATTCCGTTTATTTGACTTAAACCATGCACATAATAATCCTTAAGTGTGAGTGGGGATCTCAATATGCTTCTGTCAAAATATTCAAATTCGGGTGGCAGTTGTCGTACGATATGCAGGCTTAACCAAAATACCCGATACCTCTTCTATCGTCTAGCCTAATCCGCTTCATAGACATAACTTGGTGGGGTTCCTCCTATATTTCGATTTAATCTGCTTGTGATCGATTGCTAATGGATTTTAAAAGTTAAACGTACGATAAACAATTAAAATTTCCTTATTCGTTCTTTTATTTAAGAAATTCCAATCTGTATTTCTTTCTCTCAGTAAAATAGTCAAACTAATGGACTTTACAGTCATTTGTTATCATTGCAGTTCGGTGGTAGACATATTGTTATAATGCTGCTTTAATGAGTTCTGTACCATTAAACCTCCAAGCTTTCTAGCAAAGGCGGTTTAATTATCTGTGGATGTTGTCCTTAAAGGCAATCCGTGACCGAGAGTTGTATGGTGCTTCCATGTTTAATAAAGTTTTGTTATAATATGCAAATAAAGTATTATTAGTTATTTCAAATATTGGTTATTAAATTTTGTTGGCATTCGGTCATAAACCTTTCAACAGCAGAAATTAAAGAATGGTGGGTTGGTTCTTTATAACAATTCGTCTATAGGCCCTACTCTTAAACATTGAAGCTGGGCTTACCGGTGGTCGAAAAAGTGTACACGTCCGCCAGTAGCACTTTGAAGGATGGCTTTCAAGTTGTCAGGGGCTATGCATAATATTGATGAACAAGTCTTAATTTCTCAGCATGATTAACCGAATAATCCCAGCAAGTAAAGCAGGCGAACAACCCCAGCAAGTAAAGCAAGCAATCAATCCAAGCAAACAATCCCGCAAGTAAAGTAGGGAAAGAACCACAGAAAGTGAAGTAGGGAAACAACCACAGGAAGTAAAGTGGGGAAACAACCACAGCAAGTAAAGTAGGCAATATATCCCAGCAAATAACGTAGGGAAACAACCCTAGCTGCTAAAGTAAGGAAATGTCCCCAGCAAGTAAAGTAGACAAACAATCCTAACAAGTAAAGTATGGAAATGACCCCAACACGTAAAGTAGGGAAATGACCCCAGCAAGTAAAGTAGACAACAACCCCAAAAAGTAAAGTAGGGAAACAACCACAGCATATAAAGTAGGCGAACAACACAGAAAGTAAAGCAGACAAGAGTAATTGTTCATCCGAACACTCGTTCAAATATGTCATGCATTAGGCTATGATCAGAGAAGTCTGTGGTTATTTCTATCAGATATTCTTCAAAATTGACCACATTTGTTTGCGGGGGGGGGGGGGGGTTGGTGAAAGTCCTTTTTAATATCAACTATTTTAACACCATGATTGATTAAAGAAGGGTAGTTGGATGGCTGAATGGTTAGGGCATGCGCGCTGTAGCATAAGGTCTCTCATTGAGTCATCTGGCGTAGTTTCGATTCCCCAATTGTACGCGACAAGGAGTATAGTCGCCTGTCCAACCTCGTGGGTTTTCTCCAGGTCATTCGGTTTCCTCTCACTGATAAAGGCTCCTACTCGTAAGCGAATTAGTGAAATAAAATTGAACCATGTGTTAGTCCCGAAATGACCTAGTTTTTGTCGAGTGGACGTTAAACTCTCTCTCGCTCTCCCTCCCCTCTCTCTCTCTCTCTCTCTCTCTCTCTGATTATAGACGATTTCTCAGAGAAATACCAATTTGTCGGTGTTTCGCCAAATCTTGAATTTGTCACATGTCATGTTTTATTGATTAGTTAGTTATAAACCTTAACGAAACGCCTCTTCACTAATTAAGTCAACTGCAAACTACTTGTAAAAATTGAATTTTACAAGACAATATTGTACCGCTTCCCTTCATTCTGCCATGTCTTCGTGACGTGAATAAAACTGGATTTCTGATAGAGTTATCTGTCCTTGGCTTTTGTGAAGATTTAAGTCGTCTAATGGAAAAAGTAAGTGTCAATTAATAAATAACTGGAACTGAATGCAACTGTGTGTAAGTAAATACCTCTCAAGTAAAGTTCACGCCGTGGACCTCGGTATTCAAATGTCTTCACCATAAATCATGCGAATTGTCATGAATAGACTGGCAAGGAAAGAGACCGGAGGGGAAATACGTTTCGTGGAACGAGGGTCGATGCTATGTTATCCAGCAAGTATAGATATTGAACTAAGGGAGACGGTTTCCAATGTTTACTTGGCGAGATGTTGGTGATATTTCCCCTTCTTGTTAACTTGCTATTCACTGGGTCGCCGGCATCATTTCTAAAGACTTTACTAGATTAGATAGTGAATGGTGTAAGGACATTCTTCACAAGTCTAACATTTCTTTAGTAAATTTCCTGGCCGCGTTATGTAATTATGGATTATTTTATCTCAGTTCAATAACGTGTGTTTTCACAGCAAACCATGTCTTCGTGGATTTCAAACACAATATTTGATGGCACACAATATAAGCATTTGCTTAATACTACTTTTATGGGGGAGATTTGAATCATTTCCAAAATTTGAACACGAATTTATTTCACAATCTTTGAACTTAAAGAAGTTTTTTGGGATTTATTTCGTGTGAAATAAAGATATTTTCTATTAGATTTTCACCTATCCCGATCTCGTTTTTGTCTAACATGAATATGGCGTATTAAACTCAAATGTTTCACAGAGAAGACTTCCTATGGGGTCTTTTCATACCTATCTGAAGATCATGGTTTGAACTTTTTACGTGCAGCAACTTTGAAAAGAGGGATGCACTGTAAAAACGACCACTGTGATAGTGTTGGCAACTAGATCTTCTCAGAAATTGTTACGTATCTAAGTTCTCAAATACGAAGTGGTATCAGGGCCCTTATTCACGAAAATTTAAACTAAGATAAAATCGAAATTTTAAGAAATACTGCAACTTCATTGGATATATGTAAATTGATTTTACCGGTCAGCCAATCGAATTGCAGTATTTCTTAAAATTTCGATTTTATCTTAGTGTAAGAATACGTAAGACCACCCTTCCTCGTGCACGACACATGGACAATAATTTCCAATATATATATGCAGCTATCATTTAGTTTAAGAATGATAGTTTCATCCCATTTTATTTATATTGATGTTTTCCGGTATTAATTAGTTTTAAAGATTATTCCAGAGTGTATTTATTCTACACTAGTCCATGTTCAATAAAACAAACCTTTCATTATGTAAAATAACACATTTTCACATTAAATGTGTTTAATTTTGATTGATTTGCTATACTCAGATTTCTAAAATTAAGTTTCAAAAATTGTTCACTGTCCCTTCCCTTCTGTAAACAAACCACAATAAGGGCCAGCCCTGGTTAGCACTGTCCGGCGGCAGCACTTTTTGTCTCCAGCATTGAAAAAAGTTTGTCTGCTGGGACTGTAGAAGAATACAAGTCGAGTGGTGTTCTTGTCACAATTTACAGTTTAAGTAAGTTTGATGTATGTTGTGCTTTGTCACAATTTACAGTTTAAGTATGTTTGATGTATGTTGTGTTTTGTTTCTCGTAGAGTTTTAAACGCAATGACCACCCCTGGCAAACTTAACTGTAGCTAACTGTAAAATCTTTAATCAAAACACATACGAGTACATAAAAACCTTCAAAAATTTGCTAGACACTTTAATGTGGCTCTTTGTTTTAATTAGCCCCGATAGACAGGTGAACTCGAGTACAGCCGTTCAAATGATGACAATCAGCAACGTACTGAACCCACCAACTACTTCCAGTTAGTGTTATTTTTAACAAGAACACTGGGCAACTGTTAGATATTTCTGTAAGATTTAATCTGAAAGTTTTATCAGATATTATCTAGTATGATATGATAAAAACAGCTGAATAAATATTGATAAATGCTATTGGCTAGTTAGGTGTGACTACGGGAGAAACATGCCTCGATGTTTTATAAACAAAGGGATGCTGCATCAACGATTAGCGCATCATCACTTCAGTAAAACCTGATGTTATCTTCCTTCTTTATTACTTGCTGTCTGGCTGTTTATCATCATCGTATGCCATTAAATACCATTTGTTATTTGTTCCTTTTAACGAAACCAAAATGATGGAGTTACTTTGGTTTTCGAAGATGCGTTTTCTTACAGTCTGACTGATCCCATCAAAGAGAGAGCGAGAGGGGGGGGGGTTAACGTCCACTCGACACAAACTAGGTCATTTCGGGACTAACATGTGGTTCAATTTTATTTCAATAATTCGCTCGCTAGAGGAGGAAACCGGAGGACCGGGAGAAGACCCAAGAGGTTAGACAGGCGACCCTACTTCTTGTCACGTACAACCGGAGTAAGCGTCCGAAATAGAAATGAAATCAAATTGGGTTCAACACCCTAGTGTTATGCTCCAACTGGGCTACAGGCTACGACCTACTCTTATATCAATCCCATTTGCAAAAGGATCTTTTACGTGCACGCCAATGTGTACACGAGACTTCGGTCCTGCACCACTGACAAGAAGGAACCACGTCGGAAAATCCCAATGAACTTTCTCGGCCAACGTCTTACTCACTGAGCCACCGTGGCTCCCCGTTCGAAATAGCCATTTTAAAAAATATGTTTTTCGAAGATGCTGCCATAAACCTCTGTTATTGGTTTTCATTTGGATGAGTTTTGAATTTGATGGATGAGCAATCATTGTACTTGAAAGGGCAATAAGAGTCGTGAATTTTTTATCACTATCCTTGCGGGACAGCGTTTATAATTCTACACAACATGCATTAGTCATAAAAAGACAGTGCAAAAGAAATTGGGTTTTGTGTTAACATTATTATTGGCAGGATGGCTTTTTTTCCAATACAAGATGAATACAAACTGCAGCTAAACAAGGTCGTGAATTCTGGACCAAGATAGTATCATACAAAGAATTACACGATTCTTTATTGCATAATATCATACAGAAATATACCGCTTGGATTATCCACATTACATTAAGGAATAGATTGATGCATTTAAACGAGGTATTTGTTGTCATCAAATCTTGTAGAGGCGATGTTTTACTGCTGCGTAACAGAACGTTATTTGAATACAAAACATAGAAAACACTTGACCAGAATTAGGGACATGACACGTGTTGCAATTCAGACGTTGACTTCTCTAAGAAGATGAAATACTAATATCATTGTTTTGCACGGGGAATTTTGTTGACTTTTTGGTGTAGAAACGAAAAAAGGGGTTTGAGTTTGCATTGTTTGCCTGGGGACTATTCATGTTTTATAGCAATGAAATGAAATGAAATGGGGTTTAACACCCTACTGTTCTGCTCCGAACTGGGCTAATGAAAACGGGTATACCCATACAGTGTGCTATGAGGGAAGTTTTGCTCGGACAGCGGCACTACGGCCTACTCTTATATCGAATTCCAACTGTCAAGGGATTTCTACGTGCACGCCAATGTGTACACGGGACCTTGGTTTTGTGTACCATCCGAAAGACTAGACGGCTGTCCTTGTCAGGCCCTCCGTCCCTCATCACTGACAAGGGGGAGCGGCGCCGGAAAATCTGGATGAACTTTCTCGGCCAATGCAAGGATTGAACAACCGACCTCCGGGCTAGCGAGCATGTTTTATAGAGGCGGAGGGATTGGTTATGGGGAAATGTATGGTGAATAGTCACATGTTTACTAATATGCTACTTAAGTTTGTGTATATCCCAGAATTAACATAACAAACCTCATACAATGTCATGCTTTTGAGCAAGACGTTGCCACATGCCGCTTCATCTGTGGTAGTAAGTATTCAAGCGAACGAATATTTGGGAAAATCTATATGAACTGGGGCCACAATGCTACTATCACCAACGCCGTGTCCGGCAGTCATAACAAAATCATTTTGACAAATATTGACAAGTGTTGACAAATATGTAAAATCTATTTCAAATTCTATTTAATCACCGATTTCAATTGCTGGGCGAATGTAAGTGTTGTTCTAGAATACGGTATGACCTAGAAAAATATGGGTTGATTCCCAGGTGAATTTTAAAATTTCCAGAAGATCAGATTTAATCATAGAGTTATAAGGTAAACGAGTTTCTCTATCTTGACGTCTGAGGCACAGTATATAAACTTTTGTAATAGAGAATATGGATAAAGACCACTAGTTAGCTTTATCTCGTCGACTCTAATTAGAAATATTTATACACAATCTGACGGGGCACCAGTCAAGGGAAATTATTTATATTCAATCACAATATTCTAAGCTTCACAGGGTTCGCTCATTTAATCCAGCGCCAGATTTGGGTGAATTTGTTTCTGTCTTATATTTTGTGATTTATCGATTCACTGATTACAGAATCAACTTCTTATTCACCCTGTACCCATCCCTTCCTAAGTTCCCTCGAGCTTGTTCTGAAGGGTAGACACTGAGTTAATTTGTTAAATTAAGGTTAGTTTTAGGAGCTGTTTATCAAATACTTACTAAAACACCCACGCACAATCAAACACCCTGTCGCAAGCAACAGCTTTTACTGGCAGAATACAATTTTCTGTGAAGAAAATAAAACAAAAAACGAATGGCAAATGGCCGAACGAGTTTGAACAGATATGATAAATGGCACAGACAACCAGTGAAATCGAACCGCAATTTGTATTTGAGTATCCAAGAAAAGAAATGTTTATCTCAAATGATATATTACCCCTCCATCCCTTGTTCAACTTTTATTAAATGCGCAGACAGATGTGTGTTAATTAAACCCCAGAACCTATACCGGTTTGATAAATGAGAATATTCGATTGAAAACTATATATTATAGTCATTTTAAACTACCCGATATATAGCCTTCAATGATGGATCTATAACCGTTGATATATACGTATATTCATTTGCCTCTCATAGAACAATTTATTTTACAAGTTGCAGGTGGTTTAAACTTTTCAATTTCTATGTGTAATTTAACTTAAATAGTGTGCATTACATACGCGTAGGGATCCTCAATTGTCTTAATTTGACTGTGAGTACTCATCAGATAGTCAAAGAACCTGCTAAATTTAAAATCACATGTTTTTCATTTCACTTTTCGCTTTCTTTCGTTTTATATTTTGTATTCTATTTTCTACCGGAGACAATTTACTTAACATCTTATCATTATGTCATGTCCTTATATGTTTACCGTAAAGACGTCAGCCATTGATCTATTTATAAACTCATTGGAGTCTCGTGCATAACGCAGTCTAAGCCAGACGTGTAAACGTGGTCGTTCTGAAGATTATGCAGTGTAGAATTAAGACTAATCGAAATTAAGATATAATTCTAATTAGGTTGTTCCGACACATTCACTATTTCCCATAAAAATATTAATTTAGTAAGATATGCCAGGACAAGGTAGGGGGTAGACGTTTTGTGAGTTTTTGTCCGGTAAATAGAAGATTTGAATGAATATGTCTGTATATAGTCTGGACTTTTGTATCAGATAAAAAAAATTCAATAATATAGTTGTATTGAGGTAAAGACGTGTAATATGAAGAACTAATCGGTGCGGTCGAATTCATATAACAAAATCGAATATTTTCATATCCCGCTATAAAAGCCCAAGCCGCCAAATTTCACAGTTTGGTGATTAAGTGTCCTTAATATGATGACCTGTCAATTCTGAAATGTTAAACTGTTCATCATGCTGGTCGTGTAATACTTCATTTAACCTAATTCACATTCCCGGGGCAGGAGAGATACTACGGAACTATATGAAGTCATCTAAGCAGAAACTTCGATAACTTGCACTGATTTACAGAAGCTCATAGAAGTGTTCATCAAGTGTATAAACTTACTAGCCCCAAAACACATGGTTAAATTGAATAAACAAGAGATTTTATTGTGATGATGATCGCCGTTGGCTTTTCTCATCTCTATCTTCAACTATTAATATCGAAGTAAAGCACACAACTATTAATGTTTGTTCTAAAAGCAATACAATAACCAATAAAGGCATCCTATTTAATTAAAGTCGGTTATTTAACGACCACCACTTTCGAACAGATTGCTAATGCTATTGGACATCTCTTGTTTTTAAACAAAACAATCAAGCACACTCAGTCCCCAAAATTCATCAAAATCAATGGAAACAAGTGAACTGTTTGGTTTATAATCGTATACCTTTATTTATAACGGATATGAACAACGAAATTGAAATGGGGTTAATGCCCAACCTTTCTGCACCAATCGGGGCTAATGCAAAAGACATGAAGTGTGCTGTGGGGAAAACCTGGACATGGCAAGTATTCTCCACGTGGACCGCGGAGTTTCATTATATCTGGACCAATCTAATTAAAACGCAGATCCTATTTCGTTTCGTTTTTTATAGTTCAAAATTTCGTTTTACTTGTCTTGTCGGCCATCGAAAGTATAAAAAACGAAACGAAATATAGATCTGTATTTTACTCAGATTCTATCTGGACGACGGGAAGCCTTTCTTCGCCAGGCCCTACTGATCAGCACTACTAACACAGAAAACAAATGGATTGTTTGATTCATAAAACAAGAACCAAATTCTTTTACTTCTAATATATATAGACAATGGATACAAACCCTTACACTATATCAATTACTTGTATGTGATAATTAAAAAAATGGGAGTCTGTGCATTAATTTTCCAACAGTTAGCAAAATACAGCGCAGTCGAACAGGGGAATAATGGTGAGAAACAGGAACACATTATGTGATGTTATTTACCTTGTCTTATTTTACCTACAAACATTCTTTATCTATGTTTTATCTACGTCTATAGAACATCACTTAAACTACTTGTATTACCCCGAGAAACAAAGAACCTGACAAAACAACTGACAATGCAAAAGATGGCTGATTATTTCCTTTCTGCCCGAAAGCCAATAGTGGAAGAATAGGAAGTTTTGTTTGGCACCCTAACAAGGCGGTTTTTTGAGTGGTATGGCGGCTGTTGCCAGGTGTTAAGTAAAGTAGATATACATGTAAAAGACTTTCAGGTTGCACTCCTCATTCCTACGCTACTTCAACACAGATTGGGTTTCCACCATTCTCGATAAACATCGAGGGCATGTAGTACTCCCAATTGATGTCTTTAACGCGGTTAAGGCATACCTTTAGAGACAATCATATCTATAACATCTATGGCATGCATCCATCGCATACCGGCTACGTATATAAAGCAATAATATAGCTAGTCAAGAGGCAGAACCATATTTCTTATTCTTGTCGCTAGGGGGAGTGTGAGGTATAAGTATGGTCCCCACGAGGCAATCAACAACAATAACATAATCTCTTCAACACATATTGTTCCTGTAAATAAACAATTGATGCGATGGTAATAGACAAGATAACATAAATAGGTGGGTGTTATATTAAGACCATCTGGTAGGACTGTTGTACATCAACCTTCATCTGGTACTAATATTTCATTAAGATACACTCAAACCTTATGTCTCTACTGACTCGATTAATACAATTTAAAAAGAATTACTAGTATTTGCTGATTTATCTAGCCTCAATTCCTAACAGGATAAAAGACCTACCAGTTTATAAGACATCGCTGGTATGTTTTCCACCTGCACAGAGTGCAAATTACGCTCCCTAACCACACACATCAAAGAAACGATTTAAAATATTTTAAGCAGTGTCGGATTTACCTTGGCAAGCCGAAACCTAGAGTGTAAAGATCTAGGGAGCCTCCGACGAATGTGTTTAATAACTATTTACACTGCCATAAGCCTGTCTTACGCGCACTGCAGTAGTCTTAAACATCATCATCATCCTCAACTTTACTCAACTGTATTTAAAACACACTTTCATTTTTCCTCTAGTCGTGAGGGTGTGGTGATTGGGTGAGGGTCTCTTAAGTAGAATAGCCCAGTTCCTCTCTTCATATAAAGCCCACAGTGATTATAAGGCAATCCTATTTTATATATTAAAGAAAGCTTAGGGGTTCAGTATACCTAATAATAATAATAATAAGTAAAAAGGAAAATATATAAAGATTTGAATTGTTGAAAATCTTTCTGGAAGAGCGTTTCACCAAGGCAGTGAAAAATAGGTACCATGCTAAATATTTACAAAGCTGTGTAAAAATATGAACTAATAAGGTAAAATAATCAAATGTATATTAGATAACCGTGTCCCTATAACTATCTAGAAGAAAAGATGTACGCGTATCTGATTTTAAATGTGAAGTTGGTTGTTTTTCATCTATAGTGTATCTAATGCCAAGGCTTGAAAATTGCAGGAAACATTGCTTTGGGTGGTTTATTTCGGCAAGAATAAGTTTAAAAGTATCCATTTGCATATTCGGTTAATTTCACCAACGATGCCTCCACACAAGCTTGAAAACAACTTTATTGTACTGAGATCAAACACAAGTGTAAGAGCCAATACGCCGCCATCGGGGGTGAAATCATCTACATGATGTCATGTTTCTTCGCTAATGTCCATGGGGATTCAGTGAGTTTCAAATGGAAACTATAAAACTTCATTATGCTGACCTGGAAATTATTTTTTCGTATTTGGCCTATCTTAACCGGGCCCTATTCTCGACTATCCATTTCAGAGGTCTGAGAATCTCAAGGCATAGACGATTGCCTGTGAAAATGTTCAAGGTTGCATGGTGCTATACCCTGTTCATTCCATGTCTACCATATTGAACCGTACATGTTAATGTGTCATATTCGAATAGAAGTATCTTACAGGTTTTAGTGACAAATGAAATGAACTGAAATGGGGTTTAACGTCCTACTATTCTGCTCCGACTGGGCGAATAAAGACGAGCATACGCCATACAGTGTGCTATGGGGAAAATTTTGCACGGGCAGTGGCACTATGGCCTACTCTTATATCGAATTCCAATTGGCAATTGATCTTTTACGTGCACGCCAATGTATACACGGGTCCTTGTCCTGCCCCACTGACAAAGGGAAACCACACCGGGATGTTTTAGTGACAGTCGCTGCCAAAATGAATTGTAAGTAGTTAAAATCAAATATATGGGGTTTAACATCCAGTTGTTCTGCATACATAGAATAGAAACTTAACCCTTGCCCCGTTTCTTTCATTACCTTAAACATACATTATGCAAGAGCTAAATCTGCCTATTGCAGGTCTTTCTTTGGGCCTGAAATGTTTTCAAAATTATTAATTAGACATTAATTAACTTATCCAGGCCATAATCAACTCTCGATGCCATCGGATTTTTCTGATATTAAATAGATTAGAACAGTTCAGCCATATTTTGATTTAAGCTAAATATGAAGGAGCGAGATTTAGCTTCGAAGTACAGTGGTTAAAATTATTGCACACGTCTTGACAAACCTTTAAAGGCTAATATCTTCGCTTGCAATAGAGTAATTTGAATGAAATTTTCAAATTATTCATTTGAGGGTAATTTTTGTTGAAATTGAATATTCACAAAAACTTGTTGGATCCGACCGTAACATAAATTGACAACCACTTAAACAGAATTAGCATAACAAATAACATTTTCGCACATTTTTGGAATTTACTCTCAATGGATCGCTAATTATATCATATGACACATAAGTATCAGAGTAGTGCATACCCATTTGTAAACAAGGATAGTTTTTGGCAGTGAAATTCAATCTGGTTAAAACACAGATCCTATTTCGTTTCGTTTTTATAGTTCAAAATTTCGTTTTACTTGTCTTTACAACACTTGGATCTGGAAGAGTTGTTATTTAACTCGTGTTCTGAATGGTGTCGGGAATAAGCCAATGAAACGGTCTGTTATGGCGAGCTTTAGGCGTGTTTTTCACGGAACTGTGGGTAATCCACTAGTAACATCAATGCTGATTGGTTAATCAAATGTCTGACGTCATAGGGTCATAAGTCGGTCTTTTGACCCCTGACGTGACATATCACTATAACTTGTCAGATCTTCATGTAGTGTAGCCCATCCAAAGTATAAAAAACGAAACGAAATATAGATCTGTATTTTAATCAGATAGTGAAATTTGACAAAGCAGTAAAATGGTCAACCTGGCGTAATAATTTCCAACCACAGGTCAATGTCCGTGTAGTCCCTCTGTACTGTATATATAAAGCCAGATTATCATTGAGTATATTGATTCACTTGATACACGTCTTCAAATATTACATTTACATTTTCCTAGTCCAGACCCAATTTATTTAAAGTGGTTCATTTGAATAGAAATATTGAATGAAAGCTTCTAAATGCACGAACAATATCCGTATATCACAAATAAAACACCGTTTGTATCAATAAAAGTCAGTTAAGATAAGAAAATTGCCTTTCGCCTGCGTCCTGCTACTAATAACTGCAGGTGCGACTAGAGGTCGTAGGTTTGGATTACAGACGACAAGACTATTGCTATAAATATTCATTAAGTACCGACTTTAACCTACATAACTATTGTAGCAACTGTAGAACTCGAGTCAAATTGATGCTAATCAAAAGAATCCTGCCTTGAACACGTGTTACTGGGATTGTATGGAGAAGCAAGTGGCGTGGAAAGACGGGCTATGTGGCTGTGGCTTATTCCTGTCCCATAAATATCTATCTGCTGACAAATCTAAGCAATAAATGCTTTTATTGGCACTCTCTGGGGGTTATATCGTCTTCGCGCGTGTAGGGTGAAATTGAACACCATGTAATCGGTGGCGGGGCGTGTGGTATCAATCAACGTTTGTACCTAGTGCCAATATTTCCCGTCGACCAAGACCTGTATACTAACTACACTCAAAACACTAATAAATGCTAGAAAATGAGCAACTGAAATAGAAAATTTCTGTTGGTTTTTTTTAACGTTCTTAGTTGTATGCAAAATTAGGAAAGTAAAAATAGTTTCGTGATGTGTGTTTTTTTTTTGGTTTTTTTAACCGGAAATGATGTGTAGTGGAATAATGTTATGGTAGTTATCAGTAACCATGGTTTCCCCACTAACCTGGTTTGTTAGGGAAAAGTCCAAATGATATACATACATATTTAATTATGTTACTTCAATGCTGCCTGTCTTAATGGGTACCATGGATAATGAAGATGGATATACGCTATGAGAGAAATGTTGCCTACTCTTCATTTAATTCCAACTGTTAAGGGATCTTTTACACGGAACATCGATTTGACGTCTCGTCGGAGACTTTTCCAGATTTTCCTTCCTGTGCAACGGACACGTAGAAACCAGGATTGGAAATCCTTTACTCACTGAGCTAGTAGTAGTAGTAGTAGTAGTAGCGTGGTTCTTTTACGTCTGCTTCCACTAAAGTGATATTGTAGACAAAATCTAGGGGAGCAATCTTTCCATTTACGGCCTTAAGCCATGGAGTGGTTTAGTGGGAAGTTCTTCCCTTTATTTAACAGCATTTATATGCGTTTCTTCTCTGGATTGGTATATATCATCTTTGTCGGCTACCGTGATTCTATTCTTATATAGGAGTCTCAATTAGGAATGAATATAACAGTGAAATGAAATGGGGTTTAATGTCCTACTGTTTTATTTCGTCTGGGATAATGAAGACGGGCATACGCAATACAGTGTGCAATGAGGGAAATTTTGCCCGGACAGCGGCACTACGGCCTACTCTTATATCGAATTCCAACTGTCAAGGGGTCTTTTACGTGCACGCCAATGTGCACATGGGAACTCGCTTTTTCGTCCCATCCTAACGACTAGACAGCTGTCCTTGTCAGGCCCTCCGTCCTGCATCACTGACAGGGGAACCACGCCGGAAAATATGGATGAACTTTCTCGGCCAATGCAGGGATCGAACACCCGACCTCCAACCGAGCGAGTCATATCAGTGACATATAAACGTCTGTTTCTATGCCATTCTATAAATATTTACCAATAAAATAAAAATACAAAATTATTCCAATTTATTCGGGTATTATTGTCAGTGGACATATTCTAAAATGTCAATCCTCTATAATATGGTTGAAAATAAATTAGATATACATTGAAGATTAACGTCAATAATTTGATCATTTGGGAGATAACATTTGATCATTTCTAAGGTTACGGTACGTTTGCAATATTTTCTGTGCGTTTTATGCAGTATGCCATGTGGTATTTCCGCCTATACACTTCACCAAAGCTTTTTTTTTTAACGTTCTAAGTTGTATGCAAAATTAGGAAAGTAAAAATAGTTTCGTGATGTGTGTTTTTTGGGGTTTTTTTTAACCGGAAATGATGTGTAGTGGAATAATGTTATGGTAGTTATCAGTAACCATGGTTTCCCCACTAACCTGGTTTGTTAGGGAAAAGTCCAAATGATATACATACATATTTAATTATGTTACTTCAATGCTGCCTGTCTTAATGGGGACCATGGATAATGAAGATGGATATACGCTATGAGAGAAATGTTGCCTACTCTTCATTTAATTCCAACTGTTAGGGGATCTTTTACACGGAACATCGATTTGACGTCTCGTCGGAGACTTTTCCAGATTTTCCTTCCTGTGCAACGGACACGTAGAAACCAGGATTGGAAATCCTTTACTCACTGAGCTAGTAGTAGTAGTAGTAGTAGCGTGGTTCTTTTACGTCTGCTTCCACTAAAGTGATATTGTAGACAAAATCTAGGGGAGCAATCTTTCCATTTACGGCCTTAAGCCATGGAGTGGTTTAGTGGGAAGTTCTTCCCTTTATTTAACAGCATTTATATGCGTTTCTTCTCTGGATTGGTATATATCATCTTTGTCGGCTACCGTGATTCTATTCTTATATAGGAGTCTCAATTAGGAATGAATATAACAGTGAAATGAAATGGGGTTTAATGTCCTACTGTTTTATTTCGTCTGGGATAATGAAGACGGGCATACGCAATACAGTGTGCTATGAGGGAAATTTTGCCCGGACAGCGGCACTACGGCCTACTCTTATATCGAATTCCAACTGTCAAGGGATCTTTTACGTGCACATGGGAACTCGCTTTTTCGTCCCATCCTAACGACTAGACAGCTGTCCTTGTCAGGCCCTCCGTCCTGCATCACTGACAGGGGAACCACGCCGGAAAATATGGATGAACTTTCTCGGGCAATGCAGGGATCGAACACCCGACCTCCAACCGAGTGAGTCATATCAGTGACATATAAACGTCTGTTTCTATGCCATTCTATAAATATTTACCAATAAAATAAAAATACAAAATTATTCCATTTTAATCGGGTATTATTGTCAGTGGACATATTCTAAAATGTCAATCCTCTATAATATGGCTGAAAGTAAATTAGATATACATTGAAGATTAACGTCAATAATTTGATCATTTGGGAGATAACATTTGATCATTTCTAAGGTTACGGTACGTTTGTAATATTTTCTATGCGTTTTATGCAGTATGCCATGTGGTATTTCCGTCTATACACTTCACCAAAGCTGCGAACGGTTCTTTTACGTGCACGCCAACCATTTTCCCGTCTGAAGGACTAGAGCAAATCCTGAGGAACCTTTCTGCCTCAACATGGCTGATCGGTTTCAATTGGCAAGGATTCATCGAACGGATGTACCTCGGCAACTACCTGGGTCGTACCCGAGACATCCTTCTTAGGGAACCAACGTTACATTTACTAGGCCACCATGAAACTACCAGAAAATAAACGTTGTTAAAAGAAGTCAAAACGTTCATGGGAATACATGATTTCTGAAAACGGTGTGCTAATAAAATTATTGTGTAGTGCAGTGGACCCTTTCTAAAGAACGTAGCGTATTACTGATTATTTTTTTACTGTTTACGTTTTCCATAAGGCGTATTCAAATCGTTGTATGGACCGAATTACTTAGTAGTAATTGAAAATGTGTTTTGGCGAAGGAAGTTAATAATATTGACACTGGAATATATCCTATCTTAAAGCAACGTGGCTAATCTAACTTTTTGCTATTACTTACCATGATAATGGCGTATATAAATATTGGCCCATATCCTAACACACCTTACAATGGCTGATTAAACTTTATTTAAAAATTACTGAACAATCTATTTTAAAAGATAGTGTGAATGTGCGGCTTTAAGAATAAACAGCCCATTGAAAAGTCTCATTAAAACGCCATTACAAAGTTTAGATTACCCTTACGGTCAAAGAAAACATGGCGAGAAATTGGTTCGGGGCAGACACAGAAACCATATTGGGAAAACTTTTTTTCCCGCTTTAAAATGGCTCTGTTAATTGAAAGTGCAAACAAGAATGTCTGGTAGTATGTTTGTGAGGAACCTTAAGGCGATTGTAAGATTGAGATAATATTATAAGTGTAAATTGGATTCGATTGAAAACTAACAAAAGGTCAAGATGTTGTGGTACTAATTTTACAACTCAATTCAACATGTAGATCATTTTATAGAGTTCGTGTTCACTGTGTACCTCTTCAATAAGTGGGTGTCTATTTCAAGTCAATCATTTTCTGTGGTGCATTTAAACTGAATGTTTATCTAAAATATCAGTTGTAAAATGAAATTGGTTTAAGCATGTTTTGAAACTAAAATGTAATTTATTTTTATGTTTACGCGTGCGATGCATAGAACTATTCGCTTTATCAAATACTGTATTTACATCAATAGTAATTCCTTGGTAACGATTTTCTAAGAAACGCCAATTAATGCCACACGGTGCCAGAATAATAGTTAAAGTACGGACAAGCTAATACACAGAACGCGACAAGCTAAAACACCGTTCTGGACAAGCTAATAAACAGTACTGGACAAGCTAATACACTAACGGTGTATAAAGGTTGTCATTTTTTTTTTAAATGTTATGAAATTTGTAAAAAATGTTTTTGTACTGGACAAATGAAAACCGTACGCGTAAGCGAACACAGAACAGAAAATCAAAAAAGTCTAAACTGTCCGCCACGTGAACATGCCGCTGGATATTGACAAGAAGTGCTACTGGGTGTTCCAGAAAGAGTATATATACCCTTCCTGGGATCATCGGGGCCTGTACCCGTCACAACTAGTAGTTAAGAAACTACACAATTTTCAAAAGAAACTCTTCACCATTTCTAAAAGTTTAACTCGTATTCTGCACAGATAAATCCTTTTTGACAAATTTACCATCCTACAATGATCTATGGGTGATTGTATTTCTTAAATCGGGTTTTGCTGCGAAAGATTTGTTGATGTTTAGATTTGTAATATCGTTGCTATTATTCGTTAATAAGCTCCATATTATAGTCTATTTACTGTAACATATCGGAATACAGTATAAATATAGCTTCAGTGAATGAAGACCATCAATATTTATATCGACTAAACCAATTTTATCTAAATACTGGGATTATCTAGATAGTTGAACCGACTACCGTTATAACAAGATTACAGGATAATAGGAGACAACTGCATAAATCTTGGAGCCAATACGAGTTGCTTCCCTTTTTACTGACCAATTCAAGACATTCCAGGGAAACCGCAAAACACTAGTCAATACATGGATCCAAATACTATTTTAAGTTCTCCTTAATTTGAAGTCTCCAAATGACAATTCATATCTTAGCCTGCACAAATCTTTACTGATCTTTCAAAAACAATTTCCAGAGCTAGAACTAAACTCAAATTGCCAGAATCATTAAAGGTTTAGGTGCTTTCCGAAATGGCCGAATTGAAACGACCGTTTCTTTTCCAGTCCCGAAAACCGGTCTGAGTAGCATTGTTACGTAATGACATGTTCCAGCTACGGAGATTAATAGAGACAGTATCATTTTCAGGTGAATTGGCACATGTCTGTTTCTGAAATTCTCTTACAACTTTATCCAACTTTTTAGTGTTAGAATTGGATTCCAGAACATTCAATCAAGTATCCCCATATAGCACAAGTCACTTTATATGCAAAATATATATCATCAATCCAAACAATATCAATGACTGAGGAACAGAAGAAAATACTTATATCTTTTATCTGAGATATTATCAATTTAACATAACAATCACATGATTAATAGTTTAATTATTAGAGACATTTTAAATGTCTTTATATACAACAAAATATATAAACATGTACATTAGACTATAACTATTATAACAATTTACATGCTGTCACCTCTCAATATCATTTAGAGACTAAAATCATTTAGTCATTTGTGCTTAATTAACTTGAAGACTGGGCGGTGGGGTGGGGTTGGGGGGAATAAATTGTTAAAAGAGTGACTACTCATATCTAATGTTTAAATATTTAAACTACAGATGATTCAACTTGTGATTCCTTCAATATGTAAACATTCCAGTGTAAAATATGGTAGACATCTTGTTTCTATAGTTGTATCACCGACATGAACATTTCTTACCTCCAACTCTAAAATAATTCAAATATAATAATTATAAATAATAACCTTAGATAGCAGTCCAGAAACATAATAATTTCATTACTAGACCAACTTACTGTCCATGCTACTACAAAACATCAAGTTAAAAAGGAAATTTTAAAACATTTAACCCCGGATGCCTCTTCGCCACATTTTAATTTTAAAAATTAGTTGACTAGATAATTAATGGCCAGGATAGCAACATCATATGAAGTCCATATCACTAAGGGGGTTTGGGTGGCCGAATGGTTAACGCATGCATGTTGGATCAGAGTATCAGACAATCTGTCCTTGAGTCAAGTGACGTGGTTTCGATTCCTCGCTTGTACGTGAGAAGGAGTAGGGTCGCCTGTAAAACATTGAGGGTTTTCTCTGGGTCCTCCGGTTTCCCCCCACTGCTAAAGACCCCTACACGCAAGCGATTTATTGAAATAAAATTGAAACATTTTAGTCCCGAAATGACCTAGTTTTTGTCGAGTGGATGTTACACCACATTTCTCTCTCGGTCTCATCTCACTAATTTAAGTTCAATATCATTTACTATCAATTGAATCACAAGTTAAACATACATTATGCAAGAGCTAAATCTGTTTATTGCAGGTCTTTCTTTAGGCCTGAAATGTTATCTAAATTATTAATTAGACATTAATTAACCTATCAAGATCATAATCTTTAGTGGATTATGAGCCGATTTACTGCATAACTTTCCGTCACGATTTAACGATTAAATGGATAATAGAGACTATGCTGTTTATCATACTGACTTTAGTAATGATGATCGAGGCTAGGCGGAAATTTCAATCGCTCAGTTCTCGGTTCATAGTGGATCAATTTGAATGAAATTTTCAGCAAGTTGCCTTTACATTATCTAGTTTTTAACTATTATAGTCAGAACTGCCAACTCGTTATCGAATCTCCCATAATGTATCTTTAATGGGTGTATATTTAACAATATTGTAATACCTTCTAAAGATACGTGATTGTAGTTTTGGGTATAAAATGGTTTTAATGTTAAACACCAAAGTCTACTTGTAATATAACCATTACACAATCTTTGTACAAAGGTGGCAATATCAGTATCCTGATAGACGACTGAAAACTAATTAAAACACAGATAAATTCAACTATTCTACAATAGACAACTATAAAATATACAGAGATGCAATTAAAACATACCACAGATTTAACTGGAAGTGCTAAGGAGACTTAACGCAGCTGAGATTTGTAGCGTCATTGTAGGCAGGATATATTTACATACACAAGAAAGTCAACAACATCCTAGGGAAGCCAAAGAGAAATTACTCTGCATGGCTTGGATGGCTTGCAGCTTTCTACCGACATATTTTAGATTAGATTTTTCAAAACATAGTGAATTTTTGTAACTCATTTATCTCGCTTGATTTGAGTTTCAAGGGAGTGATAGGTGGTTTGTTTACAACTTAGAAGATTTTGTAATAAAATGTACCATAATGCAGACTTTTTTAAATTTATTTCCAAAGATCTTCCATATGTTCCAATTGAAAAGCAACTGAGTAGATATTTCTAGGTATTTAATTAACATATTGGGCTGAATTAAAAGAACTAACTACATATCACAGAAAAGATAAGTTGCCAGGCAACCAACATGTGGACAACAGCTGAGTCATTAGAATCCATGCACTTTATATCATAAGATCTGTCATTGAATCAAGTGGTGTGGTTTCGATTCACCCACATGTACGTAGCAATCAATAGGGTTCTCCAGGTTCTCTGGTTTACTCCCACTGTTAAAGATGCCTACGTGCAAGCGGCTTATTGAAATAAAATTCTTTCATATTAGTCCCGGAATGATCTAGTTTGTGTTGAATGGACTTTAAACCTCATCTCTCCCTCTCTATACATATTATTCAGAACTATATTCAACTAAAATATAAATTAAAAATAAACATTACTTACATTACTGATGTAAATTTCACCAATGTCTTGAATTTCATCTAAGAAACTTTCAATTTCCTCTTTATTTAAATTAAAAAAAGTCTGTACTTTTTCATCTTCAAGTGTTAGAAATGTCTTGGCAACTGTACTTCCATCATCAATCAGAAAGCTATAAAAATTATATATACTTGCCTGCCAGATTACAAAACAATTTGGGTTGTTTATCTAAATTCATAAAATCTACTTTCTGTTAACAAATGAAAGGGAGTTAAATGTCCTACCTTTCTGCACCAACTGGGATAATGAAGGACATGTGCTATGAAGTCGTTGCAAGTGACATTTTGACTGGGCAGAGGCGTTTCCTGTTTGCCCACTCTTTTACAAACTCCTGCAAATTAGGATGTTAAACCCCTCTTCATTTTTTCAAATTCCAATTACACCCAAATATGCCCCTGCTTCAATTAGATTGTGCTGATATGGAAGCCAGCCAGTGCCAATTCCTAAATCAATATGATTTTCTGCTATTAACTACAGACAATAAATAACCATGGTTTGACCGCTGCAAAATTTTACACAAGTTATATGCTTCTCTACAGCTATCGAGTGAGCATAAAAGTTCAATTTTGTCACCAAAAAAAATCTATGAATTTGAACTAAAATAACATATTTAGCATAATGACCACTCAAATAAAGAAACATGGTAGTAATGGTGATAGTCAGTGGTCTTCTAAAGATAATCAGCATGAAATGACACACCAGATTTTTTCTGAACCTAAGCAAATGAAATGAATTTCATTCGATGGAAAAACAAAAACAATTTCATCTGATTTTGAAGATCAAATATTTTTTTGATTGATGCCAGTGAGAAATGGGTTTAAGTGTTGACTTACCTGATTTTACCAGTAAGTTTATATGCTGTGTTTTTACAACAAGGATTAGAACATGTTGATTGTTGTACTCGACTACCACATATACAACATATACTCTCTAATCTCAAATTTAATATCTGATAAATACGACAGCAACATTTAAATACACACATATCTTTCTTGTTAATGACTTCTAGAAGATATTCATATCTTATACAATTTATATCATCGATGCATTGCTTTTTATCCTCAAACCTGAAATAAAACAAAACATCCTTATTATAACCACATCATAATAGCAATGAAGTTGTATTTTGCACACTGGCTCAGTGAGTAAGACATTGACTCACTAACCAGGAGGTCCTGGGTTTAATCAAAGTGTTGGCCGAGAAAGTGTCTTAGGATTTTCCAACCTGAATTCAACTTGTCAAGTGAAGTGGTGTAGGATGCAGGACAAGAACAAAGCTCTCGGTTGTTTGCATGGGGAAAAACCCAGATTCAACCATGTACTCGTACAGGTATATATCATTCCATTTGTGCCAATATGGGGGGGGGGGGCGAACGTGTCACCTGTGACGAAGGATACTGTCATCACTTTATAAAAAAAATAAAATATCTATGAATGTGAAAGGATATTTTTCTACTTTGATGTAAGGAAGTATATTTTCTGACCTAGAGCACCCCCACCCCCGCTTAGAAAAGTACAGGTCACAGGTGCAGGGATGCGAGGATGAACAGAAGGCACATTAAGGAAAAAAAGGTACATTGTGATTAATACACACCCCTGTGACCTGTGTACTCGTTGACATGTAAATAAAACCTTGACAGTTGGAATTAGATGACAAGTAGGGGGAATGTTAATCTCCGGACAAAATATATCCCCCATGGCCCAGTTGGTGCATGCATAGGTAAACATACCACTAACAAACTAAGCATGTATTTATTCTAAGTTTCATCATAGTTATACTTATGTTTGACACTGACATATTGCCCAACCACATGTTTCACTTCTGTTGGTGTAAAAGAGGATGTAGATGGCACAGGAAGGTAACTGAACATGAATGATATTTCTATATACTCAAATAAGGATTCACTATTATAGTTCCTGGCTTGCTGAACTGGAAGTGTTGACTGAGAAAGTGCTTCAACTTTTTCTAGCATAGTTTCTGGCAAGGCACAGTGTCTGTCTATTTGTTCGGATGAGACGACAAACTTAAAGAGAGAGAGAAATGGGGTGTAACATCCACGACAAAAACTAGGTCATTTCGGAACTAACATATGGTTCAATTTTATTTAATTAATTCGCTTCGGCATTGGGGTTTTTAGAAGTGGGAGGAAACCGGAGGACCCGGAGAAAACCCTACTCCTTGTCATGTAAAAGTGGGGAATCGAACACAAACTTAAGGTCCTGTGCATATAAAAGAACCTTTAAAAGTTGGAATGCAGTTGTCCAGGCAAAAATTCCGCGGCCTGGTGTATGCCCATTTTCATTCACCCAGTTGGAGCAAAACAGTAGGATGTTAACCCCATTTCATTTTATTTTCATAGTTTATACGTACCTTGTGTTATGTGATGTAGATCTAACAGACAGTATTTTATAACTTGATACCATGATATATTGACAATACACTATACCACGTTTAGATACTTTTCTTTCTAATCTCTCAAACTTTACTACAGTACCAGGTAATAATCCTAGTGGATAAGATGTCCGTTCTAGTTTTAAATAAACAGTTACATCCGAATCAGAATTTAATGATTTTATCTGTAGTTGTACACATTGGTTTCCTACCATCGAAACACCTATAAAATATTAGAACATAAAAAAAAATTTTGAACATAATTATAATTTTTTCTACCTTGTTTTCAAGAAAAATATCTCAAAATTAAACAAAATTACAAAAGTATTTTATGGTCCACATATGTTGATTCTCAGGCGGTTATTTCTTAAAATATCACAAAACAGGTAGAGGTGGAGATTTACCCAGTTCGGAAATCTTGCTAAGCCTCTGTCACAAGCATGTGTTAAAAAAGTATACCATTCAAACACCAAAAGTGATCGCTAGATTTACTTACTTGTATTGCGTAACTCAATTAAGGAATATAATTTTTCGATTGTATGAGTTTTCTAATAATTGTGAAGATCAATTACCTCTAAAACTTAGACAAGTATTATATAGACATGGCTATATCCACTTTGGGATCAAATGGAAATTCGGAACTTATTGCCAAACGCATATGGAAACTGAAAGTTTTAATTTCTGCAAAAGAGCAAGAGAGAAATGGAGTTTAACATCCACTTGACACAAACTAGGTCATATCCGGAACTAACTTATGTTTCAATTTTATTTCAATAATTCGCGGGGAATCAAAACCATGCCAAGTGACTCAATGACAGACTTTCTGATCTAACTGGCACACGTTTTAACCATTCAGTCACCCAAACCACCTTTAGGCAAAGAGGTACATTACTTAGATAAAGGTAGTTGCCGCTGTGGCTCAGCAAATATGGCAATAATTTACATAACAGATCCCAGGTTTGATCCTGGTGCTGGCAGAAAAAGTTCAGAAATGAAATTAAATGAAATGAAATGGAATGAAAGGGGTTTAACGTCCTACTGTTCTGCTCCGACTGGGATAATGAAGTCGGGCATACGCCATACATATGCTATGAGGGAAATTTTGCCCAGACAGCTGCACTACGGCCTACTCTTATATTCCAGCTGCCAATTGATTTTTACGTGCATGCCAATGTGTTCACGGGACCTCAGATTTTCCTCCCATCCGAACGACTAGACAGCTGTCCTTGTCAGACCCTTCGTCCTGCACCACTGATAAGAGAAAACCACACCGGAAAATCACGATGAACTTTCTCGGCCAACATCGAGAACCTTTTTAGAGAGGTCTATTTATTTCCATGCACATAAAAGAATCCTTGCCGACTACGAATTTAATGAAGAGTACATAGAAATGTTCTGTTCAGGCAAAACTTCCCTCATAGCACACTACACTACATAAACTGTTCTTCATTAGCCCAGAAAACTATGTAGGACATTAAATCAAATTTTATTTCAAGAGTCTTTCACATGGAATTAACACAGATCCAATTTCCTTTCATTTTTTATAGTTCAAATTTTGTTTTACTTGTCTTGACTACACTAGGATCTGGAAGAGTTGTTATATAATGCACGTTCTGGTTGATGTGAGGGATTAGCCAAAAACACAGTCTGTTGCAGCGAGTTCTTGGCGTTCAATGCACAGACATGTGAGTATCCTACTAGAAACATCAATGCTGATGTCATAGGGTCAAAAGCCGCTGGTATGACCCCTGACGTGACCTCCCAATACAAATGGTCAGATCTTCATGTACTTTTTTAATCGAAAGTTTAAAAAAACGAAACGAAATATAAATCTGTATTGTAATCAGATGGGAATTAACCAGTTGTATTCATTAAGATATACCTGGGACTACTCCTTTAAGGATCCATGATAGAAGATACTTACTAAGAAATCTCTGAGTTTCAGTCTTTAGCTTCTTGTCATTGAACCCAATACCTTTTGGTGGTAGACCAGAATCACAATGTTTTCTACCAGATATAATACCAACAACTGATACTAAAGCTTCTTTACAACTTTAATACAAATAAATAACATGTTACCTTTAGTGACAAAAAAACAATCTAATTTCAATTGCAAAGTGGGTATCTATTTACATTAAAACAATGAAAAGTCTAAATTCAATTGAAAAGTAGAAACCAGTATCGGATTGCATTAAAAAAAACATAGCCCTATGTTGTCTTAGTGGAGTATGGCACTGTCCTGTCACAGCGTTGGCTGAGAATGCTCTCCATAATTTATAAATGGTGCACTGAAAAACGAGCTCCATGTCCATACATAAATCAGAGGTTCTGACCCTTTCAACTGATTCGAAGTCAAAGATGGACACAAGATAGACTGAATACAGTAGCTAGGGTAATAAAAAACTTACCCACAAGACAAAACCTCCTCAATATTTTTAACACTATCTTTTTCAAGCTACAACATAAAAGTATATTATTAGTAAGCTTGAAATAAATTAGAATAATATTAAACTAAGAATTCATCATTTATATACTCTTCAAAAAAAGTAGGGGATATTGAAATGCAAATACCTATGCAAGAGAGAGAGAAATTGGGTTTAACGTCTACTCGACACAAATTAGGTCATTTCGGGACTAACATATGGTTTAATATTATTTCAATAATTCGCTTGCACGTAGGGGTATTTAGCAGTGGGAGGAAACCGGAGGACCCGGAGAAAACCAACGAGGTTGGACAGGAAATACCTATGCAGGTTGTGATATGACATGGACATTTGACATGCTTTGAGAGTATTTTCAGTTTATACACAGATAAAGAACTTATCGCCCTAACAGAACCACTGAACTGCACGTGCAACATGCAATAGTGCCATACAAATGGGAGGGGTTCGTTGTCAAATTTGACACTTTAGGGAAGGGTTGATGAAAACTGCCGTGTGCTGGTTTATCCTATCCATGTTTGCTTTCCTATCGGTTCTTGCATAAGATTTACTGTTTAGCGTATCTTTGCTTTAGTGTGTTACATTTAATTTGCAATGAGACGTCTTCAACCTGCTGTACGTCTACATGCTATTAGCATGCTTAAAATGGGTTCTACACAGCGAGCAGTAGCCAACATGCTTAATGTGTCACAGTCTGTGATCAGCAGACTGTCGAACCGTTACCAACAAACACACAATGTTGATGATAGACCTTGTTCAGGTTGTCCTAGAGCCACTACACAAGCCCAGGATCGATAAATTCGTACACAGGTCCTGTGAAATCGAGGACAAACAGCCAATCAGCTTTCTGTATACTTGTAACAAGTTACAGGAATTCGAGTTACACCCCAAACGATTAGAAATCAACTACATGCAGCCCATTTGCATGCGCGACGATCACGTGTTGTGCCTCCATTAACTCGCCAGCACATGGCAAACAGGCGTCAATGGTGTAGGCAGCATAGAAATTGGGGTAATCGTCGATGGGCGCATGTAATGTTCTCAGATGAGTCCAGATTTACTCTGGATTTCACCGATAGACGTGCTCACGTTTGGAGGCGTGTAAATGAGCGTCATGCTAACGTTAATGACAGATTCGGGTGTGGATCTGTTATGGTGTGGGGAGGAATCACCATGACTGGCAGAAAGAAAGAAAAACGCATTATAATGTATACCTCACGAGTAATCTTATCAAAGATTCTTATAAAATGGGCATCTGAAGGTACAGTAACTGTTAATCTGGCTTTAGAGTTCTTTATTGAATTCTTCACACGTCTACCCATAGCGGCGGGAACATTGTAATTGACATAATTTAGGTTACTAACTTCATACATTGATCCTGATTCCAAGATATTATACCATTTAACAGAAACATCTTGAAATATCAGTTCTACGGGTTCATACTTTGTATTAATATTATTTGTCGTGAGGTGATCGGAATTAATATTCTCGACAATACAACCCAGAATACTAAAACGTAAACTAAATTCTGTTTTCTTGGTCTCTGTTATTAACGATTCTTTATGACTAATCCATAAACATTTATGTCCATTCACAACTTTGTCTTCCTTTTTTCTCTTTGTTTCATCAGTTGAGTCTTCAGAATGACCAGAACTGCCTTGCACTTGGGAATGTTTGTTGGTTGGTGGCCCGTTTAGTTTATTTTGATTTTCATCTCTCAATTCACAACGTTCGTCTCCTATTCCTTTTTTGACTTCAGTAATTTGTTCAATACTTTCTGTAAGAAATTTACAGTCCATCATGGAAAATTGGAGATAAGCGAAGTGCTGAAATTCCTCAATGTTCTCTTTGCAAACAGATTCAATGTTTGAAAAGTGTCCTGTTAGAAATCGTTCGTTGACTATAGAATAAGAACAAATCGCTATAATCCGATTCAAGTTTTGTATTTGAACAAAAGGACAGTTTGACTTTGTTTGAGTTAAACACGTTTCATCACAGACATGAGTAGAAGTTTGTTCCGAGCTGGAAATAATAACATCTATTTTACTGCGATGATCTCTCAATAGCAGACGACCAGTTGTTTTACACAGATCTAGCCAACCAATAATTATCTATAAATAAACATGAAACATTTAGTGATATTCTTCATATAGAATATAGGACCATTTTACTACAGAGACTGAGCCAGCCTTGAGATTAGAGAGCCTAACTTGTGACAATATATTTTTGTTAAAGTAACAAAAATTATATCAATTCGGGACTAACATATGGTTCAATTATATTTCAATAATTCGCGTAGCAGTCTTTAGTTGTTGGACAGGTAACCATACTCCTCGCCATGTACAAGCGAGGAATCAAAACCACGCCACTTGACTCAATGACAGACCTGATTCAACATGCATACGTTAACCATTCGCTCCCGCTGCCCTCAGTGAACATGGCACTGACTTACTAACTAGAAGTTTAACATCCACTCGACACAAACTATGTCATTTTGGGACTAGCAAATTTTATTTCAATTATTCGAGTTTGTGTAGAGGGCCTTAATGGGAGGAAACTTGAGAACCCAAGTAAACCCTACTCCTTTTCATGTATAAGCGAGGAATAAAAACCATGCTACTTGACTTAGTTACAGACCTTATGATCTAAAGTGCACGCATTAAACCATTAAGCCACCCTACACCCGACTCAGTCTAAGAGACAAGTGCATATATCTAAAGCAGTTAAAAAATGATTGATGCATACAGCCCTTAAAATCATATTAAACATATATTATGCAAGAGCTAAATTATTAATTAGACATTAATTAATTTATCCAGGCTATAATCAACTCTCGATGGCATCAGATTTGTCCGATATTAAATAGATTAGAACAGTTTAGCCATATTTTGAAATTATTGCACATATCTTTTCAAACCTTCAAAGGCTAATATCTTCGCTCGCAATAGAGTAATTTGAATGAAATTTTCAAATTATTCATTTTACATCATCTATTTTCGAACTATTATAGCAAGAATGGCTAGTTCTTTATCTAAATCTTACATATTGTATCTTTAAGTTCAAAATATTAAAGAGTATAATAATTACCTGTTGATTGTTATTGGTTTGTTGATTATAATTCCAGTATAAGAGATCACCAAGATCTTTACCTATCAGATTACTACTTTTATATTTATCTTTTAATCTATCTAAATCACCTGCTTCTTCATAAGCTATTTCTATTAATCTCTCTACGGTTAAAATACATGCTATTCTATTTTCTTTACTCTACAAAAACATTGTAAAACTTTGATCAGAAATGAAATGAAATGAAATGAAATGAAATGGGGTTTAACGTCTTATAGGGATAATGAAGAAGCCATGCAGTCTGCTATGAGGGAAATTTTGCCCAGACAGTGTTGCTACGGACTACCCTTATTTCAAATTCCAACTGTCGAGGGTTCTTCTACGTGTACGCCAATGTGTACATAGTACCTCGGTTTTTCGTACTATCCGAACGATTATACATTGTCCCTTGCCAGGCCCTCCGTCCTACATCACTGACAAGAAGGAACCATGCCGGAAAATCCTGATGAACTTTCTCGGCCAACTCAAGGATCCAACATGGGACCTCCAGGTTAGCGAACCAACGTCCTACCCACTGATCCACCGTGGTTCCATGCAAGAGGATTAACACTATGAACACCATATATATGCTCCTGTATACTGCAGTGTACCAATTTTAATAAAATACCTCAAACTTCAATAAAAAGAAATTCCAGAACACAAAAATAACAGAAAACGAATGGTTGACACACTGGTGGGGGACGAATAATAAACGTTAATTGTTCGTCAGCCATTATTTGAGCAACTTGATCCAACCAGGCAACCACATTATGGTCACACAAGGTGTAAAAGAGATTAATTTGATCTTCAGTATTACAGAAAGTGATGTAATATTCCTAATTGTGAATATTGCTAGTTTTTCATAGCAAACTGAAACTAAGATGAATACTTACTGTCTGAGAATAAAAACAGGAATGAGGATCCACAAAAAACTCTTCGGTTATATTTCTAGGGGAGAACTTTATCCAAGGACAACATTCCTCAGACAATATGGCTTGTAATATTTGAACAATGTGACATCTTTCCCTAAGGAGAAGAACAATATGTGAATGTCAGTAATGAGAATGAAATGTATGAAATTTTTTTTTATGGTGATGGAGGGAGTAGAATTCACACTCTGTGTTTTGGTCAGAGGTTAGACAGAAATGACAATTAGGTACTTCATGTAAATAAACTTATAGAAAGAGAGATGGGGTTTAAAGTCAACTCAACACAAACTAGGTCATTTCGAGAAATAAAACTATTTAAAACTATGTCTAGGTTTAGTGAATTTACCCTTTGAATGCCTTCCAAACATTATAAACTGTTTCATATAACTGTTTTAGATGCTCTGTTTCTGTTTTCTGTAGATTATATGAATTAATCATATGACGAACCCAAGTTTTACAATCTTCAACTTGTTTTGACTAGATAGAAATATAAAATATAAATAGCAATGTAACAAACAGATATCAACATCCAGTGATATAAAAAGGGTTGAATATTTCGTACCTTTAAAGATAATAAGCCTTTACAAAATTATTCTCAACTTTACTTATAATGAATAATTCAGTTTTAAATATTGGTGAGATCTGAAGACAATACAAACGCTCTATTTACCGATTTATGGGCAATTGATAATGGCTGATCAACTATCTTCAACGTAGTCTTAGCACAGCAGTACAGACGAATTCTAGGAAACTGAAAATAACAATTGATTTATGTTGAAAGGTGTCAATACGTTTTTTTATCTCTATTATGTTTCTTTTTCACTTGCTCACAAAAATATTAAAATCTGAATTCAAAGGCTATTCAAACTGAATATTTAGTTTCTGGTATTCAATGTCAATTAAAATTAAAGGAATTTGTGTAAAATGAAATATATGCTACTACTCTGTATTAATTCAATAAAATCTATTAATATTCAAAACTGAACAAAGAAATAAAGAAAAATATCTTCATTTGAATGATTTAGTTTCTAAAAATGTTTAATATGCATTAAAAAGGCTCTATACAAACTGAAGCTAGGTTCCCACTATCAGGATTCGTGCTGCAACTGAAATCGTGATTTTAATCGTGGAGTAATTGTGGTGATCCCATCAGGACTTACCATATATTGAGGTCAGTCGTAGCAATCGTGGTGATCATATCGAAACGTATCCGAAAGTATCTGAATGTACTAGATCGTGGACTCAATAGGGACACTCCTATTGTAACACATCACACGACAATGGGAGAGAGAGAGAGAGAGAAATGGAGTTTAACATCCACTCGACACAAACTAGGTCATTTCGGGACTAACATATGGTTCAATTTTATTTCAATAATTATTTTGCGCGTAGGGGTCTTTAGCAGTGGGAGGAAACCGGAGGCCCCGGAGAAAACCCACGAGGTTGAACAGGCGACCCTACTGCTTGTCACGTACAACCGGGGAATTGAAACCACGCCAGTTGACTCAATGACAGGCTTTATGATACAGCGTGCATGTGCTAACCATTCGGCCATCCAACCCCCCTCACGACAGTGGGAACCTAGCTTTATGATTTTAATTGAATAGATTGACTGAATGCTTTTCGAATAATGCTTTAGAATAGTTTAATTTTCACTCAACACAAATGAGATCATTTCGGAACTAACATATGGTACAATTTTATTTCAATAATTATTTTGCACAAAGGGATCTTTAGCACTCGGAGTAAACTAGAGGATCCAAAGAAAACCCACAAGGTTATACAGGCGACCTTACTCCTTGTCAAGTACAAGTGTGGAATCGAAAAACTATGCCACTTAACTCAATGACAGACCTTATGATCTAAATATCTCATGTAGTTTAGGCCATTAAATAAGCCCCAACTCCAGTGAATAAGATAATGGGGTTACATATATATCCACACTAGTGGATGACCCGGTGCTGCACCCGGTTGAAAGTAGTATAAGTAATACTACCCGGTACAAGCTACCCTATACACCAAATTTCAGCCTCGGGACAGCCCTAGTGTAGCCACCAACCCTGAACAGACAGACAAACGACAGTCACAAATATTAGTATAGATTTACCTCTGTACCACCACCATGGTGTACATTATGTACCACTATTTTTGAACCAACTTGTAAAGAAGGTTTGTTTTCAGCAGATGGTAAATAGCTTGTATATAGCCTGAAAAAAAAAGTTTGAGAAATCACTGATGACATCTTAAAAAACTGTTACGAACAAAAAATGTACAGGGAGATCACAATATACACTTACAAATAATTCAACACAATAATTACATCCTACTGTTGTGAACCACCTAGGATAATACAGACATGCATACTCCATGCAGTGTACGATGAGGAAAAATTTGCCCAGATAGTAGCATTTCTAGCACTTGAACATGTACACAGGAGCTTGGTTTTGTCATACCATCCAAATGACAAGACACTGTACCTTGCCAGTCCTCCATCCTACACCACTGACAAGGACAGAAAGAGAGAAATGGGTTTTACCGTCCACTTGACACAAACTTGGTCACTTCGGGACTAACATAATATGGTTCAATTTTATTTCAATACTTCGGTTGTGCATAGGGGTCTTTAGCAATGGGAGGAAATCGGAGGACCTGGAGAAAACCCACGAGGCACCAACAAGGAGAAAACACGCTGAAAAAACCTAAGGAACCTAATCAACTTCAGGAATAAAATAAAGACTGTAGAGCACAACAGATAAATAATGCTTACAGAATATTGCCATCTAAATTATATATACCAAATTCAACACTTATAACAGTTTCTATCACTCCCTAGAAAATATAACAAAATTAAACAAATTAAAATGGGCTGAATTATGAAGCTAGTTTATTCATAAATATTGTAACTAATACTTTTTATTTTCATTTATATAATTTCAATATAATATTTTATTTTGTTTCATTATTTTATATTCCCAATTCAAGACTTTTGACAAAGAATAAAAAAGTTAAAAGACTTTTTCATATCAAATAATTATGTGAAGTGTAAAAGAAAAAAGTTCAATGATATTTGAAAACTATGAATTTCATGGTCATTCACACGAATCATTGTCAAATATAAGCGTAAAATTTTACTACGAGTTAAAATACTGACCTGATATGACACAAATTTACATGATGATGTTACTTCTGGAATTACAACCGATAACAATAACCTGTCTTCATCGACCAAGTTCTCTTTTAACCATTCCTATATATATGGAAATCAATAAATGTAATGAGGATTGTCTCCTTAATATGCCCACCAGCAGCAAAGTCATCTTTGCTAGCTCTATCATCATATACAATGAATCAACCAGGAGCTAAAAAAAAATTCCAGTCCAGTCCTGCACCACATTCACAAGTTTATGGAATCAAAACATAATCAATGATATAACTCTGCAGTTAACAATTCTGAATTTCGATCATAGCCTGGATTTCTTCCAGCAATTCACCTTCTATCACATTTACAAAAAATAAAATGAAAATCAAAAAACAGCACAGCAAAACTCTTTCATTTTCAATTCCTTATGCCCCTAATCACAATTGCATCGACAACTCTATCATGTATCTGGTTCACAAGATTTAATAAATTTGGGCGTAATGAGAGGGATAACTTGAAAGGATCAAAATATTTCTCTAGATTGGCATAAGATAAGTTTGCTCCTTATGCACGAACCAAACTACAGACCATATTAAAAATAATGACAATGCTCCCTTCCTCCGGATCAATCCATGTCTAACATCTATAACAACATTTTAATTACACAGGTTTATAACTTAAAGATACATTATGGGAGATTAGATAAAAAGCTGGCACTTCTCAATATAACAGTTAAAAACTAGATAATGTAAAGGGAATTTGCTAAATATTTTAGTCAAATTGATCTACTCTGAACCGAGAATTTAGCAGTTGAATTTTAGGCCTAGCCTTGATCATCATATTTTTTATTTAATCATCAATGAGCGTTGAGCAGCAGATCAGATTCCAATCCAGTAAATATCGCAGTTATGGTCTGGATAAGTTAATTAATGTCTAATTAATAATTTAGATAACATTTCAGGCCTAATGAAAGACCTGCAATAGGCAGATTTAGCTCTTGCATAATGTATGTTTAAATTACAGGTTTAAAATATAATATTTATCTTACTGTTAATTTGTATGTGCTGATATGTTCTTCAATTCTGTAAACATGACTTTTAGATGATGGAAGGTAAATATTAAATGGTATTTCAACACCCTATCATAAAATAAAAACAACCAGGATTATGTATTTTGTTTTATTTTATTATGGCTAAATATGCAATTTAGAAAAGGATTTTAGCCTTCTGTTCTCCACATTCTTTTACCTACACTGACGGAGTTTACAAAGATGATATTTTCTACTGTATCTAATCCAGACAATTAACATATCCTGTAAAGCTTGAAAATATTACAGGCAGGAGCAACATATGTTATAAATTTAAAGAAGCAAAAATAAAACCATAAATATACCTTCTTCAGTGATGCCGGCTTAAAAGAAATGAAGATATAATCATTACCAGGTATTAACCATTTATGACAATTTATAAGTTCTTCTCTCTGAAAATTAAAATTAAAAGTATATAAATTATTTACAAATCAAATTCCCATTTTAATCTAATATGTATATCTTATTGCAGTGTTCTCTGAATATAAATTTGATGAATTGTTAAGTAACACTTACCATTATCATTATCTTCAATATATCATCTAATAATATACAATAAAACTGATCTTTTCTTACCCTGAAAACAAAGAAAATAAATAATGTAAAGTGTAGTTTGTAGGTTACCTACAATAGTTTAATCAACATTTATTATAGTAATTAATAAACATTTATTATATTAAAGGGGAATTATGGAAGATTAGATAAAGAGCTGGCAGTTCTCAATAGGCCTGAAATGTTAAATAAACTATTAATTAGACTTTTATTAACATGAAAAAACTTTAATCAACTCTCGATGCCATTTTATGTGTCGGATTGTCACCGGATTTGAATCCGATCTGCTTCTCAACGCTCATTAATGATTAAATCAAAAAATGGATAATCAAGACTATGCTTTTTATCGTACTGACTTTAGAAATGCCTAAAATTCAATCATTAATATCTCGGTTCAGAGTGGAGCAATCTGACTAATCTTTCATAATGCCCCTGTAATGGTCTTTACTGCAAATAATGAACCTGATCTGAACGGTTTATACAAGTAAACAGATTTTTACAATCACTTTCACATAATTTCTTATCAAAGAAAAATAGATAATGTAGATCATGTATACTTTACCTGAATACTTCACTTAAAGATGTAATACAGCCTTTTATATTTACTGTTCCATGTTTGATATTGTGTCTGAAATAGAATATTTAAAGTCCGAAAAGAAATCTACAAACTACAGTTGTTGTTTCTTTTCTCATTTTAAAAATCAATCGTATCTGGTTCCCCATGACATTATTGCAGAGTGTAGACTGTCATGTCCAAATTAAGCTTATTTCTATTTTTTTTTTAGTTAATTTTCATAACTTTTTTTTACCTATTTTGTAACAGTATGTAGGCATCCTTAGCTGACAAAACATTTTTAGGGCAATTTGATAGTAAGTTTGAGTCAACCTCCATTTGAAAATTATGGTCTTTTTATCACAAATGAAGGAAAGGATCTTCAAGCTGTGAACCGGTCATTTATCCATTCTGAAAGAGAATTTAACAATTGGTGTAGCAAGATTTTTAAATGTTTAAAAACATTTATATTTATATGTTGGGCTCCATTAAGAAGTCCATCAATTGTAAAATTCTCTGCAACATATATAAATGGGTAAATTTTGAAACATAAAAATGTCTGTCAAAAGGGCCGACATAAATTATGTTTGATGCAGGTGTCTATTATTCATGGCTGTGTAGGCCTAGGTATAAAAATTAAGTTTGATTTCTTAATTGCTGTTTAAAACGTTTATTTATTTCGTGGCTGCATAAAAAGTTTGTCTTTTTAATGGCTGCATAAAAAGTTTGTCTTTTTAATGACTGTATAAAAAGTTTGTCTTTTTAATGACTGTATAAAAAGTTTGTTATTTATGTAATCACCGAAAGGTAATTAAATACTTTCATTACTTTTATTGTAATGGTGGTAATAATGGTACCATAAGTAATTAGGGCTGTGGTCATAACGGACATAAACCATATAATGGTCAAAATTCACTTTGGTCGAAACGATCATGATTTGGTCTTAACAGAAAATATTTTGTCGTAATTTGGTTATAACGGCCAAAAAATATTAATATATTGCTAAAACAATACATTTTACAAAGTCTTAATTTTTCTTTAAAGATACTTTCCCACGAATAGACTGGGTAATATAATGGTATATATGGACTAAAAACATATTTAAACTAATTAATTTGTCATAATTTTGCTTCAAATCCTTTTCAAACATTGTAATTGCGAAGGAATGCCCTGCTATAAAAATTCGATCAAACCAGGTCATGTTTACGTCACGTGACTTAGGCCTACCTCTCTTGGAAGTCAGAGGAGAATTCATTGAATACATAAGACGATGTTGTCTTTAATCACTTACTATTTATTACAAATATCGAATCCAATTAAATTATCGGATTATCCACTACCCACTTCTTTTTCCGTCATTTTTATCTCAGAAAGTGTTGTACGTCTAACTCTTCATAAAGTTTATCAACTTGTACATCAAGCGCTCAATGTTCGCGTGTGACCTTTCACATCACGCGTGCAGAAATTCCTAACCGTCGGGCTGTCGATTATGGGAACCCTTACATTTTTGTCCTGTATACGCTCCATGAGTGTTTTTCGGGGAATCCAGTATTGGATATCTCTACTTTCCATATATACCAAAATTGCCAAAGGGCCCACTTTTATTGGAAATAACCACCCGATAAATACTTTTCTGGGAACCCATCTTTAATAGAAATATCTAGATCCACTGACTCTTTATTATTTATTTCAACATTTGATAAAAATAACAATTTTGAATATGGTTTCAACTACTGTGTGAACCGTCATAAATTCTAAATGGATTTCTTTGATTATGAATGAACTGTATACTTAATAACAATAATCAAAAAGTTGTCTATGTGTTAAAATCACCTCCAGTTAAATAAAGTCCATTGTACAATCAAATATCCCAATGAATAAATAAGTTATCTCTTGAAAAGTCAATGTGTTTGCTTGTATTTTCGACGAGTTCATCAAAATATTGAATATGTTATGTGGTGAGCAAAACCATCGTAAGATGTTGAAGGAGGATAAAGGATGACACATTTTGACAAGTTCCATATATGTGTTGCAATCAAAACAAAACGTGATCATTTGATTTTTGGCAACAAAAAATATCAACTAAAGGCTATTAGGCCTACCGTACAATGGAGATTAATTTTGAAACAATTGATTGTCAGTCTACTAAATTTTATTGATACTTATGGTATCATGTCGTGATGTCGGGTTGTCGCCTTATGAAGGCATTATAACCCGACACCACGACAACCCGACCTCACAACTTGTTTAACCCGACACTACGACATTTTCACCTGACATCACGGCATTAAGAATGTCATAATGTCGTGTAAAAATGTTGTATTGTTGCTTAAAAATGTTGTGATGTCTGGTTGTCGTGGTGTCGTGATGTCGGGTTGTCGACTTTATTTATCAATGTTGAAGCGGCCACGAGATTAAGTCAGCCCTCACTATCTTATCCTTCACTAAGAATACTTACCCTTTACTAACTGCGAATCAAGCTGGCCCTCACTACCAAATTACGGGTCTTAATACGAAATTCAAGATATCATGCTACATATCAGTAGAAAGCACGTTCACCCTTCTTTTCAAATATATAAATAATTTTCTGGCACATTTATATGTACTTGCCTTGAGAGGTGATCAAAGAAGAATGGTACAAAAATCTATTAAATGATGGGGGCTAAGGGTATTCAAAGTAAAAATACGGGTCTTAATACGCAATTCCAAATATTATGTTATATATCACTGAAAAGCACCTTCATTTCTCTTTTCAAAGATATAAATAATTTTCTGGCACATTTATATTTACTTACCTTGACAAACTATCAAAATTGGATAATATTGAACGACATCATGACATGATACCAATCAGCCACTAATAGATACTGAATATATCACAGATAACTTACATGGATACTCGTATAATAATGCTTATCACATCATTATCATAGCATAATTGTACACACCCTGTATATTAAAGCAAGAATTTCAAATTTTCTAAGAAAGTCAAAACATAATTATTTCTATGTCTTTTGCTCAATAGGTTATCAAATCACTATTATACGATCATGGGCATTATTTCCCACCCTTAAATATCTATGACACAGAAAATAACAACACAATTACCTCCCCTGTTTTGCTATTGACATGGGGCAGCCATTTTCCAACGTTGGAATTTGAAGTTAAAAATGATATTTTTGCCAATTTTTCAGCTGGCAATAGCGAATTATAGGATTAATAGGATTATTCTTTAACAAGGTAGGACTGTTTATGGATACCATCTATTTTAAGGCTTTATTTTAATACATTTTAAAAATATAACTTGAAAATTTGCAATTTCCGCTTTAATAATATATATTATTATAAATATTACATCCCTGATTAATTAGGCTACTTTGTGGCTAAAAATTTGAAATAAACACACATTTCATAAATAAAGGTCCACAAACAAATTGTGGATGGACGAACGGACAGGGGCGACGACAATATATGTTCTCATGCAGGGGCGGATTGGGGCCGGGAACCGGCCCGGGCTCCCGTGTCGGAGAGGTCCCTTTTACCGACCGCGGAGCGATTTGGTGGCATATGCGATTTGGTGGCATATCTGATTATAATCTCTGTCAAATTCAGCCAGCAGACCAGCTATCACCAAAATTTGCTGGGGCCTTAAAATTGAATTTTTTGGGATATACGAACCATTGGTAGACGTTTCTGGCGTACCCGCCCAAACAGGGTGCAGGTGATTTAATAATTAGTAAATTTGCGAGCGACAGTGTCGGCTGAATCCGATGAAATTTTCGGATGAAATTCGGAATCCCCATTGCAGGATTCCGAATTTCGGCCCACACCCAGCAAACCCGGCCCAGAAAGTCTATTATACCAGCCCATTCTAGACTCCAGTGATGGCGTGGCGGCCCGTTAAAGCCACCGGCCACATACAACATGATCATCATCGCTCCATGGCCGGTCCACTACCCCCGCCCCCGCTCCCCCCCCCCCATAATGTTCAGCAGAAAAAGGATTTTTAGACGAATTGGGCTAAATTATTTTTTTCATTTTTTGTCCGATCGCCCTATGGCCCAATCCTCCCCTGTTCACATGAATGAAAAGAACCACAGGTACCGTTTCGATAGACATGCCCACATCCCGATTCTAACATGTCACATGGTAAAGAAAGGTTATGTCAGTTTAAATTAAAATAATTATAATAATGACATAATAATTAAGTAGTAATCAACACAATAAATTAAACAGCTCATTATTGAGATAACCCAGGGGTCAGAGGCAGAAAGTTGCATGCTGATTTGGTCAATGGTGCCAATTCTCATAGCATAAACTATAAAAATTGATAAATGTCAAAATATGGTTCTAGTTCTCAAAAAATATTTAATTTTACCGCCATCTTCAAATGACAGTTACCTCCCCTGCAAATTATTAAATTGTTTTATCTTTTATATTAATCGAGACTTCATACTTGACATTCAGGTCTATAAAACTACTTCCGGTTCCTGACGACGTGTTAATCTCGAAGGAAGAAGTAAACCACTAGGAGAAAACGAAGTTGATTATCGAGATAATTATGTGGTTATAGCAGCTGTTGCTTATTATTAATACCATACTGTCTACAAGTCTTTAATAATGAGGCTATTTATCGCTTTAAATTTGTGTTTATTTGTATGCTTTGGACACTTGTTTGTGCCTATAAATTCTGATTCACAATCACATTCACGTGATGACAACACGTTACCAGTCGTTGTAAAATCTATTGATAATGCTAATAACAAAGACGTAGCGGAAACAAAAACTGTTAAACCTGAAAATCCTACTGATAATTTGAATCTGATTAATGGCACGACTGACAATAACAAAAACTCAACAGTTGACTGTAAAAACGGTCAAACGAACTGTACTAATGACAAAAAAACATTATATGGTAAATTCATAACCAAGATTACCGAAAACAAAGGCATGTTATTAAGGACTATGTATGTGTTAATAGCACTCACGTCAATTGTTGTCATATATTTTATGGTAAGGTCATTTAGGTAAGTTTTGACTTTTTATATGCTTTTATTAGTCTCATGAAATATTTCCAGTTTTCATCCATATATGGAAATGATTTACTGAATTTAATAACAGATTCTTATCGGTTCTGGCCTCTGTCCGTTACTGCCTCATCCTATACACAACTAATATGAAAATAAGGCTCCGCCCCCCCACCCACCTCAGTTCTAAGACTCAACGTCTATTCTTCACTGTCAAAAGGAATCATTTCTAGCGACATGCGACACAAATTTATAATAATCCAACACTATTTGCATGTAGAATTTAGCAATCCAAAAACACAAACTAAGATTGGTTTGAATTGATCCAGCATTGTGAAACTCAAGGTGGGGGGGTGGCGGTATTTAGTCAGAGTTTGCAGCCAAAACTGTATATGGTGCAAACATTCTGCCGACGAAGATGTGTTTGGTCTCCATGGATCTATTTATTAAATATAAATTGGGTCATTTTTGATAAAAAGAAAGTGTTTTATGGATGGGACAAGAAATAATCTCAGATTGCCTGCCCATATCTCATTTATTTCTCAACGGTTCTTCGTCAGGTTTTGATTTTTGGATTCTTTGGACAAATCCCATGGGCTCTGACTGAGGCTTTTTCGAAATTCTGAAGTTTTATCTTCAAAGATTTGCAAATATTTTCCTCAGCATTTTTTCGATAGTATTTGAGGTACTCTCCGTTGAGGTAAGTTGAAACTTGGCAGGAATACGGAAAACATTGATCCCTTCAAAATGACATATTTATAACTTTTGTGGCTGCTTCCGTAAATGACCGCGGCCCTCCGATTTTTCACGAACATGAATAGTTTTCTCCATATTAAAAATATACTAATGACATATTATGGTGGTGTTAGCTCCAGATATTATCTTTCATTTTCAGAGACCTTGTTCCATAACATTTTTAACCACTTTACAAAAATCTTCAAATCGATATTCAACCGCCATTTTGATTCCGATTTTCGAAAAAAAAAATTGTTTTGAACCTACTCCAAATGGCAACAATTCTTAGTGAGCCGATTTTTTTATTTAATTTCGATTTTTGTTTAACTTCGAAATTTTTTCAACTTTTGGCCTATCTGGTGTCCTAATATTAACCATTCAATGACCCCTGACCTTAGCATATACATGTACATGGTAAATCTATGCCCCCCCCCCATACATAGTGTATCAGTGTATTTAATTGCATTTATTCTGACATATTTTCATATTTTACAAGCATTTTTGACCTTTAACGCTGGTAAAATATTATAGCAGGTTTTTTGGGGGTTTTTTGAACAGAATTTGTTTTTGTTTTGCATTTATATCATAAACTTGGGGAGCAACTTGGATATACATGTACTGGATAAAATATTCAATATTTTGATACACACTAAAAGACAATAATATTTGTAAATTTCTGGTACTTTTTCTGCTGGTTTTCTATTTAACTATGGTCCTCCTTCTCTTAATATTACAAAAACTGAGATTGGCATGGGCCAGTGTTACCTAATTTTCACATGGAGCATGTAGGAACCAAAATAGCCAAAGTTTTACATTGAAAATTAGTATGAACAGGAGTTAGTATTGGCGACAGGTACATTTAGGAACACACAAATTGGGTTACTTCATTAAACCCAAATAAATACAGTAACAGTTGTTGTTTGCATTTTAATGTGACTTGCAATATTCACTGCACACAACTGTGTTTATTGCAACAGGTGGTCCAGCATTTTTATAAACTGTTTAGTTACCCAAGCGTCTATAATGGACAATTGGTATAAATTACACATTTGAAAGGACACTCGTACTGATTAGGCTTTTATTTAATTCAGGTGTTAATTTGATTTGCTGTTATAGATAGAATGTGGATCTTTAATAGAATATTGAAATTTTACTCCAATACATGTAGGCGTACATTTAGCTTAAGCCATTGTTAGTGTGTACTTGTAGTCTTGTAATGCAAACTGTAAATAGTTTTTATTTAAAGAAAAAAAAACTGGAATTAGTGAAGAAACTTAAATCCTGTTATAGATAGAACATGTATCTTCAATATTCTTCAATACATGTAGACTCCAATAGTATAAGCCATTGTTGGTGTGTAGTCTTGCATTGCAAACTGTCATCAGTTTTTATGTAATGAAAAAAAAAATGCTGGAATTAGGGAAGAAACTTAAATCCTATTTACTATATCAAAATTGAAATTTGATCATACATAATGCAGAGTAATCTTAGTCACCGTGGTAAATCAAGTTATATATGGTACATAATATGTACAACATATGAACACAATTTCCAAGGTTATATGTTCCACTTCTTTTAAAAATATATCCTACATTTATTTACTTGGATCATTCGTTGTTATCCAGGCTGTTCAGTTAACATATTTTGAAGGTTAGCCCAGTGGACTGATTTAATGTCTTGTCTGAAAACAACCTATATTCTATTTCAGTTTAGAATATTTCATTATCTAATTTGTAGAAAAATTGTATCAGACATTTTCTTCAAGAAATATGCATGAGCCAGTTTATCTGCTAGTCCCTCAGAAATTTTATTGATGAGATTAATGAACTAATGGTAATTTAGAACAGTGTTACCTGTATTTATGCAAATATATATTATATTTTATAGATCGAGACATAAAAGGAATAAGTCTCGTAAATATGGTTTGATAACCACACCTAATGATTTGGAAATGGCACCATTGGATCAAGATGATGATGAAGATGATGATATGACAGTGTTTGAGATGAATGGAATGAAGAAATAGTTTATATGCATGTAAGTTGGGTATTACATGCAAGTAGAAATGGTTTTCAAAGGGTGATGTGTAAGAAATATTAAATGTCATTTTTTTTCACTGAACTGGATAGGTATGACTATGACATGTATGAGAATTCAATAAAAATAACAGATTACTTGCACAAAATGTTTTTTCATGTAGCCGTCAAATGCAGTGCCTCATTTTGTGCAAATGAATAAATATTCTGTCACTAAATTAGATTTGCAGAGCTGTGTTATCCCATTCTGTTAAAATTACGAGCACATGAAATTATGTATACATAAATAAATATTTTTGGTTTGATTATAATAAGGTGGGTAAAAAATTCGATCAAAGATTTAATGTCCTTTAAGTGTAAATTTACAGTAAAAAGTATTTGCCCTAGGCAGTAGGCACAGATCAGATACTTCGGATTTATCCATTGTTAGTATTTAGTGAGAAAAGACGAATGTGGCTTTTAATTGTATGGTAGAATAGATTTTGAAAACAGAAACATTTACAGTTGACTAATCATAGCATTAATGTGAACATTTCAGTGCATAAACATAATACAGTCAAATGATAGGTTGATAAGAAAAATGCTGAGCAGTTCAGGGTTGGTTTTTTTTCATGTCCGTACATGTATCTTAATCTTGTATTGTATAGTAAAGTGAAGAGGGCATGCATGATTTCATCTCCACAAAGAACACAAATATACCCACATACATTCATAAATAGTGCCTGGGGAAATGTTAAATCTTCACAAACAACTTCATTACAGGACACAGAAACTTTCATCTACGTGTCCCGTTATATCTAATATATTTCATATACACCCACATATTAATATTTATAATTTAATAATTAAAGATACATTATGTAAGATTTAGATAAATAGCTGTCTGTTCTTGCTACATGTATAATAGTTCAAAAATCATTAAATGGCCAAACCGTTCTTATCTAGTCAAAATTTCAAGTATTCGATGGCATCACAATTTGATTATGGTCTTGTCATGTTAATAAATGTCTAATAATTTATACAACTTTTAAGGCCTAAAGAAAGGCCTGCAATGTGCAAATTTAGTTCTTTAATAATGTATCTTTAATAGTAATTTATTCATATATACAGCCAAACAAAATCTAACCAATGGCTGCTCTAAGACGCCTTACAAAACTTTGACATGGAATTGTTATTTCATTAAAACATACTTTAAAATAATTAAGATAAATTGTGCATGCATACATGTATATAGAGAACATGAAAATAGATATCAATAAATCACAGATCTATATATGAAACAATTTTAAAAAAAGAGATCACCTTTTTTTCATCACTATGTAGAATGTAGGGCTCACTGGAGAGGAGTCAACAAAGGTCTAGCCTGTTCCCCAAACCATTTTCAAATGGAATAAAATATTGTTTATAAAAATGTAGAACTCAGACTATGTGGTAAATGTGGAATTGACCTCCAGAAGCCAAATTTTGTGTTTTGAAAGAAATTTATCAAGTTTGTACTGCGCATTTCAATGTGAATGGCAATCAATTGCTCCTTATTAGGTACCGTAAACCATGTTTTGGTGCAGGCATTGATATGTTTCCATTGTAGAATATTTACTACACCAAAAATCAACACTTGCATCCTTCCAATAAAATCTTATGAGAGCATTATATTTTAACAATTTCTTTCTCACACCACCACACAAAGACAGTAAAGTAAAAGTTAGACAGTGATTTTTCACCTTTACCCTTAAACACATTGGGAATGATGTATTCTATAAATTCATAAATTGTTATTATGAATGTGAAGCTACAATCAAAAACCATTAGACCCCAAAACATAAAGTTTTACAGTTTTATTTAAAAGCCATCACAGATTTTATCAGTGTAATCATTTAGATCAAAGCCATACTATATAATAGGGAAAAAAAACAGAATTTACACATCCTTGAATTGACCTTCTCCTGAAACTCATCAGCCCTAATGTCGCTTTATGTTAATCAGACCAATCTATTACTTATTAATGTAATATATTTGTTAATTATAAGTTTGGGAGATCACGTGGCTAAGTGGGTAAGACACTGGCTCGCTAACCTGGAGGTCGGGTGTTCAATCCCTGCATTGGCCGAGAAAGTTCATCCAGATTTTCCGCCGTGGTTTCCCCTTGTCAGTGATGCAGGACGGAGGGCCTGACAAGGACAGCTGTCTAGTCCTTCGGAATAATGCGAAAAACTGAGTTCCCATGTATACATCGGAATGCACGTAAAGATCCCTTGGCAGATGGAATTCATTATAAGAGTAGGCGATAGTGCCGCTGTCCGGGCAAAATTTCCCTCATAGCACACTGTATGGCGTATGTCCGTCTTCATTAGCCCAGTATAGGAGCAGAACAGTAGGACGTTAAACCCCATTTAATTTCATATTATAAGTTTAAAAAATGTGACAATATTTTTATTATAGGTTCAGTGTTGGGAGTGACAAGTAAAACAACAAGTTAACAGATATCATCAAGTACAGAGTGTCTTTATTTCTGTCTCTTAACTCCATATTCAGTGTGTTTCTAGGATTCAGAACTCTTCCTTTAAAAGCCTTTCTTTTACAATAGCATATTTATTTAAACCAATTCTTGTCCAAACTATTCCAAAATGTTCATCAAGATAAATTTATATTTTAACTTTATTCCACAATTATTTATTTCACTTCAATTTTAGGTGCTTCACAAACTCATCAGTGACTGTTTAACATGTCACTCACTTTAAATTGTCATTTGAGCATTCTTTACATTTACGTAAGTTAAGTATTTGATTTTAAAGTGTGCAAGAAATATGCCCTAAAAACAAATTGAAATCTGTATATAATATTCGTAACACTTATGAGCTTATATATCCGGTTTCATTTTATCTGTATTAAGAGATTGAATGGAAATATGCTTAAATTCAAATAAGAACCACGGATGCACATGTGTTTAGTCATCATCATAACGTCGAATGATCATCGATGCTCATTTTATCTCTTGATTAACAAAACTCATTGTCTCCTGCAATTTTATCTCGTCAGTCAGTCTGTCTCTCCTTTTTGGCAGCAATCAAACTAGAGCTAAAATGTTAAAACTTTGTGTTTGTGTTTATTAGGAGAATGCCTTGACTGAGTCTGATGTTTAGTACTTTCTGCTCAGGCAAAGCAGAGATAAGCAATTTCATTGATCGATGCTTTGATTCTATTTAAATGACAGTAATGCAACTTGGTGTAGAGATTCGTCACATCAACACCTTGACTAAGTTAGTGAAGTGTATTTTCTGCTTAGGCTAAGTAGAGACTTCAATCTGATTGGTTGAGACTTTAGAAATTAATATGTCTCCACCTAAGATTAAGCAGAGATAAATAATTTAAATGGTTGCGCTTGAGACCATGACTAAGGTCGATCATGAGAATTTTCTGCTAGGGTTAAGTAGGGATAAGCTTTACAAAAACAAAAATATACAATATGTGTCATCTATTTATTATGAGATTGAAGTAGGGGACATCAGACTCACTGCTGGCTTGTTTCATGATTAGTGAGGGAGTATTTTGTGACTCCCAGAAGATATCTGGACCATAATTTTCTGACTAATGCTGTAATTGTACTATAAGTAGGTGCACTGTAATTATTTAGAAAATGATTTAATCTCCTCCACCTTATTTAGAAAAATTAAGTGATATAATTGCTCTACCATAGTGATTGATATGGTTATTTCATTTATTCCTTTATATTTAAAAATGCTCAATTTATTATTTTGTTTTAAAATTGGGTTGTATTAATTGATATTTAATGTTATAACATATATAAGATGTGTATATTGAAGTAATTGATGTATCTATATATATATATGTAAAGATTTATTATATATGTATAAATCGACCTATTTTTCTAATCAACTCCTATTTCATTCCATTATGAATCATTAATTTCTATCATTTATAATCATTATTGTATTTAGAAATCCTTGGCCCTGCTAATTTAACTCTTGGTACCCTATTTGTGTTCTTTTAAATAGACCACAGCTTTAGGGGTGTGGAAGTGTGCCGGCATCACTATGTTAATAGTCCTTCACGTTTAAAGTGCGCTTTCGCTCCAGCTCCTTTCAACACATCTCGACTTTCCTTTGCTGAAGTCATTAAATGCTCCTGCAAATTAGCTAAATCGCTCTACTAAATAGTGAGATTAATAAACTACTTTCGGTTTTTGTTTATTTTTAAACTGCATATGTTGGAGCTATCAGTTTTCATGATGATAATTCTGTCCAACCATATTCACCAAATATTAAACAAGACTTAACCATAAATACAATTTGACTCTCCCTAATTCAAGAAAAAGTAGAAGTACTCTTGCCATATAAGTACAAAGAGTTTTTACGGTAGCTTTTTTCTCATTTTTGAAATTGACAACTTTTTATGGCTGGCACAATTTTATAAACGTGAAGGACTGTATCTATCCACTAGGTTAAGAGTTAATAAGCTGGGTCTATTAGTTGATAACTTAGATGTATTAACAGTATTCTAACAATTGCTTCCAGTAAATTATTGTACTTTTATTTATGTTTTATAATCTATATATTGGTGTACATGTATGCATGTTTATGATTATTTGCAATCGTCAAACATCTTCAAATTTTAAAAGAGTTATGTATTTTTGAAATGTGGTTGTGTTGTCACCCCTGGCCGTAGGAAAACAATTCTTTGTGGACACTAAAGCAAGACGAGAAAGCCTTTTGATTTTCAACGATTTCCAATAATTACATTCAGAGTTTTGGCCCTTGATCAGTTTAGAAATTTTTAAACTCCTAGATGGGCATCCCCTCAAGTATTAGTGATGGTCATATTTAACATAGTATTATTAATTAATAAGAGTTGTATAGGGTAAATTTTGTCTATACTACATATAGGCCTCCTAGTCTTATTACAAGCAGATATTATATTTGTAACCCGGTTTCCAACATTTTTAACCGGGAATGTCTTTCATTGATGAAAACCACAAATCTGGTTAGATAAACAAAAAGCACAAATCTGATTAGATTTACCACATAAATGAATAACTGGACTGTATTTATTATTAGAGAAATCCATAGCATAAAATCTTTAACATAAATTATTGGTGCATGATTAACTTATTTCTGCCCATATATATGAATGTAAAAATATGTAGATTAACAATCTGAAAAGCATTCCAATCCTTGGACCACGATTTAATTGTAGATTTCTATGTATTGATGAATTAATTTTATATAATTTCTTTGCATAATTATTAATATTTGGTAGTACCTGCCCAATTGTTACCTAAATACATGTGGCACAACTGTTAAGATTTTCAATTGAATTCGGTCCACCATAATTTTATATTTGTTAATTAATATTGTGTACTTTTGTTAATGACTTGTATTACCTTGTCTTTATTTTTTCTTTTTTCGTTTTGTGCAATACATTGTAATAAAATTTGGTTAATTTCATGAAAGTGTTCTCAGAGGTTTTTCCCACCAGATGACTATGCACACTTCCCGGTGGGTTAGGCATGAAAAATCCTAATAGTTCTTGCATATCCCATGCTGGGATCCGGCCCATTCGACCAATATTACAGATACCACTGCATTTGTCAGTTGTAATCTGATTAAAACACAGATCCTATTTTGTTTCTTTTTTATACACCCACATGGAAATCTGGACGTATATTGCTGTCGTCCACAATTTCTTGTAAATGCTCTAACGCCAAAAGTTATCATCCGATTGTTTTAAAATTGATATATACTATTCAAAAAAAGTAGGGGATATTTGATTTTTAAGTGTTATTAAAGTCACCTAATGAAACTGACGAAGAAACAAATGACAAAATGAAATGAAGTTCACATTCATCGATTTATTCCAAATGATCGTTAGACTAAGTAAGGCACAAACTGACCATTATAAGGGTAAAATGATACCCGGGGTCAAACAGCAAAGTTACCACAGCATCACAACCAAGTCAGTAACGGGTAAATCCTCCTCTGTTTGCCAAACAAGCATTGATCCGACGTGGCATACTCCTAATGAGACGTCTACGGTCATTTTGGTCCAGATTGTCCCATTCCTGTTGCAACGCAGCAGCAAGTTCTTGGACATTGGCAGGACGTTGTTGACGTTGACGTAACCTCTGTCCAAGCATGTCCCAGACATGCTCGATGGGGGAGAGGTCGGGACTCAGTGCTGGCCAAGGTAATGTGGTGATGTTCTGTTGTTGGAGGTAACCTGTAACGATCCTGGCCCTGTGACATCTTGCGTTGTCATCCTGGAAGATGAAACGGCGGCCATGACGTCGTGCGAACGGCACAACATGGACTGCCAAGATGTTGTCCCGGTAGTACTGGCCTGTAACACGCACCCTGCAACAACATGTAAAGCCGTTCTTCCAGCAACAGTAATGCCTCCCCACACCATAACAGAACCACCCCCAAATCGATCATGTCTGATGACGTTAACGTCTTGGAAGCGCTCGTTTCGACGACGCCACACCCTCCTACGTCTGTCCAAAAAATCAACAGTGAACCTTGACTCATCTGAAAACATCACATTGCTCCAGCGTCGATTATCCCAGTGTTGACGATCCCTACACCAACGACGTCTTGCCTGAATGTGATGATCTCTCAAACAAGGGATCACGCGAGGACGTCGGGCGCGAAGGTGACCCCTATGCAGTCGATTCCGAATCATTTGGCCACTCACTGTCACACCAGTGTCTGTTTGAAGACGAACGCTGATCTGATTTGCTGTGATGACACGATTTCTCAAGGCCAAGGTACGGATAAATCGATCCTGGGCTTGAGTTGTCGCCCTGAGCGTGGTCTGTCCTGTACAGATTGTGTATCACGGTATCTGGACCATAGCCTGCTTATGACAGACTGAGAAACATTCATCGTCCGTGCCACAACCGCCTGTGTTGTGCCGATCTGTAGCATGCCAAGGGCACGTAACCTTTCATTTTGGGTAAGCCGACGCATATCAAAATTTGTTTTCTGGTCACTAAAACAATTAAACTGATGTTTCCACCATGGAATTCAATGCCACAATGACTAACATTCAAAGTCAGAGTCGTGCAAATCTTGGGTTGGACCCCCATGATGATCCCAAGCATCACCTGCATTCCATGCGGTAGCTATTGGTGCGTTTGGGCGTCACATGTAACTGGAAATGTTTCTTCTGTTAAGTTCTATAGTGACTTTTTTCGTAGTCATTTGCATATTTTAGTATTATGCCCCCAAAATCAAATATCCCCTACTTTTTTTGAATAGTATATGTTGAATTTCAGCAATTCCCCTTAATTACTTATAGAGTTAGACCCTTGTTTCAATTTGTTGCACCTTGTAAACGCTCTAACATCCAAAGATATTTGCCGATCTGTATGAAATTTATATGCGTCATTTAAATTAGTGAAAAGTAGAATTCTATTGAACGTCAGCAATTTCTGTTAATAACTTCTAATAACCCTTGTGAATGCCGATCTGTATGACATTTGTATGCATCATTTAAGTTAGTAAAAAAGAAATATCCTATTGAATTTCAGAAATTTCCGTTAATTTCATCTAGAGTTCTGGCCTTGTTTCACTTTGTTGAATGCTCCAACGCCTAAAGTTATCATCCCATCTTCGTGAAATTTATACACATTTAAATTAGTGAAACGAAGAATCCTATTGGATTTCATCAATTTCTGTTGATTACTTCTAGAGTTATGGCCCTTGCTTCACTTTCTTGCACCTTGCGAATGCTCTATCATCAAAAGTTATTTACCGATCTGTATGAAATTTATATGCAGCATTTAAATTAGTAAAAGGAAGAATCCTATTGAATTTCAGCAAGTTGAGAACGGCAAGAGGAACTTGTCGAAACTAGTGTGAAATAAACCCAGTGATTGTTTTCCATATAAATTTGTGTTTTATATCATGCTCAATTACTAAATGCCGTATAAGGATTTAATTATCTTTCTGTCACTGGAACTTGTATCAACCACACCTACAGATCTGAACCCCATTTGCACAGTTAAGTTGTCAGTGTTTTCCGCCGTATAGTAGTTTGCCCTTATTAGTGGCACAGGACAGGGCTTTGCAAGGAAAACCTGTACGCATTTGACAGCATGTAAAATGATCTCGGGATTACCGTCCTACATCAACTGGGATTATGAAGAGAGACATACGTCATAGAGAGAGAAATGGGGTTTAACGTCCACTTGACACAAACTATGTCATTTCGGGACTAACATATGGTTTAATTTTATTTCAATAATTTGTTTGCGCGTAGGGGTCTTTAGCAGTGGGAGGAAACTGGAGAACCCAAAGAAAACCCACGAGGTTGGACAGGCGACCCTACTCCTTGTCACATACAACCGGTTAATTGAAACCCCACCAGTTGACTCATTACAGAATTGTATGATACAGCGCGCACATGCTAACCCATTCAGCCATCCAACACCCCCCCCCCCCCAATACGTCATAGAATGTGCTATGAGGAAAGATTTGCCCCGACAACGGCGCTACAGCCTACTCTTATATTGAATTCCAACTGTCAATGTTTCTTTCACGTGTGCAGGACCTCAGTTCTCCATCTCATCCAAATGACTATATGTTGTCCCTTGCCAGGCTCATTATCTATTTTGTAACTATTTAAGGGAGAACTGTGAGCTCTTTATCTAAATCTTACATAATGCATTTTGAAGCAAACGTTACTTAAGTTCCAGGATCATTTCAATTCAAAGGAAAAGACAACTGCATCTTTCCAAAAGGCTTTTATTTAGAAGTCAAATGTAATCAGACATCTATTTTTTTCCTTTAGCAGGTGCTGCTTTTTTGGCGGGTGCCTTCTTGGCTGCCTTCTTTACTGGCTTCTTGGCCTTTGGAGCTTTTGGCTTTTTCAAACCCTTCTTTGCCAAAAATGCCTTTCTTTTAGCAGCATTCTTCTGAATCTTCTTGGATTTAGGGGCCTCTTCCACTGGTGGTAACTGTAACAAAATGAAATTCTATTCAACAACAGATCTATTATATCCATTAACTGATCTTATAAATATAAAATTCTATCTTTAGTTAATCAATTCAATACTATTTAAGATCAAGATATACTTACACCACGTTTCTTATTCAAGATATTGGTTCTTTCACGTTCACGTTTTTCTTCTATTTTCATCTGGACTTTAGCATAAGGATTAAGACGAATCATAACAGAACGATTTTTCAAAGGATTCTTTTTCAAAACTCGTCTTCTACGATTATGACTGAAATGAAGCAATAGAATAAAAGTTCTAGATCTGATATTAAACTGGAGTCTAAATATTTGAAAATATATAATAAACAAAATTGAAATATTTAAAAGACATTCCTTTCAGAATATATCTAAATGGTCAGAATTTTGATCCTTCAGGGCAGAATTGTTTAATAATATGGTTTAAATAGCTATATCATTGTATTGGTCATATAAATATTCAAATGTGAATAAATTTTCAAGGCTATGCAGACATGTCTTCTTCAATATCAATTAAAACTGATGGAATTCAATCTATTTTTGTCTATGAAATATTTATTAATACTAATTAAATGAAATAAACAGTATTAAAATATACTGATTTGAAACATTTATGTTTCTAGAAACATAATCCAGAAATTGATAATTTGAATAATATCTGAGAAGTAAAACCATTATCATGTTTGACCACCAAGTAACTGGTTTTGACAAATTCGAATAACATTTAGAACTTGTTCAGTGTAAGACTTTGTTTATGCTCATTTCATGAAAGGAATTAGATTTGCAGAGATGGATGACCTAACTACCCTCAAAAGGGATATATCTTTAAAGTTAAAATAAAACTTACATTGCTGGTCGTACAACTGATGTTATTTCATCACTCCTCAATAATCGCATAAGATCAGTATTTGTCATTTTAGTTGATGGTAAACTGAAATGCATTAAAACAGAAAACATAAATTGTTTGTTCTATTTCGAAATATATTTTGATCTGCATTAATAACTACCGCACATAGAATTATATTTTGTTGTAAATGCCAAGATTTGCATTAATAATTATATCATTTTAATGCAAGCAAAGAAACCTACTTAAAATGTTTTTTCTCGGTTGATGATTTTTTCCATGTTCCATATATATTATCTAAAGCTCTGAATGCTCCTTCTGTCCAAATAGTGAAACGACCAACATGTCCACCAGGAGCAACTTTTAAAAGATTTAGTCTAGAAACATCAAGTAATGTGACACCTGCAATAGATAATTTATATTGTTAAACCATACACTTTTTGATAAAGATAGCATCAACAAGCATAAATTTAATGACCTACAAAATTAGAATTTCTTTTGCTATGGCACCAACAATCAGAAAATGCTGGGCGCAACAACATGAAAAGACCATAACTGAAATTTCTTCAATAAGGCCAATATTTTCAAAACTGAGCCTTTGTCAAAATGTGTATGAAATACCAAATTATAAAGGTAAACAACTATAAGGGTTTTGCCATAGATCGTTAATTCCGCGAACTGTATCCCATTAAAATCAAACAATGAAACTTTGGCAACGTCCAAATTTAACAAAGATCAAAAGCAATTTTGATCTGTGGCATAATTCAACCAATTTACTAACCTGGAACATTTCTAAATGCGCGACAGATACCATTATTTTTATTAAAAACTACAAGTGGACCTTTTCTCATAAGTTGACGTCTGTTCCTCAATTTACCTTTACCTGGTCGCATACGTTTGGATGCATAAACCTTTAAGATAAAATTAGACAATCATTAACTAACAATTTATAAGAGAGAGAGAGAGAAATGGGGTTTAACGTCCACTCGACACAAACTAGGTCATTTCGGGACTAACATGGTTCAATTTTATTTCCATAATTCGCTTGCGCGTAGGGGTATTTAGCGGTGGGAGGAAACCGGAGGACCCGGAGAAAACCCACAAGGTTGGAAAGGCGACCCTACTCCTTGTCACGTACAACCGGGGATTCGAAACCACGCCAGTTGACTCAATGACAGACTTAATGATACAGTGCGCACATGTTTACCACTAAGCCATCCAACCCCCCTACAATTTATAAGCTTTTTTAAAATACATACAACACAATTTATCAAACTACTTCAGTAAAACTTATAACAAAAAGTTATTGCAAGTTTAATTTTTTAGATAATATTTTTATTTCCAAGACAAAAACTTGTCTGTTTGAATGCAAACTAAAAGTAAGCAGTAGTATCGCTGTCAATGCGAAATTTCCCTGTAGGTCAAAGCATTGTGTATGCCCATTTTCATTAGCCTGGATGATGCATAAACCCCACTTTATTTCATGTAATACAAATGTCTTCACGTATTATATTGTGTCCTGTCCACAGGTTTCTCTTGTGTAACTGTTAATGTGTGTTGCAGTCCTCCTGCAATTACTATTTATTAAGACATTAGAATTACACTAGAGAAATCAATGTACATTAATATACCTTTTGAATGTCAACCCAGGCCTTGAGTTTTTTCATCAGTTGAACTGCTTCTTTTGTTCTCTTGAATTCTTCAATTTTGTCAGAAATAACAAGTGGTACTTCAGAAATCTCTTCAATTCTGTGACCTGAAATGTTTTATCAGAAGAAATAAGAGATTATCCCTATTACTTCTATATGTAGATCTGTTAACACTGGCTTTTTTTTATGATTAATTCCTTTTTAGAAATTTCAAAATGGGTTATGTTTAAATGACGTGAAAAGTATTCTTTGGACAAAATTAAGTAAACTGTACCTTTAGACATAACAAGAGCTGGAATTCCAGTAGCAGCAACAGCAGAACAGATGGCATATCTTTTCTGTGTCACATTGATTTTACGGTGCCATCTTCTCCATGTCTTGGTAGGAGCAAACATTCTACCACCTCGGCACATGTTTCCAAATGCTCCCTGACCTGAACGGTGAGTACCACCTCCACGGACACGAGGAATACGAGCGACGGCTCTACCAGTACCCCAAGATTCAGCAGATGTTTGATGACCTGCAAAATACGTAAACACAGCAAATGTTAATGAAACATTAAAAATAAAACAATTAGCTCAAGTATGAAATATTCAGAACTTTATTATACTGACAATTAAAATTGATCTTTTACCTGCTTTCTGGGAGACGGCATATGGTTGCCTTGTGTTCTTCAGCATTTCAAAATGCACAAAGTTGACAACATCTGGCCTTATAGGAGCTCGGAACACAGCTGGGAGAGCAATATTGGTACCAGTTCTCTCTCCCTTTTCATTGTAAACAGACACTAAAGGTCTTGCCGCCGACTGAAATACAGAAATATTCATTGTTAAGTAAACTTTCTGTCAATTACAAGGGGAAGAATTTTCACGCTGCTAACTTCCATGCTGCTGCTAATTTGAGAGGTCAGTGCAGACATTGTTTGTTACAGACTAAGTCCCAGACATCCTGCCTTAGATGGACCAATCAGAGAGAAGTTTTAGCATCCACTCAACATCCTAGGCAGAGGTCACAGTGGATCAATTTCGAGTTCCATAAAAATATGAAGACATTCCAAAATTTTGCGTTTTTGCCCTCTACATATGCTGGACTTGCAGCCCCTCAAAATACTCAATATAAGTAAGTTTAAGTATTGAATGTCTGGATAAAAATACCTATTGACTGATTGAGACTACAGTAGCAGTGTGTAAATGCCGCATAAAGCAATTAGATTGATGATGTGTAGCATACATGTACCTACATGTACAACAAAGATATAAATTATAATAATAATAGAATAACTTTATCGGTAATCTACTTAGGCCACCTAAAAAAAAATAGTTGGTGATCGTCCTTTTTTTCAAAAAATGTGGGAGGGAGGGAGGTTTTTATTTCTTTCTTTTTTTAATGAATATACAGAATAAGCAATATACTTCAGGAATATTAACCTTTTATTTCATGTCAACACATAACTCATCTGCATATAAAGCCGCTGATCGTCATTTGAATTGTTCAGATTAATTATTTAAACTTTAGATATTCCGGCTTGGGTTTAATATCAGATAATATAAAGAGATTTATAACTGAATAGTGTTGTCACGATTACAAAATTCTTGAATCGGTTAATCGGCCAGCCAAATATCGTATCGGTGTCGATTAATCGGATGTCGTATAAATCTATAATGGCATTATGTCTGTACTGCGCTCCGTGGTTTTTTTCTTGTGATTTTTTTTTAATAAGTAAATTATAAAATGGCGCATGAACACTGAATAGCTGATTGTATATCAATGTAGTACATTTCGTTGAGTTTGTCCTAAATAGATGTTGGAATAAATTGTTTAAATTGGCAATAAACAACATTTACTAAGTCATTAGTTTTGATATTTAATTACGCGATTGAGATGAGTAAGACAGTCCTGTGTTCTGACTTACCCCCACAGCTTTAACTACTAATTAAATATCCAATACTGGCAATAGATTACAATTCACTAGTACAACAATTCCCGTACATAATATTTTAACATATATAGCGATAATCATATTGACGAAAAACAACAAGAGAAGCCGCGGAAGACAGCAAAAATAGAAAAGAACACGTGTCATTTAAAAAGACGGCAACATATGCCGAGGGGGGCGAATAGAAGATCCTCGTACACAGGATAGAGGAGTCTCGTACACAGCAACGGCACATTCTGATTGTGAATTAAATAATAAATTACAGCTGGATTTAAAATTAATTTATACTGGAGCAGTGTTTTCTTCTTTATAAAACGGTATTTTATTAAAATTACATTGGCAGTTTATCACTCATAAAAAGGCATAGCCAACTTCCCTGTCTCGAGCGGCATGCATTCAGTCCATGTATTATAATGCCAATGATTATCATGTCCGTTGTTGACAGCTATTTCGTGCCAAAATCAACCATTTTACACATTTCGTAGTAAGATATGCCTAATATGGTAGGCGAAGAATTCCATGCGACATTGAGATCGTGCCACTGTAAATGGGAATTTCTGTATAGTCTCAAACGACGTACTTACGTAGGGCCCTACTTTCTATACGGTTTTAATAGGCAGCAATTTAGCAGTGTGTTTAGCAGACAGTAAAAGTCAAACATTATATGTAATTGTATAAATATAAATTGGATGAAACGACAAACGATTTTTCAAAATGTGAATTGGTTTGAGCTAGAAACCGAATCGACTACGACTAAACCAATTAATCGTGACAACCCTATAACTGAACACTTAGGCCTATAGGTGGTGCTGACTGGTTTAATGTTGCAGGATATCAAATGTTGCAAAATTTTCAATTCATATCATGTCTTTGGACTGATATTCTTTGTAGACATTCAACTTTCATAATATTGTATTTTGTGAAAAGTAAGACCAGACGAACCCGTAAAGTGTGTGAAAAAAAAAACTGAAAAAACAAGCCAACAGTGAGGCTGATGTCCCCCGCCAAAATACCAAAATAAATAGATGACACATTAATTTATCGCACATTTATTTTTTTTAAAGTATCAAGCAATCAAACTGATTATCAACTATACACTTAAGTTTCATCACTCTCTATCAAAGTTATCTTGTCCTAAAGCATCAACCAACAAGGCATTGACCTAAGGCTGACCTTAAAAATATCTTTGTTTCGCCTAACGCGACCGACTAACTAAAACCACCCCCGACTTAAATTATTTTATTGCACTTTTCCACGATCTTTTTATTTTATTTTGTGTGTCAACCTGAAATATATCACGAGAGTTATTTCCCTTTACTATGGCTATGGTTTGATTCATTATTGAAACTGGTTGATCAAGACGAAAGCGTCATAGGTGTCGCTTCTCAACAAAATGGTTGCAGACGAATACACGTCCATTCCCACGAAATGATTCTGCTTCTATGTCTGTGGTGCGTAGTTTTAAACATGACGACGATATTTTCAATATCCGTTTTCGAGAAAAATGAAGGCACAACCCGCAGTATCGTTAAAAACGTGTTGAAGGAGTTTCACACTTCAAGTTCGTGGCAAATCGTTTGCGAGTCGGGCATCACGAAAAATTCCCGATGTCATTCACTCATTTATTTTTTTGCCAATTGAATAAAGAAGACGAATGTTTCCACCCGGAAAATTATTAAGTTCGTTACTTTTTACGTCAGACCCCAAATTCATTAAACAAAATTAATGAATCTGTAGTATACAGCTAATAAGTTTTCTGTATTGATTTTACTAACTTTAAAAAAAAAATCTGAAAAAAAACCGACCTACCGACCCTTCTCCTCGATTGTGGGTCGGGTTTGGTGAAACAAAGATATTTTTAAGGTCAGCCTAATCAACACATACACCAAGTTTGAACATTCTAGCTCAATTAGGAAGAGAGTTATCGTGCCCCAAAGTATCAACCAATCAAATTGCTTATCTCTGCTTACCCTAAGCGGAAAATGCTCATCTAATCAAATTGCTTATCTCTGCTTACCCTAAGCGGAAAATGCTCATCTTCGAACTCCATCAAGGCATTGACCTAATCAACACATACACCAAGTTTGAACATTCTAGCTCAATTAGGAAGAGAGTTATCGTGCCCCAAAGTATCAACCAATCAAATTGCTTATCTCTGCTTACCCTAAGCGGAAAATGCTCATCTTCGAACTCCATCAAGGCATTGACCTAATAAACACATACACCAAGTTTGAACATTCTAGCTCAATTAAAAGTTATCGTGTCCCAAAGCATCAACCAATCAAATTGCTTATCTCTGCTTACCCTAAGCGGAAAATGCTCATCTTCGAACTCCATCAAGGCATTGACCTAATCAACACATACACCAAGTTTGAACATTCTAGCCCAATTAGGAAGAGAGTTATCGTGTCCCAAAGCATCAACCAATCAAATTGCTTATCTCTGCTTACCCTAAGCGGAAAATGCTCATCTTCGAACTCCATCAAGGCATTGACCTAATAAACACATACACCAAGTTTGAACATTCTAGCTCAATTAGGGGGATCACGTGGCTAAGTGGGTAAGGCGCTAGCTCGCTAGCCTGGAGGTCGGGTGTTCGATCCCTGCATTGGCCGAGAAAGTTCATCCAGATTTTCCGGCGTGATTCTCCCTTGTCAGTGATGCAGGACGGAGGGGCTGACAAGGAAAGCTGTCTAGTCGTTCGGATGGGACGAAAAACCGAGGTCCCGTGTACACATTGGCGTGCACGTAAAAGATCCCTTGGCAGTTGGAATTCGATATAAGAGTAGGCCGTAGTGCCGCTGTCCGGGCAAAATTCCCCTCATAGCACACTGTATGGCGTATGCCCGTCTTCATTAGCCCAGGTTAGGAGCAGAACAGTAGGACGTTAAACCCCATTTCATTTCATTTCATTTCATAGCTCAATTAGGAAGAGAGTTATTGTGTCCCAAAAAGTGTGACGGACAGACAGACGGACAGACGAACCCATTTTAATAGTCCCCTGCTTTCTTCGAAAGGCGGGGGACAAAAAACATTTTGCATAATGACTTACGATCACTAGATCTAATGATCAGTCGATTTAGTCATTCATACCACCAATGGCCATTCCTAAAAATCTGTTACATTTATTCGAGAGACTGTTCCATGTCATTCAGAATCGGCGAGACGTATTCCCATCTTAACATATAGTTCCAGGTTGTATTGTATTCAAATTATTTTATTTGGTGCTGTACGCGTGCAAACGAAAATGTCGGCCATTTCATTCAGTCCTACGCATTTGAACACGTGTCAATAATTATATCCACTTCATTAATTCTTGCGCTTAGGAATTTCTTAGTCTGGCTACATTTTGTAACTTTAACCATTGGTTTTAACCATCGTAAGAAGGTAAATTTTGAAAATAAAAAAAAATTCTGGTCGGGTAGAATTTTCTGGGCGGGCGGGGACGATCACCAACTAATTCATTTTAATATCGCCTTATCTAAACATGATTATTCTCATATTGGGGAAATTTTCTCTGCATGTGAATTATGCAGCATCCCCAACAATATTTGTGTTTATTTGGAAGAAATTGCACGAAAAACACATATTACTATTAGTATTAACGCGACTGTGACCTGGTCCTAGGTCATTTTGGGACTAACAACACATAATTTGGTTGCACGTCAGTGAAACCGGAGAAAATCCCAGAGGTCGTTCATGCGACCACAGACCTTGTCCCTTACAAGCTTGGGCCTGGAACCATCACACCTGACTCAATGACAGGCCCTGTGATCTAAAGCCATGGCGCGGACACACATTCTCTTAATCCGCCCTGCCAACCACGACCCACGTGCCAAGGAGTTTGCTGAACTGTTACAGAGAAGCAATCAGTGTCGATAAATAAGCAATTACCTACACCGAAACGGGCTATATTCATAAATATTTATTTATTAAAGAATACGAGTTATTATTAACCTCACCATTATTAATTTTGCGTGTTGCTTTATTCAACACGTTGTGTTTCAATGGCCAATAATATGTAAAAGGACGTGTTTGAGGATGGTGGCGGATGAATTTAAAATATAACACAATCCTGATTATATTTAATTTAAAAATAATAGTTTGAATTTTCCATTAAATATAAGTTGAAATCAATGACCTTAATACTTTTATTTGTATCGAACATATCATTTTATCAGTTTTGAAGATTCAATATATTGAATCTACTTTTGAAGCGAATGTATAATTTTAAGGCGTAAACCGTTTGGTCGGTTCACATAATATTTACTACCCATACAATATTATCCGGTGCCGCATCATTCCCATTTTGCCTCCATTCCATTTTATATTTTTAGCTCTAGTGAAAGCAAACCAGATATTTATCTATTTGGTTCTCTGTTTTCATACGGTACCTATTGTCTAACAGCCAAGAATCATTTTATGAAGATTTATTTATTTTTTTATTTTATTTTTGTCATTGATATCGTTCTAGTGGAGTAGATATAGACCTATGCTTATTCATTACTACGTCGTCTATAAGTTCTTTTGAGTCCCGTATTGAATATAGATATGCATTCCCGTCGACGCGGATACAGTAGGGATCAGGGGTGACGGTTCTTTCACTAATGGGGACGAATCTTGGCATTAACATTGTTTACGATATTATGTTTAAATAGATTAGTTTGTCAATTCTCTTTAAACTTGCTATATCCCTATTCTTCAATTATATTTATCCTTTTTTGGTTCTCGTAGGCCTAATACTACACTTGCCTAACTTTTCTGTAGTGGTGGAACCATGGACCTTATAATACATTTATAAGGTCCATGGTGGAACAAAGGTGTTGAGATTTGTGGTTTTGATTTTTCTAGTTTGGGCCTTTCTTTGGGGGTTGGAAAATTAAAATGTAACTATTATTTTGGGAAATTAATTTTGTCCTTTATTCACATTTACATATATTGTGCAAACATATGAAGCGGAGATAAGAAACTCTCTTAATGTTACATGTAACAAATTGTAGGCTACCCTTCTATGCCGTATTTTTTTTGGGGTTTTTTTTTTTGGGGGGGGGGGGGGTATTCTCCGAATAATCAGAAGCAAAGTTCAAAAATAGTGTTTTCTTCACTGCCTGTCATTGTTACATAATTACAAAAATATAAAGTCGCATTTTATGTTTTTAAATTGTAAAAAAGAACAAATTAATACGGTGCGGTGTTTAATGATGAACTTTGCCATTATTAAGTATAATTTACAATGTGGATGCATGTATCTTACCATAGTAGAACAATTTCATTTTTACCAGCCACCTTAAGTGACTGACCCTATCAATTAAGATAAGGCTGTTGTATCTAAGGTATGTAACTCCCCAGAAATCTTATTGTAATTGAATGTACCCCCCCCCCCCCCTCCTGATCCACCTGTCCCCTGGGTTATTTTTATGAGGTATCCATTGTTCTCGTCACCGTTTCGTAGAAGATGGCAGATAACTCTAATATTTAGCGCCATAAACAAACTACGGTAACTTGTCATGTTTTACAAAAGTGAATAATTTGTTTAACGTCCCACAGAAAACAAAATGTACCATGAAATTTTATTAGCACTGTCTGGCAACACCGGTGGTATATTTAGAGACAAAGGAGACGGCATCAAGGTTACCTTTATCCTTTATTAGTAAATATTTATTAGCGTGGAAACTGAAACTTCGTCGACTTGTTTATTTTACTTTACAATAACAATTTCGACATACCGGTAACAGAAATGAAATGAAATGGCGTTTAAAGTTCTTTTCTGAATCAAATGCAGATGGGTAGGCTCCGTGCAGTGCCAGGATAGCGACATTTCCGCATACCAGTATATATACTGTCTGTCATTGAGTCAACTGGCGTGGTTTCGATTCCCCGGTTGAACGTGACAAGGAGTAGGGTTGCCTGCCCAACATTGTGAGTTTTCTCCGCGCATGTGAATTATTGAAATAAAATTGAACCATATGACGATATGTTAGTCCTGAAATGACCTAGTATGTGTCAGAGTGGATGATAAACTCCATTTGGCATTTTTCTCTCTCTTTGGGTGCAAGTCAAGTTGTCCACAAGCAAAGCCGTCCACAGTTAGTTAAGTTGTCCACGCCCGTTGGTGGAGTCGTCCACAAGGCATTGGTGATGTCGTCCACAAGTAATACTAAGACTCAAACACAATTTAATTGTATGGAAGAAATAGCTAGTACTCGTTGACTGTTTTGTTATTTGATTTTAGATCGAATCACCAATGTTTTAGTAATAAACTCAATCGGATTGTTTGTTAATTGTATGGAAGGAATAACTTTTTCTCATGCCAACGAGTAGCCTACACGGCACTTCAGTTTTTCGTCTCATCTGAAAGGCCCCTTGTCCTGCACAACTGACAAGGGGAAAACACACTGAGAAATCAAGTGGAAGTTTCTCTGCCAACATTTGGATCAATCCTATGACCTCCTCATTAGTGAGAAACAGTACCATATAATATATAATACTCATAGTTTCTCTTGTTACCCTAGGACATGTTCATCTTCTTGTCCTATTTAATGACCAAATTTTGTAGATACTTATTTGTGCACTTAAATCAGCCATTTTCGTATTTTAATCTGACTTATCTACAGATAATAGACACTATTTTCATCATTGTTATATTTATCTTGCAGGTTATAGCTGATCTTCCATTCATTAATCCTTCAGAAATCAGCATCTTGAATGAATTGGGTAAACTAGGAACATATTACAAACACTTTCAACAATTTATTGCAAAATATAGCAATGCATTATCAGTACATCACAGAAGTAAGTATAATTTATTTTGTTAAAGATGCGTTATGTAAGAGCTAAATCTGCCTAATGCAGATCTTTCATTTGGCCTCAAATGTTATATAAATTATTAATTAGACATTTATTCACATGCCAAGCCCATAATCAACTCTATAGACCAATGAATCAGTGGCAATGTTAGCCGCTGGTGGATGGAGGGGCACAGTCGAATCTTGAGAGCACCAGTGGTGCGAGCCCCAACAGGGAGGTATGGGGCGTCTGTTAATAATTTAATTAAAAAATGGATAATCAAGATGTTGTTTATTATCACAGTAGCAATGGCAATCAAGACTACACTGTTCTTCAAATGGTCATAACTCCGCTGAAAATGAAGCAATTATAGTGAGAACTGTCATTTCTTTAATCTTACTTGCATCATTAAGGAATGCTAGCTTAATACTGATTTTCAAGGGCTAATTTTTTTTATCATGATGGCCTGCTACCAGCTAGACCCACTTGCCTGGAAAAGAACTGGCTAAGGTACTTACATATCTGCCTTGTATTTTTTAGCACTGAAATCGGAGGAGGATCTGCATGGATTATATTTGAAAGCAGCATGTCATGGTATTGATATTGTGTTACAAGATTATCGTCAGTCTCTGTTGAGTTTAGAAAAAGATTTTATACAAGACCCATATCTGCCTGTTTCACATCTTTTATGTACTTTAAAAGAGGTATGTACCACCTTGACAACACAAATTATATTTAAATCAAGCAAACTATTCCATACACTGCACAGCAAAAGAAAGATGGCACAGACAGTACAAATTAAGAAAGAAAACAAAAAAAAGCAAAGTGCACACACTAGGTCCAAATGTCAAAGTGAATGAGGCAAGTGGTATCAGTTGTTTCAGAAAGTGTAATGGAATATATACTACCTCCGATCAAGCATCAAGAAATTATTTCATGCACAATATAAAACAATATATTATAAGTACTTTACTTTCAGTTTTGTCATATTTTCAGTATGAGTTGTTGTTTCCAGAATTATCTGCAGTTATTGAACAAATCAAATCACACAAGGTAATTATTTATAGATTTTATTACTATCTGTATTTGTTATAATTTCTTCAATAACCAACATAATGCCTGCACCCCCCAAAAAAAACATGCTGAATAAATAGATAATGCTAATTATGGTATGTTTATCATTTTATAAAGCATCAATCAATCAATTTGCTTATCACTCTGCTTAAAGATAAAGTATTCAAGAGCTAAATCTACCTATTGTAGGTCTTTCTTTAGGCCTTAAATGTTATATAAATTATTGATTAGATATTTATTAACGTGACAAGACTATAATCAACTCTCCAGGCCATCGGATGACTCAAATTTTAAGTAGATTAGAACAGGTTGGCCATTTAATGATTCAGTTTAAAAATGGAGAAGCGAGGCTAAGTCTTGAATATACCAGTACCATGGTACAGTGATAACTTGACTCAGAATAAAGTATAAAGTAATTTGAATGAAATTTTCAATATACCGTATTTTTCGGTGTATAAGGCGCACTTTTTTTACCAGGTATTTTATTTTCTAGAGGGGGTGCGCCTTATACATAGTATTAAGCAAATCTTGGCTTTTCTGTGTGTCAACATCGAGGTCTGAAGTTGATCATATCGACAACAGCAATAAAGATGGCGGCCATTTCCCATACCGATATCCCGTATACCGTTAGTCATAGACGACAGTGGCAACAATATGGGTCAATAGCGGTTTAGTGTTATTAAAATATCTGCAAAGATATCGTAAATAATTAGATGACATATTTTTCTGCTATTCCGACATTCCGATGTCGTCTTTTCTCGTGCAATAAATATGGCGGCCATTTAAGATACGGTATCGGCTTTTCCGTATACCGTTAGTCATATTTCTATTATTCCGGCTTTTCCGTATACCGTTAGTCATAAACGACAGTGCTAACAATATCTGCAAAATTCTCGTTAATATTTCTATTATTCCTGCGTATTTGATGACATATAATTCTGCTAATCCGTTTACCGGTACAGTTAGCCACTGTCGGCAATCCAAACAGTGTGTCGTCAACGGTGATATCAGTCAAGTTGACGAAAAGGCGGGGCTTTCGACAGACAAAGAGTTTTCATTGGCTATTAGAAGGGTAATTTCCATTGAGCACACGCTCATTATACCATAGGCTATGGGTATTGTCTGTTACAATGACAGCGTTAATGGGCGGGATTACAGTTAAACTGGCAGAATATATCGAAGAACAGAACAAATTTAAGCCATCGACTAAAATATATTTTAACACAAGTATAATAAAAACATATAATAAAAACAAACAGGTTCACCAGTATAGCACAGCATAGTTATAGGCACAGTATAGATATAATAAAATATGGATATAAGAAAAACAAAACGTCTCACGTTTGACTCCCCCAAACTAAATTCACGACCCGCGGCCCTATTACCGTGTGCTTCAGCGTAACTAATTACCCTCAACTTCTCCTTAGCGGTATAAGCGGTTCGTCTCGTAGCCATTCTGAATAATTAATTTTTAAGAATGATGGAATGTTCACTGGTGTTTTATATACATCGGGGTGTTTTCTTTGAGCAAGACTGTCTTTTAGTAACCGTTTTAAGTTACCGACGGTTTTCATTCAACATGGATTCAGTGATTGGCCCATTGTTATAATTTACCGGTATAGTTAATTATCTACCAGTGAGTTGTTATCGTTTTCTTTATGAAGTCGTTTGTAGTTGACAAAATCATTGTTTCTTTGATTGGTATTAAAAATGCTATTGTATTATTTTACCGGTATAGTTAATTATCTACCAGTGAGTTGTTACCGTTTTCTTTATGAAGTTGTTTGTAGTTGACAAAATCATTGTTTTTTTGATTGGTATTAAAAATGCTATTGTATTATTTTACTGATAGATCTAAATGGCTACAATCTGGGTATTGTCATGACGCGTGGAGTGGGCGGGGCAACAGCTGACGCTATCGTTTGATTGTCAGTTGTTTGCATAACTTGGAGTAAACTGGAATTGTTGTTTCTCTTTTACCGGTAGTCAGGATTTAAGTTGTGAGTAACTGATCATGATATATTATTTCTACAGGTATTATTTAATTTGTTTATCATCAAAACCGATTCATTTATCACAGACAATTACTCACGAATTTAACACGATGTAATAGACGGCCATGTTTGTTGTGGGCGGGCTTTGAATGACAATTTCACTACCGTACGAGCAACAGAATTACAGCTGAAAGTTATGCAATAATGCAATTGCGTGTTATAATTAATATAAACAAATGTAACAAAAGCAATTTATTTCATAAAGAAATATAATTATATAAAGCTTGATACGGCTAAATATCGGTAATTATTATAACTGTAAACAATAGAGTTTGACCTAGTTACTGGAGATCGCAGGTGGATTTGAGTCACATATGCTATGGCACGAGTTTCACACGCGCTGGGAAAGGGTGCGCCTAAACCACGCATATTTTTTTTTTCCTGAAACACCTCTGCCAAAGTCGCCCTGCGCCTTATCTACGCATGCGCCTTATACACCGAAAAATACGGTATTCATTTTGCACTATCTTTTTTTTGAACTATAATATACTATTCAAAAAAAGTAGGGGATATTTGATTTTTAAGTGTTATTAAAGTCACCTAATGAAACTGACGAAGAAACAAATGACAAAATGAAATGAAGTTCACATTCATCGATTTATTCCAAATGATCGTTAGACTAAGTAAGGCACAGACTGACCATTATAAGGGTAAAATGATACCCGGGGTCAAACAGCAAAGTTACCACAGCATCACAACCAAGTCAGTAACGGGTAAATCCTCCTCTGTTTGCCAAACAAGCATTGATCCGACGTGGCATACTCCTAATGAGACGTCTAAGGTCATTTTGGTCCAGATTGTCCCATTCCTGTTGCAACGCAGCAGCAAGTTCTTGGACATTGGCAGGACGTTGTTGACGTTGACGTTACCTCTGTCCAAGCATGTCCCAGACATGCTCGATGGGGGACTCAGTGCTGGCCAAGGTAATGTGGTGATGTTCTGTTGTTGGAGGTAACCTGTAACGATCCTGGCCCTGTGACATCTTGCGTTGTCATCCTGGAAGATGAAACGGCGGCCATGACGTCGTGCGAACGGCACAACATGGACTGCCAAGATGTTGTCCCGGTAGTACTGGCCTGTAACACGCCCTGCAACAACATGTAAAGCCGTTCTTCCAGCAACAGTGATGCCTCCCCACACCATAACAGAACCACCCCCAAATCGATCATGTCTGATGACGTTAACGTCTTGGAAGCGCTCGTTTCGACGACGCCACACCCTCCTACGTCTGTCCAAAAAATCAACAGTGAACCTTGACTCATCTGAAAACATCACATTGCTCCAGCGTCGATTATCCCAGTGTTGACGATCCCTACACCAACGACGTCTTGCCTGAATGTGATGATCTCTCAAACAAGGGATCACGCGAGGACGTCGGGCGCGAAGGTGACCCCTATGCAGTCGATTCCGAATCGTCTGGCCACTCACTCTCACACCAGTGTCTGTTTGAAGACGAGCGCTGATCTGATTTGCTGTGATGACACGATTTCTCAAGGCCAAGGTACGGATAAATAAATCCTGGGCTTGAGTTGTCGCCCTTGGTCGACCTGAGCGTGGTCTGTCCTGTACAGATTGTGTATCACGGTATCTGGACCATAGCCTGCTTATGACAGACTGAGAAACATTCATCGTCCGCGCCACAACCGCCTGTGTTCTGCCGATCTGTAGCATGCCAAGGGCACGTAACCTTTCATTTTGGGTAAGCCGACGCATATCAAAATTTGTTTTCTGGTCACTAAAACAATTAAACTGATGTTTCCACCCTGGAATTCAATGCCACAATGACTGTAACATTCAAAGTCAGAGTCGTGCAAATCTTGGGTTGGACCCCCATGATGATCCCAAGCATCACCTGCATTCCATGCGGTAGCTATTGGTGCGTTTGGGCGTTACATGTAACTGGAAATGTTTCTTCTGTTAGGTTCTATAGTGACTTTTTTCGTAGTCATTTGCATATTTTAGTATTATGCCCCCAAAATCAAATATCCCCTACTTTTTTTAAATAGTATAGCAAGAACGACGACCAGCTCTTTATCTATATCTTACATAATACCCCTTTAATATGAGCAAAATATACTCATTATAGAATTTAGTCCAGGTACTGATGTAATGAAACTATACACTCTTATGTATACAGGCTCATGGATGTTATATATTAGATATTGTACAGAAACGTTCTATTTGTGGATTACCAGTGGTAAAACAGGCTTTTAAAAGGTAAAATTTATACTATAACTATTATTTCTTTAATAAACTACATGTTTTAGAATTAAACTTGCCGAAGAAAAAAAGTTAATATCAAGGGCTAATTAAATTAACTCACGCAGATGACATCCCTATCAGTCATATTGGCAGCCAATCGAATATTTACTGCTGATCAGTTTGGTCGGTGATGTGCAGCCATTTTGGAGGCATTGGTTAACTGTAAAGTAAGACCTGTCCCCAAGTACACAAAGCATTTTCAGGCTTTATTTAAGAATTTACTCTACTTTTAATCACTGTATAGAGGTAATATCTTTGATCCAGAAACACAAACTTTGCACATAGTTTCTTATTGATGTATTTGATACATTAAGACAACAATAATTTTATAAAGGGCTATATTTTAGTTAAAATAAGGCAACAGTTTTGAGAATCCTTTGTGAACTCGGGGCCTGGACCACCAAAACTTGAGTAACTCATATTCATCACAATTTGAAATACATTCTCAGATTGGTCTGTGTAGTTGTGAAGTATTTTAGTTGTTGTATATTACAGAATTCTACATGTGTGTCACAATGTGTTTTATAAACAGCTTTGTGCCTGGTTATTACATGGTACGTTAGTTGACTCCTACAATGAATTCATTATACAGAAAATAGATGAAAACTCACAAACACTGACTTTATCTAAAACAGAACAAGAGGAAGATGATTTAGGTATAATGGGTATTACTGGTCGTCAGATGAAGGTTAGCAATATTACTACATTCTGTAGACGATTTCTTCACATATTGAAGTAAAACATTAAACAACATAAAACTTTAGTAAATGTTTACTTACTGTACTGAGGATATCTGGACAACTCTTATACAAGCCTGGAAATAAGGCACCTGTCACAAATTCTGTTCTTTAGGCACATGTTGTTTTTGATATTAGTAATACATGTCTGTCACAAAATTAGTTCATTAGTGAATGACATTTTGTCAGATACATCTTAAAGATACATTCCCACGTACAAAGTGGGTGATTTGATGATATATTTGGACTCAAAACATATTCAAACTAATAAATGTACCAAAAATTTGCTTCAAATGCCTCTTAAAACATTGTAATACCCCAAGATATAAAAAATATATTTTTAGAAGCCATGCTTGTCATGTAACTTGATTCAGGGAGGGCCCATTTTCAGAATGTATTTGTCAATACTTAGCGTCCTTTTGCCATACATTTTGAAACCTAAGTAAATTGTTGGATTATCCTCTGCCAACTACTTTTTCGGTCGTTTAATTGCTGTCTTCTGTACGTTTAAACCCTCAATGTTTCCAAAACCACATAACCAGTCGATCAAGAAATAATAACCACTCCCTAAGTTACACTGGCAGACAATATTTTCCATATATACCAAATTTGCCATTCTTTTATTGGAAATAACTACCCTATAAATCCTTTGGGACAACGTATCTTTAAATTATTATTTCCAGGCCTTGGTAAAATTTCTATAAAATTTACAGTTACACATCCATATTTAAATAGTGTATACCCACGTTCATTTTCTTATTGGTATATTCAAAATGTTTTATTACTTTGCTAAGATGATATCTTCATTTGGCTGTATGACCAATACCTTTCTTATTTGATTAGACTCTATGACATATTTTTTTTTTCAGAAAGCAATGACTATATCTACACCTAAATATGTTCAACCAAAAGAACATTTATATGGTATACAAGCTAATTTACTCCCTGCTTACATTCCTATTAGAGTAGCGTCTAAAATACTGTTTGTGGGCGAATCAGTTCAGATGTTTGAAAACGAAAAACAGAATTCAAAGAATATAGTATCCGGTAAATTTCTGATATTTACGATTTTTCACATAATTTCTGTCCTTAGTTTTAATGCTTCATATGTTAGTCTCACATTCGAGTTCGTTAATGCTTAATATGAAATTTTATGAATATGGCCAGCATTATTAATAAACATTCTTTATTATGAAAGAATTCACAAAAATATTGTAGCCCAATATGTTAATTATGTTGATATCATAAATAACATTATTTTGAAAGAGAAATTGACTTTTGTTGGAATCGTATAAATTGGTTTTAGATTCTTTACATAAAGAATGGTATTTATGCAATGCTAGTCTGATTATTAATTAGTTCTTATTTCATATATACTTTATATTTAAGATCCAATATTATTAGTTAAAGACGCATTGTGTAAGAGTTAAAGATGCATTGTGTAAGAGCTAAATCTGAATATTGCAGGTCTTTATTTTGGCTTAAAATGTTATATAAACTTTTATTTAGGCATTTATAAATATGATAAGCCCATAATCAACTCTGTAGATGGCAGATATTTATAAGGATTAGGTATTACAATGCCCACTAGATTTTAAAGTTAAACGATGAAATGGACAAACAAGACTAAGTCATGATTGTCCAATACCGTTGCTATGATAATAAACAATCTGCGATATATCTTCCAACACCCATAACTTGATTTGAATGAAATTTTCAATATATTCATTTTCTACTTTTTAACTATTATAGTAAGAACGACCAGCTCTTTAATCTAAATTTTACATAATGCATCTTTAATTCTTAATTTATATATTTATAAGTTAATTCTTAATTCACATACTTTATATTTAAGATCCAATATTATTTGTTCATTCTTATTTACTGTATATTTAAGATCCAATATTAAGAAGCCGAGTTGAAGAATTTACTAAAGATCTACATGAATTATCTAAGCAAGAAGAATTTAATCTCATGGTGTTCGATAAAATTATTGATAAAATTAGAACATTTGTCGCTGAGGTAAATACAGCTTATTTAATTATATAGTATTTGTTTGGTACTGGACATTGAACATGAATCTGTCATGATGGATTTTCCCCGGGCATTTGGATAATGTCTAGTTATTTGGATGGTACAAAATATTGATTAGAAATTAAACTAGATCATTCTATTCTATACCCCTTATTCACTATTATGTCTGTTAATCAGCTAGACTGAAAATGTAATGAAAGCATACAGTATATAAATGATTTTATAATAATTATAATAACTTTTCTAGAATTTATATCATTACTCATCCATTTTGTTTTTTCTGTGCTGGCGGCACCATCTATTATTATACTATGTTTTGCTATCATGATATATGTTGGTTTTTTTTAGCGGTTATGGGTGTTAATAGTAGAAGAATCTGATTTACGGAACCAACTAAAAGTTATAAAAGATTTTTTTCTGCTGGGAAGAGGAGAATTATATTTAGCCTTTATAGACCAAGCTCAGCATTTATTATCTGGTCCAGTTACGTCAACAACACAACATGGTAAATATAACATGTAATTTCACTTTTATCATAAAATATCAAATGTCTTGTTGATTGATAAAACACAATCTGATTAAAATACAGATCTATATTTCGTTCCGTTTTTTTTATACTTTCGATGGCCTCTACTACATGGAAATCTGACCGGTTGTAGTGGAGGGTCGCGTCAGAGGTCATACGAGCAGATTTTTACCCTATGACATCAGACATTTGATTAATCAATCAGCCTTAATGTTTCTAGTGGGTTACCCACAGTTCTGTGCATGGCACGCCAAGAAGTCGCCGTAACAGACCGTTTCATTGGCTTATCCCTCACTTCAACCAAAACGCTGGTTATATAAAAACTCTTCCAGATCCTAGTGTAGTTAAGACAAGTAAAACGAAATTTTGAACTATAAAAAAACCAAACGAAAAAGGATCTGTGTTTTAATCAGATTGGACAGAACACAAGAGAACTTCACAAGAAATCAGTATAATAGTATCAGGACTGGATAGATTAGGTTATATTATTGTATAGATTTACTGAGTGTGTTATTATATATGTTAATTACAGATATAAATATGGCGTTTCAACAGGCTGCTAGAAATGTTCTCCTACAGAATGAATCTCTTTTGCAGAAGTTCCAATTGACAATAACTCGAAGTAAGTATCCTTACATTACAATATCCAAGTTCTTTTAGTTACATGAAGTCAGATTACACAATTGTTAGGAATGGTGTAGAGTTTGATAAATTATAATGAAATGGTGTTATAAGATCTACTTTTCTGAACCAACAGTATGCAGCTAATGTTCTATGAGGAAATTTCCGGCATGTTTTCCCCTTGTCATTGATGCAGGACGAAGGGCCTGACAAGGACAGCTGTCTAGGCGTTCAGATGGGATGAAAAACTGAGGTCCCGTGTACATATTGGCGTGCACGTAAAACATCCCTTGGCAGTTGGAATTTTATATAAGAGAAGGCCATAGCGCCGCTGTATGGCGTATGCCCGTCTTCATTAGCCCAGTTTAGGAGCAGAACAGTAGGACGTTAAACCCCATTACATTACATTTCATTTCATTTCTATGAGGATATTTTGCTCAGACTTTCTTGACCAACACCAAGAGTAAACTTGTGACCTTCTAGTTAGTAAGTCAGTGCCATGTTAACTGAGACTGGGGAGGGGAGGGGGAATGTTTAACATATGCATGTTGAATCAGGTCTATCATTGAGTCAAATGGCGTGGCTTTGATTCCCCGCATGTACATGACCAGTCCAACTAAAGACCGCTACAGCAAGCGAATTATTGAAATAAAATTGAACCATATGTTAGTCCCGAATTGACCTAATTTGTGTTGAGTGGATGTTAAACTCTCTCCATGTTCATTCATTTGTAAAACTTCATCTGAGATAAAGAAAATAAATGTTTTCAATATGAAGAATTATTAATGTGATATAATATATTGGTGAATTGTTTATTTATTACTAGAGAGTGGAAGTGGTCCGACAGGTTCGGCTGTAGAAAATGGTTGGAATTGTCTAGGATTACAACACACGATACACTGGCCTTTACATATATTCTTTACTTCAGCCATGTTAGAAAAGTTAGTATTTTATACCGTGTCCGTTAAACTTTAAAGATACCAATCGTCATTTTTATTTTTGAGATAATACTTAATTTTTTGGGACTTGTACCCAAATCTAACATTTAATTAAGAAAAACAAAATAGCAGTGGTAAATAATCTGCCTGCTTGGATTCAGTCGGATTAAAATGAGGCCCATCAAAAGATTTATACAACTTTTATAAGTGGCACTAGCTTGTTTATATCGCCTGTAAATATTTGGACTGATATTCCTTCTAGAGTTTCAATTTTCACAATATTGTACTTTTCAAGGACAAAACACCCCGAAATTAGAATGAGCAGCTTTAATACTGAAATTTCTACTTTAGGTACAATAGAATATTCACGTTTTTATTGGCTATTAAAAGAGCACAACTTGATATTCAGTCATGCTGGACAATACAGATGATACATAAACAAAAACCATCACATCAAGAAGAAATGGCTAAATGGCAGCTTAGAACACATATGGGATTCTTAGTTGATAATTTACAATATTACCTACAGGTAATTGATATCTCTTTATCATTGTTTATAACAGGGATCTTCAACGCGTCCCGCTACCCCATCCCCGCATGGGGGGTTGGATGGCCGAATGGTTAGCACGCGCGCACTGTATCATACGGTCTGTCATTGAGTCAACTTGCAGGGTTTCGATTCCCTAGTTGTGCGTGACAAGGAGTAGGGTCGCCTGTCCAACCTCATGGGTTTTCTCTGTCTCCTCCGGTTTCCTCCCACTGCTAAAGACCCCTACGCACAAGCGAATTATTGAAATAAAAATCAACCATGTGTTAGTCTCGAAATGACCTAGTTTGTGTCTAGTGGACGTTAAACCCCATTTCTCTCTCTCTCTCCATCCCCGCATAGCAGTGTGTTCCGGCCCACTAGAACCTGTTGTGTTTTGAGTTTGTTCGTTCAGAGTCATTAATATTGATGTGCTCTTTATGTCTGCCTCTTCCTCTAGCCGTGATATTACATCCCCTTGTGTTTTTTTTTGTTCATTTAAGGTTGTGACCCCCGGGCCCTCCTTAGATAAGTTTGTGGTCATCGGGTTTATAAGATAATCATACTTCTAATTGCATTTACAGTTTCATAAAATGTTTAGAATTAAATATCATTTCTGCAAAAACAAAGATGTTTTGATTACCTTATGAAATATTTAGAATTATTTTTGATGTATATATATATAACAGGTTGATGTTATAGAATCACAGTATGGTATATTACTAGATAAAATCAATTCAACCAGAGATTTTGAAGCAGTTAAAGTAGCACATGAAAACTTTCTTTCTGCTTTGTTAGCACAGAGTTTTGTTCATATGAAATCTGTAAGTATTAAGATGAATATATTACCTTTATCCATTATTGTCAATATATTTTGGGGTTATTCAAATAAACCATGAAATGAACAGTGTAATCTGTGATAACCACGAAATACCCACCAGAGAACTTTTCAATGTCCTTGAGTAATAAACGTAAACAGTAATTCCAGTTGACAAAACGTTATTTTTTAAGTTAATTAAGTTTTGATTATTTTACCAATAACAAGCCTGTCTTCATTAGCCCTGTCAGAGCAGAACAGTAGGACGTTAAACCCCATTTCATTTCATTTCTAAAGACAGGTAGGCTACACCCAACCATACTTGGGTCATTATTTAAATGTGTGTGTGTGTACCTTTATATATTATTTGAAGGTATATATATGTATATTGTAGGTATCCCATTGTTTAAGAGAAATATTAGATTTATGTACAGCTTATAGTCAACTGATGACATCATCTGACATTCAATTACTTCCACAACAACTTCAACAATTAACAGACATAGCACAGGTAAATTATACTGTATTTATATATTTAAATTATTGTATAACACAAATTTTTTATACCAATAGCAACATCCAAAATTCAACATCTTGCATTGATTTAAGAAATGTACATGTGAACTGTGAAATTTTTTTTATTAATATGAAAACATAAATTCTTCTAAATTTATCTTTCAGAAATTTCAGCGTCAATTTAATCTTTTGTTCAAGATATTATCCAGCGTAAAACATCATAATGCCAGTCCATATTTAGCCCAGTTATTATTACGACTTGATTATAATAAATATTTTACTTGTACTGGTGGACAAATAGGGTAAATATTTAAAACTGTTTTTACATTTGGGAATGAACTAAAGTTTTAATTTTAAGTTCTCCAAAGAGATTAGCAGCATGTAGTGTAAGGGGAGATAATATTGCATTCAGGAACTTTCAATCCAGTTACCTCCCTTTATATTAAACAACTTGCTACCATTTTGTAAAGTTTAACCAAATGGCACCAGAAACTGTATTGCCAATTCATTTTGATCTCTTTATATAACGAAAGTATGAACTGACTAAGACCATTAAAATGGTCAAATGAAAAACAAACATAAGATGGCCATAACTCATGTTTTAATGTTTGGACCAAATTTGCTTTTTGATAAGACTGCTTATCAAAATATGCCATTTAGTCAGAAATATTGGTATCTTATTGATAGCAACAAATAGCATTTAACATCCACTGACAATAATCAGGTCATATAGGGACTAAGATATGATATTTTTTATTTTGATAATTAGTATGTGTATAGCGGAGCAAACTGGAATACCCAGAGAAACCCCACAAGGTTAGGCATGCAACCCTATTCCTTACTTACTGTCCGCGAGATCAAACCCATGACTTGCATAGATAACAGGCCTTATCATCTACTGCATGTTTATTAGACCACTTGGCCACCACTGTTTTATTAATAATCTGCGCACTTAAGATTTATTGAAAATGTATTTTATTTTTTCTTTCAGGATTTGAGAAATCATGATTAAAGTGCTATGTATAAAATGTAGTCATGATATTTGTTTTGTACAGTGTATTAAATTATATTATATTTAAAGTTTTAGTTATTTATATATTGTACTTAAACGTGGGTGAGGTGGTGGCTCAGTGAGTAAGGTGCTAGTTCACAAACCAGGAGGTTCTGGGTTTGATCCCAGTGTTGGCTGATAAAAGTCAGTGGTCCGTGACTTCAGGCCTGTCACAGAAAAGCCTCTAAAAAAACCTTTGACGTTGGAAATTGATATAAGAGTAGGCCGTAGTGCTGCTATTCGGGCAAAATTTCTATTGTAGCACACTGCACACTGACAGAGCAGAAAAGTAGGATGTTAAACCCTATTTCATTTATGGTAGTTGAACTCAAGACTGTCCAGACATATATATGCAACTGATTAAGACAGATTCAGTGTTTTCCTAACAGTGCTTTCTACCTCAGATGTATATAACACATATTTAGCTGCTTCGATTGCTATATTTCCTTGCTACATTTTTCACCCAAAACTCAATATACTTCTACCTTAAATTTATCCTTCTTCTGGAAAATTCTGCTTTGAAAGTGTACAAGATAAAGAAGGTTAGAGAAATAATTTATCAACTTACAATTCATAATGAAGACAAATCAGACAAGAAATGGAACTCCAGTATATTTGGGGCAACATTCCTGGTAAATGAGTATGGAATGGGACCACTATCAAGTTTCAGTTATGTTTTTTAAAGCATTGAGAGAAAAAAAGGGGAAAATTATTTGCACCCATAAAAAGTCAAATGATCAATGTGAAATTAAATCATTATTGTTGAGCAAGGGAGGTAACTACAGCTGTGTTCCCCAACACACTATTATCTCCCCTTAGACCACAAATTGTTTCTCTTCAGAAGACTATAATTAAAAATATTATGAAGGAGTACAAACCATAATATAAATACAGTAGAAACACGTTCATAACTCCTCTCTCATGTCTGCTTATTAGTTTATCAAATGTCTTAATTGACATTTAGTAAGGCAACAATACAAAACCAACAAATGATTAAAATTTATTTCTTTTTAAAATAACCAAGAATACCATTAGTCTTTTTCTGTTTATCTGAATTCAGTGATATTTTAGGTTTATTAGTATGTTTCCATTCATTAACTAATTCTTGTTGAATGTCACTAGGTAAGTTTATAAAAACACTCTTGTCTATATTCGGGGGTATAAAATTATTACACTCATCAACATTTGTGTCACAAAATTCAGTGGATAATGATGATGATGATGATGATGATGGGATAATTATAGATGACACACAGAGTTCTTTATCACTTTCCTCTGAATTAGCTGAATGTTTATTTTGGATAGGAGATTTAGTCACTTTAGATTTTGTTTCAAATAGCTTCGGTGGTGTGGTCTTTAATTTATTAGTCATACTGCCCTTACCACTGAAGAAAGATTCTAAAGAACGTTTTCTCTTTGATTCAGTATGTATAGATTTTGAAGTGCTTTTTGATGAATTGGAATGACTTGTATGGCTTTGTAAAATTTCTTTCTTAATGTCTTCTGGCAACTGGTTATAAACGTCTAAATCCACATCCAGATCAACAAGTCTTTTATCAGTCTCTTGTTCTAACGAAAAACTTGTATTTGTAGACACACTATTTCTATCCAATTTTGATCTTTTATTAACTAATTCAGATGGAGATGTTCCTTTCCGTTTCGAAGAACTAGTTCCGAAAAAATCTTGTATTCCTTTAGTGGGTGATGTCAACGACATGTTCAATGCAGGGCTACTTTGGTTTTGAACTTTAGTTTCCACAGGCTTCATATCTGAAATAACTTGTTTTTCATCTTGCCATGTTTTGTGTTGAAAGAAGGAAGAGATATCCTCACCAATAACTTTAGTAAATTTAGTAACACAGATATTAATAAGAGTTAAATGGAATGATTTAGTGATGTCCACCATTTTCTTGAAAAGAGTCAATGACATGTCGACTAATGAGTTTATCACAACAGATTTATCTGAAAAAACAAAACAAACAATAATACGATATTGACATTGCATAAAGAGTGAGAGAAATGGGATTAACGTCCACTTGACAAAAACTATGTCATTTCGGGACTAACATATGGTTCAATTTTATTTCCATTAATCGCTTGTGCATATGGGTCTTCAGGACACAGAGAAAACCCACGACTTTGGATAGGCAACCCAACTCCTTGTCACGTACAAGCGAGGAATCAAAACCACGACTTTTGACTCAATGACAAACCATGTGATAACCCATATGCCCCCGCACCCCTTTTCCTCATTGCATCAAGAATAAAAATCTTAATATGTTGTGCACAAGAACCAGGTAAGATAGAAACCCAATTACAATAGCATATCCACATGGGGGGGGGGAGTGGAGAGACACACAATGGTTAGCGAGCTAGATCTGTAACACTACTGCTGCATGTTCAATCTTCACAAGGGACCACTGTGGCTCATTGAGTATTTTCCAACCTAGTGTTCCCTTAACAGTGGTGTAGGACGGATAGGCCTGGCAGGTAAAAGTATCTAGTAGTGGGGTAGACAAATTTTCCTTAAAGCACACTACACAGCATATGCATGATTTCAATAGCCAAGTTCAATTTAATCCTCACTCTAGCTGTGCCCTTGAATAAGACACTGGATTCAGTCTACCCAGCTGTAAATTGGGCACCAGCAGGATAGTGTAAAGAGGCATGAAAATTCTGTATGTTGTAGAGAAATAACCTATCAATGGGGTAAGGATATCACAGTACATGACATCATTATATGGAATACCAAGATACCTAAAAGTTTACTTCTGGAGATAAATAGACCATTTGTTAAAGTACACTAAGGTGAGTGTGATCAATAATGAGTCGATTAAGATTCCTGGTGTGACGTCACTACTCAGTCTGTCAAAAGATAATTTGACATTCTTTTTTTAAAGTCTAATCATGTCAATAGTATCTGAGTGGTGGATCTGTAACTTTGAGTGAAGATGTCAAACATCTATATTGTTTGACAAGTTTGAATGATATAGGTTAAACACTTTTTAAATCATTCCACCTTAAAGATACATTATGGGAGATAAGATAAAGAGATGGCAGTTCTCGCTATAATAGTTAACAAGCGGTTGCCATGCAAGATACACCCACATTTTGCAAGAGATGGACAGAGAACAAGCTCAAAAAAAGAAGTGATTTTTTCGTACAATCAAGGGCCATAATTCAGGAAGTTACAATCCGATATGCATGAATACCGAAAGGAACCAAGATCTTTGGGCTATAAACATGTATTTCAAGTTACATCAAAATCGGATCAAAATTGTGTCCACTCTCTAGAGGGTCCAAAACCTTGATATACAATATATTTAAAATATTTGCGTACGAGGGGCAGCCATTTTGTCCGGCAGTTTTGGTGCGATTTGTACGAAATGACCTCTATAGGGTCCACAAGCTAAAAAAGCGATTTTTCGTACAATCAGGGGCCATAATTCCGGAAATTACGGTCCGTTATGTGCGAATATCGAAAGGAACCGAGATCTTTGGGTTATAAACTTACATTTCAAGTTTCAACAAAATCGGATAAAAATTGTGACCTCTATAGGGTCTACAACCTTGATATACCATATTTTTATGCTATTTGAGAACGAACGGCAGCCATTTTGTCTGTCAATTTTGGGCTGATTTTCACGCAATTCAAACTCAGTCGTCCTTAGGGTGTAACGGTGATATAATAATACGGTTTTTTAAATCGGATAAAAATTATGACCTCTATAGGGTCCACAAGCTAAAAACGCGATTTTTCGTACAATCAGGGGCCATAATTCAGGAAGTTACAGTCCGATATGCGCGAATATCGAAAGGAACCGAGATTTTTGGGTTATAAACTTACATTTCAAGTTTCAACAAAATCGGATAAAAATTGTGACCTCTATAGGGTCCACAAGCTAAAAACGTGATTTTTCGTACAAACAGGGGCCATAATCCATGAAGTTTCGATCCGATACATGCCAATATCGAAAGCAGCCGAGATCTTTTGGGGATAAACCTATATTTCAAGTTTCGTAAAAATCGGACAAGAATTGTGACCTGTAGAGAGTCCACAAACAAATTGTGGACGGACGGACGGACGTCCGGACGGACAGGGGCGACGACAATATACGTCCACATGAAAATGTGGGCGTATAAAAACTTGATAGTGTAAAGGTAATTTGCTGAAAATTTCAGTCAAATTGATCCACTATGAGCCGAGAACGAAGCGGGTGAAATTTTCGCATAGTCTCGGTCATCATTACTAAAATCATTAATATAAACAGCATAGTCTTGATTATCCACTGTTTTGATTTAATTATCAATGGCCGTTAAGCGGCATATAGGAATCTAATCCAGCCAACATCGAAGGCTAGCCTTGACATCGAGAGTTTATTATGGTCTGGTTAAGTTAATTAAAGTCTAATTGATAATGTAGATAACATTTCAGGCCTAAAGAAAGACTTGTAATAAGCAGATTTTGCTCTTGCATAATGCATGTTTAAATAGTGTACTCATTTTTTTCTGGACCCCCCAATATACACCAAACACAGAAAATACATAAACATCTACACCAAACACATAAAAACTACAAACTAAATGTTAAAACCTACCTTTATTAATATGTTGAAACAAAGATGTGGATATAGGACATTGTCTACTTTCTCGACCACCATTAGAATAATCTTGTCTAGGTGTAAACTTCCTTATTGTAACTCGTAATGTTTGGGGATATCTACCATCTTCTTCAACTCTAGAAACAAAATTTAAACACAACTAAAATCAAAATAGATCTTCTTCAATTCTTATAAACAAAATTTACAACACATCTGGCTGTTTGGCTGTTTATGAGCTTGTATGTATACTGTTTACATTTATGATTCATCTTTCAATTATTTCTATATACTGAGTGACATTGAAATATAGTTCTACCAACCTTTTAACAACATTAGTTACAAGTCCTTTTATTTCTTTTTCAACTTCTGACATTAAACTTAGTTTTCTATGTGAATCTTCATCTGATATTGACTGAAAAAAAAATATGTTGTTTGTATGTAATATTAAAAGAATTTCAGACAGGACATGGCTAGAAGAATATGTTTAATTTTAAATAACAGTAATCACAGGATAGGTCTTATTTCAAGTTCTTATTATCTTTCATTTGTATTGCTTTTGTTGCACAGTTAATGTTGCCCTGTCCCTGTAAATACATTGACTCTGACGCTTTTGGATATAATACAAAAAAGATTAACAAAATGTATTAATTATGTGAACTTTACAATAAGTGTGTAGTGTTATCAGGTGTTTTAGAACTTGTAAGCATAAGCATACCCTGTCTAGTGTACAATGCCAATCACTACATATTGTTAAATAGATATACATGTATGTATATTAGTTCTTGATTGCACATATTACATACCCTAAGTAAAACCTGCTCTATACCTGTACATCTATACCCTGACTGCATAAGCTGTCTTGTATGCAGGGGGGTTGGATGGCAGAATGGTTAGCATGTGTGCGCTATATCATAAGATCTGTCATTGAGTCCACTGGCGTGGTTTTGATTGCCCAGTTGTACGTGACAAGGAGTAAGGTTGCCTGTCCAACCTTGTTGGTTTTCTCCTGGTCCTCTGGTTTCCTCCCACTGCTAAAAACCCCTACGCGCAAGCAAATTATTGAAATAAAATTGAACCATGTGTTATTCCCGAAATGACCCAGTTTGTGTCAAGTCAACATTAAACTCATTTCTCTCTCTTTCTTTCTGTCTTGAATGCCAGAAACGTTCCAGCAACTCTTCCAGATTACATGACCTAACACAGTACATAAGTTTGGTCCTGGATTTCAGAACCAAAGAAGCTACTTGAGGGGTATTAAAAAAAAAGTTATTTTGAATGTAGTATATTACCTGTGGTAGTCCATATTGTATTACAGGTGTATTATCTATACCAGCTGATAAATGTTGTAATAATATAGCTGTTTGTTCTCCTACTTCACTAACTAGTTTATCTTTACTACAGTTAAATAGATCACACACAGAATTAACACCAATACCAGCTAATCTCTTAGCCATTCCATATCCTATACCTAAAATAATACATACATTTATACATTTACCCAATACTAATTAAATACTACCTCATTATTGTGAAACACTAACATAATACTTCAATTATATAAACAAAATTGAGTTTTTTAGACATAAAGCATCATACTTAACAACATTTGCCAACTTTAAACCACAATTAGTAAATAAGCTAACTTTCACTTAATCATTCCAAATAAAATTTAAAAGTACTGTTAAGTCTTTATTTTGATCTAAACCAAAGTGGTTTAGCTTTTTTAACGTATTTAAAATAAGATTCATTCAAATTTTGAAATAACGTCTATGTGTTGATTACCTGGTATATTTTGAGCTTTAGGTAGAGAGTTTACTAATTGAAATGACTGATCAGGAAAGAGTGTAGTTTGTTGATTAGGTTTATGTATACCAGCAACAAGTTTAGCTAATAGTTTATTATATGATATACCAGCACAACATGTTATTCCTAGTTCTTGTAATAAACTCTGTCGTATTTCACTAGCTATCTGTGATCCTACAGTAAGTCTCAGATTACATCCACATGAACATTGTTTATATTCTGTAAAATATAATATCATAATACATGTATACAGTCTCTCTAGATGGATTAAATATCACTGTTTTCTTCTCTGTTAAACAATCATTAAACATATAATGTTATTGAGTATAGCACTGGATCATGAGGTCCCACCCATGTTTCTTTGGAATTTTTTCAGTCTGGTTTACCCTTGTCAGTGGTGTCGGACAGACCGTTTAACAAGTAAAAAGCATCTAGTCTTTTAGATGGGCTAAAAAACCATGTCTCACCTGTGTAAAAGAACCTTTGATATTTGTCATTTGATGAAGAGTAGACTGAAATGTTACTGCCTGTGGTGCATTGGTGCCAGACATTGTGCCGGTATCAAGGACATTCGGATAGCAATTTTGTGAACAACCAAACCCTTAAAGCTTTGGCTATCCAGACAAGATATATTTAGTGCACCCTTTTTGGAAGATATGGCACAAGTATACTTTTAAGATGTTATAAAGAAATAGTGAGTTATTCTTGTTTTGATTTAATATCAGTATTACCATTAATATTGACATCTTTATCATCTGATCCATAGGTATATCCAGATACCAGATGAAGTGTTTTCTCCTTCATTCTTGTCCCTACTAGATCGGATACATCTAAAAAATTCTCATCAAAACCTAGACGTTCAACTTTCTTAGTATATTTCAACAGATGTTCTAAAAAGAAAAAATATAAACTTGATAATTTGAAAATTCCAAAGTATAAAAAACACAAGACTTGAATTAATAAATAATAAAGAAATCAGAACACAGCATCTTTAACGTTTTTTCAAACTAGAATCAATTATCATCTTTTTAAAAAAAATCATTAAAGTTTATAGTTTTACTGTCCAATATGCAAAAGTTAGCTATTAAAAAACATTAGATGAAATGAAATGGGGTTTAATGTCCTACTGTTCTGCTCCTAACCTGGGCTAATGAAGACGGGCAAAAGCCATACAGTGTGCTATGAGGGAAATTTTGCCCGGGCGGCGGCGCTACGGCCTACTCTTATATCATATTCCAACTGCCAAGGGATCTTTTACGTGCACGCCAATGTGTACACGGGACATCGGTTTTTCGTCCCATCCGAAAATGACTAGACAGCTGTCCTTGTCAGGCCCTCCGTCCTGCATCAATGACAAGGGGAAACCACGCTGGAAAATCGGAATGAACTTTCTCGGCCGATGCAGGGATCGAACACCCGACCTCCAGGCTAGCGAGCCAGCCTCTTAGCCACGTGATGAAAAAAACAAAAAAAAAAAAAAACATTAGAAATCTATGATTTCTCTCATGTTTTAGGATATGTGTGCTGACAAAAAAAACCCCAATGAACACAATAAAAAGAACCAACCAGATATCCTATAGGACATTTTACGATAATCTGTTAAATCTTCTCCACTAACTAATACCAATGATGGACATTTAGCCCTGGCATCTTTAATGGACATCAACTTATTAACACCTAGAGCTCTAGCTGGATAATTACATGTGACTATAATATACTTCTGCTGAATACCTAAACAAAAAATCATTGAATTTTAAAGAGGGAAAATAGCATTTGTTAGCAAATGGTTGCAATCTAAATTATGCGTCAAGTTCTTGTTTGTGTCCTAGAATAAGATAATTCATCTCTGTAATTCTACCCAGCTGTAAATAGGTACTGGTAGGATGGTGCCATCCTCGGTTACCCAGTGTACTCATTCCGTTCTACTCCACTATACCCTGAGTTAATCCATAGGGTTTCCACGATTTCAAATTATCTGCCCTGGCCTAGAATGTAGCTACAGTCTACGAACCAATCAGAAAACAGTTTACAAACCAATCGTTTAGCCTTCGTTTTTATAAGGGTAGATAACCATATTCATGTCCATTTACTGAATGATTTATGTAAATGATGTATATATTTATAATTTATTTGATAAACACTAACTTGTCAACGATTACGTGGACATAAAATCCCAAGAACGAATGAAGGATTCTCAATAAAACTAATGACCCTACATTGTTATATGTACCTCTGGTCTTCATTAACATAATATATAGTGGGTTGTTAATAATTACGCATTTAGAATAGGCCAACTCCTAACATTGTCCGATGAGAGTAACTTCCCTTTGCCAACTTCCTTTTCAAATAATAATTTATTGAATTGGTCGATAAAAATAGCACAATCATCAGGGGCGGATAACTTGAAAACATGTCTCCCCCATAGATTAACCCAGGGTATAGTGGAGTAGAACGGAATGAGTTCAAGGGTAAAGCAATCTGATGAAAATACAGATCTATATTTTGTTTTGTTTTTTATACTTTCGATAACCTACACTACATGAAGATCTGACCCTGTGACGTCAGACATTGATTTATCAATCAGGTGTGACGTTTGTAGTGGTTTACCCACAGTTCTGTACATTGCACGCCTAGAAGTCTCTGTAACAGATGGTTTCATTGGCTAATATCCCTCACGCCATCTAGAACGCAGGTGACATAACAACTCATCCAGATCCTAGTGTAGTCAAGACAAGTAAAACGAAATTTTGAACTCTAAAAAACAAAACGAAATAGGATCTGTGTTTTAATCAGGTTAATGGTAAAGGCTTTACCTGTACGATATCTTAGAGATTGGGATATTAATTGTATCACACTTTGACCACAACCCTTGTAGATAAAGTGCATTACAAATATATATACACATATTATTATAAAACAGGATTTCTTGAAATGTACTGCATCTGCTAAAAACATGGAATACTGAAGTCATACTTCAGTCACACCCTCACAGCCACAGGCTAATGGTTTCCATGTTTTGGTAATAAGTCTCGAATTACTTGCATAAGTTAATAGTGGTAAGTGATAATTGAACAGTGGAATCCCTTAAGGGTTATGTAACCCTAAGCTATCTGACCTATTTCTTCCCAATATGGCATTTCATTTGTATACTTATACCCTGATTTGTCAACAGTAACATTGTGAAATCTGGGACTACCTTAATACATGAAACCTCACTTTATCATTTATCAACTGAATTTTACACTTGCCAGAAGTAACAAAATGAAAACTCACCAAGAGGTATATTAGCAAGGTTTGGATTTTTAATCATTTCTACTTGAGCATAAAAACAATCCATATCAATATGTATGATGGTTCGGAGGTGTTGTGCTTCAATGTTTGCATGTTCTGAAACAGATCAAGATAATTCTGATTAATTAAAAATTGGAAATTGACAATTTGCAATAGTTTATACTTAGGGTTGTAAAAATAAATCAATATATTGCAACGCAATCTACAAATGTATACACGTTTTGTGGATTTGATGCTATATTTATATACAGAGTTTTCCCAATATGTTTTTCAAAACTGCATTTGGCATATCAATGTTTTCACCTTTTTTTAAAAATAGACTGTTTGATTTTTAAAAATAATTTAATTGTATGGAAACACACATTCCTACATGTACAATACCATAATAAAAGGATTTTTGTGCATTGGATTTTTTTTTTTTTTTTTACTGTATTGAAATTTTCCTTTAAAGTAGCTAAGTCTCTAATTCAATATCATCCAAAATCTTCAACATTGCAAACACGATTCATTTGTCAAATTAAATCAACATTCATGTTGTGATCTTACCGGAAAAAGATGGGCTTTTGATATCCAATATTTAAGACAAAATAAACATTTTACCATTGGTACACGAATCGTGTACCATAATGCGCTTCAGCCCCAGTTGTATCAAGAGACTCGAGGGACGAGGCTAGACACATTGCACCAAATCAAACGGCGTATGTAGACTGGAATAACCAGACGCTAGAAATTTGCACTCGCTTGAGACTGCTGGCTTATTTCGCCGAACATAACTGATTTGAAATTGGAGTAAAAATGGAAACCATTGAATGTAAATCAGTTTATATACATTTATACTACAGTATTATATGTGTTGCGACCTACTCTTGTCAATTTCTAGGTCCCAAATGTTAGCGATTTAGCTCCTTTAAATGTCTTTAAATGAAATGCACCAACCAAACTAATAAAGAGGGTTATACGCTATCATTGCTATGTGGGAAATTGTGCCCGGAGAGGAGCCACACTACAGCTTACCCCATCTCTCTCTCTCTCTCTCTCTCTCTCTCTCTCTCTCTCTCTCGTTGAAACAAGGTAGTGCAGCTTTATGGTTGTTTATATGGAGTTGTGTCTTGCTATTTTTCCAACAGAGCTTGGATCGTCTAAAACCACAGGCTGTAAATAGTGCTCCTTAGAACGCACATTTTACCATTGGTACACTAATCGTGTACCATAATGCGCTTCAGTCCCAGTTGTATCAAGAGACTCGAGGGACGAGGCTAGACACATTGCACCAAATCAAACGGCGTATGTAGACTGGAATAACCAGACGCTAGAAATTTGCACTCGCTTGAGACTGCTGGCTTATTTCGCCGAACATAACTCATTTGAAATTGGAGTAAAAATGGAAACCATTGGATGTAAATCAGTTTATATACATTCATACTACACTATTATATGTGTTGCGACCTACTCTTGTCAATTTCTAGGTCCCAAATGTTAGCGATTTAGCTCCTTTAAATGTCTTTAAATGAAATGCACCAACCAAACTAATAAAGAGGGTTATACGCTATCATTGCTATGTGGGAAATTGTGCCCAGAGAGGAGCGACACTACAGCCTACCTTAAACTTGATTTCAAACCGTTTGTGGGCGATATTTAACATTTTATAACAATGATATACACAATTATATAGATGCCTTTCCTTTTCAGCGTCTGCCTATACACCACTGACAAGTTGAAACTAGACTGGAAATTCCTGGGTAACTTTCACAGTCAACACCTGGATTGAAATAAGACCGTCTGGTTCCTGAGACATCCCCCGTTTATGATGTAAAGAAAAAAACGGAAGTACCCAAGTGGTTGTGGTGGGAGATTTAGGCTACTTACTGTTAGTTACACTTGTAGTACCGGTACCGGTACTTGGTTTAGGTGATGTATAAACCTCTGATTTACTACCATCATCAGATAAACTAACTGGTTTGCTCCAATCTTCCTCTCCATCACTATAATCATCATTGTCATCTTTCATTTTATCCTGGCAGGTAGCCCACTACAGGCCTAGTAGAGCAATCTGTAACAGTGAACGATTTGGTGATTTAATTAAACCCAAGTGCATTTTATCATAAAGAGAGGTAGCTCTGGGGCGGGGGATGGGGGAATGTATCCTTAAATAAGGACACACCTTATCCCTGTGCTCATGATTGATATTGACATGGTTCCAGGCTACATAATTTAAAGGGAACAGCGCAATTTTTCCCTTGGTGTTGGGCTCATCTCATTCTCAGTTATAGACTACCGGTACCCTATTTGGCCTGGGTTATACTTAATCTTATAGGCTATAATTATATAGTATAATATTATTTATTATTATACTACTACTAATAGGCTTTCTTTTAGTTTCAATAAAACTAATGATTTTTGTCGATGTTATCAACACTAGAAGATGCTACACTGATTGTCAAGCTGTATTTATTAACTGGTCGATGATATAGACCTACTTTGAAAGTCTACCGTTACTAAACTAGAAAATGCAATAATATTATGCCCGTTTGCCGTTTAGCTGTCAAAAAAGAGTTTCCTTTCCCCCGCGAGTTGAAGAAGTTGGTTTGTTGTTAGAAGTTAGTTATTCGTTAAATGTATTGAAAGACCACAAATAGGACAGGGTTCATTTAAAAGGCATACCCAAATGACGTATGGGTGTAAATTAAAAAATAAATTATATGACTAATATCTTAAAGTTTTTAATGTTGTGTATGAATAAATTATTGGTAAAATGCAGGCTTTCGCAATACCTCTGTGAAACAGATTGGGTAGTAGAATATTCAAAAACGGAGTTAACTCCCTTTAATTGGACATGAAATTAGTTTGCGGTTAGTCATTTTGTTCTGTATTCACCGAACGAGAGAGAGAGAGAGATAGAGAAATGGGGTTTAACGTTCACTAGACACAAATTAGGTCATTTTGGGACTAACATATGTTTTTGGGGTTTTTTTTAATTTTATTTCAATAATTCGCTTGCGCGTAGGGGTCTTTAGCAGTGGGAGGAAACCGGAGGACCCGGAGAAAACCCCCGAGGTTGGACAGGCGACCCTACTCCTTGTCACGTACAACCGGGGATTCGAAACCACGCCAGTTGACTCAATGACAGGCCTTATGATACAGCACGCACGTGCTAACCATTCGGCCATCCACCCCCTTCACCGAACGAAGTGTACGTGACTGAAATATTTTAGACTTGGCTATAGCCTACAAATCAAACCCGTCTTTTGATGCTTTCTTTATAAACTGCTTTTATCTGTGGGCGCCTATAGATCGACGTAAGAAATAATATGATTCTTCGCGGCGCACCCCCAATTTAGCTCACCCCCACCAGTTTGATTCCAGGAAGTGTGGACCGTTCTGGATATGGACACGCGGGATGTGAGTGCGGTTAAGGCTAAAAGCTAAGAACCATTGAAGATTTCGTCATAGCTTACGAGATGTTAGCCTATTAGGGTTAGGGCACGGGTTGGGATTACGGATAGCCCACAATCACGTGTCCTAACCCTATTTACACCCCGTGACCTATGAAGAAATCTACAATGTTTCTTAGCTTTTAGCATGGCTTTACTTTTAGCCTTAAGCGAGCCTAAAGAGTAGCCCGAATAGATACTGAATCAGTCATAATCATATATATAGTATTAGTAATAGGCGAAGCAGTAAAAGTACATGAATTACTAAGCCAAAATTATCATTTATATTGATTATTCGGATTAAATAGTGGATGCATGCTTTGATATCTACTTCCAAAAGACTATATTAGATGGTATACTCAGACGAACCTTTCATTATGATCTAGAAAATTGGGAAGCGGGGTGGTTCTTTATGGGTTTAACACATGGCCCTGAAACTAATCAGCGAACAGACCCAAATGGACACATGCTTTCGCATGAACTAGGCCTACCTGGCTGATATGATCATTTTTTTTCAGAAAAATGTTTTGCCTTGAATGGGGGCTGCATTTTACGAATATTTCCCCCGAACACCCGAACAACGGCATTCATGGTTGATGTCACTCCCATTTTTGTGTGAAAAGATTAGTTCTTTCATGTGTGAGGGTCTGGCGAGATACAACGCATAGTCTTTCGGATGTACGAAAAACCGACACCCCTGGTACACATTGGCGTGCACTTAAAAGATCCCATACCAGCTGGAATTCGATATAAGAATTCAGTAGTTCCGCTGTCCGAGCAAGCTTTCCCTCGTATAGCACAATGTATAGCGTATTTTCGTCTTCAACCCAGCTGGAGCAGAACAGTGGGACATTAAACCCCATTTCATTTCATTTATTATATCATGTTCAGTAAATCAAAACTAAACGTAACCTCGAGGTCATGACGTCTGTCAGTGTTGCCGAACGACCAGCCAGATTTTCTTCCATGTCGGAAACATATTTTTTGGGCAAAAACAAATTCACTTTGACGTAGAGCAATGGGACCCCCGAAAATGTTTCATCACAAAAATTGAGAGAGAGAGAGAGAGAGAGAGAGAGAGAGAGAGAGAGAAATGGGGTTTAACGTCCACTCGAAACAAACTAGGTCATTTCGGGACTAACATATGGTTTAATTTTATTTCAATAATTCGCTTGCGCGTAGGGGTCTTTAGCAGTGGGAGGAAACCGGAGGACCCGGAGAAAAATCCACGAGGTTGGACAGGCGACCCTACTCCTTGCCACGTACAACCGGTGATTCGAAACCACGCCAGTTGACTCAATGACAGGCTTTATGGTACAGCGCGCACGTGCTAACCATTCAGCCACCCACAAAAATTGAGATTTAAAACCCCGTTTTCAACTAAGAAATATAGTTTCATGGTTCTATTTTAGTTTGTGCCCGCCTTGCAGTCTACACAGCGTTCTTCCCAATACTGTCAGAAACGCATTCGCTTCAGTGAAAGTTGGATGACAAGATTTAGGTCTCTAACAGCAAATTTATGTCTCTCATACAAATCAACAAAAATTGACCTCAGAAATCTTCGGTGACGTGCGAAACCCGCAAATCATCACATTCAGTGTTTTTCTTCTCTTCCAGACGCAGTAAAATGGGTTTATTTTTTTAAATCAATCAGCCCGCATTCTACGACGGACTACCAAAGAGTGGTCCCAACACGTTTCAACTCATTTATGTTTGTCGATTTTGGAACAAGTGTTCTGTTGTGGTAATCTACACGTGCCTATGTTCCTTTCTGTGTCTCGAAAATCCCCAGCTACGGGACAGACATTACTTGAACAAATAAAAATGTTTACTAACTTGCGGATGTTTCCGGTGGATGAACGTAACGCAAATTGTACTCTTGGTAATTATTGACTAGGGATCAAAGGTCTTCGTCGCGCGCATTTGGTGATTGGGATACCGGTTCGGCCAAATAATTGATCATGCAATGACATCGGGGTATTAGGCACTTCACCCTAAACTAAGGACACAACGATTTTTTGACAGGACAAGCACTGATCACTCCTGAACTTTGTCCACTTTAACAAAAAACATACAGTATTTGGCACTATATAAAAGTCTTTGTTATACCTGTGGAATTAATCTTTCTTGAAGATAGTCTAGTGAGGTTCTATTCGATATTTAATCAACTTTAGCCATAACATGGCTACGAAAAGTTTAATCTTATTATTGGTTTGTTTGATAAGTTTGTACTTAGCATGTTGCCAAGAAGATATGTTCGATGACACGTTTGGCGCTGATCCCGGCTGTAAAGATCCTTGGTCAACGGAATGGACGCGCGATGGTGCAGACTGCACGAAGGTTCATTTCTGTGTCCAAGGAAAGAAATACTGGACCATCACTTGTAACGATACACGGGTGTGGTCTAATACTGGGCATGCCTGTGTTTTGCCATTCTCACAATGGGATGATTGTAACCAAGTTATGACGACCCCAACTATAAGTAAGTATGCTTTTATTTTGACTGTTCCAACTGTCAATGATTCTTTTACGTGCACATACGGGTGCACATATATGAAGACTAGATCTATTTGTTACGGCCAACTCATTTTTCGTCAAGGTCGCTGAGATAAAAATAAGGTTAGAGCACGTAATTGTCGGCGAGATTGTAGGCAAGAGTTAGGGAAAGCGTTAGAGTTAGGTCCAGACTTAGGGCTAGGGTTGGGATTATCGCTAGCCCTGTTTACATCTCGTGACCTTTGAACAAACTTGAAGTTGACCTTAACAAATAGATCTAACCATATATGAACTTGAAACATGTTCTGACATGACAACAGGGACGGATTGGGGACGGGAAAGGGCCATCACCCTAGAAGGGAATCCGGTGTGGTTTCTCTATCCCGGCTGCGATTAAATCATTGAACAGATGACTGTAAATGGTGCCCTCTTCTAGAGTATTTTATGATGTTTCCGGGTTATGCACAAATTAAGCAATCTTACCAATTCATCCAAAATTTAAGATCAAAAAGGTCTCCCAGACTTAAACAAAATGACGCCAAAACTAGGTGAGATCATTCATTTCTTTAGGGGAAACCGAGCCTACCTTATTCGCAAGCTCCTTCTCTGTCCATCTCTGCACAATAGAGTCTTATAACATTTTATTCTTTCGATTTTAATGAATGCTTGATATTGGAACTATCTTTCATCGCGCCTACTACCGCCTGTGTTTACGATCCAGGTGAGTGTTCAAAAGGACACAAGGCTCACTTACCTTTGGACATAAGCATAAGTGTATTACGAATTGTCTTGGCGTTTGATCGATACGGATTGCTCTCACTATTGTAATTATATTGGGTATTGATTAGAATCCGGAATTATTCAGTTTACTTTTACTTTTTAGATGACGAAAGATGTATAGAACCAAGTGGAATGAACCCTGATCCAGACAACTGTGCCCAATTTTTGGCATGTACCAACAGAACTGTAGTAGCTACCATGTCCTGTCCTGAAAATACTCTATTCTCTACCAGAAATAATACATGCGAACTTAGTTACATGGTTGCAGATGAATGTCGTACCAGAAGTATTCCTAGTCACATCTCCGTCAGTAAGTACACCTTTGGTTTTAATAGTAGGCGTAGGGAGAGGGGTGGGGTGGGGAAAATATCTGTTTTGGTGGTGGAGATGGTGGTGGTAGCGATACTTTTCGGACCGCGAATAAAACCAATTTTATAGACATTCCAGATAACAACATACTAATATGTTGAATGTAACACGGTTATTTTCCACTATTCGTATTTATATTGATTCTTATAAACGGCGTTTTAAGCCAAGCTTACAACTCGCCGTACGTCCTACTACGGGCAGTCTACTTGGGGAATTTTAGTAAACCCGTGCGTGAGACTTACGCGTCAGTCGTCTGTGTTCGGCACCGTAGAAGAACGCAGACTGGCCGTAGAGACCTTTGGTCCTGCACATACAAAATGTTCACCTGGTGTCTTGCGGCTGGTCTGCGAGCTACCAAACCCTACGACCCGTGCGTGTCAAAACACTTAAGGCGGGTTGTGAGCTAGGCTTAAGTGATTTAGGCGTTGGTTCACTAACAATAAAGTCCCGGGTTCGACCTCGCTGTTAGCTCAGACAGTTCCTCTGAATTTACGAGCGTGGCTTCCTCATACCAGTTGTACAGGAAGGGGGTCTGGCAAGAAACAGCCTCTACTCCTTCGGAAGTGAGCGAACGCTGAGATGCCGTTCACATAAAAGTACCCCTGACGCAGATTTGAAGAAAACGCCGTTTCCTGGCCAAAATGCCCCCATACAGCACACTTCATGGCGTATGTCCATATTCATTATCCCGGTTGATGCAGAAAAGTAGGACGTTAAAACCCATTTCATTTCCGTAGAGCCCCAGCGTCTCGTCGTTGACGGTTGGAATTCGAATAAGAAAAATGCCGCTGCCCGGACAAAAATGCCTTCATGGCGTATGCTGTATTTGTACGGTTGGAGCAGAAAAGAAGGACATTAAACCCCATATCCTTTCCGTGATGGACTTATCAAACTATCAATCTGTTGTCATGATGTTCATTCGACAATATTTTGTGTTCCTTATATATAGTTGTATAAGTTTGCCGTTATAAAATACATCATCACCTTCGGTTCGTCGTTATTGATTTAATGATTGTCATAATTCTGTTTCCAGCAACTGCCAGTCCTATTATTGATAAACCATGTGAAGGAACAAAGAACGGTGATGTAGCTGATCCACGGAACTGTGCCAGATTCTACAAATGTAACTATGGTCGTGTAGTAGCTAGAGTCAAGTGTCCCAGTAACAGCCATTTTTCAGATATTAAACACAAGTGTGACTGGAGAGCTAATGTTGAATGCGGCAGCCGACCCGAGGCATAAAATAAAACTGTTTTAGAATGCGGAAGTCAACCCGAGGCATTAAACAAAACAGTTGCAATTGCTATGACGTTCTCGGTGAATAAAACTTGCTCAAGTTAAAATTTGCAGATTAATGAAAAGCATCCATAATTGAGCACACACTTTATAAACAAGACGAGTCCATTGCGAGGAACAATGGCCTAGTTTCTATTTATTAAAGGAACAATAAAACATATGGTTCTTTTTTTTAATTTAAAAACTGTTATTACAATCTAATTTTAACAATTATTTTATAAACCTCAGATAAATAAAGAAGACCGTGGGTTCTAATGTAAAGATAAATCCTCCATAACTTATACATTAGAATTGAAAAATCTGCATGATTTGCACAAATGTTTGAAGTCTTTATTCAGATACGATGCCCCTTTAATATAATTTAAATTCAAACTAACAGTATTACTTTTTACTAATGTTACCCTGTATATACATTTATATATTTCAAGTATTAAAGTTTTTTGTTTATTTCAATGTTTTCATGTAGATCTCAAAAACTATCCTTTCTTACTCTTCCCTTTCGTCGGTGTTCACTAGGATAATAGGTGATAGAAAATGTGTTTGATGTATATTTGTGAAATGTTTTTTAATAAATACACTGAATACAATTGTTGTGTTCGACCAAACTAAAGAGCGTAGTATTATCGGGGTGGTTCTCCTTCCTTTGGCGCCAAGAGGCGCGGTTCGAGCGGTCCGAATCCCGGTTGGGAGCCAGAAGAACCTTCGGTCGTGTCCATAGCAGAGAGAGGGGTGGCTTATAGTCCACTCGACACAAACTATGTCATTTCGGGACTGACATATGGTACAATTTTTATTTCAATAATTAGTTGCGCACAGGGGATTTAGCTGTGGGTGGAAACCAGAAGTTCCGGAGAAAGTTAGGCAGACAACCCTAATCACAAACAAGTTTGACAGAATGACAGAGCGAGCTTAATGATGTAAAAATCACGCATGAGACCATTCGGCCATCCCAACCCAAATCTGCCACTGGTAAACATTGTCATTCTTAGAAGCCCACATCACATATCAAGCTGGTTACATTGCCTTTCGACCTGTATCTAGAGTTTGTTTCAAAATGTTTGCTCCTTAGGCTACTTCACTCGTCTGATGTTTTCCTGCTAAATCCTAATTTTAAACGTTTGATGTGTACACCAATGAATATACCGGGGTTTGGTTTTGTTATTTTTTGTCCCATCGACCACTAGGCAGCATTACCCCTGACAAATGGGAAGTGAGCCCTTGTTCTTACTAAAACACACGTAATACACCGATCAAAGGTGTAATTATTACCTCTCCAAATAGGTGTCCCTAAGGTCTGGTCTCAAAACCTCCCGTACCATCGAAAGTTAGTGGGGTGGGGAGGACAACTGGGTCTTATATTATGCTTTCTAACTTACTCTTGGTGATTAACTATCATGATATCAACAACGCCAATAACGACACAGCTAGATGTCCATATGGAGACAAACAACAAACCCTCCCTCTATCTCTCTCTCTCTCTCTCTCTCTCTCCTTAGTCTTTTTTTTTGCATTGATATGGTTGTTGACATTTTGTTCTATAATTTGAAAAAGAGGGGTTGCAATGACATTTTGGGTCAGGTTATTGTAAATATTCAGCCTTCAAGATCTATCGCATTATTTCTGTTACGTCTTTCTTGTAAATCTTTTTTTCTTTTTTTTAAAATTTTGAATGAAGCTTGTTTATATCATTACAGGCCCAGGGACCGTACAGCTCTGTGGACGCTTACTGCCACTTGATAGGTGTTGATTACGGTGTTAGTGTATCACAAAATCTGTAGTGGAAATCGTTCAGTCCAACAAAAATGTGGGGAAAAGTAGGAGGCGGACAAAGAGACGAGAATTAAAGGAGCCAAGTCTCTAAATCAATATTTTTCATAATATTCGAAATTAAAACACAAATTAGAATTCAATATTGTTCCATTTCTATCCATATTGATGTTTTGATGTTGCCGTGAAATTGTGAGATCCTAATATCCAATATCTAAGACACAATGAACGTTTTAAAATATGGTACACGACTCGTGTACCATATCGTTTCGGACGCAAAATCAATGAACAAAGAAAAACATATCCTAAATTACAATACGACAGTAACAGTAATGGCTGATTCAGAAATGATAAAAGAATAATAAAAAAGAAACATTTAGAACATTTAGGCGTAAACACTGTCGTTTAGTTTGGGCTGTTCAAGTATTTCATAGAGAGAGGGAAAGAGAAATGGGGTTTAACGTCCACTCGACACAAACTAGGTCATTTCGGGACTAACATATGGTTTAATTTTATTTACACAATTCCCTTGCGCGTAGGGGTCTTTAGCAGTGGGAGGAAACCGGAGTATTTCATAGAACATAATTGATTAGAAATTACATTTTTTTTTAAAAAAAAAAAGTATAAAAATCACTTTATATACATTCATATTACATTAATATGTGCTTTTAGACCCATTTATGGTTCCAAAAAATAGAGCCTATGGGGGAAATAAATTGTGGTCTGTACCCATATGCGGTTATTCGTTTAATCGGTTATCGTTACCCCCACCTTCTTATATTGTCATCCAAGCCCGCGACCAACACCAGTTTTAAATAGAAAAAAAAATGACCGAGTATGTGGTTTGGAAGTTTGACCAAGTGTCAAGGGTGTTTGTCGAGGAATTGTATGCCGGATTTAATAAATTCATTAATGTATAAAATAATATTAAATGATAAATTTTGATACATAATGAAAGACACCGATGCCATTTAAGCAAAATGATTTGTACATAATTTTGACGAGTGGCTGCATCATAGCATCTCGCTTGAAAATTCTAGAGGATGTACAGTGATGCTTATGCCTCCATCCATGGCCGGTTAGGCAGGGACGCACAACAGCCCCTCCCCCCCCCCCCGGAGCTTAGTCCAGATATACAAATGGGCCGATTTTTTGGCCGAGTGGGCTAGGGTTTTTTGTTGTTTTTATTTTTGTTTTGTTTTGTTTTGTTTTTTTGTTGTTTTTTTTTGGGGGGGGGGGGGGGGTAATGGGCCGGTTTGTCGGAGTTTCTTACACATTCAATCAAACAAAAATCTGGCCTACAAATCAATATTCTATGGAGTCATTTAAAAATTACATAATGCTATACTTACTAACTACTATTCGACCTAACTGGGGGTAATAATTGATTTTCTAATCCTGAGTGGGCCGAATTTTTATGAGTTGGCCGTAAGGCTCAAAGTAAGTAAATCCGGCCCTGCACCCACGCTACTGACTGACTGAAAAGATGTTTTAAACTAAATGACATTTCTTACACGGTCGTTCTCTTCACTTGTCGATTTCGGTGTGAAATTGGTTTAGTCGCACTTTCCACTTTTTTTTTTAACAATGTCAAATATCACTCGACAACCTCTGTCCACGTTTCTGTCATCATCATTTGGACACAGTCACGTGACATATGTGTGACATTTGATCAGTCGTAAAATCGTGCAGAGCGAAGAAACTGTCCCGAAAAGTAGAACAGGAACAACTATTAGCAGCCTGTAAAATATCAGTTTTATCCAGTTGTAAGAGTGCGTTGACCGACTGTTGGTAGCCCCCAGTTGCACCCTGCAATCACTCACAAATTTCTTGCACCTACATAATATACCCTTTCGGAAGCTCGGTCTACGCAAGTATTAATTCATAACAATAATGGATCCATATTTGAGGGTCCATAGCCGAGGGTCCTGATCCTTGAATTTTACTTGAGAAAAAGGTCATTCGACTAAACGTGGAGGATTGGATGGCCGAATGGTTAAAACGTGCGCGCTGTATCATAAAGCCTGTCATTGGGTCGACTGGCGTTGTTTCGAATCCCCGGTTGTACGTGACAAGGAGTAGGGTCGCCTGTCCAACCTCGTGGGTTTTCCCCGGGTCCTCCGGTTTCCTCCCACTGCTAAAGACCCCTACGCGCAAGCGAATTATGGAAATAAAATTAAACCATATGTTAGTCCCGAAATTACCTAGTTTGTGTCGAGTGGACTTTAAACCCCATCTCTCTCACTCTCTCTCTCTCTCCTAAACGTTGTTTTAATTACTCCCGTAGAAATATACATATTCATATTTTTTAAAACATTTTGTTGTGTTGATATTTATTTGTCTTATCACATCGTACATGCCAAAATCATACTTATATTAGATGGGGTTTAACGTCCTAGTCTTCTGCACCAATCAGTCTACTCGGGTTTGTTACGCCAACTCAACGACTAGACGTTTCTTTTTTCCTGGCCAGGCCTCCCATCCCGTACAATCGACAAGTGGTAACCAAGCTAGAAAATCCCTAAGACTTTCTCGGCTAATACCGGGACCTCTTCGCCTGTCCAACCTCGTGGGTTTTCTTCGGGTCCTCTGGTTTCCTCCCACCGCTAAAGACCCCTACGCGCAAGCGAATTATTGAAATAAAATTACACCATATGTTAGTCCCGAAATGACCTAGTTTGTGTCGAGTAGACGTTAAACCCCATTTCAGGTTCATCCAGATTTTCCAGCGTGGTTCCCCCTTGTGAGTAATGCAGGACGAAGGGCCTGACAAGGACAGCTGTCTAGTCCTTCGGATGAGACGAAAAACCGAGGTCCCGTGTATACATTGGAATGCACGTAAAAGACCCCTTGGCAGTTGGAATTCGATATAAGAGTAGGCGATAGTGCTGCTGCCCGGGCAAAATTTCTCTCATAGCACACTGTATGGTGTATGCCCGTCTTCATTAGCCCAGCATAGGAACAGAACAGTAGGACGTTAAACCCCATTTTATTTCATTTCATTTAAATCCCATTTATCTCTCTCTCTCTCCCCCGGGACCTCTTGATTAGTGAACAAACGCCATACTTATACTGGGTTCCCACTGTCATGCGATGCGTTACGATAGGATTGCCCCTATTAGAGACTTTTGGCAAGCGGATTTTTCCCATCCGTATCCCGTATCCGTATCGTATACGTGATACGCTGCGTCAATGTAGTTTTAGAGTTTTGGCAGATTTTAGAAATTTTTGGTTTCACTAATGTATCATTTCAGAAAGTTTAGCCCGTAGATCAACCAGTATGCAGACAGGCGGGAAAAATATGAAAATTTCGAGAACAACCCATCGAAAATAATGATTAAATTGCAGTCGTTATCACTGTTAAAATCACATCAAATATACACCTTCGTGTTCTAGGATACACAAAGATTCATAAAAACGCTATGATGCAACATTTCAGAGTCTAAAAGTAGCAAAAACGACGGTAAAAAGACGACAGTGTTATACGGACCATTTCCGTATGAAAGCCGTTCCATACGTGCTGCCGTATCCGTGTGCCGTATCACGTTTGAGAAATACACAGACATTGATGACGTCACACGCAAAATCCATACGGATACGCGATACGGACCAGGAAATTACGCTTGCCAAAAGTCTCTATTGAGTCCACGATCTGGTACGTCTAGATATGTTCGGATACGTTTCGATCAACACTATTGCTACGACTGACCTCAATGTATAATAAGACTGATAGGATCATCATTATTACTCCACGATTAAAACCACGATTTCAATCGTAGCGGGAATCGTGATAGTGGGAACCTAGCATTACTAAAGTTTCATATTAGGGAAGAAATCCAAAGATAAGCTTGGATGAGATTTGAAAGTTTTTTGGGTATGTTTTTCAATTACTTGTCAAATGTTCAGAGAGAAAAAAAATAACGGTTCGAAATCATTATTTTCTTAGATGTCACGATTAACAAAAGTCCTCAAAATGTCATTTGTCAAGTAGTTGATCCGCGCGTGCTATAATCGAGGCTTACAACAGGCAACTTGTTTTAACATCATCAAGCGTGTTTACTGTAATGGCAGTGACAAGTCACAAATAATCGTGGCTTTAACAACTTGTTTAATTTTTTCTTAGTTAAATCAACATATTTTTAAACACGGGGTATCATTTTCGATTACCAATGAATCCACAACATAGGGATTGTGTAGTAAATTCGCCTTTTAATGCCAAAACCGCTGACACAGCGTAAAACTGGCTTTTGGTGGGATAAGGAATATGGTTTTATGTAAAGTAAACTTTATCCAATCCCAGGTGCCGTTCCATTGCAGTATTTGTACTATTGGTGTATTTCCTTCTCATTGCTGACTTTGCTTAACATTATTGATAACATTGTCTCTACTTATCATCCATGGTGTCTGCTTGTCATGCATGTCTCTGCTGATCGACAATGGTGTCTGATTATCATCGATGTCTCTGCGTATCATCGATGTCTCTGCATGTCATCAATGTCTCTACTTGTCATCGATCTCTATGCTTGTCATCAATGTCTCTGCTTATCACCAATATCTCTATTTATTAACGGTGTCACGGTTTGTCATCGATGTCTCTGCTTGTCATCAATACCCCTGTTAATCATCGATGCCTCTGCTTATCACCAATGTCCCTGTTTATTAACGATGTCACGGCTTGTCATCGATGCCTCTGCTTGTAATCGATGTCTCTGTTTATCAACGATGACTCTATTCATCATCAATGTCATTGATTATCATTTATCATGGCTACCCTTGTTTGTCAGCGCTCGTTATGCTGATCACTAGTGCATTGGACATTATCGATGCTCATGCGTATCACTGTATTATCATATACGTCTTGGCGGATTATTAGCGAATTTGGCGATAATTGATATTTCCTCTGTAGTATAATTAGCGCCTGTGCTGTAGATTGGAGTCGCACATGCCAACTCCCTTTTCATCTGCTAAAAACAAGAAAATAATCTTTACATTGTTAAATCTTGTCAAATCATCACACGTGTTTATTAAACGCCTTCCAAATGAATTAACAAACATCTAGCAAAACTCGTAAAAGCAGTCTACGGGGTATTTCTTTGGTGTATACATTTATCCAAAGTGTGAATATTGTGTATATACAAATATATTCCAATTTAAAGAGACAATTTATACAATGTATTGTATCACAAAGGTTGCCTTATTTTAGAGTACGATAACGTAATGTAATTCAATGTAATGTAATGTAATTGAATGCATTGAAATGTAATAAGACTATTGATTGAATAATTTTATGGCAGAGGGTGCTTTTTTTTATAAGACTGTAATATAATAATTTTATGACAAAAGTTGCCTTATTTTATAATACTGTAATGTATTGTCATAATACTATTAATCTTGTAATATAATGTAATAATTCTAATATTACTGTCATAATTCTAATACTACTGTAATAATTTTAATATTACTGTAATAATTCTAATATTACTGTAATTATTCTAATATTACTTTAATTATTCTAATATTACTGTAATAATTTTAATACTACTGTAATAATTCTAATATTACTGTAATAATTCTAATATTACTGTAATAATTCTAATATTACTGTAATAATTCTAATATTACTGTAATAATTCTAATATTACTGTAATAATTCTAATAATACTGTAATAATTCTAATATAACTGTAATAATTCTAATATTACTGTAATAATTCTTATAATACCATAATATAGTTAATGTAATACTACTATTAACACGATAATATAATAATACTGAATAATTCGAATGGCGAGTTAAGGGTTTATAAAGGTTAAAAGTTTCAATGTGGTTATACAGAATCCAACCTTTCACGTTTTTCACCTTTGGCACTTATAGTATAAAATTAGTGGTGATATATCGGCACTCCTATTACTCCTTCGACTTAATTCTCCACCAGAATTTCTTCAATCTCAGTTTTTGTCAATGAAGTATGTACATTTCACTGATCTGGATAATATTTACTTACATTGTATACGTGTTAAGATGAAAATCTACTTTCTTGTACTTATATAAATTTACTCTTGTAAATTGACGCCATTGCAACGCCTATTAAGGGAATATAAAATCATTTTGCGTTCCTCTCTTTCCTTGGATTCCATTACTTACCATGTTGTTCCTGGTGATATCAGTTCTGCTTCTGGGAGCAACTACTGCTCAGTCTGGTATCTGTAGTTCTCCCAACACTGTTGGAAGAATATATATGGACCCTGGTGATTGCACTTATTATTATCAGTGTGCTAATGGTAAAGATCACAGAATCTACCCATGTTCTGCAGAAGAAGTATTTGATCCATGGCGGTGGGTTTGCGTCCCTAATACGGAACCAATTAACTGCACCTTAAACTACAATTACTGTAAGTTTCGAGTAATTTTTAAAATAGCAATAAAATGTACGAGGATGTTTTCTGTTTTCAGCCGATTTTTTCTCTCTTTTTAAAGTCAGTTTTAGAAAAAAAAACTTGAGAAACTTTTGCAAGATTTGCAGCTTTACAAATCCGATCTAAAACCTATATGTATATGTTATTAGATGCAGAGACTTCTGATTCTTTTCGAAAAACCCTATATTATTTTGTTCTTGGAAAGCCAATTGATTTCAATGTGTTACCGTGATAAAGAACTGCCACTTTGTGTTTATGGAACTTGAATACCCGTAACATTTGCACATTTGTTATTATATTTTTCTGTATAATCGCCTCACATTTGCTGTTATATTTTCTGTATAATCGCCTCACATTTGTTGTTTTTTCTGTATACTTTCCTCACATTTTTTAGTACTGTATTAGCTTGATAATGTCGCCCAAATAAATAAGTAGTTCCTTTTCCATAAGTGCATGCGTGTTGTAGTTTATATTTTATCAGTTTATTTATATATATAAACTATATTTTATATTATGCATTTCAGTCGATCAGTTATGTAGTGACACGGTTGCCGGAACAGTGGCTTACCCGGACGATTGTGCCAAATATTTGTCCTGTTGGGAAAGGTTTTTTATATTTCCACCAAGGATATGTGGCCATGGAACTTTATATAATGAAGTTGAACAAAGATGTGACAATATTAATGATGATAGTGGACAGTGTGGTAATAGGCCTTTCAGCGCTAGAACTTACAACACGGAACGTGAGTATACTTAAAAGGAATTTCATTAAAAAATACTCTTTCACATTGTCAGTGTTGGAAGTGGTAAGCATTATGTAAGATTAAGATACAAAGCTGGCTGGCCGTTCTACTAGCTATATTGGTTCAAAAATAGATAATGAAAAATGAATATTTTGATACTTTCGTTCAATTTACTTTATTCGGAGCGAAGATATAGCGCAGATTGTTTATTATCTTTACAATTTTTTAATCTAGAGAGTTGATTATGGGCTTGCCATGTTAAAGATGCATTATGTAAGAGTTAAATCGGCCTATTACATGGTTTTATTTTGATTTCAAATGATATGTAAATTATTATTTAAACATTTATTGATATGACAAGTCTATAATCAACCCTCTAGTTCATCGGATGGCGCATACGTAAACAGATCAAAATACGATCGCCATTTAATGATTTAATTTAAAAATGGAGGAGCGATGCTGAGTCTCGATTAACAAGTAACGTTGCTGCGATAGTAAACAATTTAAATCAAAACTTTAAATTGTGATAATGTCGCTAGAATAAAGTAATCTGAATGAAATTTTCAATATATTAATTTTGAATTATCTATTTTGGAACTATTATAGCATTTTATTTAAATCTTACATAATCCATCTTTAACCGTAAAAATGGATAATCGAGACTTTGTTTACTATCGTAACAACGGTAACAATGACAATCGAGGCTACAGTGTGATTAAAATAAGGATTTCTCGGTTCTAAGTGAAGTAATTTTACTGATATTTTCAGCATATTCCCTTTACATTATCTCTTTTTTTACTACTATAGCGAGAATTGTCAGCTCTTTATCTACTCTTCCATAATGCTGCTTTAATTAGCTCACAAAATTAACTTATTTCGTCTTCAAATTAATTCTATAACAATTCTTTAAATTATTAAGAAAAATATGTTGGAAATATAAAAAATGATTTCTTATTTAGTGTTAAATAGTACGCGAAGGCGTAAAATGAGTAATAGGCACCAATTCTGCCCAGATTAGTTTGTGTTGCTATTACGCACTATGTAAACAAAGCACGCGCTATGTGACATCTCAGTACGGTCTACTCATATCGAATTCCAACTGCCAAGGGTTCTTTTACTTGCACGCCAAGTTTTTCGTCCCATGTCCCATCCGAACGATTATACGTTGTCCCTTGCGATGCCCCCATCCTGGTATCAGAAGACATACACGGAATTCTGGCTTCTTACATTTTAATGTTCATTATCCTTTATTATTACCTTCTCTTTTTCAGCATGTGTGTATAGACCAATGCCAGGTGACTGTAACAAATACTGTGACTGTAAAAACAAAGATGACTGTCGAGCTTGTGGTAAAGGTACTTACATGTCCGAATCTAAAAATGCATGTGTTTTGCGTTCAGGTCTTACTTATAGTGAGAAAGAATATTGTAATTTAACATAATAAGCATCACAGTTTGTTTATTTAATGGTTGTAAACTTTTAATTTTGTCATTTAATAAAATAATGTGCCCGAGACGTCTTTCTAAATGCTGTATAAGAAACGATCGAAATGCCTAATCAATATCTATGTTCATTTCTAAAAATCTATACTGATAATAAAATTGACTGATAAATAAGTATGGTTGTATTTTTTTTAGAAAGGCTAATCTTTATTTTAACAATAACGGCATTCCATTAATGGATTCTACAATACAGATCATTGCCGCTGCTGTTGCCTCTGCTGGTTCTGCTGTTGTTGTTTTCTGCTATACTATGGGACTAAAAGCCGTGTTTATAGTGTCGACGAACATTTGAACCCCATGTCATAGATTTATGCATGGGAGAATCCTATCGATATTTATCGTTTCGTGACTTTTCGTTCTGGAGTTACCCCCACCCCTTCTGAATTCTGAAAATCTTGTTAAATTGTTAATGCGATTGAGCTTACGGTGTTTAAAGGATTATATTTCAAATTTGGTGTGAAGCATTTGGGTCACTAGAGGACAAACGCTATCGATATTCAACGTTTCTTGACCTTCCTTTCCGGAGTTACCACCCTTTTCTGGGGCCTTTGTTACTATCTTACGGTAGACTCCTGATCTTTGCCAATTACATAGCCGGAAACAAATTCGGGTTCAGGGCACAACAAAACGTTTTAAATTCCAGGATTTTCTCAATTTACTTGGCGAAATGACTTCCTTGGCTGGGCCGAAGGTTATTTACAAGCAAACATGCATGGTTGATGTCTATTGCGTCAGACGATTCTGGGCATTTAAATATTTATGTTTACAGTCCGTCGTTCTTTTTCCCAATTACAGCATCTTCGTTGTGGATTTATTAGGGTCAGTACGGCAGTAATATGTCCTCAATGACCTTCCGTCTGACCAAATATCCGGCCGTAACCTAAAAAAGACACGTTTTGTTGCTAAATACTGATCAGTGGCCTACACTTATACCATGGGTTAAGCTAATAGTATATAAACAAGTAACAATTGACTTCCATTTATATATCTATATAAACATTTGCCAGGAAATATATAAAAGATGTTTGAGAAGCCAATCACATTTCTTTGTTCATGCCCTCGACCATAGAATCGAGCTTTAATAAGCCACACACCTCTTACCTGTATGTGTTGTTGCATTATTTTTACTTTGGGCAAATGGGAATTCCTTTCTGTCAAGTGGGCAAGCAGTGCTTGTCAGTAAATGAAATGAAATGAAATGAAATGGGGTTTAACGTCCTACTGTTCTGCTCCTATGCTGGGCTAATGAAGACGGGCATACGCCATACAGTGTGCTATGAGGGAAATTTTGCCCGGGCAGCGGCACTATCACCTACTCTTATATCGAATTCCAACTGCCAAGGGATCTTTTACGTGCATTCTAATGTATACACGGGACCTAGGTTTTTCGTCTCATCCGAAGGACTAGACAGCTGTCCTTGTCAGGCCCTCCGTCCTGCATCACTGACAAATCGGAACCACGCCGGAAAATCTCGATGAACTTTCTCTGCCAATGCAGGGATCAGACACCCGACCTCCAGGCTAGCTAGCCAGCGTCTTACCCACTTAGCCACGCGATCCCCAGTGCTTGTCAGGTGACCCCCTCAGAATATTATAAAAACAATATATGTTATGGTACATACAAACTTATATAAAACTGCAAAGTTATATGACTCTAGCATTAATATTGCCTTTTAAATCGGGGTTTTCGCAAGTTTCGAAACTACTTTTCTATGACTCGATTTTGGTGTTCTGATTTTTTATCTTCTAGTTATACAATATTCTTGAAATTATGGGGTTATTATACAGCTTAAGAATTAACGATCAAATTTTACAGAACAAGAACCGTCTGCTGTGTACGGTGTGCCTTAAGTGCCAAACATTGATATTTCCGAGAAAAAAAATCAGTATTTCATTACAGTGAAGAAATTTACTACGCTATATTTGAAGTTGTTACTTATCACATGCATAATGTATCAATGGGTATTGTTAGAAAAAGCATTGTTGAAAACCATATCTCTGTCGATTTCTTGTAAAATTAGCTTTGAAAATTAGTTTTGAAAATTGCTAAAATCACTCTCTTTCAAACGCTAAATATGTATGTAGGAGCTTTCCATGAAAGTTGCATGTACACGTGTCGATGATGAAAGGTGCATCTTTGATATTTTAATCCTTCATTTCTTTTTTTCATTAAATTTGAACAGTAAATTATTATTTTATATCATCTTATGCCGATTGGAAAGGATTGATCTAAATACGTCTAACTGCCTGGTCATTATGAAACAAGACCTTCTTAGAAAAGTTTGTGCGTAGTTAACAATTATGCATCAATAACAGACCGGAGGGGTGGGTTGAGAGAGGGGAGGGGTACCATTAATTTATCATTAAATATCAAATACATGGAAAATTCAAGATTTTTAATATATTCGTATATTTACATTTTTCGCCCATTTGAAAGGATATCACTTCCAATATTTTAATTATCATAAAATCACATCCTGTTAGAGCCAGATCGTGGGGAATCACGTGGCTAAGTGGGTAAGACGCTGGCTTGCTAGCCTGGAGGTCGGGTGTTCGATCCTTGCATTGGCCGAGAAAGTTCATCCAGATTTTCTGGCGTGGTTCCCCCTTGTCAGTGATACAGGACAGAGGGCCTGACAAGGACAGTTGTCTAGCCGTTTGGATGGGACGAAAAACCGAGGTCCCGTGTACAAATTGGCGTGCACGTAAAATATCCCTTGGCAGTTGGAATTCGATATAAGAGTAGGCCGTAGCGTCGCTGCCCGGGCAAAATTTTCCTCATAGCAGACTGTATGGTGTATGACCGTCTTCATTGGCCCAGTATAGGAGCAAAACAGTAGGACGTTAAACTCCATTTCATTACAATAGAGACACAAAGGGGCTATAATGGTACAAAGTGTGCTATTACGTAACGACTGGACACTAGCCATTGACCACCGGAAGTCACTGACCAAGCGGTTTAGAATTAAAGTATCACAAAATTAACTAGTAAGCATACCCAATGCATACACAAAATTCATCACTATTAATGATCGGCAGTTTTCTTTTATATTTAACTTTTGTGATTTATCTTGCTTTATGTCATTTCGGTTTTGTTTGTTTCCAAAGATGTGTTACATCCTAGGTAACTAAAAGAATCTTCTCTTTTTTAAAAAATGAATTGGCTTGTTTGTTTTCAAACTGGGATATGTCTAGCCTTAAGAGAAGCGATGGTTTGAGTCAGTGTACCAGATGTTTCCTTAATACCACCTGTATTAACTGCAGATTACAAAGTCAAATACAGTCACACACAAAAACAAGATGGCTGACTGTTTAATTGTGGCAGAAGATAGCTAAAACACGACAAATAAACAAAAACAAACATTAAAACACACGGATCGAGTAACAACGAGAACGAATCCTTTTTTTAATATTTCTCTTCATTGATGGGGAGTCCCTGTGTACCCAATTTCCTGGCATCTTATGCAATCTTTAAGTCTCTGAATTACGGTCAAGTCCTGTAAACGAGTTAATAAAACTCATCAAAATTTTTTTCAACAATATATGATCAATTGGTGTCTGTCATAACAAGTTCAGCCAAATGGCAACGAAAATGTCAGTGTTAGAATTTTCTCAACCTCAGTACCACTCTTTTGTAGAATCACATATTTACAATAGGGAGGATTTTTTAAAATCCTTCATTAGAAATGATACAGAGAGGCGCAATGGTCAGCTACAATAAACCACGTATAAAAAGATGCTTTTGGTTGAATATTTAGCTAAGTGTTGTGCAATTGCTCAGCCCAAGATCAAATTTTCGCCACATTTCTTTCCTCGCACCATGATGAAATGTTATTTAGTTTTGTTGGTTACTCGATGTATGATTTGCTTGTTATGTTATTTTTAGAAAATGTTCACAGAACTACAAACCAGACAATAAACACGTGTCTTGGTCTATTGGGTGATATACAATAGAGAAGTTAACAAACACCAATAATCCATGGCTAGTGGCAATTGTCTTGCAAATTGCATGTTTGCATTATGCATCAACAAAACCCCATTCTAGCACCCATATTCAAATTCTTATGTAATTTACATGTTGAAGTTGTCCATTTGTTTAATCTGACCTCAATATTGGGATCAACGGATCTTCGACTCTACACCGGAAGCCGGCTGGTAAAGTGGGCTAGGGCAAATACGAAAGTGAATCCCCCTTGATGCCTTCTAACCGTGTTCAACTTTTCATCATCCCCTGCGACATGAGCGAAGAGGCACAACTTCTATCTCGACGACAAACAAACACGTTTGTTTAAACACAGACGAATATAAATTCATACACGGCCCTGGAAGCAGCAGCATTTTAGATTTTTACTTTAACAAGCTTAAACTCCAACAAGTGAAACATGGCAAGGAATCTCCTTGTCTCTCTGGCTGGAGCTTTGGCTATTGCCTCCTGTATCTTGGCGGCGGATTACTATTATGATGAAATCGTTTGTCAGAACGTACAGCCCGGTCTTTGGGCGAGAGATGACAGAGATTGCATGGTAGCACATCAGTGTGGTTTTGATGGAGAAGTTATTCAATCGATCCGATGTAATGCATCTCAGGTTTGGTCTAAACTAGCATCTGCCTGTGTATGGGAATGGGATCCAGACCGAGATGATTGCAATGGGTCACCACAAGTACCTCTACCCAGTAAGTTTCATTTTTTTATAGAATATTATAATTACATGTTTATTTTCATTAGTCAGGTACCACAATTCGGACGTTAGCTGATACTGATTTCAAGGGTTGGGTTGAGTTAAATTTGAAACCCTGATGGACAGATTCTGAAGTCGTTCTTATTGCTTTTATTTATGTTAATACACGAACTAATAATCTTTTAGGGGATAAATCAAATTCTGGTATTAATTTATATATTGATTACCAATGGTTTATCTTTTTAAATATAACCAACATTTTTTTCCCATAAACCTAGCTTTCGTTTTAATATAATATTTTTAGTGCCTTCTTGTAGTATACAGTAGTTTTATATATATAAAAAGATTTATACTAAGCGTAACCATGTCATACCAGGTATAGTCTTAACGTTTTGGGAAAACAGTTGTGAATGTATTCCATTAGTATTAACATTTAAAAAAAAAACAATCTCTTATACTTGTCTTGCAGATGATAACCGATGTGTTAACCCAACCGGAAACAACCCAGATCCAGATGATTGTTCCAGATTTGTCTCATGTTCAAACGGCACTCTAATCGCCATCCAAAGATGTGGAGATGGTACCCTGTTTTATCCCAAAAATAATTCTTGTGAATTCGCACATTCCATCGTTCATGAATGTGGAAGCCGGGCTATACCAGAAACAATTGTTATTCGTAAGTAAATCTAAAACTTTAGTAATTTAATATATCTAATGATTAACATGTTCTTGCCTCCCAAATATGATACATATCACAGAATCTTAATATCCAGAGAGCGTGTTGATGACGGGCTCATGGACGTTCACAATGTAGGTCTACATTGAGATATGCACATTAAATGAATGTTGAGAATTGTTGAAAACTGTTAAGAATTGATGAATGAAATAGGACTAATGAAGACGGGTATATCAGTGTGCTATTAGGGGCAATTGTCCGGGCAGTAATTGAATTCCAACGGTAACTCGAATTTCCATATCATCCGGACGACTAGACACCGTTTATTGTCAGGCCCTACGCCCTGCACCACTAACATGGGGAAATCATGGAGGAAAGTTAGGATGGGGGATTGTGGTGCCTAGTCTAGCGCTCTCTTCAACGAAATTCGACAGCCACGGTGGCTAAGTGGGTAAGACGCTGGCTCGCTAGCCTGGAGGTCGCGTGTTCGATCCTTGCATTGGCCTAGAAGGTTCATCGGGATTTTCCGATGTGGTTTCCCCTTGTCAGTGGTGCAGGAAAGAAGGTCTAACGAGGACAGTTGTCTAGTCATTCGAATGGGAAGAAAAATCGAGGTCCAGCGTATATATTGGCGTGCAAGTAAAAGATCCCTTGACAGTTGGAATTCGATATAAGAGTAGGCCATAACCCAGTCGGAACAGAACAGTAGGACGTTAAACCTCATTTCATTTCATCGAAATCCGGCAATGGTTATGGGGTGATTCATGGGAGGCCATGTGTTCAGATATTGTGTTCCAATCATAACAATGTTTTGTTTTCTTTCTGATTTAGGTCAAGATGATCCTATTTGTATCCATGAAGGTCAAGTCGCTGATCCTGAGAGTTGTGTTCATTTCATCTTATGCCAAAATGGACGCCGAACACAGCGTATCCAATGTCCACATGGTACAGCATTTGCCCCCCACAGTGGTCAGTGTGAATGGAAAACAGAAGTGGATTGTGGTCAACGTGGTGTGCGATAAATGCAAATCTATTCGCCCCATTGACATTTAATTCTATTGTTGCTAATAATTAAGTTGATCATGTAGCGTCAGAAGAATCTTGTTCATCTGTAAGATGCTGCAAGTCGTTCGTTTTTCATCTGCAGTGGCTTTTAATTGTGAAGAAAATATTGAAAAATATTTTTGAAGCTTTCTTTTTTTATCTTATGTCAAAGGTTAACTACATCAAAACATTTAATTTCATTGACATTACATACATTAATCGATTAATTGATCCATTGAGATATGCACATTAATATGTAATCACTTATAGCTACTGTTTCAAAATTTCATTTTTTTGTCATTTTAATATTTCTTATACTATGAAATATTTTATTTTTAATTTCAATGCTGCGTTTGAATTTGTTTGCAATCATTTAATATTGATGTGATGGAAGGAGAGTGAAGTCTAGTCGTTCAAATTATATATATTTTTGCCAAGTTGTGTCATGTGCCCCATGTAAATGTATTTTATATTAACAATGGGAGTGTCGTTTGCTCGTTGTTGTTGAAAAATAAAGGTGTACTACCTGTACTAAATGTGCTTTTGTTCATGCTGTATTGGCAATTCGCGAGCGCGGAAGGTATGAAAAGCACACGACGTGGGATCTGAGTGCCCGGAATATTTGGAAGAAAGAAACGCTGTAGTTACCATTTCCGACTGTTTTTTGGCCCCGGATCTCCTAAATTGAGGCTGATCGTGGGGTGGGGGGCTTTGGATCCGCGCCCGGAAATGCCAATCTTTTAACTGATCTAGTATCTAATTCAATAGAGATTAAATTGGTTCCAGATTCTGGGTGATCTTAAAATATAACAACCCATGCTGACTCGGCAATATTATTATCTAATTCAATGCAGATTCCAGGTTGAGTTTACTTCTCTAGTTTTACTTTTTGATTGGCCAATCAAATTCATGTAAAGCGAAATCTTCTTAGGAGACATCGCAGTAGATTATGAAATTTATCACACAAGCGATATCTACTGTAGAATGTATTATTGGGTGATAAAGATTGGTTTATATGGCACAGACATACAACATAAAATCATATGATTAATTATAAAACTTTTTTAGAACGGATTTAATATTGGGGACCCTAACTGCAGCCGATTCAGCATCCCCGCTTTCCCCCACCTCCCCAACCTTAACCCGGCCCTGATTCAGGCTTATTGTGTTATAATCTGTTCAATAGCTTTTGGGGTTTTTTTTTAGGTGGGGGGCGATGGCCGAATGGTTAGCACGTGCGCACCGTATCATAAGGCCTGTCATTGAGTCAACTGGCGTGGTTTCGAATCCCTGGTTGTAGGCTACGTGCCAAGGAGTAGGGTCGCCTGTCCAACCTCATGCGTTTTCTCCGAGTCCTCCGGTTTTCTGTCGATTGGACGTTAAACCCCATTTATCTCTCTCTCTCTCTCCCAATAGTTTTGACCGAACAGAAGGGGGATAACTCATTTATAGCTAATTGGATGCAGGCTCCAACGTTTCCTCAAATTTTAGTTGGGTTGAATGCTTTTCACTGAAGACAGAGCAATAATGATCACGTCTTTGCTCCAGATTTTGTATGAAGTTGACCAATGAGATTTTGAGATAAAATCTTGAAGTAGCATACTAAAAACTTGCTACTATTCGCCGTACATATCACAGTAACCAACCACTTAACTGTGTTATTCTTCCGCCTCTGAATATTTACCGAAATCTGGCAGGAAATGTTAATTGAAACTCTCCTATCCCATTCTAGACCAAAAAAAATAAATAAACAAAAACGGCCACGCATATGGAGGGGGGGGGGTTGCTCTAAATAGACGAACTGGGAACGAGATGGCGAAATTCAATGGTTGTCTGCCTCCAATTTATGGTGGAATAACTGCAAATAATAACGCTGCTGCATGTATCACAAATTTTGAGAGGAATTCATATTTATGGTACTTAACGGTACTTGTCATTCTCTGAATATCGTTGCCAAGATTTTAGACTATATACGCATTGCTAACTGCGAAACATCATGTCAGACCTTTGATCATTCGTTGCAAATGATCTACCTGCTTTTCCATTTGGGCGTGATATTATTTTCATTCTCAAGGCCTGGTTTTTTTTTATATACAGCTATCCAACGGAATACATCCAAAATTTAGGTTGTTCAAGATACACGCTACAGAATTATTTTTCAGGTGCCGGAGCTAACGGAAAATAAATTCACCGCCAACAAGATAATTCAGATGTTGGATTTTTTAATTGATAATATCTTTGTTGAATTTGGAGGGGAAATTTATCAGCAAGTGGTAGTTATCCCCATGGGCACCAACTGTGCACCTTTACTTGCTGATTTGTTTCTCTATTCCTACGAAGCCGATTACATACAGGCACTCGTAAAATCAAATAAACGATTAATCAGACATTTTAATTTCACTTTTCGATATATCGATGATGTTCTATCACTGAATAATCCCAAAATTATTGATTATGTAGAATTCATATATCCTGATGAGCTCGAAATTAAAAACACTACTGACAGTGACAATTACGCTTCCTACTTGGATCTGCGTCTCGATTTTGACAATTGACATAAACTTAGTGTTAAATTGTACGATAGACGTGATGACTTTGACTTTCCGATTGTTAACTTCCCATTTATCAGTAGCAACATTCCAATATCACCAGCTTATGAAGTGTTTGTGTCTCAGCTAATTCGTTACGCGAGAGTTTGTTCATTTTATTCTGATTTTTTAAGTAGATCGAGGCATTTGTCATCTAAGCTTCAACTACAGGGTAACTTGCTAACTAAACTTATTAAAACCTTTAAAAAGTTTTATGGCCGTCATATTGACTTGATTGGTAAGTATAACATGTCTCTCTCGGCTATTATTCTAGATATATTTAATTGACGCGTATACTATCTCCCGGATTATGTCTACTACATCGTTAACACTGTTCATCACGTGCATTTTGCATACCGATAGTCCATTGGCCAATCACACTATTTTACCGAGATTTCGTCTAATAGTTTGGATGCAGCTATGGTGGGTGTGGCGCCAGGCAGGGTAAGCTTACTCTTCCGGACACCTGTTACTACTGTTTGTCGTGTATTGTGTACACGGTGAACAGTCCATATGCTGATTACACTATTTTGTATTTTGCCTTATTACACTATTTTGCCTTATTACACTATTTTGCCTATACCGTTTTTTTTTTAGGACTTCGAATTTTGTCTAATGGTTTGGATTGTTCGTACTTGGTTTTATTTTATTTACTCAAATTTTGAAATTTAGAAAAAAGCATGGGACTATTAAAATGTCAGAATGTTCAATTAATTATAGTAATTCACTGTTTTCGATGATGAGACTTTTCTGGTTAGTTTACGCAGATATGACCAATTGGGGTAGAATGTTCAAACTTGGTGTTGATGTTCATGAGGTGAATGTCGTGACTGAGTTCAGTGATGAGCATTTTCTGCTTGGGCTAAGCAGCTGTCTGTCCGTCACTCCTTATGGAACACAATAACCATACTTTTCATTGTTGTATCAATAATCAGTTGCATTTTCTTTTCAAAAGGAATTCATGCGCACAAGATTTCCACTAATTTGTTTTGTTTGTTTTTGGGTGTTTTATTTATTTTACGGCACATCTAGTTATTTTTTTTTTTTTTTTTTTTTTTTTTGGGGGGGGGGGGGGTATCTAGTTTCTGACACAGAGGATTCCGCCGTTAAGTGTGTCTATTGTGTGCGAAATGTCCAAGAGTAGTATAAAAGTGCTATCGTGGTAAGAAACCACCCTTAAAGCTTACAAAACGTCTTCAATCAGTACTGTCACAAATGCTGCGTCTGGACAAACGCGACTATTCTTGGCTAAATGGACACAGATCACTATAGATTTCCCCATTGACTCCAATGTTAATTCTCGTATCTTAGACCGGCTCTAACTTTTTCCCAAATTTTCGTTGGGTAGAACGCTTTCTACTACAGATGGAGCAACATGTGGCAACCACTTGCCCAAAAGCACGTATGAGGTTCTTCATGAAAAACTTGAGATACACAAGCTGGAAGTAGAGACAAATAAACATGCAATTTCAGGCCCTACATTTCAACGTAACCAACCTCTCAACTCTTGTATCCTTCCGCATCAAAATTATGAATATTCACCAAAACCTGGCAGAAAATGTATTTTCAAACCCTTTTCCTCAATTCTACGCCATGCAAAAGGGGTAAAAAGGAAAAGGGAGAGGAAGACTAAAAATAGCTTTGGCCCTTGTTTCGTCGTAGGAATATTTGGTGATCTGTGTCCAAATGTAAACAATGGCAGTCAGTCAGTACTCTTGGCAAGTTTTATCAATGTCTTGAAATTACGCAAATTCTAGAAAGATGTTGGGTATATGCTCATCACAGGTATGTTCTTTTCATAGAATTAATGATTATTGCATTTAAAAACATTACAGCAACCAAACAAAGCACTGGCAAGCAATCGCCCCACTTTTTACTTGGCTGATTGTCACTGTTTACTACTTCACTGATTCCTGAACTTCATTTCAACTTCTCCAAATATAAATATCGATTGATAGTGACATTATAATTTACATACTGCCTGTCATCTTTTTCTTTCTCCTTCTATTAGTAATAGAAAATGTTTTTATAGTCTCGACCTATATCTCGACCTTGTCTTTATATGTTTGGGCATTCTCATATTCATTGCCATTGGTGTACACACAATACATGTATTTATTAATATATTTATAAATGTGGGCCAGCTGACTTGATTCTATTTTTAAAACTTGTGTCATTGTATCATGCATTTATATGTGCGATCAGATTTAGTTAGTCACTGTCAATTATATTTTCTTCAAACTTTTATTTGGATTATATAAGCTTCCATTATAAGATTGACAGCATGCATAGGCTACATTAAATTACATACTATATTAGACTGAATATTTAGGTCAGGCATATAATGTTAGCATGTTAAATTCCTGGTCCGCCATCCATTAAAGGCTTATGTATGGCTCAAGCTCTTTTCTTTAATAATAATAATAATAATAATAATCTTTTTTCGAAATCTTCATCAGAAGATACATGAATATACATAATAAATGCAGTCGAACATGACGATGATTCTTTTTAAACATTTACCTACAGGTATTTGCATATAATTTATCGTGCCTTTAACATTAAATAAATCTTTCATTTTATAGGTTGAGGGAGATCTGTCATAAAACGAGTTAAACAAGCCAACAGTGAGACTCATGTTCCCTGTCGAAATCCCAAAAAAAGCAGATGACACATATTAATTAATTGCACATTTATCTTTTTCAAAAGTATTCAGTAAACAAACTGATTATATATGCTTAGTCTAAGCATAAAATGTTCACGATAATCAAAATCAGTCAGATTTTGAAGTATCTGGTAGTGAAACTATACAATAATTTTTAGCCCTCTCCATCAGTTGAAATCAAAGTGATATAATGAATCCATACTCAGAGTTTCATTGCTCTGACTCAATTAGAATGAAAGTTTTACTAACTAATATGGGTCACTTCCTTGTCAGCCCAACAAGTTCAGCAGGGCTTAAAAAATCCTGAAGGTTCTTATTGACACACACCAGTATTCGAACCCCAGATATTCTAGATAAAAAACCTTATCTCTGCATCAGAGAACTTCACTAAGTAAAACTTTCAATTTTTTCATTAAAACAATGATTGATTATTGTTATTTATTACATTTCTGCGACATCCAACTACAATTAAGCATATGACCCTTTCTTTTAAATCAAAACGATAATAGCTGGCTTTTTCCGATATTTTAAAACGGAATAGGTTTGACGTCTAAATGTATGTCATGTACAAAAGCGAATCAAAATATGCGAGAAGTAAAGAACATTTACCAGTCGTGCATGACTAATGCACCGTAATTATGATTTGTTAACTTTACTGACAATATTTGCAGATAAACAACAGTTTTACTACATTAAACTGGGTATGTTTAATAAGTCTCAATAATATAAAATTAACTTATTTTAAAAATGTTACATGCATTAATATAGAAATTAAATTTGCCAGGTGAAACTAAAGGAAACCAAACGTACATGTAGCCAAAAACAAACACATCGGGAGACATCTCAACATTTTAAGCTACGGTGTACGTTCTTTTGGCTAGGGACAATCTAGTGAAGAGTCTAGTACCCATATTGAACAGATTTGGTTTCAGTGGCTGTTATATTTTTCATTAGATATTAGAATAAAACCATGAATGATGTATTGAATGACCATTTTGTTGTATTTTAGCTAGCTTGTTGCTGTGGACCAGCATCATGTAGTTTATGCTGTAGTTGTCTTCCACCAGTTAAAGAATCAACAGGAACCCGAATAATGTACACAGTTTTCTTGGTATTAGCTTTCACTATAGCTTGTTTAATGTTATCACCAGAATTACATGACATCATACAACAATCTGTAAGTATATAAGATAAAACTAGATTAACTTACTCTCTACTCCATTTCTTATCGGATATGAGTTAAATGAAAACATTTAAAGATGCATTTTATAAGAGCTGAATCTGTCTTTTTTCTGGACTCAAATGTTAAATGAATTATTATTTAGGCATTTATTCACTCTCGCACATCTTTCCAGTCCAGTCTTTTATATGGACAAATTACAGCTTAATTTCCTATTTTTAAAAAACATTGCATCTGTCTGTTTTAGACATACTACAGTTTATCTATCACGCCTGTCGGAAGAAAATTGACCCCCCCCAACACACACACATTCACCCTCAAGTTAGCCTCAATCCAAGCATTCAAATAGCCCAGTATATTATAACTACCAGTACTTTGTTTTATGTTATGGCAAGAAGGGCCATGGAAGCCAATTCCGCTTTATTACAATGTACAGGAAAACTGCACAAAAGCAGACAGATTTACTGATGGAGTTATTACCCTTGCTTCAAAAACCTTATAGACCAGCTGATCAGCTGGAGTTAATATTTTCATTGATGTAAACACCATGTATATGTGTTTGTTTTATGACAGGATGTCTGATATATCGCACATACAATATCAATAGTGCAGGATATCAGAACCATTAAATACTTAAAGGGTGTCTCATAACAGGACAAATGATCAAATTCAATGTACAACATTTATGGCATGGTATTCCCATTACTACATTATTTATCTCATTAGTATTCACTGAATCTTACTGATAATAGACTGTTAGTCCTTCACTTTTACGACTTGATCGTAATTAGAGATAAACAAAAAAATCTATATTAGACGACAGTAAATTTTCTCATTCTTGATAAGAAGTTCTGTCGGTGTTAATGACATAGAAATGAAGAGAAACCTCCCGGTGCTTACTAATGGAGATGGTCCACATATTTATATATTTTAAAGATAGATAGAATCAACACTTAAACAAGTCATTCAAATGCCATACTATAACACATTATTTAATTAAGGGTATGGTCAGGGCCGTAACTAGCTCAGAGCAACAAAGGGGGCGGGTAGTGTTCTCAGGGTTGCTGTAAAATTGACGGACAATGTATATCTATTGTTTTTATGGTCGAAAATTTTATCACTTGGGAGGGGGGGGGGGCGAAACTTTTTGCAGTGTGTGGGTTTTCGGGCCTGGGTATGGTATCAATTATAGAGCTCATCTTGGTCTATTTTTTGTTAGAATTTAGAAAGGGATCGATCATCTGCTGTTAAACGATAGAGCATAACTAGGTGCTATCTGATGATAATAGAAAATGAAATGGGGGTTTGACATCCTGCTGCTCTACTCTGGTCTGGGCTAATGAAGACAGGATGCTACTAATAGAAGTTAACTGGCTAGCATTAAACATGTCTGTGGCCAAAATATTTTTCATACCCTGTAAACACAATAATGTGGCGTACAGAGGTTTGTGCATATCTAGTAGTGCTGGATCGATATATATCATTAAATCAATGTATCACAATTCACCTTCTCACGATGCATTTTTTATGGGTTATTTTGCCGCTTCAGCCATTAGCCTGTCACTCTTATCCAGGTCACACATTATCCATCGGTACACAAACACTCTTAAATTGTTTTAGTCCTTATTTTGATCCACATCAATATCGTGATAAAAAAAAAGTTTTATTTCTTCGACATCGGCAGAACTAAAAATATCAATTATACATTTATCCTGTTGTTTTCTTGGTATATATTGACCTGGTTATGAATAGTGATACGAATCATATCGTAGCATCTGAATCGAAATGCAGTGGCAATACCCAGCACTAATGTCTAGGACCAACTCTTAATCGTATGCATCTAAGACTAAAGTAGAGGTCAGTACTGAGAAATGTGAGAAAGGAAGACATTTTTAATATAGTAAAAACGTATAAAAAATAAATTTTTTATTCAAATTTAATATAAATCTTCTGTCCAAAACCACTTAAACTACGATCAGATTTAAAAGGTTCTCTACTCTAGACTTGCCACATTCACATAAGGTTCTGACTTCTGAGACTGTAGGGCAGCTTATAGGAGCTGTCAACCCCACTCGCCCTGCCTGCCACTAATGAGGCATGCAGAAATGGTAATAAAATGTATATTACACCCTCTTATCAATGCAGCTAACAAAAGTTCCTGTTGAGATACATGTACCATTATCTACAACTTTTTTTTCATTTTATTCTGAATTTATCTAATTTTTGACCTTTTATATTTTTCAGGGTTTTAATGAAACATGTGTAATGTTAGCAGCTGGTGAGAACTGTAGTCGTTTAATAGGATATAAAGCTGTATATAGAGTTGGGCTAGGTATCATTGTCTTTCATTTTATACTCATGATATTAACACCATGTGTTCCTAACAGTAACCACTGGAGAGCATCTATACACAATGGGTAAGAAAAAAAAAAAAATTATTATACATAAACATAATTTAATTTCATCATTTAATATTATTTTATAGTGTAAATAAAGCTGCTGAACTTCATTGACATCTAATTTTTTTTTAGTCTTAATCCGGGGGTCACGGTGGCTAAGTGGGTAAGACGCTAGCCTGAAGGTCGGGTGTTCTATTCTGCATTGGCCGAGAAAGTCCATCCAGGTTTCCCGGCGTGGTTCCCCCTTGTCAGTGATGTAGGATGGAGGGCCTGACAAGGACAGCTGTCTAGTCTTTCGAATGAGACGAAAAACCGAGGTCCCGTGTACACATTGGCGTGCACTTAAAAGATCCCTTGACAATTAGAATTCGATATAAGAGTAGGCCATAGTGCCGCTGTCTGGGCAAAATTCCCTCATAGCACACTGTATGGCATATGCCCGTCTTCATTAGCCCAGTCGGAGCAGAACAGTGGGATGTTAAACCCCTTTCATTTCATTTCATTTTAGTCTTAATCCACACTAAAATGTACTCAGATTAATTGATTTTTTTAACATTAAATCAAGAAAACAAAATCAAAATATCAAGGGTAGATAATCTCCCGGCTTGAAATAGACAGATTTAGCTCTTACATAACACCTGTTTAACAGAATTGAACCATTATAATATACAAGGGATTAAAAATCCTTCAATTGACAATCCAAGACTTTTTTATACCATATTAGCAGATTTGTTTCTTCATTGTTACAAAGAGAGGGTGGGAGAGTTGTCTACTGCGGCACTTTCGATCATAAGGTCACTTGACATAGTTTTGATCCTAAACTTGTACATTTCTAACCTCGTGGGTTTTCTCTCCAGTCTTCCGGTTTCCACCCACTGCTAAAGACCCCTATGCGCAAGGGAAGTATTGAAATAAAATTGTACCACATGATGGTCCCACAATGACTTGGCTTGTTTTGAGTGAATATGAAACCCCATATTTCTCTCTCATTGTTTCAGTTATTGGTTTATAAAGTTTTTGATATTATGTGGTCTTTGTGCTGGTGCATTCTTTATACCTCCTGGTTATAGTCTGTGTGAGTATATGTTCATTTAATTTCTCTTAGTTATAGGAGTATATAACTGAGTATATGAGTATTGAGTATACATGTATGTTCATTTTATTTCACATAAAGGGGGGTGGGGTGATCGAAGTGTCTGCGTTGCATGATAAGGTCTGTCATTGAGTCAAGTGGCCTGGTTTCAATTCCCTGCTTGTACATGACAAGGAGTAAAGTCACCTGTCAAACCTCGTAGGTTTTCTCCAGGGTCTCTGGTTTTCTCATACTTCTAAAGATACCTACGATCAAGCAAATTAATGAAATAAAATTGAACCATGTGTTAGTCCCAAAATGACCTGGTTTGTGTTGAGTGGACATTAAACCCCATTTCTCCCTCTTTCTCTATTTCACATTACAACTCTTTCTTTATTACAACTAATTTTTGTAATAAAAATTCTGCTTCTTATTTCTTCAGGATAAAAAAATAATTAACAATTTTTATTTGTTCGAAAAAATATCACAGAGCTGCATATAGTTACAGTGGACATGGATAAAGGTTTCTAGAATGATTAATCATTTTTATTCCCCAAAATATACCCGGAATACCTCTTTTAAATAATTCATTATATTATCAAAGAGATAGAATAGTCCTTTAATCAGTTGTATTGTTTGGGTTGTTTTTTTCGTAGATTGGATGTATGCTGGAATGGTTGGAGGTTTTCTGTTTATATTGTTACAATTGATTTTACTGGTGGAATTTACACATTCATGGAATGCTAGATGGTAAATATTATTAGTAATAAATTCTTCTTCCTTTGTCAACCAGGTTTATAATATAAAGAAAGTTTCATTATTTAGTTGAAGTCCAGGTGGGCAAATGATCTGTGACGTAACAATGCTGTCATAAATCTGTCATCTATTCAACCCAATTTCAATCTAGGGATTTAAATTCAAAATTTTGCCAGCCAATCAACAGGATATAACAATAGAAACTCTATACTTATGGCAAGTAAATTGACTTACAGGTCAGTTTTCCAGTCATTCACTTTCACTATTAATCAGTCAAGACTGGTTAATATCACTGAAACAAAAGCCCTGATTGAATCCCTTGAATATATATGACAAGGAATAGGATACCCGTCTAACCTCATCAATTCTCCTCCTGTCCCTTTTTTCTTGTTGTGTTAATTTGTTTTTATTTCTTTAGGTTGAAAAGAGAAGGTAGACAAAAGAGTAACTGTGGTTATGCAGGTAAAAATGATTTATAATTGTGTACGTACAGTAGCCTTATACAATGTGTATTTACCATTATAGTAGAATATATCTTAATGGAGAAATACACAAAACTTGTATTTATAAGTTAAAAATGAGTTATATAACTCTTTCCAGTAGCCTTCACGTAAAAGGAGCGTGATCGCTCTCGCTCTCCTGGACGCGCCTGGTGAGGTGCGCTTTTTATAGCTCTCCTCAATGCCTAATTTGACTCCCCTCAAAGAAAATAATCAGGAAAAATATACTGGTAATATCATATCGACAATCAACTTGCTTGTCGGCTACAATAACAGCATACCTTAGTGAGCATCCGCCATCCGTTTCATAATCCGAGTAATTAGCACATTTAACGGTAATTTTGATAATTCGGCAAAAATAACCCCAACAAGCCTGCTGGTTATTCATAACAGGTCCACTAAGTTTCCTTTGTAATAATAAACCACGTGGCGAAGGAAGACATCTCGCTCCGCATGGATTGTGAATCTCGTGCTTCGCGCCCCGTCTTCGACTCTCGATCCGTATGAATTCTAGGTAGATATGAAAATAATAATTGGATAATGCATTTTATGGTTTCACTGACCCGTTGTTAGTTAAATTTAAATATTCATTGAATAATCCCTGGGGGGTTGGGATGGCCTAGTGGTCTAGAGTGTCACGCTTCGACCTCTAGTTGGCCGGTCACCTCTGGCTTGCGGCTGTGGTTTCGATCCCAGGTGTGAGCGTATGTGGCTTGGAGATAGGGGCGCCTTCTCAACCTCGTGGGTTTACTCCGGGTACTCTGGTTTCCTCCCACAGCAAAGACCCCTGCGCGTGCGCTAAGATCATTAAAATGAACTTGTCTGCGATATCACCTTCGGTGGAAGCGGACGTTAAACGCTAAGAACAACAACAACGAATAATCCCTGATAGAACACCGGATATCCGGAGAAACAAATATTAATAACTAATATATTTTTCCGTCAAGATCTTAAATGCTTTCAGATTCCCGATAACACGTGACATGCATTGGTTGGAATTAGGTCAATAATGATGATAAACGAAGACAGTAGTCTATTCAGGAATATTACTGACTTGAACTTGTTGAAGTCAGATATTAAAGTTAACGGGAGCTTCGAATTACCCTGTTTCTTACCGGGACCTCACTTGACCCAATTCTGGCCGGTTGGTTTCGAAATAGATTAAAATCTCTGGACTTTATCACAAATGCTAACAAAGCTCTCCTCAAGAGATTCAGGAGAGCTTTCTCAGGAGAGCGATTTCCTCTTTTTTCAATTTCAGGAGAGCTTTTTTTGACTCCCCAGGAATTTATTCACGTGAAGGCCTGCTTATACAGTCTATATTTAGTGTATATTATATACTACTGAACTATATATTAATAAAGATATACATAAAACTTATACTTACATACTACTATTGCAACCATACTAGTGGTATTTCATTAACTATAGCCAGTTATTACAAATTGCTGAGAGTTGGATGGCCGAATGGTTAGCATGTGCGCGCTGTGTCATAAGGGTTGTCATTGCGTCAACTGACATGGTTTCGAATCCCCCGTTGTACGTGGCAAGGAGTAGGGTTGCCTGTCCAACCTCGTGGGTTTTCTCCGAGCCCTCCGGTTTCCTCCTACTGCTAAAGAACCCTACACCCAAGCGAATTATTGAAATAAAATTTAACCAAATGTTAGTCCCGAAATGACTTAATTTGTGTCCAGTGGACGTTAAACCCCTCTCTTTATTACTAATTGCTAGATTTAAATGTAGACATTGTGGTAGTGTAAACAGAACTTAAGTTAAAACCAACTCAATTTGCAATTCTTCAGAATGTTGATAAATAAACAGCCAATCTAGACTCACAACTTTTGATTTGTTTGAAATTTGGAACTAAGCTTTTTAATGGTAGGGTGAGGGTGGGAGCTAATAAATAAAATGAGGTTTAACGTCCTACTATTCTGTTCCGAACTGGGCTAATGAAGATGAGGGGAGGCTAATAAACTTAATTCCCAATATGTGGTGTAGTTCCAAACCTCGCAATAAAAGGGACTTTTTGTTTAATGTAAGGGCAGTAGTAAGTTGTTCCCTTCGTGTTCAAAATTTAGCTGGTTTGTTGCCCAATTATTTCTTTATGTTACTTAATAACGACTTGTGAAATCTTGTTAAAATGCTGCAGTGAAATTAACCATAGTAATTGTGTTCAAAATTTAGCTGGTTTGTTGCCCAATTATTTCTTTATGTTACTTAATAACGACTTGTGAAATCTTGTTAAAATGCTGCAGTGAAATTAACCATAGTAATTGTGTTCAAAATTTAGCTGGTTTGTTGCCCAATTATTTCTTTATGTTACTTAATAACGACTTGTGAAATCTTGTTAAAATGCTGCAGTGAAATTAACCATAGTAATTGTTATCCATAAATTATGTTTTATTTGATTATGTTCCGATTACTAAATGCCATTCAAATAACATATTGGTCATGCTTTTTTTTTTATTATTTTCCAGCAACCCTGTTTTGTGCCTTTCTATTCTTTATGTTGGTAGTAGCAGGACTTGTTTGTTTATATATATTTTATGCGTTTGAGAATTGTAATACCAACAAGATATTTATAGCCGTCAACACCAGTCTCTGTTTATTGCTTACAGTTATGACACTTTTACCATGTACATCAAAACGTAAGTATACAGTTGTATATTCTATCAAAGTTATACATTTGATTTTCTTCTGGTACATGTATTTGTGACCTGTGTGTGTCGTAGATGGAAAGTAATAATACAACCTTTCCTTAAAACTGTTGATCATCATTGAAAGGTTTTTAAATCACTTGCAAACTGTAATGGTTCAATTTATTCAGTATTTATAAAGATCTGATAAACTGTTATAAACAATCTAGTGTCATCTATAAGTGGATCTATTTTTAATCTGATTGAATCCACGACAAGACATTTTCTTAATTAAATGTGAAATAATCAATTTGAATACATTCTAGTGTGGATTAAGATATGCCTTGAACAATTAGATATTCCCTGAAAATTAATAATATATTTCACTATCAAAATTGCAATCAATCATTGTTTGATTGAGGCAAGATTACAAATCTCAATGATTTAGACATTTTGCTAAGCCAAAGGACTAAACATATTTTCTGAAAAATTATTGTAACCTAACTGGTAAAATGAATGTGTAAATATAATGTACATGTATAGGTAATATTATAGGTTATGGTTACTACAGGCATCAGTTCTATAGTATGACTTTTAGTATTTTATGTGTATAAGTAATGTTAATTCAAGGATACTACAGGCATTAGTTCTATAGTCTCACTTGTAGTATTTTATGTGAATAGCTAATGTCCCAGTTAACGTTGATGGTTAGATTTACGTAAAGTTTACATCATTATGGTTAGATTTTGGTTAGCGTTCAATAATGGTAAAATTCTTTGGTTAAATTTATGTTACTTTTACGTCATAATGGTTATGGTTACTTTTACGTCAGAAAATGACGTAAATGTAACGTAAACTTTATGCAGGGATACTACAGGCATTAATTAGTTCTATAGTCTGACTTGTACTATTTTATGGGTATAAGTATTGTTTAATAGTCAAGAGCGGCATTAGGTAAGATATTGTAACAACAAGAGGCCGTAGGCCCAAGTGTCTTTATAATATATTACGCAATGTCTTAAGCTCAAGACCATTAAACGACTTAAAATACAGACACTCCGCACATGCTTTTACAGTGAAATGTGTCACGCGAGTCCAATATTTCACTAGTATAAATAATGTACGATTTGCAAGTTGCCCGTACGATTATTTGAAATAGTGGTAGGCCAACATCAAAGGGTGATGTCACATCTGTATTTTAAGTAATGTTAATGCAGGGATACTACATGCATCAGTTATATAGTATGACTTGTAGTATTTTATGTGTATAGGTAAAGTTAACACTGGTTTACAACAGACATCAGTTATATAGTAGTATTTTATGTGTATATTATAGGTAATGTTAATGCAGGGTTACTACAAGCATCAGTTATATCTCTATATGTGGTATATTTAACATGGTCAGCTTTATCTAGTGAACCACCAGAAGAAAGTAAGTACCTGAATTTTGTAACAAGGCTCTTATTTCAGTCATCTTTGCCAGATTACATTGAACCCCATTTCATTTCATATTTGCCTGTGTTGGTGGACTTATTACATTTAGCCCCATTTTATTTCATATTTGCCTGTGTTGGTGGACTGATTACATTTAGCCCCATTTTATTTCATTTTTGCCTGTGTTGGTGGACTGATTACATTTAGCCCCATTTCATTTCATATTTGCCTGTGTTGGTGGACTGATTACATCTAGCCCCATGTCATTTCATATTTGCCTGTGTTGGTGGACTGATTACATTTAGCTCCATTTATTTCATATTTGCCTGTGTTGGTGGACTGATTACATCTAGCCCCATTTCATTTCATATTTGCCTGTGTTGGTGGACTGATTACATCTAGTCCCATTTCATTACATATTTGACTGTGTTGGTGGACTGATTACATTTGGCCCCATTTCATTTCTTATATATTACCGAGGGATATGGTGGTATCATTTAAACTTTCTAAACCTCAGGTTTTTATTTTATTTTTTTCAGTTGACATTTTAGAAACTGTTGCTTTAAAAGCTGCACAAAAGGGTGATCCTAAAACTGGTGAGAAAGCAACAAAAGGAAGAGTAGGTTTTGTTTCCAGTGTTGGACAGACATTCGTACAGAATATAACTTCTACCAGTTTTCATCTTTGTAGACCTAGTTCTACCTTTCCACAAGCTGATCTCATCTCTGCCTACGCGGGTCTATTAATTATGTTAATTATGGCAGTATATTCCAGGTAACCATGATCTTATGAGATAATAGATAAACTTCATCCAAACCAACTGACTTAGCATTCCCCAGAGCTGTGACAATTGTCTGATTTCAGTGGCAATATGACATTGTGACATGAACTGGGTCTGTACCAGGGTTCTTAATCCATAATGAAAAGAATTAGGACAAGGCCATAAATTGACCATCAAATGTGGTGTGGTTTCCCCTTCTCAGTGGTGCAGGACGGAGAGCCTGACAAGGACAGCTTCAATCAGAAGAGATCCCATGTACACATTGTCGCACACATAAAAGATCCCTTGGCAGTTGGAATTCGATATAAGAGTAGGCCGTAGCATCATTAGCCCAGTCGGAGCAAAACAGTAGGATGTTAAACCCCAATTCATTTCAGAAAAATCCGTCTTCATTAGCCCAGTATAGGAGCAGAACAGTAGGACGTTAAACCCCATTTCATTTCATTCATTTCAGAAAATAGAGACAATAAGCTTCTATTCTTTTTTACATTAAAAGTCTTCAACAAAAATATTTCTTGATTATTTGTTCTGTAGCATGTCGTATTCTGAATAATATTTCTCATTACCAGAAAAAAAGGATGAAAACTAGGTACACCTACATGTAAATAAGCAGGTTGATAGACTGGTTTAAAAGCCTAATATCCCAGAGTAAATAAAACCATAAGGAATTTATTCAGCCCATATAGAATTTTAAAAAAATATAATGGTAATCCTCTATTTATATATTGCGATACTCTAAACAGAAGTTTCTATTGCACTTTTTCAAGTTTTCTCTGTTGAACTATTGAAGACGCCTCTCACCCAGAAATTATTCTAATTTAGTAAAGTATGAGAAAATTTGACAGAGCTCTATCCAGCAGCTAATAATCAAGATAATGCTAAATATAACGAAACTAATCAGTGCTTATATTTAAAATAAAGAAAATGCCTTCTGTCACAGTGGGTCTTTTATTACAAATTGTTGTTTCAATATAATATTTTTATTTCAGTATCAGAACATCTCATCAAGAACATAAATTTGGAGTTAGGGCAACTACAGTAAGTTCAGATTTTTGGCATGATTTATCTATATATATATTTGTGACTGTCGTTTGTCTGTCTGTCTGTCTGTCTGTTTGGGGTTGGCGGCTACACTAGGTTTGCCCCGAGTCTGAAATTTGGGGTATAGGAGTAACTTGGACCAAGGAGTAACATAGGCCAGGTGGCGTTAGTCTACCACTTCCGGTTTCGGAGTTATGACCCCCGAGCGAAGCCGGTCTGTTCGGGGTTGGCGGCTATACTAGGTCTGCCCCGAGTCTGAAATTTGGGGTATAGGGGTAGCTCGGACCGGGGAGTAACATAGGCCAGGTGGCGTTAGTCTACCACTTCCGGTTTCGGAGTTATGACCCCCGAGCGAAGTCTGTCTGTTCGGGGTTGGCGGCTACACTAGGTCTGCCCCGAGTCTGAAATTTGGGGTATAGGGGTAGCTCGGACCGGGGAGTAACATAGGCCAGGTGGCGTTAGTCTACCACTTCCGGTTTCGGAGTTATGACCCCCGAGCGAAGCCGGTCTGTTCGGGGTTGGCGGCTACACTAGGTCTGCCCCGAGTCTGAAATTTGGGGTATAGGGGTAGCTCGGACCGGGGAGTAACATAGGCCAGGTGGCGTTAGTCTACCACTTCCGGTTTCGGAGTTATGACCCCTGAGCGAAGTCGGGTATCCTGCTAGTAGCATATATTATGTAAAAAATTTTATCCTTTGCTGAACAAGGATAGTGAGGGATATTGAAATGAGCTTTGTTCGTCCGTCCGTCTAGAGCATATCACATAATAGTCTTCTTGTTGGGCAATTAATCTAATCATGGGTTTTATTTGTTATGAAATATAAAATTACATTTCAGTTTAAGATTTTAAAAAAACGGCAAATCACATAAAGTTTTACCATTTTTGAATTCCTGATGACTTATGAAATATAAAAATTACATTTCAGTTTAAGATTTAAAAAAAACCAAAAAACGGCAAATCACATAAAGTTTTACCATTTTTTAATGCCTGATGACTTGTTACGGTTTTTTTATGTTATTTTTTTTAGGAAATTAGAGCATGTTGTTGTTGTGTTATTGAAAATAGTAAGTACTTATTTTTTTTTAGATTCAAGATTTGTAGTTTACTGTATATTGTAAACATTTGTTAATATTCATGATAAAATAGATAATTCCAGACAGTCATAGTCTATGTTGCATTCATTTAGCAATTATTAATTATTCATGAAAATGACACCCGCAATTCTTATTAATTATTCATGAAAATAGAACCAGTTATTATTCTTATAGATTATTCATGAAAATAGAACCAGTTATTAATCTTGTTCTTATTGATCATGCATACAAATGAGACCAGTTATTCTTATATTCATGCATACAAATGAGACCAGTTATTCTTATATTCATGAAAATAGAACCAGTTATTAATCTTATGGATTAATCATGAAAATAGAACCAGTTATTAATCTTATATATCAATCATGAAAATAGAACTAGTTATTAATTATTCATGAAAATAGAACCAGTTTTTAATCTTATAAAACTATAAGATATATTTATGAATTTGTTACCTTTTAGGAGACAACCCATCTGAATTTGGGGGTCAAAAGGTTATACACAATGAAGTTGGAGGACTGGAGTATAATTATTGGTTCTTTCATCTTATGTTTTGTTTAGCTGCTCTGTATATTATGATGCAGTTGACTAATTGGTACAGGTCAGTAGTAAAATATATCTCCTTATTTTACGACAATAGCAACTAAGTGTCTTTTAATTCATCTTGTTTTATAACAGCAGCAACTAAGTGTCTTTTGATTCATCATCTTTTATAACAGCGGCAACAGAGTGTCTTTTAATTCATCTTGTTTTACAACAGTAGCAACTAAGTGTCTTTTAATTCATCATGTTTTTCACAACAGTAGCAACTTAGTGTCATTTAATTCATCATTCCGTTAAAACAGCAGCAACTAAGTGTCATTTAATTCATCATTTCTTTAAAACAGCAGCCACTTAGTGTCATTTAATTCATCGGTAAAAAATTATAGGCAATATTCCCCAAGCAACAAACTTGACAAGACTGTCAAATGCTCGAAATTCGAAACGTGTCCTGGATTAATACTACTTCTAATACAGTCAGGTTCATTGCTTGGGGAATGTTACCTATACTTTTAATTAGTGATCCCCAATTGCATCAATAAGATCTAATTTGTCCTGCACTGTACAGGGATTCTTCCATCCATCAGCAGTACTTTCAGTCTTGGATTTAATTCATTATTATTTAAGAAAATAACCTTTCACTTAAAACTCATATCAAGGCTTAGATAGGGAACCAAACTCCATCACTTTGGGCAAGAGTTAAGAATTTGGCCAAAGAAACACTCTGTGTTTTCTCCTTCATACAGTACATTTGTAGGTATTGTCATAATGAGCAAGATCAGATAATTATTGAATACAAGATTATGGACTAAACATAATTCCTGCAGTATGCCATCTTAGCATCCTGTGAAAGACTCGTTTACTTATCCTGGTATTATATAAAAATACAGAGAATAATTCTGCATACTGTTTCATGCTTTCAGCTGAGTTTAAGTACCAAAGACCAAATAATAGATATATATATTCCAGTACATGATGAAATTAAATCATAATTATTTTCTATTCTTGTTCTGTAGACCTGAAGAGACAGATATCAACAAATTTGGATTAAATTGGTCGGCGGTGTGGGTTAAAATGACGTCAAGTTGGACATGTATACTTATATATCTATGGACCTTGTATTTTCCACAATGTTGCCCAGGAAAACATTTAGCAATTATTAGAGAACTGGATTTGGTAGAAGATAGTCCTGATAATGCTGCTCTACAGGATTCTGTTATAACTCAGCCCCCTTCTGCTCAAAGTGCTTCACGAGGTGATTCTAGAGTATCTCTTCGTGATATATCATCAGAAGTTTAAAATGGCTAAAATCTCTTCTGATTTTCTGTTCTCGAATTGTCTGAATATTTAATTTAACCATATAGATACCCTGTTATAGTATAATTGTCCACTCCCATTCAGAGAAAGAAAGAGACTATTAAAATGGGTTCGTCTGTCTGTCTGTTCATCACACAGTTGAGGTAGAATGTTCAAACATGGTAGGTGAATGTCTTGTCTGAGTTGATGATGTGCATGGTCTAAGTATAGATAAGCAGTTTGACTTGTTAATGCTTTGATTCTAATTAAGTAAGAGTGATGAAACTTTGTGTGTAGTTTTATAGGTTTATTACATCAATACCTTGGCCTTTGATAATGAGCATTGATGACTTTGATAATGAGCATTTTCTGCTTCGGTTAAGCAGATTGAAAAGTAGTTTGATTGTTAGATGCTTGATAAAGCTGTAATTCTACGAGTATCATCTATTTATTTTAGGGGACATCAGCTTCACCGTGGATTGTTATGAGTTTCTATGTTTTTATATTTTATTATGTGTAATATTTGTTGGGTTTTTTTCTGTGATAATGGAACTATAGGCTTATCAAATCTTACTAGATGAAATTTGACATTGATCTCTAGTTTTTTGGCATTACTTAATACAAAAAAGTTTATTTTACCTCATATTTAAGGTTGATTGGTATAAATTTTATTATTGTATAATATAACTAAACTGTGTCAAGGAACACATTATATTTTCAATATTTAATAGGTTTTAAGTAACAATTGATGCGATGATATACTTATTTAAGTGGTAAGTGATACAATCACAACCTTAATGATTAAGTTCTAAGATGTGGTAAGTGATGCTATCAGTCAAAGCCTTATTTAATAAGTTCTGAAATGTCATAAGTGATGGTATCACAGGCACAGCCTTATTTAATAAGATCTAAGATGTGGTAAGTGATGCTATCAGTCACAGCCTTATTTAACAAGTTCTAAGATGTCATACGTGATGGTATCACATCCTTATTTAATAAGTTCTAAGATGTGGTAAGTGATGGTATCACAGCCTTATTGAATAAGTTTTATGGTGTGGTAAGTGATGGTATCACAGCCTTATTGAATAAGTTCTAAGATGTGGAGAATGATGGTATAACAGCCTTATCTTAAACAAATTGTTGTTTTGCTTTGATCATAATTTGTTTTGTTTTTCATTTTACCCCTATTTAAGGTTGGTGGGTATGTTTTTTCTAACTAATTCTATAAATGTAATTAAGCCAGACAACATGAAGAAACATGTTCATTTTTGATATTTATTTTTGGTAATTTACAAATTTCACTTGTTAAATGTCACTTATATTCATTATGCTTTTATCTTAACAATGCTCATCATAAACAAAAATGGCATACGATCTCCTGGATAGAGATGATCATTATAAATCTATATTTTGTATTACATTTGGCTCAGGTGAAATTTTGAACAAAACTATATTATATATATTAAAGTATGATTTTGGTTTGACACAGATTGGATCTTGTTGATATAGCAATAGTTAATAAAGATAATCATTAATGCCTTATATTTGATGACAGCAGATTTGATAGAATCTCGTTTATGGTCTTACTATGCATCTCTTTTTATATTGTTAATTACTTGTTATATTTCGGAACAATTGTTTATCACTTTGAAATTAATGAAACAATTGTTTATTTCTTTGAACATCATGGAACAATTGTTTATAACTTGGAATATTATGGAACATTTGTTTATTTATTGGAATATGATGGAACATTTTTTAAAATGATAGATGTAGTTTTGTCTTTTTATATAATTTTAATATTTTGTAACTTAAAAAGCAATAATGTAGTTTTTGTAGTGTTTATTATGATGTTTTAGACTTAGACTCTGATTTGGTGTGGAATTGAATTGATCTGATATGTTACAGTTCAATTTTCATATGGAAAGATTGTACAGTTGTTGCTTTGTTGCCAACTTTATTTTGGCTCACAACACTGTCAACTGTTGAACGCATAATCAGTCATATATCAATATTGACCTTATCTACAGACCTGGGAACGAAAACAGATTGTCAACACAAAACACAATCAACACATAAAATGATATCAAATCAATGAGGAAGTATTGTTATAATGTTGTGATTATATTTTATTACCTCCTAACGCAAAGTTTTTATCTTTGCTTAAACTACACATTCAACAATTTAGTCCCAATGTTTATGCTATTTATGTGCATGTCTGTAATGTTTGCTTGTTTAATAGTGTATATAATATTTATTGAATCACACTTCTTTATTGTGTATTTTTTCTATCAAAGTTTTCATGTATTTTTCTGTCAAATTTTTTGTGTATTTTTCTGTCAACTTTTTCATGTATTATTCTGTCAACTTTCAATGAGCTCACCCCTGTAATTTTTTGTCTACAACAATGCAATTGGTGTTGGGATATTCCATAATGCGTGATTTTCTAATCACATTTCCTTTGTTTTGTGGAGGTTTGTCAATGATAATCACAGATGACATGGTCTGCTAATCTAAGTTGAAATAAGACATTGAGATTTTATTTACTGTTTTCATCTCATATACCAGGTAGTACCGGTAATACTGGTAATTGTTATTTTAAGGCTTGTTGTGTTAAATTATACAAGTTTATCTTATCTCAGTCAAAATATAAATATTTTTTACATTGTTTTGTTAAATATTTTCAGCATTAAGGAGCAATTTAAATGTTGACCTTTTTGCGTAGTGTTTATAATGTTTTGTGTTAAACAGTATATTTGGACAGTTTTAATAACCATGTTATTATATAGCAATTATAATAATTACTATACAATTAAAATAAATGCTAAAAATTGACATTCTGAACAATATGTCACAATAAATGGTAAGTTTGATAAGAATACCACAATTTAAATGTTGACATTTTTAAATACCGTTTCTTATAATGTTTTGTGTTAAACACTATATTTGGACGGTTTTAATAACTATGTTATTATAGCAATTATATTAATTACTACGCAATTCAAATAAATGCTAATAAACTAAATTCTAAACAATATGTCACAAAAAAATGTCAATTAAATGTTGACAAATTTCCATAGCGTTTATAATGTTTTGTGTTACTATAATTGGACGGTTTTAATAACCATAAATTAAAAGTTCACCACATATTCATCAAATTTATGTAATCATTTATCTATAAGATAAATTATAAGAACACCACATATTTATCAATTTTATGTAATCATTTATCTACAATACAAATTATAAGAACACCACATTTTTTTTTTATATTGCACTCTTATCAACATTAACTTATATTCCATATTATAAGGGTAATCAAAACAGTGATAAGTAATATATTTCTATTATATATTGTAGTATATTTTGATTTATTTATAATAATTGTAGTACAATATATAATCTTTGTGATAATCTATATTTGTGATGTCTTTATGTAATGCAATTCTGTATATATTATTATTAAGTGCCAAATTCAGACAATTATCATTGCAGATCTGTTCTCCGAGAAAATGTTTTTAGAGGTTTAGCTTTTGTCTGTCTTAAAGATTATTGGATATTTTTCATTGTGGAGATTATTCTACGTATTAAGACAGGGTGTTTTAATTTTCTGAGAACAGAATACCAAATGAAATAATGAGTGTCTTTGAAAATAAAATTACAAGAATTTAGGAGAGTTTGAAAATGCTCAATGTAAAGCTTGATAAAGTTTTATTTAGATCTTTTTCTGCTTAATTCAAAATATAGGTAGATTTTATGATGCAATAAGAACTATTGGGCAATGCATGTCAAGTTGAACTCAGGGTGGTATCTCTAAAGAGACTTTGACTGCCTAGTTCTTCTTTTTGGGAAGGGTTTCATATGGAGGATATATTCTGGTACCTTGACATTCAATGCTAAATGGTTTAAATTGTAAAGATCTATAAAACTATAATTTATTAAAGATGCATTATGTAAGAGCTAAATCTGCCTATTGCAGGTAGTTCTGCTGGCTTTAAATTTTATATCAATTATTATTTCACATGATAAGCCGAAAATCAACTCTCTAGAACATCGGATAGCTGAGATTTAAATGGATTTGAACACTCACGAGATTTAAAAATTTAATGATAAAATGGATAATCTAGGCCTAGTCTTGGTTGTCAATTACCGTTGCTACAATAATAAATAATCTATGCTACATCTTCAAACAGTCATAATGTAGCCTAGAATAAAAAAAATTGAAGGAAATTTTCAATATATTGATTTTTCACTATCTTGTTTTTTTTTTAACTATTAAAGCAAGAACAGACAGCTCTTTATCAAGTCTTACATAATGTATCTTTAAGGAGTGCAATATTATATGATGACAATATACTTAGTTTTATTTAGTATTCTTAGTAATAAAATTGTCCCTTGTTTATTCTTAATAGGAAGTGTTTTATTCTGTCCCAGGCATTTTTATGCCTATAATTTTGAAGGCTGAATTTTCACTGGACCACAATCATAAAACACCATTTATTGATATCGTATGGCAACGAAAATTCATTAATATCGGTACTTGGTAGATGATTTAGATGTATTGTTCGATAAATATGTTACACAAATATCAAAGATGCATCTGCAAACATCTAAATGTTTGAGATAAAAGATGGTACTACATGTACTTAGTTTTACCTGATAAAATCACGACGCGAATCAGATCGGGCTTTAAGGAGCAAAACTGTCAACTCTTTCTTCAAACCAACGATTGATTATTGTTATTTATAACAATTCTGGCACATCCGATGACTACAATTAAGCATATAATCCTACCTGACACGGGTACAAATCATCTCTTTTAAATCGAAGCGATAATAGCTGGCTTTACCCGGCATTTTAAATTTGACATCTATACGTCTTGAAGGCGGTCCTAAAAATATGTCATGTAACTACAGCAAATCAAATACGCAAAAAGTAGGATAAACTTTATAAGTCGCAAGAATGTCCTTGATAATTCTACTGACAATAGTTACCGAAAGTGGCAGACTGCATCTGAAAATATTGGTTGCCAGGAGACAAAGGGGGCCCACCCACCAATACAATTCTATCATTTAATTTTTAAAATAAATTACATTTTAAAAAAATATGTAACTAATAACTTTTTATACGCCCACATTTTCATGTGGACGTATATTGTCGTCGCCCCTGTTTGTCCGCCCGTCCACAATTTGTTTGTGGACACTCTACAAGTCACAATTTTTATCCGATTTCAACGAAACTTGAAATATAGCTTTATCTCCCTAAGATCTCGATTCCTTTCGATATGTGCATGTATCGGACCATAACTTATGGCCCCTGATTGTACGAAAAATCGCGTTTTTAGCTTGTGGACACTCTAGAGGTCACAATTTTGATCCGATTTTGATGACACTTGAAATGCATGTTTATAACCCAAAGATCTTGGTTCCTTTCGATATTCGCGCATATCGGATCGTAACTTCTTGAATTATGGCCCCTGATTGTACGAAAAATCACGTTTTTGGCTTGTGGCCCCTCCAGAGGTCACAATTTTTATCCAATTTAAAAAAACGTTTGATTATATCACCGTTACACCGTAATGAAGGTTGAGTTCGAATTTCGTAAAAATCGGACCAAAACTGACCGACTAAACGGCCGCCCCTCGTACGCAAATAGTGTAAATATCTGGTATATCAAGGTTGTGGACCCTCTGGAGGTCACAATTTTGTGCCGATTTTGATGAAGCTTGAAATGCTTGTTTATAACCAAAGATCTTGGCTGTTTTTGATATTCGCGCATATTGGATCGAAACTTGATGAACTATGGCCCCTGATTGTACAAAAAATCACATTTTTAGCTTGTGGACACACTAGAGGTTACAATTAAGATCCGATTTTGATCAAACTTGAAATGCATGTTTATAACCCAAAGATCTTGGTTCCTTTCGATATTCGCGCATATCGGTTTGTAACTTCCAGGATTATGGTCCCTGATTGGTCGAAAAATCACATTTTTAGCTTGTGGATTCTCTAGAGGTCACAATTTTTTTTTCGATTTTAAAAACCGTTTAGATCACTATTCCACCATAATGAAGGTTGAATTGGAATTTTGGGAAAATCGAAATGAAACTGCCGACAAAACTCTTTGTATGCAAATTGTATATAAGTATGTAATTCAAAGGTTATGGGCCTCTAGAGGTCAAAGTTTTTATCCAATTTTGATGGAATTTAAAACATATCTTTATATCCCAAAAATCTCAGTCCCTTTTAATATTTGCGCATTTTAGACCATAACTTTCTGGATTATGACCCCTGATTGTATAAAAACTCGTTTTTGTTTTTAGCTCCTTCTCTATTCATCTTTTGCAAAATGTGGGCGTATCCTGCCCGGCAGCCGCTGGTTTCTAATACATGTAATTATATATTTTTTGATAATTTGGGCAAGCTGACAACCTGGCCAGTCCGCCACTGTTTCCCGATAAATGAAAGTTGTTTCACTACATTGGGCTGGATATGTTTAACGCGTCCCAATAGTATAAAATTAACTTATATTTAAGATCTTAAATGCATTAATAAAGAAATTGAGTTTGCCAGGTGAAACTAAAGGTATCCAATCGTAGCTAAAAACAAGTACATCAGTATATATCTCTATATTTTTAGCCACGTTGTCGTGGCTACAAACCCCTGGGAACACCTTTCTTGGAGCTAAATATAATATCAGCAATATTTTGAGATATATGTACCCAAGGTTTTGTGAAGCCATTTCTTGTCGTGTAATCAAAATGACAAACTATACTGAACTTACCATCCTTTTGGGCCAAGCACTATGCTGAAAGGGGTGGTGGGGATCATTTTTAGGCATATTGAAATTTAATAACTGAGCAGATACATTTATGTAGGCCTGCCTGTCAGCAATCTGTTTAAAACACAGATCCTATTTCGTTTGTTTTGTTTTTTTATAGTTCAAAATTTCGCTTTACTTGTCTTTACAAAACTAGAATCTGGAAGAGTTGTTATACACTCTTCAAAAAAAGTAGGGGATATTGAAATGCAAATACCTATGCAGGTTGTGATCTGATAAATAGTCATGGACACTTGACATGCTTTGTGAGTATGTTCACAGATGAAGAACTTATCGCCCTGATGAAAACTGTCGCGTGCTGGTTTATCTATCCATGTAAGCATTCCTATCGGTTCTTGCATAATATTTACTGTTTAGCGTATCTTTGCTTTAGTGTGTTACGACGAATTGCTGAATGTCTGAGGATTGGTGGAACAATTACTCATTATTAAGACAAAAATCCAAAACGTCCATTTTCTCTTTTGACGGTGTATCTCTTTGCGAGTGAAATGGGACCGTCAGACAAGCTGCCCATATGAACTGTTTATGTTCATGTGTAGGCAATTGGCCCGTTATTAACATACAATGGTTACCTCTAATAAAAACAGCAGTGCATTTCAGCAGTTTTGTATTGTTTCTGAATATCCCCTACTTTTTTTTTTGAAGAGTATATAACAGGCGTTCTAGTTGATTTGAGGAATGAGCCAATGAAACGGTTTGTTATGGCGACACTGATTGATTAATCAATGCCTGACATCATAGGGTCAAAAGTCGCTTCTCTGACCCCCGACGCGGCTTTCCACTACAACTGGTCAGATCTTCATGTAGTAGAGGCCATGGAAAGTATAAAAAAAACGAAACGAAATATAGATCTGTATTTTAATCAGATTGCCCTTTCAGACAATTATGGGGGCACATAGGACAATACATACTATAATAAATACCCCAGTATGGCTGTCCTGAAATAAGTTCGAATTTTGTGTAGATGACATGCTGCCAGAAAAGGTTCCCCGACCGTCTTCTATTTTTCTATGTCATAATATATCTTGACACCAATCTTAAAACTACCGCGATGGGTTGGATTGTACGAAAGCCCAGAAGCCTCATTCCAAATTCCAAATTCCAAATGCGAAATTCCAAATTCATGTCTTACCAATCAAATAGCAAATTGGCAGCCCCCCCCCCTTCAATTAAACAAATTAGAATTTAAATAAATTGCAATTTTATACAACTAATTAGTGCTATCTGATGCCTGGGCCGATTCAAATTACTAGATTCGACATTCCAAATGAGAAATTGCAAATTCCAAATAATCACGTGACATTTCAATCATCATGGCTGCTGCAGAGAAGATAATACGACAACAGCAGCTAAATCGTCCGGTCAGTCAACAAGAGTTGTCACATATTAATTTTACTTTTCATTTATAATGCACTAAAATCTGATTAAGAGTAACAACTCATTAATTAATTATCAGAAAATCATTAGAATTTGTTTGGTTTTTATAACGTTTTTGCTAACGTTAAGTATACGAAACATTTAATATCATGGATTTAGCTGTTCAAGTTATCAAAATTCAATGAAAAGCAATATGCTTGTACGTCTCAAGACCTTAAACTCTGAATATCAATCTGAAGTCAAGCGGATGATAACTTTAGCCTCTAGAGCGCCACAAGATTTTTCAAAGTGATCAAGGGCCATAACTTTGGCAGTAATTATTGGAAATCGTTGAAAATCAATAGGCTTCTTTGTTTCATGACCTTAAACACTGTGTATAAATCTAAAGTCAATCGGATATTCACTTTAGCCTCCAGAGCGTCCACACGATTTTTTGAAGTGATGAAGGGCCATAACTCTGGCAGTAATTATCGGAAATCATTGAAAATCAATAGGCTTCTTCGTCTCCTGACCTGAAACACTGTGTATAAATTTAAAGTCAATCGGATATTAACTTTAGCCTCTAGAGCGTCCACAAGCATGGACGCCGGACGGACGGGGGCGACAATATACGACCACATTATACGATCGCATTTAGAATTTGGAATGAGCCTTCTGGGCTTTCGTAGGCCCAGGCATCAGATAGGTAAACTAGCACTAATTAGTTGTGTAAAATTACAATTTATTTTAAATTTTAATTTGTTTAATTGTGGGGGGGGGGGGGCATTTGCTATTTTATTGGTAAGACATGAATTTGGAATTTGGAATGAGCCTTTTGGGCTTTCGTAGGATTGTGATAATTGATATATTTAACGTGGCTATTCTAGTAATTTTGTAATAAAAAAAATGGTTGTGAAGACTTCTGCCGACTTTTCAAACTCTGGAAATGCAATTGTAAATATTTTATTACCCACAGACCACCTACAGAATTGTTTACGTTCATCTCAAATACTTTTATCGTTTCCCTTTCCAAAATAAAAATAATTACCCACTAATACACAATTGTTGATAATTTACAGCCATATAAAAATATATTTACCAGACATAACACATGTCATTTATACAAACATTTAGAATTGTATAGCTAGTATATTCATAAATATAACTGTATTGACAGTATAAACCCAAATAGAAATATAATGATATTACTATAAAAAGAACCATTCCTTTATGTCATTCATTTACCAGCAACATTACGATAACAAAAGCCAAACAACAAAAATACCCTTTCCCTAAATCTCGCCCCAAGAAATATGGTTGTAAACGCTATAGCCGATGGTCATTTTGGGGATTTTTAATAGCTTGCAACCTACAATATTGTGAAAATATATAAAAGGAATATCAGTTTTGAAACCGGCAAGAAAATGTAATATGTGCCAGTATTTTTGGGATTAAAAATATATATCCCCGGCTTCATTAGCGCAGTCGGCGCAGAACAGTAGAACGTTAAAACCCTATTTCATTTCATTTCAAAAATATGAATTAGTCATCCATTCAATCATGGCTAATATGAAATCCTTACGGCTGTATAGGATAATAAATTATTATCGACTTTCCTCATAATCTAAACATAACATGTCAATGTCAATTGGCATACATCAACTGGTATAAAATACAGCGTCAACTGGTATAAAATACAGTATCAAATACAGTATCAACTGGTAAATACAGTAAAAACTGGTATAAAATAAAGTATCAACTGGTATAAAATATCAGTGTCAACTGGTAAAACATATCAGTGTACATCAAATTATCTTAAATGGAATAAAGTAATGTATCATGAGGTATGTGGGGGATTCAACCGAAGTTGAAAGTGCAACATGTAATAAATCTTCTTTGGAAAATATAAATATTGAATTTTATTAAATATGTATATAATACCTAAGTTCATAGCTTAAATTCAAAATATAATGAACAGAAAAAAACGTCCATTGAAAAGTTACCCGACCTGGACGCAGAAAATACATTTATGTCTTTGTACAAATTTGAAAAGCTTTGACTATACAAATGAAGGGCAAAATAAATACTGTATGTCTAATTAGAAAGCCTCGGAACTATATGAATAATAATGAATGGATATCCATTAATCCTGTAAATAGAACTAAGTTTTATATACACTAAAATATGAATGTTTCTTGGTAAAACATGCTAAAATAGAGATGAAATATGTAGGCAATCATAAATAATTAAATATCTTATTTAAGAATTATCAGATCTATTGAAATGGAATTGCCTAACCATTTAGCGCCCGAAGAGTTCGGCAATCTTGATTGAACTTCTATTTTTGTGTTTTAAATCATGGATTACATGATTTCAAATCAATATATAATTATAGCTTTCTATAAGAGGCATTATTCCGTCATGTTTCTTACTTCAAATGTTTTATAAATTATTAGTATTTAGGCTATAATCAACACTCTAGACCAATGAATCGAATCAGAATTAGACAATGTCCGTCAAATTTGCGTTAAACGGTTATATGGCCATAGACTGCAGATAATACGACTGACAAAAAAAACTTTGTTTATTATCATTGCTGACAATATGACTATTTCTTTTTAAAAAATTCAAACAATCATAACTTCGCTCCAGAATAAAAGAATTTCACTGAAATTTTCAAGATTTTCGTTTTTGATTATTATCGAAAGATTAACCAGATCTTTCTCTACATTTTGCTAATGTCTCCTTAAAATTGGTTATTTACTTAAAAATTTACAAATTATGGAACATAATGATTGAACTGCCATTTTTGTGTTTCACTGCTGGGGTCACATGTGTTCATGATTGGTTCATCATTTTTCAGATCGAGACATAACTTACTGTCTGCATGCTGTATATATCCATCCTGGAATAAAACAATATCATAATCAAATCTTGTATATATCCATCCTACAATATAATAATCAAATGTTGTATTTATCCATCCCAGAATAAAACAATATCAAATCTTATTCATTCTAAGAGTTATTATTAAAGGAGCTAAATCGCTAACATTTGGGACCTAGAAATTAACAAAAGTGGGTCGCAACGCATATAATACTGTAATATGAATGTATATAAACTGATTTACATTCAATGGTTTCCGTTTTTACTCCAATTTCAAATCAGTTATGTTCGGCGAAATAAGCCAGCAGTCTCAAGCGAGTGCAAATTTCTAGCGTCTGGTTATTCCAGTCTACATACGCCGTTTGATTTGGTACAACGTGTCTAGCCTCGTCCCTCGAGTCTCTTGATACAACTGGGGCTGAAGCGCATTATGGTACACGATTCGTGTACCAATGGTAAAATGTTTATTTTTTTTAAATATTGGATATCAGAAGCCCATCTTTCCCCGGTAAGATCACAACATCAATGTTGATTTAAATTGACAAATAATTCGTGTTTTCAATGTTGAAGATTTTGGATGATATTGAGTCTGGTCGAGATAGAAAATTTGTGGGAAGAAATTCCTACCCAATTGATTTCTTCATTTTCTGAAACAACTATGTCCCTAGTGTTCCAGAAAAATTTTCCCCGCCGATCGGTGTTGAGCAAATTTTTTTACAGCATTTTGAAATTTTGACCCCCTGGGTCAACATAATGAAACTGAAAACCATTGATAACTTCAAAAATATCAATTTTACACCCTAGAAATGTATTATCAACATATAGGAAAGTGATATCAAGGATTCCAGAAATGATGTCAAAAGTAACGTATGACGTCACCGTGACGTCAGAATACAAAATGGCGGAACTATGACGTCACTGTGATGTCAAAATTCAAAATGGCGGAGACGTGTTGTGAATAACAGCAAGCAAATAGACAAGAGGAACATTCTGGACACCATAAAATATTCATTCGGGTCATCATCAATAAAATCATCAAAATATTCTTCAGTTCTGATTTGTTCTGCCCCGTACCAAATGCATCTTCTAAATCGATGCTGATTTGTTGGCTATTCAGACAACCCTCCCCATGGCATCCTCCACGCGCTTCAACACATTTCAAACCATTCTTTGTACAAGAACGTGACGAGCATTGGTTTTTCAACGATTTACATTTACACCGGATGAAATTCAGAACGTTTTCTGGTGCTGATGGAAGAACAGTCGCGATGGGAACGTGTCTATTCTCTATCACTTGCCAACCCCAATTCACAGGATCGACGCCATCGTCTAGTTCATCCCAAATTCTAACCTGAACATGGACGCGGTGAGCATGCTGCTCGGCCGCGGCAGCTGTTGGAGGAAGTCTACTGATTTGAATGGAAATTTTTTTCAGCGATCATAGCTTTGTACCTTAGGTACCAGACTTTAGTCAGAGGTATCTCATTTTTGTTACCATACATTACACAGAATAACCTTTCTCCAGCTTCAGATACTTCGGACTGGGAACTTCCAGGTGAAGCTATTGTCTTGCTAGCTTCCCGAAAGATGTCACTGTTCGTATGTTTAAGAAGTCTCAATTTACAGAATCCGAAACAACCAGAAGTGGTATCACACCCAGACCAGGCGTGAATGAACAATAAATTGTCTAATACAGTTTTCAGTGTTGGCCAGAAACTGGCCTTGACTATAGATAACTGTGGTGTCCGATTTCCCTCGCCAATCGTCGTGGTCGACGGCTATGAACCATACACGACGATTGGCGAGGGAAATCTTTTTACAAATGACCGATAGTTTTCTAAGATGATAGAGATATTCATCGTGTTCGACGGCTATGAACCAAATATTAAGGATAATGAGCACGAGCGCCAAGCTGCTACGTCTAAATGGTGGTGGGTGGTGTTCTTTTCTTAAATAAGTAGACAATATATATTCTGACTTTGCCCCTGTTATAAAACCTAACCTAACCATTTCACCTGTGTCAATAAATAATTCGATATATTCAACCAATCAAACAAACCTATATTTATTCAGCTAATCAACAAAAGATAAAACAATAATTCACACCCCGGGATTGCAAAATCCACGAAGATATACCTGAAGTAAGGGGGAACACGTGAAAGAGTGAAAAGATAATTGGGGCATATTTTAATAGTTTGTGAATCATACTATATCTAGAACCCACAGAGAAACATATTTCAAGTTCAGTACAAAATTCTGGAACTCCTAGTACTTTCCGCACTGTCAGTTAAGCTGTCCATCACAACCCTGTGAGTTTTGTTCGGCAAGAACTCGGACTATATAGAGAATCTCCTACGAGTCCTTTTCAATATTTTTTGATATAAGAAAAGACGAGTAAAAGATTTTATTTATCACCCATACTTTTCTTACACTCACAAATAAATAAATGTGAAATATGAAAGTTATCACACAAGCGATATCAACTGTAGAATGCGTTATTGGGTGATAAGGGGATCTTTTTAAAAATATTTTATTTAAAACATGAAAGGGATCGAGGAACGGGCATGCTCCATATGACCTCTCTCCTAAATTCAAGAATGAATATGAATATATACTCTTAAAAAAAGTAGGGGATATTGAAATGCAAATACCTATGCAGGTTGCGATATGACAAATAGTCATGGACATTTGACATGCTTTGGGAGTATGTTCACAGACCAAGAACTTATTGCCCCAACAGAACAACTGAGCTGCACATGCGACATGCAATAGCGCCATACACGTGAGAGGGGTTCATTGTAAAATTTGACACTTCAAGGAAGGGTTAATGAAAACTGCCGTGTGCTGGTTTATCTATCCATGTTTGCTTTCCTATCGGTTCTTGCATAAGATTTACTGTTTAGCGTATCTTTGCTTTAGTGTGTTACGTTTAATTTGACAGGGAGACGTGTTCGTCGACGTCAACGTCAACCGACAACACTGCAAGAATTGGCCGTGGCACTGCAAGAGGGGTGGATCAGATTGCCCCAAATCGTGATTGGACGGTTGATTAGGAGCATGCCACGACGAATTGCTAAATGCCTGAGGATTGTTGGAACAATTACTCATTATTAAGACAAAAATCAAAAACGTCCATTTTCACTTTTGACGGTGTATCTCTTTGCGTCAGATAAGCCGCCCATATGAACTATTTATGTTCATGTGTAGACAATTGGCTTGTTATTAACATACACTGGTTACCTCTAATAAAACAGCAGTGCATTTCCGCAGTTATGTATTGTTTCTGAATATCCCCTACTTTTTTTGAAGAGTATATATAGGAAATGGGCGAATAAACAACAAAACAATAAATACTTTATCAACAACATTTGTTCCTGTCTGCATGCGGGGGGGGGGGGGTCATAAGGTTTGTCATTGAGTCAAGTAGCGTGATTTCAATTCCACGCTTGTACGTGACAAGGAGTGGGGTTGCCTGCCCATCCTCGCGAGTTTTCTCTGGGTCCTCCGGTTTCCTCCCAATTCTAAAGACCCATACACGCAAGCGCATAGTTGAAATTAAATTTGAACCATATGTTTGTCCCGAAATGACCTAGGTTGTGTCGAGTGGACGTTAAACCCCATTTCTCTCTCATCTTTTTCTTGGGGCGACACTCTTCAAAAAAAAAAGCTTAAGGCTCCATCAATCCAAGCACGATCAACATGCTTGTTCCTTGGACAATTGCGCATCGATGATGGGATCGATCGATGCTGCGATGATGCCATACTCTGTTCCTGATCTATATAGTGCGTTCGTACTTGTTTCGTGGGGGGGGGGGTAAAAAAGAGGAAGTTTGAATAAAACTACACTGGAAATACCTTGACATGAGTCCATTTATCTCTTGGTCCAATTATACAATCTTCTAACATGGGCTGTGTTACTTTTGCCACAACACATTGTAAACTTGTTTTAAATAAATTATCTTTAGTTAATGAGAATCCCTGTAAATCAATAGGACGAAATGTTGACATACAATTGCATGGGCTCTATTAGACTGGAGCGGGTTTTTTTCAACGAGGAAATTTTTCGTGTGTTCACATGTATCTTCTCCAGTAATAAAATGTAATTTTGTAGAACAAGGGTCGTTATTAATATATACTCTTCAAAAAAAGTAGGGGATATTGAAATGCAAATACCTATGCAGGTTGTCATATGATAGATAGTCATGGACACTTGACATGCTTTGAGAGTATTGTTCACGGCCAATGCGACACGCAATAGCCTCATACACGTGGGAGTGGTTCATTGTCAAATTTGACACTTCAACTGCTTGCTGGTTTATTCTATCCATGTTTGCTTTCCTATCGGTTCTTGCATAAGATTTACTGTTTAGCGTATCTTTGCTTTAGTGTGTTACGTTTAATTTGATCGGGAGACGTGTTCGTCGACGTCAACGTCAACCGACAACACTGCAAGAATTGGCCGTGGCACTGCAAGAGGAGTGGGTCAGATTGCCCCAATTCGTGATTGGACGGTTGATTAGGAGCATGCCACGACGAATTGCTGAATGTCTGAGGATTGGTGGAGCAATTACCCATTATTAAGACAAAGAACAAAAACGTCCATTTTCACTTCCGACAGTGTATCTCTTTGCGAATGAAATGGGGCCGTCAGATAAGCCGCCCATATGAACTGTTTATGTGCATGTTTAGGCAATTTGCCTGTTATTAACATACACTGGTTACCTCTAATAAAAACAGCAGTGCATTTCCGCAGTTTTGTATTGTTTCTGAATATCCCCTACTTTTTTTGAAGAGTATATTACACAAACTGTTTTACTTAAATCAAAGAATAGTATTTAAAGACAAATATTCCCGTGTCTAATTCAATAGTACATAATTTTATAAGAAATAAAGCGATGTATTACCTGAGTACCAAGTTGAAAGTGACATGGATGTACATATAGTTTATCAGGTGCTTGAAACAGGTAGTTGTGATTATCAAGGCATGTTCCGGTTCCTAAATTTTTCGCCTACAATAAAGAGTTGCAAGCCTATTAGTTTGGATAATCTATTAAAAGTAAAACTGCACTTCGTCACTTCCTCTCGTTCCCATCGGATCGGATCCCAAATTTCAACAAACTATTCTTGTATCTTAACAGAAATGAAATCTTTTTGGTCATTGACAATTAAATTGAAAATCAATCACATGAGAGAGTGATACCAGGTGTTCCGATAAGGGTGAACACATTCTTGATCGTAGACAAGAGATGATACCATGGCAGAGTCCGATGTGGATTACATAGTACTTCAATATGCAAAACTATCATTTTTTTAAAAAAAAAAAAACAACGATGGATTAATATATTTCTGCATATAATCCTACCTGACACGGGTACAAATCATCTCTCTTAAATCGAAGCCGTAAAAACTTGCTTTTCCCGACAATAATTGTTTTAAATTATTTAAAACGGAATAGGTTTGGCGTCTTAACGTCATGCAGGTGGGGCTAAATATATGTCGTGTTCAATAGCCAATCAAAATACACGACTAAAAATCACAAGTATGGGTAGCGCATGACTAATGCACCGTAATTAAGAACGGCCGATCCAATTTTGATTAACGCTTGACTAACATTGCATATAAACGAAAGTTGTTTTACTACATTGAGCCGGGTATGTTAGATTAGTAATAGTATAAAATTAACTTATTTTGAGATTTTACATGCATTAATAAAGAATTTAAGTTTGTCAGGTGAAATTAACGGCATCCAATCGTAGCTAAAAACAAGCACATAAGTATATCTCAACGTTTTAGCTACGTTCTCGTAGCTATCTTGACTCCAGCACGTCATCTGCTATTGAGCAGGATAAAAACTTAAACATTTAGTAGGACGAAACATGAATGTGGATGAATTAATGATAGATAATTGAAAATATTCGCTAGAAATAATACTTACAGAACCCCACGCCTGTACGTTCTCATTATATATAGCTAATTCGGGCCATATATTGTGTAGAAACCAGGTAATATTTTTACAATGTAACTTTTCTTTTAGCGCCAATCTTTCACTTATATCACCAACATCTATATTCTGTAAAATATGATTATTCTATCAAGCTGTAGTAAGAAGTTTTATTTTAATCCTTTCAAGTGCCTGTGATGATAACAGAGAGTGGGGTATATTATGAAGTTACAGGGTTCAAATTAAAATGTGTTATGCCGAGCGCTATTCAATGCAAACATTTTTAGGACATGTGCTAACAGCCGAGGAGCAGTTGTAGAAGTTGCATTACATTACTTTAAAAGACAGGACTTCGGCAAACCATTCTAAAATATATTGGTACATGTCATTGAGCTTCTGGTTGCAAGATAATTCATGATCGGCGAGAGATCGAAGCAATTTAACGCAAGCTGATAAAAATTCAAATCTAAATTTCGTTTCGCAATTTTTTCTTAAAGATTCCGCCGGATTCAGTCACCTTTGGGTCATACAAATGTACTTTTACTGTAGGACATAAACAATTTAGATTTAACAAAACTATACAGTTATATGGGACAACAATCACTGGTTTATTATACACAAGCACGACGTTTCGATAAGTATTCTCTTATCGTTATCAAGCACAATGACATTTAGTAAACTTGAGGGTCTATATATGTGTGGGGGGTTGGATGGCTGAATGGTTAGCGTGCGCGCGCTGTATCATAAAGTCTGTCATTGAGTCGACTGGTGTGGTTTCGAATCCCCGGTTGTACGTGACAAGGAGTAGGGTCGCCTGTCCAACCTCGTGGGTTTTCTCCGGGTCCTCCGGTTTCCTCCCACTGCTAAAGACCCCTATGCGCAAGCGAATTATTGAAATAAAATTATTCCATATGTTAGTCCCGAAATGACCTAGTTTGTGTCGAGTGGACGTTAAACCCCATTTCTCTCTCTCTCTATATATATGTGTACAACGCGAAACCATTCTTATTACTAATCATTAGAAGAGTTCAACCAATTAACAGACATATTTAACATCAAAGACCTGAAAAGAACCGTGTGATGACAAGGATATAGTTGTACATGAACCTTAAAACCACCCTGATATTGAAAAAGAAAAATGATTAGGGGGAAACCATACATTAAACAAACAGTATATAACAGATAGAGCTTATAAACACACGGTCTTGTAAATAAGACCACATTCACAAAATGTTATGAAAACAAAGCATAATAGCACTAAGATAACACAATAAACTGATCCAAGGGTTTGAAGGATCTAATATAGGCTAATAATAATATACTAAGTTAACATAGTAATCACGATTCAACTGTATAGTTTTGTTATGTTTCCAATTGCTAAATGCCACTAAAGGATTGAATTTAGATTTAGTTTTCTTTTTTTGTTGGTTTTTTTTTTGTTGTTTTGTTTACTGCTGTTATAGCTATCTTCCGAAAATACAGTGCTCAGATCGCGTAAATTTCGACTAAACACATCATTGCATTGATTAATTAATGACCCACATCAAACAGAACGCGGTTATTTAAAATGAATAATAATAAACGAAACGAAAAAGAATATGTGTTAAAATCAAATCGAATTTGTCATGAAGTACAACGAAAGATGCCAAACTGACCTTGATATCTGGTAAAGCTTGGTATATGAATTCCTTATATGGTCCCATCCAAACTTCAGCAGCTCGTTTATAGTTAAATAATTCCACTTGTCTTCTGCCACCAGGAAAAGTGTATGGCTGGCTTCTGGCAATGTGTCCGAAATGTGAGCAAGGAAGATGGACTAGTTTGCCACCACAAGACCAAACCTTATAATAATGTAAACAGTTATGTTGTAGATATCCCACTGGGTAAAGGAAATATGATAATAATAATAATAATAATAATAATAGTTTATTCAAAACTACGTGTACAAGCATGAGTGACATTGTGATGCATTATAATATCTGATTTAAAATCTTACAAAATAACTTTAGTTTTCAAAACAAGAGTGGTAAGTCACATAGAAGAATTTAATGGCATACACAAAAACTAAAGGTTGATGTGATCGTCAATATTTAATGTCATAATTTATCACCTAGCTAGGCAATATTTGTATTCATCTTTTATTGAAGGCATTAAGTACTAAGCTCCCAACATTTTCTATACACTCTTCATTATTCATAAGTATATTAGTTGAACTGGATCTGTTGGGGTTTGATAAATGGAGAAAGATATCGTTGACGCCTTATCATAAAAAGAGCAATATAACAATCAGGGGCGGATTCAGAGGGAGGTCGAGAGGTCTCCCCTCGCCCTGCTCAGCTAAAAAAAAAATTATAAAACAAAACTTTTATGAGAAATGTGTCACGGTCGTGTGCTTTATCTATAATCTTCAGATGGCGGGATGGGATGGGCATTCAAATCGCGAGATAATGGTATAGGCATAATTATGTGATATCACAATTAATGCTTTGCATCAATGAAATTGAAAAACACTGCCATCGTATTAATTCATAATAAAAATTGACGCCAAACGGGGTGCTGGATTCCTCTCTTTAAACAGCTCAGTGTGTATGGATACATTGTCTTAAGTATACCGGACAAATCCCCTCCTGCAAAAATTCCTGGATCCACACCTGTACAATAAATGTTTCTCATCTACTAATTGATAAATCATGTCAGTGACTTTCTTTTCAGACGATTGAGTCTCCAGTACAAAATCGTATTTAGTCTCCCGCACTATTACAATTGACGATTCCAACAAGATAAATATCTTATCCAATGGCGTACAATGACAAAAAATGAATGAAATATAAATAATCTGCAAATGGGGAACTTCGCCTTTAATGTTATAAGGTTAGGTCAAACTGTAATCCGTTTACTGTGTGCTGGTCAAGAGTCAATTATAGTTCTAATATGAGACTTATTTCACAATATAAACACGACGGTTTTAAATGAAATGAAATGAAATGGGGTTTAACGTCCTACTGTTTTGCTCCGAACTGGGCTAATGAAGACGGGCATACGCCATACAGTGTGCTATGAGGGTAATTTTGCCCGGACAGCGGCACTACGGCCTACTCTTATATCGAATTCCAACTGTCATGGGATCTTTTACGTGCACGCCAATGTGTACACGGGACATCGGTTTTTCGTCTCATCCGAATGACTAGACAGCTGTCCTTGTCAGGCCCTCGACGGTTTTAAAAGGTTTAGGTTTAAGAAATGGATAATAAATGGCATCGTAAATACACCAATCTAATTAAAATACAAATCTATATTTCGTTTCGTTTTTTTTATACTTTCGATAGCCTAGACTACATGTAAAGACAAGTAAAACGAAATTTTGAAGTATAAAGAACGAAACGAAATAGGTAATCAGATTGGTAAATACACATGACAGACTGACAGTCGGAGGGATGAGACCCTTGCAAGAATATTGTACTCACTCGCCACGATAGTTCTAAATTTTCGCCACCCCACACTTTCATGCCTTCGTCATAGGTCCCTATTTCCCCAAAATATAATTTATCTATAGCAAATGCAGCACCAACCATAACTGTGCCTCTATAAAGAAACAAGTGGTTGCCATGCAAGATACGCCCACATTTTGCAAGAGATGGACAGAGAACAAGCTAAAAAAAAAAGTGAGTTTTCGTACAATCAGGGGGCATAATCCAGGATGTTACGGTCCGATATGCGACAATATCAAGAGGAACCAAGATCATTGGGATATAAACAAAAACTTTAAATATCATCAAAATCGGATAGAATTGTGACCTCTTGGGATCCACACGCTAAAAACGCGATTTTTCGTACAATAAGCGGCCAAATTCCAGGAAGTTACGATCCGCGTTGCGTGAATATTGACAGGAACCGAGATCTTTAGGATATAAACATGTATATATTTTAAGTTTAATCAAAATCGGATAAAAATTGTGAACTCCAGAGGGTCCACAACCTTGGTATTACATACTTTTACACTATTTGCGTATAAGGAGCGGCCATTTGGTTGAGTACTTTCAGTCCTATTTTCACGACATTCGAACTCAACCATCATTAGGGTGTAACAGTGATATATTAAAACGTTTTTTTTTTTAAATCCGATAAAAATTGTGACCTTTAGAGTGTCCACAAGCTAAAAATGTGATTTTTCGTACTCAGGGGCCATAATCCGCGAAGTTACGGTCAGAAATATGTCAATATCGAACGAACTGAGACCTTGGGAGATAAACCTATATTTTAAGTTCCGTCAAAATTGGAGAAAATTGTGACCTGTAGAGTCGGACGGATAGGGGCGACGACAACATACGTCCACATGAAAATGTGGACGTATTAAATTATAATTGCTTTTATTTACACTCATTTGGAAGCTAAAGAAGAGGGTCTAACTTATGACTGAAAGAGAGCAGTGAATGGGTTATACTTGTAGTGTCCAGTATGCCATAGATTTGAACGGATATATAATATAATACTATTTCCCATTTGTGTAGATCAATCATTGGGTTGTGAAGCTGGCAAGGAAGAGTCTAGAGTTCTTCGGATGGTACAGAAGACCGAGGTCCCGTGTACATGTTGAAATTAGATTAATGCTTAAAGCATTTTAAATTTTCTGCAATTCTAGTTACCTCCATCAAAGTCAAAGGACAGTTTATATAAAATTTATCATTTTTAAAAAAAAAAATATATATATATATATAAACTCACGGTCTTGGACTGTAATCTTTAGGACCGATTTGATCCTGGCGGAAAAAAGTTTCAAAAAACACCATATTCCAATCAAATCCATATCTAGTTAAGTAGCCTCTATTGTAAAAATATTCCAGAGATCTCGCATTTATGTAATCTAAAACTCCCATAGCAACGGTTTTTCTATCTTTTTTTATTTCTGTTAATAGAGGTTGTAGCCTGAAAAATGAACATGCGCAGATTTATAACTTTGCTTATATTCTGTGTCCATAATTCTGAGGACGTATAGGGACGGGGAATTCAACCAGTCATGGCACCGGAATCTCGACCAGAACGTCACTAGTTTGAACAACAAATAGTGCTTTCTAGAGTATATCCTGATATCTTTGTAGCTTATGCACAACATTAGCATGTGCCAGTCTTATTACTAATGAATCAAAAACGACGTAAATGCAAAAATAACAAATACGAGCGTACTGTGGACCAGAAACTGGCCATATGATGTTTAAGAATATGGTACATTCTGTCCCCTCTCATTCGGGTACATGCAGTTTTAACATACAGGTATTGTTCTCAAAATATACACAGGTAAAATTCGAAAAGCTATCTTTAATAAAGGCTGACACAGTTATGACGTTGTTATGAGAATGAAATTCAAAAATCTAATTCACCAAATCGATGGTTTAAAGAAGAAGCGTGATAATTTTCATGTCTATCGGACTTGAATTGACGGAGCCTTATGCTTTTGTGAAGAGCGCCACCCCAAGAAAAAGAACAAGAAGAACAAGGTGAGTAGCGGTTAGCGACCAGTTCCTGGTCCAAAAAAGGGCCCATAAACTGTGTGAGAATATTAACTTCCTTAGAGTCCTCCGAGCTTAGTCAGATGGAGACTACCATACTCGCAGGCTCCTTCTCAGTCCACCCCTGTCATATTGAAGAAATATATTAAGCGACACATACACGCACAAACTTTTTTATCAATAGTATTGACGGTTTGACGTTTGCCCTGCACGCTCAATATATATTGTGCAATATGTAGTTTAAGCCCAACTGTCACAATGGACGGAACAACTGCGTTGGCTCTTGCTCTAGCCTTGAAGCAAAAAGCACTGAAAAAGAAACTGAAATTGTTGAAAAAAGTGAAGTTTGCGCAAAATATTGATGGGGCCGCTTAAATCTAAAAGTGGTCCATATAACTGCAAACATAAAGAACTGGATCGGGGTTGGGGGTTTGGGGAGTTTTGTTTTCTGTTTTGATTATGTGTTTTGTATTATAGCTTACCAATCCACGTTGACTTCCATATGACTATCAAATATAACAATAACATCTCCTGTAGACTGTTGCCATGCTTTAATACGAGCTTGTATTAATCCTACACGTGTTGGTAAGTGTGTTATACGAACTAAACCTTTCGGGAAATGATTCTCAATATACTCATCCAATGGGTCTTTCAATATTTCTTTAAACAAAAATATAGATATATACATATATGTGGATAATTGAGCAATGGTCAGCCTCTAAGCGATTTTCATTCCACACACATACAACTATCTACTTCGATAATAGAACTCTGCCCTGAATGACCACCATATCTAATAATTAGTATACTATTTTGTAATGCGGTTCTGCCCCATTTCACATTTGTCATGCCTAAATCAACCTTTCCGATTTTATTAAATGAAATCGGGATAAATACTTCGCGAAGTAAACTTAGTGTTTTCGACTAAAATCGTCGGTCAACTAGCCGAGTGTCTGTTCTCAAGCGAAGCTAACTATAGACAGACAGCGTAAAGCGTACTGTGTAGTATGTGATTTGAGCTTACTATATTGTAACACTTATTTGTCCAATGGAAATTTTATTGGAATTCCTGTAGTAAGCTCATGCGATGTTAGTTCAGCTCTGAACGTAGGTCTTATTACACTCGCCCTGTACGTTCAGGGACTGTCCTATTGAATCCTTGTCGAAAATCTAATCGCTTCCCAGTCAATTTTACTGGGCAACTTTTTACTGCTAACCGGTCGCGTGTCAGTCCCTGTGAACGCCTGAACAATATAAATGAACATCTTAGGGAGAAAATAAGACCTTGCTTACCTGGCTAGAGTCAGTATGAGCGACACAACACGCTGTTAAAAAATACGTCTCCGTCTTCTAACTGACTTGGCGGACATCATTGAAAGGGTAACGCACAAATTTAAGAACTCGCCCATATAAGATGAAACGAAATTTAGGTAAGCCTGGTGCGAAAAAATTGGGATTTTTGAAAGAATTTGATTGTAAATTATTGTAATTTAATCATTGAAGATTCTCAACTTTTCAAAGATTTCATTTTTTTTCTCCCAGGCTTACCTAAATTTCGTTTCATCTTATATGGCCGAGTTCTTAAATTTGTGCGTTACCCTTTCAATGATGTCCGCCAAGGAGACGTATTTTTTAACAGCGTGTTGTGTCGCTCATACTGACTCTAGCCAGGTAAGCAAGGTCTTATTTTCTCCCTAAGATGTTCATTTATATTGTTCAGACGTTCACAGGGACTGACACGCGACCGGTTAGCAGTAAAAAGTTGCCCAGTAAAATTGACTGGGAAGCGATTAGATTTTCGACAAGGATTCAATAGGACAGTCCCTGAACGTAGAGGTCGAGTGTAAAATGAGACCTACGTTCAGAGCTGAACTAATGCGATGTATGAATAACATGGTAAACTCTTCCTACAGGAAACAATGAAATTTGGGTTTATTTCCCGTTTTCTTTCCTTTTATTAAATTAAAGTAATTTTAGTTTGAAAAGTTTACCCTCTGTACTAGCATCATCTATTAGTAGGATTTCTTGAAGTAGATGTCTTGGTGTTCGGTTAATAACACTGTAAACTGTTCTCAATAAGGTTGATGGCCATTCATTATAAAAGGGAATTATGATGCTGGCGTTTGGCAAATCATGTTCATATTTTACACCTTGACATCTAAAAAATAACAACAAAACAATACGCAACAAAAAATTGAAAGAGGGTTGAGACGCTTTTGATTAAAAGAAAAACAAATCCCTTTGCATATATTATTCTCCAGATTATCTTAAATTCAAGCGTTTGAGTAGCCGAGTGGTTAAGGAGTGTCATTGAATGGCGTGGTTTCGATTCCCCGCGTGTACGTGACAAGGAGTTGGGTCGCCTGCCCAAACTCTTGATTTTCTCCGGGTCCCCCGGCTTGGGTTAGGGTTAGAGTTAGGAAACCGGAGGACCCGGAGAAAACCCACGAGGTTGAACCGGTGACCCTACTACCTGTCACGTACAACCGGGGAATCGAAACCACGTCAGCTGAATCAATGACCAACCTCATGATACAACGCGCACGCGCTAACCATTCGCCCCCCCCCCCCCAAAAAAAACGTATGCTATAAATAGACAGAGCTACATTTATAATTATAACAGATAACTAGACTTGCTTGCAAGACTGAAGGCTTTCACCGTGCCAAGGCGTCACACGATCACCAGATGCATGACATAAGACTATCCCCACCTCTCACCCCCTAAACAAACACACACTCCCCCACCCCCCAAATAAAAACACACATTTGCATAACTCAGATATTGACATGTTCTTTGCATGCGCATTACGTTATAAGGGAATCGAAAAATAAAGTTGATCTACGCGAAATGGAAAAAGAACAGTTTCACGAAATGGACGGAAAGCAATTTCGCAATAGATATTAATATCAAAGTAAAATGAAATGGGGTTTAACAACATTCTGCTCGGAATGGACCATGAGGAATGTTTCGAACGTACAGCGACGCTAGTCTACTCTTATATACAATTCCAACTGCCAAGGGAACTTTTTTGCGGGACTTCGGAATCGTGTTCATGTCAGCTACTGAAATATGTAACTGGTTCAAAAATTAAATATCGCCAATTTTCTGGTTTCGTGCACGTTAAAGATTTGAAGTCACTAACATGTAAAAGTTTACTATTAATTACAGACAGAGTCCAGGATCAAACAACTGAAGCAGTCAAGAACCAGGATGTTCGCGACTACTTTGTTTTTTTATATTTACTGATACTATCATATTTCATTATTTGTTAGCGTAGGACATTTTCATTTATATATATATTAAACATGTATTATATGTCTTATCATAGAAGTCTTATCATTTGATATATATATATATTAAACATGTATTATATGTCTTATCATAGAAGTCTATAGTGTTATGTTCTTTCGTAACCATTTGTTTAAATACCTTAATTGTTCGTACCTTTCTAACCAGGGTAATTATATAACTGTTAAATTAAACAATGGATAACTCCTACCTCTTAAATAAATTATATAATTAGTAAACAATTATTATTATCTAATGATTGTTGTTTTGTGACATATATAGTATAACCAATATATACATTGTACTTTTATAATCAATATGATACTGCGCATTAGTCGTGTTTATGTTCTTATGATTTGAATTTCTTCATGCAATATTTGTAAATCGCCAGTAGGAACAAATGTCTCTTATATAGATAGATACGTTATGCTGGCTGGAATTTGCACGGTTAGCTATAGCCTTTTGGACAGCGCTGTATCATACGGTCTGTTATTGAGTCAACTGGCTGGGTTTCGATTCCCGGTTGAACGTGACAAGGAGAATGTCGCCTGTCTAAACTCGTGTGTTTTCTCCGGGTCCTCCGGTTTCCTCCCACTGCTAAAGACCCCTACGCGCAAGCGAATTATTGAAATAAATAAAAAATACACCATATGTTAGTCCCGAAATGATCTCTAAACATGCTCGTACAGCGGCGCTAGTCTTCTTTTATATAGAATTCCAACCGCCAAGGGATGTTTTACGGTCACACCAATGTGTACACGGGACTTCGGAATCGCGTTCATGTCAGCTACTAAAATATGTAACTGGTTCAAAAATTGATTGAATATTCAATGAAATATCGCCAATTTTCTGGTTTCGTGCACGTTAAAGATTTGACGTCACTAATAAAAAATTTAATATTAATTACAGATAGAGTCCATGCTCAAACAACGTCATGCCTTTTATCACAGGTGCAATATTCGATACCACTGTGTGATACTACTGCAAACGATTCATAAATTGGACTTTCTTATAAACAGCGCGAGCCGTCGATTTCTGTCCAGATGATTACCGGTATAAGATAATTTTGACACAGAAGCAACAATATTAATTCAAAGGCTAATTATTACACACAGCAATAAACTATTTCTGTTACAGGGTCACTAAACCCATATTTTGGAAAGAAGAAAACATTCATAGTTGAAATAATTTCAGTTCAATTATCATCACTGATAAAAGCACTCTTGAATAGACTCTATACGTTGACAAAACGTACAGATTGTATCCCCCACTTATGTTTCGCTTAACAATGAAAGGTGCCGTGTTCAATTTTCGATCCCTTTGTTCTGCTACTCCTGAAAGTTGGGACTATTGTACAATCGTTTTATGTATAGCACTACCGATAGGCCTCTCTGTAGAAGAAGTTCCAAAAAAGAATTAAAAATGCTCCAAATCGTAAAAATACGACGTTTTCGATCTCTTTTTTTTGGCTATCCATGACATTTCAAAAAATGATACAGTGGTTTCACACAACAAGCAATCCATTAGTCTCTAAATTGAGAAAGTTTTTAAAAAATCGTTGGGGACGTTTCCGAGAAACATGCGTCTAAAGTTACTCGAAATCGCAAAATACCTTACTTTTCAAAGTCACATAACTTTTTTATTTTTTGAAGTACCATCTGATAGACAATTCAATTAGCTATTAAACGATATAATACTTTTACTAATCAGCAAAAACACAATTGATACATCGCAATTTCCGCACAGGTACCCATTTTTCAAAATTTTGTCAAAGTTCGGATACATTTCGTGACTACTTCAGGGGTTTCAATTGTTTTCATTTATAGTTTAAGGACTGGATTAGACCTTCGACTTCATATTCCTGAGGTTTCAGAAAAATCGTTTGAGCCGTTTTAAAAAAATAAGAACTCTACGATTTGACCAAAATGCGAAAAAAAGTGAAAAATCAAAGTTAACATTTCAGATATTTTTTTATATCGTTGGAATCGGATCGACGCTAGCTATCTAAAAATGTAATCATAATGTAAAAATTCCAAAAAAGTTTTGAACTACTATCTGCCCAGATATGTAACCAGCTATCCAAAAATGTAAATATCGGAAATATCGGTTGAGAATTCCCAGTTATGACCAGTTTTCGTTTTTCGTATTTAACGTCACTTCCGGTATGCGAACAAATTTCAAAATAGTTTTAAGCAGTAGCTGCACACCACTTTTCCGACAGAAAATCAAATTTCAAACCTCTATCTCTTATAGTTGCTGAGATCTAGCTTCCCCCAATAAAAAAAAATAATATTAATCTTAGTAATAACAATAGTGTAATTGATATAATAACAATTAATGCCTAGCTATAATAGAGCAGTTAATAGACCTGGTCTGTGTTATTTATGATGAAATGAATAAAGATTAGGATGGTCCAATTCGTTATCTTTCATGGTCTAAATCTTGTTTAATATGCTTAAAACAAACGCCGTGACTCGGCGATCATTTACGACCATGGAGACCGCGGCACGATATTTTGCGTTTCCACCACGCTTTTACCGCGCTTATGGCGATCTTGACGCGGATCAAGCATTTTAAACCCATTACGTTTATTTTAAGGTTCTAAAAAATAGAGCCATACACCCATTAAAATTATTAAATAACTAAATACACCCATTAAAATTATTAAATAAAATTATTAAATAACTAAATACACCCATTAAAATTATTAAATAACTAAATATACTGGAATATTTTATAAAAAGATCGGTTGTTTAAAAGAGTTCGATTTGTCAAGTGTCTCATGCAGAAAGCATGTTGTATAAAGGAGCTAAATCGCTAATATTTGGGAACTAGAAATGTAGTAATGTAATATGAATGTATATGAACTGAATGTATATGAACTGATCTACATTCAATCGTTTCCGTTTTTTACTCTAATGTAAATCAAATATGTTCGGCGATTTACGTTCAATCGTTTCTATTTTTACTCTAATTTCAAATCAGTTATCTTCGGCGAAATACGCCATAAGTCTCAATCGAATGGCAATCTCTAGCGTCTGCAACGATGCCGCATAAAGTCAAAGATCTAGAGGAAGATCCAATATCTCATTTTAGCAACTACCATACAGCGATCCCGTTTAGATTCTCTGTGATATAGGGCGATGAATTTGCCTACTAGATATAAGATAACATTCATAATTTATATTAACACAAATAATTCGTCTTTTCAATGTATTATTAACGCTCGATCACCATAAGCTCGAGGTGGCTGACAAGGGAGAGCAGAGTAAACAAACTTTGGGTTATCACGATTTCGAATTTTACGAACAAGTTGATCAGCTGGAGGGCACCAACACGAGCGCAATCAAAATGATGGATCAGTCTGAAAATTATGCACAAAACTTCCAATTTTAATGGCGCCCCAATGGCAACAATTGGAGTTCCTGTAGGATTCCTAACACTTACTACCAAATACAAACCGCAATTTGAATATGTTAAAGCTTCTTGGACTAGTAAAATAATCCCATATTATTAGTGAAAATATTCATAATGTAGATATTCTACAGTTTCTACATTTGACCCCCTAAAGACAAATAGTATGTTATCTAATTTTTAAATTTTGAATAATTTATCTTGGTGAATTAAATCTTATGGAGATAGATATTATATTCAAAGTTTCGAAGGTCTGTAGTTAGACATAAAATATCTATTATCGTAAATGTATTTTATACGTCAAGATCGGTTAACTCCGTATCTGGAAGTTGGATGGCTGGCTGTATCATACGGCCTGTCATTGGGTCAACTGGCGTGGTTTCGCATCCCCGGTTGTACGTGACAAGGAGTATAGTCGCCTGGGTTTTCTCCGGGTTCTCCGGTTTCCTCCCACTGCTAAAGACCCCTACGCGCAAGCGAATTAATGAAATAAAATTAAACCATATATTAGTCCCGAAATGACCTAGTTTGTGTCGAGTGGACGTTAAACCCCATTTCTCTCTCTCTCTCCCGTATCTGGAATGTGTTCCCACTTGTCAGGTGCTATTGTCCTGTAGAACCTATGGTTGTCATAAAAAGAGAATAACTGTCTGGATAATAAGGATATTTATAGATGCATCGTAGAGTTAGAAATGAAATTAAATGAAACGGGGTTAACTTTCTACTTTTCTGCACTGAACGGACTAATGAAGACGGGCATACACCACAGAGTGTGCTATGGGTGAACTTTTGAACGTACAGCGGCGCGACGACCTACTCTTATAATTCCAACTGTCAAGGGTTCTTTTACGTGCATGGCAATGTGTACACAGAACCTATATGTGTTTCGTCTTATCCGAACGACTATCCATTGTCCCATGCTAGGCCCCCAATCTTGCACCACTAACAAGGACCGGAAAAACAGGATGGACTTTAGACGCATTTTAGTGTTCAAGTTGTAAAGTTAAATTGTTTCAATGACATTTGGTAATTGAACTGGAATATACAGGTCACAATTCTATACAATACAATTACTGATTATTACTGAGCGACGTTTCGACTAGGCTTCTCTTGTCGTTATCATTGCATAGAATTGTGACCTGTATGTTAGTAAAGTTACATTACTTTGTCAAGTACAGTATAGTGTAAAATACACCTACGCCTGCACTTTAAATTGTGTATGTGAACTCGACCTGTTCGTATCAAAACATTTTTGTTTGCAATCTGAGTTCATTATCTGTTGTCCTAATCTATTCTAGTTACTGTGTTATCTTTCTCTACATATATATTCACCTATATACCCCGATAAGTTCTTACATACAAATCGTAGAAAGGCCTGGGTGTGGGATATAATCGGTATAAAGATATATAATTAAGCTTTCGGTCAATGTATGGGAGAATTCTCAACCACTCCCAAATGACAAAACGGGATCTGTAGTTAGCAACCCCTGGTCGCCAACATGAATGGGTCACGGAACGAAGTAAGATATTTCGGAATAAATTTCAATATGTCTATTCATTTTATCCTAAAGTAATACCCTTTTATACATAGGATTATAATGAGATATTTTCTCACGTTATTATATCTCATTTACTGGTTGGCAAATTAAGACCACATTCCATGTAATTAGTTAATTAGCCATGTCTATGGTTTAAATATATCGGTTATGTAAAATTATTAAATTACCCAGCTGTTCTGGAATCAGGAACATGTCTGTTTAATGGAATTAAATCACTAGCATACACATTCACATGATACGTGTCCATCAATTGCTCAACGATGTCTTTTTCATGAGCCACAAAAGTTAATCCTCGGCCATATTCACCAGAAAGCATGTAATCCGATTCTCCATACAGATCAATCAGGGGATTTCCCGTTTTAATAGATTCACTTTTTCTAAAATCATCAACAGATATTTGTACCCGTATTTTGCCCTCCAATTTGTCTCTAAGAGATTTAGGAATGAGATCTAATGTTGGTTTATAGTCATTGTTTCCTTCTGGTAAAAATCCTAATTTTTTAACTCCTTCTTGTTCTGGTTCTTTTATAATATGATGTTTGATGCTGTCAGTTTTGAAACTATGTTTCCGGGTGTCAGATTTGAAACCATATATATAAATAAATGTAAGTAAAATGTAAACACTAATTGTTAAAATCCCATAACGAAGCACTATTCGACCGCTTAATCGCATCGTTGTCAATTTTAAAACTGTTCCTAAATAGAAAATATCCGTCCCAGCACACGTTTAATCCATTTGATTAAATTGCGCTAAATTCTTGTTCTATGATCCAAGTCATAACATACACTTGTCCTTTCCATTCAGCGTCAATTGTTATCCACTGGATGTCCCAGACATTCATAACGTAGATAAGGTTGTCACGCGATTAAATTTTTTATCAGTAATAAGTAATCCATAACTGTTACAATACGGAGGCAATCGAGGGACAAATTGTCAGCTGTAGAAGTGAACATTACGCTTGGTAATTCTACTCTAGAATCGTGTCAAAGCGTCCTGGTAGGGAACATAAATATATTTTAACCGTATCTCTTGATCTAGTACTGCCACTTACAGTTGTTTATGTATAATTTAAAACATATTGGAATATTTCTTAAAACAAAAATGTGAGTGCATTGTATAACAACATCTACGGAGCCCCAGAAGGGCAGTGTTAATTTAAAAGTTATGTCTTTTCTGCAATTATTTAAAGAGGTATTAGGTAAAATTCGGTAAATAGCTGACAGTTTTCGCTATAATAGTTAAGAATATATAAAGAAAACAGAATATGCTGAAAATTGCTTCACTCTGAACCGAGATTTTAGCGATTCAATTTTTAAATAGCCTCGATTGTCATTACTACAGTTGGTAAGATAATAAGCAAAGTCTCGATTGTCAATTTTTACGTTCAATCATCCATCATGTCGGAAGCTCAAATACGAACTATTTTTTTTTTTATATATATATATTTATTTTTTCAATTGAGGATGTCGGGGGTGTGGTGTGGCGTGGTGATTGAATTCTTATACTACTTTTATAGAGATAGACGAGTAGAAAAGGGCAGATGAAAATGGTGCTTAATGTTCTCGCCCATATTCCTGAAGCAATGGCCCGAGAAATCCCTCTCTGGCCATTGTTGCCGAAATATGCAGGATATTACGTGAATAAGATGTGCGGCGTTAAAGCGCGTCCAGTCAACACTTAACAGGGGGTGGCGGGTAGGAGAGAGGAAGATGAAGATAAAGAGGAAGAGGGGGACGAAGGGAGAGAGGAAGAAAAAGAAACAGTATGGCTTCCACGCAATATTTAACAACTGCACCCCAATGTGAACACATGACCTTATTTTTTTTTCTCCCGTCAGAACAAATATATTTTATCCTTTGCCAAAACCTCTGTCCGTCACCACTGTAAATTCCAATGAACTTTCTCGGACAACACTGGTTCTTATGGCCATAAAACCTTAAAAGTAATTTTTATTGTTCATTTTAATTTTAATATTATTTTTTCATTTTTCGTCTCGTTATTAATTATATTCATGATTTTTTTATTAACCACAGAGTCACGTGACTCTTATTTTCCCGCTAAAAGAAAACCACACCATGCAATTGTAAGGCAGTGGCTATTTGCCACATGTGGTAAGCAAGAATTTCAAAATAGCCTTACGACTACAGACCGCAATTGTTACACGGAGTTTCGATTTCCCGGTTGTAGGGAGTAGGGTCGCCTGTAAAACCTAATGGGTTTTCTCCGGGTCCTCCGGTTTCCTCCCACTACTAAAGCCCCGCAAGCGAATTACTGAAATAAAATTGAACCATGTGTTAGTCCCGGAATGACCTAGTTTATGTCGAGTGGACGTTACACCCATCTCTCCCTCTCTCTCTCTCTCTCTCTCTCTCAAATACCAAGAAATTGGCAATTTTAAACAATCGTAGGCCTACAAAGATGTATTTTATAGACATTAGAAATGAAGTGAGTTTAGACTTTTTTCTTTTTTTTTAGGTTTTTTTTGTCTATTAATTATTTGAAAATGGTAAAATTTATACTTTAATCATATGGTAATATAAAATAGTAACAAGAAGTTTGGTTTACTGGGGTTTTGAGGATTTATTTGACCTTGGGGTTTTAATTTGGTGCGTCATCTAATTGCTTATATTGCCTAGAATAAAATAAACGGGTGGGCCGCGGCTATATTTCCTATCGATGTTTGGGGAGGAGGAGGAGGGGGGGTTGGATGGCCGAATGGTAAGCACGTACGCGCTGTATCACAAGGCCTGTCATTGAGTCAACTTGCATGGTTTCGAATCGCCGGTCGTACGTGACAAGGAGTAGGGTCGCCTGTCCAAGCTCGTGGGGTTTTTCCGGGTCCCGCGGTTTCCTCCCACTGCTAAATACCCCTACGCGCAAATGAATTATTGAAATAAAATTAAACCACATGTTCTTCCCGAAATGACCTAGTTTGTGTCGAGTGGATGTTAAACCCCATTTCTCTCTCTATCGATGTTTGTTAATGTCGTGATTTTAAGTTAGGAGAGGGTGACGGCTGTCCTAAGTTAAAATTGATTTTAGTTAAAATTGTCTCAAAAATAGTTTTGTGAAACGTTACTATTTTACGTTGAGATAAAATTTTAACTTACAATATCATCTTAGTGGATTTTATCTAAAATGCTTAAAATCGTTTTGTGAAACGCATCTATCTTAGGTTAGGATGGAATTTTAGTTTAAGATTATTATAAGGAGATCTAAGTTTTTGTGAAACAGGGCCCTGATTTTTTGTATTCAGTTTTAGTTTTTCTCTGATTTATATAAATAATATGTCCTAACTTTGTAATTAATACACGCGCTTATGTTTTGATTCCTAACTTTTGATTACTACACAGGCCATTTAGATTTTACATGGTTTTTTTTTTACTACATTTAACGTAAATGATAACTCGTAAAGGTATTAGTTTTTCCTATTTATATTTCATGTAGCACATAGCCGATTATTACTCACAATATTATTATACAACGTTTGGGAAATATTCCTTATTGTATGTCTGTTTTTCATTTTGAGTAAGGGGGTTGGGTGGCCGAATGGTTAGCGCGTGCGCGCTGTATCATAAGGTCTGTAATTGAGTCAACTGGTGTGGTTTTGATTCCCCGGTTGTACCGTAACAAGGAGTAGCGTTGCCTGTCCAACCCCTTGGGGTTTTCTCCGCTTCCTCCGGTTTCCTCCAACTGCTAAAGACCCCAACGCACAAGCGAATTATTGAAATAAAATTGAACCATGTTAGTCCCGACTGGACCTAGGTTTGTGTCGAGTGGACGTTACCCCCCCCCCCCTCTCTCTCTCTCTCTCTCTCTCTCTCTCTCTCATTTTTTGTAAAGTATTGGACTGGCCGTGTATAACGTTTTTGTTCTTTGCACGTGTATGTGCTTATGTTAGGTATTTAAAGATCAACCTATGTGAATTCTGCCCTCTTATCCTTTAGTATAGATCATTATACTGTATATTATTATAATACATATTGCTTATTTAACCTGAGACTGTATGTATAATACGTCCAATAGCTTGTTTTACCCGTGACTGTGTGATTTGTATTGTTGTTGGTAGCTCCAAGGACCCTTTTATCTGGAATTGGTGAATATTTGGTGAAAATTTGAATTCTTAGAAAATTGTTTAAAATACGACACATCAAAAATATTCAAACTTTTATCTTGGTAGAAACATTTGACGTGGATTCATTTAATAATAAATTTTACATGGCTTGCAATTGGTTTTGTTTATTTGAACATATTTCGCCATCCAGGGAGTTATTGCATGACAGATGTCTCGAAAACAATACATTTCTAACCAATATTAAAACAGTTGTTTTGCACACGTAGCATTAATTCAGCAATTATGGAAAAATTCCTATTGATTGAACATGAATCACAGCATAGGCGTAGGGGGGGGGGGGCAATTTAAGTTGGGCGTGTGTGATTTAATTACTAAAAAAAATCTTTGTCACCCGAATTTTCAGAATGCATCAATCATTAAATAATATGGCATAATGGTCTCACACATTGAGTACCGCCCACCCCCCCCACCCCCCACCACCCCCACCCAACCCAACCACGATTGCAACGCCTATGAATTATTGAAATAGTTAATCGATGATAATGTCGAATCAGTGAATATTTTATTTAAACCTCAAAATAAACTTACCAAAAAAAAAGAGAGAAGATTGTGAAAAAAATTTTCCACGTCTTTGATTTATCATGTGCTCAGCTGTATTGATTTTCTCGTGTGTTTTTATGTTTTATTGTTTACATAAATAAATATATATGGAGTTTAATCGGGGTAATGTATCCAATCACCCCGTAGAATCGAAAAATGGTTAATATATCAAAGTAGTAGTAGTTTGATGAAATATCGGCAATATACCACGTCTAATGATCGCAATATTTGATGATAAGCCTACTTACTTACTTGAACTTCTGTGTTAAACATCTTATACTTAGAACGAAATCTGCATATTATATAAACTTGGTCAAAGTCATCTAAGCCTATTGGACCGTCGTAATTAAACAAATATATATTGTTTTTAGAAATGATTTGAAGTCGGTAATACATTACAAGCTTCACATACACCGTACAATAGTAGTGGCATTTAGCAATACGTTTTCTTTAAAGAGAAGACTTCCCACGTTATTTGTCCTAACATTTAATAATAATAATAATCAATTTGTATAGCGCTGAGTGTTCCAGCTAATAAGACAAAGTGATGTAAAGGGTTAGGGTTATGTCACTTCCGGCAACAATGAAACCGTTAAACATGTTTCCACATAAGCATTGCACGCGTGTTACAAAATAGACAGAGAATCATCCAAATCCAAGGACATCAATTCCATTTATACATTTGTTACCATGTGTTACATAATATGCTAAAAAGTGATCCCGGTCAAAATTGTAAAATTTCGCAAAATTACGTCACTTCCGGTGGCGACAGAAAACATTATCGGTAACAAAAAAGTTACCGATTTGCACCATGAAACATATGAACTTTGTATTATACATATCGGGGAATAAATAATTAACCTAGAACCAATAAACTGAAATTAATAAGGCAAAACAATCTTTAAAAAAAGATCCTGACAAAAGTGGTTATTTATCGACAATCTATATGTCCATTGGAATAAAATATCATAATGTTAAACGAATGCTAAATATAATTCACTTCAAAATATATTTGTTTTGAAAGCCGAAAATACAGGGTTTTTTTGCCAAAATGACATTACTTCCGGTGAGAATGAAAATGTAAAATTAGATTTATGAAATCAGAAACGTCATATGGCATCACATGGTGAACATTTTATAAAAATCGAATAATACTTGACAACTTTATAGACCAAAAACCTTGAAAAGTGACTCGTAGAAAATCGTCTTTTTCTCTGCAACCGTACAAGTTAGAAATCATTTTGTGGTATCTGCATATGGGTTCATTCTATTTGTTCATTGGAATCAAATATCATAATTTTAAAAACATATAAAAAAAGACTCATTCTTATAAAATATCTGTTTTTAAAGCTAAAAATACAAATGACCAAATGACGTTATTTCCGGTGACAGTGAAAGTTTTAAATTGGTTTCACCTAGTCAAATTTTGCATTATTCATCAAATAGTAAAACAAAATTGAAAATCGAATAATAATTGACTATTTTACAGGCCAAATAATGTGAAAAATTAAGCATGCAAAACGACCTGTTTCTCGGCAACTCCTTACATTACAGACTAATTTTCACTTACATTCTCTTTGTATGGATTATTGCTACGAGTTTATAAAAGTTACGAAGAAATATTTGAAAATATGAAGACGCTGGATGGGTCGTAAATAACGTATTTTTACAGCTTTTTTCACCTTTTAATCGATATAGCCCGAAAATAAAATTGAAATTAAAAAAACTGAGTCCGATGTTTTGTGCGCTTTTAAAGGGTGCACCCTTTCAGTTATACCAGATTTGAAAAAAAAAATATTTGCTTTCCAAAAGTGGTACCGAACTGTCAAAATTGTAGTTTTTGGTAAAATTATGTCACTTCCATTGCGGACAGGAAACTTTATCGGTAACATGAAAAATGACATTTCGGAAAACGGACCTTATGAACTTTCTATTATACAAATCGAACAATAAATAATTATTCTAGGACCGAAAACCTGAATTAGCCAATGGCGGCTAACGTAAATTACTGTTGACATTTTTGCTCAAGTAAAATATTTCGCGCATAATATCAGCGAAGATTTGTCGAAAATCAAAAATCTAAAGTACATGAAGATCTGACAAGTTATAGCGATAGGTCACGTCAGGGGTCAAAAGACCGACTTATGACCTTATGACGTCAGACATTTGATTAACCAATCAGCATTGATGTTACTAGTGGATTACCCACAGTTCCGTGAAAAACACGCCTAAAGCTCCCCGTAACAGACCGTTTCATTGGCTTATCCCTGAAAACCATTCAGAACACGAGTTAAATAACAACTCATCCAGATCCAAGTGTAGTAAAGACAAGTAAAACGAAATTTTGAACTATAAAAACGAAACGAAATAGGATCTGTGTTTTAACCAGATTGATAATTAGCATAAACATTATGGAAAACCAAACTGCTCCTTATTCAGTGTTCTGAATCCTTATTTCTTAATTCATAGTCCTTAATTCTTATTTCTTCATTTGTTGACGTATTTCGACATTTGTATTCTAAAATAAACATTTGTATCTTAAAATCAATATTTGTTTTTTAAATCGGACATTTGTCATATCAGATTTGTAAAATGTATTTTAATTGTATTTTAATATAAAAATAAAATTTATTTTAGAAAATAAAAAATTAGCCTACATTTACATTTCATAAGAGAAATAGAAGGAAAAACAAATATGGAACAACAAATTTCTAAATACAAGTTTCCAAATACAAATCTTACAAAAGATTTCTCCAAAAAACAATTCTTCAATAACATTTCTCCAAAAACATGTGTATATATACTAGCAATACAATTATGTGCAATACAATTCAAAATCTTTGTATAAATGACATCAGTATTTTGTCTGGTAAATAGATTTTTATATGGCTGTAAATTATCAACAATAAAATTGTGTATTAGTGGGTATTTATTTTTTATTTGGAAAGGGAAACGCTAAAAGTATTTGAGATGAACGTAAACAATTCTGTAGGTGGTCTGTGGGTAATAAAATATTTATAATGGCATTTCCAGAGTTTGAAATGTCTTCAGAAGTCTTCACAACTAATTTTACAAAATTACTAGAATAGTCACGTTAAATATATATCAATTATCACAATCCAATCCATCGCGTTAGTTTTAAGATTGATGACAAAAATATTAATATGACATAGTCTGAACAGAATATAATATAGAGGTCGATCGGGGCACCTATTCTTTAGTTTGAATTTTCAGCAGTATGTTACTTCGAATTTGTGCATCTCAAAATATTCAATGTCAACATCATAGTCATACAAAGTGGATGGAATGAACATGGAAGGGAATGAGTATATCAATGGTGGTCTGCATCCAGCTTGGTCATAAATTATATTTGTCTCCCTTTTATGCAGCGCAGACTAATTGCATTTACCAATTCAAATGAAATGGGTTTAACGTCAACTCGACAAAATCTAGGTCATTTGGGGACTAACATGGTTTAATTTTATTTCAATAATTCGCTTGGCGTAGGGATCTTTAGCAGTTCGAGGAAACCGGAGGGCCCGGAGAAAACCATCGGGGTTGGACAGGCGATCCCACTCCTTGTCACGTACAACCGGGGAATCACCAGTGCAGGAGTGTTTTGTTGTTTTAGTATTAGAAGTAAATACACAACTTTTAAACTTTTTAAAATAAAAATTCGAAATTTATATAATTTTGTTTATACAAGTAGCCTACAAAATATCATGCTGAAATTCGACATAATTTGAATAGATCACTGTGAACTTTAAATTAACTTTTTGTCGTTATTGTAAGAATGAATTAAACGCAAGTACGACCTGTTTGTCTATGGCGGTGCACCTTCTCGCTATAATAGTGTTAATGAGGGTCTATATACCAGCCAGATTTGAGACAGTACTCCATTTACGTGATGTATTCAGATTCAAGGTAACCAAGTTTCTTTCTTTAATTTTCTTAAACAAATTCTGATGTCGAAGTCTAGATTTACATACGTACGGCATTGTTGGTCGTTAAAATTAATTTAATGACGTAGAATGACAATAAAGCCAAATTTTCGAGGGCTCAATTTATTTGGCATTGACAACAACTCTTCTCGTATCATCAAAATATTAAATCCAATATCTTGTGGAACTTTTTGAAAATTCAGTTTTTGTATTGGTTCCTGGTTCCAATTTTACCCCTTAACCCGTGAAAAGATTGAATCCCTAAAATAGTTTTGTTTAAATTTTCATGAACAGTCCCTTTAAAGGAACAGATTTTTATCTGACGAACATCCCGGTGTCAACAAAAATGTGGTTAGAATTTTATATTAGTGGTACATAGACCCCTTTTTTTCAAATACTCATCCACATAGAGGTGAAACAGGTTCACTTGACAGGTGGCTGGTGAGATTTTCAGCTCCATACACTATAGTCGTAGGATTTTTTTTTTTTTCAAATTTAAAGTGATTGCTCATTTAAAGGAGCTAAACATCTAACTCGCTATTTTCAATAAAATTCGAAACCAAAAACACGAATTAAAATTCAATATTGGCCCTTTTGAATCAATATTGACGTTGTTATCTTGCAGTGAATATATTGAGGGCCTAATATCCAATATTTATTACATAATGTACATTTTAAAATCAATACACGAATTGCGTATTCTAGGTGTCGGGCACCATTTGTTACTAACAAAGAAAAACATATCCTACAAGACCATGCAGAAACAAGGCAGTGTGAAGTTGAATCGTTTTTCGTATTTCGTCTAGAGGTCGTTTTGCTGTGTTTTATACTACTGGGGGATACTTGGCATCCATCATTCTAGTCATGGCTAGCTGCATATTTGAATCCCAAATAAAAAGTGGAATAACGAAAAACGAGGTTATAGCTTGTCCCTCGTCATTCGCGAATAACGAGGTGACCACCTCGTTATTCGTTATTCGTTATAGGTGAATAATGAATAACGAAAAAAGATTCAACTTCACACTGCCCAGAAACAATTGATTCACAAACAAGATAACAATTAAGAAACGTGTAGCATGGACTAAGAAGGCGTAAACGACTGCCTTTAAATTTGGACTGTTCGTGTATTTCAAAGAACATAATTGATTAGAAATTACAATAAAAATGTTACAAACTGAATATAAATCACTTTATATACATTCAAATTACATTATAGATGCATTATGTAAGATTTAGATAAAGATCTGACTGTTCTTGCCATAACAGTTCCAAAATAAATAATTAAAAATGAATATATTGAAATTTCCAATCAAGTTACTGTATTCTGAGGTAAGTGATCACTGATTTGGACTGAGTTTTGACAAGATGTGGCATAGATTGTTTATTATCGGAGCAACGATGTATGTTATTCGAGACTAAGCCTCGATTCACCATTCTAAATTACATGTAAATCATTAAATAGCGATCGTGTTTTAGTCCATTCAAATCTCTACCATCCGATGTTCTAGAGAGTTGATTATAGGCTGGAGAATACACAGCTTAAGTCACGGGAAAGAACTCTTTTGAAAAGCAAAGTTTCAGAGTTATTTCCCCATTTTAGGTTCGGACTTATGAACACGACAAATGTTTAACCCTCGATGGATTGTTCATTAGGTTATAAGAAAGAAACAGGGTGATATCAAAGCTGGTGAACGCGATAAGGAACAAATTACTGTGTGGAATTTTGGAAAAGCATTATGGTAGTGTTGCTTTAGTCCTATTGAATTATTTGATCGTCAATCGTGAGCTAACCTCCAGATGAAATCTGGTAAGTGCGGACTTATATTTATAGGGAACCTGACGTATGAATATCATCTAGCGTCGTGATAATCTAGATTAACTTACCAAACCTTCCCACTCTATAGGTTTGCTCTGTGAAATGAGTAGGAAAGTTGTTACAGTTATCCGGACAGTATTTATTAAAAACGCGACTGACAAAATTAATGACAGGTAACTTGACTACTTTTCTGCTCCAATTGGACTAATAAGGACAGACAGGCGCCATGCAGTTCAAAATTAAGGGAAATTTTGTCCTGTCCTCGAATTCCAATTGTCTATATTATTTTTACGTGCACACTAACGTTAGGAAACTTTAGACCCACGGCCCGTGCTTTCTGTGGGGGGATCTGCAAAGAATCCCCACCTCCCGATAACCCCAAGACCTAGTCCTAACCCAAAAATCTCGGCAAGAGTAAAGTACCCTATCCCTGTTTACATTTCATGACCTTGAAATCTGCAGGTGACCTTAATATTTAGATCTGATCGTCGAACCCTGGACGTCCTGATTAATGAGTCAGCTCCTTCCTCACAGAGCTATCGTGGCTCCAAGCCAAAATTAGTGTAAAGTTAGAGCGCCTGAAATTATTTAATGCCAGGTTCCCACTATTACGATTCGTGCCACGATTGAAATCGTGGTTTTAATCGTGGAGTATTCGTGGTAATCCTATCAAGTCCTATATATGGAGGTCAGACGTAGCAATCTTGCTGATCGTATCGAAACATGTCCGAAAGCATCTGCACGTAGCAGATCGCGTGGTTCTGGTATCAATTTTAGTGAAAGATATAAACCGTATACTATTTAACAGACCCGCAGTCTCACCTAAAAATGGTTCATCCAATGACGTCTATACTAACGTCATTGGGTTCATCCTTGTTCATCTATAATTATACATCCCGGGAATGAAAGTAATAATACAATACAAACACAAACAATTTCTCTTCTTTTATTTCATTTCAAAATTATGAAATAAACTTTATTATTCAAAGTTGTAGTATCCTAATTCAAAAGTATGTTCCTTTGTCATAATAATAATAATAATCAAAATAAAACTGACCTTCGCTGCAATTTCACATTATGCTTATTTTATATATATATATAAAGTCAATTTTATATAAAGTTGATTAATCTGCAATACTTATGTTATTATAACGTCAACATTATTTCATTCATACTTAGATTTATACTTAGGTTGAAAAGAAACGATCGTCCATTTTGAAAAATCAATATAATATAATATGTTTCTGTATAAGTGAAATGAGATTTAATTTAGTGTTACAATAGTGCATGTATGACGTAATGCAAATGACGTCATTTTGGTAACAAAAACAAAGGGAACGGTGTTTATACTGGTTAAAATAGATCTAGAGAATATTTCTCTAATGTTTTAGAAAAGATCTATTAATGTATACCGTGATTTATGACCTGAGGTCACTCCTATCTTAAAGGATTAAACAGTCAGAATATTAATATGAACACAATAAATAGACAAGTTGTCACGATAAAATATTATATCTCAATATGGACATCTGGGTCCAGGGTTATTGAACATATTTTACCCAATCACTCATAGTATTATAGTAAATGTTCATCCTATGCCTAAAATACATTCGCTTCAAACATATTTTTGGAAATAGACACTTAACTATGAATGGAGAAACAACTGACTAAGATTCGAGTAAAGCTTGTCTGCAGTGTATGGTTCTAGTGTGGTTTTTTTCTCATTCTTAAAAATCCAAGGCATCTCGATGTATCGTTACGTTTAATTATGTCGTGTACTCAATATAATATAAGTCCATGGCCCTTTCCATTTTAAAACATTGGAGTTACAACGCTTTCTCATGATTTACCAATGCCACAAAACAAAATACACCATTTTATAAACTAGCGTACCTTTATTTACAGTGCAAACGATAACGATGGATTTTCGCGAATGACATCATTCGTATTTTTTTTTTTGATGATTCCAAATAACCGATAGTTGTAAGTTTTAAAAAATTCATGTGATCCTATAATCTGATTAAAACACAGATCCTATTTCGGGTTGTTTTTTTTTTTTATAGTTCAAAATTTCGTTTTACTTGTCTTTACTACTTCATGTAGTGGAGGCCACAGAAAAAAAGAAAAAACGAAACGAAACGAAATATAGATCTGTATTTTAATCAGATTGGTGATCCTGTTCTGTATATATTTCCCTTGTTAACATCCACCACAACATGGAACCTCTGTACCGCCACACTGACACATGGAGGGCAATAATATGAAGCACTGGACAACAGAATCTAACTTCGTAATAGTGTCCAAAAATTCTTATATACCTTAAAGCTTATCCTTGTAGTGGTATTTGTCTAAAGTTTTTAGTCTAATTATGTTAATTTACAGTTTGAGGAAAGTGTTGCCTTTGTTGTTTTTCACACATATTGATGACCATGTTTCATTTGTTTTTGCTTAGAATAACCCACAATCCAGAAAAAAACTTCTTATTGACATAATAAATTATTTCGTAGTGAAGCTCACGTTTCGTAAATAATTAAGAATTTGCGCTGACACCATTACTTAAATAACTAAATCTTGTCTATCCAATATACCAATTATCATTCTTTACATTTCATGTTAGATTGGACCAAAAGGTCAACTATATCATTTTCTTCTCCCACTTCCAATACAACTGATCCGAGTTGTTTTTGACAAATCCGGGGCATTTTTAGTATAGTTTGTAGTGAGGCTACTATGTAATGAAAAAAATAAAGAAGCAGTGGGGCCATCCCAATAATGTCAACTGACAATAATGCGTTTTTGGTACTACATGTATTTGAGTAATAGAAGTTAGTACATATTGGTTAACATCACACTTGTAAAACAGCACAGGCATTCACATCCCAAAACCTCACATATTTCTCGCACCCGGGGGGAGACAACTTCCTAAACCGCCCTACGCATCCCCTAGACAAATCATAGCCTAAAAGCACTCTATTGTAAGAAGTGTCCCTAAGACACCATTGAACTTATAAACCAGAAACTAGCATAGAAATATACATTATTACAAAAGAATTTTTTCTAAATGTAGGTAGTAAAAATGAACATTGTATGTGGTAAAATAAATAATTAACATAGATAGAGAAATATATATAACACAATTCAAAGCAATAACGTTAATTTGATACTGGGGATCTAAATTTCGGCATAATTTATAATATAATAGGCTACCTTATTATACATAGAATATCGATATTATCATAAAAAAAACTAAATTTATTATCATAGCATACATACATTATCATAATATATTGATATGATTATAATAAAACAATATTACCGTAATATACATATGATGTCCTAATATATAAATATTATCATAATATAACAATAATATTATCATAATATAACAAGTATATTACCATAATATAACAATAATATTACCATAACATAACAATAATATTACCATAATATAATTAGTATATTACCATAATATAACAATAATATTACCATAATATAACAATATTAACATAATATAACAATATTACCATAATATAATAATATTACCATAATATAATAATATTACCATAATATAACAATATTACCATAATAGAACAGTATTACCGTAATAGAACAGTATTACCGTAATATTACCATCATATAACAATATTGCCTTAATATACAGATGTTGTCAGACTATATCGATATTACCATATTATATCAATATTATCTATATCGATAATATAGAGATGTTGTCATAATATAACAATATTACCTTGAAATAATAATATTACCTTAATATACAGATGTCGTCATAATACATGTATATCAATATTAGCATACCGATACAATAGTATATTACATGTATTATTACAATATACTCATATTATCACAGTTTCCAAATATTATTATTTATACAATGCATCGATAATAGCAAAATATATTGATATAATCAATTTATCGACATTACCATTATATACCGATATAAATATATCATCATTATATACTCATATTATCAGTATATTTCGATATAACCATGATATCATTATATGCCGATATTATCATAATATCATCATTATATACAGATATAATTATTATAATATTATACCGATATAATCATTATATTATACATATAGTATCATTATATTATACATATAGTATCATTATATTATACATATAGTATCATGATATTCTCATTATATTATACCTATATTATCATAAAATAGTATCACAATAGTTATCTATATTATCATAATATATCTATATATTAATATTGTACATCAACGAACCAAATGCGTTTTCTTAAACTGTTTTATCGACTAAAGGTAAAGATGGGTTTTATATTTATTCTAATATGTAATTTCTCTATAGTGTTACAATTAACTAGCAAACTTTACGCATCGATCAAATCGCACGAATAAAATTTAATCAATTCAAACCCACTTTATAGATAAAATATTCACTTGTTGACAGATTTTAACATTTAGCATTAAACATTGCACAGATTGCTTAGCTACTTGTCTCCATTAGTTTGAAATATTGGGGTTTCTGATACAGGATAGTTTGCGAAACAAGTAGCTTCGCATATTTTCAATTCTCTGCGAGTGCTAATGCGTTTGATGCACGTAATTAAAATCATCATATTTTTGGTATTGAGTAAATATTATAAAATCAATCCTAATTTGTCCAGGGGCTCCTCAATTAGAGAGTGTATTATGATAGTTCATGTTTCTAAACCCCCCTATTTTCACTGGATATATGGCGTAGGGCAGATCCAAGGCTGGTAGCTTTGTAACTGACTTAACGGGGTTGGATTACGCATCCAGTCAAGTAATTGATTGATATTTACAATGTACACATCTGATATTTCAACCAAATAACGAATAAATTTATCCAAACCAGCTTTATTGGGAACATACAGGTTGTGTGAAAACCATAGATGACGAAGATTAACCCCAAATGGGGACCTATTTCCATTATAGTGTCGAAGAAAGTTGCTTAATAAAAACTGAAAGGTTTCCTCTGCGGTTTTGGGGTTTTGCATACACCCATCAGCATAGATACAGTTGAATTTGTCCAAATAATCTCTCACCGTGTAAAGAGGCACTTCCCATAATCCAGGGTAAGATTGATTCGGACAACCATCCAATGCATAGCAAGATTCCTTCCAGCCAAAATCAAGAGTGTACGGCCATGGCACCATGGTATCTTGACTTCTTTCAGATGCTATGATTAAGGTACTGTCATACTTAAGTCTTCTTGCTTCCAGGGCTTGATATTGTTCATCGCCCACTGGTTTTGTTGCAGGACTTCTCCAACCAGTGAAAGTTGAATTTGGGAGATATTGCTTCATTATGGATAATTCTTGGTCCAAATCTGTTTCCAAAGTACGTATATCTTTATAAGCGCCACGATGCCCGCCACGCAAAGCTACTTCAAACCCGCGATTAGCCAGATTTTGCAAATATGTTATATAGTTACCGTTCTTGGCAACAAATAATGTAGCACTAATAGGGCAGCCATCTGGATTCTTCCTCGATTGGTCGAAAAGGTTCATATATTCAGAATAAACTCGCCCTTCAATTGGACCATCGAATGCAAAATAAACCATTTGAGGTGTGTCGCTTTCTAACAATCCACGAGGTGGAGCTGTCGTTCTACAAAGGCAATCTGGCAAACGACAATTGTCTCCTTGAACACACTGAGCATTGTTCGGTGTTAGCCTTGTATTTTGATTGTTTTGTTGAACCGGTGCACGTATACTGCTTCCTGAATTATATCCGTTATTGGTAACTGGCTGGCTGTTTTGTAAAAACGGGTTTTGTCTATTTATTGGCGCCATAGTCATAGTTCTTGTTGTAGGTGGTGGGGTATTTTGGATGTATGGACGAGTTACAGTTTGTCTTGTTGGTTGTTGATGCACTGGTCGATAAGTTTGATATTGGGACTGCTGTAAGGGTCTCTCGGTTTGTCCGCCCCACCATACTCTTTGGGGTGCTCTTGGAGCTTGTATTCTCTCTGGGGTCGTTGGGCTCGTTGTTGTTGGTCTGTACTGGTACTTTGGCTTCGATGTCATCCTTATTAATGGCTGCATGGTACGCGTCGGGGTTCTTGATGCTACACCACTTTGTCTGGTGTTCGACGGTCGCATGGTGCGGAATGGATTCACCGGTGCTACACTTTGTCTGTTGTTCGACGGGCGCATAGAGCTTCGTTGTGGATTATTCGATGCTACACTGTGTATGGGTTTATTTATGGGTTTACTAATTTCGTTTGATGGAAACTGGATTCGCGGTGGTTGTGGTGGGGCAAGGGTGTTTCTAGACGACGACCTACATGACCACGATGGTAAAGTATGTAACTGAGATATTGGTACGGGGTTTCGCACCCAATCTAACATCTGTTTGGCTGTCACAATATAAACATCTGGTAAACTAACCATATATTTGATGAAACGGTCCATTCCCAATTTATTATGAAGCGTCTCAAACCAAGCGGCGTGCATATGAAATCCAAGTGGTTCCCTGTTACCTTCGTAGTAATCTGCGAAATTCTGATACAAATACTGGAATGCTTCTTCTTCATTTTTAGGTCTGTTATAACAACCGTCAACATATGGGCACGGGTATTGTTGTTTTATACCTGTCAGAGAATTGATAGGGATTTCCCAAAAACCTTTGTGTGGGCTTGCTCGGAGAGGGCAGGGTTTTACCATACATGGCATCGGGTTACCATAATCCAACGTATATGGGAGAGGTTTCGGATCTCCTAAAGCTCTACGGGTGTACGTTAAAGACACATCGTATGTATATCCAATTTTTTGTAAAACATCGGGTTGATCATCGCCAGCCGTTTTCAGATTTGGGCTTCTCCACCCGACGATTTCGTCTAAAGGAACATTAGCATATTTATGTAGATTCAAGCGCTGTTTGGTGGCTTCGTCTAAAAGTTTGTCTTCGGTATCTATGTTGTTATGGGTAACACTATGAACACCTATTTCCATCCCCGCCTTATACATCTCTTTAACTATAGTATAATCCGTATATTCATGCTGGATATATAAAGACATGGTAATTGGGCAGTTATTGGGATTTTTTCTATCTGGGGGAAAAAGATACCGATAATGATCGGCCATTATTGAAGTCACAGCATCGTCAAATCCAAAATATACGATCTGAGGATATTTTTTAATATCACTGACTTGATGAGAATAACCATAGCACAAACAATCTGGTAATTTACAGTTATTCCCTTGGCGACATGAGGCTAAGCTCCATACTCCACTAACTACAAAACACAGCACAGCAATAATCAACAATTTCATTTTCACTGGAACATTAAGTCCTTTGATATTTAGAAATTATCCTTTTTATTCCCTTTTTTCAGCGTAAAGAAATTTTGTACAAATCTCAGAACAGAACAGCAGTCAAAGAGCGAAATGTTGATTATTTTTTCGTTTTAAAATTTTGCACGTCTCTTGGTAGAATGAATTGTTATTATCCACGGTCTTGTCTGCTGTTCATGTTGATAGACAGCTTGTCAGTTGAAGAGAATGAGACTGTGTCAACTCTGACATCCACCCATGTATATAAATATATATCTGGGGGTGTTTACAGGCCTACGTCACGTCTTCTGAGGACACGGTCATAGATATATGTGCTCAACAGTGTATTTCCACCAATCAAATAACTTGTTAGATTGACGTTTTGCTAACCACTTGACGGATGTCTTGTGAGAGGAACCCAGCGTTTGCAAAAGGAGGTGAGAAAGGATTGTCTTACTAATGATGTAAACTGGTTGGCTTTAAGCTGACACTTACAGTAGGATAAACTCACACGAAAATTACATCAAGTAAATTTGTGAAATTAAAGACGTCAAATGAGGAATTTTGAATTCCTTGCAAACTACAATATTGTGAAAGTTGGAACTCTAAAAGGAATATCATATCAAAAAATGATTCTATTCCGTTCAGAATTAATAAATTTCGTATTCGACAATCTCTCTCTATATAAAACAAATATCAAGCAAGTGCCACCTCATTTTCAATAAAAGGCCTGGTCTCGCTTTAACCACCGTACATCTTATGCATATTTTGTAAAACTCACAAAACATTTTACCATAGGTACACGAATCGTGTACCATAATGCGTTTCAGCGCCATTTGTAACGAGGGACACGAAAAACGAGGCTAGACATATTCCACAAGTCATGTCAAAAGGTGACGCCATATTCTTATCTGGAGAGCATGCGCAATATAATATATTATCGGTGTAGACTGAAATAACCACACGCTAGAGATTGCCGTTCGATTGAGACTTCTGGCGTATTTCGCCGAACATAAATGATTTTAAATTAGAGTAAAAGCGAAAACGGTTGAATGTAAATCTGTTTATATTATACATTCATATTACATTATAATATGCGTTGCGACCCATTTGTGTCAATTTCTAGGTCCCAAATATTAGCGATTTAGCTCCTTTAAGCCATAAAATATTAGATATTGTTCAAAAAACAGATTCAAATGACACTCATCAACTTTGAATAAATTCCGCCATTTGTTGTTTTTTTTTTTTTTTTAAATACATATCGATCACTTTTTGATGTTTTGTCCTCCAAATCAATAAATCATAAAAACATGTATACCTTTTTTGAAAATTAAACCATCAATCAACTTTTAGATTTTTATGAGAAAACTAAGATTAAATATGTTTTATACTGAATCGGATCATCGATAGTATCGGAGCGAGTAGGTCACTGTTCAGATAAACACGTCGTGTATTCCGTCGGGAGTCAACTTAATTAACTACACTGTTAGAAATAAATGTTAATTTACCGTAAGAATATGGTAAAATATTTACGTAGTTGTATGTTATTTTACATATGTATGTTTTATTACACCAAAATAGGAGTGATAGTACAAATAGTCGTATAAAAACCCATATTATACAGGTGATTTTACCCTGAAATAATTCATTTTACAAACGTAACGTCAAAATACAGTAATTTACAGTGTATTCCTACTATAGTAAGATGTACCGTACCCCAAATGTATTGTCGTAAAAAGTTGATATCACAGAAATATTTTATTCAATAGTAATGAAATCAAAAATTGAAAATATTTTTGTTAGCATTTCTCAGCACACAACCAATTAACAGTGATCATTGAAGTCCACAACCAAATAGCAAATGATGTTACGATAACTATCAGGTACACTGTCAGACATTTATGTAAAATTACAGTAGTACAAGGGATTTTTGTACCTCAATAGTCGGTATATTTTACAACATATACTACTTTTACCAAGTCGGGTGTATTTTTACCGAATTTCGTGTATGTTTATCGAGTTTCATGTCGTTTTGACAATAAACGGCGATGAAATCAAAGACATAATCAAAGTCCGGTAAAAATACATTCTTACATATTATGTAATAAAATTGAACTGAAAGTAACGAAGCAAGCGTTAACTTTACAGATTTACGTTTATTCACATTATTATGTAATTTACTTTTAGGTAAGAAATATGAGTAAAAGTACAACAGTTAAAGTATTTGTTTTTACCTTAAAATGTTAAGAATATTTACCAATATTCAAAAGGCACATTCAAAATTCGGTAAAAATAATGCTTATTATGTAATATTTCAATATTGAACGTAAAATAACATATCCAGCATGTAATTTTACAGATTTACGTTTATTCACGTTATTTTGTAAATTTACTTATTGGTAGGTATCGTAATCGGTAAATTTACTATCTACCAAACAGGATTATTGATATTCAATATATATATTAGAGTAATGTTAATACGAAATTTTACACCGGGGCTACTGGTTGCTAACTCTCAGCAAACGTTGCCCGAATCCTGCCTGTAAAATTACCAATATTTAGTATTTTTAACTAAAGTGTAAATTAACAGTGTGATGTATTTTTACAAGAAATGTAAATTAACATAGTGATGTATTTTTACAAGAAATTTAAATTAACATTGTGATGTATTTTTACAAGAAATGTAAATTACCATATATGTCCTTTTACAGTAAAATGTTAAATAACCAATGGTGTAATTTTACCTATGATTTAGGGGCAACTTTTGCTGCCCGTAATTTTAGGGTAAAATAACCAAAATATTTCTAACAGTGTAGAACCATTAACCATGGGATGTGATCTCTGTTTGGAAAGGATTTCATATGGCGTAATCATAAAATAATTCAGAAATAGATAAACCTGTCTAGTAGAATCAAATAAATTTGAAAGAATTCTAGATGATGATAGGGTTTATGTGAATGGGACTCAATGAAGCGCCTTGCGTCATACGTCCAGAATATCTGCACCCCCTTGAGTTTTAACGATCCCAGTCAAATGGATAAAATCAAGCGGTTTCCATACAAGAACTTTTATGTGTCAGAAATGAACAGTGGCTCAGATATGTTACAACTCGACTTTACCATGCACGACACAGCCCAGAATTTAGGGACCCCCCCCCCCCCCGCCCACTTTAACGATACAAATATTGCTTTTTTTACCCCAATATGATCTGTTCGTTCCTCATGCTAAATCTGCGGTCACTACGCTCCTGTGACAGGTAATGTACACCGGTTATAAAACGTTCTATTACATGTACTGGTTGTCACGAAACCAACTCGAAATGTAATGTATTTGCTTAGTTGCACAAAGATAAGTCAGACATATACATTTTCCTTCCAAATTGTTTTACCTGCCACAATTATATCAAGTACACTTTAGGTAAAGGTGAAGGGTCATTAAGCGGTGAAAGGAATTGTTACACCCGTGATTCAGTTAAACAGATTGTGTCTTGATATAGGTATACGTACATGAATACAGGGGCGCCGGAACGTCGCGAGGACCAAGGTACCAAAAGACAGGGGGGGGGGGGGTCTTCTCTCGGCCACTAGAAAATTTTGAAATTTGTCAATTCCGCGAACGCTGTTTAGAGCGCCTCTAGCATTCCAAATTCCAACATAAAACCCTTTAAAATACATGATAATGAAAGAGACAAAACCTGATTATTCACAAATGAATAGACTAGTAAACCCTGGTACCCGGGTTCCGGCGCCCCTGCATGAATATGTACCAAACTTAGAGGAACAATTACTGAATTGTTACAAACTTAAAGCGGAAATTGCAAATTTTCAAGTTATATTTTTAAAATGTATTTAAATAAAGCCTTAAAATAGATGGTATCCATAAACAGTCCTACCTTGTTAAAGAATAATCCTATTAATCCTATAATTCGCTATTGCCAGCTGAGAAATTGGCAAAAATATTATTTTTAACTTCCAATTCCAACGTTGGAAAATGGCTGCCCCATGTTGTCAATAGCAAAACAGGGGAGGTAATTGTGTTGTTATTTCCTGTGTCATAGATTCTTAAGGGTGGGAAATAATGCCGATGATCGTATAATAGTGATTTGATAACCTATTGATTGGACTTTCTTAGAAAATTTGAAATTCTCGCTTTAAAGGGTGTATGACTTTATTTTTTGAACTTTAAACTAGATGAAAATGGGTCTAATGTTATATGGATGTATAATAAAGTGATTCATATTCAATTTTTAAAATAAATTATTGTAATTTCTAACCATTTATGTTCGGTGAAATACGTGAACATTCCAAATTCAACCACGGTCGTTTACGCCTGCTTATTCCATTCTCCACGTTTATTAAAAAATATTATTGTGTGGTTTGTGAATCAACGTGGTTTTCTTTGTTCATTACAAATAGCGCCCGAAACCATGCATAGAACACACGATTCGTCTATTGATTATAAAATGTTCAATTGGATATTAGGTCCCATATTGTTAACGACATCAATATTGATTGAAATGGACCGATACCGTATTCTAATTTGTGTTTTTAATTTCAAATATTATGGAAAATAATTAGATAGAGGTTTAGCTCCTCTAATCTATTTTTTTTTAAAATTTAATTTCGTTCCAGTGCTGGTTTAAACTACATGAACATCTAACTGTACGTGTTTATCAATCATTTTGTCCAGTATCTCTTCAAAGACACGCCAAGTGAACACAAACACATTATGGATATAATAACGACATTTATTCGGGGGGGGGGGGGGGGCAATACCCGTTTCGCCGCATGTGAAGATTTAAAATTGATCGGGTGATGGATCTATGCCATTAGTCATTATGCCCATACTGTTACTAACAATTTTATTTAAAATCATTCCCGAGAAATGCTATTTTTAAGTGTTCAATCTAGCACTCTCAGAGCAGAAACCCCAACTCTTATCTTTAGAATTTAATACTAAAGATAGGATGCAACTCTATTTCATTAACGTGAAAAACTAAAAAAAGGAAATTATTTAAGAAAATGGAGACGGATGCATAAATTTTACTCAGTTGTCACTGTTATTGTTTAAGTAGGTGTTTCTAAGGAGTGTGAATGTTTAATTTGTCTATATAGGTTTTATGGGGATTTTGTTCACGTAAAGATATTAATCTGACTAGAAAAAATAACACAAGCATACAACCTAGCACCCTAATGACATGTGCATTATATAGCACACCCTTAAAATAAATAACTTTGTGCTTCGATATGCGGAAGAAAAGTCATGATAATTTATTAATATATATTATTCATAGCTTACATTTTTAAACTGACTGACAGTTCATTTATTAGTAATTTTTTAAAGGTGTGGAAGGTGCATTTGTTGAAAGCTTTTTTTATTCCTTAAAGATGCGTTATGTAACATTTAGATACGATAATTCAAAAATAGATAATGTAAAATGAATATATTGAAAATTTTATATAAATTACTTTATTCTGTGTGAAGTTATCACTGTTTGAAGTTTTGACAATATGTGGCTTTGATTGTTTATTATCGTAACAAGGTGCTTGTTATTCGCGACTTAGCCTCACTTCTCCATTTTTAAATTAAATCATTTTATGACTGAAGCGTTCTAATCTATTTAAAATCGGAGCCATACGATGGCCTATCGAGTTAATTATGGGTGTGTCATGTTAATAAATAAATGTTTAAATAATAGTTTATATAAAATTTGAAGCCAAAATAAAGACATGCAATATGCAGATTTAATTCTTACGTATTGCAATTGCGATTTTTAAAAAAAATATCGTTACGTCCAATTTGCATTTAATACAGCCATCTTAATTTGGAAATTGTGAACCAGGTTTGCACCTTCGATTATATTTGACTAAGTCTATCTCAATATTTATGGGCGTATATGAAACGGAGTACAGCGTTAAATATTACCGTGACCACTCATTAAATTTATTACTGAGCTGACGGGACACGGATTTACACAAATAATATACATGCTGTCACTATTTAATTACATATTGGATGTATGGACGCAAGTCATCTTATTAGTGTGTACAATGTGACAGTTTACCAAACTTGCGTACTGTAGATTTGTTAAAATTAGAAATCCCTCGAAAGCGTGATTTAATATGTCTGCCAGTCACTAACCAGTAGCTATAATACAAAATAATAATAGTTACATATTGGTTCCAGGCCCGTAGCCAGCTTGCTAGCTTCGGAGGGGCAGTGAAGTTTTTAGGGGGGGGGGGGCACACCCGGCACAGTCTATAGTAGGTATTTTACAGCTATGGTCGGCAAATTTTTTTTTGGGCTACGGGCCTGATTGGTTCTCATATATAATAATAGATAAGAAGCACAAAAGTTAGTAAATCCGAGAAATTTCTTAAAGGCGTAACTACTATAATAGGTTGATGTGTGTACAAAGTTCCATAAACGTTATGAGATATGCTCCGGAATCAAAGTCGGGACAAAAAGTCCAGAATCAAAACTGGAACAGAAAGGACGCATGGGCAGGGCCCATTTTAATATCATTCGGCGATAGATGACTAACAATTGATTTGACATCTGTCAATCAACTTCCTCTAACCCTAGCCTTGTTCACTACCGTATGGATAATGTTAGTGGCCAGACTCGTGTATTGACGCTCCAACGAGCTGCGCTAGTTATAATATTTGAGAAAATGATGACACTGGCTTTCATATGCCTAACTATTTTACCATAGAAAACAAGACCAAATTATATTCTAACTATCCTTTACACACATCACTTTGATTTCCATCTGAATAAAGTTCTTAATCTGGTCTAATAATTTGTTTTGGACAATTATCCCTTTGTGGACAAAACAATTGATGTCATGTGTGTAAATATTAGCATAATAGGAGCATCTCCATTCTATGAATTCAAATGTTTATTAAAAGCAACAAATGTCTACATGGAGCTAAGTATATTTATCTAGGATTATTTTATTGATTAAACTAGATCTACGCTCACATTAAATCTACATTGCATGGATTCCGTCTCGGTTAATTTTATTCATAGTCAACCAGTCCTAGAATTTTGCCTAAATCAGTTTAATGCATGTAGATGAAACATAATCAAACTAAAGATCACATTTTGTAGCCTGTTGTAAGCGATATAAAACATGCCATAGCAATGATATGATCAAGATCTCTGATTTCGTATGAAGCATGGGGTAAGTCAGGGGTGCCCCATCCCCCGCGCATGCGAAAACTTGGTGCATTGGATGATTAGAGATAATTAAGCCATGAATATGAAGATGGCATCGGAAACGATATTCCTGAAGTTTCCGGCTTCAACATGAACCGATCGCCCAAACTTAGCCAATCTGTGCTAGAGAAGTATCCAGCATGTGCAGGACATGCAAAACGTGAATTTCACGTGCTATAATGTTCTATATATAAAGCTGACAAACATCATGACCCTCTCATTTGCTCTAAAAATGGAGAAAACTGAATGCAGAGCAGTGATCAAGCAAATTAATGATGACATGACACAAACATTAGGTGGCAATGCTTCTTTGTACAGTACAGTCAAAGAGTGGTGTGTTGAATTTACAAGGGGCAAGATAAGCCCTTATCGACCTGTTAAATCGCTTTGAATTTAGTGGTGAAGTCACGTGACAGTATATTCGATTTCAAAGCACTTTGGCGCGTTCGTTAAATGTACCGATTAGGTATCAAATATAGCCAACATAAGTAATAAAAAACGTGTTATTTTGACATTTCTGCCCCAGTCTTCTGGAATCTTCCGACCCAAACACAATATTGCCCACGGTCTATTTCAAAGAAGCATGTCCGACTCCTTCCTTAAAACTGAAGCATTTAAAAACAAGAGACCGTCAGTATTCCATGGATGAGTTTAAAGCTGCGGGCCTGATCATCTGGGTTTTCATTGAGTCAAGTGACGTAGTTTACAAGCAAGCGAATTATTTAAATAATATTGAACCATTTGTTAGTCCCGAAATGACATAGTTTGTGACAAATGAACGTCAAAGCTCAGGTGTTTTAGTTTTATGTGTTAGCAGGATTTCTGTAGGAATTCAAGGGCTCGTTCGGCAAAATAATCCTTATTTACGTATGTCAGTGGTAAAAGAAGTAAGCAAAGTAATTGGTTTCGCCGACTTTTACAAAAGAAACGCTCCTGGTCTTACCAGCTGTAATTAATTCAACTTGTCGTGCAGTCATTTGATAATATTTCCCATCAAACTCAACTGTAAAGAGTTCTTCTGGCTGGATGGACGCCATGTTGACAAAAACACGTGATCACACGATCAAATCGTCAAATTGCACCAGGAGGTGATTTGGCGATTTGACGTAATCGCTTCGGAAATCGGTATCGATAAATTCGTTGATTAGGGTAATCAATTTGAATTAGATGGACATTAAAGATGAAAATTTGATTGAATGCAAATCACCTTGACTAATCAGTGGTCGTTAAAAACGCCTTAATACTGGCCGCTCTTGTGATGTGACCAGCCATGATAACGCTGATGATGTTCTCGACACAATAATTCAGGACAGGCAAATAAGTTTTAGACAGTTAGCTACTACTGCACATGGCACATGCCATTTGGAAAACATCAATTGAACGAATAATTGATGAACATTTCCACGTGAACAAGGTGAAGAACAAAAACGTCGAGGACTATCGGAGAGATCCACGTGATAGATCTTGCGTCATAAGGTCATAAGCATAAAGAGCGTCTTTCAAAAGTAATGTAGCCTACGTTTTCTGCGACTCAAAAGGCCTAATCATGGTAGATTATCTAAAGACGGGTTCCTTGAATTGCGTGGGTTGTGGGATCAAACCAAAAGAAAAGCTCCGTGGCGTCTGGCTGCTCCAGTTCAAACAACCCAAGTAGCAATGAACGCAGCTTAAAGTTCTTCCCTTGCTAGATCCATATCCCTTTGAAATCTGCCATTAGATGCCACAGATTTGAGACGGATGATGAGGCGTCACTGCTGTGGGAGATTTTTAGAGTCTCACGACAATGAGTCACTCAACAAACCTCAGCAGATTCCAGTACCCTACATCTAGCCTCGGATTTATGACGAAGTCCGCCAATGAAACAACTTTCAAGTTCCCGGATTACCAACGGTGTTGCCCATGACGACGCCTTTGAGGAACGTTTTATCATACAAATATTTCAAAGCCCAGAACCATAGAATACACGACTCGTGTACTGATTTAAGAAAAAAATGTTTATTATGTCCTATATATTGGACATTAGGATCTCATATTTTCACGACAAGATATCAACATCCATATTGATTGGAATGGGCCAATACTGAATTCTAATTCGTGTTTTTAATTTCGAAAATTATTTCCCATGTTGAGTAGATGTTTAGCTCCGTTAATTGTTGTGCGGTTGTCGATTTGCCTTTTATACATGATTCTTCCTCTTCAAGTTTATTTGATGTTAGTTAGTTATATTAACCTAATAAACACAACCAACTATTTGTCGTATTTACCAGTAGAATTAACATTTAAATAATCTGAACACACTAACAAACATATTGTACATACTGACAACACGCTATAAGCAGCGTTAAGGCATCCCATATACAGTATCCTGAGGGTTGAACTCAAATTCTAAAACAAGCTTAATTGATAATACTCAAGTCGAAAACACCGCCTTTCCTTTTCTCTTAAAGGTATAGCAAAGAATTTTATGATGAGCTTTACAAGGATAAGAACTATTAAAGATACATTCCCGCGTACAAACTGGGTGATTTGATGATATATTTTGACCAAAAACATATTCAAACTAATTGATTTATCATAAGTTTGCTTCAAATCCTTCTCAAAACATTGTAATTGTCAGGGAATACCCCTGCTATAAAAAAATCGACCGAAAGTGGTCATGTTTGCGTCACGTGACTTACCTCTCTCGGTACCTAGCAACGGGTGCGAAGCCGGAGAATTCATTGCATATATAAAACGATGTTGTCTTTAATCGCTAAATATTTATTACAAATATCAAAGCCCAATAAACTCTCGGATGCCCAAGTTTTTTCCGTGTTTTAACTCAGAATCTGTTGCACCATCAAGTTTATCAACATATAAATCAAGCTCTCACTAACGCTGGGAGATTAGGCAATCTTCGCGTACTACCTTTGACGTTAATCGAGCGGATATCACTAAACGTCGGGTTGCCGGTTAGGGAAACCCTTACATTTTTGCCCTGTATGCACTCCATGGGTGTTTTTCATGAAATCCAGTATTTTTCTACTAAGATTGGATGTTTCTGCTTTCTATATATACCAAAGTTTCATACTTTTATTGGAATTAAACACCCAATAAATACTTTTCTGGGAAAGTATCTTTAAGCAACAATTTTAAATACACGCCAAATTCTAAGCATGCACGAATTACGTTTTCAAAAAGGCGTAACTGGAAATTCAAATTTGCACATTTTTGGGGTTGTTTTTTTTTTGTTATACGAATCCAAGTTAATGATTTACTATGCTTAGAAGTTTATGCACATTCTTGCTTATTTGGTTCGGGTAATCGCCGAACGTGTTTTTCTCATAAGAATTACCTACTTAGATGTACCGGTTTACTGGGAAGTCTGAGTTGAAAGTACAACTATATGTAAATTGAGGTTTGGCAGGCAACAAAACATATGACTGTGGCAATAAAGTATGTGAATTTTTAAGGTAACTATAATAGCCTATAGCAATTTTATTACACTAACTAAAAGTGATCAAAGCCAAAGGATACTTATTGTATACCCTTACAAATTAATAGGCTTCTTCCTGCATTAACGTCAACGACGCATTAATTTCAAGACTATCGTAAGAAAGATGTCTTAAGAAAGAAATAGAATATAATGGTTTCCTCTTCAAAGATATTGGACATGTCGTCAATTATGGCACATGCACAAAAAATATCACGTCATATTAGCAACATTAATATTAATCAGGAAACTAAACAGAAGCTTTATCAACGTAAGAGCAATAAAGACAAGAATTATTGCCAAAAGAATTAAAATGTAGTAAATTCGTCTTCAAAAAGATTGGATTTTTCCTCAATTACACAAACAAAAAAATCACATCATATTAGACAACATTAATAATAATCGGAATCCTAGACAGAAGCCAAATAAAAAATGTCATATAAATTATAGATAGTTCTATTGCACCAAAACATCCATTCGTGACATTCAAACGTCATATTATATGGGTATGCATGTAAATGGAAAATACAGATGTGACGTCGGCCTTTGATGTTGGCGTACCATTATTTCAAATAATGGTACGGGCAATGTGCCAAGCGTACATTATTTATACCAGTTGCAATATTGGACTCGTGTGGCGTATTTCATTGAAATGCACGCGCTGGATAGTGTCTGTATTTTAAGTTGTTTTATGGTCTCGTGCAAGACATTGCGTAATATATAGATATTGCCTAGCAAAACAGTAGGACGTTAAACCCCATTTCATTTCATTTCCCTTGTGCTATCGTACTCGTACAATATCGCACTCGACCATTAAACTACACATATTAAAGGGGCATTCTGGAAGATTGGATAAAGAGCTGAAAGTTCTCGCTGTTATAGTTAAAAAATAGATAATGTTAACAGAATATGCTAAAAAATTTAGTCAAATCTCTTCACTCTAAACCGAGATATTAGCGATTGAAGTTTGGGCTTGCCTCGAACGTCATAACGTTAAATCATCCGTTATAAACGGTATTCAAATCCATTAAATATCGCAGGCTAACGATGGCATCGAAAGTTGATTATGGCCTTGATAAGCTAATTAATGTTTAATTAATAATATTTAATTCAGACCTAATGAAAGACGTACAGTGGGTAGATTTAGCTCTTGAATAATGCATGTTTAATTTAATACGAGAATACAGTTGTGACTTATGAAATATATAATTATAGATAAATTTTAACAAAGTGGTAAAATACCGACAAGGAAGAATAATATAGCTTATGTGGTCGGGTGTTCGGTCCCTGCATTGGCCGAGAAAGTTCATCCAGATTTTCCGGCATGGTTCCCCCTTGTCAGTGATGCAGGACGGAGGTTCTGACAAGGACAGCTGTCTAGTCGTTTAGATGGGACGAAAAACCGAGGTCCCGCCTATACATTGGCGTGCACGTAAACGATCCCTTGACAGATGGAATTCGATATAAGAGTATGCCGTGGTGCCGCTGTCCGGCCAAATTTCCCTCATAGCACACTGTATGGCGTATGCCCGAATTCATTAGCCCAGTTCGGAGCAGTAGGACGTTAAACCCCATTTCATTTCATTTGTTTTGTTGGAGGGTCAAGAAATCCTCTTCAAGTTACGCTGAAGGCTATTTTTATATTTTCGTAGAGCAATGTCGTATTTTTATCTCTTGATTTTAATAATATGCCATTTATTATTAAATAAATTTATTTCTGTTTGAAAAAAAAAGGTGAATCCCTGAAAACTGTTTGAAATAGCCATGACAGGGTAAGTAAATCTTCTCCGGTTAATATTGACTTACCGGTAGCTGTAAAGTTAGCTTGTTAATTGTTCTAGTTAGCTGGGATCCTGGTACATATTGTACTGTTAAACACATTTTCCTGAATAGCCCTTCCTCCTCAGGTGATATGAAAGGAGGGCAGGGGCACCTTAATTTGAGGACAGTGCTAGCTACTTGTGAAAAAAAAACCCGAATGTTTGTGGTAGTTTTTGGATAGATTACTTTAAGGGTGGCATGTGGCCATTGCACCCCCACCCCCCTCAAAGAAAGAACAAAACCAAAAAACAACCGTGTTGTTAGGCCTGTTTTACGTGCACAGATTAAGCAGTTGTTGATTTTAAATGGTATATTGTTTTTGTGTGTTTCTAAAAAAAATTCTGTATCAAATGGCTTGATACATATGAAAGGTCTGGGTTGTTGTGCCTTTAATAAAGACCGAGTTTAAAGGAGCTAAATCGCTAATATTCCGGACCTAGAAATTAACACAAATGGGTCGCAGCGCATATAATAATGTAATATGAATATATATAAACTGATTTACATTCAATCGTTTCAGGTTTTACTGTAATTTCTAATCGGTTATGTTCGGCGAAATACGCCAGTACTCTTGATCGAATGCCAATCTCTAGCGTCTGGTTATTCCAGTCTACACCGATAGTATTTTTTGCGCATGCTTTCCAGATAAGAATATGTGGTCACCGTTTGACATGACTAGTGGAATATATATCTAGCCTCGTTCCTCGAGTCCCTTGTTACAAATGGCACTGAAACCCATTATAGTACACGATTCGTGTACCAATGGTAAAATGTTTATTTTGTCTTAAATATTGGATATCAGAAACCCATCTTTTCCCCGGTAAGATCACAACATCAATGTTAATTTAAATTGACAAATAATACCTGTTTTCAATGTCAAAGACTTTGGATGATATTGAGTTAGAGACTTAGCTACTTTAAGTTAAAGTAGAGCAGTACAAATCCATGTTGTAAAACCAAATGAAATGGGGTTCAACATTTCTGCAAATATTTTATAATGAAGACCCAGTTTGCTGTGAGTGACATTTTTTCTGACGACAGGAGTGTGGTCTAGTGGTTTATTACCTTGGCGTGAAATCACAAGATCTTTCATCGAGTCAAGTGGCGTGGTTTTGATTTTCCTGCTTGAATGTTGCCAAGGAGAATGGTCACCTGTCCAACCTTCATGAGTTTTATCCAGGTCCTCCCACTGCTAAAGACAGCTATGCGCACGCAAATTATTGAAATAAAATTGAACCGTATGTCAGTCCCGAAATAAGCTACTTTGTGTCGAGATCCATTTAACCTGCTTCCAATGGCATATACATGACCTTGATATTTATCTCATCCGAATCACTAGATCATTTGTTCGCACATCCTCCGTCCTGCACTAAGTCAGTTTGGAAAATGGTGGATAGAGAGCAAGCTCTATACTCGCATAGCAATTAGCAACCCTTCAATTCATGTGTTTTTATGCACAAATTTTTTATAAAGAGAGAATAAATATACACCCACACAAATTAATTTAAATTTTCAATTTAATAATTATGTACTTTTAATTTTAAACCCATGAACCAATTCTTAATTACAAGTGTATTCTCTATACATGCCCTCACTTAGACTTCTGATGTCTACAGACCATCAGGAAATTGAGATAAATTTCACCTAAAAAGTATATTTAGCATGCATGGATCACATTACAGAAGTTTACATGTACTGTTCAAGTACTATTGAGTTCATTTTACTTGCCTGAAGGCACTACTATCAACAAACCAACAACTCAAGTTTAATGTTATACTTTATTGTTCGATTATATTGAAATAAAATCAGTATTTTAAATAAAATGATAATTATGGTGATAATAATATCTGAAAATGCAATATGAGCAAATTTGTGTTGGGCAAACAAAATGATTAGAACTTAATTTATATCTCCATATTGTGAAGAGAAGCTCACAGTAACATAACATAGAGGCTTTTAATAGAAATAATAAAAAAACACATAACAATTTAGAGACCTTTAATCTGAGCTCCACTCCTCCCTTTGGCACCATTGACAAGGGGCTGGGGGGGGGGGGGGGAGGGGAAACACTGGGATCGAATCTGGAACCTCTTGGTCAGTGTCTAGTGAGCCAGGCTTACTGACTCAGTCACTGTGCACCTATAATTTATCAGATTCATACCAGATTCTGCAAACCAGTTTACCTCTCAATTTCATTTATATCTGTATAGTTAAGTTTAATAATAAAACCATTACTATACCAAGGCATGTTATTTTCAGTACAGACTTTTCTAACAGGGTTTCTAAATGGGTTAATAAATGTAGGTTCGACCGTTACACCAACTGATGTCACTGCTTGTCGAGCACATTCACAACTATACTGACAATAATCTGTAAAATAACTTGGTATATCTTCTTTCTAAAAGTAAAAATATTAAAATCAATCAATTACTTTATTATTATACTTTAACTGAAAACTGAAATGAATGTAGTTTTAACACAGATCTGAGATCAATGTAACCTGGGCAGCTCATCGGATTTCTGTTTTAGAAAATAAAAGCATCATCTCTCTCTCTATTAATTATTTGAAAACGGTATAATTTATACTTGAATCATGTGGTAATATATCAAATAGTAACAAAGAGTTTTGATTACTGGGGTTTTGAGGGGTTTTTTGTTCTTGGGGTTATAATTTGGGGCGTCATCTAATTGCTTATATTGCCTTACAATAAAATAAATGGGTGGGCCGCAGCTATATTTCCCATGCAATGAAAAGAAATTGAATGAAAATTATTTTTGTGAATGATAGTATGTTTAAATTACATAACCCGGGCCATTGGCAATATTATCATTATTCCAAATATATCTATATGTCGCAATAGATCTCACAACGTAGCTCTAATCAATGTTTGTTAATGTCGTGATTTTAAGTTAGGAGGGGGTGACGGCTGTCCTAAGTTAAAATTGATTTTAGTTAAAATTTCCCTAAAATAGTTTTGCGAAACGCCACTATTTTAAGTTAAGATACAATTTTAACTTACAATATTATTTTAGTGGATTTTATCTTAAATGCTTAAAATCGTTTTGTGAAACGCATCTATCTTAAGTTAGGATCGAATTTTAGTTTAGGACGATTTTAAGGAGATTTAAGTTTTTGTGAAACAGGGCCCAGGGGCCAGTTTCACGAAATTTTAACTAAGATAAAATCCAAATTTTAGTAATTTGATTGGATAATATTAGATTGATTTTAGTGCTTAGCCAATCAAAATTGAGGTATCTACTAAAATTGGATTTTATCTTTCCTTAAAATTTCGAGAAACAGGGCCCTGATGTACTAAATTTATTACATTTATTCCATGGAAACATGAGATTATATCATAGATTACTTACCTTTAATTTAGAGATAGTTTCACCCCATGTTATATATGCACCAATACCAGCATTAAAACCTATAATGACAATATTACACATATAGTACACTTTTATTACAATAATACACTTTCCTGTATGGGTCCTGTAAGTATTTAGAAGTGTGTGTGTGGGGGGGGGGGGGGGTGAAGACCCGTAGACTATTTATGTAAAAAATTGTTTTTGGTCTGGGATTTAGGGATAACAAAATCAAAGCGATTGTATTTGACTATTTATTTTAACAGGTCAAAATTTGATTTTATTGACAAAATTAGGATATCTTACCAACAACAAGATCAGGGTTATCTCCCCTGTACTGATGGTATGGTTTTTGATGTATTGTTATAGATACATTGTTATATACTTCACGTTTACCATCTAAACTAGACATAATCTCTATACCAACCATATGTATATCAAACTTTATAGATGGAACTAAATAACCTAATTCCTGTAATAATATAAACAAATATTTTATGTCAATTCAAAATGGTACAAGTATATAACAAGGAACAAAAATATTTAATTCAGAAAGTACTATTATTAATACAAGAGAGAGAGAAATGAGGTTTAACGTCCACTCAACACAAACTAGGTCATTTTGGGACTAACACAGGGTTCAATTTTATTTCAATAATTCGCTTGCGCGTAGGGGTCTTTAGCAGTGGGAGGAAACTGGAGGATCCAGAGAAAACCCACGAGGTTGGATTATTAATACAACATGAAATGTCCTATTGTTCTGCATCAGCTGGGTTAATGAAGATGGGCATACACCATGCAGTGTGTTATGAGAGAAATTCTGTCTACTCATTGGTGCTACAGCCAAGTGTCAAAGTTTCTTTTATGTGCACGCCAGGAGTCCACAATACCTGTTCTTTTGTCCCATCCAAAAGACTACACACTGTTTCTTGTCAGGCCCTATATGTCCTGCACCACTAACAAGGGGAAATCATCCTCGAAAATCCTGAGTAACCTTCAAGGCCAAAACCAGGATCAATCTTGGGACCTCCTGGTTAGCAAGTACGCATCTTACTCATTGAGCTACTGTGACTCCCCATTATCATCACATCAGTAACATAAACTCAATAAAAGACCATATAAACTATACATCTCAGATCATAATCATTTCAATTAATGCACAAATAAACTTATAAATTACCTGAAATACCATCAACATTTCCACTTCTTTTTCTACACCTAATATATGTATAGTCATATTTCCACTGGTTTCAATTTCTGAAAACTTCTCTGGAACTATAGTGAAATACAACTTTTATTAGCCCACAGGCATTTTCATACAAGTAAATAAGGTATTGGTGTTCAAAATTTATTTCACCTTAGAAATCTGTTTCGAACAATCAAATAATTTTATGTTTTCAAATATAAAACACTTTTAGACTCTTTGTAATCTTGTATTTATAAATTTCTGATCGTAGAAGTTTTTAATTTCAGCAAAATTTTAAGTGATTGACAAAATCAATCATAATTTGAAATCAATAACCCTATGCAGGAGGGGGGCTTTTATTTGTGCAATTTTATTTTGTCAAAGGATGGCGAGGATAAAACTCAAGGTTCTATTTTTATTGCATGGTGTGTTTATTCAATCTGTTGACAGGACGTTACTCTGCAGTACCTTAGAACTGAACTGAACTGAAATGGGGTTTAACAAACATCCTACTGTTAACTGGTCTAATGAAGACAGGCATATACCATACAGTGTGCTATGAGGGAAATTTTGCCCGGACCGCGGCACTACAGCCTACTCTTGAATCAAATTCCAACTGTCAAGGGATCTTTTACGGGACCTCTGAGCGACTAGACAGCTCGCGATGTCAGGCCCTCTGTCCTGCATTACTGACAAGGGGGGGACCACCCTGGAAAATCTGGATAAACTTTCTTGGCCAATGCAGGGATCCAGTATCTTAGAACTGGAATGTTTTAAAAATTTGACCTGGTCAAAGAAATCAATGGGGATTACCAGTCGGAGACCTGATGGACAATCGCTGTCCATCCAAAGACTGATTGGTTATATCGGATGACCTGTGATTAAAGATATGTATGTATACTTAGAACTGGAATGTTTTAAAAATTTGACCTGATCATTGAAACCAACGGGGATTACTAGTCTGAGACCTGATGCCTTTAGGTTGAAGCAATCCTTGGAATGGACAATCGCTGTCCATCCAAGGACTGATTGGTTATATCGGATGACCTGTGATTAAAGATATATACTTACAATCAGGTATAAAACAAGATGTTACAATATAATATAGTGTTAGAGGAAAATGAAGTAATATAGCTATTGGTGAATCTAAAGGAAATCCTCTCCATTTATAATATGATTGCCAATCTTGAAATGGTTGATGTAATGGTGGAACTGTATTATCAGGTTTTGAGGTTAATATTGAAGATTCTACTGGTAAAACGTAAGGGTTGTCATCCGAAGATAGCTGACCTAAAACATATAAATATATTTTTAAAATTGTTTTTTTTAACTGGATGTATTTTTTTTATGTATCTGTATACCATAAATATATATACCCAATATATATACTTTATATACCCAAATTGAAATAGATATATAGTTTAACGTAGAAAAAGTAAAAATGTCCTCATGGGAGAACAACTTTTTCAGAATGATGTTGAATGGTATTCCAATAAAATTAAAGGAGTTAAAACTATTCTTTGGCACCTAGAAATGGACATAAATGGGTCGCAACGCATATAATAATGTAATATGAATATATATAAACTGATTTACATTCAATCGTTTCCGTTTTTACTCTAAATTATAATCAATTATAATCGCAAAATACGCGAAGAGTCCAATTTGAATGGCAGTCTTTGGCGTCTGGTTATTCCACTCTACACAGATAGTTTTCTCCTGTGGGATATGTTTAGCATCGTTCATCGAGTCGCTTCATTACATATTGGATATCAGAAGCCCATCTTTTCATGGTAAGATAACAACATCAATGTTGATTTAAATTGACCAATAAGTTGTGTTTGTCATGTCGAAGACTGTGGATAATAATCATCAGTTCTAAATATATCTTTTAGGTGTACTACCTCAGTTTATCTAGATATCTTTTTATATGCAAGATATTCTAGACAAGAGCTCATTGTCCTAACTGCAGGACTACTGTGTGGGACCATCTCACTCAAAAATTTAAAGATCCACATACTTTGAAATATGATATATTTGGGTCCAGGACAAATGCCCATTTAAAGAATAGTTTCTTTCTAGAAGAATTAAACCATTAAATTCACAAAACTTTTCAAGTTCACAATTAATAAAAGATCAGGCAAAAACCAAAACATTTACATAAGATACAGTAATACAATTACATAATTATTTAATATTTTGACTTTTGTATAAAGACATCTGAGAAGATTTGGCTTTCATGGTAACATTCTAATAAAATATTTTTTGATATTAATAAACTTATGACAGATCAGATGTTTCTAATAAAAAACAAAATAACTCAGGCGGGACGGGACAGTTTTTCTATGGGCAATTGTCCTGCTCCCAATGTATTTTGATAAAAGGTATTTTAGTAATATTTTGATAGACTTAGAAAGCCTTACCGAATGGACATTCATGTATATTGACTATTTTCAAGCCTAAAGGACATTCTCTTCTCCACAAACCATCATTATAAACACCATGTTGTTGTAAAAAACTTTTATATTTCTCAAGATGAAAATCCGCTGCTGTTGTGTCTAGTAACACAATAAGAAAATTATTGATAGTACCAGAATTAACATTTTATTCTAATATTTAGACCATCTATGTAAAACGTTATATGGTAATTTTTCCGAACTTATTAACTCAAAGAGAGATAGAAATGGGGTTTAACATCCACTTCACACAATTAGGGACTAACATATGGTATAATTTTATTTCAATTTTTCTCTTGAGCATAGATTTCTTTGGCAGTGAGAGGGAACCGGAGGACCTGGAGAAAATGTATGAGATCAAGCAAGTAACCCTACCCCTTGTCATGTACAAGCTTGGGATAAAAAAAAAACATGCCACTTAACTAAACAGCAGACCTTATGATCTAAAGTGCATGAGTTTGACCACTTGACCACCCACCTCCACCCACCCAGAACTCAAGGTAAAAAAGAAACATAACAGAAATTAATTTAATGTCTACTCAAAATAGTTATATATCATTTCAATAAAAACATGTGGAAATTCTTCATATGTGCCAATCCACAAGGATGTTTAGTTGGGGGGGGGGATAATCAAAGAATACTGAGATTCCATGAGGAAATTCTTCATTTCAATAATATGCCAATCCACAAGGATCTTTAAAAGTAGGGGATCATAATTGGAGAATACTGAGAAAATACATGAGCTGACACAACCTAATATTGGATGTCGCATATGAAACTGCATTGAACCAAATTACACTATTTCTAAATCCAATCTGATTTGAATAAGCTTGAAGGTTTTGATTTTGACATGACATTTTTTACTACAACTGATCTATATTATGTAATTTGTTTATATCACTAACTTCTTTCAGGGCTAATCAATGTCCCATATTTAACTACTTTCAGGGCTAATTGATGTCCCATATTTAACTACTTTCAGGCCTAAGCGATGTCCCATATTTAACTACTTTCAGGGCTAATTGATGTCCCCAATTTAACTACTTTCAGGGCTAATTGATGTCCCATATTTAACTACATGTACTTTCAGGGCTAATTGATGTCCCTGATTTAACTACTTTCAGGGCTAATCGATGTCCCATATTTTACAACAACTGATCTATACTGATCACTAACAGTTTAACTGATAAATATGAGTAGTATATATCAATCATGTAGATAACTAACCTGATGTAAATGTAAAAGGAAATGTAGCTAGTTCGTCTGTTTTCTCCATATAAACTTTGATCTTCTTACACCAATGTTTATGACTATGTGGTGCCATTGGACCTTTCTTTGACCAATCATTTTTCTGGCATTTTCTTGAACAATACTCAAATCCTTCACATGCTGAACTGCAAAAGAGAAAGCATAATTTATTTTAAAGAATTCTAAAATATCAAACATGAATGATGTATGTTAGATGTAGTAATACTGCTACTAAATTATCTTATTATTAAAGGGGAAGACCCAACGATTTTCAATAAGGTTTCCATAAATAATAAATATATATTTAGAAATAATCCCTCCTATAACATATGCAAAAAATAATTTGTAAGCGAGAAATTAATTTTTATTAATACCGGAAGTGACGTAGTTGGTTCGACATGCTCACTGGTCACTATAGTAAACATACAAATTTGGAATAAGTTTAGCGCTGTATTTTGTGATCGTTTCGCCGTTTGGCAGAAAATCTGATGAAAGGTAATCTTTATTAGGATATTAAGAACAAGAACTTACGGTGTTTTGAAGGTATAATATACAACGCGTTTGTGTAAATAAAGTTTCTAAACTGGAGACTGTGACACAATTTAAACCACATGGCTAATTGTTTACATAACGTGATAGCTGGCACGTGACAGATATTAACCGAACACAAATTGGCGACCTATTCGGCTAGCGACCTATTCGACCGATCCAGCTGGCAACCTGTTCGTTGGCAACCTATTCAGAATAAATTCAACAGTCGCCCAAACTCATCTATTTTTATCAACCAATAAAATCCAACGTAAGGTCTATCAAATGAAAGTAGAATATATTATCATTTATCCATTCCTTTAGCTCAGAATAGAGATGTAATTTCGCATTATCTTACAAAATTCTGGACATCCAACTAAATATATTCCGAAAGCTGATTAAATAAGCTTTCGAAATATTATTAGTAAAAGTTGGCACAATCATATTAAAGGGGTGCGCTCTCATTCTGAATAGGTTGCCAACGAACAGGTTGCCAGCTGGATCGGTCGAATAGGTCGCTAGCCGAATAGGTCGCCAATTTGTGTTCGGTTAATATCTGTCACGTGCCAGCTATCACGTGATGTAAACAATTAGCCATGTGGCTTAAATTGTGTCACAGTGTCCAGTTTAGAAACTTAATTTACACAAACGCGTTGTATATTATACCTTCAAAACACCGTAAGTTCTTGTTCTTAATATCCTAATAAAGATTACCTTTCATCAGATTTTCTGCCAAACGGCGAAACGATCACAAAATACAGCGCTAAACTTGCTCCAAACTTGTATGTTTACTATAGTGACCAATGAGCGTGTCAGACCAACTACGTCACTTCCGGTATTAATAAAAATTAATTTCTCGCTTGCAAATTATTTTTTGCATATGTTATAGGAGGGATTATTTCTAAATATATATTTATTATTTATGGAAACCTTATTGAAAATCGTTGGTCTTCCCCTTTAATATTAAATCAGCACTAATTATTGGATATTTATCTATCTTCATAATTTGAAAATATATTTTTCAGGCTAGGATATTGTAAAATTATTACAATTTTAATCCACAGATACTTGGATATATATTCCCTTATGTTTAACTCGATCAATCAATTGAATTGCTAAACAGTAGTTTTTCTCTTTCTCAACAATTTGAATACAACACCAAGATCAAATACAACATCTGCCTAACAGGGTCCAGACAACATTAAAGACACGCTATTTGAATGGCAAATCATTGTCGCTAGCATGCTATCGAATTATGACAACATAATTATAGTCTTCATTCTTAAAAGGATATATCTTTAAGTAAGGTGTTAATAAATCATTATTATTGGACAACAGAAATCAGTTACCAGCTTACACTCCCAAAACATACAGAAAAAATAAATTCCCTCAAAATTCAGACTTGTTATTGTTATATTATCACTGTCCAAAGCTCAAATCATTTTTAAAACATAAATCTTAATTAATATTCAAGCTAGTAGTTAATTAATCTTGCATTAGTGCCATACAAAAAAAATATTCTGGTTCTCCGACAAGCCTTGCAAAAAAATCTGATGCGGGAGGGAGGTTTTTATTTTGTAACCATAGAGCTATATGAATTCTCAAATCACATTTCAAGAAACTACATTTATCTGATGATGTCATTTATAGGAATGTATGATTACATAGTGTAATTTATGATTCTCAGTAACATTTATCAACGTTGTGACATGGCATACACTTCAACATTTGCTTCCTGTAACTGAGGTAAATAATTTATACAAGGTAATTAATGAGATTGTTTTTATTCTTTTATTCTGAAAGCCAGGGGCTAAGAGAGAGGGAGGAAATGATGAGCTTTGCGTCATGGTTTTGAGTTTTCGCGCCGCCTTGAGTTTTTGCGTCCCCTTGCAAATGACAAAATTCATGTGGTTTTAATGTTATTTTCAACATTATAATAATAATCATAATGCTTAACCAGTGTTAATCATATACAGTGGGTCAGATAGGCTACAAATTGATTCTAGCATGTTCCACATAGCCCAATATTACCCGGTGGCACTGGAAGGGACCCGCTCCCTGCACACACATAGAAATATTCCCTTTTGGGGGCCTGGACGGGATCTTTTTCCTCATGCAAAATCATGGGTCACCTCACCCCTGCTGATAACCGAAATATTTGTTTTGTATGGCCTAATGTTGATGCCACACCCTATTTCAGATGAAAAGATATAAATAGTGTTAATAATAATACCATGTTTTAAATAGTTCAGGGGTTCCTCTAGTTCTACAAGAACAACATTCTCTAACATAAGATAATTCTTCATCTTTCTCGGATCTATTTGACATAGTATCAGGATTTATATACTTAATCTTCAACTTAGACAGATCTAAATGGGTATTCCTGTAAATAAAAAGGCAAACAAAAACTTCAGTTAAACGATCAATAGGAAATCCTAGAACTAAATCCTACATGAATTTATCTTTATTTGTTAATGAGCTACGGTGAGCATGGCGTTGGCTCACTAATCAATAGGTTCGATTCTGGTATTGGCCGGAGAGAGCCAATAGGGCCTGGCATGGAAAAGTTTCTTAACTATGGAAGGAATGAAAATCTGAGGTCCTGTTTACACATAGCTGTGCACATAAAATCACTTATGATAATTGGGAGAGAGAGAGAAATGGGGTTTAACATCCACTTGACCCAAACTAGGTCATTTTGGGGCTAACATATGGTTCAATTTTATTTCAATATTTCGCTTGCATGTAGTGGTCTTTAGCAGTGGGAGGAAACTGGAGGACCCGGAGAAAACCCACAAGGCTGGACAGGCGACCCTACTCCTTATCACGTACAAGCGGGGAATCGAAACCACCCCAGTTGACTCAATGACAGACCTTATGATACAACGCGCACAGCACTTGTCATTGTGTATGCTTGTCTTTGTTGGTACCAACGTTAAACCCCACTTCATGTATAAGCTTCTTTGGGATCATCTACCATACATATTCTATAGAATTTTGCTGCTCAAAATTGATAACGATTTTTAACTCAAAACTAAGTATGAGTCTGGTATTTTACATTTATCAATCAAGGAAATAACTCTGGAACCAAGTATTCAAAATCAGGCCAGACCTCTGTAATGTGAACAGAAAGGAGCGACAACAATTAATTAATTAAAAATTTGTCTCCAAATAAATAATAATAGTGATATCAAACTGTAGGGGAAAAAACTTTGATGGTCCTTGACTGGTACCTTGCTATTTCTGCATCCTTAAATGTAACAAGTTTTGGTCGTCTTGATTTTCCAGACAAAGGATAAAGACAAGCTAAACAAAGTAATGAATAAGCTTGTTGCTGTAGAGATTCTATATTGGGATCTTCCATATGTACAGCTAAATAGGCACCATTTTTATCTGACATCATTAAAGTCCTCTTCTTTATACCATCTACGATCTCTAGAGAAAAAAAAAGTTAACATGTTTTCTTAACCTTTAACAACCTGTTTGAGTTTAAAATATAGTTAAGTTTATTAACCTAAAATTTGTCATGCAGCTCAAACATGTCAATAACACACAGGGGACATAAAATTGGGTTTATCATCCTACTGTTCTGTCTTGACAGGGATAACAAAGACAGGCGTACGTACACCTACTCTTATTTCGAATTCCAACTGTCAAGAGGGTTCTTTTTCATGCAAGCCAACATATACATGGAACTTCGGTTTTCATCCCATCTGAAAGACTAGTCATTGTCCTTGTTAGGACCTCCGCCCTGTACCACTGACAAAGGGAAACCCTGTGGAAAATCCAGGGCAACTTTCTCGCCCAACACCAGGATCGAACCCTGGGCCTCCTGGTTATTAAGCCTGCACCTTACTCACTGAGTCACCGTGGTTCCAACACAAAGGACAACTTATCAGTGAAAAAGGTGGCATATATTTTAACTTCATCACACAAAATCTGATGTAAAAGTTAGGTAGCCAGTGCTTTACTCTCACCAAGTCACACTGGCTCTCCTGGTTATTAAGCCTGCACCTTACTCACTGAGTGACGGTGGTTCCAACACAAAGACAACTTATCAGTGAAAAAGGAGGCATATATTTTAACTTCATCCCACAAAATCTGAAGTAAAAGTTAGGTAGCCAGTGCTTTACTCTCACCAAGTCACACTGGAACTAAGACTACCAGTAATACTAACCTGGTGCCTGTTCTATTATCAACCATACTGTATCTTCCTTAGGTAATTTACAGATTTCGCGTTCTCTGTTCTTCGAATTTTTCATGTTTTCCACCATCTCCTTTGAGAACTTGTCAAATTCTTCTGGATGATCTTTAGCATAATCATCTACGAATTGTGCTAACTTGCCTGGATCTAATAACTCTTTACGATTCATTCTGTAACTGAAATTACAATACAACACCATTTTAGTTTTCAAAAAAGATAAAGACTGTAAGCATCATCAGCACAAAATCTGTTACAGGCCTAGATAAATATTTGTTTTATCCATGTAGGCCTACATATATTTTGGATGCTGAAATGTTTTCATATTACATCATGGACACGAACAAAGAAATAGGCGAATCTTTAGAGCTGTCCACCACTCGCATTACATGTGAGTGATTAATGGTTTTGTGGAGGCAGATATTAAAGAACATCTGGCTCGGTGTCAACACTAAAAGGGGACAACATAAGTCTTAAAGCACAAATGTCTTGTGTATAGTTACAGGGATTACCAAATGGTCCAATGCATGCACTTTAGCTCATAAGGTCTATCATTCAGACAAATGAAATGAAATGGGGTTAACAATAACATCCTACTGTTCTGCTCCGACTGGGCTAATGAAGATGGGCATACGCCATAGGCCTACAGTGTGCTATATATAAGGGAAATTTTTCCCATACAACAGCGCTACTGCCTACTATTATATTGAATTCCAACTGCAAAGGGATCTTTTATATGCACGCCAATGTGTACACTTGATCTCAGTTTTTCATCCCATTTGAATGACTATACAGCTGTCCTTGACAGGCCCTCTGTCCTGCACCACTGAAAAGGGGAAACCACGCCGGAAAATCTCAATGAACTTTGGAGTACGTTGACCCGGCTACTTTTGACTTCCGGCCACTACTAACCCTAACCCTAAGTAGCCGGATCAACGTACTGCGCCTGAACTTTCTCGTCCAATACCGGGTGCGAACCTGCGACCTCCGGGCTAGCAAGCAAGCCTCCTATTCACTTAGCCACTGAAGCTCCCTGTCATGATTGAGACAAGTAGGCTACTCAAGTAGCGTGGTTTCAATTCCCAGATAGGTGTAGGCTCGCCTGTCTAACTAGCCTGGTAAGTTTTCTGTGGGTTTCCTCCCACTGCTTTTCGTACCCAATACGATCAAGCGAGTTATTGAAATAATTTGTGTTGAGTGGATTCACATATCTAATTTCTCTCTCTTTTTAGGCCAACCTACACGGTGAGATTCCACTTTTATTTTAACTCTCCAGTCCAGGCTATCCAACATATCTCATTTATCTGTTGCAAATGACGAAGTGAGGCAAATACACAAAACTTACCCGTAATGTACCCAAATACTAAATTATTATGTATGTTTAGTACTTTTCTGTCGTCTTTTCTGTACAAATCTTTTCGCTAATCCAATTTTCTTTTTTATATTTTTACACAACGTGATTTAATGTAGTCGCGATTGTCATGCACAGAAAATATCTTAAACCTGATTATCTCCCTTCAACCATAACACTGTCGCCATTGAGTCTATTATGACTGCCGACCTTTTTTTTGACAAATAGGAATTCATCATCGCTCACAAGTATAAGATACGAGGGCTGGCTGAAAAGTTCTAAGCCTAAAAATGATAGATCAGCTGGGTTGAAACCTAGGAGTATAATACTCCTTGGTAGTTGGTTGAAACAAACTTTTGCCACCAACATATTAACATTGTGATACAATGATTGCATTGAATGAATATCAATATTGTAATACTATATTAGTATAGTAATTACAAGGATTTGGCAAAATTCAAAATTGTGCTTTCGTAGACATAGATTAAGAATAAGAACTACAATCTATAGTGTTTTTGTCTTCCTACAAGACCATCTTGTGAACCTACCAATTGAAATTACCACAAATGGACAAAACTGGCTATAGAGCAGTGATCAAGTACCTGCAAATGAAAGGACTAACCCCAACACAGATACATGCTGACATGGTCTCCACTTTAGGGGATGATGCCCCTTCCTTCTCCACAGTAAAGAAGTGGGCGGCGGAATTTAAGCGTGGCAGAGAGAGCCTCGACGATGACCCACGTACTGGAAGGCCATCAACAGCAACCATTCAAGAAAACATTACCCGGGTGCATGACATGGTGATGGCTGATCCACGATTGACCACGCGACATATTGCCAGTATTGTGGGCATCTCTCATGAGAGAGTTGAGCACATTATCGCCAGCGAGTTAGGAATGACAAAAGTGTCTGCAAGATGGGTGCCAAAGCGCTTGACTGCAGATCAGAAAGGGTCTGATGTCCTGTGACAATCTGCGCTGTTTTGAAGCAGATCCTGATAATCTTTTGGCCAGATTTGTAACCATGGATGAGACCCGTTTCCAAAAATAAAAAAGGAACTAGCCGGTCATCATTATCCTAGTAATGATGACATCATGTCAGCTGTGAACAACTTTCTTTGACTTTAGGGTGACTGAAGAAAATTCCTTCCAGACCGGCATCCAGGCAAAAGTGTGTAGGCCAACACATCGAAGGGGATTATGTAGAAAAATTAATAGAAACCATCTACTTTATACAGGTCTTCCACATAAAGAACTTTTCATCCAGCCCTTGTAAATCGTTTTAGGACTAGATATATGATGATCGATTAATACAAGATCCACAACTCAGTGGTCTTATTTATCAGTCTTTACCCAACTCAACCGTTGCCACTATGTGCAAATTAGCCATTATAAATAACAAGGGCATATGGATATAGTTTGTATAGCCTTTTGTTTTAAACAGCAAAAAGTTTGTACAAGTAAGAAAACAAAATCGACCCCAAAAACTAGCTTTCAGTTGTTTAATAGGGCCATTATAATATGTACTGTTTATTATAAAATTACATCCCAAGTCTTTTTCGATTTCATTTACAAATAATTCAAGTCACATGCAATGAATTAGCTCAAATATATGAATAAGAAATATGAATATGTAAATTTATATGATTAATGATAAAAATGGTACAAATGATATGAATAAAAATGTATTAAAATAATTTCAGGGAATTAAAACCATACATTTATTTTTCATTTATTTAAATCTTATATTTATTTCTGTTCCTTCCACATAGATACTATCATAATGCCATTTTCTATTACATCTACATTCTGTTCCACATTTCTCCGATGCACATTTAGCGCATGGGAAATGACATCCCGGACAATCGTGATCCAGACAATCACAAATATCCACACCTGTCTCCCGGATCCTTCCTGCTTCATCATATAGACTATTGGGCTTTGTACTGAAAATAAACACAGTTAATTTTATTTTTACAACAAAAATGATATATACGAAACAAGAATCAAAAATAGTTTTCCTATTTAATTGGTTTAATGACATGGGGAAAGCACACTGGAGAATTTCTCGGCCAATACCGGGATCGAAACCTGGACCTCAGGGTAAGCGAGCCAATGCCTCACTGTATCAGCGTATGGGGATTAACTTCCTACACACCATGCAGCCTGCTTTGAGGGAAATTTTAATTTTGTTTGGACAGCTGCATCAAATTCCAATTGTTAAAGGTTCTTTTACGTGTACGCCAAAGTCCTATCCGAATGACTAGACGTTGTTCCTTGCTGGACTTGAAAATTCCGAGGCACTACATGTATATTGGTCAATGCCAGGAACGAACCCAGAACGCCCTGGTTACTGTGCCTGACTAGTCACTCGGCTACCCATGGTCCGACAATTGAGGAAATGATGAATGTGTGTATAGCATGTTCGAAATACATCACCAACGAAACATCAGCGTTAAGAATTAGTTATGTGCTGTGTGTTTTTCACTGGTTGGCATTGTCACCGAGGTGAAATCAGCCTCTTGAAGACATAATCCTTTATTTCCATACATTTCAGACACAGTGTAACCCATACCTAGGTTTTAACTTTCTCTGCATTTTTCGTAGTTCTCTTGTACTTCGTTCTGGATCGAAGTCATCAAGGAATTTTCCAGGATTAACAAAAGATAACATCTTTAATTCTTTTTCGGTCTGAAATAAACAATTGATATAATGTTATATAGTATAGTGTAATTTTCTTTAAATTCAAATCACCAAAAACCCTCTAAATCCACATAATGAATATAGTGTAATTCTCAATAAGGTGTTCGCAATGGGGATGCTCATGTGAACGTTCCGCAACTGAATTCTCTCAATCCTAAAGTACTGACATTCGAGTAAACCGGTGATTTCGGATTACAGCACAGCCAACGACTGCATAAGATGATATCTCAATCAACCATATGACAGCTGAACCATAATATTTGTCGCGACTGATGGAACTGTGACAGGATTGAATTCGGTGTCACTCGATGTTAATAGTGTCAATTCGGGACGTTCCTGACTGGCAATCACACATCCCCTATATAATAAGTGAATGGAATGGGACCTCTAGGTTAGCGAGTCGGCACCTTACTCAACTAGCCACCCTGATTCCCGAACAGGCATGATCAACAAAACAAAGACAGTACATAACTTGCAATATTATGGAAATAAATGAGAAATGTTATTGAAGTCCATACTTGAATCAAGAAGAGGTCAATAAATCTTCGTCTTCTACGATGAATGTGTGTGGAAGAGAAGTAGATGATGTTGATTTCAAGGTGTCGCTTTTTATCAATGAATATAATGAACAAAGACGGAGCATGTTAAACATGACACGCACGGGATGTTTCTTCCCCTTGTCTTTAAAGCACTTAACAACGCTTAAACCTAAACCGCGAGTACATTTAGTTTTTCATCTTATAAAAAAAGGGAGTGTGCAATATTTGACAATGGCAACGAACCCATTTAAATTAATACGTGTGTGGTTAAACGGCAAATAAAATCGTCATAGTGTACCAAAATATTATTCAGTATTTACATGTAGAGAGAGAAATGGGTTTTAACGTCCACTTGACACAAACTAGGTCATTTTGGGACTAACGCATAGTTCAATTTTATTTTAATAATTCGCTTGCGCGCGCAGGGGTCTTTAGAAGTTGGAGAACTCGGAGAAAACCCACGAGGTTGGACAGGCGACCCTACTCCTTATCACGTACAAACGGGCATGTAGTTATAATATGCGGCATAATTATACTATATTCAGTCATATACACCGATCCCCGTGCTGGCCTAGAAATGTTCATCGGTCGGGATTTTCTAGCCCGATTCCCCTTGTTAGTGATGCAGGACAAAGATCATGGTCAGGTACAGCGTATTGTCGTACGGAAAGGACAAAAACAAAGGTCCCGCGTACAAATTGGCGTGAATCTACAATAAACGTTGACTGTTGGAATTTAAGGAAGAGTACGCTATAACCTATCACTTTCAACCATTTCAATCAATCCAACCACCAAACCTTCTTTATCTCGAGTTGGTTTTCCCGCGATTTTTTTAATCTGTTTTGAATGCTTCAATAATAAATATAATGGATGTCCGTGACCTGGTGTTTGTTTACGATTATTTCAATTTTTGCGTTCTAGTTTTTTGAGGGTTTTTTTTTACACGTGAATGCCGCAGGTTAAATTTACGGCTTGTTGTCATCTCAAATACAAGTGAAGTGGCTATAATGTGGACGACAATACATTAAATGACGACACCGACCAGTGTTTATAGCCATGTGATAGTCCTAACATCCCCCGAATTATGCCGTTCTGTTCCATTTCAACGCAACGTATATATATATCTCGTTTGTTCCGTCCTTAAACCCAAAGGTACGCGTTCATTATCAATCCACAGACATTTTCTTAAATGAGTTTCGGCTCGCTACGTGAAGTATTAACTAATGTATTATTTGATAGTATTCTCAGAAAGTCAATTTTAGTGGCTCGCATTCTATTAAATTAGAATTTAAAACATTTGCTAGAAATGTATTTCCATTGGCTGCGCTCTGTCCACCCTTTATATTAAATTTTTACACCCTCGAATTAGATTGTTTTATCTCTTAGCTCTACTTGAACTAACATATACTTTATATACATAATAAGGTAAAGAGCTTTAAAAGATCTAATTACGGTGGGTCCCGATACACTCCACAATACCTCTGATTTCATTATACAGCAAGTTCAACGGGACTTTCCGGCGTGGTTCCCTCTTGTCAGTGGTGCAGAACGGAGGGCCTGGCAAGGGACAGCACAACGTCTAGTCGTTCGGATGGGACGTAAAACCGAGGCCCCGTTTACACGTACACATAAAAGAACCTTTGACAGTTGGAGTTCGAAATAAGAGTAAGCCTTATAGTGCCGCTGTCCGGGAAAAATTTCCTCATAGCACACTAAATGATGGTGTAAGCCCGTCTTCATTGGCCCAGTTCCGAGCAGAACACATTGGCCGAGAAAGTTCATTCGGATTTTCCGGCGTGGTCTCCCCTTGTCAGTGATGCAGGACGAAGGGCCTGACAAGGACAGCTGTCTAGTCGTGCGGATGGAACGAAAAACCGAGGTCCCGTGTACACATTGGCGTGCACCTAAAAGATCCCCTGGCAGTTGGAATTCGATATAAGAGTAGGCCGTAGTGCCGCTGCCCGGGCAAAATTTCCCTCATTGCACACTGTATGGCATATGCCCGTCTTCATTAGCCCTGTTTAGGAGCAGAACAGTAGGACGTTAAAACCCCATTTCATTTCATTTCATTTCCGAGCAGAACATTAGGACAATAAACCACAATTCATTTCATTTCGTTATGCAGCTTTTGGGTTTTTTCTTATCGATGACAATAACTGCTGTAAAGTCACTTACTACAGTATTCAATAAGTGTGGACATTAACGCAAGACGACTGGCTATATACATACGGGATGAGACCGGTAACGGGTAAATGTAAATATGAGATTGCGACCGAGAAAGGAAACATGCGACCATCTCCATTGAATTGTAAGCAAAGTGATTTTACTTGCGCCTTCCGAAGCACTGTCATATTTGTCTGAGCTGGTTTTCACTTGATTTGATTTGAATAATGAAGTGACATTTTACAGGAACTTCATTTCAATCACCTTTGGAACAGAATCGTCGTCGGCATAAAAAGAATCCGATGACTGCGTATAACCAGGAAAATCCATACTGTTCAAGGGCTTCTTTTTTGAGCTATCCGACTGACTAACCGATGAACTTCTATCTCCATTACTAGTAGAATTATTACTGTCTTCAGAATGTATCGAAATCCTGTCTTGACTGGAATCATTCATAGCTGAAAAATACAGGTTTAAAGATATTGATTTTATGTTTTACATGATAAATATAAGCCTAAACGATAATGGCACAGAATAAGCGTGTATAATTGAATCCACGTTGTACGAGAATCTTTTATCGATAACCATCGTTATTTATCTTAGAGAAGGTTTAGATAAGTTGGCCGTTCTTTCGATAATAGTTAAAAAAATAGATAATGAAAAATGAATATATTCTGAGCGAGTTATCAGTGTTTGAAGTAATGACAAGTTGTAGCATAGATTGTTTATTATCGTAACAACAGTGCTGTAAAATCGAGACTATGTATCGATCATCCAATTTTAAATTAAATTATTAAATGACGATCTAGTGAATTGATTATAGGCTTGCTGTGTGAATGAATGTCTAAATAATAGTTTATATAACATTCGAGGCCAAAAAAAGACATGCAATATGCAGATTCAGCGCTTACATAAATGCATCTTTAACCAACGTAGAGACTATCCTCGAGATTTGTAATCAGCTGTTTCTGCACATTAACGGCGTTGTATTTGGTTAAAAGACGACGATTCATATGTACACTATGACGGCATTATTTATATTTGCCTATGTTTTGAGGGGAAAAAAGTCACGTAAGACAGAAGTCGTTGCTATTTCAATTTTTTTTGTTGTTGTTCATGTCACTTCCTTTATTAATTTAAAAATAGTATGGTTACCGGAATATTACGGGGTGTATGCTAATTTCATAGCACGAAATTAGATAACGGTTTATTTATAACACATGTAATAAAAATAACGCATGACACAATTATATGGAAAACAAGTTACTTGAAGAGTTTATTTCAGTTACTTAAACAATTTACATGTAATAAGAGTTTAATTCTATGGGTCCAAATGACTAATTTCTCACGACAGGGTTCCTTAAAATCGGCAAACGAAAGGGTTCTTTCTCTTAATGTACTTTCAATGAATGAAAGCAACAGTTCTTATTCAAAACAACAGGCTAACGCCCATACCGATTTCAAGGTTTGACTAAGTACCCCAGTAGCCTACATTACTGTACTGTTAGTAACGTCATTGTAGATTCCAGTAGTTCTATCCAATAAACTACATAATAATAGAAACACCAAGGTATATATATATTACGTTAGACAAAAAACTACGCGATCGACAAGGAGAAGAACTAGTAACCTTTCATAATGCATTATGAAATATGTTATACGATTCTAATTTTGATCCATCACTTTCTCTTTTAAGGATTGAATATGTCAGTTAATACTTAAACAAATGGAATCGTTGGTTAACAATGAGCTTCCGAGCGAAGCGAATCTCAAATGCTTTGAGTATTAAATGTACCGGTCATACAAACCTACACTTGACAGATTAAATGTAGCCTAGTCCTACCGATAATACAATTACCATTTTTATACCGAGCAAATTCGACTACTACTTAATCTAGTCTTTATTCGGCTCAAATAATTTTTCGTATTTCATAGAATTATGCCCTAAATTACATCTCAAAACTTATTTTAATGTCAGGGAGTGAGAGGGGGCAATGGGACAAATAGGTACGTAACCCATGATGATGCCCTGAATGTGAACCGGGTCAAACCGCAAACGACTTCTTCGCATCAGACTTCTGACTTATCTGTCTTTCAATTTGCACTGCCATCGATGATATCCTAGGCTAGTCTATAATATTTTCCATACAAAATAAATTAAATCTTTTCACCCGCCTATATATATACGTTCTAGTTTTCCATTTCGGGTCTCCTAAGTAAGCGTTGACATATTTACATACAACAGTTATTCACAGAAGTTCCAGCATGGTTCCAAAAAAGTAGGGAATCCCCGAATCCCCCTTTCTTTGTTGTGAATATCTCGTTTTTACGATCAAGACTTAACCGGAAATAGAGGATAACGTCCAGACACTCACGATTTCATAACAAGAGATCGACGCTCTTCTCCAAAATAACACCATATTATTCCAAACAAACTGTATGATTTCACTTTGATTTTGTGAATAAAAAAATACCAAAAAGTATTCTGTTCTTTCAAAAATAAACAAAAGAAAAAATAGGAGGGAGAAGGGCCGAACCTTTAACATTAATTATTCCCTAGATTATTATCTGGGAAATTGTCTAGTTCATTTATACTATATAGTATTCCTTTCTTACTGAACATAAATTTTGAAAAGGGTAAACAGTTCATTATTAGAATTGACCAACAGTCAAAAAAGGAAAAAAGCATGAAATTGTGAAATAATATTGTCAGCAATATTTTTGTCTGGGTATTCGAGACTACGGGCACCTGCCTTTGCATTTAAGGCGTTCACGTATTGGATGAAATCTTTAGCGAATCAACGCCATGGTTACATAAATTGTTGTCGTCATTAGTCTCTTTGATCCAGACACTCGTTGGTGAATAAATTTCTTTAGGACCTGGTAGATCTAGACTAAATTGTCGTCAAACTGATTATTAATTGTGTTTCGGGTGATTCATGAGTCATTATTTGTTGACGAAAAGTGATTTTAAGAACAGTTTTACGGATTATAACGGTTTGGTAAGTGTCTCAAATTGACTGTACTTTATCAGATAGACTAAGACCTTCAATGTTTCTTATTCAGGAAGACATTCTGCAGAGAAACGGAATCTGACAGAAATGAGAAACCAGTGTTGTTTCTTTTCTTCTCATTTGTCCGTACTCTTCACTTCACTCTGAAATTAGGTGAAACATTCATACTTGGTTGTGGAATGTCGACATAGTTGTACATGTTACTGAATCTATGTATGTTTATACTATGTTCAAAGAATTCATAAAAATATCATCAATGTCAATATAATTAATTGTGGTTCACCTGGGAATTATTTTTGTGATGGGCCAAGTTGAAGTAGAGCAACAAAAAAAGAAAAAGAAAGATAGATTAAAGGGATATGTCATCATTTTTATTGTCAATAACAGTAATTTGACAGATCCTATTCTATTGTATTGTTTTCGATGACAATATACATATTTAATAATCAAACACACGATTATACCCCACAGTGGGTGATTGAGATCGAACATCATCAAACATTTTGAGCCCAAGCTGGCCAAGGTGGGGATGACACAGCCCGGAATGAAAGAACCTGATCAAAAAATAGGGTGGGATGAAACCACCTGCATACGTTATATTGGACTCTATTAAATTTATATCGGTATTGCCAATGGAGAAATCCACTAAACGTGAAGTTATATTTATTATCTCTTAACTATCTATGACAGACATCACTGTCATCAGTCACAGTGAATTTGAGATGAAGAGTCTCCCGACAGGAGATGTTACATTTGTTGTAGGCCCTACTAATAAGCTTACACAGCATGCAGAATTGATTTTCTGATATATGTTAGCAGTGGTTTATGGTTTGTAGCCTGATATATAGGAAGGTGAAATATCAGATTAAGTAACAAACATTGGAATTAGTACAGATACAATTCACAATAAGCGTATACACATGATAAATTTATAATTAACTATGTGCATGTTCTCCATCCACCAGTCCATTTTGTTATGAAATGAATTATTATTTAATAAATAAAAGGTCACAATATAGATAGGCAAAAGAAAAAGGAAGAGAATAATGATCAGTGGTGGGTAAAACATTAATATCCTCTTCCTGTTTTAAAGGTTAACATAAAATAGCCATGGGTATTTTACTTGTAAACATCCCTATTTCTCTAGGAAATAAATATTATTTATAAAGGCTGAATTGGCTGTACAATAATACAATAGAGGGCAAGCATATGAAATAGTATTAAAGAATAGGGATTTGAAGAAAATTTGATGGTGTCGTGATAATGATCATGTATGACAGATCAAATCCAAGACTGTAACAAATTAACTCCTTACTGAAAGTACTGTATAGATGAGTGGAAGAATCTCTGTACAGTTCAGGCAAGATCGGATCTCAGTATACGGTTGGGGACCAAAAGTAAGATAATAAAATAAAGGTAATATTGCCCAAGCAATGAACTTGGCAAGACTGTATATTAGAAGTAGAGTAGTTTTAATCCAGGATGCGTTTTGACCGCTTTCCCTTTTATCAATGAATGACAGATCTCAATACACATTTATTGTATAATCAATACATGACCAATTCCAAAACTCAACTGACTTCCAGTGCTATCAAGTAACTATACACACCTACATGTACATCATCTTTGTGGGGTGTACACATATTTTTTTACCAATTGATAAGTATTGTACAGTATTGAAATAAATATTTTATTATTTGAAATTTTACATGTAGGTATTGCGACATTGTTGAATATTACCAACAGCTGTCTGATTATGACACATACATACTGTATCCTATTACAGTATTTGAATTAAGAATTGGGAAATAATTACATGTCCAACAAACCATTTCTCTTGTATGTATTTTGAGGAAAGGTGGGATGAGGGGAGCAAAAATTTATCATTTACGTTTTACATAACAGCTCTGGTGTACAATGTATTGTGTACAAAAATAATTAAATTTGTGAACTTTAGAAAACAGGCATAAGAATGTGAACTTAAATATACATCTTTTCAAGTACAGGACTGTCTGTACATGTACATGTATATGTCAAACTGTCTTGTGGGGAAATCCATCTACTTCATACTTCGAGAATAGATCTCTGCCCTAAATGGCCGCCATATCCAAACAATTAGTATACTGTTTTGTAATGCGGTTCTACTCTGTTTCACATCTGTCATACACACAAAGAACAAATAGACTTTTTCAATTTTATTAAATGGAAGCAGAATAAATACTTAACAAAATTCTCGAAGTAGATACATAATGTTTTAGACTAACATCGTCGATTTAGGACTTAGAATTTCGGTCAACTAGCTTAGTGTCTTTTCTTAAGCGGAGCTAACTGTAGACAGACAGGATAAGTTTAGTATGGGGATCCTGGTGTCTTGATGAGTGTACATGTATGGTGGTGACTCACCAATCCGGAGGTACATGTACCAGGTTCGATCTCTGTTTTCCCTTGTCAATGTCAAAGATCTTGTGACATACATGTACATGACGTAGTACACTGTGGCTTTTATCCATCTTCATTATCCTGGCTGGTGCAGAAAAGTGAGACGTTAAACCTCATTTCTTTTCATTTCATTTTCAACATACATTATGCAAGAGCTAAATCTGCCAATTGCAGGTCTTTCTATAGGCCTGAAATGTTATCTAAATTACTAATTAGACATTAATTAACTTATCCAGACCATAATCAACTCTTGATGGCATTGCTAGCCTGCGATATTTACTGGATTAGAACCAGGTCTGCTGCTTCTGATTAAATCAAAAAATGGATAATCAAGACTATGTTTTTTATCGTACCAACTTTAGTAATGATGATCGAGACTAGGCCCAAAATTCAATCGCTAAATACTCGGTTCAGGGTGGATCAATTTGACTGAAATTTTCCGCATATTTCATTTACATTATCTAGTTTTTAACTATTATTGTGATAACTACCAGCTCTTTATCTAATCTCCCATAATGCAGGGGCGGATCCAGAGGGGGGGGGTTGGGGGTCGGAACCCCCCCTGCTCAGTTACATACAAAATTTTGTAAATCAACATTTCTTGGACGTGTGCTTTATTGTTTATCGGCAGATATGGGACAGGATGGGCACTCAAAGCACGAGATAATGATATAGACATTACATGTATGTGATATCACAATTGATGCTTTGCAATGCATCCATGAAATTGAATCACAATGTCATTGTATTAATTCATAATAAAAATTGACGTCAAACTAGGTGTTGAATTTCTCTGTTTAAAAAGCTCAATGTGTATGTACATGTATATACGCCAAAATGACGATAGAGACTATGCAGGAGGGTGGGGGGGGGGGCGGAGATACATTGTCTCAGGAACCTGGCAAACCCCCTCCTGCAAAAATTCCTGGATCCGCCCCTGTAATGTATCTTTAATCTCTTAGTGTTGATATAAATGCTGTGGGTTGTGGTATACACGACTAACTGTGAGACATCATCTTGTGTTATAAGGTATACATGTAGGTATGTAGAAAGGTCTGTCATCATCTGATGGGTTGGATAGATCATGTACATGTAACATTTCCTGAAAATATTTTATCATCAGTTGAACTTAGTCTGATGTTACTTACTAAAGGGCAAAGGCTGAAATAATTTTAAATATACATGTAATTGTAAGGACACATGTACCACTGAAAATAATAAGTACACTTTTCTTGTGATTTTAATCTTTTTTTCACTGTATGGCTTTTTATGTTATTTATTGATCCATGGAGATATTAGATGAATGTGTAGCCCTTCAGCAGTTTGTTTGAATTGCATACAAGTCAACAAGTGAAACTGATGTATCATTTATTGATTTGGTGTAATAACTGGGAGTTGTCCATTCTACCACTGGTCATACAGAAATATAATGCGATCTAGACACTGTATAATCTTTTTTAATATTATAGGTATATATTATCATAATGGAGTAATTATAATTAAGCCTATGAGCATTAGGCTGCTGGTGAAGTTGTAAACAGTATGGAAATGGGATTAAAGGCTGGTATGGAACCTGATGAAGTAACTATAGTGGGTAAGTACATGTAATAAAATGAAACAATGAACTGGACCTGACCTCTTGTATAAACTTAGTAGTATCTAGTTGATTAGGTGGGATTTATTCATGGTGTACTATATACATGTATTTCTCTTGAAGATCTAATTTGAAAAAAAATTAGAATAACCTCAATATCATTACAAACATCTCAAATATCCTAATGATCAGAAAAAATAATTGTGTGTCCGAAAAAAAATGTCATTGGAGAAATTAAAAAACGAAAGGAGGATATCTTTAAGAAATTCACACGTTTTTTTTTTGATATTGCCCTCTCAGTATACACAGTGACGAAATAACTTCAAAGACTAGATGTATGATGCCAAATATATTCTTAGTGTTATTTTACCAGTGATCACCTACATTCCAAACACCTCACAATTTTAAATAATGTAGCATATTGGTGGGACATGTACTTGTGCATATAAAAAACATTTTTGTCAGTGAAACTACTGAATCAAATTATTTACCAGTAATTTGAGTTGTAAAATTCATTAGGAATTGTGTGTAACAGCCGTAACCAGATTTTTAGTAAAGTACTATACAATTAATTGACATTACTGGTTCCTTTAAGGATTAAAAGTGTAGTCAGACACTGAATGAAGAGCCGTAACCTGATTTTAGTAAAGTACTATACAATTAATTGACATTATTGTGTCCCTTTAAGGATTAAAGTATTGTCAGACTGAAGAGATTTAGTTAATTGGCATCATTTAGCCAGATTGCTATATTGATTTAGGTGGATAACTAAGGATTACACTAATCCTAATTATATTATCTAGTTGAATGCATTCTTTACTCTGTAGTGTAGCCAGTAACCCCATAAAAGTTTTGTTAAATATCTGTCTGCACTTTTTCTCCCAAGTCCACTGAGCAGTGCCAGATTGGTGTATCTGGGCATTACGCCATTAGAGCACCTAGCCAAAAACATTTTTTGGGTGTTTTGTCTGTACATGGAAATTTGATTAAAGATGGCTATTAATCTGTTGATTAACAAAATGATTTTAAATTGTTTTATATTTTCTTCATAGTTGTTGATATTTATGTTTCTGTATGAACACCAAAGTGATATTTAGGGGGTGGTCAAATCGTCTATCACATGCCTTTACAGTTCTAAGGTTTGTGGCATGGTTTCGACCCCAAGCTTGTACAATATAAGGAGTACTGTCCTTTGGTTTCCTCTTACTCCTAAAGTGAAATAAAATGAAATGGGGTTTAACATCCTACTGTTCTGCTTTGACTGGGCTAATGAAGACAGGCATACCCCATACAGTCTGCTATGAGGAAAATTTTTCCCGGTCAGCAGCACTATGACCTACTCTTATATCGAATTCCAACAGTGAAGGGATCTTTTACGTGTACAACAATGTATACACAGGGCCTCCGTTTTTTTGTCCTATCCAAACAACTAGACAGCTGTTCACTCCTAAAGACCCCTACACTAGTGCTGGGTATTGCCACTGCAGTCACGATACGATGCGATGCATGTTGTGATTGAGCTGCTGCAATACGATACATATCACTATTCAATATATACCAAGAAAACAACAGGATAAATGTATAATTGATATTTTTAGTCCTGCCGATGTCGAAGAAAAAAGACTGTTGTATATCACGATATTGATAGGTATCAAAATAAGGACAAAAACAATTTAAGACTGTTTGTGTACTTATGGATAATGTGTGACGTGGTAATTAAGAGTGACAGATTTCTTACTGAAGTGACAAAAAACATAAAAAAAAGAATCGTGAAATATCGATTCAGTGTACTGTCTCTCGATTCGACATGCAAATCGTGAAAAGGTGAATCACGATACATGGATAAATCGTGCCAGCACTATCCTACACACAAGCAAATTCTTGAAATAAAATTGTTATATTATGGAAATGTAGTTTTAAAGTACAATGTATTAAATGCCATACTTTAATAACCTAGTAATCTAGTATTTGATGTAGATATTATACATGTAGATGTATGTGTATAGGTACAGTGTATGTTGACTGGACATGCAAACACCTGTCTATTTTATCTGTACTGGTATATGTACATGTAGATGTCCACAAGCTGTAATGCATGAACTGTTGAAAAGGTTAATTAGTGGTCACCAAGTTTAAAGTCCTACAGTACAATAATTATGTGTACATGTACATTACACTCATAAAATCTAATTTTGTTTTATTACTCATATATGTACATCAACTTTAAATCTTTTGGATTTATTTTTAAGTATAAATGTCTACACGTGACAACTTTCTCAGAGTAATACATCATATATCATTCAAAATTCAGGTTGTTCTAGTTTGTCAGAATTTGCAAAAAGCTATTAGTGCAGTGATATATATATGCAATATATTGCAAAATTTGTTTTCTTAGAGCAAAAATATTATTTTTCATAGAGCAAGAAAACTATTTTTCATAAAGCATCATTTGAAACAGTTTAAAGATATATCCATAGATTTTTTTCACTGCTATTTTGGAATTGGAATTTTGATAGTGATTGTAGAACATCAAACTACAATTTCTGAAGTCACCAGTAAATTACACATGCTATTGTTGTGCTGGTTTACTTGAATTATTAGGAATTAAATGAAGATACATGTAGCTAATAAAAGTCTATTTCCCAACAAAATGAAAGTAGAGTAACACTATTGACACCAGATATGATATTGAGATGTAATGTATTTATACTTATGATTGATTTTCTTTTGACGGCCATAATTGGCATGAATTAAATCGTGCAGTTATACAGTGTAGGCTACATGTACATGGTGAATTTAACTAATCAGAAAACACGCAAGATTTGAGGTCTCATTAATTGATCGTGTTGCCAATATTTGTTACGTCTGACCTGGCCTGCTCTGTCAGATCTTTGGCAGACTTTTTGTTGATTTGTTTTTTGCATCTTGGACGACATTTGCATTGAATGTTACAAACTCCTGGTGGTCTCAGATTCTAGAGCTTTTTGTTATGGCAATTCATACAGCAATTAGATTTAAATAGAAAAAAAACTTATTGGTTTTAACCCCTGACATTTGTACAATGTATGTTTATGTTGTATGATAGAAGCCTGTGTTGTTTTTCTATTCGTGAAGTTCAGTAAATATTGAATTACTGTTATTTTCTCATCCTTTAACATTTATTTACACACTTGTGACTTAAATATTTCTTGGTATAGGAAAGGTGTCGCGTCTGTACAACTGGCCTTTTGACCATGCTATTTAAATAACGTCATTTGTAGGGAATTTGTTTTTCGTTTGTCAATACATTAACCGTTAACCTGTGTTTAAAGAAAACTGTCGATTGGAACAATAAATCTTAATTGATTATTAACCTTGTTCAAGTTTTCACTCTCCCGATTTTAACACACAGTTAAAATGAAATTATTTTGGCTATAAAATGTTGGTTGACCTTCCTTTACCTGTTTAGAATGGTTAAAGATAGTCATGTGCAATACGTCTCTCCTGATTTACAATTCAAATAAACTAGTAAATCTTCTTTCATTCAGGGTCATTTAAGGTGACCTGTATAAATGTAGTAAAGAAGGAAATTTTAAAGGCTTTTGTTTGAAAATGTCCAGTTTTTATATATGATAAAACCATTGGTGGGAATGGGAACAACAATGGGGAGGGGAAAAGATATTCCTTTGCTACTTCAAGTAAATCCAAAATGACAATTTTCGCATATAAAAAATAAAAGCTGTTGAAATGTGCATGCCTTGTGCTACATGTAGATGAAGCTATCAATTTTAAGATGATCGTTTGTCAGCCAGTTCGTAAAATAAGCCTTTCTTGAAAACAGATTGTGAGTGGGTTTTTAGAATTGGTTTATTTTCCCCAGATTTGCAATGTGAATTATTGAAATAAAAATATAATGTGTTAGTCCCAAAATGACCTGGTATGGTGTCAAGTGGACTTTATACTCTATTTCTTTCTTTCTCTCTTGTGATCTACATCTACATATTATTGTTAAATGTATAGTCATAGTATAATTAATAACACATTTAATTGATGAATAGAATTGTGAGCTATTATGTATTCATTCTGATATATTTTCTGAAGTATTTAATATATGTTATAGACCGTTGCATTGTAAGGTCTATCATTGAATCAACTGGCGTGGTTTCGATTCCCCGGTTGTACGTGTCAAGGAGTAGGGTTGCCTGTCCAACCTCATGGTTTTTCTCCGGGTCCTCCGGTTTCCTCCCACTGCTAAAGACCCCTACGCGCAAACAAATTATTGGAATAAAATTGAACCATGTGTTAGTCCCAAAATGACCAAGTTTGTGGTAAGTGGACGTTAAACCCCATTTCTCTCCCTCTCTCTTTTAATGTATATATGTTACTATATTGTTTCTCAATATATCTGATACAATGTAGCGGTACATGTATGTAACTAAAGTGTACAAGATTTTATTGTCTGATGTGAAATTTTTAACAAGTAGCTGAAACAGGTAGATAACCTGATTATTTACATACATATATACCTATATACCATGGTGAGATATAGGTAAACCTTTTGAAGTGTACATCTAGGTATGTAAGTTACCTTAACCTACATTTTATAACCACACCAACATATTTACCTGACTACAAGAAATTATTCAACACTTGTAGATGTAGATAAATCTACTGATACAGGACCTACGTAATACATACTATGATACATTTATATTATGTAAATCTAGGTGTCATCTATTATATATTTGATTGTATGCATTATATTCTATACACTGTACATGCAAAATATATACGCAATAAGATTAAGTAAATATTTTTGTAGAATTCAAAACAACCCATTGTTAACCAAACTTAGAAAAAGGAACGCCCATTTATAGAAAAATCGTCACTAAAAGAAATAACAAACAAGTACAATCTATATAATCAAGGAAAATCTGAGAAAAAAAAAAATAAATTGATAAAGAATTAACCGGCTTACTGACAAGAAATATTTTGATCTTCACTAGACCTATTATCAGATTGTTAACATCATTTTTCAATCAATCAGGAGATACAGATGTATAAGCTTTGTTTAGAATTTGTCTGGCAATAAAATGTCATATTATTAGCCGTTTTGTTCAATTCATAATTCATATAGAAATATGAAAATGACACAGCATATACGTGAAAAATATGGTGTATTAACTATTAATGTCTTTTTAAATGTTGTCTAATCTTAGTAATATCTGTGTCTATGATGATAGTCATCTTCAATCCAATACATACAAATCTACATGTATATAGTGACAATCAAATTTTATAGTTTGCATACATGTATATAGACTAGCATATGTTTAAGGTCCGTCTTATGATCTATATTGTAATAGGGCTTTTACTTCAGAACTTTGCTAGACAGTCAATAATTTTAATTAGCAAGATAATTTTCCAAAGAAATTTACCGTTTTTAGCATTATTTCATTTTTAAATATATTTTTCAGTGTTTTTACACATAAAAGGTATGAATTTAACTTTAGTTATTGTGTTTTACAGTTAAAGTTTGTGATAGGCAAGAGCTCTCCCATTGTATGATAATGAGGGGGTGGGGGGTTTTCTCACCTGATCAATGTTATTTTAAGATAATCTTTTGATTCCTATCGTGGCGAGAATTTTGCTTGAACAAGGATTTTCCTGCATCTTCAAATTCTAATTGTCCAGAAATTTTCCATGAGAATTTAATTTTCGGTCTGAGAGGAATTGGCTTCTGACCAGACAAACTTTCTTTATCAACCCACATGGGCATCGCTGCCGACACGGGTAGAGACATGATCATCCAGACATTCTTCTATGGCCACATTATGATAAACGAACCCAAGACATTCTCCAGCACTCTACTGGTATATGTTGCTTGTCAAAGCATTACTGTTAATTAGACAGCACATTTTGTTTTTACTTATCTATATTGTAGACATGAAGGATAGTTACTGAGTACATGAAAAAGGTTGCCATGACACATACATTGTACCGTACATGTATTTAATAAATTTAAATTCATTATTCATTTATTTGATATTTGAAATCGAAACAAAAAGAAGATAGTTTGCAAGAAAGTATTGTTATTATTCTATGTGATTTAAAAAATATATAATAAAATAATAAGATTCCAACTCTTTTATCACACAAGTGGACTAAGGAATGTTAAAGTGTCTGAAGCTGTTTTAATCCTTTTCAAACTGAAAAATTGTGAAATTAATATCAGTCAAAACTGGTTTAATTCTGTTCAGTATTTAAAATTGTCAACATTTGACATTCTCTGTAGACGATATACTTCTTTGGGGTGGGGGGGATGGCCGAGTCTGTCATTGAGTCAACTGGAGTGGTTATGATTCCCTGGTTGTACATGATAAGAAGTAGGATCACCTGTCCAACTGCGTGGGTTTTCTCCGGGTCCTCCAGTTTCGTCCCACTGCTAAAGACCCCCTATGCGTAAGCGAATTATTGAAATAAAATTAAATCATATGTTAGTCCCGAAATGATCTAGCTTGTGTCAAGTTGACTTCAAACCCCATTTCTCTCTCTCTGTAGACGATATTAAAACTAGATATGGTCAAAACAACCCTGTGTCACATATAATCATCACTAAAATCTTATGGATCTTTCTAATCTGATTGAATGCAAGCTTGGAGATAAATTGATTTCTTAGGAGCCACGGAGCCTACGTAAGTAAGACACTGATTTTCTAACCTGGAGGCCGTGCGTTCGCTTCTGGTGTTGGCCGAGAAAGTTCAAGATTTTCTGGCGTCGTTTCCCCTCGTCAGTGGTGCAGGTCGGAGATCCTGACAAGGACAGCTGTCCATTCGTCCGGATATGACAAAAAACCAAGGTCCCATATACACATTGTTGTGCATGTAAAAGATCCTTTGGCAGTTGGAATTTGATATAAAAGTAGACCGTAGTGCCGTCTTCATTCATTAGCCCAGTCGGAGCAGAACAGTAGGATGTTAAACTCCATTTCATTTTATTTTGATTTCATTATCAAATGTTAAATTATCATTTACAGTCTTATATTTTAGACATGAAAATTTCTATATAGTCAAAAAAAATGAGGATCCTCATGTTTCTTCTATAATCTTTTTTATGACAAGACATCCGTGATTTAAGATTTATGTTATGTAATACATTATATCACAATTTATAACTGTAACATGTAACAGATCTCTTTATAAGGTTTTTTTATTAAAAGATTAGTCCATCCAATAAATCTTTTCAAGAAGGATATACTGTATATCTTTTAACAGAGTAAAGTGGTTGAATCAGACATGAAAGAGATCAAACTTAATAGTTATTTGTTTTGAGCTCTGTGTGTGATGAACACGGGTACTGAATGATATAACTAATAATTTGAAATAAATTTTATAATTATTAAAGCTCTGATTGCTGGGTGTACTTCTTTAAAGGCCCAATACCACTCTTGTTGTAACTGAATAATATGTCCCAATCTTTATTCTGGTCAACAAATTGCACTATTTTACAATATTCCAATTAATTGATGATACAAATTTCATCTTAACACACCTAATTTAAAAAATTGGAAAAATTCAACTAAATGATTTGAAAAGCCTGACGTAAAGCTTTTCAAATGTGACTAGGATTTAAAAATATTTTTGAACCCTCTGGACAAGTAAAATAGGATTTAATGGATAATTTACGCAACAGGTAGGACACTAACACAACTAGTACTTAGAATAAGGCTATTTTTTATTTTTTTGGAGCTGTCAAGCCAACAAGAGTGTTATTGTCCCTTTAACATTTTATTTAAGTTTGAGGTTAACTGGGTTGTTGGGTGGTCGCTTGTTCAAACGAGTTCACTTTTAGATCATATGGCCTGTCATTAAGTCAGTTGGAGTGGTTTCAATCCTAAACTTGTATGTTACAAGGAATAGGGTCATCTGCCCATCCTCGTCTCCAGGTCCTCCTGTTTCATCCCACAGGTAAAGATCCCTACGTGTAAGCGATTTATTGAAATAAATTTTGTACCATACATGTTTGTTAGTCTCAAATGACCTAGTTTTGTGGAGTGACCTAGTTTGTTTGGAGTGGACATTAAAAAAACCTATTTCTCCCTTTCTCGTGACGTAGAAGTTAGATGATATAACCACCTGTAGGGCGGGTCCGTTGATCAGTATATATATTATAATATATCAAGCTCAGTCATTGCATTTAGTAAAAGTGTAAAAATCAACACGTCTAGAATAAAAATCACCATTGATAATATCACATTAAAAACATTTACATTGACTGCTGTAAGGTTTTTTATTTTTATAAATGATATTTTATTCATAAATGAATAAAAACAGGCATGACATATTTAACCTCTCTCCTCTTTCATTTGTTTGTATTCATTGGGCGGAAAATTTATTTGATATCATTGCAATATAGATGGGCGAGGTCTAAACTCAGACAAAGGTGTGGTACAAAATAGATGTCCTGTTTATCTTGATCTTTGATCATGGATTTATTTATTAAAAAATATTGAATGTTTATATCTTACAGTTCATGGTGCTAGAGGTCTACAAGGTAAAAAACCAGGTGAGTAGGTTGATACGTCTATCACATGTAGAAATAAATCATGCATGTCTATAATAAAACAAATAAAGTCATGCTTCACTTGTTCTATATATATAAAAAGGTTTTAACATAGACTTGTTTATAAGTATAGTATTAATGAATAATGTATTGATCATATTTTTAGTTCAAAGATTTAGAAATATTGCACCTTTTGACATTTAAATTAGAAACCCATTATCCCCATACATGCCATGGAAAGTAAATCTCCATTTAAGTATAATAGGGTTTTCAGTGTTTGAAAGGTATATTTGACTGTAGGCTATTGAAGTATACAGTAGTGTATATTAATATAACTAGACACCTTGATGGATGACACTGACATCAACCATTTCACAGAAAAAATGTTTGAGCCTATGTATGGCAGTATTTTTTCTGTTGACAGTTTTAATAGTATAGATAATTTATTAAATATGACACTTGACAAGGAAATCGTTGTGATATTTTATCACCCCAATTGGTCTATTCTGTTGATGAATTATATTGATTGTGTTTTTACTTCTGACCTCAAGACCTACATGTATTGGAATAATATATAAGTATAAAAAGAAATCAATAACTGATAAAGTAATGACTAGGTCTGGTTTGTACCATTCTGTTGCGTACTTAGTAATTTACAATCTAATGTAGTTTTGAAATACACCTAGTCACCTTCTGTAGTGTACGCCTGTCTGTGCCATACTTAATTTGCAATAAATTTCATCTGGCTAATGAACCAAAAGAATTTGGAATTTAGTTTGTTCCATCCTATTCAATTGACTTGCAAGAGCAAATTGATCTAGCTATCATTGGGTATTAGAATGAGTTAAGTTTGAACTGCCATTTCTTTCTACCATATTAGGTAGAATGTGCTTGTGAATTATGTCACCCTGGCCTGTACATTCATCTGGCACCCACAATTACATTCCAATCTTGTTTAAAAAGCTAACAGGAAGAATTCAAATTGATTCTCAATGATATCTGATGATTTATTCCAGAGTAATGTCCCTTTTAGCAGCCTGGAGACAACAATTATTTAACTTTAGTAATAATTGTAAACCAAGATTTCTATCTGATTCATCTAACTCATGTTATACATGTCTCTGTGAATGTATAATCAGTATAAACATATTGCGTTATGTAACTGCTAGTAGCTGCATGTTTTATTGGCTGGCAACCCATGTTTAATGAAATATTTGATGTATGATTACAGGAAGACACAAGTATTCTGTAATTTTTGGTGTTGGTACAAAGAAATTCCGTACAGCCGTAGTTAAAGATGCTACTGGATCACCTGATTGGAATGAAGAGAGTGCCATGTAAGTACCGGTATACCATTTTAAAGTTACAAACCAAACCAAACCTAAGTCTTTAGTCTTAACTGGTTTAAATGTTTCTTTTGATGTAAGATCTGATTGAACTTAAAGGAGCTAAATCGCTAATATCTGGAACCTAGAAATTGACACAAATGGATCGCAACGCATATAATAATGTAATATGAATGTATATAAACTGATTTACATTCAATCGTTTCCATTTTTATTCTTATTTCAAATCAGTTATGTTCCACGAAATACGCCAGAAGTCTCAATGCAATGGCAATCTCTAGTGTCTGGTTATTCCAGTCTACACCGATATTTATTGTGCATGCTCTCCAGATAAGAATATAAGGTCACCATTTGACATGATGTGTGGAATATGTCTAGCTGCGTTCTTTGAGTCCCTTGTTCCAAATGGCACTGAAACGCATTATGGTACACGATTTGTGTACCAATGGTAAAATGTTTATTTTGTCTTGAATATTTGATATCAGAAGCCCATCTTTTCCCTGTAAGATCACAAGACCATTGTTGATTTGAATTGACAAATAATTCGTGTTTTCAATGTCGAAGATTTTTGATGATATTAAGTTAGAGACTTAGCTACTTTAAATCATTTAAACATATGTAATATTGGAATAAGTCTTCAATGTTTTTTTAAAGGCTTTATTAATGTTTACATCATATTACATGTAGGTTCAGTACATAAAAAATTCCTAAGGGATATTATACATATGCATAGAATATTTTCAGCATTGTTAACATTTTCAAACTAGGAAGGAGTAACACTACAACATTGTTATTAAGTTGAATATTAGCTTTTAAAACGGCTAAACTGCACAGGCCAGTTAAAAATATTTATTTGATGGAAAGTTAATTATGTTCTGTCACGCAACACACCATTTTTTCATCCCTGACATTTACATATGAGTAAAGGTTTTACAGGTGTCCCAGATAGTTGATGTTTTTCTTTCATGAAAGTGTCAGTTTCTCTTAAATAAACAAAATGCACATGTAGGTAATTGTTGACATGAAAAACAAGAATGGTTGTACTTAACCACCTGCTTAAAGAGACACTGATAACCTTGTAAATATTACAACGATAACCTTTTATAGTTAATTATAATTAATTGTAGGAGGATGTAGATATAGTAAGATACATGTACAAATAATTTAAATGGTGTCCTATGTCATTTAGCAAGGAAATGATCTATAAAAAAAATCATGCAACTATTCTTTAAGATAAGGAAAACATCCAATGAATACGGTAGATCTATTGTCTATTTTGTAATGTTGTATTTGTATAAAATTGGAGATTTTCCTCTTAATTCCTACTTTATTATTTTATGTCATTTTAGTAATGGCATAGATCTGTTGTGTCTGTTCCTACATGTATTTGTTTTTTGATAAGATTAATATCAAATAAATGGCGGTTTTCAGCTTAAAGGGCCGATCTCGATTATATTTTGGAGAATAAAATTGCTTAATTTTGTGATAAAAGCCCTTAAAATCCTCAAACATACATTTTCGAAGAACTTAAACCCGTCAGTCTTCATCTGGAAATGGAGACCGGTGTCACAAGCTGTTTTACATGTATGCGATGTCTGGATAAAACCAGACCTTTAATTTATAAAAATAACGTGTAGGTGAAATTTACCTTTCGTTATCAAGTACAGCACGTGGGTCATGCACTGTATAGACCTCTAATTAAATGGCAATAGATTATCAGGACACAAAATCTTAAAAGGATTATGTGTCCGGATAAGCGATTTTGACGTTCACGATCAAACAATTCAATATTTGGATCTGAAATTTTGAGACAAGGTAAATACACCATTCCTCTATATTTTGGGGTTTACATGTAAATTACATACGTACACAGACTTTTATTTCTGAGACTGTTAAAATCGGGATGGTTCCTTTAAATCCCATTTTATTATTTTCAGCCATGTTGGTCACAAATCTATTGTGTCTGTTTCATACATGTATTTGGGGTTTTTTTTGGTAAAATTAGTATCAGATAATTGGAGATTTTCTGCTTAACTCCCATTTTATTATTTTCAGCCATGTTGGTCATGCCACAGATCATGTTTTTTTTACCGTTATGGAAAAAGATGATGTCCTTGGACAAGTTGTTATTCCGGCCTTATCTTTACAAAGCATAAAGGGACAAGTTAAAAAGATCGGCCTTAAACCACATAAAAAATGTATGAACCCGAAAGGTGATTTAATATATCAGTGTTATGTATCTAAATATAGGCCAGCAACATCAACACCCATCATTAAAAGTAGTACACCCATGAGATCGGGAGGAGGCGGAGCCCATCTGACAGGTTTCGCGCGCTTAAAGAGTAACCTGACACCATCACCTATTAGCAACGGAAAAGACTCAAATAAACGTGAAAATCGCAGCTCACTGGCAACATTTAATAAAAAGCTCTCCCGTTCAATTCACAATATATTTAATTTTTCTAAATCGAGTGATGAAAAAAATGACGACGATGAAGATAACGATCATTCGAGTAATAAACCGTTTTCAAAATTCGCAGCAAAATTTCGCAGCACTAATAATCTGGATGACATGGCTCAAACTCCAGTTATCACAAACGTCATTCCGAATATTGGCACGGTGAAGGGGGGTACGAGAATTATAATAGAAGGACGTAATTTAGGATTAGGTAAATCAGATATCGTTGAGTTAATGTTATGTGGTAGTGATATATTAGACACAGTGGAGTATGAATCTTCTAACTGTATTGTGTGTACGACGAAGGAATGGGAGGCAGGAAAAGGTGATATATGGTACGAAACTGTGTCTGGTGGCCAAACGGTGGTCAAAAACTTTTTCACTTTTGTTGATTCTTCATCTAAAAATAGTGCACCTACACCAGTTATAATGAAAATATCAGATTCCTCATCGGAAAACAATGACGACGCTAGTACTGGAATTGACAGTCGGAACACTTCAGTTGCTGGAGATGATGAAATGCTTTCAGCCGTTACACCTGAGAAAAATAATATCAATTCTGTTCCACCTAGTCCATGTCCACCAAGAACACCTTCAAACCAACATAAACTGGAGGTAAATATTAATGACTCATCATTGAGTTGATTTTATCACCTGAAACCTTTAGCACTTCAAATATTTTCTACACAAATGCACCTTAATGTACAGATATTATTTTTCCTAAGGCACAATCTATTTCTTTGTAAATTAGCATGTTTAGTTTATATAATGTTTGTCAACCATATCCTTCTTTAGATTTTATTTTATAGATGTGTTATAATTCATCAAAGTAAAATTCAGTCTGTTTTCATTAAGTGTGATCCGTGGAAATAAGGATTTTAATTATACATGTAGCTGATAATTAAAGCACCACAGAACTTGTATCTGACATTTTAAATTTTGTACATGTACATGACATGTAATAAGATGTATTATGTAAGTTTTAGATGAAGAGCTGTCTGTTCTTGATACATGTATAATAGTTATGACTATTTTGAATGTTTCTTTCAAATTGCTTTATTCTGAGCAAAGTTATGAGTTTTGGAAGATGTAGCGTAGATTTTTTATTATCGTAGCAACGATACTGGACAAATGAGACTTTTTTTTTTTTCAATCCTCTGGGCATTCTAATCCATTTAAATCTCCACCATATGATGAGCTGATTATAGGCTTGTCATGTTAATAAATGTCTAAATAGTAATTTATATAATATTTGAAGCCAACACAAAGATCTTTAAAGGCTCAATACCACTCTTGTTGTAACTGAATAATATGTCCCAATCTTTATTCTGGTCAACAAATTGTACTATTTTACAATATTCCAATTAATTGGTGATACAAATTTCATCTTAACACACCTAATTTAATAAATTGGAAAAATTCAACTAAATGATTTGAAAAGCCTAACGTAAACCTTTTCAAATGTGACTTGGATTTAAAAATATTTTCGAACCCTCTGGACAAGTAAAATAGGATGTAATGGATAATTTACACAACAGGTAGGACACTTAAACATCTAGTACTTAGAATAAGGCTATTATTTATTTTCTGGAGCTGTCAAGCCAGCAAGAGTGTTATTGTCCCTTTAATAGGCAGATTTAGCTCTTACATAATTCATCTTTAACAAAATAAATCTAAAACAAAAAAATGTATTCTGTGTCAAACGGAATTGTTCCTGGCAATTCCTTTGACAGGTGCCTTATTTCCAGGCTTGATTACATATATTAAGTAGATTATGTTTAATTTCAAAAGATTCTTTGAGTTTTGCTTAAATGAAGAAATTATGCAGAGATATGTATATACTTGTACAGTAAAAATGGTGAGTCATACCAAGTGAAGTGACACCCATTGATAAGAACATCATTAATTAGTATGATATATTATCCCAATGACAGACTGAATTTTTTTTAATGAGTTATTTTATGTTATTGTGAACATGTTGAATTTCTGTAGAATTATTTAAATTTAGCAGATAAGTGAAACGAGTGAAGTATCCCGGTGGTCTTTAGTGAAAAAACGCATGGTATATACAATATCTGATTTATTAATTATTTTACAGCACATACTCCTCTTTCTCCCTTCTTCTTTTAAGATTTAGTTGCTTTTCCTATATATCCCTTGCAGAGTTCTTATTTAACAAATTTCGCAATAAAGACAGTTAGATTTCACATTTAAATTTGAAGATCAGTTTGATTAAATTGAAAGTTATTTTACGATTATTTCTTTTTTTGAAAACATAATTTAAAGTAGATGATCGTTATAAGGGAGAGTTTTTATCCCTTGCAAACTACAATATTGTCAAAGATAAAACTCGAAATGGATTTTTTGATCCAAAAAGGTTCAGTTTCATTCAATATTTACATAGATATTATGAAGAGTTAGGTATTTCACGATATTCAGATTCCTCTACAGTCAGTATAAACAAACCAGAAACACCTATAGGTGTTGTACTGTACAACATGTGTAAAACCTTTTCATAGATCTCGGTTAATCCAATTAATTCCAAGCTGTAAGATTATCTACTGTTGATATTGTGGTTTTATTTTCTTAATTAGATGTTAAATAATTGAGTAAATTTTACCTAAATATGACGATCAGTGGCTTTATCGTAAAAGACCAATAAATTAAAGTTGAATATTTAAATTTTGGGAATGCAAAGGGACTGGCTGTTCAATTTCTCAACCAGACATTTTTATGTGTTATCTAGTCATTGACTTGCAGAATTTGCTTAAATAAGAACTTTGTTATCTTGCTAGTTGACGTAGTGCTAGAAAAGTACATGTGTTAGATGTATGTTTATGTAATGTGGTATATTTGTCTGTAATGTTAAATGTGTAATTGTTGTGTACATATTCTGCTATGAATATGACAGTATGTGTATTATTTAAACAACGTGTGGGTTGGTCCTTGAAGATGAAACATTTCTATTATATTTGTCATGTCTAACATTTTTTTATCCTAATTACCCTAATTAATGGTGTTAATGACCACTGACCTCTTGGTCTAGATAACATTATTCATATTTTACATTTTTTCTACATTAGTGATAAAACATAACATTTTGTGGTAGTAATAATTTTCTATTTTAATGGGTTTTGAAACAGGATTAGTGAAGTTATTTGAAATTAACCTTTGACATGAGTTCCTGTCGACTAATTTAAAGGGGTATTGTTATATAAAGTTATAAAAATGTACACAAAGTTTAATATAATAAAGTCATCCATCTATAGATACTGTAGGGGGAGGATACTGAAGGGGGAGGGCCCCCTCGTTACCCTGTGAAATGGGGTTTAGCGTCCACTCGACACAAACTACGTCATTTCGAGACTAACACATGGTTCAATTTTATTTCAATAATTCGCTTGCACGTAGGGGTCTTTAACAGTGGAGGAAACCGGAGGACCCGGAGAAAACTCACGAGGTTGGGCAGGCGACCCTACTCCTTGTCACGTACAACCGGGGAATCGAAAACCACGCCAGTTGACTCAATGACAAACCATATGATACAGCACGCACGTGCTAACAATTCGGCCATCCACCCCGCCCTCCCCCCATTACCCTGTGGGAAAGAGAATAACACGTACCGAACCCATGGCTATCAATATTCCAGGTATATTAGTCTCATGGTCCTGAAAACAGGTGCATGAAAGGTGAAGAGGTGATGCGAAGATTTAAATTTTATCCATTTTTTTCTCCCTAGACCTAAACAATCACCGCCATGTTTATTTTACTAATTGGTTTAAAGTGAAATTTGTTTGCATGTGATTAAAATCAACCTAGCTAACTTTTAACTTGTCAAACAAAATTTATCGTGGAACATAATTACTGCACATTATATAAAACATGGTAAAACTACCAAGTTGGGAATTAATAATTTGAACAGAGACATGTTATCGTATAAGCTTTTTATTTATTTATGTAAGGCATTGTCATGCTTATATGATGAAAGCTTTTACAAATGTGATGTTATCATATTTGAAAGTGGGATGCTTTATGCAAGTACAGTATATACACTGTATCTTGGGTATTTATTTATCGCATATCAGCAATGTAAAATGTTTTAGTTGAAAATGTATTAAACGAAGACGTAGTTACAACAAGTGTTTGAATAGGGTAGATTAGGTTAAATATATATATACCAACGTGGATAAAATGAAACCAGCACTGCCTAATATTTGTGGAAACTTAGTTTATCCATCAATTAAATCTTGAAAGAGAACATGTATTATATGACACTTACAGAAACAAATTATATATTATAAAGTTAATTTCAGAGAAGTTTATTTCAAGGTGGGGAATATGTACAAATCATTTTTATTTCATTTTTGTATACTCACATATAATTTTGGTTGTATATTGTTTGGAAGTTGTATCTTGATCCTCAAAACCGTATCATTGAAATGCTGAAGCTGCAGGTCAGCCTATATTGAATTGCCTGGCAAGCCATCTTTCTCATTTTCAGTTTATCTATGTTATGTTTTGTTGTTTAATACATGTAATACCACAATAAAATATGTTTTATAACAATATAATTTGTAATATTTTTAGTTACCCGATTCGATGAAAACTAAATCATTAGGTCGAGTACAGAGTAATGAAGGTATAGAAGGACGATATAAGAAGAATTTTATGAAACATGTAAGACGAGCTAGTGAATCTATAGTAGCTGAACAAGAAGGTTTATCACGAGAAGATGTTGATAGACATAGTAAGTAATACATTAATAACAACTTCTAACTTCCTTGTTTCTTGAAAATACATCAATTCAAGTTAGGTCTTTATTTTATTCCAGTTGTAATTTGCTTTGTGCATGGTTAATGTTAAAGATGCATTATGTAAGATTTAGATAAAGAGCTGGCCATTCTTGCTATAATAGTTAGAGATTAGATAATGAAAAAAGAATAATTTGAAAAATGACTTTATTCTGAGCGAAGTTATCAATGTTTGAAGTTTAGACAAGAAATAACCATAACTCCGCCCCACAGTTCATATTTTAGATTATCAAGTTATTCAAGTACCATTGCCATAATTAAATCTCAATTGTTAGTTCTTTTGATTTTATCAGTAGCCTCTGGACATATTCACATTTCCACTCAATATGTAAGCCATTCGATGATGGTCTATAGAGTTAATTATTGGCTTGTCTGTGTTTCATCTCACTGGTATTTAGGCCACACTAGTTTGAAAATTGGTTCTTTAGCAAAATGTTGGTTTCCGTTTCTTGGGTTATAGATATTCTCAACAGATTATAATTTTTAACTAAACATCATTCAGGAGATTATTTAATTATCAAGACCCGAAGGAACTAAATATTACATTGCTTTAGTCTTATTTCTCCATGGGACCTAATAATGCATACATGTAGTTGTATACCGGGATCACCTGGCTAAGTGGGTAAAACGCTTGCTTGCTAGCCTGGAGGTCGGGTGTTCGATCCCTGCATTGGCCGAAAAAGTTCATCCAGATTTTCCGGCGTGGTTCCCCCTTGTGATGCAGGACGGGGGGCCTGACAAGGACAGGTGTCTAGTCCTTCGGATGACACGAAAAACTGAGGTCCCGTGTATACATTGGAATGCACGTAAAAGATCCCTTGGCAGTTGGAATTCGATATAAGAGTAGTCGATAGTGCCGCTGCCCGGGCAAAATTTCCCTCATAGCACACTGTATGGCGTATGCCCGTCTTCATTAGCCCAGCATAGGAGCAGAACAGTAGGGCGTTAAACCCCATTTCATTTCATTTCATTTCCATAATACTTCTTTGACTAACATCCACAATTTTCAACACATATTTTGTCTCACAGCCCACTACATTTATTTGTACCCAGTTTATACATTCAAATAGGTAAATAAAACATCTTGTATTCAGAAATAACATTACTTGTACACTAATTCTAGTTAATCATATGATACTCAAAAAAAGCTGATATTGAAATAGAAAGTCCATAATAGAATAAGTCTTAATCTTTAAATGGCATTTAGTAAATGGATAGAGAAAAAGCAAGAACATACATGTATGATACTTATGGAAAATAGCTACTAGTGTATTTTAAGGCGATGTTTCGAAGAGTATTCTTTCAACGTTATCATTATCAAGCTAATACTGTTGAGAGAATACTGTTGAGAGAATACTGTTGAGAGAATACTCTTCGAAACATCGCCTTAAAACATGCTAGTAGCTGTTTTCCATAAGTTTGTGTTTTGTTTTGTTTTGTTTTTTTAAAAATAAGTCTTGTCATATGATTTGATAAATTGAATATTACGGTAATTGTTGTTTTTTTTTTTCAGGTATAACAAAGAAAGAACTACAAGCTGAAGTTATACGTTTGTATAATGAAAATCAATGTACGTTAAATTACATCTTTTTGTTTTATTTGAAAGTTAAATGTTATTTTTAATAAAGGTGATCTTGTAAAGTGTTTTGTACAGTTATGTTATAGGAATATGATTGATAATTAAAGATACAGTAATATATTTCACAGGGTACCTATTGATAAAAGTCTACAAATTAAATGCTAAACATTAAAGAAATAGTTAGTCTGAAAGTTTCAGCAAAAATAAAATAGATTTGTTTGACAAGGTTAAGTTAATTCACATTTGGAAATCTCTCTTGAATTGTATGAGCGACTTGGCAATAGCGACTATCTTTTACAAGTATAACAAATGCAAGTATGTAGCCATGGTTATCTTGGCCTTGGGAATAGCATGGAATTTTAAGACGTATCACCCAAAAGCATATGGAAAATGTACCACAGACTAGGAAGGTTCCAAATAGTCTTCCACATAGAATTAATCCATTTGATTAACCCAGATATATCTTGGACTGCTTCTTTATGTGAAATGAAGGTAGCTGTTTCCTGTTCATTGTCATCAAACTTTTAATTTAATGATTTTTATATTTTCAGCATTAAAGAATGAGAATGCTGATATGAAAGGCTACATTGATCGACTTATAGCCAAGGTTATCCAGCATTGTCCTGATGCCTTAGAAACGGTGTAAATATTTCCAGTGTATTGATTTATAGGTAGTTAGTTTGTCTATAAATGTTATTTGTTATTTATGATACAAGTCAAACACATGGTTTATTTGATTATGTATCTGTTATAAATTATCATGTCAAATATTTAAATTTATGAAGTTAGGCAATTTGAGAAAATATGACTATGACATCACACCACGTAACATCTGAGTATCTGGATGAGATATTGTGACACATCTGTCACTGATTGTATTATTTGCATGAAAATTCTATTTGTACCTTTTGTACCTTTTACTTAGAAACTTGGATGTTTTGTAAAATAATGTAGTCTTTGTACATTTACTTAATTAATATTACATTTGTGTTGTTTGTGATAGAAATAAGCCATATCAATTACTAAATAGAAACTAGTCCATAACTAACTTCTTACTAAACCTTCTTCTAATATTCTTCATTTTGATAAGTAAAAAACTAGCTTATATTATTAAAGTAAGAAAAACTAGCTTATTTTTATTATAGTAAGAAAACCAGCGTATTTAAGTAAGAAAAACTACATGTAGCTTATTTAAGTAAGAAAAACTAACTTATTTAAGTAAGAAAAATTACAAGTTTATGTAGCTTATTTAAGTAAGAAAAAGTAGCTTATCTATGTAAGAAAAACTAGCCTATTTATGTAAGAAAGACAACTAGCTTATTTAATTAAAAAACTACCTTTTTTTAAAAAAGATGAATCTCTTGTGGATGATTTCACTTTTTCCATTGAATCTGACAGGATTGCCGAAAGGTAGCAATTTCTAAACTTTAATGAATGTTCATCTTCACATTGTCATGGTATGGCATACCCTAGACTGCCATAGAGCTGTTGGCAACAATGTTGGTCTGAGAGTTTCATACTGCAGGTTATATTCATCACTGGCTGTGCACGTTCAAAGTCACAGTTTGTTATTAGACTGTAATATTATGTTCCACACTAGACAGTTGTAGGTAGCTGGTATATGAACTGTAAAATTATAATTAGTCTTACATAGTACATTGCCAGATATCATATAAATAAGTGTATTGGTCACATGTGATCTAGGGGGTTGAGATGGCCTAGTGGTGTAGAGTGTCAGGCTCTAGCAGGTCTGGTCATCTCTCGCTTGCGGTCGTGATTTCGATCCCAGGTCTGAGTATATGTGACTTAGAGAAAGGGGCACCTTCTCAACCTCGTGGGTTTACTCCGGTTTCCTCCCACAGGAAAGACCCCTACGTGTGCGCTAAGATAATGAAACTAATACAACTTGTCTGAAATATCACCCTTGGTGGAAGCAGATGTTAAACGCTAATAAAAGAAGAACATTATTGGAACCCCTAGAGCAACCATTTTTCATACTATTTCTAATACAGCTGAAAGACATTTATTTTATTATTTTAAAATATTGTATAGTCATAAACCATATTATTCTGTGGGGATATTCTTAGGTTGTTACTTTATTATTTTAGATCATTTTCAATGACTTTTTGTTTTTCTTTTTTTAATTCACACCAATTCGAAGTGTTGTTAACTTAATTCCATACCCAGCTCAAATCAAAAGCTTTCTATCAAAATATAATATCTACCATTTGTAAAAGTTAGGTTGTTAGCATTTAAATACGATGAATCAGATCTGAAGTACATGAACGTGTATTATATTGATATTAATAATAATACAACCTGTTTTTTTACTGGTTGTTATATGATTGTAGATTTCATATGTTTGATATTCTATTCAACATAATTTAATCGTTTGAAGATCTCAAACTAGAAATTGTCCGTTTTTAAGATGTCTATCACAAGTATGTATTATTTTGAAACGATTTTCCCTCCATTTTATAATGTTTTTTTCAGAATCACTTTGAGTGATATTTTTCATTTTTGAAAATCACATTTTTCATTTAAATTTGTACTTTGTAATTATATATATACTTCTAGCAGTTGTCATTATGTTGTAGTGTTTCTACCAGTATATTAAATAATTGTTAATAAGCCATAAACAGCAAGTTTATTATACAGTTCTTGAAATTGTTTTCAGATTATTCAAATTATACAAGAAAAAGTCAGTATTTAACCAGTGTATAAACTAGTGAATTTTATACTCATTGATTATAATGTATGCAGTATAATAAATGTGATAGTTCACACTGTCTTCCACATTTATATAAATACAACGCTGATTAGTCATGACAACCTCATCATGTCATGATAATCATAGTAGTCACAGCACCAAATAGTCATGGTAACAAGAAATCTTTGAAGATGCATTATGCAAGAGATAAATTTGCTTATTGCAGGGCGTTTTTGTAGCTTCTAATGTTATATAATTTAAATTTATTCAAACGACGAGCCCATAATCAACTGTCTAGGCCATCAGATGACTGAGATATTGAGTAGATTAGACAATGTCTGTCATTTTATCATCGCCATTGCACATTAAAATGGCTGAAAATCGCGACTTTGTTTATTATTATGGCAACGTAACCTGACAATTGAGGCTACATTTAAGACCTCAAACAATTATAACTTGGCCAAGAATAAAGTTATTCGACTGAAATTTTCAATACATTCATTATTCATTATCTATTTCAAAACTGCAGCTCTTTATCTAAATCATACATAATGCATCTTTAATATTAGCCACCACCAAACCTGAATTAATGTATTATACTTATGAAAACATAGAAATGTTTTTAGAAATGATGTTCTTTGAACTTGAGGTTTGTTATATCTTTAAATGATTATTTATAACTAAATTGTTACCTTTTTAAACACGTACTATTATTATGAAATTTTTGTATATAAATTGTATCTTGCTAGCTATTGTGTTGTTGGTTTGTTTTGTGTACTGATATTAGTATTTAATTATTTTATATTTAATGTATTATTGCTGTATGTCTACTTACATGTAATACTAACCTAGATCGTGTATATCTACTTCTAAATATTTTATCAAAAAAATATTCAACTATTTCTATTCATTGTACTTTTGCTGATTTTCAGTTAACATTTAGTTATTCTTGTCAATAGAAAATAATGTATGGTTAAGACTTATTAATATCATTTTAATATTTTGTTTTACTACTGGTATATTTTTCAGTTAAAACTTAGAACTTTCCATCTAGAGCATATCAATTTAAATGTTAATTAACTTTTGTACTACCATATGGGACCGAATTATATGCTATTGAGTTGACACCGGTTGTAATTTCACATGTGTTCTCTGGTCTTTATCATCCTTGATACTGTCTGTTACATCAGAAACAGCCAAATCAACTGATACGTAGCTCTACAGACTAAATGTTGGCTTATTCGCATAAAGATTTTGATATCTGGACGTTTTCTTTTAGTTAAAGATGATAAATGTATATTAATTTTTAAAAAAGAAAATAGATTTTCAGTAGTTTTTTTGTAATTGTGTGTATTTCTATACAATCAGCATATGTAAGTACTATGAAATATTTTTTTATATTAAATGTTTATATCATTTTATTGTTCAACATATGTAATAATGTATATTTTATTTATTTTTGTAAATGTACATGGTATGTTGTCTAAAACTGATTTTTAAAGATTCATAGTAAAAGCTGCTGATGGTCATTTAAAGGATTTTAAACACCTTGCTCAGTTATTATCAGTCCAAAAAGCTTTCAATTCCGTTCAATAGTGACCATTCAAAGATATGAAGTACTGAACATTTCACAATATTCATCATCCTCTGCAAAAGACATTTACAAGCTAGTGTTACGTATAGATGCTGGGTCAAATCTTTTGATGGGCCTCTTTCTGATCCGATAGGAGTTTATCTGCCATTGAAATTTTGGTTTGATTTTCCCTATTAAATGTCAAAGATAGATTATGTATGATTTTGTTAAAGAACTGGCCGTTCATGCTATAATAGTTGAAAAATAGATAATGTAAAATGAATATATTGAAAATTTCATTCCAATTACTTTATTCTGAGCGAAGAAATCACTGTTTGTAGTTTTGACAAGATCTATGCATTGATTGTTTATTATCCTAAGCACGGCACTGATTATTCAAGTCTTAGCCTCACTTCTCCATTTTAAAATTGAATTATTAAATGACCGAACCGTTCTAATCTACTTAAAATCAGAGCCATTCAATGGCATCGAGAGTTGATTATGGTCTTGTCATTTTAATAAACGTCTAATTAATAACATTTAAGGCGTAAAGAAAGACTGCAATAGGAAGATTTAGCTCTTACATAATGTATGTTTAAGTAATCAATTTCAGTAAATTATAGCAATGATTAAGCATGAAAAGTTTGATATTATCTGAAATATGTTAATGACACTCAGCAGCTTTAAGAAATAATCTAATTTAAACCAGTATTATCAATGTTTGGGTTTATTATGATAAAGTAAAATGAAGTTATTATTTTAGATTAGTCAAATCAAACACTTACTTGAGATACTCTAATCATAGGCCTATACATTAGATGACAAAATTTAAAAATACTTTAAATACAGAAGAAAGATATTGAATAATAATTATAAATTTTTGATGATGAAATAATTTATACACTGGGCTATTTTTATATGTACATATTTGAAGTTATAGATTTGTTATCCCCCAGAATTGGTGATATACTCATGTTAAATTTTTGTAGCCAAATACTACATTGACCTGTCAGTTATATAAATATTAATATCAAAAATAGATAAATTCAACATTCCAAAATATATATGAGCTGCCCTAATATAATATGATATAAAATTCTATACTGGATGATGATAAAAAAAAATACTGGATAATAGAGTAAATGTGTCTGTATCAAAGAAGAATGTACAGATCAATATTGACAAAGTAAACATTAGCACTGTATAGGTGACCAGCAATAAATTTAGTACATTGTGCCCTTAAGCCGATTTATCCTTGCTATCCCACATAAAAACGTGCCAAAAACAATATCATTTAACCTTGGTAATCTGCGTAAAATCCCAGCGACTTTAAATCTGGTATATTTGTCATTGGTTTAAGTTGATGACCAAAATTAAATCAAGGTTTCATTCTGTGGAAATTTGTAAGAATTTAGGTTATATACGAGATTTGTTTATGTCGAGTTTTACCTCAGGTTGTATTAAAACATCACTAGTTATAGATGACCTTCACAGATGTGTTGACAAGTATTTCACACCGTTGTGATGATACACACTTAAAGGCTTAAAGCTGCTTATTCTTAAAATGCTAAATGTTTGATCCATGGTACAAATTTATGGCATTTGTGTCGGCAAACTGAAAGTTTATATTACTTGTGTCGGCAAATTGAACGTTTATATTACTTGTGTCAGGAAATTGAAAGTTTATATTACTTGTGTCGGCAAATTGAATGTTTATATTACTTGGGTCAGCAAATTGAAAGTTTATATTATTTGTCCTTTATATAAATTACATGGTTGTCAATAAAGTTGTGAATGCATTTTTGTTCATATTTCGATGTGCACATTAATCATTATTATATTATTCATTTGACTATATATTACTAAGTATATGAATTGTTATATTAAAAGGGTCACATAAAATAGGAGGAATTACAATCTGTTATGTATAATCACATATTATTTATTTGCGATTATATTTGATGTAGAAAAATATGACAATAAAAATATTGTGGCAAAAATTTGTGTTTTTTTATATTTTTGTCATGTTGTTTTGAGTACATGCAGGTATCGGATGCCGGACAAACATTACTTGATGTACATGAAGACATGCCTAGAAATTATTATTATTACCAGGGATAAGAGTAGTCTAAGATTTCACAGGGTACCTGTGGCTAAAAGTGGGTAGTTTCACTATGCAAGTCAAAAATGTGAAGATATAGCCTTATTAGAGAGGTTTTTGCTAAATATATTGTACCATTCAGAAATATTATATTTGCACAAATGAGTTATGTTACTCAGTAAAAGACAATATACTTATTATACCACTAGTGAAAGTTGAATCTTTAATAAGAATATCAGTCCAAAAATGTTTCAATTCTGTTCAGTATTTACAAAGATGTAACGAATTGAAAAATCCATCAATCTATGCTGCTCCCTAGTTGTAACAAGAAGGCCGCCATCTTTATTTTCTGTGAACCACATTGATGGGCCTGTTTTTAAATCTGATTTAATCCAAGTTTTGGCATTTTGATTTTGTTTTCTTAATTAAACATTAAATAATCAATCTTGATTAAGCCATGCATCATTACTTTAAGGAATATTGTTTTGATACATCGTATTTAAGGGGACTGTGTAAGATATTACAGGACAGCGTACATGTAAATAAAAGTGTGTTGAAGTATTTAAAATACCTATTTGCATTGTCTCACAATTTAAAAGGAAAATAATGAGCCATTGGGAATGGTTGCCTGATTTGGAGTTGCGTAACTCTAAGGAATTTCAGTGAATTGTATGAGTGACTTGATAATCACGATTAACTAGAACTTCATCTAGTTTTATTTGGGTCAAAAATGTGTTGATTTCAAGGGATTTTATATGTTAATTTGTTCTGTGCGATGACAACCTGTTTTTGTTGAAACTATTTCATCAATAGAACAAGCTAGTGTTGAGATATTACTATTCACCATATACATGATATAACCAATTTTGTAAAAAAAAATGAAATGGGGTTTATAATGTCCTACTTTTCTGGAGGGCTGGGTGGTCCAGTGGTTTAATGCATATGCAAGAAATCAAAAGGTCTGTCATTGAATCACGTGGAGTGGTTTCTATTCCCTGCTTGAACATGACAAGGAGTAGGGTCACCTGATCAACCTCGTAGGCTTTCTTTGGGTTCTCCAGTTTCCTCCCACGGCTAAAGACAATTATTGAAATAAAATTGAACCATATGTTAGTCCTGAAATGACCTAGTTTATGTTGTGTGGACATTAAATCCAATTTAGATCTCTGTCTCCTACTTTTCGGCACCAACTGGGCTATTTTAGAAGGACATACAACTTGGTATGGGGAAAATTTGGTCTGGACAGCAGTGTTTTCATGTATTTGTTTTACCTGCACTCAAACGGGTATACAGGACCTCAGTTTTTCGTACCTTCCTATCAACTAGATCCTTTTCCTTGCCAGGTTCAGTGTTCTGCATCATTGATAAGGAGAATCCACACAGGAAAAACCCTAGGGAAACTTACTTGGCCAATAAAAGGCATCTCTCGGCTAATAGTCAGCGCGCCACCAAGTTTGTATTTCACTGGTCGACACTATTTTATTTTGACTTCTAAATCAAATAAGTTTACGTGGGGGCTGAACATCTAAAAGACATACACTTTTGATCAAGTGACATGGTTTTATATTCCCAGTTTGTACTTGACAAGGAGTAGCGAGGATTGCCTGTTCAATCACATGGGGTTTCTGGTCTACCGGTTTCCTCCCACTGCTAAAGACCCCTATGCACAGACTAGTTATTGAAATAATACAGAACCATGTTTGTCCCGAAATGAACTAGTTTGTGTGGAGTGGACGTTAACCCAATTTCTCTCTCTTTCCAACAGGTTTAGCTCGGCAAACAAGAGTCATTTCCCCTGATACACATTGTTTATAAAAAGGGAGAATACTCTTTTTAATAACCATAACTAGTTGCTTTTATGTTATATAAATCTTAACAAAACAATTTATGTTTATATAAATTGATTTAGTGCATAATGATCGGGCAAATAAATCTCTCCATGCATGTTGGTAGGTCAAGACTGTTAGGGGTGCAAATATTCTGAACACAGAAGGTATGATATAATATAACAATAGTACTTGAAAATAATATATATGGTGCTTACAAAAACTGGGAGTTTGTCATTTCTTGTAGAGTGTCACTACCACGTTCACCTGTCAGATTCTTTACAAGCAATGCCACATGTGCACATGGGTGAATATTTGTTTTCTTCCCATACAAAAGACTAGAGACCCTACCTCGGACAACTAGGACGAATCCCTACAAGAGAATGAACGAATGAAATGGGCTACTTTTCTGCACCAAAATTAATGGCACACAGAAGAGAGGAAAATCCTTTTAAAAAACAATAAGATAACATATGTTTTGTGTCATTGAAATGTCAATTTTATTGAAATAGTTTGCCCGAGACAATGACTGCACATTTAATTAATAATAGCATCCATATCCACTTTCATTCCACCTACAACCAATCTCTCAACACAGCAAATTAAACACAAATATAACTGATAATAACAAAACATAACAGTACTACATACTAATAACATAACACATGCACTTAGATAAATAATACATAGAATCACAGACATTCAACATTATATCATTACAGTTTTAAGAATAGGGTAGGTATCAATAAAGCTTGGTTCTGTCAATATCCAACCTTAAAATACAGATGTGGTGTCATCCATTTATGTTTGACATAATCGTACCATTATTTTCAATAATGTACAGGCAATGTGCCCATGACAATTTCATTGAAATGCATGTCCAGAACAGTGCAGTTTGTCTGTATTTGATGTTGTTTAAATCTAGGACAAGATATTGCCTAATATATTCATACAACACTCGGGTATACGCCCTCATGCAGTATCAATATATTACTTAATGTCTTGCTATCAACCATTAAACCACTCTTAATTCAGGGTAAACAGGGTTTTTTCTAATGGAATAAAGAACAAATTAAAGTACATTTATTGTATCTAAAATACAGATGTGACATTATCCCGTGATGTACAGGCAATGTGACGAAATATTGAACTTGTGTGATTATTTCATAGAAATTCACATACGGTAATGGGTATCTGTATTTTAAGTTTTCTAAAGGCCTTGAGCAAAACATTGTGTAATATATTGATACAAGACTCAGGTTGACACCATCGTGCAACATAAATATATTATTTCATATCTCACACTAGACCTTTAAATCACTCTTACATATTAGGTGTCCGACACTTGCAAGTATGTTTTGTTTCTCAAAACAACCTTAAGTTTTGTCCAATTTACTATTAAATCCTTTTTTTCTCTTTTACAGATATAAAAAAAGGCCTGTATAATTACTTAACAGCACTGACTTTTCCAACCAATAAATTAATACAAATTAAATTTGTGTATTGGCTTTGCACAAAAAAAGTTTCTTTAAAAGTGTAATGTACATAAATGCATTTTCTTATTGTACCTTAATGCCGTGAAAAGTTAGTATTTAGTAAAAGATAAAATATTAGTCGAATAAACTAAATACTCAATACAGAGCATATAATCAGCAATTAACACTAAAATCATTATGCAAATATATCCTGAGAAGTAAGCCTCCAAATATTTTGACACATTTATGCTGATGACAATAAAGCTAAATATTTTGCTGCTCAGGAAACTGACAATTAAAGCTACGCCAAGCACTAAAGTATAGACCTCTTGTTATGATGGACTATAAAGAATGCCCAAATATCCATTCTGAGAACAAATATAGGTATGATTAGATTAGTTCCGATACTGTTTTTTTATATTGCACTTAATAATTTCATAAACATACATTTTATTATTTATTATTCAATTATTCAATTATATAGAACATGAATAACACATTTAATATTAATGTCTAAAATGCCGGCAAACAAATTGTAAGCACTATATGGCTACGTACAACATAAAATCAACAAAATAAATATACATCCATAATCATTCAATGTACATATAATACATAATATGCATAAAATATACAGAAATATACAAGGAGGTAAGGGTACATGTATAGTCATGATGTTACAATAAACATACCCAACATATTCTGAAAGATTTCCAAATCTTTCAAAATACAACAATAAAACAAATATTGAAGCCAATAAGTGATGATTACTAAGAATATTTTTCTTAGAGAATAAATACTATAATGCACCTTTTGACAATAAAACCAAATATCATTCAGAAATATTGAACTAACCACCAATTGAAATAAAAACTAGGAGAAATGGATCCGCTCTACTAATTTATTCTCCAAGAATATTTTATAGCTAGGGAAAATAGTGACAGAACACAATCATGGCTTTTATACAAATGTAAATTTTACATTATTATGGCAAATTAAGATGCAAATGATTTTGTACAAGTTTTATGACTTAATATTGACAAGTGAGAAAGCGGTAGAGGATTTGAAAATGATCGAGATTACTGAACCATTATGATCAAAGTGTAATATTTATCATCATCTATTGTGCCAATTTTCCTTCTACATTAAAAAAACCCCCAAAAAAACTGTCTGCTAATAAAGCTGTCGAACATGAAAAACTAATACTATTGGTCATTCATCATTCTAGAAAGCCACTGAATGCAAATATTTATTTTTTTTAGACAAAATCTAATTTTTCACAACTTAATCCATATTAAAATATACTAATTGATTATTTCACATTTAATTAAAAAAATTCAACATGATATTTTCTGTAGAGGATACCGAATCTGACAGAAGGTTTAATGCATTATATATCTTTATAAATATGGAATGGATTTGGGCCATTTTTTCATTCGTTCCTAAAGTTTTAAGTCCACTTCCACCATAGGTGATATCGTAGACAAGGACCATGTACTGATATACCTTATAGAGATTCTAATTTCACAATATTCCTCCAATGAAGATTTCATTTGTTACAACAATTACAACAATTTTACCATAAAAGTAAGCAAATAGTTTGTCTTGATCATTTCAAAATCGCTTATGCATAAAAACAAATATATATGATGTGAGACATTATTATAATGCACATTAAAAAATGGCATCTAAATGCATGAAGTACATAGTTACTTTGGAATAATTTCAAAATGTAAATTATGAAAAGTAATAATGTTATATAAATATTTACCTATTGTATGTAGGTAGTAAGTATGTGATACAAAATGATCTATGTTCAAACAATATACAAGGATTTCATTATAAATCGGGGAAGGCAGGGCTAAGAAAGAGGTCTGTTCTATTGCAGACCAACCCAGCTCTTCCAAATGTCTAATTAGGGATTTATGTTGCGTGGATAGTATTACTATCTAGTTAAAAAAATCTAAATGTATTTTATCAAAATTATCTACACGGAAGAGATTATTTACGAGACAATCATTATTTAGCAGACAACTCTACTTTAGACGTAGTCCCTGGTGTGCAACAGACTTCCTTTACAATATACATTATGCAAATAGCTACTTCAATTTACCGTTATTGGGTTTTACCACACAAAATTGAAATTAAATCATGAATATTAATATCGGTAATAACATTATCGTATCCTAATTAACAGGATAAATTTTATGAAATGATTTTCTTGGATTTCCTATGATCGACATATAACCTAATAAAATCTTAAATTGACGAACTAAGTTGTCTGAAGCTAATCAATAAATATTCCTATTATTACTTTAATTTTGTTTTATTAATAGCCTTTTATATTTATAATTCTGTTAGCTTACCAAAGTCTCAGACTTTTAATACCAGAATAAGAAATTGATGAACACAGCTTTCATATTATAAAATTTCTCTGGTTTATTTGATCCAATAAAGAGAAAAGAAATGTAGCATGTTAGAGCTGTCTATTCTGTGATCATATTTTATTATTAAAAGAACTGTATTTGCCTCCAGCTGTCTTGAAAAAACAACAAGATGATTGTGCTAAGAATGTTTTTTTTTATCTTTTAAAAATGTTATTGTAAAGGAACATGAAGTTTTGATGGAAAGTAAACATTCTATAGGATCTGACTTTCTTCATCACCATGTACAAAAATCAAATCAATAAAAATTCAATATTTGTTTTTACTCTCTTCAACTACAGTTTCAATCAAAAGTAAAAAAATAACTCTCTTCTGTATTATTATATATATTATAACACATAAAGCTAGTTTAATCATTTTCATTTTCAGAAACAACTGTTCTTCAAAGAATTTCATTGATTCTTTTCTTCTAAGCTGTTTTGATTTGTATCATCTTTTAAAGCTGTCTAATTTCAAAAGAATACTCTATTTCTTTCATATTTTCAGTTTTCAGAAAAAAAGAAAGATTACATGTTTTTCCAGTGATTCTTTTTCTACAAGATATTTTTATTCGTACCACCTTTAAAAACCATGCTTCATTTAAATACTTTTCTGCATTGATTGGACTGAGCTTTATTTAAAGTCTATTTTCAAGAAAATTCTTTATTCCTACAATATCTTTATAGTTTCGAGAAAAAAAAAAAGACTAAATGTTCTTCCAGTGATTGTTTTTCTCTAACCTATTTCAATTCGTATCATCTTTTAAAACTGTGGTTCTTTTAAAGTCAGAAAATACTCTATTCCTTTATTCAAACATTTTTAAAGGATCGAATAAAAAACTTTGAAGAATATATTTGACAGTTGTATACAATACATTAGTTTACTCTTTCCTATTCTCTTATTTATTTCTATATCTTTCTAATAACAATCTTATTTATTTCTATATCTTTCTAATAACAATCTTATTGTGTTTTAATATTAGGAAAGAAATTGACACCTTAATCTGATTCTAATGTCATCTTAATGCATTATACATTTAGATTATTGGTTATCAAAATCTTGTATCACAAATTCTTTATAAGCTTTTAAATATTATGCACTATAACAAACAGTCTCCATACTGGTAAAATGGCTCTGTAATCACAATAGAAACATTAAACTCTCATTAACATATTATCAACAAATATGTTTTCTTTCTATCTTTGTAAGAAGACAAAAAATATTTCACGATAATTAAACATTAATGTACAAACATTATCACTTTATTTTTCTTTGCCAGACTCGATAACTTTGACTGAGTTTCTTGATGATCTCAAACCCTGATAATAGAATATTATGATTGATATATACATGATGTCAGTCATTGAGTGAATACTGATCAATGTAGTAACATATCTACTATAAATAATGAGGAGTATCTTGACCTGTTAACAATCGAAATATAGACGTTGGCATGGTTTTCATGTGGATCTGTAAAAATAACAATAATGAAACAATTAATAAATTAAACAAATAATAAAGGAATTGGAGACATGTTTCTTTCCTGGCTTATTATTGGAAAAACTTGAATATTCTGCATGACATCCTTAGCAATTTAAAACATTCCGCACAACATCCTTAACAATTTAAGTACAGTATTATCAAGTACTAGAAGGCAGCATGAATCCTTCCACTTTCAACGGAATGTAATTTTCTAAAATTGTGATAAAATCTTTTTAAAGGGACAATAACACTCTTGCTGGCTTGACAGCTCCAGAAAATAAAAAAATAGCCTTATTTTAAGTACGAGATGTGTTAGTGTCCTACCTGTTGTGTAAATTATCCATTAAATCCTATTTTTAAATCCAAGTCACATTTGAAAAGCTTTACGTCAGGCTTTTCAAATCATTTAGTTGAATTTTTCCAATTTTTTAAATTAGGTGTGTTAAGATAAAATTTGTATCATCAATTAATTGGAATATTGTAAAATAGTACAATTGGTTGACTAGAATAAAGATTGGGACATATTATTCAGTTACAACAACAGTGGTATTGAGCCTTTAAGGAAATATAACCATAGTGTACATGCATTCTAATTAGAAGCAGTGAGTGTTATGTTGTAGTTTTTCTTATTCAAACAGTGATATGTGTCTGTTGCTATTTGAAGTTAAAGATGCATTATACAAAAACTAAGTCCGCCTATTGCAGGTCTTTTTTCTGGCTTCAAAAGTTATACAAACTATTATTAAAACATTTATTAACACGACAAGCCTATAATCAACTGTTTGGTACATCGGTTGGCTCTGATTTTAAGTAGATTAGAACACAGCATCTATTTAAGAGTTTAAAGATAAAATAGATATCGGTTATCAAGATTTGCTACCATAATAAACAATCTAGGCTACATTTTGTCAAAATTTCAAACACTCATAACTTTGCAGTGAAAAAAGTAATTTGACTGAAATTTTCAATATGTTCATTTTTCATTATCTATTTTTAAATTATTATAGCAAGAAGAACCAATTCTTTATCTAATTCTTACATAATGCATCTTTAAATCATCTGACATATATTTCCCAACCCTTACACTAGAATAAAGAAAACAACCACTGTACGCTCTATAATATAATCTTGTCTGATTAAGACAGATGAACTTGTCTACCAAGACAATACATTTAAAGTTTGTTTCTATAAAAATATAGCTCTTTGTCTACCTTCTTACCTATGAATGTCATTCAACCTAGGAGTCAAATATGAGTAGGAGTGAAAGAGAGAGAAATGAAGTTCAACGTCTACTCAAACCAAACTATGGTTTGGACCAATCTGATTAAAACACAGATCCAATTTCGTTTCGTTTTTATAGTTCAAATTTTTGTTTTTACTTGTCTTTACTACACTTGGATCTGGAAGCGTTGTTATTCAACTCGTGTTCTGCTTGAAATGAGGGGTCAGTCAGCCAATCAAATTGTCTGTCGAATCGAGCGTTTGACCTTTTTTTGCGTGGAACTGTGGGTAGACATTAGCGGCAATAGAAATCAAAACAAAGCAAAAGTAGATAAAAAAATACATGGCGGTCGCTAATTGGTTAATCGAATGAATGAGTAATCGGGTCAAATGTCGCTTGCTTGGTATCTGACGTCATAGAACGTGAACTTCCACTATAACTTGTTAGATCTACATGTAGTGTAGGCCATCGAAAGTATAAAAAACGAAACGAAATATAGATCTATATCTTAATTAGATTGGGGTTTGGACAGGCGACCCTACTTCTTGTCATGTACAAGCGGGGAATTGAAATCTTACCACAAGACTCAATGACAGTCCTTGTGTTCTAATGGCATAATTTAAAGCATTTGGCCACCCAATCCTCCTAGTTTGGGTAGGAACATGACCTAACTTAACACACTACAACCAAATTAATTCATATAATCAGCTAATAATCTTTACAACATTACTTACCTCACCAACTGAGTTGGCTAATAAAGAGACTATTTTTTCATGTGGTACAGCCACCACACTTTGGTTATTTATTTCTATAATACGATGTCCTACTCGAACACCTCCTCGTTCAGCTATACCACCACGTAATAAACTACATATCTGAAATATACAAAATTAACGTTATAATTACTTATCAAATATAAACATTCCAAGTTCATTTTCAGCACTTATCCCTCTCACAGGTAATGAAATGAAATGGGGTTGAATGTCCTACTGTTCTACTCCAACTGGGCTAATGAAGACGGGGTAAGGAAATGAAATGGAATGGGGTTTAATGAAGATGGGCATACAATACACAGTATGCTAAGAGGATAATCCGGTAGCTTTAACTTATATTAACAACACAATTTTTCATTTTCTTTAAGATGGAATTTACATCAATTTATTTTTTATAAAGTACGAAATCTAGAAAAGAATTGCGTTTTTCTAGGCAGCAAATGAAATCCAACTGTCTCAACCAAAGATTCCATTTCAGTCATATTTGCCAGTTTTGACTGACAGTGAATTTTAATTGAAAGCCTTTATCTTAAAGATATATTATTCAAGAGCTAATTTTGCCTAATGCGGTTCTTTCCTTAGGCCTTAAATGTTATATAAATTAGACATTTATTAACATGACAAGACCATAATCAACTCTCGATGTCATGGGAGGCTTGAGATTTTAAGTAGATTAGATCGGTTCGGCCATTTAATGATCTAATTTAAAAATGAGAAAGCAAGGCTACGTCTTGAATATACAAGTACCGTGGTTATGATAATAAACAATCAATGCACATATCTTGTCAAAACTACAAACAGTAATAACTTGGCTTAGGATAAAGTAATTTGAATGAAATTTTCAAGACAATCATTTTGCAGTATCTATTTTCAAACTATTATAGCAAGAACGGTCAGCTCTTTATCTAAATCTTACATAATGTATCTTTAACATTTGTCCATATCATCACATCCTCATTTATCAAAGGGGAAAAAAGACTTGACAATCTCCAAACCATTTTATCCAAGCTATTAATGTCTAAATTATGGTCATGAGTCAACATTACTAAACTATTCTTGTTTAATAAATATTATGATGCATAAACATGACAGAATACAAGTAATGTCAATCTGATACACCCAAAATAACTACTTAGCACTTAGCAATAAATGTGTCCAAATTTGATACAGAAAAAGAACTACACATATTTAGCATTAAACACATACAAATTTGTTAAACTTCCCCATTTGCAAAGATTTATTTGATATTCTCAATTGTGAAGCTATATTATAATGTTGTCATATTGATCATATGAAATTTTTTTAAGCTTCTGTGAAAGAAATTCAGGTCCAATACATTCACATCATGGTTAATTCAAGAAAACAATGTATAAATACGATAACTGACAGAAAAAAATCACCATTCTACAATTCTATCAATAGAAATTCTATCTAATTAATTCAATAAACCCTATTCATACACATCACAGAATAATACTTCTTGGTTCATTCAACAATACAATGTATAAATACGGTACTTGACAGAAAAAAATCATGATTCTGCAATTCTATCTAATTAATTCAATAAACTCTATTCATTCAAAGAATTAAGCCAAAAGCAAAAAAAAAAAATCCTTTTTAAAAACCGTTAATTAGTTTACATCTTGAATGAGAAAAATCTATAAAACATTGAATGAAATCAATCGATTTGTAACTAGACTTAACATGGGAATGTTAAAAAAGTTGATGAATATCAAAATATTGATTACTGTCACTGTTTAGAATAATTAATTCTAAAATCATTTGAATAGATGGATGCACATAGGGTTTGTGTATGAAACATCAGCGTTCAGCTTGTCAATCATTATGGAAAACTCTGCTGAAGATCGTTTTTCGGTTTCTTACGTCTGTCTTTCAAAATAAAAAAAACCCCAAAAGATAGAACTGAAAATATAAGTACATTATTGTGAGAAAACCAGTATTATATATCAACTGGAAACTAGTCTAATATGTAATAAATGGGCACTTGGAAAATTTGGATTTTTAAAGTCTTGTAAACATTGACATAATTGATTTGTACTTCAAAAAATATGTTGACAGTAAGAGCGTTGACAATAAGAAAAACAAGATGAATAGCAGTTAGAGCCCAGTTGTGGGTCCAAAAAATGAAACTTGGTTAGAAACTATTTTGAGCACAATGTTCATAATAATGACTTTTACATTAGTTGTCTCCTAAGACAATAAAGATGGCAGACCAAAATCAATAGGAACTAATGTCAGCTTTAGCTGGCCATACATGTAACTTACAATAGAATCAATCAATTTAAATCATTTTTGGGATTGAACCAATATAATGCCTTTTATTGTTTCTAGACTGTAAGTCTATATTTTCCTTTCAGTCTGGAATATTGTGTCTTTAAAGGAGATGGTCCATCTGTTTCTAAATTCTAACAAAAGACAGATAAAGCTCCTGATTAGGTACTACTCTTAATTAAAATCTCTCAAAAATGAATTTCCAAGATTAACAAGCAGGGGCCATAATCCTTGCAACCTGATTAAAACACGGATCCTTTTTTGTTTAGTTTTTTATAGTTCATAATTCAAACACTAGGATCGGGAAAAATTGTTATATAACCCACATTCTGGTTGATGCAAGGGATTAGCCAATGAAACAGTCTGTTCCTGGCGTGCGGTGCCTGGAATTGTGGGTATCCCACTTGAAACATCAACGCTGATTTGTTAATCAAATGTCTGACGTCAGAGGGTCAAAAGCCGCTTATATGACCCCAGACGCGACCTTCCACTACAACCAGCCAGATCTTCATGTAGTGGAGGCCATGGAAAGTAAAACAAGCCAACAGTGAGGCTGATGTCCCCCACCGAAATCCCCAAATAAATAGATGACACATATTAATTAATCGCACATCTATTTTTTTTCAAAAGTATCGAGCAATCAAACTGATTATCAACTATACACTAAGTTTCATGACTCTCTATCAGATAGAATCAAAGTTATCTTGTCCCAAAGCATCGACCAAGGAAATGGCTTATCTCTGCTTAGCTTTAAAGCTTGATATGTTAATCATTGAACTCAGTTGTTATGTTCCAAAGTCTTGACTTAAAAATGCTTATTGCTCCTTAGCCTAAGCATACAATTCTCATCATCGAACTTAGTCAAGGTATTGATGTAATGAAACTATACACCAAGTTTCATCACTCTCACTTAATTAGAACTAAAGTTATCGTGTCCCAAAGCATCAACAAATCAAATTGATCTGTATTGTAATCAGATTGTAATCCAGGAAGTTACGGTCCGATATATCGAAAGGAACCAATATCTTTGGGATATAAACATAATCTTAAGTTTCACTGAAATCCGAGAAAAATTGTGACCCTTGGTATAACATACTTTTACACTATTTGCATACATGGAGCATCCATTTAGTCAGGCAGTTCGGTCCGATTTTCACACAACTGGAACTCAACCATCATTAGGGTGAAATGGTGATATATTTAAACAGATTTTAAAATCGGATACAAACTGTGTCTTCTAGAGGGTTCACAAGATAAAAACATTATTTTTCAAACAATCAGGGGTCATAATTCAGGAAGTTACGCTTCCAAATGCGCGAATTAAGTTTCATCAAAATTTGATACAAATTGTGACTTCTAGATGGTCCACAACCTTGGTATTACATACTATTACACTATTCGCATACAAGGAGCAGCCATTTTGTCAGATCATTTTCGGTCCGTTTTTCACAAAATTCGAACTCAACCGTCATTATGGTGTAATAGTGACATTTTTAAATTATATAAAAATTGTGAAATCTTGAGAAAACAAGGTAAAAGGTACAATAAGAATATTCAAAATACAGATGTGACGTCATTATGGTACAGGCAATGTGCCAACAGTCCATTATAGGGTCTGTAATTTAAATTGTTTAAATATAACGTTGTCGTTGTGCAGTATCAATATATTCCTTAATGTCTCGCCCTCGACCATTAAACCACACTTAATTAGGTATATCAACTCCTTTAAAACCATGCATGTAATTTACTGATATTTAACCAGCTGAACTCATCACTGCTAGACCAATGAATAATTATTGTATCAATAAGCAGGACAGAAACAGGAATTATCAATTTTACCATTATCTCTTTTACATTCAAATTGAACCGCACAAGCATTTACTGACCTTGAAAACCACTATGATTAGAATCTGATAAATTTTTAACTATATTTAGTTCTGTACACAACCTAATTTTTTAATTCTGATATCCTGTGTAGTCAAATCAATAATTTCTTTTGTTGCTAATCAGCGATGATCACCATATTTATTTCATTGTGTCTATTCATACTTTTTTTAATCAATAAACATTATAACGGTCTCATTCTAATTTTATTAATTTATTTACCAACAAGATCAATTTAATCACTTCCTGATTCAGGTTAGTTTTGAATAATTGTTAAAAAGAATTGAATTTATCAGAGAAAATGCCATTTCAAACAATAGTAAAGACAACAATAAAGGCCAGAAATAACATCTCACATTAAAAGTCTGTGGTTCATAATTCATACTTAAAATACAGATTTGACGTCATCCTTTGATGTTGGCGTACCATTATTTCACATAATGGTACGGGCAATGTGCCAAGCGTACATTATTTATACTAGTTGCAATATTGGACGTGCGAGACGTATTTCATTGAAATGCATATGCTGGATAGTGTCTGTATTTCATCAATCTGGTTAAAACACAGATCCTATTTCGCTTCATTTTTATAGTTCAAAAACTGTGGGTAATCCACTAGTAACATCAATGCTGATTGGTTAATCAAATGACTGACGTCATAGGTCAAAAGTCGGTCTTTTGACCCCTGACGTGACCTATCACTATAACTTGTCAGATCTTCATGTAGTGTAGGCCATCGAAAGTATAAAAAAACACAACGAAACGAAATATAGATCTGTATTTTAATCAGATTGGTATTTCATAGGACTTAATGCTTTGAATTGTTTTGTGGGATAATAATCTTGTTTTGTTGCAAATTTTAAGTCTATAGTTATTGAGTTCCACAAATTGAAAAAGTTATCCAAAATTTAAATCAAATGTACCGGTAGTAAACAATTTGACTTCCTCTTAATCTTCCAAAAATATAAAATCAAAAACTACTGATCTGAAATATTGGAGTCCAGCAAGGCTCATTTCTGAGACCTCTATATTCACAAATTTGTTGCAAGAAGATTGATCTCTGTAATTAAAATCTCTGGCTTCTTGTAACAAACTGCGAATATTTTGGACTGATTTTTCATATAACAAATATTAAATCCAAAATTGGCCTATGTGCTCTAGACAAACAAACCTACAAGGGTAAAGAGGATAAAAAAGATAAATCATTTGATACTATTATAGAACCCATAGATTTTTATTTAAATACACATGATTGAACAGTACGTCGCATGAGAGTAAATAACATGATAAAATCATCCATCTAACCATGGAGACAATGAGATCGAACACCAGTCAAGAACTTTCTGTCAATTAGTTCAATATTGTATTGATTGATCTAGAACAAGTAGGAGTTCCAATACAGCCTTCCTAATCCGGAAATAGATTTTTAATTCTGTATCCATTGTGACAGTTGTGTATTGATAATAATAGCGTACTAAGACAAATGAGTCTGGATCTAGAAATCATAGAAAAATATACATGTAGGCCTTTTGCCAACAAAGTCAGGGGAATCTTTATAACACTATCAGGTTTTTTTTCCATCATGTATATTCAGAAATGCTAATCCAATTAGATCTAATTTTATCATCATGGAAGTCCATTATCTACTGAACAGGATCGTCCCATACAAGCCCATTAGTGCAAGAAAGAGAGTTATGAAATTATTGAGATTCAAATTACCTATGGCTGACTGAGAAAGACGTATACAGTTGCCTAAGAAATGGATTATCTAATCAATAGACTAGTAATAAATTTGATCAGAAGCTGAAGTGATGAGGCACCAACTCAAATCACATCACATCCCCAACAATAGTAAACAGTGAAACGCAAGCCGTAGCAATAATGGTATAAGTTAATATAGAACGTGAAAATGCTGATTATCATTGGATAGCATTGGTGCGTAGAAATAGATTGACTAGATAACATGAGTTAGATAAAAACAGTGAGGAATCTTAATATAGTTTTCACTTTCTATCAGTCAATAATCACTAAGTTAATATCCAATCTAACGGTCCTCCTTTAACTGACATTTCTAACTGTAATTATACCAAATCTTACACACACGACAACGCCAGTAATTTCTATTTCTTAATGATAAAAACTGTTCAACAAACCAACTACAACCTTTAAGACCGGCATTGTAAGAGAAAGCTGCTGGGTCGACAAAACATTACCAGTGTGTGTTAAAATAATCAACAAAAAAAGACTGATATAAAGAATTGAACTCTGCTGCCCATTATATAACTATTGGTTTACCATAAAGAATCACTGACAAGATACAATGAAAAGATGCTGCCATTAGAGACAATAATCAATTAAACCGTGAAAAATATTTCCAAACATACATTTAGTGACTTCCGATGAATTATATTTTGACAGAAAATCTTTTTAAGCATAAAAGTCTTTTCACATGGAAAAATAACTAACACTCTGAATATTGCATTTTAAAATTAAATCATTTTTTTTTTTAAGAGGCGTTTTCACTTTCAACAAAACAATAAATGTTATTAATTTTATATACCATTTTCAAAATAAGCTTAGAATTGCTTGATTATAGACAATTTAATTCTGGAGCTCCTGCTGAACTCCTCGAAAACCACAATAGGCTATAATATGCAAAACCATTTCAGAAATTTAAAAAAAAAAAGAAACTAAAGGAAAAATATTAAAATAAATTTTAGAAAATCAAAATCATCAAACAAAGACATTGTCGCTGTCGGCCATCGTCGAAAGGTGGAAACTGGTGTTATATCTACTATTTAGAACAATAAGAAAGTCTACCTGTATATCTCATTCGTGGACATGCAGATCTGTGTCTCAAATTTTGCACACAAACTTATTAAGCTTACTCCCCAAGTACAGTCAAATCACAATAGAAAATTAAAAAATTAGTTGTTTAATTACCAGTAAAGATCTACAAAAAACTAATGCCTTTCAATAAGAAAACAAATATTGTAATTTAACAATCAACAAATGTTCTTTTTTTCATCAAACATGTTTTTGACATTTTGTCATCTACCCAAAATAGATTGGTAATGAAACATAAAATACATGTGCTGTCAAACCGAGAGCCATAAATAAACTATTAAAGAAAATATCTAGCATCTAAAACTATCATTTAGATCTCTAAATCTAATAAAGCATGAAATGGGGTTTAACGTCCTACTGCTGTGCTCTGACTGGGCTAATGAAGATGGATAAAGCAATTTTATAGTATCCAGAATATATTTTTAACTCCAAAGTTTTGACAATCATTGTATGGTGTTTGCCTTCTATAATCTTAATATTTCATTTAAAGCGATAACATCATATTTTCTCAGAAAGTCAAAACATAATTATATCTGTTGCTTAATACTTTGTCAAATCACTATTATACAATCATAGTTATCATTCTAGCACTTAAAAAAAATTCACAGAAAAATGAAAAATATTTTCTACTACATATATAATGAAAATGGTTGATTGTCCAAGTCTGTGTTTAAACATATAGGGCTAATGGTGCCTGGTTGACCGAGGCAAAATTACCTCCCTTGGCTAAAATGACACTTTCAATCTCAACCGTTTTATTTTCAAAAAGAAAATGATATTATTGTTAATTTTTCAACTGACATCCGTGAATTATAGGATTAATAACGAGAGAGAGAGAGAAATGAGGTTTTATGTCAATTCGACACAAACTAGGTCATTTCGGAATTAAAACATGGTTCAATTTTATTTCAATAATTTACTTGTACGTAGGGATCTTTAACAGTGGGAAGAAACTGGAGGACCCAGAGAAAACCCACGAGGTTGGACAGGCGACCCTACTCCTTGTCACGTACAACCACACCAGTTGTCTAAATGACAGACCTTCTGATACAGCATGCACGTGATAACCATTTGGCCATGCACCCATCCGCCCTATAGGATTAATAGGATTAATCTGTAACAAGAGAGGACTGTGTAAAGATGCAATATATTCTAATGCTTTATTTTGATATATTTTAAACATATGACCATAAAAAAAAATGCAATTGTCGCTATAATAATATTATACAATTTAATAGAAAATTATTACTTATTACAAAGGTAGTTCCAAACTTATTTAATGTTGATTGAAGACTACATCCAAACTACAAAGAAAGTATATTTGTTGCTCAAATATATGTTTAATAACCATCTTATTACTTAAATATTAACTGAAAATCATAAAAATATAAAACCTCTGCACACCCCTCTTAATAACAATTTTGTTAGTATTCATAAATCATTACACTTAATTTGTCAACCATATGCACACACCACTGATTCCGATGTTGCTTTTATCCCCATGTGGTCATTGCCATTAATAATTACATCAAATTACATCTAATTTAGTAATTACGCTTGTCCAGGCTTCTTCAACCTTTAGGCTGGAACCGTAGACATCTGAACACGAGTAGAATATTAAAGTGCTTCAACTCTGTAAACATCAATTACTTAGTGAGTAGATTAGCTCCTAGGCCACAACTATTTACATCATACCTACAGCTTATATGACTTCTGTCCAATAGAGAGACCATCTTAACATCTGCTATAATCTTTCTGTTTGAACATAGACAAACAAATGGAACCATTCTGTCGTCTATCCTTAGAATTTACAATACAATGACTGTACCCAGAGTCAGTATCTGATTACTTACAAAGAAAAGAACTAAGTATACTTAAAGTCTAACTAATCAAGACTCAATAATATTTAATCAATTTGAAAGGTTGACTTATGCCATCAGGTACCAGACCAACAACTTATAATAGTAAGTGCAGGAGGACTGCACGCGGCACTACATGCAAAAGAAAACCAACAAGATAAACCCGCGGACAAGACAAACTACTTACACATTGCAATAAAATACTTTGTTGTGGGTGTCAGCTTTCTAGTTCCATTGTGTCCCCGTACTTTTCACGTAATTCTAACTGTTGAGGGGTTTTTATATGTGCCTGCCAATGAGTACCTACCTGGATGGACATTGGTTTTATGTCATATTCGAATGACTCAATCTCAGGAATTTTCTCATTGAGACCGTGGTCAATGGATATATAGTCATCTACCATTTAACAAGGTCAATAACTCAAGGCTAATACCACATTAATCGGTTAATAACATGCCTCAAACACTACGCAGGTATCAACATCGGGCAATCAATGTCACTTTAAGGAAGCACCAAATTTCAATATTAATGTTAATCTATTTGTTACGTGATAAAGAGTAAACATCCTCAACAACGCCTTTTTTTTATTCCCTTTAATTATTACTACCCCAACATAACCATCATCAACTGCTTTTTGGGTTTTCTTCAGCTATTTCTACTCCAAGATAAAACAAACCCAGAACTTACCACACCATTTTGAACACTAAAACCCAGTTGATATTTGACGTCTGGTCGTTTGATGATCACCTCTACAACAGGCGGACATGGTACCACTGTTAATTTTACTACTGTTTGGTTTTTGGCAGCCTGAAAATATATTTTAAACGTAAGTTTATAAGACATGTTTCATTTAGATCTCATTAGCCTAGATTCCATTAAAGATATACAGAAAGCTCAATTTAGTCATCATCTGAACTATCTTACCCTTTCAAACCTGATGTTTCAAAATGGTAACTGTTTAACCGCTGCTGATCTATTGGGGAAATGGGGTCACAGTGGCTAAGTGGGTAAGATGCTGGTTTGCTAGCCTGAAGGTTGGGTGTTCAATCCCTGCATTGGCTGAGAAAGTTCATCCAGATTTTCCGGCGTGGTTCTCTCTTGTCAGTGATGCAGGACAGAGGGCCTGACAAGGACAGCTGTCTAGTCGTTCGGATGGGAGGAAAAACCGAGGTCCCGTGTACACATTGGCATGCACGTAAAAGATCCCTTGACAGTTGGGATTCGATATAAGAGTAGGCTGTAGTGGCGCTGTCCGGCCAAATTTCCCTCATAGCCAACTGCATGGCACATGCCCGTCTTCATTAGCCCAGTTCGGAGAAGAACAGTAGGACGTTTAACCCCATTTCATTTCATTTCTATTGGGGAAAGAATCTGGAAATGGGGTCAAATAAATAAAGGGATAAAGTTTGTATGCTTACAATCTGCTTGATGCCATTTGTTTCTGTTTGTATCTAATGGGAAACCTCTATTGATGCCAACTTTAGATTTATATTGATCAATAATTTTTTCATATGTCTTTATAAAGTAATAGTCCTATTTACGCATACAGCAGAAAAATTAAGGCCTTTATAATAATCACACAATAGGATCACTGAATCATAGCAAATATTGAGCCGAAAAATGGAAAAAGCATGTATAGGAAATACTCTCTTATATGAAGCTAGCAGCATGATTCCTGTCTGTTGAAATTTATGACAGGATACAAGCTGTCAAACTAAGGTCACATAAATCCCTGTATGATCACAATCTAATCTTAATTATTAGCTACATTGTATGATGTTTTAATGAAGTTATAAATAAGGTGGAAGATAAGAAAACTTTGTAATGACATGGCCATCATACATGCTATAAAGGCCGAGACAGAACAAAATAATATTGAGTGGAATCCAGGGAAACTCTCTCTTAATTTTCTTAATGAAGACAACTCAGTGATTTCAATATCACACGAAAGTAGCAGAGCTCTCATTTCAGTCATATTTGTCAGTCTTGACAATGAAATTGACAGATTGGAGAACTTACCCGTCAGTCAATTTTACATGCCATGAAATTATAATTTCAGAGAATTTAACCTGTAAACACAGTTGGCTAAGTTAAATTTAATAACAAAAATAGTAATAATATTTGAAAAATATGTCTTGCTAATTTGAGGTAAACAAAACACTGGTAAAATCTTGAGGTAAACATATTTCCTGTTTGACCTTGACATTACTTAAATTTATCTGTGCTGAAAATGGATCTTGCACTGTACTGTCAATAGTATAAATGGATGCAATTTGTTTAATTTTTTCAGGGTCAGATCCAGACTTGAATAATTATTGGATGAAAATGTTTTTAATAGTCCTCTGGTTAAATAGTCTAGATTACCACAGTGAGAATCATTACAAAAAAACAATGGATTAATTCAAAACATGGCCACCATCCTACAGCTAAACAGGGAAGTGATGTGCATTGAACGTTTTACAAAGCATTGTTAAGTATTTTCGGACTGAAATGAAATGCGGTTTAACGTCCTACTGTTCTGCACCGACTAGGATAATGAAGACAGGCATATGCCATACAGTATGCTATGAGGGAAATTTTGCCCAGACAGCTGCGCTACAGCCTACTCTTGCATCCAATTCAACCGCCAAGGGATCTTTTATGTGCACATCAATGAGTACACAAGACCTCGGTTTTTCATCCCATCCAAATGACTAGACAGCTGTCCTTAACAGGACCTCCATCCTGCTCCACTGACAAGCGGAAATCACGTCGGAAAATCTTGATGAACTTTCTCGGCCAACAACGGTAACGAACCCGCGACCTCCAGACTAAAGTTTTCGGACTAAACCTTTTTTAAGTTCCATTATTCTTCTACACAATATCTAAAATGTCATTCTGATATAGTTCGAAAAATAAAGTTTGTTTATGAACCCTTATAGAAATTAATTTGTTAAGTATATCCAATATGAAAAGACTAACCGAAAAAAAGCAACCCAACCCCAAAACATGAAGACTCATTTTATTCTTGAAATAAAATGTCACTAGCAGCTGACATTAGACGTAACAGAAAGTCAGAAAACACTGAAGAAACAAAATTAGATCGCATGTACATTTAAACATGCTTATTTCACAGAATCTAACTTTAATTAAACTGTCAAGACGTTCAATAATCTGCTTATGATGCCGAGAAAACTGCACAGCTTTCTTTCATAACAATCTTGTTTCATTTTCTCCTGTATTTTCCGTGACAGTTCGATTCCTAAGCTTAAAATAACTAGTCTAGATTTCGACACTTAATTTACATTTGAAATTCAATTCAGAAAAAAGTGACAGAGGTTGGCTTGTATCAAACGGCAGTCTGTTGAGAGGAATTAATCATACTCTTTCTTTCTATTCAATAAACACAGTAGAGAGGAAACACCATACATAACACTTCGACAGTTCTCAAATTTTAACTCAATTACTTATTTCTATTTTCCTCTATCCAGAGTTAGTTTAACATTGCTGAATGTGTTTACCATTACAATAATATATCAAACATGATCATGAGGTTAAATAATTTTGAATTTATGAGCCCACAGAATAAAATAAATACCGGTACTGACAAAAAATAGTTAATAATAATCCTGGAAGTTCATTTGTCTTGTGCAACTTAACATTCTGAGAGTATTGCTGAAGAAAATACAGGTCCCCTACTGTCTCCTACAAATTTGACAGTGCATGCATTAATAAGTTTTTCTGATTTTTCCATGTAAATGGCATGTTCAAAGTGAACATTGATATATATATATACCGTATATAAAATACAAGCGAAATTAAAACCTATGCTTTTGTTAAATGATCTCCCAGTAAATTCTCAGTTTCTTATTATACGTAATCTAATAATCATATAATGATTAAATTTTTGTCAAATGTTTCAGTAAATTATAAACCGTCTTTACTTTAGCAATTGCTTTGAGTGTTTTAAATGGTTACATAAACCAGGAACTCTAGCAAGTATTTATCATAACACTATGTTAGTAGAATTAGGTCATCTGAACAGACTTGAAGGACACGATATACATGTGTAGATTATAACTACTTCATATTGCCATGAATTTAAACAAATTGTGAAATCATCTGTCTAACAACAGATAGACAAACAACATTTGGGGCTCTGAAATATGCATGTAAGAAACATATATCCATCAGAAACAGATAAAAATAACCAGTTTTAAATGTTACATACATTATTGAATATTTTAACCACATAAAAAAACGGTACATAGAAAGTTCTTATCCCCTGGGAGCAGAAAGACAGAACTTGTTTCAATTTTTATTGCGTCAAACCTCATATACCAAAATATGTAATATTATTTTAAATTGTACATAATTATCATGACTTCTTGGAATATATATCTACCGTAATTCCTATTGGACTACCACAGAACACAATATCCAGTTAATTGTAGCAGTTGAATTACTACAGGGACTCAGGTGATGCAAAATATTATGAGATCAATTCTATATCCAGATTTCTTGACTCAATATGTATTCTAATTAATTCCCAGCTGATTTTTTTTTTTAAAATAAAATTAGATATCAAGGTAACATTTGACATAAGAAATGTTTTGAAGTTGCTGACAAGTAAAATATATTCTGAAGAATAAATTACACAGTTCACAAGGGAACGAAAAGAATCCCAACTAAATTACTAGTTTCTTTACAGCTTAAGGCAGTGGTTTGAATGAATGAGTTTCTACCTCAGGAATTGGTTCTAAATTACATGTTTTTCAAGAAAATGGGGTTTTTTATTTACAAATTATACAATTTTTGCCCACTGTGTAGGCGTGTTCGTGACAACAATCGACATCAGTGCTAACACTTGTAAACAATCAACAAGGTTACAATCTGTTAGAGGTCAAATGATGAAGAGACTATTCCACAGATATCACTTAAGACCCATCTTTCTATTTAATCATACAGGCCTTCACAGTATTTTACCTGGCTTGTACATAAAACGTGGAAGAGATTGCCAGTGTTCCGATCTGAAAGTACCAGATCATCTGGCTAAATAAAAATAATTGATTCCTGGTATTTTTAGGCTTTAATATACTTGATGAAAAATTTATACACCACGCATCATGGATAATCTAACTACCCTGTTCAATTATCAGAATGAAAGGTTTTAAACAAGGTATGCAGACGAAGACATCAAAGATTTGGTTGAAAAAGCAAAAGAGATAATCAATCATCACATAACATCCTTCTTAATCTAGCTTTATATCTAATGTATCATAAAAGGTTAACATCAAACATGAAAATAAAGTCACTTAATAACAGAGGCTAAGTAACCATTAATATCAAATAAATTCTGGATCAGGTTCTTTTACAGATATTATAATATGTATAAAATCCTGTTAAAGATGTATCACATAAGGAGCTAAATCTGCCTATTGCAGGTATTTATTTTGGCTTCAAATGTTATATATTATCTAGACATGTGCAAGTTTGTAGCATATATTTTCATAGAAAATCGCCAAAGAGTTGCACATACTATACCGGTTACAGTAACCTCATTTAACTTAGCTTAAATTCAAGATCAATTTCTATTACCATAATTTGTCGGTACTTATTATAGCTTGACATGTATAACATACTATATTATCCTGGCTTCACTCACACTACTTTCTTAAAAAATTAACATAGAGAATGTGCAATGTAAATGATGTGTCATGGAAGTTCTTTGGTGTCGGAAACAAAAGTGGAGCTGTCAAATCATGCTGTTTTTCTACCTGATTTCCAACATATTTAAATATTATAAAATGGCCAAGTTTATTTAGAGTTTTTGACAAGAAAACCCTGTAGAATTTACAGAAATCTCATGTTTCTTTTTGCATCCAACTGAAATTGAAGAACCCTTTGTTGGCCAGTGAGTATGGTGCTGCTGGCTCACTAGCCTGGAGGTCTCAGTTTCGATTCCAGTGTTCTGCTGAGTAAGTTCCTCAGGATTTTCTAGTCTGATTTCTCTTTATAAATATAAGATGTGCAGGATGGAGGGTGTGGCAAAGAAAAACCAAGGTCAACCAATGGCACGACACAAAAGAAAACTTGACAGTTGGACTTCAATGACAAATAGGCATATACACTGCATGGCTTAAAGCCATCTTCATTAGCCTGGTTGATAAAGAATAGTAGAACATTAAACCCCATTTCATTATACTTTCATTTTAAATCACTAGGATGTATTTGTCAGAATAACATCTTTAAGGTATGGAATAAGACTGTCAGGGAACATTTGGATTTGATGCACTCCAGACACATTCAATAACATCAAAATTTCTGCTTTCTCTAATGTGCACGTACATGTAATATACCATGAGATAAATCCATTTCCAAAATTACTGATCAATCATTAACAAAAGGGATGTTCTTTGGTTTAGCTATTTTTGATAACAGTAGTTCTTGTGAACTTGTGTAATAGTTAGTTTATGGGGATGAGGGAAAGGATTAGGATGACTTTATATCTAATAACAATCAATACATGTCTACATGATGGAGACTACCTTATATAATTATATACAGGCCATATTGACGAAGACATGAATCTCATCATTAAACCACTAACTAGCTGTAGTAATTCAATGTAAGTAGGGGTTAAATAAATCACTCAGACAGCTTCTCTACCACTTTACAGCCAGGTCAGGTCATAGATATTCTGTGATATATTAATCTGTTAATGTTTTCAGATATTTAAAATTAGGATATATATAGTTTATTCTAGTTGATCACCACCATATTTGGTGCATACTGTTGTTAATAATAGATATGGAGCCAACATAAAGATAGGTTGCCTGGCAATGAATCATATGTCCACAGCAGCTAAGTCGCCAGGGCCATCCATATGGGTTGTCAAATTTTTTGTCTTTTGTTGATAAGACACTAAAAAGTAAAACTGATTAAAAGTAACAACCCATCAGCAAATGTTTAGTCCACGCTACTGTTCAGTACGGTACATAGAACTTGTAATATCATGAATTTAGCTGTGTAAGTTACGGGAACTTGGTGAAAATGAATAGACTTCATCTCAAAACCATAGGTGGTGTTTATAAATTAAGCCTCTAAAGAGTTTAAAAGATTTTTTAAAGGGATTAAGGGCCGTAACTCTGGTAGTAATTATTCGAAATCGCTGAAATCATTTAGTTCATGCTGCTGTTCAGTATATAAAACTTGTAATATCGTGATTCTAGCTCTTTAAGTTACGTGAAATCGCTAAAAAGGAATAGGCTTCTTCATCTGCAGGCTATAAATATGTGTATACATTTAAAGTCAGTAGGATTTATCAAAGTCAGTGATCAAGGGCCATAAACTCTAGTTTATCCATCCTTTCTTATAGCAGACAATGTTTCTATGGCACCAACATAAAATATTGCATTGGAAATACAGAAGATGCATGAATAACTTAAAGTAGTGTTATAGATGAAATGATTTGTATTGGGTTGAGTATGGTTGAAACTTTTTCAGCACTACTAGATAATGAATATCTGCAATGGCTGGACTTCTTCTTGAATTCAATTTGTATTTTGGGTTGAGCTTGATTGAAACTATTTTCAATACTAGATAATGAATATAAAGAATAGGCAACAGTTAAACTTCTCCTTTAACATTGCATTCAAAACAGAAAATCCAGTATTTTTCAGTCAGAGAACTGTACAAAGGCTTCCATCTTCTATCCATTCTTCTGATGATTTGTAGAATTAAACTTCATCAGACATTTAAGAGTTTGTCTGTCTAGAATCCATAATGACATCACATCTCCACTTATTTCCAAACCAGATCATGTTAGCCTGAAATACGCCTTTGTCCATCTTCTCATGTCCACATACACCACATGAAGTAATACAAATAGTAGACCTAGTTTGAATAATCTTACATAAGACAGCTGGTACAGGAAGGGCAATAATTATACATTAATTTGTATGTAAATACGGCTTACCTTAATGTACGTCTGACAAGCGGAGAGTGGTAGACCAACTAAACTGATGCCATTAATAGAGATAATTTGATCTCCTATATTTAATTGACCACATCGTGCTGCAGGTCCTATAGGAGACATATTGGCAAGAACAACAGTAGGAACCATGGAACCCCAACCGGACTCTACAATAACTACTCCTAATAACTCATTTTTAGCTTTTGGCACTATCACCTGAAACAAATATATCATTATATTAAAAGTAATGAAACTGTTTCATTTTATTTCCCATTTCTACTGGGTATTTAACTTTATTGAATGCAAGGCAAGGATATTGAATTTTCTTTTCTGTTGTGTTATAATGTCATATTGCTTTCACTTGCATTTTATAATTAAATTTTACTATTTACTTACTAAAATTTTTGTATCGACGAAACGAAATGAGTAAATATTGTAATAAAATGCTAATATTGATTGACGCCATTAAATAAATTTATAAGAAAGGACTTATTTCCTACAAAATAATTAATATGTGAAATGCACATTTTATCCATTTTATACAAATTGATTTACAGTTCAAAGTTTTGTTTATCCAAGACATTAAAGTCACTGATCATCTTTTGTATATTCTGGACAGTATCATCTAACTTTTCACGGTTAAATCCACGCTAAAAAAAGGTACTCAAATAAATTATCTTATATTTATTTAAGAAAACAAAAATCAAAATATTAATGGTAGATAATTTCTTGACTTGGATTCAGACAACTCAAAAAGAGGTCCATTAACAGATTTTACCCAACACAAGCTTGTCCATATGAAAATATTCAATTCATATTTTTGTAAATATTGAATGGAATTAAGCCATTTTAGAAGTTAATATTCCTTTCTCCTAAAGATATTTAACTAAGTGCTTTTCAAGGGATTTGAAATCTCACAAATGATGATAAGCAGCTTTAGTCTTTAGTTCATAAACATACTGTACATAAGCCTATAAGGTAATAGCACAAAAACTGCTGAGGGTATGAAAGATGTCCTTAGAGTGATATAATTTAATATTAAAGAATCATTTGCAGTCGAGTGTAAAATTATATTTGTCTGCAATCGGCTTTTAATCAATATCTAATCAAAAAACTTACTTCTTTATGGTGATCTTTATTTGCAAATAAATTCAGTTCCTCCCCATAGATTTCTTGTTGATTTAAAACATCCTGATAGTCCATTTCCTTCAACAAGCCAGGATCTTCAATACCATTAGCCTTCAGGAACTCCATATAGGCCACCTGGAAGGCCTGCCCAATGGACTGGGCAATAAGTTGGGCCTGGAATAGATATGACCATGACATTGAAATTGCTATATATATGTCAATTACTTATATTTAGTTTGACTATTCATCGTTTTTGATGACAATGTGAATACCAGAGAAACTGAAATGGGGTAAATCACCTACTTAACACAAACCATGTCATTTCTGGATTAATATAATAAGGTACATCTTTATTTTTTTTATTTGACTGCATGCAGGGATCTTTAGCAGTAGAAGGAAACCGGAGATTCCAGAGATCCCTGAGAAACCAGTCCTATACCTTGTCATGCACAAACAAGTGAGTGAAACCAGAACACTTGTTCAATTAAAAATTCCATAATATAAATCCCACAGGAGAAGCCAATTCAGTCACCCCACCCCACATGTGACATTTCCTTTTGCTATGTTTCTTTTAGCAAAACACTCAGTCCAGACCATTGTTGGTTAAAGGGCCAAACTTGATTATATTTATGAGAATAAAACTGTTTAATTTTGTGTGAAAAGCTTAGGGCCAAGCAACTAACTCAATATATGTGATATGTTTTCAAACAACTTTAACCTGTCAGTCTTCATCTGGAAATGTATTATACGGGGTCTGGATAAAACCAGATCTTTATCTTATAACAATCACATGCAGGTGATATTTACCATTCATTATTAAGTACAATATATGCATTACGCATTGTTTTGACCTCTAAAGGAATGGTAATAGATTATCAGGTCACCCAACTAAAAAATTGACCCGAAATATTAAAAGTGTTACGTGTTCAGATAAGCAGTTTTGACGTTCAAGCCCAAAAGAAATTTTCAGACAAGGTAAATACACCATTCCTCTATATTTTGGCGCCTAAATTTCATACATACATGGACTTTTATTTCTGAGACTGTTAAAATTGGGATGGTCCCTTTAAGCAAATTTTATATTTTGTTTGGGAATCCAAAAAGATTGGGTTTTTTCAATGAAATCAATGATTAACTTTGACATTTATATATACCCCACGCAGATTATTTTAATTCCACCATCTCTGAAACTATGTTTATGAAGACTATAATTTAAATATCTATAAACACAAAACATCAAGTAATTCATTTAACTTTCTCTTTAAGATTATATGATTTCTTTATTCAATCTATATCTTGTACACAGTGTATATCTGCCATTATGGCAAGTTAATTAAATGAAAACTATTCATTATTTTTGACATTTAATACTGTAAATATGTATATTGATCATTTTGTTATTTGTTCTAAGTTAAAAGAGCTCTGTAAACAGATATTTGTAACTTTATGATGTATTTTTAAAAAACATGAACTAACTAATAATATAATTTTTCCCATTGTTTCTGTTCATATTTATAGTCCTCCATTAACCTGACATTTTATTTGATTCTTGATCTGCAGTCACAAGCCATGTTAGCATTTAATACAGACATGGTGGGCATAATATGGTCTTTTCGACAATCAATATCTAAGCTATCCATGTTGATTATGGGCTTGTCTCCGACTGGGCTAATAAAGACGGGCATACGCCATACAGTGCCGCATGATGAAAATTTTGCCCAGAGAGTGACACTACGGCATACTCTTAAGATTGATTTCCAACTGCCAAGGGATCTTTTACGTGCATTCCAATGTGTATGTGGGACTTCAGGTTTTTCATCCCATCTGAACGACTAGACAGTTGTCCTAGTCAGGCCCTCCGTCCTGCACTACTGACAAGCGGAAACTATCTTGATGAACTTTCTCAGTCAAAACCGGGAGCGAACCCATGCCCTCCTGGCTAGCGAACCAGCGTCTAACCCACTTAGCCACCGTGGCACCTCTGTCCTGCACCACTGACAAGTGGAAACCATCTTGATGAACTTTCTCAGCCAACACCGGGAGCGAACCCACGACCTCCTGGCTAGCGAACCAGCGTCTAACCCACTTCGTCACCGTGGCACCTCATGTCTAAATAATTTATATTACATTTGAAGCCACAAAATAATATGCTGGTAATATTTGTGGTTTTTAGCAAAGTTTGAGCCACTGTGGCTAAGAGTGTATGGTGCTGGGTTTGATTCCTAGTGTTGGCCAAGGAAGTCCCTAAGGATTTTCCAACCAGATTTCCATCTATCAGAGATACAGCGCAATGGGAATCTAGTCGTTCGGATGGTACGAAACAAAATGCAGAAGAAACCTTTGACATTAGGAATTCAATTAACATACTTGTAAAGACTGCTGTTCAAGCCAAATTGCCCTTACAACACAAAACATGGTGTATGTCCGTCTACATTAATTGTGTTGGTGCAGAAAAGCCGAACATTAAAAAACATTTCATTCTATTAAGTGGTTTGTCTACTACTGAGGTTTCATTGACCTAAAAGAATTTTCAACTCAGTAAAAGGATCAGCAATTAAATGAAAGTCTAATCTGGTTTGATCTGTGATTGTCAATCCATGTTTAATCATGTCTGTCACTCTGTCTCGACATTCAATTATTGCTTTTGGGACTTCCCTCTTTTGAATTTGATCAACTTATCATTTATTTAAATTCCATCTACAAGACACGGAAATTGAATCTCTATCAAGGGAATACTTTGAAATGTTAGAAACTTATCGCAATATTCTAAATTGATAACAATCTTCTATAAAGACTTAACACATGTAAACTAAACTATATTTGAAAGAAAGGTGCCAGGCTATGAAACCAAATCGGTTCTAGAATAGTAATTGAATTATGACAGGACAGTGATCAAACCACACATGAAATAATAATCGGAAATCATTACAATCATTTTTTCTTACACTGACAACCAACATATATGAATTTAATGCAAACTTTAGACTCTAAAGCATCTGCAAGATTTTTCAAAGTGATCATTGAAAATACATGTAACTCTAAAAGTCACTGATTGGTGATTACTTGTTCATCTTTTGTGGCTTTACACCCACTGATTGAAGGTCGGATTATACAATGTATTCAGAATACAGATTACTCAAAGCTTTTTTTCCTGAAGTAATAAGGAAATAATTCAGGACATGAAAATGATGTCGGATTTTATTAAGGCTGTGCAAAAATATCGATATAATCGATAATCGGTAGAAGTTATTTAGCGATACGATAATCGATATTGAAATTCAAATATCGATTATCGGTATATTTACCTTCTGACGGCAAGTTACGGTCACTTTCACATGACTGAACTTGCCGTAGACTGGCATGCAGACGAATGAACGAATACACAACAACTATTTTCCCCCTCTGCTTACAAACTGGCACATTTTAAATATATATTATTGTAAAAAAAATAAACTTTAAGATTAAATACATTATTTTAATATTTTCGTTGTTTTTGTTGTTATTACTAGTTGAAACTAAAATAGGTCACGCACTTTGTGAAAAATGATGATCGCACATGATATAGTAAAATTAGAATTATCTCCCTTCTTTGCTCTTGATTGATTTGTAGAGAAATTGTCTGCTTTCACGATAAAACTAATTGTATTATTAATGATCAACTCAGCTTTTATTACTAAATCATGTCAGATACAGCCCATATAAAACACGTTTTTGACTTCCTGGGAAAATATCTATATCTCTCGTAATTTCTTGGAAGAATTCTACTTCGGTTTTCGTCAAAATTAACCAATCATAAAAATTCTATTTTGAAAGCCGGTAATTTTTTTTTTATTGTCCAATCAATAGACGCCTTCTATTATATTTTATTCTATTATTAGTAACACTGTGTGATCGCCAGTAACTTGCAAAGAGAAACCATGTATTGTCTTTGTATTTATCGGAGATATTGGAATAAAAAAAAGGTTCAAATGAATCAAGAACAAAACTTAGAATAATACTCAAGTTAATCCTACATTTAGCAACTAATTATTTTACATTAATTGATTTTTTTACGTACATCGGCACATTATTAGACTAGGATAATAACACTACTGTAACTCGATCAACACAAATAACAGGTTGGTAAAGTTCGGTTTTTCCGGAAGAATGATAATCGATTATTATCAATAATCGCTGACAAATTCTTGCCGATAATCGATATTGAAATTTCATATCGATTCCCAGCCTTAGATTTTATAGCATGTCGTAGCATTCAGATGTCCACTGTAACTCTAAAAGTCATTATTGGATATCCTTGAAAATAAATAGGCTTCTTTGTCTTTTAATAAATATTAACTGGATGACCTGGCGCCTGGTACGTTCGGGCATTTTTATGCGCGAACTCTTAGGTTTTTTTTTACTGGCATGCGCACAGGTACTATTTCTTTTTCTTTTAACAAGTACCCAAATCGGGGATTTCGTGCGGAGGTAGTTCGGAGGTAAACAATCTGTGAAGTACAACACTTGCCACTGTACCTGTGTATCGCTAATTATAAACCGAATGTGTGAAGACAGTTCATACATATCACTCAAAAATTTTTCAGTACAAACTCAGTTGATTCACGCTCGATTTGCTACTAAACAAACCCATCGGTTTATTTTCTCAACAGTGTGACCCGAAGTGACCGCGGATTTATTGACCTTGTATGAACTTATCCATAGCTATATCCTTACACCGAGAGAAATTATCTAGTCTCGGTGAAAAGAACCATGGTCATCTGGTAGAAAATTACTTTTGTATTTTTTTTTGGAACGGAAAACAGTGTTTTTAGAAGCAAACTAACCTGCCGCACATGAGGAAGTCATTATACTAATAATAAAAGGCGAGACCTCTTTTTGCGGCGCAGGCTTATCACTGAGTAGTAAACCGTCCACAAACAATAATATAGGAAGCCTAGTGACGAGATTACTCGCTTTCAGTTTACTCTGTTTTTGCGATAACCAATTATGTGAGAAATACCATACTGACATTAAAGTTGTACGCCAACTAAATGCGTTTGTTAGATACTGACAGAGCAGCCCCGAGTCGAACAATCGCCGCCCGAGCTGTCTTCGTCAGCTAGTTTCACAATATCGTGCAATAGGTGTATTAATGTGATTTTTAGGTTTAACCCCGCAAACAATGCCAAAATAGTGTTTTCACTGCTTACAGAAAACTGAAATTTAAAAAAAAAATTTTTTATGAGGGTGACCCTCCCACACACTCCCTATCGAGCTGCCGCTCGGTCTGCGCAGCCTCATGCCTGGCACATACTGTCAACATTGTATATTTTTCCGTTTCCGCCCTTCCCCCCCACAATATATATTTCACGGCTACGTTGCGACGGTACCAGCATACCCAGTTGTTGACACCAATTACATCACTCCTGTCTAACAAATCATAAAGCTGTGGTGTTACGGTGGCGGCATAGTATTTCACCCTAACACCACAGCCACTCTAACCATTCATAATACATCTTACTATCCCTTTACAGCACTTCACTCCCTACACATTTCCCCTCGTCCTACTTTCCCAAACGTCAACAACACATCTCATACATCCAGTTCGCTGATTAACCCTTGTACCACGTCTACTGGATGATAACAGTAGCCTCCAGAGCAACCACGGTGATGAAGGGCAACAAATAAAAAGTAGTTCGTAATTGATGAAATTCAATACATGTATCTAAAAAAGGTTATGTAAAAATGGGATATGAATAAATTAATTATGACTATAAAATGTAAAGAGGTTTTGATTTGTTAAACCATTATTGGCCAGATGTGCGATATCAAAGAAAATACATTTTGTACACGTCATTGTTCACATCATTCTGCACACAGAGAACTCTCCGTGAATGGCGGCCATAATCAACCAGCGGCTGCCAGGCAGGATACGCCCACATTTTCGAGAGATGGATAGAGAACAAGCTAAGAAGAAAGTGATTGTTCCTACAATCAAGGGCCATAATTCAGGAAGTTAAGGTCCGATAGGAGCGAATATCGAAAGGAACCAAGATCTTTGGGTTATAAACTTACATTTCAAGTTTCAACAAAATCAGATTAAAATTGTGACCTCCATAGGGTCCACAACCTTGATATACCATATTTTTACGCTATTTGAGAACAAAGGGCGGCCATTTTATATGTCAGTTTTGGGCCGATTTTCACGAAATTCGAACTCAGTCTTCCTTACGGTTTTTTAAATCGGATAAAAATTATGACCTCTATAGGGTCCACAAGCTGAAAACGCGAGTTTTCATACAATCAGGGGCCATAATTCAGGAAGTTACGGTCTGATATGCGCAAATATCAAAAGGAACCGAGATCTTTGGGTTATAAACTTACATTTCAAGTTTCAACAAAATCGGATAAAAATTGTGACCTCTATAGGGTCCACAACCTTGATATACCATATTTTTACGCTATTTGAGAACGAACGGCGGCCATTTTGTCTGTCAGTTTTGGGCCGATTTTCACGAAATTCGAACTCGGCCGTCCTTAGGGTGTAACTGTGATATAATAATACGGTTTTTTAAATCGGATAAAAATTATGACCTCTATAGGGTCCACAAGCTAAAAACGCGATTTTTCGTACAAACAGGGGCCATAATTCAGGAAGTTACAGTCTGATATGCGCAAATATCGAAAGGAACCAAGATCTTTGGGTTATAAACTTACATTTCTAGTTTCAACAAAATCGGGTAAAAATTGTGACCTCTATAGGGTCCACAACCTTGATATACCATATTTTTATGCTATTTGAGAACGAACGGCGGCCATTTTGTCTGTCAATTTTGGGCCGATTTTCACGAAATTCAAACTCAACCTTCCTTAGGGTGTAACGGTGATATAATAATACGTTTTTTTAAATCGGATAAAAATTATGACCTCTATAGGGTCCACAAGCTAAAAACGCGATTTTTCGTACAATCAGGGGCCATAATTCAGGAAGTTACGGTCTGATATGCGCAAATATCGAAAGGAACCGAGATCTTTGGGTTATAAACTTACATTTCAAGTTTCAACAAAATCGGATAAAAATTGTGACCTCTATAGGGTCCACAACCTTGATATACCATATTTTTACGCTATTTGACAACGAACGGCGGCCATTTTGTCTGTTAATTTTGGGCCGATTTTCACGAAATTCGAACTCAGCCATCCTTAGGGTGTAACGGTGATATAATAATACGTTTTTTTTAAATCGGATAAAAATTATGACGTCTATTGGGTCCACAAGCTAAAAACACGATTTTTCGTACAATCAGGGGCCATAATTCAGAAAGTTACGGTCCGATATGCGCGAATATCGAAAGGAACCAAGATCTTTAGGTTATAAACTTACATTTCAAGTTTCAAATAAATCTGATAAAAATTGTGACCTCTATAGGGTCCACAACCTTGATATATCATATTTTTACGCTATTTGAGACGAACGGCGGCCATTTTGTCTGTCAATTTTGGGTAGATTTTCACGAAATTCGAACTCAGCCATCCTTAGGGTGTAACGGTGATATAATAATACATTTTTTTAAATCGGATAAAAATTATGACCTCTATAGGGTCCACAAGCTAAAAACACGATTTTTCGTACAATCAGGGGCCATAATTCAGAAAGTTAATGTCCGATATGCGCGAATATCGAAAGGAACCGAGATCTTTAGGTTATAAACTTACATTTCAAGTTTCAAATAAATTGGATAAAAATTGTGACCTCTATAGGGTCCACAAGCTTAAAACGTGATTTTTCGTACAATCAGGGGCCATAATCCATGAAGTTTCGATCCGAAACATGCCAATATCGAACGCAGCCGAGATCTTTTGGGGATAAACCTATATTTCAAGTTTCGTCAAAATCGAATAAGAATTGTGACCTGTAGAGAGTCCACAAACAATTGTGGACGGACGGACAGGGGCGACGGCATAATACGTCCACATGAAAATGTGGGCATATAAAAATTAGTATACTATTTTGAAATGTGGTTTTAATCCGTTTTACATCTTTTTTACATACAAAGTTAAGGAAATCAAAGCAGAATAAGTACTGCACAAAATTATTGAAGTTCACTCAAGTGTTTTCTACTAAATAGTAAGTGCAGGAGGACCGCACTACACGTAAAACAAAAATCTACAAGATAAACATGCGGACAAGACAGAAAATAGACACTGCACCAAATAAACAAATATCAAATCAAGTGAATGGATCCGGGGGCCAGCCGTAAGCGTCTACTGTGCTGTACAGTCCAAGGCCAGTAGTGACACAGACTTCACAAGATGTTGATGTAGGAATTAAAATGTCGTCCAAATAGCTTCATATCTATTCTCAAGCAGCGGTAACTGTAGACAAGACAGGAGAACAAGATTTTCTGGCGTGGTTTTCCCTTGTTAGTGGTGCAGAACAGAGGGCCTAACAATGAAAGCTATCTAGTTGTTTGGATAGGACGGGAAACCGAGGACCTGTGTATATATATGCATGCACGTAAAAATTTCCCTGGCAGTTGGAATTCGATAAAAGAGTAGGCTATAGTGCCGCTGCCTGGGCAAAATTTCCCTCATAGCACACTGTGTGGCATATACCCGTCTTCATTAGTGCAGTCGGAGCAGAACTGTAGGACATTAAACTCCATTTCATTTCATTTAATGTCTTTCACACAGAAATAACCACCATTCACTGAGATCAATGGGACCTAATCTAAATGTTCTCAAAGACAGTATTATCTTCATACATGTAGATGATAATCTTTTTATAAACCATTGTTGGAATGAGGAAAGAACATCTCAAATCCTTTACATGTTTTACACAGACGACAGTAGAACCATTTCAACAATAAAATTCAGAATATTACAAATAAATTCATTATTATGCAAAGCAGGATATTTTTTTGTGCCATGACATACATGTTCTGGCAAGGATAAAACTTTTAAGCATGCCTTTTCAAAGAAATTGTTGTGCAAAATAAAAGCAATCCAGAGAGACATCATGCGTATCATCCAAGCAGTAAGCTTATTTTTCAGAATAATATTATTTACAAATATGGATCTTTAAAATATATATATCTATGGTCACTTGTGCAATCCCAGAAAGTCACATTTTGCCCAGACTAAACATTTCTGCCCACTCTTCTCAAAATTAAACCCTTTACATGTATGCCAATGACAGACCTTACGTGAGGAAAGGTGAGTGGGAGTCAGTGTTGAACAGAACCTCATCATGTCTGTAAGCTTGTTGGGCCCATGATAAGAATTGAATATTGGTCGATTGAAAATATAACTGTATGTGATAATTATCGTAGTTTATACGCAAGTTGGCAAATATCCTAATGGGAATATTTCCAATCGGACATCAAGATATGGTGAATCAGATTCAAAATTGAGGGTATAAACTATTATTAATCTTGATTGGCGGTGATAATATGTAGGATTGAATAAGTAATATAAACTTTATATCCAATTTGAATATGTGACTTGGCAGAACTTTTAACTTTCATTAAACATTTTTTGATTTGACTGAGGGTAAAATAAAGAACATATTTTGCTCATAGATGTTAGGCTGTTTAATCAATGCATGCACTCAATATAGGTTCAGATGTGACAATTCAATTACGGAAAAAATATTGAGAGATAAACTAATTAAATTAAAGGGAAAAATTTACTTTATCACTTGAATATATCGCATGAAAAAGTATAAAGCGCGTGTTGAATGTAAACAACCAAGCTGATACAGAACCAAGAAGAAAATTGTTAGGGCTGTACTAAATTGATGTTATTTCAGCCTACATGAAAAATCATGATTCACTGCTGTGTTGAAGGACCTGTGCTGACTAGCCACTTGAGTCTCTGAGTGTCCAACACTTTTAGAAGCACAGGTAACAAAAAGGAAGAACCGACTGATATGAAATGAAATGGGGTTTAACGTTCTACACCGACTGGGCTAATGAAGACAGGCATATGCCATACAGTGTGCTATGAGGGAAATTTTGCCCAGCCAGCAGCACTATGGAAAATCATTATGAACTTTCTCGGCCAATGCAGGCATCGAACACTCAACCTCCAGGCTAGTAAGCCAGCATCTTACCCACTTAGCCCCCGTGGCTCCCAGATTGATATGAAGACAGAAGAGAGAGAGAGAGAAATGGGGTTTAACGTCCACTCAACACAAACTAGGTCATTTCGGGTCCAACATATGGTTTAATTTTATTTCAATAATTCGCTTGTGCATAGGGGACTTTAGCAGTGGGAGGAAACCGGAGGACCCGGAGAAAACCCACGAGCTTGGACAGGCAACCCCCCCAAGACAGAAGTAAGATTAATATTGACAGGTATTGATGAAATACAATCATCATGGTTATAATCAGTTGTACAATAGATTAAAGGCACCAGGTTGTCCTGTCTCAAGTAGGCTAAAAATATTAACCCACTCACTGTCTTATGATTCCAGAATGTCAAAAGGTCATAAAATCTTACATTCGTGTACTAACGTTTAGAACTCGTTAAGAAAGGCTAAGATAAATCTGTGGGTATGTTGAAAGACAAGAAATTAATACATATTGAAATTTATGCAACATGAATGGGGGCAGCACACATGTGTATTGAAATTAATGCAACATGAATCGGGGAGGGAGCATGTATACTGGAATTAATGCAACATGAAACATGAATAAATTTACCATAGATGTGTATTGAAATTAGTGCAAAATGGATGGGGGAAAGCAGACAGGTATTAAAATTAAAGTGGCATCAAGTAAGATTAGATAAAGAGCTGGCAGTTCTCGCTATAATAGCTAAAAAATAGATAATGGAAAGAGAATATGCTGAAAATAACACCACCCAGAGTCTAGATATTAGCGGCAGAATTATAGCCTCGATCGTCATGACTACCATTGTTACAATAATAAACAATGTCTTTATTATCCATTTTTATGGTAACCACATCTATCAGAAAATGCATTTGAATCTATTAAATATCACAGGCATTTGATGGCATCGAAAGTTGATTATGGTCTTGGTAAGTTCATTAATGTCTAATTAATAATCTAGATAACATTTAAGGCCTAAAGAAAGATCTGCAATAGGCAGACTAAGCTCTTGCATAATGCATGTTTAATGCAAAATGAATGGGGGTAACATATACGTGTGTATTGAAATTTTAATTTCAATTTTTGCAATCCACCCTTACTTATATGAGCCTATTCTTTATGAGTGACTTCAAATGTTCAGATTATTTTGTGGTGGGGTGTTATGTTTCGTGATGTGACTGGTAACATCCCTGATTTACAGAAGTAACCAGTTCTAGAAAGTGAAAAAAATATGTATTAACATTAATAAGTTTGAGAAGAGATCAGGTTGCATTAACCAAATTCATTTCTTGCTTGCACTTGCATCATGTTTTACAGTAGCAGTATCATTATAAGGATTAAAAGTGTAACTGGTCTGAGTCCGTTATCAGAATACAATAACCCAGCAAATGTTAAGTGAAAAGCAGTGCCAAGTGTTTTAACAAAATATTACAGCCATTAATATCTCCAACTGTCTTTTTTACCCTTCTACAACAACATGTGTTTCTTGTGCTTTAAACTTAATATCTAGAAGAGACGTATCAAAGAGAATTAGTATTCTGGACATGAAATAACCTCAAAACAAAACGACAGAACAAACCATGTTATGTAGCATTTTCCTTTTAAAAATAAAAACAACTGTACTGTACTGAACTTTCCTTTAGAGGAAAAACGGTTCTATTTAATTAGAATTGTTGATCAGATTGATCGAAATTCACCAGATCAACCAAAAACACAGCCGCCAATTAGTCGATTTCTATTGATTATCTGAAAATAACTTGTAAAAGGAATAAGTTCAAAAAGCTAACTACATGGTCATGTATTATAAAATGACTGCCAACCTTTTCATCAGCTGTAACAGACTCAACTGATCTTGGTGCAGTGATAAAAATATATGGCACAGCTTCTAAAACCATTATATTTTCCTCATTTTTGATTAAGTTATTTCTTTTAATTCAATTAAAAATACCAGTTAGCAATAATATCCAGACGGACATCACAAATTCTAGGAGAAAATATCAAAATCCAAAATCTGCAACTTTTTTGTAAAAGTAATATGCATTCTTCTTTTTTAATAAACCAGATACGCCAGCTCGCATTTTTTCATGCGTAGATTCAATTTCTGCAGTCTATGGTACTTATTTAATAATGTAATTCATTTAAATCTATAATATGATATAGAATTACATCATGGAAGTTCTTTTAAGAATTCTACTTCTCTTTGCTTAGCATTAAAAGTTTGTTAACAAATACTACAAAACACAACCAGAATCAACAGACGGTAAAAATCAATTTATCAAGTAATTGGGTGGAAAATGGACATCCACTTTCCTCTATAAAGAAATAAGATTGCTGCCAAACTCTCACATTGATATTGATAATAAATTTTATGAACATCAGAAAGCATACATCATGTATAATGTGCAGAGAAGCTTGACAATTTATGCTCTTAAATCTTATTACAGGAATTCACTTTGGTGTTATTTGGATTTTTTTTAGAACAAAATCAACACTTCTTCTGCCAGAATATCCCAAGTGTAACAGATGCCTTTCTCTGTTTATCAATGTTTTACAAACACACATTAATCTTAATCTCATAGAACCGCTAAAAACATATTTCATATATATCTTAACAATGATGATAGCAAATAATCCTGTCACCATTTATAAAACCCATATGTAAGTATGACAGGTAAATTATTTATTATGTTCTGTAAAAAGAGAAAAATTGTCCATAATCTATTTAGCTATGTGTCATGAGGGAATTAAGAAACAAGAGTGGCAACCAGTTAACATAGAGTAATGAGTAACATGTATAATATATAACTACAAGTAAGATCAACTTTTACACGTTCAATAAATGAGCTATAAAAAAAGACTGGTTATAAAAGAGGGTTGATATGCCAACCAGTTTCTAAACAATGAATAAGATTGATTTTTTTTTCTTAATTAGATGAATCGCATTCGGGTAAATGCTCTTCAGATTAAAATATTCATGTAGATCATTTAGCTTATATATTCTCATGCTAAAAGGGCATTATAGAAGTTTAGATAAAAAGTGGACAGTTCTCACTATAATAGTTAAAAAATAGATAACGTAAATAGAATATGCTGAAAATTTCAAATTGCTCCACTCTGAACCGAGATATTAACTTTTGAATTTTAGGCTAGCCTGCATCGATCATCGTTACTGAAGTCGGTACGATAAAAAATAAAGTCTTGATACGCCATTGTAACATGTTTAAATTTCAAAATATGTATTCTAATCCGCTAAATATTGTAGGCTAGAGATGGCATCAAATTTGATAAGTTAATTAATTTCTAATTAATAATTTAGATAACATTTCAGGCCCAAAGAAAGACCTGGAATAAGCAGATTTAGCTCTTGCATAATGTATGTTTAATTCCAATATAAGTATAAGAGTACAACAAAAAATTTGTTAACTACAGGCACCCCTAAAATGCGAAGAAGTAATCGTTACCGCTGTCACCATAGACTTATTTGTCAGCTACAGCACATTCTCATAGTAATGTACAGGTTCTATTAGATTATAACCCCATGACACAATTATATGGAATACCGGCACAAGTTACTTTAGAAGTTTATTTCTGGCAAATTTTCAAAGAGGTTTCTCTGGTCTTTATCAAGCAAGACAAGTGAACCCTTGTCCAAATGTCACAAGACATAAACTTACAAAGTACAGTAACTTGTATTACATATAATTGTGTCAAGGGTTATTCTCATAGCCACTTGAGCAATTTACTAGATTAATTTGTATATCTTGTATTTCTAAACTTTGAATCCTTTAGCTCTTATAGTTAATGGTACTATATCTATGCCCAACTATTCTCCTAAATTTACATGATTGATCCATAAGCATTACCAGGTCGTTTAGTCTCACCTGTAGAACATTTTGTGTTAAAAATTATTTATGTAACATAACTAGAGATATAACAATTTTTTAATGCTCTCGTGGCTGACTTTATAAATCCTTCTATGTAACTTAATGGAAAATAATATAAAATTCATGTTTTAGGATTGAATTTTTTTTTTTTTTTTTTTTTTTTTGGGGGGGGGGGGGGAATATTACAAAAAAAACGCATTTCAGGCAACCAAATGAATGTTATATATATGATAAATCGGTAGAAAGCTATTAAAGCAGTCGTTATTGACTTGTTCAAAAAATAGAATTTATTTGCAATCTTTAAAAAAAGTCATTATTATTATTATTAAATAAAAGTCAAAAGCTGAAAATAGGCCAACTTCAAATAGTCTAAAATATAAACATTGATCTTTTTTTTATGTTACAATTACGAACTGATTTCTGCTACAGATGGAAAGGGTAAGACATATTTTATAAGGAGGTGGTCTTATATAAGCTGATAAAGCTTGTAATGTTAACGGTTTTAGATGTACATGTACCTGACGAAATTATTGGGCACTAATGAACTTTGGGCTGGACATGTACAAAAAATATTAATGAATAAATCATTTCAGTGCCAGAGAGAATGACAAGCACCAGAGGTTTTAAGCCTGAATTTGTGTCTGACATTACCAGAGACAGATGCCATTTTTTCAGGCTTGTTGTTATCATATATTTTATATAAATCTGTATAAAATACAATATTGTTTAAACCATATATTTCATAAAGAAGTAGCTGGTCATCCACTAATTATGTGAGATCTATGACACTTGTTTTAACTTAGCCTGTGCTTCATGAGAAGTTCACACTAAAGAAAATTTATACAGTCTCATTTAGCTCTGGAGGTGATCACATTTGGTCAATGAACAGATAATAATCCGCCATGGACATCCCCTATCAACTGTCAATTTACATTTCAAATTTCAAAGAAATAATTAATAAACAGACACTTCACTATTTCAATGACATATTAATGTAACTTTATAACATATGGGTTAGGAAATTAGAAATAAAGTTTAATACAGTCAGTATGATATAATCAGTAGGTCTGTCATAAAGACCATGATTTATTACGATATAGATAATTATACATATTACCATACCTCCCGGTGAGTTTCATATATCACATCCAGGGGTTCATATTTAGTACTACTGTACTCCGGGATACGAATGTTTCCACCAATAGCGAACATATTACCATATATTAACGTATCCATATTCTACGTTTCTTCTTTTAATAAAATCCATGTTTAAGTACCAGTAAGTCTATCAGGTTTATAAAGACATCATCAGTTCCGAGAAGTCAGAAATAAAATGCTTTGAAGTCCGATTTGAGCACCTCTTCCTGTTACTGTATGAAGAATCTGATTAACCATTCCAACACAATGCTTCGTTTTATTAATAGCTTCACACAAACAACTATTTTCAGCAATGGAGAAGTAATAAAAAGTACATTAAACAAAGAAAATCAACACAGAATGATGAGTAAACAGACAACGTCAATGTCTATAACAATTTAGAAATATTCTTAAATGCCATTATAACAGTGTTAAATAAAGCCAATTGACAGAAAGCCAAGTGATTAGATGACATTGCTATCAACTGTTTGAATCGGCCCCGAAGAACTCTTATTACATCTGCTATACTTGGTAGAAATCAATGAAGTCATACCATCTAAAACTATAGCCATTCACGTTTGTGTAATCTTCAGAGTGAAAACTGACCAGTTTTATAGGTTTTCAACTTGAGGTAGGACGAAATTTAATGATTGATGTCTCTCGCGACAGAAATAACCTTCGCTATATATATATATATACACAGTCAACTAATTCATTTGAGTCGATATATAAAGAAAAAGAAGTGTTTAGTCCACATCTGATTGTTGCCCATCTGAACACTTTGAAAAGTTTGTAAGAAGTAAGTCTGTATACATCTAAAAATAATGAACTAGGTACCGCCTCACTGTTTCAAGTGTCGGCAATCTCGACATGATCTCTTTCACTTGAGCACAGAGAGTTAAGCAGCTTCTTGCAATAGATCTATGGTAGTAAGCTGATAAAGGCTTCACCTCGTTAGCTGATAACGGTCTCATATCGTTAATATCACAAGCCTTATTGTTCTGCATTGATTTTTCTACCCATAATCCTGCAGACACCTCAATAACTGACCCGATAAAATAGTAACCTGACTTTTTTTTATTCTTCGTCTTATGACACATTGTTATTATTACATACATGTAGTGCACATCTGGTTTTTTGTCCATCATGTTAATTAAATCAATCCATTCAAAGGTCTATTTCTGTTATTTTTACCCCATCTTAAAAACTGCAATAACCTGTGTTCAGGTGTGTGTTGTGTAATACTGGTAATCAATTTCTAAATCAATTTTTGAGTTGTTTTTTGTTGAAGCCAATAAACCTGTTCTTCCCTTTCAGCTGAAGAACTTAAGATGAAATGAAATGAAATGAAATGGGTCTTAACATCCTACTTTTCTACACCAACTGGGCTAATAAAGGCAGAAAAAGGACTTAGGAGTTTTCTACAAAATTACAACTGAATGCAAATTGGAATCAGACTTTTATTTTACTTCAACCACGTAAGTCATGCCAGCCAGCTACATTATACCTTTCTTATATTTTTGTTTTGTTTTTTATATATAATAATGGCCTCCACTACACATGAAGACAGAATTGGGAAGTAAAACTAATTTTTATGAAATAAAACAGGATTTGTGTTTTAATCACAGAGGTAATATGCCTTTATTCACTGAAATTTTTTTCTGGATTTTTGCTAATTACCATATTTCGACTTCTCAAAGATGTAGACTAGATTGATTTGATACAATTAGACTTTTTAAAAAGATATTTTCGTCTGTTTGAACTCGTCAGTTAGACTGCGTCTTTAGATATTGAGGTTAGTGATGGTCGAAGACGACAAGAGAAATATGACAAATTGGTTTCAGCTCAGACAATGTCGTTTCTCTAGGGCTAATATAGACACATTATATTCAATATCTTGTGTCGAAGGAAATTGATGTCACAGCGCAAACAATTTGACAGTTGACTTACGCTTAAAGCCACTGTCTCTTCAAGAATAAATTATATCATTTCAAATTCTACCTTTCATAACATCCCAATTAAATTAAATATTTGGATTATAACCAAACCTATAAATCATTCTGCTGATGAAATGTGGAATAAGATACTAATTAAAGATATATTATGGGAGATTAGATAATTAAGGAGCTGGCAGTTCTCACTATAATAGTTAAAAACTAGATAATGTAAATGCAATTTGCTGAAAATTTAGCGATTGAATTTCCGGCCTAGCCTCGATCGTCATTACTAAAGTCAGTACGATAAGAAACATAGTCTTAATTATCCATTTCATGATTAAATTATGAATGGAAGTCCAACAGCAAATCGGAACCTAATGCAATAAACATCGCAGGCTAGCGATGCCATCTAGAGTTGATCATGGTCTGGATAAGTTAATTAATGTCTAAAGAAAGACCTGCAATAGGCAGATTTAGCTCTTGCATAATGTATGTTTAATGATTAAGGAAATCTAACAAACTCCAAAAGCATAATTGTAGGAGAAAACTTTAATTTTAAAAAAAAGTCAAACTAACAAAAATCTAATAAACTCCAACTTCAATTTTAACAAAAGTCAAAGAGATGTGGAAATAAGGCTTTTAGTACAAGTTGTTAGTTAAAAGAAATTTTTGGGTTTGCTGTTCAGAAGTGGTTTTTATCAAATTGAATGAATATTCTCACTATCGATCAAGTATCACTTAGCTTTGCAGATTTCTGTGCTTGATTTTCTATAGATTGTTTAGTTTTGAATCATTCAGAATTTGAAAGAAAAAAACTATAAAATCACCCAGAATCTATGAAAAGCATAAAGCGTTGAGTGGGAATGACTGATGCTCAATTTTAATGTCATACATACAGTTTAACATCAGCCACCCAGAAACTACCCTGTTTACAATAATGAGGAGGCGTTTGCTGGTTTACAAATGATGCCTAGTTTTAGATTCTGTGTATGGCATCCAGATTGTTTAATATGGAAATTAGTGTTTAAAGGATAACAGTTAATCTAAACATATTCCCATTGTTTAAGAATGCTAATATCCTCTAAAAGTGTTAATTAAGTGGCCGTGGTCCTTGGCATGTCTCGATCTTCATTATATATATTAGGAGTGCATACTGTTTAAATAGAACTGTTAGACAGAAACTAGACACCAAAGATTGAATATAACAGATCTCTCTAGATAAAAGGAAAGTTGTATTGGTTGATATAGATGGTTGGAATTAAATGTTGTGTCAGAAATTTGAGCTTTTTAGCAGTTACCTGTGAATTTGAACTACAGGTGTGTGAAATTAAAATACCTTAATTTATTTGCAAACTAGATCATTTCGGGACCACCACATGGTTCAATTTTATTTCAATAATTGCACGTAGGGGTCTTTAGCAGAGGGAGGAAACCGGAGGACCCAGAGAAAACCCACGTGGACCCAGAGAAAACCCACGAGGTTCGACAGGCGACACTACTCCTTGTCACGTAACGTACAATCGGGGAATCGAAACCATGCCAGCTGACTCAATGACAGGCCTTATGATACAGCGTGCACATGCTAACCATTCGGCCATCTACCCCCCCCCCTCTCTTGTTTTGAAACCAAGGGTTATTTTTAATGCAAACAATAACAACAACTGATGATTTAACCAATGTACATCATTTCTAAAACTAGGTAATAGAAATTGGACAGTTAAAAAACCAAATGCCTACACAATACCAAATACACGATAGTTGCTTTTTAACCAAAGAAGAAATTTTGATAATAAAACCTATTTAAATAGCCAAAAGGAAATATTTCATTAATAAATAATTATTATAGGCCCTACTAACATTTTATTTCGTAGTTCAATATTTACTTTCTTTTAGTTCAGTGGTATAGACACACGAATTCACTATACTGTACTACAAAAAAAAAACATAATATACTTTCGTTTGTAATCAAAATTTTGAAGTCGAAGCCCTGCCGGACAGTAAACTGTATGTGTGGCATCAAATCGGAGCAGCTTACGTAACTACAAGAGTACAAACTACAGCTATTTCAGGACAGTTGACCTAAAAACTCTTAATTCAACACCCCGCTGATTCAAAAAGCTCTAGAAACAATGCGTGTTAACTGAAACTGTGATTTTAAACTGAATCGAGAATAATGGACAAAAACCACTAAACTAAATAATAGATGATCTATAATGTCTTGACATAAAACATATATTTATGAAGAAGCATTATTAAATCAGTGATAAAACTGTCTGAGAAACATTTAAATAATCATAACTCATTAACTACAAGCAAATTGTTAACAAAAGGTTCTCAAACAATCCAAGCAAAAGCTTTTCCCCTCTATTGTATCACGGTAAGACTGTTACAAACTGTTGAATAAAAGTAAATTTAATTTTCCATTTTTCTTTACCAAGGAGGTAAATAAAATAATGACATATAAGAAATGACAAGTAATTGAGGTTAAATGGTTTGAGCAGTCATTGATTGCATCTGCTAAGATTATCCCTCTGGCAACATATATAGATATATTAGTTTAGGTAGTGATTTCATGCTCTTCTGCTCTTACATTCAGGGTAATTTCTCCACAGGACCCAAACGATCTGTCTGAAATGGCCATAGTTTATTGGGCTGCAAATAAATTCATGAAAACCTGATTTGTTGAGAATTTATTTTCGGAAATACAAGACAGAATCTATACTCGTTCATTGTTGTTATAATATTCCTATTTATCATGTTCTTGTTTACGCTAAAGGCAATTTCACGACAGAAAGCTAAATATAATTACTTTCAAATTGCTGATCCAAAAATCATTACCTGAAGTGGATTTTTTGATTCAAGCGGTTTTTATTTGTGATTTCATTCTTTATGAGGATAAATATTGGTTATTACAATGATGATAAATGTAAGAGTGCGTAAAATACAATAAAATAACTTTTTATATTCATTCTTTTGGTTCTGAAGAGAAACAGATAAATCATTTTGTTTAAAGTTTAGAGATCTAAAACATCTGTGTATTGTAACATATTATATAACGTATCTATTTAAATAAGATTTATAACTTAAATGGTCGATTTTAAATAAATACTGTAACATCCTGTAGATAATTGATGCGTGGGGATGAAAAATAATACCTTTAAGTAGCCATATTGCTATTAATTTATAAACATCAACCATGTCCATCAAGTTAAAGGGCCAATCCCGATAATATACTATTCAAAAAAAGTAGGGGATATTTGATTTTTAAGTGTTATTAAAGTCACCTAATGAAACTGACGAAGAAACAAATGACAAAATGAAATGAAGTTCACATTCATCGATTTATTCCAAATGATCGTTAGACTAAGTAAGGCACAGACTGACCATTATAAGGGTAAAATGATACCCGGGGTCAAACAGCAAAGTTACCACAGCATCACAACCAAGTCAGTAACGGGTAAATCCTCCTCTGTTTGCCAAACAAGCATTGATCCCACGTGGCATACTCCTAATGAGACGTCTAAGGTCATTTTGGTCCAGATTGTCCCATTCCTGTTGCAACGCAGCAGCAAGTTCTTGGACATTGGCAGGACGTTGTTGACGTTGACGTAACCTCTGTCCAAGCATGTCCCAGACATGCTCGATGGGGGAGAGGTCGGGACTCAGTGCTGGCCAAGGTAATGTGGTGATGTTCTGTTGTTGGAGGTAACCTGTAACGATCCTGGCCCTGTGACATCTTGCGTTGTCATCCTGGAAGATGAAACGGCGGCCATGACGTCGTGCGAACGGCACAACATGGACTGCCAAGATGTTGTCCCGGTAGTACTGGCCTGTAACACGCCCTGCAACAACATGTAAAGCCGTTCTTCCAGCAACAGTGATGCCTCCCCACACCATAACAGAACCACCCCCAAATCGATCATGTCTGATGACGTTAACGTCTTGGAAGCGCTCGTTTCGACGACGCCACACCCTCCTACGTCTGTCCAAAAAATCAACAGTGAACCTTGACTCATCTGAAAACATCACATTGCTCCAGCGTCGATTATCCCAGTGTTGACGATCCCTACACCAACAACGTCTTGCCTGAATGTGATGATCTCTCAAACAAGGGATCACGCGAGGACGTCGGGCGCGAAGGTGACCCCTATGCAGTCGATTCCGAATCGTCTGGCCACTTACTCTCACACCAGTGTCTGTTTGAAGATGAGCGCTGATCTGATTTGCTGTGATGACACGATTTCTCAAGGCCAAGGTACGGATAAATCGATCCTGGGCTTGAGTTGTCGCCCTTGGTCGACCTGAGCGTGGTCTGTCCTGTACAGATCTGTAGCATGCCAAGGGCACATAACCTTTCATTTTGGGTAAGCCGACGCATATCAAAATTTGTTTTCTGGTCACTAAAACAATTAAACTGATGTTTCCACCCTGGAATTCAATGCCACAATGACTGTAACATTCAAAGTCAGAGTCGTGCAAACCTTGGGTTGGGCCCCCATGATGATCCCAAGCATCACCTGCATTCCATGCGGTAGCTATTGGTGCGTTTGGGCGTCACATGTAACTGGAAATGTTTCTTCTGTTAGGTTCTATAGTGACTTTTTTCGTAGTCATTTGCATATTTTAGTATTATGCCCCCAAAATCAAATATCCCCCACTTTTTTTGAATAGTATATTTTGGAGAATAAAACTGCTTAATTTTGCGTTAAAACTCTGTACCTCAGGACCAATCAACTAATTCAATATTTGTGATATGTTTTCAAACAACTTAAACCCGTCAGTCTTCATCTGGAAATGGAGACCGGTGTCCCAAGCCGTAATATGCGGTGTCTGGATAAAACCAGACTTTTATTTTATAAAAACAATGTGTAGGTGAAATTTACGTTTTGTAATCCAGCACGGCACATGGGTCATTCACTGTATAGACCTCTAAAGGAACGGTGGTAGATTATCAGGTCACTCAACGAAAAAAATGACCAGAAATCTTAAAAGGGTTATGTGTCCGGATAAGCATTTTTGACGTTCACGTCCAAACAACTCAATATTTTGAGCTGAAATCTTGAGGCAGGGTAAATACACCATTCCTCTATATTTTGGCGCTTAAATTTCATACGAACTCAGACTTTTATTTTTGAGACTCTGTTCAAATCGGGATAGTCCCTTTAAAACATATTATATACTTTTCTTTTTCTTTGGTTACCTTATTTTATCTTACAAACATTTTAGAAATAAATGTGATCATGTTTTATGAAGCAAATATTGGCCCTTTTTTCTCCTTTTCATCTGCCCCTCCATGCCAAATTTACATTAACAATAGTTGCCAATTAACATGATCAAACCTTTTAAAATGCAATGAGGCAGTTTTGTGTCACTGGCTCTCGACCTATGCACATTGTTCAACTAGGTTTGAAAACACTAATTCTTGAATAATGCTCATGTACAGTACGTGACATGATAATTGTTCAAGAATATTGCAAGTACCAGAGCCTTAAACTGTTAGAATTGCTAAATTACTTGTGGACTACTATGTTGCATCATTCAAGTGAACAGCAAATTAACAGGAAATTAATTGAAAGACACAAATTTTTTATACTTTACCCTGCTATGAAATGATTAGTTACTACAGATCATTAACTCCAGCCCTACCATGGCTTAGCTTTAATTACTGTATATGGTTGCCAGGCAACCTGATCATATCCTAATATAACAATATTCATCCATCCTATCTCATTTTCTATGCTATCTTGTTATTTAATTAATTTTTTTTTTTTGGCTTTTTAGCTTTTCATCTATTTTCTGCTTTGGTGTCTGGTTTCTAGACTCTTTTGTTACAATATTCAATTGTTTCTTATGTCTATTTTTAATCTCGGACTTTCTTTAGCTTTTGACTACAAATGTCTGAAGAGCTATATTAAAATAACATCATTTCCATAATGTTGTAGAGATGCTTAATTATTTAGGATTATATTTGCGTCAGAACATGACTCTCAGACTATTTTTATTTGCAAATAACACAAATTTGTTATTAAAGGGCATTATGTAAGATTTGGATAAAGAGCTGGCCGTTATCGCTATAATATTTCAAAAATAGATAATGCAAAATGAATGACCCGAGAAATCCTCATTCAAATCTGTTGAAAATCGGACCAATCTGATTAAAATACAGATCTAAATTTCGTTTTTTTATATACTGAGCGCCATGGAAAACGCATCACTTTTTTTCCCAAATATTTTATTACTAGGTGGTTTTGTATGTATAATATTATGCAATACTATGAACTATTGTTTCACACAATGCTCCCAAACGCAAAAAATATCGGCCCTTGTGCACAAAAAAAAATTGCATAAGATGCACATGAAAAACCCAATATTCACGTGCAGCATTGTATGTGAGCCCTTTAAAAGCATGTTTTCAACTTAATGTGCAGTACATGAACTGTTAAACGTCAATCTGTCGTAATTTGTTGTTGGACATGTGAAGGAATCGAGCTAGAGATCCCGAGACTTACTGAAAATCAACGGAATGAAGCCATGGGAATGTCCATGGCTGGCATGTCTACATGTGCTATTGCCAGACACTTCAATTGTCATCAGTCCACTATTGTAAGGTTGGTGGAACGTGTTCGAGTTACTGGATCAACACGTGACCGTCAACGTCCTGGTCAACAACGCGTTACAACCCAGACTCAAGACCGCTACATCCGGGTCACTCATCTGCGTGACAGATACCGCCCAGCGACTCGAACAGGTGCAGCAGTCGTCGGAAGACAAGGACCAGTAAGTGCCAACACCGTAAAACGTTGTCTAAGAGAAGTAGGACTCCGTGCACAACGACCTTAAGTTGGAGCTATCCTCACCATCAGCGGCCTTTGATATGGGCTCAAGGACACCAGACATGGAGAAGAGTAGACTGGCAAAGTGAGCTCTTCAGTGATGAGAGTCGCTTTCATCTTTATCACGCTGATGGCCGTCAACGTGTGTGGAGACGCCTTGGGGAACGTCTTGCAGACTGCTGCATCTTTGAAACGAATCGATGGGGTGGGGGAAGTGTAATGGTGTGGGGAGGTTTCACATTTCATCACCAGACCGCCCTACACATTTGCAGGGGTCGCGTTAATGCTGTAGCCTACCGTGATGATCTCTTGCAACCAATTGTTGTTCCGATGTTTTGAGCGCACCCACAACTTCAGCACTTCCAACAGGATAATGCACGTCCGCATACCGCCCGTTTTAGTATGGACTACCTGGCTGCTAACAACATCAATGTCTTGGACTGGCCAGCCATGTCTCAGGACATGGCACCAATAGAACATGTCTGGGATGAGATTGGACGCCGTCTATATCGAAGACCACAGATGCACACCATTGCTGCTTTAGAAGCTGCTCTTGTCCAAGAATGGACAATTTGTCCCAGGCCTTCTTTCAAACATTGGTAAATTCCATGCGACGTCGCTGCACAGCGTGCGTAAGAGCCTGTGGAGGACACATGCGCTACTGACTTTTGGTTTTGACCCCTCTGACTTTGTACCGTTGATTACAGATTAAACATCCATAAGTGTACAAATGTGTTGTTAATGATGTGTTCCCCTTTGAATATTGTTCACAATAAGAAGCAAAATAAATAAGGTATGTTTACAGGATCATTTTGTTATACAAAAAACTAAGTGATGTGTTTTCCATGGCGCTCAGTATACTTTCGATGGCCTACACTACATGAAAATCTGACAAGTTGTTCTCGAAGGTTGTGTCCAGGATCGTACGAGCGGCTTTTGATCCTGTGACGTCAGACATTGATTAATCAATCAGCATTGATAATTCTAGTGGTTTACCCACAGTTCTGTGCATGGCACGCCAAGAAGGCGCCGTAACAGACTGTTTCATTGGCTTATCCCTCACTTCAACCAAAAAGCTGGTAATAAAACAACTCTTCCAGATCCTAGTGTAGTAAAGACAAGTAAAACAAAATTTAGAACTATCAAAAATGAAACGAAATAGGATCTGTGTTTTAATCAGATTGGTTGAACCACAGATCTGATTCAAATCTGTTGAAAATCGGACACATCAGATGGCATAGAGAATTGATATGGTCTTGTCATATTAATAAATGTCTAATTATTAGTTTATATAACATTTCAGGCCTAAAGAAAGACCTGCAATAGGAAGATTTAGCTCTTGTATAATGCATGTTTAAGCTGTAACAGAATAGCCATTAAAATCTTTGCAAAAATATCATTTGAATGAGGAATTCCACACTTCACAGTGAACACCAAATTCAGTATGTATCGAAAAATAAAGCTTTGTGTTAATGTTACAGGCACAAGTATTTGATTGATGATATCAAATAAGTTTAATTCAAACTAATTCATTTTTGTCTTGAAAGAGAACTATTCAGTGCAGAAACATAATCCTGGTAAACTGATTTGTTATTTTTATAAAAGAGGAAGATGTTAAAAACTAGCGGTAGACCCGGCATAGCACGGGTATAGCCATAAACCGGAAATAGCAGAACCCCGCAACTGGACGTGGTAGTCAAATGCCATCAGGCCAATGTTACTCCCTGGGCCGAACTAACCCTATACAGCAAATGTCATCCTTGGGTCAGTCCTAGTGTAGCAGATAAATCTTGAACAGACAGACAGACAGACAAACAAACAGACAACAACATTCACAAATATTAGTACAGATTCAGTCCCAACATACCAGAACAAAAAGTAAAATTCAGTTTTTATTCTAAAATAAATTAGTTGTAATATGGCCATTAAAGTAATAACAATTTTAGTACATTTTTAATGCATGCCAGCCTATTTTATGATTTATTGTTTTAATACTTTAGCTTTAGCTTTGAACCAACCACACTGTGCAAAACTTTTACAAAATTTATATAGATATAAATCATCAAAGACAATCAATCATAACCGGCAACTAAAATAAAAATCCAATCAACGAATTTGACAGAATCAAGTATTAACAACAAGAGGATATTCTCATTTAAAGGGGCTAAATCGCTAATATTTGGGACCAAGAAATTGATACAAACGGGTCGCAACGCATATATATAATAATGTAATATGTTATGAATGTATATAAACTGATTTACATTCAATCTTTTATGTTTTCACTGTAATTTCTAATCATTTATGTTCGGCAAAATTCGCCAGAAGTCTCAATTGAATGGCAATCTCTAGCGCCTGATTATTCCAGTCTACACCGATAGTATTTATTGCATATGCTCTCCAGATAAGTCACCGTTTGACTTGACTTGTGGAATATGCGTAGCCTCGTTTTTCAAGTCCCGTTTTACAAATGACGCTGAAACGCATTATGGTACACGATTCGTGTATCAATGGTAAAATGTTTATTTTGTCTTAAATATTGGATATCAGAAGCCCATCTCTTCCCGGTAAGATCACAACATCAATGTTGATTTAAATTGTTAAATAATTTGTGTTTTCAATGTTGAAGATTTTGGATGATATTGAGTTAGAGACTTAGCTACTTTAAGGTTGTTATTGTATTCAGTTATAATGAGTTTACATCTTAGAAGAGAGAATTAACAGACACTCAGCACAGCTAAAAGCAGAATGTACATGTATATCGCCTGGATTCAAATTTTCGAGAAATAAATATGTATTCAGAAATTATATCCAGTTGATCTATAATTTATACTTGTAAGATAAACAGTCATTATACAATACCTTTAGTCTTCTCATTAACTAATTTTCATCTATTATGTTTATTCAATGAAATGAATAGATTTTGTTGATGATTCATTGAACATTATCAACAATTAAAACACAGATGTGACTTCATCCTTTGATGTTGGCGTACCATTATTTCAAATAATGGTACGGGCAATGTGCCAAGTGTACATTATTTATACTAGTTGCAATATTGGACGCGTGTGATGTATTTCATTGAAATGCACGTGCTGGATAGTATCTGTATTTAAGTTGTTTAATGGTCACATGCAAGATATTGCGTAATATAAAGATATTGCCCTTGTGCTATCGTACTCATACAATATCAATATATTACTTAATGTCTCACATTCGACCATTAAACTACACTTAGTAATAGGTGTTTATAAAGTGATAAATGCTTCTCATATTTCAGATCAGAATCAATTATTGCGATCCTTAGTACATCACAGATGATAATCACTCTTTCCTACTAATCACATTATCTTATGTGATCCTTAGTACATCACAGATGATAATCACTCTTTCCTACTAATCACATTATCACATTACCTTATGTACTGTATGTTTAAATACAAATGTTCGAGTCATCCTCTGACTGATGTAATCATGTAGAATATGCGTTATAATATTCATTAACTGTGCATGGTCACTTACCTCTTCGGATTCAAACACATGACAGAGAATTTTGGCTTGCCTTCGTCTGTTTGGACCTTCTCCAGGACTGGTTATAAGTCTTCTTCTAGCCATCAAAACCAATACATCCCCAATATCAGCTATATAACTTATAGTACGCAATGAATGGTCCATCATTATCTCCTGAATATACAATAAATCACAGTAAATTACATGATATCTTACACTTATGTAATATGGTTTCTTTATATAACAAATATCCATTTTAATACTGTAGATTAATGAGTGTTGGACATAAACACAACATAAGACCACATACTGTCTATAAGGTCTTGGCAGTCAACAAGTACTTGTAATGACCCAATTGAAGAAAATTGATCATTAAACAACAAATTAACAAACCCAGTACTTGTAATGACCCAATTGAAGAAAATTGATCATTAAACAACAAATTAACAAACCCAGTATCAGTATATATACAAGGGCAATCAGATGATAACTCTATCCTCTAGAGCTTCCAGAAGATTTTCAAAATGATCAAGGGCTATAACTGAGAATAATTATTGGATAATAACTTATTGATGAAATTGATTAATGCTTCATACCAAATTTGAAAAGAATCCATTAAAAACTGCAGTCCCTATTTCGCTCATAAGGTTGTTGGCAAAAAGATCTGTTAAAAACTGTAACCTCAATCGTGTTCACATGCCAATTTTTGATGTATAGACAGACTGACTCACGGATAGGGTGATGACTACATACGCCCAAACTATGTGTTGGCGTATAAAAATAAGTCAGAAATTTAATCTTGATCATAATGAGGCATGTTCAGCAATATACTGTGTATTTTATTAAAAATATTTGTATGTGAAGGACTGTTATACCTATTGCCAATGTACATATCAAACTAAAGAGGAAATTCATGTGACTGACTATATATGCCAGGAATTTTGAGTACAATGAAACTAAAGAGTTTGATGTGTATATAATAAGATGTCTGATTGATAATATACTTCTACAGACATTGTGTGGTGGTGTCTAGAATAAACAATAGGATGTTTGTGTCAATATTCATAGTCCAAATCATCACCATTGACCATTATTCTTCACAGACATAATACAAACAATATCCAAACATTTTTATAGCCATTACCAAAACACTAACGTCCATCAAACATCAATTAAAAAAATACTAAAACACCTCACTCCAAAAGAATTTGTTTTTGATCAATTTCCAGTCTCATCAGCTTTCTCCAAGTTAAGATTGCCAGGCAACAGAACATATCGTCCGAACAGTTCATAAACTTTTCCTCATTCTTATTTTCTTTTAGGTAATGGGAGCTTACATAAACAAAACATGCAAAGGTAATCAGATGATAACTTTCGCTGTTTGGGTTATCAGAAATGTGCTGTCCGTGCGGAACAGTAGGGCGCTAAACCCCATTATGAGCAATTGGAGAATTCCACTGAAAGCAAGTATCAGCTGAGGTAAAGACTTTACTTTTGTTTTGTTCTTTGTGGTTTATAATTACAATGGGCTAGTAGTAAGGTATAGCAACATAACTATGAAATTTGTATTCTATAGACCCAAATTTACCTTTTGGCTTTCATCTAATGAACAATTGCTGTGACTTAGGCAAGAATGATTTTTACTAATCACAATGGCTAAAATTAAACTTCAGAGAGATCTGAGAATTGATAAACAAGTAGCTTAGGTCAATCAAAATTAGAATCAAACAAAACAAGCTCTTCCACTATTTTGTTAGTCTAGCTTTGTCCATGTTTTGCACGTATATTTTAAGAGGGAGAAAAAATGCTTTAACGTCCATTCAACACAAGCTAAGTCATTTTGGGACTAACATATGGTTTTATGTTATTTCAATAATTCACTAGCGCGTAGGGGTCGTTAACAGTGGGAAGAAACCGGAGGACAAAGAGAAAATCCATGAGGTCGGAAAGGCAAACCTTTTCCTTGTCACAAGCTGGGAATCGACAGCATGCCACTGGACTCAATCACAGACCTTACGATCTAAAGTAAACACATTAGACCACCAAACCCCTTATGATTTAAGAGTACATGGATATATTTCAAAAATACTGATTAAGGGGTTAATTTATAGTTTGCGAATGTATTAAGATGTGAAATAAGAGACATCTGTTGTAGAATGTATTAAGAGGTCAGAGGTCATATAATATTATTGATTGTTTGTATACCAACCTGTAAATCTGTATTTAATACCATTAATTTCTCTGTTGATACAAATAGATCTACATCTGTACTAGGTTGATTTTCACCTTCTGGTGCCTGTAATCAAACAATAATATATTCTTATTAAATCCACAGTGACATCTGCTGCATCTAAATTACAAAGAAAATGTATATTTCCATTTAATGAGTTTATATGTAAAAATATGGAACAAGACCACATTCGGAGCAGAACAGTAGGATATTAAACCACATTTAATTTCATTTCATAACTTAACGTAACAACATGCTTCTTTTTCTAGATCTACTATACTTCTGAATGAAAAGAAGACTTTTGTTCATCCCCGGTTCTCTCCCGGAGGTAGAATTTATACCCACAGGTTCTCATTAATATCAATTGATATGCATTTAACCAACATAATTCTTCAAAACAAAAATAAAACATTAAAGCCGCTGATCGTCATTTGCATTGTTTGAAAAAAAAAAAAATACAAATTTTCTATGGCTTAATTCAATAGGTTCAGATGGTAACAGCTTGTCTGAAAGGCTTATAGACAAAAAGGCGCTAAACCAAAACATTCATTTACGTATCCCATTTTTATCGTCTGCAGAGGAATGCCGAATGTTAATAATAATTTAAAATAATAAATGGAATTGAACCATTTTTGAACTGATATTCCTTTTAAAGACTCAACAATCACAATATTGTTGTTGGCAAGGAGATAACCATCCCAAAAAATGTAACAATTGCTTAGGTCAATACTTCGGTGAACCAGCTTTGAGTTGATTGACAAACTAAAATGAAAAGCAGATTCTGATTGCAATACAAAACTGGCACACAATAAATGTATCCACACATGTCCTAATATCTCTAAATTGGTAAAGTGATGTACCTGAAATTTGTCACCAAAATGTAATGTGCCCAACGTCTGAAAGTGATGCATATATATTTTTTAATTACTGATGGCAAAATGCAGAAAAACAATCAAATTATACTACAGAAATAATTATTAAAACTTAAAATACAATAAACTACTGGTAATTGGAATATTTTACAACATTCATGGAATGGTTGTGGTTTTTCTATGATTCGATCAATTAACAGTCTTTACTAAATAGGTATGCATGATAATTAATCATTCTCTTCATTTATCAATCAATGCATTAATTTACATTTTGAAAATAATAAATTTGAACATGCTTTGTGTAAAAATAAGAAGTAAGACTTTAATAAAATGATGTACAGATGACATATTGTCTATACTAATATCTCTAACAGAAAATACAAACATCCAATATTAAAGCATGCAGAGTCAAGTGCTCTTTATAAAATAAAAAATCCCTAGAGATGATCGTGTGGAAGATTTTATTAAACTTTCTAAACACGCAATCCTGGAAATAATAACTTTGATCAGAATCTTGCCAGAAACCATCAAAAGTAATTTAAGTGTCATAAATGATTTTGGGAGAGTAATTTCCATAGATGTTTTGAACATTATGATTCGGGACTTGAGACTCCCTTATTGGCATTATAACAGAGCAATTCTATAGCGACTTTAGCACCGAGTAGCAATAATGAGTGCGACTGTCCAACTGATACTATAGTACATAACGATAAGATGTAACCTCGGGTTAGACACGATCGAATGACACAAATAATTCGCTAGTTAATATTCATGAATCTATAACACTGGAACAGAGCACACACCAAATGACAGCGGCATAACATATTTAGAGCCTGGATGATTACTATATTACATTTTTTTACCGACTGAATTAAATGGGGTTTAACAAACTGTTTTATACCATCTAGAACAATGAAGACAGGACATTTTTTGATATTGAGTAAGAAAAACAAAAAATGACTTCTGAACAAGACGTTTACAAGAAATCTGAAATATGTTATCATGGACAAAATGCATACTTCCGTTAAACAAGAGAGATAAATGGGATTTAACATCAAATTTTCACAAACTAGGGCATTTCCGGACTAACAGGGAGAGAAAGAGAAATGGGGTTTAACATTCACTTAACACAAGCTATGTCTTTTAGGGACTAACATATGGTTCAATTTTATTTCAATAATTCGCTTGTGCAAATGGGGTCTTTAGAAGTGGGAGGACCCGGAGAAAACCCATAAAGTTGGGCAGGTGATCCTATTCCTTGTCACTTACAAACTGCGAATCGAAACCACACCACCTGACTCAATGACAGACCTAATGATTTCAGGTGCAGACGTTAATCCACCAGACCACCCAACCCCACTTCAGGACTAACATACTGTATGTCTTTATTTTAATAATTCACATAAAATTTATGTGGTTTGGCCGGCAATCCTATTCCTAATCATGTGAAAGCAGGGGATTGAAACCATGACACATGGCAAGGATGACAGACCTTATAATCTACTGCAAAAATAACCACCCAAACCGTCTCATACGAGTTGCCTTTAATATTCAATCCAATTCCAAGTATTATACAAATAATAATAATAATAATGATGTTTGTATCGCGCAACTATTCAATCCACTAGGGAATGCACAATCAATATGGACATTTACTGAAGTCGGTGTTAAAAGAATGCACTATCAATATGGACATTTACTGAAATCGGTGTTAAAATATAGTGTTTATATAACTTATACATATGCGTGTCCAGTCCAACAACCGAGGAGTTCTACTGGTAATAGAGCATACTACACAGTTTTTGTTTTTAACTAATTTTAATTCATCAGGTACTAGAATTAACACATCAATATGACTCTGCCATTAAAACAAGATTCTGTGGAACGTAAAACATAACATAACACATTCGGCACAAATATACAAAACATTTTGAATTCACATGACTTCATTGTAGTTTTTAATTGTTTTGACATGGGGCTTGAGAACATCCTATTTCACAATCATGATTAATGATACATTAAGCTGGATTTAGAGAAAAAGTTGTCTGTTCTTGCTATAATAGTTAAAAAAATCAATAACGAAAAATAAATATATTAAATGTTTGATGTTCTGGCATGAAATAACCATCAATTGCCAATCATTGGCAGATGGAAACTCTACTCAGTTTATTCTTTAACTTTCCAAGTATCATTTCCATTATAATTCTTGATTGTCAGCCCTTATTGGTAGTCTCTGGCTATATAATATAAACGTTTAATGCAGATATGACAGAAATTGTCTAATCCATTCAATATCTGAACCATCCAATGCTCTCGAGAGTTCATCATGGGCTTGTAATTAAAATAAATGTCTAAACAATGATTTATATCAGATCTGAAGTCAGAAAAACACCTTACAATTAGCAAATTTAGCTCTTGCATAATGCTCTTGAAAATACAGGATGCGTTCCAGGTTAATTCTAATTTGTGTGAAGACAAACAAATAGAGAACAGATAATACTAGACATTAAATAATACACCCACACTGGGTGTATAAAACTGACATATATACATACAACATAAGGAACAAATAAAAACTCCTTACTACATGAAAGTGCAATATAATTAAATGAAATGGTGCAAGAAGCAACAAGAGGAAGAAATATCTATTAAATTACTGTACACATATTAAACTTAATTATTTTCTTGCAAAAAAAAAAGTTTTAAGTACAGATAGGTGTGTTTCTTACTAAACACATGGCAGACAGATAAAACATGCAGACGGTACTATACTGACAACAGATACCATCAACACTTACCGACGCCTACACGATAGAATGCACAAAACATTAATAATAGATTAGTAAGTGTGTCATGTTTGTTACAGTTATAGACCGAAGAATATTTAATCTATTAGTGAGACAGTCATCAATCATCTTGGGTATGTTTTGAACTTGAAGGAATATAAATGAAGAGTCCAGGGGAAGAACGATCTAAGTCACATTTTTGTCTTTTCACATAAAAGGCAAAACAGACTTTTGGACGAGAATGCTTGACGCGAACAGAACGAGTGGTTTTAATTACAACTTCAAAATGATGTTTAATACGAATCATAATTACCAGTACAACAACTGACATCCACTTTTCAGCCAAATTAAGGTCAAAAAAAGGGTACGATGGGGGTATTTGTCCGGGAGGCCATTTCAGAAGGGCCTTGGTTCGATGTGACTCCAATCATTTTTACCCGAAATTGATTGTTCCACAGAAAGCTTACAGAATTTGCTACCAGATGGTGCCATTAACTGGGGTTTGTTGAAAAAGTGGCTTAGATCATTCTTTCCTGGGGCTCTTCAGATGGAAAGAAATGGGGTTTTTTGCAGTTATTAATATTTTGCAAAACTCATCAATGATTTAAATATAACTTTCATTTACAATCCGACGACATATTTTCACCACAAGGCAAACAACTCTTATATGTGGACTGATCAACTGGTGATGTGTTTGTGGCTCTCGGATGAAAAATTTTGACTTTGAATTGTTGATGACGATTATATTTAGATAATCAAATAAATGAAGATAAAGGATATGAATTATTGAAAACCAACAGTTGGGAAATACTGAACAATCATTCTTGGTCAAATCAGAAATTTAAAGTAAGTTTCTGAGCTATATAAATTTGTGTACACATGTCTAAACTGGACTGCTTTTGTAATTTTGAGAATAACATGGTTAATATTGTCACATACACAATGCTAAAGAGAAGACAGTGGGCATTATGTTTACATTTCTTTGAATTCAAATTGACCAGTAGGAACCAAACTAGAAAATTCCTCATGGTTATTCTTGGCCTACACCAGAATTCCATGCTAAGACATTCTAGTTGAGAGTCCAGTTCCCTAGTCACTCAAGTATGTGTTTAACTCTGTGCTAAATGGAAAAAATGTGGATTTTTATTATTGCATGGCAAATCATACTCCTCTTCAATTATGTACCATGTCATTTACTTCGTGTATGTACATCCAGTAAACCTGAGCTAAATCATTTGTACATCCAGATATATGATATCTTGATAACTAGGACTACTTATAATAAAAGTTGAAAATTATCAGAATCTGAGGACTATTTCTTACAGATTCTACATATTATGGATAACGTAACAGAAATTATACACATATTGTTTAATTCACCGTCTTTAGTAATATGCAGCGCTTGTCATTTGATTATCAAGACAAAACATGACAACTTTACTGCACGGATAGGCGAACTTATTAATTTTGATATTCAATAAGACTTGCGATCTGTATGTAATCTAGATCAATTTCAATATTCTGTTTTGGCTTCTTGAATATCAATTCATAAAGATCACTAGTTTATGGATCACAATCTTCAAACAGAATTTCAATATTCCAGTCAGCAAGGATATTAGGTGTCATACAGCTGTTAAATGAAGGGAATAAATATAACAAGCAAATATTAGATGATACAATTTTAGCAAATTTTATTTTTCACTTAAAACATAAACATATTTTAAGTTCACCATTAGAAATCAATAAGTGGTTGTTACCTATCAGGCAACCTATATATTTTTCATAATCAATACTTAAATTCAAGTTTTTAAAATAATTTGCTTTTCTATATTTTTCTAAGCTGAACCCTGCATTGACAAGCATCTGTCTTCAAGAATATATCTCAGAAACTTGTTCTGTTTTCAGACATGTTTGTGGGTGGTGGTTATTGATGGAATTTTCTTTTTTTTATTGTTTCAGAAATTTTGATAAAGGTTTGTAAAACTGCAGTCAACTGCATTATGAAATCTATAATTATTTTTGGGTGGGGGGAGGGGGGAATATTGACATCTCAATCACTAAATCAAAAATGTAATATTTTAAGGCTTAAATCTTTAAGATTTGATCATAGATTGTAGCTAAAAATGATTTTTAGCCAGCCAGGCAGCCAGGATTATTTGCTTACAAATCTGATTATATTACAGTCTATATTTCTTTCCATTTTTATGCTTTCGATGGCCTCCACTACATGAAGATCTGACGGGTTGTAGTGGGAGGTCCTGTCAAGGGTCATACAAGCATTTGTTGACATTATGTTGTCAGTCATTTGATTAACCAATCAGCTTCGGACGCTTTCGGTGTTTTAAGTGGATATTCGGAAACATAACTTTTGCTTTCATTTATTTTCCATTGTTGCGAATGTCTACCCACAGTTCCATGTGCCAGACGATAAGAATTTGACCCAACCCAACAGAACATGGCTTATTTAACAACTCTTTCATATCCAACTGTAGTAGACAAATTAAACGAAATTTTGAACTATAAAAAAAAAAAAAAAAAAGGATCTGTGTTTTAATCAGATTGTCCGATTACACACTTTTAAACCTGGGTTCAAAAACTCCAGTAAATTTCATACCAGAACTACCTCAGTACACTCAAACTTTGATAGATTGCAGAAACAATTACTGTAAACTCAATTGTAGCTGGAGGAAAACTAACATTCGTGTGAAATTACATGTCAAAATGCACCATTTCTATGTAATGGCTGCTATTCATCATAGTTACAGAAAAGTAACGGTTGCTTTCTGGCAGGTAATTTAATAAGATGTTTCACTAAATGTATATAATACATCAACTTGTACTGAATATTTAAAACAATCCCCTCTAACACAATTTCAATTATTCCGCTTACAGTTCCAGCCCTTTTGTTTTGATGTCCAAAAATCGCAAAATTTACTGCACAATGAACATTTTTTATAATGTGACATCATTAGGATTAGCTAATATTGTTAATAATTGTTTTATTCATATGAACATTTTGGAACTTCATTTCAAAAAGCTATAAATTAACATACTTTTTCAGCAACATCTGAACAATGCCAGACAGAGAGAAAGCAGGCTTTCATGCTAGTTTCTATTTATTGATTTTAATTGCATTTAGGAATTGAAGTGGGAATACTCAGGACACAATTCTATGGCATACAATTACTGTTGATTATTGCTTGATAAAGACAAGAGAAGTCTAGTCAAAACGTCAAAGTAATTATATATATTCCAAAGAATTTTGTCCTGTGCAGATTACATCATAAGGAATTTAAAATGGCTAAATTTTTATTTCTGAGCAAAAAAAAAAAAAATCCTAGATAATTTGACACAGCATGTCATTATGATTTTAAGGCAATCACCTCTAAAAATTGTCACAAATAAAAATAAGTCATGACATTAATGAAAATTGAAATGGGTTACAGTTTGAAAACGACGCATGATGTAAGTTTTAGATTAAGACTAAGAGCTCGCAGTTCTTGCTAGTTTAAATATAGATAATGAAAATTGAATATATTGAAGAATATAATCTCGATTGTCAAGTACCATTGTTACGATAATAATGTCTTGATTATCCATTTTCGAATCAAATTATTAAATGGCGACCATGTTTCAATCCACTTAAAATCATGACCATCCGATGGTCTGGATAGTTGATTGTAATACTAATAATAATTTATTTTTATATAGCGCTCTCCACATTCTAAAAGTTAGTGATAAAAATAACCATAATAATTCAACAGGCTTCTTCGTTTCACTAATTTAAATGATGCATATAAATTTCATACAGATCGGATAATAATTTTGGTCGTTAGAGTATTCACAGGAATTATCTAAATTAAATAGGCTTCTTCATCTCACTGATGTAAACAACATATCAATTTCAAAACAATCAGATGACAAATTAGAGTGTTCACAAGCAATTGTCGACAATGAACAGATGGATGGACAGGGGTGACTGTATATATACAACCACATTTCTATGTGGGCGTATAAAAATCAATGAAATGATTTAGTCTAATTGTTAACGCTGGGCGGACAACAGACAGAAGTGATGACAAAGGCCTGTTAGGCAGATAAAAAATAAAACAGTGTTAACACAAACTAACATGAAAAGTGCTAAACTGAATCTGTATAAAGAAGCCCTTAAAGTCTAACCCATAATGAAACATTGTTTGCAGTGTGATTTTAATAACTTTTGTTGACTTCCTTTGAAACCTGGAATCTATTTAAGTATGATGATGATTAATTCTGAAGGAGTAACAGAGTTTAACTGTTTCTGTCATGATGACCTATAGATCAGCAAGCCATAAAATTTATCTTTTACGTAATCTCACTGAAATTTAAACTTGGTCAAAAAATCAGAACCCCTGTCAATTTATAGGCTACCAATAACTGGAGAGGTTTTGGAGGTGTTGAACCAATTTATTTTACAGTTCTAAACATATTTTTTTGAATTTCAAAGTAATCAGCAGGTTAGGTATAAGTATCAATTCACTTAATTTGATATATATATACATGTTTATTGTTTGAAATGTTGGTGTAATTTGCTTTGTCCCATTGCCTGCAGGTTTGTCTAATGCCATGTGTTTTATTTGTGTGTGGTGTGGTCTTCATGTACGTACTAGCAGAGGTCCTAAGGCCGAAGTAAACACTGAAGGTCTTTTGGACCTGTACAATATTTGCCTATGTTTTGATGGAAGATCAACACATTGGATTTCAAGATAATCCTACTCTTAAAATCCAAACACTTATCAGGTTTCCAAATAATTCCACTCTTTAAAAAAATTACAATTCTCTACTGTAGAGTAGTAGACCCAATAACAGGACATTTTTAATTTAATTTATATTAAAGGAGCTAAATCTCCGTTCCTTGAAATCTAAAATGAACGAAATACATAGAGAATACTGAGCTAGAGCTTTATGTCAATTAATATATTAGTGATCTTTTAGAGGCATTTAGTAACTGGATAGAGCAATAAACTATAACACATACTTATGGAAGAACAATTACTGATTTATTTGGGCGACGTTTCGAAGAGTATTCTCTCAATTGAAAACGTTGAGAGAATACTCTTCGAAACGTCGCCCAAATAAATCAGTAATTGTTCTTCCATAAGTATGTGTTATAGTTTATTAATATATTAGTATTGCAATATATTCTATCTCTGTTAAATACATGTTGACCATTTCATTCTGGAAATAAATTTTATTAATTGATCATCAAAAATGAGAGATGGACATTTTATATTATTTGTGTTTACCTTTATTCTACCAACAGCTTCTTGTGCTTGCATCATTCTTAAAGCTTTAGATGGTTGTCCTTCAGATATTAATTGTGTTGATCCAAGATACCGTGCCCGGAATAACACTCCCTCAATTAAGACTTCAGGGTTATCAGGATTTCGAATTTGTGCTACAAAAATAGATGAAAGAGTATTGGAAATTATCTCTTAGTCTTAAATTATTACCTTAAAACTATATTTACTTCCAGTGTTGAGCAACTATCTGGTTTGGAATCATTAGAAAAATTAACCAAATTAAACAAATTGATAAAGTTAAAATCAATTTTAAACATTTTAACTGGTTTCAATTCATGATACAAATAGTAAATTTCTTTATTTCAAATTGTGAACTAATGCTGTATTTATAACAGAAAAGGAAAATTTCAATGTAGGCCTACTTTTTTGATTTAAATTTTTCTATCTTGATCAAATATCAAGAAGCAAACATAAATAATATCATCAAGATAAAAAAAGAATAAAATTAAATTAAGCAATCAATCCAAAGTACATGCAACATTCAATACACAAAATCACAATTGCAAATCTGTACACAACAGGTCTGGCACGATTAACATTTGACATAATTTAATTATTTCTTGGCTGTACTTTTAGAGGTCAATCTAGCCATTTAAACAAAAAACCTAGAACATCAGGACTGAAAAACAAAGTTTTATTAAGGCTACCTGTAAAGGTTTCTTCTTCCATAAACCCTTAAAATCCCCCATAATGTTATTGTTCACGAGTTTGAACAGCAACCAACATAAATCTGGACAATTCTTAAATCAAAACTTTTTCTAAAATCCTATACGCTAGTGCTGGGTACTGTGATTATAGTTAGAATACAATATGTATCACAATATGCGTCACAATATGAATCGTGATATATATTGAGATCACAAAAATTTAACAAGAAAACCCATACTGGATGTATAAATATTTGTATTTTAATATCAGTGGAACTTAAGAGTGACAGTGGCTATGGTGAATCGCATATCAAGAAATATGATGCCAGCACTACTATACACACCTATAGATGTCACAATTCAGGAACAGCCATACTTACATTCATCACAATGATAGCATGTGATATTAACAAAGAAAGTGGGTTTACTCTGAAGAAGAAGTGACAGGAAACCAGAAATTAACCAAATTACCCAGCTCTGAGAGATCACGTTAGGGCAGCAAGGTGGAATGGGAGATCAGGGCTCAATGGGTTAAAATGGTATTGGATGTTCTAGAAAGAGCATACACTACCTTGGCCATGATGAGTATTAATCTATAGATTTGCTTACTTTCTATTATTGTCTGGATTACAGTACTTACCACAAAACAATTTGGAAGAATGTAAAACTTACAGTTGTATTACATGTCTAGAAAAAGCTACCAACATTATAATGGGTTACCGGTAAATTTACCTCAGCTTCAGGAATAAAATAGACTAATAAAGACTACCGGCACTATCTATTAGTCGGAACATACTAGGACAAATAGATGCATTCTATCATTTAAGATTTATTATCAAGATAAAGTTTTGTAATTTGATAGATTAGAATTGTTTATGTCATTACATAACACTGTAACCAGGTATCATTTAATCTTGTGTATTTAGCACTGATTTCTTTCACATTCGTTTAATATTGAATCTTTGTTTAAAAATTTGATAATGAGTGTCAAATTTACAAGTATTTAATTTCTCGATCACTGTTAAAAAATAAACAACCCAATTGATTATTGATGTATAATGATTAATTTTTGAACAGTGGTCAGGAAATTAAAAAGTTGTAAATTGGACACTCATTATCAAAATTAATTAGTCAGCTTTAAACTGGACTCTAGTAAACATTAGATGATTTGAGGTGATTTTAAATGATTTTTACAAATCTTTAAACAAAGATTTGATATTGAATGAATGTGAAAGATATTAGTGCTAAATACACAAGATTAAATGATACCCGGGTTACAGTGTAATTTTCTGCATGTTTTTTTATTTCGTGCTACACAATTTCTCCCTGCAATGTTCCCTACAGTAATCAATTATGATTATAACTAAACTGGAATAAGGGATAATGGATCTTTATCTATGACACAATAGTTGAGATGGACATTGATTTAATTATATGTAGACATGTTGATTAGACAGAAATTTGGCTTCCTATGCTGACTGCCCCCCTCCCCAAATATGAACATCGTTCTGATGTACATGTTGACTAAAATATGTTAAAGTCAGTTACAGCTTGAACAAAGGGACAAGTAGAATCAGGGTTTATTCAAGGAAAACGGAAACTAACACTGTGTAAAGATCATCAAGAGCACAAATCCCAGTTGAGAAATGAAATGAAATGGGGTTTAATGTCCTACTGTTCTGCTCCGAACTGGGCTAATGAAGACGAGCATAACGCCAAATACAGTGTGGTATGAGGGGAAATTTTGCCTCAACCGTGGCACTAAGGCCTACTCTAATATCGAATTCGAATTGTCAAGGGATTTTTTATGTGCACGACAATGTGTACACAGGACCTCGCTTTTTCGTACCATCTGAACGACTAGACAGCTGTCTTTGCCCAGTTGAGAAATAGATAAACTACTCTTTTAGTCCATGTAGTAATCAGAAAGTTGATTTTAAAATTTGAAAGTGTCTCTACTCTACAAACATGAGTGAAATGTGTGGGTGTATATTACATGTCAAGCTACTATTTATCATCCACCACCAGGTTTATTTCAAAGTTATGAAGAATGCATTGAGCTCTATTTTTCAAATAAAATATCTGCAACATTTAACAATAACCCAACCATAATACAAATTTACTATATTCTGATATAAAACACCTCCACCACACAGAATAAAAAACATAAAAAAAACATTTAGCATCTCATCAGTGTATGGGGAGCTAAAAGCTCTACAACAGCTTGTCAATCAGTCAAGAGGTGCGCTTCAGGGAAATAAAGAGGAAAATCAACAAAGCCCAAAAGGGGGTCAAAGGTTACAAGTTAAAAAAATTTTCAGGACTAAACTGAACCGACTTACCATTCATACATGTTGTTAGTAGTCAAGGGCAAAGGAAGATTCCATGCAGGTCATGGTGGGAAAAATGTAACAATAATTTAGCGTGAGTGTTCATTTCAAAAACAAGACATAACAATCATTTTTCTAATGTTAATTAATATATAATATATAAAAAAAAACAATGAACTAACTGAAATAATATATATTTCATCTAAAAATAAATTGAAGCACAAGACATAATGAAAACAACAATATCCATTATTCACATGTTTTCAACCATGACAAAAATAACTTAAGCTTTAAACATTTTTTTTAAACGAAGACAAAAACATTAAACATTATCACAATTAGATCATCTAATTAAACTGATTAATAAACAAATCATATTCATTTACAGCCCATTATAAACATTGAATATAAAAACAGTTTTTAAAATACATCCTCATTTATTCACCATGCAATATCATGCAAATATCATTTATTTTAAGACAATAAATATCGAAAAAAACTAAAAATAAACTGAAGCTAGAATTGATTCATGAGCAACACCGAAATATGAACAATAAATACAGAGAAAGGGGCCAAATATATAAAGAGTCCAACTAAAGATTATTTAGATCCAGAAAATCATATGCAATTAAATGTATTTATTTATGGAAATTGTGTAAGTTGTGTTTTTGAAAAGCAGAATTAATGGAACTCAAGAGAATAATAATAAAAACAACATTTACTGCAATGATGTACGGAAAACGCTAGATCGGCAACAGTCATGCATAGTTTAGCACATATGACGCCAAATGTGGATTGTGGGTTTTGGTTAGGGTAAGGGTTAGGACCTGCAGATTTCGTCAAAGTCTCGAGATGAAACAGGGCTAGCGCTAACCCTAACCCTAACCCTGGGCAAAGCCTAACCCTTACCCTAACGCACAATCCACAAATAACGTCATATCAGCAGGACCATCTCCGATCTAGCGCTCTCCATGATGTACATGAAAATATTATTGTACTTTATGAATACAGGAATAAGGTTTTCATATAATTAATTTTCTTTCTTCAAAATTTCAAATTAATCCAGCCAAAATAAAAGGCAAGAAGTGAAAACAAAAACAAACAAACCATAAACTAAAGAAAAGAAACAACTGTACACAAGATGAAGAAAATCTGAAGACTAAAGGGAGATAACTCAAAATAAAACTAAAATCCATCAAATAACAGACGTAGAATAGTGACAAATAAACAGCACAAGAGAGTTATCTCAAGTTGAGTAAAAAAAGGACCATATCCAAGATTTGATGAAATAAACACACATATAAACATATCCCTTTCTTTAAATGCTACCCTAGACCTGTGCATAATATTTGGTTATAATCAAGAGCATAACAGAAATTCATTCAGAATTTTAACTTTATTATCAGAAAGTTCTATTGTTAGTAAAAATTTGTTACAGCGGTTTTAAATGTTATCTGTATTTGCATGATAAGCAGATGGGTTGTTTCTGCCACTAAGAGGAGATAACACAGGAGATGGGATACAGACCCCCTGGATAGCGTATACTTGTTTTACTCACCTAGTAGATACATAAATATTACTAGATCTACAACACCAAGATTATATTAGTATAAATTTGTTAGCTTACATGATTCAGGCTCACCTTCTTTGGCTCTTGATCGACGAAGCTCAGCCTGAAAAAAAAACCAAGAAAATGTTAATTAAATATATTGAGAGAGAAATAGAAGTCCACTCAACAGAATATGGAACAATTTTTATTTTCATAATTCTCTTGTGCGTAGAGGTCTTAAGCAGTGGGAGGAAACCACAGGACCTAGAGAAATGGGTAGGCTTGGGATCAAGCCAATGCCACTTGACTCCATCACAGACCTTATGATTTAAACTGCATGTTCTAGACCACTCAGTTCTAGACCACATTAAATATAAGTTTAGAGAATCTCATAAACATATTTAAAGATACCAACAGCCCAGGGCTTCCACTTCAAAATTTTCACTGCCGGTCATTTTTGATAACGCACGAAAACTTTTCAAAGTAAATTTATATTTCATGATTTTTATTCATGGTAGGGTATTATGAATTCACGTGTCTATACTACTTTGTCACCATGGGGTGCACAAAAAAATATATTTTACTTAAAAATGAACTATTAGTAAGGCCCATGATAATTATTTAATAATTAAATATTCCGTTTTGGCTACTTAAATAACGAAATAGTTGAATTGGCCGGAGAAAAACCATTTCAGTAGCTCACACGTAATTAACACGTGCTCTATAGAAAACACACTGACCGGATAATTTTGAGTTGTAATACAATAACTTTGAAATGAAGATAAATATATAATTATCCATGGCATATATCTCACATTTTTTTGGTTTTAGACCATCTCTTACGGAATTACGGGCCGCAGAATTGTGACGTAAATCCTAATAATGTATAACTAAATTACTAACGGATAACTAACTTCACGGCTAGCGACACTAGCGCCCCCTAGAATATGGTCGTGTATAAGAGTAACCGTATATACACGACATTTCTTCTACACGTGGAATTATCAATATTGCTGCACAATAGAACTGGAATACGTATTTTTTGTTATTGTTCAGTAAGCAAGTTAACTACCGGTAATCTCTAGATTTTATTTCAACAATTACCACAAGGCCGTAATACCGCTATAAACATTTTATTTTTAAATGCATTTTTCTTCCAACACGTACGTTGTTGAGGATTTACGTAATTTCTATGCTGTTTTTATTTGATATGACAGTTGGTTGGATTTGAAGAGCATTACTTCATATCAATTGCCCTTTTTCGAAGATCATAATAACCTCGTTTACATTGTGCCTGACCGTAATAGCGGCTTTGTTGTTGAAAATTCTTATGACACGTGGACAATACGTGAATGATTAACAATGGGCCGCTTCACGCCGTTGATTAGATTCCCACTTATCAATTAACATTTATTGCTCTACTACCAGACACGCATCATTAATTATCAACACAACACTCAGTATAATCTGTTGACTACATATATACAACTCTATAACACCAATCACAAGATTGGCTTCTAGACGACGTGCATTCTTGTAAAGTACACAGTGAAGGTTGATCATGGTCATGTTTGAAATTTTTTTTTTTAAAAAAAGACTCTCTTTCCGGCGGGCAAAATGACCGTTAGGTCACATCTAAGGACGGTCATTTTCCATAGCCGTAGGTCTCGACCGGCATATACGGCCGACGTGGAACCCATGCAACAGCCATTTCATGTGATTTTGTTAACTGTACTGTCCTGCGAGGCAACTTTTGGCTAACATGAATTTTATATACCTTCAACGATCTCGCTGTCACTAATGATAGAAATAATAGTTGTATTTTCCTTCTGCTTTTAAAAGATTTTTAAATTGTTGTGAATTAGGATTTCTGTATAGATGGCTGTAAGGTTTCACATAATAGTAGTCCTGAAAACCCAGGATTGTTTTAAGCCCATGTTTTAAGCCCATGCCCGACATTGAAAACTTCCAATTTACGGTGTGGTCGTTGTCTATATTTACAACAATTGATTTATACTGAAGCCAGACAATTATATCCGATTAAGTTTACGAAAAGCTCCAAATGACTGACTTAAAAAACAATCCCTTTTTACTTTAAGAAAACAATTTAATATTTATTATCTGTTTTCTACAAAAAACAGGATTACTGCCTATTAACAAGCTTCATGTTCTTTTCCGTCCTTTTGGTTATTTTGACAGACTTACTTGAGCTTTCCTATTTGATGATGGTTCTGTAAGTTCAGGAATTTCCACATATTGGTCACGTCGCTGGTACTGTTTGTGTAGGAGTCTGTCCGTTTCTTCATCTGTATCGGATTCACCTACAGAGAAAAAAATTTTAAACTTAATACGAGAATAGAAGGAATTCTAATAATGATATCTCTGTGCTTGGAAATAAATCATAATTGAATTCGTTTTTATTATTTTTAAACAATATGAGATTTAATGTTTTATTTATTGCAAAATCCTTACAAATGATACATTTACATAAAAGTTACAATAAGTATGAACAATTGTTAGTATCACTGCAACATCAAATAGTTTCTGCAAAAAAGCAAATTTTCACCTATAACTACATTTACTAATACCAATACAAAAAAAATCAATCTACTTTTCACAACATCTTAATTTAAAAAAAAAAAATCAACACTACGCAATTATAAAATCTAATGTAGCCTTGTTATCGTGTTGAATTATAAATGTTGAAATTTTAAACATATACCTGTAGGCATCCCCGTTACATAAGTGGTACGAGATAAGGGCTCTCGATCACTGCAATACTCTTCTGAAGAACAGTGAGATTCAGAATCGTGCCTCAACTTTTGAGAGCTAGTTGAGTGAGAATTTGTATTAGTTATTTTACTTGTGGAATTGTGACTAGAATCCATATTGTTACTATAAGCGCCATTTTCTAATGAATCTTCCTTCTCGAGTGGTGCATATTTTTTGCCTTTAATACGCCGTGTGTAGCGCTTTCCTTCAAGCTCTTCATGTTCATCATCAGACTCGTAACCTACAAACGAAAAATCATGCATAAACAAATCCACAACATGCAGGAGAAAAATTGGAAAATTACACGATTAATTCTAATAGATCAAAAATGCTTACTAAGCAAAATGCAAATAAAATTTTATTTAATAGAACTAGATATATTGAAAAGGTTTTGTAAATGGAGGAAAATCTAATTAATAAATGTATTAATAAAGACAGTCGAGATATTCAAGAAAATTTAATGCATTCATTCCAGAAGATAAAATAAAAGGATATAAATATATCAAATTCCAAATCATCGTTTATCTAGAATTATTTGATTCCTAATTCACGTCAGCAAAACCTTTCCAATCTAGATTACTGCTACATTTATTCCAAGTTGACTCACAGCTGTTAAATTACCATAATAAAATACATATTCTTCTGTTTAATAAGATCGATACATCAATATCTACTAATATCTGCAACAACTTACACCAAAATTATTAAATTATGAAAAGAATTAAAATTTAATTCTTTCTATATAGCTAGAAATTAAAAAAGAAATACAATATAAATTCACTGAACAACACTGTTTGCTACTACAATAATTCTACCTTTCTTTTTCACTTACAAAGCACAATGAATAAGAAACTAGATTTGCCCCTAAAGACAATTGAAAGTCGTTTTTATATTTTCCTATGTATGTATGTAAAGCTTAATATATTTTGGATATAAACGAACAGTTTTCCTTTTAAAGAATTCTGTTTTTGTCTGGACAAAATTAATAAACATTTCAAAGGTATATATACTTTTTCAGAGATAACTCTCTAATGCTAAGGGCAGACGAGCGTATTTTTTCGTCTGATCGCGCCGATTAAAATTCACCAATGATTTTTTACAGCCAATTACAAATGGGCACATGTAGCGATCATCTCGAGAGTGCATGCCATTCTGCGAGTAAATTACGTCGATCATGTGACTTGTTTTAAATGGCGAATAGCTGAAATCGTAAGATTGCTGTTGTAGTTTGCTATTTATTTGATAAAAACAAAACGCAGAATACCTAGAGGGGCTCGTTGGACAAATCGCAACTAGTGGTACAGGAGTTAGATTCAACGCTTCGGCCGTGGAGGCAGATATTTTGAGATCATGTGATATCAATCATGTCTCCGATTGGCTAATAAAAATGGTTCACGAATTGGATCACCGACGAAAAATATTCAGCCGAAAATTTCTAACATGCTAGATATGAGCGATTTATCAGGTCGAAGGTTCGCCGAGCAGAATCGTCGTCACCAAGAAGGGGCACACGGGCAATTTTTTTGAGCAATTTTAAAAATCGGCGCGATCAGCGAAAAATATGCTCGTCTGTACCCAACTTAAGCTGCCCTAAAAGGCCCTGTTCTCACACAAATTTTATGTCTGATAAATCATTTGTGACAATAGTTACAAATTATATTATTCAGCTTTCTTGGTCAATTACCCGTACATGTAATTGATCAATGTAATGTACCGGTAATGTATTAATATCTTAATATCTTTAAATGGTGTGTGACACACTACATGTACCATACATGTCTATATTACATATAAATATGTATAAAGTTCAGCATACATCGATATATTTTTGTGGTACATTATATTGTGTATCAGATTTTTTGTTTAAATTGTACTGGTATTAAATATCAATTTGAAAATGGCATGTGTTATTGTCTTATCCATTATACGAAATAAGATTACAGAGCATGGCACTTTGTCATCTTGTACATATCTTAAGATCCCAATGTCAGTTTATCAGGGCAGTAGTTTTTAATATTTAAACGTTTCTATGTAATCGGTAATATACGAAATATACATGTAGAAGTGGATAGAAGATGGGCCACAATTATTTTTTGATCCAATAATTCTTGCATTTATATGCTGAACACAACAGCATAATATTGTCTGTCAAATTTTTCAAAATTGCCCGATTTATTTCCTCAACATTGAATACCGGCTTATATGGCATATATTCGTACACTTCTATCATTCGATTTCCTTATCTCAAAAAACAGATATCAGAGCAATGAACATGGTGTGTGTGTAAATGATATTATGCTTCTAAATCATGGCTACTGTTAAATACAGATTAGTGTTACATTGTCCTTGCGTCTTTTATAGTGAATGTTTTAATAGATTGTGCATTCAAATCATGCATATTACCAGGTATAATTAGTTATTTTGCTCTTTAATTAATGCAACGCAAACAATTCTCTGGTCTGGTGTGAAATGAACTAGCTGTGTTTTTAATTTTTGTAAAATAATTTTTTGATTTCCCATTTTTCCCATGAGGTATACACCAACATTACAAACACAATAACATACAAACTAATATAAAGCAGCAGGGAATAAATAAGCTTATTGCATTGCATGTAAACAGAATATAGAAAAAATATTAGATAACGCCATATGGTGTTGGTTACAACTGAAAATTAACACAATCTAACAGCTTTTATCTCATATCAATCGACTTTTGCAACCTTAATCTTGCAATACTATCAATAGACATCATAGAAGAAATTGTCCTATTTTATTATTAATCAAGATATAAAATAATTTTCATGCAAAATTGGGAATAATTGTGGCCGTCAGTGATAAGCATACTGTAAATGAAGATTATATTAAGTCACAGTTTTTCATGCTTCAGAATAAGGTTAACATAGATGTCAACAACCTTATATATTATGTCCTCTTTTTGATTAAGTTAAATGTTTCAACTTAGCTATTTTAAACTTAAAAGAAATAAGTCGTTATTAAAATCAACAATTGACTTTGTTATAGAGAATATTAAAAACTTGATCAATACTATATAAATAGCAAATGTAAAACAAATGATAGCAGATGATTGAGATTTATTTTAGTCACATAAACAGAAAAAGGTCAATCAATGGCCGATTATCTACCTTTGATCATTTGATGTCTTTTCATATATATTTTGTAAAAGGGAATCAAAACATTATTTTTTTGATCTGACAGACCTGATTACTCTGATTATGGACCCTCTGATTTTATAAGGAGGTAATTTGTTAATTATTTGAAAAGACAACGCCTCAAGAGATGTACTGTATCTCCAAATCATTGCTCTGGTAAGAGATAAGCTTAGAAGCAATTGTAAGACATAAGGCAGTTTATAGAAAACCTGATGGCACTTCTTGTTTGAGCGGTTCACATCTAACAGATTATTTACTTTTGTCTAGAAACTAGTACCATAGGTTTGACTCATAAGATGGCAGATGTCAAGTAGAATCCTGGATATATGATGTCAGTGCAAACTCTGCTACATGAAATTATTGTGATTAGCCTTATAGCAGGATAAATGTGACATAAAATTATTGTGAAATTCCATAATCGTAATCAACTAAATAAATAAGTTATATCAAAGTTGAATCAAAGAAAAGGTCATAAGTGATGAAAGCGATAAGCAATGAGATAATACATAGCTTCTAAAATAGAAATGAGATACAGCCTTGTTGCGCTTGTAGTAGCAGTCAACCACTCCTTCTGGGTGACCTAAATAAAACTGATTTGTATTGCCAGCTATGGCATGAAAAGAGCAACATGTACTTGCTACCCATGGCGGCTGCTAAATGGTACCATTCAATAGTTAGATTTCTTGTTTTCCATTGCAATATACTCATGTACTGATCAAGATTAGTAATTAAAGATATATTCCCACGTACAAACTGGGTGATTTGATGATATATTTGGACTAAAAACCTACTCAAACTAATTAATCCATCAAAATTTTGCTTAAAATCCCTCTCAAAACATTGTATTTGCAAGGGAATACCCCAGCTATAAAAAAATATATCAAAAGAGGTCATGTTTGTGACACGCGACTTGGCCGACGCAGTACCTACATGTAGCAATGGGTGCTCACCATCTAGTTTATCAACATATACATCAAGTGCTCACTAGCCTGAAAAATCAGACAATCTCTATATGCAACCTTTGACGTCACTCGAGCAGACATTCCTAAACTTTTAGTAAAACCCTCTCAATTCACTTTTCCTATAACTTAAAATAATTTTCTCTTAACAAGTATCACCACTAAGAACATATCCAATTGACCAGGGCCCAGTTTCTCGAAATTTTAACTAAAGATAAAATCCAATTTTAGTAGATACTTCAATTTTGATTGGCTAAGCACTAAAATCAATCTAATATTATCCAATCAAATTACTAAAATTTGGATTTTACTTTAGTTAAAATTTTGTGAAACAGGCCCCAGGTTTTTATAAGATTTTAACTTATTGGTGGTATCATCCATCCACCCATAAAATCTGACCAAAAACTGAAATTCCTGGTTAAAATAATAGCATGCTGCTGTGAAACAACAAATTTCATGCAACTCATTTTAATATCCCTCTTCAATATCTAACCAAACAGCTATATTGGCCCTTATTTTAGAACACCATAAATTGGCAAGAAAGTTACTGGAATATTCACAGATTATTATAAAGAAATGTGCAATGCATATCGACTGATTCTTGAGAGTCATGGATATTTGGAAACAAGCAAAGTAATCAAGTTAAGGAATGGCAAAAAAGTATAAAGAAAAGATCCACAATGAACAGCATCACAAGGTGCCTTTGGTAATTTTTAAAGCATTTGTAAAAAATACTAACCCTTTTATAAAATATTTTATGCAACAGCAACACCAAAGATGAGATCTATACAATTTTTATTACATAATACTTTTTACGAAGTGAGAAAAAAAAAGAATTGCAAATTGAAAAACTAACTGATCGATAAGTCTGCTTGAATTTTCCCCCACCAAAGGAATTATTTATTGTAGTTTTTATTGATTTTTTGGAAAAAACAATACCATAATTATTTCTTATGGCACCTCTCACTGACAGAAAAAGAAATCGTAATCAAGATAAATTGATATCCAACACCAATTCTTTAATAATATTACTCTACATATATATTCCAGATCATTACTTTTCTTTTATCTTTAGTTTTAAATCCAGGCAGATTAAAAATCAAAATCTATTCCACAAAATAGGTTTTAGATGTCTTTTGTTTAGAACTTAGAAGTTAAATTTGTAGAAAGATGGCAAAGTGTCTTGCACTGTTCCGTTTTTTTTTTTGGAGGGGGGGGGGTGTTTTTTTTGTGAAAGAATCTTCTTACATACACAGTGTAAATGGCAAATGCATAGGAGTGAATTAGTTGCGAGTTTTCAATGTGCATGCTTGGTAATAATAAAAGAACTGATATTAAATGTATTCATGTGGGACACATAATGAAGCAGAATAAATCCAAACTATTTTTTGATTTAGCAAAGGAACTGATTGGATTTGGGTAGCCTTTAGAAAGCATTATATCAATAATAATCAAAGCAGTGACGAAAAAAAAAACTTTCATGAAAATATCTTCATGCTGTGCTAAGCATACAGAACACTGACCCATATTGCAATATTGGAGATTTAATTTATCGATTTAAAATTTATCAAACACACTTCAAAGTTCAAAGCAACCCAAAAAAATATATCTACTTTTTAAATGTCACTCAAAGCTTTTAATGCAGTAGAAATTACCATGCTTGTAACAAAAAATGGTTTCATTTTTTAGCAAAATATTAACTTTTTTTTCAGAGAAGCTATGCAATAATCATGCAATAATGACTAACTACATGTAAAATAAGAACGTGAAGAGTTTGAAGTGAAATAAGGGATGGTGAGAAAAACAAGGTTTATCTTTCCATTTCTTCCCATTGGCAGAATGTGTGATTATAATTTATTGTTCACAAAACCGTTAAACTTGTTATTGATTAACTTTTCCTTAATGTGTTATTAACAAGGTTTTTTTAAAATGTAAACTGGCCTCTAGTGGCAACTGTTTTTCTTGTTTCATGACATTCAATCTATTTTTCCATTAAAGTTATCATCATTTAATTATTTTTTCCTGTTTATTAACGGCAATATAACCCACATACTTGGTCCTTTGTCTACTCAAGAACTGTTACAACAAATAATTAGATGAAGTGACTATAAATGTATGATGTATGAAATGAACATGTCGTCAGTATTGGGTATTGTTGATTAAGGGGTGAGGCTACCCGAAAAATGTGTTCTGAAATTTTAAAGTTATGAATTGAAAATGACACAAGTAGTTAAGAAATGGGCTATACTATATACCGGAAAACACTGAAAAACACCGGAAAACAACCGGAAAATATTGGCAAACTACCGTAAAACACCATGTTATACTGAATACTGGAAAACACCAGAAAAACACTAAATACCGGAAAACACACTAAATACCGGAAACCACCCTAAATAGGTAACCCAGAGAAGGGCTATACTATAAACCGGAAACTAACCCTAACCCTAACTCAGGCACACAGAGGACCAGGCTCCCGGTTACTTATTTAGGGTGCCAGTCTCCGGGTTACCTATTTAAGGTATTTTCCGGTATTTAGTGTGTTTTCCGGATTTTCTGGTATTCAGTATAAAATGGTGTATTCCGGTTGTTTTCCAGTGTTTTCCAGTATATAGTATTGCCGCTAGGAAATGTAATAAACAAGACAAAACTAACATTAAAAATTTTTTTTTTAAAAATTGTTGCTAGAGGAACACATTTTTTTTGAAAAATGTCTCATTTTCAGACTGCTTATTCTTTAATGATAACCCTAAAATCAGACAAGAGTTTTTCTCTATAATTTTCATAGTTTCTTTGAAAATGGTGTTTAAAACATTTGCCTCATCACAATATTTTGTCTTTTGAGAAATATTTTGATAACTTTTCAAATATTAATGATAATTAAAATTGCTTTCTGTCTGATCCACGGTTAGATATTTGTTTATATATCCTGCAAATTTGGTGACGATATCTTAATTAGTTACAAAGATATAGTGTACCTACGCTTTTCATAATTTTCCCCCAAAAAATGAGTTACCCTGGCAACAACATTTTTTAAAGTTACTTTTCCCTTCTTTATTACATTTCCTAACTTCTTGTACCATTTTCAATTCAATAGCTTTAACATTTCAGAACAAATTTTTTTGGGTAGCCCTTCCCCCTTAAAGGGCTCTCAGTACATTATTTTACCTGTCAAATGTCTTACTTGGATCAAAAATTGTCTTGTTGAGAAATCAATCAATACGTTTTTGTCCTTCCCAGAAATGTCATATTTAAGCTAATTTCATGTACTATATTAAATTAATTGAAAATGAGGACAATGCATTTCAATCAGTTGTTTTTATTTTGGAAACAATGAGTTGGATTGTTTTTAATTCATTCATATTTTTATAACAGATTTTGAAATTAACGATGCCTTATGTAAGAACTAAATCTGCCTATTGCAGGTTTTTATTTTGGTTTCAAATGTTATATAAAATATCATTTAAACATTTATTCACATGACAAGCCTATAATCAACTTTTTAGAACATCGAATAGCCAAGATTTAAATGGATTGAAACATGATCGCAATTTAATTATGGATAATTAAAATCAGTCTCAATTGTCAAGTACCATTGCTACAATAATAAACAATATGCAACAACTTTAAACACAGACAATGTCGCTTAGAATAAAGTCATTTTAATAAAGTTTTCAATATTATATTCATTGTGCATTATCTGTTTTTAAACTATTATAGCAAAAACGGCCAGCTCTTTATCTAAATCTTACATAATGCATCATTAATTGAAATGTGAATGTCATATTTGCAACAAATGTTAAAATGTCCAGCTGGAAAAATTTAGTAGTGAGAAGCCTTTGCTTTGTTCATAAATAATGAGTATCTATGTGTGATGAGGAACATGGTTTCGATTATAGACCAAAATGACAAATGACTGGGATGAGAATATTTAACAATTTACAGGAAAAGTAAAAAAAAAAACATAAACAATTATAAAATTATTTATGAATTTAACACATTATTTCTTGTCAAAAACAGGATTCTGATGGACAACAGTTACTAACACTAAAACTTAGAAGTCGAGGGGTCTATAAATCTAATGTTACAATATGAATCCAACTTGAGAGAATATCGCAAAGGTTAGCCGGGAACTACAAGAAATATAGAATACAATCTATTCTATAATATGGTTTTACAATATCACTTATTACAGAAATATATTACCCATTGCACGCATGACTGTTAAAATAAAATGCAATACAAATTCAATCATATATAAAAAGTCAATAATTAGTAGAAAAGAATTATTCAGTCATGCCAAAAGGAAAGATGTTGTTTTTTTTCATCTCTGTACATGTTCCTGAATGATTATATTTCTTATCACGTTCTGAATGAACTTAATATAGAACATCTAGCCCTTAGCATCTCAAAGTGGCCGTATTCAATCCATGAAACTGAGGTCATTTCAATGACAATTTCAGTAATGACAGCACTTGAATCAATGCCTTTTGGGGTTTGATTTGATTGTTGTTGTGCCACGGTACTGAATGAGACTTGTAATAATAAGTATTGTAAAATTAAATATTCTAGTGAAAACACGAATGAAAACAACTTGCCAATTCTGTACTAATGTTAGTCACTGATTAAGGAGAAATTTTCTACAACAGGAAGTTTTCAGTAAACAGTTTCACGTCAAGTTTTATGGACTACTACATGTATCTCTTGTATTAATTTATAATATTTGTTCAACTTCAAGTCATAATATACTGATAAATTAATAAATCATACTGTATCTTTATTATCATCAGATCACTGTAGTACCAACCCAAGCCCATATGTTAACATGTACATGAGAGGCTAAAAACAACAACTTTGAAGGCATTCATATTAAAACTCATGTTGGACAGTTGAATTACCTTTAGGGGATTGGTAAACTTTTCCATCATTTCTTGTAAATTGATTGTTCATCAATTTTTCTTGTTCATCTTCCATCTCATAAACTATTTACCAGTAATAAATTAAAGTACAGGGGTTAGGGTTTTAATCAAATAACTAAATAAATGCTTTAAAGATATATTCCTTTAAGGATAATGAGATCATTTATCAAATCACGAAAATATCATTATTCTTGTAATTTTTTTATCAATGGGGAAAAATAAAATTAAGGGTCAAAAAAGGCTCAAAAGATCAAAAACTAGTTTTAAAACATAGCTAGTTTGATGTTCAAGTGTATAGTTCGGTCCTAACGGTGAAATTGAGAAGTAAATTTATAACACAACTCAAAAAAACAAAGACTTTAAATTCATAAAATAAAATTCTTACACACACACACAGAGAATATCTAAGATATCAAAATGTTAGAAAAAGAAATTAATTTCCAGGTAGTTTCATTCTCATATCAATGGTTAACAGATAAGGACCTCCACCAATGCAGCAATATATATCTTTTATGCTGATAGGTTTAAAATAAATAAGGAATAGTTTTTAGGTTCTTTATCTTTAACAGGTTAATGGTCAAAGTAAATTCATGGAATAAGTTGATAAAAATTTGAAAAACAAAAGTTGTGGATACACAACAGGAACATATCACAAACATTTATCTTCACACTTGTCAAGTTTAAAAAGTGCTGTGACATATAAAGAGTGTATATACTCAATTGAATGCATTATGACTCTTCTCCTATTTTTAAAATCAGGTAAGATTTAAATGACAGTGAGCGATCACTCCCTTTTTACAATAAGATCTGAAACGTCACAGTACATTTTCATATAACAATAACAACCGTGAAGGTGGCAATTGTCAAAAAAGGGAGTTACCTTGTTGTTGCTCTTTCTGAGCATATTCTTGTTCCTGCTGTCTCTCTATTTCTTCTCTTACTCTACGCATTTCTTCCTGACGTTGGATCTTCTGTACATTATCTCCCTTTTTTTCATTATTATTATCTCTGAAAATATAACAGCAAGAGATAATTAACTAAAATATTGTAAAAGCAAAAGGAAATTAATTAACCCAGTAATGAATGTTTTCCACATGTTCATCAAACAAAAAGTATAATAGAGACGACAAACAAGATAGCCCATTAAGATATTAAATATAAAAACAGTTTTATTTCAATATTATATTACATTTTAATTAAAAGACAACTGGTATAAAATGGAATGCCTTTTATGGAAAAGATTTAAGACATTATTTTTACGAACAAATACAAATGCGGGTATAGAAACAGGAAACATTATATCAACTCAAAATTGCTATATCTTGATTAACTAGACCTATTTGAATGCTAATTTTTTCCTTTTTTTAGTAAAACTAAGATTGTGGTTAAATACAGACTCTAAACTAAATCCAAGACGAATTTTGGCCAATAATAACAGTAACATACTGAAGTATCTGACCAAATCAAACTACAAGTGGGATCTTACTCTTTTTCTCATGTTAATAAATGACGACCAGCGGAAAACTAAAGCCAGACTAAATAAAATATGATATTTTAATTCATATTGCAAACAAGTTCTGAGATTCTGATTCTCATACCAAACCAAGTATGAATATTCTTTGATTGAAGTTTAAAAAGAAAATGCAAATATCGCTGTCATCAGTTTTAATCAGACAGAAATAAGTAGAATATTAATGTTTGATTCATCAGTAGATTTCACAGTTGTCAAATCTTTATCTCTTCGATCAAATAAAAATCTTTCACAGATAGATCTTCATATTAAATAACATGTTAATTTTCCATCATCGCTGCAAATTTAAATTTAATGATCCATTTTTATTTTTCCTTTATCATTGTTTATGTATACATATGTTTGTTGAGAATATGTACCAAAAAGATGTTTTGTGAGAATATGTTGATGTACCAGATATAGATAGATGTTTTATGACAATATGTTGATATACCAGATAGATGTTTTATGAGAATATGTTGATGTACCAGATAGATGTTTAATGAGTATATGTACCAGATAGATGTTTTATGAGAAAGAGAGAGAAAGAAATGAGGTTTAACGTCCACTCGACACAAACTAGGTCATTTCGGGACAAACATATGGTTTAATTTTATTTACATAATTCGCTTGCGCTTAGGTTTTATGAGAATATGTACCAGATAGATGTTTTATGAGTATATGTACCAGATAGATGTTTTATGAGAATATGTTGATGTACCAGATATATATGGATGTTTTATGAGAATATGTTGATGTACCAGATATATATAGATGTTTTGTGAGAATATGTACCAGACAGATGTTTTATGAGAGTATGTTGATGTACCAGATATATATGGATGTTTTATGAGAATATGTTGATGTACCCGATAGATGTTTTATGAGAATATGTTGATGTACCAGATAGTTGTTTTATGAGAATATGTTGATGTACCAGATAGTTGTTTTGTGAGAATATGTTGATGTACAAGGTAGATATTTTATGAGAATATGTTGATATACCAGATAGATGTTTAATGAGTATATGTTGATATACCAGATAGATGTTTTATGAGAATATGTTGATGTACCAAGTAGATATTTTATGAGAATATGTTGATATACCAGATAGATATTTTATGAGAATATGTACATGAAACGATATTTCACTAAATTAAAATGTTTGCTCGTAAAAAATTAATAAACTGAATAAATCCATTTAGAACAATTGTTTTAATTATTTCACTGACAAGAACTTAATTGTTTAATCTGTGGATTACGCGGACGTTCAACATCATAAAATGTTACTTCATCTGTTTTTTCAATAATTCAATTTTCGTCCAATTTCATGCAATACTGCTTGAAGTACTCATAAAGACCACTTCATGATATTCAGCCACATGTATTGGCCCATTTCAACCCATCCTTAAGTCTCTTTTTGTGAGTCTGTAATAACACACCAGATATTCCTGCACAAAGAACCTGTAATTATGTGGCATCTCGGAAGAAAATCACCATAGCTCTAAGAAAGGGATCCAATCACAATTTTAAAAAAAAAATCAATGCCCTCAAACATGATGGTTTCATGAAAATCAGATAATACTTTAGGCCATGAGCTGCGATTGAAAAAGATAAGAGTGTCCATACAAAGAGTGTATTATACTTTCATTTTATGTTTGGTCATGATATTCTCATATATAGATCACAAGTTTACTTGACGAGTACCAGATCTATTATTGAATCATTGACTCTTGATTTAAAATGTCTTCATCCATTCAATTTTTTTTTTGCAAGCAAGTGTCTCCAAATGCGGTGTTCAAAGTACCAAGATTGTATCTACATGTGGCAACATCATGAAGGGATTTTGCATCACAATGGACAGTACACAAGTTTGAAACCGTAATGGCTTTATTACATTTTAATCTAAATTTGAACTTCTGTCTATTTAATTTCAGTTTTGACATCTGTGTAGTGTGTTAGCACAACCAGAAATGGGCTATAATAAAAGTTGAACTTACTTCAAACGAAAAAAACAATTTCTAAACTCCAATAAATGACAATTTCTAAACACCAATGACAAATTCTAAACTCCAATGACAATTTCGAAACTCAACAATGACAATTTTTAAAATCAAAAAAAATGATAATTTCTAATCTCCAATAAATGACAATTTCTTAACTCTAATGACAATTTCCAAACACCAATGACAATTTCTAAACTCCAATGACAAATTCTGAACACCAATGACAATTTCTACACTTAAATAAATGACAATTTCTAACCTCAAATAAATAACAATGACAATTTCTAAAGTGATTACATTGTCAAAGACTTGTATTCGCCTATGGTCATGATATTTTCTATTCAATTTAAGTAATAACATTTAGATCAACAACAACTAAGAGAAATATACGCTGGGATTATTCTTTCAAATTTTTTTTAAGAGCGTCACGTTTTGGTTTATTAGAATTTTTATATAGTCATATTTTGATTTCCCAATTTCGGTCTCTTTTTAGATGGAATTGACAGAATAACAGTAAAATAACATTAGACTTAAAGGAGACAAGTCTTTAACTCAATATCATCCAGTCTTTGACATTGCAAACACGACTTATTGGTAAATTTAAATCAACATTGATGTTGGTATCTTACTGTGAGAAGGGGGACTTCTGATATCCAATACTTAAGACAAAATAAAAATTTAAATTGGCATTTGTAATGAAGCGACTATAAACATCCTGAATAAAATATTGTTTATGAAAAAAAAGAAAAGAAATTATAGGTGCCAAAGAATAGAGATTTGGTTCCTTTAATAAAGATGCTGATTTTCATTAGCATTTGCAAATTCCCTGGATTTAATTTTTCATGGCTTAATCCATGCTAAGATGTACTCAAGTTGATTATCCAATATCTAAATATGTGTTGTTGGCATGTTTTCACCATATCCCATTTATATCTTCTGAAGAGAATTCCAAATTTTGAAAAGTTTTGAATTTAGCATATCTCTGACAATACTAAATGGAATTAAACAATTGTTGAACCACCTGTGTTGTAAAAAAATGCATTTGTCATTTCTTAGTACATATTCACATCACTTTAAATCATACTTTTAAAAAAATTGGAAAACATCTGTCACGTGAAAAAATACAATCTTGCATTAGACGAGCATAACAATTTTGTTTAAACATATATGTATAGACATTTCTAATATTGTCATAAAATTGGAAATAACAGCCATTATATACATGTAGTTATATTTTATCTATAATATTGTTATAATATTGGAAATAACAACCATTATTAAGGGTGAGTGGGATGAGCTATAGTACAATTATATTGAAACCAGGTACATGTATGTACAGTATTCTACTTATTACAATATTATTATTATTTAGAGATTTTAACCGGATCAAACACAATCTATTAATCATATCTTGATCTATCCTAACAGGTAACATACCATCATTAATATATCAATGTTTCAATTTAATCTTACCTGGAATTAGAATTAACAGATGGAGGAAGTGGATCATCTTTATGTTCTTTATAATATCTGATTTGTACATACATGGTAAATAGATCTATAAGGTTATGTATAACCTCACCATGAGAATGATATTCTCTATAAGGAAACATGCTTAATGAATGACGTCTGTTTTTTATATCCTGTATCACCGTTGAGATAAGTTATCGTTAGAAGATTCCTGCTGATTAAATAATCAATTCTCTACTAATTACCATCTCAACTCTATCGATCTGAGAAAATATAAATTGTTTGTAACCTATCTCTGTTGTTTCTCTTCCAAGAGTTTCTCCAATAATCATTGGCTACAAGAGTTTGTTTATTGTCACACGATATCAAATATGTAAATTTTCCCAGCTGTACATGTCCTTTATTGGCAGATTTGATAATGATATTACAAAACAAATAGAGTATAGAAAAAATTAATTAACACATTCGCTCAGATTTCCTGGGCTACTGAGCACTATCGATGCTGAGACATAATTAACAGAGCGATTACACAGTCTCACGCACGTATATATTTAACTCATAGACCTGTACTGACACAACACACAAATATCCGATTCCACGTAAGAAACAAAAGCATTAAACATCCTTTTGGTTTTAGTCCCATGAAGCAGATAAACAATTCAGAAATACTCAAATAGCAATGTGAAACTTCAGTCTGATTTATAAAAAAACATATAATTTATTTCTTGAAGTTGAAACAAATTTAATATTACAAACGATTTGTTCCAAACAATGCAGAAACACAATTGTACTTTTATCGAAGTTAATAGAATAAAATTTAATATTACAAACGATTTGTTCCAAACACAACTGTACTTTTATCGGAGTTAATAGAATAAAATTTAATATTACAAACGATTTGTTCCAAACACAACTGTACTTTTATCGGAGTTAATAGAATAAAAAGTGATTCCTGATCCTCACCAACACTTCTGACTTCAAAGAAGTCTTAATACCACACTCTGACAGTAATACTACTTGTACGCTCTATTGATAACTATTAATAAACCAAAGCGTGAATAGAAAAATCCATGGCCATTGATTGAATACTAAAAAAAAATTATATTTTCCACCATGGATTGAAACTTTTTATCCAATCAGAAAAGGATGGAGCAGAGAAAGGGAGAGTTAGCACTAATTGTAATGGAGATAAATTCGAGTATTTGTCAAATATGTCCTCCATAATCATCCGTCAGATCAAGATACAGACAAAAATAGATCAGGAAAGGATTTGGTAAATGACAATCATTTCCAATGTCCATCCTTTTTTTATTATAAATGGTTTCCAAGACGAAGAGATAGATGATTAGTTAAAACTTATCAATCTCGATGTCTGACTTACATTGCTAACTTCCAATGAATACTAATGTCGTTTTGTCTTGTTGTCTGTTGCTTGTAGCTAGGCGGAAAATACACCAGACAGAATATCAGATAAGAACGCTTCTATTGACAGTGTTAGTTGAGATGAGGCAATTTGACTAAATATGCATTTTGTGTGTGATGTGTAATAGTCCTCTATACATCACATTGATTTATTGAATGCTGGGTAATTCTAAATGCTCAATTCTATATAATTATTACAGTTTCCCCACTTCAGACATTCACACAGATTACCAAAACTCAGGTTTCCAAAGACATTTATATAATGTAGACTTTTATGTTCTTGTCAGATATATTTATACAAGGTTCTTTCCGTCAACACAGACTTAACCATTAATAATAACAAACGCAATATTCTCCTGCGCTGAAGATCATTAAAATACAAGTTCCATGTTATTGCTAGCTTTATAAATAGTTAAATCTTGTTATTTTTTTTATCTCTGCTTTTGAAATTTGATGGATTACGCAAATAACTTTTCTAGTTTGTTAAAAATTCATTTTATTTTCAATACTCGATCATTAGAACAGTTTGAAAACTGATTTATTTGTAAATGAACTTTAAACTTTCAAGCCAAATAAAACATGATAAAGTGAAACTGATTTAATTAAACCCATAAATACAATTATTTTTATATATTTTTCAGGAAATTTTGACATTTTGTAGGTCTAAAGACATGCTGTAAACATAATACAAGTGTTACAGGCAGAATGAAATTCATATTGGGAGAGGGGGTGCAGCTTAGTGAACCAAAATGAGGTTCAGGGTCATACCCTTAGGAACATTTTCAAATTAAGAAAAAAATCATTGTGATGGAGATCTCAGCAGTTTAAATTAATGTATAATTTTCAATCTCTGTGACAAATGTTATCTGCATCCTTACCACATCCTTGGCAGAGAAGGCCTGAATTGAAAAAACAAAATGTTACATCTGGGCAAAAAAAGAAAATGCTAGGTAACACACACTTGGGTTGATTTTGCTTACTGGTATGTACGGATGTATTAAATTTGCTTTCTAAATCACCCGAAGTTTACTTAAATAATTACAATTCCAATTCTTTATTATTTTTTTCATAATAAAAATCTAAATGATGTTGAGGGGACAGGAATTATGTATAAAGCTGTTAAATTACACGTCCTCTAGTCAATGAAAGCTCAATAGAATAGTATATTTATGAAGAACAAAATGAGAATATAGGTTAGATTATATTGTACATGGTTATCTTGACTGAGCATGAAGGGGTTTTCAAAAAATTGACAATCAATTAAAATTTAAACACATCGTTTGGATCCTACACTCTCAACTAATGAATTGCTTTTATATATAAAATCTACCGGTCTATCCTCTTATGTTTACATATAAAAACTCTTACATATTATATATAGAGTTGAGAGAAATGTGTCACAGATGTCAGGTGCACCAGGTTATCTTCAGGATGTTGTTTTTGGGAATGAATGGGACCTAATGTACATCTAGACCACACAATACTTGACATTTAGAGACTAATAAATATAAAATGAGAGGCAGGGGAACAGTGGCATTGCCTTGAAGGCTTTTGTTAAAAACACACCAATGTGTTAACAGCTGGACGTTGTTTTTTGTCATCTGATTCTTATCAGCCAACCAAGCACCACCTTCCAAAACTTGGGAGAAACTGGAAAAGTCTTGAAAGTTTTTCTCAGCCACAACATGAATTGAATCTGGGACATGCCAGTTTCCTAATTATTAATGGACTACAACAGCCCCTTGATAATGTACCTTTTTATCCAGTCCATTAACCATTATCATTGCATACTATTTTAATTTTAGTAGATATACCCTACCTGTATTGCACAGCTAGGTCAATATTCAGTATCTTTGTTTCATTAGTTGACACACTTGTTGCCACAGGATGAACAACACCTGGTATTTCCCTATTATTATTTGACATTTTTATATTTACCTGGCCAGGATTTAGCAGTTAAAATTTCCTTACCTCTTAAACGCAATCATATAAGAGGTCATAGGCCATGCACCACTGTTACCAACAAATAAACTATAAGATTTAAGAACACTTTATCATTACAAGTGTCCTATCACCAAAGGTCAAATACATAATAAAACTATGTACATGTAATGAGCTGAAAATCCCTTCTGTTCAACAGCACATTGTATGATTAATTAAAATATTCAGACAAGTAATAACTACACACAGTGGAATAGCCTTTTTAGATAAGCCATATGTCGTCAGTGCCAGCTTCAAGCTCTAACAAAACTTTCTAGGTAATAATCCGAGGGGAAAAAATCAATAGAATTATTATCAAAACATCGGTCACCATCTGATGATTATTAATTATAACTAAAGAATTAAAGATACATTCCACGAAAGTATTCATTGGGTAGTTATTTCCTATAAAAGTATGGAAAATTTGTTATATAAGCTTTTGGAAAGTTGGGACAACCATTCTTGCCAGAAAAATACTGAATTCACCGACAAAAAATACATGGGGCATGTCATGTAGAGGTAAAAAAATGTAAGGGTATCACTAAATGGCAACATGTTGGCTTGTAGTCTGCTCGAGTGACGTAGGTAGCGCTTGGTATGTGTTGATCGAATACCTAGTGGTTGTGAAAACTGTAAGAAACTTAAATATGTACAGGAGACCCTGCAATGAAACAGCGAATAAAGAAGTTGTTACAGTATAATCCCAGATATTCCTAAGGCATCAATATTTATGGTAAATGGACAGCGAGTAATGACAAATACAAAATGGAAACTAACCTTCCTCAATCACATTACGTGGCAAACAAGGATACTTAAAATAAATTTTTAAGGCTTCTGGCGGTTCCTTGCAATAAAAACGTTTTGAGACAGATTTGATGTAAACTTTTGATAGATAAATTAATTTGAATATGTTTTTATCCAAATGTATTATCAAATCGTACAGTTTGTACATAAGACGGCATCTTTAACATCAATGGAAAAACAAGTAGATTCCCATGGGAATAAACTTTAATTCAGTTTCTCATTATCAGAATATTAGAAAATTACTTACAGTTTTCATGGTTTTGAAAAGAGGGAAAGCATGTTTTAATTGTGGTGCAGCCCTCTCACTATATAGAGTGAGAAAATAAATTAATATGTTTCAATAAACTAATAAATAATTATAATCCATAAAATGGATAAACTATTTAGGAGGTTGCATAAATTTTCTATAGGCACATGATGTGGACATATTGTTGTCATCTTTCCACAAATTCTTGCAAATACTTTACAGGATAGAGTTCTTATCATATTATTTTTTTTACATTTTCAGGGATTGTTAATTTGTTTGTAAATTGTAAGGAGTATTGCCGTTCTCCCTGCTTACATTCAATTTGCAAATACTTTACAGGATAGAGTTCTTGTCATAATATTTTTTTTACATTTTCAGGGATTGTTAATTTGTTTGCTTACATTCAAATTTATTAAAACTTGTAAATGCGATATTCAACAGAGTTTTTGATGTATAAACTTGGTACAGGTAGATTGTTTATTAGGGTATAAGGAAGTACTCTATCGAATTTCAATACTGGATCTTAAATTTCAAATTCATTTTGCCGATATACGCTTGTACAATGTATATTTCTAGTCATATTTTGACTTGTAAAGCATGTAAAAACATTTGACAAAGTTTTTAATGGATTTTTTGGATGTTCATTTGGGACTTACTAAAGGAACCCTATCAAAATTCATAATTTTTTCAATTGTAAATTGTTGACCTACGCAGACTATAAATTATAATAAACTACACATATGTCTTGAGTGTAAATAAGCTGGTACGCCACAAAACCAAATACTTATACTACCAGTACCGTAATTTCCACATGGTTTTAGTTGCCAAAGATCACATTCAAAATTTCTTATTTAATGATCTTTTGTGGCCATTTATTTGATGATGTGGTCTACTTGTATTTTGAAAATGAACCCTTAATTTTATCCACAGGCGGCTAAAATATCAGAAAACGTCTCAGCAATGGAAGTCATAATAGGTGGGGTTGTATGCAAATATTTATCATCTTAGTTTCGATAGCAGTTGAATTTTGAGAAATAAAAATTACTGAAATAATTTCAACAACCAACCCATATACAAGACATGCAAACGGTCTTGGAATTATATCAACGATTTTTCTCAACAATTAAGCACCATGTTTGACATTGACACGTTCTTAACGGGTATAGGTGATTTCAAAGATATCAAACAAAGTTGTTCACATACAACATAATTCAGGATTAAAATTCATACACACACGAAACAATTCTATAGAATACAATTACTACTGAGTGATGTTTCAACTAGTTTTCTCTAGTGTTTACATGTATCAAGCTTGAGGTGAATCTCCAGTTCCATTATAAAATGTCATTGAAACAGACTATAATTGAATCACAGCTCATTAAACTACATAGATGTATGTATTTATAATTAATCACATGAAAATCTATACAGACTGTGATTAGTGCCAGTCTATTTGGCATGGAAGCGACCTCGGTTGCTGCTTTATATTCTTGCAATTCTAAGTTTTGATCAGCATTCAGGAAATGGTCCCTAAACCTTTACATATGACCTTTACATGTATCCGACTTCACACATGGAAATTAAACTATCAGTACATGTATTTATCTAATTCTATAACTAGTATAACACATCTATCACTATATGTACAAGGGAAATCTTACCCAGAAAGAATTTTTTTTTTTCATATAAAACAATATTTTATTCCGAATATCTGAATGAAATCGGGAAACAGGATTTAGTCTGATGTCAATCCCTGCTCCAAACAGTAGTGGTTCCACCTACTCTTTGACAAAAATTAATTCATCGCTTCTTTTAAGTGATGCTTATCTGATCCTAGGGTATCGGGATATTCCACGTGACTTTTCAAAAAAACTTAACTATACATCCAAAATTTGGTTAAAATCTCAGTTAAGACAAACAGACGGACAGAAATGATCACATAAGCCCTTTCGGCTAAAAGCTTGGTAAAAAGAAGTACTGCTTGTGCTTTCAGCCCAAAAATGTTGAATTTAAAATTTATAAAATCATATTCAATTTTCAAAATAACCCAGGTTAGCAGGTTAGCAAGCAATACAAGTTCAAACTCTACATAAATTGACACAAATGGGTAGCAATGCATATAATAATGTAATATGAATGTATATAAACTGATTTACATTCAATCATTTCTGTTTTTACTATAATTTCTAATCAATTATGTTCGGCGAAATATTTTAATTTACACCGATAGTATTTACTGACATGCTCTCAAAATAAAAATATGGCATCACTGTTTGACATGACTTGTGGAATATGTCTAACCTCGTTCTTCGAGTCCCTTGTTACAAATGGCGCTGAAATGCATTATGGTAAAATGTTTATTTTGTATCAAATATTGAATATCAGAGCACAACATCAATGTTGATTTGAATTGACAAATATTTAGCTACTTTAACACCAACTCGACACAAACTTGATCATTTTGGGACTAATTTTATTTTAATAAAATATGTGTAGGAGTTTGTAGCAGTAGATAAGGAACTGACAGTTAATGAAAAGGGAATATGTTGAAAATTTCCGTCAAATTACTTTATTCTGAGAGGAGTTTTTCGTCATTTACATATCAGTGTAGTCTTGAGTGTCATTGCTACCCTTGTTACAATAATAAAAAAAGTCTTGATTATCCATTTTCAAATTAAATCATTAACTGCCAATCATATTTAAATCCGAAGTTCTAGAGTTGATTATGGGCCTGGCATGTAAATAAATGTCTTATTCATAACTTATATAACATTTGAGGCCAAAAGAAAGATCCTTTGATTGATCTTAAAACTATAGTCTGTTTAAAAGTAGTCACTCAAGAACTGTTCACTAGTGTTCAGCGTTAATGAGCTCTTAATCCCTTTTAATAAAATTTATTAACCAACTAATTAATGACATTTTGAACACATTTCATGCCGGCGTTATGATTTCAAACATGAATTCAATTCACTATATCAATATAAATAGATGGTCGATCTGTGTCGAAATTATATTTATTTTAAAATGGCAATTTCAGGTTAATATTCGCTTTATCTCCAATAATCGAGGTGGCCGATATTTAGTGGGGCTGTAAAATGATTGTTATGTTGTAAGGCATTTATTTATAAATTATATAATGCTATTTAATAAAAGTTAAATGTGTAAATTGTAATGCATTTTTATATGTGTAAATCATTTAATGTTATTTAATAAATATTAAATTTGTTAAAATCAATATATTTTTATATGTGTAAGCTATTTAATGTTATTTAATAAAAGTTAAATTTGTTAAAATCAATACAGTTTTAGTCTTAAAAAAGATATGGACTATAGTTTATAACACCATTGTTCTAGGATTAACTCTGGATTAGTGGCAAAATTTGACATCAAAGCCTGCCGGCTAAGTGGGAACACCCCATTAATTGTGGTGTATATACTACAATGTAAGACCAGGTTCAAATCATGAAACTTTAGAATTCAAAGGATATAAATATAAATAATCTTAGTGAATTATTACATGTACATGTAATTAGTATATCTATACATGTAGCACTAAGATGTATTTGGTAGGGGTGGGGACATAAATACATGTGTACAGTGTGGACTGACATTTCATTAGGTCAGGGCTAGCATAAATAAATTCCTCCATCGTGTTTCTTTGTATAATCCTGAAAATCTTATTTGGCTCCCAGTTCAACAGCGAATCAAGTTCAAAATATTACTGTTTACTTTCAAGGTGTTACATGATCAATCACCAAAATATATCAAAGATCTGATCACTCCATATAAATCTACAATTTCTGCATCAACCATCAGTGATTCTTGAAATCGCAAAAAAGATCTCTCATTCGCTACCCCTCTCTTATGGAATGCATTATTGACTCCTTAAATGCATTTAAATCTAAGCTAAAGACATTCCAGTTTAATAGAGAAACGTCTGTTATAGTATTATCGCGCTATATAAATACTGTAAAGGACTACAATGTATTATTATCATTATCAAACATTGTCTGTACTTTTGCTGCTATTGTAATTATTGACTATGACATCGTCACTCTATTCTGCACACAAGAAAGTAGAAAACAGAAATGCTGTAACAAAACTTTAACAACACAACGATAAAATGAAATGGGGTTTAACGTCCTACTGTTCTGCTCCAACTAGGCTAATGGAGACGGCTATACGCAATACAGTGTTCTATGAGGAAAATTTTGCCCCAGAGTAGCACAACGGCCTATTCTTATATCGAATTTCAACTGCCAATGGAACTTTTACGTGCATGTCAATGTGTACACAGGCCCTCTGTCCTGCATGACTGAGAAGGGAGAACCCTTCTCGGCCAGCGCAGGGATCGAACACAGGACCTCCCGGTTAGCGAGCCAACGTCTTACTCACTAAGCCACCATGGCTCCCAATGGTGATAAAGAACAAGAGGTTGCCGTGTAAGATACAACCATATTTTGCAAGAGATGATAACAAGCTAAAAAATCTGATTTAGCATAAATTCAGGGGTCATAATCCAAAAAGTTACAAACCGATATGCGCAATTATTGAAAGGAACCCAGATCTTTGGGATATAAACATATAGTTTAAGTTTCACTGAAATCTGATAATTATTGTGACCTCTACAGAATCCACAGCCCATTTGCGTACGGGGAGCGGCCCACAAAGTTGGTATTACATTTTGTCAGGCAGTTTCGGTCCGATTTTCACAAAATTCGAACTCAACCATCATTAGGGTGTAGCAGTGATTTATTTGAAAGATTTTTAACATCAGATAACAATTGTGACCTCTACAGGGTCCACAAGCTAAAAACATGATTCTGTGTACAATCAAGGTCCATAATCCAGGAAGTTACCGTCCGATATGCACGAATAACGAAAGGAATTGAGATCTTTGGGTTACAAACATACCTTTCAAGTTTCATCAAAACTGGACAAAAATTATGACTTCTAGTGTGTTCACAAGCTAAAAACATGATTTTTCATACAATCGGGGGCCATAATTCAGGAAGTTACAGTCCGATACATGCCAATATGGAAAGAAACCAAGATCTTTAGGAGATAAACCTATATTTCAAGTTTCACCAAAATAGGATAAAAATTATGATCTGTATCCAGGTTTTACATGTAAATCATGTTAAACCCGATATTTCTTTTTTAAAATCTGAATGACGATGGAAAAAATAAGAATAGCCAAGAACACCCAGATCTCAATATTATGTAGCAGTAAGTGTGAATGTTTGTGTATCTGGGAACACCTGGATTGTTCTGTTGTAGGGAATTCCATTTGGCTGACTTGGTAGAGGTGTATGGATTTAGCCTACATGCCTAGGGTTGGGGGTTTGATTCCCAAAAAGAGCATCCAGTCACAATTACATACACAAACAAGCCAATAACTTACCTCATAACCCACACAGGTTCCTCTTCTGGATCACTAGAATATTTAGATGTCTGTAAAGCTACACCTTTACTTTGTTGTATGGCAGTTTTAATATCAGCTATGGCACTGTCTAAAGCTTCTCGTTTGGCTTTTAAATCTGTCATTATAGCCTGAGCATCAATTTCTTTTGGCTTCTCCACCTTCAAGTACAAATTATTTATTTCATGTGGTCATTACCATCTATCACAACAATTAAACAAGCCTAGGTCATTTCGGGACCAACATATGGTTTAATTTTATTTCAATAATTCGCATGCGCGTAGGGGTCTTTAGCAGTGAGAGGAAACAGGAGGTCCTGGAGACAACCCACAAGATTGAACAGGCAATCCTACTCCTTGTCTCAACAAGCTTGGGACCAAAACCATGCAATTTGACTCAATGACAGACCTTATGATCTAAATCACATGTATTAGACTAATTGTTCAACTCCCTCCATTAACTCTTAGGAAAGTCAGAGCGGCTTATTTCTTAAAGAGAAATTTCAGTGAATGGATAACAATCCATGTATGATTATGATAGCAACCACCCTACTGTAGTCTTAAATGCAGAGATTTAAGCATGTGCGATGTCACTGTTGGTCCATGCATAGAAAGTATTAGTCGAATTGGTAATATTTTGAATATAATTTTTTAATAAATGATATCAATATATATACAAAATCAGTCTATACAACAACAAGTATGAATTGTGATAAACTCTAAGAAATATACCTTGCTTACATTTCTTGACAAGCAGCCTATTCTAATGCATTTAGTAGTATTTTACAGACATGTTTTTCTCTAAGGCACAGAGATATACAACACAGTGAAAACCCCTTCAATGAGCCCTTCCCATATTCAACCATATTCAAGACAAATTTATCTCAGTCGCAGAACTGATCCTAATATTATCAGGATTTCACATCACTGCATCTACATACATATAATTAATCTGTCCAAGTGACCAATATCGGCAATACACATATACCCATACAACCAGCGGCTGCCAGGCAGGATATGCCCACATTTTCGAGAGATGGATAGAGAACAAGCTAAAAAGAAAGTGATTTTTCCTACAATCAAGGGCCATAATTCAGGAAATTGCAATTCGATATGTGCAAATATCGAAAGGAACCGAGATCTTTGGGTTATAAACTTACATTTCAAGTTTCAACAAAATCGGATAAAAATTGTGACCTCTATAGGGTCCACAACCTTGATATACCATATTTTTACGCTATTTGAGAACGAAGGGCGGCCATTTTATCTGTCAGTTATGGGGCGATTTTCACGAAATTCGAACTCAGCCGTCCTTAGGGTGTAACGGTGATATAATAATACGATTTTTTAAATCGGATAAAAATTATGACCTCTATAGGGTTCACAAGCTAAAAACGTGATTTTACGTACAATCAGGGGCCATAATTCAGGAAGTGACGGTCCGATATGCGCGAATATCGAAAGGAACCGAAATCTTTCATTTATAAACTTACATTTCAAGTTTCAACAAAATCGGATAAAAATTGTGACCTCTATATGGTCCACAACCTTGATATACCATATTTTTACACTATTTGAGAACGAACGGCGGCCATTTTGTCTGTCAGTTTTGGGCCGATTTTCACGAAATTCGAACTCAACCTTCCTTAGGGTGTAACAGTGATATAATAATACGGTTTTTTTAAATCGGATAAAAATTATGACCTCTATAGGGTCCACAAGCTAAAAACGTGATTTTTCGTACAATCAGGGGCCATAATTCAGGAAGTTACAGTCCGATATGCGCGAATATCGAAAGGAACCAAGATCTTTGGGTTATAAACTTATATTTCAATTTCAACAAAATCGGATAAAAATTGTGACCTCTATAGGGTCCACAACCTTGATATACCATATTTTTACGCTATTTGAGAACGAACAGCGGCCATTTTGCTGTCAATTTTGGGCCGATTTCCACGAAATTCGAACTCAACCTTCCTTAGGGTGTAAAAGTGATATAATAATACGTTTTTTTAAATCGGATAAAAATTATGACCTCTATAGGGTCCACAAGCTAAAAACGCGATTTTTCGTACAATCAGGGGCCATAATTCAGGAAGTTACGGTCCGATATGCGCGAATATCGAAAGGAACTGAGATCTTTGGGTTATAAACTTACATTTCAAGTTTCAAAAAAATCGGATAAAAATTGTGACCTCTATAGGGTCCACAAGCTAAAAACGTGATTTTTCGTACAATCAGGGGCCATAATCCATGAAGTTTCGATCCGATACATGCCAATATCGAAAGCAGCCGAGATCTTTTGGGGATAAACCTATATTTCAAGTTTAGTCAAAATCGGATAAGAATTGTGACCTGTAGAGAGTCCACAAACAATTGTGGACGGACAGGGGCGACAGCATAATACGTCCACATGAAAATGTGGGCGTATAAAAATTGTGACCTGTAGACTGTTCACAAACAATTGTGGGCGGATGTCCGGACGGACAGGGGCGACGACAATATACGTCCACATGAAAATGTGGGCGTATGAAAAACAGATACATGTACCTACCTCATTTGAACTTTTTACTCCATTTTTCTGTTTTTGTTTTATAAGTGCAGCTGGTGTAGATGAATCTATGTTATTAGCATCTTCATAATCACTAGCTTGACTACTAGATAAACCATCTTCAACTGTTGGCATACCACGTTCACCATCAGACATAACACTCTCTATTTCCACACTATCACATTCAGTATTTTCAGGAGACAAGGTAAAACTCTTTTTATCCTCCCCCATCCCCCCATCTAATCCATTTAAAGGTATTTCTATTAAGGAATCTTCATTCACGTGACCCTGAAATGCTTTATGATCTAAGTCCTGTAATATTTTTTGCTGAAGAATTTTTTCTGGCGATGTTTCTCGAGAACTCTCCAATGAGCCAGTATCTTGACTGTTGCGTTTAATATTGAGCGAGTCATTTGAACTTGAATAAGCCAATCTCATACCTACATAAGAATTACCTTGTTGCACTCTCGCATACTTGACATAATCATATTCATTTTCAATGTCCATTGGTCTACGTTGTTGACTCAATAGCTGTGAAACTCCATTCTCTACACGACGACATTCTATTTCCATACCAGGTAATTCTTCAGGTTCATCAGTGGGAATTTCTTTCATAACTTTCTGTTCTGGCAGTTCTGTTTCTCTCTCGGAACTTGAACCTTCTCGTTCATTACTAGTCTCTGAATCACAAACTCTTCTAGCGAGTCCTGGAGACTGTTTTCGAATTTTGGGCTTGGCGCCCTGCGCACTGTAGGTCAGATCTTCTAAATCCTTTTCATAACTTTTAACTTCACCAACAGTAGGAATGTTGTTTCTGATTTCCAAACTATTTCGTTTTTTGATTATCTCTTTTGGTTCACTTTTGTCTTTACCAGTCGCATGTTCATTTTTTTTCCTAAGTGATACACTATTTGAGGTCTCTTTACTATCAATGTTTTGCTCAGAACTGGAAGTTTGTGAATTATTTTTATCCGATGATGAAGAAGATTTGTCTTTGGTTTCCTTCGGATCTTGAATTTTTCTCACCTGTGAATTATCTGATACAGTTTCTATATTAATTTCTACATCTGAAATAACTTTACTTGCTAATTTAGGTTCAGAAGGTTTCTTATATTTTTCAGATATAGGTAAATCTGATGCTTCAAATCTTTCTATATCTTCTGAGGGAAAATAGTTATCCCCCTCATCGGGAGGGTAAGAGTCATTACTGTCCTCACTATCACGACGAGAATAAACTTGACTAGAATTTTCAGCATCTTCTAATAAATTCTGGTACGATACAGAACTTATTTCACTTGGATGTCTTGAGGAATCTTCACCCAGATGTACTTCCATACTAATATTATCAGCTCCATCATCAATCATTGACTCTGTCAGAGGATCTGCAGAGGGTCCATGTTTTGGAGTCCCACCACCACACGCTCCTATATCTGGTTGTGAGTCTGTTTCATCTACACCTGAATTTTGTGTGTACCCAACATGTCCCTCCTTTACTGACATGTTGAGGTGAATTGTTGAAAGGGAGAGAACTCTTATATTACCAGCACTGAAAAACAAATGATGCATAAATTATTTTTCATCAACCAATTAGGGCTGTACGATATTGCAAAAAGGGACGATATCGATATTGGCATTTTTTTCAACGATATAGTTAAATATCGCCATATTTAATAATAATGTCACTTTGCTATTAAATAAATTAAATATAATTGCATTAAAGCTGACTACAGTGTAAGTAAAAATTGTGGGTAAGAATTGCTTTATTCATACACTTTAAACTTTGCTTTTTTTAAATTTTTTATTAAAATGAACAAAACAACATCCTTTTTGGATAAAAACGCTTCAATGCTTTTTAACACAAAACAGGAGACATTACTTATGCCTGTACATTCCTTGTACACATAACTACACATTAGTAGGGTGACCCGTGCACCGTGCAGAAAGTTGATCTCGACACGGCGAATGTACACGCTTCAGTGGCTTATCTTGAAGTGATTTCTCTCATACACTACATACTATACTATTCAAAAAAAGTAGGGGATATTTGATTTTGGGGGCATAATACTAAAATATGCAAATGACTAAGAAAAAAGTCACTATAGAACCTAACAGAAGAAACATTTCCAGTTACATGTGACGCCCAAACGCACCAATAGCTACCGCATGGAATGCAGGTGATGCTTAGGATCATCATGGGGGTCCAACCCAAGATTTGCACGACTCTGACTTTGAATGTTACAGTCATTGTGGCATTGAATTCCAGGGTGGAAACATCAGTTTAATTGTTTTAGTGACCAGAAAACAAATTTTGATATGCGTCGGCTTACCCAAAATGAAAGGTTACGTGCCCTTGGCATGCTACAGATCGGCACAACACAGGCGGTTGTGGCGCGGACGATGAATGTTTCTCAGTCTCTCATAAGCAGGCTATGGTCCAGATACCGTGATACACAATCTGTACAGGACAGACCACGCTTAGGTCGACCAAGGGCGACAACTCAAGCCCAGGATTGATTTATCCGTACCTTGGCCTTGAGAAATCGTGTCATCACAGCAAATCAGATCAGCGCTCGTCTTCAAACAGACACTGGTGTGAGAGTGAGTGGCCAGACGATTCGGAATCGACTGCATAGGGGTCACCTTCGCGCCCGACGTCCTCGCGTGATCCCTTGTTTGAGAGATCATCACATTCAGGCAAGACGTCGTTGGTGTAGGGATCGTCAACACTGGGATAATCGACGCTGGAGCAATGTGATGTTTTCAGATGAGTCAAGGTTCACTGTTGATTTTTTGGACAGACGTAGGAGGGTGTGGCGTCGTCGAAACGAGCGCTTCCAAGACGTTAACGTCATCAGACATGATCGATTTGGGGGTGGTTCTGTTATGGTGTGGGGAGGCATCACTGTTGCTGGAAGAACGGCTTTACATGTTGTTGCAGGGCGTGTTACAGGCCAGTACTACCGGGACAACATCTTGGCAGTCCATGTTGTGCCATTCGCACGACGTCATGGCCGCCGTTTCATCTTCCAGGATGACAACGCAAGATGTCACAGGGCCAGGATCGTTACAGGTTACCTCCAACAACAGAACATCACCACATTACCTTGGCCAGCACTGAGTCCCGACCTCTCCCCCATCGAGCATGTCTGGGACATGCTTGGACAGAGGTTACGTCAACGTCAACAACGTCCTGCCAATGTCCAAGAACTTGCTGCTGCGTTGCAACAGGAATGGGACAATCTGGACCAAAATGACCTTAGACGTCTCATTAGGAGTATGCCACGTCGGATCAATGCTTGTTTGGCAAACAGAGGAGGATTTACCGTTACTGACTTGGTTGTGATGCTGTGGTAACTTTGCTGTTTGACCCCGGGTATCATTTTACCCTTATAATGGTCAGTCTGTGCCTTACTTAGTCTAACGATCATTTGGAATAAATCGATGAATGTGAACTTCATTTCATTTTGTCATTTGTTTCTTCGTCAGTTTCATTAGGTGACTTTAATAACACTTAAAAATCAAATATCCACTACTTTTTTTGAATAGTATATGATAACACTCAGCGGAAGAGTCTATAATACCATAAATAGCCATCGCACGTGCAATTCTCTACACATCTATCAACTATTACAGCCGTAAAAAATCTATTGTTGACGATTCTGAATAGCAGTAATATTTAGCTTATTGGTTATTACAGCGGCTTTAGAAATTACGTTCGTTTTATTTTTGAAATTGCTTTATCATTAACTGTACCATTAGGAGCAGCATCTTTTGGTTTAGTACAAATAATATCTCTGAAATACTTGTGTTGGGCAAGAACATGATACTAGCACTCTAGCAGTAGTTTCATTTTACTTTTACAAGGTTCTTAAAACAATTGTTGAGTTGCCCAACGTGCGTGTTTCTAAATTCAATTTATTGTTCCAGCTTTCTGTTATGTTTCGTAAAAAAATAGTCTTGATTATCCCGACCTGTTAATCAAACGTGAATGGTTGGTAGACGGGTTAAGCGAGACTACTTTCAAAACAAAAGCAAGTAACCTATTTTTTACTCACATGTGCTTGGATGTTATGGCCGACACTCGGAACCATCTTTCAGTGTATTATTTATGGATGATTAAATGGACATAGCTTATTAAGTACAGCATGCCCATTTATTTAGTGACTATAAATGTTTGAAGCTGAGTTAAGGCTTGGTGTATATATAGATATTGTGGTGTAATTGTCGAGATATTTATTTATGGTGGGGCACCCTAACATTAGATCATACCAACTTTTTACCAAACTTGGTGATAAATAAAAGGACAGAGAGAGAGAGAGAAATGGGGTTTAACGTCCACTCTTAAAAGGACAGTCCATCTATCATTATGACTGGTATTTCAAGTAGGCCTAAGCTTTACATGTAGTAACAACTGACAATTTATAAACTAAAAACAAAGTAAAAGTAACGCATACACGATGCAGTGAAAAACGGCTGCGGACACTGCTCAAGTGTTTTCAACATATAACGATTCTCAAAACATTAGTTTTGTTATAGTTTATTGCCTGTCGGCTAATTTCCACTGCTGTATAGTGTATTTATTATTTATTTTTATGATAATCTTTTTCGATATTTGAAGTTTTTGGCGATATTCGATAAACCACTATATCGACGATTTTTGGCCACACGGTATCGTAATTGGGTCTGAAAATACCATATCGCGATAAATGACTATATCGAGAATATCGTACAGCCCTACAACCAATTTAGTCAATTGTTGCCCATCCATTTAAATCAAAGGAAAAATAAGACAGAATCTGAGGAAAATAATTTAAATCGGTGCTATAAATTTTCAACCGTACTGACAGTAACTTTTAGTCCCACAGTGAGTTCAACTATTTTCAAATTGTGTAAACTTACACAATTTGGTTTCTTCCACAACCAAACCAGCACATGGTTTAACTTAAACTGTTATCAATCTGTGTAAACAGACACTCTTCTATAGAGACAGTGTCTTTATATGTAGCACTACCGCAAGCCAGAGATGACCGGCCAGATAGAGCTCGTAGCGCGACACTCTAGACCACTAGGTCATCCCAACCCCCTGGCAAAGTTGTGTGTGTGCCAATAGCTTTATTTAACATCTGCTTCCACCAAGGCAAGGTTCGAACACTCCTACTTTATATATGTCCATAAAGATGTTAATTAAGTCCTTGATTGGTTAATCAGTGTTTATCTTAATCACTACACAGATTGAGTAGCAGACTGAGTTAATCAATGCTACACTATCTCCTAATCCCATCATGTATCTTTAGTACTCCCATCTAGATATTTAAACATGCATTATGCAAGAGCTAAATCTGATTATTGCAAGTCTTAATTTAGGCTTCAGATGTTATAGAAATTATAAATTAGATCTTTATTTAAACAACAAGACCAAAATCAACTCTGTAGACCCACGGATGGCTCGGCTACAGCTCGGATTTAAATAGGATTTCACTAATTGATTAAATCAAATAAGGGGTAACCTGATGAAAATACGTCAGTTAGATCGAGGCTAAATGATAGAGTGTACTTAGCGAGGCCGCTGTAAAGCGTTTCCGTATGCCATTGAAAACTTTACTTGATAATCGAGATATGTAGGTGGAGTTAACGCTTGTCAATCAAACGTTCAGCGAACGTGAAGACACATTTCGCTACCATTTCTAGGCAAATATTACAACGATGATAACTATGTTCAGAATAAAGTAATTTGACTGAATTTTTCAATATATTCTTCTTTCATCATCTACTTTTGAACTGTTATAGCAAGAATGGCCAACTCTCTATAAAAATCTCCCATAATGTATCTTTAACTTTGAATTAGAAAATAGTGTGGAAAAACTGAGTCCAATTGTGTATCTGTTGGGCTAATCATAGATTTAGACCAGATTAGCTAACAATAATCCTGTTAAAATATTAGTCGGCATTATAATGTGAATAGTGCAATGGCTTTTCATATAATTGTAATAGAAAGAGAAATCATGTTTAAAGTCCATTCAACACAAACTAGGTTGCTTTGGACTAACTTATTGTATCCTTATTTCAATAATTTACATTTCTGTAGGAGGGCTGGGGCCATTACATTGGAAATGTATTTAATAACATTACTTTTTGAAAGTAATTAATTACCATTACTTTATATACCCTCCCCCCTCACCCAATGCACAGAATAACTAGTTTTCTCATTTTAAATATACCTATTAGATTTAAATTTTCCGTTACTCATTACAAGTTCATTACAAAAGAAATGTAATGATTTCATTCCATTACCATTATCCCTACCTTGTATGTATTTTTTTTTATCAGAAGATCGTGCTCCTTGTCAAGAAACATAATATGATTTATGCATGTTCTTGTTACCACTTTAAAACTATCATCTCAGTTAATTTAGATCATAGTATTTTCATGTAAGTTTACATAAAAGACTTAAGAGTAAATAACGGTTGAACAGTACAATGACAAACAGACACTGTGGAATATGAAAATAATATACATATATGTACATGTAGCTAGACTAGTATAGCATACTTGTAGACATAAATAATAAATGACCCAAATTAATACATATTTATATCAATAATATGTATTACTAATGTAATTATCTAATTACTGTGATTATCACAATACATGTATTATATATTAAGCCTTTTTCAAAAACCAACTCTGGTGATAGATCTTTCTCCGTCAGTGCTCCGAAGTTATGGAATTCAATATCAAACGAAATCAAAAGCGCAAATTCTATCAAAGGTTTTAAAACCGAACGTTTTAATCAAATATACAACTGATTGAATACGGTTCTATCTGTGTTTGTGTCAGACTTTTATCATGTGTACTAAATAAAGTTCTCCATTTTTTGTTTATGTCTTTTTTTATGGATTAATGTGTTGTGATTGTTGTAATTTTATATTAGTTGTACTTATGTAAAGCGCCCGAGAGCAGCTCGCTGAGTTGAATTGTTGGCGCTATATAAATCAATTATTATTATTATTATTTTTATTATATACATGAATGTTCTGGTATAAGTTTATTCTGAAATATCATATCAATCTAAGAACTAAGACTACCATACATGTATCTGAGAGAATGTTAGTATCTTATTACTGCAATTAGTCATATTTACATATTCATGAGTGACCTCTTACATACATGTACACTCAGCCAAATTAAAAACTTGACACTCAGGATTTTTGGGACTAGATTTTTAATATTTGGTTTAAGGCAACTATTTTAGTGTTATGTTGTGCACAGACGACCTTGACATCAACAGAAAGCAAGAATACGTCTCGCCGAAAGTCCTTGACATTGATAACGTTCGTGATGTCACAGTACCCCCCAAAATGAAATTCACAGACTTGGAGAACAATCAGAATAAAGTGTTTAGTAACGGTTGTGGCCTCCTCTAGCGTCTCGTACTGCCACACAACATCTTCTCATGGATCTCAGAACATTAGTAAAAACTATCCGAGGAAGACGTTGCCACTGCTCAGCAAGAGCATGTTGAAGGTCCTGCAACGTCAGTGGTGGATTCACTTGCTGACGAACACGTCGACCCAGTTCGTCCCAGATGTGTTCAATAGGATTAAGGTTGGGGCTAAGCGACGGCCAATCCAGGACTTGGACACCGGCATTTCTTAAAAAATTCTGGGTAGCAATTGCTGTATGGGGTCGAGCATTGTTTTGTTGAAACGTTAGTCCAGGCCCATGTCTCTGCATAAACAAAAGAAGAACAGGTTGCAAATCTGATCCCTGTACTGGACAGCATTTAAGTTCCCTTGGATAACAACAAGAGGAGAACGTCCATGTGCACAAAAAGAACCCCAAACCATGACGCTGCCGCCACCAAATCGGTCAACTTCTCTGACGCATACTTGAGCGTAACGTTCACCTCGTCTGCGGTACACTCGGACCCTGCCATCTGCAAATCTCAAAGTGAATCGAGATTCGTCACTAAAGACAACCGAATTCCACTGTCTTTGAGTAAATCTTATGTGTCTTGTGGCCCACACAAGTCGATTACGGCGATGAAGAGGTGTCAATATTCGGTCCCAGCTCGAAGACCAGCAGCCTGCAAGCGATTTCAAACAGTTTGTGCAGTTACCCTTCCACCAAACATCTCTCTACTTGTGGAGGTTGCTGTGACAAATCTGTTTCTAAGATGACGTAATCGTATTGCTTGATCTTCCTGGAGTGACGTCACATGTGGCGCTCCCGCCCTTGGGCGGTCGGCAATAGTTCCAGTTTGAAGCACTCTCATTCTAAGATTAATTATTGTCTTGTGTGAACAATTAAAGGCTCTTGCAACAGTGACCACAGAAATGAAATGAAATGGGGTTTAACGTCCTGCTCCTAACCTGGGCTAATGAAGACGGGCATACGCCATACAGTGTGCTATTAGGGAAATTTTGCCCGGGCAGCGGCGCTATGGCCTACTCTTATATAGAATTCCTAATGCCAAGGGATCTTTTACGTGCACGCCAATGTGTACACGGGACCTCGGTTTTTCGTCCCATCCGAACGACTAGACAGCTGTCCTTGTCAGGCCCTCCGCCCTGTATCACTGACCAGGGGAAACCACGCCGGAACAGTGACCACAGACTGACCAGCATAGAGCCTACCTATAGCACGTAGACGTTCTATATTTGAAAGGCGCGGCATTTTCTAACAAAGATGAAAATAACAATTTTAATTTGTTTTTGCGTGTGCATGTTCAGTTTAGGCAAACTTGCATCGATTGACCTCGCGAGTTTGTGTTTGCATGTGTTTTTCAGGTTTTTCATCGTTATATGCTCAAAAGTCACGTGATCCACGTGACTTTACAATTTTATGAAATTATGAAATTAAAGTCTTCTTACTACTTACTATCGTTAGAAACACTTTAAAATTTATTTGACTTACCAGAAAAAAAAATTGTTGAAATTCATCAGTGTCAAGTTTTTAATTTGGCTGAGTATATATCAAATTTTTATGTGCAGCAAAGGAGCAGATTATCTAAAATATTTCCATTGCATAAAAACAAAACAAAAAATATACAGATCCATATAAATCTAGACCACTGTATGAAGTGATTCATTCAAACAACTTCGTTTTTGATTGAAGACCACTAAACATAGAGGCCAGCATGTGATACTGTAGGTGTAGCAGACAATATGTTCTGTTGTAAACTTTTTTTTTAACAGGATCAGCCGGTCGTTCATTGTAAAAAATATTATATCTTTGATGTCAATGTCATTAACGTTAAATCCCAAACATCGTTAGTATTTTAAAATTTTCGAATACTGTGATTACATGTATGTATTTCTTGTAACAAATATTATGTTTACATATCATAAATGATTTTTTAAAGGCGTTAAAGAATTAATCTTTATGAAATATCTAAGTTTGTCATTGTCACAACAGTCTAATTACACCAGGTAGATTGTCGTTCTGACTGCCAGCTATAAAATAAAATAAAAATAAATAAATTTATTGAACTTGTATAGCGCCAAAATCCAGCTTGTAAAGCTGCTCAGTGGCGCTTGTACAGAAAAAAAATATATGATTATGAGTACACAATGTAAAACAATACAGATAGAAAGTCATATACAATAATAAAATAAAACTGGTCGGTAAAACAATATAATAGGATTTTAAAAAATAAAATATCAGGGTACAGATAAAATATAGATAGAAAATCATAACAAATTAAAATCAAACTATACCGTACGACATGTCAGAAAATGACCCCGCAAGGGCCACTTGTAGAAGCTACTTTTTCTTTATTTAAAATAATATTTAAAAAAAAATGTCTTGTAAATGTAAAGTAAGTATTGGTATGTTCTGTAAATATAGATGATGTCTCACCTATCGTTTATGCTAATTTAGTAGTAATAGTGCAATTCCATGTCATGTTCTTGTGCACAAAATTATTTATGAACATCAACTTACACATGACTAAGATTTGCACCAGTGACCACATAAAGGTTCCATATGCAGATGTTCGATTATTTCAGAGAATGCAAATAGGACCGAGTTGACGACATTTAGTATATTTGCAACATTGTAATTATCGTTTTTTGTTTGACTGAACAGTCAGTAGGCCTAACACTAGTAACAGCCAACACTTAGGCAACAGTGAGTGCGAGGTCTTTTTAGATCACTTATCTTACCTACTTCCAACTTACAATGAGAAAGTTAATGGTTGAAACAAACAGAAAAGAAAATCAAACCTATAAATTCTTTCAATTCAAATCTTCGCTATTATTCTGCATTTGACACCATGCTTGAAAAACAAACGGTTTTCTAACAATAAACAGTTGCATATGTCAGCGAATCTCTTCTTTTTGGTCAATGACAGACATGTTAATATGACTGTGCATTTCCGGTTAGTTTCGTATTCATTATGATAATTTACGCAATTTTATTTTACATTTCTTTTTTCTTCAAAACAGAACCATATACAACAATTCCATATTCTTCTCTTTATTTCCAGTATAATTTGGAGTTGGCAGTTCCAAAATATTTATATTTCATATTATATCCGAAACGTGGCAAACTTTCAGAATTCCGTCCACGTGACTTGATTAAGCCAACGCTCGATCTTTTTCAACGGGTCCATCGATAAGGCAACATAGAAGAAATATAGAGTTGCCAATCGACTAAAAATCCAAAATGGTGAGTGTCATCGTATATTTATGATAATGGTTATTAGTAATAAAATTGTTTCTGACTTCGATTGTATTGTTTTCGTGGTGATTTGTACTGTTACAGTACCGTTATATTACTCTCAATTTCACTAACCCGTGAAATACATATGGCACGTATGTATGGCCATACGTCACGAGACCATACCATCGATTTAACTAGACTAAAACGCAATTTATTTTCCTGAAAATTAACTAATTTGAATAACTGTTACGACAAATTAAAAAATTATTATTAGAGTGAACATTATATATTTTGACCAAGTTCTAGACAGCTGAAATTTATATAGATTTTATTTCCATTTAGTTTATGGACGGAAACAGATTTATTTTTAATCATTTTAATGTCACTAGTGCTGTATTAATAATTCTCACGGACACTTGAGCTATTGCGATTATTATTGTGTATTTACCGTATAACTTTTACATATAGATGTGCACAGATGTTCTTAACTGAAAGAACACACAATTGTGACAATATGTCAGTAATAATATTATGACTTTCACCAGTTTCAACTGGATCTATTTTCATTTTGCCTTGGTGACCCTGTCAATTTTTAATTTAAAGTCTTTGTTTCATTTTAAATATTCGTTCAAGGGACAATAACACTCTTGCTGGCTTGAAAGCACCAGAAAATAAATAATATCTCTATCTAAGTACTGGATGTTTAAGTGTCCTACCTGTTGTGTAAATTATCCATTACATCCTATTTTACTTGTCCAGATGGTTCGAAAATATTTTTAAATCGAAGTTTCATTTGAAAAGGTTTACGTTCGACGTTTCAAACCATTATGTTGAATTTTTCAAAATTTTTAAATAAGGTGTGTTAAGATGAAATTTGTATCATCAATTAATTGAAATATTCTAAAATAGTACAATTTGTTGACCAGAATAAAGATTGGGACATACTATTCAGTTACAACTAGAGTGGTATTGAGCCTTTAAAACAAAACTAGTGACATGTCAAATTAGGTAATAAATAACGAATAACAGACATTACAAAACAGTTAAAATATTTCGGGTTTCAAATAAATGGGCCCGTTTTATCCAAGACAATGTAGATGTTGCTGCTGTAATATGTTCAAATACATTAGATAGGGGTTTCAGGTCAAAGTTTCATATGACAGAAAACATTTTTTTTTAAATATTTTGTGAAAATATACATAAAATGCTACCCCAATTTTTTTTATTTCATCAAAATATTCTAATTAGATCCAAAGTTATGGAATTTTAAAATTCGAGATAGACGTCAATAATGTAATCAAAATGCTCTATAGCAGTCAATGCGTGGAATGGCACCAAAATAAGTGCTTTTATTTGAGTGACGTGACGTCATAAGCGGTATTTTCCCTTCAGAATCATTAGTACCAATTTTAAAACTGAAATCCACACGTAATAACCACAAAAATAATAACCACAAAAATGTTATCTATCGTTTGATTAGTTCTATATCAAAATCCCCCGGTAACTAACGTGCAGATTCACCAATGAAGTGAGTCGTAGCAATGGAAAATCTCAGGCCGCGTGACGTCAGAGCGGTATTTTCCTGCGAGCGTCTCTGTAAACAAATGGTAATTTCGCTTACATTTCGATAATTTTTTAGCCTGAATCTTTGCAGATATTGAGATTGATATTAAACTATTGCAATACAATTGCTAGTAATGCATTTACATAAAAAAGTAATTCAGAATCGTAGATTGAAGTGGGCTATATTTCAGCCGGTGGCTGTCCGATTTCACGCTAAAGTCACGTGACCAGAAACCCCTACTAAGGTGCAGATTCACCAATGAAGTGAGTCATAGCAATGGAAAATCTCCGGCCGTGTGACGTCAGAGCGGTATTTTCCCACGTGCGTCTCATGTAAACAAACAGTAATTTCGCTTACATTTCGATAATTTTTCAGCCGGAATCTTTGCAGATATTGAGATTGATATTAAACAATTACAATACAATTGCTAGTAATACATTTACATAAAATGGTAATTCAGAATCGTAGACTTCCAAGCTGAAGTATATGTAGTTTGTAGGTATATTTTGTCACCTGCATTCACTGTCAAACTTGCAGTAGGTTACGATTTTATTTCTTTCACCAGGTGAATTTTACGGTGGACCAGATCCGTGACATCATGGACAAAAAAAAGAACATAAGAAACATGTCTGTGATTGCTCACGTAGATCATGGTAAATCAACATTGACTGATTCCTTAGTAAGCAAAGCTGGTATTATTGCTGGATCCAGGGCTGGTGAAACAAGATTCACAGATACAAGGAAAGATGAACAGGAACGTTGTATTACCATTAAATCAACGTAAGATTTTGTTTGTTTGTTCAAGTGCCATAGTAGTGCACAATTTGAGAGAACATATAATCAGTAATATTTAATAGCTGACTCGAAAACCCCATGAAGTGCTGTATAGGTACTTTATTCTAATATCGAGCAATAGATTTGATGGATCATGTAGGTGTAAGCTTACATATTTTCCAGAAAAGCAGTACCACTAAATGGGGCAATATTGACACAAAATTGTAAATAAATGCTTTGTTTGATTCTAATTGTCAATATTATTTTGTTTTGTGTATCGCCCAATGTATTTACATGATTAGGGATGAGTTTATCTGGAAATTTTTTTATTGGCTTTAAAAGTCCTAAAAATATATTTGTGGTGAAGATGTCTTCGTGAAGTTTGTAGCGGAGTAAATTGTTTTTCAGTGCTATATCTTTATACTACGAACTGGCAGAAGAAGACAAGGTATACATCAAACAAGAAATTCATAAAGATACAGGTTTCTTAATTAATTTGATTGACTCTCCTGGTCACGTAGATTTCTCATCTGAAGTAACCGCTGCTCTGCGTGTAACTGATGGAGCTCTGGTTGTTGTGGACTGTGTATCAGGTAATTAAAATATAATTTTACAAGGTCTTGACTTTAGAGGTGTGGTGTCTGTGAGGCTGACGAGGACAATGTTCCTAGTTATGACGAAAATCTGAGGTTGACTGGTCTAAGTTTACAATTTGGCATGCACATGAAAGAACCGTCCGCCGAGAAAGTCAGAGAAAAGTAGGTGGACATGTCTGCATGTAACCATAGAAGTTACCATATCTTTATTTATAAATTACTCAACTATTGAGTTGACAAAACCTTGTAGATTACTGTTATGTGAATTTATCTCTGTTCTAAAGTATGAAATCTTATTGATGCATTTCAGGTGTTTGTGTACAAACTGAGACTGTATTAAGACAAGCTATTGCTGAAAGAATAAAGCCAGTTGTATTGATGAACAAGATGGATTTGGCTCTACTTACTCTACAATTGGACAAGGAAACTCTTTATCAAACCTTCCAACGTATTGTAGAAAATATCAACGTTATTGTCAACACTTATGGTAACAATGAAGGTCCTATGGGAGTAATTGAGGTATGACCATTTGGAACTGGTTTTAAAAAAAATTCAATCAACTTTGTGGGTATAGGTCTTGCATATCTCTTAACATGCCTATGTTTCTTTATGGCATTAGTTCAAAAACCTTTCTGGACAGCATTGTTCTATTTTGAAATGAAATTATTGGTCAAAATTATGGTAACTGATTTTATTTGCCAATTTATCAAGGTTTTATTTTTCAGGTTGACCCAAAGAATGGTACTGTTGGATTTGGTTCAGGTCTTCATGGTTGGGCCTTTACTCTGAAAGATTTTGCCAAGATCTACCAATCTAAGTTCAAAATTCCAGAAGCTAAAATGATGAGAAAATTGTGGGGCAATCAGTTTTACAACACTAAAACTAAAGTGTGGGAAAAACAAGAAAATGCGGATAATGTTCGTGGTTTCACTCAATATATCTTGGCGCCTATCTATCAGGTAGAAACATTATTCATATCGACAGTATTATTCTACCCCGCCTTTCAGAGAAAGCAGGGAACATTGAGTTGGGTTCATTCATCTTTTTAATTAAGATAGAGTATTCACACTTGCTGGGCATCTGCTCAGATTAAGCAGACTGATTGCTAGCTGCTTTATATAAAGATAATGTGCAAATAATTAATGAGTGTCATATATATTGGGATTATGGTAGGTGACCTCGGCAGGGACAGGGAATATGATGAGCGGTATCCCATCAGTTTGCTAAATAAAAATGCCGTAAGTGCGAATCAAATATTAATTAGCAGAAAGTTATCAAATTTAAGTGAATCTGCCAATCAAGTTTCTTGTCCCAGATTAAGTGAAAAAATGTTGAACGTAATTTACCTTTCCACTACGTACAGACATTTTAATCCCCTTGATGTCAGTCAACAAGATTAAAAGTAGTCCAAAGATAAGTCAATAAACTAATTGTAATCTAACCTTTTAACAGTCATTCAATTCACGATCTAACTAATAAGTACAGACGATCTAACTAATAAGTACAGACGTTTAATATACAAGCTTGATAATTGTTCACAGAACAATAATTTTTATCTATTAACCATTTCACTTGGTAAGAATTGACCACGTTTCCATCTGGCATCGCATTCGCCATCACACAATATTTTAATCATTTTCCATTTACTGAACAACATATTCCGCAGGCTATTATCATACGAAAAATGTATCCCTCCGAATCGCGCACTGTTATCAGCTATACACACCAGTTTAATTTTTATTCGTTTAATAAACTACTTTGCGACTTAGGTGTCACTCGGTTCATTTTGGCGGGAAAAAAGATCACATGGACAAATAACACCTTTTTATACGCCCACATGGAAATGTGGTCGTATATTGCCGTCGCCCCTGTCCGTCGGTCGTCAGTCCATCGTCCACAATTTCTTGTGAACACTCTATAGACTACATTTATCATCTGATTGTTTTGAAATGGATATGTCGTTTGCATTAGTGAGATGAAGAAGACTTTTTAATTTCAAGAACCTCCGTTAATGTCTTCTGGAGTTATGACCCTTGTTTCACTTTGTTGCATTTTGTGAATGCTCTAACGACAAAAGTTATCAACCGATCTGTATGAAATTTATATGCATCATTTAAATTGGTAAAACAAAGAAGCCTATTGAATTTCAGCAATTTCCGTTAATTACTTTCACTTTGTTGCACCTTGTGACAACTGCTTGGACGATTTAGCGACTGTGGGCGTGTTCCGTTGCCTGGCAACCTATCTTTAGAACCTTGTGAACCCACAAACGACAAAAAATTATGTCATCTGTATGAAATTGTCTATTAAATTCCCCTAATTACCTACAAAAGAATAAATATGCGACACCCTTGTCAACCGCTCGGACGATTTAGCTGCTGTGGGCGTATGTTTTGATGCCTGACAACCTATCTTTTTTTTTTAAACATCCAATAATTGCTACGTTATTTACAATGCCGGCTGTATTTTATATTTTTTGACATTTTTTTTTTTTTTTTTGCGGGGGGTAGATTTTTGATACCTGTATGTCAAAACCAAAAGATGATGCTTTTAAATTAGCAGAAAAACTACAGATTAAACTGTCTGCTGAAGACAAAGAATTAGAGGCTAAACCTCTCTTGAAAGTAAGTACTATCACTAATTTTGTCCCTACTATTGTCATGTACAGGGGGGGTTGGATGGCTGAATGGTTGGCGTGCGCGCTGTATCATAAAGTCTGTCATTGAGTTGACTGGCGTGGTTTCGACGTGGCAAGGAGTAGGGTCGCCTGTCAAACCTCGTGGGTTTTCTCCGGTTTCCTCCCACTGCTAAAGACCCCTACGCGCAAACGAATTATGTAAATAAAATTAAACCATGTTAGTCCCGAAATGACCTAGTTTGTGTCGAGTAGACGTTAATCCCCATTTCTCTCTCTTGTCATGTACAGAATGTAAAATACTAAAGGTACCTTTTCAGGCATATTTTGGTGATTAAAACTGGTTATTTTGTATGATTATTTGGCATGACAAAACTAGTGCAATAACCTGTTGACTTGCACCACTAAAAATCTGGTACTAGACTGTTCGTTAAAGCTATTGGAAGAATTGACTGAACCTCTCACCAGATCGAATGCGGGACTATTTAAGCATTCATAGAACCAATACGTTGACATTTCTTTTATTTTTCTAGACCATGATGAGGAAATGGCTGCCTGCTGGAGATGCTATGTTACAGATGATAGTCATCCATCTTCCTTCCCCAGTAACAGCTCAAACATACAGATGTGAATTATTATATGAAGGTCCAATGGACGATGCGGCTGCTATGTGTAAGTACATAAAGCAATAATATTACATTGATGACATTCTTATGGGGATGAGGAGGGTTGGATGGCCGAATGATTAGTATATGCGCGCTGTATCATACGGTCTGTCATTGAGTCAACTGTCCAACCTTTGTGGTGGGGGGGGGGGTCTCCGGGTCCTCCTTCTGCGAAAGACTCCCTACAGACAAACGAATTATTGAAATAAAATTGAACCGTGTGTTAGTCTCGAAATAACCTAGATTGTGTTGAGTGAACGTTAAATCCCCATCTCTCTCTCTCTCTCTCTTTCTCATGGGGATGTTTAGTATGTTGATTGTTCTAGAATTGTTTAAAGCTTTGAAAATAATGTAAATGTCTTGAATGAGTGAAGCATATTTAATCTGAAATTTTTTTTATAGCAATGAAAAACTGTGATCCAGATGGCCCCCTTCTCATGTACATCTCGAAAATGGTACCAACATCTGATAAAGGTCGATTCTATGCCTTTGGACGTGTATTTGGTGGAACCGTGAGCACAGGTCAAAAGGTCCGAATTATGGGACCAAACTATGCACCTGGATTTAAAACTGACTTGTTTGAAAAGAACATTCAGAGGTAGGGTTAGAAGTATATCTAAATAACATTAAAAAGCTTGGGATAGCTATGAATTAGTTTCGTGTTATATATGAAGAATACTTCTGTCAATAATTACCTGGGATGGAAAGTGCAGTTGGCTAGCTAGGTCCCATTAGGCCGCGGTTAATTGTTTGTTTCTCATGACCCTCCCGCATGTCCGTTTTCATCCGTAATAATTACACACTTCCATAATGATTTGGTCAAATTTAGTGAGGTCCAAAATTTGTCCTTTAAAACTATATTTGTTTGCCTTTAAATAATATGAACAATGAATTGACGCATTGAACTCCACTATTTATCGATGAACATGACACCGTAGGTAATAAGTAAAGTAGGCTAGAATGTGAAAAAATACACCAACTCCATCCATAAAACCGGAAGTGATAAAGCTGTATCATATCTGTCATCCATACCAAGGAATGGTAGCTACAACATTCACCAAAGACCACATATAATCCATAATCCTTTAGGTCTCAAAAGGACACAAAGAAATGTAAACAGTTTGATTAAGATAGCCAAAATAATAAAAGCATTTATATTATCATGATGCGATGTGCCGATGATGGGTTCAAAGTTGAAGCGTAAACATACGGGCTATTGCCATAGCATTGGTACTATCTTCCTTCACAGCTAGAGAAACGACCACGTGTGTAGTAAATTCTTAAACTGACCTGTTAAATAATCTTAACTTATTTTGTATTTAAAAATCCAAGGGTATGCTTTTAATTATTTATGTCAGAACAAATCATCAATCAATTTGGAACAGGTCATTTCGTAACCTGTCAAAGTAAGGACGGATAAAGAAATGAAATGCAATGAATTAACGAACAAGCGTATCACTAATAATTTAGACCTATTACATGTTTTGATGCCCGGCTATTGTGCAACCGATATTTTAATCTATAAAAATATTGAATAAATGTGAATAAATCGCGGACACTGGTTACCATTGTTTTTATACGCCCACATTGAAATGTGGTCGTATATTGTCGTCACCTGTCCGTCCGGCGTCCACAAATGCCTTTAACTTTAGCCTCTAGAGCGTCCACAATTGCTTGTGGACGCTCTAGAGGCTAAAGTTAATATCCGATTGCCTTTAAATTTATACACAGTGTTTAAGGTCAGGAGACGAAGAAGCCTATTGATTTTCAGCGATTTCCGATAATTACTGCCAGAGTTATGGCCCTTGATCACTTTGAAAAATCTTGCGGATGCTCTAGAGGCTAAAGTTAATATCCGATTGACTTGAAATTTATACACAGTTTAAGGTCAGGAGACGAAGAAGCCTATTGATTTTCAGCGATTTCCGATAATTAATGCCAGAGTTATGACCCTTGATCACTTTGAAAAATCTTTTGGACGCTGTAGAGGCTAAAATTATTAAATTTAAATTTATACAGTGTTTGAGGTCATGAGATGAAGAATCATATTGATTTTCAACGATTTCGGATAATTACTGCCAGAGTTATGGCCCTTGATCACTTTGAAAAATCTTGTGACGCTCTAGAGGCTAAAGTTATCATCCGATTGACTTCAGATTGGTACAGAGTTTAAGGTCTTGAGACGAACAAGTATATTGATTTTCAATGAATCTTTATAACTTAAACAGCTAAATCCATGATGTTAAAAGTTTTGTATACTAAACATTAGCATGGGACAGAACTTTATAAAAACCAAACAAATTCTAATGGTTTTCTGATAATTACTTAATGAGTTGTTACTCTTAATCAGATTTTAATGTATTATAAATGGTTCATTACCGAAAAAATTAAAAATATGCGACAACTCTTGTTGACTGCCCGGACGATATTGCTGCTGTGGGCGTATGTTTCGTTGCCTGGCAACCTATCTTTTCAACTGACATTAGTTATTGCTGAAATAGAAACGGCATTGAGCTAAAAAAAAAAATTAAATTTCATCTCATTAAGTAATAATTACCACATGTAGCATACATACAATGTATATTTCACAAACTCGGGTCATGAGAAACTGACAATTAATTCATAGTATATTTTGCGAAAGGCAGGCAACCAGCTCTTGGTTTAAAAAACCCAAGTCGTACATATTTACAGAAACCAGTTTGTCTTGGGTTATTCAGGGCTGGCCACGAATAAATTGATGGCGAGCAGATGACTGCTCACGCAAATTTAGGTTTGGGCGAGCAAGGCGAGCAATAAAAATTGCTCACGCAAAATGTTGTTTGCGTGAGCACACATTTTGTAACATTGTTTCAATTTAAAATCATAAGAAAATTGCTATTCCTGGCACAAAGTTTGCAGTAAACATGTGTGACCATCGCTTTCTGTTTTTGACAGTCATACGTACTCTTCTTTATTAAAACCAATTTCCGTATGGATTTCTTCAGGTTGCCTTTGGCCATTATTACGCTTAGATTGAAAATTATACGACTGCACAATGGAATAAAAACCGAAGTTCTGATAAAATAGGAAATACCGATAAATATTAGTTTGAAACGTGTTCATTTAGCGTGAATGCCTAATGCCGGATGTAAACATTCTTTACTTTAGACTCGATTTTCACGCGTTCGTTACTGGTGTTCGTAGGAAAACCAGTCATATTGTTCAGGTCTAAGGTGTATTTTTAGTAACAAGAGTGCTGAGTAACTTTTTAGCCAATCAAATTTAAGGAGGAAATGCCGCGTGCAGCTGGGTGAATCTCAGTTTGACAGACGAATTTATGAAGTTATTGACATTGTTGGTTTAGTTTCGGCAATAAACTTGTCAATATTTTGATTATTTTTACAGGGTTTTCTTAAAATTTTGCGCGAGCAACGAACCGCTCGCGTAAATGTAGATTTACGCGAGCACAGCGCGAGCAACTGCTCGCGTCTCGTGGCAAGCCCTGGTTATTGGTATATAAGGACTAGTCACTGTTTGCAAAACTCCTTTATGATTGGTGTATAAGGACTACCGTCATGATTCCTGAATCCAGTAAACCTAGATAAGATTATTTATGGTACAATCTCAAGAAAGTCATTGCAGGGCGGATCCAGGAATTTTTGCAGGAGGGGGTTTGTCAGGTTCCTGAGACAATGTGTCGACCCCCCAAACCCCCCCTCTGGATCCGCCCCAGCATTGTCATGCTTTCCTTGCATAACTCTTAGAAATTTTGGTTTCTAGAACTATATTGATGATGGGAAGATATGTTGAAGCTATTGAAGAGGTACCATGTGGTAATATATGTGGGTTAGTTGGAGTAGATCAGTACATTGTTAAAACTGGTACTATCACCACTTTCAAAGATGCCCACAACATGAGAGTAAGATTTACTTATATATTATTTTATTCCCATATTAAAGTAACATCTAGAATATTGGTACAGGTGTCTTTGACAACCTCCAATATGCTCATTGGGATCAAAATAGCTATTGATGCCAATTGGTTAATGGAATGACCGACATCATAGGGTCACACTACGGCCACTCCAACCGTTAAGATATTCATTTAATGAAGGCCATCAAAAGTATACTAAGTATATAGAGATCAGGGCCCTTATTCAGGAAAACTTAAACTAAGATACAATCGAAATTTTAAGAAATACTGCAATTCGATTGGCTGACCAGTAAAATCAATTTGCATATATCCAATTTGCATATTGGTCAGCCAATCGAATTGCAGTATTTCTTAAAATTTCGATTGTATCTTAGTTTAAGTTTTCGTGAATAAGGGCCCTGTATTTTAATCAGGTTGTAACAGCCATTTTATTTTTTCTGTAATGTAAGAATTCTGGTATTGTCATCCATGGGTCATTCTAATGAGCAACACAAAATGGTGGTGGGGTGTAAATACATGTAGGGTTAGGCTTAAGGGAGAAGTTTCTGTTAATTGAATAGAAACTATTGTATTCCACTTTGATGATAATTACAGTGATCTGAATTATGTTATTGATCTATTGTTTTTGTAAATATTACGATGAATTATTTTACAGGTTATGAAGTTCTCCGTCAGTCCAGTTGTACGAATTGCTGTTGAATGTAAGAATCCATCTGATTTACCGAAACTGGTTGAAGGTTTAAAACGATTAGCCAAATCTGATCCTATGGTACAGGTAAGCAATAACTGTGTATTGATTATGGCAGGATTTCGTATGACATTTTAATCTTGAATGTAATAAGATGAAATGATTGGCCAGTACTAACAGATTTTAAAATTACCTTTACACCTTTCCTCATTATTGAATAGATTCACGTCATGGATTTTATAAATGATTGCTGTGATAAGACAGTTTTAATGTCATTTACTTAGATAATAGCGGACACATTTTACTTCTTGTAGGTAATGAAAGGGGGCCCTACTAGGGTGAATTAATTAAAATTAAACCTAATGACCATCCTTATGTTATGTTATTGCTTTATTTGATTATTTTTTTCTATTCTCAAGTGTGTAATTGAAGAATCTGGAGAGCATATTATTGCTGGCGCTGGTGAATTACATTTGGAAATCTGTCTAAAAGATTTGGAAGAAGATCATGCTGGTGTCCCTCTTAAAAAATCTGATCCTGTTGTATCCTATAGAGAAACAGTTAGTGAAGAATCCACTATCTTATGTCTTTCAAAATCGCCCAACAAACACAATCGTCTTTTTGTTAAAGCTGCCCCTATGCCTGATAATACAGCCGAGGCTATTGATAATGTAAGTATTAAACATCTTATTTCTGAACTACTGTCAATTGCTAGAAGAAAATATTTGAACTACAACATGACGACCTTTACTTGTCTAATAAAATTACACACAAATAGTAATAGTGGTTTCCCCCTTGTCAGTGATGCAGGATAGGTTTTGTCAAGGGACATTCGATATGCATTTGGATGGGAGGAAAGATCAAGGTCCTGTGTACACATTTGCATGCACGTAAAACATGGCTCAAAATGTTCGCCTGTCTACTTGTCGCCGACAGGCGATTTTTTGACAGCAAATAAAACTACCTGTCGCAAGCGACTAAATTTTACTTGATGTTCATTGGGGGGGGGGTGGATGGCTTAATGGTTAGCGTGCGCGCGCTGTACCATAAAGTCTGTCATTGAGTCGACTGGCGTGGTTTCGAATCCCCGGTTGTACGTGACAAGGAGTAGGGTCGCCTGTCCAACCTCATGGGTTTTCTCCGGGTCCTCTGGTTTCCTCCCACTGCTACAGACCCCTACGCGCAAGCGAATTATTGAAATAAAATTAAACCATATGTTGGTCCCGAAATGACCTAGTTTGTTTCGAGTGGACGTTAATCCCCATTTCTCTCTCTCTTGATGTTCAGTAAATTGACCACAATACTCGCGTCCACGTCACGTACATTTAATTATTTGTTTCTAATTGCAAGAATTAAGCACGAAAAGCCGCTTTTTGCACTGTTTACAATTACATTTCGCTCTGTCGTAGGCTACAGTTACTCACACAGTTTGGAAGTAGAAAATTTTATATCAATGAATTTCACACCATCTACGCTTGTTTTGATCTGCTTGACACTAGTTTATAGCATTATGGAGTATTATATCTACTTTGCGGAATTCATGTGGATACGGATGATAGAATTGTACGAATCTTTGAATCGCCGAGCCAAAGCAGATTCGCCGACTTTCAAGAACTTTTAGGCATTCCGATGTCGAAGAAATAAAAACAGTGATGGGATTTTGCCCGTATATTCCGGACTTGTCCGAATCTTTTTTCCAAATGCCCAAAATTGTCCGACCGGGAATATGCCCAATCGGACATCAAGACATGGTGAATAATATTCAAAATTCTGAAATTAATAGTTTACTGATTGTATAACTACCACTCAACCCGATTATCGTCGATAATACGCTGGATTGATTAGGTAATTAAGTGATCAACGTATATATCGTTTTAGACCGTCTATAAATAACCTACCTTGATTAACTACTTAATCTGCCTTGATTGACTGACTTAATCCTTTGTTGGGCAGTTCATCAATCTAGTCGTAAACAGAAGTCATTGTTTCCCCTTTGTCGGAATATTCATCAATCTAATAACTGTGATTATAATTTTAATCCTCGTGTTAACCTCGTGGTTTCTGCATTGTCGGACATATTGATCGCATTGATGTGAACCGACAATATGTATAAACTATAGATGTCACATATTGTAATAGACATCAATAGACAGTCATTATAACTTTCAACATGCTTCGATTCAATATACATTGTATCCGATATTCCTTCGGTGGAAGCCAAAGTTAAATAAAGCTATTTCACACACACGCATGGTTCTAGTAAAGTAACTCAAAATGAAAGTAGTCATCTCGCGAGACACGTGAAATTAAGAGATTTAAACGTGCCGAATTTAATACGTGGGGTTTATGTTTTTAAATAAATAAATAAACACGCAAAGAAATGTTGACGACTATGTCGATTGGAATAAGGTTAGTTAATTGTTTTAGTAAAGTGACTCAAAATGAAAGTAGTCATCTTGCGAGACGCGTGAAATTAAGAGATTTAAACGTGCCGAATCAACACGCCTGATGTGAGAGAAAAGATTCTATTTTGATGACATAGTGTCGGATTTATGATCATATTTTGAGTGGGGTTTATGTTTTTAAATAAACACGCTAAGAAATGTTGATGACTATGTCGATTGGAATAAGGTTAGTTAATTGTTTTAGACGATAGCGCGTGCTAGAGTCGAATGTGATTATTTAGCTGCAGTTGGTGTCCCTCGCTCGTTTTTGAGCAACGTTTACTACGAAATAAATTTCGGGATGTCATATTTTTCCTTTCGTATATAAATCGAAACGGAGTATGAGATGAATGCCGGTCTTTGCTGAAAAATGTATCGAAATATGACCCGAAAAATACGGTAATTTGGGGGGAATTTGAAACAGGTACCGATCGACAGTAGCCGTCACACTTTCATTCTATGGTATTACGATGTCATGTAATTTTGTAAGAATATTATTGACATAAATTTTAATACCGTATGAGAATTAAGCATGAAAAATAACGAGGTGAAGATATTTTTTTATTACGTATAAATTTGAATATTTTGTTGACACGTGATTCTTAATTGTGGTTTAAAAACGTCTGCTTAAATAATAAGAGTTATGCCCCTTTTTTTTTCGGGAAAAAAGTGTGCGACAAGAATAATTTTGAAATCCCATCACTGAATAAAAAGGTTTCATATTACGATATTTATATAGAGCAATGTACGTCAAAGAACTGCACACTGCAAAGCACAGTCGCAGTAGGAAATTAAACTCTATTCCATTTTGTTGTAATGAGATTCATATTTTCTTAATGATTTTATAACTAATATAGATCTTATAAAGTTATCCGGATGTCCAAAGCCACCAGGAGATATTAAAATCACATTTGGAACCTTTGTCAATGAAAATTTTTGTACGAATCGGTCAAGGAATAAGTACTGAGACAAAATGCCCCATTTCTTGGATGTGAAAATATTGCTGCCTGGCAAAATATTCAGCGAGATATTCTATCCAAGAGGGAGCCTGGAGGCTGCATGTTCGATCCCTGCATTGACCGAGAAAGTTCATCAGGATTTTCCAAGATGGTTTTCCCCTTGTCAGTGATGCTGGACGAAGGGCTGGAAAGGATAGCTGTCGAGTCATTCGGATGATGCGAAAAACTGCGGTCACGTATATACATTGGCATGCACGTAAAAGATCCCTTGGCAGTTGGAATTCAATATAAGAATAGGCTGTATGTGGCGTATGCCCGTCTTCATTAGCCCAGTCAGAGCAGAACAGTAGGACGTTAAACCCCATTTCATTTCATTATATCTATGATAATTAAACCATAATACCATAAAAAAATAAAAAAAATCCATGGAAATGAAATTCGTTAGATAAGGTGAACATGAAAGTAGTTAGCCTACATTTTAATTGAATTGATGAGCAATGGAGTACGTAGTCTGAATCAAAAATTTATACCATATCATATCTTGTGTTTATTTGTATTCTAGGGTGATGTTTCACCAAGACAAGAGTTTAAAGCAAGAGCCAAATACTTGAGTGAGAAATTTGATTTTGATGTAGGTGAGGCTCGTAAAATCTGGGCTTTTGGACCTGAAGGAACTGGTCCCAACTTGTTGTTGGATTGTACAAAGGCTGTACAATATTTGAATGAAATTAAAGATAGTGTTGTTGCTGGCTTCCAGTGGGCTACAAAAGAGGTAAAATTTCTAGCTTTCTGTTCTGTTTCCTCAAACTGTAAAATTGCTTCCTTTAGAGTCAATCCCTCAATTCTAGAGAATTAATCTTGGATAAAGATATTGTTGCATAGAAAAACTATTCAGCAAATGGTCATTTGATTAAGATGATTTATAGGTAGATTTCTTTTGATTGTATATGGTGACAAAACAATTTAAGGTGTAATTTAGGGTGTAATGTATTCAATCTTTTCATCTTGACTGATTTCAGGGTGTATTGTGTGAAGAAAACATGCGAGGTGTACGATTTAATATCCATGATGTGACTCTTCATTCTGATGCTATTCATCGTGGAGGTGGACAGATTATTCCTACTGCTAGAAGAGTATTCTATGCCTCAATTCTGACTGGTTCTCCTAGATTAGTTGAACCTGTTTATTTAGTAGAAATTATGGTAAGTAGAATTAATCCATTTTAGATGGTTGGGAGTTCTATGCTATAAACAAAAATTGGTTTTTGATTATTTTCCTATATGGAGTTTTCATGATAAATATTGTCTGACAATCATATACAGTATTGTTGAATTGAAAGCAGTTTATTTGTATTGTGGAATTTATTGTAGGTACCCGAATCTGCCCAAGGTGGTATTTACTCTACATTGAATAGAAGACGAGGTATTGTATTTGAGAACTCACAGATTGGCAGTACACCACAAACATTAGTTAAAGCTTACTTACCTGTCAATGAATCATTTGGTAAATTATATATTTTATACATATTTATGACCTGGTTGTCCGTTGCTAATCAAAAATTAAAATCGAACTTTTTTGTATCGCAGTAACTAATATGCCTGTTATTTTGGATATTGTCACAAAGATTATCCACATTTTGAAGACTAGTAGGCTTTCTCAACACTTGCAACGTGAATAAAATGCCAAATAAAACTTTATAAACTGAATTCTCTGTGACATTTTCTTCTTGATCTACCCAGACACAATTCATTATACTATATAATACAGGGACATAACTCTATGAATAGGGACTATTAAACCAGAAATGGGGAATCAAGTAGTAACACTCACGTTGCAAGACATGTCAATTTCAAGTAATTATATCAGTATTCATTTTGAAAGAAATCCAGTGTATCCTCCACGTATTGTATATAAAATATAAAAAATTAAGTACATGTTTACGTATTGTAAAATGATAAATCAAAGTAAGAATTCCCGTAAAATATTGTTTATAGTAATAGTAATACACGATAAAAAGCAGACGAAATTGTTTTCTAACGAAGATTTCTAACGTAACGAAGCATAAAATCAATTTTTATACTCCCACATGGAAATGTAACGACAAAAGTTATTATCCGATCTGTTTGAAATTTATATGCGTCAAAGAAGACTATTGAATTTCAGCAATTTTCGTTAATTACATCTAGAGTTATGGCCCTTGTTTCACTTTGTTGAATCTTGTGAACGCTCTAATGACATCAGTTATCATCCGATCTGTTTGAAATTGATGTGCATCATTTAAATTAGTGAAACGAAGAAGCCTATTGAATTTCAGCAATTTCCGTTAATTATGCCGTGAGTTATAGCCCTTGTTTCACTTTGTTATACCTTGTGAATGCTCTTAACAAAAGTTATTATCCGATCTGTATGTAAATTATATGCATTATTTGGATTAGTTAAACGAAAAAGCCTGTCAAATTTCAACAATTTCTGTAGATTACTTCCAGAGTTACAGCCCTTGTTTTAGTTTTTAGACCCTTGTGAACCTTCGAATGACGAAAATTATGTCATCTGTATGAAATTGTCTATTAAATTCCCCTAATTACCTACAAAAGAATAAATATGCGACAACCCTTGTCGATTGCTCGGATGATTTAGCTGCTGTGGGCGTATGTTTTGTTGCCCGGCAACTTACCTTTAATTTGCAAATCAAATTTGGCAAAATTTGGACTTTTTGATTAGCAGTACTGTGAAAAATTACCAACAGCCCTGTTGGTTGATAAATACTACAGAATAAGATAATTTGTATAGCTTGGCGATTAAGAGCTAAATTTGCTTATTGCCAGAATTTTTCTGGCTTCAAATGTTACATAAATTTAAGACATTTGACAGGCTCAAATGCCCATAATCAACCCTCCATGAGCATCGGATGGATTAGATATTGGTGGATTAGATGCCATAATTGTGTTGCACTAATATGTCCGGTCAAAGCTGACCTTTCCAGTAGCACATCCTGTCATTCGCGCAAACTGCCGATAAATGGGACTGACAACCGAGACTTTGTTCATTATTGCCATGGTAATTCACAACCAAGAATATGAACTGTAGATGAGATTTGCAACAATCAGGAATTCTCAACAATCATCAGATACAATTTATGGCTATTTCTTGTCAAAACTTCAAGCTCAAGATTAAGTATTCATTTTTCCTGATCTATTTTTTTAACTATCACCTATGCTGAAACATTTTGAAAGGTATTATTGATGATGCATTGTAATTATTGAAATGCAAAGCATATGTTTAAATTGTGTTGAACAGACTATTTCATTATCTCGAACGGCTCTGTTCTGTGATGGTTCTATAACATGAATATTCCACATTTCAGGTTTCACTGGTGATCTACGATCACAAACACAAGGACAAGCTTTCCCACAGTGTGTATTTGATCACTGGCAGATGCTTGTTGGTGATCCTTTTGATTCAACAAGCAAACCTTACGCAATTGTTGAACACGCCAGAAAACGAAAAGGTCTTAAAGAAGGCATACCCGCTCTTGACAACTACTTGGATAAAATGTAATGTTAACCAGCAGTCTAGTGCAAATTTAAAGACTATTGAAATATTTTGTGAATACAAGAGTCAAATTAATTTACAACAGTACCTTTCTTCCGGATTTGAAATTGTCAGTGTATCTATGAAGAAATTTTTAAAAACAAATGACGTAAACAGTGTAGTGCTAATTCAATCTGTTTTATTTTGGTGAATGGACAAACTTTTAAATAGAAAATAGCAGTAGGTAATGAAATAAAATTTAAAACAGTACTCACAAAATGAACTACCCAGCCATTGAGATCCAGCTTGAAGGACAAGTTAAGATTGTATAAAAGTTTAATTTAAGAAAAAAAATAAAACAATCCTTCTATGCTTGTTGAGTGTTTTTATGTTAAATATTGATGCTGAATGTCAAAAACCAGTAAAATGTCTAGCATATGTGAAAGATAAGAAATAACTATTACTTTGCATAATCGTTAGTTTTGAAAGAACACACAACAAATGATGTGAAAGTAATACCACGGGTTCAGTTCCTGCATTTACAAAGAATCTAGTGAAATTTGCAAGCCTGATTCTGTTGGATCCAAGGTAATTTGACCAGCCAATGGAATGGTCCATTCTGTTAGGTATGCATGTAATGGGGAATTAAAGGGGTCGAACAAGAACACACTGAATAACCGTAGGTCAAGGTTTGGAGTAAATTAAAAGAACCTTTTACACAACCATTGTACAGGCAAAATTTTCTTTTACCGCAAACATGGTATGTCCAGTTTTGTGTTGGTCAAGTAAAAAGGGGTTTAAAAATATTTCTGAATAGGATTGTCCAGTTTCATGAAACATTTGGTTAAAATTAGGTTGAAAAAAGAAATAAACCCTGTTTATGGCTAATGTTTTCAGTTCTCTTGAACCTCTTCAGGCCATATTAATATGATATATATATATATACATGTATATATATATATACTGCCAAACAAGCATTGATCCGACGTGGCATACTCCTAATGAGACGTCCAAGGTCATTTTGGTCCAGATTGTCCCATTCCTGTTGCAACGCAGCAGCAAGTTCTTGGACATTGGCAGGACGTTGTTGACGTTGACGTAACCTCGGTCCAAGCATGTCCCAGACATGCTCGATGGGGGAGAGGTCGGGACTCAGTGCTGACCAAGGTAATGTGGTGATGTTCTGTTGTTGGAGGTAACCTGTAACGATCCTGGCCCTGTGACATCTTGCGTTGTCATCCTGGAAGATGAAACGGCGGCCATGACGTCGTGCGAACGGCACAACATGGACTGCCAAGATGTTGTCCCGGTAGTACTGGCCTGTAACACGCCCTGCAACAACATGTAAAGCCGTTCTTCCAGCAACAGTGATGCCTCCCCACACCATAACAGAACCACCCCCAAATCGATCATGTCTGATGACGTTAACGTCTTGGAAGCGCTCGTTTCGACGACGCCACACCCTCCTACGCCTGTCCAAAAAATCAACAGTGAACCTTGACTCATCTGAAAACATCACATTGCTTCAGCGTCGATTATCCCAGTGTTGACGATCCCTACACCAACGACGTCTTGCCTGAATGTGATGATCTCTCAAACAAGGGATCACGCGAGGACGTCGGGCGCGAAGGTGACCCCTATGCAGTCGATTCCGAATCGTCTGGCCACTCAGTCTCACACCAGTGTCTGTTTGAAGACGAGCGCTGATCTGATTTGCTGTGATGACACGATTTCTCAAGGCCAAGGTACGGATAAATCGATCCTGGGCTTGAGTTGTCGCCCTTGGTCGACCTGAGCGTGGTCTGTCCTGTACAGATTGTGTATCACGGTATCTGGACCATAGCCTGCTTATGACAGACTGAGAAGCATTCATCGTCCGCGCCACAACCGCCTGTGTTGTGCCGATCTGTAGCATGGCAAGGGCACGTAACCTTTCATTTTGGGTAAGCCGACGCATATCAAAATTTGTTTTCTGGTCACTAAAACAATTAAACTGATGTTTCCACCCTGGAATTCAATGCCACAATGACTGTAACATTCAAAGTCAGAGTCGTGCAAATCTTGGGTTGGACCCCCATGATGATCCCAAGCATCACCTGCATTCCATGCGGTAGCTATTGGTGCGTTTGGGCGTCACATGTAACTGGAAATGTTTCTTCTGTTAGGTTCTATAGTGACTTTTTTCGTAGTCATTTGCATATTTTAGTATTATGCCCCCAAAATCAAATATCCCCTACTTTTTTTGAATAGTATAATACTGTTTTCCTTTCAACTTTTTAATTTTCATTTTTATATATATATATATAAGGGGCGTGGTATATAAGGGGGGGGGGGGGGGTAGCACGTGCGCACTGTATCATAAAGCCTATCATTGAGTCAACTGGCGTGGTTTCGATTCCCCGGTTGTACGTGGCAAGGAGTAGGGTCGCCTGTCCAACCTCGTGGGTTTTCTCCGGTTTCCTCCCACTGCTAGAGACCCCAAGCGAATTATAGAAATAAAAATTGAACCATGTTGGTCCCGAAATGACCTAGTTTGTGTCGAGTGGACGTTAAACCCCATTTCTCTCTTTATAGATGATGAATATAATCCTTGAGTGGCTAAATTGCTAAATGCCACTAAATGATTATATTCATCATCAGTATGGGGAGGAGGCAGTTAAGTGTGTACGTCAGCTTAGTAAACTAGAAGGGAAATATATTCAAGTGTGTTATAACTTAACATTTCTTATGAGATGTAGAGACAGTAAGAACGGTTTCACATTGTACATATATATATAGACCCTCAAGTTTACTAAATGTCATTGTGCTTGATAACGATAAGAGAATACTTATCGACTCTTATCGAAACGTCGTGCTTGTGTATAATAAACCAGTGATTGTTATCCCATATAACTGTGTCAGTTTCGTAATATTATCAAAATAAGATCACTGTAGGTATTTTACTGGCATTTCATCTGAATTATTACAAAAACTAGACGATACAAAATTCTGCAGCCAGATTAATTTCCAAATTACCAAACGTTCTATTATATCTACAGTTCAGACTAAACTTTCTGCATCTGTTGCCTTTAAGTGACAGGATAGTTTTTAAAATTTTAAGTTGTATGTCGGTGCTTTCATAGCAAATATCTTAGTAGTATGAATTTGAAATGGAGCAGGCTAATGAAGACGGGCATGCAGTGTTCTTTGAGGGACATTTTGCCCGGACAGCGACGCTATGACCTATGGTTCTTTTACATGCACGCCAATATGTACACATGATCTGTTTTTCGACCAACTGAATTACTATACATTGTACCTTGCCATGTCCTTCCGTCCTACACCACTAACAAGGATCGACTACCGGACCTCCAATTTAGTGAGCCAATGTCTTACTCACTTAGCCACTGTGGCCGTATGAATATGAAGTCAGTCGGATAACTTTTGTTCTCTGAAGTGTCCAAAAGATATTTTTAAAGTAATCAATTTGAAGTCAATCAGATAATAACTTTACCTTCTACTACAGCCACCCACAAGATTTTTAAAAGGTGATCTATATTTAACAATGCTGTTTTTGCATGGCATTTTTTGTTGACTGGTCACATTTTCTGCAAGGTTTTGGCAAATAGACATGATTTTGACAGGGCATAGAAAAAAAATCAAGATGGTGAAGACCTTTTAATATTATCAAATTGTATCGAAATGTTCATTGAAAGTCATTTGGGAGAGGATGTCTAGAAGATTTGGTCATCAACATCCTGTGCTGTGTCATTTTGGAAGGAACGGGGTTAACAATCTGTTACTCGTAATCAACACCCATAAACTACCTCCCAATGACTGATAAGTTCTTTATATGCTCAGTTCCAAATGTATGAATGAGGAAAGTTTGAAAAAAAAAATGTTCAGAAATATTGGACAAAGAGAATTTCCCCATTTGATTTAACATTTATTGGGAATACAAGAATATGCTGTGTATCCTCAAACACCCTCGAGGTGATGTGGTCTAGTGTGTGCTTTAGATCACAAGTGGCAGGGTTGCTATGGATAGCTTATATATGTCAAAAGTAGGGTTGCCTGCCCAACTTTGTTTATTCTGTCGGTCGACCGTCCCACTGCTAAAGAACCCTACGCCCAACATAACTATGTTGTAGTCTGTGTTGAGGGCATGTTAAACCCCATTTGTTTTTCTTTCTCCAAACCACCCTTGGATCGTTCATTCAACTATGTGGATGGTATGGAAATGCCCAAAGCTCAGTTTATATGACTTTTTATTTTTAAAACTCTAAGAAATTTCGCAATTAATATATTGGAACATAATTAATATATTGGAACATTCGACAAGTTAAGACAAATACTTTTAAACAAATTCAAAATTTATTACTTTGACATCAATACATATTACAAGCAGGTACCTGTAGCAAAATATAGTATTAAAATATCCTGATGTTAAATTTTGGCTTTCACCAATTCTTATAAATTGGTTTCCTCTGACTCAACTACTTCCGCACAGATGTTGCAGACAAAACATTAATTTCTTATTAAAAGGCTTTCTCTGCTACTATGTGACTTGTTAGACCTCCTAATACACCCACAACAACCAGCAGTACAGTCGTCTATGTACTGGATCAAGACATGTGGGCACCAAGGTAAACATGTTATGTTTATATGGAAATTGAATTACATAAAAATATTATGGATTTGATTTATATAGAAAAGTACAAGCTACCTTGAATGTCCAACAATGCTAAATTGTTCAATCTCTTCTGCATCATCAACCATGGAATAAAGAGTTTATTTAATTTGTAACAACTGATATACCAAGCACAAATAAAATTATAATCAAATCAAAATATAATATAAAATAAATAAAATACAGTTGAATAAATTTTAGTTAAATTCCATTTTCACTCCTGTGGAGAAGTGATTAAGTGTATCCATCACATAGGGTAGAGTTAATTTTATATAAATACAACAGGGTCATGGATTATTTTATTGTCATAAAACAAATTTTTGGACATTTATAGCAATTAAACAAAAGGAAGACCACTGTATAAGTGACTAATAAACATTTGATATAAAACTGAGATCCTGATTTGTGTATAATACTTGTATAAAAATAATGTGTCAAAGCTATTTTTTTCAGATAATATGTATTCTTTATGGCTTAGTTCATGCTAAATTGTACTCAATTGGATTATTTAACATTTAATTATGAAAACAAAACCAAAATACAAAGAGTAGATATTCTGCTAACTTGGATTCGATCGGATTAAAAGATTTTCTCTCAATTCTCTGGCACTTACAGGACGTGCTGCCTTGTTTATACAGTCTGCAGAGGATACTGAATCCTGGTAAATTTGCAAATCAAACTGGCCAGTTGTAGAAAATGCTGGGCCTAATTTGGGAGGCCCAATGTTACAGGATATGAATACATTGCAGGATATGAATAACTTTAACTAGAGACCTATATTCATTCATATTTAAAGTAGCTAAGTCTCTAACTCAATATCATCCAAAGACTTACATGTTGAAAACACAAATTATTTGTCAGTTCAAATCAACATTGATGTTGTGATCTTACCGGGAAAAGGTAGGCTTCTGATATCCAATATATAAGACAAAATAAACATTTTACCATTGGTACATGAATTGTGTACCATAGTGCATTTCAGCGTCATTTGTAACAAGTGACCAAAAAGATTTAGGCTAGACATATTCGACTACTCATTTCAAACGGTGACGCCATGAGAGTATGCGCAATAGACTAGAATAACCAGACGCTAGAAATTGACATTCGGGCGAGACTCGTGCCGTATTTCATTGGACATAACTGATTTGAAATTAGAGTCAATGTAACAATTGAATGTAAATCAGTTTATATACAATTAGATTACATTATTATATGCGTTGCAACCCATTTGTGTCAATTTCTAGGTTCCAAATATTAGCGACTTGGCTCCTTTAACTTTTTGAAACATAGTGTGAAATAAAATCAGTGATTGTTTTTCATATAAATTTGTGTTTTTATATTCAATTACTAAATGCTGTATAAGGATTTCATATTTAATAAGGCCAACTCTTTTTACTTCACAATTAATAGCCACACCTGGCAGTCCTGCTGCCAGATTGCCTGGTGTAGTGCAATGGAACTGAACCATTTTTTGACACCAATAGAGACTCAACTTTCACAATATTAATATTGAAGTTTGTATGGAATTCAAAATTCCCTGAAATGACCATCAGGGTCTTGTTAAAATGGAGATTATAATTGTGTTGTGTCATGATTGGAAAGAGGAACTTCCTCAAAATTTGTATCACCATTGTCAGCTGTAATGACCTTTATTTTCTTGTTGATGTGATCTGGTAATGGTTGACCAACTGTTTCCACCATAAATATCATTAACACTCCACACAGTATAGCAATAATACCAAATATTGTGAATGGTATCGGTTTCCACACATTGCCCTGAAAATATGCAATATACGCTGACTTTCTGAAATCCTAGTCTCTGTACTTCAATATATATTTTAGGATTTAAATTCATTCATTTCAGGGTGGTTGGGTGGTCTATTGCATGCACTTTAAATCATAAGGTCTGTCATTAATTCAAGTGGCGTGGTTTTGATCCCAAGGAGTAGGGTCGCCAGTCCAGATTTCGTCTGTTTTATCTCACAGCTAAAGACCTCTACATCCAAGCGAATAATTGATTTAATTTGAATCCCGAAATCACCTAATGGACATTAATCTTTCTGTTTCAGTCTCTAATTCAGGTACATATATGTGACCGGTGACGGCCAAATGAGTCTGAAGTCGGACATGCCCATTTAACACTACGATATAAAATAGCTACTTGAGCTAACTTTAAAACAATTTTTTTTTGCGACATCTGATGCTTTAACTTGTCTATTATTGGAGTAATCTAGACAAATTTAAATATTTAGTTAATTTAGTGTATAAATTGGGTGTTTTGTAAGTAGTGTCATTAAAATCGATGCTAAAAACAAACCTTATTTACATCCAATCTTTACATTTTATACATCATTGAAAAGCTTATAACATGTACTTTCTGAATATATGCATAACTCAAATATTACTTTTTACCCCAAGTGACTCATTTGGCTGTCACCGGTTACATATATTTAGAGCTTAACTAACAACCCCTGTCGACCACTTTGACTTTGTGGGCCCCAGAGAGAAAGAGATGGGGTTTAACGTCCACTCAACACAAACTAGGTCATTTCAGGACTAACATATGGTTCAATTTTTATTTCAATAATTCACTTGTGCGTGGGGGTCTTTACCAGTGGGACAAGCCAACAGTGAGGCTGATGTCCCCCGCCGAAATCCCCAAATAAATAGATGACACATATTAATTAATCGCACATCTATTTTTTTCCAAAGTATCAAGCAATCAAACTGATTATCAACTATAAACTAAGTTTCATCACTCTCTATCAGATAGAATCAAAGTTATCTTGTCCCAAAGCAGGAAATTGCTTATCTCTGCTTAGCTTTAGCTCAATATGTTAATCATTGAACTCAGTCAAGACGAACATCTACATCAAGTTTAAACATTCTACCTCAATTAGAAGAAGAGTTTGACCAATCAACATGCTTATTGCTCGTTGGCCTAAGCAAAAAATTCTCATCATCGAATTTAGTCAAGGTATTGATGTAATGAACTATACACCAAGTTTCATCACTCTCACTTAATTAGAACTAAAGTTATCGTGTTCCACTTCCAAAGCATCAACCAATCAAATTGCTTATCTCTGCTTACTCTAAGCAGAAAATGATCATCTTCGCACTCCATCAAGGCATTGACCTCATTAACCCCTACACCAAGGTTGAACATTCTAGCTCAATTAGAAGGAGGGTTATTGTGTTCCAAAGTCTTGGCCAATCAAATTGCTTATCGCTCTGCTTACCCTGAGCAGAAAATGCTCATCATCGAACTAAGTCAAGGTATTGATGTAATGAAACTATACACCAAGTTTCATCACTCTCACTTAATTGGAACTAAAGTTATCGTGTCCCAAAGCATCAACCAATCAAATTGCTTATATTTGCTTACCCTAAGCCGAAAATGCTTATCTTCGCACTCCATCAAGGCATTGACCTAATAAACACCTACACCAAGTTTGAACATTCTAGCTCAATTAGAAGGAGGGTTATTGTGTTCCAAAGACTCGGCCAATCAAATTGCTTATCGCTCTGCTTACCCTGAGCAAAAAATGCTCATCATCGAACTTAGTCAAGGTATTGGTGTAATGAAACTATACACCAAGTTTCATCACTCTCACTTAATTGAAACTAAAGTTATTGTGTCCCAAACAAAGCATCAACCAATCAAATTGCTTATCTTTGCTTATCCTAAGCAGAAAATGCTTATCTTCACACTCCATCAAGGCATTGACCTAATAAACACCAACACCAAGTTTGAACATTCTAGCTCAATTAGAAGGAGGGTTATTGTGTTCCAAAGTCTCGGCCAATCAAATTGCTTATCGCTCTGCTTACCCTGAGCAGAAAATGCTCATTATCGAACTTAGTCAAGGTATTACTGTAATGAAACTATACACCAAGTTTCATCAATCTCACTTAATTAGAACTAAAGTTATCGTGTCCCAAAGCATCAACCAATCAAATTGCTTATCTCTGCTTACCCTAAGCGGAAAATGCTCATCTTCGAACTCCATCAAGGCATTGACCTAATCAACACATACACCAAGTTTGAACATTCTAGCTCAATTAGGAAGAGAGTTATCGTGCCCCAAAGTATCAACCAATCAAATTGCTTATCTCTGCTTACCCTAAGCGGAAAATGCTCATCTTCGAACTCCATCAAGGCATTGACCTAATAAACACATACACCAAGTTTGAACATTCTAGCTCAATTAAAAGTTATCGTGTCCCAAAGCATCAACCAATCAAATTGCTTATCTCTGCTTACCCTAAGCGGAAAATGCTCATCTTCGAACTCCATCAAGGCATTGACCTAATCAACACATACACCAAGTTTGAACATTCTAGCCCAATTAGGAAGAGAGTTATCGTGTCCCAAAGCATCAACCAATCAAATTGCTTATCTCTGCTTACCCTAAGCGGAAAATGCTCATCTTCGAACTCCATCAAGGCATTGACCTAATAAACACATACACCAAGTTTGAACATTCTAGCTCAATTAGGAAGAGAGTTATTGTGTCCCAAAAAGTGTGACAGACAGACAGACAGACGGACAGACAGACGGACGAACCCATTTTAATAGTCCCCTGCTTTCTTCGAAAGGCGGGGGACAAAAAACCCCACGAGGTTGGACAGTCGACCCTACTCGAAGCCACACCAGTTCACACAATGACAGACCTTATGATACAGCGTGCACATGCTAACCATTTGGCCATCCAACCCCCCTTTGTCGACCCCAGACTGGAAAACACTGCAATAAACTGTGCAGTAGTAAAGTTTCAAAATGTCTTGACTGTTCTTGAATGTTTCAATCTGTTACCTACCAAATATACTAATTGGGGAGCGACTATTCCACCAATTCTAGCAAATGTTGAACATGCACCAATACCTAGATTCCTAAAATTATACAATCAAATTATACAGCATAAATATTAATCGTTTAGAGGCATTTAGTTACTTGATAGAGCAATAAACCATAACAAATACTTATGGAAAAACAGATACTAATTTATTTAGGTGACTTTTCAAGGTAATACAGTAATACAAAAATGTGAGGCAAATATATACAGAAAAACTGTAACAAGAAACCATACATGACGACAAGAAGGTCAAAGGACATGGAATCACAAGGGTGTTAATCTTTCAGAATTAGCTTGATAGTTGATACGTATAGAGAGGATACTCTATGAAACGCTGCCCAAATAAATAAGTAGCTATTTTCCAAAAGTATGTGTTATGGTTTATAGCATAAATATTAGTTGTCAAATTCAAATCTTTCCAAGAATACCATGTCACTCTGAACACATACCAATGCATAAATCTCAATATAAGTTATGATAGGTGTTATGCAAGGGACAGGGTATTATTAGCTTTAGTGTTGTATTTATTTATGTGTTAACAATTAAACAATACAGCAACAATTTTCAATATAGATTTCTATTACGAGAAATTTTTACCTTACAACAGTGGGGAATGTTTCTGCTGAGAAAACTTGTACTGCTGCCCAGCCTCCTGCTATACCAGATTTGCCTATCATAGCTAAAGTTAAAGTTAATGCTGGCCATTCTTCTAACTTCCCTAAAACACGAAACCAACATCAAATTTAACAAGTTTTAGATAAACTGTTCTGAATAAGCAGCAGTATTATCACCAAGAAGTTTGATATTTTTAATTTCATATACAATATACCTTTTAACCATAAGATGCAACTTTCAGGAAAGAGCAATAAATAGTACAATCATAACACAGTGATAAGTCTTAGCACAGTGATAATTCTTAAGTGTAAATGCAGATTCTATACTGAATTTAATTAACACCTTATATAAACTTTTAAATTTTAATCACATTACATCAGTGATCAAGCATGTTTTATTCATTTCATGTCAATCATCACTTTATATGGAAAGTCAGTTTTGAAGGATTGCCTTAAATACTCCATAAAAATATAATGTATTCATTATCAATTTAGATACTGATCTCAAATGTTTAAAATAACAATGTAAATGTCAATTACATACAGCTTTAACTTTCATTTAAAATAATAAGTATGGACCAGGAACCGAGTATGACGTCGGTCAATCGATACAAAAAATCGTCCCAGTAACATGCATGACGATCATACATTACCCCCCCCCCCCATTCCCAACCGCACCCCACCACACCACCAAGAACAACAAGATTACTGGTCCAAAAATACAAATTTTTAGTTGACATAATATATTACATACCTAATACATCTACTATAAGTATAGACACACAGAATGTACCAGCAATCAACATTAAGATGGCTATCGTTTTACGTCGTCCAATTTTATTATTTATCAAAACAACAAAAATAAGGGCTGGAATTTCCACTAAACCAGATATAAAAACATTTAAATAACGGTTTCCTGAGAGATTCTTCGTATTAAAATTCAAACCATAATAAACAGAGCTGGAAACAAACCTATAGAATAAAATATAAATTAACTTTTCATTAGCAGCAGTACTCACACCCTTAAATCAATTCGGAAACTGAAAGGGTTTTGATATTTAATAGTTTTTTAACAATTTGATTTTTTATTTTCAAACAACTGTCAAACATATTCAGTATAAGGTACCGGTACATATAGCTTGTTGCTAGATTTGAATGCAGAAAAATATAGATTCTAATCAACCACTTGAAGAGTGCCAACAATTGCCAACAATTGTATACAGAGAAAAGGAAATGGGATTTATAGTCCACTCAACACAATTAACATATGGTACCATTCTATTTCAACAATTTGTTTGAGCATAAGGGAACAAACCGGAGGACCTGGAGAAACCCACAAAGTTATTTAGTTGACCCTACCCATTGTCACAATCAGTATGAGATCGAAACCATGCCACTTAACTCAATGACAGATCATTGATCTTATTTGCATGCCCCTAATTGTAAACAAGACAAGAACACTGTAGTTACCCAAATTCAAACATAGGATCCCTAATCAACCATAAAAAAAAAAAATAAGGAGTTCTGACATATGATTCCTAATCAACCATAAAGACATGTAAATTCTGACAATAAATCTATTAAGGATTTCTGTTTTAAAACTTACCAGCTGTACATAAGAATAAGAGTTCCTTTGGTTAATTTCCATGAACTAAACAAATGGCAGTAACTAAACTTCTTCTGTTCTTGTATTTTTCTTTTTTCAATCTAAAATAAAAGAGAGAGAGAGAGAGAGAAATGGGGTTTAACGTCCACTCGACACAAACTAGGTCATTTCGGGACTAACACAAGGTTTAATTTTATTTCAATAATTCGCTTGTGCGTAGGGGTCTTTAGCAGTGGGAGGAAACCGGAGAAAACCCACGAGGTTGGACAGGCAACCCTACTCCTTGCCACGTACAACCGGGGATTTGAAACCACGCCAGTTGACTCAATGACAGACTTTATGGTACAGCACGCACATGCTAACCATTCAGCCACCCAACCCCCCTATCTAATATAAAACAATTTGCTAATATTATAATAAATGTATATTAACTCAAATTCTGGAAGGTTATTACTATACTTAATATATTCCAGCTAATGAGTCAGTGTAAGATATTCTGTATTTTGGGGAAATTTTCTTTACAGCACTTATCTCCTTCATGCTATTTTTTGAATCTGTAAGCCAGGAAAAACGTTACCTCAACTAATCAGCTAGCTAATTAAGGTCATGTATATAGTTCTCTTAACAACAATTTACCTCCATACACGATTTTAATTGATCATATTCTGGTGCTGATCTGTTATTACATACAGCCATTTCATTTAATATAACCATGGCTTCCTTTAATCTACCTCGACTTATCAACCAACGTGGACTTTCAGGTACAAACCTGAAATAACACAATACAGATATTGGTAAAATTTTTCAGCAACGAGAAATTAAACTTTCTAGTTATTGTTAAAAACAGACTATCATACAAATATGATATGATATTTCTAATATATTCCTTTCAAAATAAACAGATCATCTTTTCGACCTATATCTTTTTACCAGGTAGTACGATATTTCTAATGACACGAAAATATAAAACTATAGATACAAATTGCATAAAATGCCCACAATGAATTAATCAAGATAATTATTACAACAGGTATTCCACTTTTTGATCATTTAATTTGAATACTAGCAGATGCTATCATTGTGTTTTATACTATTTGCTTTCATGTTAAGATCGCTAATTCACACATTGTCTAACACTTAGAGTGACATGTCATTTTGACATTAGGGTTTGCATCATTTAAAATGTGCTTAGTGTCAAACATAGCAACAGCTATATTCTTCTCGTTATTATTGTTATATATTCTTGCTCTTGAATGTAACGTTAAATATCAGACTCATAATATTATTCTATAACAAAAATAGGAGAAAGCAATTAAGACCAAGTTGAAGCATCCTACATGTGAGTATAAATATCGCAAGTGCCATACACTGTCAGGGGCGTGTTCAGAGACCAAAAGGTTGAGACAACATCAAGTTTGGTGTGTGATATCAGGGATTACTCCCTCTGGACACAACATTAATTGTTGGGTGATAATTGCTATGTTGTGATGTTTTTGTTGGTCATAACTTTATTAAGAAAACAGAAACAACTATTATAATACTTGCTCACCACCAACAAAATAGGAGAAATATACTGGAAGCTGATGTACCCATAGTTAGATATCTCCAATCACGTAATACATACGCCCATAAAGCTAATGTTGCTAGTCCTACAGCCCAAAACCCAATACAACCACAAAATGTTCTCCATTTAGGTGTTATAAATTCTAACGGTAATACAAAATTAACAACTAGTGTACCTGTAATAAATATAAAAGATGATTCAATGACTATACCGGTACATGTTTCTTCTAATCAAAAACATAATATGAACCTAATCATATAAATATTGCAGTGTTCGAATTGTTCAAATAGCCAAATTAAGGCAAATAAGCAGTTGGTTACCATAGAAATTCATTTTAAACTTAAAGAATCATTTTCTGAAAAGATCCAAGATAGAAGTTTGGAGAGAGAGATAGAAATGGGGTTTAACGTCCACTCGACACAAACTAGGTCATTTCGGGACTAACATATGGTTTAATTTTATTTCAATAATTTTATTTCAATAATTTTATTTCAATAATTCGCTTGCGCGTTGGGGTCTTTAGCAGTTGGAAGAAACCGGAGGGCCCAGAGTGAACCCACGAGGTTGGACAGGCAACTCTACTCCTTGTCACGTACAACCGGGAATTCGAAACCACACCAGTTGACTCAATGACAGGCCTTATGATCAGCGCGCACGTGCTAACAATTCAGCCATCCGACCCTCCTAGAAGCTTGGAACTTGTTTCAAAATGTTCCTAGGACATTTCACTGTGCAATTATATACTATTCAAAAAAAGTAGGGGATATTTGATTTTTAAGTGTTATTAAAGTCACCTAATGAAACTGACGAAGAAACAAATGACAAAATGAAATGAAGTTCACATTCATCGATTTATTCCAAATGATCGTTAGACTAAGTAAGGCACAGACTGACCATTATAAGGGTAAAATGATACCCGGGGTCAAACAGCAAAGTTACCACAGCATCACAACCAAGTCAGTAACGGGTAAATCCTCCTCTGTTTGCCAAACAAGCATTGATCCGACGTGGCATACTCCTAATGAGACGTCTAAGGTCATTTTGGTCCAGATTGTCCCATTCCTGTTGCAACGCAGCAGCAAGTTCTTGGACATTGGCAGGACGTTGTTGACGTTGACGTAACCTCTGTCCGAGCATGTCCCAGACATGCTCGATGGGGGAGAGGTCGGGACTCAATGCTGGCCAAGGTAATGTGGTGATGTTCTGTTGTTGGAGGTAACCTGTAACGATCCTGGCCCTGTGACATCTTGCGTTGTCATCCTGGAAGATGAAACGGCGGCCATGACGTCGTGCGAACGGCACAACATGGACTGCCAAGATGTTGTCCCGGTAGTACTGGCCTGTAACACGCCCTGCAACAACATGTAAAGCCGTTCTTCCAGCAACAGTGATGCCTCACCATAACAGAACCACCCCCAAATCGATCATGTCTGATGACGTTAACGTCTTGGAAGCGCTCGTTTCGACGACGCCACACCCTCCTACGTCTGTCCAAAAAATCAACAGTGAACCTTGACTCATCTGAAAACATCACATTGCTCCAGCGTCGATTATCCCAGTGTTGACGATCCCTACACCAACGACGTCTTGCCTGAATGTGATGATCTCTCAAACAAGGGATCACGCGAGGACGTCCGGCGCGAAGGTGACCCCTATGCAGTCGATTCCGAATCGTCTGGCCACTCACTCTCACACCAGTGTCTGTTTGAAGACGAGCGCTGATCTGATTTGCTGTGATGACACGATTTCTCAAGGCCAAGGTACGGATAAATCGATCCTGGGCTTGAGTTGTCGCCCTTGGTAGACCTGAGTGTGGTCTGTCCTGTACAGATTGTGTATCACGGTATCTGGACCATAGCCTGCTTATGACAGACTGAGAAACATTCATCGTCCGCGCCACAACTGCCTGTGTTGTGCCGATCTGTAGCATGCCAAGGGCACGTAACCTTTCATTTTGGGTAAGCCGACGCATATCAAAATTTGTTTTCTGGTCACTAAAACAATTAAACTGATGTTTCCACCCTGGAATTCAATGCCACAATGACTGTAACATTCAAAGTCAGAGTCGTGCAAATCTTGGGTTGGACCCCCATGATGATCCCAAGCATCACCTGCATTCCATGCGGTAGCTATTGGTGCGTTTGGGCGTCACATGTAACTGGAAATGTTTCTTCTGTTAGGTTCTATAGTGACTTTTTTCGTAGTCATTTGCATATTTTAGTATTATGCCCCCAAAATCAAATATCCCCTACTTTTTTTGAATAGTATAGTATATAATAGTATTGTTATTGGGTCCTTAGATTAGATATCATGCCATATAACCAGAAACATTAATTATGAAAAACTTTTGACTTTTGACAAGGCATTAAGTGATTTAGTAGTTTTGGCCTTGATTTAACTAAACAGTTACAGCATTAACACCAGATATGTTTAAATTAGATTATATGCACATTTTGAAACAAATCTGGGCAACCATCACAAAGATGTACGGTACACAGTTTAAATTCTAGTAACACAATTTGTTGAATGCTTATGAGACATTCATTACTTAAAGTAGATTAGTTTTAGAATTTTGTGATAATTAAATCAGTGTGGGGTTATCTGGAATGGGATATTATTCAAAAGTATTTATTTCTTTCTTAAAATAAAAATTCCTCTTTAAATCAAAGATGAGATAGTAAATTGGTGTGGATAGAATAAGTCTGATTATTTCTTTGTGCAGTTTTTAAACGAATTACATCTGAACAGCTTATGACTTACCTCCAACTAACCCTCCAATAACAAATCTAAGTACAGTATAAAGTTCCCATGAATTAGAAAATGCACTCGCAAACCACACACAAATTAACAATCCATACTCAAGAAATAAAATTTTACGCCGACCAAAGTAATCAGCTAATTGTCCAGTGATAATAGCGCCAACCATTACCCCTGCCATCTGTATCGATGTTATGAGACCAGGAATATAATCATTATTACATATTAGTTTCCACTGAAATAAGATGCATAATAATATAACATATCTGGAGTTCTTGAATCATTAAAGAAATTATGCCACATGTAAAACACTTTACACTAGGCATTATTCACCTGCACATGGCACAGGAAAAAACATGACAGCCAGCAGTGCATTTGTTGTTGTGCACCCAAAAGTTCCCCCAACAGTTGAAATTTGAGGAAGACTAGGCAGAAACACTTAGTCTTTGTAAATTTCAGTCATTGTGTATGCCCTGTCTTCATTAGCCCAGTAGGACATTAAACCCCATTTTATTACATTTCACATTGATCTTGTAAAGCAATAACTTTTTTGGGACAGGTTTGCACAGTTTCTAGCTAATTATTATAACAATTCATCAACAACAAACTGATAACAGTGACCAATGAAAAGTGCTTTTCCATTCACTGAAAAAAATCAGAGAGGTTTTTCTTCATAAACTACATGTATTAAAGATACATTATGGGAGATTCGATAACGAGTTGGCAGTTCTCACTATAATAGGTAAAAACTAGATAATGTAAGGGCAATTCGCTGAAAATTTCATTTAAATTGATCCACTTTGAACCGAAAACTAAGCGATTGAAATTTCCGCCTACCCTCGATCATCATTACTGAAGTCAGTACGATAAACAGCATAGTCTCGATTATGCATTTAATCATTAAATCGCGAAAGAAAGTTATGCAGTAAATCGGCTCATAATCCACTAAAGATTGCAGGCTAGCGATGCCATCTAGAGTTGATTATGGTCTGGATAGATTAATTAATGTCTAATTAATAATTTAGATAACATTTCAGGCCTAAAGAAAGACCTGCAATAGGCAGATTTAGCTCTTGCATAATGTATGTTTGATTAACTTATCCAAGCCATAATCAACTCCTGTTGGCATCGCTAGCGTGCGATGTTTATTGGATTAGGATCCATTCATAATTTAATCATGAAATGGATAATCGAGACTATGTTTTTTATCCTGCCGACTTTAGTAATGATGATCGAGGCTAGGCCGAAAATTCAATCGCTAAAATCTTGGTTCATAGTGGATCAATTTGACTGAAATTTTCAGTTTGTTGAAAATCAATATAGATTTACGTACCTCAGTAATAATAGATGTAAATTCATTTGAAAAATTCACACCACTGCAGACATCTTGACTAGGTGTACAGCTGTTTATATTTTTTTGATTTGATATTGTTAAATTTGATGATATATTAGTAAAGTTTGGACCATCACATGTCCAGCTAGGTCGCGCAGACGTGAATATGGGTAATAACATGGCCCATGCTAATGGTGTCTCAAATAACGACACAAGCATAAATACACGGATTTGATATGGACCAAAAGGTCGAAGTTTTTCTATAATGCTTTCAAAGTCTGACATGGCTGTTAATTTTTAACAATTCATTAACAAAAAACTGCATAAATAATCTTCATTTCTCTTTTTTATAGTTTTTATTCTTAATTTACTTTCTTCTAATATTCTTTTTCTGTTAAATCTACATCATCTACAAAATAAGAAGGTTTTATTAGATTAACAGTATATCACAGAACTACTGGAAGAACTATACACTGAATAAAATATAAGGATTAAAACAATAACAAACGCTACACTGATTTAAATAAACAGCAGAGTTCCATAGTTAATCTCTATAAATCTGGGGTAGTGTTAAACATGTAACATTCTTCAAGCCGTTAATACAATCAACGTTCATTAATTATATGGTCATCAATATCCTCGATGTTATTGAATAAAGTAAAAAGGAACAAAGCACTTTTTCTGCGCTTTTTATTCTGCTCTTTTTATTCTGCTTCATAGTTATATTCAGAGAAATATCAAAGCATGTCAATAAATCAAACAATAACATAAAATGAAAGTAGGCCCATGTCAAGTGACACATCACTGAGTGATGCTGCAGGCTATAAATAGACCTACAAAGATAATTGATCCTACAGAGAGTAACGCCTGTTTAGAGTTTGGGCCCAACAATAAGCAATTTCGATTTTTTTTTTTCATTTAGAGATAAAATTACTCATAAATTTTCAGATGTAATGGAAGGGTCTGGCGGGCCGGATTAGGCATGCTGGCCACTGGCCTATAATAATGATGTAATCATCTGATAGTGGTCTGCAACTTTTATTGCCAATATTGCAAGAAACCAGTACAATGTCGACAAAGATAATTTAAGTGACACCCACTAACAGCTTTGTCATTACATTCATTTGGTTTTTACCGTCACAAGTGATTCCTTCACCGGCTGTAGACCTATGCTTTCAGTAAGGTAAAGGAGTTAATTCGTCAGTCTTGAAATTTATTTAAATTTTGAAAATAGATTCTTGCTTCCTTATGCCCCAATATGAACAATCTCACCAAATTATGTTAAAGAATTTTCTGTCATACCATGTTAATAAGATTTCAAAAATTTGAACAGGACAATATAACTCCATTTGCAATCAAAAATTCTAAAGTTCTCTTTTGGTAAAATTACTAAATTAGTTATAATACCCTACCAAATTCAACCTAAACTTAAATTATCTTAAATGAGCATGCCATTTCCCATAAATGTTTTTAAAATTCCCATTAAGAACTTTCTGATATTTCATTCATAAACTCAATGTCAAAATATGCCCGAAAAGATAATTAACTATCATTATTCATTATATCAATGAAATCAATTTGCAATCAAGAATAATATGAGGAATGTTCACAAGAAACTGCAATGGGGAAAGGATAAAGACAACGACTCGAATCGGTGTATGAAAACGAAAACGATTTCTATCAGAAATATGTTCAGCAGAGAGTGTCAAGCTAAGTTACAATTATGGCACTGCTCATCAAGCATCAAACATAGGCCTACATCAAAATGTATATGCAAGTTCAAACGTAGGACACAATACAATACAGTAATTTATTTTATGATCAGTAGTGGAATACCGCGTTTTATCAGTGAAATAAAAGTGTTATTCCACTGGCTAGCAGTAAGTCCATGTTGTTTTTACCTAAAATGATTGTAAAATCATAAAATAAATAGAACATTTGTCGTTTTGTCGTGAATAACATATTTTTTTTCATCTCTAAGCAAGAAAACGTTTATATTTTCACTCATGCGTAAATATCCTCTATTTATTATTTAATTCCAAAGTCCATAACAATATTATTTAGATGAGATATACTGGTGTAGGTTTCTTATCTACCCATGATATTATGTACGGTACCTGAAAGATAAGCAGTGTCATGTCGTACAATTATGACATTAACAGTTGCAATGATTAAAGCAGTTTATATACATGGTTCAAGGTCTGTTTCATGATGTTTGTGCAATTCTTACAACACGTGTTTGTCAGCAAATTATAAACAAAACTACCGCTACGCCCCCTGTCCAGTAAATTTATTTGTCCTGACGTGACTGAACAACCATTAATTTGCTGTCATCGTTTTTCTTAATATGGTAATTGGCTAAATCGGAGATCTAACGTTGTGATTATCCCACAGGCTAAATAATACATCTTAAACTGTAATACTTGTAAAAATATATTGTTCTTCCTGGCAGCTAGGACAGCCAGCGTTCTTCGTTTTCATTTTTTTTTTTTTTTAAAACTGGAGTTGCTTCCCTTCACTCACCAATCTTTACAATGAAAAGATAAAAACTGGGCCATGTGTTGTCATAGTCTAAAGAATTATAACCATGAAATCAGCGGAAGTTGCAGTATTAGTTACCTTGACTATTACCATAGATTTTGTGATGGGTGAGATAAAAGGGGCGTTTGTTATGCCACATGGTGGCATTGCCTTGGATCCTTCCAAGTTCCACACCACTAACAAAACGGCACTAGAGGAAGCTTGGAAGATCCACACTGCGTGTGCTCAGATTGGAAGTAGTGTTAATGAGCTACAACCGGACCTCATTCTACTCAGCACACCGCATGGCATATCAGATATAAATAATTTCTTATTTTATTTGAATCCTAAGATGGAAGGCTATGCAAATACCGACAATACGGGACCACCTCCTTATGTTTCTCTATCAGTAAATTCAGATGTGCATATTTCCGGGGATCTTGTTCAACACTTTGGTTCTATGAGAAACGTTTCTGGGTTAAGTGCCTATGGTCCACCAGAAGAAAGCACAGAACCATTTCCTTTAAGGCAAGTAGGTTCAAAAATAAATTATATGTAGGCCTATTTGTTTTGTTTTTTTCAAAAAATGTTTGGACTGAAAATTGTATTTTATACTTTAGATAAACCGTTAAGATTAGCATGTTTTGGAACTTAATTCACAGAGTCGTTTTTTTTCCAAATAAATTTTCTCTTTTTTCTTTTTGCCTATAGATGGGGTGAAGTTATACCTCTTCATTTTATGCCCAACCTGAATCAAACAAAAGTGGTTATCTTGTCTCAGCCAAGTAGGCGATACAATGATGATATGCCAACGATGATTCCCGAACTGTTGAAATTAGGTATAACAAGCAAACCAGGAGTTGCATTTAATATATGATAGAGTATAATTTATTACATAGGCGTACCAGCCAGGGGGCAGGATTGGGGGCAACTGCCCCCCTAAAGTTTTTTCGGGCATTTCGGGTTCCGCCCCCCCCCCCCCTAACTGTCGTTGAGTTCGTACGCCTATGTAATTTAATGTATACTTTTCTTGTGAATTAATCTACGATTTTGTTACCTCTAACAAGGCTGTTAGAATTGAGACCACGACAGAAGTGCTTAAATATACATACGCCGACTTTCCTGGGAAAGACACTTTCTGATTATCTGCCCTATAACCAACGATTTCCGAGAATTGAGAATCCTTAGGCCGTGTCATATTTGTTCAATACGCGCAGCTAAAAACGTGAAAGAGTAAGACGTTGGCTCGCTAACCTGGAAGTACAGTGTTCTATCCCATTTCAGCCTAGAAAATTCATCGGTGGGTTTTTTTTTTGGGGGGGGGGGTATTCGTGGTTCCTTTTGTCCGTGTTGCGGGACGGAAAGCTTGGCAAAGGACAACGTGTCGTTCGTTCGGATAGGGCGAATGACCGAGGTCCCGTGTACACATTGGCGTGGATGTAAAATAACCCTTGACAGTTGGAATTCGAAATAAGAGTAAGCCATAGTGCCGCTGTTCGGGCAAAATTTTCATCATATGTCCGTATGTCCGTCTTCATTAACCCATAGTCGGTACTGTACAGTAGTACGTTAAACCACATTTCATTTCAATTATATGAAAGTGAATCCGATTTTATAGTGAGTCATAACGAATGTATACACTAGACCTCAAGAGTTTCGTTCTACCCTAACGACTATACATTATCCCTTACCAGGCAGTCTGTCCTGCTCCATTGACATGGGGGAGCCACGCCGGAAAACCCCGATAAAACTTCTCAGAGAACATGACCAAATGGGTTCGTAATGAAGATAAAAACAATATAATATGACGAGTTTGCACATTTCCTGTAGGTTATGATATTGGAAAATACTTTGAAAGTAAAAAGAAAACAGCTGTAGTCATTATTAGTGCTGATCTGGCTCATACTCACTCTAAAGATGGTCCTTATGGTTATTCAGATGCAGCTCAACCATTCGATGATGTGAGTAACCTAGATTTTATCACCAGTATTCAGAAAGTTATAAATGAGGTCGGCAAGTCTGGACTTAAGCTAACAGTCACAGACTTTGTTAAGTACAGATTATCACATGACTTGTATACAAAATTCGACCATCTCTTCCTGGAATTTATAGTCGATAGGAAAATGTTTGTATTGGCCTACGCTGGGATTCGAATCCACAACTTGATTTGTATTCTGAAATATTGCCAACTTGTCTTACAGGCGTGTGGAAAATGGGTAGAAAATCTGGATGAACAATCATTAACAAAGGAAGCTGCTAGTTATGTTATTAAAGCTAAGTCTTGTGGATACACTGGTTTGGTCATGTTGCAAGGTTTGTTATCAGCAAGTTCTGGTGGAATCATGTCCTGGCAATCTCAACTATACGCCAATTATCACCCAAGTTACTATGGTATGATGGTGGCATCATTCCTTAGAAAATAAATCATGTTATTCTGTTAATTTGTTAAATAGTCATTTTATATAGATACGATTCAAGAGTGAACTTGCTTAGCGATACTATTGCCCATGCGCAATATAATAATTTCAGCTTAGACAATAATAGACAATGATTTCACTTTGAGCTGTATTCAGAGGGAGGGAGGGAAATGGGGTTTAGCGTCAACTCGACAGAAACTAGGTCATTTCGGGACCAACATATAGTTTAATTTTATTTCAATAATTCGCATGCGCGTAGGGGTCTTTAGCAGTGGGAGGAAACCGGAGGACCCGGAGAAAACCCACGAGGTTGGACAGGCGACCCTACTCCTTGTCACGTACAACTGGGGAATCGAAACCACGCCAGTTGACTCAATGACAGACTTAATGATACTGCGCGCGCACGCTAACCATTCAGCCATCCAACCCCCCTAGCTGTATTCAGGTAGAACTATACAATTTCAAGGAAAGATAGTTTCGTAATATTTAATGCAAACCTTTACCTCACGAAATATGTCTAGCCATTCGTGTATCTCATTTTGTTATAAATACGATGACCATTAATATAAACAGGAAAGATGATTTTAACACCATTTTCGATATTAAAGCTCTGTTACAGAGAAAAAACAGATGGCGCGGGGAGATATGGGTTTAACGTCCATGCCTCACAAACAAGGTTATTTCGGGACTCCATATAAATGAAAGTGAATTCTAGATGGCCTTACAAAATGATCGATTTTGATCAATTTTAGATATATGGTCTTTGGTAAGATGAGATCTACTTTTTATTCTTTGATATTGGGTATTTAACACCGAGAGTCACTAAAGAATTCCGTGCTGTCTTAAAATATAGCCCATTTGAAATAGGATTATTTATAAGTATATAGTCGTAATACTCTCTATATATGCTGTCTGATAAATGTTATATGCCCTATAACAAACACCTTGTCTATGAAATTGTCGGCGCATTGCATAATAATAATCAGTGCATTCAGATTTGGAAATAAGGGGATTAATGCATAATAGTAGATTATTGGATTAGCACCATGGTGTAGGGATTTTCTAACACAAACTGATTAAGAACCCACTGGTAAAGACAGACAACGTGTGTTGTGCTCATTTGATCACCTTTCTTGGACTCGTCACTGTCGGCCATGGCTGAAAATACCGCTTCAAAAACTGACCCCGCCACCACGGCCGACGATACAACAGTAAACGAGTCAGAAAATACAATAGCGAAAGGTTCAGAAAATACAACCGTGAAAATCGCTGCCGGGCATGCATTAGTGAAGAGAGCTTTGGTAAGTTATTTTTTTCCTACAAAATGGGTCACTTGGCGTTTCAGGTCAGAAATATATGAAATGGCTTTTAGCGCTTCACTTAATTTTTTTTACATCAACCGAGATAGTTAAGACGTGCATACATTCATACACCAACGAGGACACTGTGTGCAATGGGGGCCCAACAGTGCAATAACGCAACCGAACGAATGGATACATATCCACTCGACAGGCAGCCCGCCCTGGCCCGCCCTGGCCCACCCTGAACTTTCTCGGTCGAAACCGGGGGTTAAACGGAGACCCCTTGATTAGAGACTCTGCACCCTACTCACCGAGTGACAGAGGCCACCGAATCAAGCCAGACCAAAAATACTAATGTCCACAATAAAGACTTACAATTGGGAGGAACACGGAATCATTTCGACCAGATCTCGGCTGTAAAACCTACCACTTCACAAATGTTGCACAGTCCTCACCGTGGTATAACAAAAATTAAAATATGAATGAAAAAAATCCGAAACGATATTAGATCGCATGAATTTTGTAGTAAAGAAATATTGTTTTCAAAAATGGCAATGGTTAGAATTGTTGCACATTTGGCCATCTGTATATATTAATTCCAATTCAACATTTAAACAGACGATAAGCTGTGACTCCAGTACGAGAACCGTAGGGATGGAATGTGGTATAGTCGTGGCCTCTCTCATTTTTGAAAGAATTACAGAATATTTCTAAATCAAATTTCAGCCAAAGGTTTATATTCAAGTGGTATTTTTGAAAATAGAGGGCATCGATACTTTAAAAGAACAGTTTACGGCAGAAGTGTTTATAAGAGCAAGATGGAGAGAAATGAGCCTTGATAACAGTTCAGCACAGGTATGGTATCCTGTATTTTCACAAAGTCAATATACACCTGAAATAAATCCAAATTTAACCCTATTGATTGTTTACAAATCGGTAGCGTGTGTCGGATTTTAAAAGGAACACAACATATTTAGTTACAAAAATTCCATCGGAGAAGCATACAAATGCATACCCCTCCCCCTCTCAACTTACACACAAAATATGCCACATTTACACAATATCCAAAAATTCTGCACCAGCTTTTGTTTCTGACTAGATCAGATTATTTTCATTCCAACAGAAAAGGAAGAACTGCAATTTAAAATAATTGTGTTGCAACCGATGCTTTCAATACCGAAAACTGTTTGCTTTGGTGTATCGTAAAGTTCATGAATTTTCCATAACGTATTTTGTTTTATATTTCAGTTCGTCAGTAATATAAAATGGAGTAAATATTGGGATCCTCGTTTACAGATAGAGAATTATAAAGGTGATTTAAAACAAACAATGTGGCGGGATGTACAGATTGGACCTGATGGTGAAGCCTATGTTCTAGAAATGAGACGAGTTAAAGGAACATTTTCTGAAAATTTAGAGTTAGAAGAATTTCCTTTCGATACACAGGTAAAAACTCGATAGTGCACAGGTGTACCACAAATGGCTATTCGTGGTGCCCGTTGCAATTTTAAACACCCTCCGTGTGTGAAATGAAATGGAATGGGGTTTAACGTCCAACTTTCAAGGGTTCTTTTACGTGCCATCGGGTGTGTACACGGGGCCTTGATTTTCCGTACAATTCGAACCACTAGACACAGTCCTTGCAAGGCTTGCACCAAGGGGAAACCGCACCGGAAAAATCCGATTAACTTTCTCGTCAAAATCCGGAAACGAAACCGAGACCGCCTAGTTAGCTAGTCAGCGTCTTACTCACTGAGCTACAGCGGCTCCCTGTATAGGCTATCGGACGGTTTTGTCATTTTATTTCAACCCTGTGAACAAATTAATGTAATACTTTTAGAGATACTTTTGGTTTGCTGGTTGATCTGAACATACCGGTAATAAATACAAAACAAAACTTTATGAACTCCACCAATAAGCATAACCTGTCTCTAGCACAATACCCACCACTACTTATCAGGAGCAATGTTTTTTGTTTCTTCCATTTACATTATGACGTTTGTATGTTTTAAAACCCTGATGGAATTGCTCAGATGTCATACAAGGGTTGTCTTGTGTGGGGTTACTTTCCCCTTTACGTTTTGACTTACTTACAAATCTTGCTTAATATTCATTGACACTGTGAGGACCAACCGAGGTAATTTAAACATGGGTAATTTAAACACGGTATATGTGGGTTTTCAATTGTTTAATTTTATTTCTTTTAGAATTTATCAGTTCTAATAGCTAGTGAACACCCAATTTCAACGGTAGAACTGATAGAGGAACACGAAGAAGCTAGCAGTGTCTTCACTCTCAACTTCGGTGATGTCCAAGAATGGGAAATGAGAGATTTCGTAGAATGCCGCTCGACGATTACCACTATTGAATATAGTGAAAACCGTTACAAACGACCTGGAATGTTTTACACGTGCTGTGCCTTTCGACGACCTGGATATTTTATCTGGAACATTCTCGTTGTTATGGTAATTTATTTATTTTTCAACATGCTGTGTATTATATCTGGAATGGTCCCCAGTCTATTAATAATATTAAAAGATCGTTTTGTCTTTATTTTTCATTTAGCGTGGTATGGTTTTGCATGAACTTAAAACGAAGCGAAATTAAATCGTAATGAAATGAAATGGGGTTTAACGTCCTACTGTTCTGCTCCTATACTGGGCTAATGAAGACGGCGTACGCCATACAGTGTGCTATGAGGGAAATTTTGCCCGGGCAGCGGCACTATCGCCTACTCTTATATCGAATTCCAACTGCCAAGGGATCTTTTACGTACATTACAATGTATACACGGGACCTCGGTTTTCGTATCATCCGAAGGACTAGACACCTGTCCTTGTCAGGCCCTCCGTCCTGCATCACTGACAAGGGGGAACAACGCCGAAAATCTGGATGAACTTTCTCGGCCAATGCAGGGATCGAACACCCGACCTCCAGGCTAGCGAGCCAGCGTCTTGCCCACTTAGCCACATGATCCCCAAATTAAATCGAAACGAGGCATTAATGATATATGAATGAACTCGGCCCAAATCTCCTCCTTTTTTGTACCAATGAAGACGGGAATACGGAGGAAATTGTGTCTGGATAGCGGTGTTTTCGCCTTCTCCTCAACTGGCAAGGGTTCTTTTACGTGCACGCCGAACGAACGATTATACATTGTCCCTTGCCAGGTCCCCGTCCTGCACCACTGACAAAGGGGAACCACGCCAGAAAAGCTTCTAACAAATAACTGCTTTCGTAAATATCTGATTCTAGAACAGATGTATCTTTCTTACTTATAAAAATTAGTTTGTTTAAATTTCAGTTTCTTATTAGTCTGCTGTCAATGGCGACGTTTTCCGTGGATAGAAGACAACATGAAACACGTTTAGAACTTGCATTCACCTTAATCTTAACCTCAGTGACCTTTAAATTGGTGGCAAATAGGTCATTACCTGTTATATCCTACCTCACACACCTGGTAAGACATCATTTAACTTCTAACTGTAACCATTTAATAAGTGCCAAGTGCCTGATACCTTGACTACGTTAGATAACTGCACAGTCACGAGTGATTTGATGAAAGCTTGTTAACCACATGGGAAGTTCATCAATCACAAATCGCATAGCTTGTTAGACATTTTTGAATTGACCCAAGATTGTTTTATGTTCTCTCAATTTTGATCTGTATGGTGGTCCTTTCTAAGACCCAAACCATGCCGACCATCTTGTCAAACTCCTCCTAACTTCTTTTTGGAAGAGCAGGGTGCGAACACTATAGATAAATAGGAAGGCCAACATCAGAACTTGGAAACCTGAACACTTCATAATGTTGTGTTGTTTCCCCATATTTCTTTATTCTGTCCAACGAAACCCAGTTTAGTGTTGTTATGATTTCATTGTAGAATTGGCTGATTTATGATGTCCCAGTTTTCATTAAAATACTGTATTGTTAAAGATACATTATGGGAGATTCGATAACGATTTGGCAGTTCTCACTATAACAATTAAAAATTAGATAACGTAAAGGCAATTTGCTGAAAATTTCATTCAAATTGATTCACTATGAACCGAGAACTAAGCGAATGAAATTTCTGCCTAGCCTCGGTCATCATTACAAAAATCAGTACGATAAACAGCATAGTCTCGATTATCCACTTAACCGTTTGATCGAGAAGGAAAGTTATGCGGTAAATCGGCTCACAGTCCACTTAAGATCGGAGGCTAGCGATGCCATCTAGAGTTGATTATGGTCTGGATAGGTTAATTAATGTCTAATTAATAATTTAGATAACATTTCAGGCCTAAAGAAAGACCTGCAATAAGCAGATTTAACTCTTGCATAATGTATGTTTAAGTTAATTTAAAACTTATTAACGGATCAATTTGTTTCTTTTATTGTGAAAAATGTAAATATTACCGTTAAACTAATAAATTTAATTAACCTTTTTGGGGGTTTTTTTCAGGATATTTATATATTGATGTGTATAGTATTTATGTTTGTTGTAAGTGCTTGGCATGCATTGGTTCCTGCATTTGAAGGTTTTACTGGGGTGGCAGCACAGTTAGATATAGTCATGTTATCCGGATTATTTGTTATTTATATTATTATGCAGACGTGTTTTGTTGTTGCTATGGTTGTAAGGGTAGGTATCACATTAAATATTAGAAAATTAAATTATTCTAATTCTTTTGAAACATTTAAATATATTTATGTGAACAAATACGTGCATAAACAGTAGCCTATGGTTTAGGGATTCCTTAATAGGGAAGACACGGTTAATCTAGCAGCAACAAGACCTAGTTGAATTCAAACTATATATATATATGGTCTTATATTTTACGGATACCCCCACCCCTCTATATTGTGTCTTATATTTTATGGATACCCCCATCCCCCTCCCATTTAATTGTAACTGCCATGGCATCTGCATGACAAATTTTTGATTTATTAAATACAAACTAAACCCAATTTGTTTTAATCTTATTTTTCAGTGTTATAGAAAAAGAACATTGATGAAACAAAAAGAGTTTGACTATCAGGTAAGGTTTTTTTTTAATAAGAAAGTGTCAAAGAATATATTTCTACCAATTGAAATGTATTTATTGTATAGCGTTATCTTGTCGGCTATTTATATCCATTTTTGGGTGTTTAATGCCTGACGGAAATTCAGCTAGTCGTTCGGTTGGTACGAAAGTCAATGTCTCGTAAAACAACTATTGGAAGTCAGAATTTGAAGAAAAATAGGCGAATGCGCGGATGACCGGTCACAATTTCTCGCACAGGATATCTATTGGCTAATGCCTATCTCCATTAGCTCAATTGGGTCCTAAAATTTGCACGTAAAACCCCATTTCATTTCATTTTTGTGTTTAAATATGAATATAATAAAATGTACAGAATCATTTAAACTTTGAATTTGTCTTTCAGCAAAAGGTGAAGTGGACTCTCGGAGAGCGACCTAGAACAGGGAAGCGCCATTTTGGCCCAAGACCCCATAAACCTAAAGTTGGAATCAAGTTCTAGAAAAAACTAAATCCGAAATTATTTGTTTTAACTTTACCTGTGTAGCACTTTCGGCAATTTTCGGCAATTTTCGGCAACTCAGTTAATATAAGAGCGTGTCTACCCCGTTGTGTTTCTTGTGACATACTCCTGCCAGTATCCAAAATGTGCTTGATGTTTTACAACTTGACGGCAGTCCTCAGGTCTCTCGTTTCTGATCAACGAAACACAGCCATTATTATTATGTGAACATGCCGTTGAATTCTAAATAACTATTGACTTTAATGACACCATCAAAATCTGTACATTGTACTTTATTTAGTTGATTTAACCTAATGTCCTATAAAATTTATATATTATTGCAAAATTAATTAGCCTACTGTTAATATCCATTGTATGGATTAATAAATGACTGGGCTACATCTGGAGTAAAGTCGCTTATAAATTATAATAGACCTAATTAATATTCATCTGACGTCAATGATGCACCTATTTTATAATGATTAGCAGTAATTGATTAGGTTTAAGTTAGTAAAGACTGCGTCCTTTTATTATTAGGCCTAGGGAATAGGCCTATATAACTTTGAAATTATGTTTTCTGAAAAGATCGGGTATATATAGGATGATAGCGCACAACATAATGTATTATTACTTATTACCGCTCTTTACCCTTCTGTTCGACCGTCGAACATTTGATTATCACCGATTATAAACCTATAACGGTAAATCTCTTTGATCTTTGGGGAATATTCTATGCCCGGCATAACTTGCGGTCTGAATGTCGGGCGGCTTTGAATATATGCAGGGGAATTTGGGGTTATTCTTCTGAAAGTTTTAAACATGTAACGGGTTATTCTTCCAGGGTAGCGGGGGGGGGGGGCATAAGAAAACATGATATATGGTTTTTCTTATTAGAATTCTGGTATATTCTGTTACGTAGTCCTACATGTAAACATAGGCGGTTGGTTTATAAGCAAGATAAAGTCCTCGACGGTGGTTATTGTCTTCAGTCTCTCTTTCCCAGCATAACCTCAGTATCATACTTTATCCCACACTGAATAACTCAATATCTGTAAATGTTTGCTTTCTGTTAGGAAATAGAATAATATAATGTAAATACATATTTGTTTGAAATAAAATATTTATTTTCTCAAATGAAGAGCCTTGTTTTATTATTCATTTAACAGTTTCGAGAAAGTTTTCATTATCAAGACAGAAGAAAGTGAAAGCTGAAAGAACTATGTTGATATTATGCCTAAAGGGGTGGACACATTAGCCGTATCATTCGGCCGAATCAGTCGGCGTCGAATTTTATTCGGTCGAATGGGTGGACACACTGGGCGAATTCTTGGCTCGATTCACGATTGCGTCACCTTTCACGTCACATGGCATGGCGGCGACCATGTCTTCTTACATTCACGTGACTTCTCGATATGATTGGATGATGAGTGGTGATTGTCTCATGAATTCTACAATCCGCCGAATGTTTCGGCGAAGCAGACACACTATAAGCGAATATAATTCGGCCGGGTGAAAATTCGGACGAATATATCAAACATGTTTGATACGGCCGAATGACAGTGGACACACTATGCGAATTCGTCATGCATATAACTAACTCGGCAAGTTATATTATAAAAGTTAGGTAGCCTAATAAATAAAATATATCTATCTATAATCTATATGTGTCAGTGTCGAGTCATCCCAAATATAGATCAGTGATCGCTCCCTATTGTGGCTTCTTTGATATAAAGCTGTCGCTACCCCTATCCCTAGTGTTATCTACATATGACGAATCGTGATGATCGGAAAGGTTGGTCTATCACTCCCCTAAACTTTAAAGATACCTTATGTTTATTCAAATCGCACCGAAGTGATAATATTACATATAAATTTACCATATATGTGCACGATAAGATTAGCATACATACACAACAGTACGAGTGACAGAAAGGGGAATTAACGTTCACAAACCAGGTCATTTCGGACTAACTTGTTACATGTATGGTTCTATCTTATTTCAATAATTCGCTTGTGCCGGGCTATTTAGCTGTGGGGGAGGAGGGGGGGGGGGGCAATCGGGGGAAACCCATGAGGTAGGTGTCTAAAATGGACTATAAGTGCACCATGAAATGCCTGCACCAAGATGGACATCATATCGCAATAAGAAGACGGGTTACTGTTTATATATCCCATGGTCGCGAGCAATCAAATACAGCCCATGCTTGGCTTTGAAGCAGAACATTCTTATCCTCCAAGTTAGTTGCGGTATTGAATTAAATAGGGAATCTTATAGTAGTAAAGCGATCTTTTAGGAGATATGGCTCAGTAGATTATGAAAGTTATCACACAAGCGATATCTACTGTAGGCCTACAATGTGTTTATTGGGTGATAATAAAACTTTACACCAAGTTTTCCCACTCCCAATTTGAATCAAAAGTAGAGCTCAAAAGTCTTGACCAATCAAATTTCTTAACCTGGGCAGAAAATGTCCAACATTCTTGCTCAAGAGTTATCGTGTCCAAAAAAGTGCGACGGACAGATGTGCAAATGCAGTGCCGGACTGGGCATGCGCGTAGGGGCTCGATGACAGTTAGGGGGCAGAACCCGAAATGCCCGAAAAAATTTCGGGTTTACAGACAGCAGCGACCTTGTATACCCCCCCCCCTCCCCCAAAGACAATTTTGGAATATTTGACGGCTGCAAACACGTTTTCCTGCTATTGCAGCCGTTGAACAAAGCAACTTCAAAGTGGTCTAATAATTAAGGTGGCTGACTCGGAATTCCAATCAATCGTTTACAGTCCTCGAAGACGGGACCGTTAGGAGTAAATTTTGAAAATTTAACTGCCGCAAACGCGTTTTCCCAATATTTCAGCCAGTGAACAAAGCAACTTCAAGCGGTCTAATATAGCCTAATTAAGTTGGCTGACTCGAATTCCAATCAATCGTTTACAGTCCTCGAAGACGGGGCCGTTAGGAGAAAATTTTGAAAATTTAACTGTCGCAAACGCGTTTTCCTGCTATTTCAGCCGGTGAACAAAGCAACTTCAAAGTGGTCAAATATTTATTATAGCCTTATTAAGGTGGCTGACTCGAATCCCAATCAATCGTTCACAGTCAACGAAGACGGGACCGTTGGGAGAAAATTTTGAAAATGTAACTGCCGCAAACGCGTTTTCCTGTTATTCCAGTCAATTTGGTCCAATATAGCCTACCTGGCTGACCCGAATTCCAAACAACCAATCAATCGTCGCGCGGTATATGAAGGCCTCACCCTCCCGGAGAAAAATTTGAAAATTTAATCACCGTAAATGCGTTTTCTGCTATTCTAGCCCGTGTAAGCAACTCCAAAAGTATCCAATGGTTTTGTAACTGAAATCCCACTCTGAATTCTAACCATCCAATCAGACTGTTGCATCTGCATTCACAAATAATAATCGATGCCTGAAAAATGTCGCACAAAGTAGAGTGGCTCCAGACAAAATGTTTTAATCCATAGTCAACTCAGTACAAATTCGTGATATTCAATTACAAGAAAAGTAAAATTAGTGTTTTATTAGGGCTCGGTGACAGTTAGGAAAGCAAAACTAGAAATGCCCGAAAAATTTCGGATTTATAGACAGCGGCGCCGGTTTTCTTTGAGAGGCGAATGACCCGCCAAGAAAATTTTGGAATATTTGACGGTCGCAAACGCGTTTTACTGCTAGTTTCCTCTGCCACTTTCCGGCCCGATGCCCGTTTTTCGGGCAATACCTAATTTCGGGCATACCTATCGTAAGAGAGCTTCGGGCATATGCAGTGGACAAGAAAAAGACGAGAAAATACTTTTCGGGCAGTGTGGATCTCGTAGAAATAAGTTAGTTATATTTTTTCTCTAAACGTTAATAGAAAAAAAAGGTCGTCGAATTTTTCATTGCCCGACCCTGGGGGCAGTCATCTTTGAATAGTCGATGGTCCAGACCATTAGCGTTCGGTTTCTAGTTCCGACCACTAGTCGTGAAAAAATTATTAGGCTACCGAAGGTCGCCCAGTGTGCTACGAGGGAAATTTTGTCCGGCGGCGACACTATGGCCTACTCTTATATCAAATTCCAACGGCCATAGGATTTTTTACGTGCACGCCAATGTGTACATGGGACGTCGGCTTTCCGTCCCATTAGAACGACCACACGTTGCCCCACTGTCGGGGAACTACGCCGAAAGCTACATTTGGTTATCTCCTTGGTACATAATTATTCATATATAGAACTTGGATAGAGTAGGAGTATATTAATTCAAATGATGCCAGATGGGTTTTGGAAATAAAATCTGAAACACAAGAATGGTATTCTCTTAAATTCTAAACCTCGAGATAAACTTTTAGGCTAAAGATTTTTTGGTGTTTTTTTTATGGGAAATGTGTTTAAAAATGATTCCAAATGTTAAAATTAAATATGGGAATTGCGTGATAGACGTTTTCTAATCTAATCTATTTATAACTATGATTCATCATTTCGATCGCTCAAATCCGGTTTATAACACGAGACAATCAATACCATTAACACCGGTTTATCCAGTCTCAAATTCTTCCGCCCACATTAAATTGCACCGTTTAAAAAAATGTGATTTCAATATATGTACGTAGTATATATATATATGCGGCTTTTCATCAAAACTCGGTCAAGCGTGTAGCCTTTTAAATAGTGGCGTGTACAACTATATTCAGTCGGTACACCTATAGTTACATATATGAGTACATCTCGTTTCATAAATAAAGGCACGGCACTAGCGTAAATTGCGTCTACTGGATGTCGTTAGTGACTCGTCAGTTTATTTTACATATCTGCTGATCAGTGGGCTATTTCATGCTTCCAGTTCTCTTGATTCCTGGTCACCAGCTAAAAATATATTTGCGTATCACCTTGTACTATTCAGTGGTGGTTAATGTTCTCTTTCATATATGTAGATGTTGAACAAAATAATATTCGATCTTAACCATTCCATTTCAAATTTCCAGCTTTGAAATTTTAATAAATGTTGTGATTTGAAATAATTCATTGACTTTCAACTGCCCATTAGATCTACATGTAATCAAATAAACCATTTTGAAAGTACCCAAAGAAAAATTAACATACAGATATAAAGAAAAACACAAAAGACATGAATTTTGATCATATTTACACTTTATTATTGCACAGACCCCTAGCACTCTCCAATGTTTACTTGAACAGACCTGGTTTAATGGGTTGTAGAGCTGAGGGATCAACAATTAAAACTATTCACATCAAGAATAAGACTCTTGTCCTATCAATACACATCAAATTTCTCCATAGAGAAAAAAGAGCAAATATATTCTAGTAACAGGAAGATGTTAATTAAAACTAAAGACTCATGACTGAACTTATCCACGCAACATATACCACAAATCTTATTAACATACACAACACTATTTAACTTCCTAGATAACTGATCAGAATTATTATTCGAAGACAGTCAAGCCTCTTCATTAATCAATTTAATACGAAGCCTTCCTAACTATCCATTGTGTTCTACTTAATTTGAAGCCATAGCTGTTTTTATTTGATAAGATGGGTGTAATCAGTGGTTATTAAACTATTTTATGTATACTTTAGATAAGTATAATAATAATAATAATAATAGTTTATTCGTACTCATGGTACACATAGGTTATACATATATAATAATTAATCAATATACAAATAATTATATCACTTTGATTATGAAGTACACAGAAAGTGGAATCTGAATCTGTAGTTATAATCAATGTACTACAATTAATAAGTATAAGTTATATAACTAAATTCATATATATGTAGCAAAGTTTCAAGTCTTTGTGATTAAGGGTCTTCTATAAATCATAGCCATACTTTATATAAATCTACTTATATGATGTTATTCAAATAGGATATTTACAACAGTATTATAAATGAAAAGAAAATTGTACAGATGATTATTATTACATACATATACATATATTATAGGAGAAAATCAGATATGATCAACTTTTGAAACCAACTCACAGTTTGCTTTGCCCTCATTTTCAGATTAACATGTGTTCACATTAACCAGCAAACATTAACATCCAACAAACATCTCACAGATTTCACAAAACCATCATAATATCAAAAGCAGTACATATTAAATTAATTGGCACAATCAATCACTATTCCAACACATAGTTCTCCTTACATCGGCTTTACAATCCATTAACTACTTAATTATAAACCGACATTTAATAACAGATATTACCTTATTACTTCCTATAGAAACAACCAACAAATATCACTTTAACAAACAGCTACATGTACATTGTCAAAGAAATGTTCAAGTTTTAAAAAATATAAGCCATTTACGGGTCAACTAATTAGAAGACACACATACATGGTTTTACGTCATATATAGATGGATTTGGGAAAATTCAACCCTGAATCCATTTAATACAATATCATCTGTCTAGTTTGAACAACAAACACATTGAAACAAAGCGTTCTATTGACAATTCTACATACCGACGTACAACATCATATATGACTGACCACACATTCGTACATAACGTATTAAATATAATGAATGTGTATCAGAGCATAGTGTACATATGTAGTAAATAAATAATGATGTGTTGATTTATAATAATTCTCAACACTTCTCGAAATGAAACCAGTCTTGACAACATTCAAATTTGGTAATTTAAAATGGATAAAAAAAAATATATATTTAAAAAATAACACTATACTTTCATTTTTCAACCATTCCGAACATACACTCATTCAACCTCATACCACGAAAATTATTGTGAAACTGAAAATAAAAGACCATACATATACATTGTATCTGGTGTTAAAAAGTGCTAAATAACAAAAGAAATAAGCGTATAATTATCTCCTAGAATTAGTATTACAAACAATTGTACTCATAACAGATAAACCAGAATTATTTAGTTATATGTATTCTTCTATTATTTTAATGAAAACCATAATCGAAACTGAAAAAGTAACAGTTGTTGACGCATAGAAGAATATGTCCTATTTTATATTCTCCTAATGCCTACTACCGGTGCTAGTCATAAAAATAGAAAGGGAATTTCACATTTTAATATTCTGATTTGGTCTGTTGATTTCTACCAGGAAGTATATTAGTATCTTTCTTTGCTTCAGGTCTTTTCACACTTATCTATCAGTCACATATTGAATTTCGTCAGATCTCTAACCGGTATAGAACAGTTTTTAATTCATTGATCACAGTGTTCAATTTTCTATCGTGTTGCAACAACTGTAGCTAAGGCTCCAAGTCCAACAGCCGTAAAAAATAGTCCTTTCCACATTTTTTCTTCTACTTCACCTTGATCTGGGAAATATTCAGCAAAAGCATCCTGAAATATAATCAGAAACAGTCAATATTTGACATCACCTTGATACCTTTAATAATCCAGTCAATGCTATCAAAGAGAATTAATATATTTATTAACTTATTGAGACCAAAATATGGACCCCCCAAGATATTTTTGCCAAAATGATCAATAGTTAAAAAGTAAATTTAAATTTCAAGCAAATACAACATGAAATTAATGGTCAATTATGACTTGAAAAAAAGAAGTCTTCTTAGCATAAATGGTTCCAATGCAATGACACACTCAATCAGTTCTTCCATAGTTCCATTCGTCAAATCATTTATTGAATTTAAATTTTAAATAAAATCTCACATTTCATCCATCTGACATTTAATTAAAATCTTTATTAGAAAACACATATTCCAAATCTTCTGAACCTTCGTACTACTACCAGAGTTGTGCAGAGTTAAGTTCAATTTTTACCGTTGCCTGCCTACTTGAGTGCTTCTATTATTAACAATAAGCTTACTTACATTTTAAATTTAATACAAATCCTAAATTACTATGTCTATAGATATACTACTCAACTAGTACTACAGTTCAACTCATATTGAAATTATTGTGATTGTATGTAAAGCTCAATTGATCAAAAACTTCTATCTTTTATTTTCTCGATGTTTTGGACTGCTGACTTGACTATACTTAACTTGTCAATATTGTAATTCGTAGGCTTACAATACAAAGGAGAAACTAATTTTTAAGTGAAAGATTGTGATCTTGGCAATAATGACATTGACACCGCAACATTTTTATAATATCGGCTGATGTTCTTTATTCCCTTAAATGTTATGGCAAGACTGATAATATCATTCCTTACCCATCCACCATTGTCTAAAATCCACTTCCCTAACTTGCTTCCCACATATTTTCCGACAAATAAGGAAACTTTAGCTGGAAATTCATTTAAATCTTTTTCTCTGCAATATTTAGAAAGGCGCGCTGCAAAAGCGTAAACTGCCACAATTCTACCCCAATTAATTTGTCCATCATCAAATATTTCGTCTGCTACACTGACAAAAGTCTGGAAAGGACTGGTTTCTTCGACCTTGAGTTTGTTTACCATTCCTTTGAACGACAGGTCATGTCGTTCAGATAATTCTTTTACTGTTCTTCTCATGGTTTTGCAGTATCTGTTGGTTGCTTTTTTAGATTCATCAACAATAAAGTTCATAAGTAGATCATGTGCAATTATTTCGGCATCTCGTCGAACTTGTTCCAGTGGAGAACTACTTCCCGGTGTTTGTGTGGTTTCGTCAACAACTTCAGAGATATTGTTCAATCCTTCTGACCCAGGGAGTATACCAAACTGTTTACTTATTTCAGCAAATAAATTCTTTGAGTAAACCATATTTGTTTCTTTCTGAAAATAATTACCAATACCCTTGGTAGACATCTCACTCAAACGGTTATATACCGGTAAATTACTCCAAAAATAAATTTAGTTATAACTCCTATCAAAAATTTCCACCTAAAAATGGCGACAATGAGATGTGAAGCGACAACGCACACAGGAAAGACACGTGATTGTTTGTCCGTACTTGATTGGTGTTTATAAATAGATTCTGTGACGTTTTGATTGGGTAGAAAGCGGATACATGTATGTGGAATTCCCGAGATAATGAGATAATGTACATGTACATGTCTTGAGGTAAGAATAAAATTATTTTCCAACTTAATTCCCATTTTGTTGTTTCGATTATGAGTCAAAGTTGTTAATTCTGTGTAAGTATAGAACCACATTTCCTGCAAGAAAGTTTGAAACGGTAAGTTTTAGAATTGATATAAGACTGGAGTGGAAATTTATGAAGTTAAAATTCATCATTTTGAACATTCCCCAGTCAGCATTATTGGAATAATATTCAATGAATGGATTTGGTCGACGACCGGCCCACCCTGTACAGTGACTTCCTTGGGGAAATGACGGGGTGGGGTGGGGGGATTTGAGATCTAGATTCCAAGTAATCTCAGTAATCACACAAATAAATCTTTATAATAAAACGCTGCGAATATAAAACTGTCACTTACAATTTACAGTGTCAATTTCCCCGGTTTTAAAAAGACTGACTCTATTTGTCTCTACCGGAAGATCTCTTTCGCCCTCAGAAGATATTGAATCGGCCTGTGCTATAGTTCCCATAGGCCTAAGGTTGAAACAGCATCCTCGGTTCTAGTTACTTTAGTAACAGATTCATATCGGCTTTGGCCTCTATCTTACACACCAAATAATAGGAATATAAAGCTTTTCCCTATTCCATGGAGAAATCCATTTATGTAAATTACAAGACCTTAACTAGAAATGGTCCCACTACTGATGTCTTCCGCCTTACTTTAAATGCAGTTTAACGCCACATAGTATAGTTAGTCCTTAACCTATTATGTTTCAATTGACTATTAGTAATAATGGATTGTATTTAGGGAGCATATTAAAATTTATTAATACCAGTACCAGTATTTATCTAATTTTAATATTTAAATCCTTTCTTTTCAATTTCAGATCTATGATCTCATAATATGGGTTTAGAAACAGAAAATAAAGAGATTGTGAAAACAAACATGAGTGGAAACAAGGACAACCCTTCCAAAAATACCCATGAAACCCAATCAAACACAAATAACACACAATCGAATCAAGTACCGATACCATCCATAGAATTACAAACCCCACCACAGATGCCAGTTTTACAGCACCCAGTACACGTTAGAAATGCACATGATAGACCTGTCAGTGCACATCAACACAGAATGACAATATCAGGTCGTTTATTGCGTTCCATTGGTGATCAGTATCAGTGCCATACATGTGGACGTGTCTTAAGAACTATAGGAGATGAATTGAGCGGTATCTATGCAATGAGAAAAGCAGCAAGTTCAAATGATCTTCCAAATTATGATCAAAATCCAGCCAGATAATGAAGCTTTTTGCTAGCACCATTTAATACATTTAGCAAAAGACTCAGGTTTTCAAAATCTATGCATCGATGATTCAATGTCTTCCTTATGAAAACGATTCCAAATCAAGCCATTGATCTTGTTAGATTAGAGTATTTGTCTTCATAATATAAACTGTGTTAATATTTAAGTCAAGTTTGTGAATATATAATATTCACACTTAATAAACAATTGAAACGAATGTTTGATAATGATGATTGAATTCAGTTTGATAGCTTTGAATTAAGATTAAGGCCAAATGTTTGTTTATATCCTGCATGTGATTATTGTGAATAGATAACTACCAGTAGATGAATGAGAAATTGTAAATATTTAAAATAAAAAAATCTGTATAATTTATTTTTAAGCAAAATAGTATAAAATCAAAAATATTTTGATAATTATTTGAAGTATTATTTAATATATACATGTAGTATTACCCTCTTTATAATTTCCAGTGAACTCTTACTTTGTGTATGTACATGTAGTATGTATGATTGTTACATGTGCTAATTATTAGTAAATTTAGTCATATTTTTAGAGTACAAATTAAATTAATATTAAATCTCACATATATTTATTTTTAAAGTCTCTGTACATCATTTGAAATCCTTTGCAAACTACAATATCATGGAATATCAGTTCAAAAAAGGTGTCAGTTGGTTGTGTTCAAATTGGAACACAATAACTGACTATTAGGGAGTTGAAATATCACTCTGTAATAAATACTTATTGTATTCCATAGAGTTATATCTTGTGTATATTAAAGATGCATTATTGTATTCCATAGAGTTATATCTTGTGTATATTAAAGATGCATTATTGTATTCCATAGAGTTATATCTTGTGTATATTAAAGATGCATTATGTAAGATATAGATAAAGAGCTGGCTGTTGTTCACAAATAGATAATGAAAAATGAATGTATTAAACATTTCATTCAAATTTCTTTATTCTGAGTGAAGTTTTGACTGTTTGAAGATATAGTGTAGGTCGTTAATTATCTTAGCAATGGTACTTGACAACCAAGACTTAGTCTTGATTGTTCATTTTATCGTCATCCACTTTTTAATTTCATGGATGTTTAAATCCATTTTTTGACCATCCGATGATCTAGAGAGTTGATTAAAGGCTTGTCATGATAATAAATGATAATAAACACCTGCAATAGGCAGATTTAGCTCATACATAAAGCATCTTTAAGAAAAATTTCCCTTAATTTTAATTAAGAGCACTAGCAGCTTAATTGGTGTAAATAACACTAGAGTAATAGTCTTACTAGATTGGTTTTGTTAATTGAATGTGCAATACTGTTATAATTGATTTATGTGGCTAAAATGGTTTCTGTAAATGATTTAAGATAATCTTGTTATTGAGTATTATCTTTAGCATTGTTGCTATGATACTTCAGCTTTGTTTTTAATTGTTGCTCCCTTTGGCAATGGTAGACATGTTATACTAATGTCCAAAAGAAAGTATACACTGTGCATTTTGTGCTGCATCAACCAAAGTCGTTTTTCCATGGTATACGGTATTAGGGTAGAATGTCAATTTGTTTCACATTTTTATTTTGCTTACAAATGTTTTTAATCTAAACAAAACTTAGTCATACTTTTAGTGTGTATACTTTCTTTTGGACGTCAGTATATTTGGTTGTGGTATTACAGTAATGTTTTGGTTACGGCATGAAATAATCAGATTCTATTTTTATTTTAGTAAATAAATTTGTAATTGATCAATAATGAAAATCGCTTAATATCTAGCCTCTTCAGTTTTGGAGTCAACACAGTAACATTTTGATTGGACTACAATAATCCCTTCGTTAATAAAATTCAGTAATCACTGGAACTTTCGTTGACATTAATTAATTTAAACAGACCATTCTTTTTCAAACCAAAGGTCGATGTCAATATCCTGATAAAGTTATGTCACCGATATATTTTATTTTTTCAATAAACAAAACATCCTATCATATTTCCTAGAAATTCAAAGTTTTTGTTAAAAAGGTCATTTAGATAGTATTGTTTACTTAATTTATCATGTGTTTATGCTAATAAATATTTGTGTGCTAATGATGCATGCTGTCTTATCAGATGTTTTCTTACACACATTACTTATTATTATTGTTTATCTGATATACATGTGGTAGTAATAGATGTTGATGTTCATGTAATAGTGGTACGAGATTGGTACCGGTTTAGATAAGATATTAGGTGTGTAGAGTACAGAGTACAGATTACATTGCCTACACTTATAAATCTATATAACACCTATGTTTGGCTAATGTACTTATATCATCTATATCATGTGATATTGATAACATACTATAATCATTTAAGATAAAAAAAATGAAAGAAATCTTTAGGTACAATGTACATTAATTGTTATCAGTAGGTATAAGTATCATTAAGTTCATATAATAATATAAATTCCATGTTGGTCATATTACATAAGCTTATACAATCAATGGGTCAACTCAAGTCCTGGGGTTTAGGCCTAGGTCAAGGTTGGGTTGTGGTTGTGTTTAACTGTTTTAGGCCTTAATTTAAGCTATATCTAGGTTTAAACCAGTGTTACATTAGGGTTAAGCCATTGTTAAATAACAGTAGTGTATTATTAACAACACCAGTGTCAGTTTTTGCTTGGAAACTATCTTGACTCAAAAGAGTATTTCAATATTTAGAAGTTTAACTAAAAAAATTAATTTCTTCCAAAGTAATATTAAAAGTATAAGTAATATTAAAAGTATAATAGCAAATATTGTGCATAGCCCGTAGAAAGTGTTTGCATCTTACAGCCTCAACTAATTATTTCATAAGAGTCACTTGTAGTTTAAATAGGGGGCTGGGGGTTCAATGATTAGGTGTGCACATGTAAGAACGTAAGGTCTGTCAGTGAGTCAAGTGGCAAGGAGTAGGTTCGTCTGTCCAACCTCATGGGTTTTCTCTGGGTCCTCCGGTTGCCTCACACTGTTACAGAACCCTACGTGTAAGGGAACTATTGAAATAAAATAGAACTATATGTTAGACAGTTAGACCCCAAATATTTAGTCAGTGGTACTCCCCCGGTTAAATATCATTTCTTTACTGTTTAACATCAAAGTCAACATAATATCATTATACAGGAATTATTTTGGAAATTAGAAAAATAGTACTGCCTGAAATAATTAGGTTAATTACTATTTAATTGCTTTCTATTAAATAAGCCTCTAAACATTCTCACCAGCTTGATTAACACTTGACTTGAAATGAGTAATTTTTAACCCCCAGGGTTTAGTGTTAGAGATATTTAATTCATAAGGCCCATTTTCTGTCTGATCATTTTCTAAAGCCATAATTTTTCTAGAAAAGGGCATTGAAAATATCTACAAACTGAAGAGATCAGGTAGAAATTAGTGTTAAGGTAACATAGATGAGACAAGAGTTGTGTGATTAGACCAATACAGTGCTAGGACTATCTAGGAAAAAGTGCTAAATTTTGGATGTTTGGGTTTGGTCCGGTTCACTGATTTTAATTGCTTGGTATTCTGATCTAAACAACATGTCCATCTTGAGTAGTATTGCCCTAATAAAAATTACATAAGCGTTGACAACTATTAACCTGCCAGTGGGAGTATCAAATAACTTAACATTTTAATTTCTAAAATAAAAATCTCATTTCATACAAAGTCTTTGATATCAGTTGTTTAGTCTTCCAAAAACCAAGTTTTATCATGCTGAGCTATTTTTGTACGCCCATATTTTCAAGTGGACGTGTATTGAGTCGCCCCTGTCAGCCCACAGTTTATTTGTGGACACGCGGTTCCTTTTGATATTGGCATTTTATCCAATATTAAAAGCTGTTCTAACATATCACCATTCCACCCTTATGATGGTTGAGTTCGAATTTCATGAAAACCGGATTGAAACTGCCCGCTCCTCGTTCGCAAATAGTATAAAAGTATATAATACCAAGGTTGTGGACACTGTAGAAGTCACAATTTTTTTATCCGATTTTGATCAAACTTAAAATATATGTCTATATTCCACAGATTTTTGTTTCTCTCCATATTTGCACATATCGGTCCGTAACCTCCTAGATTATGGACCCCGGGTGTACCAAAAATTACAGTTTATACCCGATTTTAAAAACCGTTTAAATATACACCGTTACACCCTGGGTTTGAATTTTGTGATAATCGGATCGAAGGCTGTGGTCCCTCTAACGATTTGTATCCGGTTTTGAAAAAAACTTAATATTATATGTTTATGTATCAAAGATCTTGGTTTGATGTTCGCGTATATCGGGCCTAACTTCTTGCCTTGTGGCCCCTATTGTACGAGAAATTGTAAGAATAATACTACGAGTTCTTGATGTGGAAATTTACACGGAAATATTTATTTATGGCTAGGGATATGATATCATATCTTTCTTATCTAAATTATATCCTGGTTATATATATTATATCCTGGTTATATATATATATGGCAAGAGTTATACAATCGTAATGTGCTCAACAACCCTTGTTTTACTTATGAATATTTATCTCCCCAAGAAAAAGTTCCAAATTCATTTAATTGGTTAACATCAAATTGGTCAATATCAAAGTATATGAGTAAAATAATGTAAGATATTTTATACCCTGGCTTAGACAAGCTGCTGTAGATATTACATCAAATTAATAAGCTTATTATTACATTATGTAATATTTGAATCAATTTTTTTTAATTTTATTAAATTGTTATTAAATTTGTTTATTTCTGTGTTTAATTTGATTAGTTTTTCTTATTCTCTTATTCAAATTTCATAGAATCTGATTCCAAACCCATCTAGCTTTAGTGTTACATTCTAAATATAGAGCAGTGTAATATGACACTTATACAATACACCATCTGAATAGATCATAATTGGGCTACAATTTATTGTCTTTGAGAGGTTGATGACAAGATTCTCTTCAACAAATCTTTGAGGTCACATTCCCAAACTTGAAGAAATCTGGCTGATTTCTAGTTGGTCTTAAGACTGAATACAGCCCTTCAGGCTGTCTTATATGTGGTGCTGGCATTGTGTTCTCATGGTGTTATATGCTTACTTGTGTTTAACACTACACTATCACAACACAGGAATTGAATTCACCCAATGTAGTTACAAGTGCTATGTGTCCATATGTGAAAGCATAATTGAGAAGTATTTACATGTGTTTTTTATTCTTTATTTTTTGTGTTGCATAAAATTTTATCGCCAACCTGAAATGTAGCTAGAATTTGTATTGTGTGGGATGATCCTTGAGTTTGACCTCCACCCCCCTTCCAAGAAAAACACAACACAATATGCCTCAATCATACTTAAACTGTTCAACAATCCTTCTACTGACCCTGACAGAAGAAACAACTTTTTTTTCAATGCCATAGACCAAAAGTGCCAACCCCAACAAAGTACTGCTTACTAGTCCTCCTCAAGCTATACTACTATCCCAATACGATGTAAATATTTATATTCATACTGTATAAAAATATGTATTACCTCCGCTTTTAAAATTTTTTTTAATATGTACAGTGAAGAAAGATATATTTTAATATTTCACCCTTTTGTTCACATGTTAATAAATTCATACCATTTATTGATGTCTTTTATTTATTATTAGTCCCCAAACAGTGAAGGGAGACGGGACTATAGGTCCATCTGTCTGTCTCTGTCTTCCAGAATTTTATTTTGTTTAATATTTGATTGAAAGTTGGTACACTTCTGTAAATAGCAGAGTAAGATTCGTGTTCTTGTTTCATGGGATTTTGTTTATTCATTACTGAATTACTGACCTTTGTGGACAAAGATTCAGTATTCTGCAATTATTTTAGATTAAACTTTAAGGTATTTGATTGTGAACGTTGGTAAACTGCTGTATATAGTAGAGTTACAAATAAGGTTTTTGTTATTGTAAAAATGTTACTGAATTTAAGATGCCTGGACAACAAAGCTGTTTGTGGAGTACACCACAGATTTTTAATTATCCTTCCTAAATCTAATCAGTGTTATTACTCAGAGGGAACAACTGTGGCTAAGTGGTTAAGATGCTGGATTTTCCGATGTGGTTTCCCCTTGTCAGTGGTGCAGGATGGAGGACCTGACAAGGACAGCTGTCTAGTGGTTCGGATGGGATGAAAAACCAAGGTCACGTGTATACATTCGCGTGCACGTAAAAAATCCCTTGGCAGTTGGAATTGGATATAAGAGAAGAGTAGGCCATAGTGCTGCTGACCAGGCAAAATTACCTCATAGCACACTGTATGGCATATGCCTGTCTTCATAAGCTTAGCCGGAGCAGAACAGTAGGACGTTAAACCCCATTTTATTTCATTTCAGTTATTACTCTGAGTTGTTGTGTAATTGAAAACATATTTATTAAACTAGAGGAAACAGGACTGAAGCCATCTGATATGAAATGACTAACAAAAAATGATCCATGGTTATGTCACCGATATACAGAAACAGGGTCATCTAATCACAAATTAGTTTATTTACATGTTTGAAATGAATCAAGTATAAGTATTTTGTTACACTGTATTTAGCATGTAGGACTTCTAAGTCAGCATTATTTATATTCTGGTTAAAAGAAAAACATTCTATGAAGCATAACCGGTTAGGTTTCTAGACTTCTTGTTTACTTATTGTATTAATAGTCAGCTTTAATATAGCTGTCACAATCAATTATTTTCTTACCATTTTATGATAGGCTAGTATATACCTAAGAGAGAAGAGAAAGTAGCAATAATTTGGTCATTTTCAGATAATACGATACAGAACACACAACAAAGTGGGAGAATATTACCCCGACTACAGTGTTTCAACTTTTATTGAAATTGCAACTTGCAAGAAATATTTATAGTGCATTATCAATTTGCTGTCCCACACATAGCCTTGGTTTTTCATCTCAGCTTTGTTACCCTGAAGGTAACCTATTTATTAGGCTAATCTAATCCCCTAATAAACATTATACTCAAATTGACAAAGAATACAATATAAATGGTTAAGGGTGCCCTAAAAAATATATTTATCAATTTAAGAATAAAAGTCTATTTTTATTTCTTACAGACTATTTCTTTTAAAGGAGCTAAATCCCTAATATTTGGGACCTACAAATTGACACAAATGGGTCGCAATATACATGTATATAATAATGTAATATGAATGTAAATAAACTGATTTACATTCAATCGTTTCCGTTTTTACTCTAATTTCAAAGCAGTTATGTTCGGCGAAATACGCCAGAAGTCCCAATCGAATGGCAATCTCTAGCGTCTGGTTATTTCAATCTACACCGGTAGTATTTATTGCGCATGCTCTCCAGATAAGAATATGGGGTCACCGTTTGACATGAATTGTGGAATATGTCTAACCTCGTTTTTCCGAGTCGCTTGTTACCAATGGTAAAATGTTTATTTTGTCTTAAATATAGGATATCAGAAGCCCATCTTTTCCTGGTAAGATCACAACACCAATGTTAATTAAAATTGACAAATTATTTGTGTTTTCATTGTCGAAGGTTTTGGATTATATTGAGTTAGAGACTTAGCTACTTTAATGAAAATGTTACCATAATAAAGTGTACTTTTAACACAGACAGCAGTTAAAATTTGATATCTTAGCGTTTTCCCTGGATTGAGCGCATTACTTTAAAGCCCCAACATGCCCAAATGATGATTTAATACAAAGTTTAAGACCATTCACAATCATTAGAAAAACATTTTTTTTTAAAAACAATCTTACTTAGTTATGATCACATTTTACATTACTTTCTACCAATTTCACACCTTCCTACGACAAATATAGTAACGAAAATTGTTTAATCTTTTTCAAACAAGCCAGCCAATTCACCATGAAGGCCAATACTGGGTATGTGCTTATTTACAGAAACAATTTTATGCTAAAAAATAATAAATATTTTTGACTTTTGAAATATATGTGAACTTTCTGGCTTGGTGTGCCTTTAATTCTTATAAACTCTACCTTTATTTCATAGGTAAACAAGATAGGTATACATAAGTCTATTTATAGATATTACAAGTTATAAATAAACAGGTTAATTGACCTAGTAAATAAATATACCTGTTCACACTGTATTCTTATCTTTTATATCTAGCTAGTCAGGTGACAGGGCTATAGTACATTAACTCCTATATAATGAAAATATTTAAGGCTGGATCAAAAAATATTTGACATACCAATTAGCATAAGCAGATAAATATATAAATTCTGATTTCTTCTTGAACTTGACATAATTTGAAGCAATTTAACCACAAAATCTTAACCACAAAATCTAGACTATTTAAAGTTTTTTTTGGTCATTTATATAATAAAATAGATATAATTTGATATTTAATTATTAAAGAATATATATAATTTGATATTTAATTATAATAAAATAGATATAATATTATTTTTAATTATTAAAGGATAGATAAAATTTAATTTTTAATTATTAGAGAATAGATAAAATTTAATTTTTAATTATTAGAGAATAGATATAATTTGATTTTTAATTAATAGAGAATAGATATAATTTGATTTTTAAATAATAAAGAATAGATATAATTTGATTTTAGAGAATAGATATAATTTGAGTTTCAATTATTAAAGAATAGATAAAATTTGATTTTTAATTAATAGAGAATAGATAAAATTTGATTTTAATTAATAGAGAATAGATATAATTTGATTTTTAAATAATGGAGAAAAGATATTGATTTTGGAAAACTTAAAGATAGATTATGTAAGATTAGATAAAGAGCTGGTTGTTCTTGCTATAATAGTTCAAAAATAGATAATGAAAAATGAATATATTGAAAATTTCATTCAAATTACTTTATTCAGAGTGAAGTTATTATTGTTCATATTGTTCAGATTCACACCTTCATTTTGAAATTAAATCATTAAATGGCCGAACCGGTCTAATCTAGTTAAAATTTTGAGTATCCACAGTTGATTATATTCTTGTCAAGTCATTAAATGTATAATTAATAATTTATATATATAACATTTAAGTCATTAAGAAAGACCTGCTGTAAGAAAATTTAGCCCTTGAATAATGTATATTTAAAGGAAGAGATTCTTTCTTAAAATATATAAAAGCTAGTTTCATTTACCACACTAAATTTACAAAAGAATAGGCCTATCATGAAAAGTATAATAATGTAATAATAGAGTAAGTGTCTCAACAAAAAGTAATATTACAAATAAGCTTACTTAACAACCTTTCAATAATTTGGAAAGTTTCCAACTGTAATAAGGTGTACAATAACTAGTTTTAATCTAATCATTACTGTACTACTATGATATATATATACTATGATATGCCAAATATATGTAATATATAAAAAAAGAAAACAAAATTGTCCACACTGCTTAGTTACGAATAATTTATGATGCCTTTTTATGAATTTATGATAGATTTTCTACTGTTATATGTATTTCAGAGATGTGTTTGGATAAAGGATGAAGTTTGAAAATAGTGTGATGGTCATTTGAGCAGAATTTTTTGAAGATATTTGTCAATAAAGATTTGAGTTGTGGAAGATGGTTGAGCACAAAATGAAAAAAGTACACTGAAATATTTATACACAGTTATTCGCCTTGCTAAAACAGAGAGGTGTTATTGTCAAATCGACAGTGTCTAATTGACCAATCAAAACGCAAGATTCACCCTTAAGCATGTTACAATAGTCTGTAAAATGTTTCTATTTTAAGTCAGAAATAACAAAAAATTATATTTCAATTCTGGACATTTTATTTCGGTAATTCGCAAGCGTGAAGGGGGTCTTTAGCAGTGGGTGGAAACCGAAGGACCTGGAGAAAACCCACGAGGTCGCACAGGCGATCCTACTCCCTGTCACCTACAAGTGTAAAATTGAAACCATGCCACTTGATTCAATGACAGAGTTTATGATCAAACACACATGCGTTAACCATTCCCCCCCCCACCCACCCACACCTCATATGAAATATCCAATTAGAATGAAGTAGGGCAATTATGGTCTTGTCTAATTAATAGTGTATCATTTAAGGCCTATAGAAAGACCTGCAATAGATTTAGGGTTTGCATAATGCCTGTTTAATAGACCAACTGGACTAACAAAGATGAGTATACAGTTTGCTATGAGGAAAATTTGCCTGGACAGCTGTGTTTCGACCTACTCTTCCTTGTATTCCAATTGTCATGGGTTCTTTTACGTGCACACACAGACCTCAGTTTTTCATTCCATCCAAAAGACTGGAAGATGTTCCTTGTCAAGCCCGTCGGGTACTACTGACCGGGGGAAGCCGTGCTGACAAATCCAGCAGGACTTGCTGGGTCAAGACTGGGATCAAACCTGGATCGGGCTGCAGTTCTGGTAGCTTAATTAAATATATATTGATTTTCAAAACTATTTAACCTCTGATAATGAAGATACGTCTTATCAAAATCCATTGACCAGAAGCGAAGTTAATGCAGTCCAAGAATCAACTAAAAAGATCAATGTTAGAGAGTGATTGTGTTAAGTTAAATCCAAATCCATTCATTAGAAGCACAGTTAATGTGTTTTACATTATCAACCAATCAGACTGAAGGGGACCAATATAATATACACAGATCTCAAGGAATTGACTCTGTTTTGAAATGAATATTTATTCATTAGCTTGTTTATATACAAATATACACAAATAGATCTATCTACATAATTATTTAGTAAATAATCTCATATCCATTTTAATCATTTTTACTGAAGTTAGTCTGTAGTGGCAGAACCATTTGGGAGGCATCACAAGCCATTTCGCTACGTAAAGTATTTGCAGCATGTGATAATTGTAAGGCAGCACTTGGATGAGCTGTTCCTGGTAACATAGTGCATTCTCTGTCTAACATTGTAGCTATGGCATCAAGTAGATCCAAAAAACCGAACGACAACGCAGCTCTTCTTATTCTATTAAGCTCCTGAAAAAAGATATTTTAAAACAGGTTACCAGTGGTTATACTTAGAATGGTCAGGCAACAATAATATAGCCAACTTTGCTATGAGTGAGATCAAATCTTGAAACATTTAACAAAACCATCTATATAATTTTTGGATCAGGAACTAGGCCCCAAAGCACTACTCATCTTGTTGTTTTTCTTGTTCTTGTTGGTGACACTCTTTGAGAAGAGTTGAAGGCTTCGCCAATTCAAGTACAATTGACATCAAACTTGGCATTCCGGATCCCACACTAATCAGCAGCGAATATTCGCTAGGCCGCTACAATCACTGATAAGAATGACATCAATGCGACTTAATCAGTCTCAAATATTAACTTTTATCCACCGACAAATTAAATTCTAAAACATTTCTTTGATGTATTAGAAAAATAAAGACGTTTGACGTATTTGTAGGTAAAAATTATTTCCTATTTAGTGTAAATGGGTATTAAAATGACTAAAAGGCAGCATTCTGCCCGAAGCAGTAACGTCTTTTGTAAACAATGCACGCACCATTCAGCCAATGATTGACGGCGTGTGCTGTGACGGCACATGTTAAAGGCAGTCATCTTTTACAGAGATATTAGAAGACTCGTAATTCTCTGAGGAACAGATTGGCCGGATCCTTGTACAATTGTACAGATTTCGCCTTTTGATATGTCACATATGGCAGCGATGACATGCTTGGTTCTTGGTCCATAGTAGAGAGAGAAATAGGGTTTGATGTCGACTCGACACAAACTAGGTCATTTCAGGACTAACACATGGTTCAATTTTATATCTTTAATTCGTATGTGCATAGGGATCTTTAGCAGTGTGAGGAGCGTTATGGACTTAGGAAACCTTGCTCCTTGTCACTTACAAGCGGGGAATTGAAACCATGCAACTTGACCCGATGACACCCATCCCCTCTGGTCCATAGTAAGATCGTATTTGTTTCAAACATGATGTAAGTGTAATAAATGGTTTGAATCTTAATTTTGAGAAGAATTTGATTTCCTAAGACAATAATTTAAATGCCAGAATGTTTCTTTACAGTTTCTATCATGTAAATTCCCCAAATATTAAACGTTTCTCTGGCATTTAATGAAATTGTTTGTTTGTTTAGAAATAAGGTACTTACTTTATAAAACTGTTGTTGTTTATCAGGTAATTTTCTGGCATGTCTTAAAACTTTCTGTAAATCAGCCTAGAAAACAGAATCACATAACAAAATTTATGGAAGAAATGAACAAAATCCACATACCAATACCTAGGTAACATAATTTATGGAAGAAATGAACAAAATTCACATACCAATACCTAGGTAACATAATTAATGGAAGAAATGAACAAAATTCACATATCAATACCTGGGTAACACAATTTATGGAAGAAACGAACAATGAGCCATGAGGATATTAACCAACATTCTTCTTAAATATTAACAAATTCACCATCTGTATTGTCTGGATGTTTTTGAAAAGCGAATACATTCAAATGATGTTTTTGAAAAGTGAATACATCCCAATGATGTTTTCGAAAAGTGAATACATCCAAATGATGTTTTCGAAAAGTGAATACATCCAAATGATGTTTTTGAAAAGTGAATACATCCCAATGATGTTTTCGAAAAGTGAATACATCCAAATGATGTTTTCAAAGAGTGAATACATCCAAATGATGTTATCAAAAAGTGAATACATCCAAATAATGTTTTACCTGTAAGCCACCAGGTTTAATCCACACAACACAACTCTGAGCATAACTACGTTTATCTGATGGTCTTAGAGGGAAAGGAGTTTTTGTGTCATCTGGACCATATGGGGATTCTTCAAAGTCTGACACTGGCGCCAATTTGTTTAATGATCCCAACCAGCTTATTGAATGTATACCTGAAAAGACCATAGAGAAAACTTGTTTACTGTTATCACAAATCTCAATTCTGCTCACTGGTTCTGCATTTTTACACTAACAGGGGTATACCCCATGTTAATTCCCCTATTTACATGACAAGACATCTGTTTGTTGTGATCATGTCACAAACATGAAGATTTTGTATTTAGCAGCAAGACAAGATGATGTCAAAACAGAGATCTAGATATTTAGCAGTGAAAGTGTTAAACATACATTATGCAAGAGCTAAATCTGCCTATTGCAGGTCTTTCTTTAGGCCTGAAATGTTATCTAAATTGTTAATTAAACATTAATTAACTGATCCAGGGCAAAATCAACTCTCGATGGCATCAGATTTCTCCGATATGAAATAGATTAGAAAGGCTCAGTTATATTTTGATTTAATTTAAAAATGGAGGAGCAAGACTTAGATTCGAACAACTAGTACGGTGATTGAAATTATTGTACACATCTTGTTAAACCTTCAAAGGCTAATATCTTCGCTCCTAATAGAGTAATTTGAATGAAATTTTCAAATTATTCAGTTTACATTATCTCTTTTCAAACTATTATAGCAAGAATGGCTAGCTCTGTATTTAAATCTTATATAATGTACCTTTAGTAAAAAGTAAATAAAACTGTCAATTATGTTTTTAAATACTCTTCTATAACATTACATTACAATGCATACTATATAAACAAAACATAAAGATTACAGGAGGATAATCATTAATAGCAAACCTGGTTCAAACAGGGCAAGTAATAAATTAGATTTTTTCTTGCTGTCTGCCCATGAAAATAACATAGCATACCAATCATCACTGAAAATATAAATACCTTAAAATGACAAGAATTCTTGATTTAATCAAGTTGGATTTGCTGTGTAAAGTGGGTATCTGTCTACATTTATGTTAGTCTGCAGACGGAGCCAATCTGATTAAAATACAGATCTATAATTTAGTTTTTTTTTATACTTTCAATGGCCTACACTACATGAAGATCTGACAAGTTGTACTCGAAGGTCGTGTTAGGGGTTGTACAACCGGCTTTTGACCCTATGATGTCAGCCATTGATTAATCAATCAACGTTCACGTTTCTAGTGGTTTACCCATAGTTCCGTGCATGGCACGCCAAGAAGTCGCTGTAACAGATCGTTTCATTGGTTTATCCATCATTTCAACCAAAACGCTGGTAATATAATAACTCTTCCAGATCCTAGTGTAGTAAAGACAAGTAAAACAAAATTTTAAACTATAAAAAACGAAACGAAATAGGATCTGTGTTTTAATTAGATTGCAGACAGAGCCAATATTGAATTTTATAACCCTGTATTAATAATAAACAAATTAAAGATATTAACCTAAAACTAGATCAAACCTCCAAACATTATGTTGATGGGAAGTAAAAATATTCTAAATATCCCTTGATAAAAGGCGTGAGCTGACAGGTACAGTCAAATGTTGGATAGCGACACTTGAATGGGAATGTCACTAGCTTCATCAATAAATAACTCATAAAAATTTCGAAATTTAATGTCTCTTCAACACAATACTCTGGTCACTGAGACAGATGTATGTTTATTGCTGCACACCAACATTCGGCCTCATTTTTCTGTCCCACGTATTTGACTAAGCACACTTACAATGTCAGCTTCGCAGGTACAACCCATGATCAGTAAAAGCTGGTTTCAATATTTGATCCCCTATTTTTTGATATCAAAACAAATTGATAAACCAATACCCTCTATTTTACTACACAAATATTGTTTCAACTTGTTGAATTTTGTTTTACTATAAATTAAATAATAGAAAGATAATCGTACTCTACTTGTGCTATAGCTACCATACCCTCCACCTTCAGACTACCATGTAACATTACTGTAAACGCTGGTATTTTCCCTTCTTCAACTGTTGAAACCTCTTCATCATCTTCACTTTTACCATTCTTACCATCTTTACTTACGGAATCTATATTAAACATTTAATATACCAATTTAATATATATAGTATTGTCAAAAATTACAGAATCTATAACAGAGAGAGAGAGAGAGAGAAATGGGGTTCAATGTCCACTCCACACAAACTAGGTCAATTCGGGACTAACATATGGTTCAATTTTATTTCAATAATTCACATGCACGTCGGCGTCTTTAGCAGTGGGGGGAAACTGGAGGACTCGGAGAAAACCCACAAGGTTGGAAAGGCGACCCTGCTCTTTGTCACGTACAACCGGGGAATCAAAATCCCGCCATTTACTATACCGATTGGACAATAGTATTGTCAGATTTAGATAACGGATTGCCAAACGTAATGAAGAAGAAATGGTGGTGCGTCTTAATAGCTTGGATGCTTTCACCTAGAATATAAATGCAATTTACACAACTCACTCTCGATGGATTAACTGATTGGGTCTGTATCTGATTGATGGATAAACCGATTGGTCTCAAATTATGCATGCTATCTAATAGCCCCGGGGATCGTTAAACCAGTTTAACTTAAGCGTCTGAACGCAAATGTGGGGCATCAAACCAGTTTAAAAACCCAAGCTCGCGACCTGTCTTCGAGAAGGCTTTTTATTTTAAACTGGTTCATCTTGGCCGTCTGAACGGGTTGGCTTAAAAACTCCGGCTCCAGCTTGCTTTGAGCATGCGCAGTAAGTTACATTCTTCGGGGTCTGGCAGTGCCAATTTTATCGAAAGCGTGCGAGAACCGAATAAAGAACATAAAGCTACCCATGCGTATTTAACTCTAACCGAAGAGGTCAGAATAGTTAAACTGGTTTGGCTTATAGTATGTGTGAACGCAACAAGATGCTGTCTTAAAAGCCCCGGCGATTATGAACTGGTTTAAAACTAAGCGTCTGAACGCGCTATAATTTGAGCATACTTAATGGGAATATGCAGTGATATTCCATCAAATTTCTTGACCAATAGGTGTTGACAATATTTACCATCTAATTTTATTTTATCTTTAGCCATAGGTATAACCAGATGTCTGGATATCGTTGGTGGACTAGATACATCACTTATGTCCATAAAACCACAGATATGTATATCATGTGATATATTTCTTTCTATTTTACCTAGATCAGAATCACTGAAATATACAATTAAGATGATACAATATTGTTAACCCCAATGAAAGGACAACTAGTAATTTAAAATATATTGTATTAAATATTCAAAAGCAATTGAGAGAGCGAGAAATGGGGTTTAATGTCCACTCGACACAAACTAGGTCATTTTGGCCATAACACATGGCACAATTTTATTTCAATAATTTGCTTTAGCAGTGGGAGGAAACCGGAGGACCCGCAGAAAACCAACTAGGTTGGACAGGCGACTCTATTCTTTGTCACATACAACCGGGGAATCGAAACTATGCCAGGTGACTCAATGACAGACCTTATGATACAGCGCACATGCTAACCATTCGGCCATCCCCCCCAACGGCAATTAAAGGACAGTATTTCCTTGATCTAAGTATCTCATGATCTATGGAAGATATACCTCTGTAGAGATAGAACGGGTATATGCATTATTACTTTTAAATTTATGTTTGAATTTGTTGTTTATTATATCAGATATGTGTCAATCCTGAATCTACTAAGCAAAGAACAAATGAAATGTGTCCATGGAATTTAGTAATAGAACTGGACACTGGACACAATTCTCTGGAATCACAATTCTCTGGAATCACAATTCTATGGAATCACAATTCTATGGAATCACTCTATACTCTGTATTCTAAAAATATGAATTACTTACACAAAATATGGCACAGGATGAGGAAATAACTGAACAGAATTTTTTAAATTACCACAATGTAACACACCATGAAATGGATGAAAATATTTTTCTGCTAAATTACTGAATGTTTGTTGCACTGATTTTAAACTAAGAGTACTTTCAGGATAAAACACTTCACCGCCTTGTCCATTTATTTCTATCATTTTCTCATACATAGACAGAGAATTTTTAAAATCTGGATCACTTCCATTGGCCATGCACACAACATGAAGTTTACACGGGAATTTAAAAGGAAGAGGTGATTTAGCATTGTTTGTTTTTGCATCATTTTGACTGTAAGACAGTAGAAAGTTTTTCAATGAACCTTGACCAATACCAGGACTTCCATCAGTTATCAGTATTACCTGTAAAAAATAATAAAAAAAAAAGCTACAACTAAGACTAACATTTCTTTAACAACTCTTACAAAATTTACTATACAAATCAATGATCATTTTTTTGGTCATAGTGCATTTGGTGCAAATTTGCTTCTCTTTTATCATTGAAACTACTTAAGCTTAATTTTCAGATGGGAAACCCCAAAACAACAGATTTAAACCCAAGCTCCATGGAGTTGTCCCCCTTTAATGCACTTTCACCATGATTTTGTGTTGTTCAAGCAATGCTTTCCTTCCAATAATCCTAGAAAAAAAAACAGAGTTATAAAAAGTAAAATTTCAACCTGGCATGGTGAACTGTTTCCCCATTCTTCTAAAATAATAGCACTGATACCATTGAGAGCTGTTTCTATACAGGTTTTATTATATACTTCCACTTTATTCAGTGCTGTTTTAATTGTGTCATATTCTCTTGTGAACGAAACTAGTTGTTCATAAAGATATGAAAAGACAACCTGTAAAACACAATTCAAATTGTTATCAATCGATAAAAAATAAATACAATATTCAATGGTCCTGTAAGAAAGAAATTATAAAATAATGTGAATTAATCATATATCACTAATTAGAATTAGAGACAAAGGGGATGATCTGAAGGATTATAAAGCTAAATTTACTTCCTTCATTCTAGTTATTTTCTACCTCCTTAAAATCAGTTTCAAACAATATTGTTAACATTGCTACTAGATGATACAGCATGGCACTGGTTTACTAACCAGGAGGACCAACAAATTTACTTCTGATTTTCCAGACTGTTTTCTCATTGGGAATTCATGTACCTATCACCTAATGGTCAATTTCGGATCCCAATTTGTTTTAAATCAATCTTACTCACCAAAGAAACAAATTCTAATTTAGAATGTGCATTAATTTGGTCTAATAATGTATTAATACCATGAATAGCCAAGTGACGTTTATCGTATTCTTCACTACCTTCTGTCTTTACCAAACGACTCATAGACAGAGATACATCCAATGCTATTACCGTTGGCATTTTCTGAAATATACAAAATTAAAAATTTTGACAAAGATAAAAGAATTATAGGCCTACTCATTGATTAAAAGAAAATGCATGTTATCAACACTTTTTCTATAAGCACACCTTTCCATCTTACTGAGACAAGGGTTTTCACACATACTGGTACATATACATGTAGATTCTTTTTAATACAGCATTACTCCATAATGAATGCAATACTGTTATCACCACAAGGATTATAAATCAGTTTCACTTGCACTCTAAAACTACAAATAAGACAGCAGCATTTCTGCCAACTGTTCATTGAATTTCAATTGTCAAAGGATCCTTTATGTACATTTCAGTACCGGTCAGTGGGTGGACCTTGGCACTTCATGGCATCCAAATACTAGGCAATATTCTCTTTGTCAGCTACCCCTGACAAGTATGAAATATCCAAAGGTTCTTCACCGCCTATAAATACTGATGGGATTTGATCACGGATCATTCTAGTTGTGGGTTCAAAGACTTTAACATGGGATCCCTGTTTCGGTCAATCAGCGCGATGCTGCCAGGAATTGTAGGCTTCACTTCATCTTTACTGTTTGTGCATTGTGGGCCTTCAGTTCATGCGCCTATCCCCACATTATAACTCGGAATGCATTAAACTTTGAATTCTGTCTACCTATTCTTCACTAAATCATAACTGTCAAGTGTTCTGTTACCTGCACGCAAGAGGTGTAAAGACTAAGACATGTGAAACCGGACTGGTCTATCGGCGAACACCGAGATCTATTTCCAATTCCAAGTTCCAGTATAAATCTATGGATCTATCACAACTCAGCTGACTATTCCCAATATTTCGGATATAAATAAAATGTATGAAACCATAGGCCACACGGTTTCTGTCATTTAAACCTGCTGCCTTTCTATGCCTATAACGTTAAAATTAGCGCACCTCTATTTGTTTTATGTTTTATTTTATCCAATAAAGTAAATATTTATTTTTATTCATTTATGTTGCTGCCATGTTTTAAAAAGTTGGTAAAAACCGCGAAACGAAATTAGATAAGTCTATAGGAAATTAGTTTCAAAAATACATTTTGCATCCAGAACTTGCCTTCTATAATACAGCCTTTATTTAGATTGTTTTCAGGACCGTTTATTATTTTCTTAATCTCCATTACATACTATTTCTTTTCGGAGTATTTATTATGCTCGTGAAAAATCGGGACTCGTCGGCTAACAAACGGTCAACCTGACCTTTTCGTAACTTCTGGTCTGGGACATTACATTGCGAGTTTTACTTTTTTTTCAGACAAGCAATAATCGCACTTTTATCTTCTAGTATGGATTTACACCATAACCCCATTTCAGTTATCTATTTATTATACAGGCAAGATTGTTGTACGCACATGAGAGTAAATTTACAATAAATTTTCGCTTGATTTATATGTGTTAAGCGCTCTTAAATGGCGATATATAAAAATTCTTAATAATAATATACTTGTACTTGTAGCCTTATGAATTTATCGTTGATGAATTGATCCTACTTTGTAAAAAGTCAACTTGTTCTTCTTAAATCTTACTCCTTTTCTTTGGTGGTAAGTTTTAAAATTGGGTGTGTTATCGCTCTCAAATTTTCATTTAGTTTCTTTTTTAAAAAAAATAAATAAATAGTGAGTGGTAAAACAGGTTTTAGGGCTTTTGACAACAATCCTGTGGGTCAAAGGGGTTGATTATAGGTAAAGACAAGTTTAGAAGCCACAGGCCTTACACCTATAGTAGCAAATACGTGGATTATGACAATTTGAAGATGCTATTGGTTCCACGCTGCTATATATGTGCCGGATGGGCTCAAATTATTACTTTTTGATTTATACGCACCAACATCGACATCAAGAGATTACTTAAACTTACATTGTTTATAACAAAATCTTGTAAATATTATCAATATGGCATTGTTAATTTTACACTATTCATTGTTTCTCGACATCTACGTTAATAATAGCCCTTGCTTGCGGGCCATATCTCAAGACATTGTAGATATCTTTATAAAACTATGCACACATATCATTTATCAACCTATGCACACATATCATTTATCAACCTATCATTATATACTAATGTGATATTTGCTACATTCTCTCTCGAATTTGATTATTTTTGTTTCCATGAAAACAAATTTGAGTCTTTGGCATACAACTTTTATTCCGGGCATCATAAACTGTTTTTAAATATCTTTACGAATCTTTAAACACAGACCCAAATATATAGTTAGACATTTTTTTAAATAATTTCCTTTATATGCTGGGTAGGGGCGCGGATGTTGATGACTGAGTATTGCATGCAACAACATTGTGCCGCGCTCTGGTCGAAGGTCTTTTCTTTCTTTAGCCTTTAAAAAATCTGAAGATCACCTTCTTTCAAAAACGGGACATAATTGTATATACATCATGTATATAAATCTCTCACATCCCTCCTCCATCGGGTTCAAGACGGAGAGAGAGAGAAATGGGGTTTAACGTCCACTCAACACAAACTAGGTCATTTCGGGACTAACATATGGTTTAATTTTATTTACATAATTCGCTTGCGCGTAGGGGTCTTTAGCAGTGTTAGGAAACTGGAGGACCCGGAGAAAACCCACGAGGTTGGACAGGCGACCCTACTCCTTGCCACGTACAACCGGGGATTCGAAACCACGCCAGTCGACTCAATGACAGACTTTATGATACAGCGCGCGCACGCTAACCATTCAGCCATCCAACCCCCCTGGTTCAAGACGGAGACCTGAGGGTAGACTATACATGCGGCGAATCCGCCGAAAATGCTATATAGATAGATATGTTTAAATGTAAGAGCTGGCCGTTTTTCCTATAATCGTTCCCAAAAAGATTATGAAAAATGAGTATATTATTGAAAATTTCATTCAAATTTCTTTATTCTGAACGATTTTATCAGTGTTTGAAGTTTTAACAAGATGTGGCAGACATGTAGATTGTCTATTATTTATTAACGTAGCGACGGTACTTGACTAAGTCTCGATTCACCATTTTTTAAATTAAATTATTAAATGGCGATCGTGTTTCAATCCATTTAAATCTCGGTCACCCGATGATCTATATATAGAGCTGGATTCGTTTAGTAAAGCGGTCTTTGAAAGAATCTGATATAAGCATACCAGGCCAAGTTCAGGGTTACAAAGCAATTAATAGTTAAAGACATTTGAGAATAAAGTATATTAACTTGAACAGTAAAAACCTGTGTGAAATTGGATGACTCGCTCACGCAGACCTTACGGTTGTTGGGGAAATACTAATTATGATGAAACTGTCCCGATTTCAAAACCTTTGAAGTGTCCTTAACCATTATATAAACCTCCGATTGCAAAATTGATTCCTTTTATGGAATCCGTGAATAAAATTCTAAGAAAAAGACGCTAATAAAATTAACAAACTGATAATGATTCATGCGGTAAACGATGTTTTCAAAGGGTGCTAGTCTGCTTGATAAATTTTGATACGGCACCAGGAAATTCTAATTTTAATTAAATTATTTTCCTTTTCCAACATATTATAGGACTGGAAATGAACACAAAGAATGTTTACGGTTAATGCATGGTTGTTTATAACCCTGAGTTAAATAAATTGACATAGCTCCCGACCATCGATCAATAATAATAAAAAAGACGACATTTTTGTGTAATACCTATTCAAACATTTTTTTCACAGAGTTGACACCGTCATCCACCCACCGGCCTGACAAAGGGGATAGTGGGTGGGGGTTATATAGAGGACAAATTTCTCTTTTTTTTTCGAAGTTAATGTCTATAGTAGCCCCGAAATGTATGACAGTATACTTCAGTACGACCATTTCCTCATAATAAACATAAAAGTCGACACTTTTTATATGCCTTTCTTTAATTGCAAGCGAGGATTTAGCGACCATTTAATAAACTCGGAACATTAAAGGTTTCTAATCCAATAATAAAGGGCGGGATGCTGACTGCTATCGGCTGCGGAGCCTGCCGATTGCATTGATTCGGTTGCTATAGCCACTGATCATCAACAAGAGGCTAAGTGGAAGTCAATAATCTATCGATGAATTTTACGGTTTGTATATTTTTTACGGTTTTATATGGAAATCAGTTTGATTACATCGTGATTTTGCCTTTCAATTTTTCAGGATTTCTTGAAAATAAGTAATTTTCGGTATATAAAATGTGTATATTTCTGGACTGTATACACATTGTTCGCACGTTTAGTTTAATACACGGTGTTGTGTTGACAACATAACGTAACGCTCGAGATACACCCAGAGAACAGTAGGTTAGAATAGTCTATAGACTATTGTCTTCTTTATATTGAAGAAAAGGAAGACATAAACGTCTCATTATGGAAGATAAATTATTATTGATAAATCACATAATTTAACAAGTTGCCAATATAAATAAACAAATATGCTATAGTAAATCGACATTTTACAGTAGAACAATTTATTCAATATCTTTCCAAATTTCAACCTTTATCTTGAAGTCTCAGGGGTGCCATAGCGCGTAATGTCCTGGCTCCTTAAACAGTGTTGGCTGTGAATTGAATACTATGTGCTTTTTTCATGTCAGTGGTGCAGTCTACAGAGCTGTTGGAAAGGAATAGTGTCTAGTTATTCAGATGGAATGGGAAACTTGAGGTCCCATGTACACGTTGGCATGCACATAAAAGAACCCTTGACAGTTGAAATTCAGTTGCTGTCAGGAGGAAATTTACCTCATAGCACACTGTATAGCAACGTATGCCCAGCTTAATTAGCCCTGTTGGTGCAGAAAAGTAGGAGGTTAACCCCCTTTTCATTTCGGAGGGTTGGATGGCCGAATGGTTAGCACATGCATGCTGTATCATAAGGTGTATCATTGAGTCATCTGGCGGGGTTTTGATTCCCCGGTTGTACGTGACAAGGAGTAGGGTCGCCTATCCAATCTCATGGGTTTTCTCCGGGTCCTCCAGTTTCCTCCCACTGCTAAAGACCGCTACGCACAAGCGAATTATTGAAATAAAATTGAACCATGTCAGCATGTGTTAGTCTGAAATGACCTAGTTAGTAGTTTGTGTCAAGTTGACATAAACCCCATCTCTCTCTCTCTCTCTACAATACTTTTCTGAAAATTGAATCTCTAAAACGAATCAGTCCAAAAATGGTTCAATTCTATACAGTATTTATAAAGATATGATGAATTGACAATATGTCTACATTTTGCAGACAAAGGTCAAAAACAATCTTTGTTAAAATCTCTCATAAGGCCTCTTTTTATTTAATTTGATTGAATCCAAGCTGGGAGATTATATACTAATGACTTATATTTTAATTTAGTTTTCAAAATTAAATGTTAAATAATCAATTTGAGTGCATCTTAGTGTGGATAATTAGTATTTTTTCAAAAAAGTTGAAATGATGCATTTTAGAGAAGCTAAGAAGTTTTAAAGTTAAAATAACTTAGCTATTTGAGCATTCTTTGTTAAAAAAGATATCATTTTCATTTTAAAAAATAGAGATTTGGACTAATTTTATTCACCAACATAAATGAACCTATTATTAAGACTTATTTCCTAACTTACTAGTGAATTAAATATATTGCAATGTTAAGCATACATTATGCAAGAGCTAAATCTGCCTATTGCAGTTCTTTCTTTAGGCCTGAAATGTTATATAAATTATTAATTAGACATTAATTAACTTATCCAGACCATAATCAACTCTTGATGTCATCGCTAGTCTGCGATGTTTATTGGATTAGGTTCCGATTTGTTGTTCGACTTCCATTCATGATTTAATCATAAAATGGAAAATCGAGACTATGTTTTTATAGTACCGACTTTAGTAATGATGATCGAGGCTAGGCCGAAAATTCAATCACTAAAATCTTGGTCCAGAGTGCATCAATTTGACTGACATTTTCAGCAAATTCCCTTTACATTATCTAGTTTTTAACAATTATAGTGAGAACTGCCAGTTCTTTATCTAATCTCCTATAATATGTCTTTAAGATTGAAATGAATATAATCTTGAAGCACTAATCAGTAAGCTTTCGTTTGAAAATCATCTTCTTTGGAAAATGTCTCTTTGATATATTGCTCCATTTTTTTCCAGATTATGATAATGTTCTTCCTGCATGTATGTAATTAGGGAAGTAGAATATTTGAAGAAATGTTCATATTTACGATAATGATATTAAATATCCACAATGTTTTGCCTTTATTGCAATAGTGTGGTGCTCCAAATAAAGGACACCAGATGCAAACCCTAAACCTCCTGGCTAGCGAGCCAACGTCTTACTCACTAAGCCACAAAGGATGGTAAACCCCTCAAATAATTTTGCTGTTTTAAAAGGTAACCAGACAATCTTACAATCTAAGATTGTACGTGACAAGGAGTAGGGTCGCCTGTCCAACATCGTTAGTTTTCCCCGGGTCCTCCGGTTTCCTCCCACTGCTAAAGACCCCTATGTGCAAGCGAATTATTGAAATAAAATTGAACCATGTGTTAGTCCCGAAATGACTTAGTTTGTGTCGAGTGGACGTTAAACCCCATTTCTCTCACTTTCTGTTATAATCTAAGAGGTAAAATCTATTTGTCTGTAATATGCTGCATTCTGTTCAATCCATAACATTTAAAGATACATTATGGGATATAAGATAAAGAGATGGCAGTTCTCGCTATAATACTTAAAAACTAGATAGTGTAAAGGCAATTTGCTGAAAATTTCATTCAAATTGATCCACTATGAGCCGAGAAAGAAGCGGGTGAAATTTTTGCATAGTCTCGGTCATCTTTACTAAAATCATTAATATAAACAGCATAGTCTCGATTATCCACTTTTTCTGATTTAATTATCAACGGCCGTTAACGGCATATAGAAATCTAATCCAGCCAACATCGAAAGCTAGCCTTGACATCGAGTGTTTATTATGGTCTGGATAAGTTAATTAATGTCTAATTGATAATTTAGATAACATTTCAGGCCTAAAGAAAGACTTGTAATAAACAGATTTAGCTCTTGCATAATGCATGTTTAAATGAAATGAAATGGGGATTAATTTTCTGCTCCGACTGGTCTAATGAAGACGAGCATACGCCATACAGTGTTCAATGAGGGAAACTTTGCCCAGGCACTATGGTCTACTCTTATATCAACTTCTAACTGCCAAGAGATATTTTACGGGTATGCCAATGTATACACAGGGCCTCGTTTTTCCATTCCATTGAAATGACTAGACAGCTGTTCTTGTCAGGCCCTCCGTCCTGCACCACTGACAAGGGGAAACCACATTGGAAAATCCCGATGAACTTTCTTGGCGAATGCAGCATAACATTTAAGATTACTATCGCTGTCTCAAAATAACAAGATATTTTTTGCCTAAAACATTTAAAGAAACAAAATAGAGCCATATTCCCCTGAGACAAAAGTTTACATTGTGAGCATGCAATCAAAACACACCAAATATAGTATTTGTATGTTAAAAATGAAATGTGTTTAACATCTGACTGTTCTGTACCGACTGGGTTAATGAGTGATATTTTGTTGTTACAGCAGTGTTACTGCCTACCCTTATTTCAAATTTCAACTGTCAAGGGTTCTTTTATGTACATGTCAATATGTACATTGGATCTTGGTTTATTGTCCCATCCTGAAACTAGACATTGTCTTTGTCAGGCCCTCCATCATGCACCACTGACAAAAGGGAAACACACTAAAAGATTCTCAGAACTTTCTCGGCAAACACTGGGATCCAACCCCAGATCTCCTGGTTATTGAACCAATGCCTTACTCTCTGAGTCACCACAGCTTCCGTAGTATATTCATCTACCTTACAGATGTTAATAGTCAAGGGGGTTTAGGTGGCTGAATTGTTAAAGCATCCGTGTTAGATCATAAGGTCTGTCATTGAGTCAAGTGGCATGATTTTGATTCCCCGCTTTTACGTTGCAAGGATTAGGGTCGCCTGTCCAACCTTGAGGGTTTTCTCCGGGTCTTCTGGTTTCCTCCCACTGTTAAAGACACCTATGTGCAAACGAATTAATGAAATGAAATTGAACCATGTTAGTCCCGAAATGACCTAATTTGTGTCGAGTGGATGTTAAACCCCATCTCTCTCTTGTTAATTGGTCATTCTACTAAGTTTAGGAATGAACTTCAGGATTCTGCACGTGTTGGCATAAGGATTTATTTGCTCTGTTGTTAACTAATTAAGGCTTATCTAGATTTCCATTAGATGTAAGTGCCTTGATGTGGAGGGTCTTTAAATGGCTTCAATCATATATAAAGGACTGAAAATAGAGAAGAAACTTGTGAAGATATTGGTTTATTAGTCGACCTTTCCTAAATGTCATAAGCAATACCCATGATGGAACTTTACCTATTTAGAGGATTTTGTGTGATTAGTTTTCATTACTTGTCTAAATCTCTCTTGTCTAACTTCGTTAGCAAGCAGGGACAATTTTACTTGGACCAGACGGTATTGATGTACGTTGAAACGTTCAATTCAGGTTGTATAATATACCGAGGGGTGTATAGGGAGTACCAGACTGTCTCCAGAAAGAAGGCAGCCGATCACCCTACGATCCATAAAGCTTTGACTGTCATGCAAGATTAGATTGGTCGATAGAACATTTTGCTTCTTAACAAATTCAAAATGTCTGCCATTGAGATTCTACATTTTAAAAGAGACGGCTCAAATATTTGTGGTCATGAAATAAAATTTGAGATCTGTCTGTAGTGTTGTGTTCAGTTCAGCTCTACTAGAATTTACAGCATAGTTTGAATCGTATGAGGACACTATCTGTAAGCATTAATTAGCAAATGAATGATACTCATTTACTGAACAACTATGATATTTATCATCTTTGATTGGCATTTACTAATTGAACATATTAACACAAGGTACAATATTTATGTGTAATTGTGTATCCATAAAATTGTACCTTGTGTTGACTATAATAAAGTCTGTAAAGTTGGACCTGCTTGTCTGAATCTTGCATCTCAAATGACAAATTCTTGAATAATTGCACTGGAGTTACGAGTGCGTGCTTATGCTGCAAGTGGCAAACATTCACACAAGTTAGCCATGCACATGACTTATTCAACCGCTTATTTATCAATGAAGCTCATAGAACTCAACGATTTTATTTTTCATTCAAGTTGATTTTCATGGCTTTTAGTTCAGTCACCTCACTTAGTTTCGTCCATTGAGAATGTGTGTCAGGCCAAAAGTAGACAACACACCATAATAGGAAGGTACTTGCATAATTATTTTAGTTGAAAGGAAGCCATGATCATCCTATGATGTAACTTTGAAAAAATTTAAAATAGGAAAAGTAAGTATTCTTGTCTTTTCACAGTCAGTTTTGAAACTGTTTGGTAACTGGAATTTAAGTGTAGTTGGTTATAACTAAAAATTCAAGATTTGTCAAATTTTCACCAATTTGGCCCAGTAGTTCACCCAAATCATCCAAAACTGGTGGGCCAAGCTTTAATGACTTTTCATCTCCTTTTCATAAACGTTCCACAGAGAAAATGAGCTACCTATCTATGGTCTCTAGTATATGTACATCGTAACCGTCCCAAAACTTTCTTTGACTTCGATCATTAGTAATAATTTGTTTAAATCATCGGTACCGATTGACCTAATGTTAATTGACTATTTTCCATGTACTCGTTTCCACGGCGTTTCAGGCTCCTTTTTGTCGGTTACATGGAAACGGTCACATTACATTGCATTGGACCAACTTTTTTTTTTGTTGGTAAAAACACACGCAGAAATGTGTACATAGAAAACAGGCCTTAGTTTTAATTATCTGTTATATTATGTAAGAATTATTATTGTTGTTGTTATTTTGGTTATTTACAGATTGTCTTTTACTATTAATCGACTTGGTGTTACCTAATATTGGTATAAATAGGCTGATCCCGCCATTGCCCCCCCCCCCTCTCGACATGACTGGAAAAATCAAGCATGATTAGATCATCTGTTAAACCAACATAATTAGAGTGATGGAAGAGTCAAGTCTGATTTGAAATTTGGGACACCTTAGTTAGATCTATTTGATTAATGGTACTGTTTCGAAATTGGAAGTTTTGTTGTTATTTCATTTTTAATGACAGTCTGTTTGTCTATGACGTCAAACCCCATTTCATTTTATATCTGTTTTAGTACACGTATTAAATTATTTAGCTTTTATGGACGCGTTTCAAAAGAATTTGAACGTGAAAAGGGTCTGGATATTTTATTTTAATAAGTGTTTATGATTAAAATGATTAGTGCTAATGAATATATAATTGTTAATGGGCTTAAATATCAGACAAGAATTTCTATGTGATATCCTCTTTTGTTTACTAATGGTGAAACTGGAAATGGGGAGAAAAAAGGAAATGAATTAATATTGACTTAATTACAGTTTCACTTCAGCAATGACTTATTTTCTTTCCAAACCTGTTCAGTGTCCTCTTTCAATCAATGCTGTTTATTAGTTTCAACACTTTAGCTGACGCTCGTCAAATGGTTGCTATGCCCGTACTTCACAATCAATAGATTTAAGTATTCAGCCCATCATTGCAATCGATGTAACCAAAATAATGAATCCAGTATCAGTACCAAATTAAAAGGAATTGAAGTTTTGGGTTATTTATTATTTATATGAGGAGATGAAGGCTAGATATGTCAAGTGGATATTTGTAAGTCTATCAGTGAGTGTATCATGTAAGATTATTATGTAAATAGAACAGAAATGAAATGGGGTTTAACATTCTACTTTTCAGGGGGGGGTCACGGTAGTTAAGTGGGTAAGACGCTGGCTTAATAACTTGGAGGTTGGGTGTTCGATCCCTGCATTGTCCGAGAAAGTCCATCCAGATTTTCCGACGTGGTTCCCCCATGTCTGTGATGCAGGACGGAGGGCCTGACAAGGACGGCTGTATAGACATTTGGATGGGACGAAAAACCAAGGTCCCCTGTACACATTGGCGTGCACGTAAAAGATCCCTTGACAGTTGGAATTCGATATAAGAGTAGGCCGTATTGCCGCTGTACGGGCAAAATTCCACTTATAGCACACTGTATAGCGTATGACCGTCTTCTTTCGCACAGTTCAGAGCAGAACAGTAGAACGTTCAATCCCATTTGATTTCATTTTATTTCCTACTTTTCTGCACCAACTGGGCCAGGTAAGACAGGTATACGTCATGCCTGGGTGATATAAGGGAATTTTTGCCCAGATAACAGCCTACTCTTATTTTTCGAATTCCAATCGTCAAGGGTTCTCTTATGTTCTTTGCCAGGCCATTCATCCTGCACCACTGACAAGGTCAAACCACTCATGGAAATAGAACTGAAGAACAATATAACTTGCACTATGCTACCTTTTGTTTGAAAATAGAGATTTTGCATAATTGTGTGACCAATTCATATAAATTTAATTTAGGTTACCCAAAGCCACAATATTAATTTTCAAGCTCCTGGGAATGTGTTTTTATATGCCCACATTTCAATGCATACATATATTTCTCTCAACCTGTCCATCTATGTGTCTGTCGTTCACATTCCCACAATAATGCATATATCTGCGTGAAAAAGGTATAGATTGTCTATAATATTGAAATGAAGCTGTTAGATACTAAATGTCAAGAGTTATTAACAAAATTTTATCACCTGAGAGGGACTTTAATTAGGATGCAACCATTCTGTTTTTTAATGAGTTATGGCCCTTTGCATATAAAGTCTTGTTAGTACACTAGTTGCGACAATAATCCATAACAGTTTCAAGGTTGATATGTTGTCTGAAATGAAGAAACCTATTGATTTTCATCAGTTTTTAATAATCATCTTGAGAGTTATGTCCCTTTGTTAGAAAATATTTTTAGAACTTTATGAGATAAATATTACCCTAACCGAGGGTTGATATGTGAAATAACCCTGGGCTGGAGGCCGTGGGTTATTTCACATATCGACCGGGGGTATTAGGGTAATATTTGTCTTAGACACCGAAATCAATGTTAAATTTATCCTATCACCTATAAGACAATGGTTTAACCCATATCGGCCCTACGACTAATATGACAAAATTAAGAAAACAAGTCATAAGTTGCACGTGCATTACATTTTGTGCAATGTTGTCAAACGCATCGAACGATGAACTGATGCGTGCAAGTCAGTTTGTAGAAAATGTGGATGAAAAAGAAAACGTAGATTCTGATATAGAATTATTTAAAGCTAGTCAAAGTTCAGAATTTATGCAGAAAATATTTAACAAGGATTTAATGTACTTGGATATTTCGGATTGTGAGGAAGATACAGATGATACACGCTTTTCAATTTCGAGTGACAAGTGGTCAGTGAATGTCCAAACAATGCCTGTCCAAAAATCAGTGTGGCAACACGTTAGTGAACAAAAAAAGCTGTGTGCGCTGAAAGATACGAGTATATAAGATCTTATTATCTGAATGTTTAGATTCGTCTTGAAAGTAAGCAATATAAAATGATGAATATTACCCACTGAATTCCGTATTTCGTTATGGGAATAGTTTCACATTTATGGATTACAAATGAAACTGACGTGGATATACTTGCACAATCCAGAATTTGAGTTTCAGACAAATTCTTGATGGTCAGATGAAGAAACTAATTAACATGGGCCTGGCAAAGTTCATCGTGCAAATCGTTCGACAACATTGTACAATAAGTGAATAAAATGTTAAAAGAAGGAATTTGTGTCCTTTTTATTTACGGAGTCCGTAAACCTGTTGTGACGTCATCAGAGGGTGATATATCGTCTATAGGGTCGATATCAGATATCACCCTCTGATGACGTCACAACAGGTTGGTGCGTTAGATACCATGCATGGGAGATCAAAGGAAATAACATCCCAAGGTGTGTAAAAGCAATTAGTAACCTAACCTTAGTGATTCTAGTCAATGCTCAGAAAAGCTATTTTATATCATACATATTCAAAACAACCATAGATTAAAAAAACATAGTATGAATATATAATCATGGGAGTGTTCAGAAAAATGAGGCGGTGGGAGTCCCTTTTCCGGTGAGACTGTGACCACAACCTGAGAGCCTTGACAATCAAAACCAAAGTTGATCTGAATGACTTAGGCGAGGTTTATGAGGTGACTTTACCATTGATATCATAATTACTGATGTGTTAATGAAATCAATATATCGCATGACAAACTTTTTCCATGTTGCCCTGAACCATTTCTTCCATGGAAATATACACATTTAATTCTTATTGTGAGTGTTATATTGGTGAATCTGTAAATATTCCATTTAACATACATTATGCAAGAGCTAAATCTGCCTATTGCAGGTCTTTCTTTAGACCTGAAATGTTTTCTAAATTATTAATTAGACATTAATTAAATTATCTAGGCCTTAATCAACTCTCGATGACATTGGATTTCTCAGCCATATTTTGATTTAAGCTAAAAATGGAGGAGTGAGACTTAGCTTCAAACAACCAGTACGGTGGTTAAAATTATTGCACACAGCTTGTCAAACCTTCAAAGGCTAATTTCTTCGCTCGCAATAGAGTAATTTAAATGAAATTTTCAAATTATTCATTTTACATTATCTATTTTCGGACTATTATAGCAAGAATGGCTAGCTCTTTATCTAAATCTTACATAATGTATCTTTTACTAAATTTATTTGAGTTCATGTTTTGTGCATATACCAGTAAACAAACCACTTGTTGTCACACTCTTCACGTATATTTTATTATTGTGTTAGCAGTCATCTAAAAAGTCATCTATTGCTATTATTGGTAAATGTTCTGTTAATATTTTATCTCAATATTTTATTCAGTCTGAATATGATACGTGAAACTGATTTAGTGCAGGATCTCCATCCAGTTGACACAATACCATGGCACTATAAGGTTTTCTTTCCGGGGGGAGGGGGGCTTGCTCAGCTATTCTCCCAGGTCTGTCTATAATGTATGAAGAGGGCGATGACTGTATTATCAAATCCCATAGATGCTTTAAAGCAATAATTGTATATTTTCTCAGAAAGTCAAAAAATGATTATTTCTATATCTGTTACTTCATAGGTTGTCAAATCACTACTATACAATCATAGTACTTATAAAATATTCACATAAAAATTTGAAATAATTACTACTCGCTGACGTTATTTGGAAATTTTCACTGGAAAACTAAATCTACACAATGGAAGAAGGAGTTGTCTCAATTGTCAAGGTCCGTGGTTAAACAGATAAGATAATGATGCCTGGTTGAGCGAGACTTTTCAAACCTGTACATGTGATAATAACACCTTAAAAAGCAAGGTTGGATTTTAAAAGAAAATGATACATTTGCCAATTTCTCAACGGACACAAGTGAATTATAGGGTTTAAGATTATTCTTTAATGAGGTAGGACTGTGTGTATAGATGCCATGTTTGTTAATGCTTTTTGGTTTTAAACATATGACTTAAAAAAAAATGCAATTATCACTTTAAAGGAAAGAAATTTGTCTCATTGATACTCATTTGAATCTAACGGAGATAGAAAGTGTGTTTTGTTTGTGAGCAGACAGAAGTGAAAACTGGTGGAAATAACTCCTTCCAAACAGTTGTTGAAGTTTTCTGACAAACCTGTGTCTGACACTATGGCATAGTCATGGGAATTTCGATTTATATAGTACTCCAACAAAGCTCTGTAAATTTGATGCATGTGACAGTACCATAAAACTATTCTTCTTATGAAAATTTTGCTTTATCCATCGAATAAACAAAGTCATTTATTCAGGAATATTGAATTATTTTTGTTGATGTCTGTTTATATTAAAGGGAATGTGAGCTTAACTACTTGTACTTCTTTTGACCGAATTCTGGCCAGTTCGTTTCAAAATGGATTAAGAAGTCTGATGTGTCGTGATTGTTGTTTCCATTAATACCATCACTCAGGCCCGGAGCCAGGGGGGGATCACGTGGGTAAGACGCTAGCTCGCTAGCCTGGAGGTCGGGTGTTCGATCCCTGCATTGGCCGAGAAAGTTCATCCAGATTTTCCGACGTGGTTCTCCCTTGTCAGTGATGCAGGACGGAGGGGCTGACAAGGAAAGCTGTCTAGTCGTTCGGATGGGACGAAAAACCGAGGTCCCGTGTACACATTGGCGTGCACGTAAAAGATCCCTTGGCAGTTGGAATTCGATATAAGAGTAGGCCGTAGTGCCGCTGTCCGGGCAAAATTTCCCTCATAGCACACTGTATGGCGTATGCCCGTCTTCATTAGCCCAGGTTAGGAGCAGAACAGTAGGACGTTAAACCCCATTTCATTTCATTTCATTTCATTTCCGGAGCCAGGGAGTGGGGGGGGGGCAAAATGTTTTGCCCCCCCCCTCCCCCGAAAAGTTGCCAAATAAAGCTCTAAAATACCTACTGTAGACTGTGCCCCCCCTAAAGCCTTCACTGCCTCTCCGCAGCCAGCAAGCTAGCTATAGGCCTGCCATAATTCAGCGCAACAAGGATTGTACCATTTATGTTTCGGTAGTACATGTTTTCAGTGTATCTTCATTCAGAATATCCCGTCTTCATTAGCCCAGTTCGGTGCAGAACAGTAGGACGTTATAACCCAATTTCATTTCATTTTCATTCAGAATGTTTTTTCTTATTTCCAAAAGGCAACAGTGTCACTATAATGACCTTGGATTTGGCGCTTCGCGGTAAAAATTTTGGGGACCACTTCCCAAAAGGTCCATCCCTTTAAGGGATAATAATCTTACATATATACCAGTAAACAAATCTTGGAATTGTATATTTATTAGATATACTGGCAAATATTGAGCTAAACCATGCAATATAAAGAAATTGACTTTTCTCTAATATTTTCATGGATCCGGGGTAATCAGTGTTTACAATTTGAATATCTGCTTAGACATTGGGGGTGGGGGTGGGGGTTGGATGGCCAAAAGGTTAGTGTCAGCCCGTTGCATCGTAAGGTCTGTCCTTGATACAACTGGCGTGGTTTCGATTCTCCGGTTATACGTGAAAAGGAGTAGGGTCATCTGTCCAACCTTGTGGGTTTTCCTCCCACTGCTAAAGACCCCAATACACAAGCAAATTATTGAAATAAAATAGAACCATATGTTAGTCCCAAAATGGCCTAGTTTGTGTCGAGTGGACATTAAACCCCATTTCTCTCTCTCTCTCTCTCTCGCTTAGGCGTTGAAAATGCACTTAAATTCCATACATGTCATGTCAACTGGAAAATTAATTATTGGTGTGATAGCAACCTGTTAATCTTTCAGTATGGTCATATCCATATCATAATAATGAAAAATAGCTACAGAAATTTATTTTATGCATTTATACTCCATCATGTTGATAAGATTTTTATGGTAAAAAAAGATACATCAACATGCTACATTTCATTGTGCAGTCATGATCCTGCCAATAATGTCATCAACTTTTATTTAATAGATAAACTCCTACTCCAGCTTGTCAAAACCAAAAACAACCAACTGTTGTTGAGCTGTCAGTAGAAACAAAAATATGGAAACTGTTTGAGTGGGTGTGTAAAAAATGATGATCATTTTATTACTGCAAATATTGTTCAATATACACAGAGTGGGAAAAGAGTATTATTAGGTAATAATATTTAAGAAATATGGATCATTATGCAGGGGGTTGGATGGCCGAATGGTTAGCACATGCACCCTCTATCATACGGTCTGTCAATGAGTCAACTGGCGGGGTTTCGATTCCACGGTTGTATTTGACAAGGAGTAGGGTCGCCTGTCCAACCTTGTGGGTTTTCTCCCGGTCCTCTAGTTTCCTTCCACTGCTAAAAACCCCAATGCGCAAGCGAATTATTGAAATAAAATTGAACCATGTGTTAGTCCCGAAATGACCCGGTTTGTGTCGAGTGGACGTTAAACCCCATCTCTCAGTCATCATGTATGCAATGGACATCCAAACAATTCCACCAACAGCAGCCATTAATGCAGCCAGTATTGAAACTTCAAAACAATGTTTATTTTTGTTGATAGAAAATACCAACCATAACAATGACATAACCTTTCGAGCTACGTCAAATAGGCAGTGACTTTCACCAGGAAATTAAATATCTTTAATTTCCTATCATAGCGTTCAAAATAACTCCCTGAATTATCTTAACATCTCAGATTTATTCTATGTCAAGAAACATGCAGTGCAAGAATGTTACACATGTCTATCAGAATGATGTAAACTAATCACTCATAGTTTGTCTATGTATCCACCATTAAACCATAATGGGTGGCCATTTGGGTGGCCAAATGGTTAGCACGTGTGCTCTGTATCATAAGGTCTGTCATGTAGTCAACTGGCGTGGTTTTGATTCCCTGGATGTATGTGACAAGGAGTAGGGTCGCCTGTCCAACGGTTTCCTTCCACTGCTAAAGACCCCTACGCACAAGAGAATTATTGAAATAAAATTGAACCATGTGTTAGTCCCGAAATGACCTGGTTTGTGTGAGTGGACGATAAACCTCATCTCTCTCTCTCTCCCTCTCTCTCTCTCAAACCATAAACAGATATCCTATAAATGACAAACCAAACATGATGCTACTGTAAGAATAATTCAAGTCCAGTTTTTCATGTCTTATCAACTTACTGGAAGACAAGAAATTAATGTGTCATGTAAATTGAAACTAATTCAGCCTGCGGGTATCGTTCTCTATTTCAGATGTCAGGAGTGTTTTTTTGTAAGTTTAAAAAGAATTATGACACTGGTTTCCAGATATTGACATCATTGTTTTCAGATATTAACACCCACTCAACATAAGTTAGGTCATTTCAGGACTGAAATGGTTCTATTTTATTTCAGTTAATGGGGTAAGGGCCTGGAGAAAACCCACAATAAGCTTGGTATTGAAACGATGATAGACTTTATGATCTACAATACACATGTTACACCACACGATCATCCGACATCCACACCCTAATAAATGCAAGAATGTGAGGTTGTGTGTAACTCAGTTATTTCCTACTCCTAATAATATTTCTCTTAGAGCACATGGTAGGCCTGTTATACTTCTGTTGTTCACAGGCCAGGATATAATTAAATTAGTTGATCTTTGTGCTGTACCTTTATTATAAATATCCAGTTTCCTCCCACTGCTAAAGACCCCTACGGGCAAGTAAATTACTGAAATAAAATTAAACCATATGTTAGTCCCGAAATGACCTAGTTTGTGTTGAGTGGATGTTAAACCCCATTTCTCTCTCTCTCTATTATAAATATCATTAAAATCTCTGATAAAAGACAAATGCCAGACATAATGACAGGCATGAGAGAGAGGGAGGGTTTTAACATGTCCACTCGACACAACCTAGCTCATTCAGGGACTAACATGGTTCAATTTTATTTCATTAATTCGCTTGAGCGTAGGGGTTTTTAATAGTGGGAGGACCTGGAGAATACCCAAAGGATGGACAGGCAACCCTACTCTTTGTCACATACAATCAGGGAATCGAAACCATGCCGCTTGACTCAATGACAGTCCTTATGATGCAACGCACACAAGTTAACAATTCGGCTATGCAAACACCCTACAGGTAACAGAGAGAATTTGCCTGACATGTCTATCATCATACGTGTATATTTTCAGGCTCGGATGTATAAGCAACTTTCATAAAGTACCTTCTCTTTAATTTCCTTGATGCAAGCCCCCTTTTTATATGTTGTGTATCTGTACTTGATTGCTGTATTCATTCTTGATTAAACCCAAACTTATATATTGATTAGAGACATGTGGTGTCTTGAGAGAAAAAAAATTAAAGTGCTGGTATCCAATTAATTTAACAACTTATAGAGGTAGGTGTTATTAAGAAGCTGACAAATCTCATAAATAATAATCAGAACAGAATCTAGAACTGGCAGTGGGATAGAGCATTAAATTCTTTTATATGTAAGATTAACTTTTTGTATGAGATCTGTGGATATTTTCATAAAATGGCTTAATATTAATCAGAATCTAGAAGTAGGAGTGGGATAGGGCTTTAACTTCTTTTATATGTAAGATTAACTTTTTAGAAGGGATCTGTGAATATTTTCATAAAATGGCTTAAAATTAAACGATTCTAAGATTTTTGGTGCATTCCTCCCTCTACATTACCATATTACAATAATCCCCTATCTATTTATTAAGGTGTTCATTAAATCGACTATTTTCAAATTGAATTTCAGATTTAATTTAATACTGTTGCTAGGATCATGAGATTTATATAATTGTAGAAATCTTCAAAGATCATTTCTGTGCTTGATGCAGATAAAAAGCAATTAATCTGTTTTTCCAGCCAGTGTCAAAATCCAAGGTTTAAATTTGAACTTCTGCACTTTTTGAAGATCTTATTGACTTATTCTTTGGATCTGTTTTTTAATTCTGGTACCTAAATCAAAGATGAAAGATAGGAAATATCAGTCTATATGATCTCATTATTTGTATAATTTGAATTCTTTAAATAGATTTTATGATAAAGATTAATATCCCTTGAGAAATATTTACTTTTAAAACTTGTTTTAAGCCGGTTGTCATGGAAACCTGTAACAGGAATTAAAATTATCATTGATTCTTTTGGTGATTATATCTGTAGTATAAAGCATGCTTTGTTGAGATGTTAATCTATATTTTGTTAAACCAAATTTTATTGCATATTGATTATTAAAAACATACGCCACTATGTAAATAATTCAATAAATGTATGGATTTGTTTAAATATTAATGTCTATGATCATCACATGAGGGATTTTAAATCTTTAAAATCAATTCAAAATGGTTCAATATTAAGGTCATATAATTACTGCCAGAGTTATGGCCCTTGATTACTCGAAGAATCTTGTGGATGCACTACAGGCCAAAGTGATCATTCTATTGACTTTATATTGTTTCAAGATCTTGAGATGAACAAGTATATTGATTTTTATTGGTTTTTGATAACTTGAACAGCTAAATCCATGATATATGTTTTGTATACTAAACGTAAGCATGGGATAGAACAAAAAGCCAAACAAATTCTGATGTATTTTAAACTGATTTTAGAGATTTAAAATCCCTCAAGAGGGGACCATAGGCTAAAAACATGATTTTTCGTACAATCGGGGGCAATAATCCATGGTAATACCGTAATGTGCCAAGATCTTTGGTCGATAATCCTATATTTCACAATTCGTCAAAATTGGTTGAAAATTGTGACCTGGAGAATGTCCACAAACAAATTGTTGATGGGCATCCAGACTGGCACAGGCGACGACAGTATACGTCCATCTGAAAATATGAGTGTATAAGAATGCCAAATGACACCAATAATCAGACGAAGCGAAGATGATACGATTTGACAATCACGATACCTTTATGAAGGACAAATGGACACATGAATTCAAGACAAAAATGAATTTTTGCCAGCACTCAAAAAGTTGCTGCCAGAAACGAATTTGAACAGTTACTCTATCATGTGTCCGTCCATCTGGAGTCAATTTCGGGACAGTGTGATGCCCACTTTACAGAAACATATCACAAATATTTTATTTTATTTTTTAAAATGATTGGGGGTGAAAACGGAGAGCAGACCAGATTCATAAGTGTTGCTGCCACGGCCTATATTTACCATTTTAATTAACTATTTAGTTTAAGCCACTAGTGGCAACATTTATTGTATAACAAATTGAACTGAAAATTATTAGAGATTAGTGTCTTTTAAGACAACCTAGTCATATAAATTATACTCAAGTCAGTATATTATCATAAAGAATGCACATCACCTTTTTAGTTATTAGTTCATTTTAATGTTGTTGCTGGTTGAATAGATTCATATCCAGATTAAACAGTTGTTAATGTTTTAATGGAAGTAACCTTCTAGATTAGGGTGGTTGGGAGGCCGAAAAGTTTAATGTGTGTGCGTTAGATCATGCGGTCTGTGGTCAAGTTGTTACGTAACAAGGAGTAGGGTCGCTTGTCCAACTTTGTGAGTTTTCTCCGGGTCCTCCAGTTTAATCCCACTGCTCAAGAAAATTATTGAAATAAAATTGAATCGTATGTTAGTCCAGAAATGACCTAGTTTCTGTCAAGTGGACTTCAAACCTCATTTCTCTCTCACTCAGTCACCCACTAAGCAGGGGCAGATCCAGGATTTTCAGAAAGGGGGGGGGGCACACCAGAGGTCATGTCATCAAACTTATGACGGGGATCACTACCATTTTTTTGTTCTCCTTTCCCGCGAGAATATATGGGGCAAAAAATTGTTCGCCACCGCAAAAAATAAGCCCCATGGATCCATGCCTGCTATAAGTTACAGTGATACTGTTAATTGTCTTCCTTGTATCAATTTATATATACGATTTGAAATTAATTTGAATAACTACTTGTTAACTTCAATGTCAGGAGATGAATATTGACAAAAGTAGTGCAATAGACTTGTCATATAATTAGTGATTTGACACCTCTGGGCAGTGTTGAAATGTATATAATTTTGTTATCTCTACAGGCAGTTACCTCCCATTGATGACAAGTTTATCTAAAATCATTACAAATCAGTTTGTTAGCCAAATGTTCTTCTGTTTATTATGGTGCTGGTCAATCAATATACAGGTATGAAAATAGTAACAGGGCTTCTGAATGACTCAGTACAATCACATTTGGCACATCTTATGTTCTCTGCCTGTTCAGCCATCTAGAGCAGGAACTGAGTAAGATTATAGTGCTCCCATATGACGCTTAGTTGTAAATTTAATGTCATTTATGGTGAGTCCCTTTTGTGGGTTTTTGTTCAGCTACATCATTTACACCATGACAAACCTAACGCTGGGGGAAAAAACCTTTGTGATGCCCCCATTTCCTTGATGCTCTAAGCTTATTTTGCTTAATGGTTAATCTGGGCTTGATCTTCAGCAAAAATGACAAATTACTGAAACATATCTCTTTTTTTAGTTTTGTCTGTACAGTTATTGTTTATTTTTAGAGAATTGTACCAAGTTTACATATATAAATATTATGCTCTCTGCCGATAATACACAAAATATGGGGCATGTGGAATGTGGTATATGAAAATACTATAATATAATTGTGTCATTGGAAATGTATGATACAGAGTTAGAAATTTTGTAATGGAAGAATTTTCAGAATTTTCCAGAAAGATTTGATGGTTTATTATTTTTAATTAATTACACAACAATACAAATTTACAATGTTCCCCATTCTCGGGATCACAGTGGCTAAGTGGCTAAGATGCTGGTTCACTAGCGTGGAGGTTGGGTGTTCGATCCCTGCATCCAGATTTTCCGGCATGTTCCACCTTGTCAGTGATACAGGACGGAGGGCCTGACAAGGACAGCTGTCTAGTCATTTGGATGGGACAAAAAACCGAGGTCCCATGTACAAATTGGCATGCACGTAAAAGATCCCTTGACAGTTGGAATTCGATATAAGAGTAGGCCATAGTGCCGCTGTACAGGCAAAATTTCCCTCATAGCCAAGTCGGAGCAGAACAGTAGGACGTTAAACCCCATTTCATTTCATTTCATTTCGTTCCCCATATTCTCTGATATTTGTTCCTAAAAAATGGATTAGATTGCCCCACCACCCACTTCCTGCTCCTGTCTATGTATGTTGATCTACTTTTAACATGCTTTTGTTTCACTCTTTCTGACCATGTTTTTCTGGATGAATCGAGTCTATTCTGCAAGTATAGATTGGTTATCATAGATTGTATCATATGTGGTTTCTTGGGTCTCTCCAATGCTGCCCACAGTCACACAGTAATTTCCATGATTTGTGAGCCAACAAGTGCCGCCTACAGTGGCAAAGTAATTATGAGGATATATTAGCCGGCGGCTCTATTTAGGAAGTGACCAAGCTGTAATTGAATATGACACTTCCTAAACTTTTCTTGTAATCCACAACCAGATTTCACATCAACCTGTAATTTGAAAATGTCAGGCACAAACCTATATTATAATGAATGGTTATTGGGTATTACGATTTAAATGGTATGTTTATTATTAACAGACCTATTCTGAACATTGATATAACTGGGTCTTTCCAATCACACTCTCATGTTACAGTCTTTGAGAAAAAAAAGTAAATGGATACCTAGGCAATTTCTATATTCCCCCATCTTATCTCAAATATCATTACAGTTTCTGGTACTGCCTCATGGGATATTATTTGTTGGCGTGAACTACCATGGCTACAAGCACTAAATTGCAGTGTTTTTATATTAAATTGTTTTTATCTAGTTTCTGTTTTAGAAACCAAGTTACGGGCAAATTATTGAAAGCTTTTTGAAAGGTTTAACTTCCTTTGCATTAGGTAGCATGGAATATTGATGAAATATATCGATAGTTACTATAGAATTCATATAATAGTGGGGGATATTAACTGTTTAATAATTGATAATAAAAAAAGGTTATTTATTGAAAAGAACATTTCTTTGTTGGGTTTTGGTTGGCAAGTATTAAATGATCAAAATTTATTTGTATGTAATGGTAGCTAAATTATACATTGTTGTTAAAGTTACACAATTATTCTAAAGAAATAACAATGGTTCGATGTGCAACCATTCAGAATCCCGTCAGAGAAAGAATTAATACCATGAACTGTAATGATAGTGGATAAATGCCACTGATATATAATTTCCGATTTTATTTAAAAATTACAGCAAAGTCATTCTCTTTGAACAGGTCTTAATACCTGTAATTACCTTTTCCGCGCTGATCAATTGTGGTTCAAGGGTGTAATTTGATCTCTGTTAAATGCCCATCTCCAGAAGTAATGAAATGGAGTTTAATAGCATGTTAGCACCACCTTGGCTATATTGCGACAAACATATTGTGATTTTTGATGAGATAAATCATCTCCCTGAAACATTCTAGAAAGATTAAAACAAATTGTATTGGGAGCAGCAGTGGCGCAAGCTCCATGAGTAAGGCATTAGCAACCTAACCAGGAGATGCCATGATCAATCCAGGTCCTGGACGTGGTTCCCTATTGTCAGTGATGCAGGACCAAGGGCTTGGCAAAAACAGTGCCTAGTTGTTTGGATGGGATGAAATATCTGAGGTGTCATGGTCATGTTGGTGTGCACGTAAAATAACCCTTGAAAGTTTGAATTCTATTGCTGTCCAGAAATAATTTCTTTGGAAACAGACTGTATGGCGTATACACTTGTCGTCATTAGATCTGCAGGTGCAGAAATATAGGACGTTAACCCCATTTCATTCATTCATTCATTCATTCAGTATTGCTCAGAGAATCTTTTAACATATAATTTTAAGGTTGTAGTTGGTGAAGTATATATTTCTACAAATAAGTTCAAGTCAACATTAAATTTGTTATTTTGATTCAAGTTGATCCTCTGATATAAATCCTTTCAACTACTCTATTAAATCAACACAATTAAAGAATGGATAAGGGCTGTAAAGCATCAAGTAGAAAATTAGTCTAATTTATGGGAACATTTATTTTGTTTAAAGGCAGCTCCTGGGGGGTTTGACTTGACATTTCTATGTAGATGAAGTCTCTAAGCTTTAAAGATAAGAAGGTAGTGTTAGTGATTAATAACTCACAGTAGACAGTTGATTATAGAAATGGGTTGATTCAATAGTCATGGTTGTCATATCTTAATTAAATTACTAAGTATCTTTATCAAGTAGAACGATGTTGAATTGACTTGGGATCATTCTCATATTGAAATAATATGTTGCCAATAAATATGCTGTTTTCACTTCTTCTTGGAGGCGTGATTTTAATATATTGATGGAATTGGTGAGAATATCCTGATGTGATTAAATACTGGATAACAAAAATATTCGCTATGGAGTCAGACCACTTTTAAATTCCATAATCTCAATACCCATGAATGATATTCCTTCAAATCCTAGTCTTCCTTTCTATCTCCCTTGTCTCAATTTTCTCCCCTTTCTCCACTTTTGCATGGCTATTTGTTTTGAGTCTTTGGTCTCAAATCATAGAAGGTTTGAATTGACATTTTCTTCCAAGAATTGGTCAATATTTATGACTTTAAGAGGCGGAAGGATAACATAGTTAAAAGAGGTTGGCCATGGTATTGTATATGGTGGATAGTTGCATGTTTATAGTATGTACTTCAAGTTTATGTATCTCAAACTTTCAGTGGTCAATCTCATACAAACTTTGTAGAAGACATGGCCAGTTGTTACTTGGTCTGTAGTGAACATCTGGGAAAAAGTTGGAACCAGGCAAAGGGATCAGAATTAGCATTAAAGTCAATGGATAAATCAATGGTGGTCTGTTTCCCTATGTAGAGGTTTGAGTGGCAGAGAAGTCTAGATAATATGGTCTATCATCAATTGGTTGAGATTTCAGATCATTTCTTGTTCTCTGCCTTGTGGGTTTTCTCCATGTTCCATCTTCCAATGAGAAAATATGCCTATTGCAAGTATTTCTATAGGCTTTAAATGTTGTAAAAATATTAATTAGACCTTTATTTACATAACAAGCCCGAAATCAACTCTGTAGAACCTCGGATGGCTTGGACACAGTTTGGATTTAAACAGTCGTCTATTTAATAATTAATTGATTAAATGGCTGACATTTACCGTTGATCACTGATGTCACTACCGGACACCGCCGATGAAGAACTGACAATCAAAGGTACCATAGGCATTGAGAATGTTACTTGACAATTGAGAATATGTGGGTGGAGTTATCGTCTGTTAATCAAGCAATTGGCAATTCTCAGAGACGGTGCGGAGACAGTTGATGCCAATTTCTAGTCCAAACTTCCAACAGTGATAATTACGTTCAGAATAAAGTAATTTGACTGAAATTTTCATTTTCTTTTTTTATCATCTATTTTTAAACTGTTATATCAAGAATGGCCAACTCTTTATTAAAATCTTTAACATACATTATGCAAGAGCTAAATCTGCCTATTGCAGGTCTTTCTTTAGGCCTGAAATGTTATCTGAATTATTAATTAGACATTAATTTACTTATCCAGACCATAATTAACTCACGATGTCGTTGCTAGCCTGCGATATTTATTGGATTAGGATCCGATTTGCTGTTCAACTTCCATTCATGATTTAATCATAAAATCGATAATCAAGATTATGTTTTTTATTGTAAGACTTTAGTAATGATGATCGAGGCTAGGCTGAAAACTCAATCGCTAAAATCTCGCTTCAGAGTGGATCAATTTGACTGAAATTTTCAGCAAATTCCCTTTAGATTATCGAGTTTTTAACTATTATAGTGAGGATAGCTCTTTATTTAATCTCCCATAATGCATCTTTAACTAATGTATCTTTAATAACAGAACAAGAAGCACTGACCAAACAAGTGTTCAGAATTTTTTAAGGATGTAAGATTCGACAACTAATCGGGGTTCATGTCTACTTGTACCAAGGGTGATATTGCACACAATGTGATCTGAATGATGGCTTGGCAGCAGATTGCCGTAAATTTTGCAGATAATCAAATAAGGACTTGTCTGATATAAATATACATGTATAATCAATAACATCACATCTACAATTTCTTATAGTTTACGAACCTGGAACTGCTAATGTCTCTTTATATGAAAATTATCTGTGTTATTTAATTATGGATAAGATCATTATGAATATATTAACATATACACAGGTGGAATTTACACTTCTAGATATACATGTACATTCCTTTAAATTCAGCTAAAGTTGCTCTTCTTTATTTTTAGTTGGTCTTGGACATCTCTCAATGTAAAGGTACTTGTGAGGGGAAATTTTAAAAGCACTGTATATGATTAAAAATGGCAAATGATCTGTGGTTAAAGTGACACAATGCTTGATCACTTGAGGAAACAGTAAAATTAAAATTATACTGACTTTTGATTTTTTTTTCTTCCTACCTCACTATATCTTGGTTTAAAAACTGTGATTGGTTGACTCCAAATTTATAGACCAATGGTACCTCTTGATACAGAAAATTCTGTCACTACCCAGGCTGCTATTTTCTTAAATATGTCTTTAAACCTTAATGGATTAAATTGGACATGAATTGTACACATTGCTTGAATAGAATATGAGTATGACAAAATGTTTCTTACCAGAAGCCTAGATGCCATACAATGACCTTACTAATAATTTCAACCTAGGAAAAATAAAAATAAATCAAGTCATTTAAATTGTTGAATCGATTAAAGATGCATTATGTAAGATTTAAAGAGCTGACTCTTTTCGCCAAGAACTAGATAATGAAAAGGGAATATATTGAAAATTTCTGTCAAATTACTTCATTCTGAGCATTGTTAGGGTTATTTGGAGAATAGCAGAACCTCAATTGTCATTGCTACCATTGTTATGATAGTAAACAAAGTCTTGATTATCCATTTTTTAAATTAAATCATAAACTGCCAATTGTGTTTAAATCTGTTGACAATCTCGAACATCCGATGGCATTGAGAGTTAATTATGGACTTGGCAAGTTAATAGATGTCTAATTAATAATTTATATAACATTTAAGGCCTAAAGAAAGACCTGCAAATAGGAAGATTTAGCTCTTACATAATGCATCTTTAAATGTGATAAGTGATGATCAACTAATTGATTTTTTAATCAGGGATTATCCAAGATCTAATTTGGGTCTACTCTTATATTGAATTTCAACTGCCAAGGGATCTTTTACATGCACACCTATATATACACAGGACCTCGGGTTTTTCGTCCCATCCGAATGACTAGACACCTGTCCTTGTCAGGTCCTCTGTCCTGCATTCCTGACAAGGGGGGGGGAACCACACCAGAAAATCCTGATGAATTATCTCGGCCAACATCAGGATCGAACCCCCGACCTCCAGACAAGCGAGCCAGCGTCTTACTCAATTAGTCACTGTGACTCGGGGATACTAACAGACTAATATAATTATAAAATCATATAGAAGTGTTTCTGTATAATCCACAAATAACAGTGAAAAAAAGTATTGAACTTTTCCAATTTCAATTTTAAAGGCAAAATCCAACAAATTGACTAGACCCACCCTGGACCAATCCCAAAGTACCTTGGAGAATCCCTGGTAATTATATACCGTTAATAATGTACACTTTTTGAAATGGAGTTACCTCTGACTCTATTTTGGGACCAGGAGTTATAAATCTGTGCAAAATAGATGAATTTCAGAAGGGCTTTAACATATGAATAGCTGATCAGTCCTAGGTGAATAAATCTAAAAATATCTGATCTGTATAGTGTCTACAAGGTTTCGCTGTCAGTTGTCAAGACAGTGGCAATAACTTTTCTAAAATTAGAATTTAACATTGATCCTGATTCATTCCCTAGCCAAAGTCAACTGTTTGGATGTTCTGTCCACCACTGTAATTAGCCATATTGCAGGTAGGCTACTGCTACTATGGTGAACATCAGGGTCCCCCAGTGTAAAATTTAATGCTAGAATAGAATGGTGGGCAGATTCTGTAAAGGTTCTTAAATGACCAATATGGTTTGTATGGTAATGTTGAAAACATATAAATTAGCTTCAAATTCCTTATTAATGTATTATAATATTGTAAATGTCAATTTGTAACGTGATAGAATACACGAAACATCCCTTACATGCGGGTTCCGTATTGAATTATAGATTACAATTAGGCAAGATATTAATATCCGATTCATTATATAAACATTGTTCAAGGACATGAAATAAAAACAATATAGATACACCAGTATATTCAGCAGATCAATACTGTTATTTTTTCTTATATATATATGTAGCGATTTACCATATTCTGACTTTTATCAATAATGGTTATTTGGGAATGAAAATAACATGCTAAAAAAAACCAAAAAAAAAACCGTTACAGACATAACCATCGTCATGTAGGTGTTTTATAAAACGCAAAAAATAATAAAAACATTAAACTCGTTCTATCGTTTCACAGAGGATTACGAAATTGTCTTCTAATAACTCTGTAAAAGATGACTGCTTTTAACACGTGACGTCACATCACGCGGCGTCAATCATTGGCTCAATGGCGCGTGCATTGTTTACATAAGACGTTACTGGTCTGGCCAGAATGGTACCTTTTACTCATTAAACATACCCATTTACACTAAATAATACATATTTTTTTTTACCTACATATACTTCTAACACCTTTATTTATTTTTCTAATGCTTTCATAAAATTCTATAGAATTTAATTTGCAGAAGGAAAAAAGTTGATATTGGGGGCTCATTAAGCCGCGCTGATGTCATTCCTATCATTGATTGTAGCAGCCTAGCAAATTTTCACTGCTGATCAGTGTGGAGTTTCACATGTAGGAGGTTAACTTAGGATCGAAAAGAACCAAAAATGTGTTGTTAAATAAGCCTACTATTAAGGGGGGTTGGATGGCAGAATGGTTAGCACATGCATGCTGTATCATAAGGTCTGTCATTGAGTCAACTGGCATGGCTTCGATTCCCTGGTTGAAGGGTCGCCTGTCCAACCTCGTGGGTTTTCCCGAGTCCTCTGGTTTCCTCCCACTGCTAAAGATCCCTACGCACAAGCGAATGATTGAAATAAAATTGAACCATGTGTCAGTCCCAAAATGACCTAGTTTGTGTCAAGTGGACATTAAACCCCATTTCTCTCTCTCTCTTGCCTACCATTATAGTATTTGGTCGGTGTTCAGGATAAAGAACGGGTCAAAGATTATGTCCCAAATCCCAGACATGTTGCAATTTCACATGTTTTAATCAATAAAATACAGCGAATACAACATTAAATCACATAATGCTTTTAAAATATTCATATTTCCATTGAAAATATCTACTTTGTTTGGAATTCCACATGCATGTTCAATGACTGTAGTATTAGTTGTATAATATTACAAGACTGAGCACATCAATTCATATATAATTATTAACAATCTCCTGTATTATAAATTATTTCTACATTCAGACACCTAATTTCCTATATTTGTTTCAAAATAATTAAAAATATCTATATACTGTTTTAACTTTTAAGATGCATTATGTAAGATTTAGATAAAGAGCCGAATGTTTCTGCCATAATAGATCAAAAATAAGTAATGAGAAAAGAATATATTGAAAATTTCGGTCAAATTACTTTGTTCTGTGTGTTTGACGTTCTGATAAGAAATAGCACAAAAAAACAGGTAATATACAGATTTTGCTTTGCTTTTACAAATTGCATCTTTTACTTCTGATATAAAGATAGTAGTATAAGGTGTGTGTGATTATTTTAATAGTAATTTGTATCTAACAAATCTTTCTACACTATATCTTTATGTTTTAACATTATCTACCAAAATGTATAGAAACATATGGGAAATGTGTAGAAACCATATGTGTTAGAGGAGACCTTCATATTTGTGTACATACCAATGTGAAAGATCTCTGTTATCGGTTTACAAAACTAATGTGGTATGTGTGATTTATATGTCTAAATTTTGGAAAACTTGATAATCAACATTAATAAATCCCACCCCTGTCATAAGAAAGCTATACGCACCCCACACTCATTAACCTCCAGGTTAGCAAGCCATTGGCCCAACTATATTTTCCGACAAAAGTTAGCAGGTGTGCGCTGGATTTCAACACAAACATTTGTTGGTCAAACAATGTTCACGAGATCAAACTTGTTAGATTTCAAAAACATTGTTCAGACAACAAATGTTCGTATAGATCTTGTTTGTGTTGAATTTCAACAAATAGTGAATCATTTTATAGGGACATCCAATCTGTATCACATAGAAAAGAATGGACTGACGTCGCCATTTTGTGACCAGGTGATGTTTCGGTCAATCATGTGACATCAACGTGGTTCTCTTTTGAGCAAATGTAGGTCAGTTGCATTGAACATCATTCGTTTCTGGGAAATATAAAAAGGTATAAAACATTTGTTTTCTTAGACGCCAAGAAATGTTAGTTGGTCTGCTCACTGGGCCTCCCTGACTCTCATACAATCAGCAGGGTGGATGTGCGAATGGTTAGCGTGTGTGCGCTGTATCATAAGGTCTGTCGGTTGTACATGACAAGGAGTGCTGTCCTCTGGTTTCCTCCCACTGATAAAGACCCCTACGTGCAAGCGAATTATTGAAAGAAAATTGAACCATGAATGATGTCACTTAATCAAATGTTACCTTTGAACCAAACTTGACTGAACTGTTCAAAGAACTAGAAGGCGTGTTTTTAGACTTGCATTAAGATGATGTCATGGTGGCAGAAGCACAAGATAGGATTGGGCCATGTTGGTTAGTAATGGATATCTTTATTCACAAAATTTCTACCATTCAAGAAATGTAAAACTTGTTGTATTCTCCACCCTGTTGAGGGATTAAGCAGACATGACTATAATAAAAATTATAAAATTACTTGTGAGAATTTGTTAATTCAATCAAAAAGGGAATGGCAAATGGAAATGAATAATTAAGGGAGTGCAAAATAGCGTGGGTACATACAAAGTCTTGTTGAATTAATGAAATATTAAAAAAATCTAATAGGTGTAATATTGTGGTGCAGGACGGTGAGTCTGCAAGGGACAATGTATAGTCATTCGGATGGGACAAAAAATGAGGTCCAGTGCACAGATTGGTATGGACATAAAAGAACTCTAGGCAGGTGGAGTTTGATCTAAGAGTAGGCCGTAGTGCTGCTGTCTGGACAAAATTTATCTCATACTGCACATTATGGCATATCCCTGCCTTCAATAGCAGAACAATAGGACATTAAAGTTACAATTTCATATTTTCTAAGAAAGTCAAAACATAATTATTTCTATGTCTTTTGCTCAATAGGTAGTCAACTCACTATTATACGATCATAGGTGTTATTCTCACACTTAAAACTCATTTACACCGGAAATAATAACACAATTACCTCCCTTGTTTTCTGTTCTCCACCATGGAGTAGTTATCTTCAAACGTTTGAATTTGAAGATGGAAATGATATTTTTGCCAATTTCTCAACTGGCAATATAGGATTAATAGGTTTATTCTTTAACAAGGTAGGACTGTTTATAGATACCATCTATTTTAAGGCTTTATTTTAATAAATTTTAAAAATATAACTTAAAAATATGAAATTGCAACTTTAAACCCTATTTCTTTTCAATATTATATATCCTGAGAGAGAGAGAAATGGGGTTTAACGTCCACTCGACACCAACTAGGTCATTTCGGGACTAACACATGGTTCAATTTTATTTCAATAATTCGCTTGCGCGTAGGGGTCTTTAGCTGTGGGAGGAAACCGGAGGACCCGGAGAAAACCCACAAGGTTGGACAGGCGACGCTACTCCTTGTCACGTAAAACCCGGGGAATCGAAACCCCGCCAGTTGACTCAATGACAGACTGTATGATACAGCGCGCACGTGCTAACCATTCGGCCATCCACCCCCCACCCCCCATTATATATCCTGTTTTCCATTAAAACATACTGTGCAAAAAAACAACTCATAATCTCTTCATTAAAGTCATAATTAATCTTGGGTGTTAATCAGTGAGGGGTAGAGATTATACCTGTAGGCCTATAATCCATTGTAACCTATATAGTCTCCACAGTATACAGGTGTGCTGTCAACCTTAAGTTACTTATAGTTGTCTATTGTTTAGAAAACTTTCTGTAGCAAATTATATACATGAATACAATTGAGAGTAAATAGTCATATATTGCATGTTTGTGAATACTACAAGAAACATTACTGGCTGATTAAATGACTTAATATGTTAATCCCTGGTTCATGTGATCATATTGTGTAATACTAATTGTTATGTATCAACTGGAGAAGGAACATATTATAGATGTTCATATTGTGATAGCAGTGGATTCGATTACATAGGAATGTACAGTTAAAGGTAAAGTTGATTTGATTTAAACAATATTTTATTCACTTAAGGTAAGGATTCAAAAACAAACCAAAGGCTTATATTAATTTGTCTCCTTATTTAATAAATATACTACAAATACAATTGTAATATGTACACTTCACATACAAAATACATTTAACAGTGTGGTATTTTCTATTTACTATTAATCATTCATGCAAGTAATTTAATAGTTTGTGTCACTTACAGTACCTTACCATTTCATGATAGGCTTGCTTCCTATGATGTTTTGAGGACGTCAGATGTATATTAACTGAGAAAGTAATTGATTCAGCTAATATTTTACAACGGTCATTGGAGTCTTTTGGATAAATGTATGAATTTATGGACTGTATTAAAAATGTGCGTATTCATTTGCAAGGTATTATTACTATCACCGTTGGTTAGAGTTTGTAAATTAATAAAAATATTTGATAATGTATTTATAGTTTGAAATCCAACATTGGTCAAATTTGGACAGGGTAACAAATAGTGTTCCGTATTCTCTATATAATAGCCACAGGAACAAGCTGGGTTGTCCGTTAAGTGCATAGTGAATTTATGGTAGTTTAAGTTGCTTTTATTGTGACACAGTTTTGTATGGATTATTTGAGAAGAACGCTTTCCGGTGTAAAAATATTTAGGTAGTAATACATGTATATCATCATTGGTTAAGTGTGCTTTAAAGATTTTTATAGTAGGGCATGCTTTCATGTGCTCAGGTAAATTATTCCAGTCTTTTATTACGGACGGTAGAAAGGAGTTTTTATAAAATGTATTAGCAGGAATATTTCTATATAGTTGTGAATTCCGCGTTTCGTAAGGGTTTACGTTCGAGGATTTGGGAGGAACTAGGATAGACAAGTAACCTGGAGTTATTTTATTCACCATTTTGTAAAACAGAATTAGTTTAAAGCGAAGTGAACCCGGATTCTTTATTGTATATTATTTCGGTAATTTTAGTTGTCTTTCAAATTTTTTAATGCGATTTGTTTTTCATAAATAGGAGACTGGAATTTATTAGTCTACATATAAAATGTTGAGATTAATGATATACAACGAAAGATAAAAGTTTTGAGATGAATCAAACTAATATTGTTTTCACAGCTTTAGCTTTTTTAAAAATGGTTCATATGGTATATCATACACAATGACTTATGACTCATTTTGTAAAATAATCCCCCCCCCCCCAAAAAAAACTCCAACAAACTCCACCCAGCATTAATCTACCAAGAAACAGGATTTCTCGAATTTATAAAGTCAAGTGTACTGTAAGGATCGGCGACTGAACATACGACAATGTATCATAAATCGAAGCACGCAACTGTTTAAGGAATAAGTATGCCAAGTTTCATGATGATCTTACTTGAATTGACAGAGCCTTATGCCTCTTTTTTAAAGAAGGCTTGAACACCAAAATATATTAGGGGGGGTGGATGGGTGAAAGGTTAGCGCGTGGCACACGTTATATCATGATGTAAGACCATACAGCTCTTTATTCAATGTTCTTAATTTCTTAGTTCTTAATTCATAGTCCTTAATTCTTATTTCTTCATTTGTTGTTGTACACTAAAAGTAACATTTGTAACTTAAAGTCAATATTTGTTTTACAAATCCGACATTTGTCATAAAAGATTTGTGAATTGTGTTTTGGTTTTAATTTAATTTTAGTTATATAAAGATAAAATTTATTTTAGAAAATCAAAACATTAGCTTACATTTACATTTCATCAGAGACATTCAACGAAAAACAAATTTCGAAAAACAAATTTCCAAATACAAATCTTGAAACACATTTCTCCAAATACATTTCTCGAAACTCATCGAACCGGAACATTAAACCCGATTTCTCTCTCCATCTCTCTCTCCCAAAATATATTTTGGTTATATATGTATTCTACTATTTACCATGTACATCAATGGAACGGCTCATTAACTTATGGGAATATCGGTCTTTGCATGACTACAACATATGCAGAAGTTGATTAATTTACGACAGACTGGTTCACATAGTTAAAATAGTTCAGACACAACAATTTACAAGAATACACAATTTAGTTAACAACCAGACATGATAAATACCCAGTTAAAAAAAATCTTACACCAAAAATCGTCGAATCGAAACTTGTTCATTCATTCGATATTATTAAATTAATTAATTGTCTATAAATAGTTATTAATACAGGTATCTCAGATTCAATTTCAATATTTGATTAAGTGTCTGTGATTTAATCACACATTAAACTTACGAAAAAACAAAGTAATAATCTGCGGTGAGCTTCAAGAAAAGTGCTACTTTAGCAAAGTGCCATTGATTTTGATTGTACATTTGATTGACAACAGTGTCAAGGCTGGGATGGAAACATTGTCATTTTTGTCAGCCCAAATTTTCATGTAGACATATATTGTAATTGCCCCTGTTCATCCGTCCACAATTTGTTTGTGGACACTCTACGGGTCTCAATTTTTATCCAATTTTGACAACACTTGAACTATAGGTTTATGTCCCTAAGAGCTTGGTTCCTTTCGTTATTGGCATGTATCAGACGTTAGCTTCATGGATTATGGCCCAGATTGTCTGAACAATCGTGTTTAAGCTTGTGGGCCCTTTAGAGGTCACAATTTTGATCCGATTTTAATAAAAATTAAAATATATGTTTATATCCCAAATCTATTGGTTATTTTTGATATTGTACTCTTATTGTACAATAAATTGCTTTTTAAGCTTGTTCTCTACTAATCTCTTGCAAAATGTGGACGTATCTGGCATGGCAGTTGCTTGTTGAGTAACAAGACCCGGTGTGAAAACAGATTATTTAACAGTTGATTAAAGTTCAGATGTATCAGTTTTTCGCTATAGAATCACTTGCAAACTACAATATTGTCAAAGATGAATATCTAATAGGAATATCAGCCTGCCTCAATTTTTTTGTCCACGAAAATTTATTGATAGGCTTTTTGATATTCCGATGGAAGGCAATCCAGAATGGTATTTTGATTTAGAAGTAAGAAATTAGATATTGAATTGAAAAATGCCAATGACTCATCAGGTTGAAATCCAGATATTAATGGTTGATATTTTCCTGATTTGGATTCAATTACCTGAAAAAGAGGACTATCTATGATTTTACCCATCATGTATTGATGGCTTCTTAACATCATCTGCAAAGGATGCTGTCTAGTTATTCGACTGAGACAAAAAAAAACCAGAGATCTCGTTTACACATTTGTGTACACGTGAAAGAACTCTTAACAGTTAAAATTAGATATTAGAGTATGCTGTAGCACCACTGTCCGGGCAAATTTCACTCATAGCAAATTGTAGGGCATATGCCCATCTTCCTTAGCCCAGTAAGGTGCAAAAAAGCAGGAGGTTAAAGACCTTTTCATTTCATTTCCCATGATCTAATTAGAAAAGGTTAAACAAGTCCTTTATATTATCAATATTATAAGGAGTGTCTGTTTTATCCTATATACTGTTTCTGATTACCGGCATGTTTTTTTCAATTAGTGAAATTAGTCGTCAATCACGGCTGGTGTTAGTCATTAGGAATCTGGAGGAATCCACTTTCTTATAGATTTCTTTAAATTCAAGTGATCTATATTATAGTTGTGTAAAAAAAACGTTTCACATTAAAGTAGCTAGCCGACAATTTTTCTTCTTGAACGGTAGTTTGACAAGCTAGTTACCCAGACACCATTAAATATATAAATTATAAAACAACATAATTGAATTGTTGATATTACTTAAAGCTGTTTAGTTAACTTAACTTTTATTTACTGGTAAAGGAAAACTTGATTCGTAACCACAGAGTTCACAAATAGAGATTATCTTTCCAACATTGTTGTTATGTAAAGTGATTACCTCTTCCACAGTATTTATGATATAAGAGTATCAAAACTTTACCCTAATCCTAAATGAGCTAATCTATTTTAGGGTTACCCTAATCTTATTGGTATTACAAATAACTTATTTCTTATTTTAAACCATCACCAAATATTAGACATAGTACCCATATGTCCCATCACAACATTGTGTAATTTATTTGCACACCGAGCAGCAATCTGTTTCATAGTGGTAATGCGAAAGCCTTTTTTTAACTATGTAAATAATTATTGACCTTTAAGGTCATGTGCAGTATAGGTCTATGTGTGTCGTAACATACATTGCTTACATCGGACATAGCAACACAAACTGTTCCTGGCAGAATGGTGCATTTTACTCATTTTACACCTTCATATACTATTTTTGATATTCTTCAAACACCATTATTTATTTCTTTAAAAATTTTAAAAATTATTTTAGAATTAAATTTGCAGAAGAACAAAAGTTAATATTGAGAGCTTCTTAACTCGCCCTTACGTCATTCCTCTCCAATCAAATATTTACTGCTGATTTCAGACGTTTGAAATGATCCTTTAGATAACATTAAATTATTCATTTATAAATGAAATGGGGTTTAATATTCTACTTTCTAAACGAACTGGAATAATGAAGTCAGGGTTCATGTAATATAGTTTGCTAAGTTGAACAGGGATTCCAAATATAAGATTGATTGATTTTGATATTAATCGAACCAATATGCCTTTTATGAAAGACTTTAATTTATAATGTGTGTGGCCTGAAACTCTATTTGTCTTACTGCACTTTTTATCGGTGTATCAGATAACATCCAAATCCAAATATTTTATTGACAAATGAAATGAAATGGGGTTTAACGTCCTACTGAGCTAATGAAGACGGGCATATGCCATACAGTGACCCCTATTTTATTGATCAAACATCGATAGTGTTACTAGCGCTCTTTAGATTGTTCATTGATGATTTGATATTAGTAATTTGTATTAAGACATAGATGATTTGATATTAGTATGAATTGTTTATATTGGTGTCTGTCACTTTAAAGTGGGAGGAAAGACCTTAAAACATGTGATAATTACAGATATAATGATTTTGTGGATTCTGTTCCTGAGACATCTGTCTTCATTAACACCATCCTATTGGAACTTGGTATTAATCAATATAAAAACACCAAGTATGTCTGTGATAAGTTTTATGGCGCTACCAAACCCTTCGGCTTAGCTGAACGCACTAAAAAACTTAAGATAAAATCGTAAAGGTTGGGGACAACAAGTCAATTAAGCATACTTAAGCATATCAGTGGAATCTTGGAGGAGAATTAATGAACTATTGTTAATGTTAAAGAAGGTTAATTACGTTCTTAAGAGAGTTTTTTCAGTATTTGTTTATGAACAAGTAGGAGTTTGAGTCCAGTATGGCACTAGGGTTTGTTTGTTGGGGTTAAGTGATGTTGCTAATGACGTGCTTTCTCATTTCTGTATTTGCAGGAATTCATGATTTGGCATAAGAAATATGGAATGCACTGATGACTTTATAAACAGTTCATCTTAATGTACATAGCAATCAATCCAATTAGGTAGAGATCGAATAGACGTTATGTAAACATGTAATATTTCTGGCAAGATACGAATCTGTCCATGTAGTTTGGAAGGTTCATGCTTACCTATAGGTTACAAATAATTCATCATTATAAAATAAATCAGCTCATCTCATGATCGTAACAATACAATTTGACTAAAACCGTGTCATTTTTATTGATATAAATTGGTCTGTAAGATTCAATTAAGATGTAACAATAAATAAAGAAATGGATCCCGTGAGAGGCATTCACTGTATCGAACTCCATATAGAATTGAACCAAAATATCTGTGGTCTTTATTGCCAACTCTGAATATTTATGACATTTTCTTGCTTTCATCCTGGAAACTGTATATCACAGCAATATACTGCTAGTGATCTACATTTTATTATACGCCCACATTTTTATGTGGACATATATTGTCGTCGCCCCTGTCCGCGCATCCATCCGTCCACAATTTGTTTGTGAACACTCCATGGGTCTCAATTTTTTTCCAATTTTGACGAAACTTGAAATCTAGGTTTATCTCCCAAAGATCTTGGTTCCTTTTGATATTGGCATGTATCGGATGGTACTTCATGGATAATGGCCCCTGATTGTACAAAAAATCATGTTTTTAGCTTGTGGACAATCTAGAGGTCACAGTTTTTATCCGATTTTGATAAAACTTGACATATATGTTTAAAACCCAACGATCTTGGTTCCTTTCGATATTCGCACATATCGGACAGTAACTTCCTGTATTATGGCCCCTTAGTGTACGAAAAAATAGCAATTTTGCTTCTTGACCTTCTACAGGTCATAATTTTTATCCGATTTTAGAAATCGTTTACGTATATCATCGTTACATCATTATGAAGGCTGATTTCGAATTTCGTGAAAATCTGACCGAAACTGATGGACAAAATGGCTGCTCCCTGTACGCAAATAGTGTTTAAGTACAATGTAATATCAAGGTTGTACGTGGACCATCTAGATGTTACAATTTTATCCAATTTTGATAAAACTTAAAACATGTGTTTATTTCCCAAAGATCTTGGTTCTTTTCGATATTAGCGCATAATGGACTGTAACTTTCTGGATTATGGCCCGTGATTGTACGAAAAAAATCACGATTTTGACTTGTTGACCCTCTACAGGTGGCAATTTTTATCCGATTTTAGAAATCATTTAAGTATGTCATCGTTAACCTTGATGATGATTGTGTTCAAATTTCGTAAAAATCGGACCATAACTGCTAACCAAAATGGATGCCCCTTGAACACAAATTGTGTAAAAGTATGTAATACCTAGGTTGTGGACCTGCTAGAGGTAACAATTTTTGTCCAATTTTGATGAAACTTAAAATATATGTTTATATCTCAAAGATCTTTGGATATTTGCACATATCAGACCATAAGTTCCTGGTTTTAGCTCCTGAATACTCTTGAGGACACAATTTATATCAGATTTAAAAACCGTTTACATTTATCAACATTCCACCATAATGAAGGGTCATTATGAATTTCGGGAAAATTGAAAAGAAACTGTCTGACAAAATGGCTGTTCCTTGTACGCAAATTGTGTACAAAGATGTAATACGAAGGTTGTGGACCTACTAAAGGTCACAATAATATTTCCAATTTTGATGAAACTTAAAATATATCTTTATATCCCAAAATCTTGGTCCCTTTCGATATTTGCGCATCAGACTAAAACTTCTTGGATTATTGCCCCTGTACGAAAAATCACTTTTTTTTTTTTAGCTTGTTCTCTATCCATCTCTTGCAAAATGTGGGCGTATCTCGCCTGATAACCGCTGGCTTACCATTCTTGTACTTCTAAATTCAAGCCCCATAATTAAACAATTTTATTAACTATTCTTATACTTCTTATTTCAAGTGCTATAATTAAACTGTTTTTGTATGTCTAAATTAAAAGGTGGGAGCCACAGTGGCTAAGTGGGTAAGATGCTGGCTCGCCAGCTTGAAGGTTGCGGGTTGCTCTGGTGTTGGCCGAGAAAGTTCATTGAGTTTTTCTGTTGTGGTTTCCCCTTGTCGGTGGTGCAGGACAGAGGGCCTGCCAAAGGCAGCTGTCTAGTCGTTAGGATAGTATGAAAAACCGAGGTCCTGTGTACACATTGGAGTGCATGTAAAAGATTCCTTAGCAGATGGAATTCGATAAGAGGTTAGGCACTCAGAGCAGAACAGTAGCATGTTAAATTTCATTTCCTGTGTCTTGTCAGGTCCTCCATCATGCACCACTAACGGGGGGCACATGATGGAAAATCCTGATGAGCTTTCTCAGCCCACAGCTGATCAAATGTAGGACCTTCAAGTTAGCAAGATATTGTCTTACTCACCAAGCCACCATGGCTTCCAGGTGATAAGGAACATTTGTACAAATATAGTAAGTGCAGGGGGACTGCACACACAATTACACATAACAAATCTACAGACAAGACACAATACACAGAAATCACAAACAAACGTACATATTAAATTAAGTGAATGGATCCGGGGGCCAGCCTTAAGCGTCCACTGCACTGTACAGTCCCGGACCTGTAGTGATACAGACTTAACTCAAAACTGAAAACTAACATTAAAGAGGAATATATCCCCAAAACATTTGTCTTCATTAGTAAGAGCAGAAAAGTTACCATTTTCTGACAGACTTGAGTAATTTATAACAGGCTTGTTTCCATTCAAAGAATTTTAAGTACATATATCTATTGGTTTCTATGTTTAGGACTAAGTTGAAGTAAATAATGGCTGTCTGGCGGAAAACAGATAAAATATCTAAGAATTCATTCCGACTTAAATATCTTTTCTGTCTCTTAGGATGAAACATGATTCCATCGTTTGTTTAAAGAGCCTACATTTCTTAGACTATGTTTTAGAAAATTTGCACTTCTTTGATCTTTAAATACATAATGGCGTTAAAGTGGATTCTAAATTTGGAATCGAAGATACCATATGTTTTCCGATTAATTAAATATTTGCTTCTTTCAAATGTTTTTTTTTTCTTACTTATTTTTGCCATTTCCTTAATTACTCTTCAAAGGGTAAAATCAATCTTGTGTTTTAACAGTAAACCGACCAATGGCATTTTATGATATGATCCTATTTGTTAAAAAAACATGGATACCCATAGTCTGTTTTAGCCACAGGACATGGTTACTCTGTTTATGTTACCCCTGAACTGAAAATTTAAACCGATGGTCGATGGTTGTCATACGCTCATAGATTCATACATTTTGATTCCTTGGAGAATTGATCAGTCGTCTAGCAGGACAAACAAAGCAAATGGAATACTGCTTACATAGCCAGACGACGGTTTCCTTCAATAGATAGCGGGAATTCACACAAACCCTCTATAATGATTGATAGAAGAACCTCATATCCAATAAAGCGAATGGCTCCTTCAATGCCGTTCGATGGGCGATAATTCAATAACACAATGATACTCGTCCTATTTATATAGGGAATAAATCATTGGTATATGTGTGAACGTGTCAGTTATTTTATATATCTTCTATTGTTTCTATTGTCACAAGCTCTTGTATTATATACAGTTCCATACTTGTTTATTTTCTAATTTGTGTAAGGGTTGTACAACTATAGATATATGTATGCAATAAAGTCAGTAGGGTATATATACACATATATGTCTATGTAGTTTGAACCCAATCACCCGTGTCAGATATAAATTAACCATTGTAGAGTCTTACATACACATTTTGAATATGTTCTGTTTTATATACAAGCAAAAGTCTTCATATATTTTCATCACAAAGACATAATGAATGTCAGAATATTTACTTCAGAAATTGATTGTTTTGTTGTTGTTTTTAACATCTGTTTTATTGGAATTGAAAGCAAACACAGTATTGACATGATCTTCATTATATACAAAAATAAAATAGACAAAGATATAAAATCATTCAACATGATCTAAAATTATTTTAGAGAATCGGAACTTTTCAACCATAGTGCTCCTTAGACCACCCCAAAACTGCAGAATCATGTGAATAGCTATGGTGCTCCCAAGAACTAGTATATCATTCTACATTATAGACATCCTTGGTATCCCCATTGGTATTGTTTTGTTCTACTCCATTAACCCCTGGGTCCATTTGTGGGGGAGACACATAGTCAAATTATCTGCCCTTGATAATTATGCTATTTTCATCAACCAATCAAAAAATTCCATAAATAGAAAGGGAGTGGACAAGGGGAATGAACCCATCAAGGGCAGATATTTTGAATTCGTGAATAGCCTGTGAATGGACCCAAGGGTTAGTGGAGTAGAATGGAACGATACCACTGAGAATACCAAGGATGCATTATTGAGAGCTATTGACATAACTTGGCGGTTTGAGGTGAACAAAGTAACAGTAGTTTTGGGTGGTTTCTGGCTGTTCTAGGTTTTGACCGATATATATCAGATTTACTTCAAGGAACTAGGGGTAGTCAAAATTTACCAAGTACTAAAGGGTTAATAGAGATAGAAAACATCTGCGGTCACTTTAGATCATAAGGTCTGTCATTTAGTCAAGTGACATGGTTTCGATTCCTCATTTGTACTTGATAGGGAGTAGGATTGCCTGGCCAACCTCATACTCATAGATCTTCTCTCGTTCCTTCATTTACCTTCCACAGCTAAAGACCCATATGTACAGATAAATTATTTAAATAAATTGAATGATATGCTAGTCCCAAAATGACCTAGTTTATGTTAAATGGCTGTTAAATACCAATTCTCTTTCTCTCCTTTAAAAAAAATCTTTGTCTGTTTGGTAAGCTCGGACAGCAACTGATTAGTGTTTGAAATTAATTTCTGAAAAAAAAGAAAGACCTGGGAAATTGAAATGGGTATGTCGCACAGATAACAATTTAAACTGCTGACTATACCCACCCTCTATTATTAACTTCTTTCTCTCTAGCTGTGTATATTTGTATTATTCTTATAGAAGAACTGGATATGATATGGTCTATTGTGCTTTAATCCTGGTATATAATAGATAATAAATTAATTTCTTCCATATAGAATTATTCTTGTCAATTGAAGCATTGCATTTCACAGTGCTTTCTTTTGCATGACGCACAGCAAAAGTATAATTAGAACAAATTGACAAGCCTCTATTTCTTTAGATCAACATTACTTCCCAAACAATTAGAAGACATAAAAATATAGGAGGTGACCAAGCAAAAAAAAAATAATCTATATTTATGTCAATAGCAGTTATTAAGAAGAAAACTGTGAGTACCATAATTAAAACAATCCACGGATTTGTATCGATATTACTTCATTTGATGATTATTTGTAACTTAAGAAATTATATGTTAGCCAAACCAGGAAGTAACGCACAAACCATTGACATTATCTAACACAAATATTATGGGCTGTATCAGGCACAATCCTTTTGGTGCTGTCATTTTTCCTGACACAGATCTGTCTTTTATCATTCAAAATGTCAGGTACCAAAACAATTTTAACGTTAGTTATTGGTATATAATTTTTATTCTTGAACATATCTCGGAAACTGTTCATTATATGTTTATGAAACTTTTCACACATGGCGATTGGGTTACCAAATGGTCTAAGGCATGCGCTATAAATCATAAGGTCTGTCATTGAGTCAAGTGGCGTGGTGTCACTTTCCCAGCTTACATGCGACAAGAACTAGGGGCTAAACTTATGAGGGTTTTTCCATTTTCCTCCTATTGCTAAAGATCCCTATACACAAGCGAATTATTGAAATAAAAATGACCTAGTTTGTTTTGAGTGGATGTTAAACCTATTTCTCTCTCATTGTACACATCAACTTTTTATAATAGTTGTGCCATTTTATTATTCAAATATTTTTTGTCCCCCGCCTTTCGAAGAAAGCAGGGGACTATTAAAATGGGTTCGCCCGTCTGTCTGTCCGTCTGTCTGTCCGTCTGTCCGTCCGTCTGTCTGTCCGTCTGTCTGTCCGTCTGTCCGTCCGTCTGTCTGTCCGTCACACTTTTTGGGACACAATAACTCTCTTCCTAATTGAGCTAGAATGTTCAAACTTGGTGTATGTGTTTATTAGGTCAATGCCTTGATGGAGTTCGAAGATGAGCATTTTCCGCTTAGGGTAAGCAGAGATAAGCAATTTGATTGGTTGATGCTTTGGGACACGATAACTCTCTTCCTAATTGGGCTAGAATGTTCAAACTTGGTGTATGTGTTGATTAGGTCAATGCCTTGATGGAGTTCGAAGATGAGCATTTTCCGCTTAGGGTAAGCAGAGATAAGCAATTTGATTGGTTGATGCTTTGGGACACGATAACTTTTAATTGAGCTAGAATGTTCAAACTTGGTGTATGTGTTTATTAGGTCAATGCCTTGATGGAGTTCGAAGATGAGCATTTTCCGCTTAGGGTAAGCAGAGATAAGCAATTTGATTGGTTGATACTTTGGGGCACGATAACTCTCTTCCTAATTGAGCTAGAATGTTCAAACTTGGTGTATGTGTTGATTAGGTCAATGCCTTGATGGAGTTCGAAGATGAGCATTTTCCGCTTAGGGTAAGCAGAGATAAGCAATTTGATTGGTTGATGCTTTGGGACACGATAACTTTAGTTCTAATTAAGTGAGATTGATGAAACTTGGTGTATAGTTTCATTACAGTAATACCTTGACTAAGTTTGATAATGAGCATTTTCTGCTCAGGGTAAGCAGAGCGATACGCAATTTGATTGGTCGAGACTTTGGAAAACAATAACTCTCCTACTTTGATTGTTAGACTATAAGTAAAGATATACTGTTTGATTGTTCAATACTTTGTAAAAGATAATTTGTGATAAATTTATATGTGTCCTCTAATTATTTTCCTATTTCGGCGGGGGACATCAGCCTCACTGTTGGCTTGTTTTTTTTAAGGTTGTGTAGCTTTAATTTAGTTTTTGATATGCCATTATTATTCCACAGCACATCTCAGAAACCATTCAACCATGGAATTTTTTTTTGATCATTCATTCATACATCTCTATCAGAGAATATAACCTTTCAGTCTTTTAATTTGGTTACTCAAATGACATGTTTATATGAATTATATTGGGAAGATGTGTAAGGAACTTCCATTTGAAATACCAAGTTTCATTGACGAGCAGATATATTGATGCAACTATTGATGTATGTCTTTGAGGCATCGATCGGTCTTCATGAACTTATACAAGAATCTGGTTCATATGCTCTCTTATTGTTTCAATTTTGTAGGGGGTGGATGGCCGAATGGTTAGCGCCATATTCCTTAAGCAATGGCCCGAGAAATCCCTATCTGGCCATTGCTGGATTGTCTTATGATACTTGAGCTTTTGAGGGAGTGTGTCTGTTCTTCCTGTTCAATCAAATCTATCACAAGTACAGCAACTTGGGTCTTCCCTAAAACTTTGGACAGTGTTTAAAGATATACTATTCAAAAAAAGTAGGGGATATTTGATTTTTAAGTGTTATTAAAGTCACCTAATGAAACTGACGAAGAAACAAATGACAAAATGAAATGAAGTTCACATTCATCGATTTATTCCAAATGATCGTTAGACTAAGTAAGGCACAGACTGACCATTATAAGGGTAAAATGATACCTGGGGTCAAACAGCAAAGTTACCACAGCATCACAACCAAGTCAGTAACGGGTAAATCCTCCTCTGTTTGCCAAACAAGCATTGATCCGACGTGGCATACTCCTAATGAGACGTCTAAGGTCATTTTGGTCCAGATTGTCCCATTCCTGTTGCAACACAGCAGCAAGTTCTTGGACATTGGCAGGACATTGTTGACATTGACGTAACCTCTGTCCAAGCATGTCCCAGACATGCTCGATGGGGGAGAGGTCGGGACTCAGTGCTGGCCAAGGTAATGTGGTGATGTTCTGTTGTTGGAGGTAACCTGTAACGATCCTGGCCCTGTGACATCTTGCGTTGTCATCCTGGAAGATGAAACGGCGGCCATGACGTCGTGCGAACGGCACAACATGGACTGCCAAGATGTTGTCCCGGTAGTACTGGCCTGTAACACGCCCTGCAACAACATGTAAAGCCGTTCTTCCAGCAACAGTGATGCCTCCCCACACCATAACAGAACCATCCCCAAATCGATCATGTCTGATGACGTTAACGTCTTGGAAGCGCTCGTTTCGACGACGCCACACCCTCCTACGTCTGTCCAAAAAATCAACAGTGAACCTTGACTCATCTGAAAACATCACATTGCTCCAGCGTCGATTATCCCAGTGTTGACGATCCCTACACCAACGACGTCTTGCCTGAATGTGATGATCTCTCAAACAAGGGATCACGCGAGGATGTCGGGCGCGAAGGTGACCCCTATGCAGTCGATTCCGAATCGTCTGGCCACTCACTCTCACACCAGTGTCTGTTTGAAGACGAGCGCTGATCTGATTTGCTGTGATGACACGATTTCTCAAGGCCAAGGTACGGATAAATCGATCCTGGGCTTGAGTTGTCGCCCTTGGTCGACCTGAGCGTGGTCTGTCCTGTACAGATTGTGTATCATGGTATCTGGACCATAGCCTGCTTATGACAGACTGAGAAACATTCATCGTCCGCGCCACAACCGCCTGTGTTGTGCCGATCTGTAGCATGCCAAGGGCACGTAACCTTTCATTTTGGGTAAGCCGACGCATATCAAAATTTGTTTTCTGGTCACTAAAACAATTAAACTGATGTTTCCACCCTGGAATTCAATGCCACAATGACTGTAACATTCAAAGTCAGAGTCGTGCAAATCTTGGGTTGGACCCCCATGATGATCCCAAGCATCACCTGCATTCCATGCGGTAGCTATTGGTGCGTTTGGGCGTCACATGTAACTGGAAATGTTTCTTCTGTTAGGTTCTATAGTGACTTTTTTCGTAGTCATTTGCATATTTTAGTATTATGCCCCCAAAATCAAATATCCCCTACTTTTTTTGAATAGTATATTAAAAATGGCGAAAGTACATTGTTCGTCTCCAAACAGTATTGTTTACATTGTAACCGTTGATAGCCTCATTTGTCACGCAATTAGTTTTTTTGCAATATTCTGCTATGCACTGGTTAATCGCGTGTAAATATTTCGTGAGCCATGACGTAACGTTATATAAACAATGTGGAGTTCTGTTTATACCCGAATGACATTGTTACGGAGTTGGGCATTGGTTGTTAATCAGACTGTTGACCAGTCATAATTTGGAACAGAAATTTGCTTTCGTTACTGCAGTGCTTGAGTGGGATTAGGTCTAATCAAACAAAACACTGTGAGGAGTATGGGTTAGTGCATGGTTTTGATTCCCTGGTTGTACCTGACAAGGAGTAGGGTTGCATGTCAAACCTTGTGGGTTTTCTCTGGTTCCTCCGGTTTCCTCCCACTGCTAAAGACACGCAAATGTATTATTGAAATAAAATTGAACCATATGTTAGTCCTGAAATGACCTGGTTTGTGTTGAGTGGACATTAAACTCCATTTCTCTCTCTCTTTCTGTTTCAATTTTATAAAGCTGGTGGAGGGAGGAGGCCAAAGTGGTGCTTTCAGGTCTGCTATTAATTCAAGAGCTCTAACCTCATGACTTTTCTCAGTGTTCTCTGGTTTCCTCCCAGTACTATGCACAAACTGATTAAAATACAGATATATATTTTGTTTTGTTTTGTTTTAAATTCTTCGATGGCCTCCACTATATGAAGATTGGATTCACCTGATGTAGTAGTAGGTCACATCAGGTGTCCTACAACTCTTGACCCAATGAAGTCAGTCATACTATTAACCAATCAGCATCGGTGTTGGATATACAACTTTTGCTTTGTTTTGTTTTCTATCGCTGTGAATGTCTTCCTACAGTACTGTACCAATAGACCATTTGATTGGCTAATCCTGCACATCACCCAGAACAAAGGTTATTTAACGACTCTTCCCGATTTTGGTGTAGTGAAGACAAGTAAAACAAAATTTTGAACTATAAGAAATGAAAAAAAAAAAAAAGATCTGTGTTTTAATCAAATTGATGCACACAAAAATTATTGAACTAAAAATGACCAGAAGTTAGTCCCAAAATTAAAATGTAGAATGTTCTTATCATGTGATCTGAAATGAGTTGGTAACCCCCAGGATGGAGAATTAAAAAATTTGGAGCAAGAGGTTTTAGTTTTCTCGCTCCATCAAAATGGAATGATCTTCCAAAAGTGCTCCTTCTATTTAAATGTTATGTTTACTTTAAAATTGTGTGTAGCAAGCGCATGGAGCATACTTTCAGGGTGGAATTGGCGCTTTACAAATGTTCATATTATTATTATTATTATTATGATCTGTTGAAGTTCAATATTGTTTGATTATTATATACTCTTGTGTCCAAATTAACCTCTTCTTTTAATATATTTTTTCTTCATAAACATTAATTGACTTGATTTTTTTCTATAATATTGCATTAATGTAACATTAGAAATTATGTGCCTAATCATTTGTATCTCTCTTTATTAAGTTAAATTTGCTATAGGGTTGTAATGAACGACTTTCATAACATGTATATTATCATTTTACATGTTCTGATGCTAGGTGGTTATTGATTTGGAGCGTGTTTACTGTGCGAATACAATAAGATTTATACTGAAAGAGAAGCTTTTAACTGTTACAGAATCAAAGACATTTTAACAGTAGAATCCGGGGTTCAGGAACAAACTGGTTTGATTCTGTCAGTTTTCACCCTTAATTATATCTATTACCTGACATTGAGCTGTCCACAGTTCCACGTCAAACATGTCTTTATGATTAGATGACTGATCGTCATGGTGAGGTATATCTTAGCCTGGATTATTGGATTTTTATGATGAATGTGATTCGATAAAATAATATTACAGCAGTAGCTAGAGAAGGAGTCGCCTTCAGCTTTAAACTAGGAGAATAGAATCTGGGAATTTCTACGTACTTCTATAAACAGGTTTGATGAAACATTTCAATATTTGATTGTCATATTATGGGGGTAATATGTATTTGTGGGGGGGATTTCTGAGTTTATTACAGGTTACTGTGATAATAGGTGATCGATCTGTGTGGGGGTGTATTTTATGTCTGAAGTGACCTCCTTGAATTAATTCTAGTTTGCAAGGAGCTTCAGCATATTTATTCATGGTTTTTTATATCTTACGATTTTGTTTTAAAGGTATTTATCATGATATTTCAACTAGCTGAAATTTTCTTACAATGGCATTCAGTAATTGAACTGGAACTAAGAAACCTAGTCGAAAAGTCGATCGGTAATAAAAAAGTAATTTTATTCAACACAATTTTATTCAGTGGATATGAAATTTAATGTTATTGTAATGTTCGTAATATTGGGATGTTTTAGAAAGTTTGTGTCCTGGGATCATAACCCTAGGTCATGTTCAAATCCCCGTCTTTATTAGAACAGTAGGTGCAGAAAAGGGTAGGATATTAAATCCTATTTCATTTTATATTCAAATTAACGACATCAAAATTAATGTGAGAAGAGAGTTTCAGAAAATATATAGTAATCACGCAAATAGATGAACTTATACACTCTTAGTCTCATTCCTTTCGCATTTTTACAAACCATGATAGAATTGTCACAAATATTTTTATGAATTATTAAAAATAAATTTGTTTATTTATTTTTTTTTTATCTTCAAAGTTTATGATTTTTCTATATTCTAGTATGTTCTATATCCTGCCTGTCATTTTCTCTGACAAATTTTACAAATTATTTAAATTTTTCTTAGGTTTCTTGTCTTCAGCATCTATGATTTTCCATTATTCTAGTATTTTGCATTATTCTAGTATATTCTATACAATTCACCCCCAGTGTTAATTACAATTTTCCAACCACAGGCAATGGACATGGTCAATCCACCGCTGGTTATATTTGTTTTAATTAAATTATGAATCATTATTGATGATAAACCATCTTCATTAGCTCAGTTGGTGTAGAACAAGATGTACATATATTGATAGAACCTATGTTCTGGTGAGAAAATTGTTGTAGAAATCCATTTTTACAGTATTATCGTGGGTGGCATCACCAAGACGTGGTTACTAAACACCCTTAATGTGTCACAATATTTAATGTGCGACAATATTGCAGAACTAGACGTTTAAAATCTATTCTGGGATACAGAGTATCGACGCAAAATGAACATGAATACACTAGAGGCACCTTGCACGATAATTCATTTTGATTTGTCTGTGAATATAAAATTTATCATTGTGAAATTTTTGTTATCCTAGCTTCAGTCTGCATTAGCCGGTTGATGCAGAAAGTTGAATGTTGAACCCCATTTCATTTCATTTGTTATTCAAGCCACAACATTATGTATTTAGATTTCCTTAATTCGTGTGTAGACATACAATAAATCAGTTAAGTTTTGACATTTGAACAAATAATTTTAGCAAATGAATTCAGTTCATGGTTGAATTCAATTCCATATTTGACCAATTTCCTGGTTAATTTATGTGCCACAGAATATGGTTCTAAAACCAAATACATATTATCTCCATTAAGGTATTAGTTTTTATGAAGGAAAATTAATCTCCTTTTTTAAGTATTATAACAATATGAAAGAGGAATCGATCTTGAAGCTTTTATTTTCTCGACATCCGACCTTTTATAGATTAAGACGGTGAATATACGTAAAGTAAACTTTGTTTATGAATAAAGCAAAATGATAACTTGATCCTGTGAATCTCCATTCTCTAAAATATGAAATTTCTCTTAAATTCTTAGCCAGCACGATCGAATCTTAACTAGTTTGGTTTGAGCAGATTTTCTCTTCCCACATCAGAACCATAATTGGATCACTGAAATGAAATAAATTGAAATGGGGTTTAACGTCCTACTGTTCTGCTCCTAAACTGGGCTAATGAAGACGGGCATACGCCATACAGTGTGCTATGAGGGAAATTTTGCCCGGGCAGCGGCACTACCGCCTACTCTTATATCGAATTCCAACTTCCAAGGGATCTTTTACGTGCACGCCAATGTGTACACGGGGCCTTGGTTTTTCGTCCCATTCGAACGACTAGACAGCTGTCCTTGTCAGGCCCTCCGTCCTGCACCACTGATAAGGGGAAACCACGCTGGAATAATTGGATCACTGACTTTTACATTTGGAAAAACCGAACTTAGTTCATTCAATTCTGTTCACAACAATTTCATTGTTTTTATACCATAATAAAAGTTTTTAAAATGTAAACAATGGAACTATTTTCAGTCTGATTGTGCTAGTTGAATCAGACTTCTTGTTGCATACATTTTAAAAACACTGCAACAAGAAAATTATGGTTTTGTAACAAATGAAATGTCTCTTCAAATGATGTATTTTGGATGAATGATACAAAAAACATAATGTCTTCAATAATTAGTCAGTGTAACGTTGTTCAAATCAAACTGGTTTAGAATCGGACTAAAGAATTTTACATTTCTGAGAATTTAGACATGTAGGATCTACCAATTATATATTTACTTACCATTTAAAACAAGAAAATATTAAGACTTTTTATTGATCAAAAGCTTACTTTATATAAGTACTAATTATATTGACTTTGGATTAAATTTCTACCATGTCGATAAGTATAAGATTGGATTTGAAAGTAGATTACATCCTTGTAGACAACATCAAAGTCCTATGACTGTTTCATAATATAATATCTCAATAACAAAATTTGTAATAATTTCAATTGAATAAAAATCCAGTGCAACGTCAAAATTGTCAAAATTATCGTTGGAATTAGGTAGAAATGGTTAGAGGTATAGTGGCGTTCGAGGAAAATAGAAGATATTTGGGTGTGATCAATAGGATATTTCCAATTCCCACAGGTGGGGTATCATATCCTCTCCAAATTGTTGAGCCTTGTGACATTATCACATTATCATTGCCTTTAAATGGTAGCAGATATTGGATCACCATTAATTAAATTACTGTCAGTTTGTGTTTTTTCTGAGTATGTGATTTGTGAGGTTGAAGTGCTAATAATATTGTCAAATTTTTAGAACAAAATTTCTAACCAAACTGTCTCCAATAAAATGATTTAGAAGGTTAAATATTGAATTCAAAGGCTTAAAACCTCACCTTCAAATGGGAATCCTGATTGGATGGTGAACATAACCTACTAGCCAGTAAAAGACTACAACACAAATTACTGTGGCGAATCTCGCTCATTAATAAGTTTTCTTAAAGGGACAATAAATAATATCTCTATCTAAGTACTAGATGTTTAAGTGTCCTACCTGTTTGGTAAATTATCCATTACATCCTATTTTACTTGTCCAGAGGGTTCGAAAATATTTTTAAATCGAAGTTTCATTTGAAAAGGTTTACGTTAGACGTTTCAAACCATTATGTTGAATTTTTCAAAAAATTTAAATAAGGTGTGTTAAGATGAAATTTGTATCATCAAATAATTGAAATATTCTAAAATAGTACAATTTGTTGACCAGATTAAAGATTGGGACATATTATTCAGTTACAACAAGAGTGGTATTGAGCCTTTAACTGTCTTAAAGTAGAAAATATTATATCTCAATGAAGGTTAATTTTGCCAAATGGACCAGGCTGAATTAATTGAATAGAGTAAATGGAAGTAATGACCAAAGCAAATGTTGGGATTTTAATCCTTGTCTTTAGAAGTTGAAGAATTTCTACTTTCCATTGTAGTTTTAATCAATCATTATATATAGTCGGAGTAATTTGTCTTAACATTTTATTATTTCACATGTTCATAAGCCTGTTTGGTGCAGAAAAGTAATATGTGAAACCCCTTTCATTATTTTATTTAATAAAATATTGAAAAACAATTGGGGAATATTCTCCAGTTTTTTAGTCGACAGTATTAAATCATATTAACTGGAAGGAGTCTCATTCATGCTTCTCAATTGCGTTCTTTCCTCTATAACAGAGGGTTAATGACCTTTATAGTAATCCCAATAAACCTCCTGTACTCACGCTTCATTTCTTCTCTAAGATCAGATTTGACGTATGTATTATTTTATATTAGACAATGTTAGACAGTACTTTAAATATATATTGTTTATTCGATCTATAGATATAAATTCTTGTCCTTCCAGCCCATTTGAAAACTAATCAATCGTGGAATATGATCGACTATTTTATCTGTTCTCACCTCACACATATCAACGGTCTTTAAACTGTTCATCGCGTGAAAAGATCATCTTTTGTTTAATGTAAAAGTCATGCTTTTAGAAGTCGCATTTTCTTCTTCTTTTATTCCATTTTTTGTTCTATTGATACAATGTAAGAATATGTTGATTGTTGCGACATACGTGTATTGATCGTGATAAATGTTTGTATTGTTTTTAAGTGTCTTGAAGAAGTGACGAAATTGATGTCTATCGATAGTGTAAATACATATATAACATAAAACACTTTGCTTGGTTTCCATGGGCTTGATTATTGGCTTGGCTCACGGCAACGGGATCGAATCAGAACGAAAGGTACAGTTCAATAACAGTGTAGGCTTTACCCAATGGGAAGAAATTATCATATTAACTTTATCAGAAATAAGCCAGATAAGATAAAATACGCTGGAGTAATGGTATTTTAAAGCATTGAGATTAAATATAATGAAATATTCACACATAAATTTTATTACATTTATTTAATCAGAAAATAGAAAGGTCTCTTTCATTTGATTTGATGTACTGCTTCTGAACAATGTTCTCTTTATTTTTTTATTACAGACAGCCAATGTTTTTGATAGATCTTGGAATGAATTATAGAATTTGGCTTTGTGGAAAGGGGCTTAAAATGATTGGTTATGTAAAATAATATATCCATCCACTGATTGTCATCACAGTGTTTTTGTGTTCTCGGTATTGCATATCCGTGGCACTAATGCGTAAGAATACAATAGGCATTGTGATTTACTCTGAGATTTTTTCCTGCTAATTCAATAATAACACAAATAATTCAAATGTAATTGATATTGGAAAACGAGAGCTTGCGTAAACCGAAGCTAAAATGAAAGAAGAAAGGCACCAAAAGGGTTGGATAATCTGATATACTAAAGAAGAAGGACAAAATGTGTTTGTGTTTTTGAAAAAGCTGTTTGCTGACATTTTAGTTTCAGTAAAATTTTTTGTTTTCTTTTTACAGGAATCCCAGAAGTCATAACATTATAACAACATAACAACGCTTGGATTCCTTAAATGAATGATGATGCACTGTAGGCCTATTTGTCGTCATAGTATCCACAGTGTGACCAGACACTCTCAGAATACTGGAATAATTTTCTTCTGTGCCAAATCGTGAAACTAAAAGAATCACCAGAAACTGGATCTTCACCAATAAAACCGTCAGAAATTCCACTCTTACTTCATATTTGGATCACAAATCATAATGGCTAACATGCGTTGGAAGTTACGATCTGTAATGGGACGGAGGTCAAGATCTCTACGTTTATTTGTGATAACAGGATTTTTGACTGTTGCTTATCTTTTAACCTTGGGAACAGCAGCTTTTAGTGTTTTTCCTGCTGAATTAGACCCATATGTTGGATTAGATTACAATTACGTTTCACAACGTAAATTATTAAATGTCAACGGAACAGCCGTAGATACTCAAGGTGAATACCCTAGAGATCTTTTTAGCGAGTATGAAAGAGAACACGGTGCCGTTATTCTACATGTTATTGGTTTGATTTATATGTTTGTTGCTCTTGCTATTGTCTGTGATGAATTTTTTGTGCCATCTCTCGGTGTCATTATAGAACGCTTGAACATTTCTGAAGACGTTGCTGGTGCCACATTTATGGCTGCCGGTGGTAGTGCACCAGAACTATTCACCAGTATCATTGGTGTCTTTTTTGCAAAAAGCAATGTGGGTATAGGAACAATCGTTGGCTCTGCTGTATTTAACATTTTGTTTGTAATAGGAATGTGTGCGTTATTTAGTCGGGAAGTTTTGACACTAACATGGTGGCCTTTATTTCGTGATGTATCATTTTACAGTCTGGATCTGATATTGTTGATTGTTTTTTTTTACGACCAGAAAATAAAGTATTGGGAGGCGCTCATCTTATTTCTCTTATATTTTTGTTATGTGACTTTCATGAAATTCAATCATAGAATAGAAAAGGCTGTGAAGGGCTGTTTAAGGCGATCATCTTTAAATAAAGTTCAAAGTACAGATAGTCTATTAAATGAGGTAAGTCAACCATTAATATAACTATACAATAATAAGTTTGCACTTTTATATAATGTACTTATGAATAAATTTGGATATATTTCTTGAACCGAAACAAATTAATAAAGCGAGTCAAGTTAATTGTGTGATACAATGTGAACACAACTAAGGTCTATAAAAAAACTTTATACCCCAAACACGTTATTGATTTGGAGTAATATTGTTCAGAGTATATTATAATGCTTTACTTTTAGATATGAATAGATAAACAGGCTTCATTTTTGTTCGATTTTATGTGACGTAAATGTAGGGTTGTTTGGTCCATCTTTTACTAGTCTTATGTACAGTTTTTGAATGGAATAAGATACTTGGTCCTTTTAAAAATACCTGAATTTATCACACCATTATCTCGGTTCCCAGTGGATAAGATATCTCTTCTAAGTTCCCAGTAGTTAAGGTACCTTTTCACTTGGTTTAAAGTAATTAAGATACCTCTTACCAGTAGTTAAGGTATCTCTTATCTCGCTTTCCAGTAGATAAGGTGCCTCTTGACTCCATTTCCAGTAGTTAAGGTATCTCTTTTCTCGGTTACAAGTAGTTCAGGTACCTCTTATCTTGGATCCCAGTAGTTACAGTACCTCTTATCTTGGTTCCCAGTAGATAAGGTATCTCTTCTCTCCATTTTCAGTAATCTAAGTACCACTTCTCTTGGTTCCAAATAGATAAGGTACCTCTTCTCTCGATTCCCAGTAGATAAGGTATCTCTTCTATCCATTTCCAGTAGATAAGATACCTCTTCTCTCGATTCCCAATAGTTAAGGTATCTCTTCCTTCAGTTCCAGGTACCTCTTCTCTTGGTTTCCAGTAGTTAAGGTATCTTTTCTCTGGTAAGCAATTTGATCAATCAAGACTTTGTAGCATGATAACTTTGATTCTTGTTCAGTGAGAGCCGTGAAACGTATAGTTTCATTACATCTATACCTTGGCCAAGTCTGATGATGTACATTTTCCTTTCCCTGTTTTCTGGAGCCACAATGACTAAGTGAGTAAGATGCTGGCTCGCTAGCCTGGAGGTCGCAGGATCGATCCCAGTGTTAGCTGAGAAAGGTCCTGTGTACAAATTGACGCGCATGTAAAAGATCATTTGGCAATTGGAATTTGATATAAGATTAGGCCGTAGCGTCGTTTTTTAGGCAAAATTTCCCTCATAGCACTCAGTATGACATGCCCGTCATCATTAGCCCAGTTGGAGCTGAATAGTAAGACGTTAAACCCAAATTTCATTTCATTTCCTTGTTTTCTATGAATATTCTATTGTCAACATACCATAATGAATGGCTGTAAATGTGTTTGGAGCAGATGTCTGTGTATTATATAAGATGTGTTATTATGTAGCTATGATCTGATCAATGACTCTTCTATAGAATCGTATAATGATCTAATTATTCCAAATGAACAGACACGTTTCAGTTATGTAATACAAAGGATAATCAACAGTTAATAAGCAATAATTACACATATTCTCCTTCAACCACATAAATATTCTAGGTCATAAAAGATCAAATGACTTGACAGTTGACAATCCCTCAGTAATCTCCTTAACTCTGTTGTTTACCTTGTACTACAAGTCATTGCCATTTTGCGTAGAAATAAACAGCAGAAATTAGATTGTAATTATTGTCTGTGATCTTTATCGCTGCAGAATTGATATAATGATATATTGTGTATGTTTAAGAAAATATAGGTATTGTAAGAAATCAACTTAAAAGATTACTAAATTTTACTATATTGACTCTTACAGCAGTCACATGACAACCATAAATTCTGTAAAAGAAAAATGGCTTCAAATGGTTACCGTGGTAATCGTCCCCCATCAGTATGTCCGTCCGTCTATCCATCACACTTTTTGGGACACAATAACTTTCCTTCTACTTCTAATTGAACTAGAATGTTCAAACTTGGTGTAGGAAATGAAATGAAATGAAATGGGGTTTAACGTCCTACTTAGCCAACTTGGTGTAGGCATTCATAAGGTAAATGCCTTGATGGAGTATGAAGATAACATTTTCTGTTTAGCAGAGATAAGCAATTGGATTGGTAGATACTTTAGAACATGATTACTTTGGTTCTAAGTGAGAGTGATGAAACTTGGTGTATAGTTTCATTATATCACTACCTTGACTATGTTTGATAATGAGCATGTTTTGCTCATTGCTCATGGTAAGCAGAGCAAAAGGCAATTTGGATGGCTGAGACTTGAGACTTTGGAGCTCAATAACTTTGATTCTAATTGAGTGAGAGTGGTGAAACTTTGTGTATAGTTTCATTACATCAATACCTTGACTAAATCCGATAATGCGCATTTTCTGCTTAAGCTAAGTACAGGCTTCAATCTGAGTGCTTGATTCTTTCAAAAAGATAAATGTGCAATGAATTAATATATCATCTATTTATTTTGGGATTGCAGCGGGGGACATCAGCCTCACTGTTGGCTTGTTATCCCATTCATTATTGTTCAACTACCACTGTGATGACATGATAATCAACATCTAATTACATGTGACTGGCTGCTTTCAGAGCTCATGCTGTTGGCCGCCAAAGTCACAATTTGCAAAATAAAATTTAAAGTGGTGATAAACCCATATTTTGACAATAATTTTCTTCGGGGATAGTACCGATTCTTTTAAAGAAGTGATGGTGTGGGGTAAAAAATCTTAAAATTTTAATCATATTTTATTCTGGATGTACCCTAACGTTGAGTGTAGGATCACCACAAACACAGTAGGTGACATTCTATAAATTAACTTGTAGATAATCTGGTACGTATCAACAAGTAATATTACCGATAATCAATAGTCTTGGATTAGTGATTTCAGGTGATTGATAACTGGCGATAATAAAGCCTGTTGGGTGCCAACTAATTATTGACCCCTAGTAATTTATCTAACCCCATTGATTTTTAGATATTTTTCGTTTTGTGTTTAAGATGAAGGGAAATAATCAAAATGGCTAAATTTCATTACTTTGGCTTCATAAGTTCAACATGGCCAACTGGACATGATTTCAAATTACAGTGAAGTGCCGTTTTTCATGAATGTAGCCCAAATTTTCACATGTTAATGTTCACATCCTGGCAACTAATCTTTAAGCTTTTGGAGGATTTTTGTTAATGAAGGTTAAGCTCAAACCCCAGGTGTAATGGGTGTGGGTGGCAGAGTTAAATAGTCGGATTTCTATGGAATATGTATATTTGATCATGTCACAATATCATCCCAAATCTTCATTAAATTAATGGATTTGAAACATGATATGTTCAGTTAATGCAAGAGTTGGAGCTGAAACACCTTATGGCTGATTAAAGATATAAAGTTTATTGTGTATTTTTTACTCAAATAAAATTAAATGGATTCCTTTTTGTAATACAGTAGAAGCAGCCACTCATGGGAATTTTCATGACTTACTGCTTAACGGGAGTGACCTTTTATATTAATAAAATCTCAGTGTTAATGCTGACATCAAGTAAATTTTATGCTTGGATGCATTGGGAACAAACATCAGTACCTGCATCGGTAAATTTGTCTGTCGCTGAAACTTGCTTGGAATGAAAATTCTTTGACTCAAAATCTCTGTAAATGTGTCATTTTGTACCAACATTGATACTACTGTCTGCCACTGTGATGTATTCAATAATATTTATCCATTTTTGTGAACAAATTCCATGAATTGATTTTATTTTATTAAAAAAGCACATGACCCCCGAAAAACAAACCCTGATTTTAGGGAGTGTAACTCTGTATGTAATATAGGAGGCGCTAAAACTTCTGTTTCGCAACAAAGTGGCAATGGGAAAATAGATACTAGATGATTGTGACAAAACTCAGCTACTTTTAGTTTATTCAATCAGTATCAAATAGTGTTTGGTTACGTTTGAAAACAATGATAAGGGTTTGTCCTTAAATAAAACAAAATATTAATTAACAGATAATCCCGGGTTTATTATTATTTTCACAGTTCTTTTTACCTGATCGGTGAGGGGCCAGATAATTAACCATGGGATTAGTGGAGGTTCTACGAAGTATGACAAGATGGTATAATTAGTAAAATAGTTCGCGCTGGCCGCGTAGAGGAGTTAATGTTGATTAATGAGATGAAACAATAGAATTTCTATGGGGGATAGGGGTGGCTGCTCGTACAGATTCTACTGTACTATAACTTTACCATGAAATGTTTGCAAGGCCTAAAAGGCAGGAGAACATGATAAATCTTTTAGTGTTCTGTTACACTGTCTCAATTTTAAAAAATCAATCGCTCGGTAACTAGCGTTAAAGCAATTATGGAAATTAAAACTGATTTAACTGTCATAGAAACTGTTGTATTTTTATGTCAACAACTTTTATTCTGATCTAGAACATAAGGATGTTTATCTCCAGAAATTCAATATTTTACCAAGCCATTGTAAAGAGTTTATGCATGTTTTGTTTAAAGACCATGTTTCCGAGCTGTAAAAAAACAAGTTTTGTTTTCTTTCAGAATCATTGATTTTATAAAGCTGATTATAATTTCACAACTCTTTGTGCGTCATCAAACACTTGTTTTTCTCGTAGGCACCGCCTAAATGTTTTCTTTCTTTTATGCTTCTTCATACTGGATAAACTCATTAACAACTCCATATAAGTTTAATGTTTATTAATGGATCATGCAAGTCTTACAACAAGATGTTGCTCTAAGCTGTCTACTAGAAGAGTGAGATATAATTACCACCGGAGTAACTGACACTATGACACTTTCTTTATTTGTTTTAATGATTTTAGAATGATTTATTTAAAAAGTTGTACATGTGCTATAAATAGTTCACATGTTTATTCCGTAATTCTCTGTTCGTAAATTATCAGGTCTTAACTATACCTGATAAAATGTCATACGCTACTAAACTGTAGGTACCTAATAATTTGCACTTTGTCCTGGATAGGTATAACATCAAAACATAAATTTTGAAAAATTATGCTGTCGGTCGTGATATTCAAGGCCAACAATGTGCTATAAGGGAAATTTTGCCCAGACAGCAGTGCACTAGCCTACTCTTATATCAAATTACAAGTGTCAAGAGTTCTTTTACATTATTTCCATCAATCGAGGGAGCTGCAGTGGCTCAGTGAGTAAGATGTCCTGTGTTCGATCCCTGCATTTACCAAAAATGTTCATTGGGATTTTCCGACGTGGTACCTCCTTGTCAGTGTGCAGGGCCTGGCTAGGGACAATGTATAGTCATTTGGATGGGACAAAAACCAAGTTCCAGTGTACACGTAAATTATCCCTTTGCAGTTGGAATTCGACATCTGTAGCGCTGCTGTCTGCGAAAAATTTCCCTCATGGCACACTTTGTAGTGTATGCCGGTCTTCATTAACCCAGTCGGAGCAGAACAGTGTAAACACCATATTTCATTTAATGTCACATCAGCACAGATACTTGAACATGGTGTAGGCGTTTGTAGAATCTTTTATGATAACATAAAATTTATGAAGTGGTCCGATTGATTAGACACACTTTCCTTGTTGGCACCATAGGTGTTGTTCCTGAACAGTAGAATGAGCTAGAAAAATCGTGACAGATTCTTCTTGGCCCACCTGATGAGTGACACATGATTTTAACATTCTCACAGTGTCACAAAAAATATATATTTCTCTCTTCAATAAGGCATGAAAAAAATATTATTGTAACTGTTGTTTTCTTTGTTGTTGAAGGGGGGGGGGGAATTGCTTAACATGTGCGCATTGGATCAGAAGGGCGCTCATTGAGTCAAGTGGCGTGGTTTCGATTCCTAGCTTGTACGTGACAAGAAGTAGGATCGCCTGTCCAACCTTGTGGGTTTTCCCTGGGTCCTCCGATTTCCTTCTACTGCTAAAGACCCCTACGTGCAAGCAAATTATGTTATTCCTGATATTACCTAGTTTGTGTTAACCTCTCTCTCTCTCTCTCTCTCTCTTTGTTGTTGAAACACCATTTTAATATGTGACATCCTGGCTGACAGGTCACAAGTGGTCACATTCAAAACAAAAACTATTAATGAGATTATTGATTGATATACAAAAACATATATTTTTCTCTTCCTTCAGGTAAAAAAGAAATATTATTGTAACTTTTGTTTTCTTTGTTGTATAAACACAATTTGTATTATAACCATTTTATGTAGGTGTTCACCTGCTCCTCGTCATTTATACCAAAAATAGAAGAGCTGTACATCGTCTGATCCTTGGGAACACAAATAGGCTAGCGGTTTAAGCCCATATTTTTTCCGATACCCCTACCTATGGTAGAACGAGGGTTATTTGGTATAGTTGGAAAGGTAGTTTTATCGGCATTATGAAATCGGTTCTTGGGCGATTTTCAAAACGGGCTATAATAGTTATTTCTTCTGGTTTCCATAGCAACCGTAAAAACCATAGATATCGACTATATGCGTAAAATCCAACTATTTAATGATTAAGAAGCTTCAGATAAGCTATAAGTTGTGTTTTTCTCCAGCACACTGTGTGATTTAAATTAAAAAAATTTGTAAATAGTACACACAACACCATTTTAGGGCCTGTAATATGCCCCTTGGCGCTACTGATCATGTTCTTGTTGGTGGCGCATTTCGAAAAAGGCCTAAGGCTCCGGCAATTCATGTACGATGGACATAAAATTAGGCATGATGGTTCCTTGCCCAATTGCGCCTCAATTGACGAATTTCACATTCAGACATGACGTCAAAATTCAAAGATGACGTCATACTCAGTTTCTGGTCCATAGTACGCCATTTGTTGTATATATTTCTTCTGTGATTGAAACACAGAGTTAAATTCATTATGTAATATACTCTACTGATTAAAGTTAGTACATGTGATAATTACATGGTTATATTTCTGAAAATATCAATTTCCCCATTGCTTAATCTACGCTAATGTGTATTATGATTTGTTATATAACATTTAATTTTGAAAACAAAATCAAAATAATTAACAACGCTATAGCTTTTCTCCTGGCTTGTATTCAGTCGGAGTATAAACAGAACCATCAATTAGATTTCGCGAACAGCTTAAGATGGCGGCGGACGTCACCTGACAACAATCAGCCTATTGTAAATTACAACTTCGAAGAAATATAAACCTGTATTACGCGCAGATTATGTCGAGCAAAAGAAGTGAAGTGTAACATTTGCATGGGATTTCGCTTCATCGTATGTTTGTCAATACCAGGAATAGCATTTAACCATTTAACCATTATAACTGTATGTTGCCATTCTTCGAAAAATCATTGAATTAGTAACTGGTGATCCTTAAAAATCATTTTACACATTCCAACTATAATTTTAACACAGAGATCTTTGATATGGTTGATCGTAGCAACGATTTGAAGAATCAGTAAGTGACGCAAAACATGAGTTATCCTTACTGGTCTGAAGTAGAGAGTGATTACACACAGTCGATTTTCAACTGAAGACGAAGTATTGTTATACGAGACTGTGAGTTGAAATCTGTTCGAAAAGAAATATTCTTAAAAGGAATTGACTGTCATGAGATAAGAGAAAGCGATAAAAATAAAAATGTTTTTATTAATTCTATACTTATCGTGTTAATGTTATTGTTTCCTGGTGTAGTTTAGTTCCTGTTTAATCTATGCTCCTGTTTAATTTATGTAGCTGTTTTATATTTATGTTCCTGATGCAAATAAATTTTATTTTACAGAACTGATATTCCGTTATCACTACTAATAGTTTTATAGTATCTGTTATTGAATATGACAAAGTGCTCAATAACTTGTATCATATTAAGACCATAATTTATACATGTAAAATATTTATTTAGATACATCGAACCACTTTGAACTCAATATCTGCGAACCCTTTGAATCTCACGTTATTGATCTAAGATATAAACTGTGCTGTCCACTACACATATATACGTACATATTTTTACGTATTTAATTACGGACTAAATAATTTCCAGATGTAGTGATAATGCTTTTGATTAAATAGAATATAATACGAAGGTATATATAAGACCCTGAGACGAGCGGAGAAAAGCAGAGGAGAACGAAGATCGGCCGTGGTTGAAGGGTGGAATGGTTGTCTTAATGTACCATGTTAATGTTATTGTTATTGTTATATTCCTGATGTAGTTTAGTTCCTGTTTGAGTTATGTTCCTGTTTTATCTATGTTCCTGTTTTATATTCCTGTTCGGTGTAAACAAATTTTATATTTACAAAACTGATATTCCGTTATCACTAATAGTGTTACACTAACATTATGCAAAGATTTCGTTCCACTTGGTCTAGGAAACTTTTATGCTTGTTAACCAACATAATATCCAACAAGGTGTTAAGTCGTACTGAAATTTTGGATACCAGCTAATATCTTCCAGTCGCATACTATCTCCAAATGCACCGTGACTTTTCATGCTCTTGGACATACACCGAAGTCAAACACTTCCTATCGCCACTATTATGCGAACAATTAAATAAAGAAGATCCGTTACTTCTGAAGGAGCTGCTATGAGAGATTCGGCCACTGACCCTTTGATCAAATTGAAGAGACTCTTAATGGTATAAAATACTACACATTCCATGGCTGCCCTTCTTTATCAGCAGAATGATCTGGCCAAATTATAAAAGTATATACCAAGATGTTTGTTCAAGCAAAACCAGAGGGAATTAATATGTATCTTGATTTGGAGAGATATTAAAACCACTTGAACGCCCAGAAACGCCTATTGTTTCAGGAACCACGGGGAAGCGTACACAAGGATTTTGCTGCATACAATTGACACTGTGGATAACCATTCTCGGCTTACTACTGTACCACCAACTATATCAACATTGATACCTGGCGACGAAGAAAAATAAACTGGTCATGAAATTTCAACAAGCCTTGGAGAAATAGTCAGCCTATGTTTACCTACAGTACATGCGTTATCTCGTTGCGGCAACACAAGTTCTCGGAAAACGAAAAGATTTTACAAAAATACAACAATAGCTTAACCCCACTTACGGAGAGAGCCTTGAATTAACTTATGATATAATGTTTTCTGTAATGAATTTAACCAGGAACAAAACACGCGCCTCTTGTACCCCTGACGAATTGTGTTACGTTATTGCTATAGGTCAACGGACACATTGGCAGCCACTGTTCCTCTAACAGACGACGCTTTACACTTACACACCAGACATACGTCGTGCAACATCATGAGGCGAAACCTAATATCCCTTGTCCAATTGATCATGGGTAGCGAAGAAATGGTGATAGTAGTCCCTGTTTTATTTGAGAAGGAATCTGTGAGAAGGACGTGGTTTTGCCCTATAATCCATGCTCAAGCTTGACTGCTTGGTCTGTGTTTCAAGACAAGTGGAGACCAGAGCCGCCAACCCTATAAACTGTTACCCAATTCCTGCAACTCCACCGTCGAAGACCTAAGTCTACGAAGGGCAGTCAAGTCAGCCGCGACGACACCAAGGGTGGGGGTGGGGGATAACGGGTCGTTCGCCCTGGCGCCGATCAGAGCAGCCAGTCCGAAGACAGGTGCTCTTCGTCTGACTACCGCCGAGGCGCGCTACACACCGGAAGATACGCCTACGGGGATGAACCCTTTCCCACGACCGATCCCGTCCTCCGAGAAAAACAAGTCCTTAATGCGTCAGGCCTCGCTCTTCATCAATGCTTTATTTAACGGTTTTCCATATGCAGACACTGTAAATATTATGCCGGATGTTGCAATGGCAATATATCAAATAAAGATATTTAAAACCAATCTGTTGGTTAACTTTATTCACTTGAATATCATTGTAGCATTTAGAACATTTGGAATGTCGTAAAAAAAACCCAAAAACTCTATGATTTTAAGTTTCTTGGTGGACGCTTTATATGGAATAAACCATATTTTATTACTGTCTAAATATAATAACTATATTAATCCGTTGCCATGGATTATTCAAAATCAAAATCTGTGTTTTTAAGATAAGGATTCCGAAGTTCAATTAACAAATTACCCTTTAATTGGCAAATTTAAAAGTTTTGACCAAAAATATGACCTTGTCACCCATTACTCTTTCAGATGATAGTAAATGATTTTCAAGTTTGTTCAGCACCAAAGAACAAGAACCAAAAATACCCCTACCCCCATCAAATCTATTATCGTTAAAGAAACCTCAACCATTGGTAAAGTGCCAAAAAAATATATTGGGCCATGTTGAAAATTTGCCCAAGAGCCAGTTTTGAGTTCTTGTGACGTGACTCTATCAAAAAATATCCAAAGTGTTTTGTTCTACCTCGGGTAGGGGTATCTCGCCATTTAAGCCCCTTTTTGGGCCTTGGCCGCTAGCCTAAAATGTCAATTAGAATATGTTGAACTTTCACAATGATATTTGTTAACAGTAGGTAAAAGATGTTAAAACAGTTGTTGTTGAATTGTGAGTTTAACAAATGTTTTACAGCAATTCTTTTGCAACTATGTTTATTTCAAAGTTCAGTCGTGCCCAAATTAACGGAGGGCTTGACCTCATTCATGGAACACAAATAATCTTATTCCATTTTTGGATATATATTGTTGTTGCCCCTGTCTGCCTGTCCATCCGGACGTCCACAAGTTGGCATGTATCGGACCATTACTTAATTGATTATGGACCCTGATTGTACAAAATATCACGTTTTAGCTTGTGGAAGCTCTAGAGGTCACAATTTTATCTGATTTTGACGAAATGTATATTTATAACCCAAAGATTCGTGCATATCGGAACTAGGGTTACCATACGTTTTGGGTTTACTGGGACAGTCCCGGGTTTGGGTGGGGGGGGGGGGCTTTTTGCCGTCCCGTCCTGTTGTCTCTCATATACCTAAATGTCCCGATTTTGAAAATAATAACACAAAAACACCTAATGTTTTGATCTTCAAGAAGGGTCACAAATCAAAGAACAGTTGGTTCTATTTGCTTGTCAATCAATTTGGACCTTTTTGTTAGTATAAACCTTGTATTTGTAGTTTTCAAAGAGTTCGCCAAAACATTTGTACATCATATTCTTGGCAAAAAAACTAACAAAAAACATACAAAAACAGGTGTGGATATATAGCTAATTTATGAACGGGCTCCTACAAATACTAACACATGACAAACCAATACAAACCATCCCGATTTTCCGACGTGGTTTCCCCTTGTCAGTGATGCAGGACGGAAGGCCTGACAAGGACAGCTGTCTAGTCCTTCGGATGAGACGAAAAACCGAGGTCCCGTGTAAACATTGGAATGCACGTAAAGGATCCCTTGGCAGTTGGAATTCGATATAAGAGTAGGCGATAGTGCCGCTGCCCGGGCAAAATTTCCCTCATAGCACACTGTATGGCGTATGCCCGTCTTCATTAGCCCAGTATAGGAGCAGAACAGTAGGACGTTAAACTCCATTTCATTTCATTTCCCATTCCACAACATGTATTTTTAGTGTAACTAGATGATTATGTACCATCACAAAATGGTGGAAGGCACATCTCCTGGCTTCAGATGTTATAGAAATTATTAATTAGACCTTTACTTACATAACAAGCCCAAAATCAACTCTTTTGACCCTCAGATGGCTTGAATACAGCTTGGATTTAAACAGTTGTCCATTTAATAGTTAAATCATTAAATGGCTGACCAAGCTAAAATTTACCGTTAATAACTGATGTCATTACTGAAGACTGCCGATGAAAGGACTGACAATCGAGGGTACCATGGGCATTGAGAATGTTACTTGATAATCAAGAATATGTGCGGGTGGAGTTATCGTCTGTCAATCAAATTATCAGCAATTCGAGGAGACAGCCGATATTTCTAGTCCAAACTTCCAACAGAAATGAAATTTTCAATATATTCTTTTTTTATCATATATTTTTGAATTGCTATACCAAGGATGGTCAACTCTTTAATAAAACCTTAACTAATGTATCCTTAATGCAGTGATTCCCTTTCATATCAGTGAACATTTTGGGGGTGTCCAGTAAGTCAGTGAACTATCTAGGGGTTCGTTTAGAAAATGGGGTTAAAAAAAATTCAATACAAATTTGTTGGTATTCGTACAAAGAATGTTAGCAGACACATCAATGGTGATAATCTTGCTATGGCTTATTTCACCATGTTTTTGATCGGATAAGATGTTGTATGTTATGGTTTATAAAAGATTTATTTGAAAAGTGGTCCTAACAGCACAAATATGAAGAAATATGACTAAACAATGAATAAATGCAGATGTGGGAATCCTCTGAGCTTTGTCAAATTTCCCATGAGGTATGTGAGTGGAAAAAAATTAGGAACCACTGGTTTAATGAAGCGTTTAGTTCTCTAGCTAAATAGAACCTAATCTTCAATTTACTGACCTGCTAGAAATATCTCTTAATTTCTTCCTTAAAAGACATAAATTTGTGGGTAGGCCATTCATCTCTTTCTATATTAGAATTACCAGTAGATAGATAAGACATTGCCGGGGGATTTGTCTCAATCAAATTAACCATTTGGGCTGATTGGCTTAACCCTTTGACCCCCCCATTAGATGGAGATCAAGGAATGACAATTATATTAATGACAAAACCATGGGGTACAACCCCTTTTCCCCAGGGACACACAAATTCACCATTCTAGAAACATGTAACTTTAACTAGGGTTTATGTATATGGATAATATACTTCTAGCTAGATTTTTTTACTCAGTGTTTAAAACATAATTCTTACATCTTTGTTATTATATGTATGTATCATAATTCTTATATATGTATATGGATGGCTGAATGGTTAGCATGCACCGCTGTATCACGGTCTGTCATTGAGTCAACTGGCGGGGTTTCGATTCCCCGGTTGTACCTGACAAGAAGTATGGTCGCCTGTCCAACCTCGTGGGTTTTCTCCGGGTCCTCCAGTTTCCTCCCTCTGCTAAAAACCCCTACGTGTTAGCGAATTATTGAAATAAAATTGAATCATGTGTTAGTCCTGAAATGACCTAGTTTGTATCGAGTGGACGTTAAACCCCATTTTTTTCTCTCTCTCTCTTGGTCTTTGTTATTAGAAGTAAAAAGTTATGTTTCAATTTTAGTAAATAATCATAGCTGATATTATAGGTGATCTGACTAACATTTAATTTTGACTGCTATCAATTAGATGACACTTTGTGTCTGCCCTCATTGGTAGAACATTGGTGTCACCTCTGTTCGACAGTCCGTTCATAGTATTTCAAATTTATTTTTCAAACAAGCAGGTATTGGTCCAGTCAAATTCACCATCTGATCACCTAGCTGTGAAGTGGAACCGTATTAAAACTCTGCGTCGGCCATAATTTTATGTATGGTTTGTGCCCTGGACACATGAGAACATGAAATCCACTGTTGTAAATGCTGGTGGTTGATATACATTTATTGTCTGGTAATGGTATGCTTCACAATATTATGATCCTTATTTTATTATCAAATGAAGACAAATCTAATGGGACTTGCTCAGACAGTTAATGTTTTTAAACCAGATTGATTGAATAAAAATCTCATTAATTAGATTATGAAACACCAAGGAATCACTTTAAGACTTGTTTGTTTGTAAGATAATTGGTTTGACATCAAGAACTGGGCCCCGAGTTAACGCAAGCATTTTCAGACCTAAATATGCATTATGCAAGAGCCAAGTCTGTCTATTGCAGGTCTTCCTTTAGACCTTAATTGTTATATAAACTATTAACTAGACATTTATTAACATGACAAGACCATATATAAGTCTGATTTTAAGTAGATTAGAACAGTTCAGCTATTACTGATTTAATCTAAATATGGTGAAGAGAGGCTACGCTTCGAACAACCAGTATGGTGGTTACAATCAGTGCACACATCTTATCAAATCTTCAAAGGCTAATATCTTCGCTCAGAATAAAGTAATTTGAATGAAATTTTCAATATATTCATTTTTCATTATCTATTTTTGAACTATTATAGCAAGAATGGTCAGCTCTTTATCTAAATTTGACATAATGTATCTTTAAGTTAAGAATTTACTCAACTTTCAATCACTGTGAGAATTATCCAGAAACACAAAACTTTGCACATAGTTTTCTATTGATGTATTTGATACATTAAAACATGCAAAGTTTTAGTTTTATAAAGGACTATTTTTTAGGTAAAATAAGGCGGACACCTTTCGGTAAATTCTTAACTTTTGAGAATGCTTTGTGAAATCAGAGCCTGGTTTATACTCATTGAACTCTATTTTCTACTCCATCCTCCTGAACTCCATTTTCTACTCCATCCTCCTGAACTCTATTTTCTACTCCATCCTCCTGAACTCCATTTTCTACTCCATCCTCCTGAATTTCAGATAAACTGTTTGAAATCATTGCCATTTGTAGTATGCAGACAGTGTCACACATATTATCTCCCTTTCTGCCTTATTGAACGTCTAATAGGAATATCAATCCAAAATTGTTTCATTCCTTTCAGTATTTACAAAGATATCATAAAGTGAAATTCCATTCATCTATACTGTCCCTTTAATTCCTTTCAGTATTTACAAAGATGTGATGAAGTGAAATTCCATTGATCTATACTGCCCCTTTACTTGTTTAAATCCTTTCAGTATTTACAAAGATATGATGAAGCGAAATTCCATTGATCTATACTGTCCCTTTACACTTTACTTTTTCTGTTTTCTCTCTTCTGGTTTCTTTTTCTTGACAATCCTGCACCATTTAATAAGCAACTTGGTCTACCATTCTAATTTTCTTATTCATTGGAAACCTTATAGTACTAGATAACCAATTTGTTTTGAGATTGGAATAAGTCAATCTGATTAACACACAGATCCTTTTTCGTTTCGTTTTTATAGTTCAAAATTTCGTTTTACTTGTCTTAACTACACAAGGATCTGGAAGAGTTGTTATCATTGACGTGTTCTGAATGATGTGAGCAGCTATTAAGCAATGAAACGGTCTGTTACGGCGTGTTTTGAACAGAACTGTGCGTAATCCACTAGCAACATCAATGCTGATTGGTTAATCAAATGTCTGACGTCATAAGGTGAAAAGCCGCTTGTATGACCTCTGACACGACCTATCACTAAAACCGGTCAGATCTTCATGTAGTGTAGGCCATCGTAAGTATAAAAAATGAAACGAAATATAGATCTGTATTTTTCAGATAGGGAATAAGTAATCTAATTAATCTCTAGAAATCATATATAAACCAGGAAGAGATATATAAATATATCTCAGCAAATGTGTCCTAACTCGGCAACGCACTTAAGAAACTCCCTAATACAATAAAACTTTTAAATCATCCACGTTCACAGGAGTACGTTATTATTGATTTGAGTTTTATTTATGGACTACAAAAAAATGTTGATGTGATTTTAAGTGTATCTAAAAAAATCTTCAGCAGGATATTACCTATATCTATTATAACACCATGTAAAAATCAAAAGATGTAACAAAATATACAAAAACAATTAACTTTTGAATATTACTCGATTCATTACAGTTATTCCCCCTTGAGATCTCTGAGTTTGACTAGTTTGTGCTTGATACAACAATAAAAAGATTGGATCCTTCTATAACGGATGTTTTTCTGAATTTCCACTGAATACCATAGTTGATCTGATCGGTGCTTTCACTTTAGTATTTTGTCAGACACTGAACTTTAGTAAATGAAATAGAATTTAACATCCTACTGTTATGCACCGACTGGGCTATTAAAGACAGGCAGATGAGGGAAATTTTGCCCAGATGGCGGGACTATACGGCCATCTCTTATTTCGTATTCCATCTGTGAAGGGTACTTTTACGCTCACACAAATGTGGAACGGAACCTCAGACTTTTGTCCAATACAAACAACAAAACCTTGTCCCTTAATTGGCAGGCTCTCTGTTCTGTACTGGGGGGTTGGATGGCTGAATGGTTAGCACATGCACGCTGTATTATAAGGTCTGTTTTTGAGTCAACTGGCGTGGTTTCGATTCCCCGGTTGTATGTGACAAGGAGTAGGGTCGCCTGTCTAACCTCGTGGGTTTTCTCCCACTGCTAAAGACACCTGCGCGCAAGCGAATTATTGAAATAAAATTGAACCATATGTTAGTCCCGAAATGACCTAGTTTGTGTTGAGTGGAAGTTAAACCCCATTTCTCTCTCTCTCTCTCTCTGTTCTGCACCACTGAAGACGGGTGGAGTAGACAAACAACAAATATAGCTGAATGTAATGTTGATTGGACTGACCATTTAGGACATAATGACAGCATTGTTACGTTATCATCATCCCACCATTCATCATTCATTGTTTATTAGTGGAGTGTATTGTTCGACAAACGCCCTCGTTTCAAGATAATTACCCCATAGTCTGCCGCCATTATGTTAGAGAACAAAAATGTGTATTACGGTTGATGTGATTGGTTGCATTTAATCCATTAATTTCCTGTTGACATCAAAAAATTTTTTTAACCCATTTACTATAAGTTTACTAAGCTACTTATGGAGCTTACTAAAATAATATATATAATATGATCTTAAGTTTACTTCAAATCCTATATATGCTTTTATTTCCATTCGCATGTCCAACCTCGTGGGTTTTCTCTGGGTCCTCCAGTTTCCTTACACTGCTAAAAACCCTACGCGCAAGCAAATTATTGAAATAAAATTAAACCATATGTTAGTCCCAAAATGACCTAGTTTGTGTGGAGTGGATGTTAAATTCCATTTCTCTCTCTCTCTCTTTTTATTTCCATTTAGGTTATATCAACCTCATGTATACTTTAGAACAATCTGCATAATTAATATAATGAACTTTGGTTACTTTCCGTGATCAGTTCCATTAGCTCTTGGTTAAAGTTGAAACTTATGTCTGTGATGAACAAAGATCAAATAACATGTATGGGGAAGTGTTTACATTTATATTCAGACAGCCAAATTCGCTCATCTTACTTTAATCAATAGTGCCTCAATTTACACAACATTTTTGTAACACCAGTTTTATTTTATTCTCAAATTTTTGATGGAATGCCAAACTTCTTAAACCTTACTCATAAAATACACTTCCAATTATTTTTTCCCCATTCATTGCAAAAAATTTGCAAGCATCCATTTCCCTTGACACCCAACAGATTGCAAACTTCATTGACTTCTTACAAATAATTCTTACCAAAGTAACCAATTTTACATTTACTATTACATGATTTACCGATAAAGCTCCTGGGTAATCTTCTGACCCTCCCCATACCCCACCTCCTAAAAATAACATAATGCTGATATTTTTCAACTTTGGAAGTTGTTTGGCAGACTCTTGGGTCAACAATTTTCTGAACAAAGAGTTCCCAGTTTACATATAGCTGTTGGGATGATATAAGTATTTCTGTAAATATATGTATTGAAGTTTTGTCGTTAAGAGGGCATATGACTTTATTTTTTGGAACAATAAATGGGTCTAAAAGTACATATTAATGTAATATGAGTGTATTTCAAAAGAATTGTAATTTCTAATCAATGATGTTCGATGCAATATGTGAACAGTTTAAACTGATCGACAGTCGTTTAAGCCTGCATCGTCCATTCTAAACGTTTTTTTCGTGTCATTATCATTTCTGAATCAGCCAATACTATTTACTGTCACATTGTAATTTAGGATATGATTTTCTTTGTTCATTGATTTTGTGCCCGAAATGATAGATTACATGACTTGTGTACGGATTATAAAATGTTCCTTGTGTCTCAGATATTGGATATTAGGATCTCACAATTTCACGGCAACTTCAATATGGATTGAAATGGACCACTATTGAATTCTAATTTGTGTTTTTAATTTTGAATATTATCGAAAATATTGAGTTAGAGACTTCGCACCTTTAATAAGAATAAACAGAAGGCACGATACACTGGGTAAAATAGTATCTATTTATTTTAAGACTGTTTTTTAAATACATTGAATAAAAATATTGCTTTTTTTCTTGACAGAAACCAGAAAGATCATGCAGTTTACCTATTCTTCATGCAGGAGCTGGGAGATTCCGCCATGGTATGTTACAACTCATGATTCATACAATAGATCCAATTGGAAACGGTGACAGTAAGTAGCTATTATGTAGCTATCTCTTACTATTCTCGTAGATTAGAATATTGTATCAGTCTCTATTTCCACACACCTTTTAAAGATGCATTATGTATGAGCTAAATCAGCCGATTGCGGGTCTTTCTTCTGGCTTCAAATGTTATATAAATTACTGTTTAGACATTTATTCACATGGCAAGTCGATATATTTATTTTTTGTTATCTATTTTGTAACTATTACAGCAGGAACAGCCACCTCTTTATCTAATTCTAACATAATGCATCTTTAAATCTGTGAAAACTTGCCAGAAGTAAAATCGTGTCTATAATGAATACATTATTTGCGATAATTGTGACACATGGAATTCACTTGCTCTTGGGGGTAATCTCAATCCTATATTTGAAAGATTAGGAGCAAAATATTGAAAATTGCTTTAAGCTTATAGCCCACACAGATTTTGCTTGTTGAACCGACCAGGCAATGTGGAACAACCAACGGTGCTGTTGGAATAACAATGATGAGTGCACAAGCAATTTGTAGGCAATGGTTCAGGGATTGCTACTGCAATGGCCATGGATTTAAATCAATCTGATGAAAATACAGATCTATATTTCGTTTCGTTTTTTTTATACTTTATACTACATGAAGATCTGACTGGTTGTAGTAAAAGGTCGCGTCAGAGGTTGTACAAACAGCTTTTGACCCTATGATGTCAAACATTGATTAATCAATCAGCGTGGATGTTTTTAGTGGTTTACCAACAGTTCCGTGCATCACGCGCCAAGAAGTCGCCGTAACAGATGGTTTCATTGGCTAATCCCTCACGCCATCTAGAACCCAGGTTATATAACAACTCTTCCAGACCCTAGTGTAGTACAGACAAACAAAACGAAATTTTGAACTATAAAAAAACGAAATAGGATCTGTGTTTTAATCAGATTGGATTTAAATCTATTTAAGGCAGACCGCCATATTTTAAGATCACATGTCTTAGCTTTTGCTTGTTTGTTTTTTTGTTTGTTTGATATTTAGCATCTCTCTCTCTCTCTTTCTCTCTCTGTTTTCATAAATGATATTTGTTTTCTTTTATTAGTGATATTTAGCATCTCTCTCTCTCTCTCTCTCTCTCTCTCTCTCTCTCTCTCTCTCTTTTCTCTCTCTGTTTTCATAAATGATATTTGTTTTCTTTTATTAATGATATTTAGCATCTCTCTCTCTCTCTGTTCATAAATGATATTTGTTATTTGTTTTCTTTTATTAATGTTTTATGATGAAGGCAGAAGCCTATATCTTATATATGATTCCTTTTACCATATAACTCTCATTAGACTCAGATCCTCATAAGATTTAAAGAGAATTTATTTTGTAAGTCGTTCACTTGACCAACAAACGATGACCATGTTTAGTAGTTTTATTTTCATCCATTCGACAATATAAAAGATAGTATTTCATTTGTTGCGAGTTCCCAAGCTGAGATTACAAGTGGTAATCATCATGTCTTAATTCACTGGTGAACTGCGGGGGCTTAAGAGATCAATGGCCTTTTGTGAAACACAGAAATAATCAATTCCGAACAGTTGGCCGTGTTTTTCTTTACCCCAAAAACTGCCTGACTAAAGGTAATCGTTGCCAATAATCCTAGGAACCAGGGTATATAACATTGTTCGCTCTCCTTAGTTTACAATCCCAAAAATAGAACGAATTGCCATGAAAGAGTTGAATTTCAGTCTGGTGTCGTGTATTTTCTCATTTAGACTAGCGTGTTATGCTAAACCCAAAACTCAACAACATTTCTAACCACTGATTAAATTACAGCTGAGCATCATGCAGTCCAAATGTCTGGCCAGGAAATTTCCTAACTGATGAATTAAATCTAACACACGCTATTTTATTTTTTTTTATTATATGGTGTTAAAACAAAATGGTGAAGTTACGATCTCTTTGGTCTGATATATTTAATAGAGTTGGTTAATCAGTTTTTTTTGGAAGAAGCTAGATGTAGATAAGATTAAATTTTCAGTTAATGAAAATATTTGTTTAATAATGATTAGTATTTGTATTTTGAGTTTATTGAGATATTAATTTTTCATCAAATATAGTTTATCAAGATTAAAGATACTTTATGTAAGCGCTAAATCTGCATATTGCTGGTCTTTTTTCAAGCTTCTATCGTGTTATATAAATTATTTAGACATTTATTCACATGACAAGCCTATAATCAACACTATGCCATCAGATGGCTTAGATATTTAATGGATTACAACAGCAAGATCTCTATTTAAATACAATTTTTTTTAGCTATTAGCTATAACAGGTGTTGTGTATGGGACAGGGTAAGCTTAATGTTTAGAACACCTGATTCCAATACTCAGTTTAGGAGTTCAGATACTAGTGGTTATACTTATAAGCAGTAACAATGCGTGGGGCAGATTATGCCTACCATAAGAACACCTTATAACTCTTCTCTCTTGAGTAGAATATCCACAAAGGTGGAATTAGAGATGAGCCAATATGAGATACTTTTAGTAAATACAAACACAAATACGCTTACACTTTTTTGATCACATTTTTCTGAAATTTTCAAAAAACTTATATTATGCCAAGATGAGGATCTCTATTCTTTTTGTCAAACCTTTCTAGAAAACTTTAATGTGATAGAGCCTACAGTTTTTCAAATTTGGTCTTAAGCATTAAGGTCACGAGAGGTATGATATTCAGTGTTGTGAATGTGATCGAGGCTACAATCTTTTTGCGTACCTATCTTTCCTCTGGTATTGATCAAACTTGGGTCATTTGATTGAAAGCCCAAATCTCCATATCTAGAATCGAGATAAAATTTCCCAGGATTTTACTCAGTTCATAAAAAATGGATGTCTGTTTTTCTTGTACTTTGAGAGATTTGTCAATAATAGATGATAATACGAAACCCTGAAGTCATTACACTCTGCCAGTAGTATTCATTAGGACAATTGTCTTATAACTTGGTAGTATTTCGGTACAATTAGTATGGACACTGATAAAAATGAAAAGATCATGATCTTAGTTGAAGATATTCTGGAATTCATCATCTTTCTTAGACCTATAAGAGAGATACAAACAAAACCTAGAGTCTAATTGAAATAGTATTCATGCTAACAATTTTCATACGACATATTAGATTAATTCAGCTTCATCAAGTCATCTCAATATTAGCAAGCCTCTTAACCTTATGACAAGTACATGAACAAATCAAGTGAATAGTGAGAGAAGTTGATGATAAGTGACAAGACCTGAGACTGAATACAACTCATGTCAGATAAGCTACTGTAGTACATATTGACACATATTTAAAGCGATATTCCTTTATTGATAGAAACAAATAATTTATGATGGCTTTTATACACAGTATCTTATTTTTCGATGTATTTGATGTTTATCAGCATAATCTAAGCTGAACATTAAACAAAATTGAAACATGATTAAGATTCATTACTTAGCTTTCAAATCTAGCCTTTGATTTGTTTTCTTTGTTCATAAGTATAATATGTCTTGATTAATATCTTTAAAGTTGCAATTCTTGACATAATTAACCATCCATGTTACATGGTAAAGAGGCATGTGTTGAAATTTAGAACTGATCTAAATCATGGTGAGGGGGGTTGGATGGCCGAATGGTTAGCATGCGCATGCTGCATCATACGGTCTGTCATTGAGTCAACTGGCAGGGTTTTGATTCCCCGGTTGTACGTGACAAGGAGTAGGGTCGCCTGTCTAACCTTGTGGGTTTTCTCTGGGTTCTCTGGTTTCCTCCAACTGCTAAAGACCCCTACACTCAAGCATATGATTGAAATAAAATTGAACCATGTGTTAGTCCCGATATGACCTAATTTGTGTTGAGTGGGCGTTAAACCCCATTTCTCTCTTTCTCTCTCTCTAAATCATGGTGTCCGTAATATAAAGTAACAATTATTAAGTAACAACTGTCAACAGTTTATAGGGGTGCGGGGGGGGGGGGGGGGGCAGATGGTTTGATGTGTGTACATGATCATAGGATCTATCATTGAGTCAAGTGGCGTGGTTTTGAATTCCGGCTTTCCTTCCACTGCTAAAGACCTATACCTTATTAATATATAAAAATTGTACCACATGTTAGTCCCAAAATTACCTACTTTGTGTTGGGTGGATGTTAAACCCCATTTCTCTGTTTTTAACTAAAACACATACCATCAGAGATAAATCTAGTATCTAGCTTTAAAGTAAATTACTAGTAAATACCATACAAAATGACAAAATTTATTGATAGCTGTTGAAGTTGTTACATTGCTTGACAGACGTGAATTTTTTCTCAGTACTTGAACTAGCACTTTTAATACAAAAAAGTCAAATTGCGCAAAAAAGTCAACTCAAAAACGATTTTTGATAATGAAAACTTTGTCCTGTTTTTTACATTATATTTACCATCTTATTTGCTAAAGTTGAAAGGATAAGAGTAAGAAATCTTTTAAAAAGAGGGGGGTTGCATGGCTAAATGGTTAGCACGTGCGTGCTCTATCATAAGGTCTGTCATTGAGTCAACTGGCGTGGTTTCGATTCCTCGGTTGTACGTGACAAGGAGTAGGGTCGCTTGTCCAACCTAGTGGGCCTCCAGGTTTCCTCCAACTTCATGGTCCTCTGGTTTCCTCCCACTGCTAAAGACCCCTACGCGCAAGCGAATTATTGAAATAAAATTGAACCATATGTTAGTCCCAAAATGAGCTAGTTTGTGACGAGTGGACATTAAACCCCATTTCTCTCTCTGCTCTTTTAAACAGTAGTATTTGATTATCTATCACTATTTATGTGAGGTCATGTGGTAGGCATACTTGATAGATGCGGGGGGGGGGGGGGTATTTTTTTTTTTTTATTTTATTTAAATAATTTTGATTATAAATTGAAAGGGATTGAGGAACAGGCATAGCCTAAATGACCTCTCTCCTAAATACAAGAATACATATGGATATGTAAAAGAAATAAGTGAGTAAACAACAAAACAATACAATTGACACTTATCAACAACAATTTGTATATATACATATTTACACATTGCCTGCGCAGTTGTTCATGTTTGCAGTGTTTTGATTGAAGAATACCTGATGAAAACCTAGATTCCATTATAAAGAAAATCTAATCAATATCAATTAACTCTGGACTTGGTCACATTTATGAATGAACAGGTAAACCTTTGTGGACCTCCCCAGCCACACCTTGTTAGAAGAATTGGCTAATTATATTCATCTATTTTTTCAGCAACAAAACATGATGATGATGCAATGCACATGCATGCAATTGCAACCCTTCAAGTTCTGAAAGATTCCATCAATGGCATCCAAAATGGTGCTTTTGAGAAAGGTGACAAGGACGGCAATACCAAAATACACGTCATATCAAACGGACAAGTTTCTCCTGACAGTAATAAAAGTGGAGAGATGAGAAAGAGTCCGTCTGCTAGTCAGGAAACTACCGTAACAATGTTAGAGTCACCAGAAGAAATGAGAGAAAATGGCAAAGTGACAAGAAGGGATGTCGATATTACCATGAACAATAATAAGCCCAATGATGGTGATTCGACAAGTGACTCCAAATCAGAGGTTTGAATACTTGAGCTTTATTCCACATGTAAATCACAATAATGGCAGACTCCCATTACTCAGTCAATCACCATATATTTACAACCAATTTTGGAAATTAGAGAACTGAATACCTTGCATGATATTTCTGTGAAAAAGCTCCTGAAATGTAATTTTTGGCTTTTTTATCACTTTTCTTCCGAGCTCTAATCTTGCCAAGAAAATTTATGGTATTTATGGCAGTTTGATATGAAAGTGACAGCTTGCTAGCAATTTGAGTCTATTACGTGTTATTTAAGATTGAAGATAGTGTCATAACTTACTACAGAAATTTAATCCTGACAGATGCATTAGTGACATAAAAAAAATAGTTGTATCGATCTTTAGACGATTCTCAAAAATATTCTGAACACAAAACAATGTGAAAGATTGATAATTTATATGATAACCGATAACCGGGGCAAGAAATGTCACAACTGATTTAAAACATTCCCAAATGAGAGGCGGATTCAAGGGGGGGGGGCGAGGGGCGCGTCCCCCCCCCCCCTAATTTTCGACAGTGCCCTTTTTTACTGCTGAAAGTGCCTTTTCTCAGACCCAAATATGTCCGTTCCCAACCCATTGCAGGGATCCCAAATGACTCAAACCATCGATTCAAACACACCAGTCTGGTCTAATTAATGCTTCCACTTTCAAACGAATTCTTGTTGTTTAGCTGACGGTGCCCTAATCCTTTAGAGTGACTATAGACAGACATCTTGTGGAATCGGCGGCGTATACACTCATGCCCATCACCGACACGCATGAGTGCAACTTGATGTAGCATTGTTTCATGTGTGGACAGTACAAAGTACAAGTTACAAGGCTTAAATAGTGAAGTGGCTAGGGAATAGATAAGTCTTTTTTCCCATCATAATGCCTCGCTCGCCTTGACAATTTTTGAGTCACATGTTCAACTGGCTTTTTTGCTCGATTTTAAGGCTCTTTTTCAACGATTTCCGAACGTTTACTTTGACGAAAATATCAGCCAAATAGCTCCTGGAATGGCTAAAGATGCAAGGAAATGACGGATAATTTTCTTGCACCCCCCCCCCCCAAAATCCCCTCTCAGCTGCGTGCCCCGTCTCTGCGGTCAGTGCCCTCATTTTGCGGCACCCCCTCTGTAAATTACTAGATCCGCCCCTGAAAATGGCTTTTTTTCACAAAGAATTGTGAGCTCATATTTTGAGCTTAAAAACAAGTATAAGAACACCTATAAGGACATCTGGTCATACTAAACTTATGCTGTCTGTCTACAGACACTAAGCTGGTTGACCAACATTTTAATTCCTAAATTGATAATTATTTTAGTTGAAAACACTAAGTATACTTCAAGAATCTTGAGAAATGTTTATTCTAATTTATTTAATCTTTGTGTGTATGACATATGTAAAACACAGTAGAATTGCATTCCAAATTAGTACACTAATTTTTGGATATGGCCGAAATTTTAAGTCCTAAATCAATGATTTTAGTCGAAAACAGTAAGTATACTTTGAGAAGTATTTATTCTGCTTCCATTTACTGGAATTAAATAGGTTTATTTAGTCTTCGTGTGTATGGCAGATCAGATATGAAATGAAGTAGAGCCGCATTACAAAACAATATACTACATTGTGGATATGGCGGCCATTTAGGACAGAGATTTATTGTCGAAGTATGAAGTAGATGGAACTCTGTGCAGAATGTCAAGGTATTAGACATAATTATGTTGGCCAATGTTGACATTAGAATAGATATATGTCTGTAAAAAAAAAAAATAAAAAAACTTCATGTTTATTTGTGAGGAAAATATTTTTCTTTTACAGGATTCACCAAATTTTGAGGAAGTTGAAGAACCTATGGATTTATCGTGGCCAGAAACGTGTCGTGAAAGATTTGTCTATGTTTTGGTGGCTCCAATTGTTTTTCTCTTGTGGATAACTTTACCGGATGTTAGAAGACCGGTATGTTGATCTCTATTGATTATATTTAATAATATACCAGAAGATTGACAGCTTATTAAACTACTATATAACAAGTTTAATACTTTTATAGGGGATAGGTCATGTTAGCTAAGTGGGTAAGACACTGTCTCACTAGCCTGGAGGTAGGATGTTCTATCTCTGTATTGGACGAGAAAGTTCATCCAGATTTTCCGGCATGGTTTCCCCCTTGTCAGTGATGCAGGACTGAGGACCCGACCAGAACTGCTCTCTAGTCATTCGGATGAGACAAAAAAAACCAGGTCCTGTGTACACATTGGCATGCACATAAAAGATCCCTTGACAGTTGGAATTCGATATAAGAGTAGGCCGTAGTGCCACTGTCCGGGCAAAATTTCCCTCATAGCACATTGTATGGCATATGCCCGTCTTCATTAGCCCAGTTCGGAGCAAAGCAGTAGGACAGTAAACCCAATTTCAGGTGTCACGGTGGCAAAGTGGGTAAGACACTGGCTCACTAGCCTGGAGGTCGGGTGTTCGATCCCTGCTTTGGCCGAGAAAGTTCATCCAGATTTTCTGGTGTGGGTCCCTCTTGTCAGTGATGCAGTACGAAGGGCATGACAAGGACAGCTGTCTAGTCGTTTGGATGTCACAAAAAAAACGAGGTCCCGTGTACACATTGGCGTACACGGAAAAGATCCCTTGACAGTTTTAATTCGATATAATTATAGGGGAATGTTCAAAATTTTGTTCACTGTGTTTGTGGTATCGTAAGAAAATGTAGATATCTGATTTGGTAATTAATCTTTGCTGATTCAACAGAAACAGTTTTTTCTTATTCTTTGCAAAATACAAAGATTGAAAATGTGTAAATTTTGAGTTTTTGCTCCCATATATAGTGAATATTTCATTAAAATCAATATGATTAAAACATCCATGTTGATCGTTTCCATGACATCATCATTGATTTATCATTTTATTACGACATCTAAGGATTCTTATTGTTGTGTAAGCCAAAAGGTGTTGCTTGTTCAGAATCAAAATTTACTGTTCTGTGCCATTTTAAAATCATATGATTTATTACACAGTTGTGGGGTGTTGGATGGCTGAATGGTTAGCACATGGGCGTTGTATCAAAAGGTCTGTCATTGAGTCAACTGGCGTGGTTTTGGTTCCCCGGTTGTACGTGACAAGGAGTAGGATCGGCTGTCCCGGGTTCTCTGGTTTGCTCCCACTGCTAAGGACCCCTACGCGCAAGTGAATTATTGAAATAAAATTGAATATGTTAATACCGAAATGACCCAGTTTGTGTTAAGTGAACATTAAACCCCATGGTAGTATGCGATTTCTATTTCCAATTTGAGGGGGTTGGATGGCTGAATGGTTAGCACTGCTGAAGACCCCTACGCGCAAGTGAATTATGGAAATAAAATTGAACCATATGTTAGTCCCAAAATTACCTAGTTTGTGTCGAGTAGAGGTTAAACCAGATTTCTCTCTCTCTCTCTATTTCCAATTTGCGATCAGTACATGATCAACATGAAAAAGTTATCTACACAAGTCTGTTTCTGTTTATTTGAATCAATGTGCATGTGGCTTAAACTGAATTTAGCCAAATACCATATTTGTTTAGGCACAAATTGATTCTCTAACTTATTTCTAAACAAAGCTCATAACCCCAGGGTACATTATTTACGTCATCTACAAATACCAGTATTAATTTCGTTCAGCATTATTGCGCAGTAAATATTGCTTTATAGTAGATGAAAAGCTACTGTGAAATTAGTGGGAAAGAAACAGATACATTAAATTTTACATTTGTATTATATTCACTACTTATATCTGTCTCCTGGGGCTGCAATGGCTCAGTGAGTAAGACTCTGGCTCACTATCTGGCTCACTAACACGACGGTCTCGGCTGTCCTGCTGTACGGGGTAGATTTCCCTCTTAGCACACAGTATGGTGTATGCCCGCCTTCTTTAGTCAAGTTGGGGCCGAAAAGTATTACGTTAAACCCTATTTCATTTCATTTTTATCTGTCCCCACTTCTTTAACCTAGAAGGATGAGAACAGTAGATGTTAAACCCCATTTCATTTAATTTTGAACTGTCCTGTCTTCCTTAACCCAGAATGAGCAGAAGAGTAGGATGTTAAACCCCATTTCATTTCATTTTTATCTGTCCCGTCTTCCTTAACCCAGAAGGTTGAGAACAGTAGATGTTAAACCCCATCAAGTTTTATTTGACCTATATCAGTTCTGTAATGTAGCAAAGTAAAGTACAGAGTAATGACTCTCATTGATAGAATCAAATAATCAATTAATTAGATCGTAAGCAAGATCTTGGTAGCATACCAGTTACAGTGATTATCTGGGATCTGCTATACTTCTGTCGCAAAAATTGCTAACACCCACTCAGTCAATAATGGTCATTTTATTTTTAAACAGAGTTTAATAAGGCATTCATGATCACAGTAATTCCAATGTTGCTCTCCTTAAAGTGCACTTCATGTTTTGTACAATCTAATAAATCAGAATTAGAGATAGTAAGCTCACTATAGAAGGAAATCAGAAACCTTAAATGTCAACAATAAAAAGAAACCTAAAATGTCAACCACAAACATGACAGATGCATAAATGGAATATCCCATTAAAATATTTTCTAATTAAAATTTCTTTTAATTAAAATATTTTCTAATTAAAATTTCTTTAATTCAAATTTCTCTAATTGAAATACTTTTGTTGTGTACCAGGTATTCTTAGTTCACATTTAGAAGTAACACTGATTTAGAATAAGTCACAAAGAAAAGGTCTTTGTTTTTGTGGTTAGGCATTGGTTTTCATTTGAACAAACCTAAGAAACAAGGGGATAGTATCAATAGGAAATTGTTTTTTAGTTATGTTCTAGACATCTTATTAACCACAAAGAAGTAAAAATCACCATTTTCTGGTAAGGACTTGCAAGAAATGTTCATTTTACCTTTCTCCATTAGTGTTCATTCTTCTCTCCTGCTGTGTTTTTCGTAAACAAATGTGCAATACAAAACAAAATTGAGTGTTTTGATAGTCTGGATTTCCGGTTCAAGAGTTGAAAAATTTTTTTTATATTAAAGTTCAGCACCTGATGGTGTAGCATCAGAGATTAGTTTTACATTTTGACCGCCCCCCCTCCCCCATCCCCCAGAATTCAGTTCTCTTCTATCAAACAAAGACTAACCTTACACAAGGAAAACTTCACACCTATGTTGAACATTCATAACAAAATCATTGGGTCCATACTGGTCAGTGGTATAAGAATCTGATTTAGTTAATGAGTCAGGGATTAATATTAAATGTTTTTATTGATAATGATCACCGTTTTAAAAAAAGAAAATTCTAGCATTTAAATTGCAGATGAACAAGACAAAATGGTTCTACTCCTATTCTCACTGCAGTAGATAAAATATCAATGGATAGTTTTTATAGTTCTGTTTTTAGTCTACACTTAACATAGTCTACACTTACTGTGTAATAATACTGTTGAAACGAAAGATTAAATGTCAGTTTCACTAATCCTGGTCCAAAAATATAAAAAAGGAGGAGATCTCAATCAGTTATGTTGATGTTTAATTGATCATGATGATCCAATCGGACATTAGGTGATTTAAGCTGTCGATCATTTCAAAGGTGTTCTTTAAGTCGATGTTGGTCAAGGGATTAAACTTAATTCCAAGAGGAAATAATTTCATGCTTAATTTCCTTAAATCATGACTTTTATCTAATTTGTATCTTTAAAGGGTTTTCATATCGCAGTCCAATTACTTGCTGCTGATTATGGTATGACCAATCACTGTCAACGATTGTGTCAGGGACGAACTATTATCTGTCATTTTCATCAATTAGCCAAAGATCATAGATTATTTGGGAATAAAAATTCCACGGGAAATCTTCCGGTAGACAGTTTATTTCTAACGTAAATCAATATATAACAGTCGATAGATGCTTGATCCTGATAAAACTGACCTATGCCCATGGACACAATAATTAAATTGTTTTTAGCACTCTTATCTATAGGTTTATTCCAAATTGATATTAATAATTCTGCATTGATGTTCGTCCGTTCAGATCTAATCAATTAGTCATGTCCAGGGTATTTATTAAGCATCTTTATCCAATATTCCTATTTTCTCATTAATTATTTCCCCGATACAAATTATTAAATTGTCGATATCGTGAATAATATGATTAACCTGACAGGTAAAGGAAAATTTGATATATCAAATCTACATTTTATTTATTTTACGGGGATTTTATAGCTTAATGAATTAAATGGACGTCTGAGAAAGGTAATGCTTGAATATGTAACATTTTATTGTTTCAAGAAATTTATTTGTCGCTTAGGACTCAACACACGTTTCTATATTTTGATATAAATTTTATGAGGATCTGCTTGGTAATAGTTTGTTTATGTATTTGGTTAATTCACAAATCTACTTTTTCCTATCAAAAAATAAGACATTAAACTGCATTCCATTCATCCATTCTTCATATTGATTAAAAACCTAGAGTTTGATATCTGCTGTTGACAGTTTAATTTAAAAAAAAAACATTGGATCACTGAAATCGCCTTGGGAATAGCAGATTGGTCTGTCTAGGAATGTATCACCTTTCTTTAATTTTCTTCATGGAAATGAAATGGGGTTTAACGTCCTACTTTTCTGCTCCGACTGGGTTAATGAAGACGGGCATATGCCTTACAGTGTGCTATGAGGGAAATTTTGCCGGGGAAGGGGCACTATGGTAAGGTCAACTCTTATATTGAATGGCAACTGCCAAAGGATCAATGTGTACACAAGACCTCAGTTTATTGTCCCATCCGAACGATTATGTTGTCCCTTGCCAGGCCCTCTATCTTGCACCACTGACAAGGTGGAACCACGGCGGAAAATCCTGATGAACTTTCTCAGCCAATGCAGGGATCGATCACAGGACCTCCCAGGTAACGAGTAAATGTCTTACTCACTGAGCCATCATGGCTCCCCTTTCTTCATGCAGCTGGGATAGTCAATATATACATTTACCAAGTGCTAAAGGGTTATGGGAGTCTAATTTGTTATAAATTTTAGGACTTTTTACTTATGCTATGCCGAATCTCAGTATGTTGTTTTACACGGTTGTAATGCAAGTCAATGCCTAAGTCTGTGTTCACATTAAGGCCATATAAAGGAAATATTCTGTTTCTCGGATACCCAGCATCACTTAAAAAAGGGTCACATGGCCTGTTTTTATACGCCCACATTTTCGTGTGGACGTATATTGTCGTTGCCCCTGTCGAAATTGGCATCTATCCAACGGTAACGTCATGGATTATGGCCCCTTATTGTACAAAAAATTGTGTTTTTAGCATGTGGACACTCTAGAGGTTATAATTTTTATCTAATTTTGATGAAATTTTAAATGTATGTTTATATCCCAAAGATTTTGGTTACTTTCGTTATTTGCGCACATTGGATCATAAATTCCTGGATTATGGCCCCTGATTGTAAAGAAAAATCACGTTTCTAGAGGGCACAATTTTTATTCGATTTAAAAAAACATTTAAATATATCACCGTCACACCATATTGATGGTTGGGTTCAAATTTTGGACCCTCAAGAAGTCACAATTTTTATTTGATTTTGATGAATCTTGAAATGTATGTTTATATCAAAAAGATCATGGTTCCTTTCGATAATTGTGCATATTGAAACATAACTTCCTGGATTATGTTCCAAAAATCACATTTTTAGCTTGTGGACCCTCTATAAGTCACAATTTGTATTCAATTTTAAAAAACATTTAAATATATCACTGTTACACATCAATCCGACCGAAACTACCGGAAAAAATGGCTTATCCTTGTACGCAAATAGTCGAAAAGTATATAATATTAAGGTTGTGGACCTTCTAGAAGTCACAATTTTTTTTTGATTATGATGAAACTTGAAATGTGTGTTTGAAATGAACTGATCTCAGTTCATTTGGATATTCGTGCATATCGGACCGTAACTGCCTGGATTATGGCCCCTGATTGGACAAAAAAATCGCTTTTTTTCTACGTGGAGCCTCTAGAGGTTATAGATTTTATCTGATTTACAAAAATGTATCACCATTACACATTAATCATGGTTGAGTTCAAATCTCATGAAAATCGGAACGAAACTGCTTGACAAGATGGCTGCTACTTGTATGCAAATAGTGTAAAAGTATGTAATATCAAGATTGTGGACCCTCTAGAAGTCACAGTTTTTATCCAATCATGATGAAACGTAAAATATATGTTTATATCCTAAAGATACATATCGGACTGTAACTTCCTGGATTATGGCCCCTGATTGTACAAAAAATCACATTCTTTAATTTAGCTTGTTCTCTGTCCATCTCTTGCAAAATGTGGGTGTATCTGGTTATTTCATATTTTCCCCTCGGTTACAGGCCGTAAAATAATTCTGATTGAAACCAGAAGTGTATCATAGGCTCAATTATTAAATTCGAAACCCTGATAAATGTTACTGACAATTAATTCCTTGGAAATGTAATGATTACTTGAAGCCATATAGCCCAGATATCCTTTAAACAATATAAAATTAACAGAACACAATTTTTATGGGAAACAATCACTAGTTTTATTCTAAAAGCATGACGTTTCGACAAGTATCCTCTTATCGTTATCAACGATAAAGTCAAGAGGATATTTGATTGTGCTTGATAACGATAAGAGGATACTTGTCGAAACGTCATGCTTTTAGAATAAAACCAGTGATTGTTTCCCATAAAAATTGTGTTCTGTTAATGTGTTTCCCAATCGCTAAATGTCACTTAAAGATTAATATAAAATTAAGATAATAAAAACAACCCTTTTTGCCTCACATTTTTTAAAAGGATTGTCTGAGAACCAGAATATTTTGTTGGTATGGCCTGATCACACACTAACATTTCATGTGGGAGGTACAGATGGCATAACCACTGCCAACCTTTCATGATCATTTGTACTTTGCCAAAATAACCGAAACAATATAATCTCCTGTATATAACATGATACTCTTTATTTTCTTGTGCAATATATGATTATTTAATTCTACTTCAGGAAAAAAGGAAATGGTTCATAGTTAGTTTTTTAGGAAGTATATGTTGGATTGCTTGCTTTTCTTATCTTATGGTCTGGTGGGCTAATATTACTGGACAGGCCATGCGAATCCCAGATGAGGTAAAGTTGAACTTGCATGTTATTAGATAGTGGAATAGAATCATACCCATATGGGACCTTACTTATGAAATAATCTGCTTACAATTCCCAATACACGATATATAGTCTTATTTCATATTACAGAAATCTACCACCATCATAGGCCTATAGGGATCTCTGACTTTGAAACTATTATTTATTATTTCCTGAACATGAAGACTAACACTCTTTATCAAAAGAATGAAAATATTTTATCATACCTACAAGACTTTGTAATATTTGTAAATTATTCAATGACTGAGCACTGTTTAAGACAGAAGTAATTAAACCTATTTAGATGTAACTATCGGTTAATATCTTATGTGTCATTTAAACCAGACATCAATAAACAAAATCATTTTCACATAACATATGGTTTCTGAAGCAGAAAACTAGAGAATTGAGCTCATAACTTAAGTGAATGTTTGTCGATAGGCTTTAATCTAAACTTGAACAATGCCATTAATGTTGCGAACAATCTCAGACCCAACGTTATAAATAACTTAATCGTATACTCCTACTCAACCCCTCCTGGATTTAAGTCACATCTGCAGATAAAATGCCCCGTATTAAAGTCTCAACATGCCAGAATGAGGGTTCAATAATGAGATTAAGGTCATAGGAAATGAAAAATACTTTATTGAAAAAACCTTTTTCTTTCAAAAATTATTTCAAATGGAATTAAAATTCTAACTTAATAGACATTTTAAGGTTAAATTAATTTCACCCAAATATCTTTATGTGTCTTTAATTAAGGGATGTGGGGTGGCAATGTGGTTCAAAGTATGTGCATTGCATCATAATTTTCATTGATTCATGTGACGTGGTTTTGATTCCTCAGTTGTACGTGACAAGGTAAAGTCTCTAGTCCTTCGTCAACTAAAGACCCCTACACGCAAGCAAATTATTGAAACAGTATATATTTTACTTTTAAAACATGCAGAAATCTGGATTGGAGGACCTTTACCTTGGATCAGTTGATCTGTCCCATTCAGAGCCTTTACTTTCAAAATATATGTAAGGATCTAGAATATTTATTGGGCCTTTACCTTGGATTGGTTGATCTGTCCCTTTCAGACCCTTTACCTTGAATGTGTGGATTTGTCCCATTCAGAGCCTTAACCATTCATCAGTTGATCTGTCCCATTCAGTTTTTACCTTAGGTCTGTTGATTTCTCCCATTCAGAGTTCAGAGCCTTCACATTGGATCTGAACTGTTAACTTTGATCTGTTTTACTGTCCCATTCAGAAACTTTAGTTCCAATCAAAAATTTATTTTCTGTTTATGATATTACAGGTTATGGGATTGACCATTCTCGCTGCTGGAACAAGTATTCCAGATTTAATAACTAGTGTTATTGTGGCTAAAAAAGGTTTTGGTGATATGGCTGTATCTAGTTCTGTTGGCAGTAATATATTTGATATAACAGTTGGGTAAGTAAAAATATCACTCCAAATTGAAATTCCCTCACTGCTGCCGCTGCCTACCTCTATCTTTTGTCCTTAAATACAGATACATCAGTTTGGGGTCAAGTATTATTTTGGAATCGTCACGATAAGCTTGGTACAATCCAGATTTTGATCCGTAAAGAGGAGTTACAGTTAAACCTTCTGTCTGCGGTCTCAGTGTTTGAAACCACTGATCGTCATTTGTGATTTTCAAATATCTAATTTCTCATGCTTAAAGTAGCTGAATCTCTAACTCAATATCGTCCAAAGTCTTCGACATTGAAAACACGAATTATTTGTCAATTTAAATCAACACTGATGTTGTAATCTTAGTGGGAAAAGATGAGCTTCTGATATCCAATATTTAAGACAAAATAAACATTTTACCTTTGGTACACGAATTGTGTACCATAATGCGTTTCAGCGCAATGTGTAACAAAGGGACTCAAAGAACGAGGTTAGAAATATTCCACAAGTCATGTCAAACGGTGACACCATATTCTTATCTGGAGAGCATGCACAATAAATACTATCGATATAGACTGGAATAACCAGATGCTAGAGATTGGCATTCGATTGAGACTGCTGGCGTATTTGGCCAAGCATAAATGATTTGAAATTAGAGTAAAAATGGAAACAATGTAAATCGGTTTATATACATTCCTATTACATTATTATATGCGTTGCGACCCATTTGTGTAAATTTCTAGATCCCAAATATTAGCGATTTAGCTCCTTTAATCCACACTAAAATGTACTCAAATTGATTTGTTTAACTTCTAAATAAGATTTTAAAAAAATAAGAATATGATCAGTGGTAGTTAATCTCCAAGCTTGGATTCAATTGTATTAAAAATAGGCCAAAGTTATAGTGAGCTGTCTTAAGGTTTGACAATATCAGGTTGATATCGACTGTTGACGAGAAATTTGCAATTCATGACATATTCATAAATACTGAACAGAATAGAACCATTTTTATACGCCCACATTTTCATGTGGACGTATATTGTCGTCAACCTGTTTGTGGAACCTCTACAGGTCACAATTTTTATCTGATTTGGACGAAACTTGACATATAGGTCTATCTCCCAAAGATATCGGTTCCTTTTGATATTGCATGTACCATAACTTCATGGATTACAGCCCCTGATTGTACTAAAAATCCCGTTTTTAGCTTGTGGACACACTGGAGGTCACAATTTTCATCTTGTTTTGATGAAACTTAACATGCATGTTGATGACCCAAAGATCTTGTTCCTTTTTAAATTTATCTGATTTAAAAAAAAACATTCGAATATATCACTGTTATACCATATTATCAGTTTAGTTCGAATTTTGTCAAAATGGTATGTAATACCAAGATTTTGACGAAACTTTAAATGTGTTTTTATAACCCAAAGATCTTTGTTCCTGTCGATATTTGTTCATATTAGACTGTAACTTCCTGGATTATGGCCCCTGATTGCACGAAAAATCGTGATTTTTAGCTTGTGGATTCTCAAGAGGTCACAACTTTTATCCGATTTTCAAAACCGTTTAAATGTATCACTATTCCACTCTATTGAAGGTTAAATTTGAATTTCGGGAAAATCTAAACCAAACTACCTGACAAAATGGCCGCTCTTTGTATGCAAAATGTTTAAAAGTATGTAATACAAAGTTTGGGGACCCTCTAGAGGTCACAATTTTTATCCGATTTTGATAAAACTTAAAATGTATCTTTATATCCCAAAGATCTTAGTCCCTTTTGATATTTGAACATTTCAGACCATAGCTTTTTGGATTATGGCCCCTGATTGTACAAAGAATCGCTTTTTATTTTAGCTTGTTCTCTATCCATCTCATGCAAAATGAGGGCAAATCTTGCCTGGCAACCACTGGTTTGTTAATGTGTCATTTGGTCCTCACTTATTAATGCAATGTAAGATATCGATTTATCAACTGCATTATATGAAGACATTACTTGCGTAATGATCGATTAATGCATTATTTGCATTATTTACTATTTGGATTTTTTTTAAAGAAGGGATTGTTTAATGTAAAGTTTTCGTCATCCATTATGTTATTGGTGTTTTTTTTTTCGAATATATCACTAAGAGAATAAGTTTTCCCTTGTTTGTTGGTTTGTCTACTGTATTTTTATCTGGTTGTTATCTGTGGTGTGCTTCTCCTGCACTATTTTTTCAGTGATTGTTTGGTATAAAAGTGCAATTTTGTATGATTAATCACTTTCCTCGTTCAAGTTATCAAGAGAAATTAATTGGTTGTTTATTTGTAATTGGTTTTAGATATATTGTGTTAAACATATTTTTCTCTTTATATTAATTATCTTGATAATTGTTTGAAAAACATTGTAAAAGATGTAATAAACACAATGAGCCTTAAAGAATATAATTGGTTGTTTGATATGATCAACTTATGCGTAAGATTTTCAGTGTTTGGCTTTGTGATAACCTTGAATGGTCATATAGTATAAGTAGATTTCAATTATATAACCGTAGTTGACACTACCTTAACTAATGTCAGTATTCAATATAACCAAGTTGTCATGGTAGCTGGTTGTTAGAATGGTTAATCTCACCAAAACAAAAGCGATTATTATTTCATTACTGGATAATCAATATGAGGCAGTCATGGCTCTTTATAGATATTCTAACCAATATTGATGGAACCATTGAAGCAGACATAATTTTTGTTTGGAAGTGTATACTCTGATTTGATTGATTGATTTTTTTTTTCATGCTTGTGATTTCTAGAATTTCTTGGTCATTATCAATGTGTATTCAGTCTTTGACAAATTAGTCTGTGCATTATTCTCCCAGTAGAGTTCCTCATAGTGCTAATTAACAATAAAACCAAGGGAAGTCTAGAAAAAAAAGTAGGATAAATTGTGGGAAGTTGCATAATGGTGGCGTTATTGGAAAATGTCAAGATTTATCAAATAAAATTGATTACTTTTGCAGAATTAATTAGAGATTTCTTTTGCTAATCAGTAGCTTACAATCTAATAGATTCGAATTACTTATTATTATTATTATTATTATTATTGTTCGATTTATATAGCGCTTCATTACACGTGAAGTGTTTCTAAGCGCATATCACAAACATATACTTCAAACACACAGAAACAATCAAAATCAGGAGAACATAATTAAACACAGCTGCCTGTTAGGCGCTATTATTCAAAGGTTTATATCCAACAAATCAACCGGCTAATCTCAATATTGAACTCAGTCGAGGTATTACCTGATGAACACCTACACCAAGTAGAGTTCAAAAATAAAAACAAAGTTTAAAAGAATCAACTTCATTAACAAAAATTAAACAATCAAAAACTAAACAGATAAATCAAATTCAAACGAAACAAATAAAACAAAGAAAATGAAAAGAGCAGTTCGTTACCATTCTACATTAACAAAATAAAGGAAATCAACTTGTGAAAATTTTTTCAAAAAATAAGAGCAAAGTAACACTAATGTTAATAATTATCAAAAGGAACCAAGATCTTAATGATAAAAACATATATTTAAAGTTTCATCCAAATTGGATAAAAACTGTGGTCTCTAGAGGGTCCACAACCTTGATATACCATATCTATCTATTTCTTAATTAATTACAGGTATGTAAATTATTGTACCGGTAACCTAAATTTTATGAATATTGTTGTGATGTTATGACGATGTGCAATGCATAAAGGATTGTGTATGAAATAATAGGGGGGTTGGATGGCCGAATGGTTAGCACGTGCGCACTGTATCATACGGTCTGTCATTGAGTCAACTGGCGGGGTTTCAATTAACCGGTTGTACGTGACGAGGAGTAGGGTCACCTGTCCAACCTCGTGGGTTTTCTCTGGGTCCTCTGGTTTCCTCCCACTGCTAAAGACCCCTACGTGCAAGCGAATTATTGAAATAAAATTGAACCATGTGTTAGTCCCGAAATGACCTAGTTTGTGTCGAGTGGACGTTAAACCCAATTTCTCTCTCCCCCTGTATGAAATAATAGGTCTGTCTATATTATATTGATACCAAGGGTAAATTTTACCTATGAATGTCCGAATAAAAGTAAATAAACATGAGTGAGAAATATTTAATACCTGCACTTCAGTTACTTGTACGGAAATCAATGAAAGTTTTAAAAAAATGTGATATATGTATATTTTGTGTGGATTTGGAGGATGTATTCCCGATAACAGTTGGCTTATGTGAACAAATATTTAAAGTCAGATTTTGGGGAGAATTTCTTATTCTTTACAGCATAATCCCGACTAAACCATACTCAAATTGATTAACATTTAATTTAGAAATCAAAACCAAGCTATCAAGTATCAATGGTAGACAAATAGTAAACCATACTCAAATTGATTATTTAACATTTAATTTAGAAATCAAAACCAGGCTATCATAATGGTAGAAAATATTACGGCTTGGATTCTAAAAAGAGACCCATCAAAAGATTTTACCTAACACACAAGATTTTACCCGACTATTGTTTATATGTCGCCTGCAGAGAATGCCAATTGGTCTGAAATTTTCAGTTAACAATTTTTGGAATGATATTACATTTAGTGAGTCGAGTTCGACAACAGAAAATCCCTCAGATAATGAATGGTCAGATTCTGTATTATTACAGACTTGGGACTGTACCATGCAGTGGACAATTATGGCTGGCCCTTTGATCCATTCACTTGATTTGATATTTATTGTTTACTTCTTGCCATTTCTATGTAGTTTGTCTTGTCCGCAGGTTTGTCTGTTGGTTTTGTTTTGTGTGTAGTGCAGTTCTCCTGCACTTACTATTTAAGTAAAAGCCATAGCATAGAAAGATGTCTTTCATAGAAAATTAGAATGAATCTGTATAATTATTATAATTGTTAGTTTAGGACTGTCATTTGATCTTTTTAAAGTTGTTCAATGTAATATTTATGAATAGTAAAAGAGAATGTGGTTTAACAGAGAGCTATGTAACCTAATCACTTGGTTAAAGCTAATCACATGATATGGACTTTTAATTATTCATATATTAAGTGATCACTTTGTAAACTGATTATATTTACTTCTCCATGCTCTATATGTATTGGGGGAGCCACGATGGCTCAGTACGTTGGCTTGCTAACCTAGAGGTCCCTGTGTTGGCTGAGAAAGTTCAGTGGTGCAAGGTGAATGTATAGTAGTTCATGAGATGGGACAAAAAACTGAGGTCCTGTGTACACATTGACGTGCATGTAAAAGAACCCTTGGCAGCTGGAAATCGATATAAGAATAGCTCATAGCGCCGCTGTCCAGGCAAAAATTCCCTCATAGTACACTATGGTACATGTTCGTCTTCATTAGCCCAGTCGAAGAAGAACTGTAGGATGTTAAACCCTGTTTCATGTCATTTCTATGTATTGGTGGTATCCACGCTTTGAATAGGAATTTCTATGAATTTTTGGCTCATAATGGCATGCAATTAAATTCATTGGCATGTGAAATCTCCAGAATTATTTATACCTCACTCCAGATTTTTCAACATTCGTGGATAATAATTATTATATTTGACTGTAAACGTTGATTGGTTGATCAAATGTCTGTCATCATTGGGTCAAAAGCCGTCCTTGGTTAAACAAATGTCTTTCATCATTGGGTCAAAAGCCGCTCTTATGACCTCTCACTACAACTAGTCAGATCTTCATACAGTGGAGTTCATCGAAACTATTAGAAATGAAATGAAATATATAGAGGATATTTGTTGTTTTAGAGTGAATAACATATTTTATTTCATCGAGAAGCAAGAAAACTTATATTTTCACGAATGCATAGCATGAGTGAAAATATAAACGTTTTCTTGCTTAGAGATGAAATAAAATATGTTATTCACGACAAAACGACAAATATTCTATTTATTTTATGATTTACAATCATTTTAGTTAAAAACAACATGGACTACTTTAGCCAGTGGAATAACACTTTTATTTTACTGATAAAACGCAGTATTCCACTACTGATCATAAAATAAAGATCTGTATTTTAATCAGAGGCTGCCCAGTTATAATATTAGTACTGATATGAACATTTGTATTTTCCAGGTTACCATTTCCTTGGTTGATATACAGTGCTATTAATAATGGTGCCCCCAAAGATGTGAACAGTAAAGGTTTATTAAATTCTATCATACTTTTGTTTCTAATGTTGGTGGCCGTCATAACATCAATCGCTGTCAGCAAATGGAGAATGAGTAGAGCACTAGGATGTGCAATGTTTGTTTTGTATGTTATATTTTTGACATTAAGTGTACTGTTTGAGGTTGGGGTAATAAAAATATAAAACTGGATACAATTCACTCATGGACTCGAGGCCATTTACTAATGACCATGTTTGCCATTAAAACATACAAGTCATCATTAATCTAATGTTTATTATCTATGCAAAATGGTAAGAAATTATGAAGTAGTCATTAATTAGTAGGTGTGTAACTAGATGTAAAATGGGTAATTTCTTGTGTGAAAGTGTGACTATTTCTAATACCCATGACTATTGAAAACACAAACCCAACTGATAGTTATGTATAATATCACTCTTTAGATACAGCCACTAACACCTAAGTGACATAACACTTACTTAATGACTACTGTCTGATTACTAACCATTAATTGACTAATAAACATTAAGCATATAAAATGATGACTGAGATCTGTTTGTGGCAGATATTTTCAATAATAAAAGTCATGTTTTCACAAGTGAATGATATCAACTTTACAGTGTATTATAGTGCCCAGATACAAATTAGAAGGAACTATGGTCATCCACCTACTCTGTGATCTCGATGTTATATTTATTGTGATCAGATCTGCATATGTACATATTGCAAGCTTTACAGTTATAGATTACTTATTGTCAGATACCCTAATATTGAAAACGTCACAGGTTATATTTATTGTGATCAGATCTGCATAGTGTACAGACGTACATATTGCAAGCTTAATAGATCTCTTATTGTCAGAAACCCTAATATTGATAACATCACATGTATTTGCCCCATTTCCTACATGATTTAGCTGGTGGAAATACTTGTGTAATGCATTGTTTGTTAAATCTGTAGGCTTAACTTTCGTGTGATTCCTTGAGCTTACCTAATGTAAGCATGGTCAATTTGCAGATAATCATTGTGGTATTAAAACAGTCAATATCATATCAGAACTAATATTGATGTAAACAATACAACAAGTCTCAAGTGAAATCTAGTGATTGGATCTTTTGTGGAACTGTATTAGATACTGTTTATCGAAAAATGTATTGAAGGTCTAGTTTTAAGCTATTCCTTCACCCCTACATATCGCTGTAATAAAATGTTTGCTGCACTCTTCCTGATTTATTCTTGAGATATGGACTGTAGAGTTCAAGAAGAAAGCTATGATCATAAAGGGCATCACAATATACCTGTAGATTAATAGGTTTAATGACACTTTTATGGCATGTATATGTGTTATATATGCAGTCCTTAACTATAGATTGATTTATATGATCAACTTTGCTACTACAAGTGTTCATTTCTGCAGGATTCAGTTAAACTCTTGTTTATTAACTTCTATTTATAATTAGTCATTTGAAAATATTTTCCCCAAAATGATTAAAATGTATACAAAGGTTTGGGAAATGACCATTTTAAGAAGTTCGCATTCTTGGATGAATTATTTTTTACATTCCACAAAAGACTATTCACTGTGATTTTACTTAATATATTTACATGTATGTTGTATCACATCGTATCTTCACTATGTTTACTTTTAGATATTTGATATTAATTAAAGATGCATTATGTAAGAGCTAAATCTGCTTATTGCATGTTGTTTTTCTGGCTTCAAATGTTATATACATTATACATTAATTCACATGAGTGGCTTAGATATTGAGTGGATTAGACAATGTCTGCTATATATGTGTTAAATGCTAATATTGCTGAACCAAGCCGCAACGTTCCGAAAATGCATAATTTGTCAGTAACACAGACTGTCAAAAGAAGGCCAGACAATAGAATTATACACAGTTTTCTATTTTTATATATTAAAAGTCTTATTTAGATTAAAACTAATACAAATTTAATTGCATCATAACCTAATAAAAGTAGCCGTTCCTAAATTCAGTCAGGATAAAATATTTTGACTAAAACTTCCAATTGTTCTTTTTACATTATATGTTTTGGAACTATTATAGTAAGAGCAGCCAGATCTTTCTCTAAATCTTACATAATGCCTCTTTAAGTACTTTAAGAATTACATAATGCCGCTTTCAGTACTTTAATAATTACATTAATTAAAGTTCATAATATATAGATCGATCAAAAAAAATAAGTTGTCACATCTGTCATATTTGCAGTAAACATGTATCTTTTTCCCTAGAAACACTGAAGCAAATTCAATCTTATTGCTTATTTAAGTAGGTGAATGGGATTTAGATTAAGTACATATGGGGAATTTCTGTACCGAAATGCAAAATTTTAATCTAGTTATGCTTTGCTTAAACATAAGTCACAAGGATAAAATAGTTTCTAATAACTACTTATTAAATTGTCATTTATTTATTTATATCTCTACATGTATATATGTTATAATGTAAATAGTCAACATATAGAATCTGATTAGAGTTTAAACATCAACTGTATATTAGAGTTTAAACATCAACTGTACAAGTTAATTATTGTTTTGTAAATATCGATATCATCTTTGTTAATTAATAATACATCATTGTTATCTGTATACTCTTTGTGTTGAAAACCAAATTTCAATTAATCAATTTTTACCTGTGTAATATTTGTGAAAGCTGCAGGCCAGTTGACAAAAGAAGAATGGCATTAGTGTATTCGAGATTATATCGTGAAATAATTACAGGTGGTAGGAAAACAGAATCTGATAATGATAATTGCATTTCTATATGAAAAGATTAATTGATGTTAATCGAAATTTGTTGGGTTTTTTAAAAGTTATTTGTTATTTGGACAAGCTGGTTTTTTGTCTCATGGAATTAGCTTATTTTGTAATTATAAGATTAAGATAAAAATAAAGTGCACGGACAAACTGACATGTGATGTAATGGGGAATAGGGTACAACCAGGTAAACTTGTTTTATATGTGTTTTATAACAACTATTATAAGTAGAGTAAAGCATGGCTTATGTCACCCTATATGACACAACAAAACTATTGAAAACAAGTAAAAACTGTGATATTATGTTGCCCATGGTTAGAAAAAACTGATGAAACTTGTCAGCAGAGATCGAAAGTATTATCATGTCATGGCCAAACAGTATTCCTAACTTTAGCCACATGATATTTATATGATCAGTCAAAATGGCAGCACCCATGTCTCCTGTGGTCTGTAAAGCAGTTCTTATTGACTACCTCGGCCTGGGTTGAACCATGTCACCCAACTAAAAAAAAGTCTGAAAAGTAAAACATCGGAGACTCATTGAAAGCAATTTAAAACTGTTTTCAAACTATTTGCGGATGGTCAGAACTACTTTCTCAAGTTTTTACTTGTCATTAGGGTGACATCGGCCAGGCTTAACAATTAATATAGCTGGAATTTTGATGAGACAGTCACTTTAATTAATCTTTTTGAATCTTCCAGCTGCAGAGACCATAATATTTGTTAAGCAATGTTAATAAGAAAGTCTTGTTTACCATTGCTATGAGTTAAGTGTTTAATTAATATAGCCTTTATTCAACTAGTTTCAATATTTCAGGTTATTTAACTTTTTCAAACTACTATCTGGGACTTTATATTTTCCCAAATATTATCCCTTATATATAAGCTTCATATATAGAAATTGTATGATATTATAGGGTACGTTGTATATTGTCGAGTTTGGATTGAAAAAAAAATTACCAAAAATACCAAATTCTTGTACATAGCATAGTACTGGGAAGTATAAATTCTACATCCCTCTAGCTTAGGACAATTAATTTATTGGGTTTTTGTTTGTATCAATTAATAAGGCACTATTTAACCCATTCTGACATTCTCCAAGTTCAGCTATCACGTAAGTCATCTTTGGTCAACATGTATCTATAACGAACCTTTTTTAGTGGATGATTGAGACTACAGGGTGGAAACCATCTCTTACAAAAAATCAAATAATTAGTCCCAATCATCCAGTAGTCCCAATCATCTAGATATTAAACTGTACTTATTGAGCAGTGCTTATTGTGGGTTGGGCTGTGTTCACACTACAATGCCTATCTGAATGGATATGCTTCAGGTAAATAGTAGGATCTAGATCTAAGCATTCAGGTAAAACTCTAGGACTGTGAAACGATTCCTTTAATCTGCATTAGAGGACGTGCTGCTTCTTGCGAGATATTGGTAGCTAAAAAATGATAACAGCCTATACTCAATGAATTTTCAAATGAGTTCATATGACATATTTGCTAGTTACATTCTAACTCTGGCAGTGTGAAAACAAATGAACTAATCCATTGAATTCATCTCTGCTATTCAAATTCTAATCCTGGCATTGCAAAATCAAATGGACCAATCCATTGATTTCATCTGCTAATCAAATTCTTATCCTGGCATTGTAAAATCAAATGGACCAATCCATGGATTTCATCTGCTAATCAAATTCTAATCTTGGCATTGTAAAATCAAATGGACCAATCCATGGATTTCATCTGCTAATCAAATTCTATTTATGGCAGTTTGAAATCAAATGGACTAAACCATCAATTTCATCTGCTAATCAAATTCTAATCGGATGTACCAATCCATTGATTTCATCTGCTTATTCAATTTTGATCCCAAACTCTTTGGCTTATATTGTCTTGAACGCAACCTTGGTAATGAATCAAGGAGAAGGTTGAGATGCATTTAACCTAAGTTACTCTTTTTTTTTAGATTTTCCAATATCAACTCTAAATTTACGTTTGCAATTGTTTAGTATTAGAAGTTCTTTTATGAATTTCAGACAGTGATCAAATCCATATGTATAATGTTAAGTTTTTCGAAGATAGAATTTTTTTATAGTTTCACTTATTTCATTTTAATGTACTACTGGATGGTAAATACCAATAGGTATACTTAATATGTAGTATTCCAGTCATTTTCAATTGTGATACCTTTACTGTTAATTTTTTATAGATATTTAAATTTATATAAATAGATATTCTGTATATATTGTTAAAGTTATGTGATATTAATGTGACATGTATTTAGTTTTATGATATTATTTTGTATTTCCTAAAGATAGAAAAACAATGACAGATGTTTATATGTTATTGTTTCTTGCACTTATCATGACAATTATCATTGTTACTTACGATAATGATATAATCAAAATATCAAACTATTCCAAAAATATTATTGAAAAATCCACGGACCAAAATGTTAAAAAATACTGATATTTTATTTATTTTTTGTGTATTATTGTTATTTTTCACATTAATTTATTACATTAATGTAGTTTGGTTTATTTAAAAAAATTTGTTTATCATTATTATTATGTATTTATACAAAACAACTTTCACAGAATAATGTGCCCAGGTGTGGTTTACAGGTAGATAATACAACAATTACATGTTGCAAGTTCTGTACATACAATATCAACATATAAAGACAAGATGGTAAATAAAAAGTAATAATTATACATCTTAGTTTAAAATTAATAAAGCTTTTTAACAGATGAGTTTTCCCTTTAGATTTAATTATAGTGATAGATGTGCAACATCTTGTCTCATTTAATATTCTTGATATGTTCTTGAATACTTTATTTATATTGATTTTCTAATAATGAGATCTCAACTATACTTAAAAAATTTTATCTTTAAAATATCACATTTCTAATCCTCAGGAGAAATAAGATATTTATTAAGCTTGTTACAAAAGAAATAAAATGACATTTCGCTATTATTCAGCTACGATTTCCAGACATCTGGCGACATACATAGCAAATCAAACTGCAATAGCCCTGATGCCATATAGCCCAAAGGACATATGCCGCTTTTCCAGTCTGTGGTTTGGCCTGCGTAAGCAATTTATAATTTTGACCAATTTTCTTATGTACTGAGCAGATCGAAAGGGTAAAAAGTTACCAATTTTTACAAATGTTCACAAGAACCACTGCTGTATGCAAATTTGTTATAATCTTAAGGTATGATTGAGTTTAAGTTAGTACTTTGTGATGACATAAATGAACTTCGAGTCATTTATAACTTTTAGATAGAAGCAAGTATGCCCGTCTTCATTAGCACAGTTGGTGCAGAAATGGATCTAATTGAAGTAGAACATTCAAACCGAACGATATTCATTTGGTATATTTCTTGGACGAGATGGATGACAAGCATTTTCTGCTTACGATAAGCAGAAATAAGCAACTTGATTTGTCGCTGCTTTGGAATGCGATAACTTTGATTCAAATTGGGTGAGGGTAATGCAACAAGGTTATAGTTTCAGTATATCTATACTTCCATACAAGCCATTTGCATTGGGGGGGGGGGGGGGGTCACGGTGGCTAAGGGGGTAAGACGCTGGCTCGCTAGCCTGGAGGTCGGGTGTTCGATCCCTGCATTGGCCGAGAAAGTACATCTAGATTTTCCGGCATGGTCCTACCTTGTCAGTGATGCAGGACAGAGGGCCTGACAAGGACAGCTGTCTAGTCATTTGGATGGGACAAAAAACCGAGGTCCCATGTATACATTGGCGTGCACGTAAAAGATCCCTTAACAGTTGGAATTTGATGTAAGAGTAGTCTGTAGTGCCGCTGTCCGGGCAAAATTTTCCCCAAAGCACACTGTATGGCGTATGCCTATCTTCATTAGCCCAGTCGGAGCAGAACAGTAGGATGTTAAACCCCATTTCATTTGCGTGGTCAGTGCTTTTGAACATGATAACTTTGATTCTTTATGAGTGTAGATGTTCGATGGTGTGAGCATTTACTATAATTGTCTTGCTAATGTAGACATTATACATGTATTCCTCAATGGATTGTAAAAGATGGTCTGTCAAATATTTTATTGGTTTTTGTCTGGAGATATAAGTATGTATATAACTGAACATAACTATAAATAATACTGTGGGCTAAAATCCATTTATGATAAAATTATTTAATGAGTTATATGTATTAGTAACTGAATTATTTCAACAATTTGGCCTCGGATATTTGAATATATTCCAAGACTGTGATGAATAGGTAGGTGGGTGCGGTGCCAGATATAACCTAAGGACAAAGGATAAGCCAATACCCATTGTTTTGGGTGTATTTAAGTAGGATGGGCTATTATTTATTTATCTCTTTGTCTGTAAACCGGAATGGTTTAAGGCTTTCCAGGTTTCTGCTTTTAGAAGAGCAGGTTTGGTCTTTACATATAAGTTGCTTGAGGGAGAAGTTACTAGGTGAAACTATTCTGTGATAAAACAGTTCTATAGCATGAGTTATTACTAAAAACATGTCTTATTGTGGGTTTATATATAGGTCACCCATAGGAGACAGTTGCACATTGTTCACATTTAATACATTGGTAAATAAAAACAACTGCATAATTAGAAATACCAGAATTATCTAGTATGGCTAGTAGCACAGAAACTGTTTAGGCCTACTAGTAAAAGTAAACAAAATTCTTTTGCACTATTCTAACTCTCCAAGCAAGTCTATACATTGAAATCCTAATAGCCGTACACGTTAATTATGGTCATTTTAAAATTTGTTTTAAGAAAATAATATTTTCCAAGCATAAATATACATTTATGGTAATACATCTGTGGGTGATGTAAAGCAGGTTATACTTAAATATACATTTATGTTAATACATCTGTCGTAAACCAGGTTACACATAATTTGTATTTATCTCTATCTTCAAGCATCAGAGTTTAAAATAAATTAAAAAACAGTATTTATCTCCGACAAGTTTTTTATGAAATGCAATGGTGTTTAAGAATGTCCTACTGTTCTGCTCCGATTGGGCTATGGAGATGGGAACTTATTATTTATGATCACTTTATATTAAGTATAGTAAATTAATTTACAAACAAACAAACATATATATATATATATATATCCATGGTAATACATGCATCCATGATGGTGCCCAGGTTATATATATATACATATCTATCTCTTAATATGTTCCGTTTGTTTTGTGATACTTATAATTATTGCTTGTTAAATTTTGCAATTTTCTGTGTATATAAATTGTTTTAATAAAGATCTATGTATGTTACTTCATATATTGTAATTAACTTGCTTCTTGGTTTAGGAACCCTGTGTTTATCCATTTGCAACTTTCTACTGTCATGGCCGGATAACGGCAGTATAATACTATGGCTTGCTTAAACAGTATTTCGAATTCTACTGTCAAGGTTTATTCGACGTGCACACCGATGTGTACGTGAGACCTCGGTATTTCGTCCCATCCGAATGATTATACGTTGTCCCTTGCCAGGCCCTCCGCCCTGCACCACCGACAAGGGGGGGGGGGGGCACTCCGGAAACTGCTGTGTCTATTTAAAAAGATCTAAAATACAATGTAATGAAGAGCTGAAAGAATGTTATTCAGATTAGCTCAGACTTCCATCGGACAAGATATTGTACTCTCCGAAACGTTGCCTAAATAAATTAGTAATTGTTCTTCCATAAGTATGTGTTATAGTTTATTGCTCTATCCAGTTACTAAATGCCCCTTAAAGATCAATATTGTACATTGTAGACCCTATACGTTTCGTTGTAATATATATCCGGGTATTTTAATCTGTCGAACTGCGAATGCCGAAAGATGTTAGAATTAGAACCTTCGGCCATTTGAAAACGAAGCTGATTTTAATTTCAAATTTAGGCTGAAGCTTTGGGGTCCTGGGTGAGAGGAAGGGACAACCCTTGTTGATTTTCATCGTTCTGAGACGTTCTGTTTCTGAGTCACCCAGACTTTCCCGTAAACCTTGCATAAACTTTGGTTTCATGACAGGACATGCCTGTCAATATTCAGCGTTTCATGATGTTCTATCCCCAGCCTGCTTATCCATAAATCTTGTTAACATGACTAGAGGCTTACAGTTTCTACAGTTTTCAGATTTGGTGTGAAGCATCGGGCCATGGGGTTGTCAGGGTTCTGCGACCTTCCGATTTTTAGTCGGAGCATCAACCCGGATGCTAAACATTAAATTGGGACATAAGAGGATGCACCCTATTGTTGTTCAACATGCTAGGACATGAAAACAGTTTTAGTTTTAACGTCCCAATGTTTTGCACCGGGTGGGCTATATATTGGTTTAACATTTTCCTTTTCGCGAAATATAAATTGTGCTGCAAACGTAAATAACCTTCGTTTGCGTGCACTATACCTCGGTTTTTCGCTCCATTCGAACGACTTGAGGCTGTTCCTTGTCAGGCGCTCCACTCTACACCACTGACGAAGGAAACTTTCTCTGCCAAACCCCGGACCTCCTGTTTTGTGGGTCAGCGTCTTACCCCCATTCTTAATCACTAAAGCCTTTAGTAGCTAGGTTGCATTCACATTGGAAAGACCGTGTATAAAGACAGCGCGAGTTACGAGGTAAGGTACGACGAAGACTGCCTGAAAAGTTCTAATTCCATTTATTTTTCTACATAGTCCCTTTCGAGATGTACACACTTTTGTCAACGATGTTGCAAGGCCTGGCAATATGTCGATCAGCCATCACCATGTCATGCACACGGGTAACGTTTTCTTGAATGGTTGCTGTTGACGGTCTTCCAGGACGCGGGTCATCGTCAAGTCTCTTTCTGTCACGTTTAAAGGTGGCAAGTCGGTAACTCGATCAATATCATCCGCATTACAAACACGGATTTAAATCAACATTGATGTTGTTATCTTACCGTGAAACGATGGGCTTCTGATATCCAATATTTAAAGGCCCGGTCCCACTGCACTTACGGATGCAAAGAGGATGAAAAACGGGGAAAAAACGTGCCCTCCGTTTGAAAACGCCATGCATCCGTTGTGTACTCATTGCATACGTGTTTCATACGCTCTATCCATCGAGCATCTGTTCACTTTGATTTCATCCGCGCAAAAAGTTTTGAGCTGCACAAAACTTTATAACGGATGAACTTTCTGCTGTGTACGATGTAAATGCGCGACATATACGAGCACCAAACGTTCCATGTCTGTTATCATCCGTTAAACGTCCATTGCGCTGTATCCTCTCTGCATCCTCTGGGCATCCTCGCAACTCACATCCGCTCCAGCTGAAAACGGAAAGGGGGAGGAAAGATAAGGTACAAGGAACGTCTATACATCGTTAGTAGCACGGAAATAGAAAGGATGTAAGCGTATGCATCTCGTATATAAAGTTTTCAAAAATGACAAAGCGTTTGTATCTGGGATGTATCTGGTATATTGAAGGATGTCGGAGCTGTCATCCACTTCCATCCGCTTCCATCCGCTTTCATCCCCTAGGCTTCCGATGAACATCCATTTAACATCCCCGCCACATACTTCCCACGTTCGTTCTTTTCCGTTCTGCTTTCGCAAATTTTCGTCAGTTTTGTCCATTTCTGGAGCGGATGAAAACGGATGGAGCCACCCCGAAAGTTTGCTCGTCCGCTGTGTCCTTTTTGCATACGTTTTGTGTCCATCGGCCACTGGGACCGGGCCTTAAGACAAAATGAAAATTCTAAAATTGGCACACGAATCGCGAGCCAGTATGCTTTCGAGCGCCATATGTAATGAAGCTAAACATACCCGACAGGAGAATACAAACGGTGTAGACTAAAATAATCAGACGCCAAAGACTGCCATACAATTTTGTACATGTATCTGTATTGGTGTTAGTCCTTGATGACGGTCCTATAGCCAGTTTTGTCCATTTCTTGTGATTTTAACGGGTAGGTTCATAAGACAGTAATAACACTACATGTATATATACTATTCAAAAAAAGTAGGGGATATTTGATTTTTAAGTGTTATTAAAGTCACCTAATGAAACTGACGAAGAAACAAATGACAAAATGAAATGAAGTTCACATTCATCGATTTATTCCAAATGATCGTTAGACTAAGTAAGGCACAGACTGACCATTATAAGGGTAAAATGAAACCCGAGGTCAAACAGCAAAGTTACCACAGCATCACAACCAAGTCAGTAACGGGTAAATCCTCCTCTGTTTGCCAAACAAGCATTGATCCGACGTGGCATACTCCTAATGAGACGTCTAAGGTCATTTTGGTCCAGATTGTCCCATTCCTGTTGCAACGCAGCAGCAAGTTCTTGGACATTGGCAGGACGTTGTTGACGTTGACGTAACCTCTGTCCAAGCATGTCCCAGACATGCTCGATGGGGGAGAGGTCGGGACTCAGTGCTGGCCAAGGTAATGTGGTGATGTTCTGTTGTTGGAGGTAACCTGTAACGATCCTGGCCCTGTGACATCTTGCGTTGTCATCCTGGAAGATGAAACGGCGGCCATGACGTCGTGCGAACGGCACAACATGGACTGCCAAGATGTTGTCCCGGTAGTACTGGCCTGTAACACGCCCTGCAACAACATGTAAAGCCGTTCTTCCAGCAACAGTGATGCCTCCCCACACCATAACAGAACCACCCCCAAATCGATCATGTCTGATGACGTTAACGTCTTGGAAGCGCTCGTTTCGACGACGCCACACCCTCCTACGTCTGTCCAAAAAATCAACAGTGAACCTTGACTCATCTGAAAACATCACATTGCTCCAGCGTCGATTATCCCAGTGTTGACGATCCCTACACCAACGACGTCTTGCCTGAATGTGATGATCTCTCAAACAAGGGATCACCCGAGGAAATCGGGCGCGAAGGTGACCCCTATGCAGTCGATTTCGAATCGCCTGGCCACTCACTCTCACACCAGTGTCTGTTTGAAGATGAGCGCTGATCTGATTTGCTGTGATGACACGATTTCTCAAGGCCAAGGTACGGATAAATCGATCCTGGGCTTGAGTTGTCGCCCTTGGTCGACCTGAGCGTGGTCTGTCCTGTACAGATTGTGTATCACGGTATCTGGACCATAGCCTGCTTATGACAGACTGAGAAACATTCATCGTCCGCGCCACAACCGCCTGTGTTGTGCCGATCTGTAGCATGCCAAGGGCACGTAACCTTTCATTTTGGGTAAGCCGACGCATATCAAAATTTGTTTTCTGGTCACTAAAACAATTAAACTGATGTTTCCACCCTGGAATTCAATGCCACAATGACTGTAACATTCAAAGTCAGAGTCGTGCAAATCTTGGGTTGGACCCCCATGATGATCCCAAGCATCACCTGCATTCCATGCGGTAGCTATTGGTGCGTTTGGGCGTCACATGTAACTGGAAATGTTTCTTCTGTTAGGTTCTATAGTGACTTTTTTCGTAGTCATTTGCATATTTTAGTATTATGCCCCCAAAATCAAATATCCCCTACTTTTTTTGAATAGTATATATGATTCATTCAATGTATGTACTTGTTGGCGGTAGAAGTTTGTTGCAACCCTATTGATCTATCCTTTTCAGGCTTAGAACGTTTCAGTCAGCCCTCGTAGTTCATTGGATCATAAATCTACAAAAAAAAAAAAAAAATTAATGCAGTTACCGACAGTAGAGTGAATAGAAAAATGGCTGAATAAAAAAGTACCCGTCTGTTAGTTCACTCGGTACTAGATTAACCGCTAGTTGTTTCGGTACTAGATTAACCGTTAGTGGGATCGGTACTAGTTTAACTGTTAGTGGTGTCGGTACCAAATTAACTGTTAGTGGTGTCGGTACTAGATTAACTGTTAGTGGTGTCGGTACTATATTAACTGTTAGTGGTGTCGGTACCATATTAACTGTTAGTGGTGTCGGTACTATATTTACCGTTAGTTCGCTCGGTACTAGATTAACTGTTAGTTCACTCGGCACTAGATTAACTGTTAGTTCACATGTTGTTAGTGGTGTCGGTACTAGATTACATGATGTTAGTGGTGTCGGTACTAGATTACATAATGTTAGTGGTGTCGGTATTAGATTACACGATGTTAGTGGTGTCGGTACTAGATTACATGATGTTAGTTAGTGGTGTCGGTACTAGATTTACTGTTAGTGGTGTCGGTACTAGATTCCCTGTTAGTTCACTCGGTACTAGATTAACTGTTAGTGGTATCGGTACTAGATTAACTGTTAGTGGTGTCGGTACTAGATTCCCTGTCAGTTCATTCGGTACTAGATTAACTGTTAGTGGTATCGGTACTAGATTAACTGTTAGTGGTATCGGTACTAGATTAACTGTTAGTGGTGTCGGTACTAGATTCCCTGTTAGTTCACTCGGTACTAGATTAACTGTTAGTGGTATCGGTACTAGATTAACTGTTAGTGGTGTCGGTACTATATTAACTGTTAGTGGTGTCGGTACTAGATTAACTGTTAGTGGTATCGGTACTAGATTAACGTTTAGTGGTGTCGGTACTATATTAACTGTTAGTGGTGTCGGTACCATATTAACTGTTAGTGGTGTCGGTACTAGATTAACTGTTGGTGGTATCGGTACTAGATTAACTGTTAGTGGTGTCGGTACTAGATTCCCTTTTAGTTCACTAGGTACTAGATTAACTGCACACTGATCAGCAGTGAATAAGGATGAGATCGATGCGACTTAATGAGTCACAAATATTAACTTTTTTCCACCGACAAATTAAATTCTAAAACATTTTTTTTATGTATTAGAAAAATAAATAAAGACGTTTGAAGTATTTGTAGGTAAAAATTATTTCCTACTAGCAGGATACCCGGCTTCGCTCGGGGGTCATAACTCCGAAACCGGAAGTGGTAGACTAACGCCACCTGGCCTATGTTACTCCCCGGTCCGAGCTACCCCTATACCCCAAATTTCAAACTCGGGGCAGACCTAGTGTAGCCGCCAACCCCGAACAGACCGGCTTCGCTCGGGGGGTCATAACTCCGAAACCGGAAGTGGTAGAATAACGCCACCTGGCCTATTTACTCCCCGGTCCGAGCTACCCCTATACCCCAAATTTCAGACTCGGGGCAGACCTAGTGTAGCCGCCAACCCCGAACAGACCGACTTCGCTCGGGGTCATAACTCCGAAACCGGAAGTGGTAGACTAACGCCACCTGGCCTATGTTACTCCCCGGTCCGAGCTACCCCTATACCCCAAATTTCAGACTCGGGGCAGACCTAGTGTAGCCGCCAACCCGGAACAGATCCGCTTCGCTCGGGGATCATAACTCCGAAACCGGAAGTGGTAGACTAACGCCACCTGGCCTATGTTACTCCCCTGTCCGAGCTACCCCTATACCCCAAATTTCAGACTCGGGGCCAACCCCGAACAGACCGGCTTCGCTCGGGGATCATAACTCCGAAACCGGAAGTGGTAGACTAACGCCACCTGGCCTATGTTACTACCCGGTCCGAGCTACCCCTATACCCCAAATTTCAGACTCGGGGCAGACCTAGTGTAGCCGCCAACCCCGAACAGACCGACTTCGCTCGGGGGTCATAACTCCGAAACCGGAAGTGGTAGACTAACGCCACCTGGCCTATGTTACTCCCCGGGTCCGAGCTACCCCTATACCCCAAATTTCAGACTCGGGGCAGACCTAGTGTATCCGCCAACCCCGAACAGACCGGCTTTGCTCGGGGATCATAACTCCGAAACCGGAAGTGGTAGACTAACGCCACCTGGCCTATGTTACTCCCCTGTCCGAGCCACCCCTATACCCCAAATTTCAGACTCGGGGCCAACCCCGAACAGACCGGCTTCGCTCGGGGATCATAACTCCGAAACCGGAAGTGGTAGACTAACGCCACCTGGCCTATGTTACTCCCCGGTCCGAGCTACCCCTATACCCCAAATTTCAGACTCGGGGCAGACCTAGTGTAGCCGCCAACCCCGAACAGACCGACTTCGCTCGGGGGTCATAACTCCGAAACCGGAAGTGGTAGACTAACGCCACCTGGCCTATGTTACTCCCCGGTCCGAGCGACCCCTATACCCCAAATTTCAGACTCGGGGCAGACCTAGTGTAGCCGCCAACCCCGAACAGACCGGCTTCGCTCGGGGATCATAACTCCGAAACCGGAAGTGGTAGACTAACACCACCTGGCCTATGTTACTCCCCTGTCCTAGCTACCCCTATACCCCAAATTTCAGACTCGGGGCAGATGTAGCCGCCAACCCCGAACAGACCGGCTTCGCTCGGGGGTCATAACTCCGAAACCGGAAGAGGTAGACTAACGCCACCTGGCCTATGTTACTCCCCGGACCGAGCTACCCCTATACCCCAAATTTCAGACTCGGGGCAGACCTAGTGTACCCGCCAACCCCGAACAGACAGACAGACAGACAAACGACAGTCACAAATATATATATAGATTTAGTGTAAATGGGTATTAAAACGAGTACAATTCACCATTCTGCCCGAACTAGTAACGTCTTATGTAAACAATGCACGCGCCATTGAGCCAATGATTGACGCCGCGTACTGTGAAGCCACGTGTTGAAGGCGGTCATCTTTTACAGAGATATTAGAACACTTTCATAATTCTCTGTGAAACAGATTGGATTCCCTGTTAGTTCACTCGGTACTAGATTAACTGTTAGCGGTGTCAGTACTAGATTCCCTGTTAGTGGTGTCGGTACTAGTTTCGCTGTTAGTGGTGGCGGTACTAGTAGATTCACTGTTATTAGTGACGATATTAGATTGGGTTATGAGGTGGTAGAGCAGTGCCCCGGAGAAAATAGGATATTCTAATGGTTTTGCTTATTCCTTATCGTACAAAACAGACGTTATATCATTAGCAAGACACATACACACACACTACGAATACTACTATTATTATTTACACTCTGTTTGAAGAAATGTTATATTATCTGATATAATTATATCCTCGTACACAAATGAAAACGTTATTAGAACTATTATTATTTACCCCCGATGTATAAAAGTGACGATGTAAAACCAATAGATACTACATGTACATGTATAATAACAAAATGCAGCTGAACAAATACTATTTTTATAAGATTATTTTTGATTATGTTTGGACTGAATATTTGACTTCTGGCATGTTGCCATTCTAGCTATAGCCTATCGTCAACTAATATTACTTGACCCTTGGACCAAGAGCCTTAAGAAATCAGAACACCTTCGCGATTTTGCAAGAAAACAAACTAAAATGGACATCGATGCTCGGAGTTTAATTTAACATACTGAGACTTTTCCTGGGGGAGATTCTATTTACATCCAAAAGCTCTTGTCCGGCTTAACAAATTTCATGATACAAGTGCTAAGCTAACGCTTTCGGTTAATCAAAAGTCAATAAGATTAAAGGCCACACGTTGATGATTAAAATGACCGATGTAGATAATTATCGTATAAAGATAAAATAGTAAGGTAGAAAAGATACACCATAAGGTGAAATCAATCAATAAAACCACATCACCTAATCAATAATTTGACTGAAGAAACATTGCTGTCTATCCCTAAACTAATGAATAAGTCGAGCTTATCAATAGGTAGCGCAATAGAGTTACCAATATTAAAGGGGAAGTCCCTGGTGTCACGGGGTACCAATTGATAAAAGTTGAATTAATTAGAAATATTCAGTTCAAAATAATAGGTTGCTCGGAAGTTACTGCTAGATTTGTGGGTTACGTAAATTATTTAAAGAACGCCACTGGTCAGTTGTATGAGTTACTTGGTAATCGCAACGAGCAATATAACGCCATGTAAATAAATAAGAAGACATGGATATCCTGGCACTGGATAGCCTGGAGAAAACCCACGAGGTTGGACTTGAGAATAGCATGGAATTTGAAACAGTTGGAGGAGTCTTACACACAGAATATAATCCGTTTGATTCACTAGTATATACGGGGGTCACGGTAGCTAAGGCTCGCTAGCCTTGAGGTCGGGTGTTCGATCCCTGCACTGGCCGAGAAAGTTCACCCAGATTTTCCGGCGTGGTTCCCCCTTGTCAGTGAAAAAACAATGCCCCGTGTACACATTGGCGTGCACGTAAAAGATCCCTTGACAGTTGGAATTCGATATAAGAGTAGGCTGTAGTGCCGCTGTCCGGGCAAAATTTCCCTCATAGCACATTGTATGGCGTATGCCCGTCTTCATAAGCCCAGTTCGGAGCAAAACAGTAGGACGTTAAACCCCATTTCATTTTATTTCACTAGTATATACACCCGGTACAGCTCCTTTAGTAAATATTGACAATTCCATTATACTGATTATAACAATAAAACGGGTCCACCCATGCTTCCAGCAATTTTTCTAGTCCTTATGATTCACGTGATCGCATTCGTGTTCATTAGCTTTTTTAACCCAAAATTAATATTGTCGAATAGATCTACGGATGTTCTGCAGCCGTAACGACAAATAATGGAACACTGAAAGTCGATATTACATATTATACCATCTTATAAACACGAAAACAGATAACACTTATCTTATGAAATAATCGAGCGCTGCAATTATTTTCTTTCCAAATTGATTAGATCTGCCTACCAAATTATAAAAAAAATAAAAAATACATTTTCCAATAAGTTAAGAATGACTTTTTATTTATTAATTTACATGGTAATATCTGTTTAACAGAACTGAAATTAATGGACTTAGATTTTCGGGAGAGGATCCGGTGTATGCCACCATAAAGTTCATGAATTAAAGGGGAATCATGGAAAATAAGATAAAGAGCTAACATTATACATGTATATAGATAATGCAAAGAGAATATGTTGAAAATTTCGGTCAAATTGCTTCACTCTTAAGCCGAGAAAACCGACTTTCAAAAACATGGAACCGCGATTGTCATTGTTACCGTTGTTACGATGATAAACAAAGTCTCGGTTATCTATTTTTAGGGTTAATCATGAACAGTCGTTTTTAAATATTTACCTGCCTATCCCCCCCCCCCCCCCCAAAAAAAAACCAAAAAAAAAACCAACAACAAAAAAAACCAAAACAAAACAAAACACCAAATGTTCACAACATCACAACATTTCAAGAAATTAACTAAGAGGCCCCCAGGGTAGAAACGAAACGGACTTTCCCTGAGACAACTACCCCATCTAATAGAATTTCACGAGGAAAACCTCTCAGGGGACATCGTGTCATTAGTATTTTCCAGCCAATTTGTTTTTTGCTTTACTTATTACACAAATGTCAAACAATACTAAAATCCACAACAAGTTCCATCAAGTCAGGATATCGTCATACAAAGTGTATGATGCTGTTTTCGACAAATACGTATGATCGATCTTGTCCGGACTTAAGAAGCAATACGTATTTCAGCGATTATTCACGTCGTGATACCATGGGCCTTGTATTATAAGGTCCATGGTAATACCCTCGAGTGGTTGCAAACAAATTAAAAATTAATTTCCTAACATAGAAGAGAGCAATGTTTTCATTTTAATCACATTAAAACTGAAATCCATTCAACAAAAGCAATAGGTTACCTATTTATTGACAAAGATTTTAAAACGTGCCATGGCCTCGATATTTTTTTAAGTCAACACAATGATAGTATGTCTATTTTAAATCTACTTGTATGTACATTAAGTTCATTGTAAATAATGAAAAATTAGTAGGCCTAGTAAATCGGTAACTATAGAATTTGTTTTGTTTTTACTTTCAACTGACATTTCATGTCCAATTAGCATGTATTCATACGGTCTTAAGGATTGTGTGTATAGATTAGGGCTATGACGTAAATCTTTTAATAACGTGCAAAAAGTGAATAATGATCGTCATTGTAATTACACTAGGGGGCTGTTTCACGAAATTTTAACTAAGATAAAATCCAAATTTTAGTAATCCAATCAAAATTGAAGTATCTACTAAAATTTGGATTTTATCTTTAGTTAAGATTTCGAGAAACGGGGCCCAGCATTTTAAAGTATAATATTATTGATAGTTATCCTTCGTTACGCAACATTGGACTGGTATTGAAAATGTTTTGTCTATGCGAGATGGGGTGACTTAAATTGATCCTCGAGGTAAGTTGGGTCACTCCCTCTCCAGCCTGTTTGAGTAAAGATGCACGAATGGTGGTTCCATCAATTAAATAGTAGTCTAATAAATGATAGTTATTGGCGTTGGTTTAATTTTGATGTGTGAAGATGCCGAGGCCTCCTTACTTGTAAAGGTCACCTCGGGTCAGGGAAAGTTGTGCAATTTTTGATGGACCAGGTGGAACCATGACAGAACTTACTGTGTTCTTAAAGGCGTGAGGGATTAGCCAATGAAACCATCCCCATTGTTTAATTTCTGTTTTCCATTATAACCCATATCTGGCGTCTTCGGTGCCCCCTATAAAACTTCACAAGGAACCAAATATTTATCATTCTTTAGTCAACAAGACCCAGACATTTTTGCGATTTTTTATTTTATTTTATTTTATTATTTGTTTTTTGCTTTCCCGAGCTATTTGTAGAAGCATCCTTTACAGCAGGGGTGCGGAAGGCGCCTAACTTCTATTGGGTTTATTAGGAGGGGCGTCCAATGTGCACAAGTTTTATTGACTATTATAAGAGTGACATTTGGTTCCTTATGGGGGTTTCTAAGAGGCACCGAAGGCGCGAAGAATCTTAAGAGCGAAATACGACCAAAACTACAAAAGTATTCTCGGGACCATGCCGATCATTAAATCCAATAGGATCTTAGCACCTTCGGTGCCCCCACTGAAAAACTAGCAGATTTACAGATTTTTTAAAAATGTTTTGAATCGATAATTTCGTGCATCAATTTTCTTAGATATAAAATAACTCGGTAAATTAAATTATACTCATCATGTATCTATTTATAAATTAAAATAATCTCCTGTTTAGTTTCTTAGCAACAAGCTTCTAGTGTCAGATTCATATTGCCTATAGGCCCAATACATGCCTCCTGGAATATATATAACTACCAGTAAATTATACTTGACGCGCCTGCGGTTAAATTCCTTTAAAACGCGATTGTTTGGTAAACATTAAGGTAATTACTGATAACTGATATTTGTATTTCAATGCACAATTATTTGAACAATTGAAGTAATTATTGTATTATCCGTTTACTTTAGTGCACTTCAGTAAATGAAATAATGGAAATTAATTTGTGCTCTATCAGTTATGCAAATAATTAGACAATTCGAGATATAGGTCGTTTGGAAAATGTGGGATATAAAAAAAGTATTCATGAAACTATTAAAATGGATTTCGCGCTTTTATTCCTGTGGTTAAAATGATCATGCAGCGTGTGCATTACAATAGGTTCTCTCAAACTGATCTGCATTGTTTTATAAAATGGGGGTATTTGTATGCATATTCATTGTAGCTACTGATGACAGCTTTTGATAAACTTAGTAATCTACGCCTAGTTAGATATGCACATGCATAGGCTATGCGTCATTAAGACATGGTGCGGTAAAATCTCTAATTATTATATGGTACCAGGGTCGGATTAAGCATGCACGTGGCCCTTGCAGGGGATGGCTAAAACAAAATATCGCATTCACAGGCGCCATCAACAGTTGAAAGGGGGATATCCTGGCCATCGTCACACACACACACACACACAAATGCAAGTTGTATGTATGTCATTATGGTAGGCCTAGATATACACAAGAATTATAATAAAACTAATTTTGTAACCTCTGACCACCGGCTGCAGCCCAGTCACTCCCACCCCACTTAATCAGGCCCAGATGCCAATGGTAACATTAGCAGTGATACAAACAACCAGGACCATAGACGTTGTTTAACGCGTTCATCATTGAGCATTGATTGAATCAAGAGGCGTGGTTACGATTTCCCGCCTGTAAGTACGTCATGTAGGCTCCTCAGGTTTCCTTCCACACCTACGCACAAGAGAATTATTGAAATAACACTGAACGATATATTAGTCCCAAAATGACCTAGTTTGTGTCGAGTGGACGTTAAACCCCACCTCTCACCCTTCCCTTACGGCGATCATAGATAATGGGAGATAACTCCATTAAAGATATCGTTGCGGCACTACTTAGAAACAAAACAACGGAGATGGAAGTGTACGTTAAACTCCAGTAGCGAACGAACGAAGCTAACAAATAATAATAAAAATCTTCAGAAATACTATTAGTTTTCCACTGTTAATAAAAACAACGTATAGTAATAAAATTGACGATAAAACATATATAAATTCTTTACGACTACCTTATTTCGAACTGTTACTTACTATTTTTACCTCACTGTTGAAGAGTTCTGAATTGCCAACATGGCCACCGCCACGCGAAGCAGTAAGTATTTGTAAATAATGAAGTGTTTTGCAGTTTATTATCCACCCAAAACTAATAGCTAGGGACGACTTTATGAGAAAAAGTAATACTGCAAAATCTGAGCTAGCAAAATGCGACATGGCACCGTACGTCAAACCCCACAAACACCGTTTATGTGTCAGTCACAGGTCAGTGACAGCAGTCACTGTTAGTGTCGGGTAGGGCCTAGCCGCATGGAGTTAGAAAATGAAATGAAATGGGGTTTAACGTCCTACTGTTCTGCTCCTATACTGGGCTAATGAAGACGGGCATACGCCATACAGTGTGCTATGAGGGAAATTTTGCCCGGGCAGCGGCACTATCGCCTACTCTTATATCGAATTCCAACTGCCAAGGGATCTTTTACGTGCATTCCAATGTTTACACGGGACCTCAGTTTTTCGTCTCATCCAAAGGACTAGACAGCTGTCCTTGTCAGGCCCTCCGTCCCGAATGGAGTTAGAACTAAAATATACAATGAAATAGCATAAACGGTGATGATATCTTCTAGACAAGTTCTCACCCTATTGTCTTAATACAATATTTACATGTATTAATGACAGCAGGGCTTTATAAAAGTTGAGTGTGCCTGTGCACACACTTGAAAATGTGCCTGCAGGGTCATACTGAAACACAGGGATGTAGTCAGGATTTGGTGAGTGGTGTTAAAATATATGTGGCGAGCGGAGCGAGGCAAAATATTTTTTGGGAGGGGGGCGTGGTCTTTTATGAAAATTAAACCCTTCTTGGTGTTTTTTTCAGAGCATCTGCTGCCTTTTGTATTTGGTTCAGTGCAAATCAAATTTCCATTTATATATTCAAATTTTACCAAATTCACTTAATTTTCATCAATGATACAGGGATCTAAAAACTTTTTGACGCCACCCGACCGAGCATAAAATTGTCCCGCCCCACTCTGTTTCTCTGGATAGATAAGTTAAGGACCTTTCGGTATTTGTTGTTTTGTTGGGTTTTTTTCAAATATTACTTTATTACTTTGAGATTAAAAATTAAAATGATTCTTAAAACGGGGTTTGTGTTTTATTTGAGTACAACGAATTATGACAACAGGTAGATATTGATAATTAAAACAAGTTGTATTATTTGACTTGTTTCAATGTTTGTAAAGTTGTTGTACGTGTCTCACGAATATTATTATTATTACGATGGAATGAGAATCAGGTCAGGCAGAAACTGAGAAAGCTCTCGTCGTCCTCCTAGTCCAACTCTCGGGCCGTAGCAAATCCACGGTCAACACAGGTAAGAAATAAAATAAGATCATCGTGAAAATTTGCAGGCACGTGTTGGACAATTATGACATTCAAACCTTTAACATTGGAGTGTTGTAAATTGGTCTGGGTGACCTATTTACAACAAATATAAAGACCGTAGAATAATTGTAAAATGAAAAGAACTAGGCCTACACATCTTCTAAGTATAAATAAACAAAATACCAATACATATTTCTTTAAACTAATTTGAGATGATAGGGTCTACTAGTACTACGGCACACAAAAATAAATTATGCCGTGACAGACATGGTTTGCGTACGTCGGCTTTTACCATGGCTTTGCCGTTTAATTGCTGTGGTAAATTTCGAGCGCCGAGTTTGTGTACAGAGAAGGATGAAGGGGTTTAAATACGACTGGGCCTTTTTCGATTTTTGTCTTTGTGCTGGGCGGCAAAAAAAAGTGCCGGGCACAGGCGCCGCCCGGCGTGGCTACATCTTTAAAAATGTGCCTGCAAAAATTTTTTTTCAAGTAAATGTGCCTGCGCATGCCGTGCGCATGTGCGCGGAAATATCGATGCCTGACTGACAGCCTCTTTGGTGTTATTAGTTTATTTTTAGCGACACTGACACACATCTAGGGTTAGGGTTGGGTTTGGTCCAAAAATTCGGGTTTGGTCCAAAAATTCTGACGTCATGTGCAATTCAAAGTGATTGACCCCGTGAGGAATATCTCCCCGGCGACCAAGCTCTCCTATGTGGGGAAAAAAATTGAGAGAGAGAGAAATGGGGTTTAACATCCACTCAACACAAACTAGGTCATTTTGGGACTAACATATGGTTCAATTTTATTTCAATAATTCGCTTGCGCATAGGGGGTCTTTAGCAGTGGGAGGAAACAGGAGTACTCAGATAAAAACCATGTACATGTACAACCGGGTATCGAAACCACCCCTGTTGACTTAAACACAGACCTTATGGCTTATGATACAATGCGCACACGCTAACAATTCGGCCATCCACTCACCCCAGAAAAAATTTAACAGACCTATCATTGAAAATCCTAGTATTACTGTAGTACAGTACTAGTACATTGCAGGCATAGAACAATTACTAAAAATTAAAATACATATCGCAGCAAATTCTGCGTTGGTCTGTCCCATGCAAGATACCTGTCAATAGTGGTTGTAATGTTTCATGAATTAGATGATTGACTCTTGAGTTTGAACATCGCATGGATATTATTATTATCTAACTTACATTTAGATTTAGTGTTTGTACAACATGTACTTTGTGAACTGTTATGGTTTTTTTCAATGTGCATGTATTGTATGTTTTATTTATCTAAAATTTAAATAATGACCAATTTTATTCTGCCTCTAAATTTTACATTAAGCAATTTCATCTTCTGTTTATTGAAGGTGGCATGGCCATTGATAAGGATGAAACCAACAATAGTACCTTGTTTGAAAATTTTACTATTGATGAAATCAGAGAACAAGAAAAAAAGAACAGGTAAGCTTATAATAAAAGGGTATGTTAGTCTTAAAAAGAATATAGACATTATTGTCTTTTTTTTCCCCTGCTGTACACTTGACCTAAATTTCTGAATTTTTATATATTTTGATGTTATATTGACATTGGTTATAATAATTTCATGTGCCATTTAAAGTATGTGCACCATGATTTATTAACTCCGGTTCCAGTTGGATACTGAACAATATTTACCTTCAATGTGATACTGAATGATGTTTATGGTACCTCCTATGTGATACTGAACAAAGTTTACCTTCAATGTGATACTGAACAAAGTTTACCTTCAATGTGATACTGAACAATGTTTACCTTCAATGTGATACTGAATGATGTTTATGGTACCTCCAATGTGATACTGAACAATGTTTAGCTGGCTGATTCCAATTCACAACAAATCAAACATTAAATAACATTTGTGTTCTCGAAAGAATGTCATTTTATTAAATTTTCCATTACAGTGTATGACAGGTTAGTTTATTGTATGTAAATATTGCCATAATATATTTCAGGGCTGATATTGAAAGAAAAAAGGAAGATCTGAGAGTTATGGTTGGGTAAGTGTGAATTATTATGTATTTATTTAGCATTTTTATACCAACAGAAATGAATTATGGATGGCAGGGAATGGGCATTATGTACGAAGACATAAAAAGTTACAAAATGAATGTATGTGTTTTGCATTTGAAGCCAGTCTTTTTCAAACTCTGTAAGCCAATTTAATTCCTTTTTAATCAATGCCAAGATGCAATTACATGTCTGTGAATTTTGTTGACATACTTCAGGTTGGAAATTCCGTTGTGAATTTTTGAAAATTTCCCATCCTGTCTGGAAAATTCTGGTACAAGCTCATGTATTGAATTTCAGATAAACGATAAACGATAAACGATTGGTATTTGTTATTGCAGGGAACGATATAGAGATTTAATTGAAGCTGCAGATACTATAACAGACATGAAGAACAGTGCCGAAAATGTTAGTATTTCTTTCTTAAAAGATAGTCTTTTTAATAAATGTCTGGTTTTTTTTGCTTGTTTTATTAGATGTGATAATGAGAGATAATAAGCCCATAGCATTGATTATTGAGTAACAGATGTATGTATAGGTTCAATAATTTGTTATTGATGTCTGAATATAGACTACTGAAAGGTCAACAAGATAAATGATAATTGAAAGAAATAAAACATAATTTAATGTGAAATGAAATGTATTACTAGATTTTAATGTTCACTCACATAACTAGATTATTTTGGGACTAACATATGTTGATTCATTAATTCACTTGCACAAAGGGCTGTTTAGCAATAGGAAGATCCTAGAATAACTCATACAGTTTAGTAGATGGCCCTACCCCTTATCATGTACCCCCCAAACTGCAAATGAATATAATCAGTGACAAACTGCAGATGAAAAGCTTACCCCTACCCAACCCCCTTATTGTGAAAACAGTTCCCCCATTGCATTCTTTATAATTGTACGTCAAGCTTTATTTATATATAGTGCTGCGATTATTATTAATTTGACATATTCTCGGATGATTTCAGGTTATGACATCAATTTCTACTATGGAAACAATGTGTCAACAATTAAAACAAAATCATATGGTGAAAGGAGTTTCATTTCCACAATCTTCTAAACAAGCACCAGCAGGAAGGTAAATAACTTAACTTTAAATCCTTTCTTATTGATGTCAAGATGCAATTAGATGTCTAATTGATTTTATTTACATACTCATACTTCAAATTGGGAATTCCGTTGTAAATATTTTTTTCATTCATGCAGTTTACAATTACTATAATTGTGATTTGAACTATACAAATGTAATAATTCTGTTGATTATTTTATATTTTACAGAAAGAAAGAAGAAGTAGAATTTTATGGTGTGGCTTCGCAGATCAAACTTTTGCTAGACATGCCTGAGAAAGTAATTGACTTTTATTTCATTCAGTAGCTTTTTACAGGGACTTGCATTATATATAATATATTATAATACATCATACACACCATCACAAACCCATTGGCTCCCAATAACAGTGGATATGTCAAAATTTAAATGGAAGTAAATTTTTCAGATACAATGCAACAATTTTATGGAACAACCTACCATGTAAATTTCTAATGATGCAATTAAGAATTTGAAATGAAATGAAATGGGGGTTTAACGTCCTACTGTTCTGTTCCGAACTGGGCTAATGAAGATGGGCAGATGCCATACAGTGTGCTGTGACTAGACAGCATCACTGACAAGGGGGAAACCACGCCGGAAAATCTGGATGAACTTTCTCGGCCAATGCAAGGAGCAAACACCCGACCTCCAGGCTAGCGAGCCGGCATCTTACCCACTTAGGCTCCTCTTAAAAATTTGAATCTCCTTCTTTAAACAGTTGTTAGTAATTTTTATTTTTAAATTGCAGATTTGGAGTAGTGTAGATAATCAGGATTATCTGAGAGCAACACAACTTTACCTACTAGCTCGACATATTAATACAAGTTTACATCTTGATACACAGAGATCTTCATCTGTTTTATCTTGGTTTCCTTTATTAACACGACAGTGGGCGGCTATCAGTCACTTTAAATCATCCATACTACAGGTAAATTATGCTCTTTCTCATGCCATTCATATAAAATGTCTATGGATAGGTAGGACAGGTTATTCGAGTGAAGTGTGACAATTTTTTGTTGGCAGTAAAAATTTGTCAACTGGAAAAATCATCTATGAGAACAAAAAATCTTATTGGTCCAGGTGCCATTGAATTAAAGTGTGAAGTGTTGTTAGTAATAGCTTAAAATTTGAAGGAGGCAGGTACAAATTTTTTTAGACTCATGAATTGGACAAAGCATCAAGTCAACAACTCGATTTCTGTTATTTAGTAGTTTGGGGATGATAAAACCCCTCCAAGAGACATGTTTTCATAGATTCTTAATTTGTTTTTTTGATTTGGGCAGACATAATTTACCAGAGTTAAAATGTGGTTTTTGAAAAGCAATTTATCTCATTTGGTTTTTATTTTACAGGGTTGCAGAAACTTGTTAAAAGATTCTGATTCCAGATTTTCTGATCAGGTATAATTTAGTTTGTTTACTCGTCATATCAGTAATATCATTCATTATTGATGCAAGTATTGATATTTGCTTTAATTTAGTTTAAATGATAACAGCTCTAGACATGTCTACCTTTTTCTTATATTGTTCTACCTCTTCTTATTATGTCAGTTTGTTTTGGAGGCACAGATTGCCTGACAAAGTTTTGGTATTATACATATATTTCAGTTCCATTACATCTGTGACATTTTTTAATATCATTTTACTTTTATATGTTTTCAGAAATTGGCCGAATATTTATGTTCTATTTTATTGTTAGAAGATAGTACTCCAAGACAAGTTTTCAATGAATTTCTACTTGCAAGAACTGTAAGATATATTTATAGTAGCTATATATGTTTTCAATGATAATGGACATTAGTTCTTAATAAGCCCAAATTATATATGTTTAATTAATTTCATGATTATCTCATGTTCATGGTAACTTGTATTAATATTTATAAACACAAGGTGGCTCAGTGAGTACGGTGCTTGCTCATTAACCAGGAGACCCCTGGTTTAATCCTGTCTTGACTGAAAAAGTTTCGCGAGATTTTCCAGCCTAGCAGCGAAAAGGGTCAAGTCATTTGGATGGGACTAAAAACTGAGATCCACCCATGTACTTGTTGATGTGCATGTTAAAGAACCCTTGACAGTTATATATAACATGATCTATATATATGTTTGTTATTTTCTATATTTTAGAAAGCAGTACAGTTTATATTACATCCCAATCAACAGTCTAATATAAAAGATCAAGTTTGTACAGTGGTTAGAGTTTTAACTAATACTATACATCAGATATATGCTGTCTTTTATAACACACAATCATCTACAGGTAAATATTACATATTTTGCTCGGATTGCTGGATGCCCCACATGGTCTGAGTTTTGCCCGCATTATCTTTTTCCCTTCTCTTTCCCTTTCATGTGGATAGTGGGGGGTTGGATGGCCGAATGGTTAGCACGCGCGTGCTGTATCATACGGTCTGTCATTGAGTCAACTGGCGGGGTTTCGACATGACAAGGAGTAGGTTCGCCTGTCCAACCTTGTGGGTTTTCTCCAGGTCCTCCGATTTCCTCCCACTGCTAAAAGACCCCTACCCGCAAGCGAATTATTGAAATAAAATTGAAACATGTGTTAGTCCCAAAATGACCTAGTTTGTGTCGAGTGGACGTTAAACCCCATTTCTCTCTCTCTCTTTCATGTGGATAATTTTTTGAAGTCTTATTTCAAGGCCGTTTGGTAACGGAGCTGGATGAAACTTGACTTGAATATTCTTCAGGACATTTTTCAAGACCAGACCATTTGGGTCATTCAGCTTTCAAGTGGGTTCCTCAGCCATTCATGACCCGATATTGATAAAGCTCCCTGGGGTATACTAAATAAAGTCGAACTTGTTGAAAAATAATAATTAAACATGTTTAAAAGTTCCAAAACAATAACATAGCTATGAGCTAATGACATTACCTCTAGGTAATAATATGCTTTTTATAAAACAGTTGAAAAAGGTTTAACATTAAAAAGGTATCCCTTTCTCAAATATAACATTTAATTTTCTTGTCTAATCTTATATTGTTTGTCTTTTTTTCCAGAAAATTGTGATCTCCTTCTAGAAACAATAAACAGTGTTACAACCAAATCTCAAGATGGTAAGTTACACTACTGGCTAATCATAAATATTTACATCAGGCCTCTTATTTCCATTCTATTTGACAGTCTTGACTGACAGACAGTGGACATGACTGGTTGGAAATGAAATGAAATGGGGTTTAATGTCTTACTGTTCTGCTCCAACTGGGCTAATAAAGACGGGCATACGCTATGCAGTGTGCTATGAGGGAAATTTTGCCTGGCAAGCGGCACTATGGCCTACTCTTATATCGAATTCCAACTGCCAAGGGATCTTTTACATGCACGCCAATGTTTACACGAGACCTTGTTTTTTCGTTCCATGCAAACGATTAGACAGCTGACCTTCTTGTCAGGCCCCCGTCCTGCACCACTGATAACAAGGGGAAACCACGTCAGAAAATCCTGATGAACTTTCTCATCAAATGCAGGGATCGAATACTATGGCTGGTTGGAGAAATTACCTGTCACTACATTTACATTATTATTTCGAAGAATTTAACATTAAAGCACAATAAATACAATTAAATTTATGGGTTTTTTTTATGGAATAATGTTGAACTTTACAAAAATATCTTAATAATTAGAGCTAAACATAATACATTTGAAAGATAAAACCCAACTTGTGTTCTTTTTTGGGTTTTGTGGATGTTAATTTTTAAAACCTAATTATTGCAGATTTTGGTTTATTGGATCTACAGGGTTCAATATCATCAAGATGTTTACCAAAATCCGTTAAAGGTATGAACATATTATATTTATGTTTTGCTGAGATACAAATTAGCAGCATTACTTATATTTTGAAAGTGTATATCGAGAAGACACTTCAAACAATTTTGAATATGATTGTCACAAGCAGTAACACGATTGGAGCTGACAAGCCAATAGTTTTTAATTGTTTGGATAGTTCAGAAACTCGTAAATCCGATGTGTAAATTGATAGTGATATAATTATCAGTATGTCCTGTAGCAGTATATTATTAGATTAATAAAGTATTATAATCCACTACATATCACTGTATTGTAGTTATTATAGGTGATAATATTATTATTTACAGATTTTCGACCAGCTTTAAGAAATGTTGCAAAAAACATATCATTACAACATCTACAGGATAATTGTCAACAGTGGATTACAACGTGAGTTATAATCTTAAATAACATTTATCTACATGTATAACATATTTTTTAAAAAAATAAAATTAGTTTTTTAAAGAAATGATGATTTTTTGTATGTTAGAAATTTATTTTTTATCATAAGTAATATATTGGATGATAATATTTTGTATAATATATAATATTTTGTATGATATATAACATTTTGTATGGTGTATAATATTTTGTATAATATATAATAGTTTGTATAATAATTTATCACACTAGCGAATGACCTGGCGTAGCACGGGTATAACCATGAACCAGAGGTAACATAACTCTGAAACAGGAAGTGGTAGTCCAATGCCACCAAGCCTGTGCTACTTATTGGTTCGAGCTACCCCTAATACACCAAATTTCAGCCTTGGGACAGTCAGACAGACAGAAAAAAAAACGTGACAGTCACAATTAATATTTGTATAGATTTTATATTACATGAAATATAATATTTTGTAGGTGTGTTCAAGATATAAGTAGTGGTATAAGTAAATTATTGAGTTATGTGAATACTGTAAAACGATTGGCTGACATTAGAGATGCTGTATGGCAATTACTTCAAGAGGTTAGATATATGATCTATTCTTTACTGTAGTCTTATTAATACATATATTTTTATTGAAACTTTCTGTGCTGTTACCATGACCTCAACCCTTTAGAAAACATTTGGGATATCTTTGGGTTGTCAAGTACATCTGCTGAACCTACCTGTACTACCCTGGAAGAGAATGGCAACAGTTGCCCATTCAGTAGATCAGATGACTTACTGGAGGCACGTGGCGAATTTACCAACTAATGATGATTTGTGTCATCAATGTCATGATTAAAATCTTAAGACTGGATTATCTCTTTAGGTTTTCTTATTGTCAAAGATGTATTCTTGCAAACCAGATTTGCTAAACTTTTTCTTTGTGTATTTAATGAATATGTATTTTTCAGGATGAAAATCAGAGTAATTGGTTAAAAGTGTGTGATAGTATATTAGATAGAAAACTCAATGTATGGACAGACGTATTAAAACCATTGTTCTTAGATAGAGTTAAGGTATGTTTCTTTTACTCTACACATCAGATATATATAGAGAATCGGAAGTGCGAGTCATGGTGACTCAATAAGTCAGGCGCTAGCTCACTAACCATCAAATCTCAGTATTGGCCGAGAAAGTTCCTCTGGCTATTCAGGTCTTAGTAGTGCAAGACAGAGGTCGAAAAAACTAATGTCCTGTGCACACGTTGGTGTTCATGTAGAATAACCCTTGGCAGTTGGAATTGGGCCAAGAGCAGGAGAAAATTTCACTCTTAGCACACTACTACTAGCTTGGTTCTTTAATGTCTGCTTCCACTAAGGTGATATCACAGACACTCTTAGCACACTTCATTAGGGAACTTTTATACGCCCACATTTCAGAACATAACTTACTGGATTATGGCCCCTGATTGTACAAAAAATCGCATTTTTTATTATTTTTTTTAGCTTATTCTCTATCTATCTCAAGCAATATGTCGGGGTATCTTGCATTACAACAGCAGGTTTGGTTTGTTTTGTAAAATTAGGTTTTTGTTTATTTTAATTAAAATTTGTATTGTTTTAAAGGCTTTGAATCAGTATCAACTGGATACAACAGCAGAATTAACTAAACGTAATGTCACCAAGGTCATGATGGACCTAGCTTCTTATAATGATAGGTATGTACTTTTTATTTTCTGTCAAGTTTACAATTTATTTGTTTTTGATTTAAATTATTTCCTATTTTCACACAGAAGACATAAAGATATTTCTTTTATTTTCCCTTGCTGGTGGTTGGATGGCTAATGGTTAGCACGTGCGCGCTGTACCTTAAAGTCTGTCATTGAGTCAACTGGCGTGGTTTTGATTCCCCGGTTGTATGTGACAAGGAGTAGGGTCAGGTGTCCAACCTTGTAGGTTTTCTCCGGTTTCCTCCCGCTGCTAAAGACCCCTACGCATAAAATTGAACTATATGTTCTCTCTCTCTCTCCCTTTATTGTCCCTTGCCTTTCAGTTAAACCCCATTTCATTTCATTCATTTATATTAAGATTTTCAAAGGTTTATCCATTTCCTGACAAAGGTTTTCCTTATTTTAAAATATTTAATACTATTTCAGTGGAATGGTGCATGAAATGGATTTAGCTGGCTATATTTGGTCGGAATCAGCAGGTGATATATCTCCCAATGCTGTATGGACAACATCTGGTACTAAATCAATGGCAGATAGTGGTGGTCTTATACTGAAAGCTCGAGCTTTTACACCTGCAGTTCAAAGGTAAAATTTGTTTATATAGTTTGATGAACATTAGAACTTAAGTCATTTAACCACATGATCTGTTGACAATATAAAAACAAACAAAAACAAACTACATCAGAAATGTTGAAAGGATTGTCTGAGATCTGTAGTATTATTTTTGCATGGTCTGAGAAAGGAAGTCTTTTGCTATGAATATCCCAGACTGACTGTCGATTGTCAGTATGTAGTTCAATCAAAGAGAAAACTGTCACTACAAATAGATTGAAATGGTTTTATTAAATATCATTATTTTGATCTTGTATATTAGTAGATTAATTACCGTTAAGTATCGAATATTGGTATTTAAATTATCTGAAAAAATTAATTGAATCTGCCATGATAGATAGGAGGAATTCAACACATGTCTACACAAAGATCTAATTTGAAGAGAGTCTTGAAATACTATATGAAAACTAACAAAACATTTTGATAAGATAAAAGCATAGCAAAGGAGTTCCTTTCTTAATCCATGCAAACATATTATGTATAAAATGTTCCTTTTAACTGCATATGTTAGGACTTAATTGTTATTTTTGTTTTCTGTATAGGAGACATCCTTTTTTGTGCAGCACAAGGGTGGATAAAGCGCTATATATATCATCTTCAATAGAAGGCTTGATCTCACTTTAACTATGTACATCTTATCTAGGCCTTTACGTAATACCCTGCATATTTCGGTACTAATTTCGATCGGGTACAAGCTCAGCTTGTGAGCCTATCAGATTCCTCGATCGTCACGAATACCAAGTCTCGCACTTTCAAGCTAAAATGTCTACTTGTGATAATCGAGTTGCAAAGTTCCAAGGTTCATTCAATGTCAAGATTTCCGTGGAGGTCGCGATGTCACAACCTCTGATTGGACGCTACTGCTTACGGATCTGTAGATAACATAGCTATAAGTTCAGAATTGTGAAGTAAACAAGCAACGTCCAGATGTTGCTTCAGGAACATGTATATATATAAGTGTTGATATTAATAATATTATCTTGTAATTTTTAATGTTTATTTTACCTGTATTTAATTGATACCATGTTTTATTTTAGTCTGTGTCACAGTATTGATGAGAAGTTAAAATCTCTACAAGAAGATAATGAGAGTTATTTGTATCCTGAAGATAGACATCAAGCAACTATTGAAGGACCATTTAATTTATATCAAGATACAGCTGTTATATTGACCTATGTAGAAACAAGCTGTAGTCAATGTATTCAAGAGTAAGTTGAAACAATAAAATTTGCTTGTTTTATTTTAGTACTGAAATGAATGTGGACTTTAGAAACCAATTAAATTCCTGCTATTTTCAAATTTTGCTTATATCAGGGGTTCCCTGTGTCATCATGAAGGGGTTTGGGGTTGCCTAGTTGTCTTAACACCTGCACTTGGATCAAACGGTCCAACATTGAGTCAAGTGGTGGTATAGTTTCGCCCCCAGGTTTGCATGTGAAAAGTAGTAGGGTTGTCTACCCAACACTGGGGTTTCTCCAGTTTCCTCCCACTGCTAAAGCAAGTGAATTGTTGAAATAAAGATAATATGTCAGTCACTAAATGACTTTTAAGGTGTGGAACCAGTGTTTTATATAGGGTTCCTGCTCATGTCTGTGAGTTTGGGATAACCGTTGACGAATACAAGTAAGTTTTGAATTGACAGTTTTTAAAAAGCTCATTTCTCTTTCTTCAGAATATTAAATTATTTGACAGAACAACTGAAACTTTGGCAGAAAGCATTAACAGAAATAAAAGATCCCCTAGCTTCTGTTATTACAGAAAATAAGTAAGTGTTATTTCTATATGATTACGGAGTAACAGTAGAATGTCAAACCCCATTTTATTTCATTTCTTTATGATTATCTATCACCTTCAAATGATAGCATTACTTAGAACATAGTTGTCTTGCTATAGGCCCACAGTTAATTGGAATATTCTCATAAGTCTGTCCAACTTACTTTGTGAACACTCTCAACAGTACAGTTCTTGTCTGATTTGCCTGTCTAACCTTCCACTGCTAAAGACCCCTTTGAAATAAAATTGAACCATATGTTAGTCCCAAAATGACCTAGTTTGTGTCGAGTGGAGGTTACACCCCATTTCTCTCTCTTGTCTGATTTTTTTTTTAATTTTCAGGAATTATTAATTTGGCGTATAGGGGGCTTGTCGATGTTATTTCTTTATAATCAACATGTTTTGTTTAAAGGATAGAACTTGTTAGACTTTGGCTTTAATCAATGTTTTATTTTGTAATTACAGAGTTTTATTGGTAGCACGTCTATGTTCAGCTGTAGGTGAATTAGTGCCTCACTTACAAAAATGTGTTTTAGGAGCTTCAGAATTTCAAACTCAAGAATCATTTAGGTATTATACATTTTAAAAAAATATGCCTTGATGGACAACTGAACTTGAAATATTTTTTTTTTTTAAAGCTAATTAATGATTAGATAAATGAAGAGTCCAGGGGAAGAACAATTTTTGTCTTTTCGCATAAAAGGCAAAACAGGCTTTTGGACAAGAATGCTTGACGCGAACAGAACAACGAGTGGGTTTAATAACAACTTCAAAATGATGTTTAACACAAATCATAATTACCAGTACAACAACAGACTTCCACTTTTCAGCTAAATCAAGTCAAATAAAAGGGTACGATGGACTTATTTGTTCCGGGAGGCCATTTCAGAAGGGCCTTGGTTTGATGTGACTCTGATCGTTTTTACCTGTAATATATTGTTCCACAGAAAGCTTATACAATTTGCTACCAGATGGCGCCATTAACTGGGGTTCGTTGAAAAAGTGACTTAGATCATTCTTCCCCGGGGCTCTTCAAATGTTTTATATTTATTTAAGAAGATTTTAAAATTTTGCAAAAATATTTTAACTTTATCCAAAAATATTTTCAATTTTTAAGATGATTTTTATGCTTTTTACTTTAAGTCGCTCATTGAAAAAGACTAGATCTGGACCTAAAGTGGTTGAAAGTAGTCAGTGGTTGGTTATAACATCTAAATTACAAGAATGTAAATTACTTTCATACAGGTATATATTTATTATAAACTTACAACCTATGTGACAATCATCAAATTTAAAATCTTCAAAATGTTATTGGCTATTTTTGTCAGTCTTAATCTTAATTGGTTTATTATTGGTCACAAAGGTTACCACCTTCCGGGGGGTCAGATGGCGGAATGATTAGCGCGTGCGGGGTGTATCATACAGTCTGTCATTGAGTCAGTTATCATGGTTTCGATTCCCCGGTTGTATATGACAAGTAGTAGGGTCGCTTGTCCGACCTCATAAGTTTACTCTGGGTCCTCCAGTTTCCTCCCATTGCTAAAAGACCCCTATGCTCAAGCGAACTATTGAAATAAAATTGAACCATAAGTTAATCCCAAAATGACTTAGTTTGTTTTCGAGTTGACGTTAAACCCCATTTCTAGTAACTGGAACCTAAGGAAAGTGTATGTAGCGTCCGATGATCTGATGTCTCCTTGGCACACAGACCTTGTGACCGAGCTCCTATAAAGAAAATATAAAAAGTTTTTAATATAAAGTTTATTTTATAACAAGTTTATATATAATTACAGAATATGGATAGATTATATTAAATCACAGATAATTACAAACTTTTCACGGCCATTACATTCTAAAAGTTGGACAGATACTGTTCAAACATGTACGGTAAGTAGTCTTTAATATATCATTTTAAACATTTATATGTAAGATATAAAATGATTGTTCATCAATTTGATTTGAGAGCCACAGTGGTTTAGTGAGTAATGCACTAGCTCACTAACTAAGCGTAAGAGTTCAAGGGTTAGATTTTGTAGTTGGCCGAGAAAGTTTCTCTGGATTTTTCAGCATAGTTTCCCTTAGTCAGTGGTGTCGAGTGGTTTGGATATCACGAAAGATTGAGATTTCTTGTATAGGTAATACAACCCTTGACATCTGAAAATAAAAAAGAGTAGGCTGTAGGCGCTGCTGTCTGTACAAAATTTCCAACATTGCAGTATTCATTAGCTTGATGGGCGCAGTAAAGTAGGACACTATTGTTCCCTTTCAAACAACAATATTGTGAAAGTTCAACACTTAAAAGGAATATGAATCATGATATTGTATTATATGTAGAATTTATTTTAGAGATGGGAAGAAGTTAATATACAGGAAGAAACTGATGAAGGAAGAAAACTCAAATCAAGTATTCATATACCTATGCAGGTTGGTTTCACTTTCATATTCAAATATGTTGGGTTTATTCGTGGGGCCGTGTTAAGTGAACGGTTTATAAGTGCATTAGACTCTCAATTAGTATATCCTGAGGTTGAATCCCAACATGGACTGAGACAGATCAAACACTGTTCCTACTTGTCAGGGATAGTACTAGCTATGCTAGGAAATAAAATGTTGACTGGTTGTTCGGATGGGATTAAAAAAATCTTGATGTCTGCTTGTGTGCACATTGGCATCCATGTGAAATAACCCATTGACAGTTGGAATCCGGTGAATAGTCGACAGACAAAACACTCCACATGGCTTTAGAAAAAACAAATCATTTGTTAATCTCAAAATGACCAAAGTAATGTGTTCCTGAGACACTTATCACCAATCTTTTCTTTTTTCTTACTAAATTTGACACTTGAAATTTGTTACCCAGGTTAGATAGAATGTCAGATTATTTGATTATTGATGAAATGATCAAGTTATTTTATGATATGTATTTTTCAGGCCTCATGGTATGTACAATCAATGTTATATACATTATGTCGTGATATTAATAGAGTTGGTGGACAAGCTTTACCAAGGTATGAACATTTATTTCTTTATACGTACTCTGTGGTTTCAATAAAATTCTGATGTTTGAGTTCTCTGACTACCATGAGACAAGCTTGTAAAATGGAAAATCTGTGAACCTGAGGCTAAGTAGTATATCTGAAGTCTTTTACATGTATCACATATCCACATATCAATTCTGTTGGCACAACAAGATTTTTTCTTTCTAACAAAATCATATTCACCGGGCATAGATTTAACATTCTAGATATAAAAGAGGCCTCAAGGTATGCAGTGAAAAAGTTGTTGAAGATGAGTTCATATATAGTGTTTTAAACTTAATGAAGTTATTTTATTATTTACATTGATTCTTTTATTTGTATAGATCCATTATACAAGATTTAGTATATAAAGTCAGTGATGGTATAATTGAAGAGTTTGAACATCTGGTAAATCGAGGCAAAAACAAATCTTCACAGAGTGATGTGCCCTTGACACAACAACAATCTCTACAAGCTCTATTTAACATCAGATTTATTCAACTGATTATTCCAAGAAAAGATGATGAAGAGGTAAAATTAGAATGTATTAGTAAAGGAAAAAAGTATATTCAAATTAATTTTACACCACGCTTGTTACTACATGATAATCGTTGAGCACTGTTATTCGACATATTGTTTGGCTATATATACCCATTAACCACTCCTCACTGGTTTAGCGCCAGTGAAACTGACAAGGAAAGTGCTGCCAAGTCATTCAGATGAAACAGAAAATCGAAGTCCACTCTTTTACACTCTTTTATAAACTGATTTACATGCTATCATTTCTGTTTCTACTCAAATTTCCAATATTAACTGTATGTTATTCTAAACAATATTCGATTATTTCTTGTTTGGACAAATGAGCAATTACCGGTATAGATCAATGTATTGACATTTATCATTTTTTGGAAATTCTTTGAAGATGTGTATGTAAATTTACTGTTCTTTTAATATAGTTACAGGCAGACTTTTGTCAATATATGAATAGGATCATATATTAATTGATCATGCTTTGCTCAGTTTAATATTGTAAATATACCTGTGTGTATTAAATTATGTTTCAGTCATGTAAAAAATACCGGAAGAAAGTGGAATCGATAATAGAGAGATTAGAAGATATTATTGATCCGTTTGATCTCAACGTTTTTACACCGTACATTTCATCTAATCTCCTTAAACATACACAAAGATGTGCTGTAAGTTTCATATTTATTAGTTAAATTTTTTACAATATTATGTGGGTGGGTTGTATTGAAATGGTCAGTTTATTGTCTTATTGTATGAAATATATTTGATCCAGCAATCTGGAATTTCATTGCTCTTTGCAATTTTTATTGGAACCTGAAGGTGATATTTGGTGCTGTATATATGTATATCACATTATTGTCTATTTTAGGTGATATTTGGTGCTTTAACAAGTTTAGATAAACATGGTATGTTGTCGTCTGGCCGTACACCAATGAGTGGACAACAAGAACAGCACAATGTCCTACCATTAACATCATGTCCCAACAGATTCCCACTTTTACCACTCAGTTCTAAAGAGAATAAATCAGCGTTTACTCAACCTCTTCTCTCACAGACAATGTCTAGAGTATGTATATTAAACATGACTTCTTTTTATACGCCCACACACAAAGTAGTTACCCTGTCCGTCGGTTTGTCAGTCTGTCCACACTTGCTTGTTCGCTTTTGTTGAAAAATCTTTTTAAAACTTAAGGTTAATGGTTCTTAGGAGTACACTATGGTTGGGATTGAATTTAAGTGCAATCACTATTTTATTTCTTAGTTATTGCCCTTTAATTATCATAAATATGCTTGTCCGTTCTGTAGAGGTCACAATTTTTGACAAGTCTTTTTCAAAACTTAAGATAATGATTGTTTTGGGTAGATTGAGATCTAATAACCGCTACTTTTGTAGCATATTTTTTATTTCCATTTTTTCATTTTACATTATCTATTTTTGAGCTATTAAAGCAAGAATGGTCAGCTCTTTATATAAATCTTACATAATGTATCTTTGATAAAGGAATCGTCTCAGATTTCAACTGTGAAGTTGGTAGAAAATTAATTGTCTGGAAAAAAAATTGCATCATAGCCCAATTCATGGTCCATGGTCGTCTTCTTTATCCCAGTTGGTGCATAAAAGGTAAATCCTGTTTCTTTTTTTTTTCCTGAACTTTTTAAATATAACTCTGTTTTATTATTTTAGTCAGTGGATTCATCTTTAACATCTGTGGTACAGGCAACACTACCAGATCCATCACAAACTAATGATATGAGTAGTTCTCTATATGATAAACTAGATAAATTAGGAAGTATGGGTTCAAGATGGTTCTCTAATATTGGTGGTAAATCATGATCTACAAATAATTACTGTAAGTATTATTCTAAATTCTTTGCTCAAACCACATTATCAAGTAACTAGGTACCGAAATAATTATAGTCCTGGGTTTTTTTGGGGGTTTTTTTTTTTTAATATTTATCTTTTTTTTATTATTTTTAAAGATGCATTATTCAAGAGCTAAATCTACATATTACAGGTCTTTCTTTAGTCCTTAAATGTTATATTAATTATTAATTAGACATTTATTAACATGATAAGACCATAATCAACTCTTGAAGCTGTTGGATGGCTCTGATTTTAAATAGATTTGAACGATTTGGCCATTTAATGATTTAATTTAAAAATGGAGAAGTGAGACTAAGCCTCAAATAACCAGCACTGTGGTTACAATAATAAACAATCAATGCACATATCTTGTCAAAACTACAAACATTGATAACTTGGCCCCAGAATAAAGTAATTTGAATGAAATTTTTTAATATATTTTTTTTGCATTATCTAGGTTTGAACTATTATTGCAAGAACGGCCAGTTCTTTTTCTAAATCTAACATAATGTATCGTTAAATTGGATATATTCTCTAGTATTTGTATCCAATGGTAGCTTATTACTGGATTTGCATAGCAATTTACTGCTCACAATTTAGCATTGATTAGCATAGATTTGATCAGATCCTATTTCAGTGCCAATCAATTAATGTATGTCCTATATATTGGAGAATTTCAAAAGAATTAAACAAAATGATACACTTTACATTGCAACCGAATTCCACACGGCCACACTTCAGACATCTCACCCCTTACATAAAAAAAACACCACATAAACACTTCTCTGAGAGTAAGATGCTGGCTTGCTTGCCAGGAGGTCTTGGCTTAATGCACGGTTTTGGCTGAGAAGTTTCCTCAGGATCTTCCTTCACAGTTTCCCAAGGCCTGGTTTCACCCTTGTCAGTGGTACAGGACTGAGAGCTTGACAAGGACAGTGTCTAGTCGTTCGGATGGGACAGAACACTGAGGTCCTATGAACATATTGATGTTGGAATTTGAAATAAAAGTAGTCTGTAGCGCTGTTGTCAAGGTAAAATTTCTGGCTAATTATTTTTCATAGTACAGTAAACATTGAAGTAGTGGGCTTGCTTGATTTCTCCACCGCTAGGCGAGCCGGTATGCAAACGGCGTACGCCGGTCAAGTGATATTCGCCGATCCCACCTAAAGCGGCGCATTTGGTATACACCACAGCCGAACTTTTGTAGACTTCCGGATAAATCAAGTGACCTCACCGCTAATATTGCTGAACTATGGTCAGTCGGTATTCGCCGGTATGGATGAATAAAGCAGGGCCATTGGTTACATTCAAGTACAAATGGAGCCTTGAACTGCATGAAGAGAATTGGATTTATCTCCCTTGAACTGGAATTATCATTTGTTTATACAGAGCATGTGTTCCATAATATTACAAAAAAGTCCCAACATGTCATAATAAATTCTTCATAGCTAATTAGAAAAAATTGTCGACATGTTTAATTTTTTTCCATGTTTAAAAGGAAAACAAATTTCATACCTACTTAGAACAAGGTAAATAAAATATGTGTGAAAGATAATTGATATGTGACAGGTTAGAAGAGCTATAGGATATCCAAGATAGTTCTGCTTGTATTTACATAGAAACTTTACACTCAAGATAGACATATTCTAGAGATTGACGTTGACAGAGCCCGCTATAAGTACGCTAAATCTAACATCGTATTACCCAATATGCAACATCTCCCATCTATTTCTATCAAGAATAACGTTAAATGATAGCGATATGTCTAACTTGAAGAAAGTTTTTCGTCCTATAATAACACAAGTTATATTGGAATCCGTCATAATTTTCACTGAATAAACAATGTGTTGAGTTTAATTTTTTGGTGGATATTTTAAGATGTATCATTTATGAAGGAGAAACAGCTTGTTAGCATGATATTCCTTTCGAAATGGGATACAGCAATGGTGAAGCTTTTTTAAAACAGTGTTTTCCTTACAATTTTGGTGGAAAATGCAATTGTTTGTTATGTTATTTATGAATTTGTGAAAAATACAAATGTTTAATATATTATTTAGGAATTTTGTACGACATGTCGTAATTATTACACACTCAGTAATACATAGGACCCATTTAAAAACACAAACTCAACAGTACAAGAAAGGGTGACTAAGAAAGAGGGATTATGATTTTATTCTGGTTTTTTTTTTCTTTTAGTTTTATGTACCTTTTAGTGAACTATCTGCTGGTCATAATTTTTTGTTGTGGTATTTTTTTTTCATCTCATAGAATGCACATCCCTATATGAAAGGACTAATATTGTATAGCCTAATTATCACGCATTTGCCTTGTGTAACTAACTGTCTAGTTGGGTAAAAGAAATGTGTTTTATAGATCAGTTGGGGAAGAAAATTTAGTTGTGTGATGAGAACTGTATTATTTACAATTTGTAGTCTTGCAGGAATCGTAGATACTTTCAGTTCATGTAGTGTTGTTTATGGGAACCTGGAAATTTCCTTACATTTTTTTTATATAATATTATAACCTAGTCTATCATACGGGGGTCATGGTGGCTAAGTGAGTAAGACGCTGGCTCGCTATCCTGGAGGTCGGGTGTTAACCGAGAAAGTTCATCCAGATTTTCCAGTGTGGTTCCCCCTTGTCAGTGATGCAGGATTGAGGGTCTGACAAGGACAGCTGTCTAGTCGTTCGGATGGGACAGAAAAAAGAGGTCCCATGTACACATTAGTGTGCACGTAAACGATCCCTTGACAGTTGGAATTTGATATAAGAGTAGGCCATAGTGCCACTGTCTGGGCAAAATTTCCCTCATAGTGCACTGTATGGTGTATCCCCGTCTTCATTAGCCCAGTTTGGAACAGAACAGTATGACGTTAAATCTCATTTCATTTCATTTCATTTAGTCTATCATACTATCATATATATACTGATAGGCAGGGATAAATGAAATGGGGTTTTAACGTCCTACTGTTCTGTCCTGACTAGGCTAATTAAAACAGGCATATGCCATACAGTGTGTTACGTGCTCGCCAATGTGTACACAGACCTCAGTTTTTTTTAATTCTCATTCGAAACAACTATCTCCCTTGCCAGGCACTCTTTCCTGCACCACTGACAAAGGGGAACCATGCCAGAAAATCCTGCTAATGCAGGAATCGAACATGTGTTACGATGGGCGGGGGTAGTAAAACGATCAGAGTACTGGGCTCATGACTTGAATGTCCCAAGGTTTGCTTTACTGCTAGTGGGCTTCAAATAACCTTCCAGATTTTTCAAGCCCAGCCACCACTTATCGGGACTGGCACCAGTGAGGCTGTCAAGAAAACTGTGTCTGTTTGTGTGGATGCGGGGTACACAGTTGGAAATCAAAGGCGGGTAGGCAGAAAAACACCACTATCCGAGCAAAGGTTTCCTATCTCACGTTTCACTTGGAGCAATAGAAAAAACCCTGAACATGTTTGTCTGAAAATGAGAGAAGTATTGTGTTAAGGAGACATTAAACCCCTATTTGTCTGCCATTACTTATACCAGGCGTTATCTATCATCATTATTACCATCTTCAATAGAAGGTTTCATTTCACTTTAACTCAGTACATCTTATCAAGGCCTTCACGTAATACCAAAGCATATTTCGGCACTATTTTCGATTGGCTACTGACACAGCTGGGGAGTCTATCAGAGATTCCTCAATTCTCGTGCTTTCCAGCTAAAATGTCTAACTGTGATAATCAAGTTGCAAAATTCAAGGTTCGTTCAATGTCAAGGTTTCCGTGGAGGTCGGCATTTTTGATTTGAGTGTATTTGTGTCACAACCTCTGATTTGACGCTACTGTTCACTTGTTAGCGATAAAGGGAGATAACATAGCTATATGTTTGGGAATTGCAAAAAAGTGTAGCAACGTCTAGACGTTGTAAAACTCGTTCACCATATATGTTTGGCGCAATATAGCCTGGTTAGTGCTGACGTGCCATAAAACAATTTTTTCATTTTGTAAAACTAGCGGTCATTGCTTCAGGAACATGCATTAGTACAATAAGATGTAGATTACTAGATAATATTAGGAGTGTTTTGTCTATGTAACATATGTATATAAATCATCATTATTACACATGATGTAGATAATGTTAGGAGTGTTTGGTCTATATAAACTATATATATAGATCAGGTATAAAACATTAATGATGAGATATTAATTACAGAGACATTCTGTCTTTGATATATCCAGGTAAGTAGTTATGTCTTGTTAATTAGACACAGTATACTAGATCTCTAGTTACTACCAGTCTTATATGACTGACAATAAAATTGATTTGTGTTAATTCCACACCTTCAAATTAAATCCATGATGAAATTTCCTCAACTTGATTATCTAACATTTAATTAAAAAAACAAATTCAAAATACAGGTAATCTCTCTGTGTTGGATTCAATTGGATTTAAGAGTCCCAACAGAAATTTCAATTCATCTTGTTGAAGTATTTTTGGCATCCAACTTTCACTATATTTTAGGTTGCAAGGGATTCAAAATCCCTCAAATTATAATCAGTGGATTTACTTGATAAACTTAAAATCAAAGAGAAAAATGAAATAAAATGAAATGGGGTTTAACGTCCTACTGTTCTACTCCTTCTGGGCTGATGAAGATGGGCATACACCATAGTGTTCTATGAGGGAAATTTTGCCAGGGCAGCGGCACTATGGCCTACCCTTATATCAAATTCCAACAGCCAAGATATATTTTACGGGCATGCTAACACAGGACCTCGGTTTTTCGTCTCATCCGACTAGACAGGAAAACACGCCAGAAAATCTTGATGAACTTTCTTGGCCGATGCAGGGATAGAACATGCGACCTCCAGGCTAGCGAGCCAGTGTCTTACCCACTTAGCCTCCGTGGCTCCCAATGAAAGAGAGAGAAAGAGAGAAATGGGTTTAACGTCCACTCAACACAAACTATGTCATTTCGGGACTAACATATGGTTTAATTTTATTTCAATAATTCTCTTGCGTGTAGGGGTCTCTCTCTCTATTATTCCCAGTAGATTTTTTTCTGTGAATTCAGACTGTTCTTGTTTTATTACTTATACACACAGATAGATATAATGTAGGAGTGTATGAAGTTATTATTTGATACATCATTTTTCATTTTAGCTAAAATATCAAATTTATAATGGCTTAATCCACGCTAAATATGTACTCAGATTGATTATTTAACATTTAATTAAGAAAACAAAATCAAAATAACAACACTATATAATCTCCCGGCTTGGATGCAGTCGGATTTAAACTCCACCCATCAGGTTTCTCCACTACCAATAAAAGATAGGGGCGTCTTGTTTATAGCGAACATCATAGATCAATGACATTTCAATGTATCATAACATTGTAAATACTAAACAGAATTGGACCATTATTGGACTGATATTCATATTAGAGGTTAAACTTACACAATATTATAGTTTGCAAGTGATTCCTATAGCGTTATAATGACGCATTAAGACTTTTAACATACGATTCTGATATTTTCTTTATATATCTGATTTCTTGGTTCCTTGCAATCAGTACTTAACATTGATAGACAAATTATTTTGTCAAGAATTCGACCTTATCTAACATTGACATGACTGAGCTTGGGATCATTATTACATGTGCCATTATAAGGTTGCATGGGTTGGGCATGTTTTTTTCCACAGCTGTTCAATAGAATAATATTTTTCTTGTAAATAAAAGCGTGAGTTGTGTGTTGTAAATACCCTCGCTGTTATTATGATAACTTAATATTGTTTACCTTGCTTTTCATTTATGTTAAAGAGCAGACTACGATTCTATATACCACGTCCATAATGAACATGCCTTGCTATCTGTTCGACATGTGTATCCATATTGTAATACACAACAAGCCAAGAGCACTAGCATCTTTTTTGTTGCACCTTAAACTCGTGGACCTTTACCAGCGATACTCTAGTCTAAATGTTTCTTTTGTGTTTGTTTGACCTACGAACAGGTAGGTAACATTACAAAAAATGGTGCATCCCGAAATTAATTCCGCATGTCCCTGTAGTAAGATGTATCAGATTCTTTTCAAGACAATAATAGCATCCTTTATGCATTGATGTACATGTAGTGAACACATGTTGGCTGTAAGTAGACATGGAAGAATTGTTTGTAGCCCAGCCCTTCTGGAACAATATTCTTATATACATGTAATTTATACAAGATCAAAGTCGTAATCCTAGTAATATTAGAACATCACATAACTTTGTTCACATTCATAAATTCAAACCAAATTTTTTTCAACATCCATTAAGTGCATATTGGAATACAATTTCCTCATTACAAAGTCAGACTTTAAGTACAAATCAGTTGGCACCAGACAGAAAAAACCCGAAAGAATTTAATATATATCTTAATACAATCTTTCTTGCCCATGGAGGTGCGCACTTCAGGGCATAATTTCAAAGAATTACCCTGGGGTTAAGGAATTATAATAAAAATTCACAATATGCTTTGAGAGTGTGAGTTATAAAGTAGTTTCACCTTTGGGATATTTTAAGGTAATTTTTAGAACTAGGAGCTTGATAGATCAATAGATATATCCAATTGCCCCAGCTAATATTCTACAGACCACAAAATGTGTTTTGAAGAACCAAACCCAGGTTTATTTGGGGATTTTTTCAAGAATTCTTGCTTTAAGAAAATGTTTAGGAGCAGGTTTAACATATTTCACAAGTTTGAAATTTAATCTAGTAAAAAAATGTCTACATCTGATAAAACCCAGTAATTCCATTTGATATAAAAATCTGATAAATAATGACAAGTTAGCAGACGTTTTTTTTAATATTAGTGATAAACTATAAGTAATGATAGTATATAGTATAATTCTGTATATCCTAACTGCTCTGATAACAGTAATTCTAGCAAGCATCTTATCTTAAAAAAATTCTTTTAACTGTGTATTAAACTTTGAAACAGTTGCTCCGCCCTTTCTTAATGCAGCTTCATATTTTTATCTGTTTTAACTTGTTTAGTTATAAAGAAGCATTGTGTAGTTTTACAAGATTTAAGGGAGGTTGTTGGTTTTTGTATATTTTTACACCCCCTTCCTAATAACAGGTTGTGACACCCGACATGCCCTGTGAGGAGATAAGCTACATAAAAAGAATTTAGACTTTTAAACAATTTTTAGCTTTGTTGAACATGTAGAGTGGCATGTGGATTATTTGTTGAATGTGTTTTAAAGAGACAGATCGATGAAAGATTTTGTTTATTTGATGTGTTTCAACATTACTAATAGCGGCTGCCTGTTCAGACGCTTAAGTTGAACTGGTTTAAAAAATGCCGGGGATGGTTGATCTTGGCCATCTGAGGAGCTTGGCTTAAAAAGCCCGGCTCCAGCTTGCTTTGGACATGCGCAGTACGCGGTTAGTTATATTCCTGGGAAAATGGCGGGGTCATGCAGTGCCAGTGTTATCGAAAGCTTGCGAGAACCGAATAAAGAATATGATGCTACCTATTCGTAGTTAACTCTAACTTCCTACCGAAGAGGTCAGGATAGTTAAACTGGTTTGACTTATAGTACGTGTAAATGCAACACGACCTGGTCTTAAAAACCCCGGTAATTTTGAACTGGTTTAAAAATAAGCGTCTGAACGGTATATTACATCTGCTGTATATCACAATTATTTCTCAGAAATGAAAGTCTTTAGGACAATCCATTCCCGAAAAATGAAATCAGGAGAAATTGACAATGAAGTTTGGAGACAGAACATACTTATACTGAACTGTAACCTTCCTACAAGAACATTTCTATAACATTGAGATCAAATCTGATGTTTGTTTTTAGCCACGATTTGAGACTGTTAATTTCACCTTGTAAACTCATTTTGTTTATTGATATGTTTAATGTCTCAAAAATAAGATATTTTGATACCCACAAAATTTGCTCACATTAAAAAAACTATTGTGGTAGAGACAAACAACATTTTTTGATTGCGTATAGGATTCCCCTACACGTCAAGACGTGTCCATTTTTTCGATTAAATTGTGTCTGGTAGTATCATATAATTAATTGTTTTTACGTTTTTAGGAAATAATATGAATAACAATAGAAGAAAAATGTTACAGGATTTGCTCTTTTCAAGCTTTGCACAAAATAGATATTTTGTTCATTTTTGACAACAGAGAATATGAAAAGATATTAAAGATATTGGATGTCTAATTATATATAGTATTTTTTAGATTTGATCTTTCAGTAATTCAGACCCTCCTTATTAACTCAATTGAAATGCTATAAAACTCTATTTCATAAATAATCTTCACGCTGAAATTAAAATAATTAAATTGATAATATCTAGGAAAAAGATAAATTGGAGATAAATTAATTCTTTAAATACTACTTGGAAGATTTTATGTCCAAAAATTCTTTAATAAGAGACTTAAATGATTACTGAATAGAAGACTATAATAACAGGCGTAGTTCTTATGTTGGAATGTAAATGGGTTTTATGGAAGCCGTGAAGTAGATGAATGGACTAACATTTATTTGTTTCATGATTTTATAAAGAGGTGATAAAGATATATTAACTTTTGTCACTCTGTTTTTAACCTACTAATATATTTAATTGTTTTAAATGTCTCTTGAAAAAGAAAATATGCTAGATGACCTTTTTAAATGCATTTGTCATTCCTCTCTACGCCTTGAATCTTGAAACCCCTCTTAGAGTTATTTATGTCAGTTTTTTATGATTAAGAGTAAGACCTTAATAGGACTCAACTTGTGGGTAACATTATATCTGTATTTTTTCCCCCCCCCCCCGTTTCTTTTTGTTTTTATTAAAGATACATTCCCGCATACAAACTGAGTGATTTGAAGATATATTTGGACTAAAAACTTATTCAAACTAATTAATTGATCATAATTTTGCTTCAAATTCTTCTCAAAATATTCCAATTGCCAAGGAATACCCTTACTATAAAAAAATCGATCAAAAGAGGTCATGTTTGCGTCACGCACGTGACTTACCTCTCTCAGTACATAGAAATGGGGGCGAAGTCGAAGGAGATTTCATTGCATACACAAGACGATGTTGTCTTTAATCGCTAACTATTTATTACAAGTATCGAAGCCTAATTAAATTCTCGTATTATCCACTGCCCACATTTCCCTGTGGTTTTTAACTCAGAAACTCTTGTACGTCTAGCTCTTCATAAAGTTTATCAACATGTACATCAAGCGCTCAATCTCCACGTGCGACCTTTGACGTCACGCGTGCAGACACTCCTAATCGTCGGGCTGTCGATTAGGGAAACCTTTACAGTTTTGTCCTGTATGCGCGCCATGAGTGTTTTTCAGGGCATCCAGTATTTTCTAGAAAGATTGGATATTTCTACTTTCCATATATACCAAAATTGCCATACTTTTATTGGAAATAACCACCCGATAAATACTTTTCTGGGAACCTATCTTTAACATTGAATAATTATTTGTCTGAAGTCTCGTATTGCAGATCTAATGAAAATATATATTACAGATTTTCTTACGTGCAAAATAATCCAAAAATTTGACATTTAGATATCAATTTTTGTTAGGAGTAACAAGTTGATGTGGAACTAAAAGTTCATACACCTAAAATTTGCTTTGAAACTTGATAGAATTTAAATTGTGTAAGATTTTTGAAATATTTTAGAATTTGTGTACTTTATTTTAACCTATATCAGGTGTATATCAAAATATTATAAATGTATATCATGTTTGTACCTGCATATACATGTACTTACATCAGTGTTTATTAGGAAAACCCAGAGATAGATACAATTGTACCTATATCATATGTTACATATTAAATGATGGCAGTGTTTCACAGTATTCTAAACCAATTTTTTTGTTTTTTTTGGGTTTTTTTAAATATGATATTGAAAAAGAGCATTTGATGTGAACATCGGTGTTGATTATCTAATATTAGAAAAACAGTATGTACCCTTCTACCTATTATGTTACATAAGTAGTTTTACGAAAAAAATACAAAAATATTGAAGTACAAATTTGAATTTTTGAAAAGTGTATAAATATTTAAGTATGACTTCACACTGAATAATGTAAATATATATGTATTATGTAATCATTAAATGTGTTGAAAACTATGAACAATGTGCCTTTAGTGTAATTGAATACTGTATTATGATAGGCTTACATCAAGATGGTTTATTATAAATATTTTCAAAAGTATGCTTGCATTAAGGTGGAGTGGTAGGTTTTGTTTATATTTAAAAAAGCTCTTGTTTTGATCTGTATTTATTTAAATTAATGTTGTTTTTAGATTGTCAGTGATGCATCTGATACTTTGAATTCCTTCATTTAATCAGATTTTACATGTACATACATGCTGCTCATGCATCTCATTGTAGTTTGTCAAAACTTGCCATCTTGACTAAATGAATTATCTGACCTATGACCTTGTTGTTAGATATTTGTAATACGATAGTGTGACAGATTCTTCAAGGTCAGACATGTTTAGTTCTGGATGCAAGCCAGGTGAATAAAAAAAATATTTAAAGCACTTGAAGATGTAAAGTTAGATAAAGTTAACACATGTACTCGTCTCAAACCGTTTAAAAGTTGAAGAGAAAAACACAAAATGGCAGGTCTTTTGTTATGTTGTTCAATCAGTAGAAGTTTGACTTTGTCAGCTTCCATTATGTTTCAAGATTATTAAAAGAAAGAGTTTATTTTAAAGTATATTCGTTTGTTAAAGATACATTATGTAAGATTTAGATAAAGAGCTAGCCATTCTTGCTATAATAGTTTGAAAATAGATAATGTAAAATGAATAATTAGAAAATTTCATTCAAATTACTCTATTGCGAGCAAAGATATTAGCCTTTGAAGGTTTGACAAGACGTGTGCAATAATTTCAGCCACCGCACCATCGATGCCATCGAGAGTTGATTATGGCCTGGATAAGTTAATTAATGTCTAATTAATAATTTAGAAAACATTTCAGGCCTAAAGAAAGACCTGCAATTGGCAGATTTAGCTCTTGCATAATGTATGTTTAAGGGACAAACCTTTGAAAACTAAAATAAGCATATTTCGACGCTGGGGAGTGGAGTCTACCTGGCAGACAATAGGTCGTATCTGGCATATTTTACGAAATCCAAATTTTTTGCTTCAACAGAATACAAATACGTATTTCATTTACATGTAGTTGGTGTATTTCTACGTCAATAAAAAAATTTTTTTTTTGATATTGGTCAAAGCCCCCAACAGAGTAGAATGATTGATATTGTTATGTTTAGATCCAGACTTTAAAAACATTTATAATGAATAAAAGCATTCACTTTGTGACAGTTGTGATCGTTCTGCATGCATATTGCACAATTTAAATCGACTGAGACTCTTATCATTATTACATTGTGACTCCTCAGCGACGATATTCTCTCGATATTAGCATTCCATAAGAAAATGAAGAATAAAAAAAGTACCATATAACCCTTTCCATTTTAAGACGTCATGTGGTCATGTAATTGACAATGTGAAAAACTACAGAAGAAAACATTTAAATTCTATTACTGTAGAGATGATTTGATTTTACTGGGGTATTTATGAATGTTTTACCTTGTTGAAATAGTTTTCATATGTGGCAATGGTTCCTTTTTCTGTTGTATTTTACAATATGTGAATATTTTTTGATCTAATAAACTGAACTTACTTAGTACTAAAGAAATAATTAACTTCTGATTATAAATTGTCAGTAGGTTACTGTCTTGGTATTTATTTATGTTTTACAATGGGAACCATGTGGCTAAGTGAGTAAGATGCTGTCTAGTCATTCAGATGGGACAAAAAACCAAGGTCCCGGGTACACATTGGCATGCACGTAAAATATCCCTTGGCAGTTGGAATTCAATATAAGAGTTGACAGTAGCACAGCTGTCTGGGCAAAATTACCCTCATAGCACACTGTATGGCATAAACTTGTCTTCATTAGCTCAGTCGGAGCACAACAGTAGGACGTTAATAAACCTCAGTTCATTTCACTTTTCACAATATTAAAGTTCAAGGTCAGATATATACAGAGAGCATAGAAGAAAACTTAAAAAAAATTTATTTTATGTGATTTGACTAAGCCAGTTATGTTGGGCATGTTCAAATTAGATTGTATTCCAAAGTTTAAATAAATCTAGATACCATCACTGATACACACGTCTTCGCTATCAATGATTGTACAGATGTTTTCTGTGGTTTTCAAGAAGTTTAATTAATGATTGTGTAGGTCAATGCTAAGTTTTTATGAGTGTGAATTTCTTGTTGGTACTCTAGTGGTTACAATTTATATTCTCTGTATCTTTCTGAAATCGATTTTCAACATCAAATAATTACCTTGTCATCTGTACCTAAATCTTTTACAAACTTTAAAAGATGTAGTTGTTAACCTACATTTATCTTTTCTGAAATTTATATTGGTTGTATTCTAATCCTATTTGAAAGAAAAAACTATTGATTTATTCCCCTTTGTTAGGAACTTGTTTTAGCACCTTAGAGACTTCAATTAGGATTTAATTTTTATACGCCCTCATTGAAATGTGATCGTATATTGTCGTCGCCTCTGTCGGTCTAGAGGCCAAGGTTAAATTTATACACAGTGTTTAAGGTCATGAGACCAAAGAAACCTTTTGATTTTCAACAATATCCGATAATTACTGCCAGAGTTATGGCTCTTGATCACTTTAAAAAGAAGGCTAACGTTAATATCCTATTGACTTATACATATTGTTTAGGCTCATGAGATGAAGAAGTCTATTGATTTTCAACAATTTCTAATCATTACTGCCAGAGTTATGGCCCTTGATCACTTTGATAAATCTTGTGAATGTTCTAGAGGCTAAAGTTAATAACCAAATGATTTTAAATTCATACAGAGTGTACACAGTGTTTCAAGTCATGAGATGAAGAAGCCTATTGGTTTTCAACAATTTATGATAATTACTGCCAGAATTATGGCCCTTGATCACTTTGAAAAATCTTGTTGACGTTCTAGAAGCTAAAGTTATCTGATTGGTTCAAGAGTTATGACCCTTGATATAAAATGTTTTGTATACTATTACTAAACATTAGTATAGGGCAGAACTATTAGAAGCCAAACAGATTTTAATGAATTCTGATAATTACTTAATGGGTTGTTACTCAGAATCAGATTTTAGTGTCTTATAAATGTTTTCATTACTGGCAAAAGAAAAAATATGTGACAACCCTTGTTGACTGCCAGGACGACTTAGCTGCTGTGGGCGTTGTTTCGTTGACTGGCAACCTATCTTTTGGAAATTTTTAACATGAGTTTATGTTTCATTGCCTGACAACCTATGTTTCCTGTAATTAGGTGATTTTAAAGTTGTTTTGAATATGATTTTATTCAAAATTAATTATATTATTTTTGTGGTGAGAGCAAGAATGTCTCTTTAAAGGTACTTTGTAAACAGTTCTGTTCAATTAAGCTTCCATGATAGGTAATGATATACCATGTAATAGGTTTTATTACATAGCAAGTAGGTCATAATAAACACATAATTATAGCCCACCTGTAATAAGGTAGCAAGTAGGTCATAATGAACACATATAGCCCACCTGTAATAAGGTAGCAAGTAGGTCATAGTGAACACATATTATAGCCCTTTTGTAATAAGGTATCTGAAAAAAAAAATCCCCCACCCTAAAGTATATTTATAGATTAAAGGGAATCTGGAATAAATAGCTTTAACTGTTCCTGGATCTCAGCTGTGTTGTGATTGACATTTAAGAATTTTTCTTCATCTTTAAATTATTCCGTTCTCATTAACACCTACAGGTATGTGGTAATATTTATAATGACAAATTGTAGACTTGTTTCCCATGAAAACTCAATACAAAGAAACAGGAACCAGTGAACAATAGGTGGGAGTTACTTGGATCATGGTCAAAGACACACTGACCTTTATTTCTACTGGAAACTTCGTTACCAGTAAATTATTTATTAAGATGAGGAAGTAGTTTATTTTTACATTAATTAAGACCAATGGGTTTTACTTGTGAAGTATAATCCTTTTTTTTTTGATGTTTTTCTTCAAGTTAAGTGGTAACATTATGGAAATGATTAAATATGATAAGCATCAATTAATTTTATTAGAAACTTATCAAATATGGAATTGAAATTCCTCAATGACTATATATCATAACTGTTCTGAAAACATTTACCAACATGAAAGGTAAAAAAGTGGTTTCTATTATGGAAAAATTCTATGTAACACTAACAGAGCACTACCATTCTGGCAAATGGTATATAATATAATTTGGAATTGCTGGAGAGGCGCCAGACCTTGGTACCTTTTTTAAAAGATTTTCTGATGTTATTGCACATAATTTACAAATCTTAAATCAGTTCTGTCTTTCACCTGCCAACAGCCTTTGTTTTCTCTGTCAAGAAACTTTTATTTATGATTATTTTCTTAACCAATTGTTATTACATTACTCAAATAAACCGCAATCTATCTACCTCCGAATCTTGGTGCCAAATCTTTATAAATCGTGTTACGATCTATCTAAGTTGTGTGGTTTAATAGACTTTGTAACAGACTACACAGTGGTGACTGTTATTCTAGTAAGATTTATCTTCTGGTAATGTTAGGAATAATATTCTTTTTAAAAGACACCTACATACAAAGAAAAGATTTCATCATATTTGATATTATCTAAGTGGTATCAAATTGCTTCATCATGCAGAATATCTCATTACAAACACATTCACAGTGTATTGGCTGCAAAAAGTACTTTGACTGAAAGAAACTAAACTTCCTTGATTTAGGCTGGGAGCCGTGGTAGACAAGTTGTAAGACTTGAATACTGGCTGTCTAGTCGTTCGGATGGGACAAACAACGAAGGTCCTGTGCACATAGAAGAATCCTTGACAGTTGGAATTTGATATAAAAGTAGGCTGTAGAGCAGCTGCCCAGGCAAAATTTCCTCATATATCACACTGTTTGGCATAGGCCTATCTTCATTAGCCCAGTCGGTGCAAAAAAGTAGAATGTTAAACCCCATTCTATTTTATTTCTTAATCATGTTTTGCCTGCCTGGTAACAAATGGTAGATTGCATTTTCTGTGTATTTGTTTTGGTATAGTTGTGTGTTCTCCATCTGCTGTGGTATATTGAAAGAGGTTTGATTTTATTATTAAAAACTGCTCAGATGAGTGAAGTATTTATTGGAAATCTTCTCTTCACACGCATCTTGGCATGGCACCAATGTAACCAAGAGAAATGAAAATAATTGTAAAAGCTGTGCATGATGAAAACAAGAAAACATTAAGAGAGAAACTAGAGCAATCTTTGTTATTTTCTTATTGGATTATTTTCTTGTCTGGTTTGGTCGACTTAAAGTAGCGCGTGGCTGGTGCGAGACTGATACTGCAGATTCTGTCATCTTCAACTGTCTGAATCTAGTCACACGACTGACATAAAAAACAAATCTATGTAAAAGCCAGGTGTTATGTAATTGGTGAATTTATTTTATGCTTTCACTTAGAATATTTGTGTAGTATGTTCTATTTCTGAGTCGAGTGGAGAAATTGTTATGACATATATATCTGGCATAAGTAGAGAAATTTGTATAGAGTATGTAGATAAGCAGGAGATAAGTTTTGACTGTTTGCATGTAGATATGCCGGCTGCTGTGATAATTAAACACATATTTCTAATTAAAGGGTAACGAACGACATGTGATGAGTAAAGTTGCTTTTTTAAATATAACTTTATTTGCCTGTATTTTTCTATTTTACATGTTTTCTTTAGAAAAAAGAAGGGAGCCACGTTGGCTCAGTGAGAAAGATGATTTGATCGATATTACAAACAAGTATAAATAACCCCAATCCTTTACTGCAAACTCTTACATGTATCAGGGAATAAAACAACAATAACTCACTGGCTCAGATGGTCCCTAGTTGAGCAAGTTGCTCAGGATTTATCAGCCTGACTTCCCCTTGTAAGTGGTGCAGGCTTGAGTACCTGAAAAGGAACAGCATCTAGTCAGTTGGGTGGTACAGATATTGGAGGTTCTGTGTACACTTTTCGGACAGAATTTCGCTCATAGCACCTGTCATCATTAACTGAAATGAAATGGGATTTAACGTCCTACTGTTCTGCTCCGACGTCCGATGGGGCTAATGAAAACAGGCATACGTCATACACTGTTCTATGAGGGAAATTTTGCACGGACACCCGCTCTACGACCTACTCTTATATCAAATTACAACTGCCGAGGGATCTTATACGTGCTCGCCAATGAGTACATGGTTTTTTGGTCCCATCCTAACGACTAGACAGCCAACCGTGTCAGGCCTTCTGTCCTGCACCACTGACAAGGGGGAAATCACGCCAGGTCTTCATGAACTCAGCTAGTGTAGAAAAGTAGCATGTTACACCTCATTTCATTTTAAATAAAACCAAAACCGATACATTGTTATTAACTTGCAATTGAAATGAGATCTCTGTATTTATTGTTAATGACTCAGCCTATGACTGATGTTTCTTAACAAAAGATCTGCTTTAGTAGTTATTTGAAATCGGATGCTAAAAACAGTTATTAATAATAAATACTATTTTTTTAAATTAGAGAAAACCAAAATGTGGTGATATCTTTATTAATTATTATTCCATTATTATTAAGTTTAAAGAGATATTTTGATTAGACTAGAAATTGAATAATATGTAATGCGATATGTGTCTTTGATAATTATGTTACATGTATTTATTATAGCACTGATGTTAATCAGTTTTCAGCAAATTTTATTAAAACTTCTCTGAATCATCAATAGATTTTTCTTTTTAAATACCCACAGGGAAATGTTATTGTATATTTTCCTTGCACCAGTCGTCTGTTGTCCACAATTTCGTGTGAACACCCTACAAAATAGATTTATCGTCTGATATTTTGAAATTTATATATTATGTTATTTACATTAGTAATTATGCCTACAGTTGTTGCCCTTGTTGGACTTTCGTGAGCACCTGCGTTATTTCGCATTCATTTCTAAAGTGAGAGCGACCTGACAGAGCAATTTAATGGCCCAGTAAAACACAGACGATGACAAAACTCTTAACAACGACATAAAATGTAAGTTCCAAAATTAACCAAAACATTTGACTATGCCTCCCATGAAATTCACCATGGCAACCTTGCGATATACAAACTGAAAGTAACCTAGTACTATTAGTAGTAAACAGACAACTCTTAAGTCTCAAAATCCTGAATATTCACCAGAACCTTGCAGAAATTGTATATTGAAACCCTTTGCTTCAATTCTACACCAAAATGTCACAAAAAAATCACAATACAATAGGGGGAAAAGAAGAAAAGACTAGAAATAGAAACTACATGTAGTACATTCATGGTAATCCAAATGAGAGTGTTTAATGGTGGTCTGGATCCATTAAAAATTGCAGAAACGTATCAAAAAACAAACAAAAACAAAGTGTGCAACTATATAATTCTCATTAATGGTGAACCTAACTTTATCAGTATTCTATATATATGTAGATACAGTTAGATCTAGACAATGTCGCTTAAAAAAAACCATCAGATGAGAGATAATATGTTTAATAAGATTTATGAAGACAATGATAAGAAAAGATACAGGTTCATTTTTTACTTCAATCTATGGGGAGCTGATTGTTTACTTCTGTTTACCTCGTATCATCTAGAAAACATTAACTTGTTTATCTGCTCTTGGCAGCTGTCAGGTAACTAAGAAATCTAGCATATCTCACACCCTATCTGCCGTTTTAAGTAGCAAATATTTACAAGAAACCATGTATTTTAGGCCATGATAAAAGTATTTTGGTGGGGCCATGTTTTTGACGAATAAGTAGCTGAATGATTGTAGTGTAATTAAGAGTGACAGTAGAGGGTAGCCATGTTGTATATGTTGAAAGAGAATAATATATTTTGGAGGTAACAAGATGGATGAACCAACAATCTGATTTATCAAGTGTGAATATCTGGGTGTGTTTTCTTCCATCTATTTGTAGTTTTTGAGATAGGTAATTTAATTATCTTCTGTTGATTCTTTTACTTATATACCGGTATGTGTTTTAACAAACAAGTTGGTACTTTATAAGCTGAATCAGAGGTTGGGTGGTCGAATGATATAACAGATGCTTGCACTTTGGATCATAAGGTCTGTCAATGAGGCGAAGTGGTAAGCTTTCGATCCCACATTTGTATGTGGGTTTTCTCCGATCATCTGCTTCCCTCCCCCATCTGCTCTTCCTCCCCCATCTGCCTGCGAAAGACACCTCTCTCCCCCTCCTCTCTCTCTCTCTCTCTCTCTCTCTCTAATAAGTCACTTAAGTCTGTGGACAATTTTTTGGTTTCTAATTTTAAATTTTTAAAAATATGGAACTAAAGTAAAATCCATTTGTTTTTAAAATATTTGTTATTTTTCCCCGCAAGAAATAAGAATACAGATTTTAATATATGCTCCAACACTCCATGATCTAACCAATTCATTTTAATTCTTTGGGGTTTGACCTGGACTATTGTAATCATAACCATTTGATCCGAGTATCGCCCTTGTAAGATGAATGTAGTATTGAAATGTTAAAGTATTTTATTATCTGTTTAAATAACTGTATTAAAGGATGAATTTGTTCCTAATATTCAATCATCATTTGATCTAAGCTTCACCCCTGTGAAATGAATGTAGTATTAAAATGTAAAAGTATTTTATAATCGGTTAGAGGTGACTGTTTTAAAGGTAATATTCAATCATCATTTAATCTGAGCTTCACCCCTGTGAAATGAATGTAGTATTAAAATGTAAAAGTATTTTATAATCGGTTAGAGGTAACTGTTTTAAAGGTAATATTCAATCATCATTTGATCTAAGCTTCACCCCTGTAAGATGAATGTGGTATTAAAATGTAAAAGTATTTTATAATCAGTTAGAGGTAACTGTTTTAAAGGTAATATTCAGTCATCATTTGATCCGAGCTTCACCCCTGTGAAATGAATGTAGTATTAAAATGTAAAAGTATTTTATAATCAGTTAGAGGTAACTGTTTTAAAGGTAATATTCAATCATCATTTGATCCGAGCTTCACCCTTGTAAAATGAATGTGGTATTAAGATATATAAGTATTTTATAGTCAGAGAGTTAATTGTTTTAAAGGTAATATTCAGTCATTTTTAGATCGGAGCTTCACTCTTGTAAGATGAATGTAGTGTTGAAATAATATAAGTATTTTTCATAAACGGTTGGATGAATTTGTTCCTAATGTCCAATCATCATTTGTAAATATCTATCAATATTTATCATTTTGTCTTCACTATGATATTATCGCTAGAACTTATTGCTTTACCAAAAATTGTAATCTCAGGAATTGAGTAAATATAATTGGCCTGACTGAACTGGATGTATTTTTGATTGAATTTGTCAAAAATTGGTCAGTTGTTGAGATGAGTGATGGTGTGAAAACTGTCAGAGAGAGATGGTTATCTCATGAAAGATGGAGGAAGTAAATCTCATTTCTTTGGAAGAAAATATCAGTTCTTTAAATCAATATCTACATCTTTCATTATCTTCATTTTCTACTTTGTAGAGTTGGTAATGGGAGATGTTTTGACTGCTGGTTTTAAATTGATGGTGTTCCTAGTGACATGGCTAGCGTAATTTATTTATCTTTGGTGATTACACAGATGGAACTAGAATAAATCATGTAGATAAAGATTGCTTGGACACTAGACAAATTATTCTTCCTCTTTTACTGACAGAAGAAATCAATTCAACCTCCACAAAAATTCTTACAGCGAAAAATTGCTGAATATAAAACGGTTTTGTAACAAAGAACATCACGAAAATCAAGTCTGTGTAAAATACATTCCATATTAATGTTACCTCATGTATTGCATTCATCAGATAAAATCATCTCCAGGAATTCCGTTAACTCATTTTTGTGGGTTTTTGTGTTTAATTTGAATCATGTGTTTCACTTTGTATTAAGAGTTAAAAATGAGATATGAATTGTACAGAATTCCCTGCGTAACTTTATCACCCTAATGCCAGTACCATATGTTCGAAAAAAATCTCGCACATGTTAACAGCATCATTAATATTTCACTTTTGCTATTCTTGCTTTGGAAAGTTGTTGGCAGTTGAGATGTATGCCATTGTTCCCGATGGACATCACAACCTTTACATTATCTCGTTAGTATAATTAGCCATTGTAAATCATGATTCAGCGAATGTTTTCAGTTAGAAATGATGTAAGACTACAAGAAAAGGTTCTGTTAAGTCAAATGTCTAGCCCCGAGTTCAAGTGAAGGTTGTTCTTGGGTCATAATTAACGGCATTCTTCTTCTTATTTTTCTTCAATTAGTGTAAGTTAGTTATTCCATTTGTAAAATGTGATAAATCCGTATTATTGTGAGTGGTATATATGTTTATATACTCTGACTTGTACAGGTACCAGGCTTTAATTAGATGAGGTTACCTTCTGTTTGTCATGCTCTACTACACATGGAATGGTATAAACTGTCAGTCAGTTATTTATCTTTATGATAAAGATGTCAAATTCACCTGAATCTGAGAAAGAAAGGATGTTGAATTATTTGAACTATGCGAACAGAGTTAAAGATTAATGGCTTCATATTTATTGATTTATTCACATTATTTATTTTAAATTTTCTTTATCATGAACCTCTTGTATAATACATGTATAATACATAACAATAGATTCTTGTAATATCACTGACATCACAAAGTCAATATATAAAGCCATAATCTCACTGTCAGCACAAAGTAAATATAGGCATATATAAAGCAAATTTTTAAAAAGGTTTAAGCTTGTTATTGTATCATAATTGTCATGGTATATTGGATATTTTATAAATAAATATTTTTAAACCAATAATTGGCCCCCTGGTGAATAATGCTGAAAGTAACTCATCTTATATGGTTAATATTATCATACTTTCAAAATAACTTCAGTTTTAGACTTTTTTAATTCTTTTTATTTATCAATACTATAATGATGTTTTCACACACTGCATTTCATTTTGAAATTCCTACGACTACCCTTGTATTGACCTATTGAATCAGACTAGAGTATGTGAGTTGTTACGGTCAAATGTACTGTGAAATTCGGGTTTTCTAAGTGAAAGAAAGTGAGCAGTTTGTTGTTTACATAGATTACATGGAATCAGGTCATCTCATTTTATACCCCGTTCAGACACTTATGTTTAAACTAGTTCAAAATCGCTGGGTTTTTTTTAAGACAGGATTGTGTTGCGTTCACACGTACTATAAACCAAACCAGTTTAACTATTTTGACATCCTCGGTCTTGCACACATCTTCAGACTTTTTGTACCCATTTTCCTGACAGACAGAAAATAGAAAATACTAGAATATGAGAAAACAGGGATTTATATAAAATGCTTACATGTGTTGAATAAAATTTTTTATCGGTTCTGGAAAGGAAATTTTGCATGTACACCACTCGATTATTTTTAATATTATTGTGACTTTCGATAACACTGGCACTGTGTGACGCCGCCATTTTCCCAGAAACATAACTTACTGCATACTGTAGGGTGGCCCATGTACTCACAAAAATACAGTCCACCGCTGATAGTTCGAGACTACCACTGAAGCGTGCACATTCGCCGTGCCGAGACCAACTTTCTGACAGTATGATACTATAAATAGCCATGGCACGTGCAATTCTCTACAAATCTATCAACTATTACAGCCGTAAAAAATTTATTGTTGACGATTTTGGATAGCAGTTAAATTAAGCTTCTTGGTTATTACAGCAGATTTAGAAATTATGTTCGTTTCATTTTTTAAATCGCTTTATCATTAACTGTACCGTTAAGAGCGGCATCTTTTGGTTTAGTACAAATAATATATCTGAATCACTCGGGTTAGGCAGGAACATGATACTAGCAGTAGTTTCATTTTACTTTTACAAGCTTCTTAAAACGATTGTTGAGCTACCTAACGTGCTTATTTCTAAATTCAATTTCTTGTTCTAGCTTTCTGTTACGTTTCGTAAAAAAAGTAGTCTTGATTATCCCGACCTGTCAATCAGACGTAGAATGGTCGATAGACTGGTTAAGCGAGACTAATTTCAAAACAAGGGCACGTAACCTATCTTTTACTCAAAAGTGTCTGGATGTTATGGACGACTCTTGGAACCAGTTTTCAGTCTATTATTTATACATGATTAATGGTCATAGCTTATTAAGTACAACATGATCGTTTATTTAGTGACTATAATTGTGTGAAACTGATTTGAGGCTTGGCATATATATAAATATTGTGGCGTAATTGTCGAGATATATGGAGATATTTATTTATGGTGGGTCACCCTACATACTGCACATGTCAAAAGCGAACTGGAACCAGGTTTTTCAGCCAACCCCTTCAGACGGCCAAGATGAACCAGTTTAAAATAAAAAGTCTTTTTAAACTGGTTTATTTGCCCCACCTTTACGTTCAGACGACAAAGTTAAACTGGTTTAACGATTGCCAGGGTTTTTAAACCAGTTCAACTTTAGCGTCTGAAAAGGCTATAGTTGCTACCATGCAAATGATGAAAGCAGGGGTACTGATGGTGACAATATGATGCATCCCTCGTTATCTCAGACAACTGATAATTTGATAAAGTAAGGAATCCTTAAGTGTTTATTTAAACATAATGTCTTTACTGGTGCCAGTATATCTCAGTTTATGTCCCATTGAACTTTTAATATTCAAAAAAAACATTAAGATATTTTTTCATATAGGACATACCAAATTTTTTAATTGCATTTGGGAGATAATAGAGTCTCTGTCCTAGACTGTTTGTCTAGATTAAAATAATATAAGTATCATTATGACTCGTTAAAAAGATCTACATTATCTACTTGGTAGTACTGTATTGAATATTCAATTTATTTTGAATAAGTTATTCCCCTTGAGATGAGGAAATTAATAACCTAACACTTTGATTGATAGGACCATTGCTAACTGTATATGTGAAATAATTTGAAGTTAGTATTAACATATCTCTATTACTCTAACTCCAGGGAACAACTTGATATCTATATGTGCGATGTTCAACTGATTATTTTGAAATTAACATCCAAATGGATCTTATTTGCTGTGTTTGCTAAATCTATTTAGCTAAAAATGATGAACAAAAAGTGTTTTGGACTGGGCTTGAATTTCCCCCGTAAGGGGCATTCTGAGAGATTAGGTATCAAATTTATGTACATGGAATGCAGGAGAGGGGTTTGTCAGTGGTAAAAATGGCTATTGGTTTTGACAAATTAAATTACATGATGTCAAAATGACTGTGGATGGAGATATTCAGCCTGATTGGCCATAATTTACAGCAGGTCTGGGCTGTATTATACTTGATTGACTTAATTCACAAGGGTCCATTACATTACAATATAAGTGGCATATAGTGAATTGCTATTTGTCAAGTTATACTACCTACCCCCTCTTCCTTCTCTATTCACTGGATTAATCTATCTTGTTTGTAACTTGTCTAAATACTGATATCTTTAGCTCTTACAATCTTACCAATATTTCATTTTCTTCTATTCACTTCAGTTTATTCAAACCAGTTTGATTTCGTTACATTTGATAGAATCCATCAAAAGTCTCAATTGGTCCACAGATTATTGATCATAATGCTATCTGTATTTATAATTTGAAATGATTAAGGAGAAAGGAAGATTATGCAGTTTGTTTGGCTTTTTGATGTATGAAATCTCTTTTGACTGCAAAGAGGCCCAAGACAAAGCAGTTGCTTTTATTCAAACTGTTTACTTTGAAATTGTATGTGACAGATTTACTTTGAAATTATGATTTGAAAAACATTGATCAGTGTCCATGTATTTCTGCCATGAATATGGATTTGGCATATTTGTCAAGGGGCTTCTTCTCATCTTGAAGAAGACCTGCCTTTAGCTTGTCATCCTCTGCAACTTTCATCTCTTTTGGTCTGTCACACATCAGAATATTTCAAAAAGAGAAAGCATTAGTACAAATTACCTTCTGCTGTAGCAGAGCATGATGTCATGACTTATTTCAGCCCTTCTGGTTGTCTAGTAGGCTCAACATGACAACATATCACTGGTTTGAAAATGATACAAAAAGAGGAACAAATAAAGTATTCTGTGATCTGAACGTGGAACTTTGACTTGTTGGTCTTGAACTTAATCCAGATGTTCAAACTTGTCTCTACTATTTCTGGAATGATTTTTTTTTAAAAGAAAATAAATTAATGCAGCATTTTTCATCATGCAACATTTTAATAAAGCATTTTTTTTTTACCACAAGAAAATATCAATCATCGTTGTGTGCAATTCTTGACAGAAATATTTTACTGTAAAAATTATGAGATTCTGTTTTTCTCCAAGAAAATGTCTTGTTTGTCTTTGAACTTCTACTTTATAGCCATCTTTAAAGGATGACTTGCAGATGGATTGACTTTTGTATATTTCTTATATTTCTATTATTAATAAATTATATCTTTTCTTTCTTCAGATTTGGTAACTGCTGCAGCAATTCAGAAACTACAAATGAAAACATGCAAAACTAATCATTAGAGGCGCTTTAAGATTTTCTTTATCAATTTATTAAAATGTATGTATTATGTAACATCCATTGTAAATAGAAACCTTAAATTCTGTTTATCTTTAAATATAGTTATTGAGGGATAGAACAAACTGGGTTAGTATTAATCTGTGATATTATTAATTTGCAAACAGCTTGGTCCATTTTATATACATTAATATATGAGCAAAGTATATGTTATACGCACTTACAATATCTTTGTTTAGATGTGACAGTGTTATCGTGATTAGTCTAGTATCAATATCAACTAATAAATGATTCATTATTTACGAAGTCTCATTTTTATCAAAGATTTATTTGAAGTTTTAGAATTCCATCTGGTTTCTTTTAGCTTTATTTTTGATGACTGTTATAGATCTTAATCATTATAAACTTAGAATTGTTTTATTTGGAATTAATCAAGTTGGCAAATGATCATTAAAAAATTATGCTTCATTATTTTACTCGTATACCAAGTAGGCTATTATTAGGATTAGATAAAAGTAGTCTATTTCATAAGTGGCTTTAAAATATTAAATGAGTTTATCATTGCATTCCTTGAGGAGAACACCTGACAAATTTTTACACAATGTAATATCTAGACTGGTTAGTTGGATGATTTGTCTTCATTTTCTAACCAACTTATTATGTCTGGAAATAAACATAGACTGTTTAGTTGGACGATTTGTTTTCATTTTCTAACCAACTTATTATGCCTGGAAATAAACATTTTTTTGTGGATGAATAAATGAGATGATTAAAAAACACAGAAGTAGTCACATCAAGCAATGTCACTGACCGGGATTGGTTTTCATAAATTGAAAGAGCTGTCTTGGTGCCAGCAAATTGTAAAAACATGGATTAAACTAGTGTTATAAATAATACTATATAGATCAGGGACCGATCATGACGTCAATCGTTGTGCAATTGTCCAAGGAACAGGCAAGTTTCATGTCGACCATACTTTAATTGATGGAACCGTAGGCTTTTTATGAGGAGGTCTTCCTCCAAGAAGAACAACAAGATGAGTAGCACTTGGCGCCAAGTTCCTGGTCTAAGAAACAGTTGGCCGTGGGATTTATTATAACAATAACTAACATTTATTTATCATTAAGTTTCATACTGTGTATATAATATTATTATTGGTTTAAAACTTGTTATCTTTTACATGTTAATATGTAGATATAATCACATTAATATTATATAGATAATTGTTTATGTTTAAAGCACTATAAGTGTTTGTGGTTGTTATTTTCTATAAATAAGTTAAAGATGGGAACATTTTTTATAATTGTTTTGTATATGTTATGGATATTATTTTTCTGAAAGTGAAATATGGTAATAATATAAATGTCTTTGAAAATAAATAATGTTTTTGCTGCCCTTTGTTTCCTGGCAACAAGAAGTGTGATCAGTAACTAAGCAATGTCATGTATCTTAGAAACAGATAGTGTTGCTTAGCAATAATTTATGATCATCAGATTTCTTACCAACAGAGTGAGGACTTTTACTTTAGCCAGTCAAAAATGAGTAACAATGAATATACATGCATATGGAAGGGTTTTAAAGCAGCGTCTTTCTGGGATGTTTGTCGGAGTCATTAAAACAATTAGCGTGACTTTCTTCCAGAAACATTCTGAACTGTAGCAGTATTGTTAATTATTAGGATTGCTGACATTAGTTTGCTTTCTGAAATGTCCTAAGCTGCTGAAATTTTAAGATATGTACAGGCACAGGCATTATCCCAGGTGGGAAAGGATCTTGGTTCTGTTGTTTTACTTGAAGTAGTTTGGTTCCATGCAAAGATCCCTCTTAAAATGTATCGTATTCATGATCCCCCAATTGGATACAAAAATCGAAAAATTGCCGCCTTGCTGTTTCATTTTCAAATATTTATTTAAATAACTTTTAACACGTTTTAATACATGCAAGTAAACAAACATCCTATTTCTATTAGGTTTCCAGTGTGACCCCAGCTTAATGGACCCAACGGACGTCCAATTTACACCCATCATTGAGCTGATCCGATGCAAGGGAATGGTGTTAAAATGTTCCAGTAACACGGCTGTTAGTGTGCAAGATTCTTGCATGTCGTGATGGCGCCTGTTAATCTACCGACCACCATAGATCGATAATGGGTCATCTCCTCCCACTTTTTCCACTTGTCATTCTTTAATCTACAAGAAAGATAATCAAATTTATTCATGGTTGATTTTATCATGCCTAGTTTTGAGAAATCACTCATAAATATGTCTTGTCTTTTTACCAACTACATGTATCTTAATCTTTGATGCATGTATTACTCTCGCGTGCTTAAAAGAAAGTGTGTCTGACCCCTGACCCGCAATCAAGACGGGACTCATTCGCCGTAGGGTTACATTCCTTCACTGGAAACATAACGAGATGAAAGTCAATGAATTATGACTCACCAATCAAGATTAAAGTAAACAACAAGGAAAAGATCGCATTTAATCGAAATTACACAAATATCGCTAGAGATGATCTGGAATTGGATGTAACAAGCGTTATAGAATCAAGTCAGCAAATGACAAATTGTGTCGTACTTTATGATACGCGGGGTTATTTCTGGCAATAGAATCTAATGATATGAGCGTCAAGCCACATTACACTCTAATAACTATTGATAAATGCGGAGGGGAGTTTTTTGGTGAAATGGCGACAATCAATCAAAAGAGAAGATCCAACAAGCGATTGACATTGCGTCTTGTTTGGTTTGTATTTGAAAATTTGGATAATTCGCACCATTAAGTTAATAGAGGCCATTTGAGTCCACAAGGATATGGCAAGCTGTATTTTCTCTCCACACAAAGGTCCGTATTGAAGAGAAAAATTCCTAATGAAGCCGATGACCCTCGTTGATTCAAATCAGTAACCATCAAGTGGATAGGAAATTGATGCAATTTGTGTAGCTTCAATACTCGTGGCACCCTTACAATACAAGGATTGGGCCGTTTATCAGTAATAGTAGCTAGAAATACTGACTTTCTTAACATAATATGTCAGCAAATAAAACTCATATTTTCCACGAGAAAATTTCGTTTTAAAATATCGAGTTCATGTATGGTTTTTTTTTAGAAACATTCTCTATTCCATATTTTGTGTTCATCCAAGAGATAGTGGTACTGAGTCCAGAGTATTTTCACCGTCCAGGGGGGCGGGGGGGATTTACAATCCTAGGAGTTTAGGTGAGGGTTCAGGGGCCGCCCAGGCCCCGGAAGCTTCTTGGGTCTAGAATGTCAGATACGCTTTCTGGGCGATTTCCGCGATAGATTTACTCAGCAATGAAGTAGAATTTTATTTCTTTTCTAAATCCCTTACCATGCAAATACAGTCGATGGTAGTTTCCTGCGTCACTGAACTTGACAAATATATGCATAATAATACCAAGCTTGTGGACACTCTAGAGATCACAATTTTTATACGATTTTGATGAAACTGACAATGTATATTAATAACCGACAGATCACGGGTTCTTTTCGATATTGACGCATATAGGACCGTCACTTGTAGACCTTTGTAAAAACCGTTCAAATATACCAACGTTACACCATTTTCGTAAAAAATCGGACCCAGAGGTTCGAATTTTCATCCAATTTGATATATCCCAAAGGTCTGGGTTCCTTTCGATATTGGACCGTAACTTTCTGGATTATCACCCTTGATTGTACGAAATATCCATTTTTATCCTATTTTCAAAACCGTTCACATATATCACCGTTACATAATAATCGTGAAAGTCCGACCGAAACTTTCAGTCAAATGGCCGCTTCCCTTTACGCACATAGTATAAAAGCATGTAATGCCCAAGTTGTTGACCATCTAGAGGTCACAATTTTTTCCCGATATAGATGCCACTTAAAACTAGTATCACTGGTTCTTGGATGAGTTCACTATTGGGGCGCATTGGCCCCCTGCCTTTTACGCAAAATGTGAAAAATGAGGCGACAGTTTTTGTCCAATTCATGAGATGAAACTTAAACATACATTATGCAAGAGCTAAATCTGTCAAGTGCAGGTCTTTCTTTAGGCCTGAAATGTTATTTAAATTATTAATTAGACATTAATTAATTAACTTATCCAGACCATAATCAACTCTCGATGTCATCGCTAGCCTGATATATTTACTAGATGAGAACCCGGTCTGCTGCTGCTGATTAAATCAAAAAAATGGATAATCGAGACTATTTTTTTTATTGCATCGACTTCAGTAATGATGATCGAGACTAGGTTCAAAATTCATTCGCTAAATTCTCGGTTCAGAGTGGATCAATTGGACTGAAATTTTCAGTAAATTCCCTTTACATTATCTAGTTTTTGACTATTATAATGAGAAATGCCAGCCCTTTTTCTAATCTCCCATAATGTATCTTTAAACTATGTCTTAAGGATCAAAAGTTCTTGGATGAGTTCGACTTTGGTACGCGTCATACCTTATATTCTAGAGCTATGGCCCCAGCTTTTTACGTAAAATGTGAAATATGTATGAATTCTGTAGGCCCTTTAGAGGGGCTATAATTGTCCCATTCTGATGAAACTTAACAAATATGTAAAGGATCAAAAGATCTTGAATGAGAGGATGAGCCCTATTGATCTTACCTCTTCCTCATACATTTCTTGCAAAATGTGGGCGTATCTTGCATGTCATCCGCTTGTTTCAACAGGTCATAACTGATAGCAGTGACATTTTTGATGGATAAGGGACACAAAGAAAGAAAGAGTGTGAGAAAAACTCTATCCCATCGTTTTTTTTTTAAATTACCTAATCTGTCATAGATTCAACGGAAGTGAGATGAGGTTGAAATAAAGATCGACTGTTCAGTTAACTAATCGTGATCCTCTCAACTAGGGGTCTCACAACCCAGGGATCAGTATAGAGCATAGCAGGGTTTTCTTCTGAAAGCCTACGCCCTAGAAGTCTCACATCTATGTTAAAACCAGGCGTCGTTGTGTCTAACCGCATAATTACTTGCGCGCAATAACCCGGAGAAAGGAGTACTTGCGGCCAAATTATTTTCGTTAGACTGGTTGGTGATTAATAGTTAAAATTTAAAAACGTCCTACTTTTTTGCACCGACTGGGCTAATAAGGGAAATTTTGCCTGGACAGCGGCGCTACGACCTACTCTTATTTCAAATGTGTACACGGGACATGGGTTTTCCGTCCCATCCGAAAGACTATACGTTGTCCCTTGCCAGGCCTTTCTCCATCCTGCACCACTGACAAGGAGGAGGGCACGGCGAAAAACCACGATGCACTTTCTTAGTCATCACCGGGATCGAAAGCGGGGCCTCTAGGTCTTACCCACCGAGCCACTGCGGCTATCGCTTAAAAGTTAACATGTTAAATTCAATATATTGTCATTTACAGTACATTTTAGTTTGATTGTCACTCAGTAATCTGGCCATAGTCCAGAACATTTTGCCCCCGACTTCATCAGACCGGTCGGTGCAAAGAGGTAAAAGGAGGAGGGGCACGGCGAAAAACCACGATGCACTTTCTTGGTCAACACCGGGATCGAAAGCGGAGCCTCTAGGTCTTACCCACCGAGCCACTGCGGCTATCGCTTAAAAGTTAACATGTTAAATTCAATATATTGTCATTTACAGTACATTTTAGTTTGATTGTCACTCAGTAATCTGGCCATAGTCCAGAACATTTTCCCCCCGACTTCATTAGACCGCTCGGTGCAAAAAGGTAAAACGTTAAACACCGCGCTACATTTTGGCCTAATCACAACCAGTAATTTCAATTTCGCCAAACTTTAGTTTCTTCCGGTGACGTTTAGTTCAAATTTATACACAGGGTGTTCTTACTAAGCACATCGTTTTTAATTCTTTGATATATTTGCTAAATAATTTGATATGAGAAAGAAATGTTTAGATAGTCTGAATAACTGTTCCACTCGAGTTTAGTTAATGTTCCTTCATTAAATCTCGCCCGGACAGCAAGACAAAATAGAGACAATTTCATTAAGTGCAATTTATCTTGTGTCCAGACAGTCCTTACCATTACTTGAATAGATTACATGTGTTCAATACTGTCTTTATTTTCCCGGTCGCCATTTATTTAAGCCAGTTTGTATAATTTGATATCCGTGATTAATGTACCACTATGGCGACCATCCACCCCTCTAGACAACCAAACCAGATAACTATAGATTGATGGCAACCAAAACTCAATAAAAGTTGAAAAAATCAGGTGGTTATCTCTAGTACCACATACCTTGTTTCCGTTTATTAGTTTAAACTGAATTATGATAGTATTAATCAGAACCGTTGTGTACCGAATGGATTTAAAACAGATACGTCAGTACGTATGCGTAGAAAGAAATGCGATTTAACGTCCACTCGACACAAACTGGATTATTGCACGGCTACAGGGCTTAATTTTATTTCAAGAATTCGCTTGCGCTTAGTGGTATTTAGCAGGGACAGGGAATCTATTCGACCCATATTCTGGTCAGTCAGACTGACTCACTCGTCACGTACATTCATATGGGATCAAAACCACGCTACTTGACTCAATGACAGATCTTATATACACAAAACTTTGCACATGGTTTTTTATTGATGTATTTGATACATTAAAACGACAAAAATTTTATGAAGGGCTATATTTTAGTTAAAATAAAACGAACAATTTTGAGTAAATTCTTAACTTAAGTCCGAGAAGCTTGTGTGAACTTGGGGCGTGGTCTTAGATAGCCTACATCGAAATATTCTTACCCAACTTTGACCAATTGCATTTTAAAACCCACACCTCAAAATAAAAAAATGTCCCCCACGTTTAACTGAAAATTAATTATCTGATATCATTGATGTTACAGGATCGTATGTGATGTTTTAACGAAACAGCGAATCAAGGCTATTAACATTCCTGAGGAAATGTGTTCAATATTATTTTTCAACCTGCCTGTTTTGACATGTGAATTTAAACATCCTTTGTTCTTAATGTAGGTGGGCTATATAACGGCCGTGGATCAAGTATCAACTATTTAAGACATTTAAAGTTTTTGCTTTCAAAACATAATATGAAAGAAGAAAAAACCCAATATGTAAATAAGCTTGGATAAAGTAAGGTGCACCATTTTACGCAGTTTTAAGGGAATTTCTTTGTTAAGAAAATCTAAAGCTAATAGGCTTTACATGTTTTCCGAAAATTTGAAACCGCTAGTGCATCATACAAATTCGTAAATTTGTATTGGATTCATAATCCAATTTAAAGACATTATTTGCAAACTGATTATGCCTTCTTGATTGAACGTTCCGGAATTGAATTCTGCCAAAACCAAAAATAATGACAATCGAGTGAAAATAAGAATTTGGGGCTAGAACGCATGCGCCGAATGCATGAGAAAATATCTCGACCAACCATGACAGCTGAAACGTATTCGTTGTGTTTAATTGTCACGATTCTACTTACAACACCTCGGTTGTCGGGACTGGCAGAATTGTGACAGGACTGAATTCCACGTCACACGATTGCATTCCGGTCAATTCGGAACGTTCCGGAAAGCAATCGAGCATCCTCTATGATCTGAACAGAAGGGAGATAACCCACGGTACAATTATTTCCCGATTGACTTTGGCCACACAAAAGAATCATGTATTTATTTGTTTTACACAATTTACGCTATAAAAACATAAAGCTAGCTTCCCACAATCAATTATTTCATTTACTTTATAATTAGAAGGCTAGTAATGAGTTTACTTGGGGCTGTGGAAAGCTAACAAACCACACCAAGCACAAATATTTGATGTCTGATTACACGGTGCTATTTCTGTGATTTGCCCAGATTCAAAACTTACAATAAGAATGACGTGAGTTTCTTGATTTATAGAGAATTTCCTATGTGTTTACTAGAATAAAAAGGATTTACTGTTAATGATGTTTTTATGGGGCTCCTGTTTGGTTTAAAAACCTGCTGTTCGCTATTAGCGTGGTTTATCCTTGTCAGTGGTGTATGATGGAGGCCACAGTGTCTAGTTGTTCGGATAGTACGAAAACCCACTTAAGGAAACACAGCTGTATATAATAAAATAATTCCGCTGTGTTTTGAACAGTATTGCAGAAGGGAAATTCTTAAAACGAGACAATATAACGAAGAGAGAAATGGGGTTTAACGTCCACTCGACACAAACTAGGTCATTTCGGGACTAACGTATGGTTCAATTCTATTTCAATGATACGCTAGCGTTTATGGGTCTTTAGCAGTGGGAGAAAACCCACGAGGTTGGACATGTGACCCTACTCTTTATGACTAAATGACAGACCTTATGATCAAACACGTACGCTTATAGCAATTGGGCCACCCAAACCTCATATAACGAAGGAGGAAAGGGGCGTGGTATTGGGATGAACACCGTATGCCAGTAGTAGGCTACCATACTGACAATAATTGTATAAATCATGTAAACGAAAGGTAAACTGTGAGTAACCTACTTACTACTATACATTGATAATTAATCTATTTCTATATATGCCTTTCCTAATGAACCCTCCTACTCAGTCTAACTAATCAAACAGGAAATGTCCCCCCGGTGCTAACCTACATGCTAATTCTAGACATCTTTCTTTTCTATAATTCTACATCTATATATCGACCACTGAGACTTTTATATTATCAGGAATCAGTGTAACCTATTTTTAAACAACTGGAAACCGCTGTGTTCATCCATTGGTGCCAGATTGGTGTTTCAGGACATGGGGTAATTCTGTTGTACAATACAGAAGCCAATTCGTCACCGGTATCTTGTATAGTCGCCAAAGTGGGATCAATCTAAGCGAAGCGTAACTATAATATAATCACATTTCTAGGAAAAGGCCCCAATAATATTTTAGCCTTAGGTATATTGGTGATATTAGAACCAAACAAAAAAATCTAATTAAGACATTATGTCTTTCACACGACGATGGTGTATTTTAGATATGGATTTTAGTTCGTTTTTGTCTGATTAAATACAAATACATTTTAGGCATTCGCGTAGATATTCTCCTAGGGTAAGTCTAAAGCCGCTTTTAAAAAGCCACAAAATGCCGGAATATAGATTAAATACAAACTTTAAGGCCGTGAATATGAAAAGTAATGTTATTAAAAATCGTATATACGTCTGTCTTTTATGAATGACTTCAGCCCAAGAGGATCGTAGACACCGCACCACACAAAACCACAGGCGCCTGTAACGTGCCAAATATTTCAAAAATAACATCAAACAATGTCTAAGTATATGTCTAAAGTCTGTAAGCGAGATTATCAAATAACAGGTCTGATTCCAATCGAGTCTACGATGACTTTCAAAATTGTCTACGTGACTTAAAGAGGGTCACATGGATAATTTTAAAAAGTCATCGTAGACTCAATTGTCTACCTAGCGAAATTTAGTGAGTGTTGCCACTGATTGACGGAATCTAGAGTATTGAACTTGTATCCCAATTATTTAATTCCAATCCGTTTCTCACCTTGGTATTATTATATCTACTGAAAGAGAATCGGTTTCAGACGAGTTATTTGCCCCTGAGTTATAAATTGGAATCAGACCAGTTATTTGATAATTGTCCACGTTACAGGCGCCTGTACACAAAACAACTATCAAGCCATGGACATTAATGTAGCTAGGTCTTAACTCAATATCATCCACAGTCTTTGACACCGCAAACACGAATTATTGGTTAATTTATATCAACATTGATGTTGTTATCTCACCGTTTTAAAATTTTAAAATTGGCACACAAATGACGTGCCAGAATGCTTTTGAATGCCATTTGTAATGACGCGAGTCGATGAATGGGGCTAAGCATATCCCAAAAGTCAAAGAATGCTACTCAATCGGAACTCTTGGATTAAAAATTACAATAAAATCAGAAACGTTTGAATGTAAATCAGTTTATATACATTCATATTACATTATTATATGTGTTGCGACCCCTTTGTGTCCATGTCTAGGTGCCAAAGATTAAAGAATTAGCTCCTTTAACAAGGATATTGTCAGTGTAGGCAATAAGAGAAATATTCCTTAACGTACACGTTTTAGTTGTCAGGTCTGCAAGAAATCTGATCTACCTGTACGTATGGATGAGCTCATGCAGTATGACAGATATAAATGAATATTTATCCTTGCACACCAATCCTTGTGGTCTGTTTTATCTTTGGCAGCTTTCAGATGAAACGATAATCCTTGTACATCTACATATATAACAAAAGAAAGGTGATATAGGTACTAAAAGTATACACAACTGTTTTTATCTTACGATGGGAGTGGCTAAAAGTATTGTTTTCTCGCAGATCTGGACATAAAAAAACTAGAAGAGTTTTTTGTTTTTAGTTGAAGATGTTTAGTAACATCAACATCGCCATGTTGTACACGTTTAACGGTTGTATGTAAAGGAGTGGTTAAGATCCAACATGTCTATGCACGGTTCAATATGCCTGTATCATCATAAACACATGTTCACAGAATGATAAAACTTTGTAAACTATCCTCCATTGACATAATGTATCACCTTTACAACCATTACAGACGAGAACAATGATAGAAATGGAGGAAAGAGCATGTTTGTAGTTGGTCACCTGGACCACATATGATGTACACATCTATTATTGTAAATTAGGCTTGACTCTCAACTCGTATACATTGATATAACAAATGAGAGAGAGAGAGAGAGAGAGAGAGAGAGAGAGAGAGGGTGTTTAACCTCCACTGTGCATAAACTAGGTCATTTCGGGACTAACACATGGTTCAATTTTATCGGATCGAGATTTGTGATCCAAATACTTTTGTTGGCTATCCGAATACTATTCGGATAATTCGGAGACGTGAAATTCTTGAACAAAATTACATCAACAGTGTCGGGACTAACATATGGTCCAGTTTAATTTCAATAATTCGGAAAACCCACGAGGTTGGGCAGGCGACCCTACCTTGTCCCGTACAAGCGGGCAATCGAAACCACGTCACTTGACTCAATGACATACCTTATGATCCAACGCGCACGCGCCAACGCGTTAACCATTCGGCCACCCAACCCCCAATATAACAAATGATGTGTTAGAATTCATTCAATGAGAAGTTGCACCGAGTGTTCTATTATTACCCCCCCCTTCACGTATCTATTGAATCGATAATTAAAGTGGTGATTTACCAGACAAAAAGAACAACAAAGGATCAGAAAAAAATTGTTATCAATTGAGAATTGATATGAGGTGTTATACAGAGTGGGCACCCACTTGCATGTACAGATGTATGGTCTAACACGTGCGCTCTTGATCATAAGATCTGTGATTGAGTCAAGTGACGTGGTTTCGATTCCTCACTAATCTTGTAAATGACAAGATGTATAGTTGCCCTACTACTCCCATCTCTCTCTCTTTCTCTCTCTCTCCCTCTCTCTCCATGTACAGGACATCTCGCATTACGAATAACTGCTGCATTAATCAGGAAAATAGCTTGAGGTTGTCTGGCATCCTTTTGGTTTGGTTTTACTAACCACATTAATTTTGTACCCTGTATGAACATGACCATTTTCAATAATAGCAACGTAAAATTAACCACTTAACAATGTCATGCTAACATTTGTGTTGATCCATACCAAATACTGATTACGGGGATTACGGACTCCATTTGATCACAATGTTATAAGCTCCATTTACAATAATTGTATTTTCCTTCCTTGAAATTATGTAGTGCGTTGCAATTACTTGATATGAATTAAACCATTGTGATTCTGTTTCTCATCGATTTGATCTGATACTATTTCAACTGCACTTAACAATGGATCGTAAGTTTTGTATTGTCTTGTAAACAATGGAAGTAGATCCTTAGATGTCACAATCAACACTCTAGATTGGAAATAAATATCGATACGAGGGCGATCTTTCTACATTTTGGTTCAGACGAACTCGAACCAATACTTAAATGATCAAAATAGTCGATAGTCATATGAAGATGTCTGTGGTCAGCAATCACGCCATCGTTGCTAAAGCCCATAACCTACAAAACCATTGGCCTTTTTTTTTTCAAACTCCAGCTGATTTTGCTTTGATTGACGTAACTCAAATAAGAAATCGTCTGGTGTCTGATTAAAATAGAAATTTTGCATTCGACAAAAATCGCCCTGTCAGCTATAAACCGCCAGATAAATATCTCAATCCGACGAAAAATCTTTTAGAGTGGTATAGGCTTTAGTTAGGCCCAGACGACCAGAAGCAGAAGAGATGGAAATCTTTATGTCTATATTTGGTAGTTACACACTCTAACCACGTGTAAATCTATATTTATTTTCTGTGAGTAGGGATGTCGTGTTTCTGTCAACACACAAGGTGATTGGGTGTTATGTAGTCATATCTAGCAAACATTACCCAAAGGTTTGAATCTGAATGTGATCGTATCATTAAAGTGCAGTGTGGGTATTGAACCATTGTCTATTGACAGAAAAATATCCCCACCATGTGTCTATAACATAGTAACCATGGTTATTTTTGATTAAGTTCCACAGCTGACGTTTGGTTTTATAGCAATTCCTTTACAGACCCATTTGTTTTTTCGAGCTGGTATTTTTTCTAGTTTTAATTGAAGCTGTGCAGATCGGAAACGTCTTGATTAAGACGATCGACATCTGATTGATTAGCAATGGTAGAAATACACCTCCAGAAACCAGGCCATGTTTAGTTGAGCCATCAATCATTGACTACTGCCAAATAGTCAATTTTATTCTTCTTTCATATGATACCAAGTCTGTTTGGTGTGCATTAAAACGCAGTATGGATAAAACGAAGCCCAGCACAGCAGCTGTTAGTGGCCTGTTGCAAGAAAATCGAAATTGCATGCGGAAGGTTAAGCTATTAATCTTTTATTTCTGATTGATGTTAACAAGTTATTGTAACACTGCGTTTCTTTCATAGTGGATATCTTTATCACAGAATGCTTTAATCAAATACAAGGGTTGGGTGTATCAGTCAAGTGTTGCTGGTAATTACTAATTCTGTATAAGAATCAATGACGGATTAAACACGTACGATTAATATAAGTGATAACTAGAGTTTATTAGCTTCATTTACAATAATTATATGTTTTCTGTTTCACCATCATAAAGACCTTGGATCCCGTCCGTGGCACTAATGGAAGATGAATTGGTCGTTTTAAATATTGAACTTAAACACTTGTCCCACTGGCCACGATTTAGACAGGTATTCGTCTAGAATATCCACTTAAGAAAATCGTGGTGATTCGTGATAACATCGTTACAACTCTTTGTACCATAGCAGACATGGTTTGCCATGACTCCCCATGGTCTGCTACGACCCGCTATGATTTGCTACGAGTTGCCATGGTTTGCTACAGGTTGCCAGAGAATCTTGAACAACCTTCAATCGGCAAGTTCCACGAATGCTCAAAATCATTTGTGGTGCAGTCTGAATTTTTTTTTCAAACCGTGCTATACCGTGGCGAAACTTGAATAGCTCTTGCACAATCGGTCTGCCATCGCGGTGGCATTATTTGCTAATTCTTTGTCATTCGTGACCTCCGTTTTAAATCTTTTCCATCAAGTATCAATACGAATATACTATGAGACATTAAGGTTTATTACGACATCTGCGACAATTACTCACGTATTCCATCATGAATTCACGGTGCAAAATGTCAGTTAAATTTTGTGAAAGTCTCTTGAAACTATTCGAAGCTCGGTTATACCTTTTCGAAGAAATACTAACTGTTAGTTTTTGCGTAGTGGCGGCCATTTTCCAGATTAAATATGTGTCTGAATAACAATGTCTTTATTTATATTGCCAACGACTTTACACCGTTTAGCAAACCTAGTGATCATTTCCGAAGGGCTCAGTATTTCGTTTTGGAATTTTCAGACATGGCATTGAGCGATTTCGTGATATTGTCGGTTAGACTTGCCTACTAAAACCCACATTTATCATCGAACATTAATAAAAAAACCCCCAAAATATCCCAAACATTTTGATTACGAACGAACATAAGTTCCGACAATATATACTAAATGTGTGAAAACATAAAGTTATGTTTAATAGAACCGATACAAGGTCTGCTATTTAATTTAGACAAAAGGGTTAAGGAATAATATGTAAGATTTAGATTATGAGCTGCCCGTTCTTGCTATAATAGTTCAAAAATGCCAAAAGAATATATTGAAAATTTCATTCAAATTACTTTATCCTAAGCCAAGTTATTACTGTTTGTAGTTTTGACAAGATGACTTGTACTGGTACTGGTACTGGTATATTCGAGGCTTAGGCTCGCTTTTCCATTTTTAAATTAAATCATTAAATATATCAAGTATTGAGTCGAGTGTGTCGGCTGCTATATTTGACAGCCACATGTCTATGGAATCCCAAATTAAACACATGTAAAATAGGACATTATCATCTCCACAACATCAGTAAAGTTAGAAACTATCTACTTGATGATACAATCAAGACCTTGGTTTAAGCCATTGTCACTGCCAACCTCGACACCTCCAACTCTTTACTTACTGGTGTTCCACAGAAACTTCTTAACCAACTTCAGTCCCTACAAAACTCTGCTGCTAGATTCATTATACGTGCACTTCGCTACTGTCATATTACTGAAATACTAGTAGAACTCCACTGGTTACCTGTGCCCCATTGAATTGACTGTAAAATTTTAGTTTTAACTTTTAAAAGCATAAACAACATAGTACCAAAATATCTATCCGATCACCTCCAATTTTATATACCTATCAGACAGCTCCGTTCCAGTTCATTCATACTAATTGAACGTAAGGCCCTTTCATTAAAAGCACCTAAACTATGCAACAAGCTGCCCCATCAATTACGATGTTATAATTCGTTAACAGTTCTTAACTTTCCTTTCTAAGGCTTATTAATTTGATTCTTTACCGCTTAGACCTCGTTTAAGTGTTGTGCAATTTTTATATTTATTTATTTATTTATTTTATTGTTAAGCACATCTGGGCACTAAGACTTATTTGAAAAATGGGCTATAAAAAGTAAAATAATAATATTGGCCGAACTGTTCTAATCTAGTTAAAACCTCGAGTATCTGATGGCATCAAAAGTTGAGTATGGTCTTGTCATGTTAATAAATGTCTAATTAATAATTTAAGGCCTAGATAACGATTCGCAATAGGAAGATTTAGCCTTTAAATAGTGCTTCTTTAAATGATTTATGTTAAAATAACATTAGTATGGACCACACGGGATTAATTATATATAATAAGATTTATCTTGTCTTTGTTTGATGTCAATAACTATAGACTATTGTCTCCCTTTCCATACAGTAGTATTTAATCATGTCCTAAAGGTGTGCTGAATTTTATGAACTTGCTATCTGGTTGCATCTGAGGTTTCATAATTCGTTCCAAATATTATGAACAGAAAACCCACAAGTTACTGTCGCCTTCTTATAACGTATGTATTCGAGATTTCTAACCCGAAGCTTAGCTGACAACCCGTCGTATGTGCTACTACGGGCAGTCTAAGGGTCAAATTTGAGCAAACCCGTGTGTGAGGCTTACGCGTCACTTGCGTGTGTGAGGCATAATAGGAGATCGCAGACTGGCCGTAGAGACTTTCGGTCCTGCACATACAACATTTTCACCCAGTATCTTGCGGCTGGTCTTCAAGCTACCAAACACTACGATCTGTGCGTGTCAAAACACGTACGTGGGTTGTGAGCTAGGCTATACATAACCATGCAGACCATTGGTTGTCTTAAATAACAATTTCGATGGGCATCAATGTGCTAAAACTCGTTCTAAAAATTGGGGTCTTGTCCAGCAGTAGGATTGTTCAACAAATCCTCCTGGGCAAGTTTTGAAAACACTTCAACCATTGAGGCGTTTTTACGGCATTTCAGAGCGCATTTTCGACGGCGAAAAGTCTGTCTAAGGTAAATGTAATCGGGCGGTTTCCATATAACCGACGAACACGCGCACCGAAACGCCCTGAAAACGCGCGCATGAAAAAACGGGCTTAAAACATTCCATTATGAACTGTCCTATATCACATTCACAAGATTTACGAGCCAATATGTATTCAAAATATCGACCAGTCAGAATGGAGTTTTTCTTGTAAAATGGTATTTTGCTGTGGCAAACGTTATATCAGCATTGATCCATTATCCATGTATCGGTAATGAAAATAGAGAATTAATGTGAAAAAACTCCTTAAAGTTTGAAAGAATTTATAAACTCTTTTATCCGTTACATTTTAGACTGTGATACTTTAAATGGGTTGAGATAAAATAATATATGGTTTCACGTCCTACTTTTCTACAACCCATCAGCGGTATGCTATGAGGGATGGTTTTGCCCGGCCAGCGGCTTTATCACCAACTTTTCGTCGAATTCCAACTGCCAAGGGTTCTTTTACTTGCACGTTAACGTCTATATGGAATGCTTATAGGGACTGCCACTTGTCAGGTCCTCCGTTCTATTCCACTGACAAGGGGAAAACACGCTGGATAATATCGACAAACTTTATCATCGGACACAGCTCACCAAATATCCCTAGTCTTTCTCTCCCTCTCCCTTCCCCCACTCTTTATCATGGTGATCTTTGTAGCGTTTGAATAAACATTTTCTGCCAGGTTTTGGTGAATATTCATGATTTTGAGACGGAAGGATAAAAGAGTTAAGAGGTTGGTTAGGTTGAAATATAGTGAGGAAAATTGCATGTTTAGTTATCTCTACTTCCAGTTTGTGTATCTCAAGTTTTTCATGATGAACCCCATACGTGCTTTTACTCCAGGCAAGATAGCAAAAGTGCGGGCAGTTGCTGCAATAGAAATGCCGACCACAGTTTATGGTCGGTTTAGACGTATATTATTACCCAAAAAAAGTCCCAGTCCGAAATCCGTGCCCAAATGGGTCAAATTGGCCAAAATCCAAAATGGCCACCGCTTTTGGCTTGTAAGTTCCAATTTCCACCCAATTATCACAATATGATCGAGTTTGGTATCAAAATATACGTTTTCGAGGTAACTGAATCCATTTCCATACACATTTTTGTGATAAGTGTTACCGCTGAGTCAATAATAGGGGTTATTCAAGATGGTGGTCAGTTTTGGCGGGAAAATTCGAATTTTACTTAAGGATCAAGTTTGGTGTCAAAATATATGTTTTCGAGGTAGCTGAATCTATTTTTATATTTTAGTGATTAAGTGATTCCCTGTGTCAATATAGGAGAAATTCCAATTTGGGATTTAGATTTCCGATTAGGGATTGGAGATTAATGATACTCCTACCTTAGACCTAATACAATGACTTTCATCTAGTATCAACTAAATTTCATTTGGAGTGTCCTCCAGTTCACTACCGTAGCGGCATAGGGGTATGTCGACTGGGGCCACTGTCAGGTCACTGCAGAAGCTGGTCGTGCCTTTTGAAGCACGTGGAACAAAATGATTCAGATGTTGAGACACAGATGGATACAGTATCGCCTGTTTGTCAGATATGCAGTGAACCATTTGATAATGAATAACCCATAGTTATTGGTCAATGTTTTAAGGTTAATGAAGTGGAGGAGTCTGTATCAAGGTCTAGAGGGTCTGCGGTGCCAAAATTCATTTTTGCGGACCGTTGTCTTTTACATGGTCTGTAGGAAAGACTAGCACACGGTCCATTACAGCTACCCCGAAAAGATATATTTTGATACTAAACTCGATGATATTATGGTAATTGGATAAAAACTGGCATTTTCCAGTCAAAACCGGCGGCCATTTTGGATTTTTGCCAATTTACCCATTTGGGCACGGATTTCGGACTGGGACTTTTTTTTGGTGATAATATTCGTCTAGACCGACCATAAAACGTGGTGGGCATTTCTATTGCAGCAACTGCCCGGAATGGTGCGAAATTGAGTTAAAATGCCTGGCGCCATTTGGAACAAGGGACTTAAAGAACAGGGATAGACATCTTCCACAAGTCATGTCAAATGGTGACGCTTATTCTTATCTGGAGAGCATGCGTAATAAATACCATCGGTGTAGACTGGAAAAAACAGACGCTAAAGATTGCCATTCACATGAGACGTCTGGTGTATTTTGCCGAACATAACTGATTAGAAATTACAGTAAAAACAGAAACGATTGAATGTAAATCAGTTTATATACATTCATATTACATTATTATATGCGTTGCGACCCATTTTTGTCAATTTCTAGGTCCTAAATATTAGCGATTTAGCTCCTTTAACGTTGACATTAACCTGCTTAAATAGACTTGATCTCATTTTAAACACATTTGCAAATTAATGTCCAATGATTATGCGATTGACTTCATAATTGCCTAGAGTAGAAAAAAATGGCAACGATTTCATGGCATGCTGTTGTTAACGGTTCCGTCTTAATAATACTCTACTTATCAGAAATAAAAAGAAATTTATTAGACTGGAAACATTTACATCGTCTGCAGAAAATCCTCAGAAAAAAATCATTGTCGCGTGTACTTGACTGTAGAAGTCGTTTGAAGGACACAATTGCCTGGATTGGAAAGCGGTGTGTTACATATTACATCTAGATCGTATCTTACAGTTTAAATTGGATTGTAGTTGCGTTTTAACTACAACCTGTCCACTGTTGATGCAGAGCCCATTCCCGTCTATTCAATCAATCTGTCAATAAAACCTGTATTTAGGTGAACCAATAATACATCCCAAGGAATAAAATGTTTTTACCAGTACACTTGAGATAAGCTTATAATTTTTTTACCCTCTCTCCTTTTTCTTCATAAATGACAACTTCAAAAGCAAAATTCTTTTATTTGCTTTGACACTATTTAACTACAAATCAACGCCGTGATCCTTAATCGTGTTAGAAAAGTTTTTCTCTCGAGACAGTGACAGATCATAGCATCTAATCATTTGAAATTCAAGGGTCAAACACCTCTTAACCTACCGTGCTGACTTCGCATAATCATTTGTTTTATTTAATAGATCTTTTCTTTGTGGCCTCCATTGCAAAAAAAAACAACAAAAAAAAAAAAAAAACCCAAAAAAAACAACCAACAACAAAACCAAATATGATAAAATAAACGGTAGTTAAATTTAAAATGGTGATTTGACTTTTAACTTAATTTGTCCATAAATCATCAAAAGTGTTCTTTTATTAAATAAATCTTTTCTTTGTGGCAGCCATTGCAGAAAAAAAACACCCCCCAAAAAACAACAACAAAACCAAATATGATAAAATAAACGGTAGTTACATTCAATACGTCAAGATTGTTCCTTTTACACGTCGCATATTATATACAAGGGTCGTGTCGTCACCACGACCCGTCCGTCTAGATTTCTTGTATTACGTATAGTTTTACAAGCTAACTGGGATTGTTATGCGGACCCTGTCGAAATTTACTATTTGACAGCGCCATTATCTTCGCTAGCCTGGAGGTCGGGTGTTCGATCCCTGCATTGGCCGAGAAAGTTCATCCAGATTTTTCGGCGTGGTTCTCCCTTGTCAGTGATGCAGGGCGGAGGGGCTGACAAGGAAAGCTGTCTAGTCGTTCGGATGGGACGAAAAACCGAGGTCCCGTGTACACATTGGCGTGCACGTAAAAGATCCCTTGGCAGTTGGAATTCGATATAAGAGTAGGCCGTAGTGCCGCTGTCCGGGCAAAATTTCCCTCATAGCACACTGTATGGCGTATGCCCGTCTTCATTAGCCCAGGTTAGGAGCAGAACAGTAGGACGTTAAACTCCATTTCATTTCATTTCATTTCAGCGCCATTATCTGAAACAGCGGTGAAATTTTATAGCTCTTTGTACACATCACACGCATCTGCAGTAGACTGATTCTCCAGGTGGGGCTGAGGGGGGAGGGGGGTCATGACAAGGACAGTGTCTCGTCGTTCGGGTGGGACATTAGCGTGCACATAAAAGAACCCTTGATAGTTGAAATTTGAAATAAAGATGGCCGTAGGGCCGCTGGGCTGGCAAACTTTCCTTCATAGCACACCGTATGGCGTAAGCCCGTCTTTATTAGCCGAGTCGGAGCAGAAGAGAGAGAGAGAGAGAGAGAGAGAGAGAGAGAATAATTCGCTTACGCGTAGGGGTCTTTAGTAGTGGGGGGAGGAAACCAGAGAACCCGGAGAAAACCCACGAGGTTGGACAGGCGACCCTACTCCTTGTCACGTACAACCGGGGAATCGAAACCACGCCAGTTGATTCCATGACAGACCTTATGATACAGCGCACACGTGCTAACCATTTGGCCATCCTCCCCCCACCCCCCTGAAGCAGAGAAGCGGGGTGTTAAACCCCATTTTATTTCATGTATATTCGAGAGAGAAAGAGAGAGAGAGAGAGATGGGGTTTAACGTCCACTCGACACAAACTAGGTCATTTTGGGACTAACACATGGTTCAATTCTATTTCAATAATTCGCTTGCGCGTAAGGGGTCTTTAGCAGTGGCAGGAAACCGGAGGACCCGGAGAAACCCTACGAGGTTGGACAGGCGACCCTACTCTTTCTCGCGTATAACCTGGGGAATCGAAAGCACGCCAGTTGATTCAATGGCAGAACTCATGCTACAGCGCGCACGTGCTAACCATTCGGTCATCCAACCCCCATCATGTATATTCGACGGTAATAGTGTATATATATATATATCTACGACACACGATACCTATAATATACTTACACTATGTTCCATGACGACACGCTAACAAAAACAAACAGATTCATCAAAGAAATAACTATTTAGTTTCACTACAATTAATGGTTGGCTTTCGTGTCCAGGTGCCATTCTTTTTCAGTAATTTGTACAGCCAGTACAGTCAGAATAATGCAAAATGTCGACAAGGATCTATTTGAATTTTTTTTAGGTTGAATTCAAATCCAATTTCGGATAGGTTGATACCAATGTTTTTGTAGATATATCCTGAACCAATGTTGTGGCTAGTCGCTTAATGAACTTCTCTCAAATTAAAAGAAATTATCAGATTAAAAGTACGGTAATTAATTCTTTTGGACTGTCTTTCTGATGGAATCAATTTACCTTGAATTAACTACATCTCTATCTCACATTACAGACATGGCGAGAATGCAATCAGTAGACAAGTGTTGAACTCTGGGTCTAGGTTTAATTACAATTAACAAGATTAAAAATAATCAGACAATTCTATCCATCGTCTGTTCGGCCTGGTAACTAAATTTACTCCAATAGCATAGACTGTCTGATCACCATGATAATTTGTTTACAATCTCCAAAACGACAATGACGCTTTAGTTCTTTTTGGCGTGGGATGTTTTTAGACCAGTCCGGTGAACTATAGTGAGTTCACTTAGGCGAAATTTTCATCAATTATTGTGTATCCTATTTATATCTTTCAAATCAAAAGCAGTATCTGGACAAATCGAAGAATATCAGGGGCGGATCCAGGAATTTTTGCGGGAGGGGGTTTGCCAGGTTCCTGAGAAAATGTATCCCCCCCCCCCCGACTTGAAATTTTTTGTGAAATACATGGTCTCTATCGTCATTTTGGCGTATATACAAACACATTGAGCTTTTTAAACAGAGAAATCCAACATCCTGTTTGACGTCAATTTTTATTATGAATTAATACGATGACATTGCGATTCAATTTTATTGATGCAGAGCATTAATTGTGATATCACATAATATTAGTAAGTGCAGGAGGACCGCACTACACGTAAAACAAAAATATCATTATCTCGCGCTTTGAGTGCCCATCCTGTTGCACCATCTGACGATAAAGGATAAAGCACAATTAGAACACTTTTCTCTGGATCCGCCCCTGAATATCTAATCTATAAACATCTCAATAGGTATGAACTTCTCAGACGAATGAGAAATAGTGGTTCCAAGTTAGAAGCATATCACACACCGTGTACGACAGCAGCCCCCACCCCTCTCTCACTCCTGGTTATATTTAGGGCTAATTTAGACATACCAATACCCATATTATGGACGTCTCAAATGAAAGAGAAGTGTTTCCAGGTTAGAAGCATACCATACACCGTGTACGGTCAGTATATATCTCTACTTATAGTTACATGTAGAGCTAATTTGGACTCTTGATTTCAGAAACTCTGGCTACTTCGTAGAAGGTGACCCTACCAGCAGAATTATACAGACTGCAACTTTAATCTCAGTAATTGAATCAATTGATCGGGACTCTTAAAGGAACACGGAGACGCCCATGATTTCATATATAGTATAGAGTCATATTCTGGTGGTTATTCCACCTATAAGTTTAGTATCGTCCTTCTATTATAATTTGACAAAGGGTTATTCTAACATAATAAATTAATCCTCAAGGCCTGGCTCTGTAAATGGCAATTCTTCGATATACATTAATATGATAAGACTTGCGTGTAGAGGGATATTTAACCGCATACATCAAGTGACGAACTATGTTTCTGTCAATTATGATGAATTGATACCCTGGACCATGGAATGGCTACTTAATTTTAACGAGAGTTAGAACTGTAGAAAATACATGATCAGGGTCAACCATGCCATGTTCCTGATATTAGATATTGGCTGTGTACTAGCCGATAATTTGATTAGGAAAAAAAGCATTTACATCTTTGGTGCCAAAAAAGTCATCTTCAGGGGAAAACGGTACGGTCACGTGACAGATGTTATTAAGCAGTCCTGTCTTTTGATTGATTAACGTCAATTTCCATTAGTAGCACGTGACTTGTAGATATCAATTTGTAAACCCTAAAGATTAAATGACCGAATATTCTAAAGCTAAGTGACCCCAGGGTCGTGGGATATTGATATTGGACTGGTATAAATTGTTAGGAGAGACTTGCCATTGTTTCACTGAAGGTTGTGGAGAATATTGGAATACCCGATATTGTAATGAAAAAGGCACACTGTAAATACTAATATCAAATCGACAGAGGGGCTCCTTTTATGGTAAATGATATCGACGAAAAGAAATAAAGAACTGACATTAAGGGGTTTGTTTTTGCTTTCTTGATTAAAACCGAGTCTCGTATGGTCTAGGAAATGACAATTTCTCTATTATAAATCTGAGCAACTGGATGTAGTTTTGCGAACTTTGTCAGACTAGATGAACTTTATACGCCATCTATTCTTCCCTGGTTGATACCTTAATATATCAGTTTTTGTATACATAACCATTTCCATTATCTACATTGATGTTTGGTTTTAATCCACACAATGCTATACCATCAAAGTCGATTCTTGTTTCTCGTGATTTGGTATCTAAAAGTCTACACGACGTCATTGGATAAGTTGCAATGGCGCGACCCTAAGCTTAAAGTGGAACCTAATTCCATTAAGATGTCACTTAAAAATGAAATTTCTATAAGTACCATCTTTTTGATCGCGGGTTACGTTAAGTGCAACGTGATACCGAATTGTCATCTATGATTTGACTTTATACCGTGACGGACGTAACGTCGTTTGACGTATAATGGTCCGATACCATACATAAATTCTAGTACTTATATTTCTTATAATCTTAAGATAACCGTCTATCTACTATCAGAAATAAATTGCGATTGTATCTGACAGCTAACAATTACTAATGTAATAATTCACCAAGAATCATTGATTTACACAAATATCACCAATTGATCAATCTATATAGATAATCATATTGTCTAGTAATATGTATCTGGTTCTATCTGTATTTTGTTGTGCAGTCCTCCTGGAGTGCCTAATATTTTTTAATTAATCGTAAACGCTGCCTCGATTGTTTATCTTCGATTTTTAATCAGAAAGACGCGCACTTCACATTCAAGTATCAGTCGTGATGGCTTTTTTTGTTTTACCAGTTTGTTAATAAACTGAACAAAATAATTGATTTAATAAAAAAAGTTAACATTAAAAAAATATTAAATTTTTAAACATTACTGTCTTCAACAGTGCATTCAATAAGAAATAATCGAGTTGGCTAAAAAAAAATACATATATTGACAAAATATAACAGGATTCACAGTCTTTGATATTCTTCAAGAGAAATCAAAAGTTAACGAGAGCTAATTCCTAATGGTTTATGGTTTAATAATCAATATTACCCGGGTGTCCACTCATCTGGCTACTTGAGTGGTCAAGCATCGCAGACGTCAAGTTTATTTAGTGACTCATAACTACAAGCTGGTCGAGTGTAAAATATTGCCGCTATTGAGATACATTAATTAATAATGATGTAGGTCATTACAGCCTGCATGTAGAGACATAATGCGCATGTCGAACCTTTAATACATGTCGTGTGTGAACACATCTGTTGTTTCGAGTGCAACAGATAACACCTGCGCAGTTCTTTGTGTTTGCAGAAATCTGGCCATATTTTCTCAATATCGGAGTTGTCGCCCTTTTCTTAACTTCCATTTATTATGTTTTGTGAACACCTCTCAGCACTAATTTCAAATAACTTAATTGTTCGCTGTACAGCCACCGTCTATTTTCAATGTCAAACGTACCGTGCTGCTATTCTTACAATTATCTGAGAACAAGTTAGAGGAAAGTCTGCTTTCTTAACCTTTAGAAACGATCAGCTTTGACAGTACATGTATTCCACATATCACAAAGATCGGCGCGTCTAGCAAAGAAATTGCAAACCAATACATGACCTAGCACATCGTCGTTTGCATCTTAATAAAACCGAAAATGACAATTGCGACAGTAATCTGTTATGTTGAAAACATATATAGTTGTTCTAGAATCTTAGGGTCGCTTGTCCAACCTTGTCTAGAATCTAGATGATAGTAAAATACTGAGTGTGAGTGGCGCGTTTATTATTTCCCACAGTTCACTGAGTAGATCCCTTCTACAAGGAATCATCCACTGAAATAGTTTTACACCATTTCCCACCCAGTTCTTGAAATCTGGGACATTTTACGAAATTGATGTTTTGACTAAATTCAGTTTAATATACAATGCCGTTAATAATCACTTTACTAGCCTAAAGTTAACCAACTTGGGCCAGATACCATTTTGGCCTCGAAGTTCGTGGATAGAAAATGAATTATCCTTACGATCTTAGAAAACCTGGTGACGGTGCCAAATCAATAGAAAGTAATAGAAGCTGTTGAAAGCTCTAACTTTCGTCAGGATTAATCAATTTGAAAAATTTTTGAGCCTATGTGTTTTCATTTTAGTCTGAAATATGATCTAATTAAGGTGCCGAACGCGTCCAGAAATGGGTTTGAATGGAAGTGAACATATTTCTAAGAATGTTCAACCTCTATTGACATTTTTAAAATGATTACGAAACAGCCCCGGTTTACGTGCATTATGAGCAGCCGCTTGCATTCGGGATATTCTGGTGAGCCAAGGTGGCTCCATACTCCTCGCAGTGTTTCGTTTGATCTACCTAATCCCACTAAACACTGCTTTAACGAAAGCAAATTTCTGTTCCAAATTAACTGCGTTACAAAAGCATTACGCTTAAAACAGAGCTCCAAATTGGACCAAATATGTTTACGTAACGTTACGTCATGACTCACGATTTTATTAGGCCGTAGCGCCTTGTCCGTTCAAAACTTCCCTCATAACCCACTGTACAGCATGTGTCGGTCTTCATTAGCCCAGTCGGTGTAGTCAATTAGGAAGTTAAACCCCATTTCATTTCTATAATCATATTTCGAATCATATAGCCCCAACTTATATTGGGTTTATTTTTCAATTTGCTATTTTATTAACTAAGCCGTTTTAGTAGTATTTAAATCTCCGAAGGTTCCACCGTCGGCAAGAAATTCATTTTATTAATATATGTTTGTGAACTTGAGGGTTTGAGGAATTTGCGAACTACATGTAAAGCTGAATCTTTAACAAAAATAACAGTTCAAAAATGGTTCAGTTATATTCAGTATTTACAAATGAAATGTATGATTACTTAAAAATGAATACGATATATACGGGATGCGGTACAAAGTTAGCGCCACCTGTAATCTTCGCTTAAATCTTTTGATGGGCCTCTTTTTAAACCGATTGAACCCACGCCGAGTTGTTATCTACTGTTGGTACATGTGTTTTCTTTTTTCTCTGGGAATACTGGATTGAACGTTGTGGAATTGCATTCTCCCAATCCCCATAATAGTGACAATCAAGTGAAAAGGGGTATCTCGGGCTACAAAGCATGCGTCAACTGCATAAAAAAAATATCTAAACCAACCATGACAGCTGAAACATATTCGTTGTGTTGAATCACGTCGCAATTCTACTCACAACACCTTAGTTGTCGGTACTAACGGAACTGTGACAGGACTGAATTCCGGGCCACTCGATTGCAATTCTGTCAATTCCGAACGTTCTGTGCTGGCAATCGATCACCCCCTTAATCAAATGAGTACATTTTGTCGGGTATATGTTTCCATCCCACCGCCGTTCGACATTTAAAACTAATTGGAAGACAAACTGTTTCTAGTATATAAGTATTATATCATTGAATTTAAAACGATATTTAATTTATTCCATCCCGATTTACACTTAAGCATGGCTGAAATAACTTTAAAACAACCCAATCGTGATTAAATTTGATTGAAACATTTGAAAATAATCAAAACTTATTAAATTTAGAAAGATATTTAATTCACCCCATCCAGTTTTACACTTAGACGTTATTGAAATAACTTTAACACAATCCAATCGTGAATAAATTTGATTAAAACCTATTCCTGCAAGGGGAAAAAACAAAACAAAAAACCCTGGCCATTTTTTTGTCTTCGCGTAAGGGATATCATATTCGTTGAATTTCATCAGATGTAATATCGCACGGATATAGAGCTAATACTCTTCACTGCTAAAAAATGATGTTGGCGTGATTAGGCGAATAAAAGGATTTGTTGGAGGCAAATCTAAAACAATCTAATCAGAATGTGGGCTATGATAGACGACTGGTATTGCAGACTCACGTCGAGTTTATGATTTATAGAGCTACGTTAGCACGTAGTCAAGTAATGCTTGATATTGAGTTATTATACTGAGTTGTGGCGACGTGCACTAAAATCAATCTAACCACATCCCAAATGAAATGAAATGAGGTTTGACGTTCTACTGCTCTGCACCGACTGGGCTAATAAAGACTGACATATGTCATAGTGTGGTGGTCATTGAGTCAACTGGGGTGGTTACGATTCCCCGGTTGTACGTGACAAGGAGTAGGGTCGCTTGTCCAACTTCGTGGGTTTTCTCTGGATCCTCCGGTTTCCTTCCACTGCTAATGATCCCTACGCGCAAGCGAATTATTGAAATAAATTTGAACCATGTGTTAGACCCGAAATGGCCTAGTTTGTGTTGTATTGACGTTAAACTCTCTCTCTCTCTCTCTCTCCCTCTCTCTCTCTCTCTCTCTCATAGTGTGGTATATTGGAAATTGTGCTCGGAAGGCGGCACTATAACATCCTGCTCATATATCAAATTCTAATTGCCAAGGGTTCTTTTACGTGTACACAGGACCTCGGTTTTTTGTGTCATCCTTGTCAGACCCTCCGTCCTGCACCTAGCTGGTTCGAACCCGGGCTAGCGTCTTACTCTTTGAGCCATTGACGGCTCCCCACAAATACCCAACATATACCGTTATTCTGGTTGAAAAGTATGTGGATTATATTGTCCCATCTTCACGAAAACAATTTCCTAAACAGAATAATAGGAAACAGTAACAGCTAAATGTAGATTGTTGATCTAATCGTTTCCAATATTTGACCATTTTATATATCAAAACGAAAACGACACGTTACAAGGTATGCCTACTCTTTTCACGGAACCTGATAAAAATATCGGACCATCCGATTGACTAGACCCTGTTCCTTGCCAGACCACCCGTCCTGCACCACTGACAATTTCGAGGTACCCCCTCTGCCAACACCTGGATCGAACCGGGGACCTAATGGCCAGTGAGAGCGGACCTTACACGCCGTACCATCATGGATTCCGAATAGGATCGATGATATTATTTATATTTACACCATACTTAGATCTATGTTTGAATGCTGTCAATCAAAAGAGCACATTAATAGCAGTTTCTCTTTAAGGTTATAAATATATCTAGAATTGACGGGTTGGTGTAGAAAGCCTCCGCGTAATCTTCTAGACCCTGAACCAATCAAACGCGATGGCTCTGACTAAAGGGCTAGATCATTTAGTATCTTAAGTGGCCTATAACGTAAGGCAAGAAAAACGTCAACGATGAAAATGGGCCATGAGAAAAAATGGTAAGGATAAAATATCAAATAAATTAGAATGGTTTTTGGCTTTTTGCTCTGTTCTTATAATTTGCTGAGCCACGGTGGCTAAGTGGGTAAGGCGCTGGCTCGCTAGTCTGGAGGTCGGATGTTCGATCCCTGCATTGGCCGAGAAAGTTCATCCCGATTTTCCGACGTGGTTTCCCCTTGTACGTGATGCAGGACGGAGGGCCTGACAAGGACAGCTGTCTAGTCCTTCGGATGAGACGAAAAACCGAGGTCCCGTGTAAACATTGGAATGCACGTAAAAGATCCCTTGGCAGTTGGAATTCGATATAAGAGTAGGCGATAGTGCCGCTGCCCGGGCAAAATTTCCCTCATAGCACACTGTATGGCGTATGCCCGTCTTCATAAGCCCAGTATAGGAGCAGAACAGTAGGACGTTAAACCCCATTTCATTTCATTTCATTTTTATAATTTGCTTGACCTAACATTAAAGTAGTTAAATCTCCAACTCATTATCATCCAAAGTCTTCAACATTGGAAACACAAATTATGTGTCAATTTAAATCAATAGTGATGTTGAGATCTTACTAGGAAAAGATGGGCTTCTGATATCCAATTTTTAAGACAAAATAAACATTATACCATTGGTACACGAATCGTGTAGCATAATGCGTTTCATTGCCATTTGTAAAATGGACTCGAAGAACGAGACTAGACATATTCTACAAGTCATGTCAAACAGTGACGGCTTATTCTTAACTTGAGTAGACTGGAATAACCAGACGCTAGATTGAGAGTTCTGGAGTATTTCGCCAAACATAACTGCTTTGAAATTAAGAGTACCACAATACGTTTCAGTGCCATTTGTAACAAGGGACTCAAAGAACGAGGCTAGACATATTCCACAAGTCATGTCAAACAGTGACGCCTTATTGTTACCTGGAGAGCATGCGCAATAAATACTATCAATGTAGACTGGAATAACCAGAGCCTAGAGATTGACATTCGATTGAGACTTCTGGCGTATTTCGCCAAACATAACTGCTTTGAAATTAGAGTTAAAACGGAAACGATTGAATGTAAATCAGTTTACATACGTTCATATTACATTATTATATATACGTTGCGACCCATTTGTGCTAATTTCTAGGTTCCAAATATTAGCGATTTAGCTCCTTTAAGCTGTGTCAAAGAACACTACTTCATGCAGACGGCTGTATAGACTAACTAAGTGACTTGCCCAAACGCAAATTATGTGGCGTGCCATTATGTAAAACAAGAAGCAATAGAGAGAAGGAATGTCGAGATGGAAGTTAACAGACTATTATACTAGTCTAATATCAAGGCTAATTAACTAGGTATTAACTGAATATTGCTGTAATGGTATGGAGGACCGTAAACTATTTTATAATGGGCCTTAAATTACGTGTGGAAATTCATAAACACTGGTATCTGGGCACTTAAATAATCTAAAAGGATAAAAATATAATTGAACACCATCACAGTACAGACAACTGACCTATTATTATTTTGGTTCGATCCACTGGACTACGAAAACAGGAGTTGTAGAGAGGAAGTGATTCGATGTGCTGCAATTAATACGATTTGATCAATAAGTCTGCTATAATGTGTCTAAGTGTTGTTATCGTCATAAAGCACATATTGACAAACTAACTGTATAGAATACTAACTGAAATTATTTTCATTTCGCTCGAGTTGATATAATGACGAAGCGACAAAAGTCCATTTGTTTTCTGTCATAAATTACCATTAGTGTAATTACAGAGCGAGTTGACAAATATTGTATTAATGCTTTAATATATTTAATAGAAATTATGGGTTGTATGAGTACACTATGATTTATCTAGGTGTAAATCTACCCAGATAACAATACAACAACTGGTGGGTCATATTCACTCATATGACATTATTTCTTGTTTTTTATATATTAACGCATGAAAGCGGTAAAAGGGAATTTCGAATTAGATAGAAGCACCGTGGGAATTAAGATGACTTTGAAGTGTCGAAGCGCATTATTCATACTTCAAGAATTCTCAATGATTTTATTGCATTGGTTCATAAGACTTTTTGACATTGTCAATTCAGGAATTGTGTTAATAATTAACTAATTTAGAACAATAAACAATATAATAAATTGTTTCTTTGAAGTGGTAAGAAACACGTACAATATATAAAGCAAATAAATAATTGGAAATGGCCCTGTGGTCTAGAGTGTTGCACTTCGACCTCTAGCTGACCCGTCACGTCTGGCTTGCGGTCGTAGTTTCGATCGCTGATGTGAGCTGAGCGTATGTGGCTTAGATATAGAAAATACCCCGGTTTCCTCCCACAGCAAGGCACCTTTGCGTGTACGCTAAGCATGAAATATAAGACGTTAATGCGGACGCTAAACACTAATAGAAGAAGAAGAATTGGAAATACTTTTAGTTGGGTGTGGGGGGGGGGTAGACCCAAACATCTGATTGGCCATCATGTGTTGGCTCTTGGGAGATGGCACGGGCGAGGTGAGAAACCGTAGGTGCTGTTTGCTGAAGATAGCGCAACATTTCACTAATTAGTGTTACAGGCATATCGGATAATAAATGATGCATATCTGGAAAGACCATCGCTCCATTCATTTAGCTGTGTTAGCAATTACTGGCTCTGTGATCAATTTAATTCAATTACCATCTATTCTGGTATTAACAGCGTTGAATTGTGTGGTTTGGCGTCATGCAATGTACTATGGGTGGAATGTTGCCGAGATAGCGGCGCTGCGCCAACTTGTAAAGCGTTTTTTGCACCACCCGAACGACTACACAGATTAGGCACTGTCCCATGGAAATCCCTCCGCCCTGCACCACTGTCAAGCAGAAACCACATCGGGAAATCCCGCAAACTTTCTCAGCGAAAACGGGAATCGAACCACCAATCGCAAGTCAGTGCTTTACTTTATGATCCTCTGTGGCCCCACATATCTAACTAAATATACACGTGTCATTAATAAACATCAACCTATGTAGATTAATGATGGATGTGTTTACGACCAATATTATTAAGTATATATTGACTGTTATGTAACAATAAAGAAACAACCTTGTAATATTATTGATTCACCAGCCTCCAGTGTTATGTAAAATTGTTTTAGAAGAAGCATCCAGCATTGTGAAGTTTAACATTATAAATAAACCATTATTCACATGCCAACTATACCGATAAAGATCTGGATATGGTTTAGCCCCACTGCTCTGTAAAGATATAACGAAGCAGTGGGGAAATACTGTTGATGCCAACTGATAATCACGAGCTTCTGGTACTATTCGAGAGATGGAAAGTAGCATTTTTATATAACATCGCTACTCATCTTCTTCTTCTTGTTTTTCTTCTTCTTGTTGGGGTGGCGCTCTTCGAAAAAGCCATGAAAATTGGCATGCTTGTTCTTTGAACGATGCTGCATCTATTTGGTGAATTAGATTTTTGAATTTCATCCGACGCCATGGTCCATAGTACGATCATGCGTTCCCATCCTAAATCTCCACTAGGGATTGCCGAAATTCAAAATGTTTATCCCGCCTGGGGAAGACAACCTTCCCGAGCCCACCTATAGCCAAGTGGTTCAAATTCCGTAATAAATGCCCTGATTTATTCTCAAGCCAAATGTATAATTGAGAAACCAGCACGGTGCCTTAATTGTCCTTCAAGCCATACATGTACATCTTTCCTGTTAAGATTCTTTTCATGTGGTATAGGCTACTGACCTAGTGGCTGTGTCACACCACCCACCTTTTCCTTCAATGTATTACATTCATATTTCATATGGCATATAGCAGATCATGACTCGTACTAGTATTATACAATGTTTTGGGGATATATTCCTACTTATTGTTAGTTTTTACTTTTGAGAGAAGTCTGTACCACTACAGGCCCGGAACTATACAGCGCTATGGACGCTTACCGCTAGCTTCCGGATCCATTCACTTTATCTAATATGTACGTTTGTGTGTGATTTCTGTGTATTGTGTCTTGTCCGTTATTTTGTTTTGTGTAATTGTCTATGAGTGGTGCAGTCTCCCTTCACTTACTATTTGATGTGGCGGCTTAACGATCAGTTTTGAAACGTCAGAAAATTCATAGATGTTCTTGCTATTTAGCATAATTTGGGCTCAACAAACCTACCTTAGTTGGCGCCAAGATGACCACATTTTACTATAAATATTTGAAAACATTATCAAATCAACAGCCTTTGTAGACAGTGTAGTCGGTAGTCTTTACCATCAAGCATGCACTATAATCATATTTTGGTTGAGAAACTGTAGTTGGGTAATCGAGAATATTTCCTCTCTATTTCTTGTCAAATCTTGAACTACCAAACCTTCAAACGTCCAATACGGATATCCGACATTCGAATAATACCAGCAAAGTTATCTCAGTTCTGGGCATTTCTCATTTGTACGTTATCATAATGTGTGTTAACCTGTACGAAGGTTGGTATGTAAATATACTTTGTATAATTATATAGTTTTTGAACCAGGGACTGAGATCCAAAACTCTACTGTCATTGTTGTTCGTTTTGGGACGAGGCTCTACGAAAAAGGCCTAACGCTCCAAAATATACAAGTACGATTTACATGAAACATGGCATGTTGGGTGATGACGTCCTGCTCGATTCCTGGTCTACAGAACGCTCGTACTTGTGTTTTTAAAAAGATATTATAATTATTTTTGATTGTATATTTACTCCCAGACCAAAATGTGTGCTTAAATGTACTTTTACTGGTAGCCTTTACTCCCAAACCAAAATGTTTACTTGTATGTACTTTTATTGGTAACCTTTACTTCCAGACCAAAATGTGTACTTTTGTACTTTTACTGGTAGCCTTTACTCCCAGGCCAAAATATGTATTTTTATGTACACGTACTCTTACTTCATTAGACCAGTCGGAGCAGAAAAGTTGGACGTTAAACCCCATTTCATTTCATTTTTTACCGGTAGCCTTAACTTCCAGACCGAAATGTGTACTTATATGTACTTTCACTAGTAGCCGTCTTCATTAGCCCAGTATGAGCAGAACAGTTGGATGTTAAACCCCATTGCATTGCATTTCTTACTGGTAGCCTTTACTCCCATTCTAAAATGTGTACTTGGATGCACTTTTGTTGGAAGCCTTGACTTCCAAAATAAAATGTGTACTCTTGTATGTACTCATTTAAGTAGCCTACATGTCTATAGTTCCTTAAACCTGACTGGCTTCGTTGCGGAAATTGCTGATAAATGATTTAAAGTGTGTTAAACGTGAGATAATTAATGTCGGTCCCAACAATTTCTCTCGCACCTCCGACAATATCAATATTATTGACAAACAGTAAATTTAGCAACCCTGTATATTCTGATCGGGAAAGCTAGACACGGAGTTTAACGTCCACTCAACACAGACTCAGACATTTCGAGACTAACACATGTTCAATTTTATTTCAATAGTTTACTTAGGCCAAGGGATCTTTAGCACTGGAGGAAACCAGAGGGTCCGGGGTTGGACAGGCGATCCTATTCCTTGTCACGTACAAGCGGAATCGTAATCATGCCACTTGACTCAATTACAGACCTTATGATCAAAAGTAACACCCTTTAGATTTACATTCAAATTCTCCAAATGCAAATGAAATGGGGCTTAACGTCCTAAGGGTGGAGGGGGGTGGTTGGCCGAATGGTTAGCACGTGCGCGTTGTATCATAAGGCCTGTACATTGAGTCAACTGGCGTGGTTTCGAATCCCCGGTTGTACGTGACAAGGAGTAGGGTCGCCTGTCCAACCTCCCACTGCTACCCCTAAGTGCAAGCGAATTATTGAAATAAAATTAAACCATATGTTAGTCCCGAAATGTCTGAGTTTGTGGCGAGTGGACGAGTGGACGTTAAACCCCATTTCTCTCTCTCTCTCTCTCTCTCTCTCTCTCTCTTAACGTCCTATTTGTCTATATCGACTAGGCTAATTAAGACGGTGTTATCAAGAAAATGGCGCTTTGATTGTATCTGGAACTGGCGCTGGTTGTGTCTGTTTTACACTCGTACGTGACCTCTTGCGTGGTTGGCACCTTAATGCACCAGAAAGGTATACTGTTATTATCCAAATCGACGAATTAAATGATTGGTGATAACATTTCAGTGAGTTTAAATTGAAGAAGCGATATTAAGACCACACTTATAGTCCTGCAGGTACGAAATCATAAAATTATAAAACGTGTCACTTGTCTTGTTAAAAAGATGTAAACGGTGGCATTAAATGATGTAGAAGATGATGAAGATGAAGATAAAAGAGGCATAAACAGTTTATTTCACCTGGTAATAATAGTAGTCATTTACATGTCAACATGCGGTCAAACTGTCAATCAATGTCTCTCACTGTAGTTTATATCATCTAAACTTATCTATACACATTAATCCCTTAATATTTCTTCTCTTAACACCTCTCCAACAGCTGACCTCGCTAGGGTTACAGGTCAAGACAGGGTTCGGGTTACATCGTGCTTTTACGCCACTTCACTTTGATTTATATTCATACTTGAAATACATGCGATTAAAACACGTTTTGGTTTATTCAACTGAAAGTGAGCACAGTGTCAAAAATACATTTCTCACGGTGCTAAATAAGATGAGGAATTGATATGGGGGGATTCGTGCCACTTCAATGTCATATTTCTTGTCAGGTTAGGAATAAAAAATAATTTCCATTTGACACGATTTGACTAAAATGTTTAGATACATGTGCAAAAGGCCATCGATGAGATATGGACGCCGACACCGGAACTTTGCGAGTTGTACAAATTTTTTTAATAGTTTAAAAAGGTTTTGATATCGCTCATAAAAGCCTCTCTTTCTCCAATTCGGCGACTCGTGAGGTTATTTTCGATATAATATTATTCCAGATTATTTACATTTATATTCTGGATGGAAGTGATAATGTTTAGCTCCATGGTTTTTGTATCACACACCCCTAACCGTCGCCCGTTCGCCACATTTTACAATTCCGACTGCTTCTTCTGAACCGCTTGAAAGATTTCAGGCAAATCAGATACCTAGCGTCGTAAGAGAATCTTGTTATTAATATTTTGAATAATTTGATAGGCCACATTAGAGGGGGTTTGTGTTACATTAAAGGAGCTAAATCGCTAATATTGGGGACCTAGAAATTGACGCATATGTGTCTCAACGCATATAATAATGTAATATGGATGTATATAAAGTAAACTGATTTACATACAATCACTTCCGTTTTTACTCTATTTTCAAATCGGTTATGTACGGTGCCATGAAATACACGAGAAGTCTCAGTCGAATGGCAATCTTTAGCGTCTGGTAGTATTTATTGCGTATGCTCTTCAGATAAGAATATATAGCGTCACCGTTTGGCATGGGTTGTTGAATATGTCTAGCCTCGTTCATCGAGTCTCTTGTCACAAATGGCGCTGAAAGGCATTCTTGTACACGGTTCGTGTACCAATGGTAAAATGTTTATTTTGTTTTAAATATTGAATATCAGAAGCCCATCTTTTCCCGGTAAGATCACAACATCAATGTTGATTTAAATTGACAAATAATTCGTGTTTTCAATGTCGTAGACTGTGGATGATTTTGAGTTTAAAAGACTTAGCTTTCTTAAACGAGCATTTTCGAACAGTCTCGACTTCTTTTCCTATGCTATTCGGTAATTTCAAACAAATTTGGTATTCATGTTGCCTGGGTGGCACTTGTTCAGATTTGTTTAAATGAAGTTTAAAAGAGCAAACGAGGATTTTTCTTCCTAAATCGAAATTCTAAATATATTTATAACCTAATCCAACCTGATGATTGATTGACACCGCTAGGAATCTTGTTAAAGAATAAGAATAATCTCTTTGTCAAGGGGAGTTGGATGGCCGAATGGTTAGCACGTGCGCGCTGTATCATAAGGCCTGTCATTGAGTCAACTGGCATGGTTTCGAATCCCCGCGGTTATACGTGACAAGGAGTAGGGTTGCCTGTTCAACCTCGTGGGTTTTCTCCGGGTCCTCCGGTTTCCTCCCACTGCTAAAGACACCTACGCGCAAGCGAATTATTGAAATAAAATTAAACCATATGTTAGTCCCGAAATGACCTAGTTTGTGTCGAGTGGACGTAAAACCCCATCCCTCTCTTTCCCTCTCTCTCCGGGTCCTCCGGTTTCCTCCCACTGCTAAAGACCCCTACGCGCAAGCGAATTATTGAAATAAAATTAAACCATATGTTAGTCCCGAAATGACCTAGTTTGTGTCGAGTGGACGTAAAACCCCATCCCTCTCTTTCCCTCTCTCTCCGGGTCCTCCGGTTTCCTCCCACTGCTAAAGACCCCTACGCGCAAGCGAATTATTGAAATAAAATTAAACCATATGTTAGTCCCGAAATGACCAAGTTTGTGTCGAGTGGACGTAAAACCCCATCCCTCTCTTTCCCTCTCTCTCCGGGTCCTCCGGTTTCCTCCCACTGCTAAAGACCCCTACGCGCAAGCGAATTATTGAAATAAAATTAAACCATATGTTAGTCCCGAAATGACCTAGTTTGTGTCGAGTGGACGTAAAACCCCATCCCTCTCTTTCCCTCTCTCTCCGGGTCCTCCGGTTTCCTCCCACTGCTAAAGACCCCTACGCGCAAGCGAATTATTGAAATAAAATTAAACCATATGTTAGTCCCGAAATGACCTAGTTTGTGTCGAGTGGACGTAAAACCCCATCCCTCTCTTTCCCTCTCTCTCCGGGTCCTCCGGTTTCCTCCCACTGCTAAAGACCCCTACGCGCAAGCGAATTATTGAAATAAAATTAAACCATATGTTAGTCCCGAAATGACCTAGTTTGTGTCGAGTGGACGTAAAACCCCATCCCTCTCTCTCCCTCTCTCTCTCTTTTGTCAGACATGTCAAGCTATCTAAGCGTAGCGACGTGTCTTTTAATTAATTATTTTTGCCATAATGGGTGTTTAATTTTAGGCATCTCGTATAAAGTCTCCAAATATGTTTTTAATAATATCCATTTATTCAGAATTGTGTAAACATTATTGGTGACTATTTCGGGATCAATATATATTCCAGATGAAGCAGGATGATGGAAAGTCCTCTCTCAATTCTCAAAAATGATATATTTTGTTCCGATTCTAGGACAGACAGACTACCTGGTTCAATAATAAGTTAATGATATTAATAACATTTCAATTATACAAAAAAATGTCATTTAATTCCATCTAGTCTTATTTCTCAAACAGACTTGACTCAATAAATAATTGACAAATCATCATTATGATTGTTCTGACCTAACCTTTATTCGAGGGTTATTTCTAGCAATATGACGTAAATGATTTTAATCATTTTATCTTAAGAAAGGTCAAATAACTAATTGACCCAAGTAATAATCTATAACAATAACTAATTAATATAAATTACTCTTTCTTTTTTTATATTGATATAAATAAAATAGTTTTAATACGTTGGATGTTAACCGACATCAAAGATATATACTGGTATATTTCCTGTGTTACTATATACGTATTTTCTTCTTTTACCTGTACTTCTATTGCTATATATATATATCTAAATGCCAATCAAAGTTACTTCATGCAGAGATGACGTCATACACTATAAAAGGCACTAGTATTCAGAGAGAGGGAGAGAGAGAAAGAGAGAGAGAGAGGGAGAGAGAGAGATGGGTTTAACGTCCACTTGACACAAACTAGGTCATTTCGGGACTAACATATGGTTTAATTTTATTTCAATAATTCGCTTGCGCGTAGGGGAACGCTATCGACAATCATGGGGATCGAGCCAGTGTGTTACTCAATGAGTCACTAACACATGGTTCAATTTCATTTCAATGTTTCGCTTGCGCGTGGGGAAACCAGAGAACTCATAGGAAACCCGCGAAGTTGGACAGGCGACCCCACTCCTTGTCACGTATAACCGGGGAATCGAAACCACGCCAGTTGACTCAATGACAGACCTTATGATACAAGGCATACGTGCTAACCATTCGGCCATCCAACACCCCTGTATTAAAAGAGAAGGTGGAATTGATATTCAGTCTCTTTATATGGCCCCCATTGTTCGATGGGGAGTCCGCGTGGAGATTCTTGGAAAACACCTGAATAACAGTGGTCTTTCATGTATTATTTCAGATGCAAGGCAATCGTTAATTTACGATTAATGATTTCGTAAGTATGAAGTAACAAATCTAAAAAGTAAAAGCAGCAACGTTAGTAGGTTTTAAGACTTAATGAAATTTGTTATATTTCGTTTCATCAAGAAAGGAAATACTATTTTCTGATGAGAAATTCACAGGACTTGAAACAGGATTTCTTTTGGCAAACAAGCTCGAGCTTCTTTAGACCCAGACTTAAAGATTCAGATTGACAACGATGAAAACTACAATAAAACCTCGGCAATACAAGTAAATCGAATTGGAAAGATTATTCGGTTTTTTCTTGTGTTTGATTATGGTTGCCTTTCCAGCACATAAAGTGAGATTTGTTTGACTAGCTGTACTTAAATCAAACATGATAATTTCATATAATCTAGATACCGTACGCATACTTAATCAAATACATCATTTTTACACGCTCCGATCTGAAATGAGTGTAATAAAAATAAATCGAGTGTTTGCTGCATTAAGATCTCACGGATAAAGAAATGACCAATCAAAGCGTGGATAACGAAATGACCAATCATTGCAGCAAACAAAATCCGTCCATAAAGTAAAATAATGAAAATCTTAATTAACCCCCGTGAAACATATTACATAAATTCTTCTCTTACGCATTCATTAAGTTGAATTGGACTTGAGAAATGTGACCGCCTTGCCCTCCACATATCTCAAACGTTCCTAATTATCTAATTCTATCATTTTTTCAGTCGGGTCTATCAACTTTACAATTTAACATGCTCAATCGGCAGAATGACGTGGCGGAAAAAAACATTATGCACGAAGTCATTGGTCCTTTTGACTCGACTAATTATGATAAAAACGTCTAATTTCTTGGTTTCGGTTTTTGCTTTCCGAATTGAGTTTTTAGAATGCGGGATATTGGAAATCGGTAAATGAGAAACTAGCTAGGTGGAAATATTGAAAAGAACTAACTGTCGTTCAGAGATTAAATTTCCATAATTAACTAAACGAGTATCATATAAAAAATAAAATGGATCTCTCGAGGGAAATATTGAAATTCGTGAATGTTTTTATATTTGTGACATGGGATTAAGGTGCCTATCATTTGATCTTACTTATTTTCTGTTTAAAAAGCGATCTACCCATTTGTACTAAGACTCCGAGGAAATTCAATTCTGACAATTGAACTAAAAGACAATAAATTATCTTTTTATATACGGATATGTGCATTGGCTATCTTGATTAAGAGAGAGAGAGAGAGAGATAGAGAGAGAGAGAGGGGGTTTAACGCCCACTTGACACAAACTAGGTCATTTCGGGACTAACATATGGTTTAATTTTATTTCAATAATTCGCTTGCGCGTAGGGGAACGCTATCGACAATCATGGGGATCGAGCCAGCGTGTTACTCAATGAGTCACCGTGCCCCCCCCTGGTTAAATAGTAATTTTATTAAAAACTTGTTCGAGGACATCAAAAATGGATGACGTGACGTGACAGTTACATGTATTATGGGTAAAAACATAAAATGGACATAACACGTAATTACAGTCCATATTTCATGCCCTTAAGTGCCCCCTCTATCTGCACTCATTAACTTCTCTAGAATCGGAGAGGCGTTTTAAATAGTATTTATGATATACAGGGGTATATAAAACTTGTCTTTGTGCGGAATATTGTGGAACCGGAAGTGATATTTTTTCCTCGGTACACATGAAATCATCCTAAATTTAGATGGTTAACCATCAAAAAACACTACGTATTTAACATTTAAACATACATTTAAACATACATCATGCATGAGCTAACCAACAAAAAACACTACATATTTAACATTTAAACATACATTTAAACATACATTATGCATGAGCTAAATTTGCCTATTGTAGGTCTTTCTTTAGGCTTGAAATGTTATCTAAATTATTAATTAGACATTATATAATTTATTCCAGACCATAATCAACTCTCGATGTCATCGCTAGCCTGCAATATTTAGCGGATTGGAATGTGAATTATGATTAAACGTAAAAGTGGATAATGGAGACTTTGTAACGACTTGAGTAATGATAATCGAGGCTAGTCTAAAATTCAAAAGCCAATATCTCGGTTCAGAGTGGAGCAATATGACAGAAATTTTCAGTATATTCTATTTAAGTTATTTATGTTTTAACTATTATAGTGAGAACTGTTAACTATTTATCTAATCTCCCATAATTCCCCTTTAAGTGAATGACAAAATAATCAAATTATCAATTCAAATTATATCGGACCCCCCCCCCCCCCAAAAAAAAAAAAAAAACAAAAACAAAAAAAAAAAAACATAACAAAAAACATAGCCATCATATGAATTCGATTTTTCCATTAGTTTAGCCCCGGCTGTTCCAGTCAAATGTCCTATGTCTAAAAACAGTCAGAGGAAAAAAATACTACTCCAACGTATAACTTGAATTCATCAGGTAAAAGGGTAGACACATATAAACGTTTACTATGACCGATATTGGGAGCGACATATAGCGGCTAAAAGAGGAGAAATAAAACAATTTAAAAAATAATAATTCTTTGAATCAATAATATTAGAAAGCTTTGATGAGACACATGAAACATTCTCGACAAGAATTAATAGAACAATATCCATGAAATCCCAAATAAATCTACATTTTCATCAAAATTCCAGTTTTATTGCTTGGCTAAACAGATAGCATGAATTATACTTTCATATAGTTTGACATTATTGTTAAATAATAAAAGACCAAATCCTACAATTTCCATATCTCGTGACGTAATTGGGATGCCATGATTGTTAAATAATAAAAGACCAAATCTCATAATTTCCATAGCTGATGAGGTACCAGGGATGTCATGATAAGAGAATGGATTATAGATAAGAATATATATATGTAAAAAAAAAAAAATGAAATAGCCAGAGATATTAAGACAATGACTAAATAAGAGACGTCTTTATATTTAATCTAATGGACTTTTTCTTCATGTATTTACGAATTTACATATATATCGATTCCCAGTCACGTCATAGTTCTCCATAAATTCACGAAACGTACAAAAAATACCCCCGTCCTGCATTTTATGACATTTCTTTTTATTATAATAGTCATATGCCGTACAGATGCCATAGTATTTGACAAGAATCTTTGACCCCTTCTGCGCTAATTAATGCAGATTTATTCATTAGCATTCTTCTGCTTGGTTTGACGTTTAATTGCCTTGTCTGTATCTTGCTTCCATAACCCTTCGTTTCATATTAGAATATGGATAGAGGGACAAGTCGATTGATGTTTAATATGTCATGTTTACCGAGATTCCGGCCGCTTAAAGAGGGTGCAATACATGAAACGCACTGGGTTTACATATCCCAAGACACCGATCCATACTTCAATATAATACTCGATATTTTTCATTAGACTCTTAGCACTGCTATAATTTCATAAATCACCACTGTACTATTGACTTTACTCACATAAAAAGGATTACAAGATTGGCAAAAATTAAACGTGGGGTCAAAAAGGTCATGTGATAAATTGGATCATGAAAATGTCATGTTTAGTCGGAGTGTGAAAACAACCAATACGTCTTCGAGACAGTTGACGCAGCACATAGCAAATACTGTAAGCAATTTAGAACTTTGCAGATGAGAGTTACCACCACATAAAGCGTGCCTCAATACATACGACAACTTTCTTGGTGTTGGGCCGAATGGTTAACGCGTGCGAGTTGTATTATGAGGTCTTTCATTGAGTCAAGTAGCGTGGTTTCGATTCCCCGCTTGTACGTGAAAAGAAGTAGGGTCGATTGTCCAACCTCGTGGGTTTTCTACGGGTCTTCCGGTTTCCTCCCACTGCTAAAGACCCCTACGCGCAATCGAATTATTGAAATGAAATTGAACCATATGACCTAGTTTGTGTCGAATGGACGTTAAACCCCATTTCTCTCTCTCTCTCTCTCTCTCTCTCTCTCTCTCTCGCTCTCTCTCTTTCTTGGTGGTGTGGGTGGGGGTGGGGATGATATCGAATTCCACGATGAAATGGGTTTAACGATCATATTGTCTGCTCCAAGTGAGAAAATCAAGTCCGGCATACTCTATGTGGCTCTGGCAGCGGCATTTCTACTCACTCTTACTTGAATTCATGCTGTGATGGGTTCATTTACGTGCACATCCATGTGTACACGGACCCTCGGTTTTTCTAGCAATGTCACAATATAAATCTCGAGCGTAAATTAAGAGTTAGTCCCCTTAAATAACGACGCTTGACAAAATAAATCCCAATCAATAGAAATAAGACCGCCACACTCTTGAAATGTAGCCGTAGAAACTCTTTGTCAATTTTCATTTGACGATCTTTCCTGGCAGTCTATCCAGAAGTACGAAAACGAAAGAAGACGTCCAAAAACACGTAAACTTGGATCGACACAGACAGTGCCTTTAAACGGCTAAGTAAAACAACGCCTAGGCTGCCTTTTGGTGTAGAGAACTCTTACTAATTACCCGCAATAAGAAACGAAATGAAATGGACTTTTACGTCATACTCCATCCGGGAAATGTGGTCCACTTCGAATTCCAACTGTCAAGGGTTCTTTTACTTATACGCCAACATGTGTACACGAGATTTCGTTGTTTCGTCGCATCCGAACCAGGGCCGTGTGTAGGATTTTAAAAGTCGGGGTGCAGCAGAGTGGTGGGGCGCCATAGCCTCCACGTATGTGATATAAGAAAGTTTCGATCAGGGCAAACGAACCCATTGGGGTGTGGGCGCCCTTGAAACCGATCGACTGATCAGTGCCTTCAGAGCATCACTGTGTGATTATAATCAAGTGTATTATTTTATAATTGAAAGATTGTCAAATAATCTTTGGTTTTTTTTGGATGGGATGGGGGCGCAATTTCTCGGGGCGCCTTATTTTTCTGGTGGTGCAATGTACCCCCTGCACCTCGCTAAATACGGCCCTGATCCGAACTACTAACTCGTCTTGAATATTAATCCAGCGAACTCATTCTAAATATTCTGTGCTGTGTGGGTGATGTTTTGTTTTCAGACAGGAAACCTGGTCCGTCGATATAACATACGGTCCATGGAAATGAAATGAAATGAATTGGGGTTGAACGTCCTACACTATACAGTGTGCTGTGAGGGAAATTTTGCCTGGGCAGCAGTACTATGTCCTGCTCATAGCGAATTCCCGTCTTCATTAGCCCAGTCTTAGCAGAACAGTAGGACGTTAACCCCCATGTCATTCCATTTCATTTATATCGAATTCCAACTGCCAAGGGGTCTTTTTACGTGCACGCAAATCTCGGTTTTTCGTCCCATCCGAAAGACTAGACAGCTACCGTTGTCAGGCCCTCCGTCCTGCACCACGCCGGAAAACGGTCCATGGTATCACATAGCTTCAGACAGTTACTTAGTATAAGAATTAGGGTGTTTTAAGAGCATTCCCTACATAGTTAACTAAAATCCATCTGTGATTTCCCCTATATGCGCGCTGTATCATAAGACCCGTCATTGAGTCAACTAGTGTGGTTTCGAATCCCCGGTTGTACGTGACAAGGAGTCCTCCGGTTTCCTCCCAGCGAATTATTGAAATAAAATTAAACCATATGTTAGTCCCGAAATGACCTAGTCTGTGTCGAGTGGACCTTAAACCCATCTCTCTCTCTCTGTGATTTCCCCTATAATTAATTATTACTACCTGTTTGTTACCTGTTACCTACATCATAGTATTCACACGTGCGCGCTGTATCATAAGGTCTGTCATTGAGTCAACTGGCGTGATTTCGATTCCACGGTTGTATGTGACAAGGAGTAGGGTCACCTGTCCAACTTCGTGGGTTTTCTCCCGTTTCCTCCCACTGCTAAAGACCCCTACGCGCAAGCGAATTTTTGAAATAAAATTGAACCATGTGTTAGTCCCGAAATGACCTAGTTTGTGACGAGTGGACGTTCAACCCCATTTCTCGCTCTCGCTCTCTCCATAGTATTCAACCACCTGTCCTTTGTTGGCGACAACTAGGCAACTTATTTATACACAACGAAGACAAAACTGTAATAAATAATAATAAATACAAAAAGATGGATGTAGTCATATTGTGTCTAAAGAGAAGAAAATCTTCCTCATGAATATGCAACACATCTTATTCAGGGTAATTACCGTTTCTACTTGGCTAACACAACTGGTATATTAAGGAACTATTATTACGGTCTAATGGCGGGCTTTAACATCTGTATTGATTACATTATTACACTCGATTGCTAGCCTAGTGTTTTTTATATTACTGTCTCAAGGGTTCCAATGAATTATTCTATACAAAAAACACACAATCTCAGACATCGCTTCGTTTGAGTAAGAGTGTCGCCAAACAACTTAATGTAGAGGGTAAATGTCACCATTAACCCAAGGCTTTATATTCAACTGTTCATTTTCTATAGTGGAAGCGGGGTTGGATGGCCGAATGGTTAGCACATGCGCGCTGTATCGTAATACCTGTCATTGAGTCAACGGGCGTGGTTTCGAATCCCCGGTTGTTCGTGACAAGGAATAGGGTCGCCTTTCCAACCTCGTGGGTTTTCTCCGGACCCTCCAGTTTCCTCCCACTGCTAAAGACCCCAACGCCCAAGCGAATTATTGAAATAAAATTAAATCATATGTTAGTCCCGAAATGACCTAGTTTGTGTTGAGTGGACGTTTAACCCCATTTCTCTCTCTCTCTCTCTCTCTCTCTCTCTCTCTCTCTCCCCTTCTCTCTGCATATATATATAGTGGTCATATTTATGATGTTTTCTATGTTCTTGACGACTTCTGACGATGACCAAATGATCACGTGTTTTGTTCACAAACAAGTGGTCAGTTAGCACATGTTTATTTCACTAATGTTAGAAGAACACTAACAAATAACATCAATGTCATGCGTGGGAGAGGGTATTCTAATTCTGTCTGGATAACCAGATATCATCTCTTAATTAGAAAAAAATGGCTAAAAACAATGTTATACGATTTTAATTCTGCTATCCTGCTGGCGGGTAGCGTGTCAGATATATGTATGCCCCCTCTTGTATTTGTACTTTTTTTTCATCAATTTATAATTCCATTTAAATAATGTGAATGTATCCAGTTTGAGCTAAATAGCTTGGCCAAAGACCTCGGGGGCAATAAATATTTATGAAAACAAACACTCGGAATTCAGTAAGGCAAATGTTGCTTGTCAATATGTAAAATAAACTATATATTTGTTTAAAGATACATTATGTAAAATTTAGATAAAGAACTGGCCGTTCTGTCTACACTAGATAATGGGAAATGAATATATTGAAATTACTTTATTCTGAGCGAAATCACTATTGTTTTGACAAGATGTGTGCATTGATTGTTTATTATCGTAACCACGGTGCTCGTGATTCGAGTCTTAGCCTCGCTTCTCCATTTTTTAATCAAATCATTAAATAACAGAACCGTTCTTATCTACTTAAAATCGGAGCCATTGGATGGCAGCGAGAGTTGATTATGATCTTTTCATGTTAATAAATGTCGAAGAAAGAAAGACCTGCAATTGGCAGATTTGGCTCTTGAATAATGCCTCTTTAATATATTAGCTAAGAAGCTGCACGTGGAACCCAACACGTGATCGAAACTTTCCGTCCTTATTACCAGAGACTTGTTCAGGGAATACCCGAGAATTTAATAAAATCAGAAGCTCTGAGACAATAGTTCTGCACATTTAATATATAGGATAAGAGTGGAGTGGGCTTCACACATTACTTTTTTCGACGGATGTAGGCGAAAGAAAAGTGCCCTGCGCGAGTAGGAGAGGATCCGGATCGACTGGACATCCCCTCAGGACACGCGCCGTTATTACATTGAAGGGTTCTAGGCTTCTTAATGAATTACCAGATGACACATTTACAGGGAAGCAAGTATGAATTATTGATGCATTTTTGTTAATGATATTTACTCGATATCGGCCATCGTCAAACACGATAATAGAAAGAAATCTATTGGCTAATTGCTTTAGTCGTGTCACATGGTGAATGTTTACTCTTCATTACAATAAGATAGAGAAGAGAGGAATGTACATATTTATAATGTACTTTAGAGTTTATTATTTAGAAGAGGTAACGCGGACAAACATTTACATAACTAATACTTGTTTCTGGTGTATGATTTTAATCTAGATGTTTCTTCAATTATGAATTGCACATGTGGTAAGGATAGCAGAGAAATCCTCCGACGGCCAGAGGTTCTGGGGGTATTGTCGCAAGATACTTTAATACACGTAGCCATGTAGCAGTTCACATCCGTCTGATATATTCGAAAATCAGCTTAAAATAACTTCCTGGGGGGACTCAATAGGATCAATTCTATTTTTTAAGACAGATTTTCACTTGTAAAGGGTAAGGCCTATGTGGCCCGAGGTCCCATGTCAAAATGATTCGTAGAGCAGCTGGTGGAATCACGTATAATTCTCCACCTATATAACACGTCTTAGAAGCTGACATAATTCTAAAGTCGTTATAATCAGCAACATGCTTATGTTGGCGTAAGATCACCCCCCCCCCTCTCTCCCTCTCTCTCTCTCTCGACATAAACTAGGTAATTTGGGCACTATGTCTTTAGCAGCGGGGGGGGGGGGGGGGGCGTTACCCTACTCATTGCCACGATCGAAATCCCGCAAATTGACGGGTTAGACCATTCGACCCTCCGCCCCCGCCGACCGAACCTCCCCCCACGCCCGGCCCCAAAACATGTTGAAACGTTAAAAAGCTGACGTAGTTATCAAGTCGTTATAATCAACAACATGCTTATGTTGGCGTAAGATCACCCCCTCTCTCTCTCTCTCTCTCCCTCTCTCTATCGACATAAACTAGGTAATTTGGACACTGGGTCTTTAGCAGCGGGGGGGGGGGAGGGGAAGGCAACAGAAAACCCACGAGGTTAGGCAGGTGACCCTACTTATTGCCACGATCGAAATCCCGCAAATTGACGGGTAAGACCATTCGACCCCCCGACCCCGACTCCCCCCCCCCCCCTTCACGCCCGGCCTCAAAACATGTTGAAACGTTAAAAAAAAGTAAATAGACAGTATGATATCCATGGTTAGAGTTTCAAAACAACCGATCTATGTATTGACGAGATGTTAGACTACCATTGAATTGGTTACGTTCGGAAATATTCAGCATTCATCTGAATTGTATTCTCCATATAACCAAATCTTACGCGAAAAGAAGTATCTTAACTTGTGCTTGGAGGTTAACGATCGTAAGGAATCGGCATAAAACAGTCCGGAATGGCGATTCAGAAAGTGAAGATATTACCATTAGAGCAAATACAGACGAATAATCTTTTACATTAGTTTCACATCTTTCTCTCCAAATATCCAATAAAACAAATTGAAGCGAGAGAAAAGTGTTTCGTCTCTGTTTACATTTTTAGGAACTAATTCATCCGGTACTAACAAGCAAGAAAGTTTTTGTCCATACTATGGTGCCTGATTGTTGGCATTTTCTCTGAAACGGCAAATTACAAGAAGCAAACGGCCTGTGGAGTCGTAAATGACGATTAAATTCAATTTCAGGAAATCCCAGTGGAGCGGTGAAATGATTGAAACGCCAACCAAGCTGACTGCTTTGTGAATCCTGATACATGTTTAGAGTTACCTCGGCCACTGCTATATTCAATTGATTTCTTTGCAAATGACATTAACTCTCCATGCGTCCTTGGAATACAAACACCTCTTAAATATGAAGTAATTAATTTAAACGTGTTTCTGACATCAGTAACAAAAGCATTCAGTGTCATTTGAAATATTATACAATTCCTCTAGATAAAAGGACAACCCTCTAACCATATTACAAGATTAAATTTCATTGATTCTTGATACGCGTATCAGATGTATGACTACCATTGTCATCATTACCAAAATTACTTTTTTTTTCAAAACCTTTTGTTAACAATTGTTGACCTCAAGTAGAAAACCTATACAAGAATCTTCCTGTAAGTAAATATAAATGCATTTAATATATTCCCCGGGGTTTGTGAATCGTTCTCTTTTACGTTTTTATAAAATGAAATGAAATGAAATGGGGTTTAACGTCCTACTGTTCTGCTCCTAACCTGGGGTAATGAAGACGGGCATGCGCCATACAGTGTGCTATGAGGGAAATTTTGCCCGGGCAGCGGCGCTACGGCCTACTCTTGTATCAAATTCCAACTGCCAAGGGATCTTTTACGTGCACGTCAATGTGTACACGGGACCTCGGGTTTTCGTCCCATCCGAACGACTAGACAGCTGCCCTTGTCAGGCCCTCCGCCCTGCATCACTGACAAAGGGAAACCACCGTTTTTATAAAAATAATATTTTATTTTATAATATATATTGTGTTCTACTATATACTGTTTATCTCCACCCTCGGGACCTTATAATATATCCGACGTGGTTTCCCCTTGTCAGTGGTGCAGAACGGATGGCCTGACAATGACAGCTGTCTAGTCCTTCGGATCGGACGAAAACCCGAGGACCCGTGTACATATTGCCTTGCACGTAAAAGATCCCTTGGCAGTTGGAATTCGATATAAGACTAGGGCATGGTGCCGTTGTCCGGGCAGAAATTTCCCACATAGCACACTTTATGGCGTATGCCCGTCTTCATTAGCCCAGTTCGGAGCAGAACAGTAGGACCTTAAACCCCATTTCATTTAAGCCTAGTCGGAGCAGAACTGTAGGACGTGAAACCCCATTTCATTTTTGGTGCTTTTAGTATTCGTGGACCCTTTCCCTCATAGCACACCGTATGGCGTATGCCCGTCTTCATTAGCCCAGTAGGAGCAGAACAGTAGGACGTTAAACCCCATTTCATTTTCATTTCATTTCCTTATAATATATATTGTGTTCTACTATATACTGTGCATCACCAACCTCGGCGCCTTATTCACACCTAATCTTTTTATAGGCAAAGGGCTAAAATGTGTACTAGAATTTGAACTCACTACCAGAACATATATTAGCTTACATTTCTGTGAATAAGGGCTCAGTTCCTTAAATCTGTATAGTTTATGGATATCGTAGATTGGTGTTGAAGAGACACACCCTAAAACTCTTTATAATCTCGCCGTTTACTAATGAGATACTATTTTTAATATATAGATATTGGAAAGTTTAATATTTCTTCTGTACAGCAGTAAATATAAAAAGAATGTGGTTTCAAAGCACATCTTTTTTTTAAAATTTAATTTCCTCGAAATCTTGCATTTGAACTGTTTATTTAAATGTTACAATTATATGAAGTAGGCTGGTTCCAGCTCAGAACAATTGGACGTTAAACCCAAATTCATTTAATTTCATTTCCAAGCTGTTGTTTAGAATATAAAGCACAATGGTAAATTGATAGTTCATCCTCTTTTCACCTTGAGTAATTGTTGTTCAGTGTATAGGTTGATGAAAGTAGCTTTATCCAGTAGTGAAATACCCCCAGAGAATAACCACAATCAGGATACAACTTGTCACCTGTTACTTACAAATTTAATTAACAATTGTCCAGTGACGAAAGTCTGGAACGTGATAGAAGACTGCTGACACTGTGATTCCCCCATGAGGAGGAAATCAGAGTTCTCTTTCTTAGGATTTAAACACGTGATGACAGGTCTAGCCAACTTCTGGCAAGCGAAGAGGCCATGTCTCGAAACACCCAAAATCGCCATCTAATTACTAGAAACAAACAACCGAAGCGAATGACTAGAGACAAACAACATGGAGTATACAAAAACTCAACGTACTACATTCAAAACGGTCTTCATACACACATGTATGTCCTTCATGCCATGTCGTTGATTCAGTTAACCAAGGATAGCATTTTCCAGCTGGCTCTCTAGTCTGGAGGTCGGGTTTTCGATCCCTGCATTGGCCGAGAAAGTTCATCCAGATTTTTCGACATGATGTCCCTTTGTCAGTGGTGCAGGACAAACGGCCTGACACGGACAGCTGTTTGGTCGTCCTTATGTAACGAAACACCGAGGTCCCGTGTTATACATTGGCGTGCACGTAAAAGATCCCTTGGCAGTTGGAATTCGATATAAGAGTAGGCCGATATAGGCTATAGTGTCGCTGCCCGGGCAAAAATTCCATCATAGCACACTGAATGGCGTATGCCCGTCTTCATCAGACCTGTATAGGAGCAGAACAGTAGCACGTTAAACTCCATTTAATTTCATTTCAGTTCCATTTTCCAGCGACCGAAACAAATTCAAAAATATTCCCCAGAATGTAGGATCTGGTTGGGACTTACTTATTATTGAAAACGGAAATAAACGTTGTCGCTTTTCTGGATTTCAAGTCAGTTGGATATTGTAATGGCTTGTCTTTTCCAGAATTTAGGAATCGGTTTTGGAAATTATAAACAGAAGTCTGAGATTAAGAAATATATATTTGTCCACAATGTTAAGAACGAGAATTATGGAGTATGATTTAAAGATTTTATACAGGATACAGCAAAATTCTTTGATACTCGAGAGATATGGGGTTTAACGTCCACTCGGCAGAAACTAGGTCACTTCGGGACTAACATATGGTTCTGTTGTATTTCAATAATTCGCTTGTGCGTAAGGGTCTTTAGCAGTGGGTGGAAACCGGGGGACCCAGAGAAAACCCACGAGGTTAGACAGGAGACTCTACTCCTTGTCACATACAACCGGGGAATTGAAACCACGACAGTTGACTCAATGACAGACCTTAAAATGCAGCGCATTAGGATACAATTTTATGCTGTACATACATGTATATCTTCAAGCTTTACCATCCTGTAATTGGTCGTGTTCTTTCATAGCAAAAAGACATAGAAAACCAATTTACAATTTTTACCCATAACACAGCCGTGTTAAATACTTTCTTGTGTGATATGTTTCGTATAAAATATACATTGTTTTAAATTGATTCTTACGTGCATGTATAGATATTTTTTTTTATTAAGGGCCATTTAGTCGTATCAAAGATTTTATAACCAATTTTCACCGCAAAGATTTACTTTCACCTTGCTACTGAGATGAACCAGACACCCTATACATTGCAATTATACGTATTGATGGTAAGCGTATAAACATCAATTTCTGCGTTTTGTTCTTACGTGTACCCCATAAATCAACGTTAGGGTTTTATACCACGACATTCTGGCTTGTGTATTTGTTATTTTTCCGAATATCTAAATCATTTACCATATTATTTGGCTAATGAATCAAATTCATAAATTCTTTATGCTACAAATCGTTTTGTATTTAAAAAAACTGCACATAAAACATCAATTTGAGGGGAAACTCTTAACACTATCATGTCAATTTCATGTCATGTTATGCGAGCTTGTGTATTCGGCTAAAGTGGATTTTACACTTTAAAATGTCACTTTATAGAAGTATGGAGCGTCAATGTTTCATGTTAAAAGGCATAACATATTTTCTCTCTTAAATCGTGTTACAAAGCCATTAAAGAAGTTTTCTAAATAGATTTCCAAAGAACGCACCTTTTAATACACACAGTTCATTGCTTGGAATTTGCAGTTTCGACAACCACATTTAGAAACTGACTGAATATCTAATCAGTAAAAAGTCATTTTACTAAAAGCCTTTTCAAATTTTCTTCTTTTTTGTAAAAAATATTTTTTTTTCACTTGGTGTGTGGAGACAGCTTACGACGTGCGTCGACCGCATTATTGATTATAGGAAAATCGTATTCTAACTAATTGTCAACCCTAATGAATGTACTTAACTTAGAGGCATGTCATTTTGAAGGACTGTCATCGTTTTTACGGGTGACAATATAGGGCCAGAGAGTGCGCACTTGTTATGCTTCATCCTGTATACAGAGGACACAATTGATTTTTTTTCTCGTTAAATGGAATCTTTCACAAACTGTTATCCTTAGGAAATGAAATAAATTTAGGGATCACTTTTTGTTACCGACATGTTAATTCAAAGGTCGCTTACATTACAGTCTATTACTGTTCTTTTGTCCTTGCCCTTTGACTCTAGTTGTCTTATGCTATATCGATCTTTACTCAAAAGATATTATATTAAACCAAGAAGTCCTAGGTATATTGTTATCACTTTTACCAAAAATTAAATACAGTCTGTTTTATATAATAAATAACTTTACACTTAACTAATAATCGAAACTAAGCACACATATGGCGTATCTATAAACCACTAGAGGTCATTACCTGCCTTGCATGTGAAGACAAGGAAGGTAACGATTAGGATAATAATAATGACTTTTTGTAAAATTTAATGGATGGATAGAACATACCTTACTAGGTGCTTCTATTCAAAGGTCTGTCATTGAGTCAATGGGTGTGGTTTCGGTCCCACTCTTGTACGTGACTAGAGGGTTGCATGCCTGACATCGTGGGTTTTTACCTTGTCCCCCACATCTAAAGACCCCTACCTATAAGTGAATTATTGAAATATAATTGTACAATATATTACTGCCGAAAAAATATAGTTTGTGTCGTGTGGGTGTCGACCCCCCCCCCCCCTCTCGCTCTCTCTCTCTCTCTCTCTCTCTCTCTCGTTCCTCTTATTTCCTGTTGTAGTAGTATTAGTACACTAATACTTTGGTAAAGGTAAGATAATCTTCTTTTATCATTCAATTTCATATTAAACTCAACAAACTCCTTGATAAAATATTTTATCTTTTAACTCAAATGAGGTTTGATTTCCATGTGTGAAGCTTTTTAATTACTAAAGGTAATACAGATTACTTCTCTGTAGGGAATCGCAAACTGTATCTTGCACCTGTTTTCTACAGTTTCTTCAGAATTCCGGAAAACCACAAAACTGTCTTTAAATACATGTTTCAAAACTCGCCAGCTATTGGTAGCTCTGTTGTCTTCACAGCCAATAAATGTACAGGTTGTAGAATGGTAATTGCCGGATAAACTTGGTTTCCGTCTCTACTACCATAATGTTACCATTAAAACCTATAGCATCGCAAACGGGTACACAATCTGTAAAACACATGTTGATATAATTACGAGTGGTACTAATAACTTACTACTAATGTCAGACTAACTTCAGTCATCTTCTATTGTATCATGGAGTAACCTGGGCTTTCAACTTCTGTTTATCATAATCAGCATCAACATCAAGCATGTTAATACAAATTCACTGAAACGTAAATATCTTGTCGTAGAGATTTTGGATCATCGTTAAGGCCTAATGCTAACCCTACAATATATTCATTTATTGCTTTCAATTAACATACCATCCCATCCTACTTGTCGGGTGCTAGTGTTCACCCGGAACAGCATAGAATAATTACCAGGTTTCACAGGCTGCTCTAGTCCACAGAACTTAGCTGATATGACCGTATCGTGACATTCCCATTTGTGCTTGCACCGAAAGATGACCATCGTGTTTTGGGGGTACAGTTCCACAAGCGCTATCCATTTTGTTGTTTTGTTATTCTTAGGGACGTTGCTCTTGAAAGTCCGCCGCCCCCACTCCTCCAAGGCTCTGCCAATTCCAGTACGATCGTCATGAAATTTGGCATAACGTTAAAATTCCAAGATGGTGGTGATGACATCGTGCACTGTAATTTGTACCATCGTACTTCATAGAAATCAGTAGTTCCGTTTGACTTTAAAACATGTTAAGCAAACACGATTTTCAGTGACTTTAAAAATGTAATCAAAAGTGTCAGAACGACATAGATTTTTATACGCCCGCATAGTCCCGAATATCCATTTCATGATTAAATCACGAATGAAAGTTTCGAAGCAAATCGGATCCTAATCCAATAAATATCGCAGGCTAGCGATGATATCGAGAGTTGATTATGGTCTGGATAAGTTAATTAATGTTTAATCAATAATTTAGATAACATTTCAGGCCTAAAGAAAGACCTTCAATAGGAAGATTTAGCTCTTGCATAATGCATCTTTAAGTTCCTAGTTATTCATTAAAATCGGTAATTTAAAGTGTTGTATCAATGGTATCTTCCACAAAGAATGCTTCTGATATCGGTTTCAGAACGATATAGATTTTTATTTATTTGTTTTTATATTGATATTGGATATTTTGCTCGAAATTTTCTCCCAGGAGAACTATGATGTAGGTTTATATAAATATTTCATTACTTAATGCGATACATGCCATAACATTAAAGTGGCAGACAGTCACTTTAACCCAAACAAATATGTAGAAGAGGAAACATCTGAGAACTCTTCTCATTTGTGCAGTTCAAACGGTTTAACAATGTATTTTGTACTGTTGTATTTAACCAAATTACGCGGCCTTTTCCCCGCGGTTAACTTCCATGTCAAAATGCAAAATATCGCAATATTGGACCGAACAGTAGTAACACATGTAATACCCGACATACATAGTGTAGGCTTACTTTTTCTTAAATACTACTTCTAATTTGAGGTTTTTGGTATTTTTCATTCTATATTATATTCCATTGTGATTACATAATACGCAGTTTTAAAACTGCGCTATATGAACTTCATCAGAAATGAAATGAAATGAAATGGGGTTTAACGTCCTGCAGTTCTGCTCCAAACTGGGCTAATGAAGACGGGTATACGCCATACAGTGTGCTATGAGGGAAATTTTATCCGGACAGCGGCACTACGGCCTATTCTTATATCGAATTCCAACTGTAAAGGGATCTTTTACGTGCACGCCATCCGCACGACTGCATGAACTTCCTCAATTACGCGACTGCTTTTGTAGGTCCACGTCAACACAGTCTATAATGACGATGCACAGGCGTCGTAAACCGGTCGATTTATCTCAAAACAAATTCCTTATGGATAAATATAAACACCGTCACTTTAAATTATTGTAATGTTCTCTAATTAGAGTAAGTACGGATACTAATCCTTGAAATATCACCAGATCAAAGTAAACACATAGTGAAATAAAATAATACTCACTATTTTACCAAAAACGAACCGTATAAACGCTAAAAAGTCAAAAAGGTTATATTTGTTTTTCTGCACTATATAATAAACTAAAGTTTCATTGATTTCAATCGTTTCTACCAAAATACATGTATTCATACGATATATATATGAATGAGGGAGAGAGAGATGGCAGTAATATATATGAGAGAGAGAGAGAGAGAGAGAGAGAGAGAGAGACTCGGAGAAAATCAACGAGGTTGGACAGGCGACCCTCTTCCGTGTCACGTACAAGTGGGGAATCGAAATCACGCCACTTGAATCAATGATCGACCATCCGGCAACCCACCATCTCTATATATGAATGAAATGAGATTTAACAGCCTACCTTTCAGCACCAACCGGGATAATGATGACGAGCACATGCTATGTAGTGTCCTATGAGGGAAATTTTGTCAGATTAGCGGTGTTACAGCCTTATGTGAGCTTAGTTCGATTTCCAACTCCATACTTAAAATATGAAATTGAATGGAATGAAATGGGGTATAACGCCTTCCTGTTCTGCTCCAATTGGACTATTTAAGACGTGTTTGTATATAGAGAATCGGGATGCCTTTGATTAGATTTACCATTGTTGTCAGGTTAGCGATGTTACAGCCTTATACTGTATTATCTTAGTTCGATCTCCAACTCCATTCTAATATTTATATGAAATTGAATGGAATGAAATGGGGTTTAACGTCCTATACTGTTCTGCTCCGATTGTGCCAATTAAGACGTGTATGTATAACTGGGATGTTTTTTGATTAGATCTACCATGTTGTTTCCTTTGGTGACAGGTTGTGATAAACTTCTAATTAAAAATACCCGATGATAGATATGATCATAGATATGTTTAATTTCTTATTCTATCTGTCCATCAACCGTAAGTGATTTAATTAAATGGGATTATTGTTTTCTACACGCTGATAAGCACCTGCTTGGTAATTATTCACGGATATGCTTTTTAAAAAAGGAACCAAACCGTAAATAATTTATTTATATATTTTCTTGTGTGTGGAACTTTAATATAGAAAGATGTTATCGGATTCTCTGCTCTGATTAAAACCGCTATAAATTAGAATCGATAATTACTATTGACAATAAAAACATGGGCGATTCAAATACCATCGAGATAAACAAACCAACCAAGCAAAGAATTCCCCAGAACCCTGGAACCAGTAAACTAAGTAGATAAATATGCCATTCAGATATCAGTCATGTTTTTGTAATTATATTCTAGTTCGTCTTTCTAAAACATTAAAACTCCGAATAGATGCACTTCTGATAGTAACTATAGAGAAGAGAGAGAGAGAGAGAGAGAGAGAGGGAGAGAGAGAGAGAGAGAGGGTAAAGGTCCACTCGACACAAACTAGGACATTTCGGGAATAACTTATGGTTACATTTTATCGCAGCGAGAGGAAACCAGAGGGCCCGGAGAAAACCCACGAGGTTGGACAGGTGACCCCACTCTTTGTCACGTACAACCGGGGAATCGAAACAACGCCAGCTGACTCAATGACAGACCTAATGATACAAGGCGCGCGTTAACCAATCAGCCACCCAACCCCACAGAATATAGTGAAATAAGACTGAACAAAATAATGAAATCGGGTTTAACGTCCCATTTTTATTTTGCACCTACCCAGCTAATGAAGACGGGTATACGCGATACATCGTACGAGGGATACTTTGCCAGGACACCTATGAAATTCTATCAATGTTTTTTTACGTGCACGCGGGACATCGCTTGCTCTTCATCTCAAAAAGATTCACGAATAGAATAAGTTCTATCAAGACGTATTTTATCCTAACTGAAAACTATTCAATTTATCGACGGACTACAGATGTCATCATTCGCATGGGCGACCTTCACAATAGAACGTGTACCTCTAAACTATGCCATTTATGCCATATTAGGCTTTAATTAATCGATGGTCCAGTATTTATACTTGAAACTGACAAACCCGAACAGCCAATTATAATAGGGGGATTAGGTAATTGTTGGCTTTAGTTTCTAAGAAACGTGTTTTAAAAAACAAAAATAGCTCTTTTATAATAATCGAATATTTTGTTTGTGTTTATCTGAAAATAGCTCGTGTGTCTAAATGTGGTTCTATTGAAATTAGGGCGTTCTGTTTACCTTTGGATGAATCTTTTTTGTTTTCCTTCAATTAATATCAAGAATGTAAATGATGTTCAACGCAGCCGGTAACATGGACACAGCCCACCATTCATTCACCCTACAATTCTCAATTGGTGCAATGAACTTCCTTATAATTTTAGTCTTTGTCCCCCTTTTCCCCATTTTACATGGCAATTTTGGTTGACTTGTGCATATAGAATAAAAGAAAAAGGTTTGGATTTTCCTTCAGGTTTTGGCGAATATTCATGATTTTTAAGACGGAAGGTCACGTTGAACTGTACGGCAGATAGTAACATGTTTATTATGTATGGAACCCCTACTATGCTTCCACTGGTTCTAATCAGTAATGTAACTCTTTTTTGCAGGCAGGGAATAGTTCCACCGACAGAACCGACCAAGTTCTAAGCTGCAATTAATGTGATAATCTTTTAGATGCATTTAGTAACTGGATAGAGTATAAACTATCTGATCATTGGAGAGAGAGAGAGAGAGAGAGAGAGAGAGAGAGAGAGAGAGAGTCAAACATTGTACAATTATATTCTAATAATTCGCTTGTACGTAGGGGTCTTTAGATGTTTTGGACAAGGTGAAAACCCACGAGGTTAGGCATGCAACCCTCTTGTCACGTACTTGAGTGGGATCAAAACCACACCCCTTGACTTAATGACAGAACTTTGAATAGAAGCACCTAGTATGGTATAGTAGACAGTTCTATCCATCAATTTTGCAAATATGTCATTTCGGGATTATAATATTGTACAATTATATTTCAATAATTCGCTTGCGCGTAAGGGTCTTTATCAGTGGGAGGAAACCGGAGTACCCAGGGAAAACCCACGAGGTTGGACTGGCGACTCTACTCCTTGTCACGTTCAAACGGGAAATCGAAACCACGCCACTTGACTAAATGGCAGACAATCTGGCCCCGAGTTCACAAAGCATTCTCAGGCTTAAGTTGAGAATTTACTCAAACTTGTCCACCTTATTTTAACTAAAATATAGCCCTTTATAATAATGTTGTTGTTTGAATGTATCCTATACATCCATAAGAAACTATGTGCAAAGTTTTGTGTTTCTGCATCAAAGATATTTCTCATAAACAGTAATTGAAAGTTGAGCAAATTCTCAACTTAAGTCTGAGAATGCTTTGTGAACTCGGGGCCTGATTCTTAAGAAATCCAGCCATGTCAATGTTTCCATGAAGTCCAACTTCTTAGATTAAGATCCATAGTAAATATTTGAGTGTTTGTTCATTACACATTCTTATTTCAACAATAAAATATTGACTATTCTGCTATGATATGAAGGGTTGAAGACTAATGAACAACTAATTATCAGATAACACGAGGTTGTCTGGACACGCTGACCGAGTCACCATGGCTGAAACTATCATCGTATACCGAAGACAAACCACCACCAAAAATCATTCCCAATCGTCCACCGAAACCCTTTCTGTACTTTTTCTTCCAATCGATGTCAAGATGAATGGTTTGATCGAAGAATTCGTCTTAAATTCAGTCTGTCGTCTGCTCGCTTTCTTACACTGTCACATTGTGATTGATTAAAACAAGAGTTACGTCCCCCTGGACTGGTTTACTGATCCCATGTTATCATAATCTGGAGATTGAAGTCGGGGCTCGTAATTTAGCTGTTGTAATTCCAGTTACACGACCATTTATTTAATAAAGACCCAGAAAAAGGTTGACTCTTTACAACTTATTGGGTATCAACTATCAATTAAAATCCAAGTAGGCCTACAGCTCGAAAAGCTGTTGGCCTATTTTTGTTTATGCGCTAATGACAGAAAGTATATATATATATATATATATATATATATATATATATATATATATATATATATATATATATATCGGCAGCAAATTTATAACAGAAACAGTTAGAAATAGTCAATGATGAGGGGTCTATATACATTAATAGACAAGAAAAAATTAATGTTTTGTTAATGGCGATCATGTATATATATTTATTTACTGCTGGGCTTACAGGTGTACATTATACGGCGCATGTCTTGTATCGTAATTTGTGGCATACCATTGCATTTATCCAACTATACCTGTAAATGTAAGAGTATCAAGCGCTGTTGTTTAATACCCAATTGTCTTCTGTCATATAAATCAAATATTAACAGTTATAGAAGTGGACTTCATCGCCTACTTTTCTGCTCCAACCGGGTTAATGGAGACCGACATACTCCATGCAGTGTACTATGTGAAGGGGGGGGGGGTGCTTTGCTTGGACATCGGTGTATCCTCCTACTCTTCATAGAATATTTCAACTACCAAGAATGCTTTAACATGTGGGGCAACGAATACAATGTAGACCTCGGTTTTTTGGTCCCACCCGCACAACTAGACACCCTTTTTCAGACCCCCGCCCCGTCCCGCGGCTAAGGGGACGCCAGACTGAAAAATTAGAGAAACTTACGCCTATTTGGTATCCAGTGGGGTAGTGGTGGGCTATAGAAAACATTGTTTCAACAAGGTATCTCCACACGTGCATTCGAATATCTGCAATTATATGCTGACTTGAACCCGTCGCCCGCAATATTATCGCGTGTTACAGCGGACGTTGAACCTGTATCAACAGTTACAGAAAATTCCAGTACGTTATGCAGAGTAGATATCAAGTGTCGGTAATTTCCTGAAAGTGCAAATTAAAGCGCAACGATATAAAGAAATTCGACACGTGGTTTGGTCAACCGGAAGTGTAATTTCGAAAATTGGGAATTTTGATATTTTAATAGTTGGTTCACTTTAAACACCAACGTATTTATATGGCCATATTATATTAACTAATACGGAAATAAATCAAATGTCAGAAAAAATAAATTGTAATTAGAAATAATGATGACAGATCATGCTGTTCATTTTCAGAATACCAGCATTGATTAAGTCAAATTTCCTAAATCCATGAAATATTTTTAGCTAACAATGATCAGTGAGTAATGCTAACATTCGATATAAAGACTATTCATCAGAAATTAATGAACAGCTCTCAAACGAGCATTATGTTACAAAATATCGTTTATTTTCACACATAGTGTTTTGATTAAAAGGATGAAATTGGTATTTTGAAGGTTGTTCCTGAGTATTGAATAACTCTTACATGCTTTTTTTTTATTCAATCCCAATTTATTTAATGATTTACAAGAGATCACTGGATGAAGCGATCTATCATGGAATTCTTGACTATCCAGTTATCATACTTTGACCTTCAGCGAATATTTCAATATACTCATTACAGCGCATCCATTTCTGTATGCTATTATTTTTACGCAGAACAAAAACTGCATCGTTCAAGCAAAGTTGTACTTTCATATAAAAGCATATTTAGTGGATGTGGTTTTCTCCATAACCTCCAGTTTCCTCCCACTGCCCCAGGCTTAAACGAATTATTGAAATAATCACGTTAAAGGAGTCAAGTCTAGTTCAAACTCAATATCATCTATAGTCTTCGACATTGCATACACGACTTATTGGTCAATTTAAATCAACATTGATGTTGTTATCTTACCGTGAAAAGGTGGGCTTCTCATATCCAATATTTAAGACAAAATGGAAATTTAAAAATTGGCACACGAATCGCTTTCGAGCGAACTAAGCTAAACATATCCCATGTAGGAGAATACTACCAGTGTAAAGTGGAATAAGCAGTCGCCATTCAATTTAAAAGTTACCGCAAAAACAGAAACGATTGAATGTAAATTAGTTTTGTCCATTCATATTACATTACTATATACCCATTTATTTCTGGGTACCAAAGAATAGGGATTTAGAACCTTTAAATCTGATACTATTGTTTTACCTACATAAATCTTTAAAGTGTTAATACCAATTCTAGACAACAGACAAAAAACGTGAAATACAAAATGTCACTCTAAGATCATCGTTTCTTTTGTATTGATATTCAGCAGAATGAAGGGAGCCGAAATTGGCGTCAAAAACAGAGAGGTGTAATATCCACAAATAAGCGACTAGACATCCTTCGATATAAAATATTTCTTAAAACGGCTAACCAGAACCACAACTTTCTAGCAAAGGTAGCTTTCTTTCGTGGTGATATATATATATATATATTTCGTTGACATTTGATAATCATTGATATTGTTCTCCCGTCAAAAGGCAACACCTAGTAACTCATGTTTTTCTTATTTTGAGAAAACAAAGGAAAACGTAATGAATGAATATTAAACTCCAACTTATCCATTGATTTGACTATTGAGTTACTAGGTTTTTCTGTGGCATACTACTAGGCAAATGAAGGAAGTTGCTAGGTTGTGTCATGGGTGTAACTGCTTACAAAATGAAAAGATCGGAATATCTAGTACAACAACGGGAAGCATATACCCTAGTAACTACAAATTTGGTCCTAACTCAATATTGATAAAAAAGTGAGTTACTAAGGTGTGGCCTTTTGACGGGAGTGTTGTATAGAAATGAAATAAAATGGGGTTTACCGTCCCGCCTTTTCCTGCACCAACTGGACTAATGAAGGCGGGATGCCGTTATTAATATAAAGAATAAAAATAGAAAACCACAATATCCATTATGTAAGATTTTGTAAAAACTTATAAATAAACTATGTTTCTACCCTGTCGAGTTAAACTGTTTTTTTTATTTTAAAAGCGGCGATCGTTAAACCATTTTAACATTGTCGTCTGGGGCAAATGAACCTCTCTACCTCTCTTCTAGGAGGCTTTTCTGAAAAACTGTTTTTTTTTGGTCGTCTGCACGGGTCGGCTTAAAAACGCCGGCTCCAGCTGGCTTTGGGTACGAGCAGTCAGTTATCTTCCTGGCAAAATATTATTACTCTAGCCTTTAACGGACGAGTTTAAAATATTACGTGCGCTCGCTACACTATTCATCCGGCGATTATGAACTAGTTTACATATATGCGTCTGAACGGCCGAATAGAGAAGTAGGCATATAAATATAATTGACGTCATTTTGGACAAAGGTCAACTATATGACCCCTGTCAGATCGATATGGAGTGGGGACCAAAGGAATCATAAAAGAGTAACGCAATTTAGATCTCCTTTTAATCCGATTAATTATTTTGTTGTTTGACTGAAAAAGACAACATTTTCGTTAGCCCAGTCGATGCAGAAAAGTAGAACGTTAAACCCCATCTCATTTCATTTTATTTTCACCATTTTTCAACGATTTTTTTTTTTTTATCGGAATGACGATTTCAACATAAACAAGTAAAGTTAATTTTGTCGACAAGATTTATACAAGCCACCATGTGTGAAAGTCTACAGTGAAAAGACAATTATTACTTTTACAGACATTGATAATAGATAAATTTCAACGGTAGTAATTACCAATAAGATAATAATTTGGCTTTTATCACGTTCAGGGTCCATGTTCGTACATTGATTTATTGGTTGGCAATAATTGTAAGAATTTAGGTCCTCGTTAGTTTTATATATACAATTCGACATAACACGACGAGAGCTAGCTAATTATACTAAAAATTAAAGAGACATGGGGTTTTAACGTCCAAACTCGACACAAACTAGTCCATTTCGGGACCAGCACATGATACAATTTTATTTTAAACTTATCTTGTGCGTATGGATATTTAGCAGTGTGTGTGTATGTGTGTGTGTGTGGCGGGGGGGGGGGGGGCAGAGAAAACACGAATCTGAACAAGCGATCCTACTCCTTGTTACGTAAAAAAGCCCGGAAACAAATCCACGTCAGTCGAGATTTGACAATTCGGCCACCCACCGGACCCAAGAGAAATCAACAAATGTGTCGTATACAATTTTGCTTGTATTCCAATAAAAAAATTTTTTTCATAAGTTAGTTTGAGTTTCGGGGTCACATTGGCGTGGATGTTAAAGATCCCTTGGCAGTTGGAATTCGATAAAAGAGTAAGCTACAGTGCCGCTGCCCGGGCAAAATGTCCCTCATAGCACACTGTATGGCGTATACTCGTCTTCATTAGCCCAACAGGAGCAGAACAGTAGGACGTTAAACCTCATTTCAATGGTAAAGTCTGTCATTGAGTCAACTGGCGTGGTTTTGATTTCCCGGTTGTACGTGACAAGGGGTAGGGTCGCCTGTCCAACCTCGTGGGTTTTCTCCGACTCCTCCGGTTTCCTTCCACTGCTAAAGACCCCTACGCGCAAGCGAATTATTTGTGTCGATTGGGCGTTAAACTATCTCTCTCTCTCTCTCTCTCTCTCTCTCTCTCTCTCTTAAAAACCATAGCCTATTGTTGAACCGAACGCATATAAAATTAAATGTGGTTTCATAACACTTCGCTTCTATTTACATAGAGATTTAATTCAATAAGGTAATATATATTCTATTAGCATCTGCTTAAACTATTTTGTTGAACCGATCTCATGTAAAATAAAATGTTTCCTAACACTTCGCATGTATTTCAATAAGGTAATTTGTGTTTTATCAAGTTAAAAACCATTTTAACTGGTCACATGTAAAAGATAGTGTTGTTGATATTCGCTTGTATTTCAATAGACATTATTTCATTAAGTTAATTTGAGTTTGTTCAGCTTAAAAACCATATTGTTGAAATGATCGCATGTAAAATAAATCGTAATTCATAACACTTCACTTGTGTTTTCAGCAGACATTTCAATGAGGTAATTTGTGTTTTATCAGCTCAGAAACCTTAACGAAAAGGGTGTAAAATATCAATTTCAATGTACATTATATTAAGAAAATACCTATCTCAAGATTAAATACAAACAAGTTAAACATACATTATGCAAGAGCCAAATCTTCCTATTGCAGATCTTTCTTTAGGCCTGAAATGCTATGTAAATTATTAATTAGACATTAATTAACTTATCCAGACCATAATCAACTCTCGATGTCAAAGCTAGCCTACGATATTTACTGGATTAGGACCCCTTTTTGCTGCTCAACTTGCATTCAAGTTTTAATAATGAAATGGATAATCGAGACTAGATTTTTTTATCATACCGACTTTAGTAATGATGATCGGGGCTAGGTCAAAAATTCAATCGCTAAAATCTCGGTTCAGAGTGGATCAATTGGACTGAAATTTTCAGTAAATTGCCTTTACATTATCTAGTTTTTAACTGTTATAGTGAGAACTGCCAGCTCTTTATCTAGTCTCCCATATTGTATCTTTAAAGGATTTGTCATCATGTGAAAACTAGACTTCCTTCATTATGAGACAAACATATAGTAATTTGTATTTTCCTTGTATTAAATGCGATGTGTACAATTATATCTGTGGTTTTTCGTCCGCTACCAATTTGTACAAGAATGAAAATGACTGGGCTAATGAAGACTGACATGCAATGTGCTATGACTGAAATTTTGCCCGGACAGCTATGCTATGGACTACTCTTATATCGAATTCCAACTGTCAAGGGTTCTTTTACGTGCACGCCACGTCATGCACCACTCCTGAACGTTTTCGGGAACGAAACCAAGACCTCAAGGCTAGTGCAATCTGATTAAAATACAGATTTATACTTTGGGTGGCCTACGCTACATGAAGATCTGACCGGTTCTAGTGGAAGGTCGCGTCAGGGTTCGTAATAGGGGCTTTTGCCCCAATGACGTACATTGATTAATCAATCAGTGTTGAGGTTTCTAGTGGTTTACCCACAGTTCCGTGCATCGCCGTAACAGACCGTTTCATTGGCAAAACCCCATCTTCAACCATAACGCGTGTTATACAACAACTCTTCCAGATCCCAGTGTGGTGAAGACAAGTAAAACGAAATTTTGAACTATAAAAAAACGAAACGAAATAGGATCTTTTGAATTTTGGAAATATCATTAGATTCCTTAAGTCTTCTAAAGTATCACTTCGTATTTCTTTCTGGTGTGTGACAAAGAACAGTGTCTAATCGATGAAAAACCGAGGTCCCGTGTTTACATTGGCGTACACGTAAAAGAACCACCGACAGATGGAATTCGAAATAAGAGTATGCCGTAGTGCCGCTACCGGAACAAAATTTCCCTCATACCAAACAATATGGCGGCTGCCCGTCTTCACTATCCCAGTCGGTGGAGAAAATAGGACGTTACACCCCATTTCATATCATGTCTGGTAAAGTGCCGATGGTTATAGAATTCCGTTAAATATTTATATATAATGTCTAGCGTTGTTATCCAAGAACAATTTATATGAGTATGATTAATGGCAACAAGGTGTAAATAAATTGAACAGGGGCTTTAAATGAGTGTTGTGGATTTACATTATAATGGTGGATTAAATTTGATAATATCCCTTAATGGTGGCGACAAAATCGACAACACAATCTGATGTCTACTGTATTGAAATATTGAACAGTTCATTATTGTTCTCGACTACTATCAGTATAACTGTCTAGTCTCGGTTTGACAGGACATATCAATAATAACACTTAAACACATCTCATCAAAAACAGTTAATAGGTATTCGTATCCAGTATCTAAATGTGAAATTGGAGAGGGGATTTGGATATTTACATGATTACGGAGTATTTTCTCTCTTGAGTAATCACCGCCTATTTATGTCGCTTCACAAATAGACAAAATCTTATTGCCACAAATGGCATTGTTAGCTTGTTTTAACTGGTGATTTAAAGTAAACCCAGCAAGTTATAATTCCCTCCACTTTAAACCAATCATAAACCGATAATCGATATCGATCGGGGGATTATTGACGTCATTATAGAGAAACGACCCAGTAAAAGTGTTGGACTAACACGTGTTGATAATCAAACGGTAAACAATCTTATAATATGGCTAATAATTGAAGCTTGAGAAAGTGGTTTTGATAAACATCTGGTCACAATAAGCAGAAAGTAATTCAACTGTCACGACTGGCAACCACAAATCACTGTGATGAGCTGAAATCATTGGCAATCATTCGTTCGTATTTTCACAACTATTCCACAATGTCTGCGCTGATAAGAAAGATTGTGCGCGGGTCGTAGTCTTATTTTCACAAATAATCTAATTTAGGCTGCATGTTTTGAATATTTGACGTCTGTAGATGTATGCATATCTGCGCTATAGATAGTAAATTCCACTAATGGAAAAAAGATGGTGTCTTCTGGCAAATGAATGGCGCGTGGTGAACATTGCGTAGCGGTATTATATGTACGAATATTATTTGAGGGGTAACCAGTGTGTGTGAAATCGCATTATTTAACGTCCGCTTCCACGACTGACAAGGACAGCTGTCTAGTCGTTCGGATGGGACGAAAAACCGAGGTCCCGTGTACACATTGATGTGCACGTAAAAGATTCCTTGGCAGTTGGAATTCGATATAAGAGTAGGCCGTAGCGCTGCTGCCCGGGCAAAATTTCCCTCATAGCACACTTTATGGCGTATGCCCGTCTTCATTAGCCCAGTATAGGAGCAGAACAGTAGGACGTTAAACCCCATTTCATTTCATTTACCAATACTGATAAAAAGACAAACAGGATGACATTATAACCTCAGTACTGGTTGTAGTTCAAACCACTTCTCATATTGATGTTAATGGGTTTATCAGTACAATAAGTATTTAGCCTTTGTCTTGCCATTAAATAACATTGCATTACATTATTAAATATATATATATAGGATGTACATTGATCGGCTTGTCATGTCTGATTGTATATTAAAGATGATTGTAAAAGCTAAATCTGGCTGTAACAGGCATTTTTTCTGACTTCAATTGTTATATAAATTATTATTTATACATCTATTCACTGAGAAGCCTATAATCAACTCCCCAGACCATCGAATGGCCAAGATATTAAAGCGAGAATTTCATATTTTCTAAGAAAGTTCAAACATAATTAGTTCTATGTCTTTTGCTCAATAGGTTGTCAACTCACTATTATACGACCATGGGCATTATTTCCCACCCTTAAAAATCATTGACACAGGAAATGATAACACAATTAGCTCCCTTGTTTTCCTATTGCCTCCATGCATTAGCTACCTTCAAACGTTGGAATTTGAATTTGAAAATGATATTTTTGCCAATTTCTCAGCTGGCAATAGTGACTTATAGGATTAATAGGATTATTCTTTAAGAAGGTAGGACGGTTTATAGGTCACCATCTATTTTAAGGCTTTATTTTAATAAATTTTAAAAATGTAACTTAAAAGTATGAAATTGCAGCTTTAAACATACATTATGCAAGAGCTAAATCTGCCTATTACAGGTCCTTTTTCAGGCCTGAAATGTTTTCTAAATTATTAATTAGACATTAATTAACTTATCCGGGCCATAATCAACTCTCGATGGCATCGGATTTCTCCGATATTAAAGATACATTATGGGAGATTTGATAACGAGTTGGCAGTTCGCACAGTAATAGTTAAAAACTAGATAATGTAAATGCAATTTGCTGAAAATTTCAGTCAAATTGATCCACTATGAACCGAGAAATAAGCGATCAAAAGTTTTGCATAGCTTCGGTCATCATTACTAAAGTCGGTACGACAAAAATCATAGTTTCGATTATCCATTTAATGGTTAAATCGAGAAGGAAAGTTATGCAGCAAATCGGATCATAATCCAACAAATGTCTAATTAATAGTTTATATAACATTTCAGGCCTAAAGAAAGACCTACAATAGACAGATTTAGCTCTGGCATAATGCATGTTTAAATAGATTAGAACAGTTCAGCCATATTTTGATTTAAGCTAAAAAAAAAAATAATGGAGGAGCGAGACTTAGCTTCATAAATTGTTGCACACGTCTTGTCAAACCTTAAAAGGCTAATATCTTCGCTCGGAATAGAGTAATTTGAATGAAATTTTCAAATTATTCATTCTACATGATCTATTTTCGAACTATTATAGCAAGAATGGCTAGTTCTTTATCTAAATCTTACATAATGTATCTTTAAGATGACTGGACAATGTCTAATATCGAGACTTTATTTATTATTAATAATGGTACTTGACAATCGAAACTATTTACGCTATCTATGTATTGTTAAAACTTCAAACATTCATAACTTCAATGCCTAAAAAATATTCAGTTTTCATTATCTATTTTTAAACTATTATAGCAAGAACGATCATTTTTTTTATCTTACATAAGGCGCCTTTAAATGTTGGGTATTGTTGTATCAATGTTTAAATAGGTCATGTTTATAAATTAGATGCAAGTAGGTTAATAAATGTCTATGTCTAGGAATTTATTGATCTTGTTTAATGATCAACATGAAAATAACCAGCATCTTCCTCGTATTAATTTCTCTATCTGTAAACCATCTTTCACGACTCATACTAGGTGTACGTATAATTGTCATTGCCTGTTCTATATCTCAAGGAAATGAAATGAGGTTTAACGCCCTACTGTTCTGCTCCTACTGGGTCGGCTAATGAAGACGGGCATACGCTGTACAGTGTGCTATGCGGGAAATTTTGCCTGGACACCGGCGCTACGGTCTACTCTTCCAACTGCCAACTTCCAACGCGCACGCCTATGTGTACATGGGAACTCGGTTTTTATCCGGTTCGAACAACTAGACGGCTATCCTTGTCCGGCCCTCCGCCCTGCACCACTGACAAGGGGAAACAACGCGGGGAAATCCCGATGAACTTTCTGGGACAACACCGGGATCGAACCCGCGACCTCAGGTCTAGCGAGCCAGCGCCTTACTTAGAATCACCAAGCAGGGTGTTGACTCAGTAAATAGGATGTTATGTGTTCGATCCAGGTGTTGGACCTGTAAGTTCCGCCATGATGTTCAACTTGGTTTTCCCTTCTCAGTGGTGCAGGACGTAGGGTCTGGTGTGTAAAGTTGTCTAATCGCTGTCGTGCAGTAGAACTTTAAACACCATTTCATTTCGTTTATATATCTCAATATTTAATTCATATAATATTTAGTTTAACCACCACGATATATTGTAATACTATAGGGGTTATTTTAGTTCTATGAAAGGTGCTCTGTTTAATATATTGAAGTAGTTAAACAAATGGGTGACAGCGAGAAATGGGCTAAGTGGGTATTTTGCCACTATCAATTGCTGAAAGCAGAGTACTATCGTCCAGTGCACAGATTAGTCCAATTAAAAAGAATAATATTGACTTAAAACGGTGCCCATACGAAACACTTACCTACAAATGGTAATTGCTCTCGCCCTAGCTGACGCATCTATACTTTCTGTATAAGAAAGAGCGGGGTCAAATTCCCATCAGACATCATATGGGCTTCCTAAAGAGACATATCGTTAGTCACCTCGGTTCTCAGAAGGAAAACTCACAACCTCCTCCGCTTCATTCAGTGTTCCTAGGGAAGACAGCATAGGGACTCAGACTAGCAATTATTTGCCCATTGACTTCAACGTTAAATGGCTGTAACATCACAGGCTTTAGCTTTTTGCTCAACATTCCGTTGGTTCCAATCTATATAGGCACAATGGGGACGACATTTGGCAACCTCCTCATCATAATTTTGTAGGGGGTTGACCGTTTCGATTTTTTGCTACGGGGATTTGATGTTGACTGGGGTGAAAATCTCACTTCCGACACACCCCCTATCCCTCCGCTGTAAAAGCGTCTGTATTACCCAAAACTGCTATGAAATTGCAAATTTGATCCCTTTTCACCAATTCTAGACCAAAAGTCAACCCAAAAATGCAGGAAGAAGGGAGAAAAAAATTAGGGTAAACATTGTCTATTTATAACTCGCACTTCATGAAATAAGGGGAAATAATTACTAGTCTTTGTCCATAGAGCGGTCTTGGAGGCGGAACGTTTAGCCTCCACGGCTTAGAGGCCGAGATAGGGACACCATTTGTTTCAGCCGTTAGGTCTGAGTTCTAGGCTTGTTAAACTCAGACTGAAGATGCTACCATAATAACTTATAATGTACTATCATAGATGTTGTAGTTTCCTGTATTTCATACAAACATAGTTATAAAAACACAGTGTTCTGAAGTTATTTGATCATTAATTGAGTTTAAACACAACGTTGAAGTCAGAGTTAATTCATCTATTTAACAACATCGTAGTGTCAAATATGAATAAATATGACATACGAATAGGTCTTGCTTTTAATCTATATTAATCTGTAATCAAGTTTCTTCTGATAATTGGACTTGAAATGTCGTCGATTTGTCTTCTATCACCATCGTTGCTGAAAAGGACCAGCTTTGTCGTGAGCAAAACAGAGACAATGATCACACACAATTCGGCATAACTCGGATTTGTATTGAAAGTAGTCGCAGTTTATTAGTCTTTCTGAAGTACTCATTAACCCTTTCAATTTTTTATTAAGTAAAAACTATTTATTATGCCTAGATAATTAAGGTATCGTAAGTGATAATGCAAAAGTAAACACATATGTGTTACCTATGTGATAACCTCAAAATAGAAAGCGATATCGATTGTTCAAGTAACTTTCCACCAAGAAACAAGCCGTGGGTTAATTTTAGTCCTTCTGCTCATAGAAATATTGACTAGAATATGATCTGAAGGACGTCACGGCTTGTTTATTGACGGAAAGTTACGACTACTTACGGAAATCTCTAACGTTGAAATTTATCTGTGGCAGGTAACATTGACATTCGGGGTCGTGTTATACTTATGGAAAGGATATAATGACATACTTACTTGCATTATTTAAAAAATTTATGAAGCTTTTCCTGTGACCTTTAAAGCTAACCAGAGCAATGGTTTAGACTTTGTTTACGATAGTCAATGCTATCGTAACCCTTCAAAGTACATCATGGTGGCCAATCATTTCCGAAATGAGGTCCGATTTTTAAGTCGGAGCCACGGTGGCTCGTTGAGTAAGGCAGTGGCTCCGCAACCAGGGTGTCCAGGAATCGATACCCGGAATTTACCAGCGTGGTTTCCGCTTGTCAGTGGAACCGTGTCTAGTCATTCGGATCTAACGAAAAACCAAGGTCCCATGTTCACGTTTTGTGCACGCAAAAGAACCCTTCGCAGCTGGAATTTGAAATAAGAGCATGTATGCCCGTCTTCATTAGCATTAGCCCTGTTGGCACAGAAAGGGCATTAAACCCCTTTTCATTTCTCTTCGATTCCTAAGCGATTTGAAAAGAAAATGAAGACGTGTTGTTTTTGTGTGTTTTTATAGTTCTAACGTATCATTAAACCTGCATGGCAACTATTTCTTTTATGATTACTAGAAAAATACAGGAAATTGGTGAATAGCTGGGTGAATTAACAGTGGTTTCAATTAAAATTATTTTTATTAAGGCATGAACACATCGATCAATTTATTCATATCACTTGATGTGTATTCTACATTTGATTCACTTGATGGCGTTTTGTTAATATCACTCATTATTTATTATTAGAAAACATTAACAATTATTATACATCAGTTATGGACAATTTCTTTTTTGTGTAGAACGTATCAATTGTCTGTTTTCTGTACACGTTTCAGTGGAGTATCAATATTCTGTGTACATGTTTTAGTGACGTATCAGTAACTCCCATCATGCTGATATCTGATTCAATAGAGACGATGAATAAAAGAAGAGAAGAAAGAAAACTAACATCGTGCTACAATTAACAAACGTTACTTAACCCCACCGACTCTAATGCATACAGTCTATGGTTTTTGTATAAACTAATTTCTAGGGAGATTAACGCATGGTTACCTTGCTCGTTACCAACAATTCCATCTCATTTACACAACGTTAAACTTGTGTTGTGTTCGGGGAAAATACATCTTGCATCAATGATCATTGAAAGCCAGTTTGATCGACCTGCACAGAGAGCTTTAGGCGATTTGCGTACTAAAGGGAGTCAGTGCGCAGGTTTAAAGAGGCCAAGTTATCCCGATATCCCTCTATTAACCATTACTCAATAATACAAATTCAATTAAATCGCATTCCACTTATTTCCATGTCATTCCTGCAACAACTACTCTGATATCAATTGAAATAGCAAGCCATTTCCTCTAACAAAATTTCGCTTTTTACGATCGCTCGATACGCCTTTGGAACTTAAGGGGATGTAAATTCTATGATAATTGCTTGATGGATATTATTAAGTTGAGTATAAACGTCGGTCTAAGTTCGCTATTTGTATACAACTCACCTTTTGATTGCGACATTTAATAAGCTAGTATAAATTGAGTATAATTGATAAGGTTACGTCTGATTGTAGATCTCGTATTTAACTTACAATGATACTCGATGGAAATAAATTGTTATAAATGTGGTACATGCCACTCAATTACGATTTAGGAGCTTCGTCATATTGCCACTCATGTCACGGTTTGTGATAAGTGGTCTTTTCAAAACTTCCCAGAATTGGTCAGTTGTTAATCCGGTAATGTATATTGGTACTACTAGGGGCGAGATGGTTTTTGGTACGATCAATAGTTGGTAATTGTAACATGGCACCATAGTTGATATAAAGATGATTGACTAGGTGTACACATTAAATTGATTAATGATTTACACATAATTAGATAATGTACACATGCTTAACCTACCATAGAACCGCCATCTTCTCTTACTTAGGTATTGACAGCCATGTTTATTTCACTCCAAATATACAGTTTGTGAATGAATATCGGTTTGACAGGTTTTTTTAAATTGTGAATGTTTGAGATTTGACCACTGGGGTCTGCAATATTAAGGAAATCTATTTCAAAAATAATATTAAACTGATGCTAATGTTGCTAAAGTCGATTACGTTCATGTTCGTAAGCGAGAATGGTTAGCGCGTTCACGTTGTATCATAAGATCTGTCATTGAGTCAACTGGCGTGGTTTCGATTCCCCTGTTGTACGTGACAAGGAGTAGGGTCGCCTGCCCAACCTCGTAGGTTTTCTCTGGGTCTTTCGGTTTTCCCCCACTGCTAAAGACCCCTACGCGCAAACGAATTATTGAAATAAAATTGAACCATATGTTAGTCCCAAAATGACCTGATTTGTGTCGAGTGGACGTTAATCCTAATTTCGCTCTCTCTGGCAAGCGAGATCACCAAATTCAGAGGCAAATAACTCGCCTGAAATCAATCGTTTTCGTACAGTAGATATTATATATTATAGAAAAATAAGAAACATTCTGCCACAGATAGGCAGGATCGTAGTCCACCTACATCACATTGTCAACCAGTCGCAATACTCAATAATTATCACTGGTTAGACAATCGAGTCTACAACTTTTGTTAAAATAAATGTGTACCACAGAGCTTACAGAATTCTCATAATGTTATGCAAAGAATTAATGTAAATATTACCATTTCGCTATTTCGTTCCGGAACATCACAAAATACAGGAAAACTAAACACTGTTTAATCGAACTGCTATATGTCATTTATCTATTTTATAGGGTAAAAAGAGTTTGTGCTAATTCATCCAGGTTGTGTATTAATGAAAGTCCTGCGCTAGAGACGGGAATTCGATCACCCAGAGTCTAAATCAGTGGTTCTCAACCATTGTTTGCCAATGGCACACCTTGGAACACATGAAAAAATAGCGGCACACTTGGTTAAATATATATCAAAAATATTTGAATTTTGCAAAATAAAAACATGGCAAGTCATTGAGGGAATACAACCGGAGACACAGAATAGTCATAGACACTTAGAATGACTCAAACTGAATAAAGAAAAGCACAGTTATGAACTTATACTTTATTGCAGTGTTTCGAATTTTATCAGACAAATAGCTGGCTTCTTTAGTGAGAAATTTTCATAGTGTGCCGTTCAAAATTTCGCGGCACACTTAGGAAGATCTCGCGGCACACCCGCGTGCCGCGGCACACTGGTTGAGAATTACTGGTCCAAATGGACGTGAGAGAAAGGGAGTTGCTGCACATGTCGATGGGTTGTGATGAGGTCATTAAACTGCTATTGGTTAATCTAGATCTAAAGATCCAAAATTCTTGGACGATATAAAAGCATCGCCAATATCGCTTAAAGATATACTCAACCTACGCATCATCCAATTAACATGGTATCTGAAAACCTTGATATCTTGGTTTTAAAAGAGATAATACCTATCTAAAAATACCCCCTGAAAAAACCGATTCCATGAACTTAAATTAAAGCGGACATCTACGAAACAGATTTCTGTCGACAATTTCTCTCGCTCGTCCCTCTCTTATATAATTTATAAATGTCAATCTCGTCACCCGTAGTTGATTTCAACAAATTGATCAAATATGTTGATCTCTTTTACAGGCAATATTTCACATCTAACCCCTCAAAGACAACACACCGCGGCCTAATTTAGCTTTAAAGCGCGGCTAAGTTTCGAAAATCGACATAAAACTCGTAGTTTTATCTGTTAAAATGTTTAAACGTAATTCTTTCTGTTTGGTGTGAAAAAAACCCAACTCATTACTCGCTACTCAAGCATTACAAGTGAACATGAATAGATACGCTTGTCTTGATCGGACGTTTTTATTTTTTGATATTTATAACTCTAGCAAATATTCCATGCGTTTATTTATATCTGTAAGGCGAGGATGGGTATAAATAATTGTTGTGGAACATCCTGATTTAAAAATTAAAAGCACTGTAGAGAGCTTTACTTATTTGTGAATCCCTAAATATTTTAAATCAGATTTTAGGAAAAATGAAATGGGGTTTAACGCCCCACTGTTCTGCTCCGACTGGGCTAATGAAGACGGACCTACGCCATACAATGTGCTATGAGGGAATGTGCTAGGTTCATGTTAGTAGGAGAGATTATGAAATTCAGGGGCAAGTAACTCGCTCGAAGGATTCTCTATCAACATTATATAGAAAGGTGAGAAATGAAATGAAATGGGGTTTAACTCCGACTGGGCTAATGAAGACGGGCGTGCCATGAGGGAATTTTTGCCCGGAAAGCGGCGCCACGGCCAATCTGTACACGGGGCCACGGTTTTCGTCCTATCCGAACGACTAGACAGTTGTCCTTGTCAAGCTACCCGTACTGCACCACTGACAAGGGGAAACGACGCCGGAAAATCCCAATGAACTTTCTCGGCCAACCCCGGAAGCACACCCGCGACCTCCAGGCTAGCGAGTTACTGACTTAGCCACAAACTCTATCGAGAATTTACCAGTAGCTGCACACCTTAAAGATATATTTCATGTCCAGTGCCCTAATTAGGTAACTCCCCAAAACAATATATTTTATGAGTATTTTATAATGGGATGACTGACTATAAATGCTTCAGTTACTACGGACATTTTGATTGGCGAACAACATTTCTGCATGACCTTGTCAGGAGGGGCTGCGACCATTGAACTCAAACCCTTCAGCTATGTTTTTCAAATCTATCGCGTCACAAGTGGTAGGATTAATACTTCCGGCTTTGAACAAGTCTGTAGGTCATCTGATTAATCCCAAAATGGCGCATATCTTTAAAGCATATTTCCTGTCGTGAATACTTGTTAGTTTTCAGAGCGTTAAAGATAATATAATATTATCAAGATAGAGCACAGTCTGGTAGAGTTTATATAAACTGTAAACTGCATGCCCGGTGCATCATTTAAATGTGTACGATGTATAAATTAGTTAAATTTATCTGCGGTGAATTCTAGTTCATAAACACGACGTGCGTAAATATAACTCCTTGTGTTATCTTACTGTAGAGGTCTTATCTTTCTTAAGATAAGCTTCCTCTTTCGTGCTAAACTCAATTTAATGATAAAAACATTTCACGAAGTAGTTTCTGGTAGCACATATCTATCCTTAAGTTTTCGTTTAAGGTAAAGACAAACCAGAGGCGGAAAACGGATATTTGGTTTAGCGGTGGTGGGGGGGGGGAGGGGGAGGGGCGGTCGTGCGGGCGGACCTCCTCCGGAAATTTAAAAATAAAAAATGTAATTAGTGGCGCGCATATCTTAATCCGAATGTAAAATTCAATGTCATCAGCTACACCATCCTAACTAACAAAATAATCTCAAATTTAGACGTTTACTTGAAACACATGTAATTATTTAGGTGGGTGTCTGTCATGTCTGGGCCTCTGGGCCTCTGGGCCCCCTAACTCGATGCGCCGCTGAGATAAACGAAGTAGAAAAAGACAACCTTCTTAAGAGAGGTAAAACTAGTTAAGCCATTACTGCCTCTGGTAATTAAAATGTAAAGGTTTCCCAAAGGAAAATATTTAAGGTGTTTAAATTATTTATAAATCCGTAAGTGTAGAACGTGAGTGCTGTCTCAGACAAATTTAATATTGGTAATAGGGGATTGAAACAATAGCCTAGAATGTTTGCACTTGTTTAACGTAACACGGTTGAAGACATTTCAAACACACACACACACACATTAGATTCGAATCACAAATTATTTATTAGTGTTAGTATTTAGTGCTTTCGGGCGTGCACGTAAAAAAACCTCTGCAGTTGGAATTCGAGATAAGACAGGGCAGTAGCGACCCTGACGGGTCAAAATTTTCCTCATAGCACACTGTATTCTAATCTTCAATAGCCTCGTTGGAGGTGGTCACGGTGGCTAAGTGGGTAAGACTCTGGGTCACTAGCCTTGAGGTCGGGAGTTCGATCCACACATTGTCCGAGAAAGTTCATCCAGATTTTCCAACGTGGTTCCCCCTTGTAAGTGATGCAGAACGGAGGGCCTGACAAGGACAGCTGTCTAGTCGTTCGGGTTGGACTAAAAACCGATGTCCCGTGTACACACTGGCGTGCACGTAAAAGATCCCTTGACAGTTGAAATTCGATAAAAGAGTAGGCCGTAGTTCCGCTGCCCGTGCAAAATTTCCCTGATAGCACACTGTATGGTGTATGCCCGTCTTCATTAACCCAGTTCGGAGCAGAGCAGTAGGACGTGAAACACCATTTCATTTTTGATGCTTTCAGTATTCGTGGACTCTTGTCAGAATAAAAATTGTTTAAGAAGAAGATGGAAGAAGCCAATGAAATTATATGGAATAAAAAAACCTTACAAGATATTTGTGCACACATGAAATGTAGTAGAATTCAGTTTTGTTAATCAATATTTTAAATTTCTGAGAATTGACCTAGAATTGATACAAGTCATTGCTTAGGTTGTGTGTAGGTAGCAAGCGGTATCGTGATTGAGTTCACATAGCAGACAATTGTTTTGTGGTACTTGTGCGTCTATCTGTTATTTGTGGAAGAATATGTTGATCGTAATCTGGCTTTAAAATATCCAGACCTCCCTAACTCTTTAATCTGGAAATCCCCCCCCCCCCCAAAAAAAAAAAACTATTGGCGATTTCTATTGCTTTTATGTTTCGTTTGGTTGGTCGAAAATTGTCCAAACTTGAACTTGATCGTCAGAAACAACAATGTAATAATAATTGTCACCTAAGTCTAAGAGATATAACTGTTTTACCATCTCGTTGTAATATTTAATTCGTGTGGGCTTATCAATTTTGTTAGTCATACTTTAAAGGGACAATAACACTCTTGCTGGGTTGACAGCTCCAGAAAATAAAAAATAGCCCTATTCTAAGTACTAGATGTGTTAGTGTCCTACCTGTCGTGTAAATTATCCATTAAATCCTATTTTACTTGTCCAGAGAGTTCGAAAATATTTTTAAATCCAAGTAACATTTGAAAAGCTTTACGTCAGGCTTTTCAAATCATTTAGTTGAATTTTTCCAATTTTTTAAATTAGGTGTGTTAGGATGAAATGTGTATCATCAATTAATTGGAATATTGTAAAATAGTACAATTTGTTGACCAGAATAAAGATTGGGACATATTATTCAGTTACAACAAGAGTGGTATTGAGCCTTTAAAAGCACCACCACAGTTTTGGCACCATTCCGCCATCTATACTGCTATATGTAAACCATCTTTCCACAGTATACCAAGATTTATATGATAAGTGGGGAGCCACGGTGGCTAAGTGGGTACGACACTGGCTCGCTAGTCTGGAGGTCGCGTGTTCGATCTCTGCATTGGCCGAGAAAGTCTATCGAGATTTTCCGACGTGGTTTCCCCTTGTCATTGGAACGGAACGGAAGGCCTGACTAGCTGTCTAGTCGTTCGGATGGTACGAAATACCGAGGACCCGTGTATACATTGGCGTGCAGGTAAAAGATCCCTTGGCAGTTGGAATTCGATACAAGAGTAGGCTATAGTGCCACTGCCCGGGCAAAATTTCCCTCATAGCACATTGTATGCCCTTCTTCAATAGCCCAGTAGGAGCAGAACAGTAGGACGTTAAACCCCATTTCATTTCATTTATATGATATATAAAAAAAAGCCGGGATCCCTTTCACCCGATTCCTGATTCACTTAGCATATGCAATGTCCGTGTTTTGTCTGATTAACTGGTGTTTGGTGCGGTCATCCTACAATTACTTTTTTTTAAAAAAGTAAAGAAGTTAATTATGCTAATTAGTAAAAGCTATAAAATTGGGGATCAGTAATGATGTAACAGATAAAAGATAAGACGTCTAATTCATTCAAATAAACCGAAATGACCTGGGTACGAATAGGTAATAAATTATACTAACGTGGGAAGAAAAAGAAACGACAAAAACCACATGATCGGTTAACTAGTACTCGACGCAAAAAAACAAATCTCTTCTACCTCAAGTCATTACGTAACTAGGTCTAAGTTATCAATCTTTTAACTGTTAGATTTAATGACATTCTTTTATTCTTTCCCTTTATTCTTCGATGGTATTGTATTGGATTACAGACCAAGCATGTAGGTATATCCTTAACAAAGAAAAACTAGAGTCTACGTTGGTTATATATTAAAATAATGACCCCCCATTGCTGTCTCAAATCACTTTCGTGACAACAAGGGCATTGTTTAAATTACACAAAACAGTATTACACAGTAGAGATCACGGTGCTCTACTGACGCAACTTTCTAAGTTCATTGTGTTCGTATCTCTTAGCCAAATGTAATTTCGCTGTTTTCAAACAATATATAGAATTATTGTATAGTTTTCTCAAGCGTTGCGTGAAATTGAACTTCTTCGATATTAAATCCAATGACACAAATATTTCATTTGAGCTCTTAGTGTCATCAGTTTTTTTAGAAAGAAAAAAAAATAATAAAGTTTTTTTTATTAAGATCTCTTCTGTACTTGGTGTAGTCAATGTCATCATCGTGAACTTGCCGGCCAAAGTAATCGATTCAGCGTGCAGGGCGTGTGGCAGTTATATAGAAGGGGACGACGAATCTAGTTCACCTGGGCAACTGAATAGCAAGGCTATGAGAAGGAGGCACAATAACGCGGATTGTGTCATGGGTTTTTGTGTCGCCTCCTAAATATAAACGATCGCTTGGTTTCAATCAGGTTATCAAAATTATAATCATATTGCCCAACCAGTGTCAAATAGGTATGCTACAAATACATGTACGATACAGATAGTCTACATCATCTTCCTCGCAGGCGGAACCAACATTTCTTAACGCCTGGGGATCGCGGAACCAACACGCACACTCCACCCCCTTGACGATAATAATATTGGGTATTTGTTCCTCATTCCAAATCATTGGCCACCCCGCCACTTCTATATATATAGCTTGGGGTTTGTGATCTCCGGACTGACCAGTTTGGATGTATTTCGCAGGTCTTTCTTTAGGCCTTAAATGTTATCTAAACTATTAATTAGACATTAATTAACTTACCAAGACCATAATCTCTCGATGCCATCGGTGCCTTGGATATTTAATGGATTTGAATACGTTTTGTGGTGGATGAAATAACCATAAAACTGGATAATCGAGACTTTGTTTATTAACGTAAAAACGGTAGTAGTGACAATCGAGGCTAGCCTAAAATTTAATCGCTAATATCTAGGTTCAGGGTGAAGCATTTTACTGAAATTTTCAGCATATTGTCTTTTTTAAAAGTAATTTAGCGAGAACTGTCAGCTCTTGCTGAAATCCCCTTTAACCGGGTTTCCTAAATCTTTGAAAAATCTCTATCGTTCACTAGCCATCCCACCAAAGGCAAGTGAGCGGGCATGGCTGTCTCCACACTTGGGAGATAGATTTGACTCAGGGAACTTACCAACTAACATGATATTTCCATGTGTAGGGACAACCGTACCAGCTATTGCCTTTGCTAGGTTCTGAAACTTTAAGAAATTTTGGTTTATGTATCATACACTTTAACGAACTTTTGTTTCAGAGACTCTGTGAAACCTGGGACCCCCCCCCCTTTAATCCAAAGCACTCGGTCTACTGTTTTGCCTCATACACAAAAACTTACAACGAATTGAATTTTCGCGTAACTCAATACTAAGAAATCTTGGCCGCGAATTCATATTCTGTGCGGTTACATTTAAAATGACCACCGTGGAGTGGAACAGTATGTCAAACAACACTTGATTTCATTTGGGAGCCGCGGTGGCTCAGTAAATAAGACGTTGGCTCGTTAACCTGGATGTCCCTTGTGCGATCCCGGTGTTGGCCGAGAAATTTCATCTGTATTTTCTGGCGTGGTTACCACTTGTCAGTGGTGTAGGACAGAGGGCTTTGCAAGGGACAATGTAAAGTCGTTCGGATGGGACGAAAAACAAAGGTCCCGTGTACACAGTTGTGTGCACGTAAACGAATTAACTCTTGACAGTTGGAATTCATTATAATAGTAGGCCGTATAGCGCCGCTGTCCGGTGAAATTTCCCTCATTGTACACTGCATGGCGTATGCCCGTCTAGTCCCGAAATGACCTAGTTTGTGTCAAGTGGGCGTTAAGTCCCATTTCTCTCTCCAAGTTTCGATTCCCAGTTTGTACATGACAAGAAGTAGGGTTGCCTGTCCAACCTCGTGGGTCTTTTCTCCGGATTGCTCCCACAGCTAAAGACCCCATGTGTTAGTCCCAAAATTACCCACTATGTGTGTCGAGTGGACGTTAATCCCCACCTCTCTCTCCCTCTGCATGCCCGTCTTTAATAGTACAGTCGAAGCAGAAAAGCGTGGCGTTAAACCACATTTCATATCTTTTCATTTCGTAAACTTCTTGCCTTATTCTGGATGTTAATTATTGTAAAAATAATGAAATAAATAAATTCAATTTGATATAATTTCAAAGTTGATAAAAACCAGAACCAAGGTATGTGCGTAAAAACACCGGTAAAGTAAATTGTCAGGAGGTGCCAGACGATATAATCTTGTTTTATAAATTTCATTATTTTCAATAAGAAAGCGAGCGGTTTTATTGATCTGTAGATATCAGTCAGATTCTATAGGTTTCTAATATGTTTTAAAATATAGATAACACCAACTATCTCAGTCTCTATTGTGTTTCATTACAAAACACAGTGTGAGACAAAACGTATCTTAAACGTATATCAATGTTCGAGATAAAGCCCAGAGTCTATTTAAAAAAATAACCACACTTTATTAGAAGATAGCGAAACACGTAAATGCCTTTTTTTTCTTTACCGTGAAATGTATAAATGCGAGTCAATTTCATTTGAACGATTTCCCCAGATTCTGTTACGTAAAGATAAATACAGTGTTGATGCTAGGTGAATGTTTTCATGCTAAAGTCCAACTTTTAATTCGCTTGGGTACAAAACGTCAAAATTGGTATCAAATGTTAGTTTCTGGGGACCGGTTATTGCAATAAGTGCCGAGATGACATCATTTCCCGAAATATGTCAGTTAATGTTAGCACTTTCGCTTTGTCATGTATTTATAGAAAAATGTCGACCTTATCAACCACTACAATCTGTAAAATGGTTTGTATTCTGGACTAAAATAAACTAAATAAGACCCACATATCAAATACCATTCACCTTTTAGAACGATCAACCCGAAATAAATGTGAACGGAATTAGAACAAACGTTAATCAATGGAAGAAATGAATGGAACTGTCATTTGTTAAACCATTTCAAATCAAAGACGTTTAAGCTTTGATTCAAAAATAGCCGATGTTTATAAGTAGAGCGAGACAATCAAAATACCTACAGTCCCTTTCCTCCTACTATTCAGGTAAAAGATACAATCACCTGGTTGACTTATAAGTTTTTGTTTTATCTTACGACATCCAGCATGCCCCAGGTGAGACATCACAATATCTAAACATGTATGGTGTCTCAAATTAAACACAGAACACATGAACTGTCGATAAAATTACAAAGCAATCATTGATAAACTCGGGTTCTAATTCACTGGCAAACATCAGCTCTTTCTTATCTGGAATCAACTGAATAATGACTCCCAAAGCATGACATATTGAAATATTTTAATTATATTAGCATGCAATTCGTAATGGATTCTTTTTGCAGCTTTTGAACTGGAGATAAAAGAATATTTACTGAGTGAAAACGTTTCTATTATAGTCAAATACTAATTGATCTTTCTCTTATTATCCCGTGCTATCAGTTGGTTCATCCTAAATGCTATTAGGAATGCTCTACAGAACACGGTGCCAATAGACAATACAGGTATTATCCTAGACTTTAAATGGGATTATATTTAGCAAACAATGCGTTAAACTGAATAAGTGTATAATAAGCATTTCAAGCATGTTTTACCATTATACTCACTCTATTAACATGAAATAAACCCAGGACGTATTCCAATTAATTAATAGAGAAGATAGTCGATTAGACTGCATTGATAACGATTCTACGACGACTCATTATAAATCTTGTTGTAATTAACGTGGATTCCAAATTAGAATTACAAATTTTACCCACAACCTGAGTAATTATATGTCTGTACTATACTCATTATAAATCTTGTTGTAATTAACGCGACAAACGTGGGTTCCTAAATAAGAATTGAAAATCCTACCCGAAACATGAGTGATTATATGTCTTTAATATACTGAAACGCTATAAAATGGCACCACTGAAGTGCTGGTGTGACAAAATGATTTTTGGTATGATACTAGGTTGGACGTTTACTGACACAGGAAAATCCAGCGAAACCCATTATATCTTTGTAATATAGTGAAACACAATAAAATGGCACCACTGAAGTGCTGGTGTGACAAAATGATTTTTGGTATGATACTAGGTTGGGCATTTACTGACACAGGGAAATCCAGCGCAATCCATTGAGGCCATAACGACTGTATTTATTAATACTGAAACATGGGGATACAATTCAAAATTAGTAACTGTGTTGAATCATAAATGGTCCGACATAAGGCCGGCGATTAGTGCCAGCACTCATGTGGGCCCCTTAAGCAGCATTACGGGAAGCTGATAATCAGTCGGTCTTGTAGAGGCGTTGTCACGCGTTGTTATCAAGTCTTATAAAGGTAGAGTGATGACATCCAAGGAATTATTAGTGGGCAGAAACTCGGCCGTGTATCTTTTATTACGCGTCACATCAGTCAGTTATATATCGTAGCAATGATTTTTGTGTTAAAATTATATTTGGAACGTGTTTAACCAGCTCTATCACATATGTGATAATGACTGGCACCAATATTGTCCTTTAACACCTGGGTGCATTCTCGGTGCTCAGGTGTCAAACTGGGCATACTGTTATATCTTTCGAAGAACTGTATGAGTTGCACCGACTCTGGCTTTTCAAAAGCCACATTTTAAACCCCATCGGAAATTTTAGATAAATGAATGAATGAATTGTTTTTTCTATCAATTCATGAAGGAAATTATGGCTGTTACAAAAAGTCACTCTTTTTTGGCGGAAATCCATTTTAACAACTGAAGATGCCACACAGTTTACTCATAAGCGTTTTAGAATTGTTTAATGCTCTGTTTGTGAACAAATCACAGTCTCCGAGTCATAAAGTAGATGGCTCAGACAGTGGGTCGATGGTAACACTATTAGAGAACTCTTTGCAAAGACAAGGTTTCAAAAGAAAACCTTATTGGAACTTTACTTGGCATATCTTCCTTACGTTGATGTTATCGTAACTCAAGCGATGGTTGATCGAGAGATATCTTGGTTATAATCCAGTATATTATAAACATAGCTTAAATACAGTAAATGGAGCCAATCAGACAACATTCTTCATGATTATACATCATTGTCTTTTACTCTGAAAGCATCATTAAGCAAGGTGCCAACAATAGAAAAAGAAAGTCCAGGAATTGATGCCAGGAAGACTGACTATAGATAATAATTGTTACACTAGAAGATGTTTTATTGACCCAAGAATCCCTATTATTGACTCATGTCTTTAATGTTTCAAACATATACAAGATCTTGCCAAAGGCTACCGACACGATAAACAGTACATGGATGTCATGGGACGATAACAATGCCTGCCCCATTAACACTTATTGAATTGATTTTATTTTAAATCTGAATCGATTAAAAGACATAGTTCCTTAAGGCTGATTTCTACAATTGTTGAATACGGAATAGTTTCACCTAACTTGAGAAGACCTGGATTGCGTATAAAGGTATATTTAGCGGTGGGAGGGCCCACAGAATGCGAAGTGATATAGGATGTTCTTAAAAGAGTCAGAACAGTCGGTTTGGTACTCTTCAAGAATGATTAATCTTAATTATGACAAAGGGGTAGGAATACATAAAACACTTCTGGTGGAATAGAAACACTTTGCTGTTCAATATCAACTTCCCGTCCAGTCCCCCACCATCATCTGAAATTGTGTTCCCGACTCTGTACCTCCATACGGGAGCCACGGTGGCTCAATGATCCAGGTATTGACCGAGAAAGTTCATCGTGATATTCTGGCGTGATTACCCTTGTAAGTGGTGCAGGACCGAGGCCTGGCAGGGACAACGTATAGCCGTTCGGATGGGACGAAAAACCGAGACACCGTGTACACATTGGCGTAAAAGACCCTTGGCAGGTGGAATTCGATATAAGAATAGGCAGTAGCGTCGCTGTCCTGGCACAATTTCCCTCATAGCACACTATTTGGCGTATACCCGTCTTCATTAGTCTAGTCGGAGCAGAACAATAGGACGTTAAACCCCATTTCATTTCATTTCTGTACATTCATACTTGTTTTTGCTACTGTTTTGTTTAGTAAAACAAAGCTTCTTGAGCTTTGTCAAAATCGCAATTAAAATATCAAAACAGTTTCAACTCTTTATAATACTTAATTGTCATCGACGTTTTCTTGCAAACTAGATTCCTTTTCTGTGGTTACGTTATCCGGTTTTCAGTGCCAAGCCCCGCATAACTAGTCACTATCAAATATAGAGGAAGTTCCTTGTTTTTGTTTCCATTGTGTGTATATATAAATTTCGAAAGCGTGAGGTGTTAATTTTGTTAAAGTTACAATTTCATATTTTTAAGTTATATTTATAAAATGTATTAAAATAAAGCCCTAAAATAGATGGTATCTATAAACAGTCCTATCTTGTTAAAGAATAATCCTATTAATCCTATAATTCACTATTGCCAGTTGAGAAATTGGCAAAAATACCATTTTCAACTTCAAATTCAAACGTTTGAAGATAGCTATTTCATGGTGGTGAATAGGAAAACAAGGGAGGTAATTGGGAGGTAATTGTGTTATTATTTCCGGTGTGAAATGTTTTAAGTGTGAGAAAGATAACCTATGATCGTATAATAGTGAGTTGACAACCTATTGAGCAAAAGACATAGAAATAATTATGTTTTGACTTTCTTAGAAAATATGAAATTGTAACTTTAATATTAGACATATTTATATACTTATTAGATAATAACCAATCTATATTTGATTTTACCATATAATTATTTATATAATTCATAATGATATTAACTAATACCTATTACATAATCTATTAAACATACATTATGCAAGAGCAAAATCTGCCAATTGCAAGTCTTTCTTTAGGCCTGAAATGTTATCTAAATTATTAATTAGACATTAATTAACTTATTCAGACCATAATCAACTCTCAATGGCATCGCTAGCCTGTGATATTTACTGGACTAGAACCCGGTCTGCTGCTTCTGATTAAATCAATAAATGGATAATCGCGACTATGTTTTTTATCGTACCGATCGAAGCTAGCCCCAAAATTCAATCGCTACATACTCGGTTCAGGGTGGATCATTATCTAGTTTTGAACTATTATATAGAGAACTACCAGCCCTTTATCTAATCTAACATAATGTATCTTTAAATTATATAATAATAATCAGAGGTTTCATCAGAGCACCAGCAAGAAAACTCGACAGAAGCATTTGAACTAAAAATAAATAAGAAATTATTCAAAGGGTAGTAAATATTTACTTATATAAAAAAAATCCTTTTCCAATATAAAACAAATATCTCATTAGCAAAATACAACAATTCACGTCTTTTATCTATTATAGTATGTCAATAAACTCGACTAATTACATAGTGTATGCATTTCTAAGATTAATTCCTTAACTACTTGCATAATGATCACGTATAACGTTATGTAAATGTAGTTGACAATATATGTGCAAACTCTATATGTTATAAATATGATCATTGGCCACATCTTACATAAGATCAATTAGCCTATATTCAAAGTAACAATGTTGGTAAAGTTCCAAGCAATCACTGGCAGGCCAGACGATGGTTGAAAAGGGGTTATATACATCAAGATTACGAAATGGCTAGTTAAGTGACCGTACCTTGACCATATACAAACACAGACTGACCTCAGGTCAAGAGATAAAGAACTTTGACAATATCTACGTCAAGACGATTCCCCATTTTGTATTCATTCGTATTATAGACAACTGAATTAACAAAATATTATAAATAAATTGCAGTCATTAATGGTCCAGCATTATTTTAAAACCAGTAGCGTTAGCCACGGTGGCTAGGTGATTAAGACGCTGGCGCGCTAGCCTGGAGGTCGGGTGTTCGATACCTGCATTGGCCGAGAAAGTTCATCTGGATTTTCCGACGTGGTTTCCCCTTGTCAATGGTGCAGAATTGAGGGCCTGACAAGGACAGCTGTCTATTCCTTCGGATGAGACGAAAAACCGAGGTCCCGTGTATACATTGGAATGCACGTAAAAGATCCCTTGGCAGTTGGAATTCGATATAAGAGTAGGCGATAGTGCCGCTGCCCAGGCAAAATTTCCCTCATAGCACACTGTATGGCGTATGCCCGTCTTCATTAGCCCAGTATAGGAGCAGAACAGTAGGACGTTAGCTCAAATAGCTAAAGATTATTATTTGTTGTACTTTTGCACGCAATAGAGGTGTAGAATAAAATGTTGTATTGCCCATCTCAAGTTTTATCCATATTTCAAAGCTTTTAGACGACTATATTAACAAATTATAAGGACCGCATTTATTGCATAGTCAACAGCCATTCATGGTTCAGAATTATCTTAAACCCAGTAGTGTTTGGCTTATGAAATTCAAATCCAGTAGGTTTTGAAGTCCTCAAACAAGATGAGCTCAAACAGTTATACTTTTGCATGCAATAGGTGTAGAGTAAAATGTTGCCGAACTCAAGTTTTTTTTCATATTTTAATGGACTCAAGAGAAAATTAAATGTATTTAGAAATACTGTTAATATTATCCAAGGCGTTTATTAGGGTACAAATTCGGGTATGGCTTCTAGCTCGATTCGTCCACCTGCAGTACAAAATAATGTAAAAAAAGAAAATTGATACATTTTTAAATCATTGATTAAAAAAAAACAAAACAACAAAAAATACTCCGTATTTGTAACACGTGCCTACAACAATGCACTTTTTCTTTAAATATTTTCGTTTGAATGATCGATGACTGTCGTTTATTTGTTTGTTTGTCTGTTCAAGGTTTGGACATTTGAGGTATATGTGCAGCTCGAATCGGAGTGTGACATAGGTCTGATGGCGGTGTACTACCACTCCCGGTTTCGGTTATACATGTACTAGTAAAGGTCTCACAAAACTTCTGTAAGGAAGCGTCGCAAGGCTCTATCCATGCAACGCCTGGTAAATAACCTGTATTTTGAATTACACTTGGCTGTTCGATGAGAGAGGGCTCGGGGTTAATCTAGAGTTTGGATTGTTTGTATTGCATTCTTGTATTTATTTTTTATCTAGGGTTTCTGATACAATTTCCTACTGCACAGTATTTAAAGGAGAAATCCTAGATATGGTTCAGCTTGTCCGTCCGTGATATCACTTTACTTGGAAGCTATTTCCTACATACATCCCAGATGTTGATCATCAGGGCAAATGTGAGGGAATATTATTAAAATAAACCAAGAAATAAATATATAGTTAGAAATAATTAATCACACACAAAATAAGCTAATGTGAGTTTCTCAGGTACGGACTATCGGGTGTTCTACCTCATACACGATACCTGTCATAACTTATTATAACTATCTGGAACAATGTTTCGTGCCTGACTTTCGGAAGCCGAGGAATGCCGGATTGAAGACTAATACAAGGACTGAGAGTGATAATACAACCCAGTTTTAATTTTCGTCCTTAATTCCCTAATGGTAATGCTCTTAATGAGGTGAGCAAAACTAATTCTTCCTTTTAAGCCATAATAAACGGTGTGTTTTGACGTAGTTTGGTTATTTTTACGAGTGATATCGTGGTGACTTTATCAATAAACAACAATATTTAATATTTATTAAATAATATTACTGTATTTATTGTCATAATAAGTTTATATATAAGCTCATAAATCGTGTTCTTAAAGATGAGGACACGATTAACTTTTTTTTCATTAAAGTCACGGCTCAAGGGAATCTTACTTAAGTACAGGAACGTCATCAGCACCTTAGTACGGTCATCTAATAACTAGACTGGTTAAGTCCGAATGACATTATTGTTCTTCGGTGTTCTTTTAATATCCAGTCCCTTTAAAGGCACTTGCTAATATTACTATGGATTTATAATAGATCAACTATTTCAATACATATAGTAATACCGCTGATCTCATAACAGTCGTCATAACGGACATCTGACAAATTTGACGTCATTTCCGACCATTGTCTCTTCCTGTATGGTAGGTTGTCTCATATGTTTGTTTGTGAGGTTTCTTTGTTAATTAAACTAGAACTGAGCCTTCATACAGAAGATCTTAATATTCACAATACAACACAAAGAACCAAACACGTGACAATCATCTGATAAAAATATTGAAGGGCGTTGACTGTTTCGACGTTTTTCTACGCCAGGTTGAAGGAATATATATATATGATGTGACGTCATTTCCGTACGTGATTTCCCTTATTCCGTCTCAAAATCAAGAATATTCGCCAAAACCTGCCTATAAATTCAAACAATCTTCTTCGATTCTAAATCAAAATGTCAATAAAAGTTGCTATGCAGAAGGGGGTGGGGATGTTCAGGGAGAGAGAAAGACAGTCAGTAGTCGAACAGGAAGTAATTACCTGTCTTAATCCTTATCTGTTTGTTCATGAAATTTCTTTGTTATTTAATCTGAGAATGTGCCTTTAAAATACCTGGGCATGTTAAATACGTTTTTAATCAAACTTGTATTAATTCACACAATCGTATTTTATCGTAGACTGGTTTATACAGAATGATTACATTTTATCAAGCCTATGAAATCTCCTCTTCTCTGCTAAAGGGTTAAAGTTATGACGTTAATCCTTGTCATCCCTTCTGCAGATGTATTTGGTTCTCTTTTGTCAAACTAATCAAGAATCACGAAATTCCATTTCATTAGGTCTACTTTAATACCAGTTTTATGAACCATGTCAGTTAAATGCGCCATTTTTACTGCAATTATTGTTCGATAGTAAAAGTTGACACATTATTAACTTTTGTTTTATTTTGTTTTTGTTAATCCAGTCAATGCGGTAACGTAAATCGAAATAAATGAAATTAAATGAAAATGAATAAAATGGGGTTTGACGTCCTATTTTATTGCACTGACTGGCATAATGAAGACGTCCATATGTTAAAAGAAATGAAATGGAATTAAATGAAAAGAAATAAAATAAAATAGGATTTCTCACCCTTCTTTTCTGCTCCGACTGGGCTAATGAAGACGGGCATATGCCTGGAGGCAGATTATATCGAATTCCAACTGTCAAATGCTCCTTTACTTGGACGCTAGTGTGTAGACGGGACCTCGGTTTTTGTACCACCCGAACGACTAGACATCTATACTTAACAAGCCCTCCGCCCTACACCACTGACAAGAATAAACCACACCGGAAAATCCCAAGGAACTTTCTCGGCCAACTCCGGGAACGAATCCCAGACCTCCAGCAAGCCAGCGTCTAACTTACTGAGTCAACGTTAATCAACGCAACGTGGATTTTCATTTTGTTAGGTCTAATTTAATACCAGTTTAAGGAACCATGTTTTAACAATGCGCCATATTCCCTGTAGTTATTGTAAAGTAGGCTCCCTTTGGCCCATAAAAGCGTGGGCTTATGGCCCAGCTGGTGGAGCCCAGTTTACTCTTGTATTTGGAAGAGGTTGAACCCCAAACTATCAGCGTTTGTAGTACCATATTTCATTAGAAAACTTTCTAACGTAAAAAAACCCGATTCCAGCCTTTCAGAGGTGGGTTTGTATCTAGCTGCTCGAATCGGACGTAAAACCGGAGCCCAGACCATAAATCGGTATCTTACTTTAAATTTAAAAAAAGAACAGCCACACACACACTCACTATTCGACAAAAGAATCATAACTGTAAACATTAACAATGACTAAGAAAACAACAAAATTATTCCGTTCATCATCTTTATTATCATACCACAAGCAGAACATCTTCTGTTCCTAATCAATCACGATCTAGTGTCAGCTTCCCTCACAAATACTTGTAATTAGGTCAGAGTGACCTATATCTGGAACTAGTTCTTTTACAACCTAGCGATATTTATATTTGTATGGAGGTGAATTATGGCCACTAATTAGTAAATAGTTATAGTTTGTAGTAAATGTATCAGTGACTCATCTTACGGTTTACAGCAAATTATTGATTATATTGTATTTATGTATTGCAGACAATGGGTAGTTTTGAAATGCAAGTCAAGGGGTTTCAATTAATGTCATTCAAATAATAGATTAGAAATCGAAATGAAATGAAATGAAATGGGGTTTAACGTCCCACTGTTCTGACCGACTGGGCTAATGAAGACGGGTATACGCCATACAGTATGCTATGAGGGAAATGTTGCCCGAACAGCGGCGCTAAGGCCTATTCTTAAATCGAATTCCAACAGTCAATGGATCTTTTATGTGTACGCCAATGTGTACACGGAACCTCGGTTTTTCGTCCCATCCGAACGACTAGACAAGTGTCCTGCACCACTGACAAGGGGAAAGCACGCCGGAAAATCCAGATGAACTTTCTCGGCCAAGACCGGGAGCGAAGCCGCGACCTCCAGGCTAGCGAGCCAGCGTCGTACCCACTTGGCCACCGTGGCTCCCAGATAAGAAATCAAATTGGGTTTAATGTCAAACTTTCTGCACCAACTGGCATAATGAAGAAAGGCATACACCATTCAGCGTGCTGCCAGGGACATTTTACCCAGACAGCGGCGCCACGGCCTACTCTAATATCGATTTCAGAGAGAGTCTAAGAGGTTTGGTAGGGCAAGCATGGAATCGAGGCGCCTAATGGTTTAACGCGATAGATCACAATGTCTGTCATTGAGTCAAGTGGCGTGGTTTCGATTCCCAGCTTGTACGTGACAAGAAGTAAGGTTGCCTGTCCAACCTCGTGGGTTTTCTCTGGGTCCTCCGCTTTGCTCCCACAGCTAAAGGCATCATGTGTTAGTCCCGAAATTACCTAGTTTGTGTGTCGAGTAAGTGCAATGTCTTGTGCACGGCCCCCGACATGACTCTAGCTAATTTATCGCCACTCTTTTATCTTGAATTTTAGAAACCAAAGATATTGGAATAGGCTTTAAGATTGGAACTGTATTCAAGAATTTTTCTATCGGAACAAATGGGGGATCGAACTCCCCAGTTCCTCTTTATCACCAAGCAACTGTACTGATTAAATCACTTCATGTAACAACGTGTTTTGCACATCAATGCAATCATAATGCCATAGCTCAGGTTACAAGAAACGCACTAATCAAGTTGTTATTGGTAGTAAATAGGCGTCATACTGAACTAAACCTCATTTGTCACTGACAAATCCTCTTATTTCTAAATGACGAATAACAAGGCGATTTGCACTTAGCTAAAGTGGCAGCAAAACCAAGACTTAGTCGATATATGAGTCTTAATTATTGATAATGGGAGGCAAGATAAGAAAAGATGAAATAAAACAGAAGAATAAACTTGTCAATTATATATTCATGTAATAACCATTGAAATTCAAGAATGGGGTTAGCGGAGCCCATAACTGTATAAAATGCCTAGATCTCTTTGATTTGGGTCAAAGATAAAATTGGCGGCTTCAATGACTTTTAAATTATTATTACTTGATGTGTGGGTTAACAATTATGTCTTCTTTGAAAGTCTTGTGTCTAAAGATAAAACAATTGTTAATTCAGATATGTCCGTACATTTAAACGGAAATTTAGTAAACAAGCCGCTTCCCGTTTAATCGTTCAAACTAAACAGGTTGTCGGTTTGGTTGTACCTGTCACCAACTGAAATAACCCATCAGAGCAACCCAATCCAACATTGGGGTCCCTTTCAGATGGATATCGAAATAAGAGAGACCCTAGCGCAAAATTCTCCTTATAGCAGACCCAAGAGAACGTTATAAACCACAGTTCCATTACAGATGATAATATACTGGAATATCTTAATATTCAATATGTTAATCTCCAAATAATCCAGGTAAGTAGTACACCTACATTAATCTCCATTCAATTCCATTCCTTTCCTAACGTGTTATTGTGCTTAAACGGATGAAATTTGAAAATGAATGGGACTTAACGTCCACTCTACACAAACAAGGTCGATTCGGGTTAAACTTCTGGTAAAATTCTATTTTAATATTCAATGATTCCCCTATGCGTAGAGATCTTTAGCAATACGGGGTGGGGGTGATTGAGAACCCGGAGAGAACAGATGAGGTTCGGCAGGCGCCTTTTATTGGTTGGTATGATCGGCTTGAAAATGGAATGGTTTCTAAAATGTTGGCGCTGTATAATCGCTACATTGTATGAGATTCTCGCCGTTTTACTTTGGGGACCAGGTGATTGTTCTGTTGTGAATGACTATGATCTAACCTTTATGACAATTGGTCAAGAATGTAGACGTAATAAATACTCGCGTATTGACCGGTTCACTGTTTAACTTATAATCAATGTGTTGATATGTAATCATTACGGATATAATATATCGATGAAAAATAAACCAATACAGCATTTGTTATAAAAACTTATTATAGTACAGTAGTGGACACTTATCATTTCATCTGCGTGACATTTGATTACCATATCTGACGGCTTATTTTAACTACGGAGAACACTATTTTCACGTCTTTGAAAAAACATGAAAATGGGGTTTAACTTCCATATTTGCTGCACCAGCCTGGCCAGTAAAGACAAGCATACACCATGCAGTGTGCTGTGGGGGACATGTTATCTGGACAGCGGCGCTACAACCTACACTCTGTTCAAATTCAAACCGCCAAGGGCTCCTTTACGTGCATGTCAAAATGTACACGGGGCTTCGATTATTCCTCCCGTCCGACTGGATACTGTTCTTTGCCTGGTCATACAAATAGGAATCTACACCAGAAATTTCCGAGGAACTTTCTCGCTGGGATCAATCCCGGGATCTCCTGGTTAGCAAGCCAGCGCCTTACTTACTCAGTCACCGCGGCTCCCCCAGGGTCGAGTATGTTCTTTGGTATTGTCCAATCTGGTGTTCCCTATTCACTGATGGGGGACGGGATACTTGGCCAAGAACGAGCGTTTAGCCGTCTGGCGTGCACATAAAATAACCATTGACAGCGGAATTCTACGAAGTGTGGGTGGAAAAACCGTTGGCGGGGTAAAATGTCCATTATAGCAGTATAGTCGTCTTCATTTGCCCGACTGGTGAAGAAAAGGGGGAAGTTAAATCCTCGGTCCGGGTTCATGGGCTCGAGCACGGTGGCTAGGCGGGTAAGACGTTGGCTCGCTAACCTGCATGGATGACCCTAGTGCCGCTGCCTGGGTCAAATTTCCCTCATAGCAAACTGTATGGCGTATGCTCGTCTTCATTAGCCCAGTCGAGCAGAACAGTAGGACGTTAAACCCCATTTCATTTCATTTCATTGCATCCCATTCCATTCGGCAGGGTCACAGTGGCTAAGTGTGTAAGACGTTGGCTCGATAGCCTGGAGGTCGGGTGTTCGAGCCTAGAAAGTTCATCCAGATTTTCCGGCGTGGTCCCTCCTTGTCAGTGATGCAGGACAGAGAGCCAGAAAAGGACAGCTGTCTAGTCGTTCGAATGGGACGAAAAATCGAGGTCCCGCGTACACATTGGCGTGCACGTAAAAGATTCCTCGACAGTTGGAATTCGATATAAGAGTAGGCCGTATTGCCGCTATCCGGGCAAGATTTCCCTCATAGCACACTCTATGGCGTATAAGCCCAGTTCGGCGCTGAACAGTAGGACGATAAATTCCATCTGATTTCTGTACCTTCATACAGAGCTATCGTCATACTCAATGAGCCATTGTGATTCCTGACGTCTATGAACCTGTAAGAGTACCATAACTTGTTCAGTTTGTTCAAACTCATGAGTTAACGAATAACAGTTTCCCAGATTATAAGAGTACCATAACTTGTTGGGTTTGTTCAAACTCATGAGTTAACGAATAACAGTTTCCCAGATTATATAAGATTAATGATAAATTTGTGTTTCATTTGATAAAAAAACCCGAGCAGGTTGTGATATATCTTTGATCTATGTATCGGGGAATAGCGTAATTATTGTAAAGGTTTATTTTATCTGTCTATATCAAAGAAACTTGCCAGCCATTGAAATCAGTCTTACATAAACAAATCCCAGTGAATTAAATACAAACTAAAGAACAGTGGAAACACATTAGAATTCAAATTAATTCGTCTAGCACATATTCCCTCAGTCTTGTACGTCTGCCTCATTTCCAAAATAGGAAATAGAATTTCTGTAGCAACGCTGCTGTAGCGTAAAGACGACGTTAAGACTGCATTATCGTTACTAGACAACCTTTTCAAACCAACAATTAAACTTTTGTTCACTGGCTGCCATTAAGACCTTGAAACTCATATTATAGTTCTAATGCATAATACAGTCTCTTAAATCTTCTTATATCTCCGTTTGTAATGTCTTAAATACTCGTTAGAAAATCCAGGTCGATCTGTAGAATAAGGGAACTCGGTCAAAATTAATGTCTTTTATTCCGATTGGGTCGCCGTGTTAAGTACAAGTTGAAACAGTGAAATGAAGCATGATATTGCATATGGACGACAGCAAGCAGACGACGGCCTCAAATACAAGTATGTTGTATTTGACATTCAAATTGAAATAAATCGAAGATCGTTAGGTGGATTATTGATGGCGTCCGGCTGGAGAAAAAAAATCTTGATTACTCGGCATTCAATCAGCGGTACTTATTGCAAACAGGTTTACAACAAAGGGTTAGAGTACAAACAAATCAGTAATATGGCCAGATCGATAATATCACAATAACCTATCAATCATATCGTACAGTACCGATTGACCACGCCCTGTCTCACATTGCTACAAAAGGTCACCAGTCTGGTTGAAACAATTCGCCTAATTAATTAGTTGATTTTATTTTTGCCTGTCAGGACCGATAAACTCGACTTCGATCCAAACAGACCTTGTTCATTTTTAGACGATCAGAGATGTACGAGGGCTGGCTGAAACGTTCTAAGTCTGAAAAGGATAGATCAGTTAGGTTGAAAAAAAAACCTTTTACCACCAACAAGTACAATCATTGAATGAATCATATACATAAGATCTGCAACCTTAGTGTTACTATTGTCTTCGTGCCAGACCAGCTTGTGAACCTACCAATTGTAATCACCAGAAACGGACAAAATTGTCAATAGGACAGTCATTAAGTACCTGCAATTGAAAGGACTAACCCCAATGCACATACATGCCGACATGGTCTCCACTTTAGGGGATGATGCCCCTTCCTTCTCCACAGTAAAGAAGTGGGCTGTAGAATTTAAGCGTGGCAGGGATAGCCTTGACGACGACTAGCGTCCTGCAAGGCCATCAACAGCAATCATTCAAGAAAACATTCCCCGGGTGCATGACATGATGATGGCTGATCCACGATTGACCACGCGACATATTGCCAGTGTTGTGGGCATCTCTCATGAAAGGGCTGAGCACATTATCGCCAACGAGTTAGGAATGAGAAACGTTTCCGCAAGATGGGTGCTAAAGCTCTTGACTGCTGATCAGAAACGTTTCAGGTTCCTGACGTCCCGTGACAATCTGCGCCGTTTTGAAGCAGATCCTGATAATACTTGGGCCCTATTTTGCACCGTCAGACATCCACCTGTTTCCAAAAATGAGCAAAGAACTAGATAGTGGTCATTTTCCTAGTAATGATGACGTCATGTCAGCTGTGCACGCCTGTTTTAGGGTAGCTGAAAAAAAATTCTTCCTGACCGGCATCCAGGCCTTGCAACATCGTTGGCAAAAGTGTGTACAGCTTGAAGTGGAATATGTAGAAAAATAAATGGAAACCATCGACTTTGTACAGGTCTTTTACAGAAAGGCTTAGAACTTTTCATCCAGCCCTCGCACAGATAGCAAACTGTGCTTCATTATTACTAGGAAATAGAATCTATTTTATATGAATCATCAGTGTAGTCTCGAAATGACCTAGTTTGTGTCGAGTGAACGTTAAACCCCATTTTTATTCTAACACTATTGGCTATATGTGAACTGAACGTATAAATTATACATCTGGTAAAGGAAGGGATTGCAGGACGGTGCGTGCCCTCGCCATCCCAAAAAATGTTCTTTATTGTATCCGACTAATAATACACCAATGATAAACCCAGCTGACCACAGTCCAGTGAGTGTAATCTTTATTCAAGAGCAAATAGTCCTGCCAAATTTCCTCTTTCCAAATTAACTCGCTCCCCGCACCCCTCGTCCCTTGGGTACGTATTGGTACAACTCACATATTACAAGGCTTAAATAGATGGATTCACTACAGTTATCGTCATTATCGTCAGCGAAGCAATTATCATTGTCCACAACTATAAAACATAACATTTATTATATTACGAATATCAATTTATATTCCCTCAGCCATTCTATGTCTGGTATTCGATAGAATCTTAATTTGCATAATTGCCTGCTTTTGATATGACTATATCGTCAGTTTTAACGAGAAATATTTTATATCTTATTATCTAATATGCATGATTCTATTAATTTTGATGTAAAGATGTCTGGATATGCCCCTGGGATTGAGCTTTTTATTGTTTTCTAAGTTCCATATATAATAGATACGTATCTGATTTCGTCATTACATTATCTTAACTGCTGGAATCTTTATGCTTGGTGTTACTTAGTAAGATCCGTGGCAAAAACACGTTGGAAAGCTTTCAGTAACGGCTATTTTCTCAGTTTTCAGTATTAAAAGCTTTTATTTTCAAGACATTATACAGAAATTGTACCAGGCAAATGAATATTTAGTCTGAATTATACCGTTGATCGGATATTCCAAAAAAACCCCCCAAAATTGAAATAACAGATACAAATATAATGTCGTTAAATATAATTGACTAAACGTGTTTTGTAAATAAGTGCTACTGAAGATGCATCGCTATGCTAGAACTTGCTCAATTTAGATGAACTTTCTAGCTAGAGAATGTCTTGCACAAGGGTAACTGCTAAATAGATTAAAGTAAATATTCCTTGGTGTAGGTGCGATAGGAATCTAAATAGTAATGACAGGTATAATACACAAGGCAGGGGATTTTTTTCTGTTATTATATTTCTAATGTGTTTTTCTTGTCTTTAATTGTTTCCAGTTTGCACACTTGACTTAACTTTTGATGTTATGGGAAATAGATTGCACTTATTTAGCATGTGTCGGTGTCTTGTAAATGGGAACGGGCTTGTATATAACAAAGGGTTTCATTTTAAGTTATAAATAAATAATGCTCAGTTACGGGTAAAGTATAGAAATTAGTTCAGCATTAACGATTGGTATTTACCAACCTTAAAGAGAGAGAGAGAGAGAGAGAGAGAGAGAGGGAGAGAGAGAGAGAGAGAGAGTTTAACGTCCACTCGACACGAATTACGGGACTAACATATGGTTCAATTTTATTTCAATACTTCGCTTGTGCGCAGGGATCTTTAGCAGTGGGCGGGGACCCGGGAAAAACCCACGAGGTTGGACAGACGACCTACTCCTTGTCACGTACAACCGGGGCCGACTTTAAAGAGATATTGCAACTGGGTTAAATGCACACAATTTGTCATGGAGACGAAACTGGCGTTGTGAGCCTCCAGTTGCCCACTAATTTTACGTCAAAATTGACATGTTTTTCATCCTTATTCGAACTAGAAATCGTCATCGCAAATGAGTTTTCAATCTGAGCAAACGACTAAATAATCAAGGTAACTTTACTGTTTCGCGCTTTTTGAACAATAAGTGAGTAAATATAGCCTAGATTATCCAGACAATATTTTCTATTAAAAACCTGAGTGGCGGGTGAAACTAATGGAAAGGTATCGTTAACATTATTTGACCTGAAACCATTATTCAATTAGTGATTTTCCTAAGTATTTTCAGTACAAGAAACAGCATACAAGCTACACATGTAGTTTTTAGATGCAATTTCTGCAGATGTGATCATTAATTTTCAATCTTCAATAAGACTCCTAATTGGTTTATTGTTTAAGGTGTATCTAAGGAAAGCATTCGGTTGATTATAGCAACACTGAAGACTCTTGGCCCAAAACAAGTACACACGCTAAGAAAGGGGAGGGGGCCATTTACATTTACATTATATTATCGGTTACAGTTTTGGTGGGGGTGGGGAATTTACATTTAAATATCTACGCAATTATTGGTTACATGTCTTGGGCTGTGTGGGGGGGGGGGGGGGTGTATTTAAATGTAGATATCGAAACAATGATCGGTTTCAGTTTCTTTTGTGGCCTCAAGAAGGTGGGCGATTACATTTTAATATCGAAACAATTATCGGTTACAGTTTCCGGTAATTATTTGTTATATATACTGATTTAATCACTAAATGATATAACTATCATATTGACGATCATATTACGCAAACCATCAGAAATTGACAAAATAATAACAACGTTTGTCAATCAATATAATTGACTGCTTCCTTTATGAAATCAATGTCCAAATTATTTGTATTAAATCAGATTGTTTCAGTTTATTTTTTAATCAATTATTTGCTATTTTGCATTTTGTGCTGACCATATTATTGGGATTTAAGTAAACACTGATTGTTCATTAAGTTTTCTCTTGATAACCCATCGCCTTTTTAGTTTATAATTATTTGAAATATATACATTGTTTGATCGCATCACAAACAGATACCAGTATGTCCAACTACTTATCTAACGTGTTTCTCAGTGAAACTAGAAATGTCGACTAAATAACAATTGGGGGCAATTATTCTGGCCGTTTGATTAGGATAGCGATATTTAGATTGTGATAATTGTTGACTGTCATGCTATCATTTTGATTTATGTTACCATCTATTATAAATTTGATATTATTTCGTTATTCCATGATATATCACCTGTAGATACCGTCCACACACTGGCATTAAAGTTCACTAATTGATCAAATGTAATAGTAGAATTTGCAAATGTTTTAAATGTGACAAATATTGCATTACGACATCTATAGACATACAGGACTATTTGATTTGGTTGGGGGTGGAGTGGTGGGTGTCTAAAAAGTAACTATTGGCTACACGTAGCGAAAAAAAAAATTGGCCATCTTATGTGGTCTTTAATATTAAAGATATTCTTGGTACTATAGATTCAAATATTAGTATATTGTTAATATTACTGATATTCTTAGTACTATAGATTCGAATATTAGTATATTGATAATATTAATGATATTCTCGGTACTGTAGATTCGAATATTAGCCTTGAAAATGCATGTCTGATAGAAATGCAATGAATGGTCGAATTGCTTGAATATTGTACTCTCCCCCACCCCACCCCAATGCCCAATGGTTGCAAGATTCGCCCTGTCCCCTATGGTCTTCTCTAGCTTCCGGTTCAAGACCAATGATATTACAGGATTAGGATAAACGATTTGATTATTAAGTATCTCAACACGCAACAAGACAGGTGTGCAGGAAGGCATTTTACAACAAAAGTTCCATCTAAATATATTTTTTCTCTTTTCAGTAAGAAGGACGGCTCCACCATGATAATGTCCGATACAGGGAAATTGACCAATAAAACATAGACGGTACAAACTGAACAGAAAAGCATCACAGCCAAGTAACAATGAGAAAGGCCTAGAACGTCAAAGTAAAAAATAAAATAAAATAATAATATTAGCTGTCAGAACTTTCCACAAGATATACAAACGTATGGTTTCCATACAAATGTTATATTTTATTCTTACAAGGCAAGCGGTAGGGTACACTCTGTCAGGGTTGGCGCGTGTGGGACTGACATGAAGAGTCTGCAGTCGATCGAATGGGACGTAATCGCGAACCACCTATGTGCATATTAACGTGCAAGTATACGAACTCTTGGCTATTGGAGTGCGAAGAAGAGTCTGTAAAAACGCCGCTGTCCAGGCAAAACTTACATTGCGCACGTAAGCATAGAAACGTAATTTATCATAGAGATTATGTTAGTGTGAAAAAATATGTGCAAAAAACTGCACGACCCATAAACAAAGAAAGAATTCCACGAGACAAACACACAGTCAAGACACACAATACACGGAAATTACAAAAAAACAGTATTATATCAAATCACGGGACATTAAACTCAATTTCATTCCACAGTTAACACATAAGTTGGTTTTTGTTTTAAAAGTAGGGATATGCTAATTGTAGTACCGTTGGGGAATACTGACTAATCATAACTCTAACCTTTTTTAGAAGACTGAACTTGGATCCAATTTACCTTTTACCCCTCTTGAAAGGGTTAGGGTTAGAGTTAGTATTCCCCAAAATACTCATTTATATAAAGCGGCTATTGTGGACTCCGGAAATCCCGAACCTCCCAAATCGGCCTAACATCTCCCTAAAAATAAGTTTTGGCGGAAATTAGCCCCCCTTTAAACTGTGTTTTAAGACATTGACGGTTTAAAACATTGATTAATATATCTTGAACTTGGAATATAGGAACCCAGCTTAAAGGCTCAGATGGGACTTACCATGATTATTGGGGATTTTCTCGACCAAGGATAATAACAAGAAGATTCGATTAGCGTAAAACCAGTTTAAAAACAATCTGTTTCTGTTTTAGCTACAATAATAAAAGACAATTTTACTTAGAGCTTTGACGTGCCCGGGGGCCATTGTGGAGGTGCTCTGTCGTGAGTGATGGCAGTTTGCAAATCGTTCGCGAAAAAACCCATCACTTGTTTGAATTGAATCGTGTGCCAGCACAGGAGACGATGTAGATTGATATTATTCTTTGGATGGACTCGGATCGATAGAAAAGAAATAAAAGATGATAGGACGCCTGACGGTGCATAGTCAATTAAACTAACAAACATAATTAGTAGTTTTATTGTACAAACCACGGAGGAGAGATGGGCAATTTGATTATTTTCAACGTGGCTAAGGTCAATACTTCAGAGACATGGACTCATATCTCCCCACTTGACACCACTTGAACATTGTTTTTTTCCCCCAAACAATCACTAAATGAATTGGTCCTGTTTATCTGACAAAGAAAATTGAACATTTCAGTGCAGAGAGAACAACTTCATTTCATAATAAAAATTGTTGTTTGCAATCCAATTTTAGACAACTTTAATAAAAAGGGGTATGTCGGAAAAGGTTTTGTGAGTGATAATTGAACAGGTTGTGTTTTTTAAGATATTCTATGAAACTTTTTAGTGAGATTCAATGTCTCGCCATTTCTTCTTACATTGATCTGATTTAAAAACACATCAGAGAAAAAAGGGATTTTGATATATTTTATTATAACTCAGTAATGTTTAAGTGCATTAAAGTCAGGCTCACTTTGATAGATAGATAGTATTATAAACCAGTTTGTAAATACGCTCCCTTTGATAGATAGATTTGGTTATAACTCAGTTTGTTTAAGCCAGGCTGCCTTTGAAGGATAAGTCTAAACTTCCTAGCTATGTTCATTGGTGCACATTGGGTCGGTATACTCTGCCGCGTGCACGACGATATTGTCAGTATCTAAATATAGTGATAAGTGTAACCGGGTTAAAATGAGTATATATATTTAGTGACGGATTACGATGAATGTTGTAGGTGTGTTAAAATATTAATGACACGGTATTCCGTGGTGTTAAGCTATTGTTTTACCATGCTGTCCTGGCTGTGAGCCACGGTGGCTCAGCGGGTGTAGGCGCTGACTCAATAACCTGCTGACTCAGGCCTGGGGTTTTACAGCGCTGTTTTGCCTTGGCAACGGTTAACCTTCTGAGTACACGTTGGTGTGCATGTAAAAGAACCCTGACACTGTCAGGGCAAAATTTCCATCTAAGCCCACTACATGGTGTACGCCAGTCTTCATTAGATCAGTCGGTGCAGAACAGTAGGACGTTAAACCCCATTTAATTTCATTTCCCCTGTTATTTTATAGACTCCACAATGACATCCGTTTAGTTTTGAAGCAACTGCAACACATGTAAACTGGGCTTTAAGACATCGAGGATTTAAAACTTTTCTTTCAATTTGTTTTATGTACTCAAATTTAAAACTTTTCGTTCAATTTGTTTTATGTACTCAAATTAAAAAAAAAACGATTTTGGTTTGTTATTTCTTCTTTGGATATTTGCCGTCTACATTATCCTAGTCGGAACAGAACGGTAGGACGTTAACCCCATTCCATTTCTTTAGGTATTTGACCTAAGATGTAATCCCTCCAAGGTCCGCACCTTTTCTTAAACTTTATTCATTTTTTGGTTTGAGACCAAAAATAAAGTTGTTAAACAAAAACCCAAAAATAATAACATGGAATTTAAGATAATATTATCATTTATTATACTCTACCTTTCAGATAGATAACAATTACTTACTATTAAAAGGGCGTTTGTAATTAATAGTAATATAGGTGTTTTTATTTAGTATAAATAAATGCTTTTACCTGTATATTAAGGTAGCGGGGGCGCGAGTGTAATGCCAATACCGAAATAAATCTCCAGGGGATCAAAGAGATCAACATTCAATTAATATTCTAGCATATGGTGTTTACGGTTATAATAAATAAACAATGACTACTTTGTGGTACTTTGACAGAAGAACTTATAAATAAAATACTAGGATAACTGAGTTAGTCAAAATCAACATTATCTCGCCACGATAAAACCTATATATGCTCTTGAACTGTATGGACTGGACTTAAGTTCTGGAATATTATAAAATATGACGTTATTAAATTATTTTGCTAAACCATCAACCTTTCATAAACTAATTATTTTTATAATAAGAGATAAGAGTGGCCATGAAGACCTGGCTATCCCGAGTGTCAGTGACTAGTTTCGTTCGTATTGAACTCTTCAGACTGAATGAACTCACGCTCGTTCGTTCGTTCGTTCGTTTCTAGAGTTTTACGTCCACTTCCACCTAGGGTGATATCGTAGACAAGGTTCGTTCGTTCCTAATTTATACTATTCCGAAACCCCGGTCGGGTGTCCATGGTTACTAATAGGCGGGGTTACCGGGGTTGGCCTCTTGGCGGGGTTTGCGAATTTGTTACCGGGGTCGGTAGCTCGCTTACCGGGGTTGTACAGAGGTTTGACAACTTGGTGGGGTTACCGGGATTGGCCTCTTGGCGGGATTTGCGAATTTGTTACCGGGGTCGGTAGCTCGCTTACCGGGGTTGTACAGAGGTTTGACAACTGGGCGGGGTTACCGGAGTTGGCCTCTTGGCGGGGTTTGCGAATTTGTTACCGGGGTGGGTAGCTCGCTTACCGGGGTTGTACAGAGGTTTGACAACTGATCGTTTAGATTGAAGTGCTAGTGTCCACTATTTTGCTAACTAGGATGCCTTTGGTTGGTTTGTAACATTGTTACTTATCATAACAATAATTATTTTTATAACATGCTTATTTGTGTTTATCCCTTGATAAACGTTAAATGTGGTCTAAATCTGTGGAAATTAAATCCAAAAATCCCTCGCTATTCAGAATATGTGATTGTTCTGGCCAAACCAAACTATATTCATTTATAAACTATGTCACATTTTTTCTCCGTGATACATATGGAAAATTCCAAAACTATAACATAATACTTGTATAAGTAATTTATAACGATATAGAGTCAAGCCATACGACAATATATAATTTCAGTGATGAGTTGTACATCAAACAGGTACTAAATATATACGTTCTCATGAAACCGGATATTTCACTCTAACGATGCATGTTGAAGGGAGTTAGAAAAACCTAGTAGATCATCAGTTCTAGAATGATCGATTTTTAAAAAAAATATTACTAGGATTTCACTTTTTATTTATTATTAAACTATTGAGTTCAAATACGTGTATGCACTACTATACATAAATAACGTACTTTTCCGATGAACAATTACCAAGAACTAGCTAGCCTAATTATAATAAGCGAGATGCCAGAGGGAGAATTTTGCAGGGGCGGTATAGCGTACTCTTCCTCGATTCCAACTAAACTGTTACATATAAATAACGTACTTGAATGTGGAATGAAGTGAAATGGGGTTTAATATGCTACTGTTTTGCACTCCGGCGGGGCTAATGAAGACGGATACTTGAACGTAGTTCTAACCTAATTGGAGGAGAATTTTTCAGGGGTGGTGTAGCATCCCTTTACTGGAATTTCAATTGTCAAAACAAAGGAAATAGGCACACCCAATAAACCAAAATGTGGCCAATTCCAAATATATTACATAATTCCATATTTGTTTCTTGGTGTGATAGTACTGCGTAGCAGTAGATTACATTCTGTATATAAGGTCCACGTCAGAATCCAGACCTTAATCCGATCAACTTCGTCACTAACCTGTTTATTGATGTTGAAGACTCTAAGATGTAAAAGGAGCATGTAAACGTTCAAACAGACGTGAAATTCTTCATCGGTAGGAAGAAGCAGACGTTAGAAGCAGACGTGGTTTTTAACGTCTGTTGGTATCATTAGTATATATAGTTAGATCATATAAACAGGATACGGCCCACTATTAACAATTCGACCTACGTTTATAAATATCCTACTGGTATATAGACTATACCAATAACATGGTACCATACTGATACCAATGTTTACATATACAGTGGTGGTTCGATGAACTCCATCTGAACTAACTGATTTTCACTTAAACCATGCTAACGCTTCATTCCCGGCATATTGAATTATTAAAACCTAAAATTCCTAAAATTACTGAAATGTTATGCCAAAGTGAAAACGTTTCATTATTAAATAAACTTATTGAGTTATTGGAAACCAAAATTCCACAAATTACCGAAATGTTTTGGTGAAGAAAACAAATATTTAATCAACCAGTTACAATCTTCTTGTTCTTTTTCAGGATGACGTTGTCTGTTCATGTTTATCTCTTCGGCACCGGCGTTGATGTAAACTGAAAACGGCCTCAATGGTATTGTAATTTTAGGTTTTGGATACTCGGATTGGCATGAAAGAAGGCGGCATTTTCATCCAGATGAAGGGGTGCTAAATTCACTAATAGGCTCATTCAATTTCACATTTTCAGCAGTTCATATTGTTAATGTTAATATACTCGATATTGTAGTGTTTGGACTAATATATATATATATATATATATATATATATATATATATATAGTTCAAGTTTATCTCAATAATTTGGTTACGCTAAGAGGTCTTTAGCAGTGGGAGGAGAACCGGCGGATCAGGAGAAAACCCACGTGGTTGGACAGGCGACCTTATTCCTTATCACGAATAAGCGGGGGATCGAAAGTACGTCGCCTGACTCAGTGGCAGAACTTATGAATTAATAAATTGCACGTCTTAAACCATTCACCCCCCCCCCCGCATACACGGAGGGGAATTTTATTATGGTTATATATTGTACGTGCGCAAACAATACTATTAATCAACTCGTGACTAAGTGAGTAAGACGCTGACTCGCTAGTCTGGAGATTGCTGGTACCCTCCCGGTGTTGGCCGAGAAAGTTCATCAGGATTTTCTGACGTGGTTTCCCCTTGTCAGTGGTGCCGGACAGAATGCCTCGCAAGGACAGCTGTCTACTTCTTTGAATGGGACGAAGCCCGAAACCATGTAAAAGATCCATTAGTAGTTGGAATTCAATATAAGAGTAGGCAGTAGTGCCACCGTCCAGGCAAAATTTCCCTCATAGCAGTAGAACACTTTATGGCGTATGTCCGTTTTCATTATTCTAGCTGGAACAGAGCAGTAGGACGATAAACCCCATTTCATTTTATTTCTTAATCAACTCTTAAAGACGCAGAAACAAAAAATGTAATGACTTCTTTAGAAAAGTATGTCAAGGAAATGCAGCTGAATGAATTAATGAATTTATGTAAATATTCTGTATAATAGAACTGAATTACGTGCTTTTTTCACTATTGATATTTGATTCAATATAATTTCTGCCCATTAAAAATCATTCAATCAATTCTGCCATTTTGTGTCTTATATAAATACATGTAGGTCTATTTGCATATAACGGTAATGAATATATTTTTGTATACATATGGTAAACGATTTCTCTAAAAAAAAGCATCAATATTTTCTAATAAAACAAAGATATTGATTTTCGATTATTGGCTATTTTTATTACATAGGACTATATTCCTTAACACGTTTCTAATTTCTAGCTTGTCGACAATGTTGCAATTAATTGATTGCGTACACAATAGATTCAGTCTTTGTGAAAATATTCATAATTAGTGTCTTATTTCTAAGACATTATACAGGTTTTTTTTATTATTTTCATGTGTGAATCGAAGGTTGAGTAACACATATCATTTATACATGATTGTTTTCCTTTTGTTTCATGTTCTGCGTTGGTAATGAAGTGTTTGACCCACACAAAAGTCTAAGTATTGTTATATAATATCAACGTTAAAGATACATTATGCGAGAACAAAATTTACCTATTGCAATGAAATGAAATGAAATGAAATGGGGTTTAACGTCCTACTGTTCTGCTCCGAACTGGGCTAATGAAGACGGGCATACGCCATGCAGTATGCTATGAAGGAAATTTTGCCCGGACAGCGGCACTACGGTCTACTCTTATATCGAATTCCAACTGTCAAGGGATCTTTTACGTGCACCCCAATGTGTACACGGAATCTAAGTTTTTCGTCCCATCCGAACGACTAGACAGCTGTCCTTGTCAGCCCCTCCGTTCCCTATTGCAGCGCATTTTTCTGGCCCTGGCTTCAGATGTTGAACACACTAATTTTTTATACATTTATTCACATGATCAGCTTATAATCAACTCTCTAGACCATCGGATTGCTTGGTGGATTAGACACTGCTCGTCATATCCGCCGAAAATTCCGAAAATGCATAACGTCACTCACCGAGACTGCCTATACATGTCCTCACAAACACAAAGTTAAACAGAGCCTTCTATTCTTATATGTTAAAAGTCTTTTTTTGGATTAAAAGTATTAAGAATTTAATACCATCCCCTGTCTGAAACCCGATTAAAGTAAGTCAATCATAACTTGGATCAAAATAAAATAATTTGACTGAAACTTTCAATATATTCATTTGTCATTATCTATTTTTGAACTATTATAACCAAAAAGGCCAGCTCTTTATCTAAATCTTACATAATGGATGGTACTGCATCTTAAACCAATGGCTATGATGGATCACATGTCAAAGACAGTGTTCTGTATTCATGTGCTGGTCGCGGGCGATAGATGAGCGGTTGGTGCACCGACACCCCACTGTACTGTACCGAGTTCGACTCCCGGCATGAAGAATCTTAAGGGGGGTTTCAATCCAGGTTCTCGTTTATCAGTGGTAATGCCTGCGGGATTGACAAGTACAGTGTTGCCTAGTCATTCGGATTGGAGGAAAAACCGGGTTCCAATCCTGTACTCATTGGCTGCATGTAACAGACCCATCTACCCATCTACAAAATTCTTAAATACGTGAACACTAAAGACGCGAAAGAAAACTTTCAATACCTAATCATCTTTTTCACGAATTATATAATGTCTAGGGCCCAAAGATACTGACGATCAGACAGGAAAACTAAAAAAAAAAATACCAATAATTGAAAACATGATAGAATTTCTTACTATTGTTGACGGGCTGTTCTCAAGTTTAAAATGCATTTTATTTAATACCATGCACCATCGATGATTATTATGTTAATGAACTTGTATCATGTTCATCGTTGTTGCTAGGGAACAGGACCGGCAACTAGAACGTTCTCGATTCCTAGAAATGTTTTAAGTCTTTAGCATGACAGATAAGGAAGCAGGAGGACTGAGGATGAACGTCCACCCAACACAAACTAGGTCATTTCGTGACTAACATCACTTCATTAACACGCTTGAGCGTAGGTGCCATGTACGCTTTCAGAACGACGTGCAATTCTTTATCGCCGAATATCAAATTTTGGCAACTCGTCACCGATTTTTGTTCTAACAAAACCGCTCACTGACCCATGTGCACTAGACTTTAGAACGGGAATGGCGACCTAATACCTATGCCCTTGTGCTATATACGAAGTCGACTAACATTTTTTATTTTCTTTCCTTCAGAGAATCAGAAGACCATTATATATATATAATGATCCCATGCTTACCTAATTATTATATAATTTGCAGCATATTATTTTTCATTATCCACCCTTTACAAACACATTTTACTAACCTGGAACATTAAACTTTGCCAATGCCCTGGAGTGCTGCAATATTCGTGACTTTATTAACTATTTAATGATATAACCTTCTATTGGGAATTATTTAGCCTTAACAAATTCATGTATAATGAATATATTTTTTTGTGATCCAATCCATGCCTTACAATTAAATGGAGAGTCAAGGTACATGTAGAATGAATCTTACAAGCGCGATAACGCTGAATATTTCCTATCGGATCCAATGAGATGGAGATCAACAAATCCTAGATTAGGCTTGCTTACGTCAAAAGAGAGCGATAGTATTGTACATGATAATTGTCAGAATTGTGGGTATATTCGTGTAATTACATGTACTCTATAAGTACCAGACCAATTCCGCGGATATTAATCTATTGAGTTCCCCTTTAAATAAGATTAGATAACCGTTCTGTGAATATCACGTCACAGCACATTTAGTTTATGTGCATGCACTTAATACCTTAGGTAACTTCTGTATATATAAAACTATCAGGAACATCACCCATCATTCTAGCCAACTCTACAAATATTTTCTTCTAGATATAACTTCTATCAACCGCCAGTCTGCTAATGTTGTAAACCTCTGTGCAAACGTCTAGAATTCCTGTCAAAATAGGACAGACATGAAGGTTGCTAGGGTAACTGATTTAATATAGCTAGAAGGGGCATCCATACCTTTTGGTCAATGTTGACGTTACAAGGCCGTGATATCCTTCTATCTAATTAAAGGCGGTTTACAGAAAAATTCCCATCTCACCGAACATTAATGACAGATAATGGAATGGATGAGTAGATTCGTCTGAATGGTCCTCCATTTTACCTTCCAACTATAAAAGCTATAATACCTGTGTTAATTCATCAGTTGTTCTGCTTCCATCATGCTTCCTGGAGATTTCCTCTTCGCGTCTGTTATTTTCCTCATTATCGTCTGCTTAATGCTTGCAGGCGACAAATGGCAGGCGGTTTTATAAGTTGATAACCCCCTCTATGCACTTCATTGACCATAAGCCTTTGTTAGCCGTGTTAACATTATCTAAATGAACAATTACAGTACTGAAGGGGTCATTGACATTTACAGATACTTGTCTACCATACGGTGTCATATGTACATTTAATACTGTTCTAAATTTAATACACTGATTTTTATTTTAAATCATGATTTTCTAACATATTTGCCGTTTCACCAAATTAAACCAACAGCCTCTCCATATCGACCTTTGCGAGAATTTCTGGATTTGTAAATGGAAAATGCCGGTGGCAATAGTTACAGTTCTCTATGTATTACAAAATAACCGGTGACAACAGATACAGTTCTCTATGCATTACAAATTAACCGGTGACAACAGTTACAGCAACTCTTTGTATTACAAATTAACCGGTGACAACAGTTACAGCAACTCTTTGTATTACAAATTAACCGGTGACAACAGTTACATTAACTCTATGTATTACAAATTAACCGGTGACAACAGTTACAGTAACTCTATGTATTACAAATTAACCAGTGACAACGGTTACAGTAACTCGATGTATTACAAATTAACCGGTGACAACAATGACAGTAACTCGATGTATTACAAATTAACCGGTGACAACAGTTACAGTAACTCTATGTATTACAAATTAACCGGTGGCAACAATTACAGTAACTCGACGTATTACAAATTAACCGGTGACAATAGCTACATTAACTATTACAAATTAACCGGTGGCAACAATTACAGTAACTCTATGTATTACAAATTAACCAGTGACATCAGTTACAGTTTCTCGACGTATTACAAATTAACCGGTGACAACAGTTACAGTAACTCTATGTATTACAAATTAACCGGTGACAACAGTTACATTAACTCTATGTATTACAAATTAACCGGTGGCAACAATTACAGTAACTCGACATATTACAAATTAACCGGTGACAACAGTTACAGTAACTCTATGTATTACAAATTAACCGGTGACAACAGTTAATTTGGAGTCTAATGTTAATTCTAACGTTCCCCAATTTTTCGTGGGGTTGAACGCTTTATACCACAGACGGAGTAACGTGTGGAAATCGCTTGCTCAAAAGTATGTGCGAGGTTCACCAAAACCTGATAAACAATGTATATTCAAACCCTTCTATTTCGATTCTACACCGAAAAGGCAACAAAAATCACCATGAAACGTGAAGAAACAGAACAGGGGAGAAGGCCTATTAATAACATTTTTACTAATTAATGGTGTCCTGTGTCCATTTACTTATTTTGACTTTGATTTAAACTTTTAACTGTTGACAGTTCAACGTAAAATAAAGTAAATCTCAGCATCGGCTCTATCTGCAGAATTAAAGTTTTAAGCGTAACCAGATAATCTAAACGATCAACGCATCAATTTAAGTTAAATCGACACATTCCAGTCACTTTCATAATTAAGAAAATAATTCCATGCATTTTCCTAATCTCTTGAAAAACGTATGTTTCGTCATTATTAGGTAGATATTGAGTCGAGAGAGCTTATTATCTAATATGCCTCTTGATCACTAGCTTTACAGTATACATAATACCTACAATAGGATTATAGACTATAAGCCACTCATTCGTCGGACAATAACTCTTATTAAAAAGCTCGTATTCCTAACTATCACTCAAGATAATAATATAACACAATTATTATTTACGATTTTTATAAATAAAGACGATGGTTATTTGATTTGGAAAACGAAGTTGGTAACATATTAGATTTAGCATTTGACGTTGTTGTCTAATTACGGATTCTATGTGTTCAGAATTCACAAACTTGTGTTGAATGGGGAGCTCAGTGGGTGTCAGGAAATAGAATTAAGGTCAACATATTGTTAGAATCTGATAATCTATATTAGCATGATTGATCATAATACATTTTAAATACGTACTTGCAGACTCGGGGTACGACAGTGCCTAATAAGCTAATGTTAGGTAACTTGGTCTATATCGACTTTTGCACAGATTCAAATGCTAATATGGGTTTAACGTATTCTGCACTAACCGGACCATTGAAGAAAGTCATGGCATACTCTTACATGTATTATCAACAGACGGGAGATCTGTAATGTACCAGTAGCCACCGTGGCTCAGTGAGTAGGATGTTGGCTCGTTAACTTGGAGGTCCCGTATTCGATACCTGCGTAGGCCGAGAAAGTTGATCGGAATTTCCCGGCAAGGTTCCCCCTTGTCAGTGGTGTAGGACGGAGGTCCTGACAAGGGACAACGTATAGTCGTTCGGGTGGGACGAAAACCCGAGGTCCCGTGTACACATTGGCGTGCACGTAAAAGAAAACTTGACAGTTGGAATTCGAAATAAAAGCAGGCAATAGCGCCGCTGTCAGGGCAAAATTGCCCTCATAACACACTGCGTGGCGTATGCCCGTCTTCATTATCCCAGTAGGAGCAGAACTGTAAGACGTTAAACCCCATTTCATTTCATTTCTGTAATGTACCATTTAAAGGGCTAACCAGGCTACAAAGTCCCGAGGAATTTCCTTTCCAAACACCGGGATCGAACTATGGGTCATCTTGTTAGGGAGCTCTGCACACCTAGTCACCGTGGCTCCTATAAAACTGTTGACCATCTATGTAATCTGAAAGGCCTTAAATATACGCACAGGGCTCCCCAATCTTGTAATTTGCTGTGCAAGCTTAGAGAAAGGAGAGTCATTTAAGTTGTTCTTAGAGGTCGCGGCTATCGTTTTCAAAGTCGCCATGTTTTTCAGATTGTTGAACATATGAGAAGATGGCATCAGAATCCGAAAACAGACCTTGCATTCAAGAATAAAAGGTAATCATATCCTGCCTCAGACACGACTCCCGTCATTAGAGTCGGACTGAGTGAGTCTCAAATCCAGGTTCAGGGACATGCACTATTGTCAAGTGTTCTTCATAAACCCCCAATAATCTATGCATGGAATAATATCTTAACTAAAACATAAATCTATTCATAACACTGGCTGTCATATAAAATTGTATTTACAACACACCCAGAAATCAATTAATTGTTAGATGAGTCATTGCTTTGATTAATTAAGCGGGTTATTATAAGCCATCAATAGCCACTTTACACCACACTATTAATTTTTTGAGCAAATTATATGAGGCATATGTAATTCAATTAGCAAAGCACAATGTACAGACCAGGACACAGACCACAGTTGACTTCTAATCTTTAATTATTAGGAAAAGTGTGTGACTTAGGCAAATAAAACGACTAACGCTAAGTCTGTGTTAGCGTAAATATAATTCATACTCAGCGGATCAATACTTATAATATACAACTCCTTCTAAGAAGATTAAGGCTCAATACGGATTATGACAATAATATATTAATTAAAGCCCATAGGTAACGAGGAGCTTGTCAACAGGGAAATACTCTTCACTACGTCAATGGCACCAATCGTTAACTTCCGTCAGTAAACGTCAATATCCGGTCTAGTCATCACTTTTAGTACAAAGATGTGCGGGAAAACAAATACCCTTTCTTTCTAAATGTCAAAAAACTCAAAATTCGATACTGTCAATGTGGAAATAAATGAGGTGCTCGTAGACTTGAACAAGAAAGATAAAAAAAATCTGAGTGAAATCGATTTACAATTAACGAAGCAGTAGTACGTTAAGTTATACAAAAACCTGGCGAAAATATTCCAGTTAAGACAATACTGGAGTTGCGAGTTTTGTTACAATCGGAAGACTTGGTAAACACGACACTACGTAAATAACGACCACCAGCTCTACGATGTGGTAGAATTATTTAATTCAGGTCAATATCAGTAACTTAAAACATAAACAGTTCAATACGTGATTAGACGGTTACAAATTTTAAATCCGATTACAACCTGGAAGCAAATTAGACGAGCCGCTACAATCTCCAGTTTTCTTTTTTATGTTTTAGAGTGGTCTGATTTGATTAAAACCTGAAGCAAGGTTCGAATACCCCACACACCACAATGATTTAACATACTCATATATAGAACAGTAGGACTTTTCTGTTTTAGGTGCTTTCTGTTTTCTTTTTGTTTTAAGTAATACATATTTGTATTGATGAAAATGGATGCAGTCTGCATTGTAATATGTTTCCAATCGCTATAGAAGAGAAAAACATAATTCTCCACACAGTTTGGTTCTTTAGATGCACCTGAACAGTTGGGTTTACTTTGGGTGTTATATCCATTTGCTTTACAATAACCCCCATCACGGCCTGTTAAGATAACGATCTAACATAAGATAATATCTAACATAATCGGACACGAACATAAATAGCCACAGAGATAATCTGATTTTAATGCCATTATATGAGAAGACAATGATCTAAAGACAACATCCGAATTTGTTGTTGTTGTTTCTTTTCTTCGGAGCGAAGTTTTTCGAAAAAGTTAGAACTTGGCATGCTGGTTCCTTGGACAATTGCTTCGAAGATGGCGTCGATGTTAAAGACACCATCTGAATTTTAATAACATGACATGTAAAGAATACGATCTGAAGTATGCATTAACACTTCGTGGTTGATGATGACCTTACAGGGATATATGTACATGTCTTGCCCGTTATGTAGTTCTATTTTCTTTAAAAAAACGATGAGACATCGATATGTGACGGAGATATAAAAAGAAATCGTGAATCCAACAGTAATAGGTCTAGTTATTTTCATTGTTGCATCGGATGCATTAAAGATCAATATATACCATTTAACGTCCAGACAGATCATTTATACTGCTGTAGAAAAAACTGGAACAATCATTTTGATCTATATGTTTTTACAATTGAGTGGAATCATCAAAGGATATATTATGTTCTTTACTGATCAAAAACGTTGAAGGTTATAAAGAAAACAATGTTTTTATTATACATAAGATGGCAGTTTACCAATAATGTTTCCTACAAGAATAGTATAATTAAAACAGATATAACCACAATATTTACAAAAAATAATTTATACCTAATTTTGTATTATAGATCTGGGTGTAAATGTTTTTATTTTTTTAAATCGTGCTTATGTTATATTAGTGGAGAGAGAGAGAGAGAGAGAGAGGGGGGGTGGGAGAGGGGGGGGGGGGGCGTCCATTTGACGCATGCTATGTCATATCGTTCATTTCTTATTTCAATAATTTGCTTGTGCGTGAGGGTCTTTAGCTGTGGGAGGAAAGCGAGGGCCCGGAGAAAACTCACGGGATTAGACAGGTCACCATACTCCTTGTTACGTACACGTGTGAGATTAAAACCCCGCCATTTGACTCAATGACACACCTTGTAATCTAAAGCGCACGCGTTAGACCATTCGGTCACTCCACAAACATAGAAAGTCTTGCAGAGTATCAAATAATTCAGTCTTGGCAAATGGATATTCTCCGTCATACATGTACCTACAACACATACGTACAGTGTCAGAATTTTTAGACACAGTAAACATACCCGTCATAGTGCACGACATCCGTTACTACATCTAGCCAATAATTTTGATAGGGTAGTTTAGACCACCACAGCCAATGATTTAAATAGTAATTATCTCCCTTTTTCACCTTTTACGGTGGCCTTTGTTGACCTTTAGGTCTAGAAAAGAAGATGGGTGTTTTGGTTTATATTTGCCGCTAGGTTTTGGTAAATAAACAAGATTTATGAAGGATCATACGGTGAAGAAACATGAATTGGGACGCTTACAAAAATGACGCCCCGGTCTACAGATTTTTCTGCCCAGGCATAGAAAAAATCGATACCTTCACGTCCCGTCCATATTTCTTTCAGATGATTGTGACATGTTGGGTTCTTCTTCCTGCTAATAAATATTAAGCTAATCGAATGTTCCAAAAAATGTTATTGAAATGTTATAGATTTAATATTGAAGTCAATAGCGGGAGAACTACATGTATATACCAGCCTTGGTCCAAATGGTATGATGCCAGTCTTGTTCCAAATGGTGTGATGTCTCAGAAAGGTCGCACTTCATTGCGAACCAAATGCCTTTAGTTCGATTTTCTAAAGAAAGAAGATAGATTACAGCTACGTGTATTGGTAAAAGAGGATAGGGTATCCATTAAAATCTTATTGAGTACAGATGTGTGCCTGATGCCAGGGGAGGTCAACAAGACTAACGTACTAGCGAGGATATGGTACCTCTAGGGAGGAACATCAGCTCTCAATTAATCTGACTTAGTGACAGTTTTTGTTGATGGTAGAGGATTTGAGGTGCTAGTTCGGGGAGATGAGCATTATAATTATACTTCATCACAGTCTCGTCATTGTTATTTATTATATGCCCAACACGATCTATCACCGATGTAGGTATCTTAACTTGGAACTCTTGTATAATAGATGTTTAAAACTAACAAGATCCAGATTCAGTTTTTAAAAAATGAAATGGGGTTTAACGTCCTACTGTTCTGCTCCTAGGCTGTGCTAATGAAGACAGGCATACGCCATACAGTGTGCTATGAGGGAAATTTTGCCCAGCCGAGGGATCTTTTACGTGCACTCCAATGCGTACACGGGACTTCGGTTTTTCGTCCATCCGAACGACTAGACAGCTGTCCTTGTCAGGCCCTCCGTCCTGCATCACTGACAAGGGGAAACCAAGCCGGAAAATCTGGATGAACTTTCTCGGCCAATGCAGGGATCGAACACCCGACCTCCAGACTAGCGAGCCATCGTCTTACCCACTTAGCCACGTGATACCCCAGATTCAGTTTTAAGTCTATAGGCAGGCAATGTTGATTTGTTGTTTTGGACTTACAAAAATGAAATGGGGTTTAACGCCCTACTGTTCTGCTCTTATACTGGGCTAATGAAGACGGGGTAGACTTACAATTATTCTAATACAAAAGTCTCATAATAAATCAGCCGGGCTATCGTGTCCACCAGAAAGAGTGACCACACCCACACTACACGCCTGTCACTACCTATAATCTAATATAGCAACAATTTTACTTGAATTTTAAAAGGCAATGCCTTTATGATAGAGACATACTCGGCACCAGAACGGTTTCATATTAAGTTGTTTAACCACAACGAAAACAGGAATTTTAGCTTCGCACATGGCCCAGTAATTGAGAAGTGTCGGCGGTTGCTCTAGAAAGACGAATAGCGTAGGATGTTCTGGTAAGAGGAAGAAAACCTGCCTCGTGCACGAAACTAGTCAAGGACACTGCATCTTGATAGATATTAGTTTCATCTGAAAAACTGTGTATGGGTCTAGACTTGAATATATGTTCAACAGAAAACATACGTTTGAGATGCATGGGGATTTCTGGCAGTTAACTTCAACAGACACGCATCACATTCGCAGTACTGCCTTGTGGGAACCTCTAGCGCTGTTCCCAGTTGGCCCCTGGATTCCTTTAGTTTATTTGACCGTTCTCTGTTGGCTTACTGTTGTACGATTTCCTGTTTATGTTAGTAGTAATTTACGTGTGGCGAAGACTGCTCTCGTATCTTGAATGTTCAATAATGAAAACCTTGAACAATACCCCCCCCCCCCCCCACCACCTAAAAAGATAGGAGAGGCTTAATTTAATTTCCAGCAATGAAATTACTATACTTTAGTTGAATGGTTACGTTGACTTTCGATAATATTATGTTCAGCAGGAATTCTACTCTATTCAGATACATGGGTTTCCGGTGGGTTGCTGTGACTGTTAGATTTTACCTACATGTGTACGGTAAGTTTACTCTTATACAGATGCAATACGTACCTCGATGCCTGGGGTACTTATGCTACTGTAAGGTTACGATGACTGAAACGCTATACTTTAGTACAAGTATATAATATTCTTCCCAGGTCGCGATGAGCTAACATCGCTACTATAAAACTCTTCGTAATGCTACAGATTCACGAAATAAGCCCCCCTGGGGAATAAAAACATAATATATGTCATTATCGTCAAATATTACAGCCTTCTGTCAACAATATTGGTTTTATAATATACTCTTTAGCCCAGTGATATTATGTAATAGATGCTTGGTGCTGCAATATTGGCCATTATAACGTAATTGTTTAGTGAAGCAGGAATAACGGTTCTTAGATTTCATTGAACTTGAAATAAAAAACCTGACATGGTTAGGATGGTTATTTGTAGGTTTAGATCAAACGAGAGATGTGGCCGAGCAACCAGGATATGGTCATAATGTTAACGTCATAATGGTTTTAACGCCACGGGAAGCCATGATTGAAAAGTCGAGCACATGTATTTAGCTTAGCCCGAGGGTCATGTTCGCTATTACCGTACCCATGCTCCTTAACACCCTCACATAAAGCGGCTGCCTCATCACAAATAAAAACCATTGTTATTTTCATCCGAGATTATTATGTGATTTGTAACAGTATTTTAACTATCTAGTAAACGTTTGTTTTGATTAGTCAGATTCTTAAACCGATAGTCTTAAATGGCGCTACTACTCAGTTCATCTTTAAATTTGGCAAGATGTCGTGCTACATTGTACGTCATTCATTGATATAAACTACAAAATAAATATAAAGATTTGGAAATTTGGAATTTGTCATGTTACTAAATACGGTTTCAGAAAGACGGAAGAGAAATTGTCAGTGAAATATGATGAACATTATAGTTTCTATTCGTTACACGAAATGTGGAGCTACTATATAACATGAGAAATGAAATGGAATGGGGTTTAACGTCCTACTTTATTTTACAACAACCGGGTTAATGATGACAGCCATGCAGTGTGCTATGGGGGGGGGGGGGGGATTTTCCCTGACTACGAGCTTGGTTACACGCTGTTTCTTGCTACGCCCCCCCCCCCCCCCGTCCATCTCTCCTGACATGGGTAATTCATGTTGGATATTCTCGCAGAATGTTCTTGGCCATTATGGAAGTCGAACTCGGTACCCATTGGTAATTGAGCCTGTGCCTAACTCACTGAGCAATCCGACTGGTAAATTATTGCCAGTTCATTGTATCGACAATTACTCGACAGATTTGTCCCATGTTTTGTATACAATCTAATCTGACTATCTGGAGAGTAACCTTTGGGTAAAACCAATCCAAATCGATGTCCGTAAATCGCTCATTCCTCTTGGAATAAGCACTCTGTTGACCATTTATTGGGTGTTTCCCAGTTGTTTTACCCAAACAGATAGAAAATATACATAATAAAATAGAGAATTACTGGTATAGAGATTCTTAATAGAGTTTACATGTAGTAAAACAATTAACTGGTGTTCAAAATAAGCTTAGACCTACATCAGTATGTAATAGATAGGTACAATACATCCATTAAACATGACAGGTATATAGACGCACAGTCATAGCATGATCATATTACAAAAATCCGTTTATTGCATATTCCTTGTGTAGAAAGAATAATTGTATTTCCATATCATGACATGTGCTATACATCTACATACCTGTCATGTTTTTTAACTGTTGTATATAAAGTATATACCAAGGTTTTTGGGGAGGTGAGGGGTAACTCTGGAACAGAAGGTCGCGGAGTGCTGAAAAACAATAGGGTTCGTCCACTCATGACCCCATTGCTTCGCACCAAATTTGGAAACAATCTGTTACTTACCAAATTCACCATCTATCGCGTTAACAAGCCAATGGTTGACGGACGGATGGACGGACGTATCGACGGTCATAGTTGACGACATAATACGCCCACATTACAATATGTGTTTGTATTGGTTGGTGGTATCATGTGGTTTTAACAAGTGCATACAAGTCGAACGCAGTCTTTAATAACTTCAGAGGGATGTTTACCAGTTCAATAATATCTTGGGAGAGAATTATGGACGTGGGGTTTGCCGATTTGGCATATGGAACCGTAGGATATATTAAAGCAGCTAAGTCTCTAACCCAATATCATCCAAAGTCTTCGACATTGAAAACACTAACTATTTGTCAATTTAAATCAACATCGATATTGTGGTCTTACCGGGAAAAGATGGGCTTCTGATGTCCAATATTTAAGACAAAATAAACATTTTACCATTGGTACACGAATCGTGTACCATAATGCGTTTTAGCGCTTTCTGTAACAAGGGACTCAAAGAACGAGGCTAGACATATTCCGCAAGTCATGTCAAGGGGTGACGCCATTTTCTTATCTAGAGATCATGCGCAATAAATACTATTAGTGTAGACTGGAATAGAGATTGCCATTCGATCAGTTTATATACATCATATTATTATATGCGTTGCGACCCATTTGTGTCAATTTCTAGGTCCCAAATATTACCGATTTAGCTTTTTTAAGCTAATATTTATATTCTTCCCGTCCCCCTTTGTTTGTCATGAGTTGCCCCCCCCCCCTCGCAATTTAAAGTTGAATACTGTTGTACTCGATTACACCGAAAATGTGGTGCCGAAAAAGTAGCACATTAAAACCCCCTTTCATTTCATTTCACACTGAAAATGCATGGTAAATAAAACATTCCTAGGATTTTTATTCACGAGAGCATTAGCTTGCACCAAAAATCGCCTTATTGATCGAGTCATTACGAGCTCCCTACTTAATTAGTCACATTGATTTTTGGATACATATCTAAATCATATTTACATATTTGGATTCCATTTTATCTTTACCGCCTTCATGTTGACATTAGATACAGTCTATGTATTTTTACCATTTATTTCCATGGCATCGTTTTCTGTCTGCCATTAACAGAAGACAAATACATTCTTCCCTGGCAATGTTTTTATTGTTATGAGAGTCTAGTGCAGGTTAATATTAAACGAGTTTTAATAATGTTTTTGTCGCCATCCAGTTTCCATGATCGTAATTTATGTTGTGGTTGTCCAACTGTGTGATACTGTCCATCCTAGTGAGAACTAAGTACGACAAAGCCCGAAGAGCGGTTTGTCATATAACACAATTATTGGATTGCTAGTATCGATCGTTTTTGTTGCCTTACATTACCATACACACATCACAGTGTGACACAATACCACCAGCTAACACCATGGCTAGAAGTAAGATGGTTTATTGTGAGCATACATCTATCATACCGCACGTCGAGCTGCAGATAGTTACTTTGCTCTATTCTCACTTATAATTGATCACATATCGCGGTTTCTGACGCTTCTAGACTAACCGCCGCAAAACGCTTTATTTCATTTTTTCTGCATTGTCTTTGGTTTTTCGTTATATTTCCCCCGTTCATCATCCAATAGTTTCTTAATATAAATCGACAAGGAATAAAAATACTTAATTATTTTCTAGTTGTCTTTCAACCTCTGTCAAGGGCATCTGTGTATATAGTCAGAATATTGAGCAGTAACCGAATTTGAAGCCGGTTCCAGGATAAATGCAATCTTGGTTGAATTGAGAAATCGATGGTTTCTTTTAACTGTGGTGTTTAAAGATATATCGTGCTGTCAATGGAAACAGACTGTTTATTTAGTTATAAAATCTGAATAAATAGGTATCCGTTACTCTTTCACTTTATAATCAAAGCGAGAAACGTATTTCTCTTAAAGGAGCTTTTCGCTAAAAGAGAAAATATCGAATTTCTTTTTATAGACGAATGTGAAGAGGGTTGACCTAGGACATTTCGCGCCAGGCGTATAGCATTTCTTTTCTTCATTTCATTTCTAAGAATTCGGACATTGCATGTCTTGCGGTCAAGTGTCCATGTTATCTCTGTGTGGCTATATACAGCATCGTGCATTTAAAATGTGTACACAAAGCTATTAAAATATCTAGACACGGTTTCGTACTCCTAACAGCTTGTTTACTCCAGGGGACAAATGAAATTAAATGAAATGGAGTTGAACGTCCTAATTTGTACGAATCGGGTCAAGGAAGATAAGTTTACGTCATGTGTGCAGGAACGGGCCTGATAAGGACAGTGTCTAGTCATTCGGGTGGGACGAAAAACTGAGGTACCGTGTACACATTTGAGTACACAAAATAAACCCCCCCTTGACATTTGGAATTCCAAATAAGGGCAGGTAGTAGCGCCGCTTCCCGGACAAGATTTCTCTCATTGCGCACTGTATGGCGTATATGTCGGTGTTCATTAGCCCAGTCGCTGCAGAAAAGTAGGACGTTAAACTCCATTTCATTTCATTAATCAGATTCCAACTGTATAGGCCTGTGTACTGGACCTCTGTGTATCCTTCCACCCGAACAACGAGATGCTGTTCCTTGTGAAGGCTCCCTTCCTACACCACTGAGAAGGAGAAACCAGACTGGAAAGTCCCCTGGAATTTTCTCAGCCAAAATCGAACCTTAGATCTCCTGATTAGGCCTGTGTACTGGACCTTGGTTTATTCTTTAACCCAAACGACGAGATGCTGTTCCTTGTCAGAACTTCCTTCCTGCACCACTAAGAAAGAAAAACCAGGCTGTGAAGTACCCAGGAATTTTCTCGGCCAATATCCAGCCTTAGATCTCCTGATCAGTTAGGCAGCGCCTTACTGAATGAACACCTAGGTGACAAAGTTTACAGAACTGGAACAAATTCGACCGTTTTGTTTATCTAAATATCTGTTTCAGAAATAATCCAGCAATCAACCATATGACTGTTAAGTTGTCCCTTTTGGTTGTGATGCTTCCCAATACCAGTGTCCATTTTTATCTTAATTTGTATCTGATTTAAGACAAGTTTGTTTTGTGTTTTTAAAGAGTGCTAGAACAATCACAAGATGTCATGTTCGGCTAGAAGGTAAACAGATAGTGATGTTTGAAAATTTGTTTGTTGCATTTCCAACACACAAGTGTCAGACGTCTTTACAGCATCTTGAAATTCAAGCAAGACACGACGCGACTTGTTTGGTTCGAGTTTTTCAAGTCGGTGTTTATGGTCATTGCGTACTTTATGTACGAGCACGTTGACAAAACCGGTCATAAACAAAGCCGAACAAACAAGTCGTGACTTTTAAAATTTTTGCTAATTTATTTCAGAAAGCTGTTACGGCCAGTTAACAGTCAGTTTAGCGGTATAAAAGTTTGCGTTGTCTGCAGTTAACCTTGTCTCCTCAACCAGTGACCCCCATCGTTCTCGTCAGTGAGATAATGTATTCATGGGATTAGGGTTTTATAAAGAATACATGTATTATTAGAGCGTTATGCAACATATCCCTGAATGACTGTCTGCGCTGTACGACGTGGTTTCACCTTGTTAGTGATGTAGGAAGGGGGGCTTGACAATGACAGCTGTCTAGTCGTTCGGGCAGGGTAAAAAAACGAGGTCCGGTGTATACATTGGCGTGCACGTAAAAGATCCCCTAGCAGTTGGAATTCGACATAAGAGTAGGCCATTGTGTCGCTGCCCAGGCAAAATTTCCTCCACAGCACACTGTATGGTGTTTGCTCGTCCTATTTAGCCCAGTCGGAGCAAAACAATAGGACGTTAAACCCCATTTCATTTACTGCCTGTGCTGCTATTGCTTTGAACACTCTTTTTACATTGCAAACGATGTATGGTTTTCTGAACGTACGACGTGGCCGGAATCATTCCTTGGGCTGTAGATTTGTTTGGGGTGGGAGTATTCGACTAGAATGTCGTTATTAGTGTGGTGTTACGTTGAGCTCTTACTGCATTATTTGCAGTAACAAGTACCCATTGATGCTACCCGTTTTTTAAAATTGAAAGACCATAACCCACTGCCCAAATTCTATAATCACCCCAAAGTATTAAGAACATATTGCTGACGTAATTCCTTTAAATCAGGAGATGTGTTCATTAAGAATTTCTCAAATAGCCAGTGAATGAAAATAACATCACAATATTTGCATAGCTAAATGTTTGTTGTGGATGTCTCGAGTGCCTCTCTTAACGTTGGTCATACAGCCACAAATCAATGTCTGTATATAGAATAGGTTTAATAATTAATCATACAATAATATACTATTAATAAAGCAAAAATCTTGTCCGTGCTCAACAGTCTATATATAGTGCTATATGTAACTATTTCAACATTAGGGTGGAGTCATTATTAACTGTATCGACAACCTTCATACATGTCATGTATACATGTAAGGCTTAAGAGAAATTATCGTCAATTTGCAGGAATATGGGTGCCTGGTACTAATTAAACTGTCTACATTAAATTTCGTATCTTTTTTATCAAATTAGCATTTCCATTTCCAAAGTAGAGAATGATCAACAAGACTGCCATTTTGATCAGAATTATAACCCGGGGACATAGCTATTAGCAATAACCCAACCCATCCAAAGATACATATACCTCTTGTGCATATTGATCGTTGCCTCCCAGATGTGGACAATTGAGCTTTAAGAATCAGTTTCTATCCAATGACGGGTCTAAGTCCAATTTCCCTTCCAATTGCTGTTGACCTTTACTTTACAGCATGTAGACGTAAATCTATATGGGTGTGTCTCAAAAACATAGAAAAAATCTGTATTAGCAGACTGGATTTGTTGTACAGTTCATATGTACATCCAAACAAGTTACATTTGCAACAATTCACTTCCCATTAATCTTAAGTGGTCTCCATCCATCTACTCATAAAACAAGAAGAGAACCATGAGGCTATTTTTAGACTTTACTTTAATGGCAGAAAAATAAAACTCTTACATCTTTTATAATTGAGTTTCAGCAAATATAATATTAGTACAGACCAATATTTTTGGTCTTTAAAATAAAAATATCTTTAATTTGTTCACGTTATATTGGTAATCTTAAACGTCTACAATATACATTCAAATAGTAAATAATAATATTAAAATAGAAAATTCTAAACTATTAATGTGCAACATATTTAGGTTTTGTTCACTTTGAGAATCCATTTATACAAATGTTCAAAAGCTTAAACAAATTTCTCATCACATAACACATATGCCCAGCTTGGACAAATACACCATATAGAATAAAATAAAGTCTATAGATTTTTTTTTCTTATTTTATAATCTATAAAATATGTCTTGCAGGATAAAATATAATTTAAAAAGAATCTCACGTTGCGAACATTCTTCAGAACATAAATCAACCGAACACAGTCATTCTGACATATATAAGACTTTTGTATAACAAATGCATATATATATTGAACCATATATATGATAAATTATCTGGAATGATGTCCTTATATACTTTATTCTTCGTTTAAATCGTTTTTTTTAATAATTTCATTTGTCTAATTATGCTCAATACATAACAAGAGAATTAAAATAAATAGTTTCCTATGCCCATATATACACTTTGTATTGGAAGTATCAGTCAATCATTGATATTAAGTTCATGTGGTTTATATTATAATTTGGGGGATGACCTTTGACCTGATCTTGTTAAGAGGTAAATATTATGAAGATGATGAAACAATGATCTATTATTTTTCTTTATGGTAAAAATAGTTAACTATATGTGGATGTATTAAGTCATGAAGGTTGTGGGGTCCTTTTGACAATATCAGGGCTGCCTTAAGTCATTAATATGCATAGTTGAACAATTACTGATCAATTAGAGTATACATGGATATAAGAAAACTGCAATAACAAACATTTCATCAACTGCAACAAAGCACTAAAAATATCAGAATCCAGTGGTATAATGCCATCATTCCAGAGTCTAGTAATAATATAATATTTAGTTAATTGTTTGATAGTTTCTCACATAGAGAATGGGACACCGAACACATAGGGTGTTACATCTTAACACCACACAATATATTAATATATATTACATTTAATAATAACATACACAAATCATATAGAATAAAATACTCTCAATATTAATATAATACTTTAGGATATATACATTTTTATATTTATATATCTATATATATCCATTCAATTTGCACGTTCAATATTAATAGAGATATCTTTGATACTTTTTTGTTTCAACATCGATAAATGGGTATGTAAAATCACCATACCACTGCCAAAAATAGCAACCTCTACTTTCCTACATTCTAGTAGTGATCATAAAAAGGATTTGGAATTATTTTGGCACTAAAAATAGGAAGTCTTGCTGACTTCATTATAAGCTGTGTTGTAATCATTTCAGTTTGTGCCAGTAAGAATCCAGTAGAAGGGGATGGTTACAGGCACAAAGCTGAACAGCCAAAGTGAAAGTAGGTAGCCCCACATTAAGGCAGTGTCAGGTAGAAATGATAGGTAATCTCATGTTTTTGTCATGATGTAGATGATATAAAGATCACGAGAAGATGCGAATGGCCTGAGATGGAGGCTGCTGACATACTGGACAAGATCTTTCAGCCAGAGGTTTACCTACTATTGTTGAGGCACACTCCATACAGAACAGATTGTGACCACATGGTACCAGGGCTGCAACCACTTCATTTTCTGAGCAAATAAGACAATGTCTGCGTGGACGCACTACACCGTTTGCATCCAGTATGGGGCTGGTGGAGGAAGGGCGTTCAAGGTTGGAGGTAGAACCAAAGTTGGTAGGCAAACCTGTGATGCATGTACCATTGGTGATACCATTTGTTAATCCATTGCTAAGTGGGTCACTGCGGATTCTTCGTACGGTGGGATGATCCCCAGGAACTGGAGAGATATTGCTGGGTGAGCCGCTGCCCTGACTTTGTGTGCCGCTTTCTGGTAAAGATGGAGATGTTCTTGTGGTGGGTACTCCTCCAATAAACCAACAATTATTACGGGAACTGCTATCAGCTGGTGAACAGTTACCATTCATTAAAGAGACTAGCGAGTTAAAATTGTCACCTAAATCAGTCCATGGATAGGTAGGGGGAACAAACGGGTCATAGGAAGGGGAGCTGATTCCCTCATCGTTGTCATACGTACTGAAGCCATTTACTCCATTTACCAAATCACCAGTTCGCAATGCTATGTGACTCTCGATTTCATGTCGGGCTTTTTCAACATTTTCAGGTAGTCCTGTTACTTCGAAAACTGGTTCCTTATCCCTACTGGGTGTTACAATATAGGTATGTGTTTGTTGCTGAATGCGTTTGATTGTAGCACCTTTCGGACCAACCACTAATCCGACAACACGATACGGAACACGCACCTGGATTGTGATTTGACCCGGAGCATTGGGACTTGGAGGACCAGGGGTTAAGTTAGATCCATTACTAGAAACACTAGACACACTACTATTTCTCCGAGACGCTCGGATTTGGCTAAAATGTTCTGCTGCTGATATTATTTCCCGTTTCGCGAGACCGACATCTTCTTTTCTTCCTGTAACCACGAACACAGGTTCCTCTCCTCGTACTGGGGTTTTGATGTAAGTGTTGGTTTTGGCTCGTAGAGCTTTGATTTTACAGCCTGAAAAATAGATGAAAATCTCATAAATCAAAATGAACAACATATGAAATGAAGTTTGACACGACAGTGATATGTATATACTAAAGCTAAGCCTAAGGCTAAACTATTTTATTCAATTAATAATTTATTCACAATTGTACCCATTCGGGCAGAAGGATGGCAAGTCCATATACATGTACTTGATTGAATTCAGTTAGCAGTGACCGATCGAGATTAGAGAAATCTAGGTGCATACAGATAACGGCAATAAAGGCATCTGGCTGGATATTAGATGTAGACATGTACATCACAACATGTAAAGTTTATTACAGCTGTTTAGCGATCAGTTGAGACAGATGAGCTTAACACATGACCAAACATGTATATAGACCTACACCCTCGGGTAAAAATATATAGGTTAGACACCGATAAAAAACATCTTTCATTATAGCCCTGCTGTAACCTGTTCTTATAGTATGTGAGCAAGTCTTATAAGATGAAAAATCTATGTATTAACACATTGTTATATTTTAGGAATGTGACAATGTAAGAATGTAGGTATTGTTATCACAACAAACTGTCTCCTGTGTATTACAGAAAGATGTTCATTCAGGCATACTTAATAGATTTCACAATATACAATACACTATTACATTTTTGAACTTAGTATTGGTCTTGTTGTGATGGAAAAACTGTGTTAGTCACATTTATATAATTAATTACCGTGGGTCAAAATGAGTAGAATCTTGTTATGTCAACAAATATCATTATTCTAGTCACTTTATTATTTTTTTTGATGTGTTGTGATTTTAATTAACACCAGAGAGAATAATAAATGTGTTTACCATATAAATTACAGTTGATAATATTATGGCATTTTTATATATTAACCAATTCTAAAAACAGAGTGTATTTGATCTATTATGACATTACCCTGTATTTAATAAGTCCTTGAAATGTTACAACTCTACCCTAGTTGGTCAGTGATCGAAATATTATATAATTCTACCCTAGTTACCAGTTGTGTATACATTTTGTACATAAATGTGAAATTTCTCTACCCTAGTGGATCAGATGTGTATACATTTTGTACATGAATATGAAGCACCTCCACCCTAGTAGACCTGTTGTGTATATGAAATGTGTATATACCTTTAAATGTATTGAACAACTTTTGTATATACATATGAAACAACATTATCCTAGATGAGCATATATTAAACCACTTTACTTTACCCAAGTCAATTAACTTGTGAAAATCAAATACATTTTTCTACATGTTATTACCCAATATGCTTTTACCATTGTTAAATATGTATGAATATCTGATGCTTTTACCCTTCTTGATTAAATGAATACATGTTATCATTGTGATGACAAGCTAAGTAAATGGAAATACATCTATAAGTAATTTGTGTTGTTGCCAAAGTGTTTCCAGGGTTATCCTGCCAGAGAATATTCAGGTATCTATTGGTTAACTCAAGCCATATGGGAATTACATGTACATTCTTTTCTCATTTTCTATTATGAGTCCCTGAACAATTGATATGAATTAGTAGATTATTTTCAATTATATATATTATTGCATGTTGTCCTACAGGTTTGGATACTGTTATGATAGAACATGTTATCGATATGGTTCATATAGCAAAGCATTATTTTTTAAACTGAACAACAAGGGTATAGTCAAACTAAAGTGACTTACATTAATAAACAGAACCCATAGCTATTACTATGACAGGATTTTCAAGATTTTTTTCAGCAATAATGGTTCTTTCTTTCCTATTTTGATTCATGAAGGTGACCTCAAAGCAACCAGGTCATCCTGTCATTTTCATTTTGGAAACTAAGATAAAGTATGACATCACTTCATTAATAGCTTGGAGAACTGGAGAAAACATGGGCAACCTTTTTGTTGAGTACAATTATTTGCTTTTATGACCCCCATATGATCTATTCAACTGTGCAATATTTTGGACCATTTACTGGTCATCCCAACCTTTAATAATAGAACAATTTTAAGCCTGTCAAAGCCAATAGTTAGAAGATGATTTATAAAACATTAACTTAGTCATACATTATCATAATTCATAGTGTTTATATTCTATCATATTTTGATGCCATCTTGTAATTATCCTACATTGCAACATCTGTTCATTCAGAATAATCAACATCGCCATTCCATATCTAATGTCATTAGTACAGAACTGTGAATAGCCCACAACTAACTTGAATATTAACCTTCCAAGTGTACAAAATAGTTCCTTGTAATACATGTCTATAAAAGAACGTGTAATCGAATTGAACATTACTATTATATAATTCTATTGTCTCCAGTTAGCCAGACATGTTCATGTAGTTTGACTAGGTCAGATTAGTTTATGTGTGATGGTAGGGGGTTATCCATTAATACCTTGGACAAAGCCTACATGTATTTGTATCCGCAACCCTGGGTGCGTCCCCTCTAAGACACTGAGAACCTAGTACAATGCCACTTAATACACATACTTTATCATTTTATGAAGTATACTTGATAGATAGAAAATAGACATAGTATGTATTTTAATGTACATGTAGACAAAGTACTTAGATCAAAATGTCAAACAATCTACACATAGTAATTATCTTTGTGAGTCAAGTTGACAGGATACTCTTAAATACAAGTTCATCCTCTAGGGTCAGTGTGAAAAGGGGAAAGGTCATGTATACATTCCTTCATTAGTAATTTATATTCATAGCCTTTTTTTGTGTTTCACATGGCTTGGGAAGAAAGTTGAGAGAGATAATTAGAAAGACATTTAATGACAAATCGGCTACATGTAAATCCTGGGATTTATCTCTTGAAAAACAAAACAATCTATTCAACATGGCAGTTCATGGACATGCAGCATACATGGATCCATCTTGTAAACTTGATAATATTGTCTGTCAGTGATGGAACATGGAACTCTGTGTAATAATCAATGATATTACTAATCTCGACCAGACTAATGCCATCACCAATAGAAATCCACATAGATCAATGAGTAATAAACCATAGCTCTAGGCAATTTTCAAGAAGAGCATTATACACTCTGTGATCAGGCCAAATTCCATAAAGAATTCAAGAATCTTATATTTTGTTTACTTCGATTCAAAACTTTGCAATAAATCACAAGTGCTTTAATATGCAACATGTGCATTGCACTTTGGAATATATATTATTTAACCTGGCTACCATCCCTGGATATTCTGATCTAAGATCTACTAAAGATATAGTATAACTTTAGAACCATCTAAACGATTCAAACCTGTTTTTAATACAGTCAGTATGTAGGTCTGAATGTAGCAAATTAGATTCCACGAGTACTACTTTCCCAGGCAAGTTGAAGTTATTTTATCTAACCTTTGATACAGACAAAAACCTTGAGCTGGAATAGAGGGGTGGGATATCTTAACACCTACCATCTGTTTTTATGAATCTGGAGTGGTGCCAGCACAAGTAGAGAAGACTAAGAGATAATTTTGAGTAAAGGACTGGTGAGGAAATATAGTCATTAACCTAAAAACTAGCAGTCTTAAAAACAGATTTAGAGGAAGGGTAGATGGGGATGTCATGTGGTGATCTAGTATTACCTTTCACCATCAGTCACTACTATAATATATAATTTCATTCTTGTAGTATTACACATAATAATGAATGAACATTTTCAAAATCTACGCACAAGTTACACTTGATATTTCAGGTTTATAGGCCGCCAAGGTTTTGGCATTTATGCACAAGACGTCTGTTCTCAGTACATCTGTTTTTTTGTACTGAATTCCCAGTACATGCAGATGCTTGACTAAATTGTTCATCACAAATGTTACAAAGTCCAGAAAAAAAACACCTATCATTTATTTACATACCAGGTTGAAGCCATTAATATGGCTGTTGGACAGGTTGAACCCTCAACAAACCTTGTTGATCAGCTACACCTGGTCATAGGAGCTGGTCTAAACACTGTGATAATATCTACTTCAACCTATGTCAACTAAACTTTCTATTGCCTAACATGTTACTATTACCATAGATTTTATGTATGTGTAAGGAGAGAGATAAAACAGTGGGATTTAACATTTACGCACGATAAGGCGATGAGAGGAGGGGCATTTTGGTGTATCGATAATAATGCACAATCGTTTCCTATACAGTTTATTATTCACGTACATTATTATAACCTACTGTATGCACATAAGCATTCGGGGGAAGAGCGGGGAACAAGTAGAAAACACACATAGCATGACCCCATGAGATCTTAACCATGATGCAGTCACAGATGACATGTACATGCTGTGGAGTGCTACACTTTAGACTTTAAACCATTTATTACAAACTTGAAACTTCAAAGAGATCGTGTGTAATGTAACAGACCAATACTAATTCGTAATAATAATTCCAATAAGCGTATATGTTACAGACACTGTATAAAACCAACAGGTTGTTCAACATGAAATCAATACTAACATATTACTCATACCTACAAATATTTAATATAAACGAGATTTCTCTAGACACAATCATTTTTATAATTAGGTTACCATGTTTTATTCGTGTTAATGTGTTAATTACAATATACATGTAATGTCAATCAATAATTTATACCTCAATCCAATTAATATGGCACATTATGAAATATGGAAGACAATCTAATTAGTCATATAGAGATTTGTGTTTCGACAAAGTCCATGACAATACTCAGCATTGAATCAGATTTCTTCCTCCACAGAAATGGCATAGAAAACTGAATACCCATAAAGAATTAACATTAATTCTTTATGGGGAAACTGTATAGTCTTCGCCGTCTACGAAGGCAGCTCTGTGTTCATAAACCGGTATCTTATTGAAACTGGTCAGTATAAAAATGACGACCATTGCATGAGATTCTTGTACATGACTTTGATAAAAGCATAAATTTCAAATTCAATAGAATAGACCAATTTCTCGAGACAATCCAATTTCTCAAGACAATTCAATTGAAGTGAATCGAGTAGTTGATTGAGTATTGTATGCATTGCATGTAAAACTCTGATTAATCTTATCTTGGTAATAATGCATGATGGAAACTCTCACTCTGTTGGACATTATTTGGGTTTAATACAACAAGCCTGCACACAATCATACAAGTCTTTATACCACTCACAGAAAATAGTACTACTTGAACAGTATCAGGTTTTGTTTTAAACATATTTTATTGATAAATCAAAAGGATAAGGCCCCAGTTTCAAAAACTTAGAGAGTAGCCCATTTCATAAGAGTATCAGAGAGCCGCTTTACAACGCAAAACTTCAATTTGAGAGATGCCGACATGTACATGTACCTAAGCTAATTAACCGAATTCAACACGAGTTTGTCCCCACCCCCCCCTCTTAATTTGTAGGGAATAGTAATTTATCATATTGCAAAGTAAATGTAACCTGATCAGAACCTAAACTCTTCCCATACAATAGGTGTTATATTGCAATGGTATCGGAACCTAAATTCACTCCATAAAATAGAATGACGCACATGTATTACAAGTTACTAGAACCTACATGTTAAAATCACACAAAATACAATAACTAATATATGTTTTATCACATTACAATGTTATTAGAACCTAAATGCACCCTGTATAACTTGCCCTCAGATTACAAATGCTCCCCCATACAATAATAGTTATCACTGGTACCCACTCATTACATAAAGCTAATCAACAGAATATAATCTTACTGATAAATTATATGTGTTAACCTCTCCCAGAATTAAATGGGTCTTAACTTCCGCTATATCATAATTACAAAATAACATAGTGAACTAATTAACATAGTTATTATTAATGAGGAGTTTAGTATAATATGAGTCAAGTCCTCATATTACACATGATTCTGTTTAAAGAGAGGACCAACCGAGTCCTGATAAACCATGATAAAATCTTCCAACAAAAATTTATGATTTAGAACAGTAGATAACGAAAAGATCAACAAGTCAAGAGTAATTTTTTAAAAAGGGTTTAAGTATTAGTAATAAACTACAGCTGCTTTCCAGCAAAAATAGTTTCAAAAAGAATTTTGCTAGAATCAAGTATTATTTTCTTTCAATTATTATCACAATATAATGCAGATGCTAACATGTACTGTGCGAAAACATGTACTTACAGTGTAGGCAAACTTTCCAAGTAAATGAGCAGTTTTTTCAGATGTTCGACAAAGAGTAAGCATACTCTTTCTTGTGCACAACAGCTGAGATACTTACAATTACTAGAAGCAATGGTTTACACATGGGATTTCAGGAAATGGAAACTACATGTGTTAAGAAAAGAAGCATACTTAAAGGCAATGTAATCATTATCAGCAAAGCTATCATTGGGAATTTCCCAAATTAACGAGTGGTTTATCAAATTCAGTAGTTTGATAATGTCAAGTCTAAGCTAATTCCATTGAAAAAAATCAAAAATCAATGACATTGCATGTATGCGATTGTTATATTAATTTCACGAAGCCACTCAATTGCTCAAATCTTGTCATATGACATTAGAGAAATCTATATCAAATATCGTTTTTGATGGAAACATTAACTTTATTATATTAATATCCACTAGATTATTTAAGGATTACGTTGTATGACAAGGGCGCCACAATGTTGTTGCTCTATAATAGACTTTTCTTTAATTTATTAATGTTTAATATGTAGCGAAGTACATGAAGGACCAATTCACAAGCCATCTATTCAATCAATTCAAAAGACAGATATATATTATTGAGCTTAACAATAAACTACATTCGTATAAAGTGTATACATATTTGATACCGAGTGAATATTAATGCGTAATCCCCCAAACTTCAGGTCTCTATTTTGTGTGTATCTGGTTGATTATGTACAAGAACATATAACAACTATCTGTAAGAAACAAGCTCGTTAACCAGGGCTCGCAACTGATTGTTAGGCTAAGAAAGTTTCTCAGAATTCCCCCCATTGCCTGTGGTGCAGGTTGGAGGGCCTGGCGAGGAACAGTATCTAGTCTTTTGAATGGGTGAAAAACTGAGGCCCAGTGTACATGTTGGCATCCATGTAAAAGAACCCTTGACAGTCTGAATTTGAAATAAGAGTTGGCCATACATGTAACTATGGTGTCGAGTCGAATTTTCCACACAACACATTGCCTGTCTTTATTAGCTTAGTTGGTGCCATCTTTAAATCTTGAAATGCACATTTTTATTCAAGATACACATGGGGCAAGTTAATTAGTATGCACTGTGAAAGCAAATAACATCCAATTAACAAATACTACATAAATTCTCTATAATCTAATTAAGGGTCACTGACTTAAAACATTCTAAGAAATACACACAACACTATGGCTTCTGTTTATGTTATGATTCCTAGGCTAAGAAGTAAGCCTGATAGTCTGTCGTTCTAGAAGAACATAAGAAAACAAGCGTTGGTTTGTTTTAGTTATGATGTTTTCAGCAATTTAACCAAAATAGAAATGAGAGGTAGTGTTATCAGTACATGTATAGCCAAATAACAGTAGTCTGTTAAAGCTTTTACAATATCATGTTACCAGGGATGTATTTCAACTATTTCCCCTCTATCTTGTATTACCTGTTCTCAATGCTGTATGGGAGGTTTACTGACAGCAAATTGCCAAATTTTGATTTTTGAATAGCGAAACAGAATACACTAACATCAAATTGCCAAATTTTGATTTTTGAATAGCGAAATAGAATACACTAACATTAAATTGTCAAATTCTGAATCACAAAGCAAGCTATGGTATAAAATAAATACACATTTCAAAATAACAATAGACAAATAAATACGTCTTGCCGAAACAAATTTTTGGCCTCTTTTCAAAATGTCATAATACTGAAGTTCTTTGTTTTGTCCCAGTAATTATTTTATGCTGTGTTTATCTAACATGATGTGATATTTCGTTTAACCAAAAACTGTTGATATTAAACTAACATTTTATCGTATTAGAAATGTAGAACTCATTTCCGACTTTCACTTAGCTATCAACGATTTTCAGTTCCCGTTTAATTGACCGCAAAAATGATCAAATAGCGACAATGTTGCGTTTTGTTTGAAATAGACGTAATATCCTCCTAAAATTTGAAATTAATGTATTTCCTCTCGTGGATATGACTAACGTGATTGTGGTATTTTCAAGAGCCTCAATATTTACTGGGAATTACGCGTCTGGTTTGGGACCAAAATGGGGAATATCCATTCATTATATTGCATGATTGAAATATATAAATGACTCAGACGAAACAATGTTATGTTTTGTGTCAGCTTCTCTCAGCAACGATTGATATTTTTTAGGAATATAAATCGATAGCTTCGTTAAAAACGAGACTTTTACATCAATAATAGCGACGTAAAAAAAACACAAAGCTTGTAAATAGGAATGATCTGTGCGTCAATTTAGGAAAGTGACTGTATATTGCATAAGCTACTATAAATAAGTAGCGTAACATTTTTCCAAATTTTCGTCGGAAGCTCCTTACCCATTTATGAGCAATATTTTGTGGTTAATACGATAAATTAAAGAATTAATGTACTGCTAGACCTCAAATAGATTAGTCTTTTTCTGAAGTCGATTAACAAGGAACTGAACTGACTCGGTCTAAAAACACATTTAGATAATAGCAATAGAATAAAATACCAAAAGCGAGAAACAGTTCCAAAACAATATCAGACAAAGAAAGAAAATTTGTAACTGCGACGTAAAATCATTGGTGAAGACACGTGCTTACACACGCGCCGTAGAATGGTTTATCGATGCCCGTTCTGCATGAAACCCATGCTTTTTTATGTACTTGGCTCAAATTTCGGCTAAACAGTTATATGCTTACCTTGTCTTCCAACTATTTCTGCTACATGTTCCGAGCTAGGTACAGGCACACATTCAGTAGTATTAGCACTCCTGGCTCTCATGTGTGCCTCTTCGAACGTTGTGGAAGGGAGAGGGGGAGAAGACGATTCATCCTCACCATTAAGTGCAAGCATAGACAGTTCAAAAGCTAGCTGTAACGCGCGCTGATCCTCTAGCGCGCTGCTAGTAGTAGTCATTTCGGAATAAACGCTAGCAGGCATCACAAACGTTGCACGATAGTCAAATACATGAGTACTCGTCCGTTTTCTGTTATATCTTCACACACAACGGTTTTTTTTCTTTGTTCACTTCGACCAGCCTCTGAGTGAGGCTCACAATGCACTAGTCTCTCAATCTTAGCACAATGCACAAAAGCAATATGGCTAGGCTGACGTCATTTTCCCAAAGTTCCGCGCGAGAGTATAAATTTCTACTCCTAACAGCTATTTGATTGGCTGAAGAGCAGCTGTTGGGAGGAGTCGAACTTTGACCCGATCTAGATTATTGTCTAGCAAAACAGTGAGCGTCAATTTTTGCGGGTGGCCAAGTCGAGTTTTTGATGATTTTCGCGCGTGTTTCATTCAGTGACAACATACCAGAGACATCTGCTGGATAAAACTATAAGAAAACGTTTTAAATACTTTCTGACGAATCTTTCATTGTTTGCCAGATGTCGTCTGCAATTCTATATTTGGATTCTTTGTGTAGTTTTGCTTCACGCTTCAGTGACGAACTGGCTGTCAGTTTGTTTATACTTTTTTTATTCTTTTTTTTTTTACCAAATTCCCGCCGAAATACACAAAGAACTATGATTATTTTTGTTTGTACAGTTTAAAAAAAAATCTGGAAATGTATCTAACACGTAAATTTACAGTGTTTGAATACTATATTTTCGTTGAATTACTTAAAACAATGTGTACATATCTTATATCGCTAGTCAATAATCCATGACTTGTCTCTGTCTTAATACTACACTTTGTTTATAGTTGTAACAAGCCAGGCATGTTATTATCAACACTGTAAACTACGACATTCGTATGATATACTCATATGATACACGTTCATATAGGTAAGTGTATATCTATAACGTGGTCTTACATTCTTACTCTACAAATGTAATATTAATGGAACTCTACACAGATCATTTCAACAACAATAATTTATCATGAAAACCAATCTATTAAATACGATTCCCTCCCTTGGAGTCTTCATATCTTTGGAGTAAAACATTCTCGATTTTTTATTCAATATTTGGTTTTCATCGACACCTCTCTCAGTTAAACACTTTATGGATTTATAAAATAGAATTTGCACACAAGAAATAAATAATAATAATAATTATACAAAAAAACCCCAAAACCATCTATGCATTAACCTAAAATTCGATAAATCAAAAAAGAAAAACCCAAACAAAACCCGATATTATGTCATTCATTGACTTATAGTGAACATTCTATTTTGATGTAAATAATAGATACATATTGATTAAACTCTCAAGTACACTTATTGGTTAATAGCAGAATAAACCATTTTACTTGTTTGTATTGATCTATTATGTATATATTTATATATATCAACAGATGTCCTTAATATACATATCAAACTAATGATACATGTATGCTGTGTTTAGTCAACTATATACATACATACATAGACTATACACTTCTACACAGTGTTAGCACGTGTGACTGGGTTGCCGTTAATTAGCACCTCGATCAACTATTTCTTGATCAAAGGATTAATGAATCGGTTGTGTGTGAGAAGAAAACAATAGAACGTCACGACTAACGGTAATTGCGGTTTTTAAAAACTTGTCACAATCTCTTTATCGTTTGTTTTTAACAAATGGACGTGTAAAAATTTGTACCTTTTACGTCTTTAATCCGTTGATCTGGTGTCCGACTATGATCATACAACTGTAAAAGTGTAATAAGTAAATCGATGGATTCTTTTTGATAACAATCTAAACAATCGCCATTATATGAAAGTGTAAATGAAAACATTATGACATGACATCTTACCGAAGAGAATAGCTTTCTAAGATTGAAGATTATTTTCCCTTAATCAATCAACGTTAAGAAAATACTCTACGAAACATAACCCAAATAAATTAATAATTGTTCTTCCATAAGTATGTGATATAGTTCATATTATTCTAAACGAATTCCAATATTGACCCCCCCCCCCCCAACTCTAAAGAAAAAAGGTTGGCGCAGAGAGAAACCGAAAAGAAAAGAAATGTGATTGCACATTAGACAATCAACAGTTATTTAATAAATAATATGGACGTGTATTGTAAGTTATATAAGTGACATGTAAATTGTTGATTTAATTGTGTGTAAAAGATGTAGTTAAAATGCGTTTGACAAGTAGATGATTTTCTTTTAACTCGGACAGATCTTTTTGAAAATGGGGACTATTGACTTTAAACGTGACTGCATTATTAATTTCCATTCATAAAGACTCCATAAACATATTTTATGGAATAATAATAATAATAGTACTAATAATACCATATGTCTATATATAGTCAAGTCTTATTACATCATAGTATTACCAGAGAAATTAGTTGTCTATATATTCATAACTTATGACATATGGACGTTGATAATCATGGTATATTGTTCCTAATTATCGTAGTTACCCAAACGATCTGGGATATTTGGCGATCCATCGAATTAAATACAAGAATCAACTCAAGCGAAAGTGGTCTTAGACATATTTGTTATTTTTTTTTTTATCTCCGCCACAAAGATTACAAATAATGTAACTCTTCTAATTTACCAAATTCCCTATTTACATACGTTCCCCTACCGATAAATAAAAGTTTTCTCAAAGAATTAACTAAAGCGAAAGTAGCTGTGAAGTAATTTTTATCTCGACAACGTATAGTCCTTCGGATGGACGAAATACCGAGGTCTCATGTACACATTGGCGTGCACGTAATAGAACCAATGACTGTTGGAATTTGAAATAAGAGTATGCCCTACTGCCACAATGTCTTGCGCATGCCCATCATTATCAGCCCATTCGGTGCCGAAATGAAATGAAATGAAATTAAATGGGGTTTAACGTCCCACTGTTCTGCTCCTATACTTGGCTAATGAAAACGGGCATACGCCATACAGTGTGCTATGAGGGAAATTTTGCCCGGGCAGCGGCACTATCGCCTACTCTTATATCGAATTCCAACTGCCAAGGGATCTTTTACGTGCATTCCAATGTATACACGGGACCTCGTTTTTTCGTCTCATCCGAAGGACTAGACAGCTGTCCTTGTCAGGCCATTCGGTGCCAAACAATAGGACGTTAAGCCCCATTTTATTTCACATGTTGATCTCTCCGCCATTGCAAATATAGTAATTCTTATTATTTATCAAATTCTCTATTTACATTTGTTCACCACCCGATTTATAGGCCCTAATATTTATAGTCACAGACATGGAGAGAGAGGGGGGGGGGGTAACGTCCACTCGACATAAACCAGGTTTAATTTTATTATTTTAATAATTCGCTTGCGCGTAGGGATATTTAACAGTGAGAGGAAACCGGAGGACCCGAACAAAAACCACGAGGTTAGACAGGCAACACTACTCCTTGTCACGTACAACCGGGCAATCGAAAAGGCGCAGGTTGACTCAATGACAGACCTTATGATACAACACGCTCGCGCTAACCATTCGGCCATCCAATCCCCTGCCAGAGACATGGATTGAATTGTGTTTGTGATCCGTGTGGTGCGGGTAGTATTCTGATTTGAGACAACGGATTGGAAGATAGTACGTACGATCATTAGCATGTTGATCAATGTATCTGGTCTTATGAATGATTAAAATATCCATATTCGGAGTCTATACTCCGCTGGATATTGAACTTATTCCGCTTTTCACATCTTTGCATAAAGATTTGAGAGAAACGGTATAACAAATAATTCTGCAGGGGCGGATCCAAGGGGGGGGGGGCAAACCCCACCCTGCTCAGTTACATAAAATAAAATGAATACCTTGCATCAATGACATTAAATCACAATGTGATCCTACATCATTACAGAAATGATTTCTCTCTTTAAAAAGCTCAATTTGTATGTATGCCTATGTAATTTAGAGACGATGATCACAGATTTTCTTAACAGGAACCTGGCAAACCCCCTGCTGCAAAAATTCCTGGATCCGCCCCTGTTCTGTAGCATCACCCCCGTCCCTATAACCAAAAATAAATTCGTGCTATTGATAACGTCACCCTAAAAAACATGTTAGCTATTCTTTTCATAAAATAACCCGTAAATGCACACTTATGGCACATGCTCTATGATTGTTTACGTGCAAAAGCTGGTGTTAGATTGAACTATGTGAAGCTGCTGTGAAAATACTATAATATTACCCTTATCGATCAGCTCAAATGTAAAAAAAAGTTTGATGAAATATACAAAACTTGTCATTAAAAATAAGAAACGTGTAAATGGCTAACAAAAGTTTTGTGGTGATGTGGAAATCTGTCAGAACCCCTCGAAGAGTTTTATGGATGTGGTTTTTCACATGGACCATGTCATTAAACAGGACTTACCATGTTAATAAGTCATGACAGTTATATTGCTACCCTAAACTCAATTAAATAACGTAGATATTGTATAGGCTATACTGATATGTTAATTTATACTGTGATAATTTCTGTTTAAGTAATAAGGAAATAGACATGTGTCGGCCACATGTGGTACAAGTGTTTACACCCACTCTGACATCTACTGACCATCACTGACCAGGTCATTTATGCCATGAGTGAAAGTATACATGTATATAATAAGAAACTGACCAACGTTAAGATCTATAGTGCCTATTACATATCCTATACATACATGTAAACAATATAAAAAAATAGGCCATAATAATTATGGTAACAAAAAAGTCTAGGTTCAGCAAACTTCACCAGCCAGGAATACGGGAAATGACCCCAAACTCCCCGTTATATAAATTATTCCCGTCCACATTAAAAGCCAATTGCATTATAGAAATCTTTAACGAATGCTCAGCGAAATAAACTGTTTTTAGACCGGGAAATGGTGCCCCAAGCGCTACTCGTTCTTGGGGAGGTGGGGGACGCTTTTCGAAAAAAGTCAATTCAAGTACAATCAACATGCTACTTGGGATGCTTGTTCCTTGGACAATTGCGATTGAATTGTCGATGACGCCAAATTCATTTCCTGGTCTACAGTACCCTCGTATTTCCTCGATTAATGGGCTAGTCTAGGGTTATTTTAGATACTACGGTATTACTTTATTCAAAATTATTACTTTTTTTTAGGGTTAACGCTTCTTTAAAAAATACCCTTAAGCCATGTTTATAACACAAGAATCCATATGAATATTGTGATATATTTGACTGTTGCTTATCAAGTTAGATCTTATCATGACCTTTTAAACCATATAAATAATTCTTTCTAATACATTTATTTATATAACAACATCCGTCATCTTATAAATAAGGTTACATGCGATTTTTCAGCTTTATGTAAATCTTTCAAATTCTTTCTGTAGCGCATTCATTGAACGATTTCGCGGCACCTCTCTTCTGCATCCACTTTCTTTTAAAACTTAAAGACGGTCCCAGGAACATCTTTAATTGGGAAACTGATGGTGGAAATAAATTAGTTCTTTATTGGAACCAAACCCACGGATGATGCGTCCATCTTAATACTAGAACCAATTCCTTATATATACATTTACAATTCTTATTTCTGTGCTCAAAATTTTTAATTCAGTCAATTATTGTCTGTTTCATCATCGTCAAACTGGAGAGATTAGTTCAGACTATCTATGTCTATAATTACGTTTGATGATTAGAATCAATTGCATATGGGTTTAACGTCTACACGACACAAACTAGGTCATTTCGGGACTAACAGTAACACATGGTTCAATTTTATTTCAAAAACTCGATTGCGCGTAGAGATCTTTAGCAATGGGAGGAAACCGGAGGACCCAGAGAAAACCCACGAGGTTGGACAGGCGACCCCCACTCCTTGTCACGTACACCCGGGAAATCGAAGCCACGCCAGTTGACTCAATGACAGACCCTATGATACAGCACGTGCCCCCCCCCCCCCGCTTCCAGATTAAGAATGAGGACAATATTCTATTAGATTGAATTATAAATGAAAATAATTTCTATAATTATTGACTTATATTTTGACATAAGACATGTTCAAATAAAACTATAGCTTAAAGAAATAGTTCAGCCTTCGGATCTGAGAACCTTTCAATAAGTGATGGGCGCGAGCACACAGTGGGTGAAATAATATTATGTTCAAATGACGTCAGACCGTCTCTGGAAACTGACAAATAAAATGGCGAGTCTGCGAATCTAAACAAATCTAATCTGGAACGTCTTCGGATTCTCTAAAAATATAGGAGCTATAGTAAAGTTGCTTGGCAACTGTAAACAGCATGGCTGATCTGTGCAAGTTTACTTACGCCTAATTATTATTACATACAACCACGTAAATGGCAGACGTAGTAGACGCATAACTGATACAGAAAGTAAACAAAAACAAGGTTATGACCTCTGTGTTTATCAATGACACTTGAAAGATGTGTTTATGTAGATAAGATGCAAGGTCGTTATTTATACGTAGATTTAAACTGGATTATAAACTTTTATAATACCTATATAATCGTTTTCTAACTTCCGACACTTAATATATGTACGTGTGATCTATTTCTTTCCCATGTATCTGAATGAAATGAAATGGGGTTTAACGTCCCACTGTTTTGCTCAGAACTGGGTAAATGAAGCCGGACATACGCCATACAGTGTGCTATGAGGGGAATTTTACCCGAACAGCTTCACTACCACCTACTCTTATATCGAATTCCAACTGTCAATGGATCTTTTACGTATACGCCAATGTGTACACGGGAACTCGGTTTTTCGTCCGATCCGAACGACTAGACAGCTGTCCTTGTCAGGCCTTCCGTCCTGCATCACTGACAAGGGGGAACTACGCCGGAAAATCTGGATGAACTTTCTCGGCCAATGCAGGGATCGAACACCCGACCTCCAGGCTAGCGAGCCTATGTGTTACCCGCGTAGCAACCGTGACCACCGTGACACCCCCCCCCACCGAGCCAACCCCATGTATCTGCGTCTGCGTATAAACTCGAATCATACACAAAATCAAATGAAATGAAATGGGGTTGGGGTTGGGGCGGGGTGGGGGTGCGGGTAACGCCCTACTTTTCTGCTACACCCGGCTTAATGCAGACAGGGCGCCATGGGGGCTAATTGAGTAAGACGCTGGCTCGCTACCCTGGAGATCACGGGTTCGATCCTGGTGTTGGCCGAAAGTTCATCGGGATTTCCCGGCGTAGTTTCGCCTTGCCAGTGGCGTAGGATGGAAGGCCTGACAAGTACAACAGCTGTCTAGTCGTTCGGATAGTACGAAAAACCGAGGTCCCGTGTACACATTTGCGTATAAAAGATTCATTGGCAGTTGGAATTCGATATTAGAGTATACCATAGCGCCGCTGTCCGGGCAAAATTTTCCTCAAAGCACCCCCATAGCCAAGAGCGCTAGGAGGTTAAATCCAATTTCATTCATTTCTGCTGATACAGACAGGCATACGCCATGCCGTATGCTATACATGCATAACGGAGGTGTAACGGACTACGTTTCTGACCCATACGCCAACAGGGCTAATGCGAACATTGAGCAAAAAGTATTTAATTTCGTGAAAACTGTAGAAGAATAATTACCACAATATATCCTATTATTTAACATAACTATGTAACTAATACTCATTGAGAGAGAAAGAGAGAGAGAGAGAGAGAGAGAGAGAGAGAGGGTGAGAGATTGAGAGAGATTGAGAGAGTGAGAGAGAGAGAGAGGGAGAGGGGGTGTTAACGTCCACTCGGCACGAACTAGGTCATTTCGGGACTCACATAATATGGTTCAATTTTATTTCAATAATTCGCTTGCGCGTAGGTGTCTTTAGCAGTGGGATGAAACCGGAGGACCCGGAGATAATCCAGGAGGTTGGACAGGTGCTTGTCACGTACGACCGTGAAATCGGAACCACGCCAGTTGACTAAATGACAGGTCTTATGATACAGCACGCACATGCTAACCATTCGGTCATCCAACCCCCGCAATACTCATTGAGAAAGCCACAACTCTTTAAGCCTTTGCAATTCACTTAAAGTAGCTAAGTCTCTAACTCAATATCATCCCAAATCTTCGACATTGAAAACACGATTTATTTGTCGGTTTGAATCAACATTGATGTTCTGATCTTACCGGGAAAAGATGGCCTTCTGATATCCAATATTTAAGACAAAATAAACATTTTACAATTGGTACACGAATCGTGTACCATAATGCGTTTCAACGCTATTTGTAATAAGGGACTCGAAAACGAGGCTAGGCATATTCCACAAGTCATGTCAAACGGTGACGCTATATTCTTTTCCGGAGAGCATGTCCAATAAATACTATCGGCGTAGACTGGAATAACCAGACGCTAGAGATTGAAATTCGATTGAGAATACTGGCGTAATTCGCCGAACCTCACTGATTAGAAATTACAGTTAAAACAGAAACGATTGAATGTAAATCAATTTATATACATTCCTAATACATTATTGTATGCGTTGCGACTCATTTGTGTCAATTTCTAGGTCCCAAATATTAGCGACTTAGCTCCTTTAAACAATTTTGCCACAATTGCAGCAAACCTATTTAAATAAAAAATGCAAATACGTATATATTTCGCTATGGTAAATGTTTTATAACTTCATTTTTACACATTTTTTTCTAAAACATATAAACCATTTCTTTTAATCCAAATAAATCTTTTCCCATTTGGCCGTGTTTTTACTTTCTTATAAGGTTTTTATTTAAAATCTATATAAGCTAAACTTTATATTGAGACAATATTTAACATGTAACGGAATATTTCAATTTATGTTGCATCCCCTGTGTGTGTAATTATATATAGGGACAAAAAATTATTCCAAAATAAAGGTTGAAAGAGCAAAAATTAAATCACCCAGCATATTGAAAAAGATAATTATTCTTTGTTATATGAGTTTTATTCCGATTTCTTAAATTAAAGCCAAACAAAAAAAAAGTTAGTTGTGTATGGGCTTCTGTAGATTACGTGGGAATGCATGTGCATTGACCTGTATGCTTCACTTCAGGTGACACTAGTTGACACGTCAAGACTGATCTTTTTTTTAGGGAAATTAATGTAAATTATTCAAAATAATATAATGGAGATTTGTTTGTATATTATGTATAATGTTCTTTTTGATACAGTTTGTATTTGATTATTGTAAATACAGTTGGTTGCTAGTGTCGCCATAGTGTCATTATGCTACTTTTTGGCAGTACTCTGAAATACGGGGTTTATAATGAGAACTTTCATTTAATAGTAAAAGTGAATTAATGAAATGTATTGGGTTGATGATGATGTTGACGACCAGTACTCTCTTTTATAATACTGGAATACTGTTATTAAGGAACGGCAGTTCCTTGGAAGTCTTTCCCCTTTGACGACGATGGAGATGGAGATGACGACCACGACGATGTCAGTACTCTCTTTTATAATACTGGAATACTGTTATTAAGGAACGGCAGTTCCTTGGAAGTCTTTCCCCTTTGACGACGATGGAGATAGTGATAACGACCACGATGATGTCAGTACTCTCTTTCATAATACTGGTATACTGTTATTAAACATACATTATGCAAGAGCTATTTCAGGTCTTTCTTTAGGCCTGAAATGTTATCTAAATTATTAATTAGACATTAATTAACCTATCCAAGCCATAATCAACACGAGATGGCAGCGCTAGCCTGCGATCTTAAGTGGATTGTAAGCCGATTTACTGCATAACTTTCCTTCTCGATTAAACGATTAATTGGATAATCGAGACTATGATGTTTATCGTACTGACTTTAGTAATGATGACCGAGGCTTATGGGAATTTCAGTCGCTTTGTTCTCGGTTCATAGTGGATCAATTTGAATGAAATTTTCACCAAATTGCCTTTACATTATCTAGTTTTTAACTATTATAGTGAGAACTGCCAACTCGTTACCGAAACTCCCATAATGTATCTTTAAGGAACGACAGTTCATTGGAAGTCTTCCCCCTTTGCCTGAGATTTATTTATTTTATCTTTCCATTTACGAGGCCTACAAAGTTCATAGTGTTTTTGAATGAGTTTAGCGAATTCTTGCGAAATATCTTACGCTCAAGAACTATGCTCAGTGAAATTGGGAAGTGACTCGTTGATCAGGAGATCTCGGGTTCCTTCTCTTTGTTGACCGAGAAAGTTTCTCGAGATTTTCCAGCGTGGCTTCCCCTTGTCAGTGGAGTACTGAGGTCCTGAAAAAGGACGGTTTCTAATCTTTCGAATGGGGCAAAACGGCGAGGCCACGTATACACATTGGCGTGCAAGCAACATAACCCTTGACAGTTGGAATTTGAAATAAAAGTAAACCGTAGTGCCCCTGCCAGGGCAAAATGTCCCTCATAGCACGCTATATGGCGTATGCCCGTCTTCGTAAGCCCAGTCGGAGCATAGGAGTAAGGCGTTAAACCCATTTCATTCATTCATTCATTCATTCATTCATGTTATTGAAGCGAAAAGGAAATGATTCAGTTTTCAAATAACGTGTAAACAAGCAAATGTGTACAGCAGGACAATAATTGTCACTGGTATGCAAGTGACATTTTACTTACCACTTAACCATTGCATGGGAATACTTTATACCTACATTTCACGTAAAGGTCACGTTCCACAAAATAAAAGCCGTGTATTAAGTATAACATGTAATATATTTATATGTATTAACTACGAATATATCGGACTGAGTTTGCTGTCAGGGCAAAATTTCCTCCCCACACAGCACAGTGTATGGCGTATGCCCGCCTTCATTAGCCCGCATGAAGCAGAAAACTAGGACGTTAAACCCCAATTCATTTAATTTCTTACCATTGTAAATTTTTAGCAACGAACCGCAGAGTAAATTTTGATTTCTCGTAGGTTAGCTGGATTTGTTAATCGGCATGTTTGATTCGTATTTAAATTACGTATTAGTTGTATTTATAATATAGTATATATTCATAAATCACACCCTTTGAATAATTTCCTATTCCTGTTAGATATATGCATATCCAAAGTTGACAGGCAATGGATAAAGTTAACACCTCACGTCGGTTATTTTGCGATTAACATGGTTACGTATGCAATATTAGGGGAATTATTTTCTTTTCGAGCTCACCAGCGTGAACATTGGTGGCCCTTCCCAACGACTAGGCAACACTTTACTTGTCAGTCCCACAATCTATATCCCCGATAAGAGAGACCTTCGGTTTTGAAAAATCTCGATTTTCTTCAAGGCCTACTTCGACATTCAAACCGCGTCAGCCTATTCGATAGTCCAGACCTCTTACCACTGGGCTACTGCTTGCCCCCAAAAAGCAGACAGACCACCATCTCCACTTCATAAACAACGGAAATAAATTCATATCTTAAATAAATTCATATCTGTACCTTAACCCACTTTAAATTATTCATTTGTAATAAACGCCAAAAAAACAAACCCATTAAAATTTATTTTATGATTTTAGTTTCTAAATAAAATTACCCTGGATAAATTTATGAATTATTCAATGCTTCCATGACACAGATTAAATGTAAAACGATTATTCACCATTCATGTAATCTGACTTCTACGATCTTTATTTATTAGAAACTCGAGTTAAATGGCGGGAAGTTAAGAATAAAACACTTTATCATATTACTGTTAACATAACTGTAATTTATATGTCTGAATACAGAGCCTTAATTATGTTTACAAATTTCGAGCAAACCGATAATTATTTTACATTATGAGATTCTAAAGTGACAGAACAGTTCAATTTCCAGTCTATATTTACGATCTTACTAAGATGAAATAGTAAAGTATACAAAACGCACTAAGTCCCCGAATTAGACGCTTTTTAAGACCTCTTTTAAAGATACATTAGTTAAGAGTTTAATAAAGAGTGGGTCATTCTTGCTATAATAATTCAAAAGCAGATTATAAAAAAAGAAAATATTGAAAATTTCATTCAAATTACTTCATTCTCGTCCAAGTTATCATTGTTTGAAGTTTTGACAAGATGTGTTCACAGTGGTAACCAGGGCACTGGTATAATCGGGAAAAGCCTCGCTTTACCATTTTTAAATCAAATTTTTGAATGGCAAACCGTTTTAATATATTTAAAATCTCGACTATCCGATGTCATCGAGAGTCGATTATGGTCTTGTTTTGTTAATAAATGTCTAATTAATAGTTTATATAACATTTCAGGTCTAAAGAAAGACATGCAATATGCAGATTTAGCTCTTGCATAGTGTATGTTTAACAAATTATGCAGGGCCATAGTCATACTTCTTTATGGTCTATTTTTGTCTTCTCGATGGATTTCAATTTCTGCACACACTTTAACACAAACTCTCTCGATTATGTAGTCAATCGTCTAAAATCGTCAAAGTTTCACTGAAACAGGCATTATGCAAGCGCTAAATTTGCCTATTGTAGGTCTTTCTTTAGACCTTAAATGTTACACATAAATTATTAATTAGACATTATTTAACTTACCAAGACCATAATCAACTCTCGGTGTCATCGCTAGCCTGTGATATTAAGTAGATTTAGATACATTTGGCTGTTAATGATTTACAATATAAATGGATAATAGAGACTTTGTTTATTATCGTAACAACGGTAGCAATGACAATCCAGGCTACACCGTTGGAGTGAAGAAATTTGACTGCAACTTTCAACATATTCTCATTTCATTATTTATCTTTTAACTATTTTAGCGAGAGCTATCAGCTCTTTTTTAAAATTTTACATAATGCCCCTTTAATAAAAACAAAATTAGAATATTTATTTAATTATCGGGATGTTTCGACATAAATATAATCAATAGGTAAAACAAAAAATCATAAAAGATTCTCTTGAGAGACGTTTGTCTTGTATGAACGACCACTTATAAAAATGTATAAGTATATAATAAATTATTTATTTGACAACTTGGGAATATTCCATATATTCAAATATGTCATATATTTTAATTCTTATTTACATTTATTATTTTGTAGTCCATTTGATTAAATCCATTAGCAACCATGTAGAAACTAAATATTATTCATATGTTCTGCCTTAGCTATGTTCTCCGTACCAGATGTACACCCAATTGAATATACGAAGCATATTTTAAACATTTTTTATATGTATGCAAATATGTAATTTTATATATATCTTCATTTATAGCGTATTTGACATAAACCGATGGGTTCTTGATCAAGTTTATTATAGTCAATAAAAGCTACACGCGGGTAAATAAGTGTTTCCGAAGTATCGCAGGGCTTGATCAGACATCTCGAACCATTCATTAGGGGGCTGTTAACTATAATATGTGCAGATTGCCAAAGTTTTGACCGCAAATTTGAGTGAATTATGTGTGACATTTAAAACACGAGGGAGAGGGCCATAATAATCTACTATTGAATGTGTATAATATGAATATTCCTTGTTACAACCAAACAGCCCTACAACAGCTAATAGCTTTGCCACTTGAAATAGTCTGCTGGGATGGACAAAACTTAAAGGTCGATCCCATCGAGCCACCCAATAATGAAACGGTATAATGTTTGTAGACATAATATTCCCCGAGAGTTCGAGTCCATCTATTTACTGATTATATATTTATTGATAATTCACATGGATATTTCAATTGTAGCCCCCAGGCAGCAAAAACAGGCGATAAAAACAAGTGCGTGTATAGTCTATACATTAGCACATAGTAGATTTGGAATACAAGTTATCTGTAGTTTTGCATGACTGGGAGAGAGAGAGAGAGAGAGAGAGAGAAATGGGGTTTAACGTCCACTCGACACAAACCAGGTCATTTCGGGACTAACATATGGTTCAATTTTATTTCAATAATTCGCTTGCGTGTAGGGGTCTTTAGCAGTGGGAGGAAACCGGAGGACCCGGAGAAAATCCACGAGGCTGGAAGGCGACCCTACTCCTTGTCACGCACAACCTGGGAATCGAAACCACGCCATGATACAGCGCGCACGTGCTAACCATTCGGCCATCCAACACCCCTTGCATGACTGGGAATGCATATTGTATTCTATGGTGGCTGATATAACGAAATTATTATCGTCGCTTTCGGGGGGTTGGATGGCCGAATGGTTAGCACGTGCGTGCTGTATCATACGGCCTGTCATTGAGTAAACTGGCGTGGTTTCGAATCCCCGGTTGACGTGACAAGGAGTAGGGTCGCCTGTCCAACCTCGTGGGTTTTCTCCGGGTCCTCCGGTTTCCTCCCACTGCTAAAGACCCCTACGGGCAAGCGAATTATTGAAATAAAATTAAACCACATGTTAGTCCCGAAATGACCTAGTTTGTGTCGAGTGGACGTTAAACCCCAGTTCTCTCTCTCTGTCTTTATCTTCGCTTTCCTTCTTTAATAATCGAAGGCCAAAAACCAATGCAATGCATGCTGATGGCTTGTTCGTATATCATAGTGGGGATCACGTGGCTAAGTGGGTAAGACGCTAGCTCGCTAGCCTGGAGGTCGGGTGTTCGATCCCTGCATTGGCCGAGAAAGTTCATCCAGATTTTCCGGCGTGGTTCTCCCTTGTCAGTGATGCAGGACGGAGGGGCTGACAAGGAAAGCTGTCTAGTCGTTCGGATGGGACGAAAAACCGAGGTCCCGTGTACACATTGGCGTGCACGTAAAAGATCCCTTGACAGTTGGAATTCGATATAAGAGTAGGCCGTAGTGCCGCTGTCCGGGCAAAATTTCCCTCATAGCACACTGTATGGCGTATGCCCGTCTTCATTAGCCCAGGTTAGGAGCAGAACAGTAGGACGTTAAACCCCATTTCATTTCATTTCATTTCGTATATCATAGTGACAGAGTAAGACCTACTATTGTCCGAAAATCAAGAGGTTGATCTTCGCTTTCCTCAACGTTGGTGTGCACGTAAAAGAACCCTTGACATAGGGAATTCCATAATGCGGTCCGGACAAAATTTCCTTCATATAGCACACTTAGCCCGGTTTGTGCAGAAAAGTAGAACGTTATAAACCCTATTTCATTTCTTTAACATTGGGCGAGTCCCTCTTTATTAACCAAGTCAGTGGTGAAAAGTAGCCGTTAAACCCCGTTTCATTAAAATTCATCTTTTGTTACTCTTTGTTAACAGAGAAAACTGTTTTTTATCAGAAACCTTTCGTGGTAATTTCTAGTATTACATTCCGTTAAACATGTAATCCCGCGACCATACAATCTTAATTGAAATCTACAAAAACGCTTCTTGCATAATGTAAATACCACGAACGGAGCGGTAATTTGCTATGGATAAAAACATTGCATCCTGGAAAGTGCTAATTTTTGTGATTACTTTTGCACTTCGAATTCCCAGGCGACCATACAATTGTATCACATTTCACTGCAATTAATAACAGTAAAACAATGAATGAATGAATGAATGAATGAATGGGGTAATTATACTGGAACTAAGGTGGCTCAGCGAGCATGGTGCTTACTCACTAACCAGGAGGTCACAGGTTTGATTCCGGTATTTGTCTAGAAAATTCCTCGGGAGTAATACATTATGAGGCATAATAAGGAAAAGTGTCATGTCTTTGGGATGGTATGAAATAGAGAGAGAGAGAGAGAGAAATGGGGTTTAACGTCCACTCGACACAAACTAGGTCATTTCGGAACTAACATATGATTTAATTTTATTTCAATAATTCGCTTGCGACGTAGGGGTCTTTAGCAGTGGGAGGAAACTTGAGGACCCGCAGAAAACCCACGAAGTTGGACAGGCGACCCTACTCCTTGTCACTTACAACCGGGGATTCGGGACGGGATGAAACCCAAAGTCCTGTGTACACACTGGCGTGTACATCAACAGTCCCTGGCAGCTCAGTCGGATTAAAATACAGTTCTATATTTCGTTTCGTTTTTTTATAATATCGATGGCCTCCACTACATGAAGATCTGACCGGTTGTAGTTGGAGGTCGCATCAAGGGTCATATGGGTGGCTTTTGACCCTATGCCGTCAGACATTTGATTAACCAATCAGCGTTGATGTTTCTAGTATGATACCCACAGTTCCCTTTCATTGGCTAATCCCTCCCGTCAACCAGAATGCGGACGGTAAATATAACAACTCTTCCAGATACTAGTGTATTTAAGACAAGTAAAACGAAATTTTGAACTATAAAAAACGAAACGAAAATAGAATCTATGTTTTAATCAGATTGTTGGCAGCTAGAATTCGAAAAAGAGTAGTTTAACACGCCGTTGTTCGGGAAAAATTTCACCTTAGCACACTGTATGGATATGAACGATCCATCATCAGTATTTTAAATTGTTGTAAATCATTCTGTTCATAAGAATTTTGATCACGAGAGAGAGAGAGAGAGAGAGAGAGAGAGTTTAAAGTTTAAAGTTTAATGTCCACTCGACACTAGGTTATTTCGAGAGTAATGCATCAAAGAAGCCACGATGTCAAAGTGTTATTGATAAAATAATAATATTACACCATTTATACTGTCAGAATTCTAAAGACATGCTTTATTATGGAGTGGAACATCTGGACATGACTGTAGACGCTAGGAATGCAAGCAGTGAGGGACAAACTCGTGGTTTCTTGTTCATTAGTGACGTAGTTAGGATGGAGGAATATTTCATGCTTATATACATAACAGTTATTCATGAATAATGGCAGACAACCAGAGTGATAATCGTCAAGGACTAATCTCAACATTAGCATAATTTTCGTTCGTCATTAACTCATTCATACAATTCTACCAAATCTCCCCCTTCCAAACACAGCAAGTCAAAAATACCATGTACTGACGCATTGACCTTTTTTTTTTTAACTCCCTTTAAATCCTTGACTTTTTAATTATGTTCCATATTTGAGTCATCCATATTGGTGAGTAAAGTTGATAAACAACAAGTCATAAAACCCTCTGGGATAAGATAAGTCATAAAACCATGTTGCTTTCATGTCAAACTTGATTCTATCGATATTTGCATGTGAAAGTCGTACCATATAGCAAGAGATTGCGTGACATATGAAGGGAGTGATGAATCTAGTACGCCTTAAACAATGACAGTATGTCTATTAACTAACTAAGTCCGGTTAATATAATCACATACTTATAGACACAACCATCTGATTATGGCGGCAAATTATTGCCCTCCACTTGTGCTATCTATGATTGAATCTACCAGTTGAACTATTGCTAAATGAAACCCATATACCCATCAGGCGACTAGCATGGTTAAAAATTTAAAACAATCTATGTCTGAGTGACGCGTGGCACTTAGTCGAATGCCAAGATGTATGTGTGAAAGCGAACAAGATCCTTCCTCGATAAGATTGCAGTCGATGAGTATCTGAACATGCAGCTTCCAGTGATCCAGCATTGGCATCCATGTTTTCTCAGTCACAGTTCAAAGAAATTAAAGGTGAATGAGTACTAAAGGGCGATAAGAAGAATAACAACTGCTTCATAAGTATCTGGGAGTTCGTGATGGCATTTCAATCGTCTGAAACATTTCTCAAATATGCTACCAAAGCATTTTAATACCAACTTCAAAGGTCTAAAGTAGGAATTTTGTATTGGTATTAATGTTAATGATAAAACGTGCTGTTGTATTCATTAAAGTCTACTGCCATCGAACACCACCAGAAGTCGAACATATACTCATTCAACATAATATTCACTTTTATATCGTAAAGTCTGGTCAAATTAATATCTATCTGATTCAATTTTGTAAACAAATATATATTTTTCAAATTTATAATATATTGTATCTTTCCGCAAAAGTCTCATGTTTTTCAACACAGACAGGATATGAACAGCTGATAAGTGTTAATGATGAAATTAGCGAAAAAGAAGAAAATATAAATATTTTATAGCTCCATTATCAAAGTACTGCACCCGTATAGCGTAAGAACGACATGTTTTTTGCCAATATCAGGTGCATAGTGGTCGTTACTTTTGCATGAGAAACCAGATCCGGGGGGGGGGGGGCACAAAAACCTATGGGAGGTGTGGAAGACGCTAGAGTCGAGTTGTAGCATATCTAAGTATATCAGCCCCTGCTGAATAAGTAGTTTTTCTTATTCAAGCCTGCGTATCTTCACAACGATTTAAAACTTTCAAATGGCAACTAGTATAAGATCAGCAAGCAAACTTTTCAGGGCTATATGATCGAGCAAATAGTTTCTTGCACAGCTCCCCACCCCGCACGCCCCCGCCCCCAGTAGTGAAAATAGAAAGGAAATGGTTGAAGATAAGTTCAAGGTAATGATAGTTCAACAGTATATAACCTTTTTAAAAATGATTTTTATCAGAATACAAATAAACTAATTATAAACTATTTATCATAGCTGTGTTACAATCATTAGCAGTTAGTAGTGACCTCTTGGGCGAAAATAATATGGCCTATCTAGTTACTAAGAGAAAAATAAGTATTTTAGTATGAGGGGGTTGTGAGTTTATTGTGAGGTTGCATGTTTTTATACTATCTAGTGTAAACTGTTTCATGAGTACTATTATAAAGTAAGTGTTTTATTGCTCTACTGACCACTACATACACTAACTGGCGAGGTGAAGAGAAGTTCGAGACTATTATATGACCACTTAACAGTAATCCCACATCTTTTTTTGCTAAATTAATGTGAAGCTATACTCGATATAAAATGTTACTCAAAGTAAAGAAACAAAAATGGCGTCAAGTGTCGGTGTCAGTATATGTTGATTTCACGTCACCATTAGAAATATTTAAAACCATTACCATGAACATCGATGCCAAGATAGTAGCTATCCTACATCTTTTGATTTATCTAAGGAACTGTACGTTTTCATTATTTTCATTTTTGTAAAATTACATACGGATTAAAAGAAATGTTTATTGTCCTTTTGTCACTGCACCTTTAAGGAGATATGGGTAAAATTGAAGATTATCTGTACTCACAGGCCTACGGTGCAAAATGTTATCATTCACAATAACAAATCTGGGTTTAACGACGGTGTAGTGCCTTGTGTTATCGTTATATACATATTATTAGCATATTTACAGATAGACACTAGTCAAAACTAGTTATTGTAGTAGAAATCTGATATTTCCTTGATTCTGATCGGTCGACAAGTGTGGTCGAATAATTATAAACTCCAGGCTACTTACTACGTATAGATATCGCAATGTCATTTTTGTTTCATTTTCATGCTCAATAATTAGCCCCCGCCTCAATTACTGACAAAAATTCTGCTCATATGACATTTACATCGTTTACAAACTTTTGATTAAAATCTTATAACACAAGTCTGAACTACATAAAGGGCAGACAATCAGTGTTAAGTTATCGTTTCCAAGCAAGAGTTATTTAATCCTTATTAAAATTCACACAAAGAACGAATCATTCACGATTCAGTGAACCTTTACATTTTAATGGGTTTTGATCTAACCGGGAGTAACAACCGTTGTTATTGAATCTCAAACAGGGGTTAGTAAAGTATCCAATATGGCGTCTGGTGTGTTGGTAGGGGAAGCGATATCCTGCTGGTTTATACCTAACTACCGTTTACATGGCAGGAGACAAGTTTGTTTACAACTACAGCCTTACACTCATGATCAAAGTTATCAGACAAATTATGTAACAATCTGTTTAGGTACTAACCCAGTTTGATGGCTAAAGTGCATTTCTTATCGCTTATTGATGCTCGATACCCTTTCCCTCACCCATGACGTCATTGGCATTTTCCCCATTAATTACGAGTAATAGACACAGCGAATATTTTTGAGTTTATCAGCCCTGTCAAACAAATATTACAAACTTATCATATTAACTTTGACATAATGGTAAATTTATGTTAATGGTTACACAGAAATCATTTTATAAGTCTGAACATAGAAAGAAGAATTCTGTGTTTCGAGGTATTGCTATCGATATAATCTGTCTGAAGCGATTGAATTGTAATAGGAGAATCATTTAGATGAAATATCGCTATCAATTCAGAAGTTAATCATCATTTTGTGAAATCAAACTGTGTTAGCAATAGTCATTCATAGTGATGATGATTTATCGCAACATAAAAAAGTATTTTTTATGACATCGATTAAAATAGATTACTATTAACAAAACTCCGTTCATTCTCTGTTACTGCCTGGAGGACATTAAGAATTTCGACTTCTCTGAACTGATGACGTTCTACACAAATGTGAAGCCTAGTTTCCAAAAGTACGATGAATAGTTTGTGGATTAAAAGATGTTCGATTTGTACATAAACTATACAGCCTAGTAGTGTTTAATATCTATGGTTAGCCGTGTGATAAAATTGGTTTTAATAGAAATAATTTCATTTCAGACAATTTACGACTGAAGGTTGCTTTAACCTTTGATCAACGCCAGTTATTTTTCTTATGCTAGAGACGCAAATAAAATCATTAAGACAGACGTGGGATTTTTGGTTAGCACCAGTCCGATCACAAATCATCGATTTATCCATATCAAAAGCCATAGACCATACTTTATCACCGACATAAGTCGGCAGAAATCTTTACCCTCGTGATACCCAATTTCTCAAAATGCTATATTCAAAGAGAACTTTATCCAAGTTGCTTTGCTTTAGAAAAAAAATATGTATGTAGTAGTGTCACCCCCAGGGTTAGTGAATTCGATTCGGTTGTTCTAAAGAGATTCGTATTATCAGCCATTAGACTTCGCCTAGAAACGCCATTTTAGCGCCATTTTGTCGACAAATGACCATCATAAAGGCCACAACGAGGTAGAAAAAAGTGACAAGCGGAAGTTAAACTATCGTAAAGCAGTGTGGTAAATGGCCAAATTAAGAGTGTAGAGATTATTGAATTAGTATTTAGAGAGTCGTTGTAGTGCTTATTTAGCGATTCTTTCTTCATTAAAAGTAGTTTATAATAGTTACTGGGGCTATTAAAGGAAAAATCATGTAATGACTTCAAACGTTTATTGATTTCTTGATTAGGTTACATATTATGTACAGGTACCGTTGCCTTTACATGAATATAGATTTACCGATGATGGCTCTATTATTTAACACGATGTGGAAAGATTATAATGCCACGGTTAAATGTCGGTGTAAAAACGACACCGACAAAGTTGAAAAACAAGATAAGTTAGCATAACACCACGTAAAAAATCTACATAAAATCTCAAACATTTCAAACCTTTTCCTGTATGGGGATGTTATGAATGTGCAACGAAAACAAATACAAGTGTGTTATATGTCATCGTTGATGAATGGTTCGGGTCATTCGCTAAGCCAAACGGTATACAGATAGGTGGCTGTATGAATTAGTGATTCGTCACTGTTAAAAAAAAAACCCCAGCAACACACATTGTACACGTACATGTGTAATATGTACGATTTAAACAGTCTTCAAATGTGATAAATATTTTCTGGGAATTCTTAAATTTTACTTTTTGGGTGAACTGTTTGCTGCTTGACCTGGATAATTCATATATAATAACGCAGAACAATAACTCCTTTTATTGTAACACATATTGGGATGAACTTGTATGTTAGTTTTGACAAAAAAACACAAACGGAAATATGTTTACAAGAAAAATAATTTGGGCCGTTCTGTTAGAACCATGAACCTTCTGGACAAACTCCAGGATCAAACCCGGGAAGTGAACCAGCACCACACACACTATGTCACCATAGCTACCCGTTCCATGAGAGAGAGAGAGAGAGAGAGAGAGAGATGGGGTTTAACGTCCACTCGACACAGACTAGGTCATTTCGAGACTAACATAATGTTTAATTTCATTTCAATAATTCGCTTGCGCGTAGGGGTCTTTAGCAGTGGGAGGAAACCGGAGGACCCGGAGAAAACCCACGAGGTTGGACAGGCAACCCTACTCCTTGTCACGAACAACCAGGGATTCGAAACCACGCCAGTTGACTCAATGACAGGCCTCGTGGTACAGCGCATGCGTGCTAACCATTCGGCCAACCACCCCCATCCCCGTTCCATTAGAAACACCACATTCAATTGTAAATTATATAAGTTCAGAACGTGAAATTAAAAGACCGTTCAATCATCATTGAAAGGAACGACCATTTAGTCCAATGATATGTATAAAAACGTGTAGTTTATCTAGATTTACAACTTTCCGGTGCCTTGAAATGGGATTTAAATGACTGTAATCTCTAATGATCCATTAACTGTGTCTTATAACAATGTACATTGTATGTTCTTAAAGTGATAGATATAAGATTCAACTACGGACTATTATATGTATTTTTCTCCAAATTGTATATTTTAAAAGGCATGATAGATGGTAACTTTCAAGCAAGGAGACTTAACGGAGTCATAAAAAAAAAAAAATTAAAATGTAAGTTTGTAGAGAAACTGAATGACAAAAATGATATTTTGTTACCATGCGAGATTGCTTATGTTGAACCAAGGACGTCCTAAGGAAACTACTACAATCTGGCTATTGGCCGAGAAAGTTCATTGGAATATCTAAACGTGCTTTCCCCTTGTTAGTGGCGAAAGGGTAGGGGTGATAAGAAACAACGTCTGGTAGTTCAGGTGGTACGAAAACCAAGGTCCACCCGTGTATACGTTGGAGTTGACAGAAAAGAACGCTTGGCAGTTGGAACTCGATGAACGCTGCTCTCCGAACAAAATCCCCCTCATAGCACATGAGATGGCGTATGTTCGTCTTCGTTGTCCCGGTTGGTGCAGAAAAGTAGGGCGTTATAAACCCCATTTCATTTCATTTTGGAAACGCGAGATTATTAGGCCACGTCGAAGTGCGAAAATCGCGGTTATTTTAATTAGAATATTATGTAGATCAGTCCGTTTTCTAAGAACCCCCTTCTTTAAGACCACTACAACCTCGTGGGTTTTCTCCGGGTCCTTAGGTTTCCTCCCACTGCTAAAGACTCCTACGCTCAAGCGAATTATTGAAATAAAATTAAACCATACGTTAGTCCCGAAATGACCTAGTTTGTGTCGAGTGGACGTTAAACCCCATCTCTCTCTCTCTCTCTCTTTAAGACCACGGTCCTAGACCACGGTCAACAAGATGATCTGTCTGTACGTTATCAGATAAAAGTAATTTATATTCCTCTACTGAGCGAACCAAGCTTATGCCGTAAACAAGCAAGTGCGGTTGTTCTACCATAAAACGCAATTGCATGTATATATTGTTCTAGAATATGGAATATCCTCCATTTTTGTGAGTAATATATAAAATTCCCATATTTATATAGATCGTAGACGTTCAGAATTAATCTATATATTTTGACGTTTCATATATGCTTTTACCGGTGTGACAAATGCCGTGCCATTGACTGCTATATGGTATTTACCATAGTGATGATATGAACTAGACATATAAATCATATCTTAAAGTAATATTTTCAGTTAAACCGGAATTTCATACCAATATAGAAATGTTACATATTTCTAATATCTCATATCTTTACCTAGATATATTCCTATAAATTTATAGATTACATGTCTTTAAAATAGAAAATAATCCAAATGACTAAAATAACTATAATCTACAAACGACTTAGGCACATTAACCGATTTTATGATCAATGATGTCATGAATATTAAAGTTAAATAAGCTAAGTGCAATAACTTGTCAGGATATTTCGAAATAAGGGCATTTTACTGATATAAGAAACTGCGTACTCCAGTCGTTAATAATTGCAACAATGATTGTGTAACCATTTATTTACAATTGTTTGCTTCTAAATTATATTTATGCTAGAGCATGTTTTTTTTAAAGATGCTGTGTTGTATTGAGATAAATATTTCAGTGCAGTCGTTTTTAATGTCGCCATCGCAATTATATACTATTAAGCTAACAATGGTCCTGCAGTCATTTGAATTGTAAGATACCCCTGCTTGAATTATTCACCACTTTCGATAGGAAATGTCAAAAAATTCTCTTTAATACCATCTATTGTGTTGCCCGTTAGCCCAGGGGTAATGACCCTGACTTAACCTTGACAACTCCTTACTTGTGTTCTCAGGGTAAATTATTGCTGGGTTAACTATAGGCTAGCTTTAAAGGACCCTTGGTACACACCACTAAAGGGTCCTAAATTCTGTTGAACAAAATGATAAATAGGGTAGATATTGTAAACGACGGTCCGTCAGAAGTTCAAATTTGAATTCCAAGTCCCATTAATGGGATGACGATCTGATCGAAACTCAGATCCTTAACAAGTCTATTAATAAAGGTTTTATTTAGAACATCGTTTGAAATAATGAACACATTTCCTCCCCACCGTCCCTATCGTATCTCTCAACAATATAGTCAATGGCAAATCAAAACAAACTGCTTTGAGTTTTCATCCTGACCAGGTCCGCTGTCAGGAGGTAGGGGTGTCTAGGATGCCTGCCTCCCCCCTCACACTCCGAAATATGGTGTCCCTTAAATTGGTGTGTGTGTGTCCTCGAAAACCCCCCATCATATTTTACACATAAAATTACACTTAATATTATTATTTTATTCAGGTCCATTTATACGCCTGCATTCTTCAATGGAACACCGATTTTTTTAAAATGTTCTCGCTGCCAGTCGGGAGACCTCAACCACAAGGGGCTTGCAACCGCCCTACCCCAACGGACCTGATGATCATGTGCATAATGATAATGATGGTAATGATTAGTAATCAGAAATTAAGTAGTTGAGGAATTGGACATGTGATAGTGTGTCTTACGTGAACTATTTAACATAATTTTACACGACAAAAAAGAGCAAACATTAAAGTAGCTAAGTCCGTAACTCAATATCATCCAAAATCTTCGACATTGAAAACACGAATTTTTTTGCAATTTAAATCAGCATTGGTGTTGTGATCTTACCTGGAAAAGATGGGCTTCTGATATCCAATATTTAAGACAAAATAAACATTTTATCATTGGTACACGAATCGTGTACCATAATGCGTTTCAGCGCCATTTGTAACAAGGTGCTCAAAGAATGAGGTTAGACATATTCCACAAGTCATGTTAAACGGTGATATCATGTTCTTATTTTGAGAGCATGCGAAATAAATAATATCGGTATTGACTGGAATAATCAGACGCTAGAAACTGACTTGCGGTTGAGACTTCTGGCGTATTTCGCCGAACATAATTGATAACAATTCACAGTAAAACGGACACGATTGAATGTAAAACAGTTTATATAAATTCATATTACATTATTATATGTGTTGCTACCCATTTGTGCCAATTTCTAGATCCAAAATATTAGCGATTCAGCTCCTTTAAGATACAATTGTAGTATCCCATTGTAAAACCTGACCACACCTTTCTTGTTCGGGTTACACATCGTTTGTTTTTCATACATTGCTTATTTCTGTAGCAGATAAGTGGATAATGATACAATAATTGATTAATTACGACACTGAGTTAATTCATATATTTATTTCATTGTAAGATCTAGAAGAGTGAATATGTTTAACCGTAATAATTCTAAACCCACCCCAAATCGCTTTTATAAAATTGTCTCACTCCCATTACCAAACGAAAATTTAGACATGGTGTAGTCAGATTAAAATTTGTTTCATTTTAGCATTTTATCTCGAAACTGCAGAAGCTTTAGCCAGCGAAATAGTACAACTCGAAACGAAAAAAAGATCTAAAACATTTTCTGCTTTTTTGTGTTCTAATATTTGAACTGTTAAATGCCGATCCGACAAACTAGACAGGTAATTTTAGGCGACATGCGTCAGAGTATGGATTAAGAGAGCTACACATATTTAGAATCCCAGGTAATCTTGTTAATACGTGTCTATAAAATGATTTATACCGTCTTAACTTGGCGTGTTTACATGTTAAATATGGCAATGTGGTAAGCGATTGTCTACATACAGCATGCTGTCCAGTTTAAACGAACAAATATTTAACAATTATTGATGCTGTGGGGCAGCTTTCCGCTCTGTGTACACTTTGATCACTCTGTAGTCTAGCATCCCCTCTATAACAATAGATTTAACAATACAGATTAAACTCGAGATAACATCACCCCTGTTTTATAGTATGACATAGCATAAATAATTCATCCCAAGATTTAAACTGTAGTTCTCTTTTCTTTTTATTTCTTTCATCGCGCACATGGCATCAACTACCCTAATTATACACATCAGAAACTTTAATTCATTTTTCACCCTTTTTTGCCACGAACTTTAATAACACGGGGCCAGAGAGAAGGATTTCTTCTGGAAGATAATAATGGGTTATTTAGAGGTTTTTACAATATGTTTAGCCCTGTAAATGTCACATTAATCTCACAAAGCACATATTTGTTATGATTGAATCAGCAGACTAAGGTAAAGTAAGCAGACGATAAAATTAAAGAAAAATATGGCGTGAATATTAACTAGGATAAGAATCTAAGTATAACAGGAAGATGTTAAACAGTAATTATGATGTCTTTACATGGGGTGTCAGACTTATAAAAGCACACACTTTGTTTCCATACGTTTATTTATGTTAGAAATGACAGCAGATGGGAAGCGTGTATGTCAAAAGAATTTTGAAAGTCAACTATATTTCCATAATATCGACTACGTAAATAATTGTGTAAGCCTTGTGCTATGGGATAGAATTACCCCCCCCCCACCCCGCATATATGATTACTCGAGGAGTGGAAGAGGCAGAGATGCTTGACTAATAACAACACGTTTTTGTTTTTTAAAATTTGGTAGCAAATAAAAGCTTATTAACTTAGGTTTTCCATTCAAAAATACCTTGTGTTTTAACTATTAGTTACTTGTGGATATCTCTTGAAACTTACAGGCCGGAAAACGGTTCTGAGAGAGAGGGAGAGAGAGAGAGAGAGAGAGAGAGGATTAGAATTAATTGCACGTGTCAACCTCAATTGAGTTCAACTCAAGCTTTAATTATATGCGTAAGTAAAATTAGAATATTTTGGTGGTGCCTATCTAGACTATCTAAATGCTTTCAGAGAGAGAGAGAGAGGGAGAGAGAGAGAGTGAGAGAGATGGGACTTAACGTCCACTCGACACAAACTAGGTCATTTCGGGACGAACATATGGTTCAATTTTATTTCAATAATTCGCTTGCGTGTAGAGGTCTTTAGCAGTGGGGGAAAACCGGAGGGCCCGGAGAAAACCCACGAGGTTGGACAGGCGACCCTACTCCTTGTCACGTACAACCGGGGAATCGAAACCATGCTAGTTGACTCAATGACAGACCTTATGATACAGCGCGCACGTGCTAACCATTCGCCCCCATCCCCAGAACGGTTCTCACCAATGGTGCTGGATAAAGGGTCAGACAAGGAACTGTGTCAACTGTTCATATGCTTCGAAAAACCAAGGTCCCGTGTGTACATTGGCATGTACGTAAAAAGCAGCCCTGACAGTTGGAATTCGATATAAGAGTAAGTCGTAGCGCCGCTGACCGGGCAAAATTTCCCTCATAGCATACTACATGGCGTATGCCCGCCTTCATGCCCCAGAAAAGCAAGATTTTAAATCCAATTTCATTCCCAATTCAGGCATTTAATTAAGAAAAAACCTCTGAGAACGTTGGAAGTTTCTAGATTGTTTAATGTAATAAGCCACCCTCATTGTTAATGTCAAATACTTGTACAATGTTGACATTTAACTTATTATATACCAAACAACACGACCATACTAAATATATTGGTTAATTAAATAAATGGCAATAGGAACGAACATTCAGGCAACATCCATCATGTACAGATAAAACAATTAACAATGTTATACAGTCCATACTTTTTTATGGCAATCTGCTGAACATGGACATGTTATACAAGAATAGTTCGAAATTAATCAAATTTCAAACAGAATACAGTTTATTGATAAAATACTAAGGGGGCGCGGGAGTAAGGCGTGCCATTGAATCACCCGGGTATGTGTTCGGTCCCAGGCTTGTACGTGACAACCTTGTTTTCTATGGGTCCTTCGGTTTGTTTCTACTGTCAGTGGCTCTTATTACTGAAATAAAGAAATAATACATTAGTTTGAAATAACCTAGTTATCTTGATATGCTTATAATATATGGACTTAAATTTTCATTGTGTATAAATTCACACAATTACCAATTTATAAGGAATTTCGAAAGTAATTCAAGCGTAATTCTACATTTAAATTTTAGGAAACTATATTTACTTTAATTCCATTTGATATTAAGTTTAAGCTTGATTACACCATGTAAGTTATAAGCCGTTTAACCCATCTTTATTAGCCAGGATGGATAAGAAAAGTAGGACTTTAAACCACATTTCGTTTCAATCCTTTCAATAGAGGCATTTAGTAACTGGATACAACAATAACCTATAACGCATTCTTATGGAAGGATAATTACTAATTTATTTGGTCGGCGTTTCTTTTCAAACATGTTCAGTAATAAATATGTAGGGCAAATATATATTTGGGCGAATACGTTAGTTTTCTTCTTCGACTGCTTGCTTATTTTAATGGTATTGCGGTAGCCGAGTTGACGTATAACAAAATTTATTGCATCTTTGTATTGAAGGTGTGTCTTAAACTTGAAAAAAAGGGAGCCGTGGAATACTGAATAATGGTGCTTTGGATAAACGAGACTATTAATATATGTACATATGTATTATCATAAAGGTTATTGACAAATTGTAAGGTCAGAATACATCCTATTGTGTAAATAATAGGCTCCATTAATGGCGGTTTATTTTACACAATAACAGCAGTTATCAGAGTATAGATCTAGATTACCCATGATATATCTACCTATCAAAGATAAGAGTTTTACATGCTTACATTTATTCACCTTTTGTAGTAAGTTAAAAGGTTAGAGATATAGTATGATATATATACTTCTTATAGTGTCATAGATCTTCATAGGCGGCAATTGACTTGAAACAGGGATTAACACGCTTTCGATGTGTAAAAAGTGAAAGTAGAGCTGATCCATCTAAGTGATATCTATCTATCTTTGTAAATTAAGTATAACCTGTTAAGGTAGCCGGGGTGAATTCCTGATCTTAAGAAAATAATAAGATTGATACCTATATCTTTAATACCTATCTTACTTACTCTCACGATATATAGTATACTATATATATACAAATACACACACGATGGCCAGTTTATAAGTTCACATAACATGCAAAAAATACCTGCGTGATATTTACATTGCATAAAAACTACAACTATTAAGTTTCCGTTTTTTTAGATGGTTTTAACCTTCCTGAACTTTGTCGTAATCTGAATCGATGAACTTTGGTAAAAAGAGAACATAACAGTTTGGGGTGTGTGAGCCAGAGTAATTTATCAGATCTGTAATATTAACACTCTTGAAAGGTTTAATTCTAAAATATTTGCTAATGTAACGTCAGATTAGATTTCATTTTATCTGGAAATCTTTAATACTGGTAACCACATACTGTATAACGTACAGTAGTTAAAAGAAGTGTGTTTAAGCTTTTTGAAATCCAGATACAAACTACTGCTCTATTTGATGACCGGTGTCCTGTATAAGGCAGGGTATGCTTGAAGAAACCGAATAGTAAACCTTTAAAGAACTGGACCACACCTGCTTGACTTAAACACTAACAACTAACAAGGCCCGTAACTAGGGCGGGGGGGGGGGGCGGAGCAAAGCCCTCAAAAAGTTTCGCCCCTCCTGTGTAAACATTGTCAAGCATGAAAACCCCCTAGAGATACAGCGTCCGTCAATTTTACAACACCCCTGGAAACACTTCCCACCCCCTCGGTCCTCTGTGCAAGTTACGACCCTGCAACTAACAAATAATAATATTTTGCACATAATATCACATGATAGAAAGTTCAAACGTGTAGGCCAGAATATGTTAAAATGGTGAAATGTAATGTTGGGGTCGAAGTGTACCTTAGTTCACTTGTGGTTAAGATGACCAATGTGATCCCTGCCTTATTAATCTGTTTTTCTATATATATGACCCGCCGTATTTATTAGGCCAGTCGGAGCAGAACAGAAGGACGTTAAAGTTTAAACCCCATTTGATTTCATTTTATATATGACACTTTATTTTTACTTCAAATTATTATGAGCAAAATAATAATTGTGGTATAAAGTGGTCTAGTGCACTTCTCAAAAAAGGAAATTGGGTTTCGGGAGTAAGACAAAGCATACCATGATTTCTGCGTCATATACGAGTCCAAATTGGGTGTATCGTCAAAATGAAGACGGGCATAAGACATGCAGTTTGCCATAAATGACATTTTGCAAGGATAGTGGCGTCTCCGTCTTCTCTTCATCGAATTCCAAATATCAAGGATTCTTTTACGTACACACCTCCCACCGTCCTGCACCACAGACAAGGGGAAACAAGGCTGGAAAACATTACAACTGGTTGTCAGGGGGCTAATATTACTGAAATGAAATGAAATGGGGTTTGACGTCCTACTGTTCTGCTCCTATACTGGGCTAATGAAGACGGGCATACGCCATACAGTGTGCTATGAGGGAAATCTTGCCCGGGCAGCGGCACTATCACCTACTCTTATATCGAATTCCAACTGCCAAGGGATCTTTTACGTGCATTCCAATGTATACACGGGACTTCGGTTTTTCGTCTCATCCGAATGACTAGACAGCTGTCCTTGTCAGGCCCTCCGCTTATATTACTGACTAGTCATTTCATATAATAACTGAAATAGGATTACTTGGGGTTTTTTTTATTATTTTTCTTGAAAGATACGTTTGTTCATTTCATATTTTGTTAGAGACGGATTTTTGTATACTGATATCTATAAAGAGTTATGTGAGGAGTCAGCTGTTTGGGTCCTTCATGTACTAGGTACAGTTATAGACCCAATAACTTTATTTATAACTTTACAATAAATTCACATGTAGGTAACGTGTATAGTGGTTTTATTTGTCTACAACGGTCAATTGTCACCCAAAACCAATCCATCTGAAAAGTGATCCCTCTATTGTTGTCCAGAAAAAAAATCGGACACTACAAAGGTCATGACACGTAGCCCCCAAAACATGTTCGTTGTATCGTATAACAAGGCCGGTATATACATTTGATATCATTTTCAGATATTAGGAACCCTGTACGCTTTTAACAGAATAAAGATACCTTCTTTCGAGGCAGGAAAAGAGTGAGGGAAATGCTGCTACTGACACACCCTTTTCTAGATGTTTATCAACTTTTTCTAAAAATAGGAACACAATCTGTATTAAAGGAGAACTATACGACTGGTTAACACAGTTATATGGGACAACAATAATTTGTTTATTATACACAAGCACAATGTTTCGATAAGTATTCTCTAATCGTTATCAATTTCTTTCACACTGACATTTATATATAGACCTTCCAGTTTACTAAATGTCATTGGGCTTGATAACGATACGAGAATACTTATCGAAACGTCGTGCTTGTGTACAATAGTTAGTTCTGTAATGATTCTAATCGCTAAATGCCACTAAAGGATTATTATATATACACACAATGATACAAACACCAAAGAAATGAATTTTATAATATTATACAAACTGACAAATCTGTATAATACACACAATTATAAACATTGTAGAAATCAATCTGTATAATACACACAATGATAAACATTGCAGAAACCAATCTGTATGTTATTATTATTGAACACAATGATAAATATTGTAAAAAGGAATCTGTATAACAGGGAGTAGGGTCGCCTGTCCAACCGCGTGGGTTTTCTCCGGGACCTCCGGTTTCCTCCCACTGCTAAAGACTCCTACGCGCAAGCGAATGATTGAAATAAAATTGAACTATGTATTAGTCCCGAAATGACCTAGGTTGTGTCGAGTGGACGTTAAACCCCATTTCTCTCTCTCTCTGTATAACAGATTAGCGTTATCACTCCCGTGGAAGCAGACGTTAAACAACAAGCTATTATTTTGTCCATGGACGTTTTTGTTGATGTCCAGACAAGTAATTCATCATACTTCGACTATTCCTGCTAAAACACACAGTGTCACCAAAACATTGCTGAGATGGCGTATCGGGTGGATCACGGCTAAATCTATTCGTTAAAGCCAGCTCAATTTTTGTCACGGTGGTTGAGATGTAAAGAAGGTTAGGGCACGTGCTTGTTGGCGAGATTGAAGGTTAAGGTTATGGTAGGCAATGGGGCTAGGTCCAGGGTTATGGTTACGGTTGGGATTAGCGCTAGCTCTGTTTACATCTCGTGACCTATTACGAAAAATTTAGCACTAACAGTGGATCACGAGAGTGGCAAAATTAATTTGAGTTTGGTAGAAATAAGATGCACATTATAATTTTAAGCTAGAGTAATATATATCCTGCGTCGATCAAAACACATTTCATTATATATGTAATGTATACAAATTAATATAAATTTAAGAATCCCCGCACAACAGCAGCACAGCAGAGTTGGTTTAGAGTAGAGATTTTTTAAATGATATAACGTTTCAGGTATCAGTACCCCTTTTCAAATAATAACATATAATATGTTGTTCTTAGTGTTTAACGTCCGCTTCCACCCAGACAAGTCAGTCTTATTTTTAATTTTTTTGTATTATCTTAGCGTACGCGCAGGGGTCTTTCCTGTAAACCCACGAGGTTGAGAAGGCGCCCCTATCTCCAAGTCACATACGCTCACACCAGGGATCGAAACCACAACCTCAACCCAGAGATGACCGGCCAGCTAGAGGTCGAAGCGCGACACTCTATAGATCACTAGGCCATCCCAACCCCCCCAACATATAATAATCTTGCGGTGCCCTATATACAACCTCAACCCAGAGGTGACCGGCCAGCTAGAGGTCGAAGCGCGACACTCTATAGATCACTAGGCCACCCCAACCCCCCAACATATAATAATCTTGCGGTGCCCTATATACAACAAAGGTGGGGACGTCACAGGATTTATAAATTTATCTATGTACATTGAAAGATTATTAAAATAAAAAGTATTATTAAATTAATATAGTGATTGTTTTTTTTTCTTTGAAGACTGGTTGCATTAACATAAAAAATGATTGAATGAATTATATACAAATAAATGTTTCTTCCGTCGATGATACAGGTCTTTAATTTGAGATCGTGTTGGTGGTAACTTGTGGCAGTTGTCGTGTACAATTCAGAGTATACATGCATTTCTATAACACCTGATGTCGTTTCAAATTCAATCCGCTGTTATACTTGAAACACTTGGCTTGTAATTTGTTGTGAGGTTAAACACTAGCCATGGATTCTCAAATCCCGTCCTATTCATCGCTCCAAGGGGTTTTAGTGCTCGGTGTTTTTTGATCGACGCAGGATATATATTACTCTAGCTTAAAATTTGTTTGTCATATTTTAATTTTACATTTTTTTTTCAACAAAAAATGTTTATGGTTTTCATTAGAATGAATATTTTGAAAACAATAAACATGTACCTATATCAAGTGGACAGTATCGTGCTAGGATTATTTTTTTGCAATGAGAAAATAGGAAGCCATTATGTTTACATGTATCATGTCAGGGTTTAACGTTTATCAAATAAACAGACGGTAGTTAATTTCCAATTTACAATTTTTTGAAAAGCTTTTTATGGTTCCGATCTAATTCCAGTATTTGGTAGGGTTAATGATGACAGCTGGAAAGCCTCAACAATATATCTGGAAAACCCATCTAAAGGGTTTAGTTTTGTTTACCAATGTGTATTGTGATATGTAGTAAGCGTGAAAGTTCATCTAGATGGCTCAGTAGCTAGATATTCCTGTCCATTGTCTAAATAAATGTTCAGTACCGCTAGACTAGAAAAACAGAAATATTCCAGGCCAATATACTGTCAAACTTAATTTCTAATAAATATTAAAATACGAAACTATTATTTGATATAATCTGTATTATTGTTATCTAACGCCCTGAGCCAATTCAATTAATATTGATGAGGTTGATAATCGTAACCCCGTATGAAATTTGTATTAATAATATTAGTGGGCTTTATTGTTTATAATAATGTTGTAAGGGAACATTAATAACTTTTTACGGATTTCTAATCAGGTATGCGAACAAGGTAATTGTACAACTAATGAGAAAACAGCCGGATATTTTAAGGCCAGTTTTAAATTATGCAGTCACATAAATAAAAGATTTCTTTGTTGCTTGTTCTTGAAGTTCATGACAGATGGCCGACCTATGTAGAGTTTTTTTTTCCTTTTGTAACGATGATGTATGGGGCTTCACGTTGCCCTTAGTAATCGCAACAATGACGTAATTATCTGGCACCGGATTCATGCTTCGCGAAAAATGAGATTAATTTAAAATACTAACAAAAACCCGCGATTACATCACTGAGGGTTGAACCGGTTTTATTTTTCTCCCCTATCGAGTTTGTTAAATATTTCATTTACACTGGTGAACAAGATCTGTAAACGTTAACAAGTTTATCATGTATGTAAAAGAAATGTTTATCTGAAAAAGCACACCCTTGGTATTGCCAGTCCTGGTTATTCTGATGATAAGAAAGATTAGATCTAGTTCCAGAAACAGACTTGCTTTGATATCACTCCGCTGGTGTTTGCTTGAACTTCCCATTCCGTATGAAGCCACAAGAAAAACAAAGGCGAGATGCGAAAAAATGGACACATAGGCAGACAGGGGGTCGTTACTGGTGATATTAGATGACTGGAATGAAGGTATCTCTCCCTGGGGCTGTTCTCTAGATACAATTACCTTTATCTTGCTACACGTCTGCTGCTAGTGATGTTAAAAAGCTGGAAAGTCGACCACCGTACACAAAACATAAACGATGTGTTTGTGCGTCTATGACGTATTGTGTTCATTTGATCAGCAATAATTGAATGTGTTTTTTATGTGTTCAGAAAAGAAACACCAAATAAAACAACGCGGGAAAACATGTTTACTATTATTTAAATTAACTTGGTTTCACGCTACGTCTGCTTATAATTTCATCCATATTCGATTCCTCAATTTTGTTTTAAATTACTTCATCACGAATTTCATCTCGAGTGCGTGTTTAATAAAATGATTAATGAAGTTAATCGTTTGTTTATAAGTTGATTTGAAGAAGGGAGTCGACTTCGTGTCGAGTTGCCAGTAATGTGGCCATATGTCAGATTCAATTGATGGTGAAATGTAAACCTATCTGACCGTGACCTCCACGTGCTCCCTAGCAGGTGTTTTCCCGTCTTCACTGATTGTAGTCGCCATTTTCAACTGTATCTTATCACCCATCCTACTGTATGGATAGGTATTTATATATTTATACAGAAGTCAACATAGTTTTTGAAATAAGATTCAAAACACCAACTTTTTGTATAAAATTCCTTCTTGTGCCCGGATGAAAAGGTTTCAGTAGGATCAAGCGTCATTTCAAAGTAACACAAATTTATGAACCAAAGGGGCGCCCTGTTTTATCTTCAAATAAAATATATTTTATTGGAAACATATTAATAAACTAGTACGTCTCCCCATATTCGCATTCCAAAATTTTAACAAAAAGAGGAACTTGGAATAATAACCCAGTTTGAGTCGCGTGGACGACCCCCCCCCCCTCTTTTTCAAGTGATGCTTTATTGTAGAACTAACTGCCCAGGAAATACATAACTGTCTACTGAATACAGAACAGCTATTATATAAGCATACGTAGTTATAATAAAACATATTTTCATATCAATTTAATTAAGTCAATCCTTCGCAGTAATGATAAAAATATGCTTTCATATCCCAAAATTTTAATCAAGCTAGACCTATTCTGAACGATACAACACCCAATCATACATTCTCAGTGGACCTACAGGCTACATTTAGCCTAAACGAAAGTAGGCTAACTGTTTGCTAACATGAATTTAAACTTTGGAGGGAAAATACAAAATATTAGAAAAAGTGGAATGTCTTGTTTAGTTTACTTTTTTCATCATTCAATTCCCAACCTCGAGTAATATTTTAACTTGATGCCACCTCTTAATACCACGGTAAATAAAATGTGTGACAATAAAGTATTTTGTTTATGAAATGTCTGTGACCCCCCCCCCCCCCAACAGAACATAATATCTTAATAAAGAACTCATTTCATTGCCGCTGTTTCAATGTTTATGTTTTATTTATTTTCATTGACAGCGGCAGCCATGTTATGTTTCCTCTTTTTAACACGTGGACTGGCAAGAATGGGGCTTATTTTTACTGCTGGTATGGAATGAAAATAGAACAATAACAAAAACAATTCTGAGAGCTTCATTAAGAATGACCTTGAATTAAATGTCAGTGGTCAGTTCTTCTAGAAATCAAAACTTGATTGACCAAGACTAAACAAACTTCCGTTTCGGCCATAATTTTCTCAGCTGGTTTGAATTAAGATTTCATAGGAGCAAGTATCAGTCATCAATAACCAACATGTTTTCACGCTCACTTTTAATCGTCTGGTACGACGTGATAACAAGGATGGTATGTGTCTGAACATCCGGTGGAGGAAATAGGAATGCAGCATTCGGTTAACATTCCAATTACCGATAAGCACGACAAATTGTAAGTTAGAAAATGACCCTGTTCTGTGCATTCTTTATGCAGAATGTGACTGAAGCTCGATGTAATAAATGTATTTATTTATGTATTTGTGAAGAAGGCGGTCCATAATCAGGTATACAAGTTTACAAAACACGCGAAAAACTGGATTGCTGCACGGGGTTTAAGTTGGTTATTCTAGGCCTTACATAATAATATACGGTGACCACTTTCTTACTTGAAGGCCAGTTACTTAATTTGCACATGTCGCTGCCCACTTCAAGCCGTGTTTGCCAGAACCATCGAAAAATCTATAAAATGCTTTTATTTAGATAATAGTAAAGACGGTAAGGTGGTGGTGGTGGGGGTAGAATATCCCGGGATCGAATCCCATCATGGGTAGAGAAGTACCATGTCATGTTATTTTTTTTACCACCGGTTCTAACACATCAAGGGTAGTGCCTGTGGTACTGACAAGATAAGTCTTGTCTTATCGTTCGGATTTGACGCTGTACACACTGGAGTGCACGTAAAAGAAACCTTGGTAAACCCTGCAAAAGTCTCCTACTTAGCAACACCCCCCCCCCCCTGCAAAAAGTTTCGCCCCCCCCACTCCCCGTGAAAATTTTTTCGACCATAAAAAAATAGATATACATTGTCCGTCAATATTACAGCACCTCTGAGAACACTTCCCGCCCCCTCGTTGCTCTGAGCTAGTTACGGCCCTGCAAGCACACTTGTCAACAAAATGACCTAAACGTGTAAATTCAGTAAAGAGCAATAGATAACAAAATTCAAATTCAACACGATTTCTGAATATTTATTTCTATGGAAATCTTTTTTAATCTAATAAAACTGAAAATAAATTGCTGTTATAATTCATGAAATAAATTTCAAAATCATGAATACGTTTCAAATGAAAATTCAGTTCAGTGTGTGGGAAAATTATTTTATAGTCTTCAAAATGAATACAAACATCCTTGGGTATTAAAATGTATAAATTACTTTCCGACATAAATCTGTGTATTATGATCGTAGTAACTATCTCGGTCTCTAGGGCGATCGAAATTAAACTATAAACTATATAGACCCGATAACAATAAATTTAACTGGCTGCTAGACTGTATAATTTTCAACACAAACCAATTTATATCACAGAAAGATAAAATTTATAGGTATTAATATTTTACCCTTACAAGTTCATATTATAGGTATTAAAAAAAGAAACATATCCACGCCGCCATATGTTGATAACAATAAAACGTTTTCCCGCGCTTTCTTTGTGGAGAATTTATTTACCCGCGCTTTTTGAAATAGCTCAAACAACAACGCCACCTGTTGAGTTGATGTAGAAATATCTTTCTTTGAGAAGATTACTTTCTGTATAATTAAATATCCCTTAATTTATTTTGTCCCGCCATTTTCGTGGTATGATGAAGAAGCCGACTGTCCCGCCACCTGCCTGTGAAGAATGGAGATAATACGCAGTGGTTTAACAAGGTTCGCACCTGTCTCCCTTATTATTTATCATTGTTAACAATAAAGGCCTTTACATGGTGATACGTGTGGCTAAATGTATATGAATAGTATTTCTACCACTATACTATATTTAACTACGCTGATATCAGTTTTAATATCGACACCAGAAATTTACTTTGATCAGGCAAATTGTTCAGGGTATAAAGACAGCTGCAGATATACACACACCTACAACCACGATAATATAATACTATAATTTATTTAGGACACATGTTATAAGTCTATTATCATATTTATTTTTATAATAAAAATAATATTATATTGATTTATATCTACATCAAACAAATCCTTGTCTTTCTTCCATTCTTTAATTTTATGTATTCATCATTTATTGTTTGAAGTTATCTTTTTGATTAATAATATATTTTTAATGACGGCATACAAGACGCTTGAGATGATACACTATTATTAGATCACGTTATAAAGTCATGTCGAGGTAGATCATTTCTAACTAAAAATGATTTCGAGTTGGATGGCCTTTCAGTGGTTAATAATCAAGAATTTAACGTTTAAAAATGTTTAGAAAATTAATAGTACTAGCTTGATATTAATTGACCTCTATTTGAGTTAAACTTATTAACTAAACCTAGACATTTATGTTGATTAACTAAACCTAGACATTTATGTTGAAGTAAGAATTAACAATTTCAACCAGTGGTTTCGTAAATCCCAAGATGGTCTGGCTTCCCCGCTATTAATTTGAATAGTTTAATAATATGAAGTGGTAGTCCAGGAGTTGTTCACATTTTGGTTAGATAATATGGTGGATGTTAAACATCTATCATAGTGCGCAAAACATATTCAAGGTAGGCCCTACATATATATACCTTTGCCCGTCTTCATTAGCACAGTCGGAACAGTGTCAGTAGGACGTTAAACCCCATTTCATTTGTTAGCACCTTGCGCACGGATTCCGATGTTATATATCTTTCGAAGATGTGGTCTGTAAGCAAATGAGGGGTGAGGGTGGTGGTGGTGGATGACTGAATGGTTAGCACGTGCGCGCTGTATCATAAGGTCAAGTGGCATGCTTTCGATTCCCCAACTGTATATGATAATGAGTAGGATCGCCTGTCCAACCTTGTAGGTTTTCTCCAGGTCCTGCGGTTTCCTCCCACTGCTAAAAAACCCTATGCGCAAGCGAATTATTGAAATAAAATTGAACCATGTGTTAGTCCCGAAATGAGGTAGTTTGTGTCGAGTGGACGTTAAAGCCCATCTCTCATTATACTGATTATACTTACAGGTTTTTCCGCATTAAAATCTATACCAGATTGACATTAATACTAATGCGCGCCTTTGCAAAAAGTGGCTCACTGAAGGAGATCCAGGGTCCTACCCCGGGGTTGGCCGATAAAGTATCTCAGGATTTGCTAACCTTGTTTCCTGTGCTCAGTAGGGCAGGACGGGTGATCTGGCAAGTTAGGAAATACTGTTGTTCGTATTGAACGAAAACTCAAGGTTCCGTGCAGCACACATTCGCAAAAGAGTAGGCGAAAGCGCCACTGTCTGGGCAAAATTCCCTGATAACACACTCTATAGCGTAGATCAATCTTCATTATCCCGGTTGGTGCAGAACAGAAGACATTGAACACTATTTCATTTTATCTTTTGTATATAATCGTTTTCCATTACTTTAACCAAAACCACTTTAATTCATATAAATTGTACTATTACTAAATAAGACAGACATAGTCTGTTTGAATTTCCATACTAAACTTAATTCTATTCACACATATGTTAATGAGAGTTACTTTTTAGAACTTGTGGGAATTTCGGATTAATTTAATTTAATACTGACTGATTCAATGGCGACCATAGGTCACGCTTCCTCCATGAATGGCCACTGTTAAATCCGGGTCTCATTATTTCGATAACTTTTATTCTTGATCTTAAAACTCAATTGATTTCGACATGTAAATTTCTTTTCTAGGATTAGATGACTTGCATCGTTGATAATCTGATGAAGAAATATGGCGCAGTTAATCCAACAACAGATGGCGCTTGGGTAACGATGAGACAAAGTACGTTGACAACAAAAGAAGTATTGAATATCGCGTAAATAAAGGCAGGATTCCCGCTCAAATCTGATGACGTATTAAGCGAAATACTTTTCGATTATCACAGCGGGATATAAATTTAGAGTGTCTTTGTTGTAGCAATACCGATTGATAGATGTCATTGGCACATCCTGTCAGTGTCTACAGGTATTAGTGTGATATTCACGGTTTTTCGCCACTGCCACCCCCTCCCCCACCGTTCCCAGCTAGTGTCACACCCGATTTTCAGAGAGAGAGAGAGAGAGCGAGAGAGATTCTGAACATAAGACACGCTGTCTGTGGAGAAGTATTTTGCTTTCCAGTGATAGATATGTATGAGAGAGTGAGAAAGAGCAGGGGCCAGAGGTTGGGAGGGGGGGGGCTTAAAGTCCACTCAGCAGTAACCAGGTCATTTCGAGACTAACATATGGTATAATTTTATTTTAATAATTCGCTGATGCGTAGTGGTCTTTAGTAGTGGAAGTAAACCAGAGGGCCCAGCGAAAATCCTCGAGGTTGGATAGGCAATCTTATTTATTGTCACGCGCAAGTGTGGGATCAAACCACGCAACTTGACTAAGTGACAGACCTTTATGATCTAAAGCGCACGCGTGAGACCATTCGGTCACCCAACCCAAACTCACACAGTAGCCACGGTATTAAATGAACTAGACACAGATATGATTCAGTCTATGGTTGCGATCAGTTAACATAATGTATATGACCATACTTACAATCATGTCAAATGAACAATTTAGCATTGACAGTGCACGATTCAATCAAAAATGGTTTAATTACAGTTTTAAAGTTCAAAATAGAATACAGGAAATAAGTTCAATATCTAAAAACTCACAAATAAACAAAATAATTACACAGGATATCTAGTTGTAAAAAAAATTCACTGAGATTTTCTAGACAATTATCTCTACACCGATGGGAGGGAAAAAGCAAATAAAAGAGTTACGACACACCCGGAGGCAATATTCTAATAATTATAGTTTGTTGAGATAATGAAATCTGTGACTGTCAGATTGACGAATTAGAATGAAATGATATAGAAAGACACCTGTCTCCTAGTTAAATAAAGAAAAGTTGATGTTCATAGTCCGTTACACTATGGCCATTCAAGGACTGATGACCAGCAACAGGTGTAATGACGGATGCCGTTTCACCTCGGTCTTATCTTATCGTTGACCGGAGGTCAGTTTAGCTGTAATGGTCATCCAAGTGGAAATAAGACATCCCTGTATTTTCATGCTTAATTTATCAATCTGAAATAAACGACTATGTTCAAAATGGTAAAAAATACCGCCGACACCGTTAGATAAAAACCTAACTGGCGCGAGAGAAAAGACACGTGAGAAAGTTTCATCACTTCCTGTTTGGCTGATCGTCTGCCTCTTTTCCTCTTGACATTCTGCTCATTTCTAAAGAAATAAAATTAAAGATATAAAAAAATAATGGAATAGATATTGACAAAAAAGCTCAAAGGCATATAAAAAAAAACGTCCACAAAGAAAGGATTTTGGTGTAGAGGCTATTACACTTTTGTTCACACACTGTATGAAAAATGCAGACTAGCAACAATGACATGCGTAGAAGTATGTGATTTATGAACAGATTTATGGTGAAGTTTTCTGCGTGAAACATTTTAAACTATAAGATAATACCATAAAAACTCTTTTAACGTACATGTAATCAAAGAACATATATGGGAGTTTTTTCTCTTTCATTTACTATCAAGAAATTTGTATTAGTCTTCCTCGTGATATTGTTATATTCAAGGATTCTGATGGATTTCCATTTCGCTGGCAGTTGTCTTCTTCTTTTTCTTACCCTTTGTTACTGACGGGTCAATTGATACATTTTAATATATTGGTCTAAAAAAAACCCCAACAAACAAATACCTTCATACTTATCTGTGTTGCCATGGTTTATTATAAATATGCATTACATTTAGTTATTTTAATAGTGACTTCAGAGGAGGAAGAAATTCTTGTCATTTAAAAAACAAGCATTGTCGCCTAAAATTACTCTATTCGTGTCGGGGGGGGGGGGGTGCCCGCATGGTCTAACGCGTGCGCTATAGATCATAAGGACTGTCATTGAGTCACGTGGCGTTGTTTCGATCCCACACTTGTACGTGACACGAAGTATGGTAGCCTTCCCTATTTCGTGGGTTTTCTCCGGGCTCTACAATCTAGTTTGGATTGAGTAGACCTTAAACCCCCACTTCGTTCTATCTCCTCTTCGTTCCAATTATATGCATCATACACCATTTGCTTATAGACTATTTACAGATGCCATCAAACTGATAATATACATTAATCGACATTATCCACGCAGAACAGGAGGACCAGCTGAATTCTTGAACACTCATTAACCAAACCAACATGTCAGAAATCAATTCCAGAAATCTCCAATAAGTCCTTTCTACTGTATAAGATTTTATTGTTTATTCGCTATAGATTAAAAATAATAATAATATGTTATTATGATGTTTTATAATAATATTATTGAACGAAGGTCGTAATAATAGGGTGAAAAAAAGCTTTCAAAATTCTATGAAGTGGTCTATTGAAATTTTTCATGTATTCCAATTAGTATTTTCTCAAATTTCCACATGAAAGATTTTTTGCAGACACGCCCTGAAGACAAGGATTGATCTATCCATTGATTGATAAGAAGTGACGTAAGTCCACAGATTTTCTTCACTTTGAAGTATCAAGTCTTTAATTTAGATTCAATTACCTAAGTTTATTTCTTAATGTATTTTCATTAGTTGCCGGTCTGTCAAGCATGGTCAGATTCTTTATAAAATCTTATATATGCAAGAAGCCGGATACATTCTTAATCGAAAAAACTAACTTATATCTTCGAAATATTCTGATCAAATGACCTTTAATTTCTATTGATTTTAAGAGGTCAACCAGTACGGCACTTATCGCTCTGCCAGAATGTCGCAGATCCGGATCTCGGCGTGGCCCAAGAAGTTAACCTTAAGAATGTTTCAAGACCAGTTCTTACATGTCAGGGGAATAAGCTTTTCCGTTTGAATTTGATGAATTCGAAAATGTCTGCCTTGGGAAAAGAAAAATTCTCTCCCTAGCATTGTATACCCCCCCCCCCACACACACCCACACACACCATTTTACACAGTAAGTAATTGCTCGTTTTTTCTGCTGATTGGCATTGCCTAACGGCTATAATTAGGTATAAATATTTTTTGTAAAAAAAAAACCCTTGTGTAAAATTCTGAGCGATATTTGTCGAAATATAATCAGATCATATGAGTAACCAAGTTTAGTACGTCATCCCAGGAGTACTTTTAATATATTTGTTAGGAATTACATCTTAGTACCAATGAGACACATAACTAAGCAATAAATATAATTTAATTTAATCGCGAGACACTTTAATGTAAAACAAAATTAATTGATACACAAGATAGTCCCATTGTTCACATTATTCAGTATTGTGGTATTTAAAATTACATTAGGATACATAAAAGTTTGAAAAAGAATACCACTTTGAAGGATATAATCATAAAATCATTTTAATAGGATACGCTCTTCAGTAATCTGCAGCACTTTAGCATTCAAGTTTGGCAGAAACTTCCGCATTAAGAATTATCATGAAAATGAATCTGCAATTTTCCGTTTTACAAATTACGGAGAAAATAATCACAAGTTAGTCCATCAATCATCGTTGTCTCGCAATCAAAAATAATCAAGAATTGAATTCAGATTCTTCATTTGCATAAAAATAAAGTTGTCAATAAATTTTCTCTCAAATATGATTAATGCTTCTTCAAAGAAATCGTGGCCATGTTCCAATGACAACGATAATATTTTTGTTCGATTTTATGCTCAGAAATGAAATATTATAATTTAGCAATTCTCTATAATATCTGGATGTCATTCGTTTGACGTCATTGGTTTTTATTGCAACGTCATCGATTTCATTGGGAATTATGACCCGTATTTATACGACCTTACCGGCAAAGATGAAGAAGTAAAAAGGACACCCATTAATGATCGGGAAATTTGATTAAGAAATTAAGCAAGTCTCAGACGGTTGACCAAATATTAATTGTGGTTTTAAGCAACAACTTTGCTTTCAGTTAAATGCTGAATGTATAAAGAGATGAATATTTGAAGATTGGAGAGGGGAATGTAATTAAGACATTGATTGACAGTAAACGAGACGCATTAGGAAGATTCACCGGGATAAATCGAAGCTAATTACTTAAGCAGGTCATTCGTTGCTTGACCTATATCGATATTCACTTTCATAATTCTTCCAACTTGATCGGAGACCTTTCTCGCTAAGGGATGATGCCATTTCTATAGCCAAGCTGAAAATGAATCCCTGCGATTTGATTGTCCGCCTAATGGCATTTTCTATTCCATTGGAATAATCGTAGGGCAAAATTGGATTGGTTTGATATCAGAGATTGACAGACGATGAGAAATGAGACAAAGTTGATATTACAGAATGTTAAATTGGGTATTCTGGAGCAAAAATAATTTGACAAGTCTGCGCCGGGTAATATATAGAGGGTCAAATGAGAATTGACCAGTTTGTGAATACTGGCTTAAATAACTAGCGAGAGTCTTTCATAAGAAAATGGAGTAAAAGCACCCAGCCTCGAGAGACAAATTAATTTTGCCTTTTTGCTTTTCGGTGGCCAGGATATTAATTTCTAACAAGACGGAATTGAATATTAGGAAGAAAATTACTACTCAAATGCTCAACTACTATTGAATTAAGTAAATGCTGGAGCTAAATGGTCTGGAACTAGACTGAAAGCAGCGACAAGAGAAACACTTAAGATATTTTAAAGACCCGACTAAGTAAAGGACAGAGATTTTTTTTATTTGAATCAAACAATTATTATTTCTTGTAGTTTTGAATAGTTTGCTTTAAAGTCCAACTTTAATGGCGGTTAATAAACGAACCAACAAAATTATGAAAGACGAAACATCTTTTGAAGTGCCCCACCTACACATTAGGTGCTGGTTTTTAATGGTACTGTAGTAATTAATCTGGTGCCATGTTTTCATGGCAATGACGACAAAACAAGCAGAATTTCTCTTTATCGTTGTTGATTAACCCGATTAATGCCAGTGACACGCACGTTTACATCCAAACACTATATTTATCTGAAAGCTACTGGTAGTCATTTAACGTATTTTGAATCCCTTGCAAACTAAATTCCAAAAGGGGGGGTAGATGGCCGAATGTTTAGCACGCGCGCGCTGTATCATACGGTCTGTCATTGAGTTAACTGGCGGGGTTTCGATTCCGCGGTTGTACGTGACAAGGAGTAGGGCCTCGTGTCCAACCTCATGGGTTTTCTCCGGGTCCTCCGGTTTCCTCCCACAGCTGAAGACCCCTACGCGCAAGCGAATGATTGAAATAAAATTGAACCATGTGTTAGTCCCGAAATAACCTAGTTTGTGTCGAGTGGACGTTAAACCCTCCCTCTCTTTCTCTCTCTCCCTCTCTTTCTCTCTCTCACAATCTCTAAAAGGAATCTCTGAAAGAAATATCAGTCCAAAAATGGTTCAAGTCACTTCAGTATTTATAGAGATAGGATGACTTTAAGATTTCACAATCGGGAATCTCTGTAGAGATTTGCAAAGTTGAACCTCTAAAAGAAATATCAGGACAAAAATGGCCGAATTCCGTTCAGTGTTTACAAAGATACGAATTATTTAAAATTCGACCTTTTCTGCGGGCAAAATTTACAAGCCATCACCAACCTTACGTGTTGAGTAAAAAAATCTTTTAATGGGCCTTAGTATAATTCGATTGAATCCAAGCTGGGAGATTATATTATACCCTTGATATTTAATTTGAGTACAGTTTAGCTTGTATTAAAGGAGCTAAATCGCTAACATTTGGGACCTAGAAATTGACACAAGTGGGTCGCAACTCATATAATACTGTAATATGAATGTATATAAACTGATATACATTCAATGGTTTCCGTTTTTACTCTAATTTCAAATCAGTTATGTTCCGCGAAATAAGCCCGCAGTCTCAATCGAATGCAAATTTCTAGCGCCTGGTTATTCCAGTCTACATACGCCGTTTGGTTTGGTGCAATATGTCTAGCCTCGTTCCTCGAGTCTCTTGCTAGAACTGGAGCTGAAACGCATTATGGTACGCGATTCGTGTACCAATGGCAAAATGTTTATTTTGTGTTAAATATTGGATATTATATATCAGAAGCCCATCTTTTTTCCGGTAAGATCACAGCATCAATGTTGATTTAAATTGACAAATAATTTGTGTTTTCAATGTTGAAGATTTTGGATGATACTGAGTTAGAGACTTAGCTACTTTAAGCTTTGAAAAATTAAATGTTGTCCGATTGCACGATCGGGATCAGTGACTTTAACATATATACAGATATTCCAATTTCTACAATCGAGAACGGGTTGGGAGCAAGTGCTGTAGTTCTACTCGAGTTTTGATGTTTTATGTAGCTTTCATAGGGATCGCGATCAAGATTGTTAACATATAAATATATAATACTAATTCCGAATTAACCCTATGATGCCCATCTATTATTTCCATTTCCCAGTTTTTCCTAACGATTGGTATTACTTAAGTTAGGGAAGTCTTTAACTCAATATCATCCACAATCTTCGACATTGCAAACACGATTTATTGGTCAATTTAAATCAACATTGATGTTGTTATCTTACCGTGAAAAGATGAGCTTCTGATATCCAATATTTAAGACAAAATGAAAATTTTAAAATTGGCACACGAATCGCGTGCTAGAATGATTTCGAGTGCAATTTGTAATGAAGCCACTCGATGAACGAGCCTAACATATCCCACATTAGAATACTTCCGGTGTGGACTGGATTAACCAGACGCCAAAGACTGCCATTGAATTTGGACTCCTCGCGTATTTTGCTGAACATAACTGATTAGAAATTTAAGTAAAAACAGAAGCGATTGAATGTAAATCTATATTACATTATTATATGCGTTGCGACCCCTTTGTGTCCATTTCGAGGTGTCAAGGAATAGCGATTTAGCTCCTTTAAGCAGGGTCTTAGCTACATTTATACTATAGTGAAAGAAGTAATATAATGAAACTCCGAAGAATATGTACTCGTCGCAAAACAAAACATCAATACCCTAGACTTTTGACGTTCCAATAAGCAATACCTGTCAACAGTGTTTTAACACTGAAGGGAATTCCTACATGGAACCTATAATGGTATAATTGGCCTTTTCTTTAAATATTTAAAGAATAACATTTTGGGAAAAAAGGATCGAAATTGCACTTTGAAGTACTTGACGTCGAGCCGATTTCAAATTAGCTGGTCGTCTTGAGAACGATCTAGAAATTCTTTAAATACTTCAAGCCGTGGGCTCTGATTGACGGCATCTTGATTTAACCTGACCTACTATTGTCAATAACAGGCCGAACTGGGTGATATAGATAATGTATCGTTATAATGAGATATTGTTTAGACTTATTGATCGGTGAAAAGGTAGACTGGGTTATCAAGGATTCAGGTATGTACACTTTTCATCGATCATTGCACGATACAGGAAGTTACTGCATTCTCTAGCAGTAGGTCAACTGTGTGTAGGTTTTAATCATCTCAGTTCTAACCACTATATATATATATATATATATATATATATATATATATATACATATTCATTCTTGATTGTATACACAAAAGATATTTATATTATTAACGTATTCCATGTCAATATACTCCCCTTTATAAACTACAAAAGAAAATGATATAGGATACTTTCAAGATACTAATAAATATTCATTAAATATAAAAAGAATTATGAAATATTATCCCAGGACCTTCTGAGCGGCGAATATGTCTACTATGGTCCAGGGGCATGGTGACTTCTGAGTTTACATGATTCCGTGGGGACTCAAAATCCCAATATTTACATCGTTCTGGGGAAGTGCGTAAATTTCTTCCCCATCAATGAGAAATATTAATATTAGGCTGAGTGAAACACGCTAGAGTCTATATTCAGCATATCCGAGCCGCGGTTTATTTTAGACACTAATTAAGTAATATATTTAAGAAGTATTGAAGAACAAAATCTTAATAGGAAAGAGAGCGCAAAAACTCAAAACCCCTAACGCAAAGCGCATCATTGCATACTCGTCACTTAGCTCCTGTGATGATCGACTACCTATCCAAGAGCACCAGGACTTCTCACTGAAAAGGCTGTAAACAATTCGAAACAAATCGCCTCCTTAGCTCAAACTGGGTAACACACGTGAGATAACAAGGACAATGTGCCAAGTTATTCAGATTGGACGAACAACCACAGATTACCGTGCAGCTAAAATAACCCATGCGAGTTGGAGTTGAAGAATCGTAGGAGGAGTACAATGGTTATAGAAATTCAAACATTCATATTATATTCTCAAAATACATAGGCCTCGGTTACACAAAACCTTCTCAGACTTAATTTAAGAATTCTATTCAAAATTGTTCGCCTTATTTTAACTAAATTATAGACCTTTATCAAATTTTTGTATTAATGTATCAAATACATGAATAAGAAACTATGTGAAAATATGTATGTTTCTATATTTCACATAAACAGTGATTGAAAGTTGAGTAAATTCTTAACTAGTCAGATGCTTTGTGAAACCGGGGCCTGGCTGATTACGTTTCATTTCATTCACTCGGCATCAAAGGTGCACCCCTCTCCCCCATTCTGTGACCCTAAATTCATTTGAGATCAATCGGCCCACATTAGCTCGGTTGGTGTAGAAAAGTACGACGGTAATCCCCATTTAATTCTATTTGGGATGAAATCGATTTAATGAGTTTAAAATCTGTTAAAAGTTAAGACGAGGACTACCATTTAATACTTTTAATATAAAAATGGCGGTATAATGTCACGCGATTACCGACAGCAAGAACTTTATTTACATTCCATACTGGTTTGACTTTTCAACTTTAGGATTATGTAGGAATAGTTAATGGATTCCTATAATCATATTTACTTTCAACGTAACCATTTATATTAATTATATGACTGCTACCCAATATAAATTGACGCCATTACCGCCCAGTTATTTTATTGAATTAACCCAATTACATTTTATTAGACATAATCTGATTTACGGATCACATGACCGGATGTGACATGAATGGGAATTTCCCGTTTTGTTGGCGAGCTATATATTATTGACTCGTGAACTGGTCTATTGAATTGGTGAAAATCTCAACGACTAGGTTCTATACAAGTACTGTCTTTATGTTCTAGACTAACATAAAGAAACCGTATAACAAATCGTAACACTGGATAATGATTATCGTCCTAAAACCTTTCAATGGCATTTAAACTGCGTAATGTTAAGTCAAGTCTATTCACCCCTTGTTCATATATTTACATATTGGTCACACCGTGACGTGTGATTTATTGTGATTGTTATCAGCATGAGAGTCGTCAATCTGTTATATACTTACACAGGTTATTCCCGACTGTTATTCACAGATTGAATAGCGCATTATTCTTTATCCACGACACTTGTCTCCTAATGACAAATTACCTTTGTCGGTATGTTTCCATTTAAATTGGTTTAGATCGGAAGTCGGTAGATAATGGCAGGTCTTGACCTATAATATGAAGAGTTTCTGTGTTTATTCTTTATTTTTTTTCTAGAAATGATTTAGTTTTAGTAGGAAATGATATGAGTTTAACATTCTACTTTCTGCTTGTGTAGTAGGAAAAACAAAATCATGCAAATGTATACTAAACATTATTTCTGTCAACAGGCGCATATTGAAGAAGACATTTTGGCATTCTAGCCCGACCCATGCTGCCATTTGGTGGCATGAACGGATCAAGATCTGAAATTAAGATATCAATAAACTATATTTAAATACAAAAGGGAGCTACGGTGGCTTAGTGAGTAAGACGCTGGCTCGCTAACTTGAAAGACCGTGTTCGATCCCTGTTCATCGGGATTTTCCACCGTGGTTCCTCATTGTCTGTGGTGCAAGGGACGGCATATAGTCGTTCGAATGGGACGAACGTTATTGACATAGGCCTAGTGTTCTTTGAAGCATTGTTTTTTTTTTCAAATATTCTGCTCTCTCGTTTGGGCCTGCAACTCCACGTAGACGAGATCCATGGTGGCTCATCAATCAGGAGATCCGGGATTCGATCCCGATGTTGGCCGAGAAAGATCACCGTGATTTGCCAGTCCCGTGTACACGCCGGTGTGCACCTGAAATTACCCTTGGCAGTTAGAATTCGATGAAGAGTAGACCAGAGCGCCGCTGACCAGGCAAAATGTTCCTTACAGCGCATTCTTTTGCGTATGCCCTCCTTCATTATCTCGGTTGATGCAGAAAAGTAGCACGTTAAACCTCATTTAATTTCATTCCATAATGTAGACACGTGTCGTCTGACATGTAAATCAATTACTGTAGTATATATAGATTATCGGTCGGAGATTGCCTCAAGGTATATCCCAATCACGATATTATATGACCCTGACACCTTCTGTAGAAATTATTCTGCGGATTTCATGTAAAGCATGTTTAGTCCTTTTTATATGACAAGGAGGGAAACTTTGCTAAAGTATTTCATGCTTCGAGCCAAATATATTGTAAGCAAGGCCATAAAGCGTGCGTGTAAAAGACATCGATTTTAGCCTCCGTGTTACTGACTACGCCATGTTTGCTATGCCTAGAGACATATTAACTCAAACAAAGCAAAACATACCACCCCACTCACGCTATAAAAAACAAACCATTGGTTAAAATATTGACTTGGGTTTTAAAAAAGAACGAAGAGGCGAAGAGATATTATTGTGTTGTCCCCTCATAAAATATAACCCAGGTTCGTCAAGTGCTGCATTGAGAATAAATCGTCTTGAAAGATGGTCTCTTAAGGGTCTATTAACATCAAATTATAATTTAATAATCCATAAAACCATGACAAAACAAACTAACTTTCAACTCCCAATCATACCATGACATGTAATTAGTAATTATGCCATTACATCATTAGCAGAACGCTAATATTGTTATGCAGCTCGCGCACTAAATATTCCTTTCATCTTTCCTCTCAGGCGGCGGATGCCAGCCAACAAAAACGTCCGTGCATCATCAAGCGAGCCCAAACATAAAAGTAATTGTATTGTCTCGAAAGACATTAAATTAATAATTTGTGGTTTTTGTGATGTCTGTATCAAATCTAAAACAATTAAAAATCTATCAACTTGACTGGCATGTATTTTGTTTTTAATGTACCTTCGGTGTAACGCAACAAAACCCAACAGAATGGTTAAGTGAATGCAATTGGGGGATACAGTCATTTCGATTTTGTATGATTACCATAAAATACTACAGAACAACCGAAATCAAGGGCTCATTAACATCCCAATTAAACAAGTGGTATCCGCTACTCTAGGGTCAGGGATCCGGCTCTACTTAGAGCGAGAGAGGGAGAAATTGGGTTTAACGTCCACTCGACACAAACTAGGTTTAATTTTATTTCAATAATTCGCTTGCGCGTAGGGGTCTTTAGCAGTCGGAGGAAACCGGAGGACCCGGAGAAAACCCACGAGTTTGGACAGGCGACCCTACTATTTGTCACGTACAACCGGGGATTCGAAACCACGCCAGTCGACTCAATGACAGATTTTATGATAGAGCGCGCGCACGCTAACCATTCAGCCATCCAACCCCCCTCCGCCTCTACTTAGAAATGCATCTCTTGAATTGTTGAATTGTCACATTATCAATGTTTATAATCATTTGCCTTTGACTAATATGTTATTTCAATTAAGTGATCGTTAAAATTCCGGACATATTTCAGGAAATAAATCTGATAATAGTGTGCTGAAGGGTCTAAGAACATTTGATCTAGTCCAAAGAAACTATTTGAAGCGTCGTGATACATTTTCAAAGAAATACCAAAGTCCAAGGCCTTGATAATAGGTTATATATTTTAGCACATTATTACTGGATTTGAGAGAGAGAGAAATGGGGTTTAACGTCCACTTGACACAAACTAGGTCATTTCGGGACTAACATGTGGTTTAATTTTATTTCAATAATTCGCTTGCGCATAGGGGTCTTTAGCAGTGGGAGGAAACCGGAGGACCCGGAGAAAACCCACGAGGTTGGACAAGCGACCCTACTCCTTGTCACGTACAACCGGGGATTCGAAATCACGCCAGTCGACTCAGTGACAGACTTTATGATACAGCGCGCGCACGCTAACCATTCAGCCATCCAACCCCCCATTTCTGGATTTAAATAACAACTTACAAACGATATCAATGAAGAGTCTATCATCTGGAATCACCGCTCCAATAGAGTAAAGCCTTGCTCACAAACCAACCCACCGTGGGTGGGGGGATATTAGTGAAATGAAATGAAATGAAATGGGGTTTATCGTCCTACTGTTCTGCTCCTATGCTGGGCTAATGAAGACGGGCATACGCCACGCAGTGTGCTATGAAGGAAATTTTGCCCGGGCAGCGGCACTATCGCCTACTCTTATATCTAATTCCAACTGCCAAGGGATCTTTTACGTGCATTCCAATGTATACACGGGACCTCGGTTTTTCGTCTCATCCGAAGGACTAGACAGCTGTCCTTGTCCGGCTCTCCGTCCTGCATCACTAACAAGGGGGAACCACGCCGGAAAATCTGGATGAACTTTCTCGGCCAATGCAGGGATCGAACACCTGACCTCCAGGCTAGCGAGCCAGCGTCTTACCCACTTAGCCACGTGATCCCCGGTAAACCCGTGCGTAAGACTTACGCATCACTTGCGTGTGTTCGTTACCGGAGAAGGTCGTTGACTGGCTGTAGAGACGATTGGTTTCTTGCGGCTGTTCTGCGAGCTACCAAACCCTACGTTCGGTGCGTGTCAAAACACGTGCGGTGGATTGTGGCACTGAAACGTTCAAACAAGCATACTAAACTTAAGGCTGTCTGGCTACAGTTAGGTCCGCTTGAGAGCAGACACTAAGCTAGTTGACCGACATTTTAAGTCCTAAATCGACGATTTCGGTCGAAAACACTAAGTATATTTCTAAAATTTTGAGAAGTATCTATTCTGCTTCTATTTAATGGAATTGAATAGGTTTATTTAGACTTTCCGTGTATGCCAGATGTGAAACGGGGTAGAACCGCATAACAAAACAATATACTAATTTTGGGATATGGCAGAGATTTATTCTCGAAGTATGAAGTATATGGATCTCTGTGTACGGAGTGTCAAACAAGTTAAACAGCTTAATTCTTTGATATTTACAATCTGATTTACATACTTAAACGAATTTTTATTTCAAGACCCTGTGAAGACTTGGACCACTCCCTTTAACATTAGAGAATATTCGTATTTCATAGTGTTACAACTATCTATATATATCAGTTCTATGGTGACGTAGAGCTATCGATTCTAAATGAATCTGAAGAGCTTCTATAATATTGTTTATAATTATTACATAACGTCTAGTCTATTATGATATACTTTATTACATACAAGTTCCATTAACAAAGTTCAAGTCAAAGGTCAGTAATCAGTTGAACTTGTTTTGTGTAGAGTGTATAAATGACCAAGCATTACGATATAGATGCTAGAAGCAGACGATTGCATAACATGATTACCAGCATCAATATTCCCTACAGGCCAGTAAAACGAAGGACGTGATAGCATCAAGTTTACTGCTGTAAATTTACCTTAAATTGTGTTCTAGGTCGATATTAATGCGGTAGATGTATATTTATAAGACTTTCTAACTGCAAACTCTTTCTTTTTCATTATTTTGTATCCTCTGAAAATTCGTTGGAATTCACAATCTTTTTTATTTAAAATTAAAAGTAGTTTTTCCTTGCTTTTTTTGAAATCGATACTTACTCAGGAACATATGGAAGACCAAACAGCTCTTTATTCAGGATTCTTAGTTCTCATTTCATAAAGCTTAATTCGTATTTCTTCATTTATTGTGGTATTTCGACAGTTGCACACTAAGATTAAATTTGCATCTTAAAATCAATATTTGTTTTACAGATCAGACATTTGTCATATCAGATTTGTAAAATGTATTTTTGTTTAATTTAATTGCATTTCAATATAAAAATTAATATAAAGAGCTAATACTTGTATATTCAAAGAGCGATAGACAAACACTTCCGGTCAAGCATTACACGGATACTTGAGTTTCGTATCAAGACCCATATTTTGACTTTTGACCCCACCCCAACGCTCCCTCCCGCTCACTAAATAGAGTATGTAAATATGATTATGTCAGAAATTATTTTACAACTTTTAAAATGTATTTGTACCTTTTTAATGCAACGCATTCCGATATCTTCCGATATTTTGATTTTCTAAAATAAATTTTATCTTTATATTAAAATACAATTAAGTTAAACAAAAATATATTTTGCAAATTTGATATGACAAATGTCTAACTTGTAAAGCAAATATAGATTTTAAGCTACAAATGTTACCTTTAGTGTACAAATGTCGATATACGACAACAAATGGAGAAATAAGAATTAAGAACTAAGAACACTGAATAAAGACCTACCTATTTGGTCTTCCATAGGAACATAGCCGAAACAATATGCTACTGAACAATAAGTTATTAAGCGTAAATGGAGATAATCGGCGAAATCTGCTTCAATTTTAAGCCATTTGTAGCTTTCAAAAGTAACATTTTGGAAAACGGCGGTCTTATTTACAGACGCCATAAACCTCCACGTGGCAAGCAACATAACTCTATAAAGTATTGCGTGACGTTTTTAAGGAAATTTAAAATATTTGGTGTGCCATCCGGTATGCAGCAGGTGCCACTCAATCCACTCTGAGCTGTTTGATTACCTCTAAGTCATAGAAGGATAAACCATGCGGATTTCTTGCAATTCGAAACATTACCAATACCATCGATGGCATTGAGGAAATAACTCTTAAAACCAGGATGGAAGCCAACCAACTGTTCCCCCAATTCGTTTACTAGAAGAAATCGCACACCGAAATTAATTAATTTGTTTTACTAATCAAGTAACACAAGTCATCGAGCTTGATTTGCGAAAGCAATCGATGACGTAGATAGCATCAAGCGATATATACTCTTCAAACAACCTGTCATTTCCAGTACAGATAAGATATTCTTTTCTTTATCTATAGTTACCCAACCGGCGCCGACAATCTCTAGCAGCTCAATGTTACGACGTCTTCATAATCAATAGCAAATAGAACTGTATAAATAACTAAGAATCCCTCAAGACGTGAATATTGGTTTTTACTGCAGTAACCCAGATGGTCTGGTGTTTCTACTATGATCGATTGTTCTAGACCGATATTGATGCCATCACGGTTGAAGTTTTAAACCGACCGCTTTATTCTTCTAGTCCCCCAGCAGACAAATCAAACCCTTCTCTTTCTAAACTAACTTGATAAGGGGAATTAGGTTTTGTTGAGAAACTTCATTCTAAGGAACTATACCAAACATCTAGGTTCGACAAAAAGCATTGAAGAGGAAACCGGTGGCATTTTCTTGACTTAATTGTAAAAAGAGTAATCAAATTGGGGATCTGAACTTCAGAAGGTCAATTTCAGGTCGTTTCTTCAAAGCATGCGTTATGTGGTTAACAGTAGACACACCACTTGCTCTTTTCAAAACTCTATTTTTGTAATAAAAAAAGAAGCTGGATGAATTGTTTCACTTCTCCAGACTAAAGAATCCCACGAAAGCAATTGACATAAATGATAAAATCAATTTTCGCGATAATGCTTGAAGGCTGCTTATTGGACATCGTGTTATTTTTTATGTTATCATATTATCAACTCTACTTGAGGTTTTTCTAATCTGTATTATGTGACAATACAAGTCGTCTCTGTTTACCCAACACATGTCAGGTGACTAGGATACTGTTGTAGAAAAATAAACGTAATCGCTGTTTAGTGTTTAAATAAAACTTTCACATCTAGCCAAATTATTCACCTGACTTCATGAAAAAACATTATCTTGAAGTTGGAATTACTTTTTGTGTTTTGTTCTTAGAATAACAAAAAAGATCAAAAGAAAAACAATAGATGTAAACGTAAACATTTAGACAAAGTCTGTTCTTTTATAAAACAAAACACATCTTGAAAATGCCCGAATCATTTAAAGTGAGTTTTCCCAACACTTGCTCTGAAGAATTATTATTGAAGGCCGACAGTCTACTGTGTAGTTTTCTATCGATAACCATTTAATACTGCCACTATTGATATTCATTTCGCGGCTGTCGGATGGTTTAATATTGACATTACCAGAATACTGGACATCGAGAATGATTCTCGGCAGAAAATTACGTTAATATACTACACAAACGAACGTTCTTAATTCAGGGAAGCGACACAACATAGCCAATGTAGACCGTGACACTACTAACCCATTATAGGCGGGTTAGGATGGCCTGGTGGTCTAGTGTGTCACTCTTCGACCTCTAGCTGGCCGGTCACCTCCGGCTTGCGGTTGCGGTTTCGATCCCTTGTGTGGGCGTATGTGGCTTGGAAATAGGGGTGCCTTCTCAACCTCGTGGGTTTACTCCTTCGCAGGAAAGACCCCTGCGCGTGCGCTGAGATAATAAAAATGAAAATAAGACAACTTGTCTGCGATATCACCTTCGTTGGAAGTGGTCGATAAACAGTAAGTACTAACAATACCATATCATAGTCGACTGGATCAGAGAGAGAGAGAGAGAAATGGGGTTTAACGTCCACTCGACACAAACTGGGTAATTTCGGGACTAACATATGGTTTAATTTTATTTCAATAATTCGCTTGCGCATAGGGGTCTTTAGCAGTGGGAGGAAACCGGAGGACCCGTAGAAAACCCACGAGGTTGGACAGGCTACCCCACTCCTTGTCACGTACAACCGGGGAATCGAAACCTCGTCGACTGGATCAAGATTGATGAACAATTATTGCAGTAGCTGTATAACAGTATACTAACAATGTGGCAGCTGATGAAGAGAGACTGAAAAGCACACAGACAGATAAAATACGCGACGTATACCAAAATTTACACGGATGACTCGCTATACGCTCTATCATATATTTGTCATTCCTGGTCATACTCGGGGTTTACTTAAAATATAAAATAATGGAAATATGAAATATTAAACGTAACTGAATTCGAAACCGTTTATTATTCTAATTTCTTGTCTTTTTATGATTAGAAAAGAAGACAGTGCGAGAAGAAGAGAAACCCGAGAAGAAAACCAACTACTGGGAACAGACAGTCAGACTGGATGGGAGACGACAAAAAAATCCTCATCGACAGACCGTCAAGACTACAGAAGAATAATCAATTTGATCTGTAGACAATCAGGTATTCAGATATTATTTTGAGCATCAGATGGTTTTGGGTATCAACTTCACTTGTCGAAGATTGGACAGTATTTTGTAAATGAGATCAAACTAAGAGACTAATAGATTGATTATGCGTAATGTTAAACCACAGTGACGCTTATTGAGTCAAATACAATTCTTAATTCATTTATTAAGGGCGTCTTGTGATATGATGCCTGGCGGAATCAAGTTGAACTTTAGATTGACAATATAATATACTTAAGAGTAAAGGACACAAAACCACATTAGCGATACTTTATTTAAATGTGACAATAATATAAAAAAGATGCTTCGCGGAATAAGTTGCAACGTATAACAGAGAGGAATAATGACCGTCTTGTTTATTTGGAGGTGTACCGTATTGCGTTTGACAATAAATAGCATAAGTACCCTTTTTCACATTAATTGACCCGAAAATTATTTAAGCAAAAATGTCATCGAATAATAGACGCGAATTCTAGTTCAACTTGACATGTCTTGGCTTAATAATAATTTTAAACGCCAATGTTTTTTTTTTCCTTCAAAATAATGAAATAAATGAGTTTGTACTGATATTGGTTGATTTCTATACAACATCTGTCGGCATAATCGCTTTTCAAATTTAAGTTTGTTTAAAGTGAAACACAACAATAAAGAACAACATACGGCATCGTGATTATATGTCACAGCGACACATGTAAATCAACTGTTACCTATCGATCGCGGCTTTAATTATCAACCCGACAGCTTCCAGGACATTCATTGTCTCTATTATCCAGCACTTCAAAATCTGTTTAGTTCTTTCTAGTATAATAAACTTTTCATTATATTCTGTTTGAAGTTTCCATTTTTTTTTATAATGGTAGTCACTATGGTCCAGGTGTGCATAAGTAATGACTTAGGTATAATAAGACACGATGATCGCATCTAGACATGGTGATCGCATCTATCTTTTGTTACAACATGGATACACTTGAGTCATCACCTGCATCTCAAATTAAAAATAAAAAGTTCACACGATTATGCAATTTCCTATCTCGGTAATAAATCACACGTAAAGATAACTACTCTTCTGGTAAAAGAAACCAATTATAGTGAATTCCCTTTGTTAGTAAAGAAACCAATTCCTGCCTTTGGCCATACGAATTATTTTGATACTAAGAACAAGAAAAAGAACTCAATAAGATATGCCATACTGATGCAACTAGCAAGATATGGAATCTTCTAGAAGGTTGGATGCAGATATTACACTATATCTGGTGTCCGCGACATTTCTCCGTTCACAGCATTCAATGTGGTGTACTGTAAGCTATGAATTTGTTATATAAGAGAATCAAACGAAAATATCAACGGTACCCCCCCCCCCCTCCCGACTGTTTTGTCCTCAAACGGATTGAAAAGGGGTCTATTAACCTAACTCTTACAGGTGGCGATGGTTTATAGGGTCTGTTTAAGATGCAGAATATTGCGATATTGTCATTTCATCATATCTTTGTAAATATTGAGCGGAATTGAACCATTTTTGAACTGATACGTGTTTAAGAGAACCGACTTTCACTATAGTGTAGGTTAACATTGATTCAAAATGCCTCAAATGACGATCAGCGGTGTAAGAGTCTAACTCTAAACCAGCCCAAGATTTTGCTAAGCCCAATACGAAATGAAATGGGGTTTAACGTCCTACTGTTCTGCTCCTAAACTGGGCTAATGAAGACGGGCATACGCCATACAGTGTGCTATGAGGGAAATTTTGCCCGGGCAGCGGCGCTACGGCCTACTCTTATACCGAATCCCAACTGCCAAGGGATCTTTTACGTGCACGCCAATATGTACACGGGACCTCGGTTTTTTGTACCATCCGAACGACTAGACAGCTGTCCTTGTCAGGCCCCCCGTCCTGCATCACTGACAAGGGGAAAGCTAAGCCCAATACACGTAAAGGACATATAACTACGTTATACATTAACAAGGTTACTATAGGGTTTTTTTTTGTTTAAAACCTAGATTTAATTAATATTTGATATTTCTTTTAAATTAATCTAGTCATGGAAACGTGCATGATAATTATTTTTGTGTTTCACGGTTCAGGTAATCTAGTTTTATAACTTTTGTTTATTCGATGACATCACGCATTGTCTTAATCAAATTCTGGTTTATCATTTGTCGACATGAAACATACGCCGACTACCGATTAAGTCACTGCAGACACAATAAATGTAGAACTACAATGTATTGGGTTTCTTTATCTGGCCTAAGTCGATTAATTAATCAAAAGCAATTGTTCTGAAAGTGTGACCTGGATCTTGGAGAGTTTGCCAATAGCTGGTTTCAGACAAAGATTGTACATGGCGTCTGATTCATTACAAGATGGCGGCAAATAACACGTCTGTACCTGCCTCCATTAAACATTAATGCACTCGTCCACGACATAGGTGAATCAAGGCATTTGTTCTCTGGAATAGTGAAAATTGATACTTAAAGACAGCCATATTAGGCCTAAATCGATTGAGATCGATTTACATGCTACAATAACCGGAAGATTGACGTCATCGGCGGAAGTACAATGACGTATTTGACGTGTAAATGAGGACGAAGACGTATTTAATATGATTTGGATTTTTAAATTATAATTTTCATTACAAATGATGTGCATGTTGTATCAAATAAACAAAAACAATTATATTTGCGTTCATTTAAAACTTAAAACAAGTATCATTGGATCATATTGTTTACATCATAATCTTACATAGACAATCTTCTTATTTGTAATCATATACTTCGCAGCGTATAATTATGTCAATGATTGCTCTTCCAAACTGCTGTTTAACTAGAATTCTTGTATTAGCAGCATGGTAAAACAAAATTAATGGCTTAAACAAAAAACAGTCGTTTCAACTGTATGGTAATATCGCACATGCAGATGCCTGGTATAGGAGACCATTGGGCCATCCAGTAAATTTGATATCGGCAATATTTAGCATAACAAGAGAACTCAATAATGATATGCTTATTTGTACTTTAGCGTTTTTTAGAATCTGTTGACAAAGAACCCGACATTGCACGTGCATTAGCAATACAGGTAATATGAGTGGCGGGTAGATTCTAGACACCCCTCTTGGATATATATTGGGACTGGACCCGTTTATGTTTAACAATGTTGTAGTGAAAGAAAAGAAATGACTCATGATGCTACTTTCCTTAAGAAACAATATGTAAGTTTAGGATTCTATGCTTTGTAAACCGTAGTGGTGCCTGCCGTAGTCTTACACTGGATGAATAAAAACATGTGCAAAAACTAGACATACATGTTTGATTTGCGTATGATATATACTCGAAAATGAGAGCATGTTTGTGAATGTTCAGTACCTGGACATCCAAGTTTCACTAGCTTTAGCGCTTTCGTAACGTATTCATCAAGGCCAACCCTTTCCGAATGCATCCTATCCCCAGTACCACGTTGGACTGGGTGCTGGGTTAGGGACAGATCAGGGTAAAGTATGACTTTGATGCCAACCTTTACAGAGCCGAACGTTATCACAAATACCACTAACGAATATTCTAGATTTACTCTCAAGCCCACAGAATATAAAGCCTAAAATTTTCCATGACTTGTCTGCGATATAATTTACTGTTGAAGCAGACATTAAACACCAACCTCCAATCAAGCTCATCTCATGGCAACATCTGGGCCTCCCATGGCTATCATTAATTCTGTTACATCTTTTTGGGTCGAATTTATTATAAAGCAAACTGATATATTATTCCAACGACGTTTATGTTGCGGGAAATCTTTGACTTGCTTGGTTATGTTTGCATTGTGCCAGAAGTTAATCTGGGGCTAATTTCTACAGCCCCAGACATTTAATTTCGTTTATTCAGAATATATCAAAGAAACAGCATCGTTCATGTCGAGTTATTATTGTGTGGAATGCATGAAAGTCAATTGAAAAGTAAATGTAGACCCATTTGTCCAGATAGAATTGTAACATGACAGTTAATTGAATAGTAAGCGTAGACACATTTGTCCAGATAGAATTATAACACGCTGACAAGTAAGGACATTTGCAAATACTCGCTGACTTTCGGCGAGCGAAAATTCTGTTTAAATATTGGATGGTATAGTTCGCGGTCATCATGACGCTGACCTTTCCCTGAAAGTCAATTTCATTTTCTGATGATCAAAGCAGTTCTAAGAGTGATCGGGGGTCAAATGGCATCCTCGTACACACAAATCCAAGTCAGAATCTCTTATCTATGGTAGTAGTGATTATATTTGTAATATCCAGAACTACATAAATCAAAGTGCCAAGAACCACGCTACTCGAAGATGACCACCATAGATTACCGATGCGGATAATGCCCCGCTTTAATTGTCGCCATTGTGTTAATGAGAAAAGAATGACATGCTTTATGTTGTATTGTAGAAAAGGTTTTGTCCTGGTTAAAGGACTGAGTACCATTAATTGATGAGTATAATATCCTTCATCAATGTTTTAAGTACTCCTGATTGTTCACAACAATTTCTTGTATTGATTGGATATGGCTGTAAGGAAAACGACTGCTCGTCAGACGATAAATACAATAACTTGAAACCACCACTTCACTTCAAACCTAGTAGAAATCTCCACCCGCATTCACTTTTCGGAGGGAAATGAAATGGGGTTTAACGTGCTACTTTTACTTTTCGAATTGAAATGAAATGGGGTTTAACGTGCTACTTTCCTGCACCAACCCTGCTAATAAAGAGGGGCGTACATCATGCAATTTTCTACGAGGGGAACTTTGTCTGTACACCTCCGTTTTCGGCTACTCTTATTTCGAATTCCAAATGTTTATTTTACATGTACGCGCCAATGATTATGCGGGGCCTCAGTTTTTCGCCCCACTCGAACTACTAGAAGTTGTTCCTTCCCAGCCCCCCCCATTGTGCACCATTGACAAGGGAAAACCGAGCTGCAAAATCCCAATGAATTTTTTCAGCCAACACCGAGATCGAATCCGTGATCTTATGGATAGTGGACCATCGCCCGAAAATCGGACCCATCAGATGGCATCGAGATTTGATTATGGTCTTGTCATGTTAATAAAGGTCTAAGTTTATATAACATTTAAAGATCAAAGAAAGACATGCGACAGGCAGATTTAGCTCTTGCATATGTATAGAGCAAGCAATGGATTTCTTCAGAAGCTGGAGTTCTTACTCATCCGGCAGTTCTAAAACATGATAAAGGAGCTTAAAAGGGCAAAGCAGGCATAAAATGCACTGTCGATGGACTACTTTTTATATGGGAAATGTATACAATATTTGATCCGTAAGGATCGTGCTAATGTAGTCTAGTTAATGATTGATTCATTCTGAAAATTCGGGCAACAAAGAAACTTTTCGGGCAAATAGTACCAGCCACCCCCACCCCAAACTGAGATTGGCCCCCTATGCCTAAATGTAGTTTTTGTATGCATGACTGCAATCTCGGCTCGAAGGGATAAGTTTACCCTTCGTCGGCCATTAATCAGTCTTAAATCGGCTCCTAAGCTCCGCCCCAGTGGCTCCTGATTGCCTGGGTTTCTCACGTGGCATTCAATATGGCTGGCGTGTTTTCCCAGAGATAAACAAAGGGTGAGCTTACCTCTGGGATCCGAGATTGTGCATGACTGGTCGCGTTTGCTACCGGAATAAATTATAACTATCGTTGAACATTTTTTTAACAGTTGGGTCGCTATGTTAAAATTATAATTTAAATGTGTTTAACTTATGATCAATACTGCGCACATGGAACACGTAGTTTATCTCCTTCAAAAAATGAAATGTTGTAACGAATTCGGTACCCCCTGGAGTCCGATTCAAAGATTACTGTCAAACAACAGGAAACCCCCTACCCCATCTGCATACAATATATTTACTTCAATTACTTGATAAATATTGAAACAGTCAAATACCTTTTTTAGTATTATGGTTATTAATACGATAAACCATTTTCTTTAAATGTCAAGGATATCATTAATTATGTACCAGTTGTCAGAGATATTATTTCCAGAGATATTCCTATAATTATCGCTCAGAATAGAAGATCTACCCAGTTACACAATTTAGAAATTATAGAAATGAATATTCGATCAAATAGTTCCATGAAATTATTGTTTTATTTATCATTTGGAGAATTTGCGAAATAGCTTGTACGCATTTAATATCAACAGTTGTCATTGTTCGTTCAAATAAGATTCTTTATTACTATTCACGCACGTGAAATGAGCTATAGCAATAACATTATGCATATCTTTGTCGCTAGAATTCATTATTAAAAATTGTGACATATGTCAATATTATGTGATGCAGATACCCTACAAAGAAATAACGATCGTTATGTCGATATGCAAGACTACACAAACTGTGGGGCTCTGGAACAAAGAAGTCTGAAACAGGTGTGTTTTTATCTTATATTATGCGACGAGCCGTCTGAATCATCCACTTTATTTCATGACACATGCAACTGTTACCATGGTAATACAAGACAACAAATAACGGACAATGCCAGAAAAAATTGATATACCACTCAATAAAACATGCACCTTAATGACACTATAGTACTTTGGAACATCTATTTTTAATTTCCTTTTTAACGACCTATCATTGGCTGTACATGACAATGATATAACAGTTGGATATTATGGAACTGGTAAACAAATATTTTTTTATATTTTCAAATCAATGGTAATGAGCAAGGGGATTTGCATAGAAAGTGCACATTTTGCTATTAAGGAACATCTTGGAATATTATGACTCACAGCATGTGTGCACTTATTCAAAATAAGTACACGAATATCGGTTTAATAATTTTACTTCAAAATATAAAATATATAAGTATAGCGATGTTGTAAACTTCCCAAATGAATTAGAAGTGGTATGATATCTTCTATAATAATAACTGAGCATAGTACAGTTTCTTGTGCACAACACCCGTCACAAGCAATAACCTGACTAAATAGAGGGATACTTTATTGTATTCAATATGAATAAAAAGTGCTTGATAATTTTTAAAAGAAACTAACTCAGTTAATAATAATCGAAATATTCACAGACATAATTTGCTTCAGTGCAGTAGACTAAAAGTGGGACGGTGCACTCAGTGTTTCATTGGGCATCGGGCGGACCGCCCCTCCCTCAGCTCCACTACTCTTAACGCTCGTGCTATAGATCATCACGTATATTATCTATAAACCTCATGGGCTCGATCTTAGGTTTCTACGTGACGAGGAGTGACGTCGCCTGCCCAGTCCCGAGTTTTTTTTCCAGCAACCCCGGTTTTCTCGGCTAAATCTATTTGTTACGACCAGCTCACCGCTGAGGTGTAAATAAGGTTAGGGCACGTGATTGTTGGCGAGATTGTCGGTTAAGGTTAGGGTATGCATTGGGGCTAGGTCTAGAGTCAGAGTTATGGTTGGGATTAGCTCTAGCCCTGTTTAGATCTCGTAACCCTTGACGAAAAATAACACTAATTGATTTTCTCCCATGGCTAAAGACCCAATTAATTATTGAAATAAAAATATAATAGTATATCAGTCCTGAAATGACATATTAATTATTGTATAAAGGATGTTACACTCCACCCCCTGCCCTCAGTCCCATGTCTTTCCACTGAATACATGGCAGTGCACGAGAATTGTATAAATTTTCTAACTCAAATATAAGTCTATGTCGTGTCATTTGCGATATAATTTATAGTGTTGCCAAGGGAGACAAATCTGCTATAAAGACGATGGCGGGTTTTTTTAGAAAAAAAGAGAAAGAAAAAAAAAAGAGCATTGATTAAAGTTAGTTGGGTGATTATTGTTAACCATGTTACATTTCAATCAAATAGATGGAATAACTATAAATAAGACATAAGTCCTTAAACTAGAAACAAATTCTTTAATTTACGACAGTCGAATGAATAAAATAGTTATCTCGGTTTAACCAGTCAAGTTCATTTTCGAAATACCTTTCCTTGTTTTTCTTAATGACGGGAATTGATTTTAGCAAATATTATTGAATTTCTCACTGTAGTTCTCAGCTATCTCTTTCTCTTCAGTAAATATGGCGCTAAAAGGTCTCAATCAAATATCTGCAAGTTTTAAATTAATAATAATATTGTTAGAATATTTTCGCCGGGTAATGTGTGTGTGCACTTGGCGCGATCACTCACAACAAAAAGAAAGTAGCGGGTTTTGAATGTGATTTTCTCGTTTACAATTTCCACCACGATACACCTCCGCCCTGGTAAGTCACGCCACGAATCTCCTACATTTGTAAACAAAATAGACACAAGAGTCGTTTGATTTGGTTAGCTACCCGCTAAAGCCAATCAAAAACGGCGTACGGGCAGCTGAACCAAAAGGTGCAAAATAGCGCGGGTGAAAGAAAGCACCTGGATCTTTATTTAAACACGTGACCCCGTTAGCAGACGTGAACTGCCCTTTATACATGTCATATAAGTGACAGATATTGACGACTGTACTGAAAAACACGTTTAAATGGCGTAGGGGCAACTCATGAAAAAATGGACAGACTTTTGGCATTAAAATTTAACGACAGGGAGCCCCACCCTCTCATTTAATTGGGTTGAAATCACGTGATTGGTAATTATATAATGAGTGTAGAAAGGTGATATTAGCAACAGATGGCACATGATAACTTATAAATAGTTGATAGTCTAGATACAAGTATCGCCATTGTTCTACAATCAGATAAAGGGCCGTGCTACTTTATGTTCATTGTTTGTTCATTCTACGGAGAAATCGATGGATATGACCATTACACTTCCCAAAGGAACTCATCTAGGCTCGAGCAAACCAAGCATATGCCCCGTAATTAGCCTAATGCAGTGACGATAACCGGTAAACAATGACCTTTCACTCTAATGGGTATTCCCCAGTACTCTCCACATATATTTTCCACTTAAATTAATTTCGTACTATTTACCGAATAACCATTTCCATAAATAATGAAGCTGGATTCTGTTCAGGAAAGTCACGCCGTGGGTCTGTAAATGTAATGACAGAGCTATACAATTTGAACTATTTATTAATGACTATCATTGTATACAAACAACAATTAATCCATTGATAGTTATCATTGTTATATAATTACAAATAGTTGTCAAACAAATGACTCACTGGGTACGCTGGAGCAATTACCAACCTCATGCTTCAATATTGTCGTAGTCCCATAGTTTAATTATGATGTGTGAGTATATTGTCGTCACCCCTGTTCGTAATATTTGTGAACGCTCTGATTTTGGAGATTTTTTTTTTCAAAAGGTGCTTGGATTATTCAGCTAATCCCGAGGAAGAAAATGAAATGGGGTTTAACGTCCTACTTTTCTGCTCCTATACTGTACTAATGAAGACGGGCATACGCCATACAGTGTGCTATGAGGGAAATTTTGCCCGGGCAGCGGCACTATCGCCTACTCTTATATCGAATTCCAACTGCCAGGGGATCTTTTACGTGCATTCCAATAACCCCGTGGAAGGAAATCGTCACAGAAGTGTGGCCCGCTTTACCGAATATTGTTAACACCTTAGAGATCAAGAGTTTTTGAAATTTTATTGTTCAAACTTGCTGGCATTGTTCGACTAACGAGAAGACCAAATCACATGCATTTTACGCCGCTAGTACGTTGCCTGCAGGCTTTGCGCCAACCCCCCTCCCCCTGTGAAAAAAATTTCGACCATATAAAAATTGATATATATTGTCCGTCAATTTTACAGCACCCCTGAGAACACTTCTCGCCCCCCCCCCCCTAGAAATTTATTTTACAAATAAATAGACAACTAGAAAACGTGAAAATGGATCACAACTTTTTTAACATTAAACAATGACCCGCCATCATTAGCCCAATAATTGCTGCAGAAAGGCAGAACGTTAAACTCCATTTCATTCCATCTTACAGCTATTACAGAGTAACATAACATAAGTTATGCGATATAGTTTTTAATATTAAAAAAAACATATTGAACTGTATGAATAAACGAACCTAACTACATAAAATTGAAAACATTCCAAGACTAGAAGAAGTTAATTGTCTTTTATCCGGTTATTTACAGATATATATCTTGGAATCAAAATGTAAGACATTATAGGCAGTGGCTTCAAAATACAATTTGGCTAAGTGGATAAGACGTTAGCTCGCTAGCCTGGAGGTCGCGTGTTCGACCCCTGCATTGGGCGAGAAAGTCCATCGGGATGTTCCGACGTGGTTTCACCATGTCCGTGTGCAGGGCGGAGGGTCGGACAAGGAGAGGTGTCTAGTCGTTTGGATGGCACGAAAAACCGAGGCCCTGTGTACACACTAGCATTCACGTAAAAGATCCCTTGGTATTTGAAATTCGATATAAGTGTAGGCCATAGTGCCGTTGCCCGGGCTAAATATCCCTCATAACACACTGTATTGCGTATGCCCATCTTCATTAGCCCAGTCGGAGCAGAACAGTAGGACGTTAAACCCCATTTCATTTAATTTCATTTCAAAATACAATTTAAACTGATATTCTGATGTTTACATCCGGACCACTGTGAGATTAAACAGCGAATGCAGGGCGTAGATTACTTGACTGGAAGACTTGAACATCGTCCGCAAAGTAGTTCTTATATTGGAATGTTTGTGTCTTGGGAACCTCACATGTAAAAATCTCATCTTATACCCGAGAAAAACTGATAAAAGTTGAATAACACGTGCGAAACGGTCTACGTCGATTGAAAGGAAATTTTAATTTCCTGAGTTCGTCAGACAGATTTGGCTGGAAGCAAAGCGAACGTGTCTAGGGATGATTTTCTGTACCATTTCCTCGCAAATCGATCATCTTAAATTGTGGGTTTTTCTTCTTACCGAGAACTTTGACTCCTCCAACGAGCCAATCAGTTTTATAGGATCTCTTGGAAGGAATATTTGGGTTTATACATGAATAGGAACTTAACGATCTATTTATACAGGTCCTGATTGATCAGTATTTAAAAGTTTTTAACGATTTCAGATCGGAGCCAATACCACTCATGCCAAAACGTTTTACTACGTCATATAGAAGAGTTGCATGGCATGTCTGGTAGAGATTTCGGGGAGTTTTAATCAAGACACGGGACAGTTTCATCTACAAACGACAGGTTTTAATTATATAAAGTAGTGTTTTATTTCACAAATCTGTGACAAATATCAAAGAATTCTTTAAATCATGTAATTACTTGCCCAGAATCATTTAACATCAATCTAATCTTGAATTTGAGAAATACTAAGAAAGTTGGTGCATTGATCAATTAGGAAATATTCATCTCGAAAGTCGTTGATCTATACAGTCAAAGCCCACCCAAAAAAAACGAGCAGAGTCAGTATTTCTTCAACTCGCATCATAATGAAATGAAATGGAGTTGAACATCCTACTTTTTTTCACCCACTGGCTTAATGAAACGGGCATACGGCATACAGTGGACTATAAGGAAATTGTGCCCGGACATCAGAGCTACGACCTACCCTTATTTCCGATTCCAGCTATCCATGGTTATTTTACGTGCATGCCAATCTGTACACGGGACCTCCGTCCTGCACCACCCACACGGCTATCCTGTCCTGGTACAAAATATGCCTGACCGCAAGTATGTATGACGTGCTTACTCTTTTAAGAACGTGTCACCACACATTGCCAATGAAATTATATCGCAGATGTGTATGATACGTCTATAACATAAAGTAGCCACGGTGGCTCATTGAGTATCTCGTTGACTCGCTATCAAGAATGTTTTTCTACTTGTCAGCGATGGCGAACGCAGGTTATAGCAAGAAAAAGTGGCTAGTCGTTCGGATGGAACGGGAAAATGCTGTTCACCTGTGTTCTCGTTGGTACGTAAAAGTACTATTCACAGTTGGCGGAAACACCGTCATAGTATTCAGCATGGCGTATGTTCACCTTCACGAAGACGTTAAATCCCATTTCATTTTATGTATTAATTACGTATTATTTGGTGATTTGCTGTATTTCTTTTTTATTTGACAGGGCTATTCTTTCGATGTCACAAGTTTCCCAATTTCATGGCAAAGTACAAGAAGCGGTTGCCACGCAAGATACGCCCACATTTTGCAAGAGATGGACAGAGAATAAGCTGCAAAAAAGTGATTTTTCACAAAATCAGAGGCCATAATCCAGGAAGTTACAGTCCGATATATGCGCAATTATCCAAAGGATTCGAGATCTCTTGGACATAGACTTATATTTTAAGTTTCGTCAAAATCAGATAAAAATTCTAACCTCCAGAGGGTCCACAACCTTGGCATTACATACTTTTACATTATTTGTATACAGGATCGGCCATTTTGTCGGGCAGTTTCGTTCCGAATTTAACGTTATTCGGACCCAAACATCATTATGTTGTAACGGTGATATATTTAAACGTTTTTCAAAATGGGATATAAAATAACAATGACTTCTAAAGTGTCCACAAGCTAATAACACGAATTTTCGTACAATCAGGGGGCCATAATCCAATACGTTACAGTCCGATATGCGCGAATATCGAAAGGAACGAGATCCTTGGGCGAGGACAATATACGTCCACATATTTGATATTTAAATGGTGAACGAAGATGTTTTTTCAGCTAGTTATTTGTCTTTTCTGAAGAAGCGAGTCAAATGCTTCTTCTTGAATGCTTAATATCTGAAAGTAAAAAAGTCCCTCCTATACAGTTATGCTAGCAATATTTTATGAAGTTGAAATTACCTAAGAACAAATTTACAAGCATGACGTGATGATCCAAATAGCGTTAAATTACTCGTGCAATGATATATATGTTCTATTGGATAAGATACTTGTGGTGCAAATCACGTTATTTCTTTGGTACCGACACAAACTCCAGATATTGATGGAATCTCGTGTGTTTGTTTAGCTAAGCGTAAATAATTAGCCATGAATTTTTCATACGGATGAGGCTTTATACAATTATACCCGTGTATAAACTATTCACTCGGAAAAGCCAGTCACAATTCTCCATAAATATTTGATGACGGTGATATTTCCATTTTTTTATATCGCAATTAGCTCAATTCACGGACAAATGTCAAAACGTCTGATTTTCACGCCCTCCTGAAGTTGTATTATTAGAAGATTTTGAAATTCCTGGGATTCTTCCGTACACTTTACCAACAACTGTCGGAACGAGAAGTTGATGGCCACAAACACAGACATAGACACATAAATAAATAAAGTCTAGTATTTTGGAAAGGCGAAGAAATGATTCGGACGTCCAGGAAAATGTAATTGGTGCCCAGAATCGTTCTGTCACGATGCCAAGTCTTTACATGTTTTCAGTCTTGAGAACCAATCTCTGTTTAAACTCTGACAATAGATATTTGTTGGAACATTGACGGGATATTTACCTGGATGAATAATACAGTACAATGTTTCATGTAATTAGTAAATACAATGAATGATCCACAGACAAGGCCGGTATAGTACTGGAAATTTCAAACATTATAGTTTTATTTTGGGCAACAAAGATGAGAATTACTGTTATTAATTCATATATAGTCAGTTTATTATATTACTATAAAAATACTGGATTACCCGAAAAATATCTATGGGGGCAAGCACTGGACAAAATTGTCAGGGTATCACTAACTGGCAACCTGACGGCTTATTGTTTGCCAGCTTGAGTTGGGAAGTGGTTGATCCAATGGTTAGGCGGTTTTGGGAACATTGGGGGGGGGGGTGTAAACGTATAACAGACTCTGCAATTAAACGGCGAAAAAAGAAGCTGACAGAAAATAATTCACGAATTTAGTTAGGCTTCAATATGTATGGTAAATGGACAGTAAGTAACGACAAATACATTCTGAGAGAATGGGCCCTCTCTCAGTCAAGTTAGGTGACAAACATGGCTTCTAAATATAGATTTTTACAAGCACATGTTACGTACATTTATATCATAAAAATAAAATAGATTGTTCTGTATAAACGGTTATATTAATCACAAGGGTTCCTACTATACACTTATCTAAGTACATAAATCCATCAATGGGGAATCGGTATGGAGGAAGTCTTAAAAAGATATTTCCATTTATTTATGTATAATTCCGGAGATATCTCAATCTCCAATTTAGCATGTTCTACTAAAAAGCTTTCATACTTATTAATATTGAGTATTTCGTTTCCTAATTTAGCCCGAGATATATAAAACTTAGTTAATGAAGATCCATTCAGTATTATTTATATAATCTGGTTTGTTAGTTAAACCAAGATGTTTAATATGTGTTTTTATATTTATCTTTATATTGTTGCGATGTAAGATAGTATGAAAATGATTCCATATTATTTGTGAAAATGGCATCTCCTCGCGAATGCACAGTTTTGAGGGAGATTTGAAGCAAATGTTTGATAGATTAGTTAGTTAGAATATGTTTTTAGTCCAAATATATCGACAAATCACACAGTTTGTACGCGGGAAGGGGATGAAAATCAATGAAATGTGGCCTATGGTAATGTATTCGTACATTTGTACCGATTTTTATATTCCACATCTTTAAAGAAAACATTTTTATACTATCTACAGAGTTTAACCACCTTCTTTATACTGTAGATTGTCACACCCAATTAATGTTCCTATCGTTATTAGCCTCAACAAAAGATAAAAAGAAAACGCAATTTAGTGAACCGAAGAAAGTCCTAAACCCACGACAGATTGGAGGCCTAAATAATTTTCGGGTAAAAAGTTCAAAACATAAATCTTTAAAGTTATGATGTTTATTTATATCTATCAGTGATTATGACCGGTGAACAGTTGACTGAATATAGTACATATAATTATATATCATCAATAGCCATTCACTTCGTTATTATTACAGTGGCAGTGATGCGCTACGTTTTATGTAAATAGGCTCTTTAACGCCCAAATGAAAGGCATTTAAGGCCACGTGGCTGGCGTGCGTTGTCTCTGAAGGATGACGAGTTTTTATTATAAAAGCGTGGCAGGTGAGGGCTTATCCTTTATGGCTGGCTTTATTCTCACTGAAAGTTTCCTTCAGTAAAAAAGCTACACCCTTTTCACATTAAATAAAATGATAACCGCACGTCACATATCATTCGGCAATTAAATTTCGGATCTTGAAAGGAATCGAGGTCTAAATGAAAGGGGGATAATAAGACGAGTCTAATAGGTGAAGTTGGCGGTTTTTATAATCGTATTTTGATCAGGTAACTTGATAATATATAGCGCACACCTGTCCCCCTTCCTTTCTATACGATTAAACAACCTAGAAATGCTAACGGCACGCGCCAAAAAGCACGGGTACGCAGTAACAAAAGCGTAATTGTCATCTCATGTATTTGTCGTGTGGCAAATAGGGAACCATTTTTAACTTGGTGATGGAAAGGAATGTCGCCATTTCGTTTCGTTTGTTTAACAATAAAACTCCGAGTGAATGCGTTTTAATATCCTATGCAGGTCAGCGTCATACGCTATTTGCATAAAACCTAACAAAGAAAACATATGATACGATTGACAAAGAACACGCAAAATGTTGAACATATGAAAGGAACCCATATGTAATCAGACGGAAAATTGCGATAAAAATGAATACAGATTGCGTTTTTCTGTAAAAAAAGTTGGGTATATGAAATATTGATTTATCTTATTTAAAACTGACATCAATAAGCAAACTACTGTTTGTACCTAGACTTTTGGCGCTACCCTTTGTAAAAGATACGACACATGTCAGAGATTTGTTTTAATACATAAAGATAGTTTTGCAGTTTATGCTAACTCGTGTGGAAACACCTGATAAGTTTTCTTATTCATTTGTTTTACAATGTGTTTTATTTTATTGTGAGGTGGCGCTTTAGATCATATGGTCTGTCATGGAGTCAAGTGACCGTTTTTTAGATCCTAAGTTTGTACGTGACAAGGGTAGGATCGCCTGTCCACCCCACCCTCGCGAGTTTTCTTCGGATCCTACATTTTCTTCCCCGTGCTAAAGAACCCTACGCACAAGCGAATAATTTAAATAAAATTGTATATGTACCATATGTTAATTTGTGTCGATTTTACGTTTAAAGATTCTGACCTCGATTACAGCCATGAGCATACTTTAATACTACACAGATTGGCCGTCTGGTCGTCGTCGTCATATTTCCTGTATTCAAGTCTCCACAGGCTTTGGAAAAACAGAGAACGCTAGATCGGAGACGGTCCTGCACATATGACGTCATATGTGGATTGTAAGGGTTAGACTTAGTTTATAGGGCTAGGTTTAAGAGTTTGGGGAGAGTTTACGTCTCCACATAAGCACTGACCTAGGATGATGAAAATTTAGTTCGTGATATTTCCTAGTTTTATAAAGGTACATACGATACATTAGATCAATATATACAGTTGATTTCGCTGTTTTTTTGGTGTTGGTGGCGGTGATGGTCTTCCTTAGGTGGCGCTTGTGATATTCTGGTATTTTTGTTTCTGAGGAAAAAAGAGTAAACTTGAGGCTCTCGCTTAATTTTATTTACTGAGGGTTAGGGCTAGGGTTTGATATATTGTTTGCTTTGGGCTAGGGTGAGGACTGGTCTTATTTAGTCTAATTTACTATGCACTAAAATGTCGTTCAGATATTTATTTTTTTAAGTTTCTGTGTGAAGATTTTCGGGTGATTTTCCTGAAAATCAGTATAGTGATTTTTTTTTGATTTTGGGTGCACTTTCTGCTGTTGCCCTAAATGGGACTACAAAAGGGGCCATTGCGCTAGCCGTATGGATATTCAAACCTGGTCGGATATGTTTATGATTTTGCATGGTTGACATCTGGGGTGGCCACAAGTTTTGGTTTCAACTGCTAATTGCATATTGTTTGTTTCTTTGGCGGCAAGTTCAGCAAGAGTATTGTTATTTTATACGTTGGATATAAAGTTTGGAGTATCCCCTTTCTCTTAGTTTGCTAAAGACCAGCGTACATGCTGACTCGAAGTCGGCCTTCTGAGTACATATCTGAGATTTTATGATACCATATTTAGCGGTCTCCTGGAAAATCATATACGATGGAATAACTTTGATGTTCAAATGCCATGGTGGGGTAAAATGGGGTTTAGCGTCTTTCTTTTCTGCACTAACCGGGATAATGAAAAAGCTTACCCCGACTTTGTGCACGGAAAGGACCCACCTGTATAACTGACAGCGTCGTGCGCTTTATGTCATAAAACCTGTCATTGAGACAATGTGCAATTTGATTAATATACAGATCTATATTTCGTTTTGTTTTTTTTATACTTCCGATGGCCTCTACTACATGACGATCTGACCAGTTGTAGTGGGGGCTGTGTCAGGGGGTCATACGTCAAACATTTGATTAACCAATCAACGTTGATTTTTCCAGTAGGATACCCAATTCCGTGCATCGCACGCCAAGAACTCGCTGCAACAGACCGTGTCATTGGCTAATCCCTCACATCAACCAAAACGCGTATTATATAACAACTCTTCCAGATCCCAGTGTAGTAAAGACAAGTAAAACGAATTTTGAACTATAAAAAAACGAATCGAAATAGGATCTGTGTTTTAATCAGATTGGACAATGTGTTGCCTTTTCAATCTCCCGTTGAATTAAAGATATACCATATTATATTAGTCCTAGTCTCGGTCACCCAGAACCTCTTAGTCTTCAAAGTACGGAGGGTCTGGTACCGTTGTCCATATTTGACGAAAAGTTCCATTGCCCATGCGTAACTGTGAGTTTTATTATGCGATTGATTATCCAGTATCTTTGGCCATGTCAAGTAAGAGTTGCACCCGTTCCCGCAATAAATCCCATAATTCTTGCATTAATAAACAAACATGTATCGTGACGACGAATTAGGATTAATTAAAAAACATAGATATGACCAATGAAGAGAGAAATTTTACAATAAAAAAATTAAGAGTGTTGGATATTGAACTGGCAGTGCAATCTAATAGATTTTCTGAAATGGCTTTCTTAAATTAATTTCATGGGCGTCAACATCTTGTCTTAGGACTAGTTACCTCCCTTTGACTTTGTTTATTATAACATAAAAGGCCGGATAATCTAGTCAATGACCTATTAGTCTCAAATGTTGGCAACTAACATTCGTAGAATAGTTTTTTGGATGATAGAGACTATGGCAGTCCTGCCCTCTCTCTCTCTCATCGTGTTTACAAGTGTCGGTGAGCTCAGTTATGAAGTTTTATATAATCAATATTTTATTCGAACACCGAGCGACCTACCTATTTCATTATTTATATAGAAATATATACTCACACCGAATACTTTTCTGAAAAAAAACTATAGAGCCAATAAATCAAAGCAGGCGGCAAACGTCGTGATATCAATAATTTCTGTTTTTGTTTTAGTAAATCACTTATCAATTTTAAGGTTGGCCAGACTAAATCATTCGCTGATATTCAGGTCAAGCAATATACGAAACGTTTGAGGCGACACATTAGAATCAGTAATATAATAACGGTTTTAAATGTCCTTTTAGATTCTGTTCTGGGTGTATCAAACAACTGGGTGTATCAAACAACTGGGTGTAGTATTGAAAACTCCACTATAACATATTGCACAGATTTGTGTGTGTGGGTGTGTGTGTGTGGGTGTGTGTGTGTGTGTGTGTGTATGGGGGGTTCTAGTGGTTTAACGCTCTGCCATTAAGTCAAATGGCGTGGTTTGTACGTGACCAGGAGTAGGTTCGTCTGTCGTGGGTTTTCTCCAGCTCCTCAGATTTCCTTACACTCTCCTAAAGACCCATACGCGCAAGCCAATTATTGAAATAAAGCCGAATCATATGTTAGTCTGTGTTGAGTGGACGTTAAACCCCATCTCTCTCTCTCCCTCTCTCTTTATCTCTCTCTCATTTTACATATTAATCAAACGGTACATATCGTATCACGGTAACCTTTTCATGTACAAACAGATGAAATTAACGCTAATTGACTATGTCTGAGATGAGTATTACGCCACGCTTCTCAGACGGACTTTATTTGACTATGATGGAGTACTGGGCATAAATCTTTACTTAGGTACATTTAGAACTTTTGAAACTACAAACGATAATGGAAGTATGCACGAGTAAAATGGTTTACATTAAAAACATAGGCTATAATCTATTAGACATTTCGTGTCAGTTTGAAATAAAGGAAGGAAATTGACTTGGACATTTTATATCCAAGAAAAACAGAACAGTAGTAAAATGCGGTCTGCCTATTTTGTAGACAACAGAGAAAAAACTCATAATACAAATGGGAAAAGAGCAAAGTGCATCCGGGCGTAGGTGCTACTATTTTTACAAATAAATCAATAATTTCAGTATTAATTTCATTACATGTCAAAATGAAAGTACATTTAATGCCATATTCACCCTTTTACGCGTAGGCCTACTGCGAAATACGGTCGTGGTTCTTATTTTAATCGGATGGCAGTTGGACGTAAATATATCTTTGGGAATCTTCGCCAGTCGTAGTCTATGAATGGTAGTCTGGATGAATTGTCACTATTTGGGTAGACTATCCAGGCTTTTATGTTGCCATGCACGAAATAAGGAAAGTGAATAGGCATAAAAAAATATTGTCATCCCTTTCAACATTCCTAAAATTTTTTATTTTAAAATTTCCCTCTTCAAGGGTTAAATGTATGGCCATTTTATCTAAAAAGTTACATTTCCCATGCGTGACCGAGAGTTTTTTTTATGAAGTAACATGTCATCAAATGTGGACAACTAACGTTGAAGACCCGAAGGCTCTGGGTGTTCGAGACTACGCCAGTCGGTAAACTAATTTTCGAATCTGCCCCGATTTCTGTTTTATCACGGGAGTTCAGATTTAATACAACATTTAAGACCGATTTACAAACCGCAATACTTTATTTTTGAAAGAGCGTTAACTGTCACAAGAAGGATCGTCATTTCGGGGATTTTAAATCCCTATAAAGAACATCAGTTCAGTTTAGTTCAGTAATTTACGAAGATATGATGAATTGAAAATTTAGCAGCATCGGGACCCGCTACAGAGGATATAAACAAGCCCTATAAGTTGTTGGGGGTTAAATCTTTTAATCGACCCTTCTTTAATCCGATGACCGTTGAGAATTAATTTACTCAAGTAAAGGTACATTATTCACGAGCTAAATTCGCCTATTGCCGATCTTTCTCTAGGCCTTAAATGTTACATATCAATTATTAATTAAACATTAATTAACATGACAAAAGAGTAACCAACTCTCGATGCCATCAAATGATCGAGATTTTAACTAGATTAGAACGGTTCGGATATCTAATGATTTAATTTAGAAATACGGGAGTTTGTATTAGTCTCGAATATACCAGTACCGTGTTACATCTTGTCAAAACTACAGTGATAACTTGGCTCAGACTAAAGTAATTTAAATGAAATTTTCAATATAATCAGTTTGTATTATCTTTTTTTGAACTATTATAGCAAGAACAGTCATCTCTTTATCTAAATCTTACATAATGTACCTTTAACGTCGAGCAAGCTGTTAAAAATTAAATATTGTCTGAAAAATGTATGATCGAGATGAACGAATTTAACATAATGAATCAATAATTGGCCTGTCGTCTGAAAAATGCACGATCGATATCGGCTACTTTAAACTCATAAATTAATTGATATTGCCTGTAAACAGAAATTAGCCTAGCTTGCTAGTTTTTATACGTCTTTTTAAAATCAAATCACAATGTGAAGAATTCTTGGTAAAAAAAGAGTAAAAACAACAGTAGAAAAACGGAGATAGTTTGAAAATGTAAACATGTATTTGACTTATGACACAAGTTTGTTGATATGAACGTATCTACACTAAGAGATGTTATGCAGATTAAACAATAGAACCATTGAACATGCAGAAATGAGTAATGGCGAAGTGACAAACAGGTACGTGGAGTTTCCCCGTGTTCGAAAACACAAACAATGTCTAAAATTAGACCCAACGCCAAAATGTCTGAAACATTCCTTCGAATTCTTACCCAAGTTCTTTTCGCGAGAAGTTAGTGACTGCGCACGCGTGTTCGTCCGCACCAACATCAAAGATGGCGGTTTAGTTGACAGAACGTGGTTGGTGTTATAACAAGAGTTTGTTGTTTGGATATTTAGTATTTACTTGTTGACTAATATGGACATGACAAGTCACCTTGTTTAATAAGTTATAACCAAGACGTGTAGACGATGAATTATCGGATAATGTCTAATACTGGACAATTGAATCGTTGATATTATACAGAATGGCAACCAGCGAGTGATTTCATGAAAGCGATATAACAGATCGCATAACCATGAACTGGTCCAAATCACTGACAAGAGAGTCTCTTTAATCAATAACGTCCAAAGTATTGCTAAAGTGACAGACAAAAAAATACATGTTATAGATATACACAGTAGTCTTTATTTCCAAAATGTCTATGATTTCATAAAAAAAAACCCGAAACTATTTGGATAATTGAAATATTGACAACAACGGTCGTGCTATTCACCAATTAAAGTGTTATTTTGTCAAAGAAATTGATCAGGGGCGTGCATATTGATTCTGGGTTTTTTGGGAGGGGGGGGGGGGGTGTGACGGAGTCACGAGCCGAGCACCACAGGTACGAGCGTTCTAGGGGTGGGAGGTAGGTTCAGGGGCATGGTGGTCCAGGGAACTTTTTAATCTAGAGTCTCTTTGCAGAATTTTGAGGGTAAGAAAACACTGATAACATGAGTAAAATTGAGTACTGCGCATGGAATTCATGTTATTTATTAAAAATTTTGAAATGGGCTAATGAAGACGGGCATACGTCATACAGTGTGCTATGAGGGAAATGTTGCCCGGACGGGGCACTACGACCTACCCGTATATCGAATTCCAACTGTCAAAGGATCTTTTACTTGCACGCCAATGTGTACGCGGGATCTCGGTTTTTCGTACCATCCGAACGACTAGACAGCAGCAGCTGTCCTTGTTAGGACCTACGTCCTGCATCACCGACAAGGGGGGACCACGCAGGAAAATCAGGATGAACTTTCTCGGCCAATGCAGGGATCGAATACCCGACCTCCAGGCTATCTCGATACCCGGCTTCCCCCAGAGCCCAAGATCTGCCTACTCGTCATTTTGCTTTCTAGCATACTTTCCTACTAGCTTACATCAATCGTTACTGTTATTAAACTTAAGCATACATTATGCAAGAGCTCAATCTGTCTATTGCAGGTCTTTCTTTAGGCCTGAAATGTTATCCAAATTATTAACTAGACATTAATTAACTTTTCCAGACCATAATCAACTCTAGATGGCATCGCTAGCCTGCGATCTTAAGTGGATTGTGAGCCGATTTACTGCATAACTTTCCTTCTCGATTAAACGATTAAATAGATAATCGAGACTATGCTGTTTAGTAATGATGACCGAAGCTAGGCAGAAATTTCATTCGCTTAGTTTTCGGTTCATAGTGAAACAATTTGAATGAAATTGTCAGCAAATCTTTATCGAATCTCACATAATGTATCTTTAATTAGCATATGAATTGCTGTAAAACAGTTTGGCTACAGGCACAGTCCAACATTAATTTTGGGCTGTGATAAACTAATAAATGATCTTGCCCTTCAAGGGCCTAAAACATTCACCGGGTCATGCTGGTTAATTTGATACCACAATATGTGGGGGTGGATCGCGGCGAAGAAGCGTGGCGAGCGAACATACATACACGCACCTTAGATTTAATTCATTTAGTCGCCGATGCATTATTTTGGGATTGACTGCAGTGAATGCACTTAGTTTGAGACCGACTTTTTTATTCCTGGGAGCGGTGCACATCCACATTTACCCATCTGCTTGTCGGTGATTAATTAGTAGCACAGCAAGGAACAAACATTACATTTATATATAGAAATAAAAGTAATTCAACAACTGAGTAATTCTATCGCCTTGCCCGAGTCTGCATAGAAAGAATACTAACATTGGTTAACTGTGTAAACTCAAATGGGTCTTTCAGATCGTTAAATTGTAATAATAACAACATGTCAATATGCTCACAGCGCATACAAATTTCTTCATCGACGATTTTATTCGAAAACACTAAGTATATACCATGAGATTATTGAGAGGAGTTATTCCGCTTCCATTGATGAATGAAATTGATAATTTATATTTTGTCTTTGTGTGTGCAGGAAAGATGTAAGACGGATTAGAACCAAATTACACAATAGTGGAGTATACCATGTTTTTTTTTAATATGGCGATCATTCAGGGCAGAGATCCATTCTCAAAGTAGATAGTTCTCTGTGTGCAGAATGTGGCCCTTGGTTACGGTTTCTACTTTGTGTAACTTTCCACGCATGAACACTCTTTATACCCATTTTATACAGTTAATTGGAAGATATAAAATTTATAATATTAAAACATCAAATTGGAGAATACTAAGTAAATACGGAAGAGTGACACGTTATAATAAGAGAATGATTGTACATGGTAATCATATTATGTAGTTATTCATTTGTATATACATTTTCCATTCCTTTGGGAGTTCTACGGAAGCCAAAGTTAATAATTTCCTTATCTTATTTTGATTCAGTTGGCAGTTTGATTGACCAATTCTGTATTTCCTGCAATGTTGGCAGAATATTGACGAGCTTTGCTGGAATTTTGTTGACTCTTCATCAAAGTTACGTAGTTTGAATCTTATTTCTGCCCAACGAATGTAATATTTTGGGATAGCCATCATCTCTTTGTTATGATTATGCAGAACGGTGGTTGTTACAAAAACACCAGAAAATAACATTCCCCCGGCTGCTCATGTTTACTATCATCTGATTCCCCGGTGCCAGTTATTCCGACAGATTACGTAATGAACCAATTTTAATTGGCTAATGTAGTTATATTTTGATAAGATAATTACGGTGACTATTAGCCTGGGAGTCTATGGCCGTTCTTCAAATGATTCAAGTTGACGGTTCAACCAAATCCATATTCTCACTATTCCGTTTTTTCCCCATTGAAACAACTCTTAAGAAGGGAACACATCATATTCCATCTGGAACCACGACTCGTTTAAACGTGACTCTTTGAACAGACGGTTTTGATCATGTGGAAGCAAATGAATGTTCAAAGACCCCTTTGATAAACATCATAGCCATCGACTACCCACAGATTGTCAAAAGTTACACATTAAGGCTAATTAACTGGCAGCAAATAAAAAACCCCAACCCTTTAAACGTTTGAAAAATAAGAACAGATTTGGAAGAATGTGTCATTTTCTGGAATATTTTCAAAGATGAAATATCTTTGTATTCATCACTTTCCAGGTTATTGTAGTTGTGTATGATGCTAGAATGTTTTTTTTTTAAAAAAAGCCATTATTCTTCAGTAAAACAGATGCAATGCAAAATATTTTTTCATGAAGGATCTCAACATTAAGGTCACAGAGATCACCAAACAATTTATACTTACTGTGATGAAGAGCTTTCAAGAAAATTGGAAAGAAAAGTAATGATCCTCATAAACTTCATGCAAATATGATTTAAACTTTGTTTTGTGAGGAAACTGGGAAAAGAGTGTACCATAAACTTAGAAAAACCCAACTGATTAGGATCAATGTGGCTTATTTACGATATGAGAGAAGACCTCTCAAATCGATCATTTTATTTTTATTGCTGTGCTAAAAGTTTTAATGTAATGACTCGTAAAGATATGATACACCGTTGTCTGAATACTAGAAAATCATGCTTATGAATAAACCATAGCAATCAAGGAACTCTTTGACAGTTCTGTCATATGTGATTTAGACTTTATGCCGCCTTTTCGAATCCTAACAAGTAACGAAAACTTTGGTTGGGGAAATATTACACACTGTTCGGTAACGAGAAGATCAGTGGAAGTGCCATTTTACGTCAAAAGTCAAATCAAGAATTTTTCTCATTCTTTTTAATACAATGTCATTTGAACAGAATTGTGCTGTTTGATTACCTCCAGGCGCCGAGGGGACGAAAGCAAATGGCGGTTTATAGTCCACGCTTCAAACTGAATGATTATGATAGATACTGGTTTACAACTACATTTTCTCCACGGTGTCAATTATAGCTATAACCCCAGCCTTTATTAGTCCCATGAACGACAATTCCTACTGTAATCTAATGCCCAATTACCGTGATTAGAAAGCATTGATGGATATTTCTTCCTATTGCTTTAAATAATCTTATAAAAAACAATTTGCCTTTAGATATAGACAAATATACTACAATGCATTCTCGACGATATCGTAAAGTGAAATGTGATAGAGTTTAACGCCTTACTTTTCTGCACCGACTGGGCTAATGAAAATGGGTATACGCCATACATTGTGCTATGCGGGTAATTTTGACTTGACAGCGACGCTACGGCCTACTCATATTTCGAATTCCAACCGTCAGTGGATCCTTTACACATTAGACATTAAACGGTATATATCGTAGACTAGAAAGATGGGTTTAACGTCTACTTTTCGATGCCAACCGGGTTATGAAGACGGACATATGCCATACAGTGTACGTTGAGGGAAATTTTGCCCGGACAGTAATAGATTTCTGTCAAGGGTGGCTTTTCGTTCCACCCGAATGACTAGACACTGTTCACCACCGTGGCTCCTCAATTTAATATGGACTGACACTTTGTTTCTTTCAAGTCACTATTTATTTCTTGAAATAAACTTGATAGTGTATACCGACAGCCCGTCGCCCCATAACAAACCAATCCTCGAAATCTATTAAAGACAAAATTAATAAAAGCAAGACTACGGAATCGATACCATTTCTAACGTCCACACATTCCCCTGACATAGTGCAAATATCCTGCTCAGGATCATGTTTTTATTAAATTTAAAATTTTCCAATTTAGGTCAGATCTATCGAGGTTTCCATGAGAATTATCTTTGAAAGAAAAACATGGTACACTGTATTCACTTTAACTATATTTCTTGAATTAATTACTAACTAAATATTTAGATATTACACGAAGCTCTGGTATGTTTTTAGCTAATATATTATTTAATATTTTCTAAATATCTTAGCTAACTGTGGTTATATAAATAGACGTTCTAGATATTTGTTCGTGTAGAATAAACATCCGCTGGATTCAATATTTATATTCAAAGTTTTGTATTTTTTCTTAAAAAAATTGTCAGTTCTTGTTCCCGGAGACATTTATCAAAATATTTGACATTCGGCTGTACGTTCAACATTATCGTAATATATCATACGCTGTGCTGGAAATTAAGTGAAGGAATATATTCGTGGACTTAAGACTCCCTTCTTTAGAATCTCTGTACGGAAAAGGTAGTGAATTGTGTCTACACACACTTCCATGGTTAGGTTAGAATCACTTTCCGGTCTTTTCAAAGACATTAAAGATACACGAACGTACCAGATATTGTGGTAATGGATTTTTGTCTAGACGATGCTGAACGCTTCCCTGATCACATGGTGTAAAGACAGATACAGGTTCCGTACAAATCAACAACAACCGGCATGTTACATTTGGTATTTTAATGCTTAGACTGCTACCCCTATCTATACATTTAAAACAAATCATATTATTATTCATTTGTTTGGAATAAAAAGATAACGCAACCAATTTTATCGATATGAAAAAACACACACACACACACACACACACACACACCACAACCCCTTATCTAGAATTTCTGTAACCCAAGTCGAAAATGTTTTTGCCAATTAGACGGGGACACCATTTTAAAGCAATAAACATACACCTGAGAAGTTTAGAAAGTGAACAAATTCTGTTGTACTTAACATGGCGAGATGATGGGCATATATTTACCTTCTGTAATTTAAGCACAGTCCACGTCCTGAATTAGCATTGTCGGGTACTAGTAAACTGGCTTAATCCCATCTGATTAAAATACAGATCTATATTTCGTTTCGTTTTTTATACCTTCGATGGCCTCCACTAGTGACGTGAAGACCAGTAAAACAAAATTTTGATCTATAAAGAACGAAACGAAAAAGGACCTGGGTTCCAATCTCATTTGGCTTACTCTTTCTAGAATACCCCAAATTCACATTGATGATAAACTCTATGTACTCTTATTTTGTAATTGAGGCACTTTAAGTTTAAAGCAGCCCAAGGTATCTTGTATACTTAGGCTTTATAAAGCGTCAGACACTAGATGTATAATTTAGTCCAAAATTGACGATTTGATTACGACGGATGACCATGTCTGAAAATCACACACTGACCAAAGGCATTATATCCATGCATTGAAGAATCAAACAACATATAAACATAGGAATAGTGTATTTTTTTAACCTCGAATACTTAACTTTAGACTTTTAATGATGGAGTCAAAGATTGTTTACCGTAACAGCCCCACACTGATCAGTAGTTAATATTCGCTAGGGCGCTACAATCACTGATAAGGATGACATCAATGCGACTTAATGATTCTCAAATATTAACTTTTTTTCCACCGACAAATTAAATTCTAAAACATTTTTTTGATGTATTAGAAAAATAAATAAAGACGTTTGACGTATTTTTAGGTAAAAATTATTTCCTATTTAGTGTAAATGGGTATTTAAATGACTAAAAGGCAGCATTCTCCCGGAGCAGTAACGTCTTATGTACACAATGTACGCGCCATTCAGCCAATGATTGACACCGCGTGCTGTGACGGCACATGTTGAAGGAAGTCATCTTTTACAGAGATATTAGTAATTCTCTGTGAAACAGATTGAAACAGCCCCTCCAATGGGTATTGCTTTTTTATCTTGAAAACTATATAAGGCCAGTGACACAGGATGGTGTGAGCGCTACCGATGTTCATCCAGTCTTTCCAGCTAATATACATAAGTAAGTATATGTGATAATCGATGAGACAGACCCAAGTCGATTTTCTTTTCAAAATGGTCTCGGTAGACTCAGACTAATAATACTCTTCCCAGTGACTTCAATGTTAAATTCATGTCATTCCTTGACCTATAACAATTGTTTTAACATTCCGGCTATAACAACAAATAGCCAAAGCCACTGAAGGCGCTGACCATCTTGATGTTTTGCTACGCCCACTCAAAGGACTATATGAGTTCTGGCGTCATTAGAATTCCCTAATTCATGCCTGCTTACTTCCTGGTCCTCCCGCTTAAATTAAAGACTAAGACTATTTACCAAATACCTGAAAGAAAATTTAAATCCAAACATTCCTCTTCGATTCTAGAAATTAGAGATGGTTGTACTACATTTGTTTATCATTTAACCAGGGGAAACATCTACTAGTTTATTTGTCGGCAATATCATCTCGGTGGAAGCGAGCGTTAAATAAATTTTGCTAATTCGCGCATGTACCATGCAGTCTTATTCCAAATTTGAGTGTACTGGTTACTGGACATGGCTATATATTGATAAACGTATTTTCCCATACATCGCGCTTTACCGGCAATAACTTTTCTTTGTCAAAATTACCAATTCCATCCTAAAATAATTTACAATTTGATGCGTGTAGAAAATAATAAGATGGGACAATCAAAGTCGATCCAATCATTTAAACTACACCATAATCTATTCCTACAATATGAATTAAGTGAGATTAAGGGGAAATCACTCCCAAGTGATACCAACAATTAGTGTTCTTTTTCATATTTTTCTAATTGACTGGATTATTACAAATCTCCTTGGAATAGAAACTTTGAAAAAACGTGAGTGTAATTTGGTTATATGCCAATACCCATTAGGATGTATGGCAGTAAATCAGTATATTGTATCTGATTGGTCCGAGTAATATTGATATATCAATGTACCATCTCAGAAGACTTTAGTTCAAACATGATTCAATTAGCCTCGTACTCATTTACCAAAATTAACCAAATTGTAGGAAGGATAAATGTCACACAATCGTCAATGACTGACTTAACCTATTAACCGAGAGATAGATAGAGAGAGTGGGGAGGGGGTAACGTTCATTCAATACAAACTTTGCCGTTTCGGACTAACATATGATGTCTTTATTCAATATAATTTCTCGATGACAGGCCTTACGCTAACGTGGCTCTTCGATTATGGCGCTGACTGTCAAAGCTCCTATACTGGGCTAATGAAGACGGGCATACGCCATACAGTGTGCTATGAGGGAAATTTTGCCCGGGCAGCGGCACTATCGCCTACTCTTATATCGAATTCCAACTGCCAAGGGATCTTTTACGTGCATTCCAATGTATACACGGGTTGTTCGTCTCATCCGAAGGACTAGACAGCTGTCCTTGTCAGGCCATCCGTTCTGCACCACTGACAAGGGGAAACCACGTCGGAAGACTGACTAAGCAGGTGGCCTAGTGTTCTATCCGAGAGTTGTTGGTCGCAATTATTCAGGATATGGGGCGTGGGGGTAGCGGCTAATAAGAAAAAGGCGTCTAGTTGGAAATCGAAATAAGGGAAGGAATCCAAATCAATGCACCAACTGTGTTATGAAAGATTGACACCTGCCTACTCTTCACCAAAGAGTACTTGGGTTGACCCCAGTGTCACGTTTTTATGCCATTCGAGGATGTTAAACAAGGCTGGAACGTTCTCAGTCGTCACCTGGATATAAGCCGGGATCTGTACTGCCAAGTCCAACATTAATCACCGAACAAAACAGACTCATGATTTAGGGCTGCTATAAGATGGATTTATACTGCTATCTAGTATTTACTGCTTTGCCCCTTTATTTAAATATACATTATGCAAGAGCTAAATCTACCTATTGCAGGTCTTTCTTTAGACCTGAAATGTTATCTAAATTATTAATTAGACATTAATTAACTTATCCAGATCATAGTCAACTCTTGATGTCATCGCTAGCCTGCGATATTTAGTGGAATGGAACACATTTGTTGAAAAGCAATTAAACGTAATAGTACATAATCGGGACTTTGTTTTTATCGTACCGACTTTAGTAATGGTGATCGAAACTAGCTTTAAAAATTCAAAAGCTAATATCTCGGTTCTGAGTGGAGCAATTTGACTGAAATTTTCAGCATTTTCTATTTATGTTATCTATTTGTTAACTATTATAGCGAGAACTGTCAACTCTTTACATAATCTCCAATAATACCCCTGTAATGTATTTCATTCGGTATATAAATATAATGAATATCTCATAGTACTTTGAGGAATTAACATGCGGTCAAAGTGTGGATATACGATAGATTATCAAGACACCATTACTGGGATCTTAACGTCTTAAACTGTCGTATATTAATACGCATAAATTTGTCTGGCTTAATAATTAATCTGGATATAATATATTCTTCCCCAGGGAGGAATAATAACACATTGAATTCTTAACTTGGAGTTTGGGGAATTATCAAAGATTAGTGGGAAAATATCATTATGTAAATGTTCGTCTAGACCTTGGAGACGGCTGATGATATCCAGGGACTTTCCGGGCTTCCATTAAGTTCGATTATTTTATTTATTGGCTTAGTATCATGCCATCAGCGATGAGCATGTCCAGAAACTCTTCCGTAATTTACAACATCTTTATGATATTTCGTAACTTTTAAAAAGCCTCATGGCATTCAATTATCTCCTACGTGTTGTAAATTTATTTTGAAGCCATCTTTGTAAGTGTTTATAAGTCTGATTTATGTACTGATCTATATAATATATAAACATAACCCATTTTAAATTCCTGGTGTATATTATATATGTCTTTCCAAAATAGCATAGTTTAGATTTGGTGATTTCATGTTTATTAAGGAGCCGCAGTGGCCCAGTGGGTAAGGCACTGGCTTAATAGCTAACCCGGAGGTACGGGGTTCGATCCCGGCGAGAAAGCTTCGCAGGATTTTCCAGCGTGGTTTCCCATGTCAGTGTGGACGGAGGAATGATGTTATGTTCTGGCGTACACGCTGGCGTGCACGTAAAGGAATCTTTGGTAGTGGAAATTTGAAAAGAGAGTCGAGGACAGCGCTGCTGTTTTAGCAGTATTTTCCTTATAACACACTGTATGACATACTACGCTCGTCTTTATTGGCCAAAGTAGGTGCAGAAAAGTAGGATGTTGAACCCTATTTCGTTTCATTTTTGTTATTGTGTCGATCTAGTGGTTATTTAAATAATCAAATATCGCTTAAGATCAATTTATAGGTCAATAATTAATGGTTTATGAAGTGACGTATTTTTATTGTAAAGGTTAGGGTACTTTCATGTGAAGTCGACATTTTGAGTGCCAGTAAAGATTTAAGACACTTAGACACTATTCGATTTCAGTTGATCTGTTATTCTCTTGGTGGACGTAAGAGAAAATGTTGAATTGATTTTTGAAACCTGATACTCCTACTGGAGATTGCAACTACTGTAAAAGAGTGTTACTCGTCTTGTTTTGCACGACATCGCTTTAATACGTCAACCTGCAGGCGAGTTGTTTCATAGCAAATTCTATCGACGGGTTTCACATGCTAATAAAAGCTAGAAAATGACCAGTCGAGGCCTTCGTAAATCTCGGACCATCGATCACCTTGTCGCCTTAATCTTGGTTATTTGTGTATTTGTAGTTAGTTATTTATTATCACGTCAATGGCTTTTACTGAGATGTAGATAATAACTCCAGAAGATGTAGATTCTTGTATAATTAAACAGTGAGTAATGCCGCCTTATCCCCTAATCATTACGTATGCATATTCAAACAGTGTAAGCTACTATTACCATGTAGCAGTTAAGTATTGTAGGATTGCCAGTGATTGATTATATTATCGATCTTCAATAAGTTTCTAGTTGAGTTACAGTTGGTGTGTAATCTCCTTCTAGTATTACTTTCCTCCAACCTATTTATTATGTGGGGGATATAAAAGTCATTGCTAAAAACGGTGGTATAAAATAGCCGTATGGTAAGTCTATCGTATTGTCTCAGTACGGTCTTATAAACGGTTTGTCTATTTTTGTTCACTGAAACCAGACAATTTTTTGAAAAGTATGTATCTTCTTTCTGTCTTATCATAACGCTTAAAGTTTAAGTATTGATAATACATCTGAATTGTGACTAGGGGTACATTTCATATATAGAGAAAGATGTATGTTGCAGAGAGAGAGAGAGAGAGAGAGAGAAAGAAATGAAATGAAATGAAATGGGGTTTAACGTCCTACTGTTCTGCTCCTAACCTGGGCTAATGAAGACGGGCATACGCCATACAGTGTGCTATGAGGGAAATTTTGCCCGGACAGCGGCACTACGGCCTACTCTTATATCGAATTCCAACTGCCAAGGGATCTTTTACGTGCACGCCAATGTGTACACGGGACCTCGGTTTTTCGTCCCATCCGAACGACTAGACAGCTTTCCTTGTCAGCCCCTCCGTCCTGCATCACTGACAAGGGAGAACCACGCCGGAAAATCTGGATGAACTTTCTCGGCCAATGCAGGGATCGAACACCCGACCTCCAGGCTAGCAGAGAGAGAGAGAAAGAGAGAGGGGGGGGGATTTGTATTTCAATATTCAATAATTCGCTTGAGCGTTGGAATCTTTAGCAGTGGAAGGAAACCAGGGGAAGGCCCTGGAGGTTAGCTACGCGACTCTACTCCTTGCCATGTACAAGCTAGGATTCGAAACCACTCCACATATAAAATGCTCGTATAGACTACTGCCCTGCCAAAATCAAACTACATACATGCTTAAACAAAACCAGCCACCAACATAAATGTCCATACATGAATAGTATATTCTTAATTGAAGGTTTCTAGTTAACATACATCAAATTACATACACTGTACAAAATCACCCGTCAACAAAATTACTAATCTTCAACAAAAATTTCCAATGGTACTCTCTACTTTGCATATTCAAAAACGACAAAATGCGAAAGTGGTGGCGGGGCACACCATCATTTTCTCCCAAAACTCTAAATAATCCCGTTATAATGGCTTTAAGATGAACGTTCAGTTACCGTCAGTTAAAAAGTCCAGAATCTTAATTAAAATTACTTAAACTCTATAAGTACGTGTAACAGGATGGAGTACATTATTGCACTTTTTTCTATTATAGCAATCAACTCAAGAATTCAAGTCTAACAAATGAACTTCCAGGGAACATGTCTAATGTCTGTCGAGAGACCTGTATAATAAAGAAAATGGTCATCAAATCCACGAAAGGAGGATGAGAATTGATGTTGAATCAAAGAAAGAGCGTTGTGCTTTTAATCAGAATATCAAGTACCGGTGGATATAGGTGATGTTTTTCTTCTGTCGATGTTTTGATCTACTAGTACTAACTAACTTAGCCTGAGTCATGTAATAAATGTTATTAGCTGGCCTAACATCACGTTAAAGCGATGCGTCTTAAATTTCAATTACACTAAAAGCTATCTTACAGATTAATCGAATTTAGCAACCACAAAGAAGATAACTGACCGATTTATATAGGATAAACAGACAATCGATTATCATTTGTGGGGACAAAAAAATATATTTAAGCGAAATGTAAAATATACCTTCTTGTTCCAAGACAAGTCTTAGAATAATTGATTATTTATCAGAGAAAAACTTTGTTCGTTTATATCTAACATTTATTTTCTGCGACCTTTTAAACCACAAGAGATTTGAAATCCTTCTTATTAAGTTAAAATTCAACCACGTGTAAGGTTGTTTAACAGAAATATTTGAACAATCAACCTGTGTTAATGATCTTTTGACAAGTTCAGAAAAAAATGAGAACAGTTTATAACAAAGAGTGTCGTTTAAGGCGTTTAAACTTGAAAAACATCACTCCGAAATTCTCTTGCTTTGACAACAGTTTCATCTGGACCATTCCACGAAGCTTCCACGGAGTAATAATTTGGGTTTCTTGGGATTAAATCTAAATAAATTATTCATCCTAAACTTAATTACATAAAACAAGTCAAACATTTAACGGGAATTGTGTTTGCTCAACTTGGCATTCCTCTTTCCAACATTTTATTAGTGAAACTTAAAGCAGTTTTTGATGGATCAATAAAGAGGTTGACAAGAAGATTTCGGTCACAAGAATAGATGACAAAATCAAGAACGGTAATCAGCCTTCGTGCTCCATAGGTTCGATCAAAGTGGAAGAACACGACAAGAGTTAATCAGTCCAAACCAACGTTGATTACATACCGAGTGCACGCGCCAAGGAGATGGTCGATTATTTCATCCCAAAGACATTGGTCACCATTGTCCATCGCTACCATCATGTCTAACTGCCATGAAATTTCCTTCCAACCATCGCGAAATACCATATTCAAATTAAATAATAAAAAAGGTTAATTGAGTTGTGACAATTTGATTATATGCTCTTCCTAATGGATGGTTCAAGGATGAACGAACTCAGATCATGACTCTCTAATGATAAAGTGCCATTAAATACTCCCGATTAAGTCTGTTCCAAAACAAGTAACAGATATTTTAGTATAATCATCTAAACTGGTATTTTATATACATAATTTACATTTACAATTAGATGTTCCAATTTCTCCTGTTTTATCTTTGTACACGCAACCCATCAGATCGGTGACATTTATATCATGATCAATCTTGTTGATCAACCGAGATTAGTGTCTAGCCACGAATAAAATGTTAAAAGAAGGCCTCGCAGTAATGGCAGGCGTCGCGTTCGATGCAGCCTATGCTGACCATTTCCTGATCTTTCTTTCTATTCCAGTATCGACCTCGCTTATTGTATATATGAGTGATGCGACAAAAGATCCAACAAAAACACATTACAAATAACCTTTAATAGCGGCCTTAGTAAGCACTGGAGGACCACACTACACAGGAACAAAACCTATCAGACAAACCCGCGGACAAGAAACACAACCTACACAGAAATAGCAAGTAATAAACAACACACGCATATTACAAATGAATATATCCGGGGTCAGTCGTAAGCTCCCACTGTGCTGTACAGTCCCCCCGGAGCTGTAGTTATACAAACGTATACATCAAATTAAGTGAATGGAACAGTGGACAGCCATAAGCGTCCACTATGCTGTACAGTCCCGGGCCTGTAGTGATACAGGCTTCACTCAAAATGAAAACTAAACTTACGATAGGGGAGACAATCCACGAAAAATGGGAATATTTCCGAAACGTTGTAATATTCTACAAATTAACCCCGCATGCATTTCGTTGGCGTTTGATGGTCTGCATCAAAATTACTGACGTGTTAATCTACTTCAGCCAAATTGTAAAAGTACATTAAAGAAAACTTTCATTTAAGGGTAATGTTTTCAATAACAATGTACAGAATCCCTTGTGCTTTGAGAAACACGTACCAAAAGCAGAGGTCCTGATACACATAATAAATTTAATGAAAAACGCAATATAATGATGATATAGTGTCGACAATTTGCCTGGACTGGATATATAAACGTGTGGATTGTAATGGCCCTGGATCAAGAAGTACAAGAAAATTTAATCAGACTGTAAGATTAAATGGCACCTCGGCTAACAGTTAATCTTCTGACCCAGTCTACGGTTCATCACGCTACAGTCGTACATCATACTTAACTTTGGGCAGAAATCTTTATGAAATTCAATAGATCTGTAATGTAAGGGAGAGAAAGAAATTTAAAAAGACTCGAGAGACACGAAATAAAATGAAAGCAATTTGATTGATTACATTAAAGTTGGACAAGAGAACATTTCTAGATCCACAAGACAAATGAGAATGGCTGAACTGGTGAGCCATTGCAGCGAGTATATTAACCCAGAACATACCCTAAGAAGTAGCATGGTCGGTAATTCTATAATATACGAGTCCTTCGAGACCTCAATACAATCTCAAATAGGGAGGTAATCTTGTTTTTGTGGCTCCCTGGCATGTTCCAGTAAGCGGCAAATGGTATTGGGTCGAGTCGTCGACAATTGAATATTGATCATAATCAATGTTAATTATACGCTTTACCCTGAGGGAGATACCTTCAAGCCAGCCAAACATTCGTATAAAACTCTGTAACTACTCTTTCTAGGCAGGCTAGCATTTTATCTAATTAAATTGATATCATCAATAATATGCCATTTTCAAGTGAAAAGGAAAAAAAAGTGAGATGGAATGATATTAGAACTGTCAAGAGCATTCTTGTTGGATATATGAAGATTTCCAGATGAAGTAGCATGATAGATATTCATTATATTTCGAGAGATACATGTAGTGGAGTATCGTTCTATAGCCTTCTATTTAGATATTATAGATGAAGGTTCTTGTATAATTCTTTGTTGGAACCGCGGTGGGTCAGTGAGTAAGACACTGGCTCACAAACCTGGAGATCCCGTGTCAGATCCCGGTGTTGACCGAGAAAGTTCCCCGGGGATTTCTGGCGTTGTTTCCCCTTGCCAATTGTTCAGGACGGAGGGCGTGTCAAGGAACGGCATCTACTCTTTCGGATGGGACGCAAAACCGAGGTCCCGTCTACATATTTATGTACAAGTATGTACAAGAACCCGTGACATTTGGAATTTGAAAGACGAGTATGGCGTAGTGCCGCTGTCAGGGTAAAAGTTCCCCCATAGCACACTACATGGCATATGCCCGTCTTCATTAGCCCAATTGGTGCAGAAAAGCCTTTTCATTTCATTTTATTTTTATTTATTTGCTTTAAATGTTGTTCACATTAAATGAAACGAAGAAATAAGCTCAAAAGCTTTATATTTTGCCACTGAGACGTTCAGGAATCGGTCATTTCATTTTATTTTTATTTATTTGCTTTAAATGTTGTTCACATTAAATGAAACGAAGAAATAAGCCCAAAAGCTTTATATTTTGGCATTGAGACGGTCAGGAATAGCATCGGTCTTGTAGGAAAAACACACAACACATGTCGCTGCTTTAAAATTCCGTAGTATTTAGCTAAGTTGTGAGAAACCTAACCAAATTTAAAGGTCTTTTCGACTTGGAAGTTGAAAATTCTTGGGGACGCTAAACCTGCTTAGGTTATGTTAAACCAAGGACGAAGGCTATCAAATTTGAATGATTTTCGATAACTTTCAGTGTCTTGTAAATGATGTGGGCGTATGTTGCATTGCCGGAAAACTTATCTTTAACCCAGCAAGAATATTGGAATGACGCAGCACCGTTTCTTTAAACCGTGCTATCAATCGTAGTTTCCACACCCTATGAATTCATTTAATGTATAAAGATAAGAAGGAAAAAACAAGGAAGCTGATTGTAAGTGTGTTGTAGGTGAGACTACTGGAAAACAAATCATCTCTGATAATATCATGGTGAATACTGTACACATACTATCAGGGTGTGGGGCGATCTAGTGTCGGCCATTACACTGATAAACTGAAATGTTTGTACCACGCCACACGTCATGTAGACATCGAAATATACCTTACGTGATAACACTCCTCGTCATTGTCTCGGATACTGACACTTTCAATCAAACCATAAATCTTTTTACTGGTCAATCGTGTCTTTAGACATGTGACAACGGTTAAAAACTTATCAGTCTGTGCGCCGATAAAACCCCCGCTGGTATTTGATACAATAAGTAACGTTAGCAGTCAACTAAAGATCAGTAGCTGATGGATAAATATCGTTTTAGAAACTATATACTTTAGTTATTCCAAGAACACGAAAGGAAAACACATCACACGCTTTTGTTTGGCACTACAGCTGTCTTGAGATCAAGATATCGCCTAAACTCACTTCCACCACGTGACTTATGTGCGGTAAAGCAATTTTTGTAGACAAAAAGAACATTGGATGTTATATTTTTTTTCATCCCAACAACTGACGACCTGGAGGGATTTTTTTTTCTTTAAAGATATGCCATACCTTTAGGTAATAAAACCTAGAGTTTACGGGTCATGATAATATTTGAATGACCGAGAACACACAAGATTCACCTTCAAAAAAACGAGAAAAGATACGAAGGCATTTACCCACCGCAAGCCAATTTTAAAACTATAAAATTTAATAGCCGTTATACTTGACTTAAAAGAAGAATGTTGCTGTCTATGAATTACAATTAAACATGTTAAAGAGTCAATCTTAAGAACATCAAACCGTAAGTGAAGACAAAAAAAACCTATTGTAATCAGATACGAATAAACGAAATGGGGGTTAACCAACTGGGTTAATGAAAGACAGGCCATGAGGACAAATTTTGTCCGAATTACTACTGCGACGCCGTTCTTGCCAGGCTCTCTATCCAGCAACACTGACCAAGGTAAACCACGTTGAAAAAATCTCGCGGACATTCTCGGTGAACACCAGGATCGAGTCCTGGCTAGTGAGCTACATATTTCTCACTGAACGTCTGTGGCGCCCTAATCCAATGGTGAAAATTGAATGACTTTAACGATTGGAAGAAGAAAAGGTATGAGCTTGATATATTTATCCCAATGTCAGTCATAGGTGTCTTGTACAAATAACTCCGTAGCTAGGAAGCTCTGGTAAAGCATTCACTCTGGTATTATCTATGTGTACTTTATAACCTTTTGTGTGACGCTAATAATTCATGGATATATGCATGTGATTTTGTGTAACCGTTTTTATATATGGTACCCACAAGGAGTTCAATTTTATATAATGTTCATTAAGTTATATCCATTGATATTATCACTCGTGTATGCATATTTTTGTATGTATTCTAATTCATTCCCTAACCCAAAGGTGTTCGTGGAACAATTCAACTGATCTGAATAGAGAAAGAAATAATAACACCATGGCATTATATAGATTAATATGCCTTGTATATCTTGGATGATGAAGTAACACCATTGTTGTCAATGTCAACACCAGACGAGTTCTCGTTCCTCAGGGTTGTGGTTTTGCAGCTTAATGCATATTGGTGTTAATTCCCCAGTTTTATTGCACATAGGAGGTAAGATTGGACGCTGACACAAGTCATTAACAGATGTAAAAACAATCACTACATTACATCATCTGAAATGAATTTAACTGTGAAGCTTGGTCGGATCGTTTTTGTAATTTGAAAATAATGAAAATGTATTGTATAACCTTGACAGCTGAATTCTTTAGTAGAAAACTGGAATTTATATTTTTATATTTCAAGTGTAGATGTTGAAGTTGGCATTTTAAGAAACCGATCAACGCGCTCACTGTAACTAAACTGATACAAAATCTCGTCAAATCAGTTTTGGCCACTTTGAGGCATGCATATATTCCTTATGTGTACGGTCATACAGGTTATTGATAAATATTATGAATAAAACAAATATGGTTGGTCCTAATCCAAGACGCATATTCTTTCGCTAGCCTCCCTCTATGGCTATTTCTGCAGAGTTTTGAGGGAGGGGTTGGGGTGGGCGTGAAGGTGTTTTTTTCTATCATTTTCTTTTTGTTGCATAATTTAAGATTACATTGCTTCTAGAAGTGTTAAAGCAAAATGTCATTATGCTGCTAAGTTTCGTCTCCAAATCATCCAAGGTGTTAATTATTGAAAGTTTGTAACGCCATCTTCAGTGGATTGCACAAAACAGGGCTTTTTTGTGCCTTGTATCGTAAACGAAAATACGATGCGGAAGAAACCTAGGTATGGGTGGACCAATCGTTAAACATACATTATGCAAGAGCTACATCTGCCTATTGCAAGTCTTTATTTAGGCTTCAGATGTTATAGAAATTATTAATTAGTCCCTTTATTTACACGACAAGCTCAAATTCAACTCTGTAGAAGCACGGATGGCTTGGATTTAAACAGTCGTCCATTTAAAATTAAATCAATAAATGGCGGACCAAGCTAACATTTACCGTTAGTCGCTGATGTCACTCCGGAAACAGGTGGTGAAGACCTGCCAAGCGAGGCTACCATAGCCATTGAACATGTTACGTGATAATCGAGAATATGTGGGTAGAGTTATCGTCTTTTAATCAAATGATCGCCAATTCTCATAGACGGTGCAGACACAATTGATGCCTATTTCTAGTCCAAACTTCCAACTTCTGTTCAGAACAAAGTAATTTGACTGAAATTTTCAACATTTTCTTTTTTTATCATCTATTTTTGAATTATTATAGCAAGAATGGCCAACTCCTGATAAAACTCTTAACTAATGTATCTTTAAACTTATTAAAATATTCCTCTATATACTGTCGCTGGACTTTATAATTGGTCCACCGCTCGACATATTGCGCATGCAACGAACAAGGTTGAGAGATCAAGTCAGACAAAATGATGGCCGTATTACTTTAAAGCGAGAATTTCAAATTTTCTAAGAAAGTCAAAACATAATTATTTCTATGTCTTTTGCTCAATAGGTTATCAAATCACTATTATACGATCATGGGCATTATTTCCACCCTTAATAATCTATGACACAGGAAATAACACAATTACCTCCCCTGTTTTGCTATTGACAACATGGGCGTCCATTTTCCAACGTTGGAATTTGAAGTTAAAAATGATATTTTTGCCAATTTCTCAGCTGGCAATAGCGAATTATAGGATTAATAGGATTATTCTTTAACAAGGTAGGACTATTTATGGATACCATCTATTTTAAAGCTTTATTTTAATACATTTTACAAATATAACTTGAAAATTTGCAATTTCCGCTTTAACTTCCACACGACTTTCTTTCTAGTATAGTTTTGTTTATTACTGCTACTTCCGGTCATCTTAATTTGAAGCTATCTATAATTACAATTTATAGGCATTAACAGAAAATTGTTTTCAAAAATAGAAAATATTAGCCTATTAACAATATAAGGATTAATTTAAAATTAAAACTCAATCTAAAACTAAATATCACCTGGGTAATTCCATTATAAAAGAGCTATAATATATAGATATAATATTAAACGGTATACGATATTTTGTGCGTTATCTTGTTTTTCTTCAAGGCGTTTCTTACAATAATAACCAAAGAAGTAAATTAAGTTATCTGTAACCAGCGAATTGCAAATCGACATTGCTGTCTTTTCAAAGAGATTTTACTCATTTTCTGGCTTACCATAATATACATATAAATATTTGTAATGGGGTGTTTGGGGAAATCTTATATACATCCGTATAAACTGGGTGATTATATGCTTATAGCAGATTGCACTAAGTTACAGCCAGCAAAAGCCGAAAATTGTTCCAAAAATACACTTTACTGTGCATTTTCTCCCCCAAGATGACTTTCTCGTTGATCTATCAAAATAACTGCAAAAGAAACGCCTTGGTATTTCTGTGTAAAAGTACAGCAAAAACAGGTTTAGCGTCTTACTTTTCTGCCCGAACCGGGTTAATGAAAACTATGAGGGAAATTTTGTCCCGACTGCGGAGTTACTACCTACTCTTATTTTGTATTCCAACTGGCATTGCTTATCTTACGTTCACGTCAACGTGTTCATCGGACCTCGTTTCTTTCGTCCCAATCCGCTGTTAATAGCCAGGACCCCCGTCCTGCACCAATGACATTGGGAAACCACATCGGAAAATCCCGAGGAACACCGGAAGCGAGACCTCCTGGTTAACGATCCATAACCCTACACACTGAGCCACCGCGGCTCACAAAAGTACAACAAAACAGGTTTAACTGTGCGAACTACCTCAAAGAGATGTGGTATAAGGTGTTCAAGAAGCATGTTATTTCACGTGCAGAAGACAATTCGTTTTTGGGTAGAAGTCACCAACCCAAATACAAAAGTACATCACTTAGTTATACGTATTCCCGAAACGACAGCCGTTCATCGGTGTTCAAAAAGGCGTGAGAATTTATGTTAATGCATTACAATGCAACGGAAATACTTTAAATAGAACGTGGAAAAAAATGGGGTTCAATGTCAAAAAACCATCGCCGTCATTCTGAGACAAACATGATAACTCTGTGGTTATGTGTGCAAAGGGAGGGGGGAGAATCTGGCCCAGACAGCGGCGTTTTCGCACATTCTTTTTCGTATTCAAAATTGAAAGTTTTTTTTTTACATCAATGTGTACATGAATAGATCTCAGTTTTTAAGCACACTTTCATTGTTCAAATTTGCTGCAAGACTTTGACTTCAACGGCCATTGTTGAATGATACCATCTTCATCTTGTCGTACTTCGTAGCACCTCCGCTAATCCTGTGATTAATAGTTAATTATCTGGCCCACACCGATCAGGTAAACAGAACTGTGAAAATAACAATAAACCCGGGATTATCTGTTAATTAATCTTTTGTTTTATTAAATGAGAAATCGACGTTTTATGTGTACTATAGTTTGAAATGTGTACATGTATATGTAGCTTTGAAGAGTTTTATATGTAATTACTTTATGTTTTTATGTTTTCTAGTTTACAAATAGTCTCCACAGTCAATAGTACTTTTAATGATATTTTAACAGTTAGCAGTACTTTTAATCATATTTTAACAGTTAGTAGTACTTTTAATGGTATTTTAACAGAGTTAAGGGTAATTTAACAAATAGTTGTACTTTTAAGGATATTTTAACAGTAGTACCTTTAATGATAATTTAACAGTTAGTAGTACCTTTAATGATATTTTAGTAGTACTTTAAGGATAATTTAACTGTTAGTAGTACTTTAAAGGATATTTTAACATAAGGATATTTTAACAGTTAGTAGTACTTTAAGGATAAATAAACAGTTAGTAGTACTTTTAAGGATATTTTAACGGTCAGTAGTACTTTCAATGATAATCTAACAGTTAGTAGTACGTTTAATGATATTTAAACAGATAGTAGTACTTTAAGGATAATTTAACAGTTAGTAGTAACAGTAATGGGACAGATGAATGTTTTCTCTTCCCAGAAAATCTGTCACCTCTTCAAGTTTCAGAAGTTCACTTAGCTAAGCCTTTTGATGTAGGGTTGCGTTACTTAGTAGCAGGAACTGCGTTTCTTTTGTCGTTGTTTTCATGTGACGTAAGTAACGCTGATATACGTGAAATAATATATATATATATATATATCACCGTATCAAGTTCTCCATCTATCTCTTTGGCTATCTGTAGCTCGGTTAACCACACAATTATATAGTATGGCAATTGACAAAGCATTTGGACATGATATAGCCTTTCCTCGAGACGTGTGTGTGTTCATTGTCATCGTGATCTTGATTACATCTTGAGATTTCTGTTGAAAATAACCATTCTTAATTAGCAAGCGAATCGATCTCAGCGATCTAATTACCAATTCTACCGGTCGTCGCACACAAACTGTCTACAACATGCACATTCTCACATTCTTATGCCGACAGGTAAAGAATACTTCAAACTCGACAAAAAATATTGGAAATTTGATGCCCGTAGGCAAGATATTCTTAACATGCAATGAACTGTTTATGTAAGCAAGTCATGTACTATAAAAACACAGTTTCTTTAAAACCGATAAAACAGTTGCTTGATTGAAGGTTGAATTAGCAATTCAACGGTAAAAAGTAGACAATGGCAAACTTGGTAGACTGTTCAATGTCATCTATTAATAAAATCATCTATATTATCGTAGAATTTGTGTCTTTTTTAAACGTCGTGTGGTTATGTTATTAATAAAAATTCAATGCCATATTGTTTTATGGGGCTATATTGCGCCAAGCTTTCAAATAATCACATGGTAATTGAACCACACAGATAAAAAGAGCAAGGGCAGCAAAACGAAAGGGTTTACGATTTCATTAAAGCCATAATTGATATCATATTGAAATGTATAATATATTTTTAAATTTTTTATTAAGGTATCAATTAGAGGGAGATCATTTTGACTGCGTTGCTACGTTTCCATCTGTACGCGTCTTTGGAAACTCAGGCGCGCATGTGCGTACGATATTCGCCATGTTAAAATATATTAGCCTTTGGAAAGGACGATGATCATAAACTCATATACATTCGTCTTCCGTCACTTAGTTCTCGATATCTAACCTTTGAGTGGAAAATAAAGCATGTGACAATTTGTCGAACAGTTCCACCTCATTTGGAGAAGATTATCCAGTCCTAAATCTTTAACCTCGATTACTTTCTGGATTAACGCTTCTGCCAATATACAATGTCCAAGATTGCATGGGGGAATTTTAATGAACAATAACGACAATAATGTCGGAGTTTTTACCAAACGCGTTAGAAATTAAACGGAATATATTGTGAAATTTGGAGGGATATTCTAAATCAAACAAATTATATATTTATAATTGGAACCGGGCATAAAGATATTGCGTTTAACGAAAATTAACCAATGCGTCATATTTAATATGCCCCAGCGAACTACTCAAAACTAAACACTTTCTCTCAGACGTGAAAAACAAACGTATTCAAAACACTATACACCTAGTTAAAATACTCATTAGAATTACTAATCTATGATAAATTTGTTTATTTGTTATCCATCTTGACATTCTATTTGAAGCCTAATGATTCATTGATAATTCGATACAGAAAATGAGTCAACGTTGACGATTTAATCAGATAGAAAATAACGAGATTCGTTTTAAAACTAGTAAATTTTTACCTTTGCCGTTTACGAATAGAAAAAAATTATGTTTTATCTTAAAATTTCACGAGATGAATCATTTTAATGTGTTGATATGTTATTGCCGAATCTCTTTATCGACATGTTTGTGAAATGTATTTGAAAATAAAACACATTAAATGCGATAGAGCCGCCAAGTATCATCTATTGGCCATTGGAATGCTTAACACCGTGAATAAGTGTAACTATTATGTAATGCGCTAGACACTGATAAACCTGAATTTGACTTTATTATCATAAATATCTCGACTCCCCTGCGTATCATTAACGATTTTTGTCTTAATGAGACGTATTAATGTTTACAGTTCGTTATGAGAATACATAGATCACAAAATACAAACCAATTCCCTGTTAACTAATTTGTCTGACTCAACTTTGTCGGTTACTCAATAAATATGAGTCAAGATAGTAGATACATTAGAAGTGCATGATGATACACGTAAGTTGAAGGTTACACGCAATATGTGTATAAAAATAGTATGAATCACTTGTTCATTAAGAGCTAAGAATATTAGAACCAATTGATAAATTGTTAATTAACATGATATTTGTTCAGATAAAAGTACCGTTGACTCATCTAACTTCTTCTACGTTGTAAATATTAAATGAAATGAAATGGGGGTTTAACGTCCCACATTGTGCACGAGACTGGTAAATGAATATGGTCAAGTAGTATGCCATAGGTGAAATTTCCCCCCTACTCTTCTAATGTTATTTTACGTCCCATCCGAAAGACTAGACGCGCCTGCCTGTCAGATACCCACTACTCCAACATTGGCAAGGGGGAACAACCCTGAAATATCCCGAGGAACTTTCTCGGTCAAGACTGATGAGCCTCGTCGTTGTGCATATGCGTAAGCAGGGCTCACACTGGCTTCAATTTTTTTCCCGCCAAAATGGATGATAATTTTTATATAAAAAAAATGTTCATATTTTTTTCCGCCAACTGTAATATTTTATCTGCCAAAAATGTGTGATAAAAAAGACAACACCTAACAATTTTTTGTCCCAGCTAGGCTTATTATAAAACAATTACCGATGTATACAATACAATATACAACAACTTTAAAAACAGCGCAAGGTAGTAACATATCATCATTTTCTGTTTTTCAGTTACATTTGGCCTATATGCACCGACTACACGAAGAATCATCCCATGGAACTAAAACTATAAGAAAATAAATGTTAAAACATTAATGGGATGAACAGAATTTGTTTCGGCTAGAGAGCATATTACTATTAAACTGTTAATAGTACAACTGACTCATCAGATTTTTTACAACGTAGTATTAGTATACACATGGATAACGCAATAAAATATATATAAAAATATCATTAATCAAGTTTCGTTTTTTTTCCACGTGTTTTCATTAACAAAACCCAAACTGACGGGCGTACGCCAGTAGAGTGTGCTATGGGGGAATTTTTACCCGAACAGCGGCGCTATGGCTACTCTTATTACGAATTCCAACTGTCAAGAGTGGTTTAACATGCACACCAACGTGTACACGGAACCTCAGTTTTTCGTCCCATCCGAACGACTAGATACTGATCGTTTCATCCCCCCCGCCCTGCAACCCATTAAAAAAACAGTATTGTACTCTAACACCCATAGTATTCATCGTCAATAACACGACGTACGGTTTAGGTGTCGAGGCATACTCCTTTTAAAATACCCATACCCGTCTTTATTAGCCCTGTTGGTGCAGAGACGTAGGACGCTAAACCCCATTTCATTCATTTTACTTGGGAAATTCATATGGCTAACAACGAAGACAATAATGTATAATACACCCATTGGATCCCTAATAGAGTAACGGTATCAAAGTTGCTATTTCAATATTGTATAATTATACCAAAGAACGCAATGTCATATTGTTATGAATAGACAGTTTTAACACCCGCTAACACAATGCTTCCAAATAAGACCCAGGGGAGGTAACTATATTTAGTGTATGGATGCAGACCACCAAATGCTCTAGCATTTCACGACACTAACGTTTCTCAAAATGTTGGATGGGTTGCACGTTTTTGACAACGGACGGAGCAATATCTAACAATTTTATGCTCAAAAGTATGCATAGATTAGATAATTGATCGATAGAAACTGATAAAAACCCAGGCCTAATGCTTCAGGCTTACACCCACCACAACTATTCTACACCCAGAGTCAGTAAAATTTCGTATGTGATAGACGAGGAAAGGAAGAAGGGTGAATTAAGAAGTGGATGGACTTATGTATGTAAAAGTAATGGCAAGACTTTAAATTGTGATCAAAACAACTTTATATTTGATAATAAATGAAAATAAATTCTAAATCCTGGTTATGGCTTCATTTACCATGATGGGGTAAATATGGCACACATACACCCTGCTTTAGTTTGTAAACATATATTTTGTAAAAATAATTTAATGAAAAACTAACAAAAGTGGATTTCAAAATACTGATTACTTATGAGTCTTTAATTACCCAACTCATTAATGTACATCATTCATACCTACATACAATACATAATACACCCATATAAACATACCATAGTTAAAACAACTTTTTTTGTTTTACTGTACATTGATATTATAATTAAACATCAAAATAATCTGGTGCTGGACAATCTAATTCTTCTGATATATGGCTCAATCTTCTAGTCTCATCATATATTCGTTCTCTACCTAGCTGATTGCGGTATCTCTTTTCAAACGCTAACTGCAGAGTTCGACCTAGAAAATAAAATACAGCAAATTAAGAATCCCTATTCGATAATGCAGATTTGTCGTGTCACAAATGTGCGTTATAAAAAAGAGATCAGACTAGTATCATAGACCAAAAGAGAGAGAGAGAGAGAGAGAGAGAGAGTTAGAGAGGGTAATGAGGTTTAAATCCAGTCGACACAAACTAAGAAACAGCAGGACCCGGAGAAAACCCACGAGGATGGACAGACAACCCCATTCTTTGTCACGTGCAAGTAGGGAATTGAAACCACACCACTTGACTCAATGACACGAGACATTACTATATAACGCGCACGCCTAAACCATTCGATCCCACCCCTTAGACCGAACGACAATTGAAGCATAATTAATAGAGCACGCCTAAGCCATTCGCCCCCACCCCTATTTGAAGCATAATTAATAGAGATATTTAAATTCCCTAAGAGACGTATCACAATGTACACGTAAAATAGTTTTATAATCTTAATGTGTAACCTACCTGTGGGATTACCTCTACTGTTGAAGATTCTAGCTCGTCTTCTTATCGTCCTACGAGGAAAATCATAAACGAAATTATCATCCGTATGGTAGGATGGAGGCACTGTTACAGATTCTTCACCGCTATGTGTACTTTGCTGATCTGCTATTTCATCCTCATTTTCGTAATCCGGAAGTGGTTCGTCATAATCTGGTTCCGGTTCGTGTTCAATATCTCTCATCTTCTGTAGTTCTATAACTCGCATAATGATATCTCGGATTTTGTCTTTCTCTGTGAACTTTTGTCCGAATCCCACATCCGTTATGGATAACACATGAAGCATTGTCCCCCATCTATGAGCAAACATGCCAACAAATTGGAAGAATAGAATACAAGCGAAGAAAACCAGAAAAAGCAATCCAAGCGGCTGGAATGTCAGTGGTTTTGCATCAGGACTTAGCTTTGGGATCTGGAAGAAAAGATAAGATTGCAGCTCTCCCTGCAGCACCTCAAGCTGCATAGACAACGCCACCCATAAAGAACTGACCATAAAGAATCCGAAGACAACATTATTCCTCAACATCTTCAGGTCGGCTGCAATCTTTTCCTGATATTCTTTGTCTTCGGTGATTGGATAAAGATATTTCTTGATTAACTGCTTCCAGAAAATTCTTTCTCTATCTTCTAAATATACTATTGGTCGGTTACCAAAGACTTTTTCAGAAAGCCACCCTGGGCTATTTGGGTCCTCAATATCAGAACCGGTAACAGTTTTGGGCACCTTTTCAATATCTGCTGTACTGGTTTTAGAAACTTCCGCGGGTGTCGTATTATCTATCTTATTTCCAATCATCGCCCCGATAGATAGCGGTTTAGCCGTGTTAGAATCACCTTTGTTAACTTTTGCTGCAGTAAAACCTCTATCACAACGAATCTCTGTTATCAGTTGTTCCAAAAGAATATCCGTATTTGATTTCTTTTTTTCGGCCTGGGCTTTATCATATGTTAATCCTCGAAGTTGTTGAAATATATCACCAATTTCTTTAAGAATAATTTCAAATCCCAACCAACCCAGAAAGTTTTTCTTTCTGTTAGACACTCGTTTCACCTCCGCTTCTATTTTCTCGGATTCAATTTCTTCTTTTGACTTTCTTTTGGTGACTTCTCGAGTACCCCAAGAGACGATATTTAGGTTACACAAAAAGTAGGTAGTCAGTACCAAATATCCAGCCGGTATGCATATAAAGTAGAGGACCCCTGGAATGACGCAAGTGAACTCCTCCGGATGCATTAAAGCTGCAGTGAAAAATACCACAGCTAACATTATCATAAATATCACGTTCGGACTGGTAATGGAACCCTCGACTGCTGTCCCAACCGTTCCTACCAACACAACGGTCATTGTTACCGCATATATCGCACTCATGATTGCCCCCACCGTCAGTTGCGTTTCTGTTTTACTGTACATACAAAGGACTATATAAAATATAACAGGTACAATTGCCAACGCATACGACTCCAGAACGGTTGTTTTAAAGACCACCGTATAGGCTCCCGCCATCATCAATAAAACTGTTGCTGGACCAAGAACTGTTGAAGCTAGTAGAGTTATTTGGTAGAACGTGTACAAGGTACTGATGTTGTCATTGATTCTAACAGTATTCTTCCAGTCTCCCAATAAGTCAATGATGTTGGCTAATGTAGAGGGACCCCATCTTCGTCTCTGGTTAAAGAACTCGGAGAATGTCTCTGGAGCATGAGTCAGTGCATCTGCAGCAGCACAATAATCGATTCGATGCCCTTGTTGTAACAGCAGAGTGCTCAACCACCGATCTTCACCTTTTAGAAATATAATAAACGTATGTTTTTCATTTAGGCCAGAAAATAGGGAAATAAGACAAAACCCTTAGACATAGCATTAGTTACAACCATAAATTGATTCTTAAAATTCAAAATATGAAACAAGTAAGATAAGTACAATTAAACCACTTCTAATTGATCTGGGAAGCTTACGAGGCTAACTATTCTCATTAAACCTTGGTCAAATTAAACATATTCTTATTATACATTGTACCTTGGTCACACATAACATATTCTCATTATATATTTTACCTTGGTCATACTTTACATATTCTCATTATATATTTTACCTTGGTCATACTGAACATATTCTCATTATATATTTTACCTTGGTCATACTGGACATATTCTCCTGCTTGATTAGCTCTAGTTGTATACAGTCTAGCTACATTATCATCCATTAACGCTGATCCACGAAACAAACTAAAACAACCTGGTGCACATAATACACAACCAAAAACATGTTCTGTTGCTTTCTGTAACCAATGACCAATAGCATATTCAAATTGTTGGTACCACACCATCGGACCTAAATCGTAGAAAAATAAAGTTTCCGGATAAAACGATAGATACACGCTATGATTACCGAATGGTTGTCAAATGAAAAGCGACAACTAAGGACAAATCGTTCATTAAAGCATATAATACTCCAAAGCAATATAATCGTTTTTCAACCTATTCTGTTACAACTGAAAAATTGTTATGATATAAGTTTTATATGACACAATACACGATTTATCCTGCCAAAAGACGTCAGACTAACCCCTTCTCTGTTTTATCATAAAACTAAATGTGTTTTATCATTTTGTCAGAATAGCGCCCTGACGTAGGAACAAGCCTGACGTCATTTAGAGCCGGGTATCCAGTCTGAAACTTGCAAGTTTTACCTGAACCAATGGGATGTATTCTACCACATGCAGCACCACATTTCTTATTTTTCTTCATTCTATCAACCAATAATCTAACAGCATCCGGTTTAAAATCAACATCACCATCCAGGGTTAATATAAATGTATTTTCTGCCTATAAAAATAAATGAAATTGGGTTTAACGTCCTACTGTTCTGTACCAACAAGGCTAACGGAGACATGCAATACGCAATGTAGTGTGTAAGAGAAAGTTTATGTGGATTTATTCTTAATTCAAGCTTTCTAGGGTTCTTTTATGTGTACAGGGGTCGTACCATCCGAACTGCCAGGCACACTTCTTGGACAACACAGGGAACGACCTGAGATTATTTCAAGAGGGTCAAGCGTCTAAACTTTTTTTTCAATTTTATTATTCGGCCCTATTAGTAAGTGCAGGGGGGGCTGCACCACACATAATTTACACAAAAAAAATACACGAATAAGACACAACACGCAGAAATCACAAACAAACGAACAATTCAAATTAAGTGAATGGATCCGGGGGCTTGCCGTAAGCGTCCACTGCGCTGTACAATCCCGGGCCTGTAGTGATACAGACTTCACTCAAATTTACTAACCAACTTTTGTTGTACAGTTATAGAATTAAAATTTTACCTGTGTTTGAACCTCCTCTGGTACGAAATTGAATAAAATGCTTCGTGTGAAATGAGCTGAACGACGTCGTTTACGAAGCTGTGAGTCGGTTATTCGAACCTTGGTAGAATCGGTTGATTCTATAGTTTCTTTCATAGAAGTGTCTGGTTGTGCGAGAAGTTGATAACCCAACAAATAATACATGTACATCACCTGTCAATATAGTAATGGAATGAAATGAAATAAGGTTTAGCGTATTACATTTTTTCGTCGCTGAACGCTGTTGCTCTTTTTCGATTTTCAACTATCAAGGGATCTTTAATGTGCCACCGATAATATACAACGGGCCGAGGTTTTCCACCCAAACCTGCAAACCGGAAAAGCTCGATGACTATCGACAAACAACGGGATCTCGGTTATTAGCTATAACAATTATTATGGTTATCATTGAATTTTTAAAGCGCTACATTATAACAATAGTAATTTCTAAGCGTTGTAAAGTCATATTTACACAATGGTACACACATGATTCTATTTATATGATTATCTAAACAGATGATTCTTTGTGATAGTATACAGACTCTGATGTCTGTGTAATTCATTCCAAAATTGGCATCCCTTATGGAAAATGAAACCCCAAACATAATGAGATGTGATTATATTTTGTGATGCCCGTGACAAGTCTAGCGGCGTTGTTTTGAGCGATTTGAAATCTGTCAAGGGCTGCTTCTGGTGCTCCAGATAAAAGTAAATCAGCATAGTCTGAGCCAAGTTGATAACACTTTTGCGAGCCCTCGGTTTCAGGTGGTGGGAAGTTGTGTAGAGCACAGTTTATGCTTAAATTCAAATGTTCCTAATGCCACGTCCCATTAATTTAATACTCCAACTTTTAAGCGTGCTTTTATGTGCACACCAATGTGTACACGGGACCATCCTGCACCACTGACAAAGGGGAAACAACGCCTGAAATTCTCGAAGACCTTTCGCGGTGGCCCGTTTTATATTAGCACAAATTATAAAACGATTAATGTTCGTTAAAATTGTGGTTCTTACCTGAGACCATCTCTTCTTATGACGTATTTTATGTTTGTCTTTCAGGTGTACTACAAGGTTGGTACCACCAGGTAAATCCCAGGTTAATCTACCACCATATGGTGTTGGTGTTCTAGCTGGTGGACCAAGGGATATCTGACGCTCATGAACAGAACTGTGACAAGACAAGAAAACATATATACAAGTTTTTGCGTTAATGTATAATTACCTTAAAATATCAAATTATAATGTAAAATAAAATGCTTTAAAATTTCATTAACAAAAGTGAGTTATATTTCTGCTTACCTAAGAGCATCATCTAGGCAATCAACAAGATCTTTGACAAAATAATTTGGTAACCATGTATTACTGGCACTTAGTTCCATGGCGTCATCGAAGAATATATGAGCTGTAATAATATCAATCATATAGTGATTATCGTGGGTTTTATGGGGATCCTCGGGTGTCCCCCACTGCTAAAGAGCCTTACGCGCAAGATAATTTTTGAAATAAAATTGTACAATGTGTGAGTCACCAAAGGACCTAGGTTGTGTGCAGTGGATGTTAAATCCCATGCTCGCTCTCCCCCTCTCTCTGTAATAATTATATAAACCAGGAACCGAACATGGTGTCATGGCCGCCGTCAATTGATGCTCTGTTCTCCAAAAAACAAGAATGCCAAATGTCAATTCGATCGTACATGAATTGGCGGACATGTGGGCCGTTTTTGAAGAGCATCGCCCTCAAGTCGAAGAAGATGATAAACAAGATGAGCAAGTCCAGTAATAGTATTTTTAAGATTAAATACAATTCGTAAACAACAATAATCTAGAATGTGGTAAATACTTACCTTCAAATTCATAATAATCTGGATCATGGATCTGGTAATATTTCTGTGCTAAATACCGGGCACTGTGATCTATATCCATTCTACAAAAATAACAGTATTGGAATTCCAAAATTTAATACACATATTGATAATGGGTATAATGCATTGTTTCTGAAATTTTGTGCAGCGGTTTAGAAAAAGACCCTATTCCTAGTAGTGTTTCGTTTGTTAAATCTGTGTTTATGCTGTCTACTGTCCAATCCAATGGTTATTTCAGGTGGGTTTTCCCAATTTACGTTTAACGTCCACTGACACAACTACTTAGAATTTTATTTCAATAATTTGTGCTTGCGTGTAGAGGTCTTCAGTAGTGGAAGGAAAACCCAAGATGTTTGGCAGTCAATGCTACAATTTGTGACGCACAGACATGGGATCGAAATCACGCCACTTGACTCAATGACAGACCATATAATCTAAAGCGCACGTGTTAGACACCTCGGCAACCCATCTACCGCCTATTCATGTTTTATTAAAGGCGATGATAGATTTAACCACACTCGTACTTTATTGTTAATGGAATGGTACTTTAACACGAAAAATGTCATGCAGCGAATCAAACGAAAATGAAAGCGTTACCTGAATATCGACTTCAACAATTGGGTCATTTCATTTCGGGTCTCGTGCCACATAGTAGCACATGCGTAGATCTTTGGAATAGATTCATCTTTCTGTGACATATCATAGAACTCACAACCATCATCACCATAGTGATACAGGAACGTATTCTTCTCCCAACGACGACGTCTTAATAATAGAGACTGGTCGGTTAAAACACATCTCATCGGAGACACAAATAATCTAAAAACATAAATAGTAGAGTAAGACGAAGCAAAACTAAATCAGCATTGTCTGTTACATGCATAGCAAAGCTTAGCAAAAGCATCAAATTTGTAAAAGCGAAAATAGACACGCTTATCTATAACCTCTGTGATTTCGGTGTGATTTAGTCGATCTTGTGTATTATTGCTATTAGTGATGGGGCAAGTTCTGCATTAAGTAATATGTTGGTATTGTACGAGGACACCAGTCCAAGTGTTGTTTCAATATATTACGCACTATTTTGCTCGAGACTATGTAACAACTTAAAATACTGACACTATTCCGCACGCGCTTTTCAATGAAATCGCCACGAGAGTCAAATATTTCATCTACTATAAAAGTAATGTACAATTGGTAAGTTGCTCGTACCATTATTTGAAATAAAAGGATGACGTCACTTTTGTATTTTAAATCTGATTTAATTTCGAAAGATTATGCAGAAGTCGGCCTCCTGACGAATTTCAGTTTATTTTGTCATATCCATGTGCAGCGAACGATTTTTGGTTAAATGTCGAATGGATGACCTACTATTTCATGTTTTAATAGGGTTTTATTGTTATCAATTGCATGGCATAAATCTCACCTCTCTACTTTCGACATACGATCGGAATGCTGGAACCATATATGGGAAGTGATTATCATCTGCGATAACCAGGCTAAAGCAAGCAGAACATAGTGATAGGTAACGAAATCCCCGTCGATGTCAGGGCAAACCCAGAAATAAAAATTGGCAGACGAGGGCAGGAAATTATAACGACATTGCATCATGACCACAGTTGCGGTTACTGGCGTTGCAAGTGCTAAAGGCAATGAGAAACCTAAGAACTGCATACAAAGTTTACAAGCAAGGCCCGAAAAATAGGAACAAACCCATGAAGATAATAAATGGATATAAAGTGGTCCGAATTGTTCTACATGTGACATTATGGTCTCTGCATCCGTAGAGTTGATGGTTACTTCTTCGGTGTTCGACGGTGACGTAAAGCTGAAACTAAACCTAAAATCATCTACCAGTAGCATTGCAAACAGAAGAGAACAGCCAATTTTCCAGATGCCTACAAAGATGTAGAGTCTTTGACGGACGAGATGCAATGTCTTCATCCATCTGGTAAAAGAGAGTTTAATTCCAAAACACGTAATGTTTCCATCCATAAAGTTCTCCCAATAGCCAATCGAGATCAAAATTAATGAAACTGGCAGCTCCCAAGATACTTCACCAAACAGGGTTGCTCCTTTGTTACTGACAGTGTTAGATTTCAAGTCACCAAATGCCTGATCCTTCATTCGGTCTCTTTCAGATTCTGGATACATGACACCAAATGCTACAGAAGCGAATATGCATCCGAATTGCAGCAGTGATGCCAGACAGTGTAATCCCATGGTAAACATTTTCTTCTTACATGAATACGTGCGGTTCTTAAAAGACCAAAACATCTGTAAAATGGCGGGAATAGACGAAACAGATGATAAGATAATGAGTGCACCAAACATATCAACCCTTGGAAGAACTTTAAACATAAGAAGACACAATCCAAAACTGTGAAGTAGCTCTAGTATCAATGTCTGAAATATAAAACAGAAATGAAATGTACCAAACACATGTCATAAACAAGACAGTGTGGATATTTTGACAATGGAAAGGACATAACCAGAGTTTTTACCACATTATCACTGTTTTTATATTTAAACACATCGGTCAATTTTATTTGAGTGCGTGAGATGTGATTCTATACAAAGTGTGAATCTAATAATTAGTTAAATATATACCATCTTCACTTTTATTTCGAATTCCAAATACCAAGGGTTTTTTTTTAATGTGCACGCAAAACAGAATGCAAAACACATTGGGGGATAATGCGATTGATGTGTTTATCGGGATTGTAAAGCAAAATGAAATAGAAAACAAGATTTTCGATTCATACTAACTTGGCGGGGGGGGGGGGGGGGTCAAATATTTTGTAGCGCCCCTTCTGTATGCCCTTATTGTTACAGAGAAATTCTTCAAATGTACTGAAGACGGAGTAATATAGAGATTTTCCAAACGTTTATACTGAAGTTAAAAGTTTGTGTTAGCGTTTTAGAAAACCACAGACAATGTCTCAAAAATGACTTAAAAAGTACCCTTTTGGGGTCTAAAGCATAGGGAATGTTTCTCAAACAATTCGTTCAGAACTTACCACAATTGCCATCTTGAAGGAAGGCCAGTCAGTGCTTCCAAATAAGGATTTAGCTAAGTACGATAGCAACCAACATAGATAAGGAAAACAAATACTAATAAGTAACATGGAATGGGTGGGATTGGCAGCAGTCTTCTTCAAATCCTGAAAATGGAGATTCGTTTGATTGTTATTTTGTCTTGTTAAACAAACACATACATGCAGTCTGATACCCATTCCCCCTTGCGATGTATATGATACGCAAATTATGTTTTTTTTTCAGACATCTTACTTTAAATTTCAGACATATTTTAGAAACAATATTAGATTTAACCCATTAAGATACGTGGTTTAAGCAAGAAACTCAAAGACCAAAATATTTCTACAAAATGGTCACGTCAATGATCGCCAAAAGGGGTTATCTCAAAGAATTTAAATATATTGCTAACGCGTTTTGAATGACCTGCTAAACGCGACGTGGTTATCCATATATTGCACCAGATGTCAACGAGAAGGTTTCTAGGCGACTTCATATAGAATTACCCAGTTTCATCACCATGTTGTATTTGAATTAATATAATATGGGTTTACCTGAACAATGCCCGACGTCATCATTATTAAAGACATTTTGCTGACAACAGCAGAACTTAGTACAAACAGAAAGATCATGATGTAGCACATAATCTTGGAACATTTCATGAAAGTTCTAAACGTGTCCCGATGATCTATGCGGTCTCTTGGTATCATTTGGAACCGATCCCAGTTCGACCTGCAAAACAGACAAAAATATAAAATATAGGTTTAAAAGTACAAGATCTTTCAGTTTATTTCTGCAAGATTTTTTGGAGATAAACATAATTGAAACTTACTGATTGTAATCAGAACCAAGATCTTCTACATCGGTATCAGGTTTATCTCCCTGTAAAAAAAATGGATAAGATTTAAGGATCCGGATATAATGAAATGCGGGTAAAGCGTTTTACTCTTATGTAGAAATTAGACTAACGAAGAAGAACACACGGACAGCGTCTTTTCAACTTACTCTTCAATGAATTCCAAATGTTAAGGCTTAGATTACATGTACGCCAACAAGTACAGTGTGGGACATGTTTTTGTCCTATTCCTGGCCAGTTCCGGTACTTGACCCAGGACCTCTTAGTTAATGATCCGGCGCCATACTCACAGCAACAATGTTGCTGGAGGAACGTAATTTTTAAAACACTAAACAAACATTAATCAGTTGCTGTTACGATATTGAGGTACAATGTACATAAATATCAAGGCTGACTTCAATGTACATGTATTATAACACTATTATTACTAATACTAAGATCGTCCAGTACACCTGTGCCCTGTTTCTCGAAATCTTAACTAAAGGTAAAATCCGAATTTTAGTAGATACTTCAATTTTGATTGGATAAGCACTAAAATCCATCTAATATTATCCAATCAAATTACTAAAATTTGAATTTTATCTTAGTTAAGATTTCGTGAAACAGGCCCCTGGTTTCTTAAAACTGAATCAATGACTTACTAAACTGGTTGAATCATTGGAGAAAGATATGTTAAGATCTTCCAGTACTGCTGGTTTACCACATATAGGTGACGTGCTGTTACTATCATTCAATACTTTCTCATTCAATTGTATCCAGTCCTTTACTTTAACAACTGATTTAGATTCTTTATTAATGACAATATCTTGAAGGGTTTTGGGCGCAGTTGTAGAGCTGTCAGCTATGGGACGTTTATCATCAGTCAATTTTCTCAGTCTTTTTCTGTCTGCTTCCTTCGCTTCTCTCTTCATCCTCTCCATGGTTTGGTTCAATAAGGGACCATGCCAGTGTCTTAGAAATACCTATAGGTAGTTAAATAAAATAAGTCGTATTGCTGAATATAATTTGTACAACAAAATAATGCACGTTTACTAAATGCCACGTTAAAATTAGTATACAAACAATTCTTGAAATATACAATGTACATTTATTTTAAATACATCGTTGTACAGAAATCGGTGTCAAAATAGCCACTAAATGTACATCATTGCCATGGATTTATTTTCATATATACTATATCCATACTATCACGACCTTAAAACATGCGTCATTGTAAGCTTCATGAATTAAAGTGTCATATTTCTACATCTAGAAAACTATAAAGGGTATATATTGTCCCTTTAAACAAATCGAACACGTTTGAAATAAACAGGTTAATGGGAAGAAAGGTCGGAGTCTTTGACTGTTACTAAGAAGCACTTTATAACCCCACCCCTTTTAAATAACCAAAATCGAGATTACATATCTATTTTGTAGCCCCCAACCCCCACCTTTCGTGAACGTTACCTTTGTTTTTCCGAAGACATAATCTCTAATATCAGCAGTTGTCATAATTTTCTCCACGGCTACTTTTACATCAGGAAGTGGGACATTCTTCGGGAAACCGATATCTCTGTAGCTAAAATTCGAAAAGTTATAATTATATTAGCCTGTTCTATGCCCACAAAAGTCGTTTGTAGTTTTACTATTAATGGTCATAATATCTCATCCCTAGTTTGGCCTTCCCTAGAACAACTGTTTATGATTGGACAGTTACCTTATATTTAGTGACGAAATTCTTGACAACAGACTGGTATACCATGTGTTTCTTGTTTATTGCTTGCAATGTCTGCGTAGTTTGTGTATCTTGTCCGCACGTTTGTCATATGGGTTTTGTTTGTGTGTGGTACAGCCATCCTGCACTTATCATCGAACAGGAGCGGGAACAGCCGTTTAAATTGTTTAAAACCGATAAAGCTAATGATTGTTGGCTGAAATTTGGTCTGGTGATAAATCTTGGTGTTAAATCTCCTAAAAATACCCCCTACCCCCGCCAGCAGGAGGGATAGAGCAGTGCGGTTCTCAGGTATCGCTACAAATTTCCCAGAGAATGAGTAGATCATTTTAGTCAAACCGGCTGCTGAAAAACAGATTGGCTGTACGTACCTGTTGACGAAATCTTGTATCGGTAGTCGAATAGCAAAACCATCTCGTCTAATCTTGGCGATTTCTAAGAGCCCATTGCATCGTAGTTGTTTTAAAACTAAATCAGTATCAAAACTATTGGGTTTGTTCTGGCTGCTAGGTCGAACACAGCTACATTTTATACAAAAGAAAACATAATGACATTATACATTAGGTAATAAATTGAAAAACTCCATAAATAGGAAGAGTGGGGTAGGGTTGGATATTTATCCTATGACGACGGTTATACTATACTTTGGTTATTATAACAAAATTTAGTCAGCGCAGAAGACAAAACACAATATTCAGTTATTCATTGGACGATTCTGGTAAAATCTTCCAACAAAATCATGAAACTTCGCATTGTCAGCCAACAGGTTTACGCAACTTTTTCCAAGTTAGAAAAAAGAAAAACGTCTGACATTCTGATACAAACGGATAATCTGTCCGACAAAACGTGTCACTAAATATCATTTCGGACTATAAAAGAGCACAAAATAAAAAGTGACGTGAAGTGTATACATGCACAGCTTCTCTCGGTAACCTTATAGCTGTTAGATCCCAGCAAACATGAGATTTCAGATGTTCGCAGGGGAATTGTCCTTTGTCAATTTATTTTGGGTGGCCTATAGAGTAGGTGTCTCTAAAAATAATTGTCTTAGCATTAATTGAGAAACTGTTTGCGAATGTTGTAAATATCAAATGACTTAGGCCTAAACGTTTAATTGTTAAACAAAATAAAGCATCTTACCGAACGAACCAAGGGTCAACACTGGATATTTTGTCCATCAGATCATTCAATGATTTCTATTAAAATAAATACAGAATAACAATTAGACAATGTATACATACGATTATGTGGATGGCGTATGTAACTCAAATATATAAATAAAACTCTTACCCTAAAATATCTCGAGACAAACGATTTGGTTTGAATTTCTGATCCATTTGCATCTCGAGACTGTCTGAAAAGAAAACAAACTTAAAGATTTATTATGTAAGAGCTAAATCTATCTGCCTATTTTACAGGTCTTAATTTTGGCTCCAATATTATTATTATAAACTATTATTTAGATATTTATTTATATGGGGAATAACGGTGGCTAAGTGGGTAAGACGCTGGCTCGCGAGCCTGGAGGTGGGTGTTCGATCCCTGCATTGGCCGAGAAAGTTAGACTAGATTTTCCGGCGTGGTTCTCCCTTATCAGTGATGCAGGACGGAGAGGTTGACAAGGAAAGCTGTCTAGTCATTCGGATGGGACGAAACCCCAAGGTCCCATGTACACATTGGCGTGCACCTAAAAGATCCCTTGACAGTTGGAATTCGATATAAGAGTAGGCCGTAGTGCCGCTGTCCGGGCAAAATTTCCCTCATAGCACACTGTATGGCATATGCCCGTCATCATTAGCCCAGTTCGGAGCAAAACAGGAAAATAAACCCCATTTCATTTCATTTCATTTTATTTATATGCCACGCCCATAATAAACTCTCTAGATCATTGGATGACGAGGGTTTAAACGGATTATATTGGTTTTACTTTCATGATTATAAATATGTAAACTATTTGATTTTACATAATAACTTTTAGATCAATATATACCTACCTTTTGTTTTTAAGTTTTTCTGCAGTGGCCTTGGATATACTTTTCTTACCGTCGTCGATCTCAATAGTTGGTCGACTTGGAGCATTCGGCCGTAGAATAGAGTTTCCAAAAGCTCTGTAATATAAATAATAAAAATCATAATAGTGATATCGTGAAAGTCATAATAATTAAGTGAGAATAAAATTAACTTTACCGCAACGGCATATGATCTGTAAACAATAATTGTGATCACAGTTGCTTACCTTGAACACGATCCTATATCGGTCTGGTTAGTCGCGAATAACATCTGAACCATCTCATTGGTACTCTTCAGTAAACACTCGAGAACATTCTGGCTTATCGAATCTCTATTCTTTTCAATCATACCGTTCGCATTATACTGCACCTGAAATCGCACTAAAACGTTTATTTTCTATAATATAAATATATTGATTTGCTTAAAGATACGTTCCCAGAAAAGTATTTATCGGGAGGTTATTTCCAATAAAAGTATGGCAATTTTGGTATATATGAAAAGTAGAAATATCCAAGCTTACTAGAAAAATACTGAATTCCCTAAGAAACACTCATGGAGCGCATACAGGACAAAAATGTAAGGGATTCCCTAATTGGCAGCCCGACGATTATGAATGTCTGCACTCGGACCGGGGAGTAGCATAGGGAATGAAATGAAACGAAATTAGGTTCAACGTCCTACTGTTCTACTTCGACTGGGCTGCTGAAGACCGGCATACGCCATACGCCATGCAGTGTGCTATGAGGGAAATTTTGTCCGCGGATCTTTGACGTGCACGCCAATGTATACACGGGACCCCGGTTTTTCGTCTCACTCAAACGACTAGACAGCTGGCCTTGTCAAGCAATCGGTCCTGCACCAGTGACAAGGGGAAACTAAACCAGAAAATCCCGAGGAACTTTCTCTGCAAATCGGGGATCGAACACCCGACCTCCAGACTAGCGAGCCAGTGTCTTACCCACTTAGCCACGTAGCTCCCGAGTAGCATAGACCCGATGGCGATGGTTTACCACTTCCGGTTTTGGAGTAAGGCTACTTCCGTTTTGTGGCTATATCCGTGCTATGCGGGATCAACAGCTATTATATATATAAATCTGCTTTAAAAATATTATCACATTCTAAGGATGCCGAATGTTGACAAATATTGAACTTGTCAAATCTTTGTATATACACAACGGAGCTGATCCGTTTTGAGAATTACGTTTAGAAACTGATCATTCATTATATAATTATATCATTATATAATTATATAACATTTAAAATCAACCAACTGATCAGAGACTTTAATAATATTCCATTCACCTTTCCCGCGTAATGTATGATACTAAATGTGGTTGTCTCCCCTTGTAATGATTTGTAGCATTCCGATCCACCACATATATTATCAAGTTTTTGTACAAGACTCCTGTCACTAGCACGTGGTATAGTCGATTCTTCATCTATAAGAAAGAAAATTCCTAGTGGTTTCTGAAACAAAGAGTATAAATAAAAGTCTTAATATAATTCATGTACGTCATCAAATGAGTAAGGGGTTTCACGGTGGCTCGCTAACCTGGAGGTCCCGTGTTCGATACCTGCTTTGGCCGAGAATTTTCACGAGGAATTTCCACATATTGGCGTGCACGGAAAAGATCCCTTGGCAGTTGGAATTCGATATAAGAGTAGGTCGTAGCGCCGCTTCCCAGTCAAAATTCCTCTCATACCACACTGAATGGCGTATGTCCATCTTCATTAGCCCAGTCGGTCGTTAAACCCCATTTCATTTCAAAGGAGTAAGAATAAAAAGCCGTGTCAGTGGTGCAGTAGTTAGGGTCTGGCAAAGAAACCCTTCTAGTTGTTTGGATGGGAGGAAACCTGAGGTCCCTAGTACAGTAGGTGGAGTCACCGCCGTCAGTTCAAAATGTGTTTCATAGCCCACTGCATGGAGTATGCCCCCACCCCTATTAACGAGATCGGTAAAGAAGAGTGGGAGACTTTTATATTTTTGTGATTCGGATTATCAACCGCACAAAGACGTTTACAAGTTTTTATATAAAATAGACGAATTCTAAGAATACTACGTTCTACAGGATATAAGTTTTCATTCAAAATAGACGGATTCTAAGAACACTACGTTCTTCGGGATATAAGTTTGCCTTCAAAATAGACGAATTCTAAGAACACTACGTTGAACAGGATATACATATAATGATGCTTAAATTAAAGCATAATAAATTAGATTCAAATATATCACAGAATATTCATATGATAAATGAAAAGAAAATTCAAACTACTAAATATTAAACAAAACTATACAGTTATATGGGACAACAATCACTGGTTTATTATACACAAGCACGACGTTTCGAGAAGTTAAAAGAAGCCATTAACATCAAAAGATTTTCTCCAGAATTAAACAAAGATTTGGGACTATTTATTCCGAGGGCATATGATGAAGTTATCAAATCAGTCAATTAGCCTACAATGGGTAACCATTAACTCTCAATAATTATTTTTGAACTTACAACACGTTAATCGCACATCACTATGTTAACCTAGTCCAATCAGTTTTAGCCCGTTATCAACCTACAACGCCTTAGCTCGCGATTTCTGTGTTATCCTAGTGCTATTATGCTGTGTTTAATAACCTTTTAAGTTATTGTGATATTATGCTGAATTACTTTTCAGTCAAGATCCGGTGTTATAAGCCCTTATCAGTTACATACAAGTGGTCTAATCGGTTTCTCTCCCCCCCTCCCAGTTATCACTTTTAATTATGTATATTTTTGATTCCCCCCCCCCCCAGTTATTAACTTTTAATAACATATATTCTCTGAACTTTAACACCTTGAATCGTGATTACTATGTTAACTTAGTATATTATTATTAGCCTATATTAGATCCTTCAAACCCTTGGATCAGTTTATTGTGTTATCTTAGTGCTATTATGGTTTGTTTTCATAACATTTTGTGAATGTGGTTTTATTTACAAGACCGTGTGTTTATAAGCTCTATCTGTTATATACTGTTTGTTTAATGTATGGTTTCCCCCTAATCATTTTTCTTTTTCAATATCAGGGTGGTTTTAAGGTTCATGTACAACTATATCCTTGTCATCACACGGTGCTTTTCAGGTCTTTGATGTTAAATATGTCTGTTAATTGGTTGAACTCTTCTAATGATTAGTAATAAGAATGGTTTCGCATTGTACATATATATAGACCCTCAAGTTTACTAAATGTCATTGTGCTTGATAACGATAAGAGAATACTTATCGAAAGGTCGTGCTTGTGTATAATAAACCAGTGATTGTTGTCCCATATAACTGTATAGTTTTGTTATGTTTCCAATTGCTAAATGCCACTAAAGGATTATACTAAATATTTAATAAAACAGTCTTCAAATATACTGCAGATTGTTCATATTATCATATACTTACGATATCATAACGGTATATATATGTATAAAGTTCTTACCTGAAAAAATAAATCTATTAAATCTTGATTATCTTTGAAATCAACAAGTGTTGCATCGACCCCTTCTCTTTCATAGTCCAATCTTTCATAGGTAAATATATTATCGTAGAAATATTTCTGGAGACGTTCATTCGCAGCATTGATACATAATTGGTCGAAAGCATTATGTGGTAAACATTCAAATCCAGCTAAATCCAGAATTGAAATGGTGGAGCTGGTGACTCTGAAAAAAGGGAAAGTTTGTGGTCATTTAACAGTTTCTACAATCAGACATTGGTAAGTAAAGTGCTCAACCTGTTGATTACCCTACTAACTCCCATTCGGTTGGGTATCCTCTTAAATCCCACCCGGTTAATTACCATTCTAACTCTGCATCCTAATTGTCGTCTATTTTACTATCCCCCCCCCCCCCAACTCTTATCCGGTTTACTATCCGCCTAACACACACCTGGTTGATATGTCCCCAACTTCCACCCGGGTGTGTATCCGTCAATTAACCACTATCCCGTTCATTATTCGCCTAACTGTACCCCGTGATAATATCTCATGGACATGTCGGACTTGAGAGGAATTTTATATTTAAATATGGCTTCTCGATGGAAAGTGCGAGGGTTATTGATATCCTGTCCCACAGAGTAAGTGGTGGGGCCTTGCGCAGGACAGGGTATATGTACCCCTTTCCAAACAACTGATATTACGTTATAATTTTCTCAGGATAAAGTCCACCTACTATATGTATACACTAATCGGTGTTTTCAGTGTTTATATTTATTTCGTAATGACCACAAGCCAAATAAAAAATAAGCTGGACTAACCCAATGAATAATGGCATTGTGATAGAAGATTCAGTAGCCGACGTTCGTATGTGCAATTTCCTAAAGCCCGGTCCATACCGCTACGACTACACACAAGCCGACAGGACTCAGCGTCTTGGGTAGTTGTAAAAAAATCGGGTCGCGCCTTTATTTCACTTGCCTACGACGGTACCAGTCCACACAGGCCCGACTCTCACAGATTATGCGTCGTGAGTTACGCCACTTCCCTCTAGCGAGTGATTCCAAAAGTAAACCGGAAGCATAAAAGTAAGACAATTGATCGCGTCGTGTGAGTGTCCACACAAACACGATAAGTTACGACTGCAACCAGCTGCATCCGACTCGAAGATGTTCAATCGGGCCGACGGGCCACGACGCGACGGAAATCGATTGAATCGTGGTCGTGGGACTGTCCACACTGCACTGATTATACGAGACAAGACATTGCGTTGGGTAGAGTCTGGACGAGTCGTGGCGGTATGGGCCGGGCTTAAGGTGTGTCCGGAAGATAAAGATTAAAGTTTGCTTCCGCAGATGGTGATACACAAACGAGGGTGTCGATCTCTGGCGTGCAACGTTATAGCGTAGACACACACGAGCTGCTGGTCATGTGATTTCAACTTGCCCGCACAGCAGTAAGTTCCTCACCAAGCAGGGTGGGTTTTAGGACTATACGCGTCGAAAAGAATATGGTTTCGATAATATCACACTTTGGTGTAGATTAATCATGATAATTAAATAATATACTCACCCATGATTTTCTTTCGGCTTTAAATGAACATTTATCTGACCAACAATCCACCCAAATAACCGTGAATACAGAGTTTTAGCAATAGAATCTCTCCCATCTTCAGCTTGCGGGCGTTTTTTCAATGTTTCAACTCGTTCGCCTAAAAAAAAGACAATAATAACAATAATGAATTTTGCTCATCTACAACTGTTCTACTCGATGGCGCTGAGCTGCACTGTCACGTTTGGTATTCACAGTTAAATAAGTGAGTCTTCAAGGATAATTTAAAGGACTCTAAAGTTCTGGATCCCTTTAATGTTGCTGGGAGTTTATTCCATTGGATGGGTGCTGCCGCTGAAAATGCTCTATCACCACATGACACTTTCAAAGTTTTTGGAACAAAAAGGTCGTGTTTTGATGTTGATCGAGTTGTTCTTTCTCCACTTTTGATTTGTATAAGATCACTCCGGTACTTAGGAGCTAAACCATGGATGCACTTGTAAGTGAGGAGGATTATCTTATATTGAATACGTCTGTTTATGGGGAGCCAGTGGAGGGATTTGAGCACAGGTGTAATGTGGTCGCGTAGTCTTGTTCTGGTGATCAGATGTGCAGCAGTGTTTTGTATATTTTGTAGTGAGCGAAGAGAAGAAGCTGGAAGTCACACATGACACACATTAATCAATAGCAATTAAAATAGCCATTTTGGACTGTCGTCCCGTCATACTTTGCAATGGACCGGCGCGACGACAGTGGTGGCGTACCTATTGGGAATTTACAGAATAAGTTTCTGGTCTGCAGCCAAAGACCGATTCTTTGACTGATGAAGTGCAGCCCAGGCCCTAAAAATGGAAAATAATACAATGTCTTCAAGATTGTTACTCCGAAAGATGTGATTTCAATGCGTTTAAATTTCATTTTAATACGTCTAAATGAAAATTCACAAATCACACACACCGCATTTCCACCTTCTAGAAAATCATGGTGCCGCCATTGTTGAACACGTCTGAGAATAAATCCTATTATAACAATAATAGTACATTTAAGATATTTTGATAAATTATTTGACTTCTCCAGTTTTAGAAGTTATATACAAATACTAGTACTATTATAGTCACCTCGAACAAATATAGTGCTTGAAATCAAAGCTGTGGTAAGTTCTTCTATATTCATCCCCAATAGGCTGGTAGCTAGAATTATAAGAACATAAAGATTTGGAAATGAAATGAGATTCAACGTCCTACTTTTCTGCACTAATCGGCGGCGGAAAATTCCGAAGAACAGATTAATTTTACATCAGGCTCGGATACAGAGTGGTATGCCTTCTCTTTTCTATTGGCAATTCCTTCTAATGGCTGGGGGGGGGGGGATTAATTACATTGCGAATGTCTCTCGGATTACAATCAATTTTTGTCAATTTTGTATAAACTGTCAATATTCTTATTCGGCATTTTCCCCAACTGTGGTGGGATTTGGGTTTCCTTCGGGTTTGAGCGACCATTTGGAAGTTCAAAATGTAATTGTTATTTTTAAGAAATCCTTACGACTTGCTTAATATGATGCAGTGGCGGCGCCGAATGGGGGATGGAGGGGGGGGGGTCCCCCTCCCCTCCCATAAATCTAGTCTGCCTTCTGTTTACCAGCGCAATAATTTTAGAAAAGTTTTTGTGATATCTTTCTGTAATACCTTCTACGGTGATTAAACCCACATTCCCACCCAGTCATACGCTTTCCTTTCTGGTCGGATAAACTAGTGATTTGGCGACAGGCGGTATCTGGTAAGCTCTATTTATCTCAACGATCAGTGCCTGAAATACAGCCAGACTGCATTTCCGGCAGTCTATTTTTCAAATTTTCGGGGGCTTTGTTGAGGTTCGCAAGTCCGTTCGTTTGACATTTTCCTCTCTGGGGTCCGATAAAGTAGTGTTCAGGCGACAATCTGTGCTTCAATACTGTCAGACAGCATTTCCGACAGTCTATTTTTTAAATTTTCTTGGGGAGATAACTATCTTGTAATAACGAGATAGCTATCTTGTAATTACAAGATAATTAGATATTTTTTTCCCGTTTAAGTGACCCTAATGGTCTTCCGTAGTAAAGATTAATGTGAAACAATCTGATTAAAACACAGATCCTATTTCGTTTCGTTTTTTATAGTTCAAAATTTCGTTTTACTTGTCTTTACTACTCTAGGAACTAAAAGAGTTGTTATATTACCGGCGTTTTGGTTGAAAGTGAGGGATAAGCCAATGAAACAGTCTGTTATGGCGACTTCTTGGTGTGCCATGCACGGGACTGTGGGTAAACCACAAGAAGCGCCAACGGTGATTGTTTAATCAATGTCTGACGTTATAGGGTCAAACGCCGCTTGTACGACCCCTGACAAGACCTTCGAGTACAACTTGTCAGATCTTCATGTAGTGTAGGTCATCGAAATATAGATCTGTATTTTAATCATATTGACTGTGAAACGTTTTATAATATGGTTAATGCGACTGAACATAGTCAATGTGGGTGGAGTGGGGTGGTGAGATTTGTAAACTTTCCCAGATGATCCACGAGTGGTAAAGGCCTTGTTTAGAATCCATGTGAGCCGGTGGTCGTTTTTACCGCCGACCACCGCCGACAACCGCCGACCAAATGCTTTTTACCGCCGACCAAATGCTTTTTACCGCCGACCGTCGTGTAATTACCGCCGACCAAATACCTTTTACCGCCGACCGCATTGTAATGACTTTCGACCGTGATATAATTACCGCCGACCAAATAGGCCTACTAGTACTTGTTACCTCCGACCAAATGCTTAATGATTCCTTGTTACCGCCGACTATTTTTTTTATAGAAAAGAATACAACAAGAATGCGAACACTTCTACCCCTTTTGGTTTGATGGGTTTTTTTGACTGGTAATTTTGCTTTCTTTACTACACAAATCGCTTGCGCGTAGGGGTCTTTAGCTGTGGGAGGAAACCTGAGGACCCGGAGAAAACCCTCGAGGTTGGACAGGCGACCCTAGATCCTTGCCACGTACAACCGGGGATTCGATACACGGTTGAGATGTCATGCTTTCTTCTTTCAATTTGTGTAAGATCTCAAATGAGGTCCCACTAATTTGGTGCTAGGTTGGACATTATCGTATTCGATTGTCGACCATATTTATATATAATAAAATCTATATTTTTTTTATCAAACTCTGTGTATTTAACCAAATCTATTTATTTGTCACTAATAATTTAATTAATTTTATATAGTCGGCGGTAACAAGGAATCATTAAGCATTTGGTCGGCGGTAACAAGTATTTGGTCGGCGGTAATTATATTACGGTCGAAAGTCATTACAATGCGGTCGGCGGTAAAAAGTATTTGGTCGGCGGTAATTTCACGACGGTCGGCGGTGGTCGGCGTAAAAAGTACAACCCCGTGTGAGCCTCTAGTTAATTGGACAGACTTAATTGAATGCTTACCTTTTGGTATAAATCTTTGATCTGTGTGATGTGTGTGTCTGATTGTGGGTGTTTGGGTGCTGTGTGGGTGGGTGTAGCGTGTGTTGCGTGGGTAGCTGTATGTGCTGTGTGTGTGGTTGGTTGGTTGGTTGGTTGTATTCCATAGATTTGTGACCTGTATATTCCAGTTCAATTACTAAATGCCATTGAAACAAATGATTAGGTCTAATCGGTAACTAGCTAGTTAAAGGTTAGCAATTGACTAGGTTCGACATTCTCAAAAGTTAGATTAGCTAATTTTGTACGATTTTGTAATTTTTCTGAAGCAACGAATAACATTCTTGTTTAAAAATCATACTTTCAATCAGTGATTAAATGTAATCAGTGATTAAAGAGAGATACCCTAGGCTATTCCGCTTAAGAAGCCCCCTCCAATCCCCCACCCTTACGACTAGAAGAAAATGAAAGTGTTGTTGAGCAAAACCAGGGATGGTGACGGATCTTTAAGACTATTGTGCGTGTAAGAAAAGCTTTGACAGTTTAAAAAAAATCTTGAGATATCTTTCAACCTCTTAAGCCTATATGTAACTACTATTTTCCAAAAATACTTTGGGTTTCAAATGTCTGTCTTTGTTTGCCTTGCGTAATTGTTTAGGTGGGTTGCAGGCTTACTGCATAACTAATTTAATGCAACAAATTTTCTTTTTTAGTTGACTATAGAAAAAAACCACTAAAAAAATCGCAATACCTTGAAAAGACATTGGTTTTGGTTGCACTTACCGCGTCGTTTGTGCACCGTTGTGCATTTGATATTATGCCGGCGATTATATAGAACCTATACATCAAACAAGCTGTGCGTTACAAGCTCTAAATAGTCAAAGAAGAGGAGTGTGCATTGTGGAGGAAAGGTAATATACATAGAAAATACATGCTGATTCGTGCATATTTGTTTCATAACTTAACGTTTCAGAGTAAAGTTTATCACCGATTAATGTGAAAAGTTCGACTAAACATACTAATTGTGGGTGGAGTGGGGTGCTGAAATTTGTACACTTTCCCTAATAACGAGATAGCTATCATGTAAAAACGAGATAGCTGCCTAGTAATGACGAGATAGCTGTCTTGTTATAATGACAAGATAGCTATCTTATAATTACAAGATAAATAGAATATCGCCGATTAATGTTAAAGGTTCTATGATATGGTAAATGCGACTAAACATAGTAATTGTGGGTGTAGTGGGGTGGTGAAATTTGTAAACTTTCCCTAATAACGAGATAGCTATCATATAAAAAAGAGATAGCTGTCTTGTAATTACGAGATAGCTATCTTATAATTACAAGATAATTATTATATTTTTGTTCACTTGAGTGACGCAATGTTTATCAACGATTAATGTGAAACGTTTTATTAAATGCGACTAAACATAGTAGATGTGGGTGGGGTGGGGTGGGTGCTGAGATTTGTAAACGAGCGGTAAAGGCCTAATTTGACAGACTTAATTGAATGCTTACCTTTTGGTATAGGTATTTGGTATAGGTGCGTTGTTCGTGTCTGGGACTGTAATGGTTGTGGGTGTTTGGGTGCTGCGTGGATGGGTGTAGCGTGTGTTGTGTGGGTAGCTGTATGTGTTGTGTGTGTGGTTGGTTGGATTCCATAGGATTGTGACCTGTATATTCCAGTTCAATTACTAAATGCCATTGAAATAATTAAATAGGTCTAATATGTAACTAGCTAGTTAGAGGTTAGCTAGGTTCGACATTCCTTAAAAGTAAGATTAGCTAATTTTGTACTCTTTTGTAATTTTTCTTAAAAATACATTATGCAAGAGCTAAATCTGTCGATTGCAGGTCTTTCTTTAGGCCTGAAATGTTTTCTAAATTATTAATTAGACATTAATTAACTTATGAGACGATTTACTGCATAACTTTCCTTCACGATTTAACGATTAAATAAATAATCGAGACTATGCTGTTTATCGTCCTGACTTTAGTAATGTTGAACGACGCTAGGTGGAAGTTTCAATCGCTTAGTTCTCGGTTCATAGTGGATCCATTTGAATGAAATTTTCAGCAAATTGCCTTTACATTACCTAGTTTTTCACTATTATAGTGAGAACTGCCAACTCGTTATCCAATCTCCCATAATGTATCTTTAGGCAACGAATAAAATTCATGTTGAACTTTGATTAAAAATAATACTTTTAATCAGTGATTAAATATAATCAGTGATTAAAGAGAGATACCTAGGCTATTCCGCTTAAGAAGCCCCTTCCAATCCCCCACCCTCACGACTAGAGGAAAATGAAAGTGTTGTTGAGCAAAACCAGGGATGGTGACGGATCTTTAAGACTATTGTGCGTGTAAGAAAAGCTTATGACAATGCAAAAAAAAAAAATATCTTGAGGGGTATGTTTCAATCTGCCAAGCCCATTGCTTTCACATTAACTTCGCTCGGATGATCAATTTTACATATTTTTAACTTTCCTTTCATGTAATGTTATAGTTGCTTACAATGTGTGTGGTTTTGGCCCATTAAAATTCTTTAATTTTACATATTTTTAAATTTCCTTTCATGTAATGTTATAGTTGCTTACAATGTGTGCATTAAAATTCTTTATTTATAAAAACGTGGCTTTGGTTTATATTAACCTTACCAAGCTTCAATGAGCTACAATAAAGTAATTCAGAACATACACTTCGTGAACTGTATCCACAGAATTTTTAATCTGTGCTATATCTATTCGTTAATTTAACGAGCACATCAACTGACAAATTTTCTGTACTTATAGCTAGTGGTTACGGAAACTTCACACCAATGACAAATCGGAGAGAGAGAGAGAGAGAGAGAGAGAGAGAGAGATGGGGTTTAACGTCCACTCGACACAAACTAAGTCATTTCGGTTCTAACATATGGTTTAATTTTATTTCAATAATTCGCTTGCGCGTACGTAGGGTCTTTAGCAGTGGGAGGAAACCGGGGGACCCGGAGAAAACCCACGAGGTTGGTGACAAATCGGTATAATACCGGTAGGGAAAACAAAATTTACGATCAGGGTGAATTTGTTGATTTTGTAGCAAAATATAAGTGAAATTTGTGTGAAATCAATGACAAATAACAATTTCTATAAACAATTAATACATCATAATGGCATATCAGTGCACTTAATTCATTCTAAAGCTACACCCCTGAGATGATTAAATTTTGGGGTGATTTAGTCAAAGATTTAAGTACAAGTCAACGTTCCAAAATATCAAATTTATGGTATTCTCGAATAATAGTTAACTCAATGATTAGGCTACTCAAAGTTTATAAAATGTTAATTTAAAATTGAATACGCTGTTCAGAATATGACTATTAAGAAAATCGGAGATTAAATCTCAGATTAGCACTAATTCATATTCGAAAATACCTGCCTTTAGTCTTTAAACATTTAAAAACATTTATGCATGCTGATATTCTATGTAGAGTATGAATTAACTGGAGTATCTAACGAAACATTCAATCCCCCCCCCTCCCCCGCCACCAAACAAAAAGTGATAAACGCTTTTAAGGATTTCAAAGGCGAGGTTGTCAAGAATTTTTCAATGGATATTTTCAACCCTCAGACTTCTTGTATGTATCACATTCTGGGAAACATCCTGATCAATTGAAACTGTCACGCATTTCTTGCCTATGTGAACTTAACTGTTTTATTACATTAGTAATATCAACTTTTATTTTTCTGCAACATCAAGATGACGTGTTTTAAAAGTTTCTTACCAACTCTGAGGGGGTACTCGTCTTCAATATTTACCCCATCTACACTCGGGTCATCAACGAAAACCAGATTACCCACGTTAAGTATAGCGGATAGCAACGTAAATATACTAGATATGGCCTGAATCATAAATCACATATTATCTCTTCAATTTAGATTTATGCACCAAATTATTACAATTATATAAACACTTAATATACTTGATTTTTTAAATAATTGTATTTCATATTACTTTGTGAATAGTTAAACTGACAATATAGACAATAAAATTCAAGAATAAATTGTGAGAGACACGGATATTAGTTAAACTCTTTTATTATGGTGTAAACTACTCATACAGTTTTAAGTGATGGCGATATATGTATATACACGACTGTTAAATATTAAATTTCTTAGAAGCCATGAAATTATTCTAGAGAAAGCACACTTAAGAACGATGTGGGAGAGATGATGACATCATAGATTATTTTACGACTTACCTCTTCTGAGAAGCCAACCTTTTTCATAACTTCAATTTGTTCATTAAACTTAGTTTTGTTGCATTCCATATTTTCTAGGGGTCGGCGACTTACTCTGGAATCTTGTAATACCCTGTGAAAAAATGAAACGAATTAAAATTCAAAACGAGAGATGGTCATAAAGCGTTTTTAATAAACTGAAATGAAAAGATATGGGGTTTAATACTGCTTTCCTGCTCAGTGTGCTCTGGGGGAACTTTTGCCCGGACAGCGGCACTACGGCCTACTCTTATATCGAATTCTAACTGTCAAGGGCTCTTCTACGTGCACGCCAATATGTATACGGGCCCTAGGGTTTTCGTCCCATCCGAACGGCTATACGTTGTCCCGTATCAGGCCCTACGTCCTTCACCACTGACAAGGCGGGGGACCACGCCGGAGAATCCCGATGGAATTTCACAATCAACACAGTGACCTCCAGGTTAGCGAGCAAACGTCTTACTCATCGAGCCACCGTGGCTGGCTTTTTAAATGTCACTGAATTATTATTTTTATTAAGTAATATATATTATTTTCACTGATTATTACAAAGTATACAAATACATTAATTATAAGCCTTCATTTTAGAATAACTGTAAAAAATAGGTTGACAAGTAAAGAAGCGTATTGCCCAGAGCAGATAAGATTTTTGATCACGGGCTATAACTCTAACAGTAATTATCCCAAGAAAATCAACAGACTTCTTCGTAACATTAGCACATCAAATCAATGGGATGAAAATTTAAGCCAGGGGCCTCTGGACAACGAACGCCGGACCGTTGGGTTTTGAAACTGTATACATTTACCTGTAATGTTGCACATCCTTCAAATAATAATACTGACGCTTTTCTTCTGACAAACCATCAAACATGTAGTATAAAAAGTGAAAGTTCTGTTCTCCAATGCCATGATTCACAATTCTCGATTTCTCCAATAAATAATCAAATATCTTTGCTAAAAGCAAAAATATGTTATGAATATTAAATGGAATAAAACCCCAGGAAATATGCCCTAAAATATCTAGTAGTAGGTTACAGAGAAAATAGTTTACTGGTATAATCTTTCGTTTCAGAAATGTCTTTGCAGGGGCTGGACACAGTCAAAACCTTTTGTTTTCAAACACTCAAATGTCAGGGGATCTTAATAAGTTTCCGAGAATAAATTGAAAAATAAACCGATAAATAGGTCTAGTAATAAAAAACAAATACTGACCCCCATCCAGATTGCCTTCATTGGTAAAGTATAATTCTATCAGCTTTCCAAATCGACTAGAATTTTCATTCATGGGTGTTACGGCGTTACCAAATGATTCTAACAATGGGTTGATCTGAATTATTTTCTGATGAAGGCTCTCATCTCTTTCAGTAGAACACATGTAAGAAATATGAGATATTGCTAGTTTGGTTGATTCTGTTTTCCCCGATCCGGATTCTCCACTGACCAATATACACTGACCACGCCCAGTTGATGACAGTTTATTATAGGCTTGCTGAGCCACCCAGAACATGTGCGGTGACCGAAGTCCTTCGGCATTGTCATTATTAAAAATGTCATGATGCTGGAAAATACAATCAGATTCTTTAAACAAAAACAATAACCAACCGCTCCTTCCTTAAACATACATTATGCAAGAGCTAAATATGCCTATTGTGGGTCTTTCTTTAGGCCTGAAACGTTATATAAACTATTAATTAGATATTTATATACATGAAAAGACCTTAATCAACTATCGATGCCACTTTGTTATCTTTCGGATTTTCACTGGATTTGAATCCGATCTGTTGTTCAACGCTCATTGATGATTAGATCTAAACGTGGATAACCGAAACTACGTTTTTTATCGTATAGCGATTTTAGTAATGATGATCGGGGCTATGCCTAAAATTTAATCACTAATATCTCGCATAATGTCCCTTTAAACAACAACAAAAAAACACTAATAAAACAACCCGGATCGGACTGACTTAGGATTGCTTTGTGGTCGTCGATCCCAGTATAATATATTATTGTTATGTCGATAAAAGTTTGTTGTTAAATTATAATCATTCGACAATAATTAAACTTTACCAGGATGACGTATTATGTAGTTCAATATTGATTTATGCAAAATTTAATGGCCACTTCACTAGCTTCTCTTGCCTTGAGCAAAACATTCAATTTTCAAATGAGTATTATTTTGAATTTGTGGCTGTCGTGCGTCAAAGTAACGATATGTGATGTTCGCGTTATATGGAAGTCCTTGCAAACCACAATATGGTAAAAGTTATTTGGAATATCACCCCCAAATTGTTCAAGTCCGTTCAGTATTTACAAAGATATGACGAATTGAAAATTTCATTGCTCCCTGTGTAACAGGACGCATTTGCCGTGAACCAATTAATGGACCTGTTTAAAATACAAATGAATCCACTTCGGGAGATTATCTAGCGTCCGTATTTATAATCATTATGAGTACATATTACCGAGGATAAAGCCGTGAGAATATCATTACATTAAACTGAACTCAGTTTTAGATGTTACGGGTTTGATGTATCATCTGCAAAAGGGTGTTTTGGTTTCAACTAAATGAAATGAGTAATATTTTGATTTATCAAAAATATACATTTATAAGTTAATATGACATAGAAACTTGGATGGAATGGGGTTTTTACTTCTGAAAAAAAAAAACAGTTTAAAGAAGACATACATAAATACATACATGCAATGTTATTTGTGCACAATTTTACCCAGCCACTGGTGTTCCGGTCTATTTTGATTTCCAAGTGTCAAGGGATCTTTAATCATGCCAATGGCATACTATAGATTTAAAGATATACCCGAACGAGTAAATGCCTGCCCTTGCCAGACTCTCGGTACTCTCCACTATTAAAACTTTCTGGGATCGACCTCGGGACCTCCTGATTAGTGAACCACCCAATCACTGTGTGTTCACATCAACCCCCTTCCCCACCGCAACAAAAGAAATGTTGTGATAGGGCAAAGTTATAACTGAAAATAGTTTGTGTATCAAGTCAAAATTGGTGCTATATGGAATATGTAACTGGATTTAATATAAATCCTGGCTGTTCTGATTTCTAAATATTAAAGAACTGTACAAAGATGGTGGATATACTTACAATATCATCAAATATAGAGAGAGGTTTATTAGGATTGATGGCTACCAGTACATCACCTAAAAATGTCTGAAAAAGATTTGTTAAACATACATTCCCTCAAGAGTATTTATTGGGTGGTTATTTCTAATAAAAGTATGTCAAATTTAGTATATATGGAAAGTATAGATGCCCAATCTTACTAGAAAAATACTGGATTACACGAAAAATGCCCAAGGGGGCAAGCACTGGGAAAAAATTCCCTCAAAAGTATTTATCTGATGGTTATTTCTAATAAAAGTATGTCAAATTTAGTATATATGGAAAGTATAGATGCCCAATCTTACTAGAAAAATACTGGATTACCCGAAGAACAACCATGGGGCAAGCACAGGGCAAAAATGTCAGGGTATCTCTAACCGGGATTTGAACCCGGACATTCTTGTCGGGACACTATTACTCAACTACTGAGAATTATTCTTCATTCTGATATATATCAAGTCATTAATAATTGAAACAAAACATATAATCCTGTCTTACATAGTATTTCTCCTTTTGATACCGTTTCTTTAATTCATTCAATATAATCTGTTCATCCAAGAACGATAACTTTGATATATCGTCAATGACATTCGACTCTGGGCTAAATCCAGACCTGCCACCTTTCATGGCGGTTTGAAAAGGTGAATCTGAAATGGAAATAAACAAATTTTAAAAAACGAATTTCGACGGAACGTACCTTTAAAAATACTTTAAAAAGTAATGACTTAGGGGCTGTTCTAAACAGTTACAATATATTTATTGACAAATATTATCAAGTAGGAAGTTTTACTACTTTACACACTCACAGAGAGAGAGAGAGAGATAGAGAGAGAGAGATAGAGAGAGAGAGGGGAAAGAGAAGAGAGAGAGAGAGAGAGAGAGATAGAGGGACTAACATGTAGTTTAATTTTTTTTTCAATAATTCGCTTGCGTGTAGCGGTCTTAGCAGTGGGATAAAATTGGGGGTCCCGGTTAAAATTTACGAGGATAGGCAGGCCGCCCTACTGATTGTCACTTACAAGCTGAAAGTCGAAACCACGCCACTTAATTCAATGCCAGACGTTGGGATCCAACGCGCACGCGTTAAACCATTCGGCCACCTACGAATGGATCTTTAAAAAAAAGGGGGGGGGGGCTCTGATTTATTTTCTTAATTTTGAAAACTTGGTGTTATCGGTCAATTAGGCCTATTAAAATCGATCTTTATCTATAAGGTAATGGCCCGGGGATTCTATACGTACAAATACATTTATATATTATATACCTATGGTATACTTATATTCCCTGGGGAGTTAATACAACATTCTATATTAGCGATAACTCCAAAAGAATTCTCATGTATCCTTAAGGATATTTCTTACAGGACTCATTAGATAATATTACACAAATTGAGATATTACATTTCTTTGATCTGGAGGACTAAGATTAAAGATTACTACAGCGTTTTAAATAAAGCATTTGACGTAACCATTTTGTTCACGACCAAAGTCCGCTTTCTCTTTCATAGCGAACCCGATACTGCTTTATTATTCGGGTATGATTTTGATAGTTTCATATTTAGTCAACCTACGTACTATTTAGTGATGTTGCCTGTCGTAGATTACCATTGATGATTTATTACGTAGGTTATTACTCCGCACAAAGAAATTAAACCTGGCTAGTCAAATTAAATTATATTTCAATATTTAGAAGATATTTATGCAATACGTTTTCATTAACATATCTATATCAAAATCTTGAACGTTCGTAACATGCCATGGGAATGCTAATATAGCTAAATTAATTTAGACCGAAAATATCCATCTAAACTAATTTACTCCAACAATCCATATAAAACATTTACCCCAACATTCCATCCAAAATAATTCTGATCGACAATGATTCTGATCGACAATCCATCCAAACTAATTCAGAACTATAATCTATGCAAAATAATTTAGACCGACAGTGTATCTAAAATAATGTACTCCGAGAATCCATCTAAAATAATTTAGACCGACAATCCATCTAAAATAATTTAGACCGACAATCCATCTAAAATGATTTAGAACGATAATCCATCTAAAATGATTTAGACAGACAATATCCATCTAAAATAATTTAGACAGACAATATCCATCTAAAATAATTTACAGTATTCATCTTAAATAATTTACTCCGACAATCCATTTAGAATATTTCAGATTGACAATCCATCCAAAATAATTTAGATCGACATAAATTCTGACCAACAATCCATCTAAACTAATTCAGACCGATAATCCATGCAAAATAATTAGGAATATATTAGGAAATGCCAAAAGCTAAACTTATTTTAGACCGGTAATCCATCTAAGATAATTTAGATCGACAATCCATCTAAAATAATTTAGATCGACAATCCATCTAGAATACTTTAGACAGACAACCCATCCAAAATAATTTAGATCGACAATAATTCCAACCGACAATATATTCAAACTAATTCAGAACGATAATTCATGCAGAATAATTTAGATCGACCGTCTATCTAAAATAAATGCCCATGCGTGCGACTAAAGAAACCAATCAGCTATGGAAACCATTCCAAATAATCTAATTCAGAAAACCTCTTTTGCGTTACCTTGCAAACGGTCGAGAAAACTTTAGAAGATACTATGGAGAATTGTGATCTGTAAAAAGCATTGCTGTGCTTTATGGTTTTACCCCCCCCCCCCCACACACACACACACACACACTATTCTCCTTCTTTTGGGTGATATGGAACACTTTGGGAAAATAATTTTGAGAATTCCTTACTGTTAAAAGCGAAAGTAATAAATGGATGAAGCTCAAGTGCTTTACCATTGTGACACATTATATATCATATAAATAAAATGATATGGGGTTTCACGTCCTACTGTTCTGCTCCGACTGGGCAAATGAGGACCGGTAAAATCATAGAAAATGAAATGAAATGTAATGGGGTTTAACGTCCTACTGTTTTGCTCCGAACTGGGCTAATGAAGACGGGCATACAGTGTGCTATGAGGGAAATTTTGCCCGGACAGCGGCACTACGGCCTACTCTTATATCGAATTCCAACTGTCAAAGGATCTTTTACGTACACGCCAATGTGTACACGGGACCTCGGTTTTTCGCCTCATCCGAATGACTAGACAGTTGTCCTTGTCAGGCCCTCCGTCCTGCATCACTGGCAAGGGGGAACCACGCCGGAAAATCTGGATGAACTCTCTCGGCCAATGCAGGGATCGAACTCCCGACCTCCAGGCTAGCGAGCCAGCGTCTTACCCATTTAGCCACCGTGACCCCCCCCCCCCCACAAAATCATAGAACTATCGGTAATCAGCAGTACTATTTATATAAGAATGAATTAAAAATCTTGCATGAAGACTTGCTTCATAAAATATTGAGCGACAACGAACCCAACTATTAAGAGATTTTAACCATGGCTCGTTTAAATGCACATTTAAAAAGGTAAGATAAAGTAGACCACATAGATTATTGATTAAAACGGTTTGAATTTCACTTAATACAAGTCGTAAAGCATTGTACCCTATCAGTTTGAAAATAAAACCCTATATGTTTATACTAAGCTACAGACATTTTTTAAGAATGTAAATAACAGATAAATAATCCCTATGTAATTTATATACTATTTTATGCTTTTCTTATTTGATAAACTGACAGTAAGTAAGAAGGTAAGTATATATAATATCCAGTTATCCACAAACGTCGCATGAGTCATAATATTCCTAAAAAGTCAGCGGATAAATATCATATAACTTCCATTTTAAAAAAAAGAATGAAAAATTAATTAGTTGAGTAAGGAGGTCTTAGAATATCTTTTCCATATATCTAAAACCATGAAAAGCATCTTACAAAATATTACAAATTCCTTTTTTTTTTTTTTTTAAAAATGTTCCTAGCAATATCAAGGACGTTAGCATTGGTAAAATTTCCTTTCCAAAACTGGGCGGAACTAACAATATGAAATTCTGAAGATCGATCTCTTTTGAAACAAAGATATTTGCTTTGTTGAAATATATTGAAAACCTACTAGTTCCGCTTTTGTAGAAATTCTTGACAATATTTACCAGTTCCGCTTTTGTAGAAGTTTCTTGACAATCTTAATGAACCTTTCCTTAGCTTCCATGAATCAAATTACGGCAAAATGACATTTAAATTCTAATTGCGCTGAAATAACCTTTATGAAACACCTGGTAATTTTTCACGGTCGGGATCTTACCTTATTTCAGTCAAATAATAGAATAAAATCCATTAAAAAATAAATCCAAGGGAAATAACGTTTAGTTCACTGAGTCTCTCTTCATTATGCTGAATTTCTGATTTTTTTTTTAAAGTGTATAGGCTATAAGATACGTTTGCCAATGGCCTACAGGACAATATATGATAAGCATCACAGGTGTATCGATGTACATGTAATTGACCTTCCGGCAACGAACACGTAACGCAAGAATATAAAGACGTCAGATATAACAGTTCTACTCTATCGCAAAAAGCATCAGCTCCACATAGAAATCTTTATTGTTTCTATTATATTATTATGTTCATTCCGCTTCGTGGGGTTTAACGTCCTATTTTTCTGCAACGACTGGGGCTAATGAAGACTGACATATGCCACGCTGTGTGCTATATGCGAGAGATTGTGCCCGGATAGCTGCGCTACAGTCTACTCGTATATCCAATTCCAACTGTCAAGGGTTCTCTTACGTGCACGACAATGTGTACACGTGAACTAGGTTTTTCGTCTAACTTGAATGACTAAACAGCTATCCTTGTCATGCCTCACGCACTGCACCACTGGCAAGGAGAACCACGCCAGAAATCCCCGATGAATTCTCTCGGTTGACACGAGGATCGAACACGGAACATCCAGGTTAGCGAGCCAACGTCTTACTAACAAATGAAAGTTGATTTGAGTTTTAAGGAAAATTTCAATATACGATGAGGCTGAAGTATTCCAGTTGCGTGAACCGAAATACTAAATATCAACGAAATATAGTTGATTTCGTTAAATATGGAAACGAAATGAAATGGGGTTTAACGTCCTACTGTTCTGCTCCGAACTGGGCTAATGAAGACGGGCATACTCCATACAGTGTGCTATAATATGAGGGAAATTTTGCCCGGACTGTGGCACTACGGCCTAATCTTATATCGAATTACAACTGTCAAGGGATCTTTTACGTGCACGCCAATGTGTACACGCGACCTCGGTTTTTCGTATCATCCGAACGACTAGACAGCTTTCCTTGTCAGGCCCTCGGCCCTGCACCACTGACAAGGGGAACCATGCCTAAAAATCTGAATGAACTTTCTCGTTCAATGCAGGGATCGAATACCCGAACTCCAAGCTAGCAAGCCAGCGTCTTACCCACTTAGCCATGGTGATCCCCATATGTGGAAACACTGAGTTGGGTGAACCGAAAGACGGTATATTCCATGACCAACGAATAATTCGATCTCGTTATGTGCGGAAAATTAGGATGGCGAACAATTAATGTCAAATATGACTTACACTTTTAGTAGGGTGGTATGTAATTGGTTAGTCAATGGATGTACTTTATATCCGTGGCCCTGGGATAATAACGTTATTTATTTTATGATCAGTAGTGGAATACCGCGTTTTATCAGTGAAATAAAAGTGTTATTCCACTGGCTAGCAATAGTCCATGTTGTTTTTACCTAAAATGATTGTAAAATCATAAAATAAATATAACATTTGTCGTTTTGTCGTGAATAACATATTTTATTTCATCTCTAAGCAAGAAAACGTTTATATTTTCACTCATGCTACGCATTCGTGAAAATAAAAGTTTTTTTGCTTCTCGATGAAATAAAATATGTTATTCACTCTAAAACGACAAATATCCTCTATTTATCAATTATTTAGACCGTAGTCATTTTAATATAAACTTACATATTGTTCGTATACTTTTTAATATATTGATAACACGATCGACCGTATATCAAAAATTTAAATCAAACAAATCATAAACATTATCATATGCTAGATACCGTATAATCAGTGTAACTATATATACCACCCTGGGTATTTTAATACTTTAGATAAACAAACTAAAATACTCGATAAATTCTAGAACATGTGGCATGTGAATAACCGTTTAAAACGACACAAGGAATGTCTACAATTCTTCACATAGAAATTACAACAAACATTTCGTTAAATATAAATGAAATGAAATGAAATGAGGTTTAACGTCCTACTGTTCTGCATACGCCATACAGTGTTCTATGAGGGAAATTTGCCCGGGAAGCGGCACTGTGGCTTGCTCTTATAACGAATTCCAACTGTAAAGGGATCTTTTACATGCACGCCGATGTTTAAACGGGACCCCAGTTTTTCGTTTCATCCGAATGACTAGACAGCTGTCCTTGCCAGGCCCTCTGTCATGCACCACTGACAAGGGGAAACCACGTCTGAAAATACCGATGAACTTTCTCGGCCAATGCAGGGATCGAACACGCGACCTCTCTAACAAACGGTATTAACTGAAAGCTACATCACCCCGACCCATTGGCCAAGCACATTGGGTCAAACCAAGTCTTATGTTGGAGATGAAACAAGAGATTGCTTTAATTGTTTAACGTTCAGTCAACACAAACTAGTTCATTTCGGGACTAACTTATGCTGCAATTGTATTTCAATAAGTTTCTTGCGTGAAGGACCTTTAGCGCAGTGGTTAAAACCAGTAGATACCACTTATCACTGACCACGGGTTCACGTGTCCAAAAATATTTCTGTAGGAAAATTTAATTAGGAGATAAAGACTTCCTGTTTCTTATTTAGAGGGTGTTTATTGTACATTTAACCATGCTTGAATTATTAGAACACGAGACGCGACAGCGTCGAATTGGTCGAATGGTTAATTCAAGCGTTCAAGCGTGGTTACATGGACAATAAACCCCCTCTAAATACGAAACAGGATATTGCAGCTCAAATACTTAGGGGGTTTTCTTCGGAACTATTTAGGAAATTGTTTTACACCCATTTTAAAAAGACGTTATTCGGCCCACACCGGGAGCTAACCTCGATATAAGGGTAAGCCGTAGCGCCGCTGTCCGGACAAAACTTCCCTCATAGCACACTATATGGCGTATTACCGTCTTCATTAGACAAGTCGGAGCACAACAGCAGAACCCTAAACTCCATTTCATTTAAAAAAAATTTGTATAGAAGTTAGGGTCAACAGAAACCAATTCCCTGCAGATATTATGATTTTCACTGAACTCTTTTAATATGTCTCTTTCTAATCCGATTGAATCCAGACAAGAAGATCAGCTTTTTGATTTTATTTTCATTATTAGGTGTTAAATAATCAGTCTCAGTACATTTGAAATTTGAAATTTTCAGATAAATGCAAATAAGAACAATGATTTTACGAGAAAGAAAGACTGTTGAGTAATTGACCATATAATATTCTAATTGTTTGTTCATATGATTGGCTTAATTTCCTATAGTCTTTCCTTCTATGACACAGCATCGCGTTTCAATATTTATAAAAATATACAGGTTGAAACATAGTCCCCATATTTCATTTCATTTCATTTCATTTCATATTTGTTCGCCCATACTAAGATTAAAACTATAGTCTTGTCAAGTTCATTGCTTGGGGAATATTATCTCTATTTTATTATAATATTTAAAATTCAGTGGGCCCCTACAACAATAACATTACAGATTACTTGCAGTTCTGTATTCATTTACAGCCTGTCCTACTGAAAATATAATTTCAAAATATGTGTGATGCGTCAAAATATATGTTCCGGCGATTTTTAAGTATTTTAGACGCTTTCAAATGATTGTTTGGAATAAACAGTGAATTTTGTTCACTTAAAACAGTTTATGACATTTTTATTTCAGTTCCATCTGTTCGCACAATATTTCAGATAAATAGATGTATGAAAAAAAAAAAGACATGTATGGTGGCCCATGGTCGCAATAGCGTTTTTGGGGTTACTTTTTTGTATTTCATTTAAAATAATAAAAAATAAAAATAAAAAAAGAAACATTTTTTTTTCTTTTGTTTTAAAAAATAAAAAAAAATCTTTTCAAAATTTAAAAAAAAAAATTCTTTTTAAAATAAAAAAAAATCTATAAATAAAAATATTAATAAAATATTTAAGATTAAAAAAATCTATAAAAAAAATAACATTTTAATTTAAAAAAAAATAAGTGAAATAGAAAAAATCAAAAAAGAATTCTGCACTCGGTATAAAGTCAGCCTACGACAGCTATCATTAGACTCGAGTGACCAGAAATACATCGTGGCCCATTGTTGCTATAGTGTCTCGGTTATCCTATGTGACATAACCCGAGCGACAAGAAAGGAGTCTGTAGTTATCTCCCCTTCCGAAACACGATTTTCCACCCATGACGTCTATGGACTTGGATATATGTCTTTATACACATGCAAGTCAATAGAAATGAATAATTAATAGACTATAGAAGCCTGGCGTCATTTAGACTAGGTTATCCAGTCTAACTAGAACTAGGCCTACATACATAAAGTCATTGACTTTAATAATACCATTCGGCCTATTAGTGCACAAGGCCTCTTCCCCCCCCCCCTCAAAAGGCTTATGTAATGTTTTTAAAACACTTGGTCTCCCTGAGGACAAGATCCTCACTATTCCCCCTAAACATCTCCTACGGCCAGAGACGGTGCCAAATTGCGCGAGAGAGAGAGAAATGGGGTTTAACGTCCACTCGACACAAACTAGGTCATTTCGGGACTAACATATGGTTTAATTTTATTTCAACAATTCGCTTGCGCATAGGGGTCTTTAGCAGTGGGAGGACTTTATGATACAGCGCGCGCACGCTAACCATTCAGCCATCCAACCCCCCGTGCCAAATTGCAGTATTTTGTATGACAGAAACTATATTGAGAATTGTCACACATGAAATTTGTGGACGTTCTTAGGGAATTTACACAACATAATTAATATTTTTAATAGATGATTAGACAGAACATAGCGATATAAGGTACGACTCAACCAACGGCAATTGTCACGTTTTACGAACTGTAGATAGACTGTAAATTACTGTCGAATTTCAAAAGTAGTTAACAACTTTGAAACTAATCCTCGAAGTATAGGCCTACTACTAAGTAGCCGGGGGGGGGGGGGGGCGAATGGTTAGCACGTGCGCGCTATCATAAAGCCTGTCATATCATATATTAAAATTAAATTTTAAGTTACAATCGATCTTCGTGAAACGCATAAATTTAAAATTTCAACTTGATTTTAGTTAAAATCTATGTTTGTGATTTTAGCTTCAGTTTTTGTGAAACCCCTGCTCTCCCTGAGGCTGAGGACAGTGAGGTCATCGCTAGTCCACAGGAACTGATAAGAGGTGCGAAAGTGCGATGGCGCACTAAATCAATTTCAAAGACAAAATAGAGCATGATAGCCTACGTTTAACTAAGATAAAATCCAAATTTTAGTATTTGATTGGTTAATAGATAATATTAGATTTATTTTGGTGCTTAGCCAATCAAAATTGAAGTATCTACTAAAATTGGATTTTATCTTCAGTTAAAAGTTCCGTCACTCACATGTTGATGTGAGATAACTACAGACTCGTTTCTTGTCGTTTGAGTCCACACCTTGTTCATAGACCTCACACATGATAATCGAGATACTACTGCAACAATGGGCCACAAAATGTTTCTGGTCGCTCTAGTCTAATGATAGCTGTATACTGGGTCTGGATACTCAAGACACTATGGGCCACGTCGGGAATTATTTTTTATCTTTTCTTTTTCAATTTTTTTTTCATTTAACTTTTTTTTTAATATTATTTCTTTTTTATTTTTTTAAATATATTTTATTATTTATATATATATATATATATATATATATTGATTTTTTTTTAATTTTAAAAAGATTTCTTTTTTCTTAAATTTTAAAAAGATTTTTTTTTTTAAATTTTAAAAAGATTTTTTTTTATTTTGTAAAACAAAACAAAAAAAATGTTTCTTTTTTTTTTACTAATATTTTTATTATTTTAAATGAAATACAAAAAATAACCCAAAAAACGCTATTGCGACCATGGGCCACCATAGACATGTTCTCAGAATATCAATAACACTTTAAATTTGCAAATAATCTACCGACATCTAGAGTTGCTTTTGGGTAATATATAAAATTCCCCGAAATTCAAATAAAAACGAACCCGAAACCCACTTCAAAATCCAAGCCGGTCTTATTTAATTTGGTTCATATATGAATATGAACATTTTAGCACATATTATGGTGGCTGCTAATGGCCATGTGAAATGTTATAATTGTTTGTTCGTATCATTAGCTTAATTTCCTATATTTTTCCCTTCTATGACACAGCATCGCGTTTCAATATTTATAAAAAAAATATACACGTTAAAACATAGTCGGAGCAGAACAGTAGACCGTAAGCTTTGGTGTTAGCACGACAATTTAAAAGTAATTGTAGGAGAGGTTTTTTTATGAGGTGCGGAAATCGATTTGCAGTTCTTATTGAGCTTATCGTATATTCATCCGTTTTGCGCATTCAGTAATGGGATCATGGCCTAGAAGATTGAAAATAGGTACAATATTGCTTTCAACGATTGTGAGCATCCTCTAAGAGTTTCATTCGCTCCAACGGTATGGTTCCGGAATTAACACCCCCCCCCCCCTCCCCGTTCCCCATCTTATTTGTTTTTTTATAATTTTGGAATCAATAAAATGGTATCAATGATATTTGATACGACTGGAAAATAATATAAGCCTAAAATTGATTAATTTCAGCCACCATAACATATTAATTGATACGCGAATGTTTCTAGAAATGTCACTAATACAACCTCACCCCCGTCTTACATATTTCCTGTTAATGATGTCACATTGAATAGTTTCCTTATTTCACACCCATTATTAAGAACATGATGACCTAACTGTATGTACTTATCACGGCTGTCATGTGACAAGTTTCAATCAAAACGAACGATATATTTTCTTCATACAGTGTACAAGGTTTAATAATCGAAAGGAATAATAGGAGTAACATGTTCTGGTATTCCGTTCAGTATATTGGTATGAATATGCATGCCGTCATATCAAAATCGACGTCTATCAATCGATGCGCAATTGTTCAAGGAACAAGAATGACGAGTGTCACCCCCAAGAAGAGGAACAACCAGGAAAACAATAAGATGTGTAGTACTTGGGTTTCTAATCCAAATATTCATCACTAAACACAGTCCCCCCTCCACCAAGTGAGGGAGGGACAGGTGAAGACTGGAACTGATCCCCGATATTAAAAGGGCCCCAAATTGCTTATGACGAAAATATTTACATAGTCGGTTTATTATGTGAATAAACATTACTGATGTAAGATAATCACATGTTTAGCCTGTTGACTTGCAATATAAATAACGTTATTTAAAGTAGCTAAGTCTCCAACTCAATATCATCCAAATTCTTCTACATTGAAGACACAAATTATTTGTCTATTTAAATCAACATTGATGTTGTGATCTTACCGGAAAAAGGTGGGCTTCTGATATCCAATAAACATTTTACCATTGGTACACGAATCGTGTACCATAATGCGTTTCACCGTCATTTGTAACAAGGGGCTCGAAGAATGGGGCTAGACATATTCCATAAGTCATGTCAAACGGTGGCGCTATATTCTTATCTGGAGAGCATGACCAATAAATAATTTCGGTGTAGACTGGTATAACCAGAATCTGGAAATAGTCATAATTTCGGTGTAGACTGGTATAACCAGAATCTGGAAATAGTCATTCGATTGAGATTTCTGGCCTATTTGTAATTATAAATTACAGTAAAAACAGAAATGATTGAATGTAAATCAGTTTCTATACATTCATATTACATTATTATATGCGTTGTAACGCATTTGTGTCAATTTCTAGGTCCCAAATATTAGCGACTTATTAGCTCCTTTAAAGATCAAGCCTATATCTCTCCTCCTAAAACACTGCATGGCGCTTGTCCGTCTTCGTTAGCCCAATTAGAGCTGAACACTTCCTTTATTTAAAGATTAAAACATTCTTAATCCCCAATCGTATTTTAAAAGAGTCCCTTTTCCATGAAAACGTCTTCACACGTAACAAAAAGCCGGCATTCCATTCCATTATTATCGCCTACAAAGGCATAATAATAACGAAATAAATCGCCTTATAAGGAGGTAAACGGTAACGGGTTTTTACCGTTCGGCAAATTTAGACCTCCACCTTTTGGGTTGAAAGTCCCACTTTTTTCAATCTGGGTATCTTAACGTATGATGGGTGTGTTTTAGGCTCGGTTAATCTTGATATCTGTAAATATTTTCATCTTTTTGTGGGTTTATCTCGACTGCTTCCGTGTGCGTGGCTAGGCTCTATAACAAAAGCAAGGAGTTGCCTTTTATGTACCAATGGTCGAGGTCATAAATTTTACCGAACGGGTAAGAAATATCACTATTAAAGGTACATTATGCAAGAGCTAAATCTGCCTATTGCAGGTCTTTCTTTAGGCCTGAAATGTTTTCTAAACTATTAATTAGACATTAATTAACTTAACCAGACTATAATCAACCCTCGGTGCCATCGCTAGACTGTGAAATTTACTGGATTTGAATCCGATTAGCTGCTCAACGCTCATTGGTGATTTAATTATAAAATGGATAATCGAGACTATGGTTTTTTTTATCGTACCGACTTAAGTAATGATGATCGAGGCTAGGCCTAAAATTCAAAGCTAATATCTCGGTTCAGAGTAGATCAATTTGACTGAAATTTTCAGCAAATTCCCTTTACAATATCTAGTTTCAAACTACAAGTATTATAGTGAGAACTGTCATCTCTTTATCTAAGCTCCTTTAATGTATCTTTAAACAAAAATACCCCATTTGAATCAAAGTGGTTATTAAAATTGTACTGGAGCGATTGTAATACCACAGTAGTTTGGGATTTTTTTGTGAAAGCGGATACATGAGTTCAAATTACCTGATAGAGTACGTATGATCATATATAGGATATCGGGATGTGCCGCTGGGAGTGGGCTTTAACTACCTATAATCCCCTGACGTATGTAATAGCTGATATCACTTCATACATTTACGGCGAATTCTTCAATCATGCAACACATTTATTATAAAGTACCGAAACTATCTTGCAGCGGGAGATTTATGGGTGTCTAATTTTTTTTTAATTTTTGGATTACAATCAAGTGTAACAAATTCAATTAATTAATACCATAGTATTGGATATTATAAAGCCATGCACAAATTCACAGCAGGAGACAATTGAAGAGTTTTATCTTTTTGCCTGTTTGGGTAAGAACGGTTTTTAATCACAGGAATGTTAAGAAAACATAAAAAATATAATTTCCAGATTTACCAGTGGAATTTTAACAGTGTTTGATAATTTTTCAAAACGGAGGAATGTCTAGAATTGCTCGTCGCATACAACCAAGACTTGATGAGGTTGAAGATATTGCCCAACTTGAAACTACGGATGAAGATCAAGTATTCGATTGCATCAAACAAAGATTTAATAAACATGTATATTATGTAAGTACCAAAAATTATCTTATCAAGGGCAGCGCAAATAGAAACAAAAATATCTTCAAAAATACTTATAATTCTAGGTGAGGAGATTGCAGTTTGCGATAACTACCACAATGTACTCTTCATTATCAGAAATGAGCAATGGTGGCGCCTGTGTCAGGGTGTAGTGGAAGGGTAGCGGGCATGTAAGCTCAATGGAAGAATTTATTCCCATTTATGGTGGATGATATGATGCAATTATTCGTGTTTATTGTATTCCTTATCTTGGAAATACTCCAAATTCAAGGTTTAAAAATATTTTTGAAAAATTCTCTCATCTCCGTATTTAGATTTTGTTTTCTTAATTAAATGTTGATATAACCAGCCTGAGTATATTGGCATTGATTAAGTCGTTTGAAATTTAATATTTTAGCAATTGACGCATCATTATTTTAAGTTTAATTTATACAATTACAGACTTATGTTGGTGATGCAATAATAGCTGTTAATCCCTGCCAAGAACTTCCTATTTATTCAATAAAGGTAAGTTAAAGGGGTTGTCCACCTGTTTCTACCTTTAATTAAATAATGCATTAGTGACGCCATTAACAGCACCTGATCTGTGGATTCTCAGCTGAAATTTGTTTATTTTATTTGTCGAAATTATCTGCTTTTCGAGTTTTCTTCCCTCTGATTCCGTGTAATGGCATGACAAACAGACCCTTTAACAGTAGAGTATAATACTTAATTTTCTAGACTTTGATTTATCTCGAATATATCAAAGTGTGCACATCGAAATTCGACATAACAGAACTGAGTTGTACATTTAGTATTGTTTTTATTATGTGTAGCTAAAGGTACATTAATTACAATTCCAAATCAACCAGTAAGCCAAAATCCACTGCGATTGCACAACGCGAAGCTAATATTTCAAAATCTTCTTAGGTTTCATTCAAACCCGAGCACCCCTAATAAGAATTCCTGACAACATCACTTTAAACAGATTATTATGAATGTTTTATAGCATTTTGGAGTAACTACTTGATTTCCAACCAAGTGCAAGTAATAAACTATTACCGTACTACTACAATTAAATACACAGCACTCAGCAATAAATTATTACCGTAGTTACATACACAACACTCAGCAATAAATTAGTACCGTCATGGGCGCAGATCCCGGTGGGGACACCGGGACGCGTACCCACCAATATTTTTAGTGGTGGGTACATGATATACTGTGTCCCCACCACTTATTTCCGATGTTTTGCTTACTGTTTATTTTTTGAAATTGAAATCATTCCAGGGCTTTTATTGACATTTCAGAAAGTGTAGAGTTGGTCCCAGGCACTTGAGGCCAGGGTCCTTGAAGTTGTACAGCTGCACCCGGTGCAGGGAATATGTGATAATTCATATTATAACAGTAAATAATTAAAATATTCCATAGGGATTATAATAATATGTATATCATGTAGGTGTGCATATCTGATACGCTGGGTATTATATAACTAAGGTTTTGTTTTTATCTGGTATACTGGATGATAAATCACGCAAATTATAAAATTCAAAACACGTAATTTCTAACATAACATCACCACTGTCACATTCAAAATAGATAATATAAAACAACTGGTACTATGTGAATCATTAAAATAGCTATGGGAACAACATAAACAGCTAGATTTCACTTTTAAAAAAAGCGAAAAGTTATTCTTTCAATGTGGTCGCCATTTTTGAATTTTAACGTGGGAAAATTCGCCTTTGCCATCGGATTTTTAATCACCAATGAATAATACAGTAAAATGTTACATTTATTTCAATTGGGATTGAATATTGATATGTGGCTTGTTTTAGTTTATATAAATTAAAAGATTTGTAGGCCTGTACATTTGTGTATCCAATTGAATACACATTTTGCTCAAAGACTTTACGTAGTCTTCGAACACTACTGGGAATGGAGGCGGAGCTGGAATCTCAGTAGTGTAAATATTTCTAGTTCTTGTAGTGTACATGAGAGAATAAATCGTGAACGGTGGCTTGAAGATTTGTCTTTAGATTAGATTTCGTATCATTTGCTGCCTCAGGGATTAGAATTGTTTGCCAGAAAATGATGCTGAAAATACCCACAGAGTGCGTTTTAGAGCGTCTAGTATTCAAAAAATTTCGCTCTTTACCAATAGCCGCCCACGCATGGACTGTCCCCACACCTAATTTTTGGCGATCTGCGCCCCTGAGTACCGTAGTTAAATACACAACACTCAGCAATAAATTATTATGAATTATTAGCGTACCAATACAATTAAATAAACAACACTCAATATTAAACTATTACTGTACTAGTACAATTAAAAAGAAGTACTCAAATTGTAAATTGTTACCGTACTACCACAAATAAAAAACACAGAAGAAAACTATCGCCGTGCTACCGGTTATCTCTTATTCAGATAGCTATGGTAATTATGTTGTATACTGATGTACCAAAATTCATCGAAACATTCCAATTACGCGTCTGAATTAAAATATTAGATTTTAAGAAAATGGGCACGGTTTTATTGATGACTATACATCTTCAAAGAATTTTATTTTTCATTTCATCGAAAACAAAATCATTGATCTTAAAATTGATTAATACGAAGGGGTTATTTGAGTAGCCAGCAAATGAAAATTTTGCTATAAATGTGAAGATTGATGGACGACTCTCCGAGATAGAATTGTTTCATACAAAGATATGACAATGCGTATTTTAATACCACTATCTAAAGACACGACTATCATTTTACAGGTCAATAAAACTTTAAATCTGCACCTGTTTTTATGTTGTAAATTTATCATGTAGCAATAAAACTATAACAGGTAAACTTTATAACTATTGATTAATAAATAGGGGGCAACAGAAATTACATTCATGGTGACACGTTAACAACCCACATGACTGAAATGGAGCAACTCCCAAAATGGCGAAGATATATGATGGCGATAAAATGCTTCTTTATTCAATACGGTCTTACCTAATTATTCATTCGTTCATGATTTGTTCTTACTATAAATTTATTTTTAAAAAGTACTACCGACTATTTTGCATTCTCACGTTGTTGAACGTTTGTTTGAAAACAAACAAAATCTGATATCACTTCCGTTCGTGGGTTTGCCGATGGCGTCTCTTTTATTTTACGCATAAAACCTTTACTACAATTTTCAAATTACATGTTAATAATTAAATGGAAATATGTTCTGCAACATGAATATATTAAACTTAAGGATAATGTCGGTATAATAATGTGCATGAAAATATTTTGCAGGAACATGAAATCTACAGTAATATTCGAAACAAGAGTTGCCAGCCGGCTCATATATTCTGGGCTGCAGATTTCGCTCACCGTGCCCTGCAAGGTGGAGAAGGACAATGTTTGGTGGTCACTGGTGATAGTGGTGCCGGAAAGACGGAAAGCACCAAGTTGATACTGAATCATTTGGTCCACTTAGACGGGAAATCAACCACTAATTTGGATTTAGTAAAAAAATTAGAAAAGGTACTATTTTAAATGAAATATGGGTTTATAGCCTTAATTTCCTGCACTAAATGGAACTATTGGCAACGGAACAAGACATGCAGAGGGCTGCAAATGGTTTCCTTTAGGCACACGTCAGTTTGTAGAGGAGAAATCTATTTATTGTTCCATTAGAACGAATAGTCGCCTTTCCTTGACAGACTCCCCCCCCACCCCTCACAACTGACAAGGGAAAACCCCAAGGAAATTTTTGCCAGCACCCAGTTACTGAACCAGGGACTCACTGACTGGGTCACCATGACTCCGTATAAACTGAAAGATGTGGGAAAGTAACCCCTTATATTTTCTTCTACTTTTATTTGTGAATTCTAGTCCACGTGTTAACCCACAGGTTTTATACATTATTTATTTTGGCTCGCCTCGGGTGACAAACATACTGGTTTTACAAAAATTAGCCTAAACAAATTAACCTTGTATATCAATATCTTTATTCTATTTTACCTACAGATTAATTTAGTGCTTGAATTTTTTGGCAACGCCGAAACCTGTTTGAACGAAAACTCCAGTCGCTTTGGTAAGCTGATCGAGATATCGTATGGTGATGACAACAAGATTGAGTTTGGTAAGTGATATATAAGTTTAAATAAGTTATTGGCTTTATTTTGTATATTTTAACCTGTAATATGTGGTTTTGTTGACAATGATTTAAAGTTCACGTACAACAGATTAGTCGATACTGATTGGTGGGTGTCAAATTACGGATCTACACACAAAACTATTAAAGGCTCAATACCACTCTTGTTGTAACTGAATAATATGTCCCAACAAATTGTACTATTTTACAATATTCCAATTAATTGATGATACAAATTTCATCTTAACACACCTAATTTAAAAAATTGGAAAAATTCAACTAAATGATTTGAAAAGCCTGACGTAAAGCTTTTCAAATGTGACTTGGATTTAAAAATATTTTTGAACCCTCTGGACAAGTAAAATAGGATTTAATGGACAATGTACACAACAGGTAGACACCAACACATCTAGTACTTAGAATAAGGCTATTTTTTATTTTCTGGAGCTGTCAAGCCAGCAAGAGTGTTATTGTCCCTTTAAGTCATAAAATAACCACGAAGTAAAGCTCAGTTAGTAAAATGCATGAAAACAAAAATCATCCCATCTGAGTGTCAGACGTATTTAAATTCCCTATTCTGCACACGGGTGACTATCTACTTCTAGAATAGATCTCGGCCCTGAATGAACGCCATATCAAACAATTAGTACTACATGTATTTTGTAATGCGGTTCTACTCCGTTTTATATCTGCCATACGCACAAAGACTAACTAAACCCTTTCTATTTATTAAATGGAATCGGAATTGGGGAAGCATACGAAGTGTTTTCGACTAAAATCGTCGATTTAGAAATTCAAATGTCGGTCAACTAGCTTAGTGTCTATTCTCAAGCGGAGCTAGTTGTAGACAGACAGCGTATGCTTTGTAAACCCAAATCGCTGACCCCAAACTCTTTTTTTTTCATTTCCAAGATTCTAAAACTCAGCCTAGGCGTGATTATCTGCAGATAATCAAGCTAAAAAAGCTATCAAAAATGATAAGTCGGTTACTGTATTTTAAATGACACGACACATGCTTTAGAATACAAGCATCGATGCGTGTAGATTATTAAATATACATTGTAAGATTTACATATAGAATTGTCCGATCTTCATGTTACAGTTAAATGATATCTACTGAAAATGAATATATTAAACAATTCAGTAATATTACTATATTCTGGGCGATGTTATGAGTGTCTGATTGTCAAATATCATTGCTACGATAATAAACAGGGTCCAATTTAACGTTAAATTATTAAATAACGAGCTATTTAAATCCATTTAATATCTCGGCCATCCGATAAACTAGCAAGTTAATTGCCATGGGCTTATCATGTGAATAAATGTCATTTTTTGCAAAATTTGAAGCAAGAAAAAGATACGTGCTATTGGTAGAGTTAGTTATTACATTATCCAAACATACCCGAATGGTTAGCACGTGCGTGTTGTATCATAAGGTCTGTCATTGAGTCAACTGCGTGGTTTCGATCCCCCGGTTGTTCGTGACAAGAGTAGGGTCGCCTGTCCAACCTCGTGGGTTTTCACGGGGTCCTCGGGTTTCCTCCCACTACTAAAGAACTCTACTCGCAAGCGAATTATTCAAATAAAATTGAACCATATGTTAGTCCCGTTATGACCTAGTTAAACTCTCTCGCTCTCTCTCTCTCCCTCTCTCTCTCTCAATCATACCCCAGATTCCGACTGACCTTATTTTTGTGACAAGTAACAGTAAACGCTATGACCTAGTTAAACTCTCTCTCTCTCTCTCTCTCTCTCTCTCTCTCAATCATACCCCAGATTCCGACTGACCTTATTTTTGTGACAAGTAACAGTAAACGCATGAATTAATTTTGGACTTAAGGATATTATACATAATTACTTTCTTAATTGAAATAGCCACACTCACATAGATTGACGCTAAAGAGGAAATTTAGTTCCCCTTCCATGCACAAATATTTCAAATATAACAAAGCTATTGCGGTAGGTGACATGTGATCGAATTTAAAAAAGCGGAATGATTAAATTGCATTGTTTGCTTACAATAACTAGTAATATAAGAAGCTACACGATAAGCTGATATGTAAATGTCATTACTACAATAATGGTACACTATAATATGTACATTGATCAGGTGCAACATGCTAATTTAACGTAACATTATAAGACTTGAAACACATGTTTGTCACCTGATATAAGCTGCGATAAAAGCATCTTATTAAAATATGTGCATTAAACTAGGATGATGACTGACGCTGATCATTGCCCCTGAGGTTATCTTCTTCCTTGATTTCTGAAATTCAAGCCGAATTGGTCTGCCCAATCATCTTAAAGTCGTGATGGATGTTATGCCCGAGACAGGACTTGCGTATTCATTCTAAATCACATATTTATCTATTTATTTTTATTCTGAACTCTGCAGCTTGACATCCTAAGTTATTCACATTCTTTAACGAACAGTTTTTGAATTTTTTATGTATTTACAGCGAAGATTGAAGGTTATATCTTAGAAAAATTTCGGGTAACAGAACAGAATCAAGATGAGAAAAACTTTCACGCATTTTATGCTCTGTTTGCTGGCATGTCCGAAGAGGACCTCTCACAGCTGCAATTGGAAGAGCCCAGTGATTACAGGTATTGCCTGCTTGCAACTCATTCTTTTAGTTTAAGAATTTTTACAGCCTAGTATATAGTGTGGACCTTTATGATACACACATAGGTTCTTAATTACATGAAAACGGTTAATGGCAAAATTTATAAAGGTATTAATTGTAAATGCAGATAAACGTGTCACCTGTTCTTTTGTGTTAAGCAATGTCCGTCGGTATTTACAATAAAATGTAATGTAAGAGTATACGCAATTTGGCATCATTATTGAAGGAGAGTCGTTTGTTCAACCTCGTAGGTTTGTGGGGTCATTCGGATTTCTCCCACTACTAAAGACCCCTACGCGCAAGTGATTTATAGAAATAAAAACGGACAATAGTTAAACTCTGGTTAGACCCATCTACATTATACCATACTTTAGCGCTAAATATTTCCTGTAAATCGGATATTTGAAAAATAAAATTATCATACTTATATAATAATTGAATATTTACAACACTTTATTTATATACCTTTCAGAATTCTCACAACGTTTAAAGATGGAAGCGAGCAAAGAAAATACGAAAAGAAATTTTCACAGATGGTTCGACTTTTTCATGAGATTGGCCTAGATAAAAAGGTAAAAAGAGAGAAAAAGAAGAAAGATTATGTCTGGCGATTAAATTCAGCTCGGGTTAAACCACAGTTTCAAAAAGTTAAAACCAATTCGAAAAATGCTTAAATTCATTTAGAGAGCATTGTGAAGTCTCGTAAATAACTCAGACGACGTGAGCAGTCTAAACGACTGCCATTCTGGTTATATATTAAATTACAAATGTAATGTATTTAATGAGAATGTTTATTTATTCAGACAGTTGATCAGATCTACAGAACATTATCGGCCATTTTACATTTGACCAATGTCGAGTTTGATGAAGACCCCGATGGTGCTGCAGGAATTGCTAACGAGAAATCTGATGAACACATTAATAGTTGTAAGTTTCATTTATTCCATGAAGACGGAGGCCTTTCCCCGCCGAACCGAGTTAAGGAAAATCTCTCTGGAAATGACCCTCTCTTTTAATGTGGTTTATCCAGTAATTCCCCATTGGATTGTATTAAAAGGAGCTGACACAGTTATGTTTTCTGTCAGGGGTGTAATTAATCCTTTATATTTGCAGTTTGTACGATGTTAACCTTGATAGGACAGGACATTGATGACATGAAAAAATTCCTTACAATGAGTGAAGTTAGAGGTAAATTCTGAACTATAAATATTTAAATATATATATACCATAGTTCACACGGTCTTTAATTTTACAGTAGCTGTTACAAAGTCGACAATTATTCGGACCTCAGAGCTCAATTTTCTAATGAGGTTAAATGAGCATCACATATACCATATTGTAAAGTTACTGCCACTTACTACATTCGAAACAGGAAGTGTTTATCTTCAAAGCTACGTGCAACTATCTGAAATTAGAATAGTTTTTATTCTATAATATACAAATGAACGGTTTGATTGTCGACACCTTGCAGACCGATAGCTACAGTAGTATCTGAATAACCAATATGTGACTTGTTATTTAAATGATTTCAGGAGAGTATAAAATAAAGACATTAGTACAAGCTGAAGATGGTAGAGATTCGTTAGCTAGAGAACTGTATTCCTGTGTTTTCTATGGTATAATAGATGTCATTAATACTTTACTCGCCAAGGGAAGTAAAACAAAGAGGTGATTTATTTTTCCAGTCTTATTACTTTATTTCAGTTCATATTTTTCAGGTTTTTGCTTAAAATTTGACGATATTATGTCAAAGTCATCATTGCCCAGCGCATATCATTCATCAAGCCTGCATTGGCAAGACGATGAATTATGTTGTGGTTGACACATACATTTCATTAATTAGTTGAGATTTTAGTGGTTTAAGCCTTGGTGGTAGGTCAAAGCCATATAGCCCAATGCAATTCAAATCAATAAGTCTTTATTTGCTAATTCTGTTGGGCATCAAGGGGGTTTTAATAGGGAACGCGATATACAGAGTTCAAAATAAAACAAACTAAATTAGTAAGCTTAAACACGACTTATTTTTATTTAATAGACAGAAAATGATTAGAATCCTGGATGTTTCTGGATTTGAAAATATTCCGAATAATAACAGTTTTGAACAATTACTAATTAATACGGTGAATGAGAATCTCCATCAATATTTCTTGAAGAGAGTATTTAAAGAAGAGCAAGATGATTTTATTAAAGAAGGTATTAATTCAGAAGACATTGGTTTTAAAGATAATACAGATACTATTGGACTGTTATATGAGGTAACTTTTACGTTTGAAGACCTTGTAGAATCTCGGGATAATCGATTATCGATATATTAAGCACAATTAAACTGTGAGCCATGACATAAACTTGTGTAACCAAAGCAACGGGAATGCTGCTTTCCCAACAGCACACAGCTCAAAATTCTTACTGGATCGTGTCCAATGGTTTATAATTATCAAAAGTATCTCGAAGGTTTACCTAAACCAAGCCCCTAAAGTAATACAAAACACGGGTTTTGTGTCCATACAGAAGTTAAATTTGTGCATGTCTATTTTTTTATTCATTCGAATAAGTTTATTATTTCATTTTAATAAAATGCTCTAATAAGACGATCCGAATAGATGTCATGGGTTTTCTCCTGGACCTTCGAATTCCTCCCACTGCTAAAGACCCCCACGCACAAGCGAATTATTGAAATAAAATTGAATCAAATGTTAGTCCCGAAATGACCTGGTTTGTGTCGAGTGGACCTGAAAGCTCTCTCTCTATCTCTCTCTCTCTCTCTCTCTCTCTCTCTCTCTCTCTCTCTCTCGCTCTCTCTCTCCCACTCGATATGTGAGCTCACGGCTCGGGCGCGGGAAAATTGTGAAAAAAATGACTTTAAATTAAATGGTGCTTTCTCGAGTGTTTCTCGAGTACCAAACCTCCTGAGATGGCAAACCACCAAACAGATAATGTATCAATAAATAATGCCAATTACGTATCAAAAACGACGTTATCGAAGACTAAAAAGGGCCGCCAAAGTACGTGATAACGTTTACATCTTTAGGGGTTCATGAGCCTACCTTACTCATGGGGTGGTCCTTTTCAGTCCTTTCCTTCATTAAATTATGTGTGTTCTATAAGTTTCTATTTTGGATATCCTTTTTTATTTTCAGTCACCAGGAAGTATATTTTCTATCTTAAATGATTCAATGGCCTTACATCCAAAACCGGCAAACTTTTTACTGAATCTAGAAGATGCTCATCCAAACATTGTACCCAGGGCACAAGATAGACGTGGTCAACTATTATTTGTTGTCCAACATTATGCAGCCGATGTAAGGAGTTGTAATTTTAATCATATCTTTAACTGGCCAAATACCCCACAATTTTTCACTTGTCAAAAATGTTCGCCATGGAAGAGATTTTATAGAGTTCTACTTTTCTGCACCACCCGAATTGCAACTGTAATGCATATTTTAACGTACACAGTGTAATATACATCAACTTAGTTGTTCGGCCCAGATCCTCCGTTCTGCACCTTAGACAATTGGGAAATCAAGCTGGAAAATTTTGAAGAATGTTCTCGACTAACACCCTGAACGATTCCAGGACCCCTTAGTTGGTGAGCTACGGCGCCTTTTTCACCACGCCACGGTTGCTCCAAGATTTCAACGAAGATAGATTGCCATCCAAATACAAATCTACATATGAAACCCTTACTTGTAAAATTGTAAGAGATCTAGAGATGTTAATAATACATATGTTAATAATACATATGACTAATATCTTTTTTCTCTAGGTCTGGTATAATGCTGAGAACTTTCTGACGAAGAATCGTGATACAGTATCAAGTAGTCTAAGTGAAATTGTTTTAAACAGTGACAATATGTTTGTTGAAAAATATTTTCAACTAGGAAGCTTTGCTACAACATCGAAGTCCAGGTAATAATTAATAAATTTAGATTTATTTAAATCTTTATTAATAAATGTTAGTAGTTTTTGTTGTAGAAGTCAATTATATGAGATTAATATCGTATTAACACTTTACATTGGATCTTTTCAAACTAATATAGGATTATTTCTACTGATATGGGAGGGGCGTGGGGTGGGGCTGGGGGTTGGTTAGCCGAATGGTTAGCCCGTTCGCGATGTAACATAAGGTTTGTCATTGAGTCAACTGGCGTGGTTTCGATTCCCCCGTTGTACGTGACAAAGAGTAGGGTGGCCTGTCATACCTCGTTGGTTTTCTTCTGGTTCTCCAGTTTCGTCCCACTGCCAAAGACCCCTATGCGCAAGCGAATTATTGAAATAAAATTGAATCATGTTAGTGTCTAGTGGACGTTAAACCCCTCTCCCCCGTCTCTCTCTCTCTCTCCCGATATGTACACAATGCAATCCCTAGATTTTTTATCCTGACATCATGTTTCCCGTTTTCTTTCTTTATTGTCACATTTTGATTTTTAGAGGTGGAAGGTCATCATTTCGAGGCGATTCACTGTAAGTAAAAAAATATGATATTGTATATTAATTAAATTATATTAAAATTAATTTAAGATAGCACCATCACTTAATACCACAACAATAATATATGCACGGGATACAGTTCTATGGAATAGTATTAGTGTTCATTGCTTGATAAAGACAAAAGCTCAGTGAAGGACTGGGTCTGAAAGTATTGGTTGCCCAAGCACCAAAACAATTTTATCATTTAAACATGCATTATGCAAGAGCAAAATCTGCTTATTACAAGTCTTTCTTTAGGCCTGAAATGTTATCTAAATTATCAATTAGACATTAATTAACTTATCCAGACCATAATAAACTCTCGATGTCAAGGCTAGCCTTCGATGTTGGCTGGATTAGATTCCTATATGCCGCTAACGGCTATTGATAATTAAATCAGAAAAAGTGAATAATCGAGACTATGCTGTTTATATTAATGATTTTAGTAATGATGATCGAGACTATGCAAAAATTTCACCCGCTTCTTTCTCGGCTCATAGTGGATCAATTTGACTGAAATTTCCAGCAAATTACCTTTACACTATCTAGTTTTTAACTATTATAGCGAGAACTGTCATCTCTTTATCTTATCTCCCATAATGTATCTTTAATTTTTAAAATGAATAAATTAAATTTTCAAAAAATATGTAAGTGGAAACAAAAAGATGTAATAAGAATTTTCATGCTAATATTTTTTTTCTACTATTTATATATTTTTTAATAAATTATATTTTAATATATTGTCTAATGTCTAAGGGGGCCACTTCCTTAGGGGCCCACTTGCCATTGGGCAAGCTGACAACCTGGTCAGTCCGCCACTGCTGCGGATTCCTAGTCACTCAGTAATAAAACAGTAATTGTTTTCCATTGAAATGTGTCCTGTTTATTTACAGTTTAATTACTAAATATCACTGAAACAATGTATGTAATGATAATATATACACTATTTTAATATATATAATTTATTATATAGATCTTCGAGTACTTCGAGTTTTGGTAAAACAGGAAAGTTAATGGGACGAGTGACTGATACATTTCGTGTAAGTATTTTAATTACAAATCCTTTTATCAATCACATTTCGAAGTTTTTTGGATATGAGGATTTAATAAATAATGATGTATTCCCTCTACATACATTCCCACTTACATGGAATGTTGATGGTGGTTATATGGCTTCATCAGGTTCTATCCCAGTGTTGACAGAGAAAGTTCCTTCAAATCACCAACCTGGTTTCACCTTGTCATATTGTTTTATTGGCCTGGTGGGACGAAAACCGCAATCAATCACTGTACACGTTGGCGTGCATGTAAACGAAAGAAATCTTACAAATTGAAATTCGGTGAAGAATACGCGAGAACGGGCTGCTTGCTGGTATGTGCGCCATGGTTAACTTGCTTAATTGGTGCAGGAAAATAGACCCTTGTTTTATAGTTGTTGGATCATCAAAGGGTGTGATGTTGTTGTTATTGTAATTATTATTTTATGTTTTATAGAAATCATTAAAACGTATGTTAGAGAAGATACAGACATTACAACCTGTATTTATAAAGTAAGTATTATACTAGTCTACAGTAGTTTTATGAGAGAGCGGAATTGGTAGGGGGGATAACTAACATATACTACATGTATATATTTTATTGTCAATAATTCGCAGGCATGACCTTTTATTATGAAATAAGAAATTCTGAAGAAAATCATCGAGATTAAACGAGGTATCATATTACTTTTTGAACCCTATATACTTGCATCGATGACAGTAAAAACAAAAATGCAAACCTCCTTGAATTGTAATACACAACACTGGGTATATCCGGACTAAGTATGCTGCATGGTTTACATGGAAGGGGAAACAAATCGATTCATACTTGATTCAGTCGAATGATATTATAAGAACTACCCCATAACCTTTTTTTAAAATAACGAAAAACATAATTACATTGGACACCATAGGAATTTATTTTAAAAAACATAACTCAAAACTGTTTTCAGATGTATCAAGCCGAACAATAAGTTATTAGCAGGAATATTTGATGCTCAGTTAGTTAGACGACAACTACAAAATAGTGGGATAATGGACATGGCTAAAGTTCGCAGTAAAGGATATCCTATTCGAATAGCTTTTATGGATTTCTATAAAAGGTAAACGTATTTTACACTCCATTTTGAAAACATTAATTATAGTATAACAAATGAAGAACTATTAAGTAATGTGCAATCCCACTTTTGTTTGTGCGCAACTTCATCAGCAATCAATATGTGTTTTTCTTGTCTTGTACGCTATTTTAACACCTATATAATACTTCACAATTTCGTGCTTTTGGTTTGTTGATATCGTCCATTTTGAATTCAACATATTAGCACGTGCGCGCTGTATCATAAGGCCTGTCGTTGATTCAACTGGCGTGGTTTCGAATCCCCGGTTTTACGTGGCAAGGCGTTAGGGTCGCCAGTCCAACCTCGTGGGTTTTCTCCGGGTCCTCGGGTTTCTTCTCACTGCTAAAGACCCCCTACGCGCAAGCGAATTGTTGAAATAAAATTTAAAAAAAACCCAACATATGTTGTACCCGAAACGACCTGGTTTGTGTCGAGTGGACGTTAAACCCGCCCCCCCCCCCAATTCCACTTTTCTATTCTTTTTGGCTATTTGGATAATCAGAGCAATACTGATTTGGCGGATAATTTCTTATCAAATGCATTTTCAAACATAGCATTAATCCGAGGCTAAGTACATTCTACAGTAGATATCGCTTGTGTGATAAATTTCATAATTTACTGCAGGAGATATCGCTTTACATGAATTTGATTGGTCAGTTGCTGTCAAAATAGGATGTATCACTACGCCGTAATGTAATCAGGTTATGTAAAAGTGAAATCTATAGCAAAGAATTATATTTATTTATATGTAAGAAGGGTTGGGTGATATATAAAATCTTCTACTCGTCTTTTTTTATATCAAAAAATATCAACACCAGTCGATAAAGTAAAAAAAAAAATCGACAGAGCCTCATTTTTTGTACTTTATCGACTTGCGTTGATATTTTTTGATATCAAAAAAGACGAGTAGGAGATTTTGATTTTCTATATATCCATAGTCATATAAAGGGGCGGAGGGGGGGGGTGAGGGGGAGGTAATCAAATTCACGGGTAAATAACTCGTGACTGTTGATAAAAAACCTTTCTATGTTGAAAGTTTTAAAAAAAACTAGCCTTTTCGGTTGAGAAACATGGAATTCAGGGGTAAATAACTCGTGACTGTTGATAAAAACCTTTCTATGTTAAAATTTTTAAAAAACTAGCCTTTTCGGTTGAGAAACATGGAATTGTTTCCCATAGAGAACAGAAAAGTAAAAGTTCGTTGTGGGAAAATAGAAAATTAAAGAGAAACGGTCATGGTATAGATCTTTATTGTTCTCGCCTTTAATACATTAACTGACCGACTGAGAAGGAATTTGCCACACACGCACACACACTTTGATTATCTCCCTTTATATGAATATGAAGATAATAAGATTTGGCTTCATATTTTGACCCACTGATTCAAATAATACACTAGAACAAACCAATTCAATACCATACCTAAATCAAAGATGTTTAGCTATTTTACTCAACCCAGATTATCTATAGTATCTGATGTTTGAATTTTATTTAGGTATAAAGTATTGCTGAATGGAGAAACCTTCATGTATCCCAAGGAAGCGTCACAGAGAATACTTCAAAATGTCGAGATTTTTAATTATCAGATTGGAAAAACAAAGGTAGTATATTTACTATTCTTATTTGAAGCGTTGCTTGTTTATTGACTATAAACATATTTCTATAAATAATTCGCAGAACATATACAGAATAGAAAATTATTTGCTATTGTAAGCAGCCGTCGATATTTCGGACAGAAAGTCCCTAAGTATGATATTGAATTGAATTAATATAAAGCCGTCGTCAAAAGCCGTATGGGTATTGCATTAAGATTTCACATAGAAAAATATGACTCTTAATGTTTCAAATAATAAAATATGGTTCTTTATATTTCATTTGTAGATGTTTCTTAAAACGGACCACAGGGATCAATTGGAAGCTCAACTCATTGCGAAAGAGGAGGTTTGTATATTATTGTTTAATCTGTATTGAACCATTACATCTAGTACATAAACGGTTCATTCGACATTTACGTTTTTACAAATACGTTTTACCATCCTAATACGAAAACGTGTACCACTTCCAACTTTTTATTATTTGACTTTCGGGGGATCACAGTGGCTAAGTGGGTTAGACGCTGGCTCGCTAGCCTGAAGGTCGGGTGTTTGATCCCTGCATTGGCCTAGAAAGTTCATCCAGATTATCCGGCGTGGTTCCCCCTTGTCATTAATGCCGGACGGAGAGCCTGACAAGGACAGCTGTCTAGTCGTTCGGATGGACGAAAACCGAGGTCCCGTGTACACATTGGCGTGAACGTAAAAGATCCCTTGACAGTTGGAATTCGATAGTGGCGCTGTCCGGGCAAGATTTCCTCCATAGCACACTGTGTGGCGTATTTCCGTCTTCATTAGTCCAGTTCGGAGCAGAACAGTAGGACGTTAAACCACATTTCATTTATTTGACTTTCGACAGGAGGTAAACGAAAGGAAACGAAAAAAGTCACTAGAAGCAGCTGCCACCACCCAGCAACCACCTTTACCTCAACAAATCCAGGGTACTTCTAAAGATAGCTCCAAGGAATCCTTGGGTGAAAGTTCAGATAGCGGTAGATCCACTGCATCCAGTGGTTATAAGGTTTCGGCCACTGCACCTTATGTTACTGAGATAAATGAAACAAATCTACCATCTCTTGATGAAGAGATCCATGTAGATGACAATCTAGAAGATAAAAAGGATGCTGAAAATACCGAAGGTGCAACGGAGGAGGGAGAGAGTAGAAAGAAAAAGAAAGCAGTCGATGACAAAAGCAAGCGAGAGTAAGTTTCGTTTCCTTTTAATTGACGTTTAGTTAATAAAGATTATGATGTCTAGATGAGGGTTGTAAAGTGTCTTTACATGTAAAATCAAAATCGCTGAACCAACTACCGATTTATGATATAAAAATGTGTTGCATATTTACAAAGTCCTTGAATTAATGGAATATCATACGCTTTCATAGGAATTTATTATCTCTACTAGCAACCCAGACACAGACTAACACATTTTTTAGAAATCAGCATTAAGTTCCCGCAATTGATAACGTAGTTCTTTCTATTTTAAAAAAAGGCCGCTTTCCGCATTTCTCTTTTCCCCTTTTGTTGACTGTAACAGATTAAATGTAAGACGGATAGTTATATACCTGTAACACTTTCTAGTTTGTGTATCTCACGATTTCCATAGTGAACCCCATACATCCTTTTCAGCAAGATCTTGCCATGTTTTGCGATGTTTTGGGCGGGAGGGGGGGGGGACGAAAATTAACGTTATAGTCATGGAGGAATCTGTGCTGATCCCTGGCAGCTTATATAGTTAGTTTTATAATTAAAATATACATACTTTATGTTACAGAGCATGGGAAGCCATGTGTATATCAGAAAGAGATTGTGAAAACTCCAACGAGTTTGAGATTTCTGTTAGGAAAATGGTCAGACTTGGGATGTATTTTGTGTTGATGTTATTAGTATTATCCTTCAGTTGTATCAGTAAATTGTCTCTTATATGGATATCATATGGTGTGAATGAAATAAGAGTAAGTATACCTTTAGAGCATAGCATAGGATCACATCGCATCCATATAGCGAGATAAATACTCATAGTATATAAATTATCCAGGGGAAGAACGATCTAAGTCACATTTTTGTTTTCGCATAAAAGGCAAAACAGACTTTTGGGCGGGAATGCTTGACGCCAACAGAAAAACGAGTGGGTTTAATTACAACTTTAAAATGATATTTAATACGAATCATAATTACAAGTACAACAACTGACTTCCACTTTTCAGCTAAATTAAGGTCAAATAAATACGATGGACTTGTATTTGTCCGGCGGGGGGGGGGGGCATTTCAGAAGGGCCTTGGATCGATGTGACTCAGATCGTTTTTACCTGAAATTGATTGTTCAACAGAAAGCTTATACAATTTGCTACCAGATGGTGCCATTAACTGGGGATCGTTGGAAAGGTGACTTAGATCATTCTTCCCCAGGGTTCTTCATATCTTTAAAGCATAACATCATAGTAGACGGTACGGGCAATCTGATTAATATTCAGATCACATTTCATTTCGTTTTCTTTTATAGTCCAAGATTTCTTATTACCTGCCTTCACGATACTAGGATCTGGAAAAGTTGTTATATAACCCGCGTTCTGGTTGATGTGAATGAAACGGTCTGTTGTTGCGAATTCTCGGTGTGCGGTGCACAGAACCCTGGGGTAGACATTCGCAGCGAAGACAAAGCATAAGTTGTATTTCCAAATATCCACTTGAAACATCAACGCTGATTGGTTAATCAAATGCATGACCCCTAATGCGACCTACCACTATAACCGGTCAGATCTTAATGTAGTGGAGGCCATCGAAAGTATAAAAAAGCGAAACGTAATATAAATCTGTATTTTAATGAAATTGGTGATACGGGTGGGGTGGTACTGGTTTGGAGAGGGGAATTTGGAAGAAGCAGTGATAGTCTTGATATCATTATACGTATGTCGCTGGCTAGTACCTGTCTCTATTCTTTCTGTCAAAACAATATGGTTACCAATAAAGCTACAAGTAATCATTGTTTATCTTTTATTTTTTCTAGACCGGTGAAGATCGCAATATAATGTTTCTAAAACTTATATGGTGTCTTGCCATGCCAATGGTATTAAAATGGTTCTCTTGTTTGTTCAAAGCTCTTTTTTCCAACACGCAGTATCCGTCTAAAAAAGCCATCGTACTGGTAAGTAATGAAACATGTACTAGTATACATTCAGATACGCCTAACAACATATCAGTATTTTGTAGGATAAAATCACAATATAATGCACAGTTCTGTAGCTTATTACACTTTCTCAATGTAATCTGAAGGAATTATGTAAGAGATCTGGCTATACGTTTTACGGAATAATCCCCTTTGTATAATTTTAAAAACATATAGATATTAATGTAAGGACTCTTTAATCTACCCGGTATGGGATTATTGTAATAATAACAACCCGGGTGAAGTTAATCTTTAAGTTCTAGTAATTTACACCTGAAAATGTATCCACCTTTTATATTTTTGTGACGGTTCATACGTGAGATAAAGTAAACTCTCTTGAAGAGATCTGTCTTCTCATAGGTGATGGTCTTTCCTTTACACAATTACAGCATAGTTTGTTTCGTGCTTCGCGAATTAAAATTAAATTTTAACTCCATCTTTCCATCTTTCTAGTTAACAACAGTGGACGTGTTTCAAACTGGTGGTAAATGTGCTTTTGTAATTATAATAATGCCTTATTCGTCACCTCTGGAAATAACTCTTTGTGGACTTTCCGTGTGTCAAATACCGACATTATTTAATATCATCAAGGAATTTACTAGTAGACCCAGAAAAGAACTTAACATTTCTGGTCCAGAGATTAATAAACCAAGATTTTGGGTTACATTAATGGCATCAGTATTAGCCTTTATGGTGCAAGTTGGATCGCCGATTGTGTTGCTCACCGCTGGAAACTTCTCTAAACTGCCAACTACGGGAGATTTTTCTAAACTAAAAGTGGGCAGTGTGATTGTTTTAGCTTGCTTTCTTGTGAGCATTGGGTGGTGGGAAAATTATGCATTTGGAAAACTTCCTTTTTGTAATGTTGACATCAGTGCTGTTCGAAAAAATCTTCGCCGTGTTCGAATGTCTAGTTACATTTATTCAGCACCTATTCAGATTGCAATATGTGGCGCGTTGTGTCACTTTCTTCTAGAATCAAAGATCGAAGAATCTTTTCTATTTTATTGGAAATCGTTTACAGAAATGTTCTTTGATAAAGACAAAATTATTAGACATTTTAGTACTTTTGGATTAATGTACATACAGATGGTATCTACGTATCTGTGTGCCTATTGTTCGGGACTAACGTGTAGATTACATATGCAGCGTTTCGGATTTGCGTTACCAATTCTTCTTGTGCCAATCGTCACTACTGTTTTGGCGTCTTTGTGTAGGCCCATTGGTGTCAATAATGGATTTGTTTGGATTCAAAATTTAGATATGTGTCAAAGAATGACGCCCCCTAGTGACCGCGAGGGGTGGATAACTCTCGGATTATGCATAGCAGTGTATTTATCTTATGTGTTCGTAACTCGGCATATATGGTACCCGAAGCTGGAGAGAATGGCTAAAATAGAAAGGTAAGTCAAATCAAATTACTATGCTTCCATGTGATACACCAACGATTGCCCCCTCCGCCATCCCCTAATATTTTGCCACTAATATGTTAAGTAGTCGTTTGATGAAGAGTGTGCGGAAATACCGCTCGTTCTTTCGTAGTGTTTACATCAGCTTTCACCTTGGGTGTTATCGCAGACAAGTGTTCCCTGAGAAACTTGCCAGATAAGTCACATAATAGGCTTAGCCCAGCTTGGGATGCAGACGTGAGATTGATTAGAAGGCCTGTTCGATCTCGTTTCCTAAATAAAAAACACAATATATACTGTTTGCAGGGTAGCGTCCAAGGTAAATAATCATCAAAAGAAGTTGATCTGGGTACTAAAAATAAGGTGCGAGCTTGCGCAGTCTGACTAGCGTTGTTATCAATGCTATGATCTTGCCTAAGCAATTAGCGCTTTCGGGACAGCCGACGTAGCCTATTGTGTTGACGAGACGTAAAACAATACTCTTTCCTATGTGAGATAATTGTGTCATATTTGTGCATTCTTGTTATATCTAAAGGAGCTAAATCGCTAATATTTTGGACCTAGAAATTGGCACAAATGGGTCGCAACACATATAATAATGTAATATGAATGTATATAAACTGCTTTACATTCAAACGCGTCCGTTTTACTGTGAATTGTCATCAGTTATGTTCGGCGAAATACGTCAAAAGTCTCAACCGCAAGTCAGTTTCTAGCTTCTGGTTATTCCAGTCAACACCGATATTATTTATTGCGCATGCTCTCCAAATAAGAACATATCACCGTTTGACATGACTTGTGGAATATGTCTAGCCTCATTCTTTGAGCACCTTGTTACAATTGGCACTGAAACGCATTATGGTACAAGATTCGTGTACCAATGGTAAAATGTTTATTTTGTCTTAAATATTGGATATCAGAAGCCCACCTTTTCCAGGTAAGATCACAACACCAATGCTGATTTAAATTGCAAAGAATTCGTGTTTTCAATGTCGAAGATTTTGGATGATATTGAGTTACGGACTTAGCTACTTTAAACTCCGTGGTTGATTTCCAGATACAAATTACAATTATATATTTTAGTAGGAATGATCAAGTGAATACAATGTAACATATGAGGTGCTAATTCTAACACATTTCCACACGTTTCAGGCTATTTTCATTCGGCCATTCCGATCCAGTATACTCTGATGTCAGCCTCGCCCTTAAGCGGCGTCAAGATTTAGCTGAAAAAGAAGAGTATAAAAAGAAAATTAAAGAAATGAAGAATCCCATGGTTTATATATGCGCTACGATGTGGCACGAGATAAGACAAGAAATGATACAACTATGTAAATCTCTGTTCAGGTACGAACTCTTAATATATATTACATGGACGCCATCGCCATCATGTGTCAGTTGTGGCATAATTAGTCAAGGAGCAGGCATGGAAACTTTCGTGTCGATTGTGCTTGGAGTGGCGAAACCTTAGGCTTTTTTCGAAGAGCATTGCCCCAAATAGAAGAATAACTAAAAGATCTCCAATTCTTGGTCCCAAAATCTGCTTGTCCGTTGGAAGATTCTTTTGTTACAAGAATCAATCAAAATTAATAATCATAGTGTATATTTATAATATTCAGTCAAATACAACTATAGCTGCCCTGTCTGGGCAAAATGTCACTTATAGCACACACGTTGCATGGCTGTGTACCGTACCTGTCTTCATTAGCTCATGTATGCCTGTCTTCATTGAAATCATCCGTGCATTACCATGTTTTTTATTAAGTATAGAATCAATAAAAACATGGGAACGTAGGGACTATTTTTCTTTTTCTCGTATTTCCTTATCTAGTGGCATTCGATTACTTTTTGGAATTATCAGATATCCCCCCATAGCCTCACATAAGAACTTTTGGTCTTCGAAGAAATTATTAGTGAGCAGAAATTCGCCCGTGTATCTGTTTTCACTCAACACTTCCATTTCCTCAAATCTTTAAAACGCATCTATCGTAGCAATGATCTGTGTGTTTTATTTGGAACGTGTTTAACCAGTTCTATCACATATATGATAATGGCTGACACCAATATTCTCCTTTAACATCATTAATTTAATAAATCTGATAATCCAGGGTTTATTTCATTTCAGACTAGATTTCGACATATGTCAAAGATATTTAGCAAATAAAAATTTTGGAGCCCATATTGATGATCTATACAGCGCCGAAGGTAAGTTTGTAATTTTATATAGGAACCGTACTTCCTAGATATAAATTACATTATATGACTAAATATAATAAATATTGTTTATTCAGGGAATATGACCTTCTTTAGACAGCAAAATTGATTACATATTGATTACAAAAAAATAGTGGTGCAAAATCATATCAAATGAAGACCGCTAGACCGTCGACATCTTTATAATCTTTCGGGATCTGCTGACACCCCCTTCCCCTCCCACATTTTTATACGTCCACATTCATAATGTGAACGTATTATGCCGTCGCCCCTGTCTGTGTGTGTGTGTGTGTGTATGTATGTATGTGTGTGTGTGTGTGTGTGTGTGTGTGTGTGTGTGTCTGTGGTTCGCCTACAGGGCGCAATTCTTCATGGATTTTCTTCAAACTTGGTATACTTATTCCTTATACCCCAAGGAAGATCCCTATTGTTTTTGGTGCATGCCCGACCCCCCGGGGCAGAGCCACGCCCATTTCTAGTATTTGTTTGTTTGTCGTCTACAGGCCACATTTCTTAACTAATAATCTTGAAACTTTGCATACACATTCTTTGTACCCTAAGGAACATCCCTATCGTTTGGGGTGCATGCCCAACCCCCAGGGGCAGAGCCACGCCCATTTTCTTTTCGTGTGTCTTTGTGTCGCCTACAGGGCGCAATTCTTACTGGATTTTCTTCAAACTTGGTATACTTATTCCTTATACCCCAAGGAAGATCCCTATTGTTTTTGGTGCATGCCCGACCCCCAGGGGCAGAGCCACGCCCATTTCTAGTATTTGTTTGTTTGTCGTCTACAGGCCACATTTCTTAACTTATAATCTTGCATACACATTCTTTGTACCCTAAGGAACATCCCTATCGTTTGGGGTACATGCCCAACCCCCAGGGGCAGAGCCACGCCCATTTCCCATTTTCTTTTCGTGTGTCTTTGTGTCGCCTACAGGGCGCAATTCTTACTGGATTTTCTTCAAACTTGGTATACTTATTCCTTATACCTCAAGGAAGATCCCTATTGTTTTTGGTGCATGCCCGACCCCCAGGGGCAGAGCCACGCCCATTTCTAGTATTTGTTTGTTTGTCGTCTACAGGCCACATTTCTTAACTTATAATCTTGCATACACATTCTTTGTACCCTAAGGAACATCCCTATCGTTTGGGGTACATGCCCAACCCCCAGGGGCAGAGCCACACTTTATATACTTATTCTTTGTACCCTAAGGAACATTCCTATCATTTGGAACATCCTTATCATTTGGAGTAGGCCCTACATGCCCAACCCCCAGGGGCAGAGCCATGCCAATTTTCTTTTTGTGTGTCGCCTACAGGCCACAATTCTAAATCGATCATCTTGAAACTTAAAATACATATTCCTTATACCCTGAGGTTGGTCCCTTTTCTTTTGGGTGCATGCCCGATTTTGGGGAGATAACTCCATTTAACAATGTCAAACTCCATTTAACAATGTCAAACTGACGTGATATGCTTTAAATAGTTGTCACCCATGTAACATTCGGGTTTTTGTGAGTGGTTTCTGAGAGCCTTTGTTCAACTTATTTTTCAGAACGCTTTGTAAGTGTTAGAAGTATTTATACCGGTTATTTGTTGACGTTTCAAACCACCGTTTTCTCCCCCTTTCCTCCCACTGCTAAAGACCTTTTGGTACTGCAATGACAATGTCTCTCTCTCTCTCTCTCTCTCTCTCACACTAAATAAATTATAAATTCATGTAACTGCAAGTACATGTGCGTTTTCAGGATGTACATTTTTAAAAAGTCTTATGTTTGGGTGTCATTCGTTATTATAATTTAGTACCAAATTTATTATTAATAATTTGTCTTTTAAGAATATTAAGTACTTTTGTCAGATTGGGATTTAATTTCAGACTTCGGTTTCACTTGGTTCGGAGGAGATAACTCCGTCTAACAATGTCAAACTGGCGTGATATGCTTTAAAGAGTTGTCTCCCATGTAAAATTCGGCGTGATATGCTTTAAAGAGTTGTCTCCCATGTAAAATTCGGGTTTTTGTGAGTGTTTTCTGATAGCCTTTGTTAAACTTATTTTTCAGAACGCTTTGTAACCAGAGAAAATTAATAAGTGTTAGAAGCATTTATGCCGGTTATTTGTTGACGTTTCAGAACGCTTTGTAACCAGAGAAAATTAATAAAAGTGTTACAAGCATTTATACCGGTTATTTGTTTGGGTGTCATTCGTCATTAAAATTTAGTCCCAAATTTATTATTAATAATTGATTAATAATAAAAATAGCAAACCCCAACGGACAGTAGAAATTGAAAAGTTTAGACTAGATCAAATTACCACAGTTTACAGTATTTTGAGAAATGCAAATGCATTTGACATGTGTAGACTCCAACTATTTTTTCATGACTTTGGCAAGGTTAAGTCTATTCATTTCGTTTCGGCGAAACGTCCGGTACCCGATACTTCTAATTTTAAGCGGAATACAAAACGTGCGTGAAACCAAGGAATCTCAGTCATCAAATGACACTTTCCTTATTGTACATCATTCGCAGTTTGCACTTTTCGGCAGATCATCTGAGGTAAGAATCGATGTGTCCCAAGTACTTTATTTTCAAATCTTTCACTACTGTCAATCTTTTAAAGGACTGGGAGTGAGATTCAGACAGACAGGCGTGCGTGATATATCTATCGTCATCCGGATCGGTTAGACCGTGGCGTAAGAAGACTATCGTTGCACATGCTCTCAATATTTAGACCCGTAAAGCCTATACGTATATTGATATAAATAAATCTAATTCTCTACTGTTCAATACGCCTGGTTTTAAAATCTGTTGGTTTTTTTTTAGCTAAATACTACACGTTATTCGCAAATGCTTTCACGAACGTCCGCGCAATGCATTTTTCACTGACTGGGGTGGGTGTTGTTTACGCAGGTCTTTCTTTGTGTCTAAAATATTATGTGAACTATTAATTAGTCATTTATTAACATGAAATGATCCTAATCAACTCGCTATGTCATCTTATGTGTCAGATTTCCATTGGATTTGAATCCAATATGCTGTTGGTGATTATTAATAAGTTATACTCTAAGGACAGGAACTATTGATGTTGATGCACGACCCTCAACGCTAAACAAACCAAAAGCCTAGCCTTCTTGACAAAGTACCTTGTCAATCAAAGCAGAATTGGAATGTGGACGTATATTGTAGCGTTAGCGTTATGTTTGGAATTTATATATACATATTAATACCCCCTTTCCAAAAAAAGAGCATTATTTCGGTTAAGTTTGTTGACCTTCAAATAGGACAAAGTTTACGCTTAGCTTAACAACATGAGGTTGACAAATGGAACCATGTGGTGATATTTAGCCGACTCTCTCATTCTGCCAAATAAGAAATTCTGCCAACACGATTTAATGATTGTTTCAGTTCACATAATATTTGATGATGCCTTTCAAACCGACGAAAAGACAAAACAAAGGGTAGTTAACTCCTATGTTGAACAACTAATAGAAATTATGCCTCAAGCTTGCTCGTAAGTATTAAACTGTGTTTTCTCCAGCCACCCCACCCCCCTCCACAACCCCCGCCTCCGCTAAATGTGTTCAGTCGGCTTTGAATGTCTGTCAAAATAACCATTGGGATTTTTCTAGCTGCATTACCGCTGTTCAATGTTCAGTAACTGCCTTGTCAAAAGTCTCACCTAGGGGGTACTCGATTGTCAGTCCAGAACGTCTCGAATTGACAGAATTGCAATCAAGTGATACGGAATTCAGTCCTGTTACAGTTCTTCCAGTCCCGATAGCTGAGGTGGTGTGTGTAGAATCGTGACGTATTTTAAAATACAAATATGTTTCAGCTGCCATGATTGGTTGAGATATTTTTTATGCAGCTTTTCACTCGATTGACACTATTTTAGGAATTGAGAGAATTTAATTCTGGAACGTTCAATTGAGTACCCCCCCCCCCGAGTGTTAGTCTTGAATGCGCAGAAACGTTGGCTATTTAGTTTTGAATGCTAGGGCGTACTCGATTGAACGTTCCGGAATTGAATTCTTTCAATCCCCAAAATAGCGACAATCGAGTGAAAATGGGTACTTCGGGCTACAACGCATGCGTCGACTGGATATATAAATGTCTCATCCAACCATGCAGCCGAAACCTGTTTAATTACATCACAATTCTACTCACACCACCTCCGTCGTCGGGACTGACAAAACTGTGACAGGACTGAATTCCACGTCACTCGATTGCAATTCTGTCAATTCGAGCATCCCCCTAGTGTGTTTCTTTTTGAAGGGAAATAACTCTATTAATACTACTGCGAGAGGCAACCAGATTTGCAGTAAATTTTCTTAAGGGCACTTTGCTTAAGGGTACTTGCGTCACCTCTCTAAATACCAACCCAAAAATAAATTGTGTAAATTGGCAAATAATTAGTTCTTTGTTTCCCACTCATTCATTCATTGTTGTGTTTCAACTTAGTTCCGTTTCAAAAGGAAGCGTTACCTTAGATCCAGTAAAGAAGATAACAACACCGTATGGAGGACGATTGGAATGGATAATGCCTGGTGGTACTAAGATGGAAGTCCATCTCAAAGACAAAAATAAAATACGTCACAAGAAAAGATGGTCACAGGTATATTTTTAAATGTCATTTAGCAAATGTTTGTAAGACAATGTAATTTCTGATTATGATTTACTCTACAGCTCACTCGCTAGTTAGTCCGTTATCTGGAATAAACACATGATATACCTGTTTTCTCCGAAAGTCGTATTCCGAGAGAGAGAGGGAGAGAGGGGGGGGGGGTAACCTTTATTTCAATGATTCACTTGCGCGTATGTGTCTTTAGCAGTCGGTCGTGGAACCGGAGGACCCAGAGGTAAGACAGTTAATCCTACTCCTTGTCACGTACAATCAAAACCGACAGCGAACACGACAGATCTTTCTCCCAAGCAACCCCACTCGTATTCATGGAATTGTGGTCAAGATTCAACATGGTAAACAATAGCGTATAGTAAATCAGAGTTGATCACCTTTCTTTCAGATTATGTATATGTATTATTTATTGGGACATAAGCTATTAAAAGGCTACTCGTCAGCGGATGAATTGTTACGAGAAGATAAACAGAAAGTTAACATAACGGCACCTGTCCGTCCACATTCATCTTTACTAAACAGACTACCACATTCTGTTGTAGAGGAGGTCAGTATCAACATTCATATTATTGATACCATACATGAACCAGGTTGTTGTAGAACACCTCATATCACTTCTGTTTTAGGATGTTCACATACTGAGGATTGTGATAATGACTATGGATTGTTGTTGTTGCTGTTGTTGTTGTTGTTGTTGTTGTCTAAACAGCTTTGCATGATGACTCTGAGGGTTAAGCCTTCAACCAAATAGCTTCTGCTTCTGATGTCTGTAGTCCAACCTGTTGGCGAGCTAGGCTGTGAACGTTCGCCACTGTTCGAGACATAGTGTTCTTTTTTCTCCTAGAATATCTAATGCCGCTTGTTATTTGTCAGGAAAGTTCACATATATAGTTATTTATTTTCTTTGTTCGGAAGTGTCACTGTAAGTCTTGTTTTAAGTGTAAAAGTTCCTGCCTGTGCGACATCAGGTGTTTGGACCTTCAACAATGTTACAACCAGGATACTAATTTCTGGCATCAACATTAGCCACACTGGTGATATTTTAGATAATCATGTTATCAGAGCAACATACATTTACATTTATTTAACTGAAACCAATTAAGGGAAATCAAAATTGACGAATTTGGTTTGTTTTATTTTAAGGCCGCAAACACTTTCGTTATGGCATTAGATGGTGATGTAGATTTTGGCCCAGAATCTGTTCGTCTGTTGATAGATCGAATGAAGAAAAATCGTGACGTGGCTGCAGTTTGTGGTAGAATTCATCCGATTGGACAAGGTAGGTACTGGGTAGACAACGTATATTCGGATTGGTATTTACTGATTGACAATGCCATGCACTGATAAAATTCCGCACATTGTACGCTTATAGCGTAGTACATTGGTAAATTGCTTCTTTAACTTTTACAAATATTGCTTAAAGAGAGAGAGAGAGAGAAAGAGAGAAAGAGAGAGAGAGCAATGGGATTTACCGTCCACTCGATACAAACTAGGTCATTTCGGGACTTATACATGGTTCAATTTTAATTCAATAATTCGTTTGCACGTACGGGTCTATAGCAGTGGGAGGAAACCGGGGGACCCGGAGAAAACCCACGAGGTTGGACAGGCGACCCTACTCCTTGTCACGTACAACCGGGGGATCGAAACCCCACCAGTTGACTAAATGATAGACCTTATGATACAGCGCGCTCGTGCTAACTATTCGGTGGCCATCTCCCCCCCCCCCCGCACACTTAATTATCGAAATCCCTGCAAAGATAGCTACATGAACGTATAGTAACCCTTCTATTATTACATCCCAGGTCCTATGGTGTGGTACCAACAGTTTGAATATTCTGTTGGCCATTGGTTACAGAAGGCAACAGAAAATGTACTAGGCTGTGTATTGTGTTGCCCGGGATGTTTTAGTTTATTTCGAGGGTTGTCGTTAATGGACGATAATGTAATGCGACTGTATGCTATTGAACCAACAGAAGCCAAACATTATATTCAATACGAACAAGGTAAATACTATATTCTTTTAAAAATAATAAAAAAAATACTCATTACAGGGTATATTTGGGTTTATATTCTTGTTAGGAGCGTCAGGTACACAGGACAAAACAGAAATAATTTAACTGGTTGTGTGATAAAAGAAAATCAAATCCATGTAATATCTGTGTAGGAAAATGTCCCTATTTTTTTTAACAGTAGTACCTTTTCGTGTTCAATACACAAAATGTCAGAACATCTAACAAATACATAAAACAATAAGAGCCATATATGATGATTAAACAATAGGGTTATAGTTATTTATAGGCTTTTGTTCATTTTGGGGTTTTGGACATTAGGTTTGTATTCGTATAGAAATCAAATACACCCCACCCCCACCCAACCCTCTTTCAAACCATAAAAAAAAATGAAATAAACAAATTTATTGAAAAGCTAACTGGAACTGATGCTGACCAAAGACACGTTTAATCGAGTTGTAATATGTTGTATGAGTCCTTAAGTCTTACTTGTGCTTTGTGAAACATGTCTCTGGTACATTAATAATTAGAATATCATGTATTACAGGGGAGGATAGATGGTTGTGTACATTATTACTACAACAAGGATATAAAATAGACTACTGTGCTGGTTCGGATGCTTTCACCTATGCCCCGGAAACTTTCCATGATTTCTACATCCAGCGACGGCGATGGTCCCCTTCGACTATGGCTAATGTTATGGATCTGCTAACATCGTGGAAAACGACAGTTAAGATGAATAACAACATCAGTACATTATTCATGCTTTACCAATTTGTTTTAATGGCCTCCAGTATATTAGCTCCCGGTACTGTCACCTTCATGATCAGTGGATCCTACACAGCGGTATTAGGCTTAAACCCGTGGCAGTCATACTTATTGTCCACACTCCCCGTGTTGGCGTACGTTTTACTATGTCTGAAAGCCAAGACTGAGACTCAAGTGGCAGTAGCTGCTGTAATGTCGGCTGTTTATGCAATCGTCATGGTGATAGTTTCCATAGGAACTGTGATAAACATTGTTGAAGAAGATTTCCTAACACCAAATGTGCTTTTTCTGATCGGTTTATCAACCATATTCGTGATAACGGCTCTTGCTCATCCCAATGAACTTATGTGTCTTATTCACGGTATCTTGTATTATTTAACAGTTCCGTCAACATTTGTTTTCTTAACTGTTTTCTTTTTGTGTAATTTGAACATCGTGTCGTGGGGTACAAGAGAGGCACCTAAAAAGGTTGACCCAGACGAAGAAGCAGTTGCACAACAGGCGACGGCCAAAAAGGGTAAAATCCGAAAGTTCATCGAGTCCCTGGGAATATCATCTGTTCTTGAAGATCTTCGCAGCTTCATCAAACAGACACTGGGTCGGGAGAACGAGAAACCTTCTCCATCGACACCTTTATCACGTGACTTGGAATCAGGGATGTCAACACCAGCTGGAGGGTTGCCTCTTTCCAAACCAAAACCCAAGACAGCGCCAAGAAAGCCGAAGGAGAAAGTTGTGGTTATTGATCCAGACTTCTGGAAAGGAGTAACATCTTTGGAAGACGGGACCGATGGAGAACTTGAAGAGAAAGAACGGTTATTTTGGCAAAAACTTATAACCAAATTCCTTCTACCCTTGAAGGAGAACAAGGAAAAACAAGAACAGATTGCCGCGGATTTGATATCCATCAGAAATAATGTTGTTTTTGCGTATATGTTGCTGAATGTAATGTTTACCTTGGTAATTCTTCAGCTTGAACTTAAACAGGATATTCTCGAGGAAAAGTTCTTCATAGCCGGTAAATACGAGCCAGTATCTGTAATATTCCTAGGTGTGTTTTCTGTTTTGATTCTAACACAGTTCTTCTCTATGTTAGTACATCGATGGGGAACATTCCTTTTGTTGATTTCTAGTACGGATATAACGTACTGTACTAATGAAGGTCTGGACAGTACAGCAATGGCGTTAAAAGAGATTGCGGAAATGCAAACGGGACAAAAAGATATTATATATCCGGATGGATCTAGTGAATATAGCGGTCCAAAAGATCTAGGCGAATGTATCATTGAGTCTGACGAAGAGGAGGAAGAGGGGCATGATCCAAGAAGCAAGTTTGAGAAAATTGTACAAAGAGAACACAATAGACGGAAGAGTATCATTGCTATTACTGCAGGAGAGCTGCCACAAACTCGTCTTAATTCATGGGTAGCGCAAACTCGTCGGGATACCAAAACAATGGCAGTTCGTGATTTATATAAACAAACAACAAGTCAGAATTATCGACAGCAAGACTATTATCAGCCAAACGGTTATGGAAACACTTCCGGTTTCAGTAACAAAAATGATTTTCAACGCAGATATCAACAGAATCCCCAAATATCTCGATTTAACGCCAGACGATCTCGACGAGAGAGTGTTTTTGCTACAGATTTTGATGATATTCCAGAATGTGATTATGACTAACTGGTATGCCTAGGTTGTTATAGAGAACAAAATTTATTTCGTTAGAATCATGGATTATGACGTCTTGTTTTAATGAATAACTGGCGTGTGTATCATTAAAACTATCATTATAAAGAAGCAAGTTCGATGTTTCTTGAGCGACCCAACACACCATTTTGTATTTAGATGTATTCTTCTGGTCGTTTTTGTATTATCGGTTAGGCATTCTCTCTGGCAAGTATGGGTAAAATCGTCGGTGTTCTGACTTGTGTTTGTTTTGTTCAATCAGGATTCGGGTCCAACGAACCAAGTCTAAACCAAAACATTTCTGGTGTAAGCATTGGTCTTCTTGGCTGAGAGTACGGTGCCCCTGTTTAGTTATATCTCTATATACGTTTACCTGAGAGAAGAATGTTTTATTAACTTTATATATAAATTTTGAGTCAAAGTTATAAAGTATTATGAGAGAGAGACAGAGACAGAAACAGACAGAGAGAGAGTAACGAATGATATGTCTTTTCTTTCAATCAATAACTTGTACGTAAGGGGTCTTTAAAAGAGGGTAAAATCCAACACAAAATAAACCCGACGTTACTCAAGTGACCCTGATACTTGTCACATTTGGGATTAGAATACTAATTATTTAACATATTATATTAGCTAAAATTAATTAATTTTTTAACAATTCATTTACTTATTAATTTGTTTATTAACTGTTATAAGATTTTCTAGGCGCGATTTGTTCGCCCGCAGATCAAATTTGAGTTATTAGTCTGTCGTTAACTGTGATGTCATAATTTTTATTAAAAAAAGAACATGATGATAAAACTATACAATCACGTTGACAGTTATGATATACATGTCATTTATGCTGACTCCATGTATATACTAACGCCCATGTTTAAAGGATTCCTATTACTCGGGTATATCCGGGAGTCGTTTGTTGCCTGACTTCTTCACCGAAATCGTGCTAAATGAGAATTTCTTTTTTCGACTTGATATGTTTTTATTATGTTATTATATTTGGGGGTAGTTGTCCTGTCTTTCATAATATTCTATTCATAAGGGTCCGCATACACCATGCTTTTGTAATTGCCCGGTAAGTCCCACAACAAACTTGGCCCGATGTACGCCATAGGCTACCGCAGTACGATTTAAGAATCATATAATATTTATGTGGTACGATTGATTGTTTAATTTAAAATGTCCACGCGTTCAATTTTGAATGTGAGCTATCGTCAATATGAAATGTCCAATTGCTGATGTTTGGGGTTTTTTTTGTTTATTTTGTTGTTTCTTTTTTGTTTTTTTTTTACCAGTAACTGATCTCCAACCGCTACTCATCGTGTCGTTGTCGTTATTCTCCCCCTTCTTCTTAATAAGGGGTGAACCGACGAAAAAAGTATCGATTGACGGACTTCGATTTTTGATATTTCACAATTCTAAGATGACGGCGATGACGTCATGAAATTTAATGAAATGAAATGGAGTTTAACGTCCCACTGTTCTGCTTCTACTGGGCTAGTGAAGGCGGGCATACGCCATACGGTGTGCTGAAAGGAGAATTTTGCCCGACAGCGGCACTACGGTCTACTCTTCTATCGAATTCCAACTGCCACGGCTCTTTTACGTGCACACTAATGTATAGACGGGACCTTACGTTACCTTTGTCTCCAAAATGACGCCATGCTTGGTTCCTGGTCCACACTACACTCGTCTTATATCAAATTCCAACTGTCAAGGCTCTTTTACGTGCACACTAATATATAGACGGGACCTTTGATTTTCGTCCCATCCGAACGACTATACGTTACTCTTGTCTCCAACATGACGTCATGCTTGGTTCCTGGTCCACACTACACTTGTGTTTCTGAACAACCAATTTGGATATAACTCATTATTTCTGTGATATTTTATTTTTAAAGATTGTTTTATTATTTGTGGTCTTATTTATTCAACTTTAAATGTTTTAAAGAACATTATGGTGGCAGGTCTTCCAATCATTCTATTAATTACCCGTCTCGAATAATCTGACAGTTTCTATTGTATACTGCACAATAAATTATTGTATATATTATATTAATAAATTACATCCATTATTTTTATATTTAAATTTACAAGTTGATTGTTTAAGTTAATAAATTATAATCGATTTTGTTTTGTATTCATGGTTGTTTTGATCTGGAAAATTAAACAAAACTCCAACCCCACCTTCAATGACTTCCACACAAGGAATATATTAGAATTTGAAACAATAACGCGAACATTCTCTTAATTCGTCACGTTGCCAGGACGGAGAAGGTACAAATACATCGCAATCATTTTCCTAATTTGTACGAAATGTGGGGTTTTGTTTATTATTTGAAGAACGAAACATATTAAGGAGATGCTACACCGATAAATGCTAGTCAGTTGCAGAAAACAGTGGGTGCCACCGTTTTAGAGTTTTGCATGTAAGCTATATACGGATGCGATGTATACGTCGTTGGTTATCATGTGGGAACATCTGAAGCTACAGAAAACTAACACAGAAATTGCTTAGCTATGTGAAGTTGAGTTATCCCAGAGATAAATTATGAAAGATTACATACAGCGCAGGCGGTTCTAGATAATGTAAAGGGGAAATGCTGAAAATTTCAGTCAAATTGCTTCACTGTAAGCCGAGAAACCCTTATTTTAAAATCACTGTAGCCTCGATTGTCATTGTTACCGCTGTCACGACAATTAGCAAAGTCTCGATTGTCTATCAATGGGCGTTGACGAGCAGACCGGATTCAAATCCAATGAAAATGTGACCCATAAGATGGTATCGAGAGTTGATTATGATCTTTAAATGTTAATTAATGTCTTATTTATAGTTTATACAACATTTCAGACCTAAAGAAAGACCTGCAATAGGCAGATTTAGCTCTTGTATAACGTATTTTTCATATAATATGACATGCTAATAGGTAAAACAAGTTATGTGTACCTTCGTGCTGTGTAGGATGGTTACATAGAATTAAAGCATGACAAATAATATATATTTATGTAACCCTGACTACGAACAGAAGGTGTTTCGGCTATATCATCTTAACTGATGATTATACTAATGGCACATAAGATACAACAAAATGGCAATTATTGTTTAATTTTGTCAACTCTATAAAAAAGAAAATTAAGTGGGTTTAATTTATTTTTTCGAACCGTAATATTTTCACGGTGAATACAACAAATCGTGATTTGCGTGAATAATTTAACAACAGTTTCATTTTATTTAAGCTACAGCAATTAAATTCTTCAATGTGAAAGATGAGTAATACGGTATATTTTAATGGCTGGTACTGTCATCAAGTTGACAACATCCGCAATCACTAATCAAATTCCGTCATTTGTTTCTATGATATAGACTATTCTTGTCAGGAAGTAAGCATGGGGTTGACAGCTTTATGCAGATTTATATAGTAGCTAAGTCTCAATATCATCCAAAGTCTTCGACATGGAAAACACGAATTATTTGTCAATTTAAATCAACATTGATGTTGTGATCTTACGGGAAAAGATGGGCTTCTGATATCCAATAATTAAGACAAAATAAACATTTTACCATTGGTACACGAAACGTGTACCATAATGCGTTTCAGTTCCATTTTTAACAAGGGACTCGAAGAACAAGGCTAGATTTATTACACAAGTCATGTCAAACGGTGACGGCATGTTCATATCTGGAGAGTATGCGCAATAGATATACTATGTAGATTAGAATAACCAGATGCTCGAGACTTCTGGCGTATTTCGCCGAGCATAACTGATTTGAAATTAGAGTAAAAACGGGAAACGATTGAATGTAAATCAGTTTATATACATTCATATTACATTATAACATGCGTTGCGAACATTTGTGTCAAGTTATCGATTTTTGGTCCTTTAATGTAGAATACTTTTGTGGTACTCATAGATGTTGCACAAATGGCCGTGTTCAAATTAAATTGTGTGCAAATTGTAAGACATTTATTTTTAGTTGAATGTAATATTGTCTCTTTAGCAACTAACTTTAAATGAGGGTGTTTATTCTCTAGTAAAATAGTATAACAAAATCGTATAAATGAAATGAGTTTTAATGACCTTCTGTTCTGCTCTCACTGGGCTAATGAAGACGGGAAATTTTGCCCGGACAAAGGGGCAACGACTTACTCTTCTATCGAATTCCAACTGCCAAGGGATCTTTTACGTACACGCCAATGCATACATAGGACCTAAGTTTTTTGTCCCTTCCGAACGACTAGACAATGGCCCTTGCCCCCCCCCCACCCCGTCCTTCTCCACTGACAAGGGGACACCACGCCGGAAAATCCCGATGAACTTTCTGGTCCAACACCGGGAGCGACAAAATGGTATACGCTGTTTTTATTTAACATTTAAGCTTTGTTGTCTATGCTAAATCATGAAGGAAACAAAGTCAGCTGGTTTCTACCATTTTACGTTTTACATGTCGTTATTTGAAACTACGTTTTGACACAGCAATTCATTTTGCAGCCATATGCATCAAGCAAAACCGGGAAAATTAATTCTAACCATTGACCTAACCTAATAATTTCCATTGATGGTTAGAACAGAAGGTTAGATTGTTATTTCCTACTCGGTAAATTGAAATAGATTTAGATATAAAATTGGGTTTTAGTAAAGTTGAATGATGCTCAAGGTACACTTACTAGACTTAATATATAGAAACTGGATAATTACGTACTATTTATATTGACAGATCTCTTGATTGTAAACAAAAATAGGTCAGTTATTTATATACAGTTACTTACCTCAATCCATCAAAAGATCTCGGCGAAACTGGTATCCGTTGTTGTATTCAATATTGTCGTTTTTATAATCATGTTGGGGTCAACCGCCTACTGCAGGTCTTTCTTTAGGCCTGTATTATTGATTAGACATTAATTAATTTACCAAGATCATAATCAAATCTCGATGCCATCGGATGTCTGCGATATTCAGTGGATTCAAATACGTTTTCTGCTGGATGCGGTTACCGTAAAAAATTAATAATGAGACTTTGTTTAACATCGTAACTAAAGTGTGAATGCACCGACTTGCCAACACCGTGAACATCTCCTACAATTTCAAAAATCCGCCTTGAGCAAAGTATCGCACTGCTACTCACAGCTACAGCGATGGATGTAGTGACTGTAATCTGAAACAACAGAAAAATATTGTTAGACTATAGATCCACACATTATTTGATTGAGGCGTATATTTAATATTCAGATTCAGGCACAGATTTAAGCCCGCAGTTCAAACAAATCATATTTCCAACTCAACAAAAATGGGGATGAATTATTTTATTAGCAGTGAGTATATCGTTCAAGCTCAGGGTCGAGAATATCCCAAAACTCTCCGAATATTCGCTTTGAAAATCTGCATTTATGAAAAAAAAAATGTTCATCTGTAAAGTCATTAAATGGGATCACTCGAGGCCGAAACACTCTCAATCGGCCGCGAAATTCGTCCAATCCCACTCGCCACATGTTGAAGAATGTCCCCTAGAGAAAAATCGCCCATTGGCCTTAGGTCCGATAGGGTGTCGGAAACTGTTGGTGTTTCTATGCCCCCCCCCCCCCAATCGTGATCTATCGGAGTCGACTGCTGTCGGACTTTCTATCTGAGTTTCTTGGCGGTCTCCCCTATTCTTCACCGACTGTGCTAATGAAGACGGGCGTAAGTCACACAGTGTGTTATGTTGGAAATTTCCAACGGACAGCGGCGATACAGCCTACTCTTATTTCGAATTCCAACTGGCAAGATTTATTCTACGTTCATGCCATTAGACATTATCCTAATCAGACCCTCCACCATATACCACTGACAAGGCGAAACAACGCTTGAAAGTCCCGGGACCTAAACAAAGTAGACAGTCAAACCACAATATAGGGCACTGGTTTATAATACCATCACCGCTTAACACCAGGCAATTTCAGAGAACGATTTGATCAAAATTTCTACATGGTCCAATATTTGTAATTCACTTTCAGGTAAACCTATTTTCACAATAGTGGATCGCCATAATTGTCGATAATTCTTCTTGTAATGAATAGGTTTCTCTTCCTTAAAATATATGGTTTTACTCAAAAACATAATCGCATAATTCTCCTCTTTATTTATTATTCAGTATTATGGTTGTTCAAAGTAAAATAAAGAAAGATATGTAAATCTATTAGATGTGTGTAGGTGATAGTTATATCACAGTTTTATTCACATAGTGACAGTGTTATATAATGTTCTGTCAGTCAACAGTCACTGTTACATATTATAGTACTTATATTCTCAACATCACTATATACTGTCAAAAAGGATGCTGCTATAGCGTGTTTGTGAGAACTGAAATTTAATAGTCTTACTATTCTGAACTAACTGGAGATAATAAAGACGGGCATACGTAACTTGTGCCTTGTGAGCTATTCTTGTTTCTAATTCCAACTGTTAAGGGTTCTATTAGTGTACGCCACCGTGTACATTGGAGCTCGGATTTCTTCCATCCTTTCCAGACCATGCATCCTGCATCACTGACAAGGGGAAACCGGGATCGAACTCGGGACCTAATGGTTAGCGGACCTGCCCCTTACTCTCTGAGCAACCGCGGTTCCATACACGCGAGAAGTTATCTCATTTCGAATGAGGTTCAACATCTCGTCAACACTCTACCTCAATCATTTTGCGACTAACAAAGGGCTGTTTTTAATCAAATTAGCAAGACCCCGAACAGCAACAATTATTGTCCATATCTAGATTTAAGAACAATAGAGGCTATAGATAGTAATTTTACAGAATTAAAACAAGCATGGATAACGTATTGAGCATGATATCCATGGATAGAAAGGAGTTATCATTTCTAAAACGGGCGCGTGAATTCAACAGAAATTAATCTAACCATACTTAGGTTAGAATTAGCTATAATATAAGCTTTTTCAAAAGGCTATTTTTTGTTGTATATGGTCTTAAGTCTTTATGTTTGGGTATCGTCCAGAGTTTATGTTTGCAATCTGGAATACGGCGATATAATTTGTCTGAGACGAAATCCCGAAATATCATAATAAAAAATGTATTATTCACACATTGTCTGCTTTACTTCTCTCCCTGTAATTCTCGATTACATAGTGTTTGGGGATCACAGAGGAAGGGAGGATTTCATTGAAACGTCCAAGGAATGAGATACACAAAGGTTTATAAAAATGAGCTCATATTAAGATAAACGAAATGCTAACAATACACAAGGCATGACACAAAACAAGAACATGAGTAAGATTTTATTTATAGTTGTTAGCATGTGGGTAATTGCAAATGCCACAACACAACTTATTAAAACAAAAACATGCTTTATACTCATTTCTTAAAGTTAATGAATAATATGCTAATTACATACTTAATCCTTATAGTTGTCGCCATTAAAACTACAAGGTACTGGGATTGTTTGTAAGATTAATGTATTGAAGAAATAAAAAATAAATGCTAGATGAGTGTGTAAGATATATTAATTTATCTTAGAAATACATGTCATTTATTTTACGGGGATAGCCGTAAGCGGGAAATATAACGAATCACTCAGCCGTAACGATATGAGCTTATTGTTTCATGTCTGTGACGTAAACTGATGCAAAGCGAATCAGAGAAGTTCACGATCGGAAAGGCGAATTCGGGTGAGAAACAAACGTGCGCAGACGCAGACGCACACGACCACGCACACGCAAATACTTATCCTAACCGAACTCACGAAAATAAACATTTTGTGAAAATATTTTCGTTCCATAATGGAGTCTTCTTTATAATCTAGGCATTGTGTTTGTTATTGGTGTTATTGTCTCTTAAGGTAAGCATATTAAAAATTGATAAATTGCATATGTTTGTGTATTTTATTCCAGAAAATAATAAAAGAACATTTTAAGTATTTTAATTCGATTTTATATAGAAATAAATAAGTGTCCGTTATCTTAATTATTATGAAAATCTGACAGAATACTTCTAAATCATATATGAAATTTAGTTAATTCACATAACACTTGCATAAATGTCTCGCCATTCCAGTTATCTCCCATACTGTCAAAAACCAAAAAAACAATACTATCAAAAATGAGATTTAAAAGTGCAATTATTTTAATAACAATGCGTTAGTTTGCAGAAAATAAATGATTTATTGCAATTTTTTGTCGCTCCATATACCCCACACCCTTTATCACTGATATTATAAATAGATTACCATAAAAATGTTGCAAGTTTTCGACGGAATCACCTATTTGATATAAAGATAATTGAAGAATTCTGTCAGTTTTGGATAATAAAAAGGTAGTTTGTGGTTGTATTTTGTAGTATCGGGTTACAATTTGGAGGTAATATCGGCATTGCTTTTGATATAGTTTATGTATTCCGTCTGATTTCATCATACTCAGATAGTATATGGTTTCATGGTGGTAAAAATGAAATGAAAGGAAATGAAATGGGGGTTAACGTCCTACTTTTCTGAGCCGACTGGACTAACGAGGACGGGCATAAGTCATACAATGTACAATGAGGGACATTTTGCTCTGACAGCGGTGTTGCGGCATAGCGGTGTTGCGGCATACTCTTATTTTGATTTCCAACTGTCAAGGGTTATTTTACGTGCATGCCCATGAGTAGATGGGACCTCGTTTTTTCCTCTCATCCGAAAGACTAAACACTGTCTTAGCCCCCCCCCCCCCCCCCATCGCCAGTCACGCACCACTGCCAAGGGAAATTCCCTTTTATTGTATAAGACTCTGTAATGATTGAATGATCATAAAAGCATATAGAATGAGTAAGATATTTAAATGGTGACATCGAGGTCTTCAAAACTTAAGTATTGCCTAGTTTATGTTTGACAAACGGTCTATAAAATATAAATTAACGTGACATTAACTGTTGGGGTTGGGTCCACAATTTGTTACTTATTTTATCATCTAATCCTGTTTCCCTGACATACCATTTAACATCGACATCTTAATGAACTATATAAATCATTGCCTACACATTTACAGCATTAATGGCGATATGTTTTTAAGATTTGTATGTGTTACTATGCTGAAAATAGTGATCTGAAAAGACCCACGTCATGTAAATATATTAATATCGTCCTCATCGTATATGCCTTTATGATCATTCAATCCTTATAATAAATTAAAAAACAAAACAAATAAAACATGTTTCGTAGCATTACGCGATAAAAGCCTTCATAAAACTGTTTCTATTTTGGTTAACATACTGGGTCTCGTACCCGACACCTGTCATAAATGATGGCTAAATGTGGTGCGCTACCCTGGTCATGGAGTTTAGAATTCGAAGCTGATTTTATTCTGTAAATATGTATCATTAACCATGATGACATTAGGGAATGATATATCGAATATCAAAACAAAAATTAAAAATGAAAATATAAGGGGACGTAGCATTACGCGATAAAAGCCTTCATAAAACTGTTGCTATTTTGGTTGACATACTGGGTCTCGTACCCGACACCTGTCATAAATGATGGCTAAATGTGATGCGCTACCCTGGTCATGGAGTTTAGAATTCGAAGCTGATTTTATTCTGTAAATATGTATCATTAACCATGATGACATTAGGGAATGATATATCGAATATCAAAACAAAAATTAAAAATGAAAATATAAGGGGACAACTAGGAACTAAACATAGAAAAAAGGGAAACTTATTTTTAATATCATATTCCAAGTAACCTATGATTCATCCAATTATAGAAAATTTCAGAAATGAAATGAAGTTTAATATCATCCTTTTCTGCACCAACCGGACTACATGATACATCATTTGCCCGGACTACGGTGCTACGGTCTACTCTTTGTCCGAATTCTAGCTGCCAATGGTTTGTTTTGAGTACATACCAATGCAAGACGCCAACGGGTATACCGGACCCCTGTTTTAGACCTATCCAACGGACTAGACGATGTTCCTTGCCAGACCTCATAATTAAAAAAACTACTCATAATTAAAAACAGGCCTACTGAATACAAATATCTTTCGACATTTCTTCATGTTTAAGTGATTATGTGCACATAGTTAATGTATACAAATTAGATTTGGGGCACTGAAATGTTTAAGTGATTATGCGCACATAATTAATGTATAGAAATTGTTAGTTGCGGGGCACTGTTGAGGTGAATCTATTTGTGGATATTGATACATTCCCACGACCATTAATACTTTTACCCAACATTTTGTGTTGGAATGATATGAGCTTTCTACTTTTCCCATGAACTTTACATCTTCCGGCCACTAGTTTACAGCATCAGCACGGGTATATAATGTGTATATACAGTAAATATAACGTATGTATAATATATGTAACGACCATGTATCTGATGTAGATATGTTGATTAAAGGAATATACAAGATTCTCTACAGCAGTTGGACAGGAAATACACAATACTGTCACGAAACCTTGGTTTTCCTTTAAAGTGACCCGCAATAATAACTGGCCGGACAAATGACCTTTAATATCCTCTTGTTATAACTTTTGATTAATGAGAAGAGGATGCCTCTCAGAGCATCTCCTTGCTATAAGTCATAGTAAAATTCATTTGTACCTTAATTAGTAGACAATTAATCAAGGCATAATGACCATATCAAAGATTTGACGAAGTAAATGGGTTATTCACGTTTTTGTTAGTAAACATGTAAGTGGAAAGTAACATCCATTCTAAGGCTGGACATAATGGATATGCAATAAAGTCTTCGCTTTTGGAGATAAGTAAATGTAAGTTAAAATTTGTATTTGGAGATTATTAAATATAAGTTAAAATTTAAAAATATTCGCTTTTAGTGATCATTCAAGTTATCATGTAAAAGTCGTCGGTTTGAGGGATTATCAAATGTAAGTTAAATTCTTTTTTAAAAAAGTTTTCGCCTTTGGAGATCATTAAATGTAAGTTATAATTTAATGGCTTCCCTTTCACAGATTATAAAATTTAATTTACCTTTTAAAGTCTCCAGTTTAAGAGAATTTTAAATGATAGTTAACCTTTAAATATATTTAGAGATTGTTTAATATCTTACCATTTAAAAGTCTTTGCTTTTAAATGTTAGTGAATGTATTTTAAAATTAAAAGTCTTCGCTTGAAGAGATCATTATATAAGTTGTCATTTAAAATCTTCGCTTTTAAAGATTATTAAATATAAGTTGCCACTTAAAAAGACTTTGCTTTTAGAAATTATTAAATATAAGTTAAGATTAAGAAGTCTTCGGTTTTAGAGATTATCACATTGAAATTTTTGCGTACTATTTTAAAGACAGCTCTACACAAATCTAATCAAACACAGTATATGTTATTTCAATAATTCTTTCTCGATTTTTAGCAATGGGAGAAACTCGGAGAATCCGGAGAAAACCCAATGTGTTTGCCAGGCCGTCTTACTCCTTGTCATAGCCTGTGACTTGACGTAATGTCAGATCTAAAGCATTCGACCCCACACCCACGATTGTTACGTTCAACATTTACATCTAATACAAATGTTTTGTTTAATAAAATAAAACCAAGTACGAACAATCCAAACCATTAGACAAAATTCGAAGTCCTAAAAAACGGTATAGGCAAAATAGTGTAATAAGGCAAAATAGTGTAATCAGCATATGGACTGTTCACCGTGTACAAAATACACGACAAACAGTGGTAACAGGTGTCCGGAAGAGTAAGCGTACCCTGCCTGGCGCCATACCCGCCATAGCTACATCCAAACTATTAGGCGAAATCTCGGTAAAACCGAAAGGTGAACATTTAAATCATGTCAATATGTCAAAAAAAGGTAGACTCAATAGATAGGTTGAGACGAAATATGACGAAATCAATTTGGGCGGTCATTGCTAGTGGCAAACATATTATTATTGACCCACCCATTCTTACTGATATATATCTGGTGATTTTGACTTATTGTACGTAAAATTATAGAAAAAAAAGGGCGACGTCTTTCTATTAACACTCCTACCAAACCACACTGTATGTTACAGGTATGCGGTGAACAGGGTTTCAGGAGGAAGAAGACAATATTCTGTATAGGATTGTCACCACAAGATGGCTATCCTTATCTAATATGTTTTTCCAGGGCGTATAAGGGCCTGCGGGACTGACACGTAAAATGCTGTCTAGTCTCTAAGATAGGATGGAAAAAAACGTATTTTGTTAGGTAGAACTAAATATGTTCTCGATAAGTGCAGTTTAATTATCTCTTATTAGTTTCTTCTTGATATGTGCAGTGTAAATATGAAATATTAGAGGTACCGCCTGCACGGCTGACAAATAAAATGTTGTGTATAGTCGTTTGGATGGGATGAAAAATCTTATTTTCTTCTAGATATGTGCAGTATAATAACCGCTTCATATTTTCTTCTAGATATTTAATATTAACCAGTGAAAATACGAAGAAATATGACTAATTAGAAGAATAAAGAACCCAATCTACAAGATGCCGCTAGTTGATGATTTGTGTAAATTAGAAGTTTTAGATGAAACTAATATTTTACAAACTTTGAAAACTAGATATGAGAAAGATCGATTCTATGTAAGTATTCAATAAGGGGTAGAGCAAGGACCAGTGCCATCGGGCAGTCCCCAAGCACCCCCCCCCCCCCCGCACCCGCACACACATTCCACTATACACCTTGGAAATTACTACAGCACAATACACATGAATATTCTTTCTGGCAGTAAGTAGTAATTCGGAAAAATAAAATGGTGTCAGGAATCTTGTGTGCACCTACTTTCCCAACAAAAAACAAGAGGTCGAAGGGTTTTAGAGTGCACCTCCCGACATCTCATTAATTTTTAAATTTATTTCCTCGTGTGTATTTCAAATGTTAGACAACTATTTACAATTTCGTTAATATAAAAAACTTGTCCTTCATGTGAAGATTCTTTCCACAAATCATCCTGTATCAACATTTTCCTGATAAATGCTTTGTAACTTGTTACTAATACAGAAATTAAACATTTTACAGACTTATATAGGAGATATTTTAGTAGCTGTAAATCCTTGTAAACCAACAGGGTTATTTGATGAAAGGGTAAGTAAAACAAAATTACTTATACTTATTGTTCTTAAACTCACCCCAAAAACTAAATCAGAAAGTGAGTTTTCCAAGTCACGACGTTATAAGATGTTGAAGATCACTAAAATTAAAACAAATGAAATGAAAAGAGTTTAATATCTTATTCTGCACCAACCAGCAGGCTAAGTGGGGAAAATATTTCGACCTCCTGGGCTTATCGATTTTCTCAAAGAACAACTTATATTAACATATCTCGAAAAATGGAATGGATCGAAACTGCAGTTATGGCAATAGGGGTCTGTTTGGTTTGCTTACATTATTTACAAATCCTATCCTATAATATGTCTGTTATTTCCAGAACCATGCCATCTACTCAAATATGTGTGTGCGCACGGCCAAGCCGCCTCATCTCTTCTGGGTGGCCGATGCATGTTATAGGAACATGGTGGATTCCGGTCGGAACCAATGTATTCTGGTCAGTGGAGAATCCGGAGCCGGTAAGACGGAATCCTCCAAATATATAATTCGTCATTTAATGCATATCAGCTCCACAGATGATAAAAACCTGTTGGATAAAATAGTTCAGGTAAGAAGTTTGTTTTAAATTTAATTTCAGATATGGTCGAAAATAGCCATATACTATTATTAAAGGGGAATTGGGAAAGATTAGATAAATAGCTGACAGTTCTCGCTAAAATAGTTACAAATAGATAATGATAATAGAATATCCTGAACAATTCAATCAAATTGCTTTACGCTAAACCGAGATATCAGCGATTCAAGTTTAGGCTAGCCTCGATCATCAAAACTACCGCTGGTACGATAATAAACAAAGTCTCGATTATCCATCTATACGTTAAATCATCCATTTAGGCTAACGATGGCACCGAGAATTGATGTGGTCTTGATAATGGCTAATTAATACTTTAAATAAGCAGAGTTAGCTCTTACATAATGCAAGTTTAACTTGTTGAGCCAAATTTTTTAAATAAAATGAAATCGGGTTCATGCCTGACAGCGGCTTTTTCACCTATTGTTGATCGAATTCCAATGTCAAGGGATCCTGTGCGTAGGTCGAATCCGAGACCACCATATTTCTGTTTTAATGTAATATGTTATGAAATGTCTAGAGAAAGTTGCAATCTTTTGAAATCTTTCCGAAAATAATAATAAAAGTGAATGTTTTTAAAGAAAGGTAATTGTCATTAATATAATGATTTTCTCAAGCAAACAGATTATTATCATACATATCAATAGTCACATAATATTCACTAAGAATAACATGTCTTTCAATATTTATCACCCTGTCCTTCTAGCTAAATCCTCTCTTAGAAGCTTTTGGTAATGCCTCGACTATATCTAACAATAACTCGAGTAGATTTGGTAAATTTGTTGAGTTACATTACAAAGAAAATGGAACACTACTTGGAGGTAAGTTTAGGTTACTTCTTTTCTTCATGTTATTATTTTTGTACATGGACTATTTGAATGCACTTGGTAATTTGATTCTTGCTCTTGGGGCGACGCTCTTAAAAAATCTTAAGGCCATGCCATATCGAGTACGATCAACATAAAAGTTGACGTGCCTGTTCTTTGAACAATAACAAATTCCAAAAAAGCTGTGATGGTCCGGATTCATATAATAGGTAAGGTATTGTTAATCGTCTAATCGAACCTATAACCGCATCATATTTTTTAATAATGTAATTTATTCGTTTATTTACAGCTAAAATTGATGACTATATATTGGAGAAATCTCGCGTTGTCCATAGAAACAAAACCGAGAAAAATTTCCATATTTTTTACGCCTTGTTTGCTGGCATGACAAGAGATAAACTTCTGTATTATTTTCTAGAGGATCCAAACAGCCATAGGTAAAATATGAAAAAATTTTTATTGCAAAGTCACTTTCTGTCTAAAATTAATACAGATTTATTGATAATCCAGATAATTTGCTTCAAAAAAGTGTCATACACCCTTAAAGATACATATGTAAGAGATAAATCTACCGATTGAAGGACTGAAAATGGAAACTTCGATTATTACAGCGGCACAGATACTTGAAAATCGAGATATTCATCATTTCATAAAATAACTTGACTGAAATTTGTAATATACTTCATTTTTCATGATCTATTTTTGAACTATTATAGCAAGAACGAATAGCCCTTTGTCTAGGTCTTACATAAGGCATTTTAATGGGACATTTATATCTGAAAACAACTGAATTGCTTATTAATGTTAAACTGTATCCCTATTTCATCTTTAATGCGAGATCAATGAATAAAACGACTAAAAAAAAATAAAATGGAGATTTAAAAGGGCATGATGTTATCGCCGTTAGAAGAATAGTGTCGCCTCAATTGTCATTGATGCCGTTGTTAAGATAATAAACAAAGTCTCGATTATCCATTTTTAAATTAAATCATTAAATGACCGAACCGTTCTATTCTACTTAAAATTGAAGCCATCCGATGGCACCGAAAGTTGATTATAGTCTTGTTAGGTTAATTAATGTTTAATTAATAATTTATATAACATTTAAGTCCTGAAGAAACAAACTGCAATATGTCGATTTGGCATTTGCATAATGCCTGATTAATTAATAACAATATTTTTATATAGAATTATACGAGGTAGTGCTGGACATCAAAGTGTTTTTAAAGATAGAGAAGAAATGTTGCACTATCAGAAGATGTTTACTGATTTAACTGAAATAATGCAACAGATTGGTTTCTCAGAAGAGGTAATTAAGAATTTCACTACTGGATAACACGAATAAATATTACATTTTTGGTCGGTTTCCATAGCTTACAGACAATGAGGAAAACTGGATGACACGAATGTCTTCAACTTAGTATGGGATACTAACATTTGAATTTTTTCATATCTAATAACATTTATAATGATAAGTGTACATGCAGTTGGTTTTCAGGCAGATATCTTCTACACCAAAGACCTTTCTGGTTCTTTTGAATTCCTTACAATGTAGTCAGCTTGATATTTTATATTTTGTTTTGTTTCAGCATTTGACCGTGATTTATATAACACTAGCAGCTATATTACATCTGGCTAATATAGTATTTCTACCATGTCAAGAAGTAGATGGTGTTACTATAGCAGATGAATATCCTCTACATGCTGTAGCTAAATTATTGAGTATAGAAGATGAAATGGCTTTAACCGAATCATTAATTTCACAAGTCAGTCATATTAGAGGTAGAATATGTTTTAGATTATGAATATTTAGAGTTTCAAAGTACATGTATTCAGATAGATACAGGAATGGGACTGTACAAGGCAGAGGATGCTTACGGCTGGTCCCCGGCTCCATTAGATCCATGTATGTGATTTGTTTGTCTTGTCCGCAGATTTGTCGTATATGTTTTGTTTATGTTTAGAACCAGTCCTCTTGCATTTTCTATATGATGGACTGGGGGATGAAGACCATAGGGGAAGTATCAAATATTCATTCGGATTATAAGGGAGGAAAGGGAAAATTGAATGTCAATGCTAGTCCCTTAATATTACTGTAATAATGATATATTTTGGCAAAAAGAGGGGTGAATATTGTTTCTTATAAAAGTAGAATGTTTGGTACAAGTTCACTTCTGACCGGCTTTTAACTTAACGTGTATAATATTTAAGGTGAAAGATTTCACTGTAGAAAAACACAGAGAGAAGCTAATGATAGTAGAGATGCCCTTTGTAAAGAATTGTATGCCAGATTATTTGGATGGATTGTTGGACAAATTAATCAAAATCTCTGGCCTCACAGAGACAGATCACAGTGAGTTGTTATGTTATTCCTCCAGCAGACCAGGTTCTCGTCCTTACTGCGCTGTTACGGCGACGGAAAATCGCCATAAACGTGGTAAAAGCGCAGTGGAAACGCCAGATATCATACTGTGGTCTCCATGGTCGCCAATGATCGCCGAGTCACGGCGTTTGTTTTGAGCATGTTCAAAACAAACACCAGGGTTCTACGATCTGGCCTGGAAAGCTGTGACTTTTTTCAAGTTAGTAATTATTTGGGACAGTTTCTCGCGTTGTGTTCACGCTTGCCGACAACCTTGTGCATTTTCTGCTCACCGTACGGTCGTAGAAGCATTGTAAGAACGCCACCCCAGTCTGGCGGGCACTATAGTTTTAGTTTAAGAAATTGAAGAAATCGACCCTGAATTCTCAGGATCATGAACATGTTCCCAACTGCTTTATTGGGAATTCAGTATTTACTTTTCGGAACATAGAGTGTAAGAAAATTATATATCTAGTCATATTATTTTTTATGCTATTGCAAAGATATGTACATGATTCATTGTATTTCAGACCACCAACCGGACCATCTATAGGACTACTCGATATGTCTGGTTTTGAAAATTTCGAGAACAACAGGTTCGATCAGTTTTTGATAAATGTATCAAATGAACGGCTACAGCAATATTTCATGGATTATATTTTCCCGAGAGAGAAGAAGGAATATGAGTTGGAGGGAATCCATTGGACTGATATACATCATAGATCTAATGATGATGTCTTGAATTTGATATTTAAGGTTTGTAGAATATTTGCTTATTCGTGAAACCATAAATTTTATTCAATAGTTAATTGTCCCGTTCATGTTCAACTAATAAATAGATATAATCAAAATTGATCTTGAATGAAATTTTAAAATTTCTTTTAGCTTTTCCTGTAAGATAATAATCGAGGTCAACTGTTCTGGTTCCATCTATCGCTTGTTTATCTGCAAGGATTACGCTGTGTCGTGCACGGGCAGATTAAGATTACCCTTTCTATAACTACCGATGCCTTATTTGGGCTTTTGCTATACTTGGTATTTTAATACACATTAAACAATATTCTTCTTTCATTTTCTAGAAATCGTATGGCATATTACCATTGCTTGATGAAGAATCAACATTCCCACAGTCTTCAGACAGTACACTTGTACATAAATTAGACAGATATTGTACATCAAATGAACGTTATATACCATCAAAGGGAAACCGAGTGATGTTCGGAGTTCGGCATTATGCTGACAAAGTAAGTAAATGTGTTACAGTAACAATGTTTAAATCTAGGTAAAGTGCTTTTTAACTTTGAGAGAATACTCTTCGAAATGTCGGCAAAATAAATTAGTACTTATTTTATAATTTCTATCATTTCTCAAGAAATAAAGTATTGTATCAATGACTGATTTCAATTTTGTTTTCCAGGTTTATTATGACGCTGAAGGTTTTCTTGAAAGAAACAGAGATAAGCTGAGTTCGGATATAGTAGTAAATCTTCAAAACAGTCAGAATGAATTTATCCGAGACCTTTTTACAGCTTCCTTATCAGCTACTGGCACTATTTCAGAGTAAGTGTCCACAAGAAAAAGGTCTAATTGTACGGATGGGACGAAAACCATTGTATTTAATTGATTGCACGTTAAAGATCGATTGACAGTTGGAAATCGAAATAAGAGTAGGTCCTATAGCACCACCGTACGGGCAAAATTTCGGTCGTAACCGTCTTCATTTATTAGGAGTTCCTCGAAATTTTCCGACGTGGTTTTCCATTGTAAGTGACGAAGGACGGAGGGCATGGTAAGGACATTGTCATTGATGCAGAGATGAGGGCTTGTTAAGGAAATTGTCTAGTTGTTCGGATGGGATGGACCCGTGTTAATCTTGGTGTGCACGTAAACGAATCCTTGGCAGTTGGAATTCAGTTGCTTTTCGTGCAAAATTGTCCTTATAGCACCCTGCATGGCATGTGCTCGTCTTCATTAGTCCGTTTGGGGCCGAACAGTAGGACGTTAAACCCAATTTCATTCAATCATTCATTTGTCAGGTTTGTAAAGAAATGTAAACCTTTACGCCCAATTTAATTTGAATTGCCGTAGTAATGTTTTCATCATAGATAGAGTTCAACTTATTATTATGCTGGGGGGGGGGGGCTGAATGGCTAGTACGTGTGCGCTATATCATAAGGTCTGTCATTGAGTCAACTGGCGTGGTTTCGTTTCCCGGTTGTACGTGACAATAAGTAGGATCGCTTGTCCAACCTCGTGAGTTTTATCCAGGTCCTCCGGTTTCCTTCCACTGCTAAAGACCCCTACGCGCAGGCGAATTATTGAAATAAAACATTTAGCCATGTGTTAGGCCCGAATTGACCTAATGTGAAACGAGTGGACGTTAAACTCTCTCTCTCTCTCTCTCTCTCTCTCTCTCTTAGTATGCTACCAACGGATTAGCTGACATATTTAATACTATTTATATGATACAGTATAATCACCGTGTCACTGACACAATATATATGATCTATGGTGTCATTAATATCTCGGGGCATTGTTTTATGATGTTATATTATTATTTCTGAATAGTACAATATACCCTTTGTGTTTTAAGTTTTTTACTTAAAGACCCAATACCCAATTATAAGACCAAATTACTTTCTATTGAGTTCACATCACCGCCGTTCTTATATAATCGTCAGTCCAAAGGCAAATATTATATCTAACTTGCGTTTTTAGATCAATATTAGAAAAAAGATTACTTTTCAACGCAAATTTATGTTAAAATTAAATATCAGAAAGTTAGATTGCCTTGTGCTGTGGGGGACAAGAGTACCGTTTACAGGAAGTTAGAGGTGTTCTGTCGCGTCGCTATGATGGAAAGATTTATATATCAGTTTTTATTACCCCGGTTGGTGCAGAAAAGTAAGACCATTTCATTGCTTTGCGTATATAGATATGCTTTCGAAACCAGGTAGCATTAAACAATTTCCTGTTTTTGTTTTCTGCAGTTTTTCCAGTAAGTCTGCAATCCGTCCTACACTACCAAATTCTTGGCCAGTAGTTATGGAAACCGAGATATTGCATACCAATCTGTCTCAACAAGTATCATCAAACTTCGAACAGGGGTAATGACATTTGTATTTATCTGATGAATTGTTTAATATGCCTTCATATATTGCCTGCGGGAAAACAGACAACAAGTTAAAAACTTACAATATAGCCTATCCTTCATTAGGAATTCGCCTTAGCGACACCATGACTAGTCTATTTTATTCGATTTCATTTTAATTATGCACTGAATATTAATGGATATAAATAAAAACCAATGGGATTGGTAAAAGACACAGACATATCGTTCTGCATATAGTAAAAATGGCTGTGTAGATTGTATTGATGTTAGTTCATAATAACCGACACCAAACAATAATATTTAGATTGTGACTAGATATGCCCCAGGCCATTTAACTTTACACTTACATTTGTCAAGTCATCAAGTCAAATATAATTAAACAGTTATAAACTAGTTATAACAAATGACGTTTGTGTTGATACTTATGACCTAACCCGTTTAACCTTACATTGACATTGTTAACTGATCAAGTTAAACTAGAAATAATTAGAATGGCTTTTGTGTAGATACATATGACCTAATCAGTTTGAACATAGTGTAAGAATGTGTTATACGTCATGAGAACAAGAGTACAAGCGCTGTTATTACATGTTTACATGACCATTATTGACTTTTCCTTTAATCCATTTCCTTATTTCCCAGAAGTTGTGACGAGTGCCTCTACTCCTGTCATTATTACACTAGAGACATATAATATGTCCTGTTGCATATCCCATCATTAGACGATGGCTCGTTATGTGGTAAGCCACGTCTCGCGGCTTTAAATCCAGGTCCAAGTGAAATGCCCATACACCTCAATACATCGGGCGACTGTTTAATACCAGTTTTGTTTGGGACAAAGTTATTTACACAATTAAACTGAACTGATCACATTAAAATCACTAGTCGTCATTTGTATATTTCGAACAATAACAAAATTTCAAGACTTAGTCCACGCTAATATGTACGCAAATTGATTTTTAACACTTAATTAAAGATACATTATGGGAGATAAAGAGCTGGCAGTTCTCACTAAAATAGTTAAAAACTAGATAATGTAAAGGGAATTTGCTGAAAACTTCAGTCAAATTGATCCACTCTGAACCAAGAATTTAGCGGTTGAATTTTGGGCCTAGCCTCGATCATCATTACTGAAGTCGGTACGATAAAATACATAGTCTCGATTATCCATTTCTTGATTTAATCATAAATGAGTGTAGAGCAGCAGATCAGGTCCTAATCCAATAAATATCGCAGACTAGCGATGACATCGAGCATTGACCATGGTTTGGATAAGTTAATTAATGTCTAATTAATAAGTTAGATAACATTTCAGGCCCAAAGAAAGACCTGCAAAAGGCAGATGTAGCTCTTGCATAATGTATGTTTAAGAACAGAAAATAAAAACACAATACCAACAGAAGATAACCTTCTGACATGGATTAAATTGGATTATAAAGAGGGTGGTTTGCTTATTTCATCTGCAGAATATGTCGAATCTTGGGAATTTTAAACTCATTGAACCATTGTAGAACTATTATTCCTTTGAGAGGCCAAACTCTCACAATATTTGTAATCCCAGAGAACATGAACAGCAGCTTTATCGGTTATTTCAAGACAGCGAACCCATTCCGGTTAACAACACTACATCTTTATTTCTACGATATTGCTAAAGAAAATATGGAACCTATTTCTAAAACTGTATTGTGTGTATTTTACAGAAATATGACTCGAAGTTCCAGTACCCAGTCTTTAACGCAAAAACCAAAGCCAACAGTTACCAATCATTTCAAGGTTAGTAGACATAGTTTTGGTAAGATAAACTATTTTGCTACCTACCTATTGGCAAATCAAACTTTTAAAAAATATAGTCACGACTACCACAGTAGTTGGGAGTTCAAAGGCGAGTAGGCGGAAAGCCCGTTGGAATTATTTAGCTAGCCGTGAAGCAAAATCCTTTCGTAATTCAGAGTCACCATCAATTTTATTCATAGTTATTGCCCAGGGCTTAAACACTTATATCCCACATTAAAAATGTTCCTGTTGGCATACATACCTTTCCTGGTAACGCTATGCTTATGGCTAATTTCTGTGAACCATCAATTTATATTTACTGTCATATAAAACATTTAACTCACATAAACATTAATCAAATGACAGTTTAAAATTCAACACGTTTCCCCAAACATTTTTTGAACTCGAAAAACACCAAGAAGTCGTCAGTTATAAAATTCATGATGAGTTCATATATAACATTATTATAAATTCAGATATAAATAATTATATGAAGAAGGAAAAGTGGTTTGATTTTTTATCTGGGCGTATTTTTAATTTTTTTTATGAATATATTTACTTTACAGAGATCGTTGTTAGATTTGTTATCAAAGTTAAATGAAGCTGATCCTTTATTTGTAAGGTAAAGTACTTGTTATATCACCGTCTTCAATATCCCGTTTAGTGCAGAAAAGTAGGGCGTTAAACCCTAATTAATTTCATTTCACTTCTTATACCAATATAAACACGATCTCAGGGTTGTATGTACCCGCCATTGAACAAGGTCGTGGGTTTTCTCTGGGTACGCCGGTTTTCTTCCACTCATGTACTGAAATAAAAAATACACTGGTCCCGAAATAACCTATTCAGGGTTAACTCGACGTTATTTCTCTATCTTCATTCAGGTCTATACCGGAATTATATTCATAAACATGGGCACCAATGTTATATTTATTTACTTTTTTTATTTTTTCCACAGATGTGTTAAACCCAACATATCTCTAACTAGTGCTAAATTTGACAATGTCTTAGTAAACCGACAATTACAATGTAATGGTTTAATGGAAATAGCTCAACTTCGCAGAGATGGTTTCCCATTTAGAAGTAAATTTGATGATTTTGTGGATAGGTAAGCTACAGTAATGAACATTTTTTAGTGATTCAACTATTTTATTTTTATCTTTAATTGTTATAAGCTTATATTTAAAATGCGATGGATAGTTGAAATATATTTGTCGTTATATACCACAAGTTTCTATTCAAAATAGGATGGATAGGTGAATTCTGTTATTGGGGAAAACTGTTCAACATGAAAAAATTTAAACATCTGTTTAGCATACAACAACTTGTGATGTTTATTACATATATTCATCGCATTGTTGCTAATTTTGAACCTATTTGTCCTTATTCAGATATGCAGAATTATGCGAAAATCTTCAATTACAACATGGTCCCACAGCCCAATGCCAGAAAATTTTACAAGATTCTGGAATTAAAGATTATCAACTGGGAAAAACTAAGGTAAATGTGATTTTCTATTATCGTCATGATGCCTCCTTCGTGTATACCTGCGAAAATCTGAAAATAAAAAAAAATTGTGGAGAAGTCATTGGAATTAAGACGGACACTGTCAAATGATGCACTAAGTTCTGAAAAAAATGTTTTACTAAGTTCTGAAAAAAATGTTTTACTAAGTTCCAAAAAAAAAAATGTTTTACTAACTTCTCATTGAAAATGTTGTTCTAACTTCTGAATTCTAAATGAAAATGTTGTACTAACTTCTGAATTCTAAATGAAAATGTTGTACTAAATTCTGAATTATAAATGAACATGTTGTACTAACTTCTGAATAAAAAATGTTATATTAACTTCTGTATGAAAATGTTATATTAAATTCTGAGTAGTTTCACATGTTAGCTACCATGTCAAGGTGAACAGTGAAATGTATTCCAAATGTGGCTGCAGTGAGATGGCATCATTAAATACATATTTAGAATTTATTACGTCAGTGAAGATAGTTGTTTAAAAAACAAATGAGTTGTTATTATATATATACCATGTCTACATTCATGTTTTAATTTTACCCCGAGGCTAGATAGTTATAAACTAATACAATATGACAAATCATATAACCATAAGCTAATACAATATGGCTTAACATATTCATAAATATATGACCACAGGCTACAAATGTCGTTTTAATCTTTGAATAGCAACTATCAAATTCTCACTTATAGGAGTCAAGTCTTGATAGTAATCATTTTGTCCTCATATAACCCGAGGTTACTGGCAATCACAGAGTCTATCCAATCAAACAGCAGTAAACAGCCGGATTAAAATATACAATTTCGTAGTTGGGTATAGCTTTTAACTTTAAACAAAAAGATAGTTGGCCATGCATGTTAATATTTTTTTGTTTTTATTCAGGTGTTCCTGAAAACCTGGCATAAAGAAATCCTGGACTCAAATCTCAAAACCAAGGTAAGCGCATGCAATATAAATGAATTGTTTCAATGGCAATTAGTAATTGAACTTTAAATACGCTGGTTATAATTTTATAGACTACAGTTATTGTTTATTACCGAGCGACGTTTCGACTAGTCTGGATAAGAGAGAGAGAGAGAGAGAGAGAGAGAGAGAGATGGGGTTTAACGTCCACTCGACACAAACTAGGTCATTTCGGGACTAACATATGATTTAATTTTATTTCAATAATTCGCTTGCGTGTAGGGGTCTTTAGCAGTGGGAGGAAACCGGAGGGCCCGGAGAAAACCCACGAGGTTGGACAGGCCACCTTACTCCTTGTCACGTACAACCGGGGATTCGAAACCCCGCCAGTCGAGTCAATGACAGTCTGGATAAAGAAAGTTTAGATAAGCCTAGTGACATAAAGTACAATGCACGCAAGCGATCAATCAAGTTAAGTTGTATTTTAATGAGGATTATATTCATGTGGATTGATTACAAATCATTATTCATTTTTAGATTCAGGAGAAGAAACTACGTGAATCGAAAGCCTCATTGTTGAGTGCTATGAATGATTCAGATGAGAATGATATGTTTTCCCAATCTGTGGACAGTGGTCATGCGTCTAATGGTTATTTGCCCAATGGACATTTGTATAGTGAACATGGCAACAATAGGGGCGATCCTCTCGGAAAAAGGTTTTCGGTTCCAAATTTGGCTGTGTCGGGATTTCTACAAAGCACTTCAGCTCAAAGGAGGACAACGATGGCTAATATATCTGCAAGTCTGAACGGATTACTCAACGTTTCACCATCTCCAAACTTCTCAAGGCACTCATCTGGTCGGAGAACTAGTTCTTCCTTTACCGAAGGTCTTAATACCCCTACAGACAATATCTCAAATCGGTTAAACCAGACTAGTTATTCAGCTGATCACTCTTTAGCTGGGCAGTCCGACGATGATATGAGCACGGATACTGTGGAGGACAAACATTATGACGACGACCTACCTTATGATATACCAGAAATCAAGGTAAACGCCTCACCGTCTGAAACGAGTCATGAGGAATCTGATCTTCTAGATGAGGAGGAAGATGAGGAATTTGAAGATGACCAATGGTAAGATTATATCCAAATAATTGTTTATTAGACTATTGACGCGGGCGTTGTCCCTAAACAAGACGTTATTGTGCAATTTTAATCTGTTTACTACCAAATATAACTAAACGCCAGTAGCAAAATAATATTGTATGAGCTTCGTCTACACTAGGCTTGAAAAAGCCGGCTTTTTAAAAACCCGGTTTTTTCAAAACCCGGCTTTTTCAAGTGTAGCGTCTACACTGACTGAACGGAAAAAGACGATGAACACCGACGTATTCCTTCTTGAGCCGTTTTAACTTGCTTTTGACCTTTTCGGTGGACCGAGTGAAGCCAGCTTCGGCTAATTCAGCGCATATAACCCTGTAAATTTTATTGTCTTTGACAGTTCCATCAAACAAAGCTTGAATGTTCCCCCGCCCCCAAATCTCAATTAGCAATAAGCACTCCTCGTTAACCCATTTTAGGTTAGGCATGTTGAAATTAAATAGGCAAGGCTATAGATGGATTTGAGATTTACCGCAATTTCTTAGAACCGGAAGCAATGCCAATGTTATGAATGTACGGAAGCTCGGGACGAATGACATCCGGGTACTTGATAAATCCCGGATTTACCGTCTACACACATAAAATTGCCGGTTTTTTGAAAAAGCCGGCTTTTTGATTTTGAAAAATCCCTCAATAATTGCCGGATTTTAAAAAGCCGGCTTTTACGATTGAGAAATTGAAAAAGCCGGCTTTTAGGAAAAAGCGGGATTTAAAAGGCTAGTGTAGACGGTGAATGCTGCTAGTGTAGACGTAGCTATGGTGATAATAGATACTAGTAGATCAAAAGAAAGCTACCGTTCTATTTGACAAAAGGACAATGGCCAATACCATTAATCTTTCCAAAATCAAACGTTAAAGACTTAATTAACAAAATCATACTAACGGATCCCAACAATAAAAATAATTTCATCATTTGATTTGATTTTAGGAGACCTTATGATGTATTCCAAGTAAAAGAACGAGAACATGAGGATGACGACTCAATATTCAAAGAAATTCTAAAATGTGTCCGACTTTTCATGTACCTTTTTGTGGTGGTTGTAATACTTGGCAGTACTGTTGCCAGTCGACTATCTCTGATTCTCATAACGTCTGGAATAAAAGGGGTGAGACTTTATACATTTTATTAACGTTACTACCTATTCATTTGCTAAAGACTAAGCCTTTAGCTTAACTAACATGGACTACAACTAGTAATTGCTTACCCTGATCTCATGAATGTAGTCCGTATATTTATTATATTCTTTCTTCCTCCCTTTTCCCGCTTTTTGAATGGCATTTTTGTTGACCTTTCGATCTAGTAGAATTGGCGAAGAGTATTTGAATGTACGTTTTCGACAAGGTTTTGGTGAATAGTCATGATTTTTAGGGAAAGGACTAGGAATTGAACAGCTATAAATTGTGGAACTTCTTTTTAAAAATGACGTCAGGGTCGATAGATTCCTTTGACCAGAATATTTATGTTGTTTGATTGTGACGCGTGTGACTCTTAGTGGTTATACAAATTAAGTTCATCGGAATGTTATTTAAAATTGTTACAGGCAAAGGAATGACATGAATTTAACATTGAAGTCAATTGGGAGGGGATTACTTGAACGTGTATTAAACATATCATACCCTTTATTGTAGGATGAAAAGACTAGAGGAGAGAGTACGGTTATTCTCTTGTTTTGTATCTGTTCTCCCATAGTGTGGAACTGGCTAAATGCCGTTATGAAGATTTTGTTCGGTGGAAAGGAATGGCCGTCAATGAAGTTATTCTTTTTTGTAAGTAGCCAACAATATCTAGAATTTTCTTTCGTGTCATAAATCACATTCATTTAAGTTGAGTTTGAAATATACCTTAAAATCAGCCTAAAGTTAGTTCATATACAAACGTTAAACTTTATTTTTATCTTTATTTTTAGTTGTTTATATTTGAAGCGATGCAGACGGCTGGAATTTGTTTACTGATTTTCCGTTGTTTACCAGGTACGGACTTTTTCAGAGGCGTCACAATGACTTTTACCATATTCCAAATCCCCAGTATATTAAATTTAATATTTCACGAGAAAAAAATAACGTGTAGTATTTGGGATTTCTTAAAGCTGTTTTGTTCGCTGATAGCCTGTCTGTGTCAACTTGGTGCCTTGTGTGTATTTAGTATAACCGACTTCACTGCAGATGGTGGCCATACCCTCCTGAATCTTCTGGACAACAGCAGGACCACCATTACATTTGAATCATTGGATTGGGAATTACCCTTAGCGGTATTACTAATATCTGTTGGATGGATAGAGAATTTCATTTCTGGAGAATGGACACTGTTTGGTAAAGTGAAATCATCATTCCGAAATTGGCGTCACGAAGTCCAAGATGTTCGGGAAACTTCATATTTTCTTTTGGGACCCTTGAAGATTGGATTAACGGTACTGCTTGCCCATTTTCTTACTGATGCACCGTTCAGACTTCCTAGCGTTGATGAAGGCGATACTGATACAGACAAATCGATGCATCACTTAACGTCCTACAGTCTCATGTATATTCAGATCGGGTCTGGAATAGTTTGTACGTATCTTGCTGGTATGGCCTGCAAACTCCACATGCAGAAAACGGCATTTGCTTTACCGTTACTGATGTCGCCACCAGTCAGTTTAATGTGTATATATCTGCAGTGTAAATATATGTATTTACCATCCTCTTGGCATGTTGGTAGTTGGTTATGTTCTGAGGTCGATATCTATAAAATGATCATACCTCTAGGATGTGCTGGTGCACTCTGGATTTCCTACTGTTTGATTGTGTCACATATATGGTTTCCACAAAGTGAACGAATGGCGAAGATTGAAAAGTAAGTGGGCTTAACTTATGTTTTAAAATTAATCATTATTTGGAAACGGAATGCCACTGCTCCGGGGAAATACATCCATCCTCATCTGACGCATACTTATATAATTAATGTTAATTAATTTTGTTTCAAAATTTCTCATTATATACAAATTGAATACCACTGGTTCGGTGAAATAAATCTGACACATACTCAATATATTAATTGCTTACTGCATGATTCCTAACAGGCAACTTTCTGAGTATTGCCGAATCATTTCCCAAACCCAATTCAGTTATAAGATTTATGATGAACTTATAATTTTCAGATTGTTTATAACACCACACTATGATGGCATCTTTCCTGATTTTAATCTAACCATGAGACGAAGACGAATCGACCAAGAAATGAGACGAACTCGCTGTGACAGCTTGACAGGAAACCTCACGGATGACTACGTTGTACCGACGATATACGCATGTGCTACAATGTGGCACGAGACGAGACAGGAAATGACGCAGTTGCTGAAATCTCTATACAGGTAGGATTGTAAATAAAGAATTTATATCATGAATGGTTCTTTTGTTAGTGAAAACTTTATGTTTTGATCAACGTGTCTGCATGATAAAGGGTCTTACCACTATAACACTTATATAATTATTCTTTTTTAGATTGGATTATGTACAATGTGCCAGTAGATTAGCTCAACAAGAATTTAGAATTCGGGATCCAGATTATTATAATTTTGAAAGTAAGTAGTGATCATATTAATAACCTGTGACAGAATTAGGAATCGGCGTCCTTATTTTTCATTTTCTAAAATAAGTTATTACTCGGTGTCGGAATAGATCAAGGCAGTTTCTCGATCCCAATAAAAGTAATGGTTTAATGGTTAAGGCACTGGCGGCTCTATCCTTTGGTTCGTCCAGATGCTGGCCAAAAAGGCGCTTCGTGATTTTCCAGCGTGGTGTAACACAACAAGCGGATGGCTTACCCGTCTTCATTAGGCAGGTTGTAAATACCACGATTGTATTTTGATTAACAGCTGATTCGAGCCTTTTTTATTTGAAAATTTCAGTTCATATAATATTTGACGATGCCTTTGAAATAGATGACGACTTTAATAAATATGTTCCGAACAGTTTTGTTGAACAGTTGGTAGAATGTATGGAGGATGCGGCGAGGTAAATTATATCTATAATCTACACCCATTGTTAGATTCAATTAAAAGGTCAATAATGTATAATGCTGCAAACCTGTGTAGTTGAAATATACTAAATAATGTTATTACTGTTATAGTTGTATGCGGCTAATAGACCCCTAGTCCGTTCTAGGTCATTTACAATAAGTGCATCCCGCAAATCATTCTTGATTGCCACCAATTAAAATATATGATATGTAATGATAGATAGGTAGTCGCAGTAGCTTACTGACCAAGAGCTCTAGTGTTTAATTCCTGTATTGGCCGAGAACGTTCCTCGGTATTTTTCGTGAGGTTTCCACATTTCAGTGGTAGGCCTGCAGGATCTGGAAAGGAACAACGTCTTGTCGTTTGGAAGGCACAAAATAACCGAGATCCTGTGTATAGGTTCAGTTCTCGCGTGCACTAATTAACAGAACCCTTGTCGTTGTCTGGGCAAACTTCCCTGTATGACACATCCTCGTCAGCTTATGCAGGCAAGTAGGACGTTAAACCCCATTTCATTTCATATTATGATATTAAATGTACGATTATATGGAGCCACGGTGGCTTAGTGAGTAAGGCGCCGGTTCGCCCCCGGTGTTGGCCGAGAAAGTTCATCGGAAATTTCGGTCGTTTTGCAAGTGTCAGTGGTGCAGGACGGAGGGCCTGAAAAAGACAGCTGTCTAGTTGTTCGAATTGGACGAAAACCCGAGTTGCCGTGTACATACTGGCGTGCACGTAAAAGATCACATGTCCGGGAATATTTTTTCCTCATAGCACATTGCATGGCGCATGCCCGTCTTCATTAGCCCAACCGGAGCAGAACAGTAAGACGTTAAACCTCATTTCATTACATTTCACTTTTTATTTAGATCTGTTGTTAAAGGACCGATCATTATTGCACCACCAGTTAAAGTTCCCACACCATATGGAGGTCGTCTGGTTTTCACTATGCCTGGTCAAACACAGATGATTATACACATCAAAAACAAAAACATGATACGTCACAGAAAACGATGGTCACAGGTATGAAATATATTTTATAAAATTCGTCCATCTGATACCCTCGGGGTACATTTCTTGACAGTCTCTTTGGGCTGATCGACGTTTCACTCAGCACTGTCCACATTGCACATGTATGCGCAACACCACTACAGACTTGCGACATGGCTAGGATATCCAAGTATATTGGTATAATTTCATTAATTTTACAATCTATAAATTTTAAAGTGTAGAATATAAACTTAGGCAACGAATGGCTCAGAGTTGTTGTCATCCGACAACTTTCTAATACGCTGCACACTGACAAGACAATGACAATAGTGGTGATATAACATCTGTTCTGATTAAATTTTAAGTCTTCAATTTTAATTTGACTTGCCATTAAAAACAATACCCGTCTAGATAAAAAAAAATACGTTGTGTGGAGCGATTATATGAACTAATTATGCTATACAATTATCTATATAAAATGCATGTGTATGATAATATTTAATATAACACCTGGTATTTTTTTAGTGTATGTACATGTATTATCTACTGGGTTACCGTTTACTGGGTGGTAAGGATTCAGATATGAGAACTGTTGATGAAACTGAACTACATGAAGATATCGAGAAGAATAACGTCCGAAACAGAAAAAAAGGCAAATCTAAGAAAAGGCAAAAAGCTGCACCACTAAGATCGTTGTTGATGAGGATGACCCCCGAAAAATATGAAAAGGTAAACGTAAATACTATACTGTGATAAATAAACGGTTGATATATGTAGGTAATAATTAGTCATTAAATGTCGTTTGCATGACATATGATTTGAGAACACAATGAAGCTACTGTGGTGATTTGATTTCGTTTATCTTGTCGTACGTGATGCGAGAAAATGCGTTTGTCCTTTGGATAGGATATGATCGGAGAACACTTTGAAGCTGACAGGGGGATTTAATTTTGGCCACTGGGATATACAAAGCACAAACCTCATTGACAATTATGTAATTATACACTTATAGAAGCCTCGGTCAGTATTGTATATTTGTTTCATATGTCGTAGGTGATGCAAGAAGCTGAAAATACATTTGTCCTGGCTCTTGATGGTGATGTAGATTTTAAACCGGAATCTGTGAAACTATTAATTGATAGAATGAAGAAGAATAAGAAAGTTGGTGCAGTTTGTGGAAGAATTCATCCTATAGGATCAGGTAATAATTAATTCTACCATTAGAAGTGAAATCAGAGCTACGTAAAAATAACTTAGTTTATCGCAATTGGTATGCATCATGGATATGCATTTGTAATTATTTATTTTACTTTTTCGGTATGATTTGAACTATTATTGAAATTAATTTTATTTCCACAGGTCCGATGGTTTGGTATCAACAGTTCGAGTATGCTATTGGTCATTGGTTACAAAAGGCTGCAGAACACGTGTTTGGTTGTGTTTTGTGTTGTCCTGGATGCTTCAGTTTATTTCGAGCATCAGCACTCATGGATGATAATGTAATGAAGATGTACACAACAAAACCAACAGAAGCTAGACATTATATCCAGTTTGAACAAGGTATATATTTATACAGATTCTATGACACTCGAATTCGCACACTACTTTTTGTGGATATCTCTATGTCTAGAGCCCAGTTTGTTCTTAACAGGCCTGACAAGGACAGCTGTCTAGTCGTTCGGATGGGACGAAAACCCGAGGTTCTGTGTACTGTGTACACATTGGCGCGCACGTAAAAGATCCCTTGACAGTTGGAATTCGATATAAGCGTAGGACATAGTGCCGCTGTCCAGGCAAAATTTCCCCCATAGCACACTGTATGGCGTATGCCCGTCTTCATTAGCACAGTTCGGAGCACAACAGTAGGACGTTAAACCCCATTTCATTTCATTTCATTTGTTCTTAACACCATGTGTGTATTTTGTATATTTTGAACATTAATATACATGACTGTATGGTTTGGTTTTTCAGGGGAGGACAGATGGTTGTGTACTCTACTTCTACAACAAGGTCATAGAATTGATTACTGTGCTGGTGCTGATGCCTTGACCTTCGCCCCCGAAACCTTCAACGAATTTTTCAATCAGCGGCGTCGCTGGTCACCTTCGACTCTAGCTAACATGATGGATTTGTTATCATCCTGGCGGGAGACTTGTAGAATCAACGATAACATCAGTCGACCATATGTGCTGTATCAGTTTATTTTGATGGCTTCAACAATCCTTGCCCCGTCTACTGTTGTTCTGATGATAACTGGATCCTATCATTCTGTGTTTGGTATAGGCATCTGGTGGTCTTATATTCTCTCTGTTATACCAGTTGCTATATATATTATCATTTGTATGACTCAGAAAAGTAACTATCAGATCACGGCAGCTGCTGCCCTAACTGCCCTTTTTACGGTGGTGATGATGATAGCTACAGTGGGAACAGTCATTAGTATTGCTACAGAAAGTTTCAACAGTCCGAATGTGGTGTTTTTGAGTGGTCTTGCTGTTATTTTTATTATTGCCGGGTTGCTGCATCCTCAAGAATTATTCTGTTTAATTTATGGCATCCTGTACTTCATGGTGGTACCATCGACATTTATCCTGTTAACAGTCTATTACCTATGTAATCTTAATAACGTATCCTGGGGAACTCGAGAAACTCCGAAAAAGATGAGTCCAGAGGAAGAAGCCGAAGCAGAACGACTAGCTCAAGAGAAAGCTAATAAAAAGTCTAGAAGTTTCTTTAGCTTGTTGGGTATTGTGTCAATCATCAATGAATTACGAGATGCTATAAAAACATTAATGGGTTTGAAGGACGAACTGAATAATAAAAACAACCAAAACGCACAGCAACCGTTGAACACCGGTAACTCTAAACCTATACCACAGCCACCACCACCACCACAGCTTCCTTCAAACGCTGCTGTCCCAACTGTCCACCACCCACCAGTTCAGGCACACCATTCTAGTAGAAGCTCTAAAGTTGTTCCTGGTTATGAGGCCGATCCTTGTAATCCACACTGGTTGTCGCTCGAGTTCGTTGGGAACGGGCCCGTAGAAGTGTTATCAGAAACCGAGGAAGAGTTTTGGCAGTATCTGATAAAGAAGTATTTACATCCATTAAACGAAGATAAAGCTCATAAACTGAAGATAAAGGAAGACCTCATTTTGATAAGAAATAATGTTGTATTCATCTTTTTCATGTTAAATTTCTTGTGGACAGTTCTGGCTTTGCAGCTTCAAAACAACCAAGGAAAGCTTAGCAGTTTCTACATTGTGGAGAAATATGAACCGTTATCTTTGGCTTTCCTGACAATTTTTGCCCTGGCTTTATTTCTACAATTTGTGAGTATGTTCTTGCATCGATGGGGAACGTTCTTGCATTTGATGTCTAGTACAAGAATAGACTGGCTGAAGAAGACTCACACGGAAGAAGACTTTGCCAGATTCGTTGTCAGCGAAACTAGAAAATTACAGAACTTGGAGCCCGAACCGGATTATGAAAATGACGATGACAGTTACTCTGTAGAGATGACCGAAACTGAAATGGATGATTTAAGTTCTATTCATTCGGATTATTACGAAGGTTACAACAGGCGTACATTACGGCGTTTGAGACATCCATCACAGAATGATGACGTCCCCGTTCTTCAAACAATATTTCAACAAAATCTTCAAAATCTGCATCATAAATGGAAGCAGGGCACTATTCGACCAAACAGGGGCGGTGAAAGTTATCGTCGTTGGGGCCAACCAACTGCAAACGCTATGAGAGAAAGACTATATACCCAGAGCTTTCAACCGGAACCAAGGGATAGGTTTGACGGTATACGAATTGTATAGTTTATAAAATTGTCCAACTTTATTTGAACTGTGATATTGTAACTGAGCACCCACTTTATACGTATATTTATATATACAATAATACTTATAAAGATAATATATATATATTATTAATTTATTTATTAATAAAAATAATAATGGCATTTTGCCCTTTCCATATTGGATAAAAGATAGTTTTGAATAAACATGAATGTGTTACAAGGTGGGGGGACTTCACGCAATATTTGAGCCGTGGGCTGGAACTAATTCTGGTATTTGAGGGTAGAAATCAATAATATACTACTGAATTCGATTTGGAACATTTTCTTCTTAAACTAAACAGGTGTTCGTCTTTCTGTCTGTCTGTCATATCTTTTTGAACAAAATAATTGTGCGTCTATATTTGTGACACTATGCAGACTACGCTTGCAGGATTCCTTCACCTTTCTTAGACTGACTCACGGTTCTTGCTACTAGTTATTTCTGGAAGAGGGCTACTGTTGTATCACGGTACGTTAAAAATGATATCCTATTAATGATCAGACATCAAATCAGAGGTCTCCGCACCTTTGGTACAGTACAAATTAGCCCAATTTCATAAAATTAGGGTAGACATAACGGCGTGCTCTAGTGCAGCTCTTGCCCAAACATGTAAATTAGACCAGCGCGTTATTCCCGGGAGACAGTTGGGCGAAATAGCCAGGGTAGACATCAAAGGTTTTAATCATGGTTAACGTTTAAATACCTAAATAACCATTGCTGTGTCGATGTTGTAGAATGTATCATTGTACCCTATAAAGATACCTCCAACGTATAGAAAAGAGTTTGCAGTCTTATTTATCACAACGTCAAGTCCTACTCAGACACACGACAGTGTGACACGGAAGATTTGGCCGTTCGGACACAGTACGTGTCCCCAGAGTGTCACATTAGTTCTAATACATATAAAATGTTTAAACTGGATGTAGATGTTGATGATGATGAGCATGTGCTGGCTGAGACTTAAGAAACATAATTCTGTTCAACATCACAACTAAGTTCGATAATCCTGCTCGTATAAAAAAAAAGCAGTGAGACAAATACTTTGATTGCCAGATGATTTATAAGAACGATAAATTTTAATGAGTCAACTATTTAGTGTTGAATGGAGAGAGGGGTTTTGGTGTCATCAGCTTTACTATGCACTGGTTAACACTTATCACAGTTACCAACCCTCATTTCGGTACAAGACTAACCCCAAGTGTATTGATAATTCATCCTATTTTTTTCCATGCCAATGTTTGTTGACATTTGGTTTAAATTCGATGATAAATTTTGTCCAGTTTTCGTGACTTTTGGGCGAGAGAGAGAAATGGGGTTTAACGTCCACTCGACACAAACTAGGCCATTTCGGGACTAACACGGTTCAATTTTATTTCAATAATTCGCTTGCGCGTAGGGGTCTTTGGCAGTGGGATGAAACTGAGGACCCGGAGAAAACCCGCGAGGTTGGACAGGCGACTTTACTCCTTGTATTTTTGGGCAAACGGATAAAGATATAAAACCGGACGTTGTAATAAGGTAACCCAAAAATGGCTCGAATATTGATTATGACTATACAAGACTGTGATCAAATTGAATATGGTGATCATAACACAGGAGGTGAGATATCCAAAATTTAGGAAATGTGCAACAGTATGTAGAAGTTAACATTGATTTCAATCTGTAGTTGTCTCCCCTTACTTGCATTGCCTGTAGGAATCGATACTCGTGAAATAATGTGAAAGTAAATAAAACTGATGTTGGGAGTTCCCGTAATGCTGTATTGAAATATCTTGGATATATTTCGCATGTGTAGCGGTACAAAGAAAATAGTTGGTGCAGCCTTGCAGATGCTGGTCATTTGTGTACTTTGGCGACAAGTGTAACCATCCCTTATAACATCAAAAGACGACACAATATATTAATAATCTTAACTTAGAATTGTTTAAGAGAGAGAGAGAGAGAGAGAGAGAGAAGTGGGGCTTAACGTCCACTCGACACAAACTAAGTCATTTCGGGACTAACATATGGTTCAATTTTATTTCCATAATTCGCTTGCGCGTAGGGGTCTTTAGCAGTGGGAGGAAACCGGAGGACCCGGAGAAAACCCACGAGGTTGGACAGGCGACCCTACTCCTTGTCACGTACAACCGGGGAATCGAAACCACACCAGTTGACTCAATGACAGACTTTATGATACAGCGCGCACGTGCTAACCATTCAGCCATCCAACCCCCCAGAATGGTTTAAACTAAAATAAACATATTGAAGTTAAAGGGAATATGGTTTCATTTCATACATTGGAATAATTTACCGTATAAACTAAAACTCCAAGGAACTAGCCGCGTTAGGCGTCTTGCTGCATATTCTGTGCTAATCTAAGATTAAAGTTATAATATTGTTGTAAAAGTTTAAAAAAAAAAACTTCGAATAAATGTCATATCTAAAACTGATTATTTAAACAATTTATTATTCATTAAGGTGTATAGAAAATTATACAAAACATTATCGCGATATTAACAATATACAATTGTAGTGGTCAAAGGAGAGAGACAAAAATACAATAAATTTTTTATCAAATGAGCATCATTTGGAGATATAGACCAAATAAAATATAAAATGAGATATGCCTTAATTCTTTTATGTACAATTTAATAAAGATGCAGAAAACGTTACTATTTATAAGGCTTTAAACCGTTATATTTAATTTATCCACCCGGTCCGTTCCGAATAAAGAGTGCATTTTTAAATAACCTATTAATGAAATATATTACATCAAATTCATTTTGTAAATTTTGCTTGACTTTCACTTTAAAAATAATATTAAATTTCGTAATAGTAATAGTATTGGTTTTCTAGCCCAATTTGGAATTAACGTTCATTGAGAAAAGGGGCATAACCGAGTTTTTAATAAAATAAAAAACACGGTCTTTCTTTCTTCTATTTTGACGTAAAAATCTGATTTGAATTTAAGTTTATTTTTGATATTGTACTGCAGGAAATTAAAGCTTTTTGCCTTATTTGTGAAACTAATATTGCCCTTCGTAAAATGAATTTTGCCCTTGTTCGCTTGAAGAATATTATCAAGTTGTTTTGTATCTTAAAGGATTAAAACATGGTTAGAAATTAATTATTCTTAGCCTTTGTCTGACTTATTTAAGACTATATAAAGATGGTGGCAAGTACATTAGGATTGACCGATGTTAATTACATTTGTATCAATTTTAGGTCTGATGGCCTGGAATATTACGCGTTTAATAGGTAAATGCAGCAATGTGATTTTGCTGACGTGTGCCTGTTGCTCCAAACATCAAAAGGTGATAAAATACAATTTGATCAAATGAGTCGCTTTTAAATGTCAATATAAATACAGAATTATACGTAATACATATAAACCTTTAACCATAAAAATGTACAAAAATACAATAATTTACAAAAGGTAACAATTGATATGTACATGAACAATAACGATATATACAAACCATAGTATTAAAATAAAAATGTATACAAATTGTACAAAAATATAACAATGAGACTGTCTATATTGATTTATCCAAAAGTTTAACATCGAGGAGATCGTTAACATTTGTTTTTCTTGCAAAAAGAAACAAAAACAAACAAAACAAAACAAACAAGTCATCAGATATATTATTGACATTTGACTGTGTTAACGCGTTATTTCTGTCGATATTCATATCCAACATAATTTCGAACTAGCAATAACGCGTGGCAAGATTTATCTTAAAAAAAAAATAACCGAAAAATAATCAAATCAAAATCAGTGACTAAAGGTATAAAATGGGCAAGATGTTTACATCTATAAGATGACTGAGAGTGGTTGGCACTCACAACAAAACACAACACAAGGTATACATGGATTTATCACCCAATAACACATTCTATAGTAGATATCGCTTTTGTGAAAATTTCATTTTCTACTTTACAATTAAAAGGGACGGAAAGGGTTGGGTGATAAATAAAATCTGCTTATCGTTATTTTTTATATCAAAAAGAAACAACACTCGTCGATAAAATAAAAGTAAAATTCGATAAAGCCTCGTTCTTATATACATTTTCGATATGTGTTGATATTTTTTAATATATAACAATCTGATCAAAATATAGATTTGTATTTCGTTTCGTATTTTATAGTTTCGATGGCCTCCACTACACGAAGATCTGACCCTATGATATCAGACATTTGATTAACCAATCAATCGCCGTAACAGACTCTCACATAAACCTGAACGCGGATTATATAACAACTCTTCCAGATCCTAGTGTAGTAAAGACAAGTAAAATGAAATTTTGAACTATAAAAAAAAACGAAACGGAATAGGATCTGTGTTTTAATCAGATTGATATAAAAAGGATCGTCTATATAACTACTTTCGTAACGGAGTAGTAGTTTTAGCCATATATACCTTGCCCTGTGTGTTGTTGTGCTAGATGTCATTTAAATAAATGATTAACATGACTAGTGTGTAAAATAGATTTTTCAAAATGGAGTATACATATTGATTATTGGAGGACATCAACTCGGTATTGAATAAAACAACTGAATAACAAAATTATTTGTTAAAATATAAACAGGGCCTCCAGACTAATATACCAGGAAAAATAATGAACCCGTTATTTATTAAGAATAGCTCCACGTAGTTAAGCACTTTTTTATTTTTGACATCTGGTTTATGTGTTGGCATTTTCTGAATTCACCGTGTTTTTATAATTTGCATTTGCTTTAATTGTGTTTGTTCTGTCATGTGTTATGCGAATGTTTTGTTTCTAGCGTCAACCAGTACAATCATTAGTTCTATACATAAATAAAACTAAACAAATTTCAGCAAAATTTATAAAAAAAAAAGAATTTTGTGCACGCGAGTCGTTCGCTTAAAGGTGGATATAATGAGATCATTTACATATATACATAATAAATTAAAATACATTTTCTTTTGTATATTTATGCATTTTCGATATTTACATATTAATGTACAAACATTTATACATTACGATATATTGTACAATGTTTAAAGCTGTATCCTACTTATAGCCACGTAAGCTTGATATTGAACAATTATATATAACCGAAAGAGGACATAACGCTTAAAAAATATTGAGCCAAAGCACGACATTTAGATGTTTTAATTCGGAAAACACGCGCACGTTAAACCCGGCATACACGAGTGATTTCCCGTAGGCAAGTGGTCAAAAGTTGCCCGCTGTCGTGCCACTGCGACGACAACAGATATTGACGTTTGCTGCTGGTTACATGTTTCCAGATATCAGACGAGTTGGACAAGGATAGGGATGACAATCCCTGAACCGTGCCTACACGTTCCTATGCGCTCATACAGTCGCGAATTTGACAGCATCTTTAGTTGCCTACGATTGCTCGTTGCTCCAACAAGCAAAATTAATCGTCCGTGTGTGCCAGGCTTTAGTAAGAATGTGTTTATTTTAATCTATTTATTTTTTTTTTATTTCTCATATTAGTGTCGGCGTCGTATTTCACATTCTTTGATAACAATGTTTAAATTTCAATACTTCATCTAATATTTTCAAGATATAGTTTTGTTTTCAGATGATATTTATTTGAAACTTATGTTAATTTTCGGTAACCAATCTTTTAGATTTCTCTGTATATTAGCAATATATCCTCTTCGGTATAATCCAATATTACGCCGACCAATATAGTGGTCACAGGAATCCAATCCAGCATTCCCCTTTATTTTGAGCGGAATTAATACCGCTAACCAATTATTAGTTAAGGCAATCTATGATTCAATTGACACAATGAAATACAATGAATTGAAGATGACCGTGCTCTGGTGTTTCCTATGGTGAAGAATTGGCGTAGTGAATTCATGGCGGTGATAGACTTGGCAAGATCGATGAAACTTGGCGGGAAAAAAGTTGAGTTAAACATAAAAAGAACAGTGGTGATTTAAAGAAAAACAGAACAACAGTGAAAAGGCAAAGTATACTATCAACTAGAAATGCTATCGTAAAAGAAATAGAAACTTTGATAAATTGACAAAGCTCGAAATACAAATCCTATAAGAGCCAATGAAACAAGCAACATGCGGTTAAAGATGGTGATATTAATATCGCTAGCAACCCTTACAGCGCCAAACATATGAAATTTAATTTCCATCAAGGTCAGAGACTCGTATTTAAAAATATTTACGATGAGTGGGTTCCAGTTGATAAAGGTAATTCGTTTAAAACGACCAACTTTTATTTGCGTTACACACAGCTGTACTAAAGAGTGCTAAACGCGGTTATAAATTTGTCAAGCACGTATAATATTTCTTTATTTGCCTAAGGGTCGATATTTTGTGTTTATGTTAAAACAATTAAACTGTGGTCGCTAGCGAAATCATAAAAAGAACATTGACAAGATGACGAATGACACATGCGCAGCTGAAATAAGAAAAGCAGTGATGATATAAGCGACCGTGTCATTTCAACTATAGTTGTAGCCAAGCGCTCCTTGAGTATGATACCACTGTAAAACAACCTAAATCTAAAGAAACGGTTATTCCTCATCAAATCACTAAAAGCCTAATCTAAAAATGGCAAAAACCAAGGCTACAAATGTTTATAAAGAAATAAAAAAGGACCAAATTCTTTGGTTGTATTTATATACACCGTATCTCCAACTTGACTAAACATGGGCTCCATTTAAGAGACTTTAAATACCAACAAATAAATTAAATAATCCCCCGAAAAAAATACTTACACTATATACACGAACATACTGAGAAAATTCCTTTACAATTTCAAAACTTTTTAAAATACTTACTCCTTAAAAAAAAATATCGAAACTTACTTTTTTCCTTAAGTCTATGTTCTGCTTAATCATTTTACTAGTAATCTTATTATCCTTAAACCTTTTCAAAGATGCAATGACTTCAAATAAATTTGTGCGACATCTAGTACATGAATATTCTAATAGACGACCATATGGTGATTAAGATGATGATGCTGATAAAGGAAGGGTTCTTGTTGTCTTATTCTTGAATCACCGATCCAGTGAATGCTCTTTGATTATGTGTCTCCGGTGCATAAATTGCTTAGCTGACAATTTTTTTTATAACTACAATATGTTGCGGGTGCATTTTACACACCGAACGACACAGCAATCAACGATATCCAAAATAACTGAACGTCCCTTCATCAACTTGTATTAGTAAGGATGAATGCAAGAAATCACTTACCCTGATCATGCGATTACAATAACGACAGTCATGCAATAATAATAAACATATTCACATGTTGTATTTACAAAAATATACAATGCATTCAAGATGCATATGGGAATACTTAAAAATATACATTATGTTGAACCATATATACATACGTTTTCACTTGACATAGTACATACTCGTAAGATGCTCTTATTTTAAACACACGCACACTTTTTATCCATTTGCCTCATGTTTACATGCTGATAGGCTAAAATATTATTATCAAAAGTATTATTATTACTTAAATCTTACATGATCACACCGATACAGAAGACCTGGTACCTAGATTCCTGACGTACAGGCTGCGCTTTGGTTTCTCCATCGCTCTGAAAGAGAAATAAAACTATCTGTTGTACTATTATGTTCACGACTTTTGAAATCTGGAATAAAATGTGGTTAGGAAGTTAATAACATACTTCAACCCCGGTTACGTACGCTGACAATACGCCAAGAATCAACAAAATTAAGCATAAAAAACGGACCCGATGATTCAGCTCAATCGGGTTTATACATTTTGCGCTTAAAACACCATGCTTTTGCTGCACATATATTTAAGAAATGGCTTTATATCACCTGCTGGAAATTGGATCAGGTGATGCGCTAGGTTATCTGATCTTTTAAAGACCGAAAAATGTCATTAAAATGAGTAACATAGATTATAAAAGGCCAATAACCTCTGAAATAGCAGCCCGGTATATATAACACGGATACATTAATATGCAATATATAACATATAATCCATGCCTGAACACAATATACATATATATAAAAACTTATTAAACTGCGCACGCCACCTATGATTGTTTGCGATCATTATAATGATCTAATAATAAATACACCTTTTCACCACGCTGCGGCACCCTAACATGAATTTCCGTTTATGTCATATGCAGTTTATTGATACGCTTTATGCAATGTACAATGGATTAGTTGAGAGACGACAGGTTGCAGAAAGTATATGACAAATCCAATATTGTGATAGCAAGGATGTTAGTTGTACGTGCACATGTTCTTGATCCATGAATAAATATGATGACTGGCTTAATGAGATATTTTGACATTAGAACGTTAATTGGTTAAACAAAAGACCAGATAAGAGAAGAGAAAGAGAAAGAGAGAGACAATACATAAATGTCATGAACAAGCGAACAGTTATCATACGCCGCGTGCAGTACAGGCTTATTTGAAAATACAACGACCACAACTTACCGCTTGGTCAAATGAATATATGCGCTGAAATAAAACTATAGAAATGGGTTAATATGAGTTGATCAAATGAAATTAATACACATATTGATAAAATGTTGGGTTTCCCAATTCCAGTATATTTAATACCAAAATTTTATCAATATGTGCGTTTTGTGCGATGAATCCTACCTGTGTGCTGTGCAATCTAAAGCGAAGGATACATTGATGAAGACATAAAACGCGGTGGTCTTCCTAACCTCTTCTTGTGGATTACGGTAATTGCGATACCAAACACGATAACAGAAGGTATACCAATAACTAATGCTGCTACGATTGGCCAAAAGCTGTCATTGTTTTCTTCTGATGTTGGTGCCATTCCTAAATCACTCGAACTAGCTGCTGTACCAGACTCCATAGATGTTAAAGGTGTATTAAGGTTCGGTTCCGTCACTAAATTTGACGTTGTCGATCGAATCGTTTGAGTTGTGTTATTTTCAGAATCTACACTAATACTGTTTGTACTGGGCTTAAAGGACTGGGTTTTAGGCGGTTGTTGAGTTGTTGATTTAATTTTGATGTTGTCTGTTGTGGACGGTGGTTTAGGTGTTGTTGGTGATGGTTGGGGCGTTGTCGATGGTTGCGTAGAAGACGTAGGGGGTGGTTTGGGAGTTGTTGACGGCCTAGTGGGTGTGTTCGTCGTTACCGTTGTACTCGGTGTTGTTGTGGTACTCGGTGTTGTTGTGGTACTCGGTGTTGTTGGTTTCGTCGTTGTAGATTTTACAAATGGCGTAGTTTGTTCTTCTGTTGTATCCGCTCCCATACTTGCTGTTGTCGACGGTGTATATTCTGTGACATTTATAGGTGTTGTTGGAGATTTTCCTGGTGTTTGGCCTGGGTTGCCTGCCGTACTTGCAGCTACGGGGACGGCAGATGTTGTTCTTCTTCCTCTAGGAGGAGTATATGGGGACTTAGTGATAGGCCCATACGTAGAACTCTTTGGTGTTAGTACGTCAGTTATCGTAGTCTCCATAGTTATTTCTTCTGCTAAATTGTCATCGACAACTTCTGATACCCCAGCTGTCACATTTGGATCTGCGGAAGGTGCTATAGCTGTTGGACTAGGGGGGACTCCAGTTTTATCTACCGAAGCTCCGTTTTGCTTATCAGCTACATCGTCCCAAAAACTTTTAGCATGTGGCTCAGCAGTGGTAGTTGGTGCAGCTGGTGTGAATTCTCTACCTTGTATATTAGGGTTAAAGAAATCTTTACCCGCTACATCTAAAATCTCATCATTCTGAACTGAAGGGAAATCTTCTTCTTTGGCCACGTAACCGGCAGGTATTGAACTGGGATCAGGATATTCCAAACCGACTTCTCTTTTTCGGCGAACAATAGGATGGTTGCTAAGAAGATACGAAATAACCTGGAAAGGGTTTTTCAAATCTTCTGGCAAATTGCATACTCGATGAAACTCAACTTCTAATCTGTAAAATGAAAACAAAAATACGTTAAGTCACACTATTCAATGAGTGCCGTAGGTTTTAAATGTTATATTCTTAAAATTAATTATTCTGGACATAAGGGAATTGAAACGTACTTGGTCTTGTGTTGTTTTCCCACTGTGTTTACATAGGTTTTAGTATTATCATCACTGGGATCAATAAGTGTTTCTATAGAGAAGTCATCAACTTCATTTACTTCATCTTCGAATTGAATAAAGAGCGATAAGTCCATGGATAGTTCACTGTCGTTCTGAAAACAAAATAACACTAAATTACTCAGATACCATTACAACGGGCACACTTTGTTATATATACATGGGACTTGTTTTAAACTGGAAGGTTCACTTTTAATATTTTTTATTTTATTTTTCAGTCCGTCATTGGATTTTGTTTTCTAGACGAGCAAACATACAAGTATAGCCTGTACACTCAATATGCGCGAGGCAGCGTATAACCTTTTAAAAGATTTCTCTTTTCCAAAAAGGATTACATTAGAGCCATTTAGTTACTGGATAGAGCAATAAACTATAACACAATCTTAAGCTTGTTATAGTTTATTAAATCGGAACGTTCACCTATAATATCCCGTTTTCATTCATTTATTTAAAATTGGAACAGTCTCGTTTTACAATATTTTATGTAGATTAATACACACAATAGAAAATCCCCCCCTTCGTTTTTCAAATGGGATCTCTTTCAAATTGTAACGTTCTTCACCAATATCAGTTCCCGTTTTACTATGATTTATGAAGATTGTTACACAAAAATTTAAGCAGAAACGCTTTCTTATTTATTTAACAGTGTCCCATCTTTATATCAAAAACACAACCCGGTAAAGTCTATTTATTTACAGACAAGACAAACCATTATTCAAATACTCAAACTTCAAATCCGCACAAAAATGGTTCAGCAAATACGAGAAACTTTTGTTATGAATAGTTATTCAAGACTTCACGTAGCTTACAGGCATATGTGAAAACTAAATACTTGAATGATGTGTTACGTTACAGTTCAAATATTACACATTCAGGTGTAGGATTTTTGGTTGGATTTATTAACGAGGGTGGATCATCTAACTTGAAAACAAACACACTGGCACTCTCGACTTGTGCTTAGACCTATATGTTCTATACCTAACATGAAAAAAAAACTTATGTCGAGGGTCGTGTCAGTTCTTCGCTTCCAATTGCTAGCCACTAAGACTCCCAAAACATGAGAAGAGATATCACTTGTTTTTGAAAGAACATACACAGCCCATCAAGTGGTTGGAGTCCGATACTCTCAAATGGGGCCATTTTATTACCTAATCTATGTGTCAGTAACGCCACAAGAATGGTTGTTTTTACCAGGGTAGTAACATCGCGCGAATGATTACATTGCCAGCGTACCACGAACATCGTGAGAGTGATTTTATCGCCCAGTCTAGGTAGTAATAGTAACACCGTGAGAATGATTTTTTTATTACCAGGGTACTAGTGAGAATGGTATTAATGTCCAGGTACAAGTAACATCGTGAGAATAATTTTATTACCAGGGCACCAGTAACATCGTGAGAATGATTTTATCGCCCAGTCTAGGTAGTCGTATTAACATCGTGAGAATGATTTTATTACCAAGGTACAGTAGCATCGTGAGAATGGTTTTAATGCCAGGGTACTAGTAACATCGTGGGAATGATTTTATCGCCCACTCTAGGTAGTAATATTAACACCGTGAGAATGATTTTATTACCAGGGTAATAGTAACATCGTTAGAATGGTTTTAATGCCAGGGTACAGTAACACCGTAAGAATGATTTTATTACCGGGGTACTAGTAGCATCGTGAGAATGGTTTTAATGTCAGGGTACTAGTAACATCGTGAGAATGATTTTATTACCGGGGTACTACAGTAGCATCGTGAGAGTAATTTTATTACCGGGGTACTAGTAACATCGTGAGAGGTATTTTATTACCAGGGTTCCAGTAACATCGTGAGAATAATTCACCAGTCTAGGTACTAATAACACTGTGAGAATGATTTGAATAAAAGAGTACTAGTAATATTTTGAAACTTTGAAAACGAAGAAAGGGGAACTACAACAACTAGGAAAGCAACATTCTGTTGATAAACATTCAATTACATTTACACAGTTTGTTGCCTCGGGATGTCCCAGCATGGATTCTCGTTCTCACTCAATGGGGCGTTCTAGTAGTTCGGATGGAGTGAAAAAAACCGTAGCCTTAGCGCCGCTGTCCGGGCTCAATTTCCTCCATAAAACACTGCATGGTGTATGGCCGTTTTCATTGGTACGGTTGGTACATAAATGAAGGACGTTGAAGCCCCAGAAAATTTCCAAGACTACAAACTATGATTCCATGCATTTAAGTCCACCCTAACTAAAGAAACATAACTGTTGTTTCTATGATCCCAGGAGAAACTGATCCTTAATTTAAATCTACCTAAAGCAAAGAAACATAACAACTGTTGTTACTATGATTACAGGAGAAAACTGATCTTTAATTTAAATCTACCTAAAGCAAAGAAACATAACTGTTGTTACTATGATTACGGGAGAAAACTGATCCCTTCATTTAAATCTACCAAAACAAAGAAAAATAACTTAGTAGAAAACTGATACTTTAATTAACAACGTAGGATTTAAGATACAAAAATCTTCTGGGAATCGAATAAAAAAATGATTACGGGAGAAAACTGATCCCTTCATTTAAATCTACCAAAACAAAGAAAAATAACTTAGTAGAAAACTGATACTTTAATTAACAACGTAGGATTTAAGATACAAAAATCTTCTGGGAATCGAATAAAAAAATGGGCCAAATTGAAACTGCAATGTAATGTTAAGTATTTTTGCTTATGTTCGTAACTGTGTCGTAAAGAATTCAAATTACGCAGTCTTTCACAATTGTAGTGTCTGTAAATGGTATTGTATTATCATTGGATTAGGTACAGTAAAGGTCCCGACTCAATCTTCTCCTGGCAGTTGGCCCAGGTTCCTAACAGATCTGGACATATAAACAAACAACAAAGCTCTTTTAAGCTATTAGGCTTACAACAAACATTACTTAGGTTCAAACAAACGGTTACAAAATTCCAAATTCAACTCATTGCATCCTTAAAAACCATCGAATTTAAGAACGACGGAAGAAGACTTTCTTTTAACTTCGGAGAAAGCTCTTAAGATAAATCCTTGAGGAAGGTAAATATCACTCATAGATAAGATAATATTATAGGCGGGTTCATTCAAACTCAGTATCATCGACACATATTTTATAACATTCAAACAATATTATCTACAATGAAATAGCTCAGTGTTCATCTGTGTACATTATATTTTCACTACAAAGGTAAATATACAGAAGTGTGACTATGTAAATACATCTACTCTATTAAACAGACAGATAAAGAGAGAGAGAGAGAGAGAGAGAGAGAGGGGAGGGGGGTTAACTAACGTCCACTCGACACAAACTAGGTCATTTCGGGACTAACACATGGTTCAATTTTATTTCAATGATTCGCTTGCTCGTAGGGATAACGTCAACTTGACACAAACTAGGTCATTTTGGGACTAACATAATATGGTTCAATTCAATAAATCGGAGGAAACCGGAGAGAAACTGATAATGAATGATAAAAGAAAGGAATGAAGTTTTACGCGACAAGGACAGGTCACATAAAAAGTGAGGGTGGGGGATAGATTTTGTAGCATTAAAAAATGAAGCTATCATCAGATCCGGTATGGAGAACAACAGGCTTTTATTCTTGGCAGAACAATAGAAAAGGATTTTGCTTTGAGGTATTCATTCCCAAACATTCACCCGCCAACCTTACACACTAACAAATGTGTACCCCACACCGTTATTATTTGCTTGTTCTTTCGTTTATAATACTCTCTAATTTATTCAAGAACATTTGAAATGACTTTATCGCTGTTAGAAAACAAAAACAGACAAACCTCTACAGAATCGAATTTACGGGTGATAGGAATTTCTTCATGGTGAATATTGACTTTATCACATACACTCAATGCTGACCATTGTAGATTCTTGGCACATTTCACGCTGCAAAAATAATCGATATACATGCTAATACAAACTACCAAAGATATAGAAAGAACTTTAACCTTATTTACCCCTGGTTCTAATGTTATCTGTTCACACACATATTTTTTTCATTCCGATATAATTCAGCGATTTTAATTCCCAGGACTTCACTATACATAATTTTTCATTTTTTTTTTATTTCTAGTTTATTTACATTGAAACATTCTGGACGACATGGATTACAAAAGTTTTGATGTCTTCATAACCAGTGATGACATTATGCTTACTGATCGAGCGGCACGTCCTGTCGACGTTCCGTAATGCATTATCACAATATTTATTACAGGCATTGGCATTTTGAATTATTTGGAAAAATCCTTCTCAGAATGTCAGTATCGGTAAAAACTAAATGACCTAGAATAATATCTCGTGTGAAACTAAATAGAGCAAGACAAACAGTCGCAATATTTAACTGGGTGCCCCGGGCTCTCATTAAGACGTTGGCGCCTTCTGAACTTCCCATGCTATTTTTTGTTTTCATTTTTCAGTGTGCCGCGTCTGAGACGAAAAACTGAGACGCCATGTACAAATTGACAAGGCACGTAAAATATATATTGATAGTGGGACACCCCAAATCATAGAATTATTTTTTTAGTCTCAAAATGACTTAACTAACATGTTTATTTCTTTCCTTTTTGTTTCTAGTCATTTGTTAAAATACATCTTCTCATATTGCCGAAAGGCAGATTATGGATTAAGTCGGCTGGAAAAGGGGATGGGGTTGATTTTAAATGAGCTGAACTAAAACATAGCCTGTTTAAAAAAAGATTAGAAACAAAAGGTAACTAGTTTAATTATTGTATATTTTGTGACCCATCATGTTTGAACGAAATAACCCTTTGTACCAAAGTACATGTACACGGTTTTTTTTTTAAAAACGGAGACTATGATGCAAATGCCTTTTGGCGTGGCAGTGTGAAGGTTTTCTATATTTTAGTTTACGTGAGATTTTGTATGGTAATGTCTTTGATGCCCTGGTTACTCTGACACAAATATTACATGTCAGATCACAATGACCGAATACAGATTGTGTAATTTATTGTAATTTACCTGTCAGATCATCGTGACCGACTACAGGTTAACATTGTATAATTTATTGTAATTTACCTGTCATTGTCTTTGCATTTCAGCACAAAATACACAAAAGGAATTTCCTTTCTGCTGCAAATATCCGTTCCATTAATAGCTGAACCTTCTAATCCAATAATAGAGAAATATGTCTTGCATTCGCCAATTGGCTGAAATTATTTAAAATATAAGATTATGAGAAAGATAGGGAAATACAATACGGTTTCAATCTGCTAAACCCCAAGACTGATTTACGAATCAGGGTCAAAAGCGTCGCTCCAGCTAATTATAAGTAGTGACATGTGTCATACATGAAGTAGGATATGCGTATCCTTTTAGATTATTTGATACCACTTCTTGTTTGAGGAGTTTGCATATCCAGTACTTTTGTAATACAGTAAAGTTATTATTGTTTTCAAAAATACAACGAAACAGTAACACACAAACCAAATAAATAAATGAAGCTTACAGCTTCAGAGTCCTTAATCCCGAAGACATCACAAATCTGACTTTAGGTTTACTGTAAAGCAGTACCGTTACTATATAGACCAGGGATGTTTAAGGACCAACAGCTACTTAACTGTACTATAACTCAGTGTCCTGATAATATCACAAATAGGAATAGTAGGAATAAGTTCCTACTGAATTGGACGAGCGTAAGGATTTTGTGTTAATTTTGTTTTGTCTTTCATATAATAATCCTATAACGAACAGTTCAATAAAAAAGTAAATTTGTGGTCATCTGTCATAGAAAAACCCCTCTGAAGAAGACATTAGAGGTTGTCTAGATTACGACGTTGGTTGCGAGGGCCCACATAGCTCTTCCAGCTTTGGGGCTCTGGATAAGTAGGTCCGCCACTGCAGACAACATAACAATATATCAAAGTCTAATGAGTGTTACGGATTCGACATCAAAAAGACAAAACGGATGGAAATGTCCAAAAGTATCTTACAATAATCTACAAGAATCTACGATATAACCAAATTCTTGTATTGCTCGCTGCTAGCAATTTCCGCCGTGTTTTGTGGGTTGTCTGCGAGTATGTCTTCTAGAGTTATGATTACTTGTGTGCAGTGCGGTTCGCCTGCAATAAGCCCGTGTCGTGTAGAACTTAAAAAACATTTGGCTGTGTATGTATAATCAGATTTAAGATATATTTGCGAAATAATCAAAATCCCACAAACATTTTTAAGTAAATATATTGCCATATTAGTACTGTGAGAGAGACAGACAGAGAGATGGGTTTAACGTCCACTCGACACAAACTAGGTCATTTTGGGACTAACATATAGTTCAATTTTATTTCAATAATTCGCTTGCGCGTAGGGGTCTTTTGCAGTGAGGGGAAACCGGAGGACCCGAGGAAAACCCACGAGGTTGGACAGGCGACCCTACTCCTCGCCACGGGGAATCGAACACACACCAGTTGACTCAATGACAGACCATATGTTACAACGCGCAAAAGCTAACCATTCGGCCATCCAATCCTCCAAGATTAAAAGAAGTTGCTATAATAACCCCTTCCCATTATTAAGGACATATGGCTGCAGTTTCCAGGTATCCTGTAGGGCTAACAGGTTAGTTCCACTGATCAATATGTTAATACATATATTATTTATGTTTCCAGAATCCGAATGATTCTTTATATACAAGAATATACAAGATTGAACGTTCCGTAACTGAATTAGCTCAATCCTTGATATTTTATCGGCCGATCACCATCGCTGCATGTTTTGATTACGTCACGAATCTAATCACATCACCTCTGTTTCGGGCCGGACAAGAAAGTTACGGGAATCAGTTCCGTGTCACTCGATCGCAATTCCGATAATTAGAAACGTTCTACGTTGACAATCGAGCGATTCCTAACAAATCTTCTAGTTTATTTGCTATACAAGATTTCAAAACATAATTTCGAATTGTGTATTTGGGTTTACGAAACTGTACGTTTTGAAACGTTATGTAGCGAGTAAATCAGAACTAACATATTATCTCGAGATATGTACATTTAGTGCTCATATTCCACTTTTTTAAATTTCGAAAAAATAATTTAATGTTTCCTCATTGCTTTTTGTAAAGTATGACAGATATTTTAAATTTTGTAATTTGTAAAGTAGTCCTGTTAATACAAAAAACATTATATGGAACACAATTACTATTTTATTTAAAGCGACGTTTCGTTGAGGGTTCTCTCAACGTTTTCCATATTATGTTTTTTGTATTACGTATGTCAATTGCTAAATGCCACTCAAAGAAGATAGTCCTGTTAAGATACAAAAATATATTCTCAGCGAATCTTTTAACCGTTAGTTGCTAATCCACGGTGATATATTTAAAATAACTAATCTGTTACAAATATCGGGGGGGATCTTTTTCTAAATGTGTACAGTATTTGAATAAAAAATAAATCAACAATTTTAGGAAACGATATGGGAGCCGGTTATGGCACCGCATTTGAAAGAATATGAATCATTGGGTCCGGGGAGGTTGTCTTACCCCTGATGTGAGAAAAGCTTATATATTCCCGCCTACCTTAGACGAGTTTGGGGATGTTAGAGCTTTTCGCTTAGTGTTTACCTAAATAGACATCCCCTCTCTTAAATAAAGCGTGTGATTTTCATTTGACATTATAGATATTGCCCCGCTGCTTCCCTCTTTTTAAATTTGTTCCATTGTTTACTATAATAAAAATGCCCTAGGCTGTAGCCTTAAACATGTATTATGTAAAATTTAGAAACACAAATAGATAATGCAAAATGAATACACTGAAAATTTCATTCAAAAATTATTTTATTCTGGGCGAAGTTATCACTGTTTGGAGTTTTGACAATATGTGGCATTGATTGTTTAATATCGTAACAACGGTAGGTGTTGTTCGTGACTTATCCTCGCTTCTCCATTTTCAAATTATCATTAAATGGCTGAAGCTTTCTAATGTACTCAATATCGGGGCCATCCGAAGACCTAGAAATTTGATAATCGGCTTGTTATGTTAATAAATGTTTAAATAATTTGCATTTAGCTCTTACATAATGCATCCTTCATTAGCCCAGTCGTAGTAGAACAGTAGGACGTTAAACCCCATTTCATTTCATTAATACGCATATAAAAATATATCTTAGTTACTTCTAATAACTGAACAGATTTATAATATTACATTAATATAGTACGGAACAGTACGGCAAATGGGTTTTACAAATTGGCCCTAGGATTATCGGATTTATGGAATTTAGAACTTTAGAATTTCTACAAGGTCCGTTTTGTCCCATCAGCATTAGCTATGCTTAAAGAAACATTTGATATCAAATTTTAAAGGAGACATTAGGTTAAATCAAAAAGGTGTTTTGCAAGCTTTCGGTTTATTTATGTTTTATAATGCGATGCCAATATAAACTTTCTTCTAACTAATTTGAACTAAGAGTGAAAAAGGACGGTTTTCACCCAAAAGTCAAAGATATTTTTCACACGATTAACACACAAACAGAAATGTTAAGGTACAGCCGGCAAATATTTACAGCCTCACTGATAAAATATGAAGAAAAATATTGACACTTGTATTTATTTATAAGTGTTCGTTTTATTGAATTGCGAAACATAATATTGGCTATTCTGAAATAGTATACAATTTTGACCATTTATACAATTTTGATGTTACCGGTGTCTTTAATAGAAGTGAATTATGAGGTGTGAGAAAACAATTGATTATGTCTCATTATTGACTCAGTCTAGAATTTTGAAAGATATCTGTTTGCCATTATAATGACGTAATTGGCTTTGTCAGGAATGTTATTAAAAAAAGTAACTGACTGTATAAATAAGTTATGCATAGCCACATTAGTTTTCAACATGTATTTAAAAAAGGGAATATTTGTAATTTTCAGTAAAAATACCGGATTTTCCGCGTTTGACTAATAAAGTCTCACTAGAACTAAGATTCCATTTTTAAAATAAGGACTGAAACCTGTCCATATCTAAATAATGCAAGTTACAACAAAAACGTAGGTTTAATACCAAATTGGCCTTGATGAATATAAATGCTTTATCGTTCAGGTGTCAGCAGATGATTCTGAATAAAATCAATAGATGAGAATAATTTCCGTTAGACGTCATCGATTTGAATATGCTTTTAACTGGTATGCCTTTTGGTTAGACTATTTTGTATTGTGTGTGGTCTGAAGATCTATTGATTATTCTAAAATATATCGTCTTTAGACACGAAATACTGAATAGACTAAATATTTATGCTATTGAATTCCCCCTTTTAATTCCTAATACATACGTTTCTGGTGATGAAACAAATCCCCAATATTCTAATTGTTTTCAAGTCAGGATTATACAGACCGTGTCATTTATATGTATTCGCGGTGCACTTAAAGATCGTAGAGTTTTTACATTCGAAGCATGGTAAGAAAAATGTAGATTTTACAGACAATTCACGTAATCATAGAAAAAAGCATGTGTAAGAGAAACTCATTCCCATCGCTCATCCCCCTCTGCCCAAATACAAAAGACAATTATTAATTATTCAAATAATTATTTCGATTCATGTTCTATACAAACAAGATTGGTTTTATATCGGTTTATTTCTTAGGAAAATGATTGCTTTTACTTGCCGAATCAATAATCTGCCAATACAATATGTAGGTCTCTCCGAAGGGTTAATGTTTACTTGCATCATCAATAACCGATTTCCCTGACAATTCAGTTTCCAAAGCCCCGCGTTCAGAACGATTGATCTAAATAACTATTTGGGTAGGACTTAAAGGAGCTAAATCGCTAATATTTGTGATCTAGAATTGACACAAATGGGTCTCAACGCATACAATAATGTAATATAAATGTATATAAACTGATTTACATTCAGTCGTTTCCGTTTTTATTTCAAATCAGTTATGTTCGGCGAAATACGCCAGAATTCTCAATCGAATGGCAATCTCTAGTGTCTGGTTAGTCCAGTGTACACCCCATGCTCTCCGGATAAGAATATGAGGCGTCACCGTTCGACGTGACTTGTGGAATATGTCTAGCCTCGTTCTTGGAGTCCCTTGTTACAGAAGGCGCTAAAATGCATTATGGTACACGATTCGTGTACTAATGGTAAAATGTTTATTTTGTCTTAAACATTGGATATCAGAAGCCCATCTTTTCCCGGTAAAATCACAAAATCAATGTTGATTTAGATTGACAAATAATTCGTCGAAGACTTTGGATGATACTGAGTTAGAGACTTAGAATCTCACACTGTACTACTGTGCTATAATTTTGGCATCACGTCACCATATTTTTTCCCAATCAAAACTTTTCATCGCAATTTATGCTAATAATTAATATTCAACAAAATGCAAAATGCAGGGGCGTGTAATGGCGGGGTGGGGGGAGGGAGTATCGAATCAAACTGTAAAACTAAAATTAAATATTTTTAAATTTGAAATTATCGCTGTTAACTTTGGTGTACCAGCTGCCATAATTACTTTTAATTTTATTTCATCTATGGTTCCCATTCTTCCTTTCCCACATTGGGCTCTACACTTAGATTTCGGGGCATACAATTAAAGATTTGGCCTCTGGGCATCACCAAATCTCTGCATAGCACTGACTGAATGCTATTTCTATAATATCCCAACATATATATATATAATAAATGCCTGAAGAGCAACTACGGTTGTGAAAACTTTAGCACAAATTATGTAGTTTCATTTCGACAACATAAATTTTACTTTACGCTTATGCTAATATTTCTGGAGATATATATATTATATATATAACATAACGCAGGAAGGATAAAGCAATATTTTTCAGTTTCATAGTTTGCCGATCCTATCCCAGTGGTGAAGGAAAAACTGAACTTAATGACTCACTAAACAATCAGCTTTTGGCAAATATTGTAGTTACCTATCTGAATAATTAAATATATTCGTAGATAAAGACACGCATGGGGTGGGTGTTTCAAGGAGTGTTTTATAGCATGTTACAAATTCATTAATATAAACAAACCGTATTGCATGTTCTATTGTACAGCGCAACGCCCTCCGTATATCTACGTGTCAACATGTAGGAATGAATGTGAGGTCAGCTTGTTAAAAAAATGAAAGTGGTCTGATATTGAATGTGCATGATGATTTGAGCTTGAAGTGTTTTTGTAAACTGTTAATTTAATGTGACGCATATAAGAGTGACGGTTACTAAAAATATATTGGGTTAAAATGAAGTAGTCTTTATATCCATTAATACGAATTTTATATAATTTTAATATAACGCACCATACTGTCTACAATTACGTGTGTCATACGTTTATGTGTTTTTCTTTCTAGATCCTAGTTCGAGATAAAAAAAAAAAATATACGTGTGCAAATTAAGACATCGTATTTTTTTTCTATCACTAACCGAATGAGGAATACGAAGGAGATAAAATGGTCTTTTAAGACTAAAACTTGGTGTAAAAGGTGTAAACTGTTGAAATGCTTTGGAATAGAATGTATTATTATGTTTGTTCGCAAGGAAGAGGCGGGGGATGGCCGAATGGTTAGCACGTACGCGCTGTATCATAAGGTCTGTCATTGAGTCTCTTGGCGTAATTTCGATTCCCCGGCTGTACGTGACAAGGAGTAGGATCCCCTGTCCAACCTCGGGGTTTTTCTCCGGGTCCTATGGTTTCCTCCCACTGCTAAAGACCCCTACGTGCGAATTATTGAAATAAAATTGAACCATGTGTTAGTCCCGAAATGGCATAGTTTGTGTCGATTGGACGTTAAACCCCATTTCTCTCTCTCGCTCTCTCTCTCGCTCTCTTTCTCTCTCTTTTGTTCACAAGATTAATCATGAATTTACATCGAAATGGCACTACACGGGAGTTTTACACCCTTTTTTTTGACATCTTACAATATTCAATTTTAATTGTTCTATGAATTTTTAACTTATTTAAATAGGTCGAATCGTTCAGATTCTCACTTTGGTAGAAAGTTAAATTGTATTGAAATCCTAGTTTTCATTTTAGTACATGCTAATCCTTCATATTATGTTATTAGTTATTCATACTTCATGTATTTTTATTAAATATTATGCTTGTTGTAATATGGAAATAGAGCATACAACTTCATTACGATCTAATTATAGAGTATGACCCCTCAAGAGCCCCATTATATAGTAAAGCTATGTGTCACTTCTAATACAGAGGTACAGAATTAATTTTAATAGTTAAAACTAGTTCAATTGAATCTCTCAACTAAATAAACAGATGCAAGTGTTCTAGAAAGTGTAAGCATATCCTGCCTCGTGTAAGAAACCATCACCACTTACAGCTACTTTGAGTATATAGTTTATATCTATGATTTCCCGAAAGGACGCTGTGGCCGTTGAAGTGGTCACTTGAAGCGTTTACTTTTACTTATTTCGTTAGCTAATTCTGGATCAAAAAACCGAATGGGGTTGAAGTTGGGTCTGGAGACTATTGAAATGCTACATAGTTGAAATAGTACCATAAAATGACTACATGGCTACAAATATTGTATTTATCTTAGAGGAATAATTGTTGCTATACCAATTAGCCAAGCTTATAGTATTTGTATAAGAAAGGGAAGATATTTGCTAAGGGAGATACGGTATTATTCTGGTGTTCTGAGGTGTACTTTGGCAAATGTCATTCACAAAGAAATTATAAAGACAATAGTGTGTTGTCTGTAGACACTAACTAAAAGTCATCTAATGCTTTACATAATAACGTTAACCACAATACCGAACCTTGACGAATGGCGTCATTAAACAACCAGCTCAATGCAACATTCAGATAATATTTCAGTGCATGGCCTATAATAAGATAAAGCTATTTATTAGAGTGATGGATCGGTAACTGATCAATCGATTTATTATATCCTCTAGGTAATTCTTTAGTCATTTAAGATAGAATTTAATTGAGATCATCAAAAAAAAAAATAATTTAAGGAACTAATGGTGTTTGGATAAAATAAAAGTAAAGATAATCGGTTGAAACAAATTATGTCATCAATTCTAAATTTTCATCAAGAAATTCATATTAACATACCTTGGCTTGAATTACTGCTATCGTGAAAATCCACCAAATACTGAGTTCGGCTAATTTTGTGACCATCTTTAGTAGAGCAAAGAAAACTATTTTGATGAAAATATTCCTCTGACTTGAAGATAAGACTAACTTAAGTTTGTTATCAAGTTTGTGTTATGAGACACGCCTCCAATTTTAATACCTATATATAGAAATCTCCTCCTTAATCAAGTTTTTCTGGAATGTAATGAAAATATGACGATGATGATAACAATTCGTTATATTCCCGCCTTTCCGTGTTCAGCTTACAAAAGAAAGTCCCACGTAATAAGTAGTTATTCCAAGTCAGTAACTGAAGAAACGACAAAAGCTGTTCTTAAAAATACCCTTCTCTGAATGAACGTGTACACACTAGACCAACCACTTCAGGTCTGACAGTAAACATTGTCATTTGGTCCTCTTTACACCAAATGTTCTGTTATTTCATTGGTTCGTCCGTATTTGCTTTTTGAATACCGCGCGACGTCCTCTTCAGGAGAACAGACGCCTAATTTAAGTATCGGATTTTCTGATGAAATGTTAATATAAAACAGAAACATTTGTTGGGTTTGCTTCATTCTTTAATTCTTATTATTTTTCTGAAACGGATTAATGTTAAAACAATAGTTGATTTCAGTCGGTTTATCTAATCCTGGTAGTTTACACTATATGCACACATCGCGGATAATTTTTAAAGATAGCCATAATATTATTTTTCCAGATCAATACAGTGTGAATTCTTTTCAGAAATTGAATAAATAGATTCACAATAACGGCATTGTAAAGTTAGACGAAACATCCAACAAAGCTTAAATGCCAGAAACCTGTTTCAAATATTACATTTTTCGGCTATGGTTATTCGTTTGGGCTTCTTGGAGACATGTACGCGAAAACGCGCCAAATACTTGCAGATCAAACCCCCTCCAGGTCAAATCGTCTTGTTTACAGGGATTTCTCTTGTATTGCAGTAAATGGCTCAGGTTAAACCTCTGGTTGTCCAAACTAAAAGAGAACCATTCACGATGAAAGCAACCCATGGTTTCCAGCGAGCTTGGTTAAGTTGCGGTCAAGAACGGTTGATTGAGGTCACGCACGAACTGTCCACAAGAATATCAGAGGGACAAAAAGAACGGGATCGATCACTCGACCGCGTATGGCGCTAGGACCATGGGGTAAACATAGAAATACAGGGTTAGAAAATATATGGATTGAATAATACAGACAATGTTTATAATAAACCGTCTATATAAACCCTAAATAAGTCTACGGGAAAATATCAGAATAATATTATATCTATTAAACGATAATTACTATATGTAGTATCATAGTTTTTCCACTATATTATTATATTATTCAAAGATATATCAATTCTGTGCAGTCAAAATATGTAACTAGCCACACGGTTCATGGCATAAATAACTTATCTACAGTAAACATAGAAGTACTTGTAGTTTTTCTACTTTCATATATATAAGAGATCGTATCCCGTGTTTCCCATGTTTATAATGTTTTATTTAAACCGAAAGAAATAATTAATAGATCCTAGTTATATTCGAATTTATGATTCAGAAATTTACATAGAAAAGATAGAGGAGTATGCCCATTGTTATTCCGAGCAGAAATAAAGCGGCCTTTTCAAGTAGTGTTGCATGGTTACCACAAAACGAAATATATATTTTTTTTTGTTTTATGTGCAGCGGAGGCAATGGAACTGAATGTAAAATGGTTCTCCTGATTTTTATTCCCCTAATTATTCTTCCAGCGACTGCTACGCCTTATAAGATATGTTATGTCCAAGGGGATGGGTGTGTCGAAAATCACGAGAACCATTTTCTATTTAGTTCCATCACCTCCGTGTATATAATTCGCCACCCGGTGGCAAAAAGTAATTTGTAATCCGTTTTCGTTTTTTTTAAATCGATATTCTTTCCCTGTCTGTTCATGATGTCTGGTCGAAGGGTGGTGCATTTAAAATAAAATAGTTTAACTTTGTCCTAAAAATGAACAGACAACATTTTCTTTTCAGTAAAAATGCGAAAATAACTACTACTACGTATACTGATTGACACAGTGTGTGAGTGAAATAGCTTTATTTAACTCCGCTTCCAACGAGGTGATATCGCAGACAACTTGACTCCCTGCCCTTTTTCGCTCGACAGGAATAATATTGGATTAGGTTTGTATTTATAAGTGCAAACAATCTATTCGAATTTTAGGTTTACTGTATAAAACGGGTGGTTCTGGGATATCCACTCCGTAAAATAACCAACAGTTCATTTAATACAAAGTTAAGTTATAAATTGGTTCCGGAAGTTTCGCACGTCGAGAGGGTGATCAAAGGGCTTCCCGAAGATACGAATTTCCGAAGTAAACGCTGAAATATAGTATATTAAACTTTAAGGTCGGGCGCAAAGTATATTAAACTTTAAGGTCATGATTAAGGTCAAACACAAGGTATGATGGAATAATAAGGCCAGACAAAAGATCAAACGGTTGAGGAAAGAATAATAAACGATGTTCAAACACAAAGTATATTGAATTGTAGGGTGATGAGTAAAATAGAGTTGGGCAAAGAAAACAAAACGTTGTTGAAGCACCTCCAAATTTCATTAAATATTTCGAAGATAATACGAATTTTATTTACGTGCTTAGCATTGTACATCCGTGTTCTAAGTCCCTTACAAGACTTAATTGATTTTCCAGAAGCGAGAATCAAAAAATAAAAATAAAAGTAAAAAAAAAAAAAAAAAATCAATCGATCGCACAGGTTGTATGTTTGATGCATACAAAGAGAAACATTGTTTAGCAATGTCTACCCGTAACCACAGCTGAAGTTGTTTGTTGGCACTGATAATGTTAAATAAAAATAAAAAAAACAACGTTTGATTGTTAAAACATATAGAGTTAGTGCAGACTAGATTGGGTCAGCTACAGATAATCATGTAATTTATTCGTTACGTTTTCAATTTTTGTACTTTAGTCGTACTACAGCACCCGGTTTTCAGCGTGATTAGATAGCCGCGGTGGCAGAGGCGCGCGCTTGCTAACCTCGGAGTTCCGAGTTCGATCCGGGCTTCTAATAGTAGGCCGTAGCACACTCACTGCATTTGTAAAATGGTTGGTCGTAGCGCCGCTGTCCGACAAAATATCCCCATAGCACACTGCATGGCGTATGTCCGTCTTCATTAGCCCGGATGGAACAGAAAAGTAGGACGTTAAACCTCATTTATCTCTACTAAAAATGTCAATTCATATTTACATTACATGTTTTAACTGTACTTAATACAATATAAACTGGTGAAACTCCTCGTCAACGGAACACTTTGGTAATATTTAACACTAACTATAAGATAACTTATTTTCATTGGATATGATTGCGCTATTTTGTTCCTCATCTGAAAGGCTAGAGTACTTTCTATCAGTAACACACCAGAATTGGGGAGGTTGTTATAAATTGTTCTTGTTCAACATACGTTTTACTCAAGCCGAATTCTTGTTGACCTATTTTACCCAGCCTAGTCTTACAAAAATAGCGCCGAGTTATAAATTTCATTGATTCGGAAGTCAAGTCAGTCTTAAGAGTGTCTCTCGTACAACGCCATGAAAATCATTCAAGAGTATTAATTTGAATTATTTCTTTGAGCTTATCGTCCAGTTGGCCTAGACTATCTCTTTGTACCAAAAACAATAATTTGCATAGTATTCGGAATTTTCAAGTGTGGTACACTATTGGTCAACATGAAGTGATAATGAGACTGAAGGCCACACTATGTCAACTTCGACAAGGTTCGTGTTTGTATCTCACACTTGTAAAATGCCTGACGTCTGCATTTTTCAAAGATCATCTGATCAGGTCTCCGGACTGTACAAGGACAGTCATATATTTTTCTGAATTCTGATATTCAAAAGTAAAGAAATGTTATCCAACGTCCTTCTTTTGTGTACCAACCAAGCTTATGGGTCATTGTGCATCAACCAAGCTAATGATTCATTGTGCACCAACCAAGCTCACGAGTCATTGTACCTGTGCAAATAAGCTTGTGCACAAATTAAAACAAATTCTTCCTGGTTGCTTTTACCCCAACGGACCTAAATCTACATCCATGTATAATATTATGTAGTTCAGTACATTCACAAAGACACACCCTAAGTTTATCTGAGAACCAGTACATTCTATAGGTCATTCATTCATTTTATCATTTGTATTCGATTTATTTGACAGAGACTAGTTTCAGCCATTCAATTTAAAACCTGGTGGAAATTGTAATGGGTCATCGCCTCATTTAGATCGTACAATTAAATCGGATTAAATATATTTAATGGCCTGCTTAATGCGATGAAGGAGGTGTTAGTCTACAAATTCCCATTTTTAATGCTTTTTTACCTGCACGTCTCTAGTTTTCGTCGAAACCTTCTAAATAAGTAAGAGCCGGAATGGAAATATTCCGAGGGTTTTCCACGCCAGAGTTAGAACACGAAACATTCTAAGCCGGACACCGCAGAGAGGATCAACTGTTTTTAATGAAATGTTAAAATTGAATTTGTCTAATTTCCCCCCGAGACAATTAATTCCATGTCGCAATTTGTTCTACGCCAAATATTTTAAAACTTGGATTCGTTTTAGTTTGCTTCTAGGTTATTCGCCAAAATGTTATGCAATTGTGCACAACAGGCGGCTTAGAGTAATCCCAAAAATGAATCTCAAAATAATCTCCAAGAATTCGATATGTGCTCCCGATGCCAAAATAATAACGGAACTCTTTGATTAATGGCTTAATTTTAAAATCCACGATTCAAGGACACCCCGACCTAAATAAGATCGAAATATTTTCAGATTTCCTTCCCAGTTCCAGAAACAATATAATTCGACCAAATTTGTAAATTTCAGTTGTATGTTATAGGCAAAGTATGAAAGTAAAGTCGATTTCAGGAATCGTGTTTGATTGGAAAATTCAGAAATTTGACAGATTTTTTTATGCCTTAATCAACAATACCACCGAGTTTAAAAGTTTTTGTCAAGGAATTTGTATATAACATGTATGTGTGTGTGGGGGGGGGGGGGAGGGGGGTAATATCATTTTTGAAAGAGTCCTCTTTATAAACAAATGAACAATTCCTGCAATTTTAAAAAAAAAATGTTCAATTTTTCACAAGAGGTGAAAGAAGACAATATTCCATCCACATTAAACATTTCTCTTTTCAAACGATTTGAATCGCCATTCACAACTTCACGTGCAAAAAGGTTTATTATATGCATTTATTTATTACTTGTTCACTTTGTTCTTTTAAAACAAATACCATTCTAGGAATTGCTTTTGCTTTAGGACATCGTGTGAATAGAAATCATTACTAAAAAAACACCATCTTAATAAAAAAAAATCATTTGACATTTAAGAAATCCCCCATGTCATGACACAGGTATTTCTTTACATAACGAAGGAATTCTAATCCCCATAATTGTAGTTCCCAGTTGTGCAAGACTATTAAAGCATTGTTTATAAAGCTTTACACTGTTACACGGCTTATAGAAAATTTGCTTTTGCTGTGCGAAATGCACATCGTTCTTTAATAGCGGATTATTAGAAAACATTCTTAGGTTCGGAAGAAGAATCGTCTTGTGTTAATGGGATTAAGTTGCGAGTTTTTTCTGCTGAATTTTTCCTTTCAGAACTTAAAATTGTTACAAAGTAATGTTAATGTTACAGCTGTCGATATATCGCGAGGTGTCTTTTGTTTCTTAGAATATATTAGGAAAAACGTCTTCCTCCATTACTTGTTTCTTTATTTGTGTTCAGTTATCCTATTTTGGGTTTCCATTAATCCGAACTCAACAATAAACCCTTTATTTGAAACTTCACTTTGCCAAACCATGTCTATCAAGATAGTAAATTACAAAGAGGTATTGTTGTCTCTGAAAACCAGGTTTCCCATAGCTACAAGAAGTAAAAAGTGCCGCGTTTCACATAGCTACAAGAAATGACAAGTGTCGTACACAGAACAGAACATACTTTACATTCCTGGATCAGCTGATACATTTGGAGGTCGCGGGTTCGATGCAGGCGTTAGCCGATAAAGTTCACACGGATTATCTAGCTTTGCTTAATGTTGTCAGAAAAAGTAACATGTCCTTTGGGCGATGCGAAAAATCGAGGCCCCGTGAACACGTTTGCATGCATATAAAATAGAAAATGGCAGCTGGTATTCGATGAAGAGTAGAGGTAAAAACGTTATTCGTGCAAATTTCTCCCGTAACAAACTCTATGGTGTAGTGGCATATTTTCACCTTCTTTATTCCGGTTGGTCTAGAAAAGTAAGATGTTAAACACCAGTTAATTTCAATATTAAACTTTTGCGTTCTTTAAAATGGATTGAATATATTATATTTCATGCATACCCAATTGGTGAAATTTTAAGAAAGATGTTCACAGAAATTGCAACTATGTTTGCAGACGACACCCTAGGAAGGTCCATAAACAAAAAGTATTTTCTGAGTATATATGATCAGGTCGTTATTATTGTGTTATCCCAATGGAATACTTGATATTCATTCTCGATTGTTTTAAGCACAAATAATAAACATTTGTGAACAAAGGAAGCCATTTTTTGTTCAGACAAGGTTAGATTTATATGGCATATGCATTGGTTGAAGTTTAGAAGTTCCAACTCGGATGTATTCGTTTTGTATATAGGACGAGCTGTGTAATCTATGTAAACGTTTTGAGAAACAATACGATATTTTCAAACCTTACCAGAATTTAATACAAGTTATGCTAAGAAATGGTTAATATTTGATTTACAAAAGAAACAACAGTTTTAAGAAATAGACTTGTGGAATTGAGTTGGTTAAATAGGTTCCAGAATGAATAAAATCTAATTGACAAATAAAATCTGCCATAAAATAATGCATTTATAAATAATGTTAGGCGTGCCGCTCATATTTAATCAGCAGTAAAGACATTTTAGCAGGGACCAATTTTCCGTAAAAAGTCCTTTTGGGCTGGAGACTGCAGTGGCACTCCGAATCTAACGTGTTTAATCGTTCAGCAGTGTCTTATATTATTACCGCCTAAAAGGGGATAATAATATCGAAATAAATAGGCCTATAAGGCGGTAACGGTAACCCGTATATGGTAACCGCCACCATATAGACATAAAGGCCCACTTTCCAGAATAGGCGTATCTTATGGTATGATACCTGTTTATAGGCCAATTTATTTCGTCATTATTATCTCCTTCTATAATATTGGATCGAGTGAGGCTATTGATTGATGAGGCCTTTATCCAATCTCACCCTCACGACTAGAGGTAAATGAAAATGTGTGTTTAAACACAATTGAGCAAAGCCAAGGATAATGACGGATGTTTAATCCTACGGTGTGTGTAAGAAAGGCTTAATCATGACAGTGTTAAAAATATTTGTGATATCAAAGCAAATCGAACAATATTATTTTACCGAGCGGCGATAATTTTATATGAGTCCATGTCCTTTTAAAGCTCTTTTCGGGTAGCTGTAATGTTTTTAGTCCGGTTAGGAAGTAAATGTAACATGATACTGACATTCTTCAATCAAACGCTTTCTAGTCACATAATCAATCTTTCTACATCCTTATCATAGTCTGTTATGAAGGATCTGTTTGTGCACAAGACGTTTATGAAATAACCCAATATTGGTGCGCTAGACAAACAAAACATTTCGAAAACAAAGTGTACACATGACGAAGACAAGAATCTTGAACACGGAATTCTTACTGAAGCAAAAAAATAAAACCCCACATCAATGCAATACAGGACTAAAAATTTCAGATAGTGCATTCTGATGATCATTTTGCACTATTGCAAACGACAAAGTTTGAATGTGTAAAGAAAGTGATCAGGTCAACCATTTGAAAATACTTGGATTCACAATGTATCATAGGGTTTACAAGTATCTGAATCTCAATGATATTGCCTTGAAAATAAGCCTCTGATAAACAAAATGTTGGAGGTGTAAAACCTACAGGCTTAAGACCAAGTTGTGATTGGCAGTAATCGTCGTTTTTCTGATCTAACAGTTTTATAAGAAGAATGGAAATGTTCTGTGTTGTTTATTTATATACTGCATTTTTCAATCACATTAACAACTCAAAAGGGATAAGCTAACGGTTAGTTTGATCCAGCTGGCAGATATTAACGAAAATATCAATGAAAGTCCTTTGATGTGATATCGTCTTGCTTTATCCATCAACCCAGCACATGTAAACAATTTTGATTTAATTGGCGCTCATTGGTCACGTTGCTGTAAATATGTAGATATGACATGCCATGTTCAATATAGACTTAAAGTGCACCGACAAAATAAATAAATATAAAAAGAATCTGCGAATAAATTGTGCTTGGAAATTTTTAAACACTTGCATAACTCTGTGATGCGTTGCAATTGTAAAACATTTATTAATAAATATCAAAGGCCTCCCAAATCAATTGCAAGTGTTATGTAGTATTCTAGAAAGACATATGGACTCTAGTGTTCGGAGAGAGAGAGAGAGAGAGAGAGAGGGGCATTTTGGGAATAACTGTATAATTTTATTTCAACGATTCGCATAATTACCCGGGGTGGGGGGCACGGTGTTGGAAAAGCGACCTTATTTCTTGTCACGTAAAAGCTTGGGATCAAAGGCACGCCACTTGGCACAATGACAGACCTTATAATGTAAAGGGTATGCGTTAGACCATTTGCCCCACCCCGACCCATTGTTCCGAAACCTTCCTTAGCTAACAGGACTCCCCCCCACCGGCCCCCACCACCACTTAAATTTACTTTTCAGTGCACGATCTGCTTGTGTATTATATACACGTGTATGTAGGTGGTAGGTATGGGTAAATATAGGTAGCTTGTTTGTAAATAGAACACAGTACGGTGTTATAAACCAGGCTAACCGTGTAAAAAATCCCAGGGCTCATTCGTTGTATGTCAATATATATATTTACCAAATGTGATGTCACAACCTGTATTTAATTCCCGCGACCTTAATTTAATTAAACGTGTCGAAGCTGTGATATCTGTTTGTCGTCTGGGTGTTCGGATTAATACTATAGTAGGCTGACCTTCTGTAAAGTTCATGTTACGTCACAAGAATTTTTATACCCTTGGATTATTGTATAAATATATGAACTGGAAGTCGGATCATCGATTCAGAAATGAATTAGCATATTTTTTTTTGTATGTGTGATATCGCTTCCCAATTTAGTAACTTATCGCACAGGATTTTTTTTACGTTGCACAAGCCCTTTCTTGTGGACTGCAAATGTCATCTTTTATTGAAGGCTGGTTTGTGGGTATTTGTTGTGTTTCGAAAAGACACTCGTATCAAGCATAATCTTGGTTTGACTTCTTCCTCGAGTGACTTTACACGACAGCAGTTTCTGCATCTATTAATCTACATGATTTAGAGCAAGATAGATCAAGCACAATCGGTTCTTACTAAAAGTCATAATATAAACTCATAATAAAACAGAAGAATCCAGGCAAATGAAGAAACTGGACTCTTATAATAAAAAATTGTGCGAGGTCACCGTGTCCACCGCGTGCTATCCTCTAAAACTCGTAATACAGAAGTATGCAGGAAAAAAGAAACTGGACTCTCGCAGTAGAAAATTGTGTGAGGTCACCTTGTCCATCGCGTGATATCCTCTAAAAGCATTTAATGTGCTTGAATTTTCATCTTCATACAAAACCTACCAACTATTTGCGGGGAGCGGGGATTTTGTGGAGTGCCGTGTTATGTTAGGTAGGTGGTCTGACTGACTGAATATGTGACCATTTTTCCAAAGGAGACGGAATCCGAAAGACTTGTCTGAAATCTTATATAAACATATGCTGTGGCAGCAAACGTCATGTTACAGTTGGAATCAGTCTACTCATAGCTTATTTAAAATAATAAACACACAACCACCGTGTTCTTGAAAAGAAACAGAATGAGCTAGGTACATTAAGCTTCCGACCATTGGGTATTCATGTTAGTTTAGTATGCATTGACAACTTGTTTCCTCTTCATTGCTTGTATCTTTTGTTCATTTACTTCAGTTTACTTAATTTCACTAACCGACGACTGGGAATGAAAGCAAAATGGTTGACCTAATTCACTAGGTAATGTAAACCGTATCTGTCGTCCAATACAATTAAATACAAATAAGGTAGGTAAGTAATCAAAGACAAAGAGTGTTCATAAATCAAACGGAAACTGTGAGTCACGGTGGCTTAGGGAGTAAGGGGCTGACTCACTAACCATGAAATCTCAGGTTTTAACCGAGATCGTCGGGGTTCGTCAACATCGCATCCCCTTTTCAATTGTGCAAAACGGAGGGTCAGGCACGGAAAAACGTATGATACACATTGGCATACACGTAAAAGACCCCTTGACAGAATTCGAAATAAGAGTAAGTCCGTAACACACTTCATGGTCTGTTCCCGTCTTCATTAGCCCAGTCAATTCGGAAAAATAGGATTTTGAACCCCATTCGTCCAATAGACATATTCCTTAACCAGACAAACGATATGGCGTGATTAAATTCTGGTCAGACAGGAAATTGGTGATTTTAACGATTATAAAATTGTTTCAGTTTTTGTTTTATTCTAATAATGTCAACTATCAAGGTTATAAAATACGGAATATTCTTTTTAAACACCCCACGGCTGAACAAAGCGACCCAAACAATTGTACTTATTGTTGCGTTTTATATCTAAATAAAACATCTAACATTCAAAGTGTTTCATTTTTCTTCTTATAATTGTTATTTGTTCAGGGACAAATTGGCAAATACCTACAAACGAAACGAAACAGTGGTCGTAGACACAGCCTTTTGAAGAAATGAATTTAGGTTTTTCAATGTTATGTCAAATTACGACAGACCACAGCTGTCAACCTAGAAAATCTGTTCTTTGTGATTTGTATCTATATTTCCAGACCAGTTTGTTAACGAACTATCACAACAGAAAATAGTAACTCTTGTCATGTATCAAAAAATGAAATGAAATGGAGTTTAACGTTTTACTGTTCTGCTCCAACATGTATCAAAAGAGCCTAATGCGTGAATATTATATACTAGCAGGATACCCGGCTTCGCTCGGGGGGCATAACTCCGAAACCGGAAGTGGTAGACTAACGCCACCTGGCCTATAATACTCCCCGGTCCGAGCTACCCCTATACCCCAAATTTCAGACTCGGGGCAGACCTAGTGTAGCCGCCAACCCCGAACAGACAGACAGACAAACGACAGTCACAAATATATATATATATAGAAGATAGAGATGTCCTCGTTATGTTGGTGGTGAGGGGTGCCGGACTAGGTTTTTACCTAGTTAGTTAAATCAACGAAATCATCAAATATTGTACATGTATAGCTAAATGAAACCAATTACATAGATTTGTGCAGTATTGATGGGCGGACGTCGTGACATTTGTATTCTGCGATTACAAAATGCTTAATCAGTGTGAGAGTAAGGTTAAACATACGTACGAAGTTAAACCCCAAGATGTCGTACCCGATTTCAAGTGTGGCACTGATTAATGGGCGGAAACTGTTTGTTAATTTGGGGATAATGTATAAGTTTAGTACGACCGTATCTTGAACAAGGCACCAGCAATCTTCGAATTGTGGCATCATATCAAAAGTCGAAGACCTACTATGATGCGCAATTGTCCAAAGAGCAACCATGCCAACTGTTATGTCGATCGTGCTCGAATTGGGTTAGCCATGAGCTTTTTTGTGGGGTTGAAATTGTGTGGTATTTTTTAGCTATGATATTTTGCGGTACATGTATTTTGTGGGTCTGATATTATATTTTGTGGGCTGATATTTTGTGAATGAAATACTGTTAACACTGGTAATGACTTTTGATAAACAAACACTAGTTTTTCCGGGACATACTTTTACCTAAAATGTCAAAGGTAAGATCATGTTTGTCTATGTTATTTTCTGACACAGCAAGCCACGTTCGTACTGTAGATTTTAACAATTAGTCAAATTGAATGTTAATGTCAGACCTGTAAAAAATCTTTTAAATAACAGACCTTCTAACATGATGAATCAATAATAGGAATTTTTACAAATTCAAGTCGGTTCAATGCGAATTCATAGCGTAACGGGCAAAGAACGTTAGATACGTTAATACTATTATATTCAGGACCCTTTACTCAGCAATGACAAACACACAAAATCGGATATTTAATATCTATATATATACCAGACCAATTTAAGAATTGTAGCTTATATCACACTAAATCAATCAACAAATTAAGAAATTATGTTTTTATTCCCACGTCTAGTCACTTTATAGGTGATATTCATGTTCATGATTGTTTTTAAGATAAACATACATCATAACTAATGGGGGGATCACGCTGGCTAAGTGGGTTCGATCCCTGCATTGGCCGAGAAAGTTCATCCAGATTTTCCGGCGTGGTTCCCCCTTGTCAGTGATGCTGGACGAAGGGCCTGACAAGGACAGTTGTCTAGTCGTTCGGATGGTACGAAAAATCGAGGTCCCGTGCACGTAAAAGATCCCTTGACAGTTGGAATTCGATATAAGAGTAGACCGTAGTGCCGCTGTCCGGGCAAAATTTCCCTCATAGCACACTGTATGGCGTATGCCCGTCTTCATTAGCCCATGCAGTTCGGGGCAGTTCATTTCATTTTATAACTAATGACATTTGGAAGTCTATTAAATATATATTGTAAATAGACTTGGTAGTGTCTCCAAATACAAGGAAATAGTTTTGGGCATTTTATGATAAGATGTATTGTATTGGTTTGGGTGTTTCGTTTGGAGAAAGGCCTGGGTGTCCAGGTAGGCACAGACGGAAGCCCCGTTTCTATTTATTGCAAAGTTACTGAAATAGTTTAGAGTTATTAGAATACTTTATCAAAGTGTGCAGTTTTCCTTGCAAGATCTAAACGATTTCATTGCAGACAAACTCAATGAGTTAAACTCCTTACTAATGTTGACTTTAAAACTTTTCAAAGTTTAAGTGATTTGGAAATATAACAATGGCCATTGACACATTGGCGTTAATACGCAGAAAGACAGTCGTCACGTCTGTGTGATGTGTTTGAATTGGGATTCAATTCGCTGTGATGTTCAGATGGTTAAGTATAGATTGCGTAGCAAATTCACCTTTGCCAGCCAATGGCTGTGCTAATCCATTTATCTTCTTAAAGCATCCCGGATTATCTCCCCATATCTCAATTGCGCTTACAGTTACCGTTAAGAGAGCGAGAGAGAGAATCTAGGTCATTTCTTGAATAACATTTCAATAACTCGTTTGTGCTTAGGGCTCTTTACCAGTGAGAGGAACCCGGAAAAAAACCCACGTGGTTGGACAGACGACCCTACGCCTTTGTCACGCACTCAATGACAGACCTTATGATCTGAAGAACATGCGTTAGACCACTAGACCACATATAGCCCCTATCTCCCTCGTATCTCAGTGATGCTTTACTGTTATAGCTGGGGGTATAAAAGAGGGGAGTAGAAACCCTGTTGCCACTGGACTTACAGTTTTTCTTAGAAGATTTTTCCATTCCTTAAAATGCCATATATTAGAATCACTAAAAGGGCACTATTAAAAGAACCCATACAACTTACTTGTAGACATGATATATGAAAATCATCATGGGTTTTCTCTGTTGCTTAATCCACATTTTTGACAAAATACTGAATCAAAATGAGTAACTATATACGTATGAAAATCTGGTATATTTACCTTTCTAAAAAAAACAAAACAAATAGATGCTCTTGCAGTTCGTATAATATCTTAAAACAAAATTTTAGAAAGAGTCTTCAGGTATTAAGTTTAAATGACAGTATTATATAATGGCGAATCTAATATTATATATAATAACCACGTATGTAATACCAACAAATACTGAATATTTATTTGTGAGACCTGCTTTTGATATTGATCACTTTGTATTTAGTCTCCTCTAGCACCTTATAGTGCCCGTATTTTATATAAAAAGCACACTTTCGGTACCATTACATACCGAAATATTTAATTATGACACCAAATATAAATATTCAAGATCATATAGTGCTATTTTTTTTATATAGTAAGCGAATATCAAATACTGAATATTTATTAGTGACACCATATCCAGATGTTTATGACAATGTATTCTGTTTCCCCTGACATCTTATAGTGCTAATAAGCACGTACCAGCAAACGCTGAATATTTACTTATAGGTAAGGCTCTAAACGATCCCGTATTTAGTTTCTCCTAGCAACTTACAGTGCTAATATTTTATATAATAAGCACATATTAGATAACAGTAAATACTGAATATTTAATTGTGACACCCAAACTATGAATACGGATTATGATGTATTTAGTTTATCCTAGCATCTTTATAGTGCTAATATTTTATATAATAAGCGCATATTAGACACCAGCAAATACTGAATATTTAATCGTGACACCCAAACTAAATACTGATTATTTAGTATTCCGTTTTCCCTAGTATCTTGGTATTCTTGTAAGTACATATTGCAGAATATTTAATTGTGAGACCTACTAGAATCCCTTTAATGCTAGTATTTTATATATCAAGCGGTTTCCATGCAAGATACGTCCAGATTTTACAAGAGATGGATAGAGAACAAACTAAAAAAAGATTTTTTACGTACAATTAGTGGCCATAATCCAGGAAGTTACCCAGATCTTTGCGATATAAACATATATTTTAAGTTTTATCAAAATTGGATAAAAAGTCATTATCTTGTAACAGTGATATATTTAAAGTTTTTGGGGTTTTTTAAAAATCAGATACAAATTGTGACTTCTAGAGGGTCTACAAACTAATAAGGCGATTTTCGTAGAATCAGGGGTCATAATCTAGGAAGTAACGGTTCGATATGCGCGAATATGGAAAGGAACAGAGATCCTTGGGATATAACCATATATTTTAAGTTTCATCAAAAGCTGATAAAAATTGTGATCTCTAGTTTCCATAACCTTGGTTTTACATAGTTTTACACTATGTGCGTACACGGAGCCGTCATTGTGTTGGACAATTCGTACTCAATCATCATTACGATGTAACACTGATATATTTAAATGGTTTTTAAAATTGGACCAAAATTGTGACTTCCATGGTGTCCACAAGATAAAAACGTGATTATTCGCACAACCAGGGGCCTAATCCATGAAGTTAAGGTCCGATACATGCCAATATCGACAGAAACTGAGATCTTTGGGAGATAAACCTATATTTCAAGTTTCGTCAAATTGTGGACGGACCGACAAGGGCGACGACGATATACGTCCACATGAAAATGTCGGCGTATAAAAAGCACACATTAGATACCAGCATACACTAAAATATTTACTTGTGACATCAAATCTTGTATTCAGTTTTCCCTGGCAGCAAATACTGGATATTTAATTGTAAAATTGTATTCAATTTGCCTTAACATGTTATGGTGCTAATATTTAATATTCGAAACCAGCAAATACTGAGACCTAATCTAGATAATAATGACATTGTATTTAGTTTCTCTTGGCACCTTATAGTGCTAATATTTTATATAAAAAGCACGTATTTGATACAAGCAAATACAGGATATTTAATTATAAGTTAGGCTTTAAATATTCAGGCTTTTTCTGTATTTAGTTTCTCCAAACATCTTATAGTGCTAATATTTTAGATAATCAGCACACATTAGATACCAGCAAATACTGAATATTTAATCGTGAAAAACAATTTAAATACTGATTATCATGTATTCAGTTTCACATAGCATCGTGTAATTCTTTATATAATAAGCACATATTGATACCACCAAAGCTAAATATTGCTGATATTAAGTTTATCCTAGTATCGTATAGTGCTAATATTTTATATATATATATATATATATATATATATATATATATATATATTAAACACGATTAGATTACAGCAAATACTGAATATTTAATTGTGAGACCTTATCTAAATACTGATGATTATGTATGTTGTTCCAGCTTACCCTAATTATAATATACCTGACGTTTTATTAAAATCCGCGTAAATAACGTTATACCAACCATGACTTGAATTTAACGTCGAAGTGGTTCCTTTTCAAAATATGGCGAAAAGAGTTATACCCCTTTTATTAATTTACAAAAGAAGAAAATTGTTTATTATTCTGCTAGAGAGAGAGAGAGAGAGAGAGAGAGAGAAATGGGGTTTAACGTCCACTCGACACAAACCAGGTCATTTCGGGACTAACATATGGTTCAATTTTATTTCCATAATTCGCTTGCGCGTAGGGGTCTTTAGCTGTGGGGGGAAACCGGAGGACCCGGAGAAAACCCAGGAGGTTGGACAGGCGACCCTACTCCTTGTCACGTACAACCGGGGAATCGAAACCCCGCCGGTTGACTCAATGACAGACCGTATGATACAGCGCGCGCGTATTAACCATTCGGCCATCCAACCCCCCTATTCTGCTAGAAATATATACAATAAATTACTAGCATCCAGTCCATGAGCCATATATATGTTACTTTTATATATTGATAAGTGTTGAACACAATCAATGAACATAAGACTCAGTGTTTAACATGAGACTAGTAATGCAAAAATTTGATTTGTGTCACATTCGTTAGATATTTTAAATTATACCGGTAGCCAAGGTGGCTCAATGAAGTTTATCCGGAAATAAATGCATCTGGAACGGAAAATCGTGGGACGTTGAATATCGATAGGGTTCGTCCGCTCATGACTGCGACGCTTACACCAAATTTGAATAAATATAATCCGATCAAAACCCCCTGGCTCTATCGCGTTCACAATTCAATTGTTGACGGACGGATCGACGGATAGAGTGAAGGCAAAATACGCCCATTCTGAAATGTGGGCATATAAAAATGCATGTAAGCAATACACTTTTTGGATGCACATCTCCAACCCTGCTATATAGAATATGTTTAATTATTTATCTTTCATATTACTGCCAATAAATAAAACAATTTATTAAAGGGGCATTTGGTAAGATTATTTAAACAGCTGACAGTTCTTGCTATAATATACTAAACAGCAAAATACACGTCAGTACGATTTCAAAATCAGAGAGGCACTTTAATCAAATCATTCTAGAAAACGACTTACTAAATGGATCAAAGCAATATTTTGTGAACAATATGTTGACACATTAGTGATTAATTCATCACAATTCCAAGACATTACGAGAAGGTTTAGACTCTGTATACAGTCTATACATCAGTATCTCCTGTGTCCATCGCGAATGTCAATAACAGCAGCGCAGCATCTGTACATGGAGTGAACCAAACGATTTATGAACGCCATTGGCACCTGGAACCACACTCTCAGAAATGCCTGGCGCAATCCATCGGCTGTGTTTGGTCTCGGTACGACGTTATTAAGTCTCCTCTGAATTTCACCCCAAAGATGTTCAATCGGGTTTAAGTCCGGACTAAGGGCTGGCCAGTGCATAACGTTGGCACCCTTCTGCTGTAGAAAGTCCCGAGTAACTCTGGCGATGTGGGCGCGAGCGTTGTCATGCTGGAAAACGTTGTTTCGATGACGTGCGAAATGTGGGGTCTGAGAGCTTGATCGAAGTAGCGCACTGCTGGGATGCCGCCTCCTCTCCCTGGACCAAGATTTTGAAACACCACAGGACCCACTCTCTGGTTCAGGCCGATTCCACCCCAAACCATTATGCCTGGACCTCCCCATGAGTCTCGTTCCATGACACATTGGTCAGAATAACGCCGGCCACGTCGACGCCATAGTCTGGTGTCATCTGCAGTTGTTACACAATACCGACTCTCATCTGTGAACAGAACAGTTCTCCACTGCCTGTGTCGCCAGTTCTGGTGTTGTTAGGCAAACTGTAGACGTTCACGTCGATGGCGAGGGGCGAGGATCGGTCAACGGTAAGGTCTACGGCAATGTATGTTCTCTCTCGTGAGACGTCGGCGCTCTGTATCGGTACTGATGGTTCTTCCGTATGTTCCCACTGTCTGACGTGCTGTCTTAGATGCCTGTGTGAAGGAATTCTGCACGTGCTGTCGCACAGCATGGCGGTCTTGTCGCCTTGTGGTAACCCTTGGTCTACCAGTTCGGGGGCGATCATCCGTGGTGTTGGTGGCCCGAAAGGGTTGCTGAAGCCTGTAGATGGTCCGAACATTGACCTGGAAATGCTTAGCAACGGCTTGGGCAGTGTGGCCGAGTCTTCCAAGCGCCTGGTTCCGCAGAGCTGTCGTGGCGTGCTACTGACGTTGTAGTGTGAATGATTCAACCAGGTATGGGGGTGCATTTTATAGGGCTGGTCCCGGTGAACATCACGTGCAACATGAGTTATTGGACGCTAACCAAAATGACATAAACTTTACGTAAATCTAACGATCAATGTTAACTAGGTTGCTTTGTAAAATGAATAGGATTTTCTATTTAGGAGTACACAATGCCCTTACAAATATTTAGTCGTTATATTAAAACATTGTACTGGGAAGTATTTTAGGGCTATTCATACCGATGTATATATTATATTACGCATTGCTTTAAAATGGCGTCACCAAATTATCTTCGTATATTTTCTCTACTATTCAAAGTTGTTTACATCTCAGGTAATTATATTCTTCATTTTCAAAAATGCTACTCATATTCTTAGACAAGTTCTTTTTATCTTCATCAGGTGGCATTATTTAAAAACAAATTAGTGTGGATGATTGAAAAAATCATACCGTTTTCATACTTCACGACAAAGTATGCTTACGGCACTGTTGTAAGCGTTTGTCGTATTGTTTTGTCGCCTGGGTAGCATTCTACTGGAGACGATATTGATTAATAACATAAATACCAGTATCGTCATCAAGTTAGTGTTTTAAACACAAAACGTACACAGCTCGTGAGAAGTCGTATGAACAAACAAGGCCAATTTTATGCTAGGTTCCCACTGTCATGCGATGTGTTACAATAAGATTGACCCTATTGAGTCCACGATCTGGTACGTGCAGAAACGTTCGAATACGTTTCGATACGATCAACACAATTGCTACGACTGACCACAATATATGATAGGACCGAACAGGACCACCACGATTACCCCACTATTAAATACACGATTTCAGTCGTAGCGGATAAAATCCTCTGTCTTTTGTGCAAAAAAAATTACGTAATTACTAAAACTTGATTAACCCATACAGTTATATATATCTATAGAAACATAACTCTATCATTGATTAGAAATACAACGCATGTGATTTCACTACAGTCGTGATCATCGAGCGATTTTCGTATTGTATGCTTGATCGATTCCCATTATTGTATGGTGACTTATTGTATCTCAGGTTGATTTCAGCTCACCACTAACGTCACTTCTACAAATGAAGCACACTGTGAAAAAGACTGCAAACGAAGAAATAAGAATAATGGACTTTGAATTGCTTAGAATTAAGAACACTGAATAAAGAACTGTTTGGTCTGCAATATTTGACACCGATTTGAATTTATTTCTCTTGAACGAGTAACAAAAAACTTGCACAAGTCAGGGTTGTATTTAAAGTGGCGTCTTTTCACGCATATACACGCAAAACTGGTTATGTTATGTTATCGTGTTATTATGATCATGTTGAGTTTTCCCATTTCTAAGTTTAATCTATACAGGTAGCATTACATATTCATAAGTTTCTAAATAAATATATTTTCAGCTTTTCGTTCGATTGATGGTTTATAACAACCTCTAGTCTTTAGAGTCATGGATCGGGACTCTAAAATACTGCCATTACGAATACAGTCAATAACATTAAACTACATTGCAAAATGTATAAACTATCAGATATGACCTAGTTTACCTGAGCTTACTAATCACTTTCATTTCAGATACTCACAAAAATCATAGTTAAGTTTTTAGATTGCACTGGATAATCTAGTTAAATCAATAGCAAACGTCAGAGACGGTGTGATTTGCTCGAAAAATCAGGCCGTGAACATATGTATTCGTTCGTGTTTAAAGGCTTTAACGCCCAATTATATACTAATCTTAAATGGAAACATTATTGATGAATATGGAGATAATACAGCTGTGATATGTTTAATTCTCTTACAGCTCAAATAACAAATATAGCTTGTTTAAAACCAAGCAGTCAGAGTTCTACATCATACGGTTGTCTGGCATCTAGGGCTGTAAATGGTGATACTTATCCTGATTACTTTGGTGTATCATGCACCCATACTCTTCTGGGCAGTCCCGGATGGTGGTGTGTTGATCTACAACATGTTTTCAGCGTAAACAACATTAAGATTTATAACAGAGATATTTGTAAGTATAGCACTTCTTCAATGTTGACAAATAATTATACGAACAATACGTTCTGATCTATTACCATCGCATCTATTATTGCAAATGATCTACTGTCTGTTCCAGGTGTACTTCGACTCGAAAATAGCTTGTCATTTCTTCATTTTTTTAATTAAAATTGCTAAAACTTTTTGACATACCTGGAATTTTTACCCCGTATTCTCTTGTAAATTTCACATATTGTCACTTTCTCAGAACATAAACATTACGACTACGCCTGCGTTAAATGGATCACTTGCATATCGCATTAGGATAGACAGGTACTTTACAAATTGACTGCATTCGGTTAGAAATGTCTAGTGACAATAATACTTATTAGGGTTTCACACTGCGAAGCCTGTGTGAAACAGTATTGTTTTTGTTCGGATTAATATGTTGTTTTTGTTCTGTTCCCACTTTGCTTATTTCGCAGAAAAATGCTTATTGCATAACTTGGAGTGATTTAATGATAAAAACTATTTTTAAAGATTCGGCACGTCAAAACCATGCGAACAGTCCGAATTAACTAATTTGGTTAGGTCTTATTTAAACTTTCATAAATGTATCCGTTAAAATGGTTCAGAATTTTTTATTATTTTTTTATAGATTTTATAGCAGTTTTTAGTTTTCAAAATTTGTGCTTGAAACTTCGTGATAACATATTTGTGATGATCAGCTGTCAATACATATTAGATCTAGGATCTAGCTGTTAGCTTATAAACTGGGTAATAATTATCCGACTGACCCGGAATTAACGGTATTCTTGGAAAATGTGCATTTTTTTTTACCTTTTCGGAATACTTATGGGGGTTAAAATTTAGCTGCCTTTGTAAATGAGCAGAGCTAGACGGGGCATAACTATTTCCAAAGGCATATATTAAGTCATATAGAAGAGCAAACGAAAATCCATAATTCATTTTAATTTTTTACATTTCCGGTAAATAGGCAAGTTGTGGGAATCACTTTTCAAGTTTTTAAGCCCATGAGAGAATAAATGATTGTTCGATTTTCATAAGAGTAACCCTTTACGTTGTTTTGCCAACACCACATTTATTTATAGTTTAAAAGACATTTTACCATTTGATACCTTATGCAAACCACCATTAAATCCCAAATGTCCAATATTACCTGAAGTGTCGCGATTTTGAAAAAAGAAATTATAGTTTTATCCCTTAAAACAAATGTTTGTTCTAAAGAGTGATATTCACTACCCTTTACTAATACTATTTACTAACTTCCTTTAACTAATAGTATGCATATATATTTCAACTTTGTCCTTTGCCGAGAAAAAGACGACTTGTAGGCTTATATACGATCAGGCAGATATCACAGAATAATCTCCAACTTTATCCATTGCCGAGAGATGGCTGATTTGTCATTCGTCACGTTGTAAGGTTTTCACACTTCGATATGTATTGATAAATGTCTATTACGCGTCCATTTTTAACACGTATGAATCGAATCTATTAAACCCTACGGGGAGTGACGGTGAGCCTCGTCATCGCAGTTTAAAATAAATATATGTATGTTTACAATAGCACTACCTTTTGGTTGACGTCTCTATTTTAATATTCCTCACTGTTCATTACATCATTGATATTCATAGTATTGCTGAAAAATGTTCATCACAGAACACCTATTTTCAGCAGCAGATTGAATGGCAGCCTTTGGGATAAAGTGTAATATTTTTTATAAGATATCTTATAATTTTTTAGATTTACAATAATTTCGCATACCGTTATTCCTTTAGATTTAGGCACAAAAGATTTGTTTCTGGTATTGTAGTAGGAAAGAAGGAAGATATAATCCCTTGAATAATGGAATATTGTTATGTACAATTTCAAGATAAAAAAAAATACGCGATATGTCAAGGAATGTTTAAAGCAATTATATAGTTATTTGAGAAACATAATACAATGAATTATAAACGAATTAAAAAAAAAAGATTGCTTACGTTCTAATTACACAAATTTTGGACGGTTAAAAACTGTTTACCAAAATTAGATACATTTGACCTGACCAGTTAGAGACCACCTACAATCTACACAGTAATGGCTAAAAACGGTTAAAAACTGTTTACCAAAATTAGATACATTTGACCTGACCAGTTAGAGACCACCTACAATCTACACAGTAATGGCTAGTGTGAGTGAATTTCTTTTAAAGAGGAAATTATTTAAGCGCTACATTTGGCTATTGCATATCCATAAATATTATTTAAATTGACTGAAGTGTATTCTTAAATTATTATATTTAAACTGTCAGCTCTTTGTCTAAATCTTACATAATGCATTTTTAATTCGATAGCAGACACATATGCCGTGTTATTGATTTAATAACTGTCAAAATAATATTTTATAATAGTAGTTTTATTTTTGTTGAGAGTTTCATTAAGAATTACGGTACATAGAAAATTAGTTGCCAGTCTTAGCTCAAGTTTTAAATTTTCAATAGTTCTCAAGGCAAATTTTAAGCCACTGATTAACTATGCAAATCGTCATAACCAATGGATATTGTGGACCAAATTATTTTTGAGTATGCAGCCTCCTTCCAAGATTCGATCACGCGTCAGCACAATAGCAGGTTAAAATTTGTATCTAGTTTATATCGATATCAAAAAGATACAACCCTCGGACGGAGGGAAATTAAATATTTAGTGGGACAAACAGCCGTGGTCTGGAATCAAGTAAATAACTCTTTCAAAAGTGTTATGTTCTACTGAACCGAAACACAAGGTACAATTTTATGGATACACAATTACTGAGTTTGATACTAAGCGATGTTTCGACGAGGATACTCTCGTCTTTATCAAGCAAATGATACAAATATGTGAATTGTGGGCACATATATATACGGAATATGCAACAAAGATAATAATCAAATGCAATTAAATCTTAACACCTTCGATTAGGGGGCCATTAGGGACTAAACCCACACAACAGAAATCTCTTACAGGGATTAAAAGGGGGTGAATGATATATTTATAAAGATCAGTGAATTAACACTGTTAATGGAAAACCAATTAACCTGAGCTGTAGATAAACAATAATATAAAGAGAAGTGTGTATGTATAAGTGAACGAGAGTGATCGCTGATCCAGGTGTAAAGAAAATAATAATAAATTAAAAAATTAAAAATTAAAAATAAAATTATAAAAATATAAAATACTGTATATTAATTCAATGGGCAGAAAATCATGGACTCCGGAGAATGTCATACATGTAAACCAGGATGGTATGGTAAAAACTGTGAGTCAACATGTACAGTTATCAACTGTGGGCGTAACTGTGACAAGGATACGGGACAGTGTAGTGAATGTAATCGAGGATGGTTTGGCACTAACTGTCAACATCTTTGTAACAACGGCTGCTCAAGCAAATGTCATAAAGATACCGGGATTTGTACAGATGTGTGTCAATGTGAACATTGTGTCCAGGGTAGATATGGTACTGACTGTCAACTGGGATGTAATTATGGATGTATAAACATTAACTGTAGCAAAGATACTGGTGCTTGTACTGAAGGATGTAATCTGGGAAAATATTCACCAATCTGTGGCTCAACATGTGAAGTAAGGAATTGTGTAGGTAACTGTGATAGGATTACAGGAGACTGTGACGCTTGTCAATCTGGATGGTATGGTACCAATTGTGAATCGAAATGTTCTCTAACCTGTATCGGAGAATGTGCTAAATCTGATGGAACCTGTTTTATCTGTAAACCCGGTTGGTTTGGTGCTAAATGTGGTTCAAAATGTTCTATTACTTGTAGTGGAGAATGTAATATAACAACAGGAAGATGTTCATATACTGAATGTAAACAAGGTTAGTTCGCTGATGGTTACAACAGGCCCGTCGAGAAAAAAATATATATTGGGGGGGGGGGGTGTATGTTTGGGGCAGTGCAGGCAGCCAAAATGGGGTTTCGGGGGCTTATCTCCCCCGGACAAGTAATGAACACATATTTGCAATTATTGGTGTGGGGGGGGGGGGGGGTGGTACGTACTACACACTCCCATGTCTGCGGCTGGCTCCAAAGGCCCTGTTGCAGTAAAATTTTCTTGATACTTGTACTAGGGTTGGTGGAAAATGTAACATTTGTAAACTCGATACATTTTGTCGAAAGTGTAATGCTACACGCGATGCCGAATGTCGGCCAATTACATACTTAATGTTCCTGCACATTTCAGGCTTACTGAAAATATACAATTAGCTATATTGAATTATAACGCGTCAACGGTTTTGTTTTTCTCCACAAATCTGCCTATGCCTGTATTCTTTGTCTGGCAATATTATAGGTTTTCATATAATGTGACAATTGTATAGCACAGTATGTGGGGAACAATTCGGTTTTAAGGAGTAACCATATCTAAATTCTTCAAACGTAAATTGCAGAGTTTTTCCCCTTTTATCTTAGGACTCCACGGATTGTGCATTAGGGTCTACAGCGGAATCCTTTCGATTTTTCGTAAATCTCCAACCACGTTTGAAGCTTGTGAACGCAATACAGTTATAAATAGAATTTGTGTTATTTTTCGATCGTTGTACGTTCAAATTACTTGGAGAACAAATTGGAAACTTGGTGAGATTGTTCATTGGGGAATAAGAAAGAACGTCTTTTAAATTTCGGATTGTAAATTATGAACGCGTTTTTATAGTCATCAATCGGTTCACATTTTTACAATTAATGCATCTGATGTGATACAGTTCATAACAGATAGTTTAGAACTTGTCCTGTGGACTTTAGATTCGGCGTGGGTCGCGTAGCCGACTGTGCTGCTGGTTTCCCGACAGGACGCTTAATACGTCTGCGTCTATATTTGGTAGTATATATGTTTATGTTACAAAGAAGTTCTATCAGAGTATTAATATTTCTTAGAGATGGTTAAAGATGAAGATATGAGTCCAGTAGTAGCTGGTATTATTGGTGCTATATTTGGAATAGTGGTTACAGTGATAATTGGAGTTTTATCATTTTTTTTCTACATTAAAAGGTATATAACAATTACATATAAAATGTTCTGCTAATTGGTTTGACTTTTATGTTGTTCCCATTTGAAATATGTGTTTATGATTTCAGGAACCAACTCCCTGTACCAACAACACAGGCAAATTCGCCGACCGAACTGAATACATATGATACTCCCAACCACGTCTCTGTTGGACAAAGTGAAGACATTAATCTATATACAAATTTAGACCTCTAGCTGCATGGTTCGCCAACTACAATTTGAGAGGAGTATAAAATAGATCAGCATATTGTTAAACTCATTCTAATTAAATCCAAGCAAAATGTTTGCATAAACTCGATTTAGGACCAGATGAAAATCGTGATAATTGTCAATTAAATGCTATAGTTTTACTAACAGTTCTGAATTGGCATAAAATTAAATATTGGCAAAAATAGGTAATGGCTTCAACCCTGGCCAAGAATAGTGTATTGGTTAAAGATTTGTTCATTTCTTAAAATGGCATATTTTAGAATCACTAAAAGGGCACTATTAAACAAACACTATACAATTGACCTGTAGACATGATAGATGAAAATCATCGTGGTGTTTCTTAGTTTATTGTCCCCCGCCTTTCGAAGAAAGCAGGGGACTATTAAAATGGGTTCGTCTGTCTGTCTGTCCGTCTGTCTGTCCGTCACACTTTTTGGGACACAATAACTCTCTTCCTAATTGAGCTAGAATGTTCAAACTTGGTGTATGTGTTTATTAGGTCAATGCCTTGATGGAGTTCGAAGATGAGAATTTTCCGCTTAGGGTAAGCAGAGATAAGCAATTTGATTGGTTGATGCTTTGGGACACGATAACTCTCTTCCTAATCGGGCTAGAATGTTCAAACTTGGTGTATGTGTTGATTAGGTCAATGCCTTGATGGAGTTCGAAGATGAGCATTTTCCGCTTAGGGTAAGCAGAGATAAGCAATTTGATTGGTTGATGCTTTGGGACACGATAACTTTTAATTGAGCTAGAATGTTCAAACTTGGTGTATGTGTTTATTAGGTCAATGCCTTGATGGAGTTCGAAGATGAGCATTTTCCGCTTAGGGTAAGCAGAGATAAGCAATTTGATTGGTTGATACTTTGGGGCACGATAACTCTCTTCCTAATTGAGCTAGAATGTTCAAACTTGGTGTATGTGTTGATTAGGTCAATGCCTTGATGGAGTTCGAAGATGAGCATTTTCCGCTTAGGGTAAGCAGAGATAAGCAATTTGATTGGTTGATGCTTTGGGACACGATAACTTTAGTTCTAATTAAGTGAGATTGATGAAACTTGGTGTATAGATTTATTATATGAATACCTTAACTAAGTTCGATAATGAACATTTTTTGCTGAGGGTAAGCAGAGTGATAAGCAATTTGATTGGTAGAAACTTTGGAACACAATAACTCTCCTTCTAATTGAGGTAGAATGTTCAAACTTGGCATAGGTGTCTATTAGGTGAATGTTTAAACTTGATGTATATGTAGATGTTCATTGGGTGAATGTCTTGACTGAGTTCAATAATTAACATTTCGAGCTGAAGCTAAGCAGAGCTAATCGATTTCATTTGTCGATGGTTTGGGACAAGATAATCTTGATTCTATCTGATAGAGAGTGATGAAACTTAGTGAAAAAAATAAATGTGCGATTAATTAATATGTGTCATCTATTTATTTTGCAATTTCGGCGGGGGACATCAGCCTCACTGTTGGCTTGTTAATCCACGTTACTGACAAAATACTGAATCAAAATGAGTAACTATATACGTTTACAAATCTGATATATTACCTTTCTAAAACAAAATCAAATATATGTTTTTGTAGTTCTTACAATATCTTAAAACAAAAGGTTACAAAGAGTCTTTAGCTATTAAGTTTAAAGACCAGATATATAATGCCGAATCTAATATTTTAATAAACACTTATTTGGTACAAGTTAGTACTGAGCATTTAAATATAATAAAGGCTCTCAATATTGATACTCCTATTCAGTTTCCCCTAGCATCTAATAATAGTGCTAATGTTTTATATAAGCACGTATTAGATACCAGCAAATACTGATTATTTAACCATATTATATTTTATCCCCCCCCCCCCAGTATTTTATAGTGCGGATATTTCTATAATAATCTATTTTAGACACTAGCAAATACTGAATATTTTATTGTGAGACCTGCTCTTGATATTGGTCACTCTACATTTAGTCTCCTCTAGCACCTTATAGTGCTCGTGTTTTATATAAAAAGCACACTTTCGGTACGGTACCATTACATACTAAAATATTTAATTGTGACACCAAAAAATACGCAAGATCTTATTGTGCTACTATTTTATTTAATAAGCACATACTGAATATTTAATTGTGGGACCTAATCCAGATATTAATAACACCGTATTCTGTTTCTCCTGCTGAATATTTAATTATAGGTAAGGCTTTAAATATTGACCATCCCGTATTTAGTTTCTCCAAGCATCTTACAGTGCTAATATTTTATATAAGCACATATTAGATACCTGTAAATACTGAGGGCAATACTTGGCCTATTTTTAATCATCTAGGCCTCGATCCCATTAGTGATACCAAACGGATCAATATGCGATAAGGTCAATAACAGCTGCGAATCGTTTTCCGCTACTCATAAAAAAAAACCTCCTGTAACTATTAGGGTGGCGTGCTACACAAATGCGGTGATTTTAAATAATGTGGCCGGATTTGAGCCTTTCTACAATCCATCTTCCCATACTGATATAAAACAAATGCGAAATCTTCTGAAATCCCTTCTAAACTATCGCTTCAATCATCTATAAGTATTGGTGGGTGTCGTACAAGGAATTAACATAGCTAACTCACTTTGGTCCTGCTATTGTAATTTTAGATTTGTTTTAATATAATACCAAATATAATTCACTTTTGGGCGCAAAATGTTTCATTATTTTGAGAAAACAAAGTCTGATTTATATTTATATAATCTTCTACTTATATGATGTAATGAGTACAGCTGTATTTTTGTGACTTGTAGAATGAGACTAATAAGCCGACATCTCGACAAAAATAACACGATGTTACGACAGAGTAAAGTGTCGTTCGGTTGCGTCAATACTGTCGTGTTGTCGCGTTATGAAAAGCGCGAGATTTAACATGGCCACCATAGATACCAGTATATACTAAAATATTTACTTGTGACCAAATACCTAAATACTCGTGATCTTGTATTCAGTTTTCCATGGAAGAAAATACTGGATATTTAATTGTAAAATTGTACTAAATTTGTCCTAGCATCTTATAGTGCTAACATTTTATGTAATATGCATATGTTAGAAACCAGCAAATACTGAGACCTAATAGAGATAAGAAAAAAACAGCTATGACTTATCAGTAGACACCAGTGAATACTCAATTGGGATCACGTGGTTTTATATAATCAGCACACATTATATGCCAGCAAATACTGATTATGATGCCAATATTAAGTTTCTCCAGTGCTAATATTTGATATAATAAACATATATTAGATACCAGAAAATACTGAATATTTAATTGTAAATATTTGATACTGATTTTATTGTTTCAGTTTCTACTAACATCTTATAGTACTAATATTGTATATAATATATTGTATATTTGTGATTAGCAATTAAAATTTTCAAGTAAATCTTTTATAATATAATCACAAAAAAATCAAAACTAGATGTCAATTCTTCTTAGAAATAGTTGGCTTCAAGTCAGGAATGATAAGTCTTTGTTATACTTCTGTATTGTTAGTTCGAATTCCGTTTAATGTAAGAGGGAAATAAGTCTTACAAAAGAAATTGTTAAGTTTAGTTTTTATCTGGGAGAGTTTTACAGGATGAAGGTAAATATCATTTGGTTTAAAAAGTTCTGGTATTTTCTTCCTTTTACCATCAAACCACAGATATTTTCCTTCTAAATCAATGAAATCATTTTTATCTTCCAAACCGTTCACTAAAGTGGCTATTGCTATTTCTAAAAATACCTTACATTCAGCAAACACATCCAAGAAGAATATTGTATCCTTCTTATATTTCCTGGGTATATACAGAATATCAGACGCCCCAAACATAGCGCCATACTTAGGTGCATTATTTGCAAGAAGGGTGTGTACAAATTTTTCCACAGCTGGTTTAAGGTCATGATTTTCAGAAGATACACTGTGCAGAAGCTGCCATGCTTTGGTCATTGCAATTTGACCAACGGGTGTTTGCCACAATTGCGCTGGACTTATTTTGCCTTTGTAAAGGTGAGTACTGTCAGAATGGTGCCATATCTTGTCCAGTGGTAATTTGTGAATATTCCATGTATTTGTGAATTCCAGTGGTAATTTGTGAATATTCCATGAATTGAGTAATGTGTCGTCTCCTATCGATAAGTATCCTTGAACATCGAAATTCATTTTCATAGCGGCACTTAAACAGGTATACACACAATAGCCTCCATCAACCACAGATTCAACAAAGGTCACTTTATTAGTAAAATGTTTGGATGCGTTAAGAAAACGTTCGATGTTTGGACCACAATAGACAATATGTGTAAACGTTACGCTGTACATTAACTGTAAGTACGGTATATTATCATAAAAAGGAAAATTAAACATAATTACTAGCAATATATCTGGAAAGGTCACAGAAGCTAGATTCGTGCTTTTTATTTGGTAAGAAGTATCTTTACAACATGAAGTCATTCCCAAAACTTGGTTCCATTTGGATTGTTGTAGTATTTTTAAGTTCACCCTTTCGACTGGTTCATATATTACTGAATTGGTTATATTCTGATGTGTAAACGGTTTTCATTTCGGCTCTTTATAACTTGATGTTTCCAGTTCGTGTATCCAGGCTTTAACAAGTAGGTGGTCGTGTTGCTGCCAATATCCATCTTCAGCTAACTTTTCACTCAACAAGGAAACACACTGGAAAAATGTTCGTTCAACTGGACATTTCCACTGTATTAGAAAGTCAACTAACTTATTAGGATCAAAATAAGACCCTTTTGAATCTTCTGTCAGCGCATACGATCTGCTATTTCTAATTTGATACGTATTTGGAGGATAACAACCGACAGATCCTCCAATTTCCCACAGCAGACGTTGGGCCCAATATCCTCTCATAACGTCAGAATGTTGATAAGACGGCGCAACCGGAAGAACAATGGCCCATAGGGCCTCATACCGAAAGAGAGTAGCCTGACTGTTTATCGCAGTAAATACTAGAGGTGGGATGACAACAGGGGACGTTGCACTATCAAATGAGATATTTAAAGCTGTTGGTTTTAAAGTCTGTCGAAAAACGGAATCAATGTCTTCATCACCGTTTCTTAGTATCTTTAATATACTTGGCTTCTTGGAGTCAGACACGAAATAACTATTTGCCCCATTTTCACTTATTTTCTTTAATGGAAATCCCCTAGGCCATATTTTTGATTGTCCGAAATGTTTAAACGGATTTTACAACTTTTCCATTATATACTATTCAAAAAAAGTAGGGGATATTTGATTTTTAAGTGTTATTAAAGTCACCTAATGAAACTGACGAAGAAACAAATGACAAAATGAAATGAAGTTCACATTCATCGATTTATTCCAAATGATCGTTAGACACAGTAAGGCACAGACTGACCATTATAAGGGTAAAATGATACCCGGGGTCAAACAGCAAAGTTACCACAGCATCACAACCAAGTCAGTAACGGGTAAATCCTCCTCTGTTTGCCAAACAAGCATTGGTCCGACGTGGCATACTCCTAATGAGACGTCTAAGGTCATTTTGGTCCAGATTGTCCCATTCCTGTTGCAACGCAGCGGCAAGTTCTTGGACATTGGCAGGACGTTGTTGACGTTGACGTAACCTCTGTCCAAGCATGTCCCAGACATGCTCGATGGGGGAGAGGTCGGGACTCAGTGCTGGCCAAGGTAATGTGGTGATGTTCTGTTGTTGGAGGTAACCTGTAACGATCCTGGCCCTGTGACATCTTGCGTTGTCATCCTGGAAGATGAAACGGCGGCCATGGCGTCGTGCGAACGGCACAACATGGACTGCCAAGATGTTGTCCCGGTAGTACTGGCCTGTAACACGCCCTGTAACAACATGTAAAGTCGTTCTTCCAGCAACAGTGATGCCTCCCCACACCATAACAGAACCACCCCCAAATCGATCATGTCTGATGACGTTAACGTCTTGGAAGCGCTCGTTTCGACGACGCCACACCCTCCTACGTCTGTCCAAAAAATCAACAGTGAACCTTGACTCATCTGAAAACATCACATTGCTCCAGCGTCGATTATCCCAGTGTTGACGATCCCTACACCAACGACGTCTTGCCTGAATGTGATGATCTCTCAAACAAGGGATCACGCGAGGACGTCGGGCGCGAAGGTGACCCCTATGCAGTCGATTCCGAATCGTCTGGCCACTCACTCTCACACCAGTGTCTGTTTGAAGACGAGCGCTGATCTGATTTGCTGTGATGACACGATTTCTCAAGGCCAAGGTACGGATAAATCGATCCTGGGCTTGAGTTGTCGACCTGAGCGTGGTCTGTCCTGTACAGATTGTGTATCACGGTATCTGGACCATAGCCTGCTTATGACAGACTGAGAAACATTCATCGTCCGCGCCACAACCGCCTGTGTTGTGCCGATCTGTAGCATGCCAAGGGCACGTAACCTTTCATTTTGGGTAAGCCGACGCATATCAAAATTTGTTTTCTGGTCACTAAAACAATTAAACTGATGTTTCCACCCTGGAATTCAATGCCACAATGACTGTAACATTCAAAGTCAGAGTCGTGCAAATCTTGGGTTGGACCCCCATGATGATCCCAAGCATCACCTGCATTCCATGCGGTAGCTATTGGTGCGTCACATGTAACTGGAAATGTTTCTTCTGTTAGGTTCTATAGTGACTTTTTTCGTAGTCATTTGCATATTTTAGTATTATGCCCCCAAAATCAAATATCCCCTACTTTTTTTGAATAGTATATTCTAATCCGTATTCGAATGATTCCGGGTTCACAAGATCATCTAAACCTGTTAATAATTGTATTGTATCATCTAAATCATAAATCGCCCCAGCACCGTTGGAAATGGCATACAGATAGCCAATTATTTTACGAGAATAACTTTCGGTTGGAATTAGCTTAGATATATTAACATGTTGTTGTTCAGCTAAACTAAGAAATGTACATTTGGTCAATCTAAGAGAAAGAAAGAAAGAAATTAAATATGTAGATAACATTGTTCATACTTTATAAACTTAACTATTGCCGGGTGTCTTTCTGGCTTTAAATGATTTAAAAATTATTATTTAGACCTTTATTCACATTGCAAGACAATTATCAACTCTCTAAATTATCGGATACCTTAGATATTGAGTGGATTAGACGATGCCCGACATATTTTCATTGAACGTTAATATGACTGGCAACTGCTGATGAAAGGACTGACAACCGAGACGTCATTGATTATCGTGACAATGGTACTTGACAATCGAGAATATGAACCGTCGGTAATAATCAGTCAATATAGGAATCAAAGTCTTTGTACAAGAGAAGTCGTGGTAGATCTCAAACAATATTTGGTTAAATTCTTCCACGTATTATAATATACACTTATTTCCAGTCTTTTGGTGTATTACTATTTTCTACAACAAGTAGTCTCTATTTTGGTAAATTACTCATATTTTATAGCATCTGTAGGTTCAACATTCGTTGTTACAGCAATCCAATTACTGGAGCTCTCATTTTTACGAAATGTTGAGCTACGATAAAATATTTCTACATAAATATGACTGTGTGGGTTAAAATAGATTTAGTTCATATACAAAATGAAATAATACCGTAAATAAAGCAATATTAATAATAAATAACAGTAAACCAGAGGCAGTAAGACTATTCTTTTAACCTAGATAACCCCATGGCGTCGTTAAATTACTTAGACTTAGCGTAAAATGGTCGGCCACCATCATTTTGTTCATGTTTTGACGTTAATGTAACGCCAGGAAATATCAGAGGTCCTTTATCAGGGTTCGATAAAAATATAAGTCATAATATATCAATTAACTGGGACAGACACAAAAAAATTGAAACTTGTCATAGTAATACAACCCTGTTAAATTCATCCGCCTACATGTTGGCCTTGCTCATCTGTACAATTTCAGCCACAGCAAACGTAACCTAAAACAGGACTTCCAGTGTCAAAGTCTCGCTATTCAATCCGTAAAAATAATCCAGCCCAAAGTAATGGTGTCAATCCCAATAGACTCCGCTCATAACGACACAGAAAAAATATTTGTGTAAAGGCATTGTTTTGGGTTTTAAGATTCCTTATAATGGGGAACGGATCGTTTCTTGGGCTAGGAATTAGTCCTCCTGTTACCAAAATATGGACATTCTGTTTAAGAAACTAAATGATGAACTGTTAGCACGTAGAGTTATGCATGGGCCCTTTTTAGAGCCCCCTTTTGAAAATTTACGTTGCTCTCCTCTTGGGGTGATTCCTAAACAGGAAAAGAGTGCTTTTCGGTTAATACACGATCTTTCATTTTCCCTGGTATATTCCATTAATTCTGGTATCATCCCATTTTATACACATGATTCGATAAACAATGTTTTCTGTCTAGTTAAGCCATATGGCCGGGGTGCACTCGTGGTCAAGGCAGATATCCAGAATGGTTATAGGCTACTGCCCAACAATCCAGAAGATTACGAACTTTTGGGGTTTTCTGTTGAGGTTGAGGACGAGCAGAACTATGTGTTTTACCCATGGGCTTAGGTACCAGTAGTCAAGACTTTTGAACGCTTTAGTACGGCTCTACATTGGATTATTGAAACCAAATAGAATGCATCTTTTAGCCACATAATTGATGATTTTTTTCTTTATTGCACCACCTATCACTTCAGTGTGTGCCGAGTCTTTGCAGTAATATATGACTCTTTCGCATTATTTACATATTCCTCTTTACGCTTCCAAACCTGTTGAACCCACAACACCAATATTCGTTTATCGAATTGAAATAGACTCTATGCAGATGGTGAGTCACTTACCGGAAAAAAAGGTATTTGAAATTAGAGCTGCTTTGTCTAACTTCCTAAATAAATATAAAGTCACGTTTAAATAACTCCAGTCCCTTCTAGGTCCTTTAAATTTTGCCACCTTAGTAGTTGTCCCCGGTCGTGTGTTCGCAGATTGTATGATATTACCATCGAGATTGCGAAACCATATTACAAAATAAGATTAAACAATCTGCCAGAGCCGATATAAAGATTTGGCACCAATGCAGGGATTTAAAGATCGGTGCATGTTAAACTCAGATTATTGTAAGCAATTCACCGATGCGGCATCATCCGCGGGATATGTAGTGGTGTTGAATTCAAAATGGTTTTATGGAGCATGGCTTCAAGAAATGCAGGATATAAGTACGAATGTTCAGGAACTTTTCCCAGTTGTTCTTCCAATTGAATTTTGGGTAGGGTGCACACAAAACCCGACTATCATAACTTTATCCGGCCTTACTGGAAAAGTATGCAAATGTGGTCATAATGAATAAATCCGAAAACTTTTTTGAAATCAGGCGACTTCTAGTGGGTCCACCTCGACATGCAAGATTTGGGGGTTTAGTGGTTGCCATTTGGTAATAAATTTAATGTTTCATCACCTAATTATATCATTATCAACATATATCCTACTAGTATTGATTACATATCCTGACAAACTGTCCAGGAACATGATTAAAATGTCCTAAAAAATTTAACAGCATTTTCATTATACGTAGGGTTGCCATTGTGTATAAATATATTTAAAATACAGATGTGACGTCACCCTTTGATGTTGGCGTACCATTATTTCAAATAATCGTACGGGCAACTTGCCAATCGTACCTTGTCAAATATTAGACTCGAGTGACGTATTTCACTGTAAACGCACGTGCAGAGTGTCTGTATTTTAAGATGTTTAATGGTCTCGAGCTGAGACATTGCGTAATATATTGTAAAAACACTCGGACCTGACGGTCCTCTTGTTGTTACAATATATTACTTAATGTCTCGCTCTCGACCATTAAACAATACATAAAGTCAATCGGATATTCACTTTAGGGGTTCTACAAGATTTAGCAAAGAGGTCAAGGACAAGAATTCTGACGGTAATTATCGGAAATAGTTGAAAATCAACAAATGTCATCGTCTCATGACTTAAACAGTGTGTATAAATTTAAAGTCAATCGGATATTAACTTTAGCCTATAGAGCGTCCACGCGATTTTTCAGTGTGATCAAGGGCCATAACTCTGACAATAATTATCGGATACGCAATAGCTGATCAAGTCTTATTGGGCCAAATAATTGTTGACGGTAATAGGCCTAATAATAAAAATCGACTATTTGTATTTTAGAAGATTTGAAAAAAAAATCGAAGGAGGAATCCTTTCACGGGAAGTCACAAGGGACCACCCCACACCGGGCCCGGGCTATATTGCACCAAGCTATCAAATAAAGAGTTAAGAGCGAGTTTAACGACCACGCGTCACAAGCTAGTTCATTTAGGAACTAACATAATATGTTACAATTTTATTTCAATATTTTTCATGAACGCAGATCTTTAGCAGTGGGAGGAAACTGGAGGACCCGAAGAAACATACGAGGTCGGGAAGGCAAAACATTGTGACTGGGCTACACATTAAAGGGCTATTCCCGGATGGATTTTGGACTATAAAACTGCTTAATTTTGTGTGAAAAGCCCTTAATAACCTCTAACTTAGATCCGAGCAACTGCCTCAAGCCAGTTTTCAAAAAACTTCCGATCGTCGGTATCGCTCCATGTGTGAAGACTTGTGTCCTGTTTGCATTATACAGAAGTGCTTGGATAACACGCGACTATGTGAAGCGCAGTGACGATTCCCCGGTTGTATGTGACAAGGAATAGGGTCGCCAACCTCGTGGGTTTTCTCCGGGTCCTCCGGTTTCCCCCCACTGCTAAAGACTCCTACGCGCAAGCGAATTATTGAAATAAAATTGAACCATTGTGTTAGTCCCGAAATGACCTATTTTGTGTCGAGTGGACGTTAAACCCCATTTCCTTCTCTTCTGTCAATGGAAATAATGCGTATCGATAAACTAAATCGCTTGAATTTCGTAGTTTTATGGTATTTTGGATAACAGAAACTATTGAGAATTGTCACAAACATGTGATATTTCTGACTCAAAGGATTAATCTAAACTAAAGTATTGTCGAATTTTAAAAGTATTTAACAACTTTTAAACTAATACACGAAATAACCAATGTTCCGATGCCTAGATTTGAAATGTCAGTCCTATGGTCCCTTTCAATAATACTTTGAAAATACCACACTCCTTATTGGATAATGCCTATCTATCTTACTAAATTAAATTGGTTTTTCCCTAATATTAAATACCCCTGGCTCCTATATAATACATCATAACCCCAAAACCATAAATACTTTGCATATGGCGTATCTATTATAGGACTGACGGGGTTTCCGTAACATTTGTTACACAGGGAAACTGCTAGGGAAAGAATAAACGGACAATCGATAGGATACCCATGATTTACACTAAATTTGAAATATGATTAAAATCGATAGGGTTCGTCGTCTTATGGCCCAAATACTTCACACCAAATATGAAATTTCAAACCCTACCACGTTAGCTTTAATGTGTGAAGCTTTGAATTACAGACATGCTTGTTAAATTATTTCAATTAAATGTTTGGGCGACGTTTAATAGAAAATGTCATTTTTTGCATGGTTTTCAGACCATATTTTGTTTTAGAATAAAGCAAGACACTCAGTTTATTGTCTTGAGTTTATTATCTTGAAATTAACGCCATAACAAAACTTCAGGAAGCGCTGCAAATCAATATGGTTCATTGTTCGGCCGAAAATAAATAGGGTTCCTCTGCTTATGACAATAAAAGAAATTTGAACGATAGCCACCAAAGTGTGGAGATACGCCCACGCCAGATCTATGCCTCAACAGCAGATTATTCGAAAGGAAAACGTGATTGTTTGTTATATCTCTGGGACAAAAACCCTTACATTGCTGAAAAATAAACAGGGGTCATCCTTGTCGCGGAACACTGAATATCGAAAATCCGTTAAAAAAATGTTTTGAAAGAATGGAGAGTATAACTCCGGAATGGAATATCGCTAACCATTGAATATCAATAAAGTTCATAATCACAAGGCTTCACAAAAAATTTTAAAAATGAAGCCTCTATGGCGTGAACAAGGCTTTAAGGGAGCGGATGGGGGGGTATATTAAGGAACAGAAGGTCACATATGAAAGAAATACGAACAAAGAGGGTAACTCTTGAACAGAAGTTTGCGGAGTACTGCAAATCGAAAGCTCATAGTGCTTCACACCACATTTGAAAAACAAAATCAGTTAAAAACTGTAGCCTCTATTGCGTTAACAAGTTTTTCGGGTAAGGGGGATAACTCCAGAACGATAAGGTGACCCAGAAACGACAGGGACCGTCCTCTCGTGGCACCAATGATTTACACTAAATTTGAAACAAATCCGTTAAAAACTGTAGGCTCTACCGTGCTATTAGGGATTTCGGGAAAGTGTGTGAAGGGGGGTGTAAACTCCGAAACGACAGTTTGTGGGTCGCTGAAAAAACGTTAAAACTACACCAGAAATGAAATAAAATGAAATGGGGTTTAACGTCCTACTGTTCTGCTCCGAACTGGGGCTAATGAAGACGGACATACGTCATACAGTGTGCTATGAGGGAAATTTTACCCGGACAGCGGCACTACTGCCTCCTCTTGTATCGAATTACAACTGTCAAGGGATCTTTTACCTGCACGCCAATGTATACACGGGACCTCGGTTTTTCGTCCCATCCGAACGACTAGACAGCTGTCCTTGTCAGGCCACCCGTCCTGCATCACTGACAAGGGGGAACCACGCCGGAAAATCTGTAGTACTACGGACTTCTTCATTTGTTGTGTTTCCTTGTGATCGTAAATAATACTACAGTAATAATAGTTTCACAGCTTTATTGGTAAACTGGAAATAACTTTGCAGGTTCCTCGTTCACAATGATAATGGCTGGTAGGAATTTCTGGGTGAGCTCTAATCCAGCTCGACTCTACACCCTAATTTATACCCCCTAATTTCTGCAGGTCTTCGATAACCTTGACGTTAATTTCCACGCCATATAAGATTTAAAACTCTTTATTTCCCACAAATAAGATAGGAAACATTGTCTATCAACCTTAGGTCAAGTAACAGCCTGGGCCCTTATTCACGAAAACTTAAACTAAGATACAATCGAAATTTTAAGAAATACTGCAATTCGATCGGCTGACCAATATGCACATTGGATATATGCAAATTGATTTTACTGGTCAGCCAATCGAATTGCAGTATTTCTTAAAATTTCGATTGTATCTTAGTTTACGTTTTCGTGAAGGGGTGTTCTCACTTTCCCAGCAGCTATTGTTTTCCAGGTAAACTCATTGGACCAGTACTAATTAGGGTAACAATGGTGTTAAAACTTTAGTCTTTTTCATATCAATATTAACCACTTTACATAAAAGTTATTTTATTAACAAATTTAGCATGTACATATATATTTTTCATATCAATATTAACTACTTTACATACAAGTTATTTTATTAACAGATTTAGTATTTAACCGATTCTTTCATTGCTGATAAAAACATGTCAACTTTTAATTTGGCTGGATCAGCTTGATGATTATGGATGTTTCTGTAGGTAGTAACCAGGTCATTCCTTCTATTCCAAGTAGCAGGGCATTCACGAACAGTTCGCCTCCAGTGAATGATGGCTCCTCTTCTTGTCTTAACACTAAACTTATAATTATCATAAACAAGGCTTCGAGTACCTCTCGAGTTTGGAAAGAATCTAACGTTTACCTGTGCATTAGCCATTTTGGAATGACATACAATTTGAACTTTCAACTATTTAATAAACTTTTATCTAAACAGTGTTCGTCGTAATTAAGTATAAAATTAAACTGACATATGAACGAAAAATCAGACAGTGATTTATAGTTCACACATGTCATAGGTTAAATTGAACTGTTCATGCAATAATTTAAAACAGAGTATAACACACTAATCTATAACTAATCTCTAATCCGCTTAATTAATAGGGTTAATTTGCTGGGAAAGTGAGAACAAACCTTCGTGAATAAGGGCCCAGAATTTGATGACTATTTTGACAATGATTATAATTTGACAAAAATATCACTGTTTTTTACGAATAACTATACCCATTTTCATTAAGTACGTGAGATTTGACTTTATAGACAAAATTGAAGAGACAATTTTATAAAGACCCAAAATTGTCTCAATTGCCAAAGTGCTACATTTCTGGATGTTCTTTCTCGGCCAATGCAGGGATTGAACACCCGACCTCCAGGCTAGTGATCCAGTGTATTACCCATTTATTCATTCGTTCTAATATTAATTCATTCATTCATTTAATGTTCCATGTGTTGTTTTAATAACTGATTTAAATTTCAATAGATTTCTATTAATACCGATTAATCTTGTAACTTGGTAACCGATGGTGGACAGCCAACTCATTAATAGTTTAGACTGTATGATCAGCTTAACCCTTATTATTTCTATTATGTAATTAGTGTCCTTAATGATTTATGGTTACCTACGTTCGTTAACTGTGTATATTTAATTTAATCCTTAGATATGAGCTTCTTTAGTTACCGAATTGTACAGTTTAAAGGGTAATTCCAGTGTGTATATTTATTAACGAAGATTTGCATGTTACAGATGTGAGGCTTCCTATTCTTTGTTTTTTAAGTGCGGTATTCGTTAGTTGGGTTTAACGCATGGTTTATTTAATCAATACCAAACGGTTCTGCAATATGATGACAACTGCATTTAATTTGAAAACGTGGCAATTGTTTATGATATTATTGTCATTGTTATCTGTGTGGATTTCATATACCATTTACTTTCATGGACATTTCATACCAATATCTATTTGGAGAACGTAAGTATTTAGGATTGAATTAATATCATTTATTATGCTGATGCAATTTTTATTATGTCATTTATAGAAGTGTTATTGACGCGGCAATACCTCAGCTTTTATTTAAATATATTTTATCCCAAACGATGCTTAATGTGTCGCCCAGTCACAATTTTTTGCATTCCCAACCTAGTGGGTTTCTTCGGGTCCTCCAGTTTCCTCCCACTGCTAAAGATCTGCGTTCAAGAAAAATATTGAAATAAAATTGTAACATATTATGTTAGTTCCTAAATGAACTAGTTTGTGACGCGTGGACGTTAAACTCGCTCTTAACTCTTTATTTGATAGCTTGGTGCAATATAGCCCGGGCCCGGTGTGGGGTGGTCCCTCGTGAGTGATTACCGTTTAGACTTAGAGCATAATCTCACACCGTTATAGACGCGGTGTGCATTGACTTCCCGTGATATGATTTCCCCTGCGATTCTTTTATGGTCAAATCGGTTTCTTCACTAAAAATATCTATCTAGATTTACAGCATTACCATCAGTATAGGTTGTCCTTTTTTTTTCAATATAAAGTTGTTGTTTTTTCCAATCTTCTAAAATACAAATAATCGATTTTTATTATTAGGCCTATTACCGTCAACAATTATTTTGCCCAATATGACTGGATCAGCTATTCGGTATCCGATAATTACTATCAGAGTTATGGCCCTTGACAACACTGAAAAATCCTGTGGACGCTCTATAGGCTAAAGTTAATATCCGATTGACTTGTTGCTTTTCAACTATTTCCGATAATTACTGCCAGGGTTCTAGTCCTTGACCTCTTTGCTAAATCTTGCAGAAGCTCTAAAGAATTAAGTGAATATTCGATTGACTTTATATTTATACACGGTGTTTAAGGTCGTGTGATCAAGGATCCCTAGTCATTTTCAACGATTTCCAATAATCACTGCCAGATTTATGGCCCTTGATCAATTTGAAATAGCTCGTGGATGTTCTAGAGGCTAAAGTTAATATAAATTGTTCAAGGTCACGAGACAAACAAATTCTAATGATTTCTAATAATAACTTAATGGGTTATTACTCGTAATAAGATATTCATGTGTTGTAAATGTTCTCCTTACTGACAAAAGAAAAAAACATATGCGACAACCCTTGTTGACTGCCCAGGCGACTTAGCTGTTGTGGGCATATGTTTCGTAGCCAGGCAACCTATCTTTTTTATGGAAAAACACGCATTTCCAAATATTTTACATTACTTTACTATTAAACATTTACTTTGTCTCATGAATTTTATTAGATTAAAATGTCACAGTATGTCCACCATCAGCAAAATCCCACTGGTCATGAACTCTGTAATAACTTTGGAAGTAAAATTCTGAACAGAAACATTCATAATATTTCATAATTTCAAACCTAAACTGGAGGATAACTACAAAAATATACCATTAAATTATTCTGAACATGTAGCATTCAAAATGCATTTATTCTCTACCAAGTTCCTTGCCTTGTATTACATTCACAAGATTTTATTAAAATATTTTTAATTTCATCCTTATGCCCCTATGAGCAATCCCATCGAGGTCTGTCATTGAGTCAACTGGCGTGGTTGTACGTGGCAAGGAGTAGGGTTGCCCGTCCAACCTCATGGGTTTTCTCCGGGTCCTCCGGTTTCCTCCCATTGATAAAGACTCCTACGCGCAAGCGAATCATTGAAATAAATTTTTTTAACCATATGTTAGTCCAGAAATGACCTAGTGTGTGTCGAGTGGACGTTTAACCCCATTCCACTCTCTCTTTACAAAAATCCCTTGCAAACTTTATTCTGTATCAAGGATATGACAGAAAGAAAGCTTGTCAAAACAGGCTAAAAAATTCGATCATGGTAAAAACTTCACGAAAACTTGTCAAGAACAGAAGTAAACTGAATACAATAATAGGTTAATATCCTTTGTACAACAAACATTGTAAATGCTCAACACGTCAAAATGTATTGATTAGTAAGTTAACATAATGGTGTTTTATAGTGCAATGCATATATAACAAGATGAGATGAAATTGATTTTTGAAAGAAAATTGAAATTAAGTGGTATGAATTGCAGCTGTTATGTAAAAAAATAGTTCACGAGATAATATCTGTCTGTGAAATAAAGACTTATTTAACTTTCAACATACTCTTGTCTAATTAAACTTGAATCTATCTTTAGAAGTGAAAGGTGTATACCGGTATGACATTATATTCAGGAACCAAACACTCATGTACAGCTGGGTGGAATGTGTTAGAGAATGTAAAATTTGGATGAATTTCATTTCACTTTTAAATTCAGTTAATAGTCATGGAAAAAACTAAACAATTAATTACACGATCACAGTAGCGCCTAATAGGCACACCCTACTTGATCTTTCCATAAAATTTTATTGTTCATATCGGACTATGTTCTTTTGTCTCATCCGAATGACTATACGTTGTTCCTTGCTATGATTTTGCCTGGGTCACTATGGTCGCAAGCTTACTTCAAACCTATTTCTAACAAAATGTTTTTAATGTTTTCTATGACTATGAATACGGGATCTCCAGGTTAACGAGCTAATTGCTTACTCACTGAAACACTGTGGACCCCAAAGGCTTTGAGCATTTGAGAAGAACTCAAGATACCACGAACTTCACTCTGTATTTGGAAATACATGTTTTCAACTGATCTTTTCCAAATTTGATGTAAAGCACTGGATTCATGAGAGGATGAACCTTACTGATTATCAGCGTTAACCGACTTTCCATTCCACATTTATCCCCCTTTGTCGAAATCCGTGTAACTGTGATAGATGCCATAGTTCATAACGGATTGTTTTAAAAAATTTAGTTTGAAGCGTTGTGGCCATGAGACGACAATCTTTATCGATAAGGAGCCTTCAACAATAACTTTCCACAGTTATACCCCTTTGTTGAATACCTTGTGAACGCGATAGAGGCAACAGTTTTTAAAGTATTCTATTAACATTTGCAGTGAAACATTATGGTAATTAGGGGATGAATCCAATCGAAATTCAGCGTTCAGTACCAGAATCTTGTGGACGCTCTGGGGGATAATGTTAAAACCAGACTGACTTTAAATTTATACACAGTCATTAAGGTCACGAGACGAAGAATCCTATTGGGTTTCAACGATATCCGATGATTATGGCAATTGATATTAAATGTTTTGTATGCTAAATGTTAGAATAGAGCAGAACTAGAAGCCAAATGAGTTGGAAGTCCCGTAGCTAGCGTCCAATGGAAAGGGCGCCAAAGGTGCCCATTGGGGTAACCGATTCTTTCCCCATTGGGTTTCCAATTTGTTTCAAGGAGGCAGCTGCCCCTCTCATAGGCGTACGAGCCAGGGGGGCAGGGGGAGGGCAGCTGCTCCCTAACTTTCGGGCATTCTGACTTTTCGGGCAGACGGATAAAGTGAGAAAAAAAATTATTTCATCTAGTTAGCAAAATAAAGTGCCCGAAATCTAATAAAACACTAGTTTAGCTTTTCTTTGAATTGAATACCACGAATTTGTACTGAATTTACTATGGATTAAAACATTTTGTCTGTAATAGCAGATATTCACGGGCTGCAATAGCAGGGAAACGCGTTTGCGGCAGTTAAATTTTAAAAAATTTCTACCTACTTTCCGGTCTCCGTGGACTGTAATCAAATATCAATTAGTCATTAATATAATTAGTTTTTATAATTTTGATTCGGCATATCGGACACCTTGATTTCGTTGCCTCTAAGTGTACAGCACACACCATACAAAGTGTGTGTCCGCATGGTACAAGGAATGCAGATTTTAGTCGGTCGCAACAGACTCTACATGTTGAAATAGGTAAATCTTCATTTATTCTAAAAGAAACCTGGAAAAAAAACATAAAATAGATTCACAACCAGATGATGCTCATATACACGTCATTATACTTTGATTTTCCACCTATTTAGACAGTCCATTACCACCATAAATTAAAACTTTCAGAAACAGCAATGTCTCTTTGTGGAAGATAGCCATACAAATCCCTAAAATTCACACTAAACATGTCTGACTGTTGTGCTCCGAACTGGGCTAACGAAGACAGGCATACGCCATACAGTGTGCTATGAGGGAAAGTTCGCCTATACTCTTTTATCGAATTCCAACTGGCAGGGATTTTTTACGTGCACGCCAATGTGTACATGGGACCTTGGTTTTTCGTACCATCCAAACGACAGTTGTCCATGTAAGCCCCCCCCCCTCCTGTATCACTGACATAGGGGGAACCACGCCGGAAAATCTGGATGAACTTTCTCGGTCAGTGCAGGGATCGAACACCCAACCTCCGGGCTAGCGAACCAGCGTCTTACTCACTTAGTCAACGTGACCCCCAAAACAGATACGCAAATGATAATACCGTAGGCTACTTTGCCTATGAGACATACGTGATTGTCCACACATACATTTGAAGGATATAAATAGCCAATTCGAAATCATAATGTGACAGTTTTGCAAAATTTGAACAATTAATGAATGAGACAAAGACTGGTGTCTATAGACGCCAATTTTGCAGCAAGCAGGGCCATTTATTTCAGGACAATTCAGTAAAAAATAGAGATCATGTCCACTGTGCGCCGCTCTCCCCTACATTTTAGTAGGGTCTTTTCACTCGTCTCTATCTATAATATTGCCTCGATAAAAAGGCCATGTTGGCGGGAAGATTTTGAAACTGAACTTGACTTATTTTTCGAGGCTAGATGTACTACATGCATGTTGATTAATTCTCAGTTCAAACAATATTAAGTTAACTGGGCTAAGGTGATGCTACAAACCATCTTCCTTAATAATGTAAATATACCAACCAATCTCAATATTTTGTCGACTTAAGAAATCCCGAGATTAGTGACCCGTGTTTTTGTCATTTTAAGAATTGTTGACATCAATGCAAAAAATATTCTGCAATGTTCGGAAAATATGGACATACACTACGGTGAAATTGAATATGTTGACAAAGCTAAAGAATGTCAATATCTTATCGCGAAAGTGCGATCGTAGAACGAAATGACGACGTACAACATAGCACGTTAATTTAATTAAATCAGCAAAAATTGTCCTTTCAAGGTAAAATCATCGCAACGATAACAATATGTTGACAAATAACCTAAAACTTATTGCGGTATCCATCGCGGTATTCAGTTATATTATTTTCTAATATGACTGTGCTTATTATAAAAAAATATTAGCACTATTAGATGCTAGTATAAGCTGAAACAACATAATCAGTATGTAGATAAGATCTCACAATTATATATTCAGTCTTTGCTGGTATCTAATATGTGTTTATTATATACAATACAAGATGTTAGTAGAAACTGAAACAATAAACGAGGTATTAAATATTTACAATTAAATATTCAGTATTTTCTGGTATCTAATATGAGTTTATTATATCAAATATTAGCACTGGAGAAACTTAATATTCGTATCATAATCAGTATTTATTTCCCAGATGGGATCATTATAAGGAAATTGGGGTTCTAAGCACACTAGAAATTCTGGCTGTCGGGCTAATTTAAATCAAGGCCCCAACATGACGCGCTAAACCATTTTTCTGTGGGATAAAATGAAAATATTAATCCATGACACGCTGTGGATTAAATGAAAAAATAATCAATATACTCAATTTAAATCCAATCTCGACATAAATGAATATTTTTTTTGTTTTTTTTTTTTTAATATATTTGTATATTCCGTTATTTATTTCATCTTGTTTAATTATATGAAGGGAAGAGAAGAATAAAAGGGAGTTTTATGGCACGTCAGCTCCAATCGAGCTATGTTGCGCTAAACATCTATAATATGACTGCAATTATTTTACTGTGTGGCTTGTATATGATTAGCAATTGAAATTTTCATGTAAATAAAAAAGTAATGACAAACTCACAGTCGCTGCCAGGATTATGATTTTAAGTTTAATGTAAGAGGGAAATAAGTCTCACAAAAGAAAGTTTTAAGTTTAGTTTTTATCTGGGAGATTTTTACAGGATGAAGGTAAGTATCATTTGGGTTAAAAAGTTCTGGTATTTTGTTTCTTTTACCATCATACCACAGATATTGTCCTTCTAGATTAATGAAAGTATTTTTATCTTCCAAACCGTTCACTAAAGTTGCTATAGCTATTTCTAAAAATACTTTACATTCAGCAAACACATCCAAGAAGAATATTGTATCCTTCTTATATTTTCTGGGTATATACAGAATATCAGACGGTCCAACCATAGCGCCATCTTTGGGTGCATTATTTGCAAGAAGCGTGTGTACAAATTTATTCACAACTGGTTTAAGGTCATGATTGTCGGTAGCCATATTGTGCAAAAGCTGCCATGCTTTGTTCATTGCAATTTGTCCAACAGGTTTTTGCCACCAGTGCAGTGGATTTGTTTTGCCCTTATAAAGCCGACCAATATCAGAATGGTACCATATTTTGTCCAGTGGTAATTTGTGAATGTTCCATGAATTGAGTAATGTGTCGTCTCCTATAGATAAGTAACCTTGAACATCGAAATTCATTTTCATAGCGGCACTTAAACAGGTATACGAACAATATCCTTTATCAACAACAGATTCAACAAAGGTCACTTTATTAGTAAAATGTTTGGATGCGTTAAGAAAACGTTCGATGTCTGGACCACAATAAACAATATGTGTAAACGCCACGCTGTACATTAACTGTAAGTACGGTATATTATCATAAAAAGGAAAATTAAACATAATTACTAGCAGTATATCTGGAAAGGTCACAGAAGCCAGATTCGTGCTTTTTATTTGGTAAGAGGTATCTTTACAAAATGAAGTCATTCCCAAAACTTGGTTCCATTTGGATTGTTGTAGTATTTTTAAGTTCACCCTTTCGACTGGTTCATATATTACTAAATTGGTGTGGTTGGCAATATTCTGATCAGTAACGGGTTTTCTTTTCGGCTCTTTATAGCTAGATGTTTTCAGTTCGTGTATCCAGGCTTTAACCAGTAGGTGGTCGTGTTGCTGCCAATATCCATCTTCAGCTAACTTTTCACTCAACAAGGAAACACACTGGAAAAATGTTCGTTCAACTGGACATTTCCACTGTATTAGAAAGTCAACTAACTTATTAGGATCAAAATAAGACCCATTTGAATTTTCTGCCAACGTATACGATCTGCTATTTCTAATTTGATACGTATTTGGAGGATGACAACCGACAGTTCCTCCAATTTCCCACAGCAGACGTTGGGTCCAATATCCTCTCATTACGTCAGAATGTTGATAAGACGGCGTAACCGGAAGAACCATGGCCCATAAGGACTCATACCGAAAGAGAGTAGCCTGACTGTTTATCGCAGTAAATACTAGAGGTGGGATGACAACAGGGGGCGTTGCACTATCAAATGTGATATTTAAAGCTGTATTTGTTGGTTTTAAAGTCTGTCGAAAAACGGAATCAATGTCTGGGTCACCGTTACTTAGTATCTGTATTATACTTGGTTTCTTGAAGGCAGACACGAAATAACTATTTGTCCCATTTTCACTTATTTTATTTAATGGAAAGCCCCTAGGCCATATTGTTGATTGTCCGAAATGTTTAAACGGATTAAATACGACCTTTCCATTATATTGTAAGCCGTATTCGAATGATTCCGGGTTCACGAGATCATCTAAGTCTGTTAATAACTGTATTGTATCATCTAAATCATAAATCGCCTCAGCACCGTTGGAAATGGCATACAGATAGCCAATTATTTTACGAGAATAACTTTCAGTTGGAATTAGCTTAGATATATAAGAATGTTGTTGTTCAGTTAAACTAAGATAAGTACAGCTGATCAATCTAAGAGAAAGAAAGAAAGAAATTAAATATGTGTAGATAACATTGTTCATACTTTATAAACTAAACTATTGCCGAGTGTCTTCCTGGCTTTTTAAAAATGTTATATAATTATTTATGTGGACCTTTATTCACATTGCCAGACAGTTATCAATTCTGTAAACTATCGAATAGCTTAGATATTGAGTGGATTAGACGATGCCCGACATATTTTCATTGAACGCTAATATGACTGGCAATTGCTGATGAAAGGACTGACAACCGAGACGTCATTGATTATCATGACAATGGTACTTGACAATCGAGAATATGAACCGTCGGTAATAATCAAACAATATAGAAATCCAAGTCTTTGTACAAGAGAAGCCAGGGTAGAGGTCTCAAACTGTTCTTAATATTTGGTTAAAATATTCCACGTATTATAATATGCACTTACTTCCAGTCTTTTGATGTATTATTATTTTCTACTACAAGTAGTCTCCATTCTGGTAAATTACTCATATATTTTATAGCATTTGTAGGTTCGACATTCGTTGTTACAACAATCCAATTACTGAAGCTCTCATTTTTACGAAATGTTGAGCTACGGATAAAAAATATTTCTACATAAATACGACTGTGTGGGTTAAAATAGATTTAGTTCATATACAAAATGAAATAATACCGTAAATAAAGCAATATTAGTAATAGATAACAGTAAACCAGGGGCGTATCTATGGTATGGCTAGTGTCATGGGCAGTAAGACCATTCTTCTAACCTAGATAAAACCATGGCGTTAAATATACTTAGACTTTCCGTAAAATGGTCGGCCACCATCATTTTGTTCATGTTTTGACGTTAATTTAACGCCAGAAAATAACGTCAGTTGTCTTTCACCAGGGTTCCATAAAAAATATGAGCCATATATCAATTAACTGGGTCACACAAAGGACTGTTAAAAAAATTGAAACTTGTCATAGTAATACGACACTTTTAAATTCATCCGCCTACATTTTGGCCTTACTTTCAATTAATTTTATAAGCTTCAGTTTTGATGGGTTTTATAACTTATATGTAAACACAAGGTATAACTTTAGAAATACGATATAAAATATTACAAGACATTGATTTAAACAATATTTTATTCAGATAAAATGGGATTAAGACCATTGATTAAAGGAAAGATTTCACAATTCTTTAATTGAGATTGTTCAATATTCATAATCTTTTTTAAAATAATTGAATAATACACATGTTTTCTATTTTGGAGCACATGATCGACTTCACGCACTGATTTCTAAGACCGAATGTACACCGAGCGTGTTATTCTAGTCTCGTTCTCCAAATTGTTTCTATTTTTAGTAACGGTAATTTGCTAATTTTGAGCTTCAATCTATGTTGCCTTAGTCTATCAAATACGATTTCGATGTGTACAAGACGCTCCTTCAATGTCCGCGAATAAATTAGTATATCATCTAGATATGCCTTGGCAAAATTCTCTAAGTCTTGCAAGGCAACGCTCATAAGATATTGAAAAATAAAAGGGGCATTACAAAGCCCGCAGGTCATAACATTAAATTCAAATTACCCTTTATAACATGAAAATGCTGTCTTTACTTTGTCTTCCTCGTTCAATGCTATTTACCAAAACCCACTTCGTAAATCGCATGTAAAGCTTTATCTAACATGTTCAATATGTCATCGATGATTCGAATCGGGTTTGCAGCAAGGGCGAGTAATCCTGATTAACTGTCGAAAGTAAACACAGACACGTTTCGAGTATGGAAGCGTATTTGGGTCACTACTTATTGAGATAATATCGCAACACATCGAACTAAAATATGTCAACTTCATGAGTTATATTACAAAAAATCGACTTAATAGGTCGACTCGGCGCATTAAATTCACGTCCTCTTAACGACAAAAACTATGTCGATATGTTTACATCATGCCAATAGTCGATTTGACTCTAAATCAACAAGTCATATTTTAATGCAATATATAGACTTAATAATGTCGCCGTTTTCAGTTATGTACCACGTGCTTAATTTCATTGCCCGAGATTGCTTATTCATGAAAGTGCAGCCAATGAGTGAAGAATGTCTTTCGTTTTAGAGTTTTCTTATTGAAGATTTTAATTTGATTGTTATAATGGACATTAAAGAGAGAGAGGGGGGGGGTAACGTCCACTCGACACAAACTAGGTCATTTAGGGACTAACATATGGTTTAATTTTAGGGGTCTTTAGCAGTTGGGGGAAACCGGAGGACCCGGAGAAAACCCACTAGGTTGGACAGGCAACTCTACTCCTTGTCACGTACAACCGGGGATTCGAAACCACGCCAGTTGACTCAATGACAGGCCTTATGATACAGTGCGCACGTGCTAACCATTCGGCCATCCACCCCCACCCCCACACACCACACCCCCCATAATGGACATTAAAATCTCCGACAATAATTGTAGAATTCTCCCCTTTCTTGTCAATTATATCTACCATAGCTGAAAATTCATCGGTGAAAAAAATTGTTTGTTATTTTTTTTCTTTGAGGTTGGTAATTTGTATATAATCCTAAAACACTTACTATCAGCACTTATTACTGTTCCAAGCACCAAAATGGGTTTTTTTGCCGTGTGTGGCTACAACTGGGTTATTTTGCTCTGATTTCTTCAAATATGATATTTGAAACTTGTGTATAGTTTAACTAAGAACTACGTGATTACTGTGTGAAAACGCGGGGAGATTTTTAGGAGAACTTTTGGATTATCATGTTTTTGGATAGAACATTGCAGTTCAATATGAACATGTTTGTGCTATTTTTAATATCGGCTTTGTCGGTGTCAAAACTACTAGTCTGAACCTTGTGAACTGTCAAGACTAAATACTATTTGGACGAACAATAGAGTTAACAATGCTGTGACTTTTGCCATATTCCTGAAGCAATGTACTGATAGCAAAATCTTGGGGTTTTGACGAAGTGTGTCTATTGTAATCGTCCAATCAAATTTTTCCTGAGTACAGTAGACTCAAGGGGGTTTGCATGACTGACCGCTTAACGGGAATAACCACCTAATAAAACCGCAATGTTTGTTAGTACTGATATCAAGTCAAATTGTACGTTTTGATGCATCAGGAGCAAACATCAATACTCGCATCGGTAAATATTGGACCGTCGCTAAAGTTCGCTATTGGAACGAAAATGTTTTGACGCAAATCTCCGATATAAATTGTGTAAACGTGCCTATTTGAACCAACATTTATTACTGCTAACCTTTGTTATGCATTCAATAATAATAGTTATCCACTTTTGTGTAGAAAATCCAATAATTATTGTTATTTTATAAAAAATAAAAATGAGCATAAATCCAAAAAATCTATTGGAAGTTGTCTTTCTGTCCAATTTATAGAAACACAATGCGTAAGATGTCAGTCCGTCTCTTTGATCTAGGGTCTTCCCTAAAACTTAGGACAGTCGATTAAATGCATTGAAAGATGGTGAAAATATTGTTCGTCTGCTATGTGGTCCAATGATAAAAATATTACAAGTGTGTGTGCCCGGAACCTCCAGGTTAACGGATGATATTTTATGTGTGATATGTATTAAAATATGTATGTAAAATATATATTAAAATATGACTTGTTGATTTAGAGTCAAATCGACTATTGGCATGATGTAAACATATCGACATAGTTTTTGTCGTTAAGAGGACGTGAATTTAATGCGCCGAGTCGACCTATTAAGTCGATTTTTTGTTATATAACTCATGAAGTTGACATATTTTAGTTCGATGTGTTGCGATATTATCTCAATAAGTAGTGACCCAAATACGCTTCCATATTTCGAGCCATCCTTCTTATCGACGATTACCACCGGAAAACTCCAGAGGAAAGAAGATCGTCTTATTATAACGGAGGAAAGCTTTAATTGCTTTATTAACGCCCTTTTTATACGTGCACATTTATAATGTAGACGTATATTGCCGTCGCTCCAGTGTGTAAGTGTGGGTGTGTGTGTCGGTGGTTCGCAATTTTTAACTTTACATACTTATTCCTTATACCCTAAGGATGATCCCCATTGTTTTTGGTGCATGCTCGATCCCAAGGGACACAGCCATGCCCATTTCTCGTATTTGTTTGTCGTCTACAGACCACATTCCTTAACGTATCATCTTCAAACTTTGCATACTTATTCCTTATACCCCAAGGAACATTCCTATTGTTTGTGGTGCATGCATAACCCCCAGGGACAGAGACACCCTCATTTTCTTTTTGTGTGTCTGTGTATCGCCTTCTTATTCGATTGTCTTGAAAACGTTTCATACTTATACGCCCATTTCTTTTATTTGTTTGGTTGTCGTCTACAGGCCGCATTTCTTAATATCCTTTTGAAACTTTGTATACATATTCCCTATACCCTAAGGATGATCCCTATTGTTTTTTTGGTGAATTCCTGATCCCCAGGGACAGAGCCACACCCCTTTTTTCTTTGTGTCTGTGTGTTGCCCACAGGCCACAATTCTTAATGTTCGTCTTGGAACTAGACATATGTATTCCCTATAGCCTAAGGACGTCAACTGTTGACCTGGAATATTTTTTTCCTTATAGCCAAAGTCGCAAACTATTGATGTTGGTGCATGTACCGACCCCCCAGGGGCAGAGCCACGCCCAATTTGAGTTTAGCGCCCGAAGGCCACAATTCTGAATGGATTATCTTGGAACTTGGTATACTTATTCCTTATACCCTGAGGACGGCAACTATTAATTTTGGCGTATGAATGGATCATCTTGCAACTTTGCATATCTATACATTATACCGTAAAGACAGCAACTATTTATTTTGGTGCATGCCCCGATCCATACCCACTTTTTATTTAATATTTAGTCTGTTAATTTGGTAAAACAAACAAAACACCTAGCCTTCTTTGCCTGTTGTCATCTTGCAGTCGATGGAGCAATTTCATATTTCATTCTCTTCATTTTAAAAAAAAGTACCATATCATTCAAAGCAGGAATGTGGACTTACATATTGCAGCGGTAGCGATGCTCGTGTTAAACTTGTTACTATGTTTGTATTCAGTTAGTGCGGGTTGTTGATTGCACTATCTAAAGACTTTAAGGCTAGAGTACTTTGGCTGCTTTTAATTTTAAACATTCGCTATTAAACCATGCAGGCTGTGACCTTACGACCGTATGTTAGATATAGATTTAGACCCTACATTGTGTGCTGAGAGCACATGATTTAATAAACATAACAAAAAATTAAGATAATAACTCACTAAACTGAAATGAGAATTCATTATACTGAGTATCTACATTATGTTTAAAAACATCAGCTTTGCCAATGTTCCATTTTAATTTATTATAGATTGTTGTTTTACACACATAGTTTATATCATCGTGTCTAATGTTTGTGGTACATTTAATATTAAATACAAGGGGTAAATGATCCGATTCCCCGCGAAGATCAATGAGAAACTATCAATAAAATCAAATATGTCTAATGACACAATTAAGTAGTCCACCACACTCGCGCCGTTATACTTAAAGGAGCTAAATCACTAACATTTGGGACCTAGAAATTGAGCCAAATGGGTCGCAGCGCATATAATAATGTAATCTGATTGTATATGAACTGATTTACATTCAATTGTTTCCGTTTTGACTCTAATTTCAAATCAGCTATGTCCAGCGAAATACGGCATGAGTCTCAACCGAATAGAAATTTCTAGCGTCTGGTTATTCAAGTCTATTGCTCATGCGCAAGTTATGGCGTGGCCGTTTGACATGAGTTGTGAAATATATATGTCTAACCTCGTTCTTTCTGGTCACTTGTTACAAATGACGCTGAAACGCACTATAATGTTTATTTTGTCTTAAATATTGGATATCAGAAGCCCACCTTTTCCCGGTAAGATAACAACATCAGTGTTGATTTAAACTGACAAATAATTCGTGTTTTCAACGTGTAAGACTTTGGATGATATTGAGTTAGAGACTTAGCTACTTTAATACACGTAAAATTATCCTGGTTATCAAAAATAGACCTGCCATTAACTATATGGGTGTTTAAACTTGAACAAAGATCCCAAAGTTTTAAAGCATATTTTTTCACTTCGTTGTCCGTTGAACATCTTCGCTTGTTGGAGGTATCAATATGATAACATGCATCCTCAAGACCCGGAATGTATTTAATAGAATCGACAGTGATAAAGTCTTGCAAACATCCATATCACATGGCTGGTGGAAAATCAGAACGCACTTGATACAAATTTTGTTCTAAACTGTCAAAGCCGTCTACGTCTTTATGAATCGGCGAAATCTCTGGAGCTAAATACAATATTTAACGGTATCTATATAATCATGATGATACTGGTACACCAGCTTTATAGAAAGTCTGCCTTTTTCTAGACATCATTATAGACAAATGGTGGTCTACGGTGGAATATCCTACATTAGCATAATTATACCCGAAGTTTTTCTTGAACATCTGAACAATAATAATCTGAAACTATCTAGAAGATAACATAAACCACATATACTGTATACCAATAACTAATATTACTTGTCTCTCACCAACAACAACTTAATTAAAAAATGTATTTAAAAAAAGAGAAGAAAACACAAGAAAAAAAAACAGCTAAAATAAGCCCCACCCCCGCCCCCAAAGAATAAATTAAAACCAAGCTAATGTAAACAATCGTATCTCATTTTCAATGAACAACTTTTCTCTTTCTTAGTACAAGTCAACCACTGAACATTATTTAATTCTCCAAGCCGAATAATAATAACCTTGTGTTACTTGTAATTTTTCTAGAAACATGAAAGATTTATTACTCGATATATCATTGTCAACACAACTCTAGTCACACCAATATATCTTATTCAAATACTTATACGGTCTTTTGTTTTTACTATGTCAGTGTAAAGTATGTTTATTCAGTAATGGCAATTGGTATGACTTGATGAATAATGAAATACTTCACCAAATACAAAAAAAAAGCATTATTAAAGTTTAGAAGAACTACTCCCAGTTGTAACTAATGTGATACATACTTCCTTAAAATCAGACACATATACCTGTATCAAACCTTTCGTTTATTTCCAAATTGACTGAAAAAGTGGTTAAACAGCAAAGTAGTCTTATATAGCCTAATAAACATGGCTGACTCGAATTCCAATGAAAATATCAATCGTTTACAGTCCACGGAGACCGGAAAGTCGGTAGAAAATTTTAAAAATTTAACTGCCGTAAACGCGTTTTCCTGCTATTGTAGCCCGTGAATACAGCAACTTCAATGTGGTCCAATATAGCGTACCTTAGGCGGCTGACCTGCATCCCAAACATCCAATCAATCGTCGCGGGGTATTGGAGCGTCGCCCTCACGAAGAAAATTTTGAAAATTTAACCGCCGCAAATGCGTTTTTCTGCTATTCTAACCCGTGCGTTAAGTTACTCTAGAGTTGTCCAGTTGTTTTGTGACCGAAATCCCACTGTATTCCGACCTAAATTCCAACTATCCAATCAGGCTGTTGCAGCTGCATTCACAAATAATAAGTGGCTCCAGACAAAATGTTTTAATCCATAGTAAATTCTGTACATATTCGTGGTATTCAATTCAAAGAAAAGCTAAACTAGTGTTTTATTAGATTTCGGGCACTTTATTTTGCTAACTAGAATAAATTTTTTTTTTTTCACTTCACCCGTCTGCCCGAAAAGTTAGAATGCCCGAAAGTTAGGGGGGCAGCTGCCCCTTCCCCCCCCCCCCCCGGCTCGTACGCCTATGAGAGGGACAGCTGCGGAGATCGGTTACCCCATTGGACGCAATACGAAACCAACGACCAACGTGCACCTCTTGCCCCCCCCCCTCCGCTATATACGTGCCTGGCCAACTCATTTGGCTTCTAGTTCTGCTCTATTCTAACATTTAGCATACAAAACATTTAATATCAATTGCCAGGATGGGTAGCCGGGCAAGGAACAACGTATAGTCATTCGGATGAGACAAAAGAACATAATAAAATTTTATGGAAAGACCAAGTAGGGTGTGCCTGTTTGAGCATGTAATGACTTGTTCAATGTTTTTCCATGAGACAAAAGAACATAGTCCGATGAACTATTCGAACAATATAATTTTATGGAAAGATCAAGTAGGGTGTGCCCGTTAGGCGCTACTGTGATCATGTAATGACTTGCTCAATGTTTTCTTGACTCCAGTATTAACTGAATTTAAAAGGGAAATGAAATTTATCCAAATTTTACATTCCTAAACACATTCCACTCAGCTGTACATGTGTGTATGATTCCTGAATATAATGTCATACCGGTATACACCTTTCACTTCTAACGATAGATTCAAGTTAAATTATGCAAGAGAATGTTGAAAGTTAAATAAGTCTTTATTTCACAGACAGTTATTGGCTACGTGTCACAAACATACTATCCCGTGAACTATTTTTTTAGCTGCAATTCATACCACTGAATTTCAATTCTCTTTCAAATATCAATTTCATCTTATCTGGTTATATATGCATTGCACTATAAAATTGTCATTATGTCAATAAAAATAAAACACCATTATGTTAACGCCGTGTTGAGCATTTACAATGTTTGTTGTACAAAGCCTATTATTGTATTCAGTTTACTTCTGTTCTTGAAAAGTTTTCGCGAAATATTTACCTTGTGGCGTATGAAGAACCATGATCGAATATTTTAGCCTGTTTTAACAAGCTATCTTTCTTTCATATCCTTGATACAGAATAAAGTTTGCAAGGGATTTTTATAAATAGAGAGAGGAATGGGGTTAAACGTCCACTCGACACAAACTAGGTCATTTCGGGACTAACATATGGTTCAATATTTTTATTTCAATAATAAGCTTGCGCGTAGGGGTCTTTATCAGTGGGAGGAAACCGGAGGACCCGGAGAAAACCCATGAGGCTGGACGGGCGACCCTACTCTTCGTCACGTACAACCATGGAATCGAAACCACGCTAGTTGACTCAATGACAGACCTTATGAGGCACTAACCATTCGGCCATCCAACCTCCCGAGTTTTGTGAAACTTGGTGGGATTGCTCATAAGGGGCATAAGGATGAAATTCAAAATATTTTGATAAAATCTTGTGAATGTAATTCGAGGCAAGGAACTTGATAGAATCTTTGACTTTTCTTGCCCATGAACTTGATAGAGAATAAAATTTGCAATTATTTTTATGAAATTTGGAGGATTGTGAATGCTACATGTTCGGAATAACTGAATGGTATATTTTTGTAGTTATCCTCCAGTTTAGTTTTGAAATTATGAAATATTATTTCTGTTCACATTTTTACTTCCAAAGTTTATTACAGAGTTCATGACTAGTGGGATTTTGCTCATGGTGGGCATACTGTGACATTTTAATCTAATAAAATTCATGAGACAAAGTAAATGTTTAATAGTACAGTAATGTAAAATATTTGGTTATGCTTCTTTTTCCATAAAAAAAGATAGGTTTTCTGGCAACAAAACATACGGCATTCAACAAGGGTTGTCGCATATGTTTTTCTTTTGTCACTAAGGAGAACATTTACAACACATAAATATCTTATTACTTATTAGAAATCATTAGAATTTGTTTGTCTCATGACCTTGAACAATTTATATTAACTTTAGCCTCTAGAGCATCCACAAGCTATTTCAAATTGATGAAGGGCCATAACTCACGTGAGCGTGACTGGCTGCTCCTCAATATCTCTGCAGTTTTTCTGTAATTTTTCTGTTATTAAAGTTTAATCAAAACTGTAACTTAGCATAGTGATATATAAACACACAGAGAACAACTGTGGATAAGTATTTTTAGTGAAAATAGACTTACTTTTTGAATATTTTGGAAGAAAATATTTTAGTTTAAAACCAATAAGAATCAATGAAGCATGGTAGCCAGTCTGTTTATAGATATCAAAGTGATTTTAGCTACAGTATTAATCATGTGTGTGATGAACTCAGGTGAGAGGTGCCCTGTTATCAAGTATAGTAGAAGTGAGTTACTAAAACTTAAAGATACAGTAACTTCAACTGACTCTAATAAACTGTATTATAATATAAAACATTCAGCAAAACAATTTTAAAGAACAAGCCAACCAGAAGGAAAACGAAAATCAAAACTGGTAAATCGAAATTAATTACATCATCTGGATCTAATCCCAGAAATCTCATTCAAATAAAACCAAAACAGAGGGAGACATTATTTGGTTGTGATGCGAAATCAAACTTTTGTTTATTAAACTGTAGATCTGTTAGGAACAAATCTCTCGAATTCCATAGTTTTATCTGTGACCATGATTTGGATGTTTTAGTCTTAACTGAAACCTGGTTAGCGGATAATTCTGATCCAGTAGACGTGGTACAAGGGTTAATCAGCGAACTGGATGTATGAGATGTGTTGTTGACGTTTGGGAAAGTAGGACGAGGGGAAATGTGTAGGGAGTGAAGTGCTGTAAAGGGATAGTTAGATGTATTATGAATGGTTAGAGTGGCTGTGGTGTTACGGTGAAATACTATGCCGCCACCGTAACACCACAGCTTTATGATTTGTTAGACAGGAGTGATGTAATGGGTGTCAACAACTGGGTATGCTGGTACCGTCGCAACGTAGCCGTGAAATATATCGTCGGTGGGCGATCAAAACCACGTATATCAATTTTGGCGCCAAAAACGTTTTTTACATGGTTAGAATCGTAAATTAATGGCGCGTCGAATGCTCTATTCGCGGTAGTTGTAATCCAGTTAGAACTCAAGTTATAGGCATGTGACTAAACATCGTATTCTGATTCGTGAAATTTTCTACAAACCAAAATGTCGTATCTTATATACGCCAGTTTGTCATAAAACATCTTTCAAAGTCACGTGGTTTTTAAGTACCAAAAAGTCGTATCTCCTAATTGACATCGACGCAGGCTACAGGCTAACAAGGTAAGAATTTAATTTCACATTACTAAGTCTTAAGTTTTGTCTAACACAGTCTGTCCATTTTGACATAATAGTAGTATTTTGAATCTAAATGATAGAGGAATTCACGTTAGAAAGAGTAGAAAGAGGTAAAACTGTGTCCCAAATCTAGATGAAAAAAAAAAGAAAACAATAGTCTTGAACTTTTAGACAATCGAACGAACCAGCTTACTTAAGAATTTAATTTCTCATTACTAAGTCTTAAGTTTTGTCAAACTGTTTTATTATTATTCTTATTTGTTTCAGGTGCCCATTACAATGACGTATTCGAATTCGTCTTTCTCAAGGGGGAAACGTATGCTTCAGATCTCCTTCAATTCGAATAACCTATTTACACAGATTATTTTTAGGGTAATTTACCTAGTACAGTGGCGGACGCAGGATTTTTAATTTATCGGCCGTGGGGGGGGGGGGGGCGGAGCAAATCGGGAAAAATCAGGGTGTCAATGGTGGATTATGAAGCTTATCTGCACCCGAATATAACACTCAATTTCATCAGCTGTAGCTGACATAATTCAAGGTAAATAGCCCTGAGCCATAATAACCAAGACATAATTCAGGGTAAGTAATCCAAGGCTATAATATCCACGACATAATTCAAGGTAAGCTACCTAGGGTCATAGCATCTACTACACAATTCCAGGTAAGTTTTCTGGTAGGTAAATAGCCTTGGATCGGTTCTGGTAGGTAAATATAGCCTTGGATAGGGATGATACTGAATACGCAACCTAAGATCAGATATCAAGTTTCGTGATATTTACTCCATAAACAGGAGTTATAAACAAAACCCAATGTACGTTTAGCCAGGAGCATGGAATCTATTAGAGAAAAGCTATCGAATTAGACTTTTCAAAAACTGTTGTGAAGACTTGTTCTAGGTACATCTTGTCTGACGATGATCGGCAGTAATGGGACGGCAATTTAGATAAAGGGTCTAGAAATCTTTTAGCGGTTAAATATGTAGACGATTCTCTATTCTTGGATTTTTTCTCTTTTCGGTCGAGCCAGGTGTTGTACCGTTTTTGGAACGGTCGAACCATCTGTACACCCTTTGTTCTCCGAGAGCAAACGTCGATAAAACATATTCTTGCAGACCTGTAGTCTGTCATTGCTTTTAATTAAGTGGTAATGGTAAGTAGTTTGCTTTCTGTATGCCTTTTCTTCCGTTTCGCATACGGTTCTATCCTTGACATTACATTTCTTTACAAGATTTACGTACCTTGCTCCAACACCACCTCATGCAACCAGTACTTACCTTGTTTCAACATCATTTCCAGGCCCAAGAACTTACCAGTCCTCAGTGCCACCTCGTGAAACCAGTACTTACCTGCCCCAGCACCACCTCCAATAACCAATAATTACTTCGCTCCAGAACCATCACCACTAATCAGTATTCATCCCGCTCCGGCAACACATCAAGTAAATGGTACTTACATACCTTTAGCCCCCCACCCAGTAACCAGTACTTACATTCCTTTACCACCTCTAATCACATCCCTTCAGATTCACCTCTGGTAACCAGCACTTACCTCGCTCAAGCACCACCTATAGTAACCAATACTTACATCCCTTCGGCATCACCTCTGGTAACCAATACTTACCTCGCTCAAGCACCACCTCTAGTAACCGGTACTTACATCCCTTCAGCATCACCTTCGGTAACTAGTACTTGCCTCGCTCAGGCACAAGCTCTAGTAACCGGTACTTACAACCCTACAGCATCACCTTCGGTAACTAGTACATACCTTGCTCAAACACCACCTTTAGTAACCGGTACTTACAACCCCCCAGCATCACTTCCAGAAACTAGTACTTACCTCGCTCAAGCACCACCTCTAGTAACCGGCACTTACAATCCCCAGCATCACTTCCAGTAACTAGTTCTTACCTCGACCAAGCACAACCTCTAGTAACCAGTACTTATGTAAATTTAACACCATTTTCACTAACCAGTTCTTACCTCGCTCACGCATCACCTTCAGTAACCAACATTTACCTCGCTCCAACATCAACCAAAAGAACTTACCTTGATTTCGATTCGCAGACAAATTCTAGCTCCGCTTCGTCATCGTTGGGGAGTTGGTCCTTGCTTCCATAAATATTTACAATGCTTCAGCATCAACACAGTCTAATTATCTGTTGACAGTTACAGGATTGCCATCGTCAGACATTACAGCCACAGTCGAGTCGGTCGCAATTGCAATTGAAGAAAACAAAGCAATAGAATCCGCTGAAGGATCAATATCAGCTGAGATACTAAAAAGAGCTAAAAAGGGTGCTCTGATCCAGCAGTTTGGCTTAAGAACAACAACCAACTATTACGCATGCATGGTAAACCATACATGGGTTTAGCTCATAATGTTGGACATTAAAAATATGCTGCTAAGAGATCAGGAAAAACACTTACACCATCGTCCTGTACATCAAAGTGTAAAGCTCCAAATCCTAGCAAATTATGTTCAAAATTTACAGAGGATGACAGGCGTAATCTATTTGAAGCATTCTGGAAGATGAGTTGGGACCAAAAAGAGGTATACATAGTAAATCTTGTAAAAAAATGTAATGTCAAGGATAGAACCGTATGCGAAACGGAAGAAAAGACATACAGAAAGCAAACTACTTACCATTACCACTTAATTAAAAACAATGACAGACTACAGGTCTCGGAGAAAAAATGGTGTACAGATGGTTCGACCGTTCCAAAAACGGCACAACACCTGGCTCGACCGAAAAGAGAAAAAAATCCAAGAACAGAGAATCGTCTACATATTTAACCGCTAAAAGATTTCTAGACCCTTTATCTAAATTGCCGTCCCATTACTGCCGATCATCGTCAGACAAGATGTACCTAGAACAAGTCGTCACAACATTTTTTGAAAAGTCTAATTCGATAGCTTTTCTCTAATAGATTCCATGCTCCTGGCTAAACGTACATTGGGTTTTGTTTATAACTCCTGTTTATGGAGTAAATATCACGACACTTGATATCTTATCTTAGGTTGCGTATTCAGTATCATCCCTATCCAAGGCTATATTTACCTACCAGAACCGATCCAAGGCTATTTACCTACCAGACAACTTACCTGGAATTGTGTAGCAGAAGCTATGACCCTGGGTAACTTACCTTAAATTATGTCCTGAATATTATAGCCTTGGATTACTTACCTTGAATTATGTCTTGAATATTATGGCTCAGGGTTATTTGCCTTGAATTATGTCAGCTACAGCTGATGAAATTAAGTGTTGTATTCGGGTGCAGATAAGCTTCACAATCCACCACTGACACCCGATTTGCTCCGCACCCCCCCCCCCTCCCGGCCGATAAAAAAATATCCTGCCTCCGTCACTGTACTAGGTAAATTACCCTAAAAAATAATCTGTGTAAATAGGTTATTAAGAACAAAACGTCGTATATACTCAGAACAGGCTTATAGTTTGTGAACAGAACGTCGTATATCACATACGCCGCCATTTCACAAGACAAAATGTCGTATATAGCCACAGCACATAAACCCCTAAAATTATCCCAAAAATAACCTTCCCATATTAAATTTTCCACAATTTAGTTCATGAATTAGAAATATAATCACATTCAATAAAAAATCCGGGACCGCAGACAGTTTTTTGTTTCCCCTGAAAACTTAATAAAATCCGATATACGAGGTTTTGATCGCCCACCGACGATATATTGTGGGGGGGGGGGAGGGCGGAAACGGAAAAATATACAATGTTGACAGTATGTGCCAGGCATGAGGCTGCGCAGACCGAGCGGCAGCTCGATACGGAGTGTGTGGGAGGGTCACCCTCATAAAAAATTTTTTTTTTAAATTTCAGTTTTCTGTAAGCAGTGAAAACACTATTTTGGCATTGTTTGTGGGGTTAAACCTAAAAATCACATTAATACACCTATTGCACGATATTGTGAAACTAGCTGACGAAGACAGCTCGGGCGGCGATTGTTCGACTCGGGGCTGCTCTGTCAGTATCTAACAAACGCATTTAGTTCGCGTACAACTTTTAAAAACCGAATGTCAGTATGGTATTTCTCACATAATTGGTTATCGCAAAAACAGAGTAAACTGAAAGCCAGTAATCTCGACTCAAACCTATAGTCTATAGCCCACTTACTACACTGTCACTAGGCTTCCTATATTATTGTTTGTGGACGGTTTACTACTCAGTGTGAGCCTGCGCCGCAAAAAGAGGTCTCGCCTTTTATTATTAGTATAATGACTTCCTCATGTGCGGCAGGTTAGTTTGCTTCTAAAAACACTGTTTTCCGTTCCAAAAAATACAAAAGTAATTTTCTACCAGATGACCATGGTTCTTTTCACCGAGACTAGATAATTTCTCTCGGTGTAAGGATATAGCTATGGATAAGTTCATACAAGGTCAATAAATTCGCGGTCACTTCGGGTCACACTGTTGAGAAAATAAACCGATGGGTTTGTTTAGTAGCAAATCGAGCGTGAATCAACTGAGTTTGTACTGAAAAATTTTTGAGTGATATGTATGAACTGTCTTCACACATTCGGTTTATAATTAGCGATACACAGGTACAGTGGCAAATGTTGTACTTCACAGACTGTTTACCTCCGAACTACCTCCGCACGAAATCCCCGATTTGGGTACTTGTTAAAAGAAAAAGAAATAGTACCTGTGCGCGTGCCAGTAAAAAAAAACTAAGAGTTCGCGCATAAAAATGCCCGAACGTACCAGGCGCCAGGTCATCAAGCAACTATAGGTGAAATTGTTCCAAAAGACTATACAATCAACCATGTGACGAGAAAAAGAAGAGGTGGGGGTGTGGCTATAATCTGTAAATCCACTATTAAAATATCAAATCCTAAAAGTGCGAAGTTTGACAGTTTCGAATTACTAGATGTGAATCTATCCTTCTCTATAGACAATAACAAGCTAGTGATACTTGGTGACTTTGATTTTCACATTGATCAGCACTCCAACGCATCGACACGTCCATTTACAGACTTATTAAACAGTCATTCCCTTTTACAGCATATTACTGCATCAACTCATAGAAAAGGCCACATATTGGATTTCGTTATCACAAGAGAAGATAGTTCAATACAATTGGATAATATCAAAATGAAATGAAATGGGGTTTAACGTCCTACTCCTAAACTGGGCTTATGAAGACGGGGATAATAATATCAAAGTGGAAGATTATTTAATATCTGACCATTTTCTGTTCACTTCCAGTTAGTTATCTATTCCAAAATCAAAATGTGCAACAAATTCTGTAACGTATCGAAAATTGAACAGTTTACAAGAAGACTGTTTCTGTCAGGAATAAGAAAGAAATATGGTTTTATGGCACGTCAGCTCCAACCGGGCTATATTGCGCCAAGAATATGGTGAATCTAACGAGACAAATTAAATCGATATCACATAAATGAATTTATATATGTAAATAAAAACAAATATATTAAGAATAAATATAACAAATCTTTTACATATATAAATATTTAAAAAGATTTACATGATTAAATATATACAATTAAAAATTGATAATAAAAGTTTGTCTCTTTTAAAAATGTTAGCACTTTGTCATATAGCCCCGGTTGAGCAAATAGCTGACGTACTGACTGGCAACGGTAGTATTTAGATCTAATGTACTTGAGATGTTTGCACTCAATCAAGATGTGTTCACTGTCAAAGGAACATGACAGTGAACACATTCCGGTTGAGGCTCTCGCTTCAAAATGAAAATATAAGTTAAAAAGGTATGAGTCAGGAATAAGAACGAAACGGATTTTCTATTAATTACTGATTTTCTGATATTAATTACTTAATAGTGTTAATTTGAAAGCTGAGCAATATTTCTCCATTTCAGACACGACCTTAAACACACTTGCACCTGAAAAGACCAAGGTGTTTAAACTAAGATCAAATTCTGCTTGGTTTAATAATGAGATTCTGGAAGCCAAACGAGTTAGAAACACATCTGAACTTATCTGGAGAAAATCAAAACTAACAGTGCATAAACAAATATACCAATCCAACAAAACTACAGTGAATAAAATCATCTATAAAGCAAAAAAAAAAAAAAAAAAAAAACATACTATTCAAATAAAATAGAAGAGAGTCAAAATAAACAAAAGGAATTATTTCAAATTGCAAGAATTTTAGATCCCAACCTTGAAAAAAACTATCGTCCAGTATCCAATCTAAGTTTCCTGTCCAAAACCGTGGAGAGAGTAATTGCAACTCAACTCACAAATCATATCTGTTATGATAACACCATGGAACAATTTCAGAGTGTCTACAGAAAGTTCCACAGTACAGAGACTGCTTTGGTTCGAGTGCACAACTATATTCAACTGTGTCTGGACAACCGAGAATGTGCCTTGCTAATTTTGTTGGATTTATCCGCAGCATTTGACACTGTGGACCATAATATCCTTTTAAACCGTTTAGAATCTGTATTTGGAATCTCTGATGACGCTTTAGCACTCCTGAAATCCTACATCACCGACAGATCACAGAAAGCCATTCGATCAACCTAAACAGAATATTGAATCTTGTATATTAGATATCAAAACCTAGATGAGTTAAACCTTTTTATAGCTTAATGACGATAAAACAGAATACTTGTTGCTTGAATCAGATGTTAACATAAACAAATTAAATGACGTGTCTGTTCAAGTTGGTAATTCTAACATTAATCCATCTAAATCTGCTAGAAATATTGGTGTTATTTTTGATTGTCAATTATCCATGGAATCTCAAATTAATAATGTCTGTAAAACTGGTTATTTTAATCTATGTAATATATGTAAAATTAAGAAGTATATGTCTCCTGATGCTGCCAAAACCTTAATTAATTCTCTTGTTACATCTCGTATTGATTGTTTTAACTCGTTACTCTATGGTACTCCTGCTAAACTTCTTGATAAGCTTAAAAAACTTCAAAACTCTGCTGCTAGACTAATATCAGGCACTTCATATCGTGACCACATTACATCGGTCCTCTACAAATTATATTGGTTACGATTTTACTTTTAAATGTTTAAATAATATTGGCCCTTCCTATTTGTCAGATATTTTACAATTTTATAAACCTAGTCGTTGTTTACGTTCTGCTTCTGGTGAACATCTACTTGTTGAGAAAAAAAAAGCTAATTTGGAATCTCACGGTGAGAAAGCCTTTTCAGTCGCCTCTCCCAAACTCTGGAATTAACTCTCACACACTATGCGCAGTTGTCAGTCCCTACCCCATTTTAAACGCCTGCTTAAGACCCATCTTTTTAAAAGAGCTTTTAATTAGCTAATTAGTCTGTGATATATTTACATGTTCATTTTTTATTATTTTATTTGTCATTTTATTTGTTTGTGACTTTATATGTTATTTGGCAGTCACTTTATATTTCATATTGTCATTTCATATTTTATTCGACTTGTTGCAATTATTGTAAAGCGCTACTGAACACTTTTAGTGAAAGCAGCGCTATATAAATATATGTATAATAATAATAATAATAACTCTGGCATTGATTTTTGGAAATCGTTGAAAATGACTAGGGATCCTTGATCACACGACCATAAACACTGTGTATATATATAAAGTCAATAGGATATTCACTTTAGTCTTTAGAGCTTCTACAAGATTTAGCAAAGAGGTCAAGGACCAGAACTCTGGCAGTGTGTATAAGTTTAAAGTCAATCGGATATTAACTTTAGCCTATAGAGCGTCCACAGGATTTTTCAGTGTGATCAAGGGCCATAACGCTGACAGTAATTATCGGATACCGAATAGCTGATCAAGTCATATTGGGCCAAATAATTGTTGACGGTAATAGGCCTAATAATAAAAAATTGTAATTTAGAAGATTTGAAAAAACGACAAAACGGACAACCTATACTGATGGTAATGCTGTAAATCTAGATAGATATTTTTAGTGAAGAAACCGATTTGACCGTAAAAAAAAAAATCGAGGGGGAAATCCTATCACAGGAAGTCAATGCACACCGCGTCTATAACGGTGTGAGATTATGCTCTAAACGGTAATCACTCACGAGGGACCATCCCACACCGGGTCCGGCTATATTGCACTAAGCTATCAAATAAAGAGTTAAGAGCGAGTTTAACGTTGGAAAGGCAAAGAATTGTGACTGGGCGACACATTAAGAATCGTTTGGGATAAAATATATTCAAATAACAGCTGAGATATTGTCGCGTCAAAAACACTTCTATAAATGACATAATAAAAATTACATCACAATAATAAATGATATTAATTCAATTCTAAATACTTACGTTCTCCAAATAGATATTGGTATGAAATGTCCATGAAAGCAAATTATATATGAAATCCACACAGATAACAACGACAATAATATCATAAACAATAGCCACTTTTTAAAATTAAATGCAGTTGTCATCGTATTGCGGATCCTTTTGGTCATGATTAAACAAACTTCGGTGGAAGCAAGCGTTAAAGCCAACTAACAAACACAGCACTTGAAAAACAACGGAGACGAACGCCTCACTTCACCAAGACGAGGCCTGAGGCGCAGATATAAATTGTGTAAGAGCTGGCTAAATCTATTTGTTAAGGTCGCTAAAATTTAAAGAAGGTTGGGACACGTGATTGTTGACGAGATTCTAGGTTAGGGTAAGCATTAGCGCTAGATCCAGGGTTATGGTTTGGATTAGCGCTAGCCCTGTTTACACCAAGCTTTAAGTTTGGCTTATCTAATAGACCTAACCGCAAGAGCTCGGGTGTATATCTAACTTGCCGCCGAGGTCAAGGTCGGTAACTGGGCAACACGCTGTACACTTGTGTATGAAATGAAATATGACTACACCAACAACTACCTTTGTAATACACACCAATACAGAGAGAGAGAGAAATGGGGTTTAACGTCCACTCGACACCAACTAGTTCATTTCGGAACTAACATGGTTTAATTTATTTCAATAATTCGCTTGCGCGTAGGACTCTTTAGCAGTGGGGGGAAACCGGAGGACCCGGAGTAAACCCAAGAGGTTGGACAAGCGACTCTACTCCTTGTCACGTAAAACCGGGGATTCGAAACCTAGCCAGTTGACCCAATGACACCACCAATAAAGTGGTATTGTAAAAGCTAAGGATTCTCTGGTTATATGTCTTAAATGAAACAAACACTATTAGATGTATAGCAAGTTTGTGTTACATCTATTCATAATCATATTTATATGAGACAATTAGACATATAATTATGTAAAATAAAGAATTAATAATATATATAATATACATAATTACATAAAATAAAGTATAAATGACATATTAATATTTTAATAAGTTAATGGGGATTAGTTCTAAGAACTCTCTTATTCGCTGGTGTGTAGAGGCACGATGTCTAAAAATGGCTTGAAATGTGCAAACGTTGATATAATCTTATAGGTTAGAAAGACATTAATTTATAACAAGTACTGTAAATCTCTAGAGATATAATGCACAATAATTTCACTGCACTCTAAAAACAATTGTGTGTTTGTGTTGAAAAAAAACTCGTTTTGATTGTCAAATCAACACAGACTTATTATGTTAAATTTTAGAAAATAACACAAGCATGTGTTGAAATTGGTGTTGGAAATCAACACCGAACTTGTGTTAAAATTTAAGAAACTCGTGTTGTTTCCATACATAAATTTGTGTTGCATTTCCCCATTCTATATCCAGTATAGCTACCGTTAACAGGCCCCAATGTTGTTCCCTTTATTTTGTTCTGGTTAAACTGTAATGTTTTATAAATAATTTAATAAAATTTTATAAACTTATTATTTATTCATTAAATACATAAAAGAGCACTAATGGTTAAGCAAAATAATTATAGATTAATAAAATATACAGAGCGTAAAAATCACAGAAAATGGAGAATATTAAAAATATGTACAAAATACTAATTGATGCGTAGACCATCTCATATTAAAGAGGCATTAACATTTGACATGTTCACTAATTGTTTTAAAAAAAGGTCAACAGTGAGGCTGATAGTCCCCCGCCGAAATTCTAAAATCAGTAGATGACACATATTAATTAATTGCATATTTATCTTTTTCAAAAGTATCGAGCAATTAAACTGATTATCTAAAGTTGATCAACAGTGGAATATTTCTTAATAAAACCGGATTGGAGTGGTGTTAGTATCTTATAATCAAGAATAAAATTGTAGATATATTTGTAAAGACACCTTTCGGAAGATTTTACCTATGGAACTTAATAGGGAGATTGGACGGTATTTAATAATTGAAGATGACGGACTCTTCTTTAATATATGCGGAATATGTGCTTCATTCCATTGATCTGGAAATACTGAATTTTTTAATTGAAAGTTGAACAGATTTCTAAATGGCTTTGCCAAACTCTTTTAAGGATTTTGTGATTTATATAGTCTGGCCCGTCAGCCTCACTAACTGCAAGTGATGTGATACTATCTCGGATTTCAGATTCCTTGAAAGTGGGGGTTTCTAGTTCAAAGTCATTTGCCAGTATGAATGGTGGGTCGTCGTTTGAATTTTCTAAATTGATTGTTTAGATTCAGTGCATTAGCTATGTCAATAGTGTCATACAATATTTTGCCTTGATCATCAACAAATTTGTGTTAATGTACTAGAAAAGAACACAATCTTGTATTTTATAATTTTCACAGAAGTCCCTTTGTTGACATTCACAAGTTTATTTTCAGTGTATCGTGCAGATTTTATTAGTTTGTCCGAGTACGTGAATGTTGCCACCTATCAATAATTTACCTATTGTGTCGATGTTGATGGGGTCTTGATGAGGTCTTATGAATGCTTCACATTATTATGGCACTGTAAATGTCGACAGATTAATCGGTTTTTGTTATGATCGCATTAAATTAAAGGGGGTTAATTACATTGTTTGTTATTAATTACAAATTTAACGTCCAATACATTGATATAAGATATTACGGACGGGTTGAATTAATATAACGGGATGTCATGGTTCCCTTTATAAGGACCGAGACTGCCATATAATCAGTACCTGACCGCAACCCACAGATCTAGAGGACAAAGACGATACTATTTAAAAAAAAACAATACACAGAACGTGAAGCACCAGAAGACGACCAACCATCCTCGAAGTAATTGCTGTAAACCTTGTATCTCTTAATCTTTAAAAAAATAAAAAATGTTTTTTACGTCTCCGTGTTACTGGTGTCCAAAAAAAATCGAGGGGGGGGGGCAAAAAGAACACGGTTCCAAATTGTCAGTAGCATAATCCTATTGAATCTGTAATATCTAAAGCTAAACGCTCTTTTTGCCGTCTCCGTCAAGTCTCAAGAAATTATACACAATGCATTTATTTTACCTTAATTTGACTATGCTGACATCATTGGGGGGGGGGGGGCTGTAACAAATTTTAGTCCTTAAAATTAAAAAATCTCCATTTAGATGCATTGAGAATAGTAACAGGTCACATCTCATAATAAATCTGGATATAACCCACTATCAACAAGGCGTATAAGGCTTATCCCTATGTATAAAATGGTACCCCCCCCCCCTTCTTCCTTCTTAAGCTTTTTAGTATCACCTAAAATTTCTGAAGTAAATCCTTACCCTGTTAGTAATAACAATGAATTGAAACATATTGCTGCCAACACTAATTATTATGAAAACTTTTTTTTTTTTGCCTTCCCAGTTGACCTTTGGAACATTCTTCCTAATAATACTCAAAACGCTTCGACTATACACAATTTCAATATTAAAATAAGTGTGAATGATCATAAAATACCAAAATATTACTATGGTGAACGTAAATTTCAGATTATCCATTCCAGACTTCGCAACTGTAAACGTGCTCTAAATTTCCACAGATATTTGATGCATATTTCTGAAAATCCCTCATGCAGACGTGGGCATATCCAAGAAGACAGTGATCGCTATTTTCTGCACTGCGCAAATTATGCGACTGAAAACATTAAATACCCTCCCACTTAAATCCAAACACACAAAGGCGTTTCTTTGCGGTTATTCCAACGAAAGTAACTCGTACAACGAAGCCATTTTCAGTCAAGTTCATAAGTATACTGAGCGCCATGGAAAACGCATCACTTAGTTTTTCGTATAACAAAATGATCCTGTAAACATATCTTATTTATTTTGCTTCTTATTGTGAACAATTTTCAAATGGGAACACATCAATAACAACACATTTGTACACTTATGGATGTTTAATCTGTAATCAACGGTACAAAGTCAGAGGGGTCAAAACCAAAAGTACGACATAGATGTCAGTAGCGCTTGTGTCCTCCACGGGCTCTTACGCACGCTGTGCAGCGACGTCGCATGGAATTTACCAATGTTTGAAAGAAGGCCTGGGGCAAATTGTTCCATTCTTGAACAAGAGCAGCTTCTAAAGCAGCAATGGTGTGCATCTGTGGTCTCCGATACAGGCGGCGTCCAATCTCATCCCAGACATGTTCTATCGGTGCCATTTCCGGAGACATGGCTGGCCAGTCCAAGACATTGATGTTGTTAGCAGCCAGGTAGTCCATACTAAAACGGGCGGAATGCGAACGTGCATTATCCTGTTGGAAGTGCTGAAGTTGTGGATGCGCTCGAAATATCGGAACAACAATTGGTTGCAAGACATCATCACGGTAGGCTACAGCATTCACGCGACCCCTGCAAATGTGTAGGGCGGTCCGGTGATGAAATGTGAAGCCTCCCCACACCATTACACTTCCCCCACCCCAACGATTTGTTTCGACAACGCAGCAGTCTGCAAGACGTTCCCCAAGACGTCTCCACACACGTTGACGGCCATCAGCGTGATAAAGATGAAAGCGACTCTCATCACTGAAGAGCACACTTTGCCAGTCTATTCTTCTCCATGTCTGGTGTCCTTGAGCCCATATCAAACGCCGCTGACGGTGATGATCCCTGAGGATAGCTCCAACATAAGGTCGTCGTGCACGGAGTCCTACTTCTCTTAGACACGTCTTACGGTGTTGGCACTTACTGGTCCTTGTCTTCCGACGACTGCTGCACCTGTTCGAGTCGCTGGACGGAATCCGTCACGCTGATGAGTGACCCGGATGTAGCGGTCTTGAGCCTGGGTTGTAACGCGTTGTGGACCAGAACGTTGACGGTCACGTGTTGATCCAGTAATTCGAACACGTTCCACCAACTTTACAATAGTGGACTGATGACAATTGAAGTGTCTGGCAATAGCACGTGTAGACATGCCAGCCCTGGACATTCCCATGGCTTCATTCCGTTGATTTTCAGTAAGTCTGGGCATCTCTAGCTCGATTCCTTCACACGTCCAACAACAAATTACGACAGATTGACGTTTCACAGTTCATGTACTGCACATTAAGTTGAAAGCATGCTTTTAAAGGGCTCACACGCAATGCTGCACGTAAATATTGGGTTTTTCATGTGCATCTCGTGCAATTTTTTTTGTGCACACGGGCCGATATTTTTTGCGTTTGGGAGCATTGTGTGAAACAATAGTCCATAATATTGCATAATATTATACATACAAAACCACCTAGTAATAAAATATTTGGGAAAAAAAGTGATGCGTTTTCCATGGCGCTCAGTATATTTTAAACTAACTAAACGCTTTGAATAAATAAGGTAATTGAAAGGCAATAGTTATTAATGTTAAGGGTTGTTGATGATGATGTATTTATTTATTTGTCATTGTAAATATGTAAGATATACTTGTAAAATTTGTACATTTTAGTAATTGGATTAAAAGGTAATTTACCTAGAGATGAATTTATATAGGCTTTCAAATCCATTATATTAGTATTGTAAATACTCATGTTGTAGCCTACTCGAAATACAAATATTGTTTAAACCAAATTGGTCTCGATTATCAGCCTATAGATTAGTAAAACATTAACATAGTATATAGGATGCCCTTGAATAACTAGTTTGCTTTCTGGGTGAGGGGGTGGGGGTAGTAAAACATTTGCTTTCCAGCACTGTACGTATCGTAACAAGTGAAAAGCCTTGTGGGTTAAAGACAATTTTTAAAATGGAAGGGAAATGAATCTGTAGGATGATCATCTTATGATTTGTAAAACATAATATTTATAGCACTGTAGGCCTACAGCTCTAAATAAGTGTAGATGATACCGCTTGGACAACTGCTTGTATTTTTGTGGACACAATAACTCTACTACTAATTGAGGTAGAATGTTCGAAATTGGTGTAGGTGTCTATTAGGTTAATGCCTTACAGTGTTCGACCATGCGAATTTTCCACTAAGGCTAAGCAGAGGTAAGCAATTTGATTGGTTGTGACGATAATATTGATTCCAATTGGGTGAGAGCGATGAATCTCTGAGTATAGATTCATAATATCGATGATGGGAATTTTCTGCTTGGGCTAAGTAGCGATAAGCAATTTGATTGATCAAGACTATGGGACATAACAACTCTGCTTTTAACAGAGGCATAGATGTCCATTAGGTGAATGTCTTGACTGAGTTCAGTGTATATTACCCGCTAAAGCTAAGCGGGGCTAAGCAATTTCATTGGTCGATGCTTTGGGACAAGGTAACTTCGATTCTAAATGATGGAGAATAATGAAACTTAGTGACAGTGTATAGTTGCACTACCAGGTTCTTCAAAACCTGACTGAATTTGATCATGAACATTTTATGCTTAGACTAAGCATAGATAATCAGTGTGATTGCGCGATACTTTTGAAAAAGATACATCTTCAATTAATAAATGTGTCATCTATTTTGAGATTTCGGCGGCGGACATCAGCCTCACTATTGGCTTGTTTTTGTTTTTTTTAAAATTAGTGCAAAACATTGTGATCTTAAGAGAATGAATGAACCCTATCGATTATGCGTTCATCAGTTGACAGTTTTGCTTTTTAACAAAGGCTATTTTTTTAAGGACCTTTATCACATTTTGTGTGAGCACTGGGTCCATGCTTGCTTCACAACGTGAAAACACTGTGATGCCGTTTGGGGATTACTGTAGATATGGGGACATTGATAATATTTACTCGAGAATATTTACACAGGATGTCACTATCTTGAGAACATTAAATTAGGATCTTTTGTTACAAATATCGATTTTGTCAGTTCTTAGTCCCGTTTTTCTATGCCACAGTTGTGTGTTTTTTTTTATATCCAGAAGTCAAGATGAACCACAGATTTGCATTTTCAAGTCTACCCCAAAAAATAAAATGGCCTGTGAAGTGTGTTGCAAGTCTGAAGATTAAAAGGGAATAATTTTGATTTCTTTTCTTTCTGAGTGGCTTTTCCCCTGGTATACATCCTGATAATTGCATGCCTTTTTTGTATCAACATAAATTACTTACATGTAGGTCAGTAAGTAGATCACAACTAGTGAAATTTCATAACAACAGTTTAACGCGGTTCTGGCTTGGTATTTTTTTTCCCTTGTGATTTGTTAGTTTTGAATGTTGCTGTTTAAGAGGCTGCGTACTGTAATGGGCACCAAACGCTTCGAACAACCTTGGCTTACATAGAAATGGTCACCGTATGAGATACCTTTTTGTGTTCATTAGTTAATGGAAATAATAAAAGAGAAATTAACATTTAAATTTGGCATCTTCATATTTCTCAAATGGTCCCCTTATTCATAGGTTCTTATACTTGTCCCGCATTATCAGATATTAAATGCCCTTTTTTTGGCCTGCTCAGATTTTCTGGTTTCATTATTTTTATTTAATTTTTTCAAAAGAGCTGGTTATTGAAGAGGTGTAATTTTATGCATAGTTTTCAATATAATATCATGTGTAATTATTTTGCAAGTTGGCATTAATGAAATGATAGTTAACTTTATAAAAGAAACAAAAAAATGAAATGATAGGTTTCAGCATTATGGAAGGATAACGTTGCCAATATTATTTCATTGTTCACGGTGCAAACTGCAAATGTCAGTAGTTCAAAATACGTATTTTAGTTTTACAATTTACAATTTCCATTGCTCAACAATACCAATGTCACGGTGTTAAAATACAGAATACACATTACACTTCTGCATCGGCATTTTGCATAATAGAACCTTGCATAGTAGAACATGTACCTTATATGGGATCTACGACGTACGTCATTTGCATACGGAAAAAAATCCGGACTATGACGGAAATTAATGATTTACGCGATAAAGCCATAAGGCCGGGGTCATTAGAAGGGAACAGTACTCGATTTTGTTAGTCTTCAACGTCCATCTATAATGTAATCAGTTCGACGATTAGAGGATTCTGAAAGATAATAGTCTGCACACTGATCAGCAGTGAATTTTCGCTAGGGCGGTACAATCACTGATAAGGATGACATCGATGCGACTTAATGAGCCAGAAATATTAACTTTTTTCCTACGACAAATTAAATTCTAAAACATTTTTTTTATGTATTGGGAAAATAAATAAAGGCGTTTGAAGTATTTGTAGGTAAAAATTATTTCCTATTTAGTTTAAATGGGTATTAAATTGACTAAAAGGCAGCATTCCGCCCGAAGCAGTAACGTCTTATGTAAACAATGCACGCGCCATTCAGCCAATGATTGACCCCGCGTGCTGTGACGGCACGTGTTAAGGCAGTCATCTTTGACAGAGATATTACTACTCGTAATTCTCTGTGAAACAGATTGAATAGTCTGGTTTAACGAGACTATTCTTATTTGTTCTCATCGGTACCCCCCCCCCCCCCAGATATTTCAAGTGAATCAATTTCTTGTTAAAAATTAAATTGAATATCTTATTTAATTAACAGGTCTCTAAAACCCTTTTTTTGGGTAAGGTTAAAGAATCTTATAGTAACCGAGCGGAATCTCTCACCCGTATTCCAGCACCCTGATTCGAAATGAAGTTACTGTGTGAGCCATCGTAAATTTTAAACGGATTTCTTCGATTATGAACAAACTATTTATCTTTGGTTATTATAAACTTACCTGTGTGTTTGTAATGAACTCCCGTTCGATAAAATCAATTTCACAACGATGAGAACAGGTTCTCTCTTGAAAAACTTGAAAATTTACTTGTAATTTCGACAGAGTCGATGTCAACAATGTCTTCGTGACGTATTGGTCGAATCCAATATACCTGTTGCGGGGGTTGGTTAACATTGAAAGATAGTTTGACAGCGCGATCATTTTGATCGTATATGGGGTTGGGCGACGAGAAATATCAATTGAAGGCAATTACATAGGAGATTTATATGGAAACCATTGATCGCCAGTCTATCAAATTTTCTTCACAATTAAAATATCACTGATTGCACGGATACTCGTAAAAATAAAGTCATGTATAAACTATAAATATCCTATCTTCTTTATGTTATAAATAATTTAACAAGGATCATGAAGCTTACCTCCGAATTCTCTGAGTGTATTTTTAATTTTATACGCATTCTTTCGATCGAATAATAACCGCTTCAGTAACATCAGCGTGCCTATTGGGTGCCCGGGTGGGTATATAATGCTACTAAGCCCGTATGACCCCGTAAGAAGCGGAACATTAATTCTCGATTCGACAGTTTTGACCGAAGTGTGATAAAGCCCGTAAAACGAATGTATAGTTGTGTTTGTGCGGCATGCGTGTTCAAAAGTAAATTATCCCATCCGAGTCGCTAATCAAATAATTAGAACAAAATATTTCAAAAAGTAAAGCTATAAAATTTGCAGAGATTTTACTAGAATGTAAAAGACGGTAACTAAATACAGGAATGCGGGTAGTTATGTGTGCGAACGCTCAAACTCAATGCCAATTGTCGTAGGTATCCAGACCACTCGGACCAAAGACTACTCGGACTAAGACCAGGCGGACCAAAACAAGACCAGTCGGACCAATTAAATTATATTATAAGGCTAGACAATATGCTATTTATTTATTATTAAATCACAATACAAAGAAGCAAATAATTCTTATACGGAATTCTTATATTTAGAGTTGTTTAGTTCAATTTTGTGTACGGAAAAAAAATCAACGATTAGTTTTAAAATTAATTAATAATGGTGCCAAAAAAAATATCAATCTAATTTTTCTTATTTACTCTAGCAATGAGACCCGGTATGTCCAGACTTTTGACAGTTTCTGCATATACGGGTATACTGTTCTTGTCTGATAGCCTAATTTTACTTTTTCCACATTCGCGATATCCCCAGTGGTTTCATTCCGTTCTACCCCACTAACCCCTGGGTTACTATATATGGGGGGGGGGGGAGACACGTTTTCAAGTTATCCGCCCTTGATGCGTTAATATAAACAGCACATAATAATACGAAGACCGGACGTTTATATGCCCCTTTTTTTTCCTGACTCCAAGTGTGGTTCTCGATATTTTGCGATTTGGGATACAATTATCAATTTATTCAAACAACACATTATTATTAGTTCGAGTAGTCATATTAAAATACACACAATTATCAATTTATTCAAATAACACTTTATTATTGGTTCGAGCAGTCATATTAAAATAAACACATTTATCAATTTATTAAAATAACACTTTATTATTGGTTCGAGTAATCATATTAAAACAAACGCAATTATCAATTTATTAAAACAACACTTTATTATTGGTCCGAGTCGTCTTTCTGTTGGGTCCGAATAGTCTTTTTGTATGGTCCGAGTAGTCTATTTGTTTGGGCTGAGGGTCTATCAGTTGGTCCGACTGGTCTTGAACCGAGTGGTCTTTGGTCCGAGTGGTCATGGATTCTTGTCGTAATTGTACTTGAATTTCCTATGCTGTCACCCCTAAGACGAAATGATATCTTCCGCAGAGCGACGTAACCATCTTCCATATTGGTATTTTTCTTTGGGATAAGTTTGTGATATTTCAATTTTTCAAGAGAGAACTTGTTTTCATCGTTGTGATAATTAGTTGTGCACTGGATTTAATCGAAAGGGAGTTGATTACAAACACACAGGTAAGTTTATAATAACCAAAGTTAAGTAGTTTTTTCATAATCAAAGAAATCCGTTTAAAATTTACCAAGCCTCAGACAGTAGCACACATATTCCTAGCGCCAATAAAAACCTAGATATAATTATCACGAAAATAATTGTTACCTTTATATTAGAAAATAATATTTTAAGACATATTAATGCAAAGTATATAATAATATGTAATAGACCCCCCCCCCCCAAAAAAAAAGAAAATTTGCTGAAATAAAGATCTTGGAGCCACCAAAGCTAGTTTAGAAGTTATTGTGTGCGCAGTGAGCTTACCCTAACTTGATTCCCCACATATTTAGTACGTCTACGGTAATATATCTCCAAAAGCCAGCATAGAAGGCTTCTGGATTTTTGTATTCTAGTAGTTTATTCATCCCTTCACTCTGTGAAATACAAAACATGTTGCCACCAAAGCTGGTTCGGGTGCTTTTTGATGAAACGTGGGCGTACTCCTTGTTTATTGTACCCACGAACCCCGCCTCGAATCCGGTGCTGGGAACTTTTCGGTGGTATAACTCGATACCCCAACATAGAAAGTTAATGAAATTTGGCATCTTCATACCTTATGCATCTGTCGATTTGGTGAAATAAAGATCTTGGAGCCACCAAAGCTAGTTTAGTAGTCATTGCGTGCGCATTGAGCCTACCCTTACCCGATTCCCCCACATATTTAGTACGTTTACGGTAATATATCTCGAAAAGCCAACATAGGAGGCTTCTGAAATTGTGTAGTCTAGTAGTTTATTCATCCCTTGATTCTGTGAAACAAAAAACATTTTGCCACTAAAGCAGTTTTGGGTGCTTTTTGATGCAGCGTGGGCGTACCCTTTGTTTATTGTACCCACGAACCTCGCCCCGAATCCTGATGCTAGGAACTTTTCGGTGGTATAACTCGATACGCCAACACAGAAAGTTAATGAAATTTGGCATCTTCATACCTTATGCACCTGTCAATTGGGTGAAATAAAGATGATGGAGCCACCAAAGCCAGTTTAGGAGTTATTGCGTGCGCAGTGAGTCTACCCTAACACGATTCCGCCATATTTTTAGTATGTTTCCGGTAATATATCTCTAAAAGCCAGCAAAGGAGGCTTCTGGATTTTGTATTCTAGTCGTTTATTCAACCCTTGACTCTGTGAAATACAAAACAGTTTGCCTCCAAAGATGTTTTGGGTGCTTTTTGATGCAGCGTGGACGTACCCCTTATTTATTGAACCCACGAACCCGGTCTCGAATCCGGGTGCTAGGTACTTTGCGGTGGTATATCTCGATACGCCAACATAGAAAGTAAATGAAATTTGGCATGTTCACACCTTATGCATCTGTCGATTTGGTGAAATAAAGATCTTGGAGCCACCAAAGCTAATTTAGAAGTTATTGCGTGCGCAGCGACCCTACCCTATCCCCTCACATATTTAGTACGTTAACGGTAATATATCTCTAAAAGCCAGCATAGGAGGCTTCTGGATTTTTTATATTCTAGTAGTTATTCATCCCTTGACTCTGTGAAATACAAAACATTTTGCCACCAAAACCAGTTTGGAGTGCTTTTTGGGGCAATGTGGACGTACACCTTGTTCATTGCACTCACCGAACCCAGCCTCGAATCCAGGAGCTGGGAACTTTGCGGTGGTATAACTCGATACGCCAACATAGAAAGTAAATGAAAATTGGCCTGTTCATATCTTATCCATCTGTTGATTTGGTGAAATAAAGATCTTGGAGCCACCAAAGCTATTTTATAAGTTATTGCGTGCGCGATGAGCCTACCCTTACCCGATCCCCCCATGGTTTTAGTATGTTTACGGTGATATTTCTCTAAAAGCCAGCTTAGGAAGCTTCTGAAAATTTGTATTTTAGTAGTTCATTCGTCCCTTGATTCCGTGAAATAAAACAACATTTTGCCACCAAAGCTGGTTTAGGTGCGTTTTGATGCAACGTGGACGTACCCCTTTTCTGCGTGCTCAGTTAGCCTAGTGTGCGATATTCTAGTATGTTTACGGTAATAGTATTTTTTTTTTCATGAGAGAGGGGGGGGGGGGTCTTTTACATATATACTTTGCATTAATATGTCGTTTTCTAATTTAAAGGTAACAATTATTTTCGTGATTATTATATCTAGGCTTTTTTTGGCGCTAGGAATATGTGTGCTAACTTCATTTCGGATCCAGGTGACCTTCTGGCTTTATCGCGTAAATCATTAATTTTCCGTATGCAAATGACGTTCGTCGTAGATCCCATATAAGGTATATGTTCTACTATGCAAGGTTCTATTATGCATCTGTCTATTATGCAGAATGCAGAAGTGTAATGTGCAAAATAACTATTCTACTGTATTTTGTATTATTGAAAAGTGTATTCTGTATTTTAACACCGTGGCATTGGTATTGTTGAGCAATGGAAATTGCAAATTGTAAAACTAAAATACGTATTTTGAACTACTGACATTTGCAGTTTGCACCGTGAACAATGAAATAATATTGGCAACGTTATTTTTCCATACAGCATAGGTCCAGTTTGTTCTTGGACGTTATATGTTATTTCAGGTGCATAATTTTATCAAGATTTAAAATTTGTTTTAAAAAGGGTTTTTATACGCCCACATTTTCATGTGGACTCTCTACAGGTCACAATTCTTATCCGATTTCGACGAAACTTGAAATATAGGTCTATCCCCAAAAGATCTCGGCTGCTTTTGATATTGGCATGTATCGGATCGAAACTTCATGGATTATGGCCCCTGTTTGTACGAAAAATCACGTTTTTAGCTTGTGTACCCTATAGTGGTCACAATTTTTATCCGATTTTGTTGAAACTTGAAATGTAAGTTTATAACCCAACGATCTCAGTTCCTTTCGATATTTGCGCATATCGGACAGTAACTTCCTGAATTATACGAAAAATCACGTTTTTAGCTTGTGGACCCTATAGAAGTCATAATTTTTCTCCGATTTAAAAAACCGTTCTTTTATATCACCGTTACACCCTAAGGATGACTGAGTTCGAATTTCGTGAAAATCGGCCCAAAATTGACAGACAAAATGGCCGCTGTTCGTTCCCAAATAGCGTAAGAATATGGTATATCAAGGTTGTGGACCCTATAGGGGTCACAATTTTTATCTGATTTTTTTAAAACTTGAAATGTAAGTTTATAACCCACAGATCTCGGTTCCTTTCGATATTCGTGCATATCGGACCGTAACTTCCTGAATTATGGCCCCTGATTGTACGAAAAATCACGTTTTTAGCTTGTGGACCCTATAGAAGTCATAATTTTTATCCGATTTAAAAAAAACCGTTCTATTATATCACCGTTACACCCTAAGGATGACGGAGTTCGAATTTCGTGAAAATCGGCCCAAAATTGACAGACAAAATGGCCGCCGTTCGTTCTCAAATAGCGTAAAAATATGGTATATCAAGGTTGTGGACCCTATAGAGGTCACAATTTTTATCCGATTTTGTTGAAACTTGAAATGTAAGTTTATAACACAAAGATCTCAGTTCCTTTCGATATGTGCGCATATCGAATTGTAATTTCCTGAATTATGGCCCTTGATTGTAGGAAAAATCACTTTCTTGTTAGCTTATTCTCTATCTATCTCTCGAAAATGTGGGCGTATCCTGCCTGGCAGCCGCTGGTTTCTTCATAATGTACACAGCCCCATTGTTCAAATAAAACAGATTGTAAATTTAGCTTTTGAATGCTGTTGTTCAAGATTTAGCTTGTTTGTAATCTTCTGAGGGTTTTTTGTTGTTGGCTGAATTAGAAATTTTTGCATATCCAGAATGCTGATAAGCAGTTACACTTGCAGTAAGTACATCCTTCATTATTATTATAACTTATTTTTTACTGTCCCAGTCGTGGAATGGGTGGGTAGTAGGTATAGTTGGGTGGAATAATACCACTGCAGGCAGTAAAATAAAGCTTCTGTTGTGGTAAAATGATTGCAGATTGCCACTTCTTGAGGTGTAGTAACCCATCCATAAACCATAAGATTATGAATGCTTTTAGGGAGAGGAGGCTAAGTAAAAACTGCGGTTAACAGAGTCTTGTTTGCTAGATTAAGAAAGCTGGTAACCCATGTATAACCCGAATGACCGTTCGCCATTTTACTCCCTCCCACTGGGGAACCAGTCATGGTTTATCATATTTGTCCTCAGCCTTTTTTAAGAAAGCAGGAATAACTCTCCTTTTAACTGAGCTAAAATGTTCCAAATTGGTGTTTTCATTAGGTCAGTGCCTTGATGGAGTTCGAAGATAAACATTTTCTGCTTAGGGTAAGCAGAGATAAGCAATTTGATTGGTTGATGGTTTGGGACACGATAGTTTTAGTTCTAAGTAAGTGAGAGTGATGAAACTTGGTGTATAGTTTTATTACATCTATACCTTGACTAAATTCAATAATGAGCATTTTCTGCTCAAGGCAAGTTATGACCCAAACCTTTTGGAATCGATCGGTTCCATTTTTTTTAAATTCAGCCAAAACGTGACTGTTACAGCTGTTGGCAACCATCAATTTCAACGTTTTTAGCCTTCAAATAAGACATATTGTTTTTGTGATGACGTTTTTTATGCTCCTCGGTTGGAAAAAAAAACATTTGTAGTACCTTGAGACTATCCATACTTTATACATAGATACTATTTTAAATAAGGTTGCCATGGTAACCATGACCTATCCTCTCTTGTTTTAGAGTGTAGAGACGATGTTGTGTAAGTGGCCTGATACAATGTATCACTGGATTGAATGGTACTGAAAGGATGTGAGGTCACATAAGTAGTGACGTCTCAACCTAGTTTCCATAGTAGTAGTTTTCGATTGCAAATGGCTGGAAAATAATCATTTTTTACATTACAATAATGTGGAATCCCGAAGACCCAGCGTCAAAACGAAGACCCAGCGACTATAGTGTATGTATCAAGTGTATGTTTCCAAAATGGGATTCAACCTTACCGGAGGTCACTGTAAAGACAGCAGATGGCCACAAGACGATGAAACTCACCAATGCAGTATTCCGCAAGATAATTCTCGCACACAGATCAAGAGATGACATTGATCTTGAAGAGTTAATTTGTAATCATGAACTTTCGATCAGATCGCATACTCTCATGAACCAAGATCTCACACTGCGTCCCACTACTGACAAACATGTCGTTAGACACTATCTGGAAGAGCTGGTTGCTAATTCACAAGAAACTGATAGTCACGAAGAGGATACAATCTCAAGTGATGTGAAGACCCGTATCATCACTGATGCCATGGCCGTTGTTCAAGAACTAATGGCTGTTTGAAAATTCACTTCTGTACCTCAGCCAGACGTACCTACTGTAAGCACACGGGAAGAAGCAGACACATTAATGATTTTACATTAATGATTTTACATGCAGTTGATGCAGCCAGGATAGTGTTTACAGTCAGGACACAGATGTATTACCCATGGCCTTGCCTCGAGTTTCTCTTCTAGGTGAAGATCCTGTTATTATAGTTGGCCGAGGAAAAGAAAGACATTCTCCATTTACGTGAAGTGTTCAAAGTGCTTGGCAGTGGTAGAGCATCTGCTATTCCTAACCTCAATTCGTTAACGAGGTGTGACACTATGGGTCACATTCTCGGTTTAAGCAAACAAGCTGCGATGGATGCCTTCATGATTGCAGACGCGGCCACAATATCTGCTATGTGTTCACTCGGTGAAGGTGACATACCTCGACCAGATGTAGAAGAAAAGTGTGCACAGTTCCTTACGAAGTGTTTATGTCCGAAAGGACATAAGGATGTCGGAGCTGGTAAGGATGCTGGAGTAGAACCTCTACCGCCTACACATGGAGCGTGGAAGCATTACGTTCGAAGAGCACACATCCAAGCTAGTATCTGGAATCAGGATTTAAAGCTCTTTCCTGACATACCTGATTTTGGAGATAGAGCAAAATGGTGTTTAACGTCCACTCGACAGAAACTAGGTCATTTCGGGACTAACATATGCTTTAATTTTATTTCAATTATTCGCTTGCGCGTAGGAGTATTTAGCAGTGTGGGGGGGGGGGGGGAACGGGAGGACCCGGAAAAAACTAACGAGGTTGGACAGGCGACCCTACTCCTTGTCACGTACAACCGGCGATTCGAAACCATATAGCTGTCATTACACAGTGAATATTTTTTCTAAATAAATGCCTTCTTTAAATGCTACCAAATGTGATGTCATCAAGAGAGGATAGGTCGTGGTTACCATGGCAACCGTATTTAAAATAGTATCTAGGTATAGTATGGATAGTCTCAGGGTACTACAAATGTTTTTTTCCAACCGAGAAGCATAAAAATAAAAAAAACGTGATCTCCAAAACAATGTGTTATTATAAGGCTAAAAACGTCGAAATTGATGGTTGCCAAGGCAACAGCTGTAACGGTCACTTTGGCCGAAGGTCATAACGAACATTTTGGTATACGGTGCCAATCGGTTACCATTTTTTTTTTCTACAAAACTGATTTCAGCTTCATAACCCTAGTGACAAGGAGTAGGGTCGCTTGTCCAACCTCGTGGGTTTTCTCCGGGTCTTCTGGTTTCCTCCCACATAAACCATATGTTAGTCCCGAAATGACCTAGTTTTGTCGAGTGGACGTTAAACCTAATTTCTCTCTCTCTCATAACCCTACAGACTATTAGGGTAAGCAGAGATAAGCAGTTTTATTGGTTGGTGCTTTGGGACACGCTAAATTTAGATCTTATTACGTGAGAGTGGTGACATTTGGTGTGTAATTTTATTACATTAATACCTTGACTAAGTTCGATAATGAGCATTGTCTCCTCAGGGTAAGCAGAGTGATAAGCAATTTGATTGGTCGAGACTTTGAACCCAATAACTCTCCTAATTGAGGTAGAATGTTCAAACATGGTGTAGGTGAATGCCTTGATGGAGTTTGATGATAAACATTGTCTGCTTACGGTAAGCAGAGATAACTTTGGTTTTAATTAAGTGAGAGTGATGAGGCTCCAGAGTATAGATTCATTATATGATTAACTTGATTAAGTTCGATGATGAGAATTTTCTACTTAGGCTAATTTAAGTAACGATGTAGCATTTTTAAACTTGATGTAGATGTTCATGACTGAGTTCAATGATTAACATTTCGAGCTAAAGCTGTGCAGAACTGAGTAATTTTATTGGTCAATGCTTTGGGACAAGATAACTTTGATTCTATTTGATAGAGAGTGATGAAACCTACTGTATAGTTATAATCAGTTTGATTGCTTGATATTTTTGTACTTAATGTTCGATTAATTAATATGTGTCATCTATTTATATTGGGATTTCGGCGGGGGACATCAGCCTCACTGTTGGCTTGTTTTTCTGTTTTATTTAAATAGCAGACACTCTGAAAAAGAAAACACCAGTAAAGCATTCATCGAAGATTTAAACGGCCAAGCAAAAGGGTTACAGCTGATACACAAGATGTTATGAATACACCAGAGGATGTTGCCAAGGATATATCACAGAATTACATAATGGGTCTTATCAAAAGATATCATCCAGGATACTTCACAAAGGTTTACCCTGGATGTAACACCATACCCAGAAAACAAAAAAAGAAACTACAGAAACTGTTACTCCACACGTAACACCAGAGAATGTGGCCCAGGATATAAATGAAATGGGGTTTAACGTCCTACTGTTCTACTCCTAACCTGGGCTAATGAAGACGGGCATACGCCATACAGTGTGCTATGAGAGAAATTTTGCCTGGGCAGCGGCACTACGGCCTACTCTTATATCGAATTCCAACTGCCAGGGGATCTTTTACGTGTACGCCAATGTGTACACGGGGCCTCGGTTTTTCGTCCCATTCGAACGACTAGACAGCTGTCCTTGTCAGGCCTTCCATCCTGCATCACTGACAATGGGAAACCACGCCGGAAAATCTGGATGAACTTTCTCGGCCAATGCAGGGATCGAACATCCGACCTCCAGGCTAGCGAGCCAGCGTCTTACACACTTAGCCACGTGATCTCCCGCCCAGGATATATCATAGGACAACATACCGGTTCCATCACAAGATGTCATCTTGGGTACTTGAGTGAATGTTATCCTAGACACTGAACAGAGCAAAATGTCACCCTGGAGGATAATGATGATCCAGATTCTATTCCAGAGACTGAGGAGTCCTCAGATTCAGAAATGAATGTAGTACCGAATTCTCATGTAGAATCGAAAATTGTTTCACTTCAAACTGAAGTCAGTACTGAAAGAAATCAATGTAAATGCAGATGTTTTACTAAAGAAATACCTAACCAATATGTTGAATTTAACTGAAGATGTTGCAAGGGAATTTGGTTGTGAAGAAGATGTTGAAATGGATAGCGATTGAGAAACCTATCAAAGGAATACGATGTTGCGGAAAGTCGAATTATCACAAGAAAAATAATTAAAAATTCAACGACGAAACGTGGGAGACAGAAAAGGTCTGAATAGTGTATAACGCCACAAGTATATGTCCGCTCTGTCAAAAGGCCCAGGTTAACTTCCCACATCACATTGAAGCAATCACCAACCAAACCTTAAATTAATAGAAAAGAGGGAAAGAGAAATTAGATTAACTAGAAGAAGTGAAAATGTTCTTAACATAGATCAATGTGGACCTTGTCTGTCATGTTTAGGTTGGATGTTGAAAGTTAATTTTAAGAGACATGGCTTTAAGTGTCCTGCTGCTAAAGAAAGCTTTCACAGGTTTTCATCACCAGTTTCTTTACACCTGACAAGTTCAGTTAGACGTTATTCTTGGAAGATTTCACCTTGAAGCAGCAGGTGCCTCGGTGAAGGGTGTTTTTGCAATCATGAGGAATGATGACATTTCCAGACTTGCCAAATCAGATCAGCTTATAATTATACTTGGAAAAAAGTGGTTGATGAAAAATGTCGGTAACAAGCTTATGAGAAAGTATTACACATCAAGTATAATGCGATTATGCGCACCACTTAAGAATTAAGAAAAATAAGTGGCCAAAACTACTGCTTTGAACAATTTCTACATGCAAGATATTTTTAAAATTTCGTGGATGCTTCGCTTTTATGTTCAAAACAAACTGCTGTAGATAAGGAGGACCTTTCTTCTCCTTCGAACTGCATTAAACTGGGGTATGGCATTAAACGTATAGCACCGGGATTGTTACCGAACTATGGATCTGTGCTTGATATTGAGGAACATTTGGTCTCCTTCGAGAGTTTTGTGAAAGATGTGAGGATGTACCCGCCAGACATTCATTACTTGTCATTTAGGGATCCAAATCACTTTCGTGCTGGTAGGCTACATAATTATGTTAACGAATGGCGAAGGATTTTACTATGAGTTACTTGACATCGAAAATAAAGTTGATATTCGTAATTTTATGCAGCTGTTTAAAGGAGTGACCTCTAATTCTGTTAAGCCACCGCCTATTCAACTACCAAATTCAAAATTACGTGACAGTTCTGTCGAATTTATTGACTCTGAGATACAAACCCGACTTGTATCTGGGGCGATCTCTGAAGTGGAGAGAAAGCCATGTAGAACTGTACAAACCAAGATTATGTATTGATCTTAGACTGTTAAATTGTTGGATGATGGATTCGCCCTTTTCTCTGGATTCTTTAAACGACGTGCCACGTACTATTAATAAAAATGCATTTATGCTTGAATTAGACAAGTCTGGATACGACCACGTGTTTATAAATGAAATAGCAATACAATATTTTGGCTTCTCATGGAAAGGTCAATTTTATGAATGTAACACATTACCGTTTGGGTGGGAAAATTCCGCCTATATGTATCATTCATTAAATCTGTCTGTTGACTCATATTTACGGTCTTTGAATATTTGAATTATAATGATGATAGGCTAATTGGGGGAGCAGTAGGGTACCCCACGGATGATAGTTTATTAAAATCAACAACTAACTGTGGCATTGTACGCGACTTATTAAGTAGTGATCGAGTTAGGCTACTGTATTGGTTTGAGTAAATCTTAGATTGCAACCATCCACTTCTCCGGAATATTTGGGTTTCATAATTGACACCGAGAAGCAAGCTTTTATATCGCCACAAAAGAAAAGAGATAAGTTCGTAAGTTAGAGAGATTATATCCTGGTCAGTTCCAGCTGTACTCCTGTTGATCTTCAAAAATCACTAGGAATTTGTATATCTTTCATGCTGGCAGTTCCAGGAGCCATATTATTTATAACTGTGTGTTAGGCCACAATTTCATCGTGTTTTAAATCTGGTCGGAATGTTTGTAAAGTTCAGGAGAAAGTTAGTATGGAAGGGTATCGCTGCCAATATTAAATGCTCTGCGACAATGTCGTTTCTATTGATTATATGTAAAATGTACAAAGACCTAATACCGATAAAGTAAAAATACCTCTAAGGCAAGAGATAAATGTAAAACGTCAAATGTTAAGTGACAAATGTTTTGTGGGAAAATGCTTTTTTTGACGTGTCTACATTTAACATTTCTCTCATTACATTTTACATTTGCGCTCTGCCACATCCCATTTGTCCTTCACGCTTTCTACATAGCAGCTTTCGCACAGCATCAACTTGCATATGGAAATGTAGGATATCACGTGACTTATTAACATATACGGAAACCCGGCACACTATAAACCAGCATACTATAAGGATAATCACCGCACGATAGCAGTAAATCAAGCTGAGCTGGCACACCATAAGAAACTATCTAGACGACCGTGCGTAAACATGTATGTGCCAGGAAATAATTGATAGATTCAAACAGCAAAAGAAACATACTTTCCAGTAATTTATAACACAATAACTGGAATTTCGTATTAATACCGTATTTTGATATTTTAAACACCCCTCCCCCCACTCTTTCCGGTCTCTCTATAAACAGAGTTGAGCACAGCCTAATTAACTTTGATCCATTAAAAAAATAACAATATTTAAGCATTGTGCCCAACAAATAAATAATATATTTAAAAAGAGGAATGACTATACATTTTTTAGTATGGACATAGAGAATTTTTGATTAAGCCCCGTATCTTTATTTTAATTTAGTTTATCCCCCCCACCCTTCCTTCACTTCAACTTTAATCTTATTTTGTAAAGTTAAGCAAATATGAATGTGCCAGAAAATTATTTGCATATTTGAAACGAACAATCAGTGATACGTAACATGGTATCTGGAATTTCGTATCTAGACCAGTATTTTTCCTTGAATACCTCTTTAATAGTGTGATATTTATTGGATTTGAATTATGAAAATACGATTGTACCAGAAAACTATTTACATATTTACAAACAGAACGTGCTTTTTACTAATATGTAACATGATAACTGGAATTTCGTATTTGGACATTGCACAGCACCTACGCCCCGTAATCATGGTAAAAAACGATCCAAAGTGACAAGGTAAGTAAATTTCTTATTGTGTGCTAGGCTGATTTCCTGTTATAGTGTCGTGAATATCCTTGTTCTGGCTTATAGTGTGCCAGGTTTCCGTATATGTTAATAAGTCACGTGATATCCTACATTTGCATATGCAAGTTGATGCTGTGCGAAAGCTGCTATGTAGACAAATGGGAAATGAAATGGGGTTTAACGTCCTACTGTTCTGCTCCTATACTGGGCTAATGAAGACGGGCATACGCCATACAGTGTGCTATGAGGGAAATTTTGCCCGGGCAGCGGCACTATCGCCTACTCTTATATCGAATTCCAACTGCCAAGGGATCTTTTACGTGCATTCCAATGTTTACATGGGACCTCGGTTTTTCGTCTCATCCGAAGGACTAGACAGCTGTCCTTGTCAGGCCCTCCGTCCTGCATCACTGACAACGGGAAACCACGTCGGAAAATCAGGATGTGGCAGAGCGCAAATGTAAAATGCAATGAGAGAAATGTAAAATGTAGACACGTCAAAAAAACATTTTCCCACAAAACATTTGTCATTAAACATTTGACGTTTTACACTTGCCTTAGAGGTATTTTGACTTTATCATTACCGGTATTAGGACTTTGTACATTGTACCCTTTACATATAATCAATAGAAAAGACATTGTAGCAGAGCATTTAATATTGGCAGCGATGCCCTTCCATAAGTTAGTGGAAGGATTAGAATTTTGGCGTTTTCTTAACTTTGGGGTGGGGAGGGGAGGGAGGGGGGGGGGGGGTCTTAGTAAGAAAAACACACATTATTGAATATCTACTCGATTTCATCACAATTTAAGTGGGGTTGTAATATTAAGTCGGGGGGTGTTACTACATACTTCGGAGAATACTGGAAAGATGAGGAAATAGGGTTACCTATAACCCTGAAAGAAGCAAAGGCTGTTTTGTTTTCGCTGAAATCATCAGATACACTTTGTTTGGATGCAAGACTTACAGTAAAGTCTGATTCTGAATCATTTATTTTAGCATGAAACAAACAAGGGTCAAGATCGTCTGCGTTAAATAGGATCTTGAAAGATAGATTTGTCTTTATCAGAGATCATGGTGTGCAATTAACGTTTCAATATGTCCAATCTAAACTAAATACTGCAGATAGTTACTCACGGGTATTCAGCAAAGAAGATGTTATGCTTTCGGATTTAGCTTGGTTTAGAGTTCAGCATAGTAGGCAAACTCCAAACACAGTTGTCTTGATGGCACTTAATTCAAATACTTTGGTAGTGCACCATTTAACTCCTTTTGAAACCCCTAACACTTCAAGTGTTTACATGTTTTCGCAAAATATTTCTAGAGATGAAGTTTGTTACATCTTCTCAGCTTTTTTTGTATGAACCCATCTGTCTTAAAAAAAAATCTGAACAGAACTTGATAGGTTCAGTGATTTTGCCAGTGTTGTCTCCGAGGCCGTTTTGGTGGCCAAAACTCTTTGTTTTGTGTAATAGTATATTATTATTGGGGGTTCATGGCGATAAATTTATTCTAAAGTATCCATCGAAAAAGGGATTTCTGCGTGACCAAAAAAGGATTACCACAGTAATTCGTAGTATGCCATATTTGGCCCAAATGTTTAAAGTCTTCCGCCAATAATTGTGACTGTTCCGTGACAATATTAGGAGACAATCAATTATTCGTGGCTTAGATGAGGTAGTGTTAGACACATTTAAAGTGCTCTCTTACAGTGGTATACAGATTTCAAGTTTAGCTGCGAAATTGCATTAATGTTTTGTCGTCACATGGAAAACCAATTTACCTTTTTGTCCATGTTGGTATTAACGATTTTAGAGGATTCAAAAGTCTGTTTTATTGTTAGAAGGAAGTAGATAATTTGTTTAAGATTGTTATGTGGAAGATAACTTTTCGATATTACTAAGTAATATGGGTTAAAGGGGAAAATATGTGGTGGGCGAAGTGTGTTTTGGGGCGCAGTATGTTGTGGGTTGAGTTAATGTCTAGTGTTTCAGATCATGTTAATAAAGTTCATATTTTTGTCATTGTTTTAGTTTTTGACATTCGTAATTATTCCGGAGTGGAAGCACTGTGCCTGCAATACTTAAATCTATAGGCAAGACTAATTCAGAGGAAAGTAAACTGTTCATGTTATGTAGGGTAAAGCTGTAAAGCCTTTCAAACTGAAAAACATTCATATGTGGCGGCCCTTTCCTGGTCCAGTTGCTTTTCGTGTCTTGCAGCATCTTTAGCCGCTGGATGTTGTCTACGTTCTGCAGGAGATATATTACCGTGTTTGGCACCTATACATGTGTCGCACAGGGAAGAAGATGGAGATTTTAAGTTCCCTGAACATCTGTTTAAGCTATACTGAGCGCCATGGAAAACGCATCACTTTTTTTCCCAAATATGTTATTCTTAGGTGGTTTTGTATGTATAATATTATGCAATACTATGAACTAGTGTTTCACACAATGCTCCCAAACGTAAAAAATATCGGCCCGTGTGCACAAAAACAAAATTGCACGAGATGCACATGAAAAACCCAATATTCACGTGCAGCATTGTGTGTGAGCCCTTTAAAAGCATGTTTTCAACTTAATGTGCAGTACATGAACTGTGAAACGTCAATCTGTCGTAATTTGTTGTTGGACGTGTGAAGGAATCGAGCTAGAGATGCCGAGACTTACTGAAAATCAACGGAATGAAACCATGGGAATGTCCAGGGCTGGCATGTCTACACGTGCTATTGCCAGACATTTCAATTGTCATCAGTCCAGTATTGTAAGGTTGGTGGAACGTGTTCGAGTTACTTGATCAACACGTGACCGTCAACGTCCTGGTCCACAACGCGTTACAACCCAGGCTCAAGACCGCTACATCCGGGTCACTCATTCCGCCCAGCGACTCGAACAGGTGCAGCAGTCGTCGGAAGACAAGGACCAGTAAGTGCTAACACCGTAATACGTCGTCTAGGAGAAGTAGGACTCCGTGCACGACGAACTTATGTTGGAGCTATCCTCAGGGATCATCACCGTCCGCGGCGTTTGATTTGGGCTCAAGGACACCAGACATGGAGACGAGTAGACTGGCAAAGTGTGCTCTTCAGTGATTAGAGTCGCTTTCATTTTTATCACGCTGATGGCTGTCAACGAGTGTGGAGACGTCTTGGGGAACGTCTTGCAGACTGCTGCGTCTTCGAAACGAATCGATGTGGTGGGGGAAGTGTAATGGTGTGGGGTGGCTTCACATTTCATCACCGGACCGCCCTACACATTTGCAGGGGTCGCGTTAATGCTGTAGCCTACCGTGATGATGTCTTGCAACCAATTGTTGTTCCGATATTTCGAGCGCACCCACAACTTCAGCACTTCCAACAGGATAATGCACGTCCGCATACCGCCCGTTTTAGTATGGACTACCTGGCTGCTAACAACATCAATGTCTTGGACTGGCCAGCCATGTCTCCGGACATGACACCGATAGAACATGTCTGGGATGAGATTGAACGCCGTCTGTATCAGAGACCACAGATGCACACCATTGCTGCTTTAAAAGCTGCTCTTGTCCAAGAATGGAACAATTTGCCCCAGGCCTTCTTTCAAACATTGGTAAATTCCATGCGAAGTTGCTGCACAGCGTGCGTAAGAGCCCGTGGAGGACACACGCGCTACTGACATCTGTGTCGTACTTTTGGTTTTGACCCCTCTGACTTTGTACCGTTGATTACAGATTTAACATCCATAAGTGTACAAATGTGTTGTTATTTATGTGTTCCCATCTGAATATTGTTCACAATAAGAAGCAAAATAAATAAGATATGTTTACAGGATCATTTTGTTATACGAAAAACTAAGTGATGCGTTTTCCATGGCGCTCAGTATATTTTCGGCATCTTCTAGATACTGAATATGAAGTTGCTGTAACCTCGTACACGGTTGGAGGAATCTTTAAGAAATGATACTGATTTGCTGGACATTTTAGTGGTAACCCCTGATTTTAAAGGATCTGTGTGTCGTTTGGAGGCAGCTGTTTGTTCTGTAGGTATTGATTTATTACTTAACCAATTACAAACTGTTCGGACAACCCTATAGTTGAACAGAACATTGCTCTACATACTTGAGGAATACGACCATCTTTTAACCGCAAATTATATTGGAACATGTGATTTCTAATCTTACTATTGGTTGGAGATTGTTTCTTTTCAACTGATGTCGTTGAAGCAATAACTAAAGGTCGGTGCTCATTCCATGATTGTTACTAAAAAAAACTTGAAAAGATCTGACTCGGAAATTCTATGATAGTTTCGAAATTGTGACTCACAGAAATTTGATTTACATCTGGATCGCATATTCCGCTTTTTCATTAACACATTAACATCTCTTCTGCTAATGTGATTACCCTCTAGCCTTCTCTCCTTAATCAAATTTCCTTTCTAAATTTCGGGTCGTGGCCCTTTATTCCTTTTCGTCTTCGAGAATTCCTCATCGTGTTTCAGCACAGGTTCAGATGTTTCGTAATATTTATGTTTACCGTTATCAGGTTCATAATCTTTATCTTTACTGTCATCAGAAGGTTCGTAATCGTTATCACTACTGTCATCGGTGCTGGCGCTTTAAGATTTTCTTTTGGGCATCGCAAGAAAAGAATGATTTGTATAATCGGTGTCCACTGAATCCAACTGGTTTGTAGCGATTTCAGTGCGATGTTGTTCGAAGACAGAAAACGTTATCTTGTCCCTTGTCTCCTTGTCGTCTCCTCTGGACTGAAGAGATCTGTTAGAATCGGAATATTATTTTCAGTTGCATCTAATTAATGTGCTTCAAAACATTTATGTTGTACATTTCCTATAATGTTATCTTTGTTCTAAACATTTTTCTTTTCAGCTTTTTCGATCCCTGCATCATCAGGATTTTCCGACGGGGGTTCTCCTTGCCAGTGGTGCAGGACGGAGCGCCTGACAAGAACAGGTGTCTAGTCGTTCGGATACATTGGCGTGCCCGTAAACGATCCCTTAATGCCGCTGCCCGGGCAAAATTTCCCCTCATAGCACACTGTATGGCGTATGCGCGTCTCCTCTACTTCAATTTTCAAATTCTGTTAAATCACTATCTTGACACGGAATTTTATCAACAGATTGAAAGTCTATCGAATTATTCACATCTTCATCTTGACTTTCAGGTCTCTCATCATCTTCAACTGAACCTTTAAGTAGATTAGTATTTGAACGATTAATCTATAAATGACCTAATTAACAGATTGTTTAAATTTGACAAATGAATATTATATAGCCTTGAATTATCATATTAAGTCTTAGATTACAAAAATAGAGAGTTCTACTCCTATTAGAAATGTGAGTTTAAAGCGCCTGAAAAAATTACTTAAGAACCATAATTTCAAATGGCCTCTCAGCGAGTTTTTAACCTAGAGAGGTAATATTTCGGATTTGTTAGTTTAAGACCATACACTATAACATATTTTGAATATTTTTGGGATGGGGTCATGTTCCCACCATTTGTCCAGGTGATATGGAATGGCCCTAATGCTTAGTTTAGCTGATATCTTCCCCTCAAAATTATGAAATATTCTACGCACACAAGTAAAGTATTTTTGACATCATTGAAGTAATGTAGCTTTATATCGGGCCAGGCTTCCAAATCATTGGGAGCCGCGGTGTCTCGGTGAGTAAGTCACTGGCTTTCATTTTATTTCATTTCCAAATAACTGGTTTTGTGTTAGGAGGACTCTTTGGGGATTGGGCGAACCATTCACCGCTCTTATTGATCTCATTCTATAGTTTGGTGTCTAACTAAACGAATTTAAAATTGGTATAGTTCAGCATTTTTTACACTCTCTTGTAGCATGTACCAACCAAATTTTATTTTTTGAGCAATTGCTCTGAAAATTGGCAGAAATAATCGCCCAAACATAAGAATTTCAAAACCTTTTAAATTTTTAGAATCGGACTTTTTTAATATTCAATTTTTTTTAATTTTGTTTTTTCGGTCCGAAATCGAAATCTGGTCCAAAAAGTGGTAATTTGACTTCAGTGCAATGTAAAAAATATATTTTTCAATGAATTAACATGAAACTTGGTAGAATAACAGTTTGGTTACTCCTTGTTAAATTCACAATCATTCAGATAACAAATAAAACTAGATCTGCTAAGCAGATATTAAAGCTTTCATATTCACAGTCACTGTCACATGTCATAGAAATAATATGAACAGAAAAAAAAAAATCATTATAATGAGTAAAAATTTGGTGAAGTTAATTCGATTTTTCACTGGTAAATAATTAAATAGACAAGTGGCATAACTTGACCCGCATCCCATCAGCTATCCTGAAAAATGCTGGAAAAATTAAACAAGTAAATTGTGTTTAGTACTGGGTTAATTAAGACAGGCATATGCCTTTGCTATACAGGATGACATGAGGGAAATTTAGCTTGGGAGGTGTAGGCCTGCAGCCAAAATTTCTAGCTAGCTTAGAAACACAACTCCGCTACACGGTCTTCCATAAAAGAAAAACTATACATTTTTGGAAAGCTTATGATGCCAGGAAGACAAAATCTGGGAGTTCCAAGCAAAATGTTTGCAATTTATTGATTTAGGGCCAGATGAAATTCGTCAAAATTGTCAAATAAATGCTATTTGTGTACTAACAATTCTGAAGTTGACATAAAATTAAATAGTTGGTAAAACACCTCATGCCTTCATCCTTGGCAATGAACAGTTTATTGGACAGATTTTGATGTAAATAAAAATGCTCAAAACACAAATGTCATGGGTGAATAAAGAATTGTGGAAATCCATTAACGGTAAAAAAGAATTATCTCCCTTTCTGTCAAATGCCTGTAATTGATAGACTATCAGGTCTTGTATGAATCATAAGACCAGGTGTGGGCAAACAAGCCCAATAATTATTTTGTTTGTTGGATCTCAAGGGCCTGTTAGGGTTGGTTGTTGGATGTTTGCTCAGAAATTATCGCTTGTATGGAACATGCTAGAGTCGATTTGTAGCATATTCTAGCCAGGGGATATGTTTGACAGTAGTTGAGTGATATGCTTTTGAAATAATGGAGATCAGTAGCACTTTATAAGCATTGAACCACATGATTTTTTTCCACTAAGATAAACATTCTAAACCCACATACATGTTCCCTTTCAATTAGCCACTACAGTATTTTTACAACTGTACATGTAGCTGTGAACTATTAAACCATATGTTAGTCCCGAAATGACCTTGTTTGTGTTGAGTGGACGTTAAACCCATTTCTCTCTAATTATGTTTTGCATACAATGTATAAATACAAATGTAAAGGATGTAACTTTAAAATAGAAGAAAATCAAATATTTTTAATATTAAACAATTGCTTTGTTCTTATACTTCTACAATCATTCTCATGTTGTTCATTTTGCCATATTTTTGTTTATTCATTCATATGTCTTCTATATAATGATGCATAGTATAGTACACTATGTTAAAAAAATACTAGAAATGTATGTTTCTTTATCACCAAATGATTTATGTAAGTTGTGAAGTAAAACAGTTGAACATTAAATCCCATTTCAATTTATTTGCATGAGGTGAAGAGAAATAATGGTATTGAACAATTGACTATTCATGAAAGATACTAAAGAGAACTTTATTAATTTATACATACTTTTGCTAATTTTATTGTTATATCTTGGTAGTAACATACCAATATAAATAGTAATATTGTTTCTAGATGAAGACTATTATAATTGAAATGAAATGGGATTTCACATCATAATGCTATGCACGGACTGGGCTAATAATGACAAAAAACTACAATGAATACAATAGTATAAAATGTTGCTATGAAATTAAATAAATGTTGTATACAATAATTAACCGGTTTAATACTATATTATACATAAAAGTGAATGAAATTCAATGTTTACTATTTTGCTTTATACATGAATATCACAGGTCAAATTATTGAAATAAATAATGCAAATAGATTATGATTTGAAACATCTTGTATGTCATTGTTCTATTTGTTATATAAGACTACATGATATAAACTTTTTGATAAGCCTCTTTTATCATATTTTGAACCAATGGAATAAAGAGCAAAGACCTAGAATATATTGTAAATATAATCAGGTTTTTGATCAACTGATCAAAGGAAAATATTGCGAATAAATTTGTTGTACTGCTATTGTAAAGAAATCATCATTGTTTTATTTGATATTTAGAATACACATAATCGTGTATATATTTGAAGTTAAGAGCAATTATGATTAGTGATACCTGTATGACCAACTCTCAAAAGATAATCTCATTAAACCAAGTACTTTTTTTCATTTGTATTAGTTGATTTATACTGAATAAAGATAACACAAACAAACAAAAATGAGTTGGCTGTGTGAACACCTCAATGACAAGTGGTATCAGATGCCTCAGAGAGAATATTCAAATGCTCCTTGTGATACGTTTGTAACACAATTATAACCTAATGTATTACACGGGAGTGGAGTGGGTGGGTCGGGGGGCTTTTCGATTGGCAGGGGACTATTAAAATGGGTAAGCAGAGATAAGCAATTTGATGAAACTTTGTGTATAGTTTCATTACATTAGTACCTTGACCATATTACCTTGACCAAGTTCGACAATGAGCATTCTCTTAGTCAGGATAAGCAAAGCAACTTGATTGGCCGGGACTTTGAATTGGTTGATGCTTTGGGGTATGATAACTTTGGTTATAATGAAGTACTGGAACATAACAACCCAGCTTTTAATTGAGCTAGAATGTTTAAACTTGGTGTAGATGTTCATCAGGTCTTGACTGAACATTTTGAGCTACAGCTTGGCAATTTCATTGGTCGATGCTTTGGGACAAGATAACCTTGATTTCTATCTGACAGAGAGTGATGAAATTTACAGTATAGTTTGATTGCTCGATACTTTTGAAAAAAATATGAAAGTGCGATTAATTAATGTGTCATCTTTTACTTTGGGGTTTTGGCGGGAGACATCAGCCATACTGTTTGCTTGTTTAATATCCCCTATACAATATACGCTCGACCTCATTACCCGAACTGGGGTAGAAAAGTGGGATCTTTGACAATGAGGCAATGAACTTGTACATTCTTTTGCAGCTGCACAAGAGGGAACATCAACGCCGGATTAACCATGGTGGTGGGGAGGGGGGCTGATACCGACCGTGAAGCCCCGCAAGGGGGTCGGGTCAGGGGGTTCTCCCGCTAAGAAATTTTAATTGGAGGCCGAAAACGTGATTTCATGGCATTTCAGGCACTTGTGTCGGAGCCATTTAGAAATACCTCCCCCAGAAAAATAAAATTCTGCCACAAAATTAGCCACAATCCATGCGGGTGATGTGAAATTTCTAGAGGAGGGAGCTGGAACCCATGAGCCCGTTAAATTCGCCACTGTAAATGAGCAGAGCTACATCAAACCTAATTTTGAGTCCCTCAGTGATAAATAACTTGATTCAAAATCGTATTATAGCCCCAACGACGATTTGATGAATGGAGACCGTAACGTTACGACAAAGTCTAACACTGTAAGTACCAAATAGTCATACGAGATATGTGCATCTCATCAAATTCAGCTTATACCATACCCACAATAATGTTACGGAGTCAGTGAGTTCAAGTTAGACAATACGCTGACCTTCCACTGACCATGCTTATAATATAAAATCTGTCAATGACAGCTGATTCATTGTTTAGTTTTTTATATGATATATTTAATATCAATAATATATGTATATGCATGCTTTATTTTACTTTACACGACCTCTAAAAATGCCCTAAATCGTAAAAATACGACTTTTTGGATTTCGATCTCCTTTTTTCGGCTACCCCGGACTTTTTCAAAAAATGATACAATGATTTCACACAACAGGCCAGCTATTAGCCTCTCGATTGACAAGAGTTTCATCGCCCTCCATTCATTATAACCAATGTCATCGTGCCCTAAAGAATCAACAAATCAGCTTGCTTATCTCTGCTTACCCTAGGCAAAAAATGCTCATCTTTGAACTCAATCATGACATTGACCTAGTGAACGCCTACACCAAGTTTGAACATTCTAGCTTAATTAGAAGGAGAGTTCTTGTGTTCCAAAGTCCCGGCCCTTCAAATTGCTTCTATTTTTCATTTTCAATTCAAAATGGTGACCATCACGTGACCGAAATCAAAATTCTGATCCGATAGATTTTTAGGCATTCCTTCCAGGATTCCGAAAATATGACGCCCGAGTCTGTAAGTAAAATAGCAAAAAAGCCTTTTTGATTTTTCACGTTTAAAGATGGTGGCACTTCCGGTTCGATCGACAAACTCCATATTTTGTGTACGAATCAGTAATTACTTGTCTAGTATCGAATTTTTTTTTTAGGTCATTCTGACCTATATTTCGACGATTTTTTTGAAAACTTTGATCCTTAATTTCACCAAGGGGAGATAATTTAGAAAATTTCCAAGGACATTATTGAAGTCGCATTGGCAAGATCTACTAACATTCTAAATTTCACGAAAATCGCACAACTATTAAAGAAGTTGTCAAATTGGTAATAACTTCCGGTTCGAAATGACAGCGACGAATTTTCGAAATGCCAAAATCCGAAATTGCAGATTTGAAGTAAATGTTTCAAGATACTCAAAGAAAAAAGAATTAGTAAACTAGGTCAAATAGTCACAAAGTTACAGCATTGTAGGTCAAATGCATTCCTTCGTAAAATTCGGTGATTTCGGATTCGTAAAACGTTTTGAAAATATATTTAATCAACAGCCACCACCCATTTTTGGGGGGATAGGTAAAAGTTTCAGAACGATCCTATGGTTAGATTCTGAGAAATCCGATTTGTGGACAAAACACAAAAAAAAAATAACAATAACTAGATCTGCATAGCAGATATCAAAGCTTTCATATAAACTTCAAAAGGGGTTATTAGAATCTATGAATCATCAACCACTCTGACGGATGTAGAAAGGAATATATTGTTACTAAATCTGTTGTACTGTTTCTTGTTATGGTAAAGAAAACATGAATACAACTATGAGATTTGTATAGAATTGGCATTAATCAATATATTTATTGTTTAATACTACATGTATATTATAGATACAAAGTGAATTAAATGAACCCAATTACATGTACTTTATATAAGCAATGTTTTTTTATTCATCGTTACTTTGAAATCACATTATTTTCATTGATGATAAAAAGGTTGTATTTGTACCGAATCCAAAAAGTATGTTGTATGACATTGCATTATCTGTACCAATTATTTATTTGCAAACCAATATACAATGTTTATTTCTACTCCAATATATTTGTTTCAACCCATGATAGTTTATTCACTCTTCTCACTTAAATACAAGAATAACACACGATTAAATTACTGAAACAAGTAATGCTGGTAGATTATAATTTGATATTGTATACCATTTACTCTCTGTTAGATAAGGCGACGTGGTAATCTGTTAGCTAAACATACATGGAAGTATATGTTAGATAACTACAATTTATGATATATTTTAAACCAAGGAAGTGGCCTTTCTAAAAATAAAAAAAAAAGCAAACCCTCCTTGTGATACACTTGTGAACATTTTAAAAGACCCATTTCGCTGTGTTCCAGAAAAATCCCCATTATAGCTAGTGCATTACATGGTTGTTGTTGGGGGAAAGGTGGGTCTTTTCTATTGGCAATGATTTACTTTTTATAGGCCCACATTGAAATGTGGTCGTATATTGTCGTCGCCCCCCTTTTGCTGTTAATATCCGATTGACTTTAAATTTATACGCAGTGTTTAAGGTCATAAGACGAAGAAGCCTTTGATTTGCTCTGCCCAGGCAACGTTCCTGTGCTCCGATTGCCTTCAAATATGCACAGAATGTACCTTGGGATTCTAGCTATCACATATTAAAAATAGAAGAGTGTTGGATTCCGAGAACGTTCAAAATAAATTCAAAACCCGCCCCCAACAATCAAAGGTTTTTTGCTTAAAAAATTGCCGTATTTTATCGAATTTTTATTGTTCTTGATATCTGAGGATTTTTCTCAATTTAGTATGTGATAAATATCATCGCGGCGCAGCCAACCGCTAGAAATTCCAGAGATTTGGACCACCGGAATGATGCCTCAGCAGTCAAAAAAGGTCAAAATAGGCGATTTCGGTTTCTAGTGTCGATACATCGTTACGGTCATTTTAAAAAATTGTCTTTTAAGGATAATGTGTATAGTACCAGTACCTATCACATACGGAAGAGGCGATAAAATCTCTTTGCATTTGCAATTTCAAAATTAATTAAAACCAATATTAAATTCCGAAAATCGTTTTTTTGCTAAAACTTTTTTTTTTTAATCGGATCAAAATGGGAGTAAGGCACAGAGTCCGGGGTGGTAATGGGCGTATTGTGTCCAAATTTCATGGTTTTCGGACAATCGGTGCCGGTGTCACGGCGAAATTCCACTTTTTTCCCCTCATGGAAGCCGTAAATTGACTTGAAGCCAGGGTCCTTGAAGTTGTACAGCTGCACCCGGTGACCGATATTTATTTAACGGGGAATAAGTGATAATTCATATTATAGCAGTAAATAATTAAAATATTTCATAGGGATTATAATAATATCTATATCTTGTCTGGGTACAGGGTTAAAACCAATATTAAATTCCGAAAATCGTTTTTTTGCTAAAACTCTTTTTTTTTAATGGGATCAAAATGGGGGTAAGGCACAGAGTCCGGGGTGGTAATGGACGTATTGTGTCCAAATTTCATGGTTTTCGGACAATCGGTGCCGGTGTCACGGCGAAATTCCACTTTTTTCCCCTCATGGAAGCCGTAAATTGACTTAGAAAAAAAACGACGAAAGGCAGGTGACAAGAACAAACGACTTGAACGAATGCAGGTATCACCTTGAAATTTTCAGGGTACCTAGGTACCAACGTGAAAAGTTGCTCGCCGGAATTTAGTACTCATGGTACCTTTGGTTCCAGCGTAGCGCATGCGCGAAGTCAAATCCAGCTAAACTCGAAAACAACCTTGTCGGCACGGAAAACATCAAAGGAGAAATTCGAATAAAAAATGATACAATGATTTCACACAACAGGCCAGCTATTAGCCTCTCGATTGACAAGAGTTTCATCGCCCTCCATTCATTATAACCAATGTCATCGTGCCGTAAAGAATCAACAAATCAGCTTGCTTATCTCTGCTTACCCTTGGCAAAAAATGCTCATCTTTGAACTCAATCATGACATTGACCTAGTGAACGCCTACACCAAGTTTGAACATTCTAGCTTAATTAGAAGGAGAGTTCTTGTGTTCCAAAGTCCCGGCCCTTCAAATTGCTTCTATTTTTCATTTTCAATTCAAAATGGTGACCATCACGTGACCGAAATCAAAATTCTGATCCGATAGATTTTTAGGTATTCCTTCCAGAATTCCGAAAATATGACGACCGAGTCTGTAAGTAAAATAGCAAAAAAGCCTTTTTGATTTTTCACGTTTAAAGATGGTGGCACTTCCGGTTCGATCGACAAACTCCATATTTTGTGTACGAATCAGTAATTACTTGTCTAGTATCGAATTTTTTTTTTAGGTCATTCTGACCTATATTTCGACGATTTTTTTGAAAACTTTGATCCTTAATTTCACCAAGGGGAGATAATTTAGAAAATTTCCAAGGACATCATTGAAGTCGCATTGGCAAGATCTACTAACATTCTAAATTTCACGAAAATCGCACAACTATTAAAGAAGTTGTCAAATTGGTAATAACTTCCGGTTCGAAATGACAGCGACGAATTTTCGAAATGCCAAAATCCGAAATTGCAGATTTGAAGTAAATGTTTCAAGATACTCAAAGAAAAAAGAATTAGTAAAATAGGTCAAATAGTCACAGAGTTACAGCATTGTAGGTCAAATGCATTCCTTCGTAAAATTCGGTGATTTCGGATTCGTAAAACGTTTTGAAAATATATTTAATCAACAGCCACCACCCATTTTTGGGGGGATAGGTAAAAGTTTCAGAACGATCCTATGGTTAGATTCTGAGAAATCCGATTTGTGGACAAAACACAAAAAAAAAATAACAATAACTAGATCTGCATAGCAGATATCAAAGCTTTCATATAAACTTCAAAAGGGGTTATTAGAATCTATGAATCATCAACCACTCTGACGGATGTAGAAAGGAATATATTGTTACTAAATCTGTTGTACTGTTTCTTGTTATGGTAAAGAAAACATGAATACAACTATGAGATTTGTATAGAATTGGCATTAATCAATATATTTATTGTTTAATACTACATGTATATTATAGATACAAAGTGAATTAAATGAACCCAATTACATGTACTTTATATAAGCAATGTTTTTTTATTCATCGTTACTTTGAAATCACATTATTTTCATTGATGATAAAAAGGTTGTATTTGTACCGAATCCAAAAAGTATGTTGTATGACATTGCATTATCTGTACCAATTATTTATTTGCAAACCAATATACAATGTTTATTTCTACTCCAATATATTTGTTTCAACCCATGATAGTTTATTCACTCTTCTCACTTAAATACAAGAATAACACACGATTAAATTACTGAAACAAGTAATGCTGGTAGATTATAATTTGATATTGTATACCATTTACTCTCTGTTAGATAAGGCGACGTGGTAATCTGTTAGATAAACATACATGGAAGTATATGTTAGATAACTACAATTTATGATATATTTTAAACCAAGGAAGTGGCCTTTCTAAAAATAAAAAAAAATAAAGGAAAATATATTTCATACAATTGTTATACTGTTACTGTTATCGTGAAGAAACATGATTGTTTATTTAATGTTGTTTATGACAAACATGTAATCATGTACATTTTTTAAATAAGAACAATTATGCTACATGTATGAATAACTCTCAAAAATTATGTTTTCATCAATCCAAGTATTTTTTTATTTGTATTACTTGATTTATACTGAATAAAGATTACACAAACATACAAAATGGTGTTGGCTGTGTGACTGAATTCCTCGTTGAGAAGTGGTATCGGGTGTCCCATAGAGAAGAAGCAAACCCTCCTTGTGATACACTTGTGAACATTTTAAAAGACCCTTTCGCTGTGTTCCAGAAAAATCCCCATTATAGCTAGTGCATTACATGGTTGTTGTTGGGGGAAAGGTGGGTCTTTTCTATTGGCAATGATTTACTTTTTATAGGCCCACATTGAAATGTGGTCGTATATTGTCGTCGCCCCCCTTTTGCTGTTAATATCCGATTGACTTTAAATTTATAAGGTGTTTAAGGTCATAGGACGAAGAAGCCTTTGATTTGCTCTGCCCAGGCAACGTTCCTGTGCTCCGATTGCCTTCAAATATGCACAGAATGTACCTTGGGATTCTAGCTATCACATATTAAAAATAGAAGAGTGTTGGATTCCGAGAACGTTCAAAATAAATTCAAAACCCGCCCCAAACAATCAAAGGTTTTTTGCTTAAAAAATTGCCGTATTTTATCGAATTTTTATTGTTCTTGATATCTGAGGATTTTTCTCAATTAGTATGTGATAAATATCATCGCGGCGCAGCCAACCGCTAGAAATTCCAGAGATTTGGACCACCGGAATGATGCCTCAGCAGTCAAAAAAGGTCAAAATAGGCGATTTCGGTTTCTAGTGTCGATACATCGTTACGGTCATTTTAAAAAATTGTCTTTTAAGGATAATGTGTATAGTACCAGTACCTATCACATACGGAAGAGGCGATAAAATCTCTTTGCATTTGCAATTTTAAAATTAATTAAAACCAATATTAAATTCCGAAAATCGTTTTTTTGCTAAAACTTTTTTTTTTTAATCGGATCAAAATGGGAGTAAGGCACAGAGTCCGGGGTGGTAATGGGCGTATTGTGTCCAAATTTCATGGTTTTCGGACAATCGGTGCCGGTGTCACGGCGAAATTCCACTTTTTTCCCCTCATGGAAGCCGTAAATTGACTTAGAAAAAAAACGACGAAAGGCAGGTGACAAGAACAAACGACTTGAACGAATGCAGGTATCACCTTGAAATTTTCAGGGTACCTAGGTACCAACGTGAAAAGTTGCTCGCCGGAATTTAGTACTCATGGTACCTTTGGTTCCAGAGTAGCGCATGCGCGAAGTCAAATCCAGCTAAACTCGAAAACAACCTTGTCGGCACGGAAAACATCAAAGGAGAAATTCGAATAAAAAATGATACAATGATTTCACACAACAGGCCAGCTATTAGCCTCTCGATTGACAAGAGTTTCATCGCCCTCCATTCATTATAACCAATGTCATCGTGCCCTAAAGAATCAACAAATCCGCTTGCTTATCTCTGCTTACCCTAAGCAAAAAATGCTCATCTTTGAACTCAATCATGACATTGACCTAGTGAACGCCTACACCAAGTTTGAACATTCTAGCTTAATTAGAAGGAGAGTTCTTGTGTTCCAAAGTCCCGGCCCTTCAAATTGCTTCTATTTTTCATTTTCAATTCAAAATGGTGACCACCACGTGACCGAAATCAAAATTCTGATCCGATAGATTTTTAGGTATTCCTTCCAGGATTCCGAAAATATGACGCCCGAGTCTGTAAGTAAAATAGCAAAAAAGCCTTTTTGATTTTTCACGTTTAAAGATGGTGGCACTTCCGGTTCAATCGACAAACTCCATATTTTGTGTACGAATCAGTAATTACTTGTCTAGTATCGAATTTTTTTTTTAGGTCATTCTGACCTATATTTCGACGATTTTTTTGAAAACTTTGATCCTTAATTTCACCAAGGGGAGATAATTTAGAAAATTTCCAAGGACATCATTGAAGTCGCATTGGCAAGATCTACTAACATTCTAAATTTCACGAAAATCGCACAACTATTAAAGAAGTTGTCAAATTGGTAATAACTTCCGGTTCGAAATGACAGCGACGAATTTTCGAAATGAAAAAATCCGAAATTGCAGATTTGAAGTAAATGCTTCAAGATACTCAAAGAAAAAAGAATTAGTAAAATAGGTCAAATAGTCACAGAGTTACAGCATTGTAGGTCAAATGCATTCCTTCGTAAAATTCGGTGATTTCGGATTCGTAAAACGTTTTGAAAATATATTTAATCAACAGCCACCACCAATTTTTGGGGGGATAGGTAAAAGTTTCAGAACGATCCTATGGTTAGATTCTGAGAAATCCGATTTGTGGACAAAACACAAAAAAAAAATAACAATAACTAGATCTGCTAAGCAGATATTAAAGCTTTCATATTCACAGTCACTGTCACATGTCATAGAAATAATATGAACAGAAAAAAAAAAATCATTATAATGAGTAAAAATTTGGTGAAGTTAATTCGATTTTTCACTGGTAAATAATTAAATAGACAAGTGGCATAACTTGACCCGCATCCCATCAGCTATCCTGAAAAATGCTGGAAAAATTAAACAAGTAAATTGTGTTTAGTACTGGGTTAATTAAGACAGGCATATGCCTTTGCTATACAGGATGACATGAGGGAAATTTAGCTTGGGAGGTGTAGGCCTGCAGCCAAAATTTCTAGCTAGCTTAGAAACACAACTCCGCTACACGGTCTTCCATAAAAGAAAAACTATACATTTTTGGAAAGCTTATGATGCCAGGAAGACAAAATCTGGGAGTTCCAAGCAAAATGTTTGCAATTTATTGATTTAGGGCCAGATGAAATTCGTCAAAATTGTCAAATAAATGCTATTTGTGTACTAACAATTCTGAAGTTGACATAAAATTAAATAGTTGGTAAAACACCTCATGCCTTCATCCTTGGCAATGAACAGTTTATTGGACAGATTTTGATGTAAATAAAAATGCTCAAAACACAAATGTCATGGGTGAATAAAGAATTGTGGAAATCCATTAACGGTAAAAAAGAATTATCTCCCTTTCTGTCAAATGCCTGTAATTGATAGACTATCAGGTCTTGTATGAATCATAAGACCAGGTGTGGGCAAACAAGCCCAATAATTATTTTGTTTGTTGGATCTCAAGGGCCTGTTAGGGTTGGTTGTTGGATGTTTGCTCCGAAATTATCGCTTGTATGGAACATGCTAGAGTCGATTTGTAGCATATTCTAGCCAGGGGATATGTTTGACAGTAGTTGAGTGATATGCTTTTGAAATAATGGAGATCAGTACCACTTTATTAGCATTGAATCACATGATTTTTTTCCACTAAGATAAACATTCTAAACCCACATACATGTTCCCTTTCAATTAGCCACTACAGTATTTTTACAACTGTACATGTAGCTGTGAACTACTATTTCGGATATGATTAATGGTCAAATTACAAACATACATGTAGATATAAGTTAAAAAAAATAATTGTGTATCTGGGCTGAAATGAAGGGAAAGGTTAGAAAACAGGATGAACAGTTGTGAAATTATTTATTAAAGTGAAACAATCATTGAAAATCAAAATTAAACAGTTACTCTGCACATCAAATGTCATCAAAGTTAATCTTCATTATCATCATCACTGTCACTAAATGTATTAACATCAAATTCGGTCTCTTTAACAGTTTTTTTTTCATTTTCACATTGACTACACATGCACAGGTCTGTACAAGAAAGGGGGGTTGGGATGGCCTAGAGTGCCGCGCTTCGACCTCTAGCTGGTCGGTCACCTCTGGCTTGTGGCTGTGGCTTTGATCCCAGGTGTGAGCGTATGTGGCATGGAGATAGAGGCGTCTTCTCAACCTCGTGGGTTTCCTCCGGGCACTCCGGTTTCCTCTCACTGCTAAAGACCCATACGCGCAAGCGAATTATTGAAATAAAATTGAAACCGTATGTTAGTCCCAAAATGACCTAGTTTGTGTTGAGTGGACGTTAAACCCCATTTCTCTCTCTCTCTCTCTGTACAAGACAACTTTGCTGGCCATTTATGATTCTTTCTCTTATGACATCTTCACAGAATATATTGTATGTGGTTTAATATTCGACGGAGGGCTAGTCATCTTTGCTGAAAAATATAAATAAACATATACATGTACACAATTAAAACAAAATTCTGGAGCTTGGTTTACTCTCATTAATTATTATAATTATTCTTACATTGTTTGTATTCTATTTTAATAATGAACATTAAAACATGCTAATATTTGTTCATCCTTGCTGTATTGGGTTGGATGGCCGAATGGTTAGTGTGTGCATGCTGTATCATACGGCCTGCCATTAAGTCAACTGGCGTGGTCTCGAATCCCTGGTTGTACGTGGCAAGGAGTAGGGTCACCTGTCCATACTCCTGATTTTCTCCGGGTACTCTGGTTTCCCCCCACTGCTAAAGACCCCTACGCGCAAGCAAATTATTGAAATAAAATTAAACCATATGTTAGTCCCGAAATGACCTTGTTTGTGTTGAGTGGACGTTAAACCCATTTCTCTCTAATTATGTTTTGCATACAATGTATAAATACAAATGTAAAGGATGTAACTTTAAAATAGAAGAAAATCAAATATTTTTAATATTAAACAATTGCTTTGTTCTTATACTTCTACAATCATTCTCATGTTGTTCATTTTGCCATATTTTTGTTTATTCATTCATATGTCTTCTATATAATGATGCATAGTATAGTACACTATGTTAAAAAAATACTAGAAATGTATGTTTCTTTATCACCAAATGATTTATGTAAGTTGTGAAGTAAAACAGTTGAACATTAAATCCCATTTAAATTTATTTGCATAAGGTGAAGAGAAATAATGGTATTGAACAATTGACTATTCATGAAAGATACTAAAGAGAACTTTATTAATTTATACATACTTTTGCTAATTTTATTGTTATATCTTGGTAGTAACATACCAATATAAATAGTAATATTGTTTCTAGATGAAGACTATTATAATTGAAATGAAATGGGATTTCACATCATAATGCTATGCACGGACTGGGCTAATAATGACAAAAAACTACAATGAATACAATAGTATAAAATGTTGCTATGAAATTAAATAAATGTTGTATACAATAATTAACCGGTTTAATACTATATTATACATAAAAGTGAATGAAATTCAATGTTTACTATTTTGCTTTATACATGAATATCACAGGTCAAATTATTGAAATAAATAATGCAAATAGATTATGATTTGAAACATCTTGTATGTCATTGTTCTATTTGTTATATAAGACTACATGATATAAACTTTTTGATAAGCCTCTTTTATCATATTTTGAACCAATGGAATAAAGAGCAAAGACCTAGAATATATTGTAAATATAATCAAGTTTTTGATCAACTGATCAAAGGAAAATATTGCGAATAAATTTGTTGTACTGCTATTGTAAAGAAATCATCATTGTTTTATTTGATATTTAGAATACACATAATCGTGTATATATTTGAAGTTAAGAGCAATTATGATTAGTGATACCTGTATGACCAACTCTCAAAAGATAATCTCATTAAACCAAGTACTTTTTTTCATTTGTATTAGTTGATTTATACTGAATAAAGATAACACAAACAAACAAAAATGAGTTGGCTGTGTGAACACCTCAATGACAAGTGGTATCAGATGCCTCAGAGAGAATATTCAAATGCTCCTTGTGATACGTTTGTAACACAATTATAACCTAATGTATTACACGGGAGTGGAGTGGGTGGGTCGGGGGGCTTTTCGATTGGCAGGGGACTATTAAAATGGGTAAGCAGAGATAAGCAATTTGATGAAACTTTGTGTATAGTTTCATTACATTAGTACCTTGACCATATTACCTTGACCAAGTTCGACAATGAGTATTCTCTTAGTCAGGATAAGCAAAGCAACTTGATTGGCCGGGACTTTGAATTGGTTGATGCTTTGGGGTATGATAACTTTGGTTATAATGAAGTACTGGAACATAACAACCCAGCTTTTAATTGAGCTAGAATGTTTAAACTTGGTGTAGATGTTCATCAGGTCTTGACTGAACATTTTGAGCTACAGCTTGGCAATTTCATTGGTCGATGCTTTGGGACAAGATAACCTTGATTTCTATCTGACAGAGAGTGATGAAATTTACAGTATAGTTTGATTGCTCGATACTTTTGAAAAAAATATGAAAGTGCGATTAATTAATGTGTCATCTTTTACTTTGGGGTTTTGGCGGGAGACATCATCCATACTGTTTGCTTGTTTAATATCCCCTATACAATATACGCTCGACCTCATTACCCGAACTGGGGTAGAAAAGTGGGATCTTTGACAATGAGGCAATGAACTTGTACATTCTTTTGCAGCTGCACAAGAGGGAACATCAACGCCGGATTAACCATGGTGGTGGGGAGGGGGGCTGATACTGACCGTGAAGCCCCGCAAGGGGGTCGGGTCAGGGGGTTCTCCCGCTAAGAAATTTTAATTGGAGGCCGAAAACGTGATTTCATGGCATTTCAGGCACTTGTGTCGGAGCCATTTAGAAGTACCTCCCCCAGAAAAATAAAATTCTGCCACAAAATTAGCCACAATCCATGCGGGTGCTAAATGAGCAGAGCTACATCAAACCTAATTTTGAGTCCCTCAGTGATAAATAACTTGATTCAAAATCGTATTATAGCCCCAACGACGATTTGATGAATGGAGACCGTAACGTTACGACAAAGTCTAACACTGTAAGTACCAAATAGTCATACGAGATATGTGCATCTCATCAAATTCAGCTTATACCATACCCACAATAATGTTACGGAGTCAGTGAGTTCAAGTTAGACAATACGCTGACCTTCCACTGACCATGCTTATAATATAAAATCTGTCAATGACAGCTGATTCATTGTTTAGTTTTTTATATGATATATTTAATATCAATAATATATGTATATGCATGCTTTATTTTACTTTACACGACCTCTAAAAATGCCCCAAATCGTAAAAATACGACTTTTTGGATTTCGATCTCCTTTTTTCGGCTACCCCGGACATTTTCAAAAAATGATACAATGATTTCACACAACAGGCCAGCTATTAGCCTCTCGATTGACAAGAGTTTAATCGCCCTCCATTCATTATAACCAATGTCATCGTGCCCTAAAGAATCAACAAATCAGCTTGCTTATCTCTGCTTACCCTAGGCAAAAAATGCTCATCTTTGAACTCAATCATGACATTGACCTAGTGAACGCCTACACCAAGTTTGAACATTCTAGCTTAATTAGAAGGAGAGTTCTTGTGTTCCAAAGTCCCGGCCCTTCAAATTGCTTCTATTTTTCATTTTCAATTCAAAATGGTGACCATCACGTGACCGAAATCAAAATTCTGATCCGATAGATTTTTAGTCATTCCTTCCAGGATTCCGAAAATATGACGCCCGAGTCTGTAAGTAAAATAGCAAAAAAGCCTTTTTCATTTTTCACGTTTAAAGATGGTGGCACTTCCGGTTCGATCGACAAACTCCATATTTTGTGTACGAATCAATAATTACTTGTCTAGTATCGAATTTTTTTTTTAGGTCATTCTGACTTATATTTCGACGATTTTTTTGAAAACTTTGATCCTTAATTTCACCAAGGGGAGATAATTTAGAAAATTTCCAAGGACATCATTGAAGTCGCATTGGCAAGATCTACTAACATTCTAAATTTCACGAAAATCGCACAACTATTAAAGAAGTTGTCAAATTGGTAATAACTTCCGGTTCGAAATGACAGCGATGAATTTTCGAAATGCCAAAATCCGAAATTGCAGATTTGAAGTAAATGTTTCAAGATACTCAAAGAAAAAAGAATTAGTAAAATAGGTCAAATAGTCACAAAGTTACAGCATTGTAGGTCAAATGCATTCCTTCGTAAAATTCGGTGATTTCGGATTCGTAAAACGTTTTGAAAATATATTTAATCAACAGCCACCACCCATTTTTGGGGGGATAGGTAAAAGTTTCAGAACGATCCTATGGTTAGATTCTGAGAAATCCGATTTGTGGACAAAACACAAAAAAAAAATAACAATAATAATCTTAACAGAAACAATAAGCTTTCATATGTAATATGAAAGCTTAATAATCTTAACAGAAACAATAAGCTTTCATATGTAATATGAAAGCTTAATAATCTTAACAGAAACAATAAGCTTTCATATGTAATATGAAAGCTTAATAATCTTAACAGAAACAATAAGCTTTCATATGTAATATGAAAGCTTAAAAAAAACTTTTTGCAGGAAAAGTGGTTATCAATGACCAGGGTTAGGCTTAAATTTGACAATTGTTTGCTATTTCTCCTTTTTAAACATTTGCTCCCATCACACAAATCCTAAAATATGCATTTCAAGCAGGGGAAAAGGAAGATATATGGATACATAGAAAGAAGGACGTGGAGAGAGGGTTTTAACTCTACATGACTCAGACTAGGTCATTTTGGGACTAACATACACCACCATTTTAATTCAATAACTTGCTTGTCAGTAAGGGTCTTTAGCAGTGGGGATGCCGCAGAGAAAACCCATGAGGTTGGGCAGTTGACCCTACTCATTGGAAACTGAATCTAAACACATAATACTTTTAATATGATTTATTTAAGGTTAACATTTTTTTAAATTGAAAAATGAAAGAAAGAACAAAAATGCACATTTATGAAACATGAAATTGTAAAAAAGTAAAATTTGTTTCTAATGCAACTGATTTGTTATACCAGTACCATAAAACAGTAAAATTACAACAAGGCTTTTAAGATTTCATCCTACGAAATATTCAATTCAATTCAATTTAATTCTGAATAAATAAATACATAAATAAAATAAATAGATATTGGTTATTTATATAAAATAATAACAATACATGGCATTATATAATAGAAATTAAATAAATATTGGTTATTCATATAAAATAATAACAATAATATGGTATTATATAAGAATATTTGGAAGGTTTTTGCTAGCCGTTTCTTTTTTAGTGACAAACATATTATTTTTACAATTTCAAAAAGACAGCCTACTCGCAATATCGCATGACATTATGTCATATGTCAGTGATAATAAATTGGCCTAACATTTCACTTTAGTTTCTATGTGAATTATTCTTTGTTGATACAATATATATAATTCTGTTTTTTTTTTTAAAAAACGTGCGTTCATACGGTTTTATTTATGTCTGTCAATAATGCCGTTTCTTCAGGTCGATTTCGGTCCACTTTCTACAGATCGAATAATATCGGCTAAAATTTAATCATTAATATATTATAAACATGGGTAGTTTTATTTTCAACGTTATGTTGTAACCGATCTATGTAAAAAAAGACAGAATAAGCACATTTTCACGGAATGAAATCAAATAGCTACAGCGTTCGCCATAGGCATCCATGATGGATATTCAACTTCCTGTTTATCGCCATGTACCGTTATTTGCTGTATTTTTTACCTAATTCTCAATTTAACGCATGATTACGTCCAGGACAATTCGGTTTTTAATTTTTTATGAATAGAATATTCTCTAAAGTGTTGGAATTATGTTGGAATATTCCTGCGTAAAGAAATGTAAAATATTTGAATTTTTTAAAATTCTAGAATAGAATATTCTCTAAAGTGTCATAAAATTGTAAAATTATGTTGGAATATTCCTGCGTAAAGAAATGTAAAATATTTGAATTTTTTAAAATTCTAGAAAAAAATCGTTCCCCTCATCTGATACGGGTCCAATTGTCATATTCCACAGGCCCAACATTCTCCCGCCAAGATACACCATCCGCCAATAAAAATAAAGGTACGGTCAAACGTAATTCGATACCTACTTTTCCGCTTAAAATCATAACCAGTTTTTGGACCAAATATTAAGCCAAACAGAGTTAACTGCCCTTCAGCTTGTTACACGCTATCTCTTGCTCCTGTTGAAGGGTTCCGGGGTGATTGTCATCATCCATCCCATGTTATATTTTATTGTTCGCATGCCTATAAATTTGGAAGCAATAAATTTATACCAATGATACTTGACAGGTACACAACCTTAAAATTGATTAGTCAACATAGGTTAGTATCGACAAATATGCTTTCAAGATTTTGTATCCACCCATTTTTATGTGCTCGTTGTATTCCATCGCCCCTGCGTGTGTCTACAGGTCACAATTTGTTATCCGACTCTGATGAAACTTAAACTACATGTTGATATCTCAAAGATCTCCGATGGATTCAATTTTGGCATCTATCTCACGATAACCTTTTGGATGATAGCTCCTGATCGTACATAAGTCGCGCACATAGCTTGTGGATCCTCCAGAGGTCACAATTTTTATTCAATTTCTTTTAATACTTAAAATGTGTGTTTATATCCGAAAGATCTCGAATAGGATCAGTTTTGGCACATATCGGACCACAATTTCCTATCGGTTTACCCCATCCATCATCGTTCCCTTATCTTCCGTTTCGGAGTTATTCCCCTTTTCCGAGCCTGTACTTTTACATCTGAAGTATCATTTCCTTTTTCTCAATCCAATTTCAAGTGAAATAAGATATGGTTTATAAACATGGTGAATAGTATGAGACAAACTATACTCTTCACAAAAAGTAGGGGATATTGAAATGCAAATACCTATGCAGGTTGTGATCGATAGATAGTCATGGACACTTGACATGCTTTGAGAGTATATTCACAGATGAAGAACTTATCGCCCCAACAGAACCACTGAGCTGCACATGCGACACGCAATAGCACCATACACGTGGGAGGGGTTCATTGTCAAATTTGACACTTCAAGGAAAGGTTGATGAAAACTGCCCCGTGCTGGTTTATCTATCAATGTTTGCTTTCCTATCGGTTCTTGCATAAGATTTACTGTCTAGCCTATCTTTGCTTTAGTGTGTTACGCTTAATTTGATCGGGAGACGTGTTCTTCGACGTCAACATCAACCGACAACACTGACTGCAACAATTGGCCGTGGCATTGCAAGAAGAGTGGGTCGAATTGCCCCAAATCATGATTGGGCGGTTGATTAGGAGCATGCCACGACGAATTGCTGAATGTCTGAGGATTCGTGGAGCAATTACTCATTATTAAGACAAAAATCAAAAACGTCCATTTTCACTTTTGACGGAGTATCTTTTTGCGAGTGAAATGGGGCCGTCAGATAAGCCGCCCATATGAAATGTCATATGTAGGCAATTGGCCTGTTCTTCTAATAAAAATTTTTCTCTTTTAAAAAGTCTAATAGTTTGCAATATAGACCCGGTTTGGCAAATAATTGATTTAATGATTGGCAACGGTAATAATTAGATCTGATGTCCTTAAGAAACTTGCACTCAATCAGAATGTGCTTAACTGTCAAAGAAACATGACAGTGTTGACATTCTGGTTGAGGCTCTAGCTTTAAGATGAAAATGTGTGTTAAAAAGTATGACCTATTGTCGATCAAAATTTGTCTCTTTTAAAAAGTCTAGTAGTTTACAATACAATATAGACCCGGATGGGCAAATGATAGACTTAAAGACTGGCGACGGAAATGCTTTGATCTTATGTCCTTGAGAAACTTGCACTCCATCAGAATGTGCTTAACTGTCAAAGAAAGATGACAGTGTTGACATTCTGGTTGAGGCTCTCGCTTTAAGATGAAAATGTGAGTTAAAAAGTATCACCAATGCGAGAGCGACACAAAACAACTTCATCCCTCTTGCTGGTTCTATACTCCTAAGAGTGGCTTAATGTGATGAAGTTTATTTGTGTCTGCAAGATCCTAAGACCGTTGCCAGCGGCCATGTATAAAATGATTAATGCACAATTTAAAATCATGATATGGTAATTAAAACTGAGATATGGGAAGATCTAAAGCAGACTTGGCAGCCAAATCTGCTAAATCATTCCCTTTTATATCAGTATGACTTGGGAGCTTGCAAAGGACAATGTCCACGTTGGGGTCCGAAAGAAATGGGTATTCGCAATATTGCCAAGGCTGATACCAGCGTCAGACAAATGGTGAAATAACTTTAGTTTTAAGCAGATATTATATATACTAATGCGAAATTAAATCAATATAGAATTATTGATGAGATCTGACAAAGTATAGACAATGACATGAAATGAAATGGGGTTTAAAGCCCTGCTATTCTGCTAATGAAGACGGATCGCGGTGCTTGGGCAAAGCCTATTCCGGTAACACAGTGTAACTGAAACTCTTAATAGACAGATGGCATAAAAGCGTATACACTGGAACATAAAACAGGCGATGCACATGTCAACATATTCAAATTAAATATTGACGTCAATAAAATTAATTCTGACACTTGTTTTGCTATAACAAAATTAATTCAATTCTCGTATACAATTTAATTCACAAACAATTTTGAATTTCACATAAGGAGGTTTTATCTTTCAGCTTCGTTCTACTCGGGCAATGCCTGTTACATATTCTGTTTTCAGTTAGGTAAATTTGCTTGCATTGTTGGTATAGTTAAAATATTTATATTATATTTTTGTGTTGTTAAGTTCGAGGATCGTTTAATGTAAGAGGGAAATAGGTCTTACAAAAGAATTTTTTAAGTTTAGTTTTTATGTGGGAGAGTTTTACAGGATGAAGGTAAGTATCATTTGGTTTAAAAAGTTCTGGTATTTTATTTCTTTTGCCATCATACCACAGATATTGTCCTTCTAAATTAATGAAATTATTTTTATCTTCCAAACCGCTCACTAAAGTTGCTATAGCTATTTCTAAAAATACTTTACATTCAGCAAACAAATCCAAGAAGAATATTGTATCTTTCTTGTATTTGCTAGGTATATACAGAATATCAGACCATCCAGCCATAGCACCATCTTTAGATGCATTATTTGCAAGAAGCGTGTGTACAAATTTATCCACAACTGGTTTAAGGTCGCCATTTTCAGTAGACAGATTGTGCATAAGCGTCCATACTTTGTTCATTGCATTTTGACCAACGTGTGTTTGCCACCAATACACTGAACTTTTTTTGCCCTTGTAAAGCCGAATAATATCAGAACGGAACCATATCATGTCCAATGGAAATTTGTGAATGTTCCAAGAATTGAGTAGTGTGTCGTCTCCTATAAATAGGTATCCTTGAACATCGAAATTCATTTTCATAGCGGCACTTAAACAGGTATACGCACAATAGCCTTCATCAACCACAGATTCAACAAAGGTCACTTTATTAGTAAAATGTTTGGATGCGTTTAGAAAACGTTCGATGTTTGGACCACAATAGACAATATGTGCAAACGTTACGCCGTACATTAACTGTAAGTAAGGTATATTATCATAAAAAGGAAAATTAAACACAACTACTAGCAGTATATCAGGGGAGGTCACAGAAGCCAGACTCGTGCTTTTTATTTGGTAAGAAGTATCTTTACAAAATGAAGTCATCCCCAAAACATGGTTCCATTTCGATTGTTGTCGTATTTTTGGGTTCGCGCTTTCCACTGGTTCATATATTACTGAATTGGTGTGGTTTGTTATATTCTGATGTGTAAACGGTTTTCTTTTCGGCTCTTTATAACTTGAATCTTTCAGTTCGTGTATCCAAGCTTTAACAAGTAGGTGGTCGTGTTGCTGCCAATATCCATCTTCAGCTAACTTTTCACTCAACAAAGAAACACACTGGAAAAATGTTCGTTCAACTGGACATTTCCACTGTATTAGAAAGTCAACTAACTTATTAGGATCAAAATAAGACCCTTTTGAATCTTCTATCAGCGCATACGATCTGCTATTTCTAATTTGATACGTATTTGGAGGATAACAACCGACAGATCCTCCAATTTCCCACAGCAGACGCTGTGCCCAATATCCTCTTATTACGTCAGAATGTTGGTGAGACGGCGTGACCGGTAGAACCATGGCCCATAAGGCCTTATACCGGAAAAGCGTATTCTGGCTGTTTATCGCAGTAAATACTAGAGGCGGGATGACAACAGGGGGCTTTGCACTATCAAATGAAATATTTAAAGCTTTAATTGTTGATTTTAAAGTCCGTCGAAAAACGGAATCAATGTCTGGGTCACCGTTACTTAGTATCTGTAATATACTTGGTTTCTTGAAGTCAGACACGAAATAACTATTTGTCCCATTTTCACTTATTTTATTTAATGGAAAGCCCCTAGGCCATATTGTTGATTGTCCGAAATGTTTAAACGGATTAAATATGACTCTTCCATTATATTGTAATCCGTATTCGAATGATTCCGGGTTCACAAGATCATCTAAATCTGTTAATAACTGTATTGTATCATCTAAATCATAAATCGTCTCTGCACCGTTGGAAATGGCATACAGATAGCCAATTATTTTACGAGAATAACTTTCAGTTGGAATTAATTTAGAAATATAAACATGTTGTTGTTCAGTTAAACTAAGATAAGTACAGTTGGTCAATCTAAGAGAAAGAAAGAAAGAAATTAAATATGTGTAGATAACATTGTTCATACTTTATAAACTTAACTATTGCCGAGTGTCTTCCTGGCTTTAAATGTTATATAAATTATTATTTAGACCTTTATTCACAATAATCAACTCTCTAAGCTATCGGATAGCTTACATATTGAGTGGATTAGAAATGCCCTACATATTTGCGTTGACCGTTAATGTGGCTGGCTGGCAAGGGCAAGTGCTGATGAAAGGGCTGACAATCGAGACGTCGTTAATTATCATGACAATCAAAGTCTAAGTACATATGGAGCCGGGGTAGAGGTCTCAAACTCAGACAATAATTATTCCACGTATTATAATATACACTTACTTCCAGTCTTTTGGTGTATTACTATTTTCTACCACAAGTAGTTTCCATTCTGGTAAATTACTCATATATTTCATAGCATATGTAGGCTGAACATTCGTTGTTACAACAATCCAATTACTGAAGGTCTCATTTTTACGAAATGTTGAGCTACGAACAAAAAATATGTCTACATGACTGTGGGTTAAAATAGATTAAGAGCATTTACGAAATGAAATAAGTGCATAAATATACTATTCAAAAAAAGTAGGGGATATTTGATTTTGGGGGCATAATACTAAAATATGCAAATGACTACGAAAAAAGTCACTATAGAACCTAACAGAAGAAACATTTCCAGTTACATGTGACGCCCAAACGCACCAATAGCTACCGCATGGAATGCAGGTGATGCTTGGGATCATCATGGGGGTCCAACCCAAGATTTGCACGACTCTGACTTTGAATGTTACAGTCATTGTGGCATTGAATTCCAGGGTGGAAACATCAGTTTAATTGTTTTAGTGACCAGAAAACAAATTTTGATATGCGTCGGCTTACCCAAAATGAAAGGTTACGTGCCCTTGGCATGCTACAGATCGACACAACACAGGCGGTTGTGGCGCGGACGATGAATGTTTCTCAGTCTGTCATAAGCAGGCTATGGTCCAGATACCGTGATACACAATCTGTACAGGACAGACCACGCTCAGGTCGACCAAGGGCGACAACTCAAGCCCAGGATCGATTTATCCGTACCTTGGCCTTGAGAAATCGTGTCATCACAGCAAATCAGATCAGCGCTCGTCTTCAAACAGACACTGGTGTGACAGTGAGTGGCCAGACGATTCGTTATCGACTGCATAGGGGTCACCTTCGCGCCCGACGTCCTCGCGTGATCCCTTGTTTGAGAGATCATCACATTCAGGCAAGACGTCGTTGGTGTAGGGATCGTCAACACTGGGATAATCGACGCTGGAGCAATGTGATGTTTTCAGATGAGTCAAGGTTCACTGTTGATTTTTTGGACAGACGTAGGAGGGTGTGGCGTCGTCGAAACGAGCGCTTCCAAGACGTTAACGTCATCAGACATGATCGATTTGGGGGTGGTTCTGTTATGGTGTGGGGAGGCATCACTGTTGCTGGAAGAACGGCTTTACATGTTGTTGCAGGGCGTTTTACAGGCCAGTACTACCGGGACAACATCTTGGCAGTCCATGTTGTGCCGTTCGCACGACGTCATGGCCGCCGTTTCATCTTCCAGGATGACAACGCAAGATGTCACAGGGCCAGAATCGTTACAGGTTACCTCCAACAACAGAACATCACCACATTACCTTGGCCAGCAGTGAGTCCCGACCTCTACCCCATCGAGCATGTCTGGGACATGCTTGGACAGAGGTTACGTCAACGTCAACAACGTCCTGCCAATGTCCAAGAACTTGCTGCTGCGTTGCAACAGGAATGGGACAATCTGGACCAAAATGACCTTAGACGTCTCATTAGGAGTATGCCACGTCGGATCAATGCTTGTTTGGCAAACAGAGGAGGATTTACCCGTTACTGACTTGGTTGTGATGCTGTGGTAACTTTGCTGTTTGACCCCGGGTATCATTTTACCCTTATAATGGTCAGTCTGTGCCTTACTTAGTCTAACGATCATTTGGAATAAATCGATGAATGTGAACTTCATTTCATTTTGTCATTTGTTTCTTCGTCAGTTTCATTAGGTGACTTTAATAACACTTAAAAATCAAATATCCCCTACTTTTTTTGAATAGTATATATACTAGTAATAGACAAGCCAACGCTGAGGCTGATGTCCCTTGCCGAAAACCCGAAATAAATAGATGACACATATTAATTAATTGCACGTTTATCACTTTCAAAAGTATCGAGCAATCAAACTGATTATCAACTATTCACTAATCATTGAACTCGGTCAAGACATGCATCTAATGAACATCAACATCAAGTTTAAACATTCTACCTAAATTAAAAGCAGAGTTGTTATGTCCCAATGTCTTGACCAATCCAATTGCTTATCGCTCCTTAGGCTAAGCAGAAAATTCCCATCAAACTGAATCTATACTCGGGAATTTCATAGCTCGCGCTTAATTATCGTGCCCAAAAGCATCTACCCATCAAATTGATTATCTCTGCTTACCGTACGCAGACAATGTTCATCATCGAACTCCACCAACGCATTCACCTAATAAACACCTACACCAAGTTTAAACATTCTACCTCAATTAGAAGGAGAGTTATTGTGTTTCAAAGTCTCGACCAATCAAATTGTTGATCACTCTGCTTACCCCAAGGTGAAAATGTTCATTATCGAACTTAGTCAAGGTATGGATGTCATGAAACTATTCACAAAGTTTCATCACTCTCACTTACTTAGAACTAAGGTTATCGTGTCCCAAAGCATCAACCAATCAAATTGTTTATCTCTGCTTACCCTTACCATAAAATTATCATCTTTGTACTCCATCAAGGCATTCACCTAATAAACACCTACACCAAGAGTGAACATTGATGCTCTATTAGAAGGAGAGTTACTGTGTTCCAAGGTCTCGACCAATCAAATTGCTCATCGCTCTGCTTACCCTGAGCAGAAAAATGTTAATTATCGAACTTGGTCAAGGCATTGATGTATTGAAACACCACGTTTTGTCACTCTCACTTAACTAGAAGTAAAGGTATTGTGTCCCAAAGCATCAACCAATCAAATTGCTTACATCTTCTTACCCTAAGCAGAAAATGCTCATCTTCGAACTCCATCAAGGCATCAACCTCATACACACCTACACCAAGTTTGAACAGTCTAGCTCAATTAGAACAGACAGACAGACGGACGAACCCATTTTAATAGTCCCGTTTTCTTCGAAAAAGGACAATAACAGTAAATAAGAGGCGTATCTACGATATGGCGCGAAGTGCCAGACTGGTTGGCCGAAGGCTCACACAAGTACCCGCCGAAGGCGCGCGACCGTCCGAGGGGGGTCTGGGGAAAATTTTGAAAATTGACAACCGCAAAAACATTTTCCAAGCATTTCAGACCAAAGCAGAAGAAGGCAAATTTTTGATTTCCTGATACAATTAGATAACAGAATGACCTAAGAGCACTATCATTAGATGAATTTGAGAATCTACACTTCTTTTTTGTGTTGTTTGTAAGTCATTTTTGTCCCATCTTTTCTTTCTCCTGTCCTGTGCTCTCTTTCCTTCTATCTTTTTTTTCCTCCCCCTCTCCTTTCTTTCTCTTTTCTTTCTCTTTTTTCTTTATAGTATTAGGCTCACTTTTTTTAATGAGCTGTCCACGGACAGGTGGACCCAGTCCGGCACTGATGGCACGTGCCCTAAATAACTTCATGACGTTAAATTTACGTTCCTGTTTTAAACGTTAATTTAACGTCAGAGGTCTTTTATCGGGGTTCGATAAAAATATAAGAATGATAATGTATCAATTAACTGGGTCAGACTCATGAAACATATCATAGTAATACGACACTCTTAAAATTACCCGCCTACATGTAGGCCTTACCTCCAATAAATGTATAAGATTTAGTTTTGTTTAGTTTTACAACTTATATAAATACAACAATAGCTACAGCGCACTCTACGGATGACATTGATGGGTAATTACAACTCATTGACTTAAGCAATAGTTTATTCAAATAAAATGGGATTAAGATCATTACTTAAAAGAAAGATTTCACAAGTCTTTAAAGATACATTATGGGATATTCGATAACGAGTTGGCAGTTCTCACTATAATTATTAAAAACTAGATAATGTAAAGGCAATACGTTAAACAGCATAGTCTCGATTATCCATTTAATCGTTTAATCGAGAAGGAAAGTTATGCAGTAAATCGGATCACAATCCACTTACGATCGCAGGCTAGCGATGCCATCTAGAGTTGATTAAGGTCTGGATAAGTTAATTAATGTCTAATTAATAATTTAGATAACATGTCAGACAGATTTAGCTATTGCATAATGTATGTTTAATAAAAGTTTTTATTAAGATTGTTCAATATTCATATCCTTTAACAATGGTTGAATAATACAGGTATATTTTCGAGCACTTCATGCATTGATTTCTAAGGTGTTATTTAGTCTCATTCTCAAAATTGTTTATATTTTTAATAACAGTTTACTGTTAAAGACCCTGTACTGCAATTAAGTTTTGTGCAAACTATTGTCTTTTCCCCATTCTCCTCTCCTTGGCACATTGAAGTCAATACTCAAACACAGCACAAACACCCAATCATACACTTATACCTTAATTTCCCGAAATGATCTAGTTTGTGTCGAGTGGACGTTAAACTCTCTCTCTCTCTCTGGGGGTTGGATGACCGCTGTAGCACGAGCGCTGTATCATAAGGTCCGTTCATTGAGTCAGTTGGAGTGGTTTCGATTCCCGGTTGTACGTGACAAGGAGTAGGGTCGTCACTTTAAAACAATTTAGATCAAATATCAAAATTCAAAACGTGCCGATCGATTGCGAATTGAGAATGCTTTCCAAAAACATGACGATATTTCATATGAAAGCTTAATAATGTTTATTGTTTTAAGACCATTACACGTTTGTCTCACTAGTCTGTACATATAAAATCCAGCATTATAAACGGTAATTAATATAAACATAAAATAGTTTTTAAGAGCAAAAATGATTTTTAAAAATATAAGTTTTCGGGTTTGATTTAAAAAGAGAAAGTTCCGTAAAAGATCTCAGATCTAATGGTAAACTATTCTACAGTTTTTGCGCCGCGCTGTTGGGGCGTTTTCTTCCCATGTCCTTTCAAAGAGAAATGCGTCAGCTTCACTTCAGTACTACTCTTAGTACGATATGTTGGTTTACAGACCTTAATGTCAGTGAGGTAACGAGGCGCTGACTCACCATGTGTAGAAATATTGTCGTTGCGACCATGTTTTCAGATTTATGGACAAGGAATAGAGAAAAATGATGGCATTATATTGTATTAATTAATATCTTTGGCAAATTATAAGATTCACATATATGTAATTAAATGAGTGGCATATCTATATATATATTTGTGACTGTCGTTTGTCTTTCTGTCTGTCTGTCTGTTCGGGGTTGGCGGCTACACTAGGTTCTGCCCCGAGTCTGAAATTTGGGGTATAGGGGTAGCTCGGACCGGGGAGTAACATAGGCCAGGTGGCGTTAGTCTACCACTTCCGGTTTCGGAGTTATGACCCCCCAGCGAAGTCTGTCTGCTCGGGGTTGGCGGCTACATCTGCCCCGAGTCTGAAAATTGGGGTATAGGGGAAGCTCGGACCGGGAAGTAACATAGGCCAGGTGGCGTTAGTCTACCACTTCTGGTTTCGGAGTTATGACCCCCGAGCGAAGCCGGACTGTTCGGGGTTGGCGGCTACACAAGGTCTGCTCCGACTCTAAAATTTGGGGTATAGGGGTAGCTCGGACCGGGGAGTAACATAGGCCAGGTGGCGTTAGTCTACCACTTCCGGTTTCGGAGTTATGACCCCCGAGCGAAGTCTGTCTGGGGTTGGCGGCTACACTAGGTCTGTCCCGAGTCTGAAATTTGGGGTATAGGGGTAGCTCGGACCGGGGAGTAATATAGGCCAGGTGGTGTTAGTCTACCACTTCCGGTTTCGGAGTTATGACCCCCGAGCGAAGCCGGTCTGTTAGGGGTTGGCGGCTACACTAGGTCTGCCCCGAGTCTGAAATTTGGGGTACAGGGGTAGCTCGGACCGGGGAGTAATATAGGCCATGTGGTGTAAGTCTACCACTTGCGGTTTCGGAGTTATGACCCCCGAGCGAAGCCGGTCTGTTCGGGGTTGGCGGCTACACTAGGTCTGCCCGAGTCTGAAATTTGGGGTATAGGGGTAGCTCGGACCGGGGAGTAACATTGACCAGGTGGCGTTAGTCTACCACTTTCGGTTTCGGGGTTATGACCCCCGAGCGAAGCCGGGTATCCTGCTAGTTGTTACATAAAAAAAGAGTTATAATTTGGTAAACATTAGATGGTTCTGTGGAAATCAGAATATCATGTATTACATGTGATAGGATCATTTGGCTTGTTTAACCAATCCCTATACATATTTACATCATATTTGACCAATTAGATAATTGAAGGTCCAAAACCCAAAGCTACAAAACTATCATATTTGTGAGCAATCGTCGGACAGCAGACATTCTGGAAGGGAAACGATGTAGCAATTTCTATCAGCATGAGGTTTAAGAGAATGACTGTATTCTATTATGCATTGTAACATATGATAAGCAGCTATGATATGATACAAAACTGTATAAACCGTACCTGTCATCGTGTTTGTTATACATGCAATATTTTTGGGCTGACAACGTGGAATGTCAGAGTGGCAATTAAAGAACCAGTTAAAGAATTACAAATACAGCCAGAGACAAATTCTAATTGATCAAGGACTGTTCTAAAATATGCAGCAGAGAAAAGCGAGTGTGCGTCACACGTTGGATGTGGGGAGTTGTCTGCGCGTATTTTCCACATCTAACCAACGACTGTATAGCACTAGGCATAGTGTTACATATTCTATTTGGTGCCGTAACGCAGTTTCGACCGGGCCATACTATATACGGGAAAACACCGGAAAAACACTAAATACCGGAAAACATCCTAAATACCGGAAAACACCCTAAATAGGTAACCCGGAGCCTGGTCCTCTGTGTGCGGTTTTGGACCAAGTGAGCGCCGATGAAGGAAGGTCAAGGTCATTACGATGTTCTTTTTACAAATAAAAAAAAAAATCCGTTTTTTTTTCTCCAAAATTTTGGTGATGCCTATTATATTTTGAATGTTTTAAAAGACGCAATCAGTCTACCTCCATCATTGACCATATTTTATTTTGTATTTTAATTTTAGTTTTCAGTAAATTTCAGTAGATTTCAGTGTTTCAGTATTTTAGTAGATTAAACACTGCCCTCGGAGGGCCCCATTATATGCCGGTTGCGCCGGTCTCCTGATTCTTACCAGTAACGCCGGCATCAGGGTGGTACGAATTAGAGGAAGGCACGACTAGGCCAAATCCTCCCTAGGTAACAAAAAATCGCATCATAAAACAGCAAGTATCATCAAAAGCGAGTTAATAAATCTCTGAATAGTTCGAGTTGAAGTTCCAGGTTTAACCGCTATGTGTCCTAATCACCAAACGAAATGGATGCCACGCAATTCTCGGACAGGCTGTAATCTGTAAAGTGTCTATCCTTTCCAAGAGCTATCCATCTCGTTGGAAGGGCTAAAAATCTACTTGTTTCTGATGAGCTTACTTTCATTCCAGGGTCAAATATAATCACTTGAACCATAATAATATTCAACATATTCCATCATATTCCGAGGGCCGCACACAGGATTTTTTTCTGGATTACTTTTCGAGCTTTTTTCCCCAACTTGTTGACCAGTTTTCCTTGAGAAAACTCCAACTTTTGCCCAATTGTCCATGAGAAAACTACATATTCTATCTTACTGCATTGACGGGAAGTGGTAAGCTGGACGTCTGTGAAAAGGGTTGATCGATACATTTTCAAGGAAGCAATTGTTGTTTTTGTTTGTGAAATAGAGGACTCTAGCCGATGAGGCTTCCCCCCCCCCCCCGAGAACCTCAGGCAACCAATTTATTTTATGTACTACTATCGTAATAAAACATTACTATGCGTATTCGGAAAAAAATGTCCCCGAGAAAATGTTTTTTCAGACAATCGATATTCGAGATGTCTTCTGTTGCACAAATTATGCTGCACTGTGTAAGGACTTGCATCCTTTGATCTGAAGATTGTAAATGGAAAAGTATCATTTGCACTATTTCAAAGTAAACCTGCATTTTCGTATATCATCCCGTAATTTGTGATTAATGACAATGACTGTGGAAATAATATGGGTTGAGGAAAGGAAGATCTATGTTCGTCACGTGACTGGACAATTCCACCCCCGTCCCACCCTGACGATGGTCACTCCTGGAGCGGCGCGGCGCGCTCTCTAAAAAAATCTCGGGCACAGTTGACTCTTCTAAGTTTTCCGGTAGCTATTTAATGACCCGGAGTTTGGTCCTCGTGTGTGGTTTTGGACCAGGTGAGCGCTGATGAAATAAGTTCATTAACATACAAGCGAGCGATCGCCTACGATCAAAGAAAAATTTCTTTTCAGATTTTTTTTAACAATTTATTTCTTCTCCCAAATTTCTCTCAAAAAAAAATTCAAATTTTTTTTCCAGTATTTTTCTCTGTAAAATTATTTTCTAAGGAATGTTTTTTTTTTGTAAAACCAATTTTTCGGAAAAATTCGAATTTTTTTTTGTGACAGAAATTTTTTTTAAAAACATCGGAATTTTTTGGGGGGGTTGGGGGGCTATTTGTAAAACGAACATCGTAATGACCTTGACCTTCCTTCATCGGCGCTCACTTGGTCCAAAACCGCACACTGAGGACCAGGCTCCGGGTTACCTATTTAGGGTGTTTTTCCGGTATTTAGTGTTTTTCCGGTGTTTTCCGGTTTCGACCTTTAGAGTAAAAAGCAACTTTGGAAGAAGAATACATATTTGATTTGATGCACGTGACTAAAAGATCCGTACAAACCAGCATCAGAAAAAAAAAATTGGCAGAAAGAAATTTGGTGGAAAAACAAAAAGAAATCTGGTGGAAGAAAATATTTTGGTGGAAAAATTCGCAAAATTGGGTAAATACATTTTTTCAGGTAAATTGAATATGTTAAATTTGTTTGCAGACCAGATAATAGTAATATAGATTAAAATAAAATAGTGTTTGAAATGTAACTGTATAGGGAATAAAATCATTTATAAGTTGTGAGTTTTGACAGGGTTATTAAACAATCTTATATTACTAGTTACATTTAGATATGCGTATTATCAGGTTAACATAACCTGTAGTAAAATTGAAATTAAAGTGGGTCTAGGGAGTAGTTTTAAAAAAAATTGGGGTATAACTAAGAAATATTGATTAGGAAACGGAATAGGGAATAAAATACGGAATTAATGTTGTCTCCGGATCACAGTGGGAAGACGGCAGAGCTAAGGATGAAGTTTGTGAGTGATTAAAGTGGCCGTGGTTTCTACTGGGATTCGTTAAATTCGTGTTTTTGTGTTGTTTCGTAAGACTAAATCCCTAACATTTGGTACCTAGAAATTGACACAAATGGGTCGCAGCGCATATAATAATGTAATATGAATGTCTATAAACTGATTTACATTTAATCGTTTCCTTTTTACTTTAATTTCAAATCGGTTATGTTCGGCGAAATATGCCAGAAGTCTCAATCGAATAGCAATCTCTAGCGTCTGGTTATTCCAGTCTATACCGATAGTATTTATTGCGCATGCTCTCCAGATAAGAATATGAATCACCGTTTGACATGACTTGTGGAATATGTCATTCGAGTCCTTTGTTACAAATTGCGCCGAATGACATTATGACTAAATCTATTTCTGTAGGTATAGTTTTTCAAGGGAAAACTAAAATTAACGGCTCGTTAAATTGTGAGATTATCGCAAAGTCATTAATACGAGATTAAGGTAAGAATAGGACACTTTTGTTTTGGAAAAGTGGTAGGATATACGGTAAATTTTATCCGTATATAATTTTATGTTATTAAATTGTTACTTTAGAAACGTAATATAAACGTTAAATATATATTTGCTTAATGCTATTTTGTGTCATTAATTCAATTTTGCTTTAAATTTTTCACGCGAGTTGATTAAGAATGTGTAATTTGAAATGTCACATTGTACTCTTTTGTCTGGTTATTCAAAACAATAGGTATTAGACCCATACTTTTTCTCGACTCTTTGATGAAAATGGGAGGGTATACACCGATACACGGCCACTTTTCAAAAGTGGCCGTGTATCAGTTGAAAAGGGACAAAAATAACAAAATCATGATTTACATATTTATTTGAACATCTACAACCCGTTTTGAACATGTTATGGTAAAAGAGTCATCATTTTCAACTGTCTCAGCACTTTTCGAATGTGCGTCACTCTCCGTCATATTCTTACACTTTGTCTCACATTTCTTTACATTTTGATATCTAGTCGCACTTTCACATTTTGTCGCAACACATTTTGTCGCGGCTTATGCTCATCCGCAGCACATAATCAAAATATTCTACTATTATAAATTAATCTATTGGCATTTTCAACACTAAAAACTTTCACATTTTGTCGCGGTTTATGCTCATCCGCAGCACGTAATCCAAATATATTACTAGTATAAATTAATCCATTGGCATTTTCTACACTACAAACTTGAGAACTCTACAATTCCAACTCTACATTTAATGGCTGTTCTTGTTTATGTCTGTCAGTGGATGTCAGTACCTCGCGAAGTTAATGAATTGATCTGTGCGGAAATTAGCAAATGTACCTTGCTTGTCAAAAAAGTTAAAATCCAATCTTTTGTACTGATCTCGAAGTGTCACCATATTCCTATGCAATTGGTATTTTTCCTCGTGTTTGGCGGAATTCGACTCATCTGCATGGCTTTAATTTCTTCTAAATCTTCGCGATCATTGAAATCTCTTGCAGAACTGATATTCTCGGTCTTAGAAATATATATCTGTGACATTATAAAGTAGGATTCTTCGACGAATTCCCACATTCATTTCTGGCATCCACTACAATCGACGCAGCCAGGATGTTGGCAAAACAACAAGAAATGGCTATTGTACAAAGTGATTGGATGACGTTTGCTTTTCTCAACCAATCAATATCCCTGTTATGAACATTTTCCCTGACCTGATTTAAACCGTGAAATGCACGTGCAGTGTACTGACATCATTTACCTGAGTAGAAATAAGCGTTTGCGATGAGATAATTGGGGGGCTCTAAATGGGAAACTTTGATAAATTTGTGAAATGAAAAATGCTTTTGAAATTGGCAAAAATAGAAAAAATCTCTATTTCTCGAAAAAGGTATTTAGTATAAGTCCGTTATATACCTTGTTTTCTCGGTGTGTGGGTTGATACACCGTCTCTTTTTTGAGTGGAGATCTCCTGGGTTTCGCCTCGGAGCCCCACTCAAAAAAGAGACGGTGTATCAATTCGCCTCGGAGCCCCACTCAAAAAAGAGACGGTGTATCAACCCATTTCCTTCGACATAGTTATATTCTAAATAAATTATAGTCTGGTATTGTCATAAGTTTGAGCCCCGCTTGTGTCAGTCTGATAGGAAATGTTTATTTAATGTTGGATAATGTTTATAAAAGGTCACATAACTGTGACGGGGAAATATAAAATAATAATGTAATTGCTTTGGCGGAATTCTAAAACAGAAACGGAAATTATAAAATTGTATATTACTGAGTTAAGGTCAATGTTAGTTTGTAGATTGATAATTAAATAGACACATCAACGTTTAATAATAACTGAATGGAGTTTAATTTTAAGTAAAAGTAAGAGTTAATAATAAGAATTAGAAATAGTTAGTTCTTGGTCTGATGGCAATAACATGTTTGATTGACGGATAAAATTTGTATTTTGTCTCACACCAATCATATTAGAAGAAAAAAAAGAAAGTTTTCAACTTGACACTATGGTAGCTGAAACAGACCACTGGAAACCCAAGAAGAAATGGTTTACCAATTTACCAAATTGAGGTTTCCTGAGAAGCTGAACTTTATAGATTAGAAGTGATGTGTTATAGTGTTTTGCAATTAGGACACTTGAAGATTTAAAAAAAAGACAATTTGTGTTTTCTGTGCTTGGGTTAAAGGTAATTTCCATAGGACTTTGAAGTACAGTGATGAACTTTTGGAGAGCTTTTGAATGCGCTTGGTGAATGTTGATTATTTGTGTTTTTCTTTCATAACTTTGTTTTATGGTAAACTAATCATTTATATTTGCATGCTGCATAAATCATTAGTTAGAATGTCTATATTCTATATATATTCTTAAGTGGGGAAGAATTGTAGAAATATTGTCGTTGCGATATTGTTTTCAAGTTTATAGATTGGAGAAAAATGATGGCATTATATTGTATTAATTAATATCTTTGGCACATTATTAGATTCACATATATGTACCTAAATCAAGTGGCATACTGTTACGATAAAAAGGGTTATAATTTGGTAAACATTAGCTGGTTCTGTGGGAATAAGAATATTATGTATTATATGTGATAGGAAAATTACGATTGCATCATTTGGCTTGTTTAACAAATATACTTATTTACATCACATTTGACCAATTAGATAATTGAAGGTCCAAAACCCAAAGCTACAAAACTATCATATTTGTGAGCAATCGTCAGACAGCAGACAGCCATTTCTATCAGCAGACTCAGCGAGTCTGGCTGGCTAGTGTTTGAGAATGACTTTAGTATTGTAATCTATACTATCCATGTATCCGGCTATGAAATATAAAATGTAAAAACGAACTATTGCATTGTTATTCCTGGAATAACTAATTGAGAAAACAGTAAGAAGTAAATACACAACGTGAGGGGGGAAGAAAAGACAAGTGAAAATACTAGACGATCACAAGGCTACTAAGATATGTAGTAAGAAAAGATGCATGGGTCATACGTAGGATGTGGCGACCGGTTTGGGATAGACTGCTCTCCACGTCTGACAGAAGACCCAAAATAATACACGGAATTTTGAAGAGAATTCGTTGTTGAATTGCGAGCCAGTGCAGCTTTTTTAAGATATGCGTCATATCCGCATGGCGATCTATCTTCCATCTGGTGACCAGCCTAGCAGTAGAATTCTGAATATGTTGTAATTTTTTTTTACTTTGTAGTTCGGAAGAGCATAGAACAGACTATTACAATAGTTGAGCTTTGATGTGATAAAACCATGCACTAATTTATCAGCACTGGCTTGATCCACAAGATGTCGGATTTTTACCGATGCGCCATAGTGAGTGGGACACAAGCAGTTGCCGATGGAGATACACTGACCTCACCAACACGCACACCACCCTCGACTTCCCCTAGACTTGCGTCCTTGCTGAGTGATGAGAACCGGGCTATTTCAGTCTTAATGTCATTTAGTGCGAGCAAACTCTCATCCAATCACCATGGCGGGTGATAATGTCATGTGCAATGCAAACGGGACCGATCCAAGGATCGAGCTCTGGGGAACTCAAAATTCAAGGACGTGGTCATCCGACACCATCGACCGTACTGCCACTCGCTGAGTCCTACCTCGAAGAAATGAATTAATCCAGTTGTGCGGCAGACCAAATATGCCAATGTTACACTAGGATCAATTAGGAACTTCCAGAAAACGGCACGTGACACTAGGGTGACACTTATCTAGTAAGGACTTTCACGCTGTGCATATGATCAATTAACTCTGAAACACTTTCTTGGTTTGATGTTGGGGTACCATTATTTAAAATAATGGTACGGGCAATGTGCAACGCGTACATTATTTATACTAGTTGAAATATTGGACCCGCGTAACGTATTTCATTGAAATGCACGTGCTGGATAGTGTCTGTATTTTAAGTTGTTTAATGGCCTCGTAAAAGAAATTGCATAATATATGGAAATAGTACCAATCTGATTAAAATACAGATCTATATTTCGTTTCTTTATACTTTCGATGGCCTACACTACATAAAGATCTGAGAAGTTGAACTCGAGGGTCGTACGAGCGACTTTTGACCCTATGACGTCAGACATTGATAAATCAATCAGCGTTGACGTTTCTAGTGGTTTACCCACAGTTTCGTGCATGGCACGCCAAGAATTTGCCGTAACAGACCGTTTCATTGGCTTATCCCTCACTTCAACCAAAACGCCGGTAATATAACAACTCGTCCAGATCCTGTGTAATAAAGACAAGTAAAACGAAATTTTGAACTATAAAAAACGAAACGAAATAGGATCTGTGTTTTAATCAGATTGGTGCTAAACGCACTCGTGCAATATCAATATATTACTTAAACATACATTATGCAAGAGCTAAACCTGTCTATTACAGGCCTTTCTTTAGGCCTGAAATGTTACATAAGTTATTAATTATACATTTATTAACAAAACAAGACCATAATCAACTCTCGATGGCATCGGATACTCGAGATTTTAACGAGATTAGAACGGTTCGCCATTTAAAAATTTAATTTAAAATGGGAAAGCAAGGCTAAGTCTCGAATATACCAGTGTCCTGGTTATGCACTATGCACACATCTTGTCAAAACTACAAACAGTGACAACTTGGCTCAGAATGAATTTATTTGAATGAAATTTTTATAATCTTTAATGTCTCGCACTCGACCATTAAACTACAATGGTTATATACAGAAAACCCAGAGCGCAATCTGTCCATGAGAAGGTCATGGTCGATGGTATCAAAAGCCACAAAAATATCAAGTAAAACTAGTATTACATCATGCTGCCTGTCAAGAGCAATCATGACATCCTTCAGCACACGTGTGCCATGCCCCTCTCGATAAGCAGATTGAAATTTACCATATAGGTTGTTGGATAAAAAATAAGAATGTAAACGTAAGAAACCACGTTTTTCGAGGAACTTGTCCAAGAAACAGCCATTAGAAACTGGCCGATACTTGTTCAGTGTGTTAGGATCTAATCCAAGTGTTTTAAGGAGGGAGTTAAGTAGAGAGGGGGCGGGGCGGGGCGGGGCGGGGCGGGGCGGACGATCGCAGCTTTACAGTTGGCTAGGAAAATCCCAGATTCAAACGATGTATTAACAATTCGTAATAATACAGGTGCCAATAATAATAATCGCTGAAGATTTCTTGGGACCAGAAATACTATCCACTATTTGAAAAGTTCCTTGTATTAGCTGTCTCAATTCTGTGGCGGTGAAAAGACGCTTTTCTCGCTTCAAGTTTTTCATTGTAAACAGTCCGAGCGGTCGTGAACATTTGTCGGTGAACATTCATTTTCTCGCGTAATGGAGCATGTGTATTCACCGCCATGAACTTTTGAATATAGTAACACCCAATACCTATTAAAGTTGAAAAACCTGTTATTCTGAACTCTTAATAAAACCGAAAGTTATACAGAATGGCAGCTGAATATCGATTTGAAGGGTTTTTTTAAATCAAATATGACGACCAAACGGTTGAAAATGTTATGGAACCATAGATCGAATATGGTTAATGGACCCTGCATTAGCTGTCATTGGACGATGAATTATGTTGTACATCGCATGCGCGAAGTAGATGTACCGCAAGTTACTTCCGGTAGAAGGCATGGCTATTATATACTGAGCGCCATGGAAAACGCATCACTTTTTTTTCCCAAATATTTTATTACTAGGTGATTTTGTATGTATAATATTATGCAATACTATGAACTATTGTTTCACACAATGCTCCCAAACGCAAAAAATATCGGCCCGTGTGCACCCAAAAAAAATTGCACGAGATGCACATGAAAAACCCAATATTCACGTGCAGAATTGTGTGTGAGCCCTTTAAAAGCATGTTTTCAACTTAATGTGCAGTACATGAACTGTGAAACGTCAATCTGTCGTAATTTGTTGTTGGACGTGTGAAGGAATCGAACTAGAGATGCCGAGACTTACTGAAAATCAACGGTATGAAGCCATGGGAATGTCCCGGGCTGGCATGTCTACACGTGCTATTGCCAGACACTCCAATTGTCATCAGTCCACTATTGTAAGGTTGGTGGAACGTGTTCGAGTTACTGGATCAACACGTGACCGTCAACGTCCTGGTCCACAACGCGTTACAACCCAGGCTCAAGACCGCTACATCCGGGTCACTCATCTGCGTGACAGATTCCGCCCAGCGACTCGAACAGGTGCAGCAGTCGTCGGAAGACAAGGACCAGTAAGTGGCAACACCGTAAGACGTCGTCTAAGAGAAGTAGGACTCCGTGCACGACGACCTTATGTTGGAGCTATCCGCAGGGATCATCACCGTCAGCGGCGTTTGATATGGGCTCAAGGACACCAGACATGGAGAAGAGTAGACTGGCAAAGTGTGCTCTTCAGTGATGAGAGTCGCTTTCATCTTTATCACGCTGATGGCCGTCAACGTGTGTGGAGACGTTTTGGGGAACGTCTTGCAGACTGCTGCGTCTTCGAAACGAATCGATGGGGTGGGGGAAGTGTATTGGTGTGGGGAGGTTTCACATTTCATCACCGGACCGCCCTACACATTTGCAGGGGTCGCGTTAATGCTGTAGCCTACCGTGATGATGGCCCGTGGAGGACACACGCGCTACTGACATCCGTGTCGTACTTTTGGTACATAAGATATGTTTACAGGATCATTTTGTTATACGAAAAACTAAGTGATGCGTTTTCCATGCCTTTATTCATTTTTTAACGATTACAGATATTAACAAATAATAATAGAGGTCACAATTTTTATCCAATTTAGATAAAGCTTACAATATATATTTATTTCTTAAATATCTCGGACACACCTTGGACCATAAATTCCTGGATTATTACCCCTGATTGTACAAAACTTAGGTTCATGAGAGGACGAACTCCTTCGATAATCAGTGCTCCACAAAACTCCGTTCCGGAGTTACCCCCTTTGTTCAAAACCTCCTGAAAGCAATAAAGGCTACAGTTTTTAACAGATTTATATCAAATTTGGTGTTCAACAGATTTCTAAAAATAGAAATGGAGTTTATCTCTTATTTTACTGTTCCAGCGGGGCTAGGGAAGATAGGTATTTGTCATACAGTGTGCCATGAAGTAAAATTTGCACAGACAGCAGTGTAATGTAATGGTCTACTCTTATTCCGAATTCTGTCAAGGATTCGTTTACAGGCACGCCAACAAATCGAATAGACATATCCTCCGTCCTAAACTGCTGACCATGCTTGAAAATTCTGGGGAACTTTTTCCCCAACCGCCGGGATTGAATATCAATTTAGTGTGAAGCATTGGGACAATGAGAGGATGAGCTCTATCAATTTACCCTGTTCTCTGTTCATCTCTTGCAAAGTATGGGCTTGCATGACAACAGCTTGTTATATTTGAAATTGTTTGATTCTTCCAGTTAAATAAATTACGATTTTATTTGTGACCTGCAGTACATACAGTCTTTTTTACACTCTGTTATTCAAGAAGGGTTATATCAGGGAACATTTCATCTTATATTCAGAAACCTACAAAAGCAATAAATTACAGAGTTTAAATAGTTATTAGCATATATTCAACACAATACTAACTGACAACAGGAGATAACTTATATAAGCTCTGTTTTCAGACGCAATAATTATGTATCTTAAGATTATGGAATACCCATTCAAGGGCAGCGTCCCTTTTTTGGGACGACCCTACAAATCAAAATTAAAACAAAAAAAATCAAGATATTATTAAAGTAACAATATTAGTATAGTACATAAAGAGCCTAATTGACATTGACTAGAAAAAAAGTCACATGGAGATACCTCCCCTTCCAAGATGGCGTCCGTAATGACACAGCCTGCAAAATACGAAAGCCAAAAAGTTCAAAGGTCAGTAATCCTTTTACAATATATATTTCGGGAAAATTTTACGATCATATTAAAGGTTATGTGTTCTAGGTTCTCAAATATGACTTTGTCCAAGAATAATCAATATAGATTACCTTTATCATTATCACATATGTGATAGAACTCGTTAAACACGTTCCAAATATAATTTTAACACGGCGATCATTGCTACGATAGATGCGTAATCAAGGTTTCAACAAAAGGAAACGACGAACGCAAACGGAAAACACGAGTTACCATTCTATATAACTGACTGAAGTGACGAGTGATAACAGATACACGAGCGCATTTCTGCTCACTAATAATTCCTTTGAAGACCAAAAGTTGACATATGACACTGTGGGAGGATATTTGACAATTCAAAAAAAATAATTGACTGTCACTAGATAATGTTGAAAATGTTACAAACAAGAGTTCTAAAAATGAAAGATAATTTTTAAAATGGAGAGAAAGATTTATGTTCGGGAAAAATCGGAAGTTTCTGGAAGCCGTCACAAAAATTTTTAGCATGTCATTTTGAAGACATCAATGTGTTCCTTATTCCTACCAAGTTTCAACTTGATACCTTAATTAATAACGTAGATAGGCCATCTTGAATGTCTAATAAATGATGAGGAAAACTTTCGCAAATATTTGATGTTAAAACTTCTGAATTTCGCCATGAATTACTGAGGACAGTAAACAAAATCGAAATTCAAAAACTCGGCTCCCCAGGAATTGTTGCCATTTGTAGGAGGTTCAAAACAAATAAATGATGAGGAAAACTTTCGCAAATATTTGATGTTAAAACTTCTGAATTTCGCCATGAATTACTGAGGACAGTAAACAAAATCGAAATTCAAAAACTCGGCTCCCCAGGAATTGTTGCCATTTGTAGGAGGTTCAAAACAAATTTTTTTTTTCGAAAATCGGAACCAGAATGGCGGCTGAATATCGATTTGAAGGGGTTTTTTTTAAAATCCAATATGTCGGCCAAATGTTATCGAACAAGGTCTCTGAAAATAAAAGATAGCAACTGAGGCTAACACCACCATGTGACATATTTAGTCTTCTATTTTTAAATTAGAGAGAACTATATATGTTCGGGAAAAATCGGAAGGCCTCGGTATTTTCCGGAAGCCCCCACAAAAGTTATTATGTCATTTTGAGGGCATCAATGTGTTCTGCATTCCTGCCAAGTTTCAACTTGATACCTCACATAGTAACGAAAAAACGCCATCTTGAATATCGAAAAAATGTTGAAGAAACTTTTGCAAATTTTTTATGCTAAAACTTATCGAGCGAACTTCCAAAGAATCCAATAATGAAAACCCGACGAAGATCCGTTGAGAAATACACGAGATAAGGGCAATCTGAGAATATTTTTGTCCCCCCCCCCCCCTTAAATCACTTTCTGTTTAGTCAAAAATGACCCAATTTATAGTTCCACGGAGGCCAACCACATCTACGTTGGCAGGTTGTTTGCACCATGTACAGTTTTGGCTGCAAAAAACACCTACAGAAACAATCCATGTTGCACCGAAGGTCCGCAACACGTAATAATTATGACACTTAAAATAAGGAAAAAAGTAAGATTTAGATTTTAAATTATGGTTAATTTTCTATAAACGTGGAGAAAGAACAATAAGAAAAACTAATGAAACGAAAGATTCCTAAATTGAAACGAAAAAGCTAAGGTAACAGAAAATAAATGATGTCTCCGGTCTAATTAGGAAGAAAGATTGTACATGAAGATTTTGCGCAGTTAACACATAACTCCGTGAGAATTATTCTGCTAGTTAGATCGTACTTATATTTCGGGGCGTTGAAGACTTGATGTTTGTAGATAATTGTAATCTAATGTAACTGTCTGTTCAAGTAATGTATATTTATGTCAGTTTAACCGGATATGGCCAGGATATAAACCCGTTTAATTAGTGGCAAACAAGGAAAATTTAAATCTGAATGACCCTTAAATACGCGAGATAGCGTGCGGGTCGGTATAAATGAAGGTTTTAAATGAAGGTTTAAAGCGAGAATTTCATGTTTTCTAAGAAAATCAAAACATAATTATTTCTATGTCTTTTGCTCAATATGTTGTCAACTCACTATTATACGATCATAGTTACCATTCTCACACTCAAAAATGTTTCACACCGGAAATAATAACACAATTACCTCCTAATTACCTCCCTTGTTTTTCTCTTCCCTACCATGAAATAGCTATCTTTAAACGTTTGAATTTAAAGTTGAAAATGATATTTTTGCCAATTTCTCAACTGGCAATAGTGAATAATAGGATTAATAGGATTATTATTTAACAAGGTAGGGCTGTTTATAGATACCATCTGTTTTAAGCTTTATTTTAATACATTTTAAAAATATAACTTAAAAGTATGAAATTGTAACTTTAAGGCGAAACAGTAGCTAATGCAAAGGTGGGTGAAGCTGGTTCTCGAATAAGTCGATTTACTGTGCAGTAAACGCTTAATCGTATATTCGTGTTAATTTGTTAAAAGAAGCAAAAGTTCAAAGTATGTGTTATAAGCGGAAAAATATGCTATGTAATTCGGTCAAGAAAAAAAATTCGTTAGTAATTTTGTTACGTGTTTCGGACCTTCCTTCGAACCATATAAACGGGTTTATATCCTGGCCATATCCGGTTAAACTGACATAAATATACATTACTTGAACAGACAGTTACACTAGATTACAATTATCTACAAACATCAAGTCTTCAACGCCCGGAAATATAAGTACGATCTAACTAGCAGAATAATTCTCACGGAGTTATGTGTTAACTGCGCAAAATCTTCATGTACAATCTTTCTTCCTAATTAGACCGGAGACATCATTTATTTTCTGTTACCTTAGCTTTTTCGTTTCAATTTAGGAATCTTTCGTTTCATTAGTTTTTCTTATTGTTCTTTCTCCACGTTTATAGAAAATTAACCATAATTTAAAATCTAAATCTTACTTTTTTCCTTATTTTAACTCAAATGCTTAAATTTTCTTATTGAATTATTTTAACGTCTTTTTAAATAATCTCTAACCTTTAAAATTTAAGTTAAATATATCCCTTGGTCTGTTTCGGTTTCTCTGGTCAGTTTACTAGGAAATATGTACCTACGTAACCACAAATATTTCCAAGGGTATTCCATCAGGTACCTTCTTTGAGGTATTATCCACCCGGAAACTTCTTCTTCTTCTTGAGATTTCCTCAAGGATCGAAATCCTCTACACGGCACCAAAAACCACTGTTCTGGTCACCAGATAAAAAAAGCGCAGATGTGACACTATGTTTATAAAATATTCACAATACAAAGGTTATATACAGGAACTTACACACACAGCCATGTCATTAAATGCAAGCTTTGATTGTAATATTTGCAATATCTGCTACCAGAGTCAGTGTTCCATTATTTGGGATTGTCCACTTTTGTACTTTATATATTTTCATAATATAATATTCGCATGTATAATTTAAATGGCCAGTTTTCATATACCAGATAAAGATTTCCTTCCAGTTTTTATTTTTTATTAATTTTTTTTTATCATTATTTAATATATAACATATTTACAACCACCATTCAACGAAAAATAAAAGCGAAAGGATGTTTGGCTGTTGTAACACCATGGGTCTTTTGTCAGACGTGGAAAGCGGGCCATTCCAAAACCGGTCGCTACATCCTACGTATGACCCATGCATCTTTTCTTACTACATATCTTAGTAGCCTTGTGGTCGTCTTTAATTTGTCTCTGGTTGTCTTTGCTTCCTCTTCACGCTGTGTAATTACTTCTTACTGTTTTCTCAGTTAAGACGTTTGTCTTATCAGGAATAGCAATGCAAGTTTCTTTTTACATTTTATATACCATAGCATAGCTGGATACATAGATACAAGCCAAAAGTCATTCTCAAACCCTAGCCAGTCAGACGAGTCTGACGAATTCGCATAAGTATGATAGTTCTGTAGCTTTGGGTTATGGACCCTCAATTATCTTATTGGTCAAATATGATGTTAATAATCAAAGAGATTGGTTAATTAAGCCAAATGACGCTAAAACCCACCCTTATATGGTTAGTAGAAATTTACTTGAGAAATTTCCCACAAGATATCTGTTGTCAGCCTAGAATTGAATGTTTACCACATTATAACCCTTTTTTATGTAACAATTATATGCCACTCATTCGCTAACATAATTTAAGTACATATAATCTACATGTGAATCTAATAACTTGCCAAAGATATTAATTAATACAATATAATGCCATCATTAATTTCAAGAGCCAAAATTCTAGCAATATTGCTACATTGTTTTACCGTTCATTCCTATGGGTTATGCGGTAATTCCGTACGACATTTGCCATCGACATAGCACATTGCTTACATTATATTCACAGTGTGTAACAATATATTAAATCTCATTAAATCACAAATCAAAATAGACATGTAGAAATTGGGTCTATTTGGCTTAAATATTCTTTTCATATATTGCTCTTATAATTTCATATGTTAACATATACCATTGCATTTGGTGCTTATTATTTATTTTACTTTGATTTAAAACAAAAGAGAAAAACGTCCTTTTTATTATTTGCAAGCTATATCTTTATAATTCATTTAGTAAAACTAGAGGTGTGAACAACAATACTAGAGGTATGCATGATATTCATCTAGTATAATCAATCCATTTATTTACTAAAATAGCGTTTAATTCATTTTCTATGTGTTTTTTAATTTTGAAGAAATTTCGATAATTTACAATTTATAGAGGATATATTTTGTAAAAAAAAAAAATTAATAATTTACAAGTAAAAATTCACTGTATGATTTAAAATCTGTTTTATCTGCTACGTTTGACACTATTGACCATGTATCATATTCAACAGACTGAATTCAGATTTTGCTATTGCTGGCTCAGCGCTCGAACTGATAAGATCATTTTTTAAACACAAAGTACAATATAACCTGTTGGCACAATTCTAAAGGAATATGGCTTGTCATTCCATTTATACGTAGACGACTCCAAGTTCTACGGTTCATTTAAAACCGCATCAAATGGGGATTTTAGCTACACTAATTATAATCTTGAAAATTGTATTGCTGATATTAGATGTCACAAAATTTTCTAAAATTGAACGATCAAACAAATCGAATATCTTGTTGGGTCGAAAACTCAATTACACAAGTTAATGACAACAATATTATCATATACGCATATTATCATATGGCCAGTTCATTTATAACTTCAAGACTCGATAATTTTAACTACCTACCCACAGTACCGCCATTTAAACCCATAGATAAACTTTAATAGTTGCAAACTCGTCGGCGCTATTAATTTCTTGAACAAAATGCTCATTATACACCACTCCTGTCCAATACACTGGCTACCAATAGCATACGGAACTAAATACAGAATATTGTTACATGGGTTTAAAAACCTGCATACATTGGGCCCGCCCTATCTTTCTGAGCTCCTTGGATACTAACCAGAAAGAAATTTGCGATCCTCTACTTATACATAATTATTTATGCACCGCCGTTATAATTTATCATCATATGGTAACTGACCATTATGTACAAGCACCATTGTTATGGAATAAGCTTTTAATTATCAATTCAAATTCGTAATGGTACTGCTATTGCTACTTTTAAAACTAAACTAAAGACATATTTATTTAAAAAGACTTCTTCACAGTGACCTTTTCATATAAGAGCTATTTTAATTTCTAATTACATGTAATTTTAATTTAAATCACAACTTTTATTATATATTTTATCATGTATGCTCTCTGATCTTGTGTTTCTATATTGGAAAACCAGAAGTCGCACAAATGAAATTATTTTAATTTGATTTTAGGTAATCAAGATATTTGTATATATAATTTTATGGAGATATTTAAATTGGAAGTTCTGTAACCTAGTATTAACGCTCATTTTATAGACCAAATAATGATTTTACATTTATCTACCATAAAACAGTTTAGATTCTAGTCGTATTGAATAAATGTTTTTGTTTAATCTGCTGTTTTATTTATCCAATTATTGTTAATATTGCCACATAAACTTTGTTTTCTTACTATAGACATAGCCACGTAGATAATTTATCCATGAAAAGCTCTAACTGATAAACAAGTCTTTTCATTCTTAATAATTTATTACTATGCATAATCCTTTTGATTAAAACTTCTTCTTTACTTTATTGAAAGGCGACAGTCTTTTTTAAAATCCTTTAAATCTCCGCCATGCGATCGATGAACTAGGCTTGGCATGTGAATAAATGTCTAAATGATATAGACAGATTTAGCTCTAAAATAATGCATCTTTATAATTATCACACAGTTGCCTAGTCTAAGTAGCTTTTTTAAATCTAAACAAGAGATCTTATCAAAAAGCTTTAAAATCTTTCAATACAATTGCCATGCCATCTGCAAAGGCTTTTAGTTTTAAAATTTGATCGCCACAGGTAATTCCCAAAATGTTAATATCATTTCTAATATACATACATATACATATGTTAAAAAGATTCGTGTGGCTAGGATCACCTTGACATAACTTCTTTGTCTACTTGCAAATAAGGAGTAGTATTCATTACTGCAATGTCATTATATAATGTATGTATCCATCTTGTATAATTCCAAAACCAAAAGAGCCTAAACCAGAAAATAAATATTTAGTTAACGCTATCAAAGGCATTAATTTTTAATCAACGGCTAAATGAAAACCAGTTATTTCCTTCAATTTTGCACGATAAAAACAGTCATCAATGATACAAGTAAATACTGAAGAATAAGACAACATTTCATATGCTAATTTTACGTCTACATCTATAAGTGTAACTATAATTAAAGGCATTTAGTACTAAAGTTCAACTTCACAAAAAAATGTATGGAATTTATTAGTAGTATATACTGAAAAATAAAAATGAATGCACGCGCATCTGTGCTCGACATGCTCTACGTAAATCCACTATTTGTAACACTATTAATTAGGGGATATTCAGAAACGATACAAAACTGCGGAAATGCACGGCTGTTTTTATTATGTGTATGTTAACAGGCCAATTGCCTACACATGAACATAAACAGTTTATATGACGGCCCCATTTCACTCGAAAAGAGATATACTGTCAAAAGTGAAAATGGAAGTTTTTGATTTTTATCTTAATAATGAGTAATTGCTTCACCAATCCTAAGACATTCAGCAATTCGTCGTGGCATGCTCCTAATCAAAACGTCCAATCACGATTTGGGGCAATCTGACCCACTCCCCTTGCAGTGTCACGGCCATTTCTTGCTGTGTTGTCAGTTGACGTTGACGTAGACGAACACGTCTCCCGATAAAATTAAACGTAACACACTAAACCAAAGATACGTTAAACAGTAAATCTTATGCAAGAACCGATAGGAAAGCAAACATGGATAGGATAAACCAGCAAGCGGTAGTTTTCATCAACCCTTCCTTGAAGTGTCAAATTTGACAATGAACCCCTTCCACGTGTATGGCGCTATTGCGTGTCGCACATGCAGCTCAAGTGTCCATGACTATTTATCATATCACAACCTGCAAAGGTATTTCAATATCCCCTACTTTTTTGGAAGAGTATATGTATATGTTACAAATATAATGTGAATAAATATAATATTAGCGACTTGAATGTAAATGATATATTGAACACGACTTATAAACGTAATAGTGTAAAACTGATTTAGTAGCTGATAGAATAAGAGATTTAATGTCATTTTGCGACTCAAAACAAATCCCTAATATTGGCGAAATCATTGATTATTTATGTATTTCACAAGAATGTTGTATGGATTTAACTGTAAATACCAAATGAAGCATTGTAAATATGTAATTTCTATCTTTTATCTTTTTTTTCCGTTAAAAGTGTACAATTAAGTACGAATAAAGATTGCTTCTGAACATTCACTATTCTCAATGTTATATTCCAGAATCTGACTTTGATTTTCATTTAATATTTTAATATACTTTTTTCTCAGAAATATCTTACCATCGAAGCTTGATCGGTTTTGATTATTATCTGAATAAATGTTTGAATAATATTTATAAATTTTCTTTGATATTAACTTCTCTTCAATGTCATTTTATTTTGTTTCTCTAAACTTGGGAATAAATTTGTATTTCTCTCACCCTTTTTGCAGCACTACCGTATTTCTATAACAAATATTTCATCAGATTTGTGTTTTTATGGGTATTTCACGATGACTATGTAAATCTTGCATGTGTTTTTCTTTTCACCTACTTTTAACCGTTTACTTCTTTTTACACTATTTAAAGGTATAATTTTTCATTTTACATTTAACATATTACGTTTAATTGCTTACTTCTTTTCTTTTACAGTATTTAAAGGTATACTGTTTCATTTTACATTTAAACATACATTATGCAAGAGCTAAATCTGTCAATTACAGGTCTTTCTTTAGGTCTGAAATGTTATCTAAATTATTAATTAGGCATTAATTAACTTATCCAGACCATAATCACCCCGTGATGGCATCGCTAGCCTGCGATATGTACTGGATTATGATCCCATTTGCTGCTCGACTTTCATTCATAATTTAACCATAAAATGGATGATCGAGGCTATGTTATTTTATCGTATAGACTTAAGTAATGATGATCGAGGCTAGGCCGCTTAATTCTCGGTTCATAGTGGATAAATTTGACTGAAATTTCCAATAAATTGCCTTTACATTATCTAGTTTTTAAACTATTATAGTGAGAACTGACAGCTCTTTATCTTACCTCCCATACTGTATCTTTAACATATTATTACGTTATTTTTACAGTATTTAAAGGTATAATTGTTCATTTTACATTTAACATAAATTACTCAAAGTATTAAATAATATGGCAGTTCCACCGGCATTACTCATCTCCAAAACCATGCATTATGCACCCTCCCTATTCCCGTTGCCTGGTGATATCCATGATTAATGTGCACGGGTAAATAAACATAAGGTATTATATCATGACATGCGTATGGCTAAGTAAACAAAGTCTTATCAGGATGAGTAAGATTACAAAAGAGTACCCTAATTAAAGTGTGTTAGTTCTACATGTATTGTACCTACATGTATGTCATTCACATTTCACACATGGTACAATCTGGATGTTTGACAACTTCAGTTCAAATTGTAGGTTCATCGATTAAATAGTGATAATAGGGTGACCAAAGGTCTGTCATTGAGTCAAGTGGAGTGTTTTCGGTCCATATTGAAAGGGGTATGTTAGCGAATTATTGAAATAAACCTAGTTGTGTTAGGTCAGGGGTGTCAAACATGGGGCCCGCGGGCCAGAACGCTTAATATCGATAATGTTCATAATTTCATTACCCCAATGCTTCCCGACACATTCGAAAGAAATCCATTAAAAACTATAGTCTCTCTTGCGTGCACAATGGTTTCGGGGAAGGGACATAACTCTGAAAAGGTATGTCGCAGAACGCTTACGACCAAATTGGAACAAAAAATGTTAAAAACTGTAGCTTATATAGCGTTCAAAAGGTTTTCGCCAAAGGGGGTATTACTACGTAACGGAAAGTTGTCGAAGGCTAAAACTCGATTGGATTCGTTCCCCCATGACTTACTTAATAGTATACTATTAAGTTTTCACATTCGGGAACACCTTATACCACTTGTTATTCCAGCAATTAACATTGCTATTTGTATTTTCAACGACAAACTTTCTTACAGTTCTATTCGTGTACTACTGCTTATGCCTAGAAGTCAAATTTTATGTATGTACGACATAGCAATTTTTGTAAACTTATAAATGGGCTGATATCAGGAAAGCTTGTTTAGGTAATATTAAATGTTGGTATTTCAACAGATAGAGAGAGAGAGAGACAGAGAGAGAGACAGGCAGACAGACAGATGGGTTTAATGTTCACTCGACACAAACTGGGTCATTTTGTTCAATTTTACTTCAGTAATTTGCTAGTGCGTTATGGAAGGGTACCGCTGCCAATATTAAATGCTCTGCTACAATGTCTTTTCTATTGATTATATGTAAAAAGTACAATGTACAAAGTCATAATACCGGTAATGATAAAGTCAAAATACCTCTAAGGCAAGAGTTAAATGTAAAACGTCGAATGTTAAGTGTTAAATGACAAATGTTTTGTGGGAAACTGCTTTTTTTGACGTGTCTACATTTTACATTTCTCTCATTACATTTTACATTTGCTCTCTGCCACATCCCATTTGTCCTTCACGCATTCTACATAGCATGTTTCGCACAGCATCAACTTGCATATGCAAATGTAGGATATCACGTGACTTATTAACATATACGGAAACCTGGCACACTATAAGCCAGAACAAGGATATTCACGACACTACAACAGGAAATCAGCCTAGCACACAATAAAAGTTTACTCCCCTTGACACATTGGATGGAACTTTATGATGATTACGGGGGGGGGGGGGGCTGTGCAATGTTCAAATACGAAATTTCAGGTATCATGTTACATATTAGTGAAAATCACATTCATTTCTGTTTGTAAATATGTAAATAGTTTTCTGGTACAATCGTATTTTCATAATTTTAATCCAATAAATATCACACTATTACAGGGGTATTCAAGTAAAAATACTGGTCTAAATACGAAATTCCAGATACCGTGTTAAGTATCACTAATTGCTCTTTTCAAATATGCATATAATTTTCTGGCACATTCATATTTGCTTAACTTTACAAAATATTATTAAAGTTGAAGTGAAATAAACTAAACTAAAATAAAGATACAGGGCTTAATTAAAAATTCTCTATGTCCATACTAAAAGATGTATAGTCATTCCTCTCTTTAAATATATTATTTATTTGTTGGGTACAATGCTTATATATTGTTGTTTTTTAATGGATCAAAGTAGGCTACTCAACTCTGTTTATAGAGAGACCGGAAAGAATGGGGGTGTTTAAAATATAAAAATACGGATATTAATACGAAATTCCAGTTATTGTGTTATAAATTACTGGAAAGTGTGTTTCTTTGGCTGCTTGAATCTATCAATTATTTCCTGGCACATTCAAAATTACGCACGGTCGTCTAGACAGTTTCTTATGGTGTGCCAGCTTGATTTCTTTTGTCTTGCGGTGAATATCCTTATAGTATGCTTGTGCCGAGTTTCCATATATGTTAATAAGTCACGTGATATCCTACATTTGCATATGCAGTTGATGCTGTGCGAAAGTTGCTATGTAGAAAGCGTGAAGAACAAAAGGGATGTGGCAGAGCTCAAATGTAAAATGTAATGAGAGAAATGTAAAATGTAGACACGACAAAAAAAGCATTTTCCCACAAAACATTTGTCATTTAACACTTAACATTTGACGTTTTACATTTAACTCTTGCCTTATATGTATTTTGACTTTATCAATATCGGTATTAGGACTTTGTACATTGTACTTTTTACATATAATCAATGGAAACGACATTGTCGCAGAGCATTTAAAGGGACAATAACACTCTTGCTGGCTTGAAAGCTCCAGAAAATAAATAATATCTCTATCTAAGTACTAGATGTTTAAGTGTCCTACCTGTTGTGTAAATTATCCATTACATCCTATTTTACTTGTCCAGGGTTCGAAAATATTTTTATATCGAAGTTTCATTTGAAAAGGTTTACGTTAGACGTTTCAAACCATTATGTTGAATTTTTCAAAATTTTTTAGTAAGGTGTGTTAAGATGAAATTTGTATCATCAATTAATTGGAATATTGTAAAATAGTGCAATTTGTTGACCAGAATAAAGATTGGGACATATTATTCAGTTACAACAAGAATGGTATTGAGCCTTTAATATTGGCAGCGATACCCTTCCATAGTGCGTAGGGGTTTTAAGCACTGGGGGAAACTGGAGAGGCAGTGTTTTTTAACGTCACCTCATCCCAAACCGGGCTACGAGTATATATGGTGCAAAGCTATCAGAGAGTTTCAGGCTGTTGGATGGCCGAATGGTTAGCACGCGCGCGCCGTATCATACGGTCTGTCATTGAGTCAACTGGAGGGGTTTCGATTCCCCGGTTGTACGTGACAAGGAGTAGGGTCGCCTGTCCAACCACGTGGGTTTTCTCCGGGTCCTCTGGTTTCCTCCCACTGCTAAAGACCTCCACGCGCAAGCGAATTATTGAAATAAAAATGAACCGTGTGTTAGTCCCGAAATGACCTAGTTTGTGTCGCGTGGACGTTAAACCCCATTTCTTTCTCTCTATCAGAGAGTTGCACCTCTACGCGTCACAAACTAAGTAATTTCGGAACTAACATATGTTACAATTTTATTTTAATATTTCGCCTGTACACATTAAACATCGTTTAGGATAATAAAAATATGTTCAAATAACAGATGGGGTATTGTCGTGTTAACAACACTTTTATACGTGATATTGATAATTTCATCCACATAATAAATGATATTAATTCATTTCTAAATACTTACGTTCTCCAAATAGATATTGGTGTAAAATGTCCATGAAAGAAAGTGGTATATGAAATCCACACAGTCAACAACGACAATAATATAAGAAATATTACACACTTTTTCAAATTAAAAACATGTGTCATCGTATTTTGAATCCTTTTGGTCATGATTTAAAACCCTTCTATGGAAGCCGGGGTTAAACCCTAAGAACGACAGAACGAACACCAAACCCAAAAATTAAATGAGGCGAACTCATCGCTTCACCAAGACGAGGCTACTTATCGGGATAACCTTGTTGAATCACGTGACATTTCATAGATAAAAGTCACTAAAGTGGTTAGATCCTGAATCAAACGTCTTGCTGAAAACTAACGGAAGCCTCTAATCCGGGTTTCTCAATTCAATAGGAAATAAATTCGAGACAGAACAATCTAGGCGTCACTAGATATACGAACAATCATTCAAATTACATTTTTACGAGCCAAATTTTCACGGTTTGTAGTTTTTTGACAAGATGTGTGTATTGATAATATATTACTGGTATATTCTATGCCTAGTTTTGCTTCGCCTTTTTAAAATTAAATCATTAAAAATGAAATCTAATGGAGTTTAATGTCCTACTGTTCTGCTCCGAACTGGCCAAATGAAGACGGCCATACGCCATACAGTGTGCTATTATGGGAATTTTGCCCGGACAGCGACACTACGGCCTACTCTTATATCGAATTCCAACTGTCAAGGGATCTGTTACGTGCTAAATCATTAAATGTCCGAAATAAACTGAAATAAAACGAGGTTCAACGCCCTACTGCTCTGCTCCGACTGGGCTAAGGAAGACGGGCACCATTATGTGTGCTATGGGAGAAATTTTGCCCGGACAACGGCGTTATAGCCTACTCTTAAATCGAATTCCAACTGGACGACAATGTGTACACCGGACCTCGGTTTTTCTTCCCATCCGAACGACTATAACCTTGTCCCTTGCAAGGCCCTCCGCCCTGCACCACTGACAAGGGGAACCGACGACGGAAAATCCATATGAACTTTCTGTCAACGTAGGTCTCGAACACGTTATAATCTATTTAAACTCTCGAGAATCCGATGACATCGAGAGTTGATTATGGTCTTGCCATATTAATAAATGTCTAATTAATAATAATCTATATAACATTTAAGGCCTAAAGACAGACCTGCAACAGGCAAATTTAGCTCTTGAATAATGTATCCATAATCATTTGTCATCAAAATTTTACCCGATTTAGGACACGCAAAAGAAAATAATATCTCAAGCGCTCGAGATATTTAGTCGAGCGCTCGAGATAATTAAGTCGAGCGCTCGAGATACTAAGTCGAGCGCTCGAGATAATACAATCGAACACGTCTCAACCGATGTTTTAAGATGTATAATTTTGTGCATTATTTAATGATAAACTTGCAGAATAAAAATATTCATTTGTTCGTGTGAGTGGGGAGGGGGCCGCTCCGTCACTGCAGCTTTGGATGGGCTGTAAAAACGAACTAATGAATATCTTTATTCTGCAAGTTTATCATTTAATAAATGTACAAAATTATACAGATTAAAACTTCGGTTGACCCGTGTTCGATTGTATTATCTCGAGCGCTCGACTTAGTTTCTTAGTATCTCGAGCGCTCGACATAACTATCTCGAGCGCTCGACTTAGTATTTCAAGCGCTCAACTTAGTATCTCGACCGCTCGAGATCTTAAATTTTTTGCGTGTCCTAAATCAGCCACCGTAGTTTTAAACTTTTTAAAAAAACATTAAATTTCATGGCATAACTTTAAATAAAAATGTAGGACAAATATCAAAAGTCGAATCCAGCGATCGATTACTAATATTGAATGATTTCCAAAACTATAATCATACTGAAAATCGGATAAGAACAGGCATTTCCCCTGAGTTTCAAATTGTGAGATTACTCCTATTGACAAATATTTTTATATAAGGCATGATTTAAAACGTTGAACATCTGAAGTCGTTTTCAAAAGAAAGATAATCAGGTAAATTTTATTACGACGACATGCAGACAAAAGATCTGTCATATTAATTCGAGGGAAACCTATTACTTGAAAAATATCTTTGGAATCCTATTGAACAAGATATGGTACCGTTCTGAAATTCACCTTCTTTTCAGGTGGAATTGGTGGCCAAAGTTTCAGTGAATCACGTTTGGCAACATCTCCACAGTGTATCTATCGAAAGTCATAGTATTAAAGATATGTATCCATACGCTTCGTGTTATATAAAGAGGGGTCATTATATTCCCAGTGGGTGTGTTGGCTACATTTAATGTATAGCAAGAAATAAAACATGGCAGTTTCCTCACGATGTGTCTACAGAAAATCCTTAATGTGAATAGATTTGAGTGATGGCGCAATGATTGGACCGTCAGATATCTCATGTGTGTATATATACCCAACAAATATAAGATGTATTTGCTAGATTTAAAGTATTTTTTCATTAATTAAGAAGGACAATATCAGTGGTATGATGGCAAAAGAAACAAAATACCGGATCTTTTTAAACCAAATGACATAGTAATAATCTACTACTTAAAAACTAATTTGAAAAATTTATTTATTCTGACTAGTAAATGAGAGAATTAAACGATTTATTATATGGGCTTGGAAATATAAGAAATAAATATATATGAATTTTCTGACAAAAGTAACTTAATCTATATCTGCTATTCTTAGCAAAAGATTCATTTTAAGTATTAATATTTAGATTTTTTCCAACTGCCTTTTCGTCTCTTCTTAAGCTGATCTAGGGCAGACTGAAATGTGAAATAATTAAATAATTATAATATCGGAGCATACAGGTAATAGGTAATCTATCAGGTAATCTATCAGTTGATAAAGGTACCGTATACTATCAGATGATAAATGTATACCATCAGGGGATAAAAGTAAACTTTCAGATCAGACGATAAAGGTTTACTATCATATGATAAAAGTATACATCAGATGATAAAGGTTTATTATCATATGATTAAAGTATACGTTCAGATGATAAAGGTATACTATCAGGCGATAAAGGTATACAATCAGATGATAAAGGTATACCATTAGACGATAAAGGTATACCATCAGACGATAAAGGTATACAATCAGATGATAAATTATACCATCAGACGATAAAGGTATACAATCAGATGATAAATTATACCATCAGACGATAAAGGTATACAATCAGATAATAAAGGTATACTATCAGACATAAAGGTATACAATCAGATGATAAAGGTATACCATTAGACGATAAAGGTATACCATCAGACGATGAAGGTATACAATCAGATGATAAATTATACCATTAGACGATAAAGGTATACAATCAGATTAAAAAGGTATACTATCAGACGATAAAAGTATACAATCAGATGATAAAGGTATACCATCAGACGATAAAGGTATACCATTAGACGATAAAGGTATACAATCAGATGATAAAGGTATACTATCAGACGAAAAAGTATACAATCAGATGATAAAGGTATACCATCAGACGATAAAGGTATACCATTAGACGATAAAGGTATACAATCAGATGATAAAGGTATACTATCAGACAGAAAGGTATACAATCAGATGATAAAGGTATACTATTAGACGATAAAGGTATACCATCAGACGATGAAGGTATACAATCAGATGATAAATTATACCATCAGACGATAAAGGTATACAATCATATGATAAATGTATACTATCAGACGATAAAGGTATACAATCAGATGATAAAGGTATACCATCAGACGATAAAGGTATACCATTAGACGATAAAGGTATACAATCAGACGATAAAAGTATACAATCAGATGATAAAAGTATACCATCAGACGATAAAGGTATACTTTCAGACGATAAATGTATACTATTAGATGGTAAAGTATACTATTAGTTGATAAATAAATACTATCATATTATAAATGTATACTATGAGATGATAAAGGTTTACTATCATATGATAAATGTATACTATGAGATGATAAAGGTTTACTATCATATGATGAATGTAGACTATCAGATGATCAACTTCTTCAAAATCCCCGAACCCTTTGAGGTTAAGAATAAAAACGGTCAAAGTACAGGTCCTTATCTTTCTGGCTCTTTCATTTCTGTAAAATACATTACAGCCATCAAAAAGGCCAGTGGCAGAATCAGACCAGTACATACTAGAGAAATCGTAGCCGGAATACAGTAATTAAAATTTATCTTACTCTTTGTTCTTCCTGCACTAACTACCAGTTCCCCATCTTCATCAAGACCATACACAAACCTGTATTGACAGGAATCGTCATCTACAAACATGCACAGTTTCATAGCCGGGTCTAAAAGTAGAAAAACAATTTGCTGTATTTTTGTTATTAGTCAATATACGTAATAATCCTGGCCGGAAATCCGGTCAGTCGGGATTAATTTTTGCCTAAGGAATGTTTGGTTGATCTATATAACATTAAAAGAGACAATTGCTTTAGTCAGTTGGAAAAATAATTTTCGGTTTGATGTGAATTGACTACACAGTCTATTGGGGATATTCAAATGGAATTGTACGCAAAGTTACATACATCTACAAAGTGTTTGTTGAGATATAGATGTTTTAACTTTATATTTGACGGACATATTGTGGTTTTCACGGAATTTACATGTTCTTCTAAAAGGCCAGTGCTTGAAATTTTGAATTTAGACGCGTTTTCGTTTATTTTGCATATAATATTCACATTAATATGATTTGAATAAAATTAATTTCTATTTTTATTTTTATATATGTATACATATGTATATATAAAACAGATTGTGTACGTACAACAATACTCTAGATATGCTTGAACCTTCCTATAGGCGAGAAGTGGTATCAAGTGTTCCAATCTTGGTGATATCCCACCTCATATTACTAAACGGGAAGATAGCTTGAAAATTAAGTTCAAGTTATGTATTTATTACGTACCATATTCATTAACAGCGTCGACAGGTTGAATACCATATATACGACATTGTCTGTAACATTGTTCATCGCTTAATGGACCCGATCTAAAGATGGTGCATCTTACACAATCTTTCAACACAGCACATTGCCCGTTACATGTCTGAAAAATTAACCAATATAAAAGGCCTATTGCTTTGGACATTATGAATATACATTTTGATCAAATGAGGTATAGAAAAGTCGGAAATGTATCCGAGATGGGTATATTATGAAAATTATCGATTGGATGTACATATATATGACAGCTGTCCAATGGTGTGGCTGTAGGGTTTTTGTCGGAATATTTGCATATTTTACCCTGATGGAGCGATATAGACAAACTAATTTCTTGCCAAAAATCTCAAATTTTAAGGAATCGGTAAGGAATCAAAGGTGTCTGTTTTTAGACGAAAAGGGACTAATTGGTCGAAAAATGGTTTTGCCTTTGCCTTCTGGCACGCTAGTACAATCAAGATATCTGTTTGGGTTTAGTTTGGGTTTTGATTACACATCTATTTCCTAGCACTTTGGCCAAAACTTAAAATGACCCAATATATATATTTGCGCAGAGTTAGATATATATAACACAATAGACGATTGATTTAAAGACTTACTGGACAATCTTCACAAGTTGGTCCCATGTATACGGAACTACATCTACAGCGGCCATAAATGCAATCACCTTTACCGTTACAAATTTCCTATAAACAATACAAACTGTAATTTTAAAATGCTAGCTATATGAAGTGGACAGAGTGGAGTGGGTTGTTGAAGCTGGTGAATTACAAATTCAAGCACAATCATGTAGTTAGCGATGTAATGTTTCTGCATAATTCTGAAATGACATCAGGCGTTCTAGAAAGCGTTAGCATAAGAACGTATAGCTACCTGGGTCTATAGGTTGGGGCCTGAAGTCGAGGATACTTAGTAGAAAGCCACACAGAGGACATTTTATCCAATTGTTATAATGTCATTGGGAAGAAAGACTAAGTGATTTGATGTTCCACGTAGTTGACTTTTGAGGTATCCAACGGCGTTAGTGATAAAGGTGACTATCAATACGTTCAGTTCCAATAAGTAACGATTGTGATTTGCATTTTTCGGAAAATATCAAATTTCTCATGGCTTTTTCCACGCTAAATATTACTCAGATTGCTTATTTAATATTTAAGTAAAAAAAAACCCTCAAATTCCAGCACTAGATAATCTTCTGGCTTGGATTCAAACGAATTTAAAACAGGTCCATCAATTTGGTTCACGGTAAATAAATATTGCAGCCGTCTTGTTACATAAGGAGCATATATTTGTAACTACTGAACAATATTGAACGATTTGGGAGCTGATATTCAACACGGGCGTCTATAGAGCTAAAATCACGCATCGTTACTTAATGTTAGTAGGTCGCTAGTGGTTATTATGAATTATACAGCGCACACAACCATCCATGCCAACCCGGTTGACTCCTACGATATCAAGTGGGGAAAAACGTCATGAAATCCCGAAGGATGCCCGCGGCCCACTTCGTACATTTAATCTATGCTAATCCCAGAAAATGACTTTTACTTGAAAATGAATGTAAAACTTACACCATTAAGTGCTCGACAACTTGCAGTAGAACTAGAAGTAACTAATTCACACATTTCACCAGAATAACCAGAATTACATACACATCTTCCACAACGACAATTTCCTCTTTCGGGTCCTTCAAAATTATGAACTTTATTTTACAAGCTATCATTTTGATAAATATATTTGAAATCTTTTTAACCTGTTCTATCACATATTATCTAAAATCGATGAAAGGCAACGTTGTCCTTTTGTGACACTCTGGGCTGGGGAAACGTGTCAGGACGGCCAAATCTTTTGTGTCACACTGTCCTGTGTCTAAGTAGGACTTGACGTTGTGATAAATAAGACTTCAACCTCTTTTCTGTACTCTGGAGATATCTTTATAGGTTACAATAATATATTCTACAACATCCACACACCTTGTTATTTAGGTATTTAAACGTTAACCACGATTAAAACATATGATGTCTACCCTGGCTATTTCGCCCAACCGTCTCCTGAGAAAACGCGCTGGTCTAATTTATATTAAAAAATTTTGGGGGCGTCAACTATCAGAGCGGATCCTTGACCATGTTTGGACAAGAGCTGTATTAGAGCACGCCATTACGTCAACCTAATTTGTACTGTACCAACGGTGCGGAGACCTCTGACCTGATGTCTGATCGTTAACGCAATAGGATATCATTTTTAACGAACCATGACACAACAGTAGCCCTCTTCCAGAAAAAAATGGTAGCAGGAGCGCAATCTGCGTAGTGTCACAATTCGCCCCTCATTAATTTTCGTTTGTGAGTTCAACACAAACGTATATGGGTAGGCCTTAACATAGCCAGCCAGTTGCTATATATATATCGCATTAAGAGAGTTGAACTGTTTTCACTCGGATGTGTACAATTTTAATTTCAAAGAGCCAGGGATATTCGTATAGGATATAATGTAAACATTGATATAGAATATATGGTTATACTAGAATACTATAGGGGATTACATCATGGATATTTATAGCACAATACACTGTAAGTGTACACACACACACACACACACACCCGCACACACATGGGAGAAAACCGCACACAGTAGGTTCCGGCTCACACAATGTTTCATTTTCACTGAGTTTTGTTTTCTCACTGATTGTACACCAATTCCCTTAATTAAGTTCCATTCATCGGCCACGTTTGGACGGATTCGGTGCAGGAAAAACTTTCTGAATATCTTCCATTGCCAATTCAGGGCACATTTTGTCTATAGTCGCCGGTGTACCAATTGGCATGGATGTAACATCAGTCGGAGCTGTGATGTAGGTTGCTGATTCCATGGACGTTGAGGGTAGAGTGACTTCACGGGATCCTTCATCCGATCTGTACACCATCTGTACATCGGTTTCGTGCTCTGTGCGTTCGGTAACTTCTCTGTGGTTTTTACTATTTCTCTTAAAACAATGGCTTATTAAATGATTAAATTTTTGGTTGTATTTACAACAACTAGCAACAGCCAAAATTACGAATATGACTGTTGCTCCCATGCCAATAATGATATAGTACAAAATGAGCTGAGATTTGTCTTCATTAATGGACCTAAGATTATTCAATTCATAAACCAAACTTTCTAGCGGAATTTTATCAACTTCCTTCAAACGTAGGGGCAATTCTGTTAGGGTATAATTTGCCAAAACCGTTTGAAGAGGCTTCCATAGGTTTTCTAATGTTTTCCTAAACGATTGGATAAGTCTTTCAAAAGACACGTTTTTTATGATCGTACTTTCATGTTCAAAAAATGCTGCCAAAATTATGTCGTCACTTGTCGCCCCACAGGTCATATTTAGTTGTATTATATCTAGCGGCGGAGTTACGACAACTGTCGAATGGACAAGGTTTGGATCGTGATAAACAATTGTCCGACGGAACTTACTTCGCGTTGTAACTACCCATAATCCATTGTTTAAATATTCTGCAATCGGAAGTATACTGGTGGGCTTTACATTAACCTTGCATAAATTTTTTATTCGTGCTTCGTCCTGAATAAACAAGGTGACTATGCATAGACGATTTAAATTTGTTGGATAAATTGGACTTTGAATTCGACAAAATTTAAATTGTGGATCACTACATTGATCAATTTCCTCTTTACCCAACCGAACGTATTTCGTACGATCCACACTAACAGCTAAATATGGTGTCTCTAAGCTATAGTGAGCAACCATTTTACGAATAGCATTGGATTTACTGGCCATAAGTTGTGAATTCATAGGTATTGGTAAATAGTGCGTGTGATATAAGTCATACGCACCACCAGAATCTAATAGTCGAATAGACATTATGATCAAAATACGACTAGAGTCCAAAACACTAGTACACGTTACTGTTTTATAATAATTGAAGAGGTTCTCCATCGGATTATATGGTAATTTTACGCTGTTTGGAATATGTTCTCGAATTCCGAGCAACAATTTCTTTAACGAAGATGGAGAAATTCTTTCAGATGACTTGTCGCAAGTCTTCTACATATAATTCAGCCCTTAATATCATTAATTGTATATCGTCCACAACCAAATTTAAGCGCAAGTACAAATGAATAAATTTTTCCAGTTGAAAAAGGTGGGTTTTAAAATCCTTCACAATATCAACGACCTTTTTATCAAGCATACCCAACGCAGTTTGCAGTCTGGAAATAGCTAAACGATTTGTATTTATCTCCATTCGAGATACATTGAGAAGTGACAGACTTTTCTTCACCACATGGGTTATAGTCTGTTGATTGTCTGACAGACTTTTAATATTGTGCCAAATTGTGTCTAAATCACTTTCAGAAACTGTTCCAAATAAGAACCTCAAAGCCTTGCCTACAATAGGGATTAATACTGTTTCTAACAATTCACTATGAGCTTGTTCTATTGTTAAATTTTCAATTCTCAACTTAAGAAACGTTTCTTTGAAATCCATCGTCTCCGTAGTGTTATATGTTGCTAAAATTTAGTCTATTTCGGCGAGACTTCGTTCTAGATCAAGTGAAGGGATTGATATAAACCTACCGAAGGGTATTAAATCATGTATTAACGTAACTAACCAGCGAGACCTTGTATCTATCTTGTTAATTGGTCGAAAAATTACATTTTCTTTTATCAACAACAGCACATGAGTGCACCAAGCCAAGAAACAGAAAGAAAAGTAGAAATTCCATGCTCAACCTAAAATATATTATAACAAAGGACATTAACCTTTATTCTTACCAACATTAATTACACAAAATAAAGTAACAAGTAGTTACTCACAAAGTGCGCTAAATATAAAGGTAACTATAACAGTTACAGTAAACCAGACAAAGCTCTAAACAACTTTCTAAGTCTTTTCCGGTTACCACTATTATTTTTGTTTAGCTGATCATTATCATTTTTCACTTTAGCGACGTACGCTTCACTTATATCCATGACCGTGTCACTAATACCCGTGACATTTTCACGGTCACCGTGGTTGCTATTCGCATCTGTTATTGTGGAATCACTCGATTCACTATCCGTACCCAACGAGTCGCCTTCATCGGACATGGCCGATTCATCTCTATCTCGGGCTTGTATACGGTTGGCGAGTTCCATTAACGCAATATCATCTTCGCTGGATGAACTTCCACGTTCGCGCCTAAAACGCTTTGCAAGGTAATTCATCCTCAGGGTCATTAACTTCGTCCTCTGACGATGAACTAGAATCAGACGGATCGACAACATACTATGTCTTGCCTAATGGTCTCTGGTTAGGCTCACCTTTGGGCATATCCCAATCATCTATTTTTGCTTATCTTAAATGCTCAGCATGGACCTTAGTGGATTTTCCCGTCAGTTGATTATTAATAACGAATGTAACAGGGGAGGTTTTCTCAATAATTCGATAATAGGGCGTCCACCTTTCCTGTAATTTATTTTTCCGATGATGATTTTTATAGTAAACTGGGTCTCCTACTTTGAAAGGGGTATCTGTCGTGTTGCGATTCGCATATTTAGCCTGCTTTCTTTGTGCTTTCTTTCGACGCTTATGGACTAACAAAAAGGACTGGTGTTGGTTTTGTAACGCTATTTTATGTATATCTGTTCCTACATACTTTCGTCTAGGCCTGAGAATATTGTCAAGGGGTAAGTTAAAGTCTCTATTGTACAATAAATAAAATGGTAAAAATTTCGTTGATTCACTAATACTAAATCGTATTGCAACAAGTGTTTGATTGAGATACAAATCCCAAGAGTTGTAACTATCGTCAGTGCCGGACTGGGCCTACCTGTCCACCTGTCCGTGACAGGTGGGCCTAAGCTCATTAAAAAAAAGTGGGCCTAAGCCTATAAAGAAAAAAGAAAAAAGAAAAAAAAGAGAAAGAAAAAAGAAAAAAGAGAAAGAAAAAAGAAAAGAGAAATAAAGGAGAAGGGGAGGAAAGAAAAGAAAGAAGAAAGGAGAGGACAGGACACAAGACAGGAGAAAGAAAAGATAGGAAAAAAATGACTGACAAACAACACAAAAAAAAGAAGTGTACTACAAGGAAAGAACATTATGAGTTTGACCTCATTATACAGAGAACCTGTAATTCATCTTTTAACCTGTTTTGACACTGAAGAGAATTCTCAAATGCATCTTATGATAAGTGCTCTTAGGTCATTCTGTTATCTAATTGTATTAGGAAATCAAAAATTTGCCTTCTTCTGCTTTGGTATGAAATGCTTGGAAAATGAGTTTGCGGTTGTCAATTTTCAAAATTTTCATGGGGTAGAACCCCCCCCCCCTCCCAGACCCCTCTCGGAAGCTCGCGCGCCTTCGGCGCGTACTTTGTGTAGGCCTTGGTCAATGACCTGACAGGTGGGCCTTCGGCACACCAGTCCGGCACTGACTATCTTTAATCTTTTTCGACAAGACGTCGTGCAGGGTTCTACTCTGGAGGTGATAAAACGAAGTAAGAGCATGGCCTCGTCGGTGACATATATTGCACTGTCTTCGACGCAGATAGCTAACATCCATCGGCTGCGGCTGTTCCGATTCCCGTGGCGGTCGCATCCGTGGCTCTTTTCCTAACCTTAGCGAAAAGCGTTTTCTTATGTTTTGTTCTGTCCTCGCCATTTCCACCGCAGCGACAAATGTTAGAGGGTCGTCCCTAAGAAGTTTTGTTTTTATGCTATCGTACCATACGAAGAGGCTAATTAGCTGCCTATCTATTTTCGGCTCCGCCTTGTAATTAGTGAAAGCCTCATTCGCCAGCGCCAACAATCTTTCTGCATAGACCTGTACATTTTCCTCGGGTCTTTGCTTAATTCTCCTTAGCAACGAAAGGTCTTGTTGCGGATCGGTTATTTCGGCGAATGTATTTGCCAGCTCTGTTTTTATCTGATCCCATGTCGCGTCTGGGGTTGCAGTCAGGTATATCTGAATGAAATTACTTACCACCCCCCTACTCGTCTGAAAAGCGCTATTGTTGCCAAAAGACTATATATTTTTATACATTGTTTATCCAATCTCGAAAATGCCTTGGATCGCAATTATAAGGTTCAGTAATATTTGCAACAGAATTTGTTGAGATCGATGAAGACAAACCCACCAATTGAGCTGTTAAATTTTGATAAAATGCTTCAGCCATTGTTTTTTCGAAATAAGTAGACAGCGAAAGTTACTTACTTGACTGTAAAATCAAGGTCGAGATCCTGGGTCGTGACGGCACCAAACAAGACAATGTGACATTCTGGGGACACGTACTCTGTGTCATGACGACCTAATCTTCAGTGTCACACTGTCGTGTGTCAAAGTAGGACTTGACGTTGTGATAAATAAGGTATCTTTATAGGTTACAATAATATAATCTACAACATCGACACAGCTATTGTTCTTTATGTATTTAAACGTTAACCACGATTAAAACCTATGATGTCTACCCTGGCTATTTCGCCCAACCATCTCCCGAGAAAACGCGCTGATCTAATTTATATAAAAGGGTTAGGGGCGTCAACTACCAGGGCGGATTCTTGACCATGTTTGGGCAAGAGCTGTATTAGAGCACGCCGTTGCGTCAAACTAATTTGTACTGTACCAAAGGTGCGGAAAATTCTGACCCGATGTCTGATCGTTAACGCAATAGGATATCTATCATTTTTAACGATCCATGACACAGAAATAACTGGTAGCAGAAACCGTGATTCAGTCTAAGAAAGGTGAAGGAATCCTGCAAGCGTAAACTGCGTAGTGTCACACTTTAGCGGAAAAGGTGCGATCTGGCACAACTGATTTCGGTCAAAAATGTTTTAAGACCCACCATTAGCGAAAGTATTTATAAGGCAGTTATTTTCCAAAAAAAGTATGGTAAATTTGGTATGTTAGAGATACCTAATTTTACTAGAACAATATTGGGAGTTCCTGAAAAACACAGGACAAAATGTAAGGGTATCACTCATGGGTAATCCAAGCATTTACTTAGACATTGATATTTATGGTAAATGAACCGCAAGTAACGACAAATAAAAGCAGATTTGGACACTCTCAGCCAAGTCACGTGACAAACAATGCTGCTTAAAATGGATTTTTACCGATTGGAGTATTTCCTTACGTTTATTTATTTATATTTTTAGATATCATCAAATCTCACCGTTTGTATGTGGGAACGCATCTTTAAGAACAATTACTTACCTCCACATATTCGACCATTGAAATAAGAACAACTGTAATCATCACATTCACAAAATCGGCCATAAAATAAATCCTGTAATAATAAAAGGTTTATTAAAATCGCGAGGGACATTTTAGTCTTGCATTTACGTCGCTTTTGATAAAATAATAATTAACTTGTGCATAAGCTAGAAACATCGGGATATATTCTGGAAAACAACCTCTACAATCATTCCGCCCCTGATCCCAACCCTTTTTTTTAAATAATAATTAAATACTGAGTCTGGCCCTGTCACTACCGAATTATTGCAAAATTGTATTGGTAGTTTCACCAAAAATTAGTTATAATATGAACAGATTATAGAAATGGAACTTACCGCGCCAGGAGCACGTGATCCACAACCACAGAACCCACATGTGCAACTACCTCTATTGCTACAAATAGCACCACCAGGTCTAATTAAAAAAAAGAATACAACTATCTCTATTACTACAAATAACACCACCAGGTCTAAATTAACATTTGCAACTACCTCTATTGTTACAAATAGCACCACCGGTCTAAATAAAAACAATACAACTTACTACAAATAACACTACCGGGTCTAAATTAACATTTACAACTATCCCTATTACTACAAATAGCACCGCCAGGTCTAAATATAAAAAAATACAACTATCTCTATTACTACAAATAACACTACCGGGTCTAAATTAACATTTACAACTATCACTATTACTACAAATAGCATCACCCGGTTTAAATATAAAAAATACAAATATCTCTATTACTACAAATAACACCACCGGTCTAAAATAAAATACAACTATTACTATTACTACAAATAAAACCATTGTGTCTAAAAACAATTTACAACTATGACTTTTACAATAGCACTACCGAATCTAAAAAACTATCCCTATTACTACAAATAACAACAGCTATATTGAATAATCCAGACTTTGTTTATTATTGTAGCAATCGAGACAATCTTGTCAAAACTTCAAAGATTCGTAACTTCGCTCAGAATAAAGTAATTTGACTGAAATGATTAACAAAATCTTTTTTCTAGATATGTATTTTTATACTATTATAGCAAGAAAGGTCAACTTTCTATCTTAATCCGGCATGATGCATTTTAATGGGCCTTAATTTAAAGGCCAGTTGTATTGTGGTTTACAACTAAATATAACGGTAGGTAATCTCCCTGATAGAATTCAATCGGTTAAAAGTTTTGTATTCAGTCTTAAATGGCATTCATTTAATAAATATGAATGTCCAAAATAACAGGTCTCCAATAGCCCCTGGAGCTCCATATTGGTTCACTACGCTGGAAACACTGTCACTTCCCCCCTCCTCCCCAATATGAATATTTTGTTATGTGCCGTCTTTGTTCTGTGACTACAGTTGGAAACAACAGTGTCTAGACAAAAATACTTCTCCTAGCACTGTACACGCAACCGTACAAAGAGAAACTAAAATGGTACGATTAATAATTCGCAATGGATCGTAGCGAGACAATATAGACATATTAGTCAAAGTGCTCTTGATAATCCTCTTCAATCGGTTTACAAACAATTATTCCATAGTCCGAACACTGCACTTATAAACATTGTGGTGATATCCACAGCTGCACTGATCAACAACAGGACGTATTGCTGATTTTGCTGCGTTTGATACTCTCGACATCGAGGATCTTTTAGACAAAATATGGGTTGAAATTGGTTTGCGCAACAATGTGTTCAACTGGTTATAATTTTACTTCACAAACAGAAAGCACACCGTCTGCATTAATGGAGTTTCTTCGGGCTTTGTTTCAATTCTGTGATGAGTGCCTCAAAGATCAGCCCTGGGGCCAATTTTATTTATAATATTCACGAGAACACTTAGTGAAATGGCCCAGAAATATGGACTTAGACTCCACTTATTCGTAGACGATACACAGTTATACATCAGCTTGGATCATTCATCAGAAACATTAATTGTACAGGATGTTGAGAGATGTTTAGATGATATTATCAACTGGATGACTCTTCATTTTTTAAAATTAAATCCAGACAAGACTGATGTCCTTGTACCAAACATCAACTCCCGCCCGGGAGTTAATTCAACCAACAAACAAAGCAAATAACATCAGTACTATCTTCAATTCCACACTATCTTTTGAGACCCACACCAAAACTAGCTGTTCTTCAGTTTTTACTAGATGTACAGCAACGTGTGAAGTGTCTAACGTGTAAAAATCTAAAACTCCTCTTCTTGCTCTGATCTCTTCAAGGCTGAATTAACATAATGCTTTTTTGTGTGGTCTATCACACTGACAGCAGCAGAAGCTTCATTATATTCGGAATACTTCAGCTCGACTCGTCACTGGAACCAGGAAAAGGGATCACATTAAACTATCATTAAGAACCCTCTATTGGTTGCCCACAAATCAGCGAATCAAATTCAAAATACTGTTATTGACTTTTAAAGCATTCAATAATCAAGCACCACAATATATTCAAGATCTACTCACTCCTTACGAATCGAACAAGTCATTATTAGTTATTCCTGCTGCAAAACTCCAGCAGACGTAGAGATCTTTTCACTATGTAACACCTTTTCTCTGGAGTTCTCTACACTTAGACATCAAAGAATCTAAAACTCTAGACATTTTCAAGTCACGTTTAAAGACACATCTATTTGACGAAATTAAACACTAACAGAATCCACATAAACTTTGAAGTATTGTTTGAGCTATACAAATTAGGTGTTGATTGATTGATTGATTGATTGAATAAATCATCAAAATTCATAGGAATTAACTCTTACCGTTCTCGACATCTTTCTGGATTATCTTCCATTTCATGACAAAAACAGTATCTACCCACATATCCCTCGTTACATTCACACTGACCACACACTAAATTACCATTTGTACTACATTGAGGTGCCCCATATGTCTGAAAATAGATTACAGTTAGAGGGTGCTAGAATGCAATGTAAATAATGGTAACCGGTAAACTTAGTAAGTTTGTAGTCTCGGTCACCCAGAATCGGTCTGGGACCGTTGTCAATATTTGACGAAAAGTCCATTGCCCATGCGTAACCGGGAGTTTGGTTTTTAATGTGGTTGATTATCCAGTATCTTTGGCCAAGTCAAGTAAGTGTTGTGCCCCTTTCCGCAATAAATCCCATAATTCTTACATTAATATAAACAAACATGAACCGTGACGACGAATTAGAATTAATTTAAAAAAACCTATATATTATTATGGCCCATGGAGGGAGAAATTTTACAATAAAAAAATTAACAGTGTTGGATATTGAACTGGCAATGCAATCAAATGGAGTCTTTTAAATGGCATTCTTTCAATGGGCGTCAACATCTTGTTTTATAACTAGTTACCTCCCTTAGTCTTTGTCTATGATAATGTAAAAGACTGGATAATCTAGCCGATGACCTATTATTTTCAGATGTTGACAACGCATACAGACTAATATTCGTAGAATATTTTTTGGGGTGATAGAGACTAGTAAGTTTGTTGGCTGCATTGTATTTTTGAAATAAGGATTGTCATAACAATTACACTGGGCTCTCACGCTATTCAATAAGAATCACCATTACTGGCTTTCAATAATATTCTAAAGAAATACATTATTCCCATTATAAATAAACTATGGTGTCATTTTAATATTCTGAAAATAAGTTTTATTTTATAATAATGAAAACGGGATGATATTCCTCACCGTTATAGTAATAAAACGGTGCGTTGTCCTTACTGATATAATATTGAAACAGGTATAATAATTAAAACAGGTGGATATCCATGGCTGTTATAATAATAAAACCGATGGATATTACTTGTCAATATACTATTACAACCGGTGGATACAGGTGAATATCCATGGCTGTTATAATAATAAAACCGGTAGATATTACTTGTCAACATACTATTACAACCGGTGGATACAGGTCAATATCCATGGCTGTTATAATAATAAAACCGGTGGATATTATTTGCCAATATACTATTACAACCGGTGGATATTCCTTGCCAATAAAATTTTAAAACGTGTGGATATTATTTGCCAGTATAATATTAAAACGGGTGATATTATTTGCCAGTATAATATTAAAACGGGTGATATTATTCCCGACTTTTTGTCTTGAATAAATCAGATGGGTATGACTTACCACTCGTTTCGAACACTCACAACCACACAACGATTCGACGTCAACTACAAACTTCTGACTACTTCGAGGTATGGATACTATCACCCTGGAAAATATACATTATATACAATAAACAATATCATAAACAATTTAATTACAAATTGCGAAGTACATTATCTTGGTAGTAAAAATTGTGTCTTTTCCATGGTAAATCATCGAATTACATAACTTACATAATATATTATGTTGATCATGTCTACCTATAGAGTCCGATAAACTAGACCCAGTGGGGCTCTTTGATCAATGTATAGGAGGATCGATTCTGTCTAACTAACACACACATGTTATCAAAAGGAAGGCCCTGCTTTTCTGACTAGCTCTCATTGCACAGGAAACGCGCTAGAATCATTTGGTAAATTCAGCGTTAGTACTAGTAATGTTAATATGTCACGAAGATAGTATTTTTTACCTTCCCGATGTGCCACAGTCTTCTGTTCTGAGAATAAGACTAAAATTTACCTGAAAACAAATAAAAGATGCATTATGTAAGAGCTTCAAATGTTATATAAATTATTATTAATACATGAAAAGCCTGTAATCAACTCTCTAGACTATCGGATGGCGCAGATGTAAACGGATTAAAATACGACCGCCATTTAATGATTTAATTTAAAAGTAAGGGAAGCGGGGCTGAGTCTCGATTAACGAGGAATGTTTCTACCATAAAAAAAATTATCTTCAAACAGTTATACCGTCGTTCAAAATATAGTTATTTGAAAGAAATTTTCAATATATTAATTTTGAATTATCTATTTGGGAACTATATATAGTATAGCCCGAACTGCCAGCTCTTTATCCAAATCTTACATAATGCATCTTTGAGTGAAATGAAAATCTGTCTAAAGTTTGCAATCACAATTGACAACAGTGGTAAATGCTTCTTTACAGTACACGACATCTGAATACTGAATTTTGGATCAAGCACTACCCATCTTTTTGTTATTCTTCCGGGCGACTTTCAAGTACGATTGAAATGAAACTTGACATGCGTGTTCCTTAGAAACTTGCGCATCGATAAGTATACTACTTCGATTATTGATATGGCATTACAATTGCCGATGACGTCGTGTTCGGTTCCTTGTTCATAGTCCTAGAAATACATAAAATATAGTTCTATATTTCTGTATTTTAATGTATATAGTAATATCGTACTTGTTCATACGTCATAGCGCTAATCCTCAAGTAGTGTTATAAACATGCTGTGGTGAAGGTGGTAAATTCCGACTTGCATTACCATGATCAGTTCAGAACCCTCATACTTTGTTCTTGGTACATTTTAAATTATGAGCACGTCATATACGGAAAATAACTAATACAACATAATTTCATTTTAGAATTTACCGTTTGTCCAACTGTAAGTCGAGAACATCGGCCTCGTCCATTGTTCCGCCAACGAAATCTGTTGAAAAAAATGTTTTGTTTTTTTTATATTGAAAGTTATTATCTTGGGCCCTTATTCACGAATACTTAAACTAATTATACAATCGAAATTTTAAGAAATACTGCAATTCGATTGGCTGACCAGTAAAATCAATGCATATATCCAATTTGCATATTGTTCAGCCAATCGAATTGCAGTATTTCTTAAAATTTCGATTGTATCTTAGTTTAAGTTTTTGTGAATAAGGGCCCTGGTCTCTAAAATCTATACATACATTATTACAATATTTAGGCAAAAAAACACAACCAAAACATGGCAGTTTTACGTGTATATAACATAGGTGGTCAGGAAACAAAAAGTAGGTCAACCGTCTGCCAAGTAGTCCGAGCTGTTAAAAAGGTTTGGAGTTTTAAAAATAATTACTCTGGAATCTCGGCAAGTTAGTTAAAACTTCCCGGAAACAGCTGACTTTGGATACAAGGACAATAACTTTAAAAACATTAGTAGGTAACTCCAAATGTCAGTTACCCTTTTAACAAGTCAAACATAAAATTGAATGGGGTTTATCATCTAGTCATGCTATTTCCATCAATTTGAAACTAACATCTGATAATTATCAATTCTATAGTTAAACATACATTATGCAAGAGCTAAATCTGTCTATTGCAGGTCTTTCTTTGGGCCTGAAATGTTATCTAAATTATTAATTTTATTAACCTATCCAGACCATAATCAACTCTAGATGGCATCGCTAGCCCGCGATCTTTAGTGAATTGTGAACCGATTTACTGCATAACTTTCCTTCATGATTTAACGATTAAGTGGATAATCGAGACTATGCTGTTTATCGTACTGACTTTAGTAATGATGATCAAGGCTAGGCAGAAATTCAATCGCTTTGTTCTCGGTTCATAGTGGATCAATTTGAATGAAATTTTCAGCAAATTGCCTTTACATTATTTAGTTTTTAACTATTATAGTGAGAACTGTCAACTCGTTATCGAATCTCCCATAATGTATCATTAATGTACTAGAAAAGAACACAATCTTGTATTTTATAATTTTCACACAAGTCCCTTTGTTGACATTCACACAAGTTTTGTTTTCGATGTATTGTGGAGAGGGGAAAAGATGACTTCTGAAATCCAATATTTAAGACAAAATAAACATTTGTAACAAGGGAGTCGAAGAATGAGGGTAGACATATTCCACAAGTCATGTCAAACGGTGACGCATACCTGGAGAGCATGCGCAATAAATACTATCTGTGTAGACTAGAATAAGCAGACGCTAGAGATTGCCATTTGATTGAGACTTAAAACAAATACCTGCTACATGATGACGTAACTTCTACCTGGATGTTCCTTGGATTAGACACTCTGAAGGTTAACCATCTCTAAAAAAAAATATTTGAACCCTTTAAATGCATTTTAAAATACTTCCTAAATATGTTATAGTTTTAAACAAATACATATAAAAAGTCGAAAAGAAGTAATTGCTGTCATTTCTTCATGGTGTCAAATATATATAAGCGAGGCAGGTTGCGCTGTATCTACTAGAGTATTACACACAACTTTTATATTTACTTGGTAAAAAAATGTAGCTAACAAATCATGTTACTTAAACATGCATCATGCAAGAGCTAAATCTGTCTATTGCAGGTCTTTCTTTAGGCCTGAAATGTTATCTAAATTAGTAATTAGACATTAATTAACTTATCCAGACCATAATCAACTCTCGATGTCATCGCTAATCTGCGATATTTACTGGATTATGATCCGATTTGCTGTTCAGCTTTCATTCATGATTTAATCATGAAATGGATAATCGAGACTATGTTTGGGTTTTTTTATCGTACCGACTTAAGTAAAGATGATCGAGGCTAGGCCAAAAATTAAATTGCTAAATCCTCGGTTGAGAGTGGATCAATTTGACTGAAATTTTCAATAAATTCCATTTACATTATCTAGTTTTTAACTATTATGCTGAAATTTTCAGTAAAATCCATTTACATTATCTAGTTTTTAACTATTATACTGAGAACTGTCAGTTCTTTATCTAATCTCCCATAATGTATCTTTAATTATATATTTCTCTGATGACTGAAATTGTTACAGAGGTACGGGAATATTTACACAGTTTTATCATAGCTAATTCAAGGATTTTATCCACATCTCTATATTATTACTTTGTTATCAGTCAATCATGAAATTACATACAGATACACGGTCGTAAAATACAATGACACACACACTCTATTCATACGCACGATTGTGGCAAGCAAACGTTCCTCAAATGACATCAAAAGAATTTTAAACTTCCTAATTGACGAAACCATTGTGGAATTCGCAAGTGAAATATTTCAAGTCACGATGCGCCATTTTAAGCAATATGCATACTTGCAAACTACAATCTAGAGAGAGAGAGAGAGAGAGAGAGAGAACGTCCACTCGACACAGGCTAGGTTATTTCGGGATTAACATATGGTTGCGCGTAGGGGTCTTTAGCAGTGGGAGGAAATCGGGGGAGTCGGAGGAAACCCACGAGGCTGGACAGGCGACCCTACTCCTTGTCACGTACAACCGGGGAATCGAAACCACGCCAGTTGACTCAATGAGAGACCTTAAGATACAACGCGCTGACCAATCAAATAAGCGATATCTACTGTAGAATGTAATATTGAATGATAAAAACAATTCAACAGACTGCTCACAATTTGCCGTAGAACTTAAAAGTACTAACAGAGATTTACACTATACACTACTAACAACCTACCTTCACGGCTCGCATTTCAAATTGAATACTTCTCGCTACAATATAAAACAAATGTTAATCAGTGATTTGGGGTTACACCTGTCGGGCTGATAAGGATAGTTTGTGTGTCTAGTCGATGAGATTGGACGACAAAAACGAGATCCATCCGTGACGTGCGCATAAATGATCACTTGGCAGTTGGATTTCAAAATGTAAACCGTTATGTCCCTCTGGCATTGCATAACTACCCACTAAATTGAAAATTACCACAAACTGTGTGTATATTTGTAGTGAGCTTTGTTCGCGTCTTTGTGATGACGTGGGGGAATATAATTACGTCGTGTATTCTGTGACATAAAAGTCTGTCAATGTTGTTTTCAATTATGTTTTTATAATCATTTTTGTACAGATCCTTCTGTATGTAAGACATAATCATTATCTACCATTACTGACAGACAAGGTATATACTCACATTTACAACATAAATATCAATGTTTTTACCTGAATTGACAGGAATAATCGTTAGTGCAGACTGTGGTCTTATTGGGATCAGGGGAGATAAATCTTCATTCTACAAAGCAGTACATTATAAATTAAAACCTGTCAGTAACAATTTTTTAGTGGCATTTAGCGATTGGGAAAGACATAACAGAACACCAGTGGAAAACAGTCACTGGGGTTTTTTTTTTGGGGGGGGGGGGTTGTAAACAATATTTTATTTCAAATTTATGAAAAGGGATCAGGGAACAGGCATAGCCTATATCACCCCTCTCCTCGTACAAAGTATATAAAACATATAATAAACAGATCTGTTATGTACATACTATTAAATAATGGTGAAAAACATGGTTTTTATTCAAAAAGTCCGACGTTCCAACAACAATCATCTTATCGTTATCAGGCACGATAGAGCTGCCGTGACAAACGTCTTCTCCATATCATTAGACACGTTACCATTGGCAATCTGTTAATCTAATAGAACCTAATTCTATGTTTTATAATGACTGTGTATTACTGAGCTTCATTTCGATTAGGCTTCTCTATAGTCTGTATATCAATCAATGATAAAATTATATACATGAAAAGAAATCAGTACTCATTTTATTGATATCATTAAGTAAATGTGTTCCATATGTAATGTGACCTGTGTATATCCAGTTCAACAATATATTATTAAATGCCATTGAAACAAAGTACAGTATCTACAGCTACTTACTCGTCGTAATGTGGTGCCTAAACCGGCGTCTTTCACTTCGATTCTATCTCTAGGACACCCACTTGTCTGTAGTTCACTTATCCTCCCACATCGAGCTTGGGTAAAATTCTGAAACAAAATAGCGTGACTAGGAACTGACCAAGTTGTTGGATGAAATTCAAAAATCCATGCCAAATTGTTCAAAGAACAAGTGTGCCAATTTTCATGCCGATCGGTCTTAGGCTTTTTTGAAGAACAAGATGAATGGCGGTAAACAACAATTTCCTGGTCCAAAAACTAACATATGTAAGTCTCAAAATGATCGAAGCAGTGTGGTGATGAGACGTTATACCTGATTTCATTGCCCACACTTGCTTAATTGTATTATCGTATTTGTGACATCAGACATTCAACAGATGTGGAGTTATCGTTTCTTGGTTTATTGTTTAGTGTTCGTGATGAGGCAAGAAACATGCGAAAAGTTTTCAGAGAGTTACACCAACCAGTTCCGTTTCGCTCTATGAGAATATTTCCTTTCCATGTTAGAGCTATCCTGACAGGTATTTGATCTATCTTAAACCAAAGGGAATATTATCTAATCTACACTTTGAGTAGCTTATTAGGGGGGTGGATGGCTGAATGGTTAGCACGTGCGCGCTGTATCATGAAGTCTGTCATTGAGTCAAGGGCGTGGTTTCGATTCGACGGGTGTACGTGACAAGGAGTAGGGTCGCTAGTAAAGAAGCGCGAGCAGATGAGTGACAGAAAGGTGGCATTTAATATCATAGATAATTACTTTTTTGCACTAATTAGGCTAATGAAGACACCACTCGTCATCAAATTCCAACTATTAATGGTTCTTTTACGTGCACGCAGACCGTGAACGCCATCCGAACGACTAGGCGTACTGTATAGGTGATGTAGTAAATGTGGTACGTTAAGCGATTCGCTCTTCTCTTCTCCTCAAAGTAATTTGCACGGTTTATCATTTTAGGGGTCAAAATACGAGCTCACCAAAGAGACGATGGGGTTTGACGTCCACTCGACACAAGCTAAGTCATTTCGAGACTAACGTATTGTTCAATTTTATTTCAATAGTTCGCTCGCGCGTAGGGGAACCAGAGGACCCCGAGAAAACCTACGAGGTTGGACTCCTTGTCACGTACAACCGGGGAATCGAAACCACGCCAGCTGACTCAATGAAAGACCTTATGATACAACGCGCACGCGCTAACTATTCGGCCACCCAACCCCCAAAGTTTGATATATATATAATTATATACATGTACATAAGTACTAAAATATTTACCATTTGTTTGCACCATCCACATTGATCTTGAGGTTCATTATTTGTAAAACATTCGTTACAGGTTTCACTAGAACTATCACAAACACCATCTAATCAAGATAAAACATTCATTACAGGTTAAACTGGTCACACACATCACTTCTAATCAAGTTAAACATTTATTACAGGTTTAACTAGTCTCACACACACCACTTCTAATCAAGCTGAACATTCATTACAGGTTAAACTAGTCAGAAATACTAATCAAGTTAAACATTCATTACAGGTTAAAGTTACATTATGGGAGATTAGATAAGGAGGTGACAGTTCTCACTATAATAGTTCAAAACTAGGTAGTGTAAAGGGAATTTGCTGAAAATTTCAGTCAAATTGATCCATTCTGAACCGAGAATATAGCGATTGAATTTTTGGCCTAGCCCCGATCATCATTACTAAAGTCGACAAGATAAAAAAGAACCAGTCGATTATCCATTTCATGATTAAATCATGAATGAAAGTTGAGCAGCACATCGGATCCTAATCCAGTAAATATCACAGGCTAACGATGACATCGAGAGTTGATTATGGTCTGGATAAGTTAATTAATGTCTAATTAATAATTACGGTAACAGCTCAGGCCTAAAGAAAGACCTGCAATAGGCAGATTTAGCTGTTGCATAATGTATGTTTAAGCTAGTCACACACACCATCTAACCCAGATAAAACATTTATTACAGGTTTAACTAGAACTATATCATTACAGGTTAAGGATGCATTATGTAATATTTAGATAAAGTGCTGACAGTTCTCTCTATAATAGTTCAAAATAGATAATGAAAAGGGAATATCGTGAAAGTTTTAGTCAAAGTAGTCGATTCTTGGCGTAGTTGTGGCCGTTTGAAGAACAGTGTAGTCTCGATTGGTATTGCTAATGTTGTTACGATAATAAACAGTCTCGATAATCCATGTTTAAAGTAGCTAAGTCTCTAACTCAATATCATCCAAAATCTTCGATATTGAAAACACAAACTATTTGTCAATTTAAATCAACATTGATGTTGTGATATTACGGGGAAAAGATGGGCTTCTGATATCCAATAATTAAGACAAAATAAACATTTTACCATTGGTACACGAATCGTGTACCATGGTGCATTTCAGCGCCATATGAAACAAGGGACCCGCAGAACGAGGCTTGATATATTCCACAAGTCAAGTCAAACGGTGGCCTCATATTCTTATCTGGTAAGCATGCGCAATAAATACTATCGGTATAGAGTGGAATAACCAGACGTTAGAGATTGCCTTCGATTTAGACTTCTAGCGTATTTCGCAGACGTAACGGATTAGAAATTACAGTAAAAACAGAAACAATTGAGTGTACATCAGTTTATATACATTCACATTACATTATTATATGCTTTGCGACCCATTTCTGTCAATTTCTAGATCCAAAATATTAGCGATGTAGCTCCTTTAAATTATACTATTTACTGCCAATCGTGTAAAAGTCCGTTGAAAATCAAAATGATTCGACAGTCTAGAAAGTTGATTATGGGCTCGGCATTTGAATAAATGTCCAACTAATGATTTATATAACATTTGAGGCCAAACGAGAATTAGATAATTAAGTTTGTCGACATTGTGAAAAAGCCCAAAATTACAAATGTTGTAAAGTGCTCACAAAAATATCTCCCCCAATCAAACAATTACAGAAGAATTATTCTGCTTCTAAATGTCATTGAAGTAATCCATATAAATGTCACTAATGCAAAAGTACACAGAAAACTGTTAACTTCTCAAATATATTCGAAATGGCATCAGGTGACAAGGACACAATAGGCATACCATGAACGACACTCGCTAATTGGAGATATAGGTTTATTACAGACTACAATCAAAAGTGTAAAGTGTACTCGCTAACAAAAAGTTTCTTATTCAGTCCTTAACAATTCAATTCATACAAGGTCCATTGTACAAATCAAGTTTACTTTTGTACAGATAAAAGGAGCCCAATGCTCAACTTGAATTTAAATGCATTCAAACACCAAATTTACCTGGTGGAGTTGCTGGGGTTTATTCCTTTATATAGGCAGGCAAACATAAATGTATTACCTCTTTGGCGGCATTCACGAATTAAAATAAAACAGTGAATAAACGTGTCCATGCAAAAGGAAGGTGTGGTGGGGAGAGAAATGGGTATAGAAAATTTTTCATATTCACCTGTTTGGTGTAAGTTATTAAAAAATATATATAAACACAATATCTTGATACAAGAATTGATCTGAAAAAATAAACATTTATCGTTAAGGTGGGCCGTCCCATATATATATATATATTTTAAAGAACAAAAAGGGGCAATAGGCCTGGTGTGTGAAAGACTCGTGAAATCAACGCAAACGTTCAATTCTCACGTTTAACTGGCGATCAGTAAGCACACAGTACACATTCGTGTCTGGATAATCGTGCATGATAGTTATGCCTATTTGGTCAGGCAAAAATGATGGAGGCCATTTCTTTATCTGAGATATATAGCTCTGTTTAATAGTTGTGGCGATTAGGTCACATAAACAGTGTATACACAGCGCAAATTGTTCGATCTTTATTGTTTTCACAAGAATCTTTTTTTAAAAAAAAACAAAAAACAAGTGTGTTCTTTTAAACTGAATTCTTAAACTTTCAAAGTCAATTTTTGCATTTATTGACAAATATGCACGTACCTTTTTGTTCTAAAGTAAACTGTTGTTTTGGTGCAGAAAAGTAGGACGCGAAATCGCATTTCATTTCACTTCATGGCTGAAAGACTATGGTCGGTTCGTGTGCTCTTAGCCTTAGATTCACGATATATATAATAGCGGAGTCAAGATTCAGACCAAACTAAACAGAACAGATTTCTAGCCGAGTAGCCCTAATCAATATTTAAAAAAAACGAATCTCCTAGCATCAACTGTCAAATCCTTATATGAAGAATGTAAACACAATCGTAGTTTTTAGTTTCAATTCAACAGGTACAGAAGTGATTTACGTTTCGTGAGGGAGCCCCCTGAACCCTAGGCCGAGAATCATTTTTCTTACTAAGCTCAATTTTTGAACCTAATACCGATCACATATTTTAATTCTTATCGCGTATGTGGTAAATGAGATCAGGACAAACTGAAATCGAATGTGGTTTAACGTCCAACTGTTGTACTCCAAACGGCGGACTAATGAAGATGGGCAAACGTTATAAAGTGTACTAAATGTTGCCCGACGCCTACTCTTCACCCATTTCCAATTGCAAATAGCTCTTTCACGTGCACTTCAGGTTATTTTTGTCCCGACTAGACTATGTTGCTTGCCAGGACCTTCATCTTGCACTCAAGGTGGAAAAGTCCGGGGAACTTCTCGGATTAAAACACGGACCGACTGGTTATTTTTTCGTAATTGTTTAGTAAATGATTTGCTTACCATTTTTGCTGTCCTAAAAATTATGTACCCAACTTTCAAAACCGACGCAATGTTATGTTCTAATTATGACGAATTCGTTGCTGTGATTTATCATAATAAATGGTTCTACTTAACAATAAACGGATGCTGTAACCTATATTAATTTACATAAATTAAAGTTCAAGGTTGAACATTTCATCTAAATGTCTCGAGTCCAGGGGTCGAACAGGGGTTAGAGAGATATGGACTTATGTCACTAAACTTAGTACTAACAAAAGTTGATGTAATAGTATTAGCGACTTCTTGCAAGTTTCTGGGACATCTATATTGTCTTAAAGGCAGGTTTTGTGGATTTATTTCGCATCCAAAAGAGGGGGGAGAGAGAGAGAGAGAGAGAGAGAGAGAGAGAGAGTTTAACATCCACTCGACACAAACTAGGTAATCTCTTGACTAACATATGGTTCAATTTTATTTCAATAATTCGCTTGCGCGTAGGGGTCTTTAGCAGTGGTTAGCATTGGGAGGAAACCGGAGGACCTGGAGAAAACCCACGAGGTTGAACAGGTCACGTACAACCGAGGAATCGAAAACACACCAGTTGACCCAATGACAGACCTTATGATACAGTGCGCACGTTCTAACCATGATAATCAACCCGGTCTTTCAGTCTCTGATAAACTTTTAGGGGTCGCGCAAACGAGACGATTGTAACAGAAAATGCACAAATATAATTATAAGCTCTTTATAACAATTAACAACCCCAATTAGAGAGAGAGAGAGAGAGAGAGAGAGAGAGAGTAACTACTCGTTACCCTTTAAACTGAATCGAAATAATTTTTGATATAGAGAGAGAGAAAAAAAATGGGGTTTAACGTCCACTCTAACAAACTATGTCAATTCGGGACTAACATATGATTGCGCGTAAGGGGCTTTACCAGTGGGTGGAAACCGGGGGACCCGGAGAAAACCCAAAAGGTAGGACGGGCGACCCTCTTCGTTGACACGTACAACCGGGGAATCGAAACCACGCCAGTTGACTCAATGACAGACCTAATGATACAACGCGCACGCGCTAACCACTCGGCTCCCAATCCCCACCCCAAATTAGAACACTGTATATATACATATGATCTGTTAAAGTACTTTAACCCGGTGGTACAACTCGCTATACATATAGAGAGTAACTCATTGCATTATGCCTAGGTTTTATCAATATAAGCGAAAGAGACAGAAAAGGAGTTTAAAGTCTTTTTGATACTAACATGTAATAAAATTGTATAATTCTCTTGGTGTCCATGTCAGGGAAATGGGAAGTAGTCAAGGTCAAGAGAGAAATAACAATACTATTGGTGACACCTATCAGTTCAATGACCTCGACCACAGTACTTGGTTACACTGTGGTTAAATTATTGACTGACACATAAAATATCCAAGTTTCAATTCCAGGCTACACAGAAAGTATGTACATAAAGGAGGCGTGACGTACAGATTAGCAGTTAAAATTAAATTTCCAAACTCGATCGGCTGTATATGTAACTACAGTAACAACAATTACCTAATAAAATATCATACGGTCTGTCATTGAGTCAACTGGCGGGGTTTCGATTCCCCGATTGTACGTGACAAGGAGTAGGGTCGCCCGTCCACCCTTTTGGTTTTTCTCCGGGTCCTCCGATGTCCTCCCACAAAAAAGATCCCTACGCGTAAGCGAATTATTAAAATAAAATTGAATCATGTGTTAGTCCCGAAATTACCTACTTTGTGTCGAGTGGACGTTAAACAAGATTTCTCTCTCTCTCCCTAATAAAAGACATCGAATTATTGAACTTTGCTGTGTTGTTTTGTATGATCGTCACTACGAATCTGGTTTTCTTCTAATGTATAATTTTCTTCGCTGTTTGATCAAACCGATTATAACATAACGGCATACATTTTTGTATGCAAGATAAATGAAAATTGGTCGATACTGAACTCTGTAACCTTGGATATTTCTCCAACACTACAGTTTAACATATTTCTCCGGAGAGTAAAACATTTTTTTAACAGGTAGTCTGTAAAACACCCCATAAGACCCATTACGCATTGACGGACTCGGGATATTTGGTAGATGGCCTAGGGGGCGGAGGGGATGTCCTCCTGCGAGATAATTTAGAAAAGTCGGAGTGTCAGTGATGATTTCTGGCGCATATCTGAACCCGAATGTAATATTTCAATTTCACCCCCCCCCCCCCGCCCCCCATCCACCTAATCAACAAAAAGCTCAAATTTGTACTTTCATAAGAAGAGAATAATTTATAATGTTATTTAGGCCCTCCCACGTGGATCCGCCGCTACCCATTAAAACAATGACCACTGTGTAAAGGTTGTTAATAACATCACTTATCACACAAATGCATGGCTCGCTTTCATTCAGTCTTTTTGTCTTAAATATTTGTATTCTGTTCAGTACACAGCGGTTTTAACTGTAACATTTCTGAAAGACTACGCATATCTTTGACCTTAGACTAAAATATTTTTTGTAGAGACGATCGTGCAGTTTGAAGTGAGGATTTGTTGCAAGTAAAAAATAAACTTTAGTTAAATAAAATTAAACTTGCAAAGTCTAACGTCAGCTCTCTAACCGGTTCATGCAAATAGTGATAAATGGCTTGGTCTACCGTTCGGTGTCAAATTCCTCTATGTTAACCGTATTTCACATTAAAAATCACACATTTAAACTAGACTAATGACAAAATTGATATAAATGTTTAAATTGGAATGAAAGAACTATTAATATGTCTTTAAAGGTTTGATGGAAATTGGTAAGTAATTTTTCATGTTTTAGAATTGTTTCTTGTTTTTGTGTTGACTTGTTTATTATTTTTTTTAAATTCTTATCGACTTTTTAATAGTTTTATTACTCTATATAAAAGAGGTTGAAATCTTGTCGATATTTCACCTAATTCACATCGCCCTCACAAGCCTATGTGGCGCCTCAGGGCAAAAGTTTCGGTAACGCCCCCCCCCCTCCACTCTCTCGCTCCTTTGCTTATTGTAACTGCTTCGTTAAGTGCCTCCGCTATTTTAAAATACATTTTTTTAATACTTTTAACACTTTATCAAAATAACTATTTATTAAATCAACTTATATGTAAAAATTTTATGTTTATTTTTCCTTCAACCCTCCATTTGATTAATATATCTGTGAAAAAATCATAATTCTACCCTCTCTATTTGCCCACCAGGAAATATGGTCCCCTTGCGTATGCACCCCCACCCCTCAATGGGAGGGCCCTGCATAGCCATTTCTATTATGTTCATGTAGTATAATAATTTGGTGTGAAATGAAATGGGGTTTAACGTCCTACTGTTCTGCTCCTAACCTGGGCTAATGAAGACGGGCATACGCCATACAGTGTGCTATGAGGGAAATTTGCTACGGCCTACTCTTATATCGAATTCCAACTGCCAAGGGATCTTTTACGTGCACGCCAATGTGTACGCGGGACCTCGGTTTTTCGTTCTATCCGAACGACTAGACAGCTGTCCTTGTCAGACCCTTCATCCTGCATCACTGACAAGGGGTGGACCACGCCGGAAAATCTGAATGAACTTTCTCGGCCAATGCATGGATCGAACACCCGACCTCTAGGCTAGCGAGCCAGCGTCTTACCCACTTAGCCACGTGATTTGGTGTATGCTATACTGTATGGGGGAAGATTTTCCCCCGGCAGTCGGTTCTTGCGTCAACTCATTTTTGTTCCATCCGAACGACTAATGGCACTGTTCTGATCAGCCACCCAGTCGTCACACCGGAGAAGGGCGTCTCTTTTATAATTATATTTGATACTCTATAACCTTTTGGTTTACGCCCCGGTCTTTCTACGCACGTAACAGACTATCGTGTACACCGATATATACATAGGAGAACGCTAGATCGGAAACGGTCCGGCACATTAATTTTTAGCACATATGATGTCATATTATTAGGTGGATTGTGGGTCAATTTTAGGGTAAGGGCTAGGACCTGCAGATTTCTCCAAAGTCTCGAGATGTAAACAGGGCTAGCGCTAACCCTAACCCTAACTTAACCTCTCCCCCCAAATTCTTAAACCTAACCGTCTCCGATCTAGCTTTCTCCATATACATAGGTTTATTGTCGCATGTCTAACAAATGTTTTAAACTTTTAAATCCAAATAGAAAGAAACTGTTAGGTTCTAGCCTATTTAGTAATTTGTCATAAAAAAAACAGGAAGACACGGACGCTCAGTGAGTAAGACGTTCGCTCGCTAACCTGGGGGTCCCGTGTTCGATCCGTCTCGGCAGCCACGGTGGCTCAGTGGGTAAGACGTTGGCTCGCTAACCTGGAGGATCCGTGTTTGATCCCTGCGATGGCCGATAAAGTTCATCGGAATATTCCGGAGTGGTTCCACCTTGTCAGAGGTGCCGGAGTAAGGGCCTGTTAAGGGACAACAGTTTTTCGGATGGGACACTGTATGGCGTATGCCCGTCTTCATTAGCCCAGTAGGACGTTAAACCTTGACAGCTCGAAATAAGAGTAGACCGTACAGCACACTGCATGACGTATGCCCGTCTTCATCGGTGCAGATCAGTACGACGTTAAACCCAATTCCATTTCATTTTCAAAATAAACATTAACAGTATCGATTTAGACCAAGCAGGACCATTCGGGTATACGCATGCGGTTCAAAAATATATATTTCTAGTACCTGTAATCGAACTTTTCCTTCGCGTTCATGTGGACTGGATCTTCGAGTCAAAGGCACACATTGCATGCAAGCCATCATGAGCCAGTCGGCGTACCGTGATAATTAATGTACATAAGTGCTAAATATATCTACTTACTCGATAATTAGCCCGGATTAGTTTTGTTTTTATTTTATTGATGACAATCTAAATCTATCAACACCCATCACTATCCGTTATTAGCCGGTATGGTGTCAGTCGTCACAGGGAGAGAGAGAGAGAGAGAGAGAGAGCTTAACGTACACTCGACACAATCTAGGTCATTTAAGGTCTAAGATATAGTTGAATTTTGTTTCATTAATTCTCTTGCATAGGAGTCTTTGGCTGTGGGAGGAAACCTGCGGATCCGAATAAACCCACTAGGCTGGGTCAAGCGACCCTACCCGTTGTGGGCTCGAAACCACGGCTCTTGGCCCAATGACAGACATTATGATTTAAAGCGCATGTGTTAGACCATTCGACCCCCCTCGAAACCCGGCGTGGTTTCTCCTACCTGTGTTTGTAGTGTAGGGTGGGGGCTAGCCATAAACGGCCGAAAGACCGGTGTAGACCGGTGTGCACGTAGAAGAAACCCTGACAATTGGAATTCGAAGTAATGGTCGGTCGTAGCCCCGCTGCCAGGACATAATTTCCCAGATAGTACACTAATGACCGTCTTCATTAGCTGATTGGTCGTACTTTAGGAACTGGCAACTAGGGATTGACATTTTCCTAGATGAAATAAAAACCTTTAATGGTTCGTAGTCTAATCATGGATGCGTATTCATTCCTTACAATTTAGAGTACAGCTGTTCTGGTCCCAGTGTTATGAGAGAGAGAGAGCCACAGATGGGGTTTAACGTCCACTCATTTCGGGACTAACACATGGTTCAATTTTAATTTCAATAATTCGCTTGCGCATGGGGGTCTTTAGTGGGAGGAAACCGGAGGAACTGGAGAAAACCCACGATGTTTGACAGACTACTCTACTCCTTGTCACGTACAACCGGGAAATCGAAACCACGCCAGTTGACTCAATGACAGACCTAATGATACATCGCGAACGTGCTAACCATTCGCCCCCCCACCCCCCCCCCCGCAGAGTTATGAATTGACCTCCCGGGGCGGTACATGTTTGTTGAAATATTCCACATATGTCTAACAACAATATAAATACAAATTTTATTACCAATTCCAATAATCAAAAAAAAAAAGAAAAAAAAAACAAATCCAAGTGAGAAATCCATGAAAGTAAATAAGCAACGAGAGTATGAACAGTTTATGATGAATAATGTCATGTTCTTAAAGTTGGACGTATCCGAGCTACAATGAATCATAATCAAAATCACCCACATTTCTCCATTTAACGATAGAACAACTGGTTTTTCACAGCCATAGCATCCAATTAATTTCAGAATTCAATATGCTCATAATCGTCATGATATCGCCCATTACCTTTATAGTACCATTGAATCCCTAACAACGGATAGCGATAACTTTTTGATAACCGTGATTGCTTTTAGGGAAATATATACTTACTCGGAACATCGTCTGCAGGGTCATTGTTACTATTTCTTTATTGGTGAGCGTTCGTCAAACTCCTTGAAAATGAAATGAAATGAAATGGGGGTTTAACGTCCTACTGTTCGGCTCTAAACTGTGCTATGAGGGAAGTTTTGCCCGAACAGAGGCACTACGACCTACTGTTATATCGAATTACATCTATCAAGGGATCTTCTACGTGCACGTCAATGTGTACACAGGACCTCGGGTTTTCGTTCCATCCGAACGACTAGACAGCTGTCCTTGTCAGGCCCTGACAAGGGGGAACCACGCCGGAAAAATCTGGATAAACTTTCTCGGCCAATGCAGGGATCGAGCACCCGACCTCTAGACTAGCGTGCCAGCGTCTTACCCACTTAGCCACCGTGACCCCCAAACTCCTTGAAAAACAACAATCATTTACAGAACATGTAAACTGATCTAAGCGAATCCAGCCAAATTGAAAAAAAACAAAACATTTTTAACCGTCGACGACCCCGAAATTGTTTTAAAATGCCTCTTTTATATTTCAAAATATGACAATTCACTAATCCTTGTGGTAGGGTCAACACATTATCTGTTAGCAACATAAACTACAGGAAAGCTTCGCGTGTTGTCCATGAGCGAATATTTTCAATTCAAACTTTCCGGAAGAAATACGACTGCCATGACCCTCCCAAACACAATCTCCGCCATCATCATCAGCAACATCGTCACCTACACTATTCCAACCTGTGATTCGGCTTTAGAGCAATCGGATATATTACAGGACAGCTTCGTGTGTTGTCCATGGGCGAATATTTTCATTTCAAAGTTTCCGTAAGAAATACTACTGCCATGACCCTCCCAAACACAATCTTCGCCATTATCCGCAACATCGTCACCTACACTATTTCAGCCTGTGATTCGGCTTTAGAGCAATCGGATATATTATGTCTTTCATTTATTTCATGGCTAATACTGTTTAGAGTGACGGTCATATCGTGAGTGACACGTCTAAAACCTCTTTTAACACACACGCACACCAACAGAGTTAGGATAATCAACAGAATCCACAGAATTAACACTCCTAGAAGGGTGTGGTTCATCTTGATCTCTTGATTATTTCTTGAACTCACAGAGATTATGTTCTGTTGAACAACGTTTTGTGTTAAATTAGCATTCCTTATAATACAACAGATGCAAAGAATTATGTTTTGTGTGAAGTTAGCATTCCTAATAATATAACAGATCGGTTGTCATGGCGGATAGGGAACTCTCATACGACTCCCTTAAGTTTCACAGAGAATAATTCTATGAATTTCAGTAGTTACTAACCATTCCTCTGTCTGTTCTTGCTTCCTGCTGTGACATCAACCCGGTGGATACTCAGCTTGGGTAGTTTCGTTGTAAATGGCTTGTATCGGCACTATGTAATATTTTCTAAAGGAGCTGAAAATACATACACGTTAAAATATGTCGGTTAACACCATTCAGTATTAGTCTAACTAAAATTTGCAATCCTACGAATGCTGTCCGATCCTAAATTATGATCTTATTGCCTCGGAACTGTTCAGTATCATGTAACCCTCGTATAGTAACTGGTAGTAAACATCATTAGACGAACATTTATCTCTTTATCCTTTAGGATTACGTCTAAAATAAATGTCGTTAATATTTGCTAATTGTCCAGCTCGAACAAACTGTTAGATGCAATTTATATTGGACGAACCGAATTAACACTTTATGACAATACATCCTTGTGAACCCTATTGTGGGACCAATCACAGAATCGACCTGTAAACATATGCCGATGATTAATTTGACTGTATTCCGTGGGTTGAGCACTGGTTCCAATACAAGCCTGGGGCGCGACAAACCTTGGACATTTTTCAAATCGTTTCGTTTTTATAGTTCAAAATTTTGTTTTACTTGTCTTTACTACATTAGGATCTGGAAGAGTTGTTATCATTGACGTGTTCTGAATGATGTGAGCTATTAGCCAATGAAACGGTCTGTTACGGCGAGCTTTAGGCGTGTTTTGCACGGAACTGTGGGTAATCCACTAGTAACATCAATTCTGATTGGTTAATCAAATGTCTGACGTCATAGAGTCAAAAGCCGCTCGTATGACCTCTGACGCGATCTATCGCTACAAACGGTCATTCTTCGTGTAGTGTAGGTCATCGAAAGTATAAAAAAAAAAACGAAACGAAATATAGATCTGTATTTTAATCAGATTGCCGGGTACAATGTCTGTGGGGATGACGAGCATCATTTGCCTAGTCACTGGATATGATCAGGGGGTTTAAACTCTATAGGCTTCTGTCCGTTCTCCTATCCAGTATCTGAATACCTATTTTTTTTATAAAGTAACCATATTTACATTTGCGTGTATTGTTACGATCCTATGAACACAACTACCATATATTTATTGTTTTATTGTTGTAAAAATTATCATGTAACAAGAACTCTAGACAGGTGAAATTAGAAATGGTATAAAATGGATGTCTTACGGTTCTGCACCAACCAGTATAATGAAGACGGGTAATATTAGTTATATGTATGACTTACGTGCACGTTAAACTCTCTCTACCCCCCCCCCCCGCGGGGTTAGCACGTGCGCGTTGTATCATTAGGTCTGTCATTGGGTCAACTGGCATGGTTTCGATTCCCCGGTTGTACGTGGCAAGAGATAGGGTCGCATGTCCAACCTTGTGGGTTTTCCCCGGGTCCTCCGGTTTCCTCCCACTGCTAAAGACCACTGTGAAATAAAATTGAACCATATGTTAGTCCCGAAATGACCTAGTTTGTGTCCAGTGGACGTTATACCTATCTCTCTATTTGCTCATTATGCATTATTCGGTTTAGATTTCATTAATGGGCAGTTTAAGAGCTGTTTATTTTTGTTTAATCGAAGTACTACTGCAAATCAACCCAATTAAACAATTGTGTTTTACGTAAATAAACGAGGCCTTTCTCCTTCAAATACAATTTGTCAAGAACAGAAGTATTTTAATGTGGAAGGAAACACCAATATCTGATATGTGTCGGTCATTTCCGTTTTAATGTGTTCTTAATATTTCTATCGACGTGATTGTCAAGTCTGTGCTAAATGAAACAAATTCAACACGAAGCTGGATGAACGAATCTTAACACTCATATGGTGTCCATATGGCTTGGTGTAGAAATTTGCCTGCCCAGAATAAAACTAGAGAGGATGACTAGAAATAAATTACAACAATACGTGTTGTTAAAATGAGTGCATGTCTTGTTCTAGATCACCAGTTTAGGTTTTGGTTTTATTTGAAAGACCTATTTTAAATGAATCGACCAGGGTAAGTATTTTTTACATACAGAAGACAATCCGAGATTACGGGTTATTCTCAAGACATGGTTCGATGTCTTGTTGGCAGTAAAGGGTTTAACATCCTACTTTTCTGTGCCATTCGGGCTATTGAAGTGAAAACACGCTGTATAAAACCGAGGAACATCTCTCGGGATCACACGTCAGTCCTTATGGTAGGATGACCCGTGCACTTTACAGAAAGTTGGTCTCGACACGGCTAAATGTGCACGCTTCAGTTGCGTGTCTCGAACTGATTTCTGACTACCCCGCACTCGCTTTGAGTCGATAAATAGCCATGGCACGTGCAATTCTCTACAAATATATCAACTATTACAGCCGTAAAAAATCTATTGTTGACGATTTTGAATAGCAGTAAAATTTAGCTTCTTGGTTATTACAGCAGCTTTAGTAATTACGTTTGTTTTATTTTTTAAATTGCTTTATCATTAACTGTACCGTTAAGAGCGGCATCTTTTGGTTTAGTACAAATACTATCTCTGAATCACTTTCTTTAGCAGGAACATGATACTAGCAGTAGTTTCATTTTACTTTTACAAGTTTCTTAAAACAATTGTTGAGTTGTCTAAAGTGCTTATTTCTAAATTCAATTTCTTTTTCTAGCTTTCTGTTATGTTTCGTAAAAAAGTAGTCTTGATTATCCCGACCTGTCAATCAGACGTAGAATGGTCGATAGACTGGTTAAGCGAGACTAATTTCAAAACAAGGGCACGTAACCTATCTTTTACTCAAAAGTGTCTGGATTTTATGGACGCAACTTGGAACCAGTTTTCAGTCTATTATTTATAGATGATTAATGGTCATAGCTTATTAAGTACAACATGATCGTTTATTTAGTGACTATAATTGTGTGAAACTGATTTGAGGCTTGGCATATATATAAATATTGTGGCGTAATTGTCGAGATATTTGGAGATATTTATTTATGGTGGGTCACCCTACCATAACTTATGGTATAAAACTCATAATGACACGAGCAGACATGAACTGGAAAGAAACGGTTGGTCTACTTCGCTTTTTAATTTATTGTCTGTCAATAGAATAAATCCTAATTTGCGTATGTTTTGAAAAATTGGAAAGGTCGTTTGAGGACTGTGTTCTAAATTGAAGCGATTGGACGGTTTATTATGAAATACAGGCAGTGACTAGCGTTTCTATCAATAATTTATTTTAAGAGATCAATATTACACAAGGTGTATGTAATAATAAGCTTGGGTAGTCACGTATTGAACGTATTGATAACCTAAATAAAGTGATGGCTTAAATCTATTCTATAAAACTACAAGGAAAATTGTGAATATATCGGAAATTGAATAGTGTGTTGTAGAAAGAGTAAATATATTATGCCCTATGCACATGAAGATAATCTGAGAAAGTTTTTATTTCGGCTACTAACCCATTCTACCCTTTATTTGTAAACTTAATTAACATTTACACCATTATTTATTTTTGTAATCAGTGCTCACCATAGGTTCCATTTTTATTTTCATTTCAGTTTCAATACCATATCTATATTTTCCCCCAAAACAATAAAATATATTCTGTCATTTTTTCTATTACTTTTAATTATTGGATCCTTTGTAGAAGGGGGGCCACGGTGGCTAAGTGAGTAATACGCTTATTATAACATACACCTTGTGTAATATTGATCCCTTAAAATAAGTTATTGGTTGAAACGCTAGTCACTGCTCGTATTTCATAATAAACCACCCAATTGCTTTGATTTAGAACACAGTCCTCAGACGACCTTTCCAATTTTTCCACACATACGCAAATTAGGATTTATTCTATTGACAGACAATAAATTAAAAAGCGAAGTAGACCAACCGTTTCTTTCCAGTTCATGACTACTCGTATCATTATGAGTTTTATGCCCTAAGGACTGAAGTGTGATCCCGGGAGATGTTCCTCGGTTTTGTCAGCATGGCGCATGTCCGTTTTCAATAGCCCATTCGGAGCAGAACAGTAGAACGTTAAGCCCGATTTCATTTCATTTCCTTTGTAAAGGCTAACTTGATCAAATGGCTTTACGTAATTCATTTTCAGATTATTTTCTTTAATGAATAATAAGCTTCCCGGTAAACGTGATTATCGCTTACAGGTTTAAAGGCATGTATATCCAGACACAAATGTAGCCAACCATATATGAAAACTCCCCTGGATATTTCTTCAAGCGAATTATTGAAATAAAATAGAACCATATGACATTTTTGCAAACTTTGTGCAAACAAATAAAAAACAAATATTAAACACACATTATGCAAGAGCTAAATCTGCCAATAACAGGCCTTTCTTTAGGCCTGAAATGTTATCTAAATTATTAATTAGACATTAATTAACTTATCGAGATCTTAATCAACTCTTGGTGTCATCGCTAGCCTGCAATATTTACTGGATTAGAACCCGATCTTCTGCTTCTGATTAAATCAAAAGATGGATAATCGAGACTATGTTTTTTTTATCGTACCGACTTTAGTAATGATGATCGATTCAATCGCTAAACACTCGGTTCAGGGTGGATCAATTTGACAGAAATTTTCAGCAAATTTCCTTTACATTATCTAGTTTGTAACTATTATAATTATAGTGAGAACTACCAGCTATTTATCTAATCTCCCATAATGTATCTTTAAATCAAATTTTTATATTAAAAATAAGCAGTTGTCGTTCAGAATTGTTATATAATGATTATTACATTAAAACAATGAAAACAAAATAAAACAACAGAGTATTTATTTTCCTTATTATTATTTGGGCCAAGTAACTGGTAACAAAAATATTATTTTTTGACCTAACCACCCAGTCTCATTAGCATGGAACCGAACCAAACCTGGTATTGAATCAAACCGCGACACTGTTCCATTTACTCACAACCAGGTCCATGATTTCGATACAAAAAAGGGAGGTTTGGTTTTTGAATCATTTTTAATTTCTATATAGATGTCCTCTATTTACACGAACATTAAGTAAACATTATTATACATTTCTATGTAGCTTAACTAAATAATTTGTGAATGAAGAATTATTTAATTTCTGTACTAAATAAATAAAATTCTATAATACTCATTCGGTCCGCTTTCAACTTCGGTTTTTGTGCCTGCAGCTTTGCTCTACTAAAAAAATACTTGAACACCATTCATTTTTTCTATAGCCTGGTCATTGTGTTTGTTGATAATTCGTTTCGTTTTATATTTTTACTTTGTGTTGATCTTGACAATGAGATTTTATTGTGTCTATTACGTCAAGATATATGTAGATTTCTTCTATTTTTGACAGACCCAACAGACTGTATTGTCTACATTATTAAGAAAGATAAACATCGTATGGATATTACACATGTTTAGTCTAATACATTATGGTGGGATAATTATCAATAGCCAGTCTACGTGTTCATCGTCTACTGTAATACGTGTAGCCTACAGGTGGGTAGTATTTTTAGTTTATTTTCAAATTAAATCATCTCCATCTCAGCTTCGCGCTCTAATTATTAATGCATTGCATCGAATATACACGATCTAATTATTAATAGATTACTTTACATTAACAAATACGAGCGTATTATATTGACTATGAGCCGAGCATAGCATCGAACGTATTTTTTTTTTTCATGTAAACAATATTTTATTTCATTTGAAAATGGATTGAAGACCAGGCTACCCCCCCCCCCCCCAATAATTTGGCCGCAAGTACTCTTTAATCCGGGTTATTGCACGCAAGTAATTATGCTGTTAGATACAGCTTGGTCTGATTTTAACATAGAAGTGAGACTTTTAGAACGTAGGCTTTCAGAAGAAAACACTACTATGCTCTATACTGATCGCGCGCTGTATCATAAAGTCTGTCATTGAGTCGACTGGCGCGGTTTTGAATCCCCGGTTGTACGTGACAAGGAGTAGGGTCGCCTGTCCAACCTCGTGGGTTTTCTCCGGTTTCCTCCCACTGCTAAAGACCCCTATGCGCAAGCTAATTATGTAAAATTAAACCAAATGTTAGTCCCGAAATGACCTAGTTTGTGTCGAGTGGACGTTAAACCCCTTTTCTCTCTCTCTCTCTCTTCTCTATACTGATCCCTGGTTTGAGAGACCGCAGTTGCGAGCAAAGGCGTACGGGCTCGATGAATGTAAGGTAGGGGGCAGAACCTGAATTGCCCCCCCCCCCAAAAAAAAATTAAATAATAATTGCGCGTTGGAAAATTTGACGGTCGCAGGGACATTTTCCTGGCGCGAATCGTGGTAGTGGAAACCTAGCATTAAGACGGTTTTATTAACATCTCCTATTTCTGTGTAACACCTCACTGGTTTGCGCAAATAAAATTAATTGCCAGATCCTAACCGGGACAACAGCTAATAAAGCTGGTCGTCCAAAGCAATCTTCAAAGTCGATGTGTAGAGCAAAAGTGGACTTTATATGATATTTTTCTTTCTTTTACAGATACTTGTGTGGATTTGATGTGAATGACATACAGCGTCATGGAGACATCATTTCCCGCCACTCTGCTTGTATGTGTGGCCATGTTCGAATTGTGGTTGCATCATGTGACATGTGAAAGAAGCAAAGTGTGGCTGACGTCAGAAATCTCCACAGCGGACGGCCATTATCCGGGGAAATTCTGTCGAATTACAAACGTTGTTTTGCGAACACGAGACAGAAAACTTTACTTCAAGAACGATAACTCGGATTTTAAACATAATGTTGAAGTTGCATGCAACTGGAATTATATCATGTGGTCTATAGATAAAACCAGTGATCATACTATCTCTTGTGATAAAGTTTACGATTCTGGGTATCTGTTCCCGATATTTTACCATTACGGAAACAGTAATTATTACCATCTGCACTACGACACATTGATGCCACTCTATCATTATTTATATTATAAAAAGAAAAATAATAAAAATACAGCATTAGTACCGGGTGTAGAAACTAAACGGTTGGAGGTAGGTTATTTTATTTGGAAAATACTTTAATTTCAAGTGAAATTAGAAGATTGTATTGCTGATTCGTTTTCCATAAATGGGGTTTCCATTTATAAGTGCACCATAGCCGATTGGGCCTTCATACAGGTGTGCGCCAACAGCCCGGTTGGTTGGGTGGCCGAATTTTTTAACGCGTGTGCGTAATTCATAAGGTCCGTCATGGAGTCAAGTGGCGTGGTTTCGATTCCCACCTCGTGGGTTTTCTCCGGGTCCTCCGGTTTCCTTTCACTGCTGTATGCGAATTATTGAAATAAAATTGAACCATGTTAGTTCCGAAATAACATAGTATGCGTGGAGTGTACGTTATACCCAATCTCTCCCTCTTCAAATACGAATTAAAAAAAAAGGTTTCTCGATCACTTAGCTGTACGAGGCCTGTAATATACTACAAGATGACAGTATAATACTTGTTCACAGTCATTGTTTTTTAAGGCGAGCGATCGTTCTCGAGCGCCTGCCGCTCACCTGAATGTCGACCGAGGGGAGTCCATCCCCCCCCTCAAAATTGAAAATTGCTCTCCTTTACAAAGTCATTGGGGGTTTATTATCATTTATGAAAGCAGGAATGGCCCCATTACATGCAGTTATTGATCTTCAGAACCATTTCCCATACTATAACTAATCACTCTCCTTAATATCAGATCGCTCTCCTTAATTTCTAAATCACTCTTCTTATCGAAACTGGAAGAGCTTTCTTAGGGGAGCGATTTTGTTAATTTGTTGATTGAGGGGAGTTTTTCGGCTCTCCTCTGAAATACAAAAAACAACGACTGTGTTCAAGTAACACCATATGGTCTCGTACAAATTTTACTACATATTGAATAGAGTATTTTATGATGTCAAATGGTTCTATTAATTTATTTATTTTATTGTGTATTTTTTTTTAAATGACAGGTTATTGATTGGACAACACCTGCATTTGATGATGAAAATAAATTTTGGAATAGAGTTGTGTCGGTAAGATATTTTAAATGAAATGAAATGAAATGGGGTTTAACGTCCTACTGTTTTGCTCCGAACTGGGCTAATGAAGATGGGCATACGCCATATTTTAAAGCCAAGCCTACAAGTGTGCCGCGAGATCTTCTTAAGTGTGCCGCGAAATTTTGAACGGCACACTAAGAAAATGCGAAAAATCATGTGATCCCAATTTAGCATTCACTGGTGTCTACCTGATAAGTTCATAGCTGTGTTTTTCTTTATTTAGTTTGAGTCATTCCATGTGTCTATGATTAGTCTGTGTCTACGGTTGTATGCCATCTATGACTTTATTTTTGCAAAATTCAAATATTTCTCATTTATATTTAGCTAGGTGTACCGCTATTTTTTCATGTGTTCCAAGTTGGCAAAAAAGGTTGAGAACCACTGATCTAGAGTGTCGCGCTTCGATCTCTAGCTGGACTTGTCTGCGATATCACCATCGGTGGATGCGGATGTTAAACACTAATAGAAAAAGAAAACTTAAATGGTGTTTAATCACCCAGCTGACAGCTAACTTGAAGGTGCATGGTCACTTTTAAAGAGACGAAATGAAATGAGATGGGGTTTAACGTCCTACTGTTCTGCTCCTATGCTGGGCTAATGAAGACGGCATACGCCATACAGTGTGCTATGAGGGAAATTTTGACCGGGCAGCGGCACTATCGCCTACTCTTATATCGAATTCCAACTGCCAAGGGATCTTTTACGTGCATTCCAATGTATACACGGGACCTCGGTTTACAGTTTCATCCGAAGGACTAGACAGCTGTCCTTGTCAGGCCCTCCGTTCTGCATCACTGACAAGGGGGAATCACGCCGTAAATTCTGGATGAACTTTCTCGGCCAATGCAGGGATCGAACACCCGACCTCAAGGCTTGCGAGCCAGCGTCTTACCCACTTAGCCACGTGATCCCCCTTTTTAAAGAGACAAACGAGCATTTATTACATTCCAACCCGCCCTTGCCTTACGTTAAAAATCGGCTGATGGTTGAATTTGAAATTAGAGTACGCCATGGCCTAAAATAACGTGCCTTGGAGGAAGAACGTGCTTCGAAATGAAAAATCCGTGCTTCGAAAATAAGAAAACCGTGCTCTGAAAAAACTGGGGTACCCTTGTTACTGATAGAATTTGGGTTTTGATGTGATAATAGAATTTTTTAAGTTCTGAATTTTCAAAATTCTTAGAATCCGTTCTACGAGAATTTAACCGGATTTTAGGCCGTGGAGTAGCCCTATCACGCTACAACACGTCTTCCTTAGCCCGGTTGGTACAGAAAAGTAGGATGTTAAACTGGGTTGAAATGAAGGCAGCCAAAATAGTTAATATATAATAAATCTTAAAACGTCCGTATCTCAGCAACGAACTGACAAATGTGTCTTAAATCCCGCATACAACCACATTTAATCACTCCCGATGAGACTGTTTAGCCAAATCAAATTTTTTTTTTCATTTACAGATATTATCTGATGCTTCGCCGGATATTGATATGTTGCCAGTCAACCTGAACTTGATAACTACATACGACACTATTTGTTTTAAAACAGCATATCTTGGGGTAAGTATTTACAAAGTTTTGTTACAATTTCAAAACATTATATCAAGGTTCGCACACTTCTTGAAAATCCTGGAAAAATGAAAATGTGATTTCCAGTACTGTCAAATCCTGAAAAAACAAGATTACCCCTTAAAACTCTTGGAAAATTAACATTTGTGGTTTCGCTATATATTTTATTATAAAACTGAATGTAGTCATCGAATGTTTCTTCAAAAGTTCACGAGTTCGTCGCCGTAAATGTTCTTCAAGCGTAAAATTCTATACAGGAACTCCTGGAATCTGGTAAATAACTCCTGGAATTTTAAGTGTTCTGAGTTGTGCACACCCTGTATGAAATGAACCGAAATATGATTTAACGTCCCACTTTTCAGCCCCAACCGGGATACCACGACATCCAGTGTGCTATGAGGAAACCATTGCCCGGACAGCGGTGTTTCCGTCTATACACTTAATCGGATTCCAACTGTCGAGGGTTCTTTTCCGTGCACACGGGGTCTCTTTTATTCTTTATGAATAATAATGTGATACTTTGCTGTGCTGAATTCCCGTTAAATATATATCCTTATAAATAAAACAAACGAATGTCAAAGGAGTAGTTAGGATTCCCAGTTCATGTTGTGAAGATAAGCTAAATATTAACCTAGATAATTTTAATTAAATATTAGACTAGATAATTTTAATTAAATATTAATCTAGATAATTTTAATTAAATATTAATCTAGATAATTTTAATAAAATATTAAACTAGAATATTTTAATTAAAAATTAAACTAGATAATGTTAATTAAAAATTAAACTAGATAATTTTAATTAAAAGAAATTAAACTAGATAATTTTAATTAAATATTAAACTACCCGGTAGATAATTTTAATTAAATATTAAACTAGATAATTTTATTTAAATATTAAACTAGATAATTTTAATTAAATATTAAACTAGATAACTTTAATTAAATATTAACCTGGATAACTTTAATTAGATTTACTAGACATGTTGTATTCTGTTTTTTAGACACCAAAAATACAGAGAGCAGATGAAAAATTTATGAAATCCTTCGTAATGTTCGTTAAAAACCACTTCAATATATCACATAATCAATTAGATACAAATCGTGTTGGTTTAATAAAAAGGTAAATTACCTATTAATATTTACTAATGGGGAATGGAAATGAAATTTAACTTCCTACATTTCTGTGTCAATGGGGCTAATGGGGACATCTTTGTCTGGACAGCGGTCTACTTTTTGTCGAAACTGAACTGCCAGGGGTACATTTACATGCGGCTGCCGCTGCGGCTCTGTGAGTAAAACACTGGCTCACTTACCAGGAGGTCTTGGGCTCGTCCCGGTGTTGGCCGAGAAAGTTCCTCGGGATTTCCGGTGCGGTATCCCCTTGCCAGTGGTGTAGGACGAGGGGGGCTGACAAGGAAAGTGTCCAATCGTTCGGATCTTACATAAAAACAAACGAGGTCCCGTATACACATTGGCGTGCACGAAAAAATATCCTTTGACAGAATTCGATATAAGTGTAGGCCGTACCCCCACTGTCCGGGGAAAATGTTACTCAGCACACTGTATGGCGTATGCCCGTCTTCATTAGCCCAGTCGGTGCAGAAAAGCAGTACGTTAAACCCCATTACATTTCACTTTTATATGCTCGCCCATGTGTACAAGGGACCTCGGTTTTTCGTTCCGCCCTAATGACTTAGTTTCCACACTCACGCTCTCTTACTACTTACGTCGTTTTGGAGACTTAATGATTATAATTTAAAATTTCAGAAGTAATAGACGCCGTATTAAAAATGAAGAGGAACTAATTAATAATATCAGAAAATTCACTGATGCTGAGCCGTTAGTGTTCGAAAATATGACATTTCAAGAACAGGTAAGAAACGAGTATTATTAGCTAATAATATTTGGCATAGCAGCGAGTATTATCAACTCGTTCTATGGATAGTGAGTAGGTCCGCATAGCGTGAAAAATGCTTAAAAATTGTTTCCGCCCAACTTCCTCAAATCTTGGATTGCTTTTTCTATACCATGTCAAGACAAACGTTACTAGAAAAAAATATGGTTAAATCAAATTATGGAATTGGTTAACAGGCTTTTCCGTATTCAATAAGATAACCAGGACAAAACAATATTCTTCACAGCTACAAATATACGAACACGCATCGCTATTAAAGTACAAGATAGCGCGTAATCAAACACCGGTGAGTCAGTTATTTCCTTGTTCGGGTACTTGGACAAACGATGGCTTCCTATAGCAGTGTAAAGTATAGATTTATCAAAAAAGACTAATTGTGGAGCACGGTTATCCACCTTTCTAGATACGAACCTATCGTTCTAGCCACATGATAACCATGACAGCTACTACCAAGACAGCTACTATATAATGAATGAATGAAATTGGGTTTACCATCCTACTTCTCTGCTCCAACCGGGTTATTGAAGACCGACATACGAGTGTCCCATGAGGAAAATTTTGCCCGGACAGCAATTACCAATTGCCAAGGGTTCTTTACGTGCACGCCAAATTGTACACGGGGCCTCGGTTTATTCGCAACCATCTGAAATCTACTATATAATACTTTTTTTTACAGGTTCAAGCTGTCCAAAGTTATACAGTATTAATAGGAATGAATGGAGCTGGATTAACTAATGCTATATATTTACCACCAGGAGCGGTAGCAATACAGATGGTTCCTTATAAGGCACAAGTCAATGCTGCTGAGTTCGCAAAACTCCTGAAGGCACGTGGTCCTTATTTGGAATGGCATAATAAGCACGAACACTTGTCGGTCCCGAATTACAAGGGAGATCATTCTCAAGGGGACACGATTGTAAATGTGGAAGAATTTGTGACATTAGTTAAAGAAGGTTTAGAGCTAGTGAACAGTGACAACCATCTTGCGAAATCTGAACTGTGATTATTTTATTTTCTCTTTCTTTGTAAAGGGCATATATGTAATGACAAAATATTTTTTCCCGGATAAAGGAAATAATGAATCTACATATTTTATTATACCTGTAGTCCACTATTTATGCCCAACCCAGTTCCGCATTCAGGAATAACAGCAACTCCCCTGGTTCATACCTGTGCTCCTGAATGAAGTAATATTTAAAAAGCAACAAAAATATAAAAGAGTATTCAGTCTAAAAGCATTTGTGGAGGTAGTTCCTTTAGGAACTGTCTCTGATCGGACGATGTCCACTGACAGTTCATATCCCTTCCTATATAGCTGTAATATGAAAATACCGTTCATCCCCATCTCTGGTCTAATGCTATTTTGGAATCCTTACCGACTATTTCTCACTGTAGAATTTTGCGATTAAAAACATACACAAAATACGTTTGAATTGATCAGCCATTACGAGACTCGATTATGTTTATTTAATCGCTAAATTGTACTTCAAAATAGTGTTGAATTATTATAAATTTGAGTCAGATATGGTGAGGAATAATTCTTTTTGTGAAAAATAGAAGATAAGGGTTCCAAAATAGCCCGAGAACAGAGGTGAGGAAGAGCGGTAGTTTACCATATTTTCATATTGCAGCTACAATGTATATAGGAAGCGATAGTAACTGTCAGCGGACATCCTCCGATCAGAGACAGTTCCTAATGGAACTACTGAGGAACTATTGTGGAGGTCATTGAAATTTATATAGATCTTTGTCTCTGTGTCCTATAAGTGAAAAAAATAAAGTAATTTTTATATATCCTATCACAATAAAAGACTAGGTCAAAATATGAAGTGAATCTGAACGTGATCCATGTGGTGATGGGTTGAGGGTGGTGTGTAATTGTGTGGTTTTGAAATTTGATAAATAGTTTCATCTAATTCCCAAATGAATAATCTCAATTTTTTAAAATTCCATTGAGAATCTATATCACTAAGGTGGTTCATGCCAGTTGAAATACAACCTAAAGATACCTCCCAAAAAGTGACATGCCATCTCCAAACTGACTATCATCTCACCCACTACCACACAAGAATCTATACTTGAATTTATCTTTGAATATATAGACACATTTCAATAGGCTCTTTATGTTACAATGCAATGGCACAAAAATATATAAAAAAATATCATATACTCTTCAAAAAAAAATAGGGGATATTGAAATGCAATTACCTATGCAGGTTGTGATCTGATAAATAGTCATGGACACTTGCTTTGTGAGTATGTTCACAGATAAAGAACTTATCGCCCCAACAGAACTACTGAGCTGCATGTGCGACACACAATAGTGTCATACACGTGGGAGGGGTTCATTGTCAAATTTGACACTTCAAAGGAGGGTTGACGAAAACTGCCGCTTACTGGTTTATCTTATCCATATTTGCTTTCCTATTGGTTCTTGCATAAGATTTACTGTTTAGCCTATCTTTGCTTTAATGTGTTACGTTTAATTTGATCGGGAGATGTGTTCGTCGACGTCAACGGACAACACTGCAAGAATTGACCGTGGCACTTGCAAGAGGAGTGGGTCAGATTGTCCTACATCGTGATTGGACGGTTGATTAGGAGCATGCCATTTTCACTTTTGACAGTGCATCTCTTTGCGAGTGAAATGGGACAGTCAGATAAGCCGCCCATATGAACTGTTTATGTTCATGTGTAGGCAATTGGCATGTTATTAACATACACTGGTTACCTCTAATAAAAACAGCAGTGCGTTTCCACAGTTTTGTATTGTTTCTGAATATCCCCTACTTTTTTTGAAGAGTATTTGTGACACTAAGTGTAAACTATGTAAAATTCAACATTAGAAAACATCCCCTTTAAACGTAACATGAGACAAGGAAGATTAAAGTAAATACTATAAAATTAGTTTTGAAAAAACATTCAAAATTCGAAATAAAAATATCTACCAAAGTATTTCAAACGACATAAGGTTAAGGAATGTCACTTTAAAATGATATTACAATAAATATTATCAAATTAGTTTTGCAAAAAATGTCCATAAAAATATTTCCCAAAAGATATTAGATTTAGGGAATGTCACTTTAAAATGGTATTACAATAAATATATCAAATAAGTTTTGAAATAATTCAAAATCAAAAAATATTATTCCCAAAGAATATCAGATTTAAAGATGCATTATGTAAGATTTAGATAAAGAGCTAACAATTCTCGCAATACAGTTAAAAAAATAGATAATGAAAAGGGAGTATGTTGAAAATTTGAGTCAAATTATTTCATTCTGAGCTGAGTATTCCCTGTTAGAAGACCAGTGTAGTCTTGATTGTCATTTCTACCATTGTTAAGATAATAAAGTCTGGATTATCCATTTTTAAATTAAATCATTAACTATCAATCATATTTAAATTTGTTGAGCCTTGAGTATCCGATGTCATCGAGAATTAATTATGGTCATGTCATGTTAATAAATGTCTAGAGAATAATTTATATAACATTTAAGGCCTAAAGAAATAGGCAGATTTAGCTCTTGCATAATGCATCTATAAAGAATGTCACTTTGAAATGATATGACTATAAAATATTATCAAATTCCAATACGTTTCAAAGTATATTAGGTTTAGAAAATGTCAGTGAACAAATCTTCAATAACAAAATATATTTTCATAACAAATACATGTCAAAGACAATAACACAATCCATTACTGATCGTTTTCTATAAAACAATACCTACCACTTTGTTAAATTGATTATTTAATGGCATTTTCATCCTTTCACTGAGGTGTAATATTAGGTGATAAAAATAATCTCTTACAAGTCTCAGACATTTTTTACTTGATGAACTGGTGTTGATATATTCCATATATAAACAGATCAACTCCGTCTAGAACTATTCCATGGTTTCCAGCGAGCTTTCAACAAGTTGCTGTCATGAATGGCTGGTTGCCATGAATGTCCACAAGAAGAGAAGAGAAAGAAAAGAGAGAAGATTAGCACCACAGGGTAAAAAAACCAAGACTTATATGAGAATCTCCTTTACAAAGGGCAGTTATATAAACTGGTAAAACATAATATAAGAACATACTGCAGATATATATATATAGAGAGAGAAATTGTACAATATAAATTTAACCAGACCTAACATGAATAAACATATTAGATGTATTTTATATGTATGAAAATATATTCTTTCTAAAATAAATGTTGGCAATAGCCTAAAATTTTAAACACTGTCAATAAACTGAAAAGTACATAAAATGATATGTTTACGAAACTCCATTATTTTACATGTATCTATAATAGACAATTAATTAATCAGCACTTTATAAATTACTTATATTCTTCACAAAAACTTATTCACCATTTTTTCAAACATTTACGGTAAACCTTAAATTATGATTTTGATTTGAAATGTAGATTTAGTTAAACAAAAAAAAACAACAGCTAGACCCAATTCAATCACTGGTTCAACAATTGATTTTTCACTCATTAATTCGGTTTTGAACTTTGATTTATATGAATGTTACATCCAGTACTAACTGGAACCAACTGATTGTAGAAGTGGTCACAACAATCTCTCTAATCACTCGATCACCTTTCAAATAAACTAATGACTTGATCACCTTTCAAATAAACTGAGACCCATCTGCTTGTGGAACAGAATTATGACCTTTTCCATTGAACAATATTATCTTTCTATTTCCACTTATTATAACTATTGTCAAATTATTTATTATATTTCGATGCTATTGACATGAGTTTTTGAATTTTCCCTTTTGGAAGGAGAGATTACAGACACACATTTTTCTTTTGAATTGTTTTTAATGTCAACATTAGAGGCACTTGAATTTTCTTCTGATGATTTTGTCTTTTCTTCTTTTTTGTTTCTTTCTTCATGTTCTGCATCAAAATCCTGTCGATTTTTTCTTTGAGAGTCTTTACGACTGATGCTATTCCGTGATCGAATAGATTTATTAAGGCTAGTTCTACTCGTTGACAATTGTTTATCAGCCTTTAAAACAGCCTTTTCTAATAAAATACTAGCCGAAGCTCGCTTCAGATTAGCTATTCGTGCTAAGTTGCGTAACTCTGCTGCCTGCTGAACACCAGTTTGATCTACAAGGTTTGTGAAGTATCCATCCTCCTCTTGAAGTAAATTGTACGGTGTATCAAATTCTTTAACTTCACCATCATGTAAAACCTAGAAATATTATTTATTTATAATTGAATAAACAATAAAATCATGTTTATTAATATGTGTATTAATGCTTGTAATGTGTATGAATCTGTATATTAATGTATGCAATGTGTACTGTTGGTTTGTTAATCTGTGTACCAATGTATGTAATGTGTACTGTCTCATGATTTGTTAATGTGTACTGATGATTTGTTAATCTGTGTATTAAGGTGTGTTATAATTTTAGTAATGTGTTCTGTTGTTTTGTTAATGTGTGTATTAATGTTTGTAATATGTACTATTGGTTTGTTAATATGTTTATTAATGTATGTAATGTGTACTGTTGGTTTGTTAATGAATGCAATATATGTACTGCTGGTTTGTTATTATAAGTATTAATGTATGTATTGTGTACTGTTAGTTTGTTAAAGATGTCTGTAATGTGTACTATTGGTTTGTTAATATATGTATTAATGTATGTAATAATGTATGTAATGTGTCCTGTTAGTTTGTTAATGTATGTAATGTGACCTTTTGGTTTGTTAATGTATGTAATTTGTACTGTTGGTTTGTTAATGTATTTAATGTGTCCTGTTGGTTTGTTAATGTATGTAATGGGTCATGTTGGTTTGTTAATGTATGTAATGGGTCATGTTTGTTTGTTAATATGTGAACGTACCAAATGTGTGCTGTTGATTTGTCAATGCATGTACTATTAACATTATTACACACTTCCATAGCATAAAACTACCACATAAATGTGCTAATGTGTGCTTTACAAAGACATGTCACAAGGACAAACACTTTTATATAATGTCTGTGTGTGGGTGGTATTTGTTAATATAGATAATGTCTGTTGTTGTTTGAAACATGTGCTATGGGTTTGCTAATATTTAGATTTATATACTACAGATCAAAAAAGGTGACAATGTCTAATGCTTATGTTTTGTGGGTCTCATAATCATTCTAAGGGTTGCCATTTCAAAACCAACTTACGAGAATTCTATCACAATCCATTACTGTATGAAGTCTATGGGCTATAGTTAATACTGTACTACCAATAAATTTAGCTCGAATTGTTCCTTGAATCAGTTCATCTGTCCTACATGGTCATACAAATAACAAAACAAAACATATGTAAAAAAAAATTAAAATAAGATTACCTAAATCATTACACAAGAATATTCATTGTTAAGACATTTTAATAATTATTCCATACAATACAACCCATCAAATAATGATGCCTAAAAACATTCACATCATCATGAGGTCATAAACTTCATGTAATAGAAAAACAAATCTGACTGAAATATATAAACTCTTTTTGTCTATTTGACAGATGGGCTAAAATGATATTGTTGTTGACTGGGACTAAATTTCCTGCCATTAAATTTTGCTCTTAAAACAGAAATGAAATGGAAATGTTTTTAACAACTGGGCAATGTGCAATAAAAGAAATTTTGCTTGTACACAATTAATTACTATTCCTTGTCAGACCCTCCATCTTGCATGATTGTCAAGTTGTAACCACAAAGGAAAATTCCATATATTTACTCGCCAACACTGGGAGCGACCTCGGGACCGCCTAGTTAATGAGCTTGAGTCTTACTCACTGATCCACTATGGTTTCTCTTGAAAAGGAGAACTGTAAATATTAATTTAAGACTTACGTATGATCAACATGTGCTGTGGCTTCATCTAATATAAGTATAGCGTTATAGCGTAAAATAGCACGAGCCAAACAAACCAACTGCCTCTGTCCAACACTAAAGTTATTTCCAGATTCAGACATTTCCATGTATAAATGTTCTGGTGTAGAAACCACCTTTTCTCTTAGCTGAACCTATAACAGAGCGAGAGAGAGAGAAATGGGGTTTAACGTCCAATCGACACAAATTAGGTCATTTCGAGACTAACATATGGTTCAATTTTATTTCAGTAATTTGCTTGCACATAGGGGTCTTTAGCATTGGGAGGAAACCAGAAGACCTGGAGAAAACCCATGAGGTTGGACAGGCGACCCTACTGCTTGTCACGTACAACCAGGGAATTGAAACCAGGCCAGTTGACTTAATGACAGACCTTATGATACAACGCATGTGTGCTAACCATTCGGTCATCCACCCTGCCCCCCCCCTTCCTAAAACTATAACAGTCAAATTAATACAACATGAAATGGAGTTTATCATCCTGCTTTTCTGCATGAACCAAACTAATGAAGATAAGTACAAGACATGCATTATGCTGAGATGGAAATTTTCCCCCGAAATCAGCGTTTCTGCTTACTCCAACCTTTTTGCCCCCCAAATATAGTGCACCATTATATGTTTCACAAATAACATGCATCATATTTAGATTTTGAATATAATAATAAAACAGAAGTTAATTGGATGGGTAATCATCCTTGGGAGGAGTCCAGGGGGCAATTCTCATAGCACCCCCCGCCCAATGGTATCAACATATTATTAAATTAAATGTCCTTTACCTGTTCTAATGCATTCCACAATCTTTCATCACTGTATTCATCAAATGGATCTAGATTATATCTTAATGTACCACTAAATAAAACCGGATCCTGTCAAAACAAATGTAAATATCATTAAAAATATTAAAGTCATGTATCCTGATCGTGCATTTTACCTGGATTATAATTGATATTTATTTAGCATTAACAGATACTTTACCTGGTATATAACATTTTTTACCTGGCATATAACTGATATTTTACCAATATATAACTGATATATTTTACCTGGTATATAACTGATATATTTTACCTGGTATATAACTGATATATTTTACCTGATATATAAGATATTTTACCTGGCATATAACTGATATTTTACCTGGCATATAACTGATATTTTACCTGGCATATAACTGATATATTACCTGAGGTATAACAGATATTTTACTACGTAATTCATCTAGACCAATCTGCAACACATCCCAGCCATCAATCCAAATTCTACCTTCTGGCTCAGCCAATCGAAATAAAGCTGACAAAAGAGAAGTTTTACCAGCACCAGATCTCCCTACTATACCAATCTGTAAAAAGACAAATAAATTTTAAAGCTACAATTTCATATTTTTAAGTTATATTTTTAAAATGTATTAAAATAAAGCCTTAAAATAGATGGTATCTATAAACAGTCCTACCTTGTTAAAGAATAATCCTATTAATCCTATAATTCACTATTGCCAGCTGAGAAATTGGCAAAATATTATTTTCAACTTCAAATTCAAACGTTTGAACATAGCTATTCCATAGAGGTAATAGGAAAACAAGGGAGGTAATTGTGTTATTATTTCCTGTGTCAATGCCCATGATCGTATAATAGTGAGTTGATAACCTATTGAGCAAAAGACATAGAAATAATTATGTTTTGACTTTCTTAGAAAATATGAAATTCTCGCTTTAATATATGTACATAATTTCATGTACATTTGTCTGTTATAGTAGAATTATCATGACCTATTATTAATACAGAAAAAAGGAAGAAATAGGGTTTACTAGACAGAACTTAGTCAATTCAGGATTGACAATTGGCTATTTGGCAGATTGAAAAACTTCAAAAAGAAAATATTTTACCACTGTCACATACTATTGAATTTATTCATGAATTATTCCTATACAATTTTTATTTTTTTGCTTTTACACAAGTACGATAATATTAGGAATTGTGACGTCATATCAAAAATCAAAGTGTTAATTGATGCACAATTGGTCGAAGAACAAGCACCATCGTACTTGAATTGACAGAGAGTGTAACCTCCTAGAAGAACCATAAGAACAAAAAGATGAGAAACATTTTTGCCCTGGTTCCTGGTCCAAAAATGTTATATTCTGCAATATTATTTAACAATTTTAATATATTCATTGTTGTGCACGTAAAAGAACCCTAATTGCGATTGAATTCGATGAAAAGTCTGTCTTTTTTAGTCCTGTTGGTGTAGAAAATCAGGAATTGAACCCCATTTCGTTTATTCATCCGATGATGAGTAGGCGGAATTGCTTTTGTCCGGTCATAATTTCCTCTACTGTACATTGCCTTGTGCATACCCAGTCTTCATTACTGTAGCTCGAATAGGGCAAAAACGTAGGACGTTATACTACATCTTGCATGTACATTCTACCTCATTTAGAAACAATGTTATTATGTGTCCCAAAAAGTGTTACAGACAGACAGACGGAAGAACCCATTTTAAGTCCCCTAGTTTCTTCGATTAGCAGGGACAATAAACCTACCTTTTCTTTGCTACGGATATGAATATCAATTTTTCTAAGAATAAGAGGACTATCAGGTGTGTATCTGAGACTAACATCACTAAAAGTTATGGAACCTTGACTAGGCCAATCTTTCGGAGGAGGACGATCAGATATTCTTTCAGCCTCCTGTTTTACATGTGTATAGGACAGAACTCTTTCTACTGAAGTCATCTAAAATAAATACAATCGTTCATTTAAATGGGACATTTCACATGACAGGAAATTTTCATTCCATGGCCCACATAATAAAATGATATAATTTTACGTAAAAATAGTCAGTCAGTTTACCATCATTTTGCTCATCTTTCTAACGATAATTTTACGTCAGGAAATGACGTTAATCTAATGTAAACTTTACATCATTTTTACATTATATTTACGTCATTTGATGACGTGAATCTAAAATTTACGTCACTTAAAAATACAACTAATTCTAATTTATCTAATATGACTTTGAAGAATTTTTCAATTTTGTCTTTTTTTTACGACTACTTTAAACAAAATAAATTCAATATAACAAATATCAGTTATCAGTTCATAGGAAAAAAAAAAGTTAATTTACAAAAAGTTATAAAATAAAACAGGATTCGAGAAAGATAATTACAGCGTTTTCCAGCTCTGCTGTTATTCTGATGAAAAATTCAAACGGCATTCCAAAGGAAAGAAGATATGTCAGGGCTAGAGCAAGTAAACCTGGAGAGACACCTGCAACAAAAAGATAAGCAATAATAACCCTGCTTTTTAACAAACTGAGATAAAATGATATACCCAGTATGATTTCACTTCAAATCTAACGGTTGGGGCCATAGACAACATCACAGCAAGGGCTTTAATTACATAACAAATCTTGGGGGTATATTTAATACTACACAAACATCATAATCACCATTTTCTACAGTCCTAAACATTTTAATAAAACACGGTTTTTATGGGGTACAACCACTAGTTTTATTCTAAAAGCATGACACCCCATAAAAACTGTGTTCTATTATGTGTTTCCCAACGGTAAATGGCACTTAAAGATTATGCTAAACATAATCCTTGTAGTGATTGTTTTATCTGCTTCTTTGCAGTGATTTTTTTATCTGATAAATGGTTTCCAATTGTTATCTACATATTACACCACATTTTTGTTAACAAATCATTATTTGCTTGATAACGATACCTGTATGGGTATTGAATTGTAGCATGTTATTCAAGTTTGGAAATAGTATATCCATACAAGTGGTTTATTTTTTTAACATGATTGTAAAACATACAAAAACTTATATCACATGCAAAGATTACATGAATTCAATACTTATAACCCTTATCATATACAAGAGCTTAATTACAATTAATAACACTGAAACTTGTCTGATATTATACAGGGTTATGCTGGATTGGGAGGGATGGGTCTTGGGCTTAACTTACAGATGCATTATGTAAGATATGTGTTGAAAATCAAAACCATCTGATACTTTAGAGAGTTGATTATGGGCTTGTCGTGTGTATAAATTTCTAATCAATGATTATCATAACATTTGAAGCCAAACAAAAGATCTGCATTAGGCAGATTTAGCTGTTATATAATACATCTTTACGATGCCACATTCTGAATTCTGAATTCTTGTAAAATTTTACTTACTATCACGCATGAGTAAACAGACATGTATAACCAGGTTCAAAAATATCATTAACCCTATTAATGATCGTACACTAAACCATCTATAGGTAGATAAATACATAAACCATGCTCCACTAGCCTGATTCTGAAACTCGTCAAATTCTTGTGTAAACTGTTTTTGTTTATCACTGATTCGTATTGTCTGTAATCCTATTATGGTATCAGATATGTGACAATATACTGGTGATTTAGCTGTAAATATAATAATAATACATTGTACATACAATTATATTAAATTAAATCATTTTCCTGTATACACATCATCAGTTTTTACATGTTAGCAAGATATTTTTCCCCAAGTACGACAATATTTAGCATCATCTCATTAACATTATATTTTTAGGTGTTTTTAAACAACAAATTAACAGTATCATGGAAAGAGAGAGATGGGGTTTAACGTCCGCTCACACAAACTAGGACATTTCGGACTAACATATGGTTCAATTTTATTGCAATAATTCGCTTGCGCGTAGGGGTCTCTAGCAGTGGGAGGAAACCGGAGGACCCAAAGAAAACCCACGAGATTGGACAGGTGACCCTACTCCTTGTCACATACAACAGGAGAATTGAAACCATGCCAGTTGACTCAATGACAGACCTTGTGATACCATTCGACGGCCATCCAACCCCCGCAGTATCATTGTATTATAAGGTGCATGACATTATCTATTGTGTTTATGGTTAAATTTTTTGAAATTATAATTTCACTGTATTTAAATTCGTCAATAGGCAGACGAAGTGACTTATCTTCCTACCGTAACCTATTGACGATAAGTCACTTCGTCTGCCTATTGACGAATTGATCAACAGGTAAGTTTTGTGGTAGTATAGGTACCAGCCAGTGAAGGCTACCAAATAAGACTGAAATGAGAACCCTGGTATGAAATACCATTGTTTTTGCTTATATAGATATCTGGTTTTATTCAAAACAAAATATTATTAACAGTTATATTAAATTTTAATATCCCATTAAAGATTAAACAAAGAGCTGACTGTTCTCGTTATAAAATAGTTAAAAAATAGATAATGGAAACAGAATATGCTGAAAATTCAGTCAAATTGCTTCACTTTAAACCGAGATATTAGCGATTTAATTTTAGGCTAGCCTCGAACATCACTATTAAGTTTGGTGCGATAATAAACCAAGTCTTGATCCATTTTTATGTTAAATTATCCATCACAAAATGTATTCAAATCCACTAAATATCGCAGGCTAACGATGGCATTGAGAGTTGATTATGGTCTGGATTAATTAATGTCTAATTAATAATTTAAATAACATTTCAGGCCTAAAGAAAGAAATACAATACGTAGAGTTAAAGTTTTCAATTTGTGTACTCAACTGGTAAAACAATGGATTTCAGCTAATTAGGCCATGCACACTTATTCATACTTACCTAAAGCTTCTAGCCTGCGGACATCTCTGGTAGTATGAACAGCATAATATCTAATAGCAACAACAACAATAGCTAATGGCACCAGTGCTATAAATAACCATGGTGCTATGATACAAATGTTAATAGCTATACCCAACAGAGTTAAAAGTAACTGAAACAACACAAAAAGTCATGTAATAATACAAAGGCTGACTGAATAAAACAAACTTTGAATACATCATAGACATAAGAACTGCAACTGTACTGTTATTATTGTCTTCGTATCAGCCCATCTTGAGAACCTACCCTTGAAATCACCAGAAATGGACAAAACTGGCTATAGGGCAGTCATCAAGTTCCTGCAACTGAAATGACTAAACCCAATGCAGATGGGAGCCAAAGCTCTTGACTGCGGATCAGAAACGTGTCAGATCCTGACGTCTAGTAACAATCTGTATCGTTTTGAAGCAGATCCTTATAATCTTTTGGCCAGATTTGTAACAATTGATGAGACCTCTTTCCAAAAATGAAAAAGGAACTAGCCGGTCATCATTGTCCGAGTAAAGATGATGTCATTTCAGCTGTGATTGACATTTTTTTTAGGGTGGCTGCAGAAAATTTCTTCCTGACCGGCATCGCAACATCGTTGGCAAAAAGTGTGTACGCCTTGTAGGGGACTATGTAGAAAAAAAAGATAGGTTGCCAGGCAACAAAACATACACCCACAGCAGCTAAATCGTCCGAGCGGTCGACAAGGGTTGTCGCATTTTTATTCCTTTGTAGGTAATTGGGGGCCTTTACAAGACAGTTCCATACAGAAAAGATTATAAATTTTGTCGTTTGAGGGTTTACAAGGTTCTAAAAACTGAAACAAGGGTTTCAATTCTGGAAGTAATCTACAGAAATTGTTGAAATTTGACAGGCTTTTTCGTTTTACTAATTTAAATAATGCATATAAATTTCATACATATCGGATGATAACTTTCATCAATCGAGCATTAACAAGGTTTAACAAAATGAAACAAGGGCAATAACTCTAGAAGTAATTATTGTAAATTGCTGAAATTCAATAGGTTTTTTCATTTCACTAATTTAAATCATGCATATAAATTTCACAAAGATCGGGTGATAACTTTTGGCGTTAGAGCGTTCACAAGGATCAATAAAGTGAAACAAGGGACATAACTCTAGACGTAATAAACGGAAATTGCTGAAATTCAATAGGGTTCTTCGTTTCACTAATCTAAATAATGCATATACATTTCACAAAGATTGGGTGATAACTTTTGGCGTTGGAGCGTTCACAAGGTTCAATAAAGTGAAACAAGGGCCATAACTCTAGTCGTAATACACAGAAATTGCTGAAATTCAATAGGCTTTTTTGTCTCACTAATCTAAATAATGCATATAATTTTCAGAAAGATCGAATGATAACTTTTGACGTTAGAGCATTCACAAGGATCAATAAAGTGAAACAAGGGCCATAACTCTAGACGTAATAAACGGAAATTGCTGAAATTCAATAGGCTTCTTCGTTTCACTAATCTAAATAATGCATATACATTTCACAAAAATTGGGTGATAACTTTTGGTGTTGGAGCGTTCACAAGGTTCAATAAAGTGAAACAAGGGCCATAACTCTAGACGTAATTAACGGAAATTGCTGAAATTCAATAGGCTTTTTCGTCTCACTAATTTAAATAATGCATATAATTTTCAGAAAGATCGAATGATAACTTTTGACGTTAGAGCGTTCACAAGGATCAATAAAGTGAAACAAGGGTCATAACTCTAGACGTAATACACAGAAATTGCTGAAATTCAAAAGGCTTCTTCGTTTCAGTAATCTAAATAATGCAAATAATTTTCAGAAAGATCAGATGATAACTTTTACCGTTAGAGTGTTCACAAGGATCAATAAAGTGAAACAAGGGCCATAACTCTAAACGTAATAAAAAGAAATTGCTGAAATTCAATAGGCTTCTTCATTTCAGTAATCTAAAAAATGCATATAAATTTCAGAAAGATCGGATGATAACTTTTGGCGTTAGAGCGTTCACAAGGTTCAATAAAGTGAAACAAGGGCCATAACTCTAGACATAATAAACAGAAATTATTGAAATTAAATAGGCTTCTTCATCTCACTAATGTAAACAACATATATCAATTTTAAAACAATTGGATGTTAACTTTTGGCTTTAGAGCGTTCACAAGAAATTGTGGACGACGGACGGACGGGGGCGACAGCAATATACGTAAACATTTCAATGTGGGGGTATAAAAATGGAAACCATCGACTCACGAAGACAACAAGTATTTAATTAGTAAATCTAAAATACTTACATCAACGTTAATAAAAACAAGTCTGACCAAAAAATCATCCATTAGCCCAATATCTCGAGAAAAACGGTTTAATATTCTTCCTGTAACATATCAATAAATTCATACATGTATGCCAACTCTATTGTGTCCATCTCATGAATTACAAACTAAAAACCGATCTTAATTGCGTCTGTTTTAAAACTGCACCATGCAACTTTCATATTATACTCTTCAAAAAAAGTAGGGGATATTCAGAAACAATACAAAACTACGGAAATACACTGCTGTTTCTATTAGAGGTAACCAGTGTATGTTCATATGGGTGGCTTATCTGACGGACCCATTTCACTCGCAAAGAGATACACTGTCAAAAGTGACCAGCGGCTGCCAGGCAGTATACGCCCACATTTTCGAGAGATGGATAGAAAACAAGCTAAACGAAAGTGATTTTTCCTACAATTAAGGGCCATAATTCAGGAAATTACAATTCGATATGCGCAAATATCGAAAGGAACCAAGATCTTTGAGTTATAAACTTACATTTCAAGTTTCAACAAAATCGGATAAAAATTGTGACCTCTATAGGGTCCACAACCTTGATATACCATATTTTTTACGCTATTTGAGAACGAGGGGCGGCCATTTTGTCTGTCAGTTTTGGGCCAATTTTCACGAAATTTGAACTCAGTCATCCTTAGGGTGTAACGGTGATATAATAATACGTTTTTTTAAATCGGATAAAAATTATGACCTCTATAGGGTCCACAAGCTAAAAACGTGATTTTTCGTACAATCAGAGGCTATAAATCAGGAAGTTACGGTCCGATATGCGCGAATATCGAAAGGAACCGAGATGTTTGGGTTATAAACTTATATTTCAAGTTTCAACAAAATCGGATAAAAATTGTGACCTCTATAGGGTCCATAACCTTGATATACCATATTTTTACGCTATTTGAGAACGAACGGCGGCCATTTTGTCTGTCAGTTTTGGGCCGATTTTCACGAAATTCGAACTCAACCGTCCTTAGGGTTTAATGGTGATATAAGAAAACGTTTTTTTAAATCGGATAAAAATTATGACCTCTATATGGTCCACAAGCTAAAAACGTGATTTGTCATACAATAAGGGGCCATAATTCATGAAGTTACGGTCCGATGTGGGCGAATATCGAAAGGAACCAAGATCTTTGTGTTATAAACTAACATTTCAAGTTTCAACAAAATCGGATAAAAATTGCGACCCCTATAGGGTCCACAACCTTGATATACCATATTTTTACGCTATTTGAGAACGAAGGGCGGCCATTTTGTCTGTCAGTTTTGGGCCGATTTTCACGAAATTCGAACTCAGCCGTCCTTAGGGTGTAACGGTGATATACACGTTTTTTTAAATCGGATAAAAATTATGACCTCTATAAGGTCCACAAGCCAAAAAACAAGTTTTTGCGTACAATCAGGGGCCATAATTCATGAAGTTACGGTCCGATATGCGCGAATATCGAAAGGAACCGAGATCTTTTTTATAAACTTACATTTCAAGTTTCAACAAAATCGGATAAAAATTGTGACCTCTATAGGGTCCACAACCTTGATATACCATATTTTTACGCTATTTGAGAACGAACGGCGGCCATTTTGTCTGTCAGTTTTGGGTCGATTTTCACGAAATTCGAACTCGACCGTCCTTAGGGTTTAACGGTGATATAATAATATGGTTTTTCAAATCGGATAAAAATTATGACCTCTATAGGGTCCACAAGCCAAAAAACGCGTTTTTACGTACAATCAGGGGCCATAATTCAGGAAGTTAAGGTCCGATATGCGCGAATATCAACAGGAACCGAGATCTTTGGGTTTTAAATTTCCATTTCAAGTTTTAACAAAATCGGATAAAAATTGTGACCTCTACAGTGTTCAAAAGCCAAAAACGTGATTTTTCGTACAATCAGGGGCCATAATTTATGAAGTTACGGTCCGATAGATGCCAATATTGAAAGGAACCGAGATCTTAGGGTGATAAACCTTTATTTCAAGTTTCATTGAAATCGGATAAAAATTGTGACCTGTAGACTGTTCAGACATTCAGCAATTCGTCGTGGCATGCTCCTAATCAACCGTCCAATCACGATTTGGGGCAATCTGACCCACTCCTCTTGCAGTGCCAAGGCCAATTCTTGCAGTGTTGTCGGTTGACGTCGACGAACACATCTCCCGATCAAATTAAACGTAACACACTAAAGCAAAGATACGCTAAACAGTAAATCTTATGCAAGAACCAATAGGAAAGCAAACATGGATAGGTTAAACCAGCAAGCAGCAGTTTTCATCAACCCTTCCTTGAAGTGTCAAATTTGACAATGAACCCCTCCCATGTGTATGGCAGCTATTGCGTGTCGCATGTGCAGCTCAGTGGTTCTGTTGGGGCGATAAGTTCTGCATCTGTGAACATACTCTCAAAGCATGTTAAGTGTCCATGACTATTTATCATATGACAACCTGAATAGGTATTTGCATTTCAATATCCCCTACTTTTTTGAAGAGTATATAATGGGAAGAGCAAATATGGCTACCAGTAAATACACTATACATACCCAAAGGTTGTGAATCAAACAGTCTGGTTGTTGCACCTAAAACCTTTCTAAACATCTTATTATGTAAATTCTGGCTAGCAAAAACACACATTTGCAAATTCAGTAGGATGGAAATAAAACCAAACACAACAAATACACCAAAGTACATGAGATATCGTCTCATATCTTTTGTGAAGATGGGAATTGAGGCAGGTATTCCTACATCAGGTATCATCGTTGTTGTGTAATTATTACTGATATTATAAGTCACGAGTGGTGATGTCATATTGATCTGTAACCAATCAGCTGTGCTTGTATTTTGATTGACAGGTAAATCATATGATACAGCCCTGAAAAATTTAAAATTGTATATAAATCAGATAACAGCTTATCTTGAAATCCAAATTAGTGACGGCATTCAAATTAACCAACCTCTCGTCAAAAATTACAAGACCTATCCAAGACTGTATTATCAACTACATGTTCATTCTTAACTTTGATTGTACATGTCCATACCTACATCCAAAATATTTTGAAAATGGGTTCATTGATATGAAATATTGCATGTGTCACTTTATGCAATGAAATGGGATTTAAAGTCCTACTTTTCTGCTCCATCCGGGCGAATGAAGACGGTCATATGCCTATAATTTGTGCTATGATGGAAATTTCGACGGTACAGTGGCATTACAGTCTAACCTTCTTTCTAATTCCAACCATCAAGGGTTCTTTTACCTGCACGCCAACATGCACATAGGACCTTTTTTCTTGTCCCATCCAAACAACTAGACACTGTTCCTTGCCAGGCCCTCAAGTCAGAGGAACTTTCTTGACCAGGACCACCAGGTTAGTGAGCTAGAGTCTACCCACTGAGCCACCACAGCTCCCAGACCCATTTTTAAAGACTTCATATTTAATAGCTTTATAAAATCATTAATTATTATCGAAAATTTGTGTAATACATTCTGAAATTTAACAACCAGGCACACGGTCTGTGAGAGCAACCAGTAGGCATTACCCCTAACAAGCGATAACCAGACTTAAAACCCTAACCAAGAGGCCACTGTCAGACCATTTGGAATAGGAAGTGATGTGTAATTTATAAAAGTCAACACTGTAAACCATCATTGCTGTGTCACAAGTTAGGTCAAGTATTACTTAAATCTATAAAATTAGATCTTACCATTTTGCTAGATTCCAATCAGATAAAAAGAAAGATGGCTGCAAAAAAAGATAACAATATAGGTAATCTGTTTTAACTAAATTCCATTCAACATTTTCCTTTATACATTCTTTATCAATTTACACAAAACCCAGAAAATCAACAAGATATCGGTTGTGTTGAAGCATGCCACAGTTATCAACAATCTTAACATTATATGCCCTTAATAACAATCTTGAGCAATCAATCAAAATGAACCCAAGCAAAGGGAGCTTATATATGTTATGAACCGTTATGATCCATGTCCACTTTTTGAACTAGTTACCTTACATCATGTCGAATACAATGGAAGCCAGTTCCACTGCTAGTAGTAAGATTTATAGATTATTCTGTTGTAATATTTTAATGTCATATGTATCTAAGTTAATTATTTTTCCATTTCATAATTATTATCTAATATGTACTATTTATTTGACTTGTCATTTATAACATGCTTTGGAAATCATAACAGACAAGGCACCGCTGACCGCGTGCATATGACTGACAGGTAGTAGGCGTGGTTAAGCTGTCACGTGACTCACTAGCATATAAGTAGACAGACTCGTGGGATCGGCGCGGCAGCTCGAGAGAGAGTTAGGGCTCAAGAGAGAGCCGAGCACTGTAAAGAGAGGATTTATAATAAAGAAAAGAAAAAGTACAAGTCATTGTTCTTCGCCACATTTTGGCTGGCTACCTGACCCTCCGCTGAAAAGCGAGCTACTCTACCATTTAGGGGCTATAGCTGGGCCCATGTAAGTCTGTTTACTACATATAGATAGATGTCCTTTATTTTAGGACTTGGTATACAATAATAACATTATAAAGTCGTGTCTGAAATACAAAGCGGGTAAACTTGTTATGAGAGTGCTGTTTCCACCTACTAGTTTCTTCACATGCATGCTAACATAAATCAGAGATATACCATTTTTGTTCTATCTGAATGAATAGACAGACTTAATCCTGACAAATTAGGACTAGGCATGAAAATTGATGAATGTTCTGCTCAGCAATGAAATGAAATGAAATGAAATGGGGTTTAACGTCCTACTGTTCTGCTCCTATGCTGGGCTAATGAAGACGGGCATACGCCATACAGTGTGCTATGAGGGAAATTTTGCCCGGGCAGCGGCACTATCGCCTACTCTTATATCGAATTCCAACTGCCAAGGGATCTTTTACGTGCATTCCAATGTATACACGGGACCTCGGTTTTTCGTCTCATCCGAAGGACTAGACAGCTTTCCTTGTCAGGCCCTCCGTCCTGCATCACTGACAAGGGGAAACCATCTTCTCAGCAAATACTAGGATTGAACCCACAGACATTTAACATCCTATTCTTTTGCATCGACTGGAGAGAGAGAGAAATGGGGTTTAACGTCCACTCGACACAAACTAGGTCATTTCAGGAATAACACGTGGTTCAATTTTATTTCCATAATTCGCTTGCGCGTAGGAGTCTTTACCAATTGGAGGAAACCGGAAGACCCGGAGAAAACCCACGAGGTTGGACAGACGACCCCACTCCTTGTCACATACAACTGGGGAATCGAAACCACGCCAGTTGACTTTATGATGCTAACCATTCAGCCATCCAACCCCGCTACATCGACTGGTCTAATGAAAACAGGCTTATGACATACAGTGTACTATGAGGGAAATTTTGCCCGTACAGGAGCACTACTCTTATTCCGAATTCTAACTGTCAAAGGTTCTTTTACGTGCATGCCAATGTGAACACAGAACATGGATTTTTCATGCAATCCGACCGACTTGACATAGCCCTGGACAGGACCTCCATCCTGCACCAATGACCAGAGGAACTTTCTTGGGCAACAACAGAAGCGAACCAAAGACCTTCTGGTTAGCGATCCAGTATCTGAATCACTGAGCCACTGTGGCTCCCTCTCCATAGCAACCCAAGCAATTATTAGGTCCCTGTGTTCTGAGTTTCACTGTACATCTTACCTTATTTAAAGCTAATGTTATGAGCAAGATAGGACCGAGTATATAACCATAGCCAGCCTTAATGTAGTCTCTATATACCCAGAACTTTATCACACCAGTATTAGCATGCTCTTCATTTAAATCTATTGTATCTTCCTTCCACTACAAATAACAACAATACCCATTGGTTTACACCTAATTACTACATCATTACAATCCAATCACAATTAAGATTACAATTTCAGTTTTTTTCTCTGACACTACAATCTAATCTAACAAATTTTCTGTGTGTAAAATAAATAATGTGCATGAAATACGTCAAATCTTCTTTTTCATGCATGCCAACGTGTACACAGGACCTATTTTTCATCTCATCCAAATGACCAGACACAATTTCTCGTCAGGCCTTCCGTTTCTGATCACTGACCAGGCGAAACCACACTGGAAAATTGTGTTTAGATTTGTAAAATAATTTAATGCCTACTTTCAATTTCTTTTGCTCTAAGTTTAAAGTACATTTCATTAAAAGTCTGTAGTAGATAAATAACAGATTATTAAATCTGTAAGTCTGATAAAAATTTCTTATATCTAACCTGTAATGTTTCAATTGTTTCTAATTCTTTAATCTGTGGTTTATCTGCATTTTCTTCAAAACCAGTGAAATCTACACCTTGTTGTAATAATTCATTATATGTACCAATATTACTTACTTTTCCCTAATAAATAACAATAAAACATATAATTATAATAAATAAATAACAATAAAACATCTAATAATAATATCCAATTACCACAAATTAAGTAGGAAAGAATGAGATTAGACCATTTTGGGACTAACATACAGTAATATGTTACTTTAATAATAGGCCTGGGTAAATACCTCTTTAGCGGTGGGAGGAAATATTTGAAAAGAAAATGAGTTTAATTTTCTATACCGACTGGGCTAATTTGACAGGCATACGCCATATTGTACGCTATGAGGGAAATATTGCCTGGACAGTGGCACTGCGGCTACCTCATTTTTTGCCAGATCTGATCGATTAAGACACTGTTCCTTGTAAGGTTATCAGAGTGATGGGAGGAAAATGTTTGCTATGGCCGTGGATTTTTTTAGTCATTTTTCTTCAACCTCTGACAATCAAGCTATTATAATTTAATATGCTTACCTCTTTTAAGATTAAAACTCTATCAGCTGATTGTAAATATTGTAATTGATGTGTGACTAAAATTCTTGTTTTATTTCCTAAAAGACCAGTTACACATCTGTAAAAAAATTTAGTAAAATAAAACCTGCACAACATCGTTATTCTGATATATTTCAACTTGCTAAACCAATACAGCCCCACACGTGTAGGAAGTCAGCAAAAACGTCAATTATTCTAAACACATGCATGCCGTATCTGCTATAAAAATGGTATTATTTAAAACTTACTGTTGAAAGATCTGTTGGCCAACTTCAGAATCAACAGAGCTAAGTGGATCATCTAATAGATAAATATCACAGTCACGATAAACACATCTACAAAATACAATAACTTTATAATATATGTTCTTATAATACCATTTTACAATAGTAGGTACATGTTCATATAAAACCATTATATGAAATTTTCATGACATATAACCTTTCACAATCTTCTTGATTTAGGAAGAGATTCAACAAACATCCCATCTTTAAAGGTGGTGCATGATTTTCACAAATATATTGATGAAAATTGTCAATTAAAGTTAAACTTTTAACAAATGTTAGTTATCTTATTATTGAGAGCTCTCAATGTCGTTATTTTACCTGGCCAGTGTTAGTCTTGCTTTCTGACCTCCACTTAAAAACAGACCTCTCTCTCCCACTAGAGTTGCATCCCCTTGAGACAATCGTCCTATATCCTAGAAAAATAAATAAGTAGACTGATATGTTTTAATTAAATATATAGTGTAGGCAGGCCTGGAGAAATATCTGGCACTATTGAACTAGTATCAGACATTTTAAAATTTGTGCTGGACAAATACTGATAAAAACAAATAAAAAGACAAATCGAAACTGAGCATGACAGTTATCAGAGGATATGTGACGTGCCTCACATTGTCTGCGACCAGGGTCTTATTTCTAGGCCTGAGTATATGTGAAAGGTACACAATTACTACAATAAAGTGAATTGATGCCTTAAAACTCCAAATCAGGTGTCATCTTTATTTATCAAACAGTTTGCCAGGCATCAAAATATAAACCAACCGACTGGTGTTAAGTCGTCCAAATTTGACAGTACCCAAAGATAAGAATTCAAAAAGACAAATTTAAGATCCTTGCTAGTATAATGAAAAATCTGGATTAACAGAACTAGAAGAACAAAAGAGAGGAATGTGAAATTGACTGTACCTTAATTAAAGCACATGATTGTAGAACTTGTTGATATCTTTTACTATCATATACATCTCCAAATAAAACATTTTCTTTAAGGGAACCCGCAAAAACCCACGATTGTTGACACGAATAACCAACAGAACCATGAACAAATATCTGGCCTTTATTGTGATGAATTTCTCCCATCAAGGTCATCAACAGGGAAGACTGTAAAAAATGTGGAAAATAACCTTGTGAAATTTGTGGATATACAAAAAAATATGAAGAATGGCTTGGCTTGTACAAAAACAATAACAGGAATATCATTATTTTATTTGGCAATGTGAAATCAATAGAAATGAAATTAAATGAAATGTGGTTTAACGTCCTACTGTTCTGCTCTGACTGGGCTAATGAAGATAGGGAATCACTAAAAACCAATGTAAACTTCAAATGCCCATGACAATAGCTAAGATTGATCTATTTAAATAATTGTTGGACTAAAATGTCTTATCAATAAAGGTACTTTTGAGATTGGGTATTGACCTAAAATCTATATGAAACCTTTATTCAGACATGCTGGAGTTTTAATGTAAGTTTTATCAATACTACCTATCATGATTTTTCTAAGATTTATATCTGATATCCCCCCAAAAATGACAGGATGTTAATGAAAAAGAAGCATCATAGTGGAATATTAAACCTTATTTAAAATTCTACTTTAAATTCAATTTACATGAAATAAGGAAACTTACCTTTCCTGACCCAACATGTCCAATCACAGCCAACAACTCCCCCTTTCAAATATAATTAGAAACAATAAATGATAGTTTTAAAAAAACAAACATTATCCTGTCCAACATATATTAATAAATTTATAAACTTATATTTTGACAATTTAATATTTGACCATCCATGGCTTAATTCTTGATTATAAAGTACTTTGTATAACCTATGATGATGTTTTAATATGTTTCCACATAATACACATTTTATCTCGTCAATAAGAATATAATCTATTTTCATAGGTACTTAGTAGCCTTCAATAAAAATTTTGCGATTGGTCTTATGGGAACTTAAATTACAAAACATTAGTAAATATCCAATTGTCAACAACCTAATCCATGGTAAAATGTACACAAATAGATTATTTTAACATTTAATTTAGAAATAAAAATAAAAATATTAATGGTAGATAATATACACAAGGTTTACTTTTTAACAGTATTAAGGAAGAATTTGCTAAAACAATCTTAAATACTGACTTACCTTCTTGACAGTTAAATTGATATTTCTTAAACTAAAATACTTTTCCATTTCATTCTGAAAAAAATTAACATAATTCTGTTACACATAATAAACCATACATCTTCTCTCTGATGTACCCAACAATCTTTCAGGGGAGGTAACTCTTCCATTACCTATTGTCTCCCCTTAGACCACAATTTAAATTGCTGGGGCCTGTTTCACGAAATTTTAACCAAGATAAAATCCAAATTTTAGTAATTTGATTGGATAATATAAGACTGATTTTAGTGCTTAGCCAATCAAAATTGAAGTATCTATTAAAATTTGGATTTTATCTTTAGTTAAGATTTCGTGAAACAGGGCCCAGATATCAACAGATGAAGAGATTTCACAAAATTTGGATCTTATCTTGTTCAATCATATTTCTCGAATATCATTTTCAGTTAGATTAACCCAAGGTGTTGCAGTCTCCTGAACACATCAAGAGTTCCACAGTGTTCAAATCCCCCATTTTTAGAACTATGCATGAAATTGACAGAATTGCAATTGATTGACACAGAATTGCATTTTGTCTTAGTTCTGTCAGTCCTGATAATTGATGTGAGTAAAATTGTAACAAACAAAATCAGCAAGCACATTTCAGCTGGTTGTTATTCCTTTTTTTTTAAAGAAGTTGACATATCCTTTTTAGTTTGAAATCCTATTTTTCACTATTCTTGGTTATGTGAGAATTCAGTAGTAGAACGTTTAATGTACCTCCACTAATATCCTTTCTGTTTCCTCCATTCTAGAATATCTGTAATCATTTTCATTGATATGCCATCGAGCTGTCATTCTTTCTACTTCTATGGACACCCTCGTTTCCTTGGTAACAGCTTGTTTATTAACCTTTTTAAATGTTCTTGTTGAATTCTCTTTATTTTCACCCAATAACAAAAATTCCTGAAACACAAATTTGAAAAAAATCCCCATAGAAATGAAAATAATTTGAAACCACACTAGGGCACAGAGAAATTAAGAGACAAAAGGACTGTTACATTACATTTAATGCCTAAACACATTTTGGTAAGAAAGAAATTCACATTAAACCAAAAAATTTGTTTTTCAAAAGTTGTCTCAATGAAAATCAATTCTTTAAAAGTTTATGTTTAAATTTATGCAAAATTGTTGTTGGTGAGAAACAGATTTTTTCTCTTGAAAATGGATTACTCAACATAAATTACAACATGTATTGCAATACTAAATGTAGTCTGTAGAGTGTTCTAAGAAATGGGAATGGAGAAAAAAATATTGGCTTACCTCTACTCGTTTTAAAGATGATAAAAGAATGGTTATATTTTCTACGGCCAAAAATAGAAATAGGAAAACCGAATCTTGTAAAATATACATATATCCAACAGTGACAAACACCAGACGCACTGATAACGGATTACCAACCCACCATATTGCAACAAATATCACCAGTGCCATTAATTTAGGAGAAACTTTCATCAGTGATAGGTTTAATGACTTCAAGCTCATCGCACGTTTCACAAATTTAATCTCATGTCTGTCAAATAAAAACAATATGAAAATTTAACATACAGACTTTATTCAATGATTTCTATCCTAATAAGTAGATGGCCGAGGCAGTTACTGCAAAAGAGAGAGAGAGAGAGAGAGAGAGAGAGAGAGAGAGAGAGAGAGAGGGGGGTGTAACGTCCACTAGGTCATTTTGGGACTAACATAGCAGTGGGAGGAAACCGGAGGACCCACAGAAAACCTACAACTGGGGATTCGAAACCACGCCAGTTGACTCAATGACAGGCCTTATGATACAGCGCATATGTGCTAACCATTCGGCCATCCAACCCCCAGTTACTGCAAGAACCTTAGCTCTTATTTAGCAGCAGTCATCAGGCTAACACAGCATATAATATATATAACATGCACACAATGATTGGTTTACAAAAAATAATCAAAGTGGCCTCATTCAAAGGCACCAACAATCAATCTCTGTTATCAAACCATTCATTTGGTAATATATTATTAAACTACAATGAATTGCCTGTGATGGAGTGTCGACCAATAGTGCACATTAATTTGAAAAAATCCTGGGACAATATGTTGGGCTTTATTGGGAATGGCAACCTGGAAACCCTACATAATAACACAAGACTAATGCACTAAATTTGACAATTTCTTCAAAAATGAATTATTTTCTCAATTTTAAAGATGGGATATGCTGGACTACTACAAAGACCTTCCTTATTATAGCCAGCCGTGAAGTATTTTATATAAATAGATAAAGTACAAGTACTTCTATGTTTACGGTAAATAAATACATAAATAAATAAAAAAAATATGTTCATGAGGACTCAGTACATATCCATATATTCCATGTTTTATAATGGATAAACTTACTTGCGTAGTGAAGTGATAACTTTATGAAATGGTTTTTCCCAACAATACAATTTTATAACTTTCATTCCTGATAAAACTTCATTCATCTTGTTAATTCTCTTGTCAGACCACTTTCCTATTTTCGTTCTAAAAAGAAAGAGAGATGGATAAAACTTTTACTTTTAATTCATCTACAGCAAAGAAAACCCAAAGAAAAGCATTGAGGATAAGTACTGTTGGTAAACGCCTCAGAAATGAAATGAAATGGGGTTTAACGTCTTTTACATGCACGCAAATGTATACACGGGACCTCAGTTTCTTGTCCCATCCAAATGACTACAGCTGCCCTTGTCAGGCCCTCCGTCCTGCACCACTGACAAGGGCAAACCACATCGGAAAATCCTGAACTTCCCAATTTTAACATGTATTCGCATGACCAGCCTATAACCAACTCTAAATCATCAGATGATTGGGATTTGAATAAATAATCAAAGCCAAGTCTTGGTTGTCAAGTACAGTTCTATGATAATAAATGATCTATACTTTAAAACAGTCATAACTACGACCAGAATAGGGTAATTTGAATGATATTTTCATTAAATTCATTTTTCGTTATCTATTTTAGTAACATTGTAGTAAGAACGACCAGTACTTTATCCAAATCTTACAAAAAATTATTTATCAACATGCGGTATAGTATAAATGAAAAACTTCAGTATTATATTATTTCAGTAGTCAATAAGATCATGTTATTCGAGCACATCGTCAAATCAATATATCAAATGTCAATATACAAATATAAGATAGGTTGCCAGGCAACGAAACATACGCCCACAGCAGCTAAACCGTCCGGGAAGTCAACAAGAGTTGTCGCATATTTTTACTTTTTTCGGTAATTAAACATTTATAATACATTAAAATCTGATTAAGAGTAACAACTAATTAAGTAATTATTAGAAAACTATTAGAATTTGTTTGGTTTTTATAAAGTTCTGCCCCATGCTAATGTCTAGTATACGAAACTTTTAACATCATGGATTTAGTTGTTCAAGTCATAAAAATTCATAGAAAATCAATATATACTTGTTCGTCTCAAGACCTTAAACTCTGTGTATCAATCTGAAGTCAATCGGATGATAACTTTAGCCTCTAGAGCGTCACAAGATTTTTCAAAGTGATCAAGGGCCATAACTTGGGCAGTAATTATCGGAAATCGTTGAAAACCAATATGAGTCTTCATCTCATGACCTCAAACACTGTGTATAAATTTAAAGTCAATCGGATATTAACTGTAGCCTCTAGAGCATTTACAAGATTTTTTGAAGTGATCAAGGGCTATAACTCTGGCAGTAATTATCTGAAATCGCTGAAAATCAATAGGCTTCTTCGTCTCATGACCTTAAACACTGTGTATAAATCTAAAGCCAATCGGATATTAACTTTAGCCTCTAGAGCGTCCACAAGCAATTGTGGATGCCGGACCGACGGGGGTGACGACAATATACGACCACATTTCAATGTGGGCGTATAAAAACGAAATGTAATTTAATCAGATGGCAGTCAAAATGTCAAATAAATTGAGAAATGGTTGTGATGTACTTACCTAAGATTTCCAAACCATCTACCACATAGAATTTGTAATGGTAATAAAATCGCTATGACAACAAGTGTAAACAAACAAGGATAACCAATATAATAATATAACAATGACATCACCACCACTAATTCAATCGGGCAAAGCCATAAATAATGAGTTGTTTCAAATGCCTGTAATAAAGAGACAAATTGTGTGTACTTAAATGTATCAATGTGCGTGTGCATAGAACAATCCAAATACCCCAAAACACAACCTTGATTCCGACATTAACACAATCTTCATTCATATACAAGCACAATCCCCATTCCCATGTAAATGCAATCTTCAGTCCCACACAAGCACAATCCTCATTCCCTTACAAATACATTCCTGATTCACATATAAAGACAATCCTGATTCCTATACAAACACAGTCGTCACTATCCCCCATACAAACATAACCCCCATTATCCCCATACAAACACAAATCTGATTCCCATACAAACACAAATCTGATTCCCATACAAACACAATCCTCATTTCCATACAAACACAATCCTTAATACAATTCTTACTCTCATAGAGAGTAGGTCATCCTGGGACTAACATGGATATTTTATCAAAAACACCCATTTCGGGCAGCATGGAAATTACACATTATGACAATATAGTAAGAATGAAAAAAACACAAAAGGTGGATGAAAAATACATAAAAAGTAAATGATATATACATTAAGAAAGTATGTACAAAATATAAACCAAAGTTGTGAATACATGTTAGTCACTTGGACTTTATAAATTTAATCTTTGGTTATTTTTTGATTTATGTAGAAGTGGGTGCCACATCCCGTTTTTTTAGAAGCAAGCAGCGGGTTCAACAATATGGGCAGTTTGGGTCCTCTAATGTTCCATGAACAAGTGTCTTGCGGAGTTTCTCATAGTGTTTGCACTCAATAGGAAATTGTACTCATTTTCAACTTGCCATTGAGGACAGTTTGTACACTACTACAGATCCAAAGGTATATTCTTGTACCGCCTTCTCTCTATTTCAAGGGAATGTGTGCTTAGCCATGTGGTACAATTTTATCAAATATCTTGTTTGTGTGTCAGGGTATTTACTTTATTTAGTAGTTGTAGGAAACTGGAGAAAACCCAAGAGGTTGGGCTGGCAATCCTATTCCACAAAGGATGCCATTTGACTTAATGACTGACCTTATGATCCGATGACCACACCTTTTATTTCTGTATAAATACAATCCTCATATCCATATAATCAGAATATCAGCCTAAAAATATGGCATGGCACCAGTAATAAAATCAAAATGTGAAAATTATAAAATACACATATACTTACAAAATTGAATTTTTCCAGATCAGTAGAGAGAAGGTTTACAATTTTCCCTGAATTAGTTAAATGGAATGTTTGACTACTAAGACTTAAAAGCTGAAAAACAAGAAAGAAAATATTAGTGAATGAATATTACAGGTCAATATTACTGATACAAGCCAACAGTGAGGCTGATGTCCCCCGCCAAAATCCCAAAATAAATAGATGACACAATTAATTAATCGCACATTTTTTTTTTTTCAAAAGTATCAAGCAATCAAACTGATTATCAACTATACACTAAGTTTCATTACGCTCTATCAGATAGAATCAAAGTTATCGTGTTCCAAAGCATCGACCAATGAAGTTGCTTACCTCTGTTTAGCTTTAGTTCTAAATGTTAATCATTGAATTCAGTAAAGACATTCACCTTATGAACATCTACATCAAGTTTAAACATTCTACCTCAATTAAAAGCAAAGTTGTTATGTTCCAAAGTCTCGGCCAATCAAATTACTTATCGCTCTGCTTACTCTGAGCAGAAAATGCTCATTATCAAACTTAGTCAAGGTAATGATGTAATGAAAATGTACACCAAGTTTCATCACTCTCACTTAATTAGAACTAAAGTTATCATGTCCGAAAGCATCAACCAATCAAATTGCTTATCTCTGCTTCCCTAAGCAGAAAATGTTCATCTTCGAATTCCATCAAGGCATTGACTTAATAAACACGTAGATCGTAGATTTTAACCAATGCCAAAAATGATGCACCCCAGTAAATATTCAGGAAGAAAGAAAAATAGCAAGTCTACAATAAAGTAATAAATAAACTATTCACAGTACCTTTCTATATATAAGGCCACCAACAGCTGTCTTCATCTTCAGTGAAATATGTTGTTGTTTATAAAAGTGGAATAAATCACAGAACATGGCTAAAACTAATGCCACCCCCAGTGCCGCAGCATAAATATAAGCCTCTGTTTTACTAACGAGATCAGTATTTTGAAAGTATGAAATGAGTTGACCTATGATAAAGGGTGAAAGAATACGACATGATTCCTGGAATAAATAATAAACATAAAAAAAATCATAACTGTTACTAGAATACAATTACAAGTCTGGCCAATAAAAAAAACCACAACCAACAAGGTAAATTTTAAGAGAGAGAGAGAAATGGTGTTTAACATCCACTCGACACAAACTAGGTCATTTTGGGACTAGCATATGCTTCAATTTTATTTCAATAATTTGGTTGCGCGTAGGGGTTTAAGCAGTGAGAGCAAACCAGAGGACCCGGAGAAAACCCACGAGGTTGGACAGACGACCCTACTCCTTATCACATACAACCGGGAATTCAAAACCACGGCAGTTGACTCAATGACAGGCCTTATGATACAGCGTGCACATGCTAACCATTCGGCCATCCACCCCCATCTGTACATCTGTCATAACCTATACAAAATAGAAAACTTGCATGATACACGAAGTAAGCTATCCGTCGTCTGTACTTTGACTAGAGATTTTTGAGGTCTAAAAACTATGCAATAAACTGGTAGGTAAATTTAAATTTCAATATAAGGTTCTCTTCAGGACAGCCCGAACCCGGTGTCAAGTGTCAGGAGCAGCCAATAAAGTGATGATAGTGTAGTGTATAGATGCATGCAATGATAAAATTAAAACAATAAATATGCTTACACATATAAATATCAGAAATCCAGGTAAAACAAACTCAGATTTAAATGTGGAGAGTACAGCCATTATCAGACTAGCTTTTTTACCAGATCTGTAATTAGTCAAATGATAATCCCATAACCTGTAAAAGAAAAAGTTAAAAAAAAAAAATCTTGAAAAGGTACACTGCCATGTCACTGAAATAGAATTTATGAAAGCAATGAAAGTATTCTTGCAGGAGGCACTGAATAATTAATTTTTCCTAAGCTTAGTAGGTAAAATCTGAACTCACAATAAATTACCATTTAAAAGACCAAATTAGATGATCTGAAATTTGAAAAGAATCAATATCTATTTAGTACTAGTAGGATACCTGGCTTCGCCCGGGGTCCAATTTTGCACAGGGCTCAAATTCGCCCGGGGCCCAATTATGCTGCAGGCTCCATACAGACATCCCAAATTCAATGGCCTAAATCATTCACAAAGCCAAGTTGGTTAATTTGATACCACATATATTGGTGTGGAGCGCTGCTACGAAGTGTGATAGGCGAACATACACACATCTGCACAGACATCTTTGATTTTATTTATATATTATTAGAAGCTTACTTGTCAATTTTTCCCCATAAAAAACTGGAATCATCCTCTTGTGGACATTTCGATACATCATCTAATGTGAGACCTTTTCTAAAACCTTTTCTAAACAATGAATTAAGCCACCTGAAATAGAGTTCAGTACAAAAGAATCATCCACAGAATAAGAGAAGAACTAATTTGTACTTATAGTTTATATGGTATTCTGATTCTGACTTAATGCATCCTGACCCTGGCTCGCTAGCCTGGAGGTCAGGTGTTTGGTCCCTGCATTGGCCGAGAAAGTTCATCCAGATTTTCCGGCGTGGTTCCCCCTTGTCAGTGATGCAGGACGGAGGGCCTGGCAAGGACAGCTGTCTAGTCCTTCAGATGAGACAAAAAACTGAGGTCCCATGTATATATTGGAACGCACGTAAAAGATCCCCTGGTAGTTGGAATTCGATATAAGAGTAGGCAATAGCGCCGCTTCCCGGGCAAAATTTCCCTCATGGCACACTGAATGGTGTATGCCCGTCTTCATTAGCCCAGTATAGGAGCAAACAGTAGGACGTTAAACCCCATTTCATTTCATTTCATTTTAATGCATCCTACATATCGGCGACTCAGTTAAACATTACGCAATATGGATTACAATGTGACATTTTTTTAAAAAAAAATCAAATTCTCTACCGGAATCCATCAATACTTCAACAATATTTATCTCATTGATATCAATCAATTTTTCTGTTTAAAACTCCCTGCTACCACATTTTAAAATAAAACTGAGCTAAAAACTAGGTGTATGGATGTGATCAATGTTAACAAGTACAACCATTATTTAGCTAATATGCACGTAACCTCCAAGCATATTGAGTATATGAAATGTGTATCAGTATGGCTGATATGCACGTAATATCTTGGTTTTACCAGTACAATATACATGTATGTGAGAAGTGGGGAGCTGACTAGATTTTAGAATGCGAATAATGATAACTTTTTTATAACATGAGTAGAAAATAAGGCCCTTAAGCCTGTCTGACATTTTACCCAAAGGAAATGAAATGAAATGAAATGGGGTTTAACGTCCTACTCTTCTGCACCTAACCTGGGCTAATTGAAGACGGGCATACGCCATACAGTGTGCTATGAGGGAAATTTTGCCCGGGCAGCGGCGCTACGGCCTACTCTTATATCGAATTCCAACTGCCAAGGGATCTTTTACGTGCACACCAATGTGTACACGGGACCTCGGTTTTTCGTCCCATCAGAACGACTAGGCAGCTGTCCTTGTCAGGCCTTCCATTCTGCATCACTGACAAGGGGAAACCACGCTGGAAAATCGAGATGAACTTTCTCGGCCAATGCAGGGATCGAACACCCGACCTCCAGGCTAGCGAGCCAGCGCCTTATCCACTTAGCCACGTGATCCCCATTTTATCCAAGGATAAATAAGGTAAATAAATAATTGGTAAACAAAAACAAAACATTAAACATACACGTATATATGTAGGGGAATTCTACTACATGGTATACACAATGCAGTAGATATAAATAGTACATACACAGAAAGATAAAGATTAAAGATTTATAGTATTCAAATAAAGGTCAATTGTTGAGTCATTGAGGATCATATACATAGTCAAATGTACTCTCATCAGAAATAGTTCAAACACTATTCAAACTAATCGATACTAGTTCGTAACTGTCCTGCACAACAATCTTCATGTATCTTGTATAAACAAGTTCAGAAATAATATCATTTCATATGCTGTCCTTTTCTGGGTTTTTTTTTTTTCAAATATAACTGCAGACATTGGGGGATTTGGGTTTTATTCATTGGGCAGTTAGCTTCCAATAAACTTGATGGTTTGTTTTTTTAAATGTGTTAATTATAGTTCTGACAGTAATTCAGAGCTAAACATATGCCAAAAGGTAGTAGTGAAGACACTCAGGTTTACTTCAAGTAATAGTAATCGCCCCAAAAACTAAAATACAATAATTGGATCATGGAATGTTAAAAGGCATTTGATGAACATCAATGAGGCTAACTTCTAATATAAGGGAATTTGAGAAGAGTTTTTGGTGGAAACAAAGATCATCATATTTAAATTTTATTGGTGCAGGAGCAACGATCGTTCACATGCAACGATTAACCAAGGTCCTGTGTACACACTGGTGTGCACGGAAAAGATCCCTTGACTGTTGGAATTCGATAAAAGAGTAGGATGTAGCGCCGCTGTCCGGGCAAAATTTCCCACGTACTTGTAGTCATAGCACACTATATGGCGTATGCCTGTCTTGATTAGCCCAGTCAGAGTAGAACAGTAGGACGTTAAGCCCCATTTCACTTCACATCCATAAGAAGGCTTGTTCCTTTAGGAACTGTCTCTGATCGGACCCAGCGCACATAGTGCAGTTAGTTACTATACTTGTAACGTTAAACTGTGTTTAACGTTACAATTGATACAGTCTAAGACTCCTTACGCAAGTTCAAATAGGCTCAAACGCACAATTGTCAACACATATCATTACAGTTTGTATTGGAATAAGTAATTCTATGACAAATAGTGAAGACTGGACCATTAAAATAGTTACCGAACAGTTTTTCTTTGTGGTTATGCGTTCTACATTTGCATAGCAATGTTTCTTGTAATGACGTATTACGCAAGCCGCCATGACACCGGCCATATAACTATGCGGTAAGGCTTCACCTTTATTTCAATGGGAATTGATTTATTATATGTTAAGCTATGTGCAGTACTGTTTTGGGTCAGTTTATGTGTAAATTAAGGGAGCTATAGGCCAGTAACCTTTTTGTAGTCGTTTGACTAAAAGACTTGTGCAAAGAAACTCTGTAGGACGAGCCACGTGGCTGGAGTAAGGCGAAAGACATCAGTAGTGGAACCATTTCTAATAGTCCAGTCAGAGACAGTTCCTAAAGGAACTATTGGGCCAAACTTTATGTACCTCTATTTGGATTATTGGAGGCAAACTTTAATGTCAATTTTCATATTGCCTTATTGGTGCATTTTAGTCATAAAATAAAAGCCTTGTACACATGTAGGCCTACTCATCGTTATAATTGTACTATAATGTTGATCTGACCTTAAGCAAGAATATAGAAATCTTGCCAATTATAACTAGATTTATCTTTTCAGTTATTTATTCACGTTACCATTTAAGTAATTATACAGGGCTCGCACTTGTATTTTGTCATTTCGGGTAGACTCATCGATCAAAGTCAATGACAAATTTGACTTACCAAAAACTTATTCTTGAAAAACAATTTGCTGTGTCATACAGACATTTTTCATCAGCGGGTATCTTTTCTGACATCTTGCGTTGTCGTAGATCATCAGGAAAAATAGAAATATTAATTTGTAAGTTTCAAAATGACATTATTGCAAGTAAAATAAGTTAAAGAAATGAAAGTGTGATCTTCCACAGCTGATGGTTACATTCGGAACTGTTCGTGTTTTTGGTTTTTAGATTAATGCACATGTACACATTTTATAACGATGGTACGATTGACCCAAACCACCAATCGCGTAATATCTGAAAAGGGACTTAACTCGTGTAGACAACCCTTAGTATGCTACTTTCAGTTTTTGTATCTCAAGATGTTCATGAACCTCATAAATATGCTTGTGGGCAAGACGTCGCCACGTGTTGCTCAATCTATGCCAAGAAAGGAGTTCAACTCAACTAGGCTAGCAGTTGAGAAAAAGGGTCGATGAGCAACATTAAAGTTTCATATCTGGTAGTTTTTGCAAAAACTAAAAGTTTCATATCCGCTACTCTTCAATTGGAAAGGTAGAAAAAGCAATATAAAACTATTCCAGTTGCAGGTTTTAATTTTTATTCAACATATTGTTCTGTAATTTACTTCATGATTACAATTCACATGTATGTATGTGTATCTGAGTTTAAAGTTTTATAGAGATTATTTTTAGTAGAGCTATGCAAATCTTTCAAATTGTTCCATTAAATTTTATGTAACCATGTAACCTACCGACGTACCGAGTCAGTAAGACCGTAATTTGCAAATGAAATATTGCAAATTAATTTCAAATTCAGTCCACAGCACAGACACACATAGCAGAGGTGACCACTACATATAATCCAGAAATAATTGACCTATGCTAAAGTTTGCATAACATTAATAAAGTTTATCCATGTCCCTGCTGGTTTTTCAGCAGGGTTTCCCTAGTTCAGCTCAGAACGTAGGTCTCATTACACTCGCCCTGTACGTTCAGAAACCCTCCTGAGTCCTATTGAATCCTTGGCGAAACTGAAATCGCTTCCCACTCAATTTTACTGGGCAACTTTTTACTGCTAAATGGTGGGGTGTCAATCCATGTGAATGCCTGTACAATGTAAAGGAACATCCTGTGAGAAAATAAGACCTTGCTTACCTTGCTAAAGTCAGTATGAGCGACACAACACGCTGTTAAATAATATGTCCCTGTCTTGGCGGACTTCATTGAAATCTAATTTAATATAGGGTAACGCACAAATTTACGAACTCGGCCATATAAGCCTCAAGGTGGTGGAATACTGATATTGACAAAGCATTCAAATGAATATAGGCACATCACTTAAGCTTGTTAGTATTATTCTGTTGTTCTGTTTGGATAAACAACACTGCAATAGATAACAAAAGTGAGGTTATGTGAAATTAAAATAGGAAATACATGTACAGATTTTACAACTGTCCTACAGGTGGGTGTATAATGGGTGTTGTCTCATCTTTGTTTGTATTGCAGATTACTGAATATTCACACATGATTTGTGACAGATGAGGTCATAACTTTAAGTGAACTTGTAACAGATTAAAAGGGCCCAGATGTATGTAGGCCTTTGCAGTACTTTTATATAAAATCTTTGAAGATGGAAATTCAACAAACCTGTCTATCACAAACTATCACCATCGAAAACACAAACAAAACCTTCTCAACAGGTGCTGCAGTGACCAAGAAAAAGACAGGCAAAAATGCAATAAATAGAAGAAGATCAGCAGATAGTCTGTTTGCTTTAGAAGATTCTATTACTCTATGTAGAGTGAAACCAGAACCTGCTATGCACTCAGAGTTATTAAGTTCCAAGTTTTCTAATAATGAACTAGCAACAAGATGTGATTTAAAGACAGATCAGACAATTGTTGAAAAAGATATAAAGGTTACTGAGCAATCTTATAAACTTCCAATGAGACAATGTGCCAACCCACCACAGTTATCTTATTCCTTACAGACTAAGAAAAAAAGAACAAATGGCAATGAAACTAAAATCATCGATAGTGAATCGAATAGTTTAAAATGTGAACGAAATGTAAGTCCAAAATTATTATCAGATTTAAAACATGTTCAAAAAGAATTGCCAATACCTATAACACCAAGAAACAAAAACATTAAACAGTCAACGAAAAAGCATAAAAATAATTCTAGTAACTCTAATAAAAACAATTCAAGAAAGAAAAATAAACGAAAAAACTCTGTCAATGGAAGTAAAACAGTGGACACAACCTATCAAGGAGAATTTAATTCAGAATGCATGAACTGTGGTGCTAAATATAAATCTTCTAACAGATGTGTCAGAAATGGTTGTTCAGATTGTGTTGATAATACTTCGAAAATGAAAAGATCAACTAAAAAACAAACAAAAACTTCAGTGAAGAAAAAAAATTGTGTTCATTCCAAAGAAATCAAATCACGGAGAAATAAAAAAAACCCCGATATTCTTGAGAATGATACCGAAATTCATGAACTGAACTCGATGAAAGCAAAAAGGATCTCTGATGAGGTACTTGACCTCCCCAAGTTAGTACACAGAAAAAAATTAAAATCCGGCTCATGTGATTCTGATCAATCTTCTGTCAAGTTAGACCCTTCAAATCTTAACAGTTGTGTGTCCGCAGTCACCGCGAATTCAATAAAAGTTGAGAACCCACATGAACTAATCACATGTAGTGGTAAGATCGATGTACCCGACGCAAGAACCTCTAGAAAGAGTAAGAAAAGATCCATGTCTAGCGATGATGTTGTTCTAAGAAAAAGATCTAAAAACAGTTTCTCAGAATTATTGGATGCAAGTCCCAAACAAAGTATAAAGGGAGAAAATGTATTTGATGATGATCAGTTGTCACAAAAAGTTGGGACAGAATTCAGTGAAGATGATTCAGATGACTCAAATTTTATGTCCCACAGTAACGTAAGGTAGAATCTTTTTTTTAATTTTAATAAGAAGTGCTGGGGAGCCGTTTTGAATATTGGGATGGTAAGGAGGAGTTGGGGCAGCAGTGCATTAGTAAATGAATCTTCTGCTTATATCTTCTAGTTGGGGGCATCACCTAAACAGATGACAATTCTGCCATCCTCCGTCTCTGCAAACAATTCACCTCTGGAACTAGGATGTGTGTGGTAAAATTGATGCAAAACGCATTGTGCTTCAGATCAAAATTTTGATGATCTATGCTAATCAGAAAAATAATTTTCAATTTTCTGTAATAATAAGGCAATATGCAGGGATATTGAGATAAAGATTCTTATAAATTGTATGGAAGTTTTGGGATGGATATGCCAATATATCGCTGAGATATACATGGTTTTTTGATTCAATAGGAGTCTCATACATTGTAAATATTGGGTTGTAAATATCATTGGTTTAACTTCTTGATTAGAATGTCATAGAATAGAATGTTTTATTATTGAGCTTTGAAATTATGCTGTATGTTTATTACACTAGTTTTGTTTTTATTGATAATGGAAGTCTCTCAAAATTGACCAGATTGTAATGCTTATATTTACATTGATCATTCTACTGTTTACATTAAATTCCAGTTTATCAGAATTTGATCCCAACTTGGAAGAAGATTCGTGTGAGAAATACAGTTCTGATGACGATCTCCCAGAATTTTTACCTCAAACCAACGGTAAGATAAATAATGTAATCCGATTTCCAATAATTACTTTCAGAGTTATGGTCCTTGATCAAAGGCTATAGCTTATATGTGATGTCTATATTCTCGAGATGAAGAAGCTTGTTAATATTAAATTGGCCAGCAGTGTGAAACGTCTTTTCAATGCAATTGCATTCACCCATACCCCCTTGCAGAATACTGCAACATTAGTTTCTTTCAGCTCAAGGCATAAGACTATTAAAAATAAAAGTGTGTGCCATGTTTAAATCCTGACTATAATAATGAACTTTTTCAGTACAGCCATAATTTAAAAAAGGCAAACATTCATAATCTTGATACTTGAAATATATATATATATACATTCTAAAATATTAATCTGGGGTATTCCCATACATTTAGGGGGCTGCAGTAGCTTGGTGTGTAATGCAGTAGCTTGGTACCAAGGAGGCCTCTGGTTCTTGAAGATTTTTTTCGGCATTGTTTCCTTTTGTCAGTGTTGCAGGATGGAGAATCTGGCATGGAATTGCATCTAGTTCGCTACCAAGGAGGCCTCAGGTTCTTGAAGACTTCTCGGCATGGTTTCACTTTGTAATTGGTGCAGGATCTAGCAAGGAACTGCATCTAGCCATTTTGATAGCCCGAAACAAAGATTAGGTCCTGTGTAGAAGTTGGTGTGCCCGTAAAAAGACCTGTGGCAGTTGGAAATCGGAATGCGAGTAGACTATTAACCCTGATGATGGTTAACATTAATCGATAGCACGGCAATTAAATATTTCACATTTACATTAATTACTGATACAACTGTCAACTTTTTATCTCACAGGAATCCTTTACTCTCCAAAGGTGGATGATTTTGTGTGGGTGAAGTTAAGACGATATCCATTCTGGCCATCTAAGGTAAAGATTTAAACATACATTAAACGGGTAAAAATGGATGATCAAGACTTTGTTTATTATCGTAACTACAGTAGTAATGACAATCCAGACTAGTTTATATATCGCCAATATGTAGGTGATTTGACTGAAATTGTCTGCATATTCTCTTTTTGTCCCCCACCTTTCAAAGAATGGGGACTATTAAAATGGGTCTGTCCTTCAATCTGCCATACTTCTTGGGACACAATCTGCCATACTTCTTGGGACACAATAAATCTCCTAATTTAGCTAGAATGTTCAAACTTGGTGTAGGTGTCTATTAGGTTAATGCCTTGACAGAGCGATAAAACTATGAATATAGATTCATTATATCAATACCTTGAATAAGTTCAATGACTTCGATCATGCAAATTTTCTGCTTAGGCTAAGTAGTGATAAGAAATTTTATTGGTCAAGACTTTGGAACAATAACAACTCTGCTTTAATTGTTGGCTTGTCATTATTATAGTGAGAACTGTCAGCTCTTTATCTAATCTTACCTAATGCTTCTGTAAGAAATATCTATCCATAGCTTGATGTGACCACTCTATACTTATAGGTCATATATTTATATATTTCAAATTAACAGTAATCTGGATTATAAGGAAGGGCCAATCAAAATTTATAACCGCATTACATTCAAATTTATTTATGTGAACCTAAGGAGAAACCCTATTGATATTCAGGATTTTTCACCGGTTTATATTCTGAGTTAGGAAATTTTGATTTAGTGGGGTTGTTCATTGGACAATCTGATTAAAATACAGATCTATGTTTCAATTTTTTTTTATACTTTCGATGGCCTACACTACATGAAGATTTGACAAGTTGTACTCAAAGGTCGTGTCAGGGCTCGTACAAAGGGCTTTTGACCCTATGACATCAGACATTGATTAATCAATCATCGTTGACGTTTCTAGTGGCTTAACCACGCCAAGAAGTCGCCTTAACAGACTGTTTCATTGGTTATCCCTCAATTCAACCAAAACGCTGGATATATAACAACTCTTCCAGATCCTTTTGTAGTAAAGACAAGTAAAACGAAATTTTGAACTATAAAAACGAAACGAAATAGGATCTGTGTTTTAATGAGATTGTTCATTGGAATACTTGTTTGGATACTTGTGGTCGTATGTTCCTTTGCCTGGCAACCTATCTTAACATGTATTTGTGGGGTTATCCTTACATTAACATATTGACTGGTAAAATTTGCAACAAAGGTATGCCAATGTTACAACATTGCCACGGTTACGTAAGCAAGAACCCCTGTCAAGTTCCAATTACTTAAAGGAGGCAATTCTCTGATTCAATATTATCCACACGACTTATTGGTCAATTTAAATCAACATTGAAGTTGTTGTCTTACTGTGAAAAAGGGGCTTCTGATACCCAATATTTAAGACAAAATAAAAACACGCGCTGGAATGCTTTCGAGCGTTATTTGTAATGCAACGAGGCTAAACACATCCCACAGGAGAATGCTACCGGTGTAGACTGGAAAAAACAAATGTCAAAGACTGTCATTTAAATTGCACTCTTCAATCATGTATTTCGCCCGAACATAACTGATTAAAAATTACAGTAAAAAAAAAAACTATTGAATTTAAATCAGTTTATATACGTTCATATTTTATGCGTTGCGACCCATTTGTGTCAATTTCTAGGTGCCAAAGAATAGGGATTTAACTCCTTTAAGTACATTTTGAATGCATGCTGTAGAGTTGCTTTATAATCTTAATGGATAAGATTGGCTGTTGGGGCATATAAAATAAGGTGTAACCCATTAAAACAAAGAATATTTCAATAGTAAATCAGGGAATTATCACTTAGTTTGTTTTGAACCTGTTCTTCAGAGTTATCTTTCCATGAACAATGAGTTTTAAGGTTTGTGAAAGGAGATAGTTCTCAGGAATTATCTTAAAGCCCTAATTGAAATAATACAAAAAACTTTATATTTCAGATTCTTGATGTAAAGAAAGTGAAAAACAAAGTCCGGTTATTTGTGATGTTTTATGGTCACGACAGGAACCAAAAGTAAGTATCATACTTTTATTCATCCACATTGTAATATGATTTTAAAGATGACTCCTATTCTTTTTTATTTCTCACATGTCAGTCCATCAACAAATGGCTTAAGTTGATTTATAGGCTATAGATTTTGTATATACTGACCTCAAGTTTACTAAATGTCATTGTGCTTGATAACGATAAGAGGATACTTGTCGAAACATCATGCTTTTAGAATAAAACTAGTGATTGTATCCCATAAAAACTGTGTTCTGTTAAGATTTTTTTTTTTTCTTCAAGATAATGAACCCAATTGGTATTCAGCAGTCTGTGACCTTTCATTCCAGAGTTATGCCCCTCTTTTCCAAAAATGTGATAAAATCAATAGCCGATAAAATTGGCAGAAAGCATTAGGCTCATGACTACATGGGATTGCAAACCCTATTGATAATCAACATTCTGCAACCAGTGTTATGCCGCCTCCTTTACGAAAAACCCTGTGAATGTGATAGAGGCTTTTGTTTTAACTATTGTTGTGAATCATTGTGGTCATGAGAGGACGAACCCTATCGATATTCCATACCTTTCATTTAAGAGTTGTGCCCCCTTAGCTGAAAACCCTGTGAACACAGTAGAGGCCACAATTTTTAACAGGATAGAGATCAGAATTTTTGAAAGCATCTTTATCAAATTTGGTCACCATCCAAGTGTTAGTTTTGGATTCTGAAGGCTCTGGCTATCATTTTTTCAAGAAATAGCTGCTGTGTGAACATATTTCTACACTTTGTGTGGTTCTTTATATTGAGTTAGTGACTTGTTCATAGAAACCCAAATGTTGACGGTCTGCCATTATTTATTAGTTGTTGGACTCTTGATGGTTGAGTCGTCCAACATGCCTACTCTAGATCATAAAGGTCAGTGGGGTGTTCTGCAGTATCCTCCTACAGCTAAAACCCCTACTCACTAGGAAATTATTGAAAAAAAAGATAGCTGTCTGAGATGGTGTTGAAGTCATTCTCTCTTCGCAGTTAATGTCAGTCTCACAATCATCAAGTCTGTATTAAAGCTAATCTCTCTTGATAAGTTATTGTGTTATCCGGTATGGTATTACAGTAGGCTACTTACATTGAACTATGACATAAAATACAGGTATATGTGAAAAAAGAAATGTCTGTTTTTTTGTAGATTCCCCTTAATGTATCAGAAAGGAAATGTACTACCATTCAGTACTACAAGAACAGATGATTTTATAGTAAGTATATTATATTATATTATAGTAGGCTAATGGCAGTTGAGTGATCAGGGAACTAAACTATTAGGTTAGAATGTCACACGTTCCAATTCTGGTGTGGGTCGAGAATCAAGTTTGAGATTTTTCTTATTTCATTGGGGTAGTGCATGATAACTTGAAAAAGATAAAAAAAAACTTGGGTGAACAATCACGCTTGGAATTCAAAGAAGAGTTGACAAGACATTAAACAAAAATTACATGATAAATTCTGTCCACCATCTGTTAGGTCTGTGTAGCATGGAATTATTTTATGATCAATGTGTCAGTTTTGAAATTATAAACATTTACATCATGTAGGCAGTGCATGATCTAAGTTATATGTGTAGTTTAATGGTCAAGTGCGAGGCATTAAGTAATATCTATATATTACGCAATGTCTTGCACGAGACCATTAAACAACTTAAAATACAGACACTATCCAGCACGTGCATTTCCACACTGATCAGCAGTGAAGTGTTCGCTAGGCCGCTACAATCACTGATAAGGATGACATCAATGCGATTTAATGAGCCAGAAATATTTACTTTTTCCTGCGACAAATGAAATTCTAAAACAATTTTTTTATGTATTGGAAAAAATAAAGGCGTTTGACGTATTTGTAGATAAAAATTATTTCCTATTTAGTGTAAATGGGTATTAAAATGACTAAAAGGCAGCATTCCGCCCGAAGCAGTAATGTCTTATGTAAACAATGCACGCGCCATTCAGCCAATGATTGAAGCCGCGTGCTGTGACGGCACGTGTTAAGGCAGTCATCTTTGACAGATATTACTCTAGACTCGTAATTCTGTGAAACAGATTGGTGCATTTCAATGAAATACATCACACGGGTCCAATATTGCAACTAGTATAAATAATGTATGCTTGACACATTGCCCGTACCATACCATTATTAGAAATAATGGTAGCCAACATCACATCTGTATTTTAAAGGAATATAATATCCTGGACAAACATTAGGCACATTTGATTTTTGTTTTTCTGAATTCACTAAAAATTGTCAGGTGGATGTTTAGCTGCCTGGTCATCTATCATTCGTCAGATATTTTGTTTGCTTGAAAGAAAGTTAACGGTTTTTACTATTTTAGAAATCTGGAAAGAATCAGAATGATAAGAAGTTACAGCAAGTATTTGACGTTGCTTTTGATGAAATAAAATCTGAACTGACCCAGAGAGCTTTGATGTCCACACCAACACCAACTGAAAAGAAGTCGTTTGATTTCTCCGACAGTTTTGGTAAGAATAAAAGTAAAATTTTAGGAGACAAAAATAAGAGAATAAATAAGAGAATAAAAGGCAAATATAGATCCAAATACTGTGGGCTAACAATTCCCATTAGATATATTTTTTGGATCTCATAGGGTGAATATTACCTATTTATCATTATTCAAATTTATTCTTTGGATCGCATAGGATGAATATTGCCTATTTATTATTATTCAAATTTATTCTATGGATCGCATAGTTGAATATTACCTATTTATCATTATTCAAATTTTTTAATTTAAGTAACATTATAGCCGACGACCCCCACTAAGACGTGTCACATTTTTGATTGCTTCCTTGTATTCAGTGCTAGATTCTCTAGGTTTTAATCCCTATTTTCATTAATTATTTAATTTTACGCTGCTTTTTATACATACAACTGGCCCCCCAGATATATTCACTTGATGGGATTTGGGAGTTAATAGGTTTGTTGTTTGAAATGCTGGTGTATATTTTGTGGTCCTCCTGTACTTACTAATACACTGCCATTCAAGCAAATAACCAGGTTATTAGTTAATACCCATATTTCTTAGCTGTATAATGGTGTAGTCTTTCAAACCTTCATCCATGTGTCACATTTTGTATACTTGTAGATTCCAGTTTACCGTCCTTTACAGAAGATACACAGGTTGATAGCTTTAAAACAGGAAACAAATCCAGTCAAACTAAATATAGGTAGCTATATTACTTCCACTACACCAGAAGATATCTATTTATTAACCAGCTGGCTACTTTCTCTAAGGACTTTTGTTTTAAATAGTGTAATGTGGGGGGGTTAAAATTTAAAGAGTCATTCTTACAGCCATAAAGGGTTTACAGCAGTTGCAAAGCAATCACAGTAATGTCTGACAATTTAATTTTTTGAAAAAATGAGTTTTTTTTTTTTCAACAGAAGGTTGTCTTTAGATGCAAAAGTTACACCCAAGATGAAAGAAACGTACAGTAAACAGTAAGTTATTCCAATAATTGAATATCATAATTTAAAAATGCAATATATACCTTGCTAGGTGGCAGTCCTGTTTGTATGGTGGATGAAATGAAATGGAGTTTAACGTCCTACTGTTCTGCTCCAACTGGGCTAATGAAGACGGGCATACACCATACAGTGTGCTATAAGGGAAATTTGCCCGGACAGCAGCACTACGGCCTAATCTTATATCGAATTCCAGCTGTCATGGGATTTTTTACATGCACGCCAATGTGTACACAGGGCCTCGTTTTTTTGTGCCACCCGAACAACTAGACAGATTTCCTTGCCAAGCCCTCTGTCCTGCATCACTGACATGGGGGAAACCACGCCAGAAAATCTGGATGAACTTTCTCGGCCAATGCAGGGATCGAACACCCGACCGCCGGGATGGATAAATGATACACATGACAGTTTGACTTAATATTCAATGCCTTCCATAATTCTTTTGTACATTTCAAAGCCATTATATATTACAATGACATCCATCAAATTCCTATCTTCTCTTCAGACTGGAGAAGTTAAAGGAAAGGAATGAAACTTTAATAAAATTTATCCAAACTGATAAAGTGAAGGTAAGTTGTATTTATGTGAGTTTTTTTACTAATGTTTATTTAGGTAAACATCAGAAAAATGGTCTCATTCCTTGGATCAATAATACATTTTGTTTTAATAAACATTTGGTAGATTAACAGATTTTAACTCAGAATGGGGGTAGGGGATGGAGATAATCTCCCACATTGAAGAATGATACACCCTGGCATCTATATGTAGTCCAGGGTACCTCTCATTCGGCCCACTGTCTAACAGGAGCGAGTTATTTTATGAAATGAAATGAGATTTAATGTCCTACTACTCTGCTCCAAGTAAGTAAGATTTTATGAATTGGTTGAACCCAATTTTTGTTGTACCTATATATTTGATGGACAGATGTAATGTATTTATATTCTATAGATAGAACAGCAGATGTAATGTATTTATTGTAATGTATTTATATTCTATAGATAGAACAGCAGATGTAATGTATTTATTATACATAAGCCAATATTTTAACAAAAAAATAACCCTCCACGTGACTGGTTATTCTTCTCATTAAGGCCTTGAACTGACAAATAAGAGGAATATCCTTGTGTCAGTTGTCCCATGCCAAGCTGAAAACATTCATTCTGCAGATCATGGAAGCTCCAAGCATTTTATGAAGACCGCTTGTTTGTACATCTGCATATGAGACACTGTCCTATAAACCTGAAAAATCAAAAACAAATTAGTTTTATTTATTATTAGCGAGCATAGATCATGGTATTCATCTCATCAGGTCTAGGATACAAGTATATTGGTATTCATCTCATCAGGTCTAGGATACAAGTACATGTATATTACCATTTTGATTAGCAATATTGACATCTGTACTTTCTGTCATTTTCAATAATTTAATTAGCAACATTTTGCTTAAAGATGCATTATGTAAGATTTAGATAAAAAGCTGACAGTTCTTGCTATAATAGATAAAAATGGGAATATGTTGAAAATTTCAGTCAAATTACTTCATTCTGAGCTAAGTTTGAGCTGTTTAGAGAATAGCGGAGTGTCATTTTTTTTTTTAATTAATTCATTAAGTGCCAAATCCTTTTTAAATCCATAGAAAATATAGAGCATCCAATGGTCTAGATAGTTGATTATGGTCGGTCATGTTAATAAATAACATTTAAGGTCTAAGGAAAAACCTGCAATACTGCAGTGTTGTTTTAACCCATGCCTTTCAAAGAATGCAGGGGACTATTAAAATGGGTCTGTCCGTCCGACTTTTTCAGACACAATAACTAAGACTTTCCTTCTAATTGAGCTAGAATGTTCAAACTTGGTGTAGATGTTTATTAGGTTAATGCCTTGATGGAGTTCGAAGATCATCATTTTCTGCTTAGGGTAAGCAGAGATAAGCAATTTGATTGGTTGATTCTTTGGGACACAGTAACTTTAATTCTAATTAAGTTAGAATGATGAAACTTGGTGTATAGTTTCATTACATCAATACCTTGACTAAGTTCAATAATGTGCATTTTCTGCTTAGACTAAGTGGCGATAAGCAAATTCATTGGTCAAGACTTTGGAACATAACAACTCTGCTTTTAATTGAGGTAGAATGATTAAACTTGCCGTATATGTTCATTAGATGAATGTCTTGAGACCTAGTTTAATGCTTAACATTTCCCTCTAAAGCTAAGTAGAGCTAAATAATTTCATTGGTCGATGCTTTGGGATAAGTAAGTTTGATTCTAACTGATGGAGAGTGATAAAACTTAGTGTATAGTTTCACTACCAGGTACTTTGATTGGGAGCATTTTATACTTAGACTAAGTATAGATAATCAGTTTGATTGCTCAATACTTTTAAAATGACTAAGTATAGATAATCAGTTTGATTGCTCAATACTTTTAAAAAGGATAAATTAATGTGCAATTATCTACTTATTTATGAATTTCGGCGGGGGACATCAGCCTCACTCTTGGTTTGTTTTTCTAGGAACGTCTGCGAGGAATTTATGAGGGCAAGATTCCAAGTGTACGACATTCAGAGTATCATACTTCATCTAGTCAGAAAGAGATACATTATGAATATTTAGAAGATGATAATCAGGTAGGTCTTTAACAGGGCCCTACCCTCTTCTCATAATGGCCGAGATATGGAATTGATTACGAGTGACTGTCCCACCCTTGTATAAGATTCGTTCGCATCATATATACCATTATTTCTCGATAAGTAGTATAATGTCTCGATAAGTAGTATAATGACTCAGTAGTAAAATTATGACAAATGTTCAACTTTATAGAAAACCTCTATAATATTGTGTTACAGTTCTATTTTAAATTATTAACTCTAATCTATTATCTTCATTCAACGTTAGCCTTAAAATACTTCGCACTCTGTGCCAGCAAGACCTAAAGATGTATGAATTCAATCATCTATATATCTAAAATGGAAACAGCATGTTTCACACATCTCCAAATTCGATGCCACATTTGATAATGCAAATAATGTATTTCAGTCTAGCAATGCAAATAATGTATTTCAGTCTAGCAATTTAAAAAAAAAATGTATTTTGAATTGTGCTCTTCGTATTACTGTAGATAAGTGTGGTATTGGATACGCTTACTGAATGGTACAAAGTAGTGACTGGACAATCTTATTTTAGTCTTCGTTATATCAGTGATGTCTGGTATCCGGAGGTAAATATTTCAAAATTGCTTTTATAACTTATTGCTATGGATATCGGCTTCTAACATAGGGTTGACACATATTTATAGTCTGTCGCCTGTCCAACCTCGTGGGTTTTCTCCCACTGCTAAAGACCCCTGCACGCAAGTGAATTATTGAAATAAAATTAAACCATATGTTAGTCCCGAAATGACCTAGTTTGTGTTGAGTGGACGTTAAACCCCATTTCTCTCTCTATATATGGTCTTAATAGAAAGTACGATCCTAAAGAACAAGTAACAATTTGTTGGTGGCCGAAAAGGAGGTATTTCCCTGTGAAATCGATTATCTGCCAGATATAGTACCAACTGGTAACTTTATTTTATTGAAGCGATTATATAAGTGTCTGGTATGTGATGTAGTTTTTTTGCCCTATTTGAAGACAAATGATGGATGTTTTACTTATCTAAAATCCAAATCACCGTTGCATGTCAACTAATGAATTTAGACAATGAAAGCATAAATTTTCTTGGTAGTTTAAATATATTACTCTACAGACAATAATTACTGTCCTATTACTTCAATTACATCACAATTTTATCTTTAAATTGTCAAAGCTTTTATTATTTGCCCTTGTAATTATGGTATTAGGTGTTAGAAGTCTCCAGTTTTATCATATATTATATTGTCTTGAATTTCAGGCCATAGTATTCAGCTTAATGAAACTAAGGAAATACCCCCAAAAGAAAGCATGGGAAGCCTATTATAAGCCGAGAAAAACATCAAGAATTGGACAGATTATAGAACACCAAGAAATGCTTGGGAAAGGTGAAAGTCTGGAGAGTCGATTAGCGAAATTAAAGCCACCCCCTAAAAATAGTCCTTAAAATGTCATAATGGATATAAAGTCCTATTTTTTTTTTTTATACGTCCACATTTTCATGTGGAATTATATTGTCGTCCCTGTCCGTATGGACAGTCCGTTCATATTTTGTTTGTAGACACTCTACAGGTCAAATTTTTTTTTTTTATACGATTTTGACAAAACTTGGAACTATAGGTCTATCTCCCAAAGATCTCGGTTCATTTCGATATTGGCATGTATCAGATCATAACTTTGGGGATTAGGGCCCCCGATATGTACGAAAAATAACATTTTTATCCGATATAAAATATTGTTGAGTATATCACCGTTACACCATATGCACCCTGGAGTTTGAATTTGTGAAAATCGGACCTAATTGCGCGCTGCTATCTGTACGCAAATAGTGTAAAAGTATATAATATCAAGGTTGTGGACCCTCTAGAGATCACAATTTTAATCTGTATTTGAAACATAAGATATGTTTATATCCCTTAGATCTTGGTTACTTTCAATATTCGCGCATTTGTTTTTAACTTCCTGGATCATGGCCCATGATCGTTCGGCACAGGATAAAAATTGATTTTTCGAACAAAGGGATATTGAAAGGGGCTCCGTCCTTCCAAATTTCGTTTTTGGAGCATCTCAAACCATTCAAGACATTTTTTGAAACTTTGTACACACATTAACCTGTTACAGTAGTTGTGCCTTCAGCACTTTAGGGATTTCTGGGATTTATACTTTTTGAGTTTCCATGGAAACAAATTTGACTTGGTTATTGGTGTAAAATTTTGTTTCTGGAGCATATTTTATAAACCGTTCAAATATCTTCATAAAACTTTGTATAAACATCAACCTATTATAGTAGATGTGCCTTTTGCCAATTTGGAATTTCTGGGATTTAATCATTTCTGTGATTCCATGGAAACAAATTTGACTCGATTCCATGGAAACAAATTTGACTTGTTCCATGGAAACAAATTTTGTTTCCAGTTTTGGTGTACAGTTTCGTTTCCAGAGCATATTTCATAAACCATTCAAGATATCTTCATAAAACTTTGTACAAACTTCAACCTATTATAGTAATAGTTCGTTGTGCCTTTTGCCAATTAGAAATTTCTTGGACTGTCCTTTCGTCCCAATTTCATTTAAGGAGCATATTTATTATCCGATCAAGAAATCTTTTCGAAACTTTCTACAAACATCAACCTATTATAGTATTTGATTTTCTGATGTATAAGCTTATTGTTTAACATACAGCAGCTGATTGAGGTAGGCAAAGGTTGCGCAAACCTTACAGGGAATAGCAACCCTGCCTTACCGTCCTACTGTGATCAGATATATTCCAAGGAATTGTTTTTCTTATGCCTTCCAAACAACTGCAAGGGCTCGGAATGGTGATGACAATCATGTTTAGCTTGTTCTCTGTCCATCTCTTCAAAATGTGGGCGTATATTGCATGGCTACCGCTTGTATTCTTGTAATACAACAAAAAATCTTCCGGTTGCATTTTAAATCTTTTAAACTACCTGTGCCAACTCAGTTAGAAATTCAACTAGTCTGTTTAATTATTTCTCATTGCTTAATCAGCGCGAAATAGTACACAGATGCTTGGATTTAATCCACTACCAATAAAAAAAATGGCAACATATACTTAGCTTGCAAGCATCATAGATTGATTAAATTTCAATTTAGCATAAATACTGCATGAAAATACTGATTATTCCTATTAGGAGTTTAACATTATAGTTTGCAAGGCATTCCTATAATGGTGATTGACACATTGAGCCTTTAATTAAATTAATTAATGCAATAGAAACCAAAGTTATCTTACTTACAAATTGTCCGACAAAGGATTAAGTCGGCCAATCAAGGCAGATTAAGTAGTTAATCAATTTAGGTGAGTAGACGGTGTAACATGATAAAATATGTTGATCACTTAATTACCTGATCAATCCAGCCTATTATCATTGATAATCCAGTTGAGCGTAGTTACACTCAGTACACTATATTAATTTAGAATTTTGATTATTCACCATGTCTTGATGTCCGATTGGGCATATTCCTGGTCGGACAATTTAGAACGTTTGGAAAATAGCGTCGACATGTCCGGAATATACGAGCAATATCCCATCACTGCTTACAATTGAATGTTGGAAAAATTGATTTACATCAAATAAAAATTGTCCATTTATGAGACGTAGACCGCCATCATTTAGAAGTCAATAGATGAATGTCAGGTGTTATAATACGTTTGACTTTGGTGTCACAGATATTAAATATGCCCTGTGTTTACCAAAATACATTTAATTTTTTAACTGACAAAGCGCCATTGAATTTTTAAATTTTCATGATTTTAGGCAGGAATGGCAAAATAAAAGTAGACATTTACAAAGTCGTCTCATATATGATAATCAATATTTCCATCTATTTCGCAATTTTTCAGTTTTAATGTTAAAATTGACTTGGCCATGCTTACGATGTATCAGAAAACAATACAATATCAACCGTAGAAAACCTCTCAGTTGGATAAAAAAAGAAAAGGGGCCAATCTAATGATTTTATCGGTACCGGGCTTGTTTTGACCATATCTAAATGTTACAAATTTTCAACTCCTTAAAATAATTTACTTAATGCAGTTGAAACTTAAAAATAACTCAAATGGCAATCAGAGACTTAATTGAAGATGAAAAAAAAATATTGTTGAAATTTTAAATATTCAATATGTTTTGGTATTATTAATAGATTGATGTTTAAAGGGGGACCGTGTATGAATAAGAACTTCTGCTTTGGTTTTCTTCTAGACATCTTATGTATTATGCATTACAAAAAAAAAAAAAAAAATCGGCAATTTTTTTGGGGAGGATGGTTGAGAAAAATATATACTTTTCAAAATTTGATCAGGAGAGTAAACAGAAGATATTGATACCATTAGTGATTGGTCCGTTTTATGATTTTATTAATTAATTCTTCAATGTTTTGTTTATGATGATTTGTCATTAGAATTAAAATATATTGACAATCTTGAACTGCAGATAAAATGATTCGCCTCTTATACCATAATTAATATTGGTTAGTATCAAAATTTATTTATGTTGTTAAATTTTAGAATATATACAATCATTACTATAGTTTTATTTATGATAAGAAAAAAGAACGGTGAATTTATGACATGTTGCTTATTTATTATAATTTATTTTCATCAATTGTAATTATCTGTTTCTTTTTGGTTGTGTTTAATAAGCATGAATTTTGTCGTCAGTGTATCAGGGGTGTCCAAATGTTTCCAGTCTCCCCTGATTAAGCTGCAGTCAGTATGAAGGGCAACAGGATCAAGGTTCTTCTACAGTTCTGACCCTGCTCCATGTAAATGCAGCACACCACTAAATGCACTATACAAAGCAGCAGTGTCATGAATTTTCTTTGTTAATTTTTGACATAAACTTTTCAACTGAAGATACTTAATCACAACCCTGCATTCAGTTTGCTCTATTTGGGGAGCAACTGGTCATGCTGTTTGACAGCGGTAGGAAATTATATCACATGTCCAGCATATGCTGAGATACTATTCTAGAGCCGATTGATTTGAGCTTGGACGATCCGTTCATGGCTAGGCCAGAAACTTTGGGACAGCCAAAATGCATGTTACAATTTATCTACTGTAGTTCTTAAACTAACTAGCTTTAATACAGGAGGCCAAGTAGAAATGTGACCCATCATATCGAAACAGGTAGTAAGTATATGTATCAATTTGGCCATATTGATTTACGCACATATCACATTCCTTATATTCCAAGCTTCATTTTGGTACCATTTCCAGCTCCATGTTTGAGATATCAGTTGGAGATATTTTCAAAACCAGTGGGCATGGTTATATTTTCATCAAATCCATTCTTGGAAGATACAAATAAGGTATTTATGAAGGTAATCATATTTTCATGTGTTGTAAATATTCTCATTAGTGACAAAAGAAATATGCAACACTTGTTGACTGCCTGAACGACTTTGTTTCGTTGCCTGACAACCTATGCGACTTACATGTACTACCTGTTTCGATGTGATGGGTCACAAATATGCTTTCGCTTTTAGTAATGCCCAGTTCAATTTTATTTCATTTATGAAGAAATTTTAGCTGTTACTACATTCATTTGCAGTTGCGTTTTGACTAAATGTAAACCATGACCAGATTTAGTTATTGTTTTAAAAATGCCCTGATGTGGTTTAAGAATTAAACCACAATTTAATCATAGTAATGTGATACCAACACAATGAAATGGCCAACAGTGGGTTCTCATTGGTGCATGGTTTGTTATTTACAGAAATGATTTGTCATAATGAATTGATTTAATGTTCGCAATAAAGTTTATACCAAAATTTATGGAATTTAATTTTTCAGGGCAATTGCGTGCTGATAAACCACGGGCCAAACAAGTCTACTTTGTCAACTGTTATTAACAATTTCCGTGAAAACGATACGTTCCGATATACGTTGCTCCAAATTTTATATTACTTATATATATATCTTTCCACGTCTTATGTGTTGGATGTCCAAAACAATACTACTTATTCGAAGATAACATTTACTGGGTGTATAATTAAATTCCACAATATTCGAAGATCCAAGAAAATGTTTGATTGACCTACTTGCTTTTTACTGTTATTCAGATATCGCTACACACGGTTGAATATTTTAATTGCAATGAGTGATGATAGACATAAACCGAGGGGCCCGAGAAAGTACCTCAGCGGGGCACAAAAAAGGAAGCTAGCAGTAAAGAAGGAATTTCGTGATGACGCTACAAACAACTCTTTCACGGGATATTGTCTCAGATGCACTGAAATTAATCCTAATTTTAAAAAAAAAAATCCTGAGGATAACACCCCAGGCACTCAAGGGGGCGGAGTACATACTAGTACTATCCGCAGTCAGTGCGAACAATTTGAACAAATAACAATGGGGACCCCGCACAGTTGGTATGTCCCGTGCCCCCACAAGGTTAATCCGGCACTGCTTGTCGATATTCGCGCATATCGGATTTAACTTTATGAATTATAGTGTAAAAATATGGTATATCAAGGTTGTGGATCCTCTAGAGGCCACAATTTTTATCCGAATTGGTTGAAACTTTAAATATGTTTTTATCATAAAGATCTTGGTTCCTTTTGATAATCAAACATTATCCGAACGTAACTTCCTGGATTATGGTCCCTGATTGGTCGAAAAATCGCATTTTTAGCTTGTGATCCCTCTAAAGGTCACAATTATTATCTAATTTACAAAAACGTTCGAATATATCACCGTTACACCGTAATGTTGGTTGAGTTCGAATTTTGTGAAAATCGGACCAAAACTGTCGAACAAAATGGCCGTTTAGATATCACCATTCCACCATAATGAAGAGTGAATTCGAATTTCAAGAAAATCGAAAGGAAATTGCCCGCTCTTTGTACGCAAATTGTGTATAAGTATGTAACACAAAGGTTGTGGACCGAGGTCAATTTTTATCCGATTTTGATGAAACTTAACCTATTTCTATATTCCAAAAATCTCAGTCCCTTTTGATATTTGCGCATTTCAGACCATAATTTTCTGGATTATGGCCCCTGATTTTACAAAAAAATCGTTTTGGTTTTTTGCTTGTTCTCTATTCATCTCTCGCAAAACGTGGACGTATCCTGCCTGGCAGCCGCTGGTTTATATTCGCGATGACCTACACTACATGAAGACATGACCGGTTGTAGTGGGAGGTCGCCTCAGGTCATACGAGCGGCTGTTGACCCTATGACGTCAGGCATTGATTAATCAACTAGCGTTGATGTTTCTAGTCGTTTACCCACAGTTCCGTGCATCACACGCCAAGAACTCACCGTAACAGACTGTTTCATGGGCTAATCCCCGACATTAACCAGAATGCGCTCTATCTATCTATCTATCTGGCTGGGTCTGCTCGGGTTTCTTTTTCTTAATTTAATTATCTTTGTCGGGAATGTCGGCAATAAAAATGTTAAACGGTTTAAGTGCACTGTTTAGTTCAATTGCCGTGGATTTATTCTCGAAAAAATGGTAAGTTCGGTACAAGTTCGCCGTATTCATTTACAAGGAAGGGACGGCGTTTTATTATCACGTAAAAGTTGGCTCATTTCGGGCATAATCGATGCCCCAAATAATTAATATAAATGGCCAAGAGCGTTTTTGGTTTTTTGGGGATTTTTTTGTAAATAGCGCATTGGTGCCCAAGTATATACAACAAGCGACCGACAGGGCAATGTATGTTACAGATATGCATACCCTACACATGCAACTCGGACAAAATAAAAGTTTGATAAATAAGCTGTGTAACTCATAAAAAACCCCAGTCCAATTGAATGAAGCTTAAGGAAAATATACGGGTTGTAATGTCCATGCATTTTTCAACAAACCATCGTTTTTCACCAATGAGCACTGAGCGCCATGGAAAACGCATCACTTAGTTTTTCGTATAACAAAATGATCCTGTAAACATATCTTATTTATTTTGCTTCTTATAGTGAACAATATTCAAATGGGAACACACCAATAACACCACATTTGTACACTTATGGAAGTTTAATCTGTAATCAACGGTACAAAGTCAGAGGGGTCAAAACCAAAAGTACGACACAGATGTCAGTAGCGCGTGTATCCTCCACGGGCCATCATCACGGTAGGCTACAGCATTAACGCGACCCCTGCAAATGCGTAGGGCGGTCCGGTGATGAAATGTGAAGCCTCCCCACACCATTACACTTCCCCCACCCCATCGATTCGTTTCGAAGACGCAGCAGTCTGCAAGACGTTCCCCAAGACGTCTCCACACACGTTGACGGCCATCAGCGTGATAAAGATGAAAGCGACTCTCACTGAAGAGCACACTTTGCCATATCAAACGCCGCTGACGGTGATGATCCCTGAGGATAGCTCCAACATAAGGTCGTCGTGCACGGAGTCCTACTTCTCTTAGACGACGTCTTACGGTGTTGGCACTTACTGGTCCTTGTATTCCGACGACTGCTGCACCTGTTCGAGTCGCTGGGCGGAATCTGTCACGCAGATGAGTGACCCGGATGTAGCGGTCTTGAGCCTGGGTTGTAACGCGTTGTGGACCAGGACGTTGACGGTCACGTGTTGATCGAGTAACTAGAACACGTTCCACCAACCTTACAATAGTGGACTAATGACAATTGAAGTGTCTGGCAATAACACGTGTAGACATGCCAGCCCGGGACATTCCCATGGCTTCATTCCGTTGATTTTCAGTAAGTCTCGGCATCTCTAGCTCGATTCCTTCACACGTCCAACAACAAATTACGACAGATTGATGTTTCACAGTTCATGTACTGCACATTAAGTTGAAAACATGCTTTTAAAGGGCTCACACACAATGCTGACGTGAATATTGGGTTTTTCATGTGCATTTCGTGCAATTTTTTTTTTTTTTTTTTTTTTTTGTGCACACGGGCCGATATTTTTTGCGTTTGGGAGCATTGTATGAACAATAGTTCATAGTATTGCATAATATTATACATACAAAACCACCTAGTAATACATTATTTGGGAAATAAAGTGATGCGTTTTCCATGGCGCTTTACAAACACTCTTTACGTTTATATACTCTTAAAAAAAAAAAGTGACGCAAAAGTTAAAATTTTCTAATAAATATGGATAAGAGGAAACTTATTGTTACGAACGTTGAATATGTTGTGTTATGGAGCTTACAAAATGTATTTTCATCGCAAGAGTCATTCGGAAATCAATAACTTTGTACACAGATAACAGTGAAAAATTGCACAAACGCAACTGCAGTCGATTTAAGCCACGGCATGGTATCCACGTGCAAAAGGAACAACAATCGCTATAAAAATGCGGGGTTCTGGATTCGGCTTCACTTCGGTTAAAACTCTCCGCGCAGATTTTATAATACCAAGACTGGACGAAACTCAAGAGGAACAACGCCAGATCAGAGGTTGCGAGTTTTTTGGGGGGTTTTATGTGTTCCCTAGCAATTTATAACAACGGGAATATTTATTTGATGAAATAATAGCTTCAGCCGGGTATTCATTTATAAAACAATCATTTATTGTATAAACATAGCATTTATAACAACGGGAATATTTATTTTATGAAATAATAGCTTCAGTCGGGTATTCATTTATTTTATGAAATATTTTTTTTTTTAGTTTTCCATTTCAGTTTTCCAATTATTTTAGTTTTTCACTGTCTTTAGTTGGCAGGCGGGCCGTACAAATGGCTGATTTTTTTTCAACAGTCGACTGGTACTGATATCTTTGTTGTTATATTCTTCCCATAACTTAAACAGTTGGCCCTCAATATGACGATACCGGGTTCTCTGGTGTCTCCTAAGCGATCCCTCGGACATCATTGTAATATCGAGGGGTATCTTTTCTGCTTCTGTAAACAATTCGCATATCAATAGATAAAAAGGCACCGGACCCCTGGCGTTCACCCGTGAATTAAGTCGGTTGTGCCAACCCTCTACGTCGTTGTTTGTTCGAACTGGTTTCATGAAAACACACCAATCTTCTATAGGGAAGAGACTCGATGTTATCCACGTTTCCTCTACATACTGTAAGATTGGTTGTAGTTGTTCCGGGCACCTTTCGTATAGATGGGCAAACATGCCAGCAATGTGTTTTGTAATGATATATAATATTTATGTACATTTCCGTTTTTTATTTTATTTTAGCAACAGTCAGTATATATTACCCATGTAATGATATAATATTTATGTACATACCATTACTTTAATTTTAGCAGCAGTCAATATACCCGGTTCTGCTGGATGAATATGATCTTTTAATCCTTTCGTGAAACTATTTCCGTCCCGAATCACCGTTGCAGGACAAGTCACAGAACCATTTCTCTTGCAGCACCATCTCAGAACGCCAGGACAGACTTGGTGCACATCAGGGGGAACTTGACAGCACAGCACTATATCGATGATATCTTGCGTCCGAATGTCATCCCTATCATGGCCATCAATGTCAACGCTTTTTTTTTCAGCTGGACAATGCCCGTCCCCACACAGCACGGATCACCACAGCCTTCCTGGCAAACAACCACATCAACGTTATGCCATGACCTTCCAGATTCCCGGATTTAAACCCAATTGAGCATCACTGGGATGAATTAGACGAGTACGACGGCAACAACAACCACCCCGCCCACCTCCCCTTTGGCTATGGATTTATAACATTTTGTCTGGAGACTATGCGAAACTTTTCAGTTTCGGGAATCATAATATCTTTATCGTACTAATGGATTAAATTTAAAACATTGAAAATCAATATATACTATTCAAAAAAAGTAGGGGATATTTGATTTTTAAGTGTTATTAAAGTCACCTAATGAAACTGACGAAGAAACAAATGACAAAATGAAATGAAGTTCACATTCATCGATTTATTCCAAATGATCGTTAGACTAAGTAAGGCACAGACTGACCATTATAAGGGTAAAATGATACCCGGGGTCAAACAGCAAAGTTACCACAGCATCACAACCAAGTCAGTAACGGGTAAATCCTCCTCTGTTTGCCAAACAAGCATTGATCCGACGTGGCATACTCCTAATGAGACGTCTAAGGTCATTTTGGTCCAGATTGTCCCATTCCTGTTGCAACGCAGCAGCAAGTTCTTGGACATTGGCAGGACGTTGTTGACGTTGACGTAACCTCTGTCCAAGCATGTCCCAGACATGCTCGATGGGGGAGAGGTCGGGACTCAGTGCTGGCCAAGGTAATGTGGTGATGTTCTGTTGTTGGAGGTAACCTGTAACGATCCTGGCCCTGTGACATCTTGCGTTGTCATCCTGGAAGATGAAACGGCGGCCATGACGTCGTGCGAACGGCACAACATGGACTGCCAAGATGTTGTCCCGGTAGTACTGGCCTGTAACACGCCCTGCAACAACATGTAAAGCCGTTCTTCCAGCAACAGTGATGACTCCCCACACCATAACAGAACCACCCCCAAATCGATCATGTCTGATGACGTTAACGTCTTGGAAGCGCTCGTTTCGACGACGCCACACCCTCCTACGTCTGTCCAAAAAATCAACAGTGAACCTTGACTCATCTGAAAACATCACATTGCTCCAGCGTCGATTATCCCAGTGTTGACGATCCCTACACCAACGACGTCTTGCCTGAATGTGATGATCTCTCAAACAAGGGATCACGCGAGGACGTCGGGCGCGAAGGTGACCCCTATGCAGTCGATTCCGAATCGTCTGGCCACTCACTCTCACACCTGTGTCTGTTTGAAGACGAGCGCTGATCTGATTTGCTGTGATGACACGATTTCTCAAGGCCAAGGTACGGATAAATCGATCCTGGGCTTGAGTTGTCGCCCTGAGCGTGGTCTGTCCTGTACAGATTGTGTATCACGGTATCTGGACCATAGCCTGCTTATGACAGACTGAGAAACATTCATCGTCCGCGCCACAACCGCCTGTGTTGTGCCGATCTGTAGCATGCCAAGGGCACGTAACCTTTCATTTTGGGTAAGCCGACGCATATCAAAATTTGTTTTCTGGTCACTAAAACAATTAAACTGATGTTTCCACCCTGGAATTCAATGCCACAATGACTGTAACATTCAAAGTCAGAGTCGTGCAAATCTTGGGTTTGACCCCCATGATGATCCCAAGCATCACCTGCATTCCATGCGGTAGCTATTGGTGCGTTTGGGCGTCACATGTAACTGGAAATGTTTCTTCTGTTAGGTTCTATAGTGACTTTTTTCGTAGTCATTTGCATATTTTAGTATTATGCCCCCAAAATCAAATATCCCCTACTTTTTTTGAATAGTATAGTACACGATGGTTAAGAAAGTTGAGTAAGGGTCGTCCGGTCATCTCCGGGGAGGAAGGGATTTATTTAATGGGCATGCTTTTCACGGCTGTCGAAACAACGAAATTAACGGAGCTGGTCAGTGATATGCCTATCAAATGTGATCTATGAAAGAAGTTCAGATAGTGCTATGTAAATGTTAAAGTTCGTCAGTTTTAATTGTTTTTGTGACTTGGGTGATACTTGGTTGTGGAAGCTTTAGTTAATAGAGGGCAACTTCAAGGCATTTAATCACCAGCAGTAATTGGTACAAGAGGTACGTCAAAATTACTTTCTAGTCCTTTTAGAAGTGCTAAGTGTTCCTCTACGTCACATGTGCGTTTAAAATGACTATTTACATTACAAGAACTTTCTAATTAGAATTATAAAAAAAAACATTGTGTCAAGAAATGAGCAAGCTAGTGACGAATGGCCTTTAACTCCATTACTACCGTTCTCATATTTTGCTACAAAATATCAATATCCTTACTGCAGCTTTCATTTCAAGTATGATTCATTAAGACATTTCGGAGATTAAAGTCAATAGATACAAACATGTCCTTCCACTTCATACTTAATGTTCACGACAAATTCTAAAACAAATAGAATTGCGCAAGTGGTTAATTATCTGCAGTAAAATTTATATTTTCATTTTTTTAGTCATATAAATATAGAATGGGCTTTCTCGAGCGCCCCCTCCCCGTCCCGACGCGTCTCTAGTGTCCATTATACAAACTATGAGGGTGTCCGGCAAATAGTACGTAAAAACCCAAGGGTCAGTTATATAATAGATACAGAATTTCCTGGAACTCCTTATGGCGCATGAGATCAACAGAAGGTGATGTACAGGTACTGACTTTGATTTCGTTGTGGGTTTTTTTATCTAGTTGAAAAATTCCACTTGCCAAAAGTCTCTACCTTTACAATCAATATAATACGTTTATTCGTATCGTTCGTCTAAAGATATGTAGGGGCATTTTCAAGATTAAAAAAAAAATGTCGGACCAGCTGCGTGGTAGCAAGGACGTGAAAATCTAACACTTTATGGAAACAGGAAAGCAACTCGAATCTCAAGACTTGACTACTGTACTACATATATAGAACAATATCGATTGAGCTGTCCTCAACTTTTATGGTTTTATCTGTAGGTGTAACCCCGATCGGGCAAGAAAGTGATGAAATTGAAATTTTCGTTTATATATATATTACATATATACTCAGCCAAATTAAAAACTTGACACTGATGAATTTCAAAAAAAATTTTCTGGTAAGTCAAATAAATTTTAAAGGGTTTCTAACGATAGTGACTTTTGAGCATATAAAGATGAAAAACCTGAAAAACACGTGCAAACACAAACTCGTGAGGTCAATCGATGCAAGTTTGCTTAAACTGAACATGCACACGTAACTTGAACTGGAAAAACAAATTAAAATTGTTATTTTCATCTTTGTTAGAAAATGCCGCGCCTTTCAAATGTAGAACGTCTACGTGCTATAGGTAGGCTCTGTGCTGGTCAGTCTGTGGTCACTTTTGCAAGAGCCTTTAATTGTTCACGCCAGACAATAATTAATCTTAGAAGGAGTGCTTCAAACTGGAACTATTGCCGACCGCCCAAGGGCGGGAGCGCCACGTGTGACGTCACTCCAGGAAGATCAAGCGATACGATTACGTCATCTTAGAAACAGATTTGTCACTGCAACCTCCACAAGTAGAGAGATGTTTGGTGGAAGGGTAACTGCACAAACTGTTCGAAATCGCTTGCAGGCTGCTGGTCTTCGAGCTCGGAGGCCCTATAATGGACCAATATTGACACCTCTTCATCGCCGTAACCGACTTCTGTGGGCCACAAGACACATAAGATTTACTCAAAGACAGTGGAATTCGGTTGTCTTAAGTGACGAATCTCGATTCACTTTTAGATTTGCCGATGGCAGAGTCCGAGTGTACCGCAGACGAGGTGAACGTTACGCTCAAGTATGCGTCAGAGAAGTTGACCGATTTGGTGGCGGCAGCGTCATGGTTTGGGGTTCTTTTTGTGCACATGGACGTTCTCCTCTTGTTGTTGTCCAAGGGAACTTAAATGCTGTCCAGTACCGGGATCAGATTTTGCAACCTGTTCTTCCGTTTATGCAGAGACATGGGCCTGGACTAACGTTTCAACAAGACAATGATCGACCCCATACAGCAATTGCTACCCAGAATTTTTTAAAGAAATGCCGGCGCCAAGTCCAGGATTGGCCGTCGCTTAGCCCTGACCTTAATCCTATTGAACACGTCTGGGACGAACTGGGTCGACGTGTTCGTCAGCAAGTGAATCCACCACTGACGTTGCAGGACCTTCAACATGCTCTTGCTGAGCAGTGGCGACGTCTTCCTCGGGTAGTGCTTACTAATGTTCTGAGATCCATGAGAAGACGTTGTGTGGCAGTACGAGACGCTAGAGGAGGCCACAAACGTTACTAAACACTTTATTCCGATTGTTCTCAAAGTCTGTGAATTTCATTTTGGGTGGTACTGTGACATCACGAACGTTATCAATGTCAAGGACTTTCGGCGAGACGTATTCTTGCTTTCTGTTGATGTCAAGGTCGTCTGTGCACAACATAACACTAAAATAGTTGCCTTACAAATATTAAAATTCAAGTCCCAAAAATCCCGAGTGTCAAGTTTTTAATTTGGCTGAGCATATATAGGTCATTCCATGTCAAGTGGACCGAATTTCTGAAAGTTGGGAACATGACCCCCACCCCAAAAATTATAAAAAATATATGTTATAGTAAATGGACTTAAGCTAACAAATCCAAAATTATACGTCTCTAGGCCGAACATTCGCGAGATATGGCATTTGAAATTAGGTTACTGAACGGATCATAAATTCAGTAATTTTTTCAGGTTTTCAGGCGCTTTAAACTCACATTTCTAGTAGAAATCTCTAACTTTGTAATCTAAGACAACTTTTGGTGTAGATTATGAATTTAGCATCACGAGGTGGCAAAATGTGAAACAAATAAACTATTCACATTTTTTTCAGGATTTCCGCAGCCTCTGGCAATGTCATTATTGTATACACAACCTCCAAAATTGGCATAGTTAATTTCAAATTGTCTTTTATCAATTTACAAAAGATTCTGAGTAGATGGGGTATATACTTTTCCAAATATTCAGTCTCGATATTCTATGCACACTGAAAACGTACAATGTACCCATTTCACCTTCAATTTTGGCCATGTGGGACAGGTTAAAATTCTGGAAAAGTTTGATAATGAAACTTCAATTACCCTACTATAACGTACATTAAAGTCCATCTTGTGTATTTAATGTCTTATATTTTTAATTGGCACCTGAAATCTGTGCGGTGATGAAGTTTTAATGGCCGTTATCAAAATTGTCGACTTTTCACGTTGATTTTAAAATTACTTCTAAATGACCTACACCCCTTAAATATGTCTATAGAGTAAATGTTTGCGTAGATTACGAATATGCAATCATTTTGGGTATACATTTATTGTTTTAATTTTTATTTGGCCTCCCAAATGAGAAAAAAATGTCTATTCCGCTTTACAAATTGGAATATTGAGCTTTGACAATCAGATTAAAATTAATTCTGAAAGATTTAGGCACCACATATGTCATTTTAAAGCAACTTATACTGTAGAATAAGAATACAGACTCATTTTGGCTACAGGGAGTATGTTTCAATTTAATTTTGCTTTCAAAAACAGGGGAAAATTGTATATGTCTTAGAAAGTTGAAGTACAGTAATGTTGTTACACTATCACTTTACACCTGAAAACTACAGGCCGCAATTCTTAACGCATGGTCTTGAAACTTTGCATACTTATTCCTTACAACCCAAGGACGTTTCCTATTGTTTTGGTGCATGCCCAAACCGGGTCAGAGCCACACCCATTTTTTCTTTGTGTGTGTGTGTTTTGCTTACAGGGCGCAATTCTTAATGGATTGTCTTGAAAACTATTCATATATATTCCTTATACCCAAAGGATGACTTACTATTTTTGGTGCATGCCCGACCCTCAGGGGCACAGCAACACCAGATTTTTGTGTTATCGTCCACAGGCTGCAATTCTGAGCTTTTGGTGCATGCCCGACCCCTGTCACGTTCCAGGATGATCGATTCAGAATTGCGGCCCCTAGGCGATAAAAATTCAAAAATGGGCGTTGCTGTGCCCCTGGGGTCGGGCATGCACAAAAAATAGCGGTCATCCTAAGGTATAATGAATAAGTATGAAAAGTGTTCAAGATGATCAAAACACAAAGACAGAGAAAACATAGGCGTGGCTCGCACCAAGAATAGGGAACATCCTTAGGGTATAAGGAAAAATTAGTATACAGTTTCAAGACGAAGCTTTAAGAATTGCGGCCTGTAGTTTTGAGGCGTCTAGTGATAGTGAACTACATAAGGCCTCAACTTTCTAAGGAGACAAAACAAGTTTTCAACTTTTTTTTTAAAGCAAAACTAAATTGAAACGACACTCCCTGGATCCCAAAAGGAGTCTTTATTCTTATTCTATGTTAAGAGTTGATCTAAAATGACAAATTTGAGGGACCTAATTTTCAGAAATAATTTTAATCTGATCATCAAAACCTATTATTCCAATTCGTGAAGCGTATTAACCATTTTGATCTTAGTTGGACGCAAAATAAAATTAGAACAATACAATAAACATCCAAAATAATTACATATTTATTGTAATCTACGCAAAAAATCACTACAAATATAAACGTTTGAGGAGTATAGGTCATTTAGAAGTTATTTTAAAACCAACATGAAAAGACAACAATTTTTATAACAGCCAGTAAAATTTCATCACCGCACAGATTTCAAGTGCCAATTAAAAATATAAGCCATCAAATACACATGATGGACTTTTATGTATGTTATAGTAGGGTAATTGAAGTTTTATTATCAAACTTTCAGAATGTTAACCTGTCCCACATGGCCAACATTGAAGGTGAAAATGTGTATATTTTGTACGTTTTCAGTGTGCATTGAATTTCGAGACTGAATATTTGGAAAAGTTTATATCCCATCGATCTCTTTTGTAAATTGATATAAGACAAACTGACATTAACTATGCCAATTTTGGAGTTTGTGTATTCAATAGTGACTTTGCCATAGGCTGTGGAAATTCTGAAAATAAAAGTGAATAGTTCATTTGTTCCACATTTTGCCACCTGGTGTCGCGAACAGAATGCATTGGACAATGGGTGATGCTAAATTCACAATCTTCACCAAAAGTTGTCTTAGATTACAAAGTTAGAGAGTTCTACTCCTATTATAATTAGAGCATCCGAAAACCTCAAAAAAATTACTGAATTTATAATCCGTTTCAGTACCCTGATTTAAAATGGCCATATCTCAGCGAGTTTCCAACATGGAGAGGTAAAATTTCGGATTTCTTAGTTTAAGGCAATATATACTATTCAAAAAAAGTAGGGGATATTTGATTTTGGGGGCATAATACTAAAATATGCAAATGACTACGAAAAAAGTCACTATAGAACCTAACAGAAGAAACATTTGCAGTTACATATGACACCCAAACGCACCAATAGCTACCGCATGGAATGCAGGTGATGCTTGGGATCATCATGGGGGTCCAACCCAAGATTTGCACGACTCTGACTTTGAATGTTACAGTCATTGTGGCATTGAATTCCAGGGTGGAAACATCAGTTTAATTGTTTTAGTGACCAGAAAACAAATTTTGATATGCGTCGGCTTACCCAAAATGAAAGGTTACGTGCCCTTGGCATGCTACAGATCGGCACAACACAGGCGGTTGTGGCGCGGACGATGAATGTTTCTCAGTCTGTCATAAGCAGGCTATGGTCCAGATACCGTGATACACAATCTGTACAGGACAGACCACGCTCAGGTCGACCAAGGGCGACAACTCAAGGCCAGGATCGATTTATCCGTACCTTGGCCTTGAGAAATCGTGTCATCACAGCAAATCAGATCAGCGCTCGTCTTCAAACAGACACAGGTGTGAGAGTGAGTGGCCAGACGATTCGGAATCGACTGCATAGGGGTCACCTTCGCGCCCGACGTCCTCGCGTGATCCCTTGTTTGAGAGATCATCACATTCAGGCAAGACGTCGTTGGTGTAGAGATCGTCAACACTGGGATAATCGACGCTGGAGCAATGTGATGTTTTCAGATGAGTCAAGGTTCACTGTTGATTTTTTGGACAGACGTAGGAGGGTGTGGCGTCGTCGAAACGAGCGCTTCCAAGACGTTAACGTCATCAGACATGATCGATTTGGGGGTGGTTCTGTTATGGTGTGGGGAGGCATCACTGTTGCTGGAAGAACGGCTTTACATGTTGTTGCAGGGCGTGTTACAGGCCAGTACTACCGGGACAACATCTTGGCAGTCCATGTTGTGCCGTTCGCACGACGTCATGGCCGCCGTTTCATCTTCCAGGATGACAACGCAAGATGTCACAGGGCCAGGATCGTTACAGGTTACCTCCAACAACAGAACATCACCACATTACCTTGGCCAGCACTGAGTCCCGACCTCTCCCCCATCGAGCATGTCTGGGACATGCTTGGACAGAGGTTACGTCAACGTCAACAACGTCCTGCCAATGTCCAAGAACTTGCTGCTGCGTTGCAACAGGAATGGGACAATCTGGACCAAAATGACCTTAGACGTCTCATTAGGAGTATGCCACGTCGGATCAATGCTTGTTTGGCAAACAGAGGAGGATTTACCCGTTACTGACTTGGTTGTGATGCTGTGGTAACTTTGCTGTTTGACCCCGGGTATCATGTTAGCCTTATAATGGTCAGTCTGTGCCTTACTTAGTCTAACGATCATTTGGAATAAATCGATGAATGTGAACTTCATTTCATTTTGTCATTTGTTTCTTCGTCAGTTTCATTAGGTGACTTTAATAACACTTAAAAATCAAATATCCCCTACTTTTTTTGAATAGTATACTATAACATTTTTTATAATTTTTTTGGGAGCTGGTCATGTTCCCACCATTGGTCCAGTTGATATGGAATAACCCATATGATTTAAAAAGGGGTATTGGCAGTGCAATAGTGTATTGTTGACAATAGTTTATTTTGGACATTTGTATCCAAGGGCCACTATTCAGTATTGGAAAATAATACTGTAGTTTGCAACAAGATGGTGTCACTTTACCTTGCCCTGAAACACTCAAGAAATACGGTCAGACAATTAGATTCAAGAATGTAGGAAAAATGTTGGTACATGTGTATTTTGGCGTGTATTTTAGCCTAATTTTACGAAGTTGGCCGAATGCAAGTGATTCAATTTAATCAACACTTCTCAATAGGAATTGAAAAGAGGGAAATCGTCAGTTGAAATATAGATTTAAATGTGCCATTCAAATACAGTAGTTTACAAACTATACTCGTCCATATTAGGCCTATGGATGGGATATAAATTTTCAACAAAATTTTGTCCGAAAAGATAAGTTACACTGAAACTGGCCATCAAGCAAATTTTGTGGATTTGGAATAGTTTGATACATGTTCCAGTGCATAGTATTATATATTCTCGTGTCTATGGTCAACATACTTAGAACCCACACTCGGAATAATGGCCATTATTATTTCACTCCATATAGAAGCTATATAGACTAGTCTCCCTTGATGATTGTTTACATTTCAATCTTTTAAACAATACGGGATATCCGGAAGTTATTTATACAATAGTTTGTTGCTTCTTCACAATATGCTAAACCTAAAGCTGAACTACAAAATATTACAGCCTGCGTTTCCTTGGTGTAGGCAGTACCGTCTTATTTCAATTTGCTTTTTAGAGTTTTAATAAGGTGAATATTTTCGATTTCAATCCTTTATATTGTCTTGTTGATTGGGTTATACAGTATAATCATGGACATTTATTTAAAATAAACCAAAGGTATGTACTTCTCTAATTTATCTCGTGTTTGTTGCCAGTAAACTCGACCTCAGCCTCAGTTTTAAATTGATGGTTTTGACATCAAATTTGAAAATAACTTACATGTACTTACTGTTTGTTTTCAGGAAATCGATAATTTATGATGAAATAAAACTAATCCTATGTCTATAGGCCAGAGAAGCAGTTTCGGTAACACAATTAATAAATCCATCAGACTTGGTTTGGCTGCATTCTTTGACTTCGTTTAGTGATAAATCAGTTTATTATCCGCCCTGCACGATTTTCTCTACCTGCAAATGTTTTAAATTTTGGCGCTCACAGACTTTATATACACTCGAAAAACAGCGACATCTAGACATTGGTTTAAGAGGGGTGGGAACTCGTCGTTTATTGTTTACCGGTACTCGAAATATGGACTTAAAGGGATAACGTGACGTAATAAAAAGATAATCTTGAGAGGAAGAATCTTGATAGATTTTAAAAAAGTGGTAGTCCCAGAGTTATATCCCCTACCGCAATAGGGAAAGGGGTCATCTTTGAATTCACATTTCTGAAATTCTTATAAGGTGAATTGGACTGAGTGTGGACAAGAAATTAAACATGCATTGTGGAACAACTAAATCTTCCTATTGCAGGTCTTTCTTTAGGCCTGCAATTTTTTCTAAATTATTAATAAGGCATTAAAGCTGCATTGGGTAAGACTAGATAAAGAACTGGCTATAATAGTTCAAAACTAGATAATGTAAAGAGAGTATGCTGAAAAAAGTTCAGTCCAATTACTTCACCCTGAGCCAAGATATTAGCGATAGAATTATAAGCTAGCCTCGATCGTCATTACTACCGTTACGATAATAAACAAGTCGCGATTATTCATTTTTATGGTAACCACATCCACCAAAAAACGTCCTTGAATCCACTAAATATCGCTGACATCCGATGGTATCAAGAGTTGATTATGGTCTTGGTAAGTTAATTAATGTCTACTTAAACATGCATTATGCAAGAGCTAAATCTGATTATTGCAAGTCTTAATTTAGGCTTCAGATGTTATAGAAATTATAAATTAGATCTTTATTTAAACAAGAAGACCAAAATCAACTCTGTAGACCCACGGATGGCTCGGCTACAGCTCGGATTTAAATAGGATTTCACTAATTGATTAAATCAAATAAGGGATAACCTGATGAAAATACGTCAGTTAGATCGAGGCTAAATGATAGAGTGTACTTAGCGAGGCCGCTGTAAAGCGTTTCGGTATGCCATTGAAAACTTTACTTGATAATCGAGATATGTAGGTGGAGTTAACGCCTGTCAATCAAACGATCAGCGAAGGTGAAGACACAATTCGCTACCATTTCTAGGCAAATATTACAACGATGATAACTATGTTCAGAATAAAGTAATTTGACTGATTTTTTCAATATATTTTTCTTTCATCATCTACTTTTGAACTGTTATAGCAAGAATGGCCAACTCTCTATAAAAATCTCCCATAATGTATCTTTAATAATTTAGATAAAATGCCTAACGGAAGGCCTGCAATAGGCAGATTTAGATCTTGCAATATGCATGTTTAATTAACTTACGCTACTTGAGAATCGCACAGAATAAAGTAATTTGACTGAGATTTTCAAAATATTCATTTTGTATTATCTATTAAATCTTGCATAATGCATTTTAACTGAGATTTTTTTTATAAACACACATCAACATAAAATACATCCATAGCAAGCTTCAAAAAAGAAAAGTTTAATTGACTTTTATATACTACAGGTTATACAAGACACAATTATATTACTATTGAGTTTCCAATATGTTAGATATAAAATATTATTAAACTTCAGAGGGTATAACTGTTAATAACTCGAAAAAAAATTGTTTTATGTATCAAGTTTCATTGAGCCAGAATTAAAAAAAAATATTGCAACTGAAATAAAAATGTTTTAATCATGTTTTAATCACGAGGAACGGCTCGCCTTTATTGACTCACTACGCTCTGCAAGCATCTGGTTTGCGCCACCACCCCTGATTTTGTATCCGCCTGTGCACCTAAATAACATTTTCTCGTTTCTAACCGACCCCACAGAAAAATCATTGCATATATTGAGCCAGAATTAAAAAAAAATATTGCAACTGAAATAAAAATGTTTTAATCATGTTTTAATCACGAGGAACGGCTCGCCTTATTGACTCACTACGCTCTGCAAGCATCTGGTTTGCGCCACCACCCCTGATTTTGTATCCGCCTGTGCACCTAAATAACATTTTCTCGTTTCTAACCGACCCCACAGAAAAATCATTGCATATATGGTGATGTGGACTCACTGATTCAACTGAAAGATTCCCCCACCTTTGTACATCTGTCTGTTCACTATAGGAAACCAAATGACCAATCTGATTAAAATACAGATCTATATTTCGTTTCGTTTTTTTTATACTTTCGATGGCCTACACTACATGAAGATCTGACAAGTTATAGCCTTAGGTCACGTCAGGGGTCACAAGACCGACTTATGACCATATGATGTCAGACATTTGATTAACCAATCAGCATTGATGTTACTAGTGGATACCCACAGTTCCGTGCAAAACACGCCTAAAGCTCGCCGTGACAGACCGTTTCATTGGCTTATCCCTGAAACCATTCAGAACACGAGTTAAATAACAACTCTTCCAGATCCAAGTGTAGTAAAGGCAAGTAAAACGAAATTTTGAACTATAAAAACGAAACGAAATAGGATCTGTGTTTTAACCAGATTGCCAAATGACGGAATTTTATCAGTTTAAAAACGATTGAACTGAAGATATAGTAACCAGGGGAGGTTTTCCAACATAGTTCATGATGTGATTGATTTTGTATTTGGTTCAATATTTAAAGATACATTATGTGACATTCGATAAAGAGATGGCAGTTCTCACTATAATAGTTAAAAATTAGATAATGTAAAGGCAATTTGCTGAAAATTTCATTCAAATTGATCCACTATGAACAGCCAACAAAGCGATTGAATTTCCGCCTAGCCTTGATCATCATTACTAAAGTCAGTACGTTAAACAGCATAGTCTCGATTATCCATTTAATCGTTAAATCGTGAAGGAAAGTTATGCAGTAAATCGGCTCACAATCCACTAAAGATCGCAGGCTAGCGATGCCATCTAGAGTTGATTATGGTCTAGAATGTCTAATAATTTAGATAACATTTCAGGCCCAAAGAAAGACCTGCAATTGGCAGATTTAGCTCTTGCATAATGTATGTTTAATGATGAAATTATCAATGATTATGGACATTTTTGTACCGCATCTCACAGTTCCCAGGATTAAAACTCCATTTTGCAGTATACTATTGGACCGTTATTGTGACCCCTTCACTTAGTCCTTGTTACGGAGCTGAAAGGGACACCCATCTAATATTCAGATGGAAAATTAGTTGGAATAAGTGGGGTAAAACCATAATCCCATTTGCTTTTATCGTTTCATTAGGTTTCTGTTCTTAGTTTTCTTCTTTTAAAAACATTTACCACCATTTTACGGAATTCTTCTCGTTTACACAAATACACAATACAGTTTATTAACGAATTACATGTCCCCAACAACACAAACAGCCTTGCTACAGGAGTGAAAGCTGGTTGCCTAGTAACGGTCATATAGAGAAAATAAACAACCAGTGGACTCCAAAATAAAAGGAACATAAACAACACAACTGCCATCATTTTCGTCTTTTTAATCTGCCATCGTCGTGATCTGAAAACAACGCTGCCATGTGGCAAAACGGTAGGTTTCGCCAATGTAGCGAACACACGAATGTACATAAATACCGATATGATTATTAGAAATGTTATAAAGCAAATATTGATGACGCTCATGATATTGGGTTCAAAAGTACAAAGTATTTCATTAGTCCACTGGTTTCGTCGGACCATGGAACAGACAGCAATAATCACTGCAACAAACCAACCCCCAATGCCTGCAAGTAGGGCTTTCTTGTTTGTGGCCAACGCGAGGTGTTTCAAAGGATACAGAATGGCAAAGTATTTTTCCAAAGCAATGAAGAACAGACATTGGACCGAGAACGTTAAAGCTAATATCCACGAAAAGGGAATCACACAGCAAGGCACAGCTACTTGAAAATATTTCTGGGCAACAACAACATATAAATCAAATGGTAAAACAAAAGTTCCGATTAAAATATCCGCACTAGCTAAATTGGCTACAAGAACATCTCCTGGTTTTCGTAGTTGCCGGTGAGTCAAAACGGCGGCAATAATAACGGCATTTCCAAGTGATATTAACAGTATCAATAAAACTTCTATTGTCACAAGCATTGCGCCCCAGCTGGCCCCCTGATGCACATTCATTGTAAATACCAGATTTTAGTCTAAATCGGGCCTAATCGACAAGTCTACTTTGCTATGATTTGGCTTAGGTTAATGTTTCACTATTTTGGCTCCGTGTACTGTACAATTTCTGTATCTTCATTGACTTTTATGATCGACAGCTAGGACACATGGACCAGCAAAGCAGTTTGCCTTTCTTTACATAACAATTGGCAGCAAAAGTCTGACTGAACTTCTTCAGAATCAAATATTAAAAAGTACGCGATGTCGCTCACAAACCAACGAACGAAAGGTAGCTCATCGACCAAGTTTTGACAGGTTTCACCGAGAACTCTGTACTGTACTATATTCGCTAGATTTCATATTCCGAGGGTTGGTTGAAGCTGTATGTAAGCATCACATGAGACAAATATGCCACAGATAATGAAACATATGACCAAAGTAGGCTACATGATGTCGCTATCAAACAACAATTGAAATTGATATGAAGCCATACATCCACATTAGCCTAGCTAATCAACGTCATCCAGATACTGTATATATACCTAATCGTTATATTGGCTTCTAGGGTTTTATTTAAAGAAACGTGAATCAGAATATTAAAATAACAAGGGATGAAAGAGCATTGGGCTATGAACAGATCGATTCATCAATCCTCCATGCAGTGAACTCAGTACAAATTGCCATGTCAAAGATATCACCGGAAACCATAGAATACACGACTCGTGTACTGATTATAAAATGTTCATTGTGTCTTAAATACTGAACATTAGGGCAAGATAACAACATCAATATTGGTTGAAATTGACAAGTATTAATTCTAATTCGTGTTTTTAATTTCGAATATTATCAATAAGATAGAGTTAACAGGTTTAGCTCCTTTAATGACAATAGTCCCTCGATGACCATATACTACACAGAATCCCAGACACGACGTTCTCAAATATCGCAAACGTTACATAAGCCAATTTCCTTATTTGTTTTCTTTTAGATAAATTTGTAAAAGATCAGTTACCCACACAATATTTGTAAATGCAATCTGGTTAAAACACAGATCCTATTTCGTTTCGTTTTTATAGTTCAAAATTTCGTTTTACTTGTCTTTACTACACTTGGATCTGGAAGACTTGTTATTTAACTCGTGTTCTGCTAGAAATGAGGGGTCAGCCAATCAAATGGTCTGTCGAATCGAGTGTTTGACCTTTTTTGCCCGGAACTGTGGGTAATCCACTAGTAACATCAATGCTGATTGGTTAATCAAATGTCTGACGTCATAGGTCCAAAGTTGGTCTTTTGACCCCTGACGTGTCCTATCGCTATAACTTGTCAGATCTTCATGTAGTGTAGACCATCGAAAGTATAAAAAAAACGAAACGAAATATTGATCTGTATTTTAATCAGATTGTTGTAAATGGAACAAATCCAAGAATTGTATTTAATTCACGAATGTATCTTTAAAGTAACATTTTTTTATCTTGGATAAATGCGGCCATTTTTTCTTGATAGTTTAGTTTTATTACGCAATTCATTGCAGAGAAACAAACCCAAACGACCATTTTCCTTTCTTTAATTAATTAGAAACATAGTGATTATTGTTTTACATGACAACAAAACATTAAATGACATCCAAATGTCAAAACAGTGACGTGGTGGAAGTTATTGAAACGGAAAAAATGCTAAATGTATCTCATCAAATGCAATTTACAGATATGATGCCTTTAATTGTTATTTGGATCGATATCTAGAAAGTTTTCTACAAAAATACACAATACACTGTAAACTTAAAACAACAGGTTATAACACAGCTACATATACAAATACATTATTTAGTTGACCATTACAAAGCAGCCATAGGTGTATAACATGGAAAATCTCTTTGAAAATAACATTAATGTGAGGCTAAGTATTATGCCAAAAGTCTATTACGTTCGTATTCATATAAGCACGGTAATCACATTCGGGAGCAAATAACTACACTGGAACAACAGAGAAGTCAGTGCTAATGCCGAATTCTATTTAATTCGACATTTAGTGTTTTCATTTCACTCCTGACAAGGACCGATTGGGCCTTTTTTTTATCGCAAATGAAGACACTGGCTTCAATTGCAGGTTACAAACACAATACCGTAGGCAAAATAGTAAGCAAAAAGCAAGTGTCAATGAAATCAAGTGGATAGTGTAAAAAAAACATAAAACGTCGAGTGCTCTTCCTAGTTGACTAACCCGCTACACTGCTACTATCAATTTATCTAACAGAATGTTAACAAAAATAGTTTAGCAGTAGATTATGTTGACACTGTAAAACAATGTTTGTGTTTTGTACTGTGTGTTATTCGTTAATTGTGACCTAGCATTCTGTTGCCGATGCCACTGCTTCCTGTGTCGTCTTGGGATTAAATTGTAAAAACTAGTAACTTATTTGTCAATTTTAAATAGTAACTAAATAATATCAAGGAGTTTTAGGTCGAATTTTCATCTCCACTTTCTTAAGAGAATAAAATTCGCTCTCTTTCCATGTGTACCATGAAATACCGTCAGCGTATTTGGATTGTGCCTGTGGATACCAGGCAGTGTGGTAAATACCATTCAGATGACAGGAGTAACAACTGTTAAACCACCAACCACCTTTATTCTCAGCAGCACAATTCCTAGTATGAAGATCGTTATCTACATCTTCGGTGCTGAATACCATGTTGTCATGGTAACTAAACGAATCACCAGCATCACCATAGTAACCACCAATGTGGAGACGAAACTGCTGCTCTGCATCTTCTACCGAGAAAGAGTTATATTCAGCATAGGCTTTGTTTCCTTCCCAATCCCAGATATCAACCCGTAGTACGTATTGTTTTTGGGTGGTCAGAGCATGCATCTTGTCATTTCCTATCCAGAACTCGGCGTACGGATTACCGAAACCATATCTATATTCTAACCACCTTCTATTAAAGTTCAATAAACCATCAACACGTCTCTGTAGTACAGTATACCCCGTTCTATTTACCATTTCACAATAAACCGAATCCATAAAATGTGTTCCATCGGGTTTAATAGAGTAAACACCACTAACTGTAAACCCTGCCATATATAGCTCATGACAATCTGAAAACAAAAACAATATAACATGAAAACCTGACATAATCAACACACGAAAATATTAACATGACCATCTGAATATATCAACCATATAATCTGAAAATCTGAAGAAAAAAAAACAACCATATAACATGAGAATCTGGAAAAATCAACCATATAACATGAAAATCTGAAAATATCAACAATATAACATGGATATCTTAAAATATCAACAATATAACATGAGCTTATAAGATGGTAATTTGGAAATATAAACGATGTAACATGACAATCTGAGAATATGAACAATAATTCCTGACAAACTAAAATATCAGTAAGATAACATTACATAAGCACGATACATTTTTACATGATCGTATTACTCTAATAAAAAAAGACCATTTAAACTGTAATTATGTAAAGAGTTGTTGTAGAGTGGGGCACGGCAACCCATACCGGAAATATTCGTTAAGCTTATTATACTTAAATTTGTAGGCTACCGCGGATGGCTTTATTGCACTGAGCCCTATCAGCTATCAAGAAATATCGCATGTCTGTGACTGATTGTTTACGGAGTTAGTGACCTTGCTCGTTATAGATGGGTGTGTATATGATTAAATTAAGACGATTGGTCCTTTTGGACTGGGTAGACGGATATTGTGTCACCCAATACAATATTTTGTTTCTTTCAATTCCTACCATGCCAGTTCAGGTTATCACAAAATAAATCGAAGAATGTTGTGTCTGAATAACCGACGAAAGCCTTCTTTTAACTCTTTAGAAGATGACTGCCCTTTTAAAGTTCATATGCATTATAGTTCTACGTGTGACGTTACATCATACGTAGTCGATAGGACGTTAATTGTTTACATCCGACGTATAGTAACACAAACGGATCCCAGCAAAAATGGTGCCTTTTATCCATTTTATGCCTTTATGTATCGTACTATTTTATGTACTCATTTACACTAAATAGGATATATTTTTTATCAGATATACTTCGAACACATTTTTTTTCTTAATACATGTATTTTAAAAAAAAATGTTTTAGAAATTTATTGCAGAAGAAAAAAAAGTTAATATCAAGAGCTAATTAACTCGCCCCGATGTCATCCCTTTCAGTGATAGTAGCGGCCAAGCAAATATTTACTGCTGATTAGTTTGTCACCAGCACTGGTCGTGGTTTATTTTTTGCATCCGTTATATCTACCCTTTGCCATTACCAGTTACAGTGCATCATGATCGCTGCATTGAATCGAGAATCAGACATACTGAGTCCTATATTATTGATAAATAAAGTAAATATATTGAATGAGCGTGTTCTAACACGATATGGTAAATATCAAACACCACTCGGGGCCATGTTTCATAGAAAACTACTCACTGGGGAGTGATCATAGAGTTCTCAATATCAACCAGAAAACCTCCTGATTGCATGTACGCTTGATATAAAGTACACATAACAGAGAGATAGGGTTGTCAATATGACCCTTGGGCAGTCCAATAACGTAACACATAATCTCGAGCTGGAATAAAATTTTAATGAAAATGACGAACGTTGTTTAATTTGTTTTTATATGCAGAGGTCGAGTAAATATGTTCTTAGTTTAATCAATTCACGGCATTAATTGTTCTTTATCAAGCAAAGACAAGCATACAATTCATGACGCACCCGTCTTCATTAGCCAGTTCAGAGCAGAACAGTGGAACGTTAAATCCCATTTCATTTCATCGCACACGGGGATATTGTAGTCTTTCAATCGCAACAACCGTGGTACGCAATAATTCTCTTGGGATGCATTCTATGAATAACATACAACCGAGACTACAGCAAATAAGTTTCATCTAAATCGTACAAACATTGGGGTTCTAGGGGGTCAACAAAATTTGTACATGCACATTTTGCGTAAAAGGCAAGGGCCATAACCAAAGAAGTTCCGGTCTAATGCTGATCAGAATCGACCTCCCCCAAGATATTTTGATCCTTAACACCTTAACATATATGTTGTTTCATGTGGACTCTAGAGGGGTTTTGGGGAGCCTCCCCCTCTCCTAAGCTTAGTCCAGATAGGCAAAAGGGTCGATTTTTTTGACGGAAAATGGGCCGGTGTGCCGGAGTATCAAACCAAATACTCAACTGAGTCATTTAAAAATTACATAATGATATAGTAACTACTTTTCGACCTATGTATGTCGAGTGGGCCGATGTTTTGACGCCCCCGGGAAAATATGTTTGTACAGACTATGATATGAGTCCACAAAGTCATACACGGGCCCGTATCTAGACACCATTAAGCGGGGGGGGGGGCATTACCTTTCGGTAGGGGGGCGAATATTTTGAGGACATTTTCGGAAAGGTCATTGTAACAGACTGTTGTAATCATCATGCTATGTAGTTACCTAGGCGTCTAATAAGCATTTTAAAATAAGTATTCAAACAAAAAAAAATCGTGATTTTTTAAATTTATTTAAAACTATTTTAGATTAGTACCAAAAAAATGGTTTATAGAGTAATGAGATACCATGGGATTATGCGCATAGTCGCCTGAATTATACCTCCTCCTGCTTAGGGAAGCGTAGTTTTATTTAGGTTAATATAAGGAACTGTGTATACTTTAATGATTGTTAGCAATTTCTGAGCGGGGTGGGGGGGGCGAGCATTTCACGCGAGGGGGCCATGCCCCCCCCCCGCCCCCCTGTAGATACGGGCCCGGTCATACATAATGCGCAGTTTGAGTATATGGCATAACCATAGTTTCAGTCTAACAGTGAACTCCTCCAAGATCTTTTTATCGTTTACATATATCGTAAGTTTGGATTGACACCCATGCAAATGTTAGTGCTTGTATCAAGATTTGAAAAAATCTTTACACTTAGCTTCTCCAATAATATTACTGTAATCCCATAAATAATTATGTATACATTACCTCTAGCTGTTTCGTGTCTTCTGGGTAAAATGTGGCTTAGACTTTCACCTCTCTGTCTTTCTTCTCGACCTGTTCTTTCTCTAGTCGTAACTCTGATCGCCATCTTTTCTTTCATTTGTGTATTATCAATCTGAAGCTCGTGCATGTCTTTTTGAAGTCGTATTATACTGCCCTGCACAGTTGTTAATTCATTACGAAATTGGCTGGTTTCGTGTTTCAAGTCATTTTGCGAATCTTTTATTCGCAGAAAATCGTTTTTGATACTGGTCAATCTTGTCTCCAGTCGCGAGATTTCACTCGATTTTACCTGACCTTCCATAGCTTGAACTTCACCAGTGACTGATCGAATCATTTGTCGCAGTGATGACGTGTCGTTTTTGACGACATTCTGGATGTTTTTAAGCTGTGTATTATCTGTTCGAATCTGTTGAAGTTCACGTTTCATAAGAAGCCATTCTGCCTTCAAATTTCCAACCGTATTCTTCAGAAGTTGAGCTAAATCTTTACCCATATAATTTTCACCATCATATTTAGGAGGAATCGCATCTTTAATTCTGGTGCGAATGTTGTAATAATTCATCTCTAATTCATCCAGGTCAGCACCAAGGGCATCCACTTGTCTTCTCATGTTGGTTACCTAAAATATATATAATAAATTCCAAGTCAAAAAGACGATGAAACCCCCATTTTTTCATATTTTATTATAATCTTAATCTAAGGATTATTTAATCCAAATTAATTTTAAAGCGCATGCGCTAAAATTTGTATATATACATCATAGATCTGGATTAATTTTTATTATATTGTTTTGTAATACCAACTGATGAAGGGCTATTAAGCCCGAAACGCGTCTTGTACTAGATTACATCCTTTTTAAAACTATACAGTGTTTGATCGAGTTTGTTCCTGGGGATTTTTTATAATTTTATATATATAATAAAGTAAAAGTACACATTTATATAGAAGACTATGACGTATATGGTATGTACGAGTTTACAGCCTATCAGTAAGTGCAGGAGGACCGCACTACACGCCAAACAAATTCTACAAAAATAAACAAATATCAAATTAAGTGAATAGATCCGGGGAGAAGCCGTAAGCGTCCACTGCGCTGTACAGTCCAGGGTCTGTAATGGTACAGGTTTCACAAAATGAAAAAAAAAAACATTTACAAAAAAGACGTAACAGAATAATGCGGCCGTTCTTGACAATGATCCGTCAAACAATTTTAACAATAAGTGCGATAATCCGGATAGAATCTCGGAAAACGCTAACATATTAATGTGTAGTGGGTAAACGAAATGAAATGGGGTTTAACGTCCTACTGTTTTGCTCCGAACTGGGCTAATGAAGATGGGCATACGCCATACAGTGTGCTATGAGGAAAAATTTTTGCCTGGACAGCGGCACTACGGCCTACTCTTATATCGAATTCCAACTGCCAAGGGATCTTTTACGTGCACGCCAATGTGTACACGGGACCTCGGTTTTTCGTCCCATCCGAACAACGAGACAGCTTTCCTTGTCAGCCCCTCCGTCCTGCATCACTGACAAGGGAGAACCATTCCGGAAAATCTTGATGAACTTTCTCGGCCAATGCTAGCGAGCCAGCGTCTTACCCACTTAGTCACGTGATCCCCGTAGTGCCTCCTGCACTTACTATTAGAGTAGAGTTTTAGCCCTATGGTCTTTGCTCCTGTTTACCCCCCTCTTTGCTCCTGTAGTGGGTAAACAGGAGCAAAGGCCAATAACGAGAACATTCTGCAGTACCAAGGGCTAAAACTCTACTCTAATAGTAAGTGCAGGAGGACCGCACTACACGTAAAACAAAACCTACAAGATAAATCTGCGGAGGAGACGTTAACGGTGTGTAGGTGCTTACATAACTATGGCGTACATGGTTACAGACGTTAACATAATTATGGCGTACATGGTTTTAATTGACTATAAAGTACGGGATGCATAGGTGTTAATTGACTATGATGTACAGGGTGTATAGGTGTTCTTTGACATAGACAGATAGATATTCTATATTTCACAAACCGTACATAAATGATGTATAGTTGTTATTTTACTATGATGTACGGGATGTATAGGTGTTAATTGACTATGATGTACGGGATGCATATGATGTACGGGATGTATAGGTGTTATTTTACTACTATGATGCACGGGATGTATAGGTGTTAATTGTTAGTGATGTATAGGTGTTAACTGACAATGATGTACGGGATGTATAGGTGTTAATTGTTTGATATGTATAACGTACATGATGTACGGGTGTTTAAGGGGCAGAGCGTACATTTTTCCGGTGGTTGGGGGGGGGGGGCAGTTAGGTCAAAAAGTAGTTAGTAAGTATAGCATTAGGTAATTTTTAAATGACTCCATAGAATACGGCACACTCGGCAAAAGCATCGACTTATTTGCCTATCTTGACTAAGCTCAGGGGGATGCCGCACGTGTGGTAGGTAACTATGAGGTACATCGTGTATATGTGGTAGATTACTGTGACTGACATGGAGTACGGGTTAACTATGACGGTGTATATGTGATTGGTAACTGTGACGTGCATGATGTGTATTGGGTAGGTAACTATAAGTACTGTATAGGTTAACTATAACATGCATGGTGGGTAACTATGACGTACACAGTGTAAATGTGGTAGGTAACCATGACCTACAAGGTGTATGGCTTGTGTAACTATGACGTACATGGTGTATATAGGTAACTTTGACGCACATGTTGCATGATCAGTGTAAAATGAAATAATATGGGGTTTAACTACCTTTCTGCAGCATGATTTGTATAACTAGCCCAGGGTACATTTTGTGTTAAGTTGCTATGACTTGCATGAAGTATGTAACTTATGCCTGTATAACATATTTCAATATAACGTACCTGTGTAAGAAGGCTGCCGTGTTCCAGTTTGCCTTTCATAGTGTCTACCTTCATCTCTAAAACTTCTTTCTCGAGATTAGCGCTCCAATTCTGATATTTCCTCATTTCTTGAAGAACTTCATTCTCCGCCTGGGATATCTGTAGACTTGTATAGGATGTAAAATTATCATAAGCAAACTTTAATTCTTTCATTTGTCTTAGAATATCCTGGTCTGGATGCCAGACGTTGAAGGAGTAGGAACATTGTCCAGTGTCACTGAATATACCGTTACTTATGGAACAACAAGCGACGTTGAATATCAAAAATCGTAAACCCCACATATTTATAGCTCATATGTAATATTCCAACAAACGTGATCGCTGCCAGAAAACAAATTGCTTTATAGTACAAAATAACGTCGGTTTATCCTTGATAAATACACCACACACAGGTAAACAGAAAGATCAATAACAAAAAAAAAACCAACAGAATCTAGAGCCTGATCTGCGTCAAGTGTGCACTCAGATGACGTCCGTCAATTAAAAACAGATCATAAGGGCTGTTATAGGTGAGCTCCAGTCATTATCCTAATTGACAACTTCCAACAGATGATGAATGCAAAACGGTTCCTATGAGTTATTTTGATGAATAATTTCAAATAAAATCTTTAGATGCCGAATGCATTAATCGCATGCAGACAATTGTATCCTAACTGGCTATGCACATGAATAATTTCCATGAAACACTTGTCTTTAAATTTTAATAAATTTTGTTCAGTGAGACGAACATACAACGCTTGCTTTAAGATTATTCCGAAACTTGATTGCTTTTTTTCTTTAGATGCCGATTGCACAATATTTCTTGATACGCTCTTTCAGTAAGTAGATTGTAAGTAATGTCATGTCATTACTCGGCTCTCCACATGACTAATTTCTAAACATTAGCTGCATCGATGCCCGATGTGTCTATATCTATTGATGAGATCATTGTAGTAATCTGTGTATTAGATGTAGATTGTGCGATATAGACAAGTGATAATGACTGGTAGTGAATATTGACAGCTATTATATTGATCCTTCACACAGACCACTGTTACATCGTCTTATCACCAATAATGAAATCAAATCAAACAGATCTTGTTATCATCTGCAAGAAAATCAAATAAAAAGAAACTGATTGCCAGGCACAAATGGCTTGTGTTGCGTGGAGATGGAGTGAAGTTTAGTTCTTTTGTTTTAACAGTATTATGTCGAGCCTGATCAAATATAATAAAATTTATTTACCAAATTTCGATTAAAACAGTGAGCAAGTTCATTAACCTGTAGGCAGATCTTCGATTCTGTCGGGGCATGTAGATTTTAAGGTTTGTTTTCTATGTTATTCACGGGTAGAGTCGCTTGTCTATAACAACATGTGTTTTCTCTGCACATCAGGGTTTGCATTCACTTTTAAGAGCCGTCCGCTTGCGAATTATTGCATTTAAAAATAATACCATATTATGTTATTCCTGGAAGGACTCAGTGTCGAGTGATTAAGTAGAAATAAATTAAAATAGCCCAGAACACTGGGACTCAAAACAGACATAGTGCGGTTCTAGATATGCCCCTTCACACGATCACAAATGATCATGAATAGATTCCAAGATGGCTGTGGTGTTGGGTTTTTTTTTTTCACCTTAATACGACCAGAGACTTTTTAGGCTCTACTCACGAAGAGGGATCCTATCAGAATTCTTAGATGTGCTTCAATTTATCATATTGTCATCGAAAACTTGTAACCTGTAAACATTCTGCAGGATGGTGTTTTTAAAATTTATTCTTCAAATTGTAAAATTTGTTGAAATTGTTGAGAGAGGTATAAGAACGAAACCTATCGAGTTCGCGGAGTTATTGGCCCTGTAAGCAAAACCACGTAAACATTCTACGGGTCGGAGTTTTTTATCCTCATTTTTAAGCTTGGTAGGATTCTTGTACAGGTTAAAATGTTTTACCTTTCAACCTGATGGGATTGTTGGGCTGGCCGAGTTCAGCGCAAACTGTTCAGGTAAATCTGTCTCGTGGGGCGTGTTTCCTTAACTGGCAGTATACAATGTTTTTCAACCGTTTCTAAATAAGAACGAAAACATTGATTAGATGCTTTATCAGAAAAGTGTCTATACATCAAACACTCTGGGCGGTGTCTGTGGCTGCTGGGAATTGATTAAAGGCCCCCCATACACATTCACGTATTACATGAACAACACCGAATTAATGCATGTATATGTATCCCTTTAAAAAAAAAGCCCCGCGGGATTTGGATTTAGTTTTACGAATTCCTTTATCTATTTAAATTTGTAATAGCATGGTAATAGCATAGTAGCTCGTCAGGAGTTTGATAAGATAATATCCGATAAGGACCATTTCCAATTTAACGCAGCTGTCGATGGTCGGGTATAGGAGAACTGACAATTATAAGATCAGTTCCATCGACCCCTATATTCAAACTAATCACTGGGTTGGGGATATTTCGTCAGATTAAAACCAATTTTGGCCAATAACAAAATTTTAACTTTCTTGATGTTACAAGAGTCGAAGTGGAATTTTAAAAACTCAATGCGTTCAGGATATCAGTTTTACGACTTGCATTTATATGGATTCTCAACGGATGGGCTTGGGCGGTTCTGAACGGTATTTATAGCACAAAGTGCAGGCCCCGTAACTAGGGGCGCGGGGTGGGGGGCGGAACTTTTTACAGGGGGCGCTTTTCCTCATGGAAAAATTGTCGACCATAAAAATACAGTATCCGTCAATTATACAGCACCCCTGAGAACACTTTCCGCCCCCATTGTTGGCCTGAGCTAGTTACGGCCCTGACGAAGTGGTATCCCCTATATTCCAAATACACCATGTCAAGTAGTACAAATAAAGTTTTAAACCAGTCAACATGCGATACAATCTTATTAATCTGCAAAATCTTACCTTGCAGAGTATACATTCACATTTATGAATAATTGGAGCCAATAAGACCCATTTTCACTTATAATTGATATTATACAATCAACAAGCGCTCCCTCTGTAGTAACTCGTTTTACTATTACTCTACTGTTATTTACATCACATCAATTCCCGTCTGCTGGTCTCATCGCTCATTATATTTCAATAAATGGCTGGTCTGCCTGAAACTATAAAGCGAGAACATTAATTATTAAACTTTATTTCCTAACAATTACATTGGACCAGCACGCCATACATCTAATCCAATACGCTGTCTGTTTTATTATATAGTATGTGCTGCTTTAGCTCGTTTACTGTTTTACCCCCTACAGATATCTGTTAAACACGTATTCCTCTATCTCATTAACTAATTCTACTAGTACCATGTTAAAAACACAACACAGTTTATATGGAAATACAATCACTGGTTTATAAGTATAGCACGACGTTTCGACAAGTATTCTCTTATCGTTATCAAGCACAAATGATATTTAGTTAAACTAAAAGGTGATATTTATAGTAAAACAAAAACGAAGCCATAGATAAATGCTGTTATAATACAAGATAATAGTTAAATTGATCAAAGGATAATTAAAACTTAACTATAGTTAATTGATGGGGGTTAACAGTGACCAGGGAGCAACAAAGCCATATATTTGATATAGACAAAATAAACACAATTTGAAGCCCTATTAATAAGAAATTTATAATAATGTATAAATTGATCAAAGGATAATTAAAACTTAAATATTAGTTAATTGATAGGGGTTCACAATAATCAGTGGTTAACAATAGTCAGGGAGCAACAAAGCCATAAATTTGATATAGACAATTACCATGTTGCTGATACATCTATATTAAAGATGTATTTACAATTTCTACCATGGCATTACAGATATCTGTGTTATCTACAGATAACTGTAGATAATATAGATATCTATTTTATCTATAGATTATCTACAGATATCTATATATATCTATAGATATCTATATTATCTACAGATATCTATATTAAAGATGTATTTACTATTTCTACCATTACAGATGTTTATATTAAAGATATGTTTACTATTTCTACCATTACATATCTATATCAAAGATATATCTCTTGGATCCCTTTAATTTCTACCGTTACAAATATCTACACTTACATTATATATCCTATCTTAAAAATGTTTTCCTCTTTCATGTTCACCATTTCTACATCTGTACTAAAGGCTCATTCCTCTCGTTTACTATTTTTACTCTTAGCAATAGCTATAAATATATTAATTTTAAAGACGTATTCTTTTATCTGGTTTACTAATTCTACTGATGTTGATTTTAAAGATGTATTGTTCCGACACTCAGAAAGCCTTATATTAATGTACATTACAATATTAATACGAGAGCTAGTTTCAATCTAATCATGATTTTCAAGTCCAAAGCGACAATTGATACCCGAGTTTGCATTTCAGCAGTGTCCATGTTTATCACTTTAAGTTGTACGATTTTGAAGACCTGTCGCTCCTAATCCATGATGTCATCAACGATTTACGTACAGTCTCGTTTTGTGCAGATATAAGACCGACTGTCATCCATAGAAATCTGAAATGACGACAGATTGGGTTAAACATAACGTCGGTGTGACGCTTTCGTAAACTTTATATTCCAATATCCAGATTTGACATCTAATTTGCTGAACTATTTCTCTCTTGTCAGTTGTGAAAAGTTATCTTCCAGCGTCGGCATGTTGTAATATGTCCCCACCCCTTTCATATCTTATGGAACGCGTCAAATACAGCTTTTCGTGTCTTAGACTTCCCGGTGGTGACAGTCAGTGGTAGACTTTTCGAATATGACCAAGGAAATTCATCCAACCAGTTTGCTTTCAGGGGTTTTCTCGTAGAATGTGGAATTCTACTCGGTGCGTATAAGCCACGAACGATGTTATTGTTGAGATGTATAATAGATTAACTTGCAAATTTGCCAATACTGGTGATTCAGAGAGTACAAAAACTTACGCTTGATCTTTATTTTTATTCTAAACTCAATTTCTAGGGTTTAGCTGGCATTTTGACGGGAATACGTTTTTAAAACAATCGAATTTGGTGCTTTCGACCACGACCCTTCATTCCGAGAGGGAGGTGGGAGACTATGGAAACCACCGAGCGGAATCTCTCGCCCGTATTCCAGCACCGGGATTCGAAATGAAGTTATCAAACATATTCCTAGCGCCAATAAAAACCTATATATAATTATCGCGAAAATAATTGTTACCTTTATATTAGAAAATAACATTTTAAGACATATTAATGCAAAGCATATATAATAGACAAAAAAACCCCCAAAAAACTATTACCGTAAACACACTAAAATATCGCACAATAGACTAAGTGAGCACGAAGAAAAGCACCCAAACCTACGAAAGCACAGAAGGCTTATTCCAAATTCCAAATGCGAAATTCTAAATTCCAAATTCATGTCTTATCAATAAAATAGCAAATTGGCAGGCCCCTTAATTAAACAAATTAGAATTTAAATAAATTGTAATTATACACAACTAAGTAATGCTAGTTTACCTATCTGATGCCTGGGCCGGATAAACACCCGTTCCAAATTACTTAATACTAGATTCGAAATTCCAAATTCCAAATTCGACATAATCACATGACATTACAATCATCATAGCTGCTGCAGTACGAAAGCCCAGAAGGCTCTTTCCAAATAACAAATCTGATCCGAGGTTTGCTTATTTCTAGATTCGAAATTCCAAATTACTAGATCGAAATTCCAAATGCGAAATTCCAAATTCCAATTTCGACATAATCACGTGGCATTACAATCATCATGGCTGCTGCAGAGACGATAAGTGTCGCTGATGCGGCGGATTTGACCTAAACATTCAATATCCGTGGAACTTTTACACTGGAGGAACTGAGTAAGTGATCAAGTACTACTACGATATGCAACCGATCACCAAACTGTTCACATCTGCCGAAGCAAACCGAAACTGGAATATTGTTATTATACTCTATCTGATTAGTCAAAAGAAAAACCTGATCCGATTGGTCGGATCAGATTTGGAATTTCGCATTTGGAATTTGGAATGAGCCTTCTGGGCTTTCGTACAAACCAGCTGCAAAATTCCAGAAGCCTATGTTGGCTTTTCGAGATATATTACCGTAAACAAACTAAAAGTATGGGCGGATCGGATAAGGGTAGGCTCACTGCGCACACAATAACTTCTAATCTAGCTTTGGTGGCTCGAAGATCCTTACTTCACCAAATCGACAGATGCTTAGCGAGGCGTGGTTCTTGGGTTCAATAATGATAATAATAATCGTTTTCTATAGCGCTGAATATTCAGTCAGTCAAAAAGCATCCTGAGCAGCTTTGGTGGCAAATTGTTTTTATTTCATAGAATCAAGGGATGACTAAACTATTAAACTGCGAAATTCCCTAAGTCTGCTATGTTGGCTTTTCGAGATTTATTACCGTAAACATACGAAAAATGTAGGCAAATCGGGTTAGGGTAGGCTCACTGCGCACACAATAACTTCTAAACTAGGTTTAGTGGCTCGAAAATCTTTACTTCACCAAATTGACAGATTAATAAGGTATGGACATGCCAAATTTCATTAACTGTCTATGTTGACGTATCGATTTATATCATCGCAAAATTCCTAGCATCTGGATTCGGGGCGATGTTCGTGGTTCAATAAACAAAGGGCACGCCCACGCTGCATCAAAAATCGCCCAAAGAAGCTTAGGTGACAAACTGGTTAGGGTATAAGCTCGCTGCGTACGCAATAACTTCTCAGCTAGTTTTGGTGGCTCGACGATCGTTAATTCATCAAATCGACCGATGCATAAGGTATGAACATGCCAAATTTCATTAACGTTCTATGTTGGCTTATCGAGTTATATCATCACAAAGTTCCTAGCACCCGGATTCGTTTGCACCACTGACAAGGGGGAAACCACGCCGGAAAATCTCGATGAGCTTTCTCAGCCAACATTATAGCTTGAAAAGAATTTGTTTAAAAACTATAGATTGCATCACCAAAAGGGGTACAGAATTTCGTGGAGCATTAAATATCAGTAAGGTTCTTCTTCTCATGACCACAATGCGTCATATCAAATATGAAAAAAATATGTTAATAACTGTAGCATCTATCACGTTCACAAGGTTCTGGGCAATCGGGAAAAACTTTTGAACAGAAAGTCGAGCAATGCTGAAAAGTGACAGGATTCATCCTCTGAATACCCCAATGCTTCCCTGTCTCTATTACATTCACAAGGTTCTCGTAAAAGGGGGATAACCATATAAAAATATGGACACATATATTTACTTATTAATGTTCTTCTAGGACATTATCTGAATTCGGTGTGTATTATGCATCTATTCCTACCTATTGTTGATATGAAGCATATTTACCAATCCCATTGAGATAGCCTGAATAAAATATTGTTTATAAAGAAGCTATAAGTTAAGCCACAAGAATTGAATTGTGTAAACAGTGATGTCATCTCCTTCTCTTATATTTAAATACTTGTATATTCAAGGAGATAAAGTAGCCTTTGAAATTAAAGATCAAACAATACAACAAATAAATAAAACTGTATAATTAAATTTAATATTTCTGTATAAAATACATTTTAAAATATACATCTTAACTTCTAACTTTATCTTGTATTATAAATATAAATTAAAATACAATATTCTATATATAATAACATGTTATTTTGTCCCCGTAAAAGTGTCCTTTATTTTTAATTAATTTTTTCATTGAAACATCTCAAAATACACATAATATTACAAAAATACATCAAACGGTTGCCATGCAAGATACGCCAACATTCTACAAGAGATGTACAGAGAACATACATTTCAAGTTTCATCAAAATCGGACAAAAATTGTGACCTCTAGAGGGTCAACAACCTTCGTATTACATAATTTTACACAATTTGCGTACAAAGAGCGGCCATTTTGTTGGGCAGTTTCATTTCAATTTTCCCGAAATTCGAATTCAACCTTCATTAAGTTGGAATGGTGATATATTTAAACGGTTTTTAAAATCGGAAAAAAAATCATGACCTCTAGAGAATCCGCAAGCTAAAAATGCGATTTTTAGAACAATCATGGGCCATAATCCAGGAAGTTAAATTATCATAGTTTACATATTTGTGACTGGAATAATTATCTTTGTGTTATAGAGAGTTGTGGAAATTTCAGCAAAGAAAATGGACATAATGTGCCATCGGTTCTCTTCCGTCAAAAATAAAGACATAATCGATCACGAACGTACCCCAAACAACCGCGACAATCAACATGAATCACTAACGAACTATATTACACCCAGCTATCAATTTAGAATTGAAAGAATTCCAAGCTGATAACATTACCGGTGTCAGATTAAATGAGAAAGGTATCACGGTGGGAAAAGACGGTTGGGCTGTTACAAATGACCACAACGCTTAAGTTTGCTTCCTATACCATGCTGGATATGGGGAAATCTGTTGTATTTGATATACAATTAGTCCAGGTAAGTTTTACTTCGTATTTATCACATAGCAAAAATCAAATAAAGGATATTACAAGGCTTTGTGTAAACCTGTATATTTGATCTGCCCTGCGTACAAAAGATAATTACCTAATTAGCATTCTTAATCCTGCGAGCCCACGGTCCTAACATCAAGTTGTTAATTAATTTATGACCCCATGTCTGTGCAACTTTTAGTTGGATTGATTAATGAGAGATAGGCCTATTAACGACATGTGTGCACTCGCCATATTAATACACAAATATAATAAGATGCCCCTTCTCAAACAATCTGTTATTCAATTTAGTTGGTTACCAACAAAACTAATTAGCCCTAAATCCGTTGTACTGTTATTTCTAACGTAGTGAGATAATTTATCCCATTTCATTTTTTACGGTCTATTTCAGAGCAATGGAGTCAAATTCAGCATCCGTACGATGATCACGGGTCGTCATTTACAAATCGGTTAATGGATCCGCGAAAACCTGGTGAATACGAAGCACTTCTTCGACGCCTGGTACATAGCTAACGGTAAATTTGTAGCTTTACAGAGTTTGGATCATCATAAAACATATCACTGGCGTATCCAAGTAGACTATATTGTTAGGCAATATCTTGCAAGGTTGTTGAAACGAAATAGTTTCTCAAATAAATGTTAATTATAACATTAGAATTATTGCTGTTTCTTCCAGATTTGGAATCAAAATTGATAGCATCCATCTCTGGATTCGAAGTATAACGAATGATCTCTATTGGTGTGCTGTGGCCAGAGACGAAGACGATTCGACGCAGCTACTTCAGAATGACACAGTGTTGTCGATCACATGCAGAATTACCACAACGTGATGACCGATGCTTGAAACCATTTGGTTTCGTGAAAGCCGACAATTAATCATTTATGTTGTCTTCTTTGATATTTGTTGCGCCGTCGATAACAATTTCACATCAATCTTATTGCTTTAATTGGGGGATTAAGAAATCCGTCGGGCATTAATGAATACACATCCCAGTTGTATATAGGTAATTATAGAATAAACATTCCTAATATGCATTTGGTCACTGTGACGTCACTGGCGTCTGATATTAAGAGTCGTTTTTCTGGGAGGTCTATATTTGCAACTTTGAGTGATGATGGCGGAATTAATTTTAATCACATTGTTGTGAACTTGCCGTAAAGTGTGCATATAGTAACTACTGGCGATAAGTGAAGAAAATTGATTTCGGTCACTTGATGTTCTCTTTAAATAATGTAAATATATTAGTCATGATTATTCATGTGCCAATTTACAGTATAGGCTGAACATGATTTATAGACATACGGGTATTACTTCCATATTTCAGGAATCATTATATCATATTGCCCCTCGAATAATTTATGAACAAACAATAAAATCTTAACAACATCACATTAAAATAACAGTAGTTATAGTGTAGGCCTATTCCTTCTTTTTCAATAACCACCATCAACATTTTGGAAGATTGGTTGTCACTAAGTCTTTTCAGACAACAAAACATTTGCCCACAGTAACTAAGTTGTCCGAGTCTACAGAAGTTGACAGAGCTTTATTTTCTTGTAGAGGGAGCATTTACAAGACAATAAAATTGATTAAGAGCAAAAACTCATGAAGTAACTATCAGAAATAATATAATTTGATTGGCTTCTAGTTCTTTCAAAATTTACTATACAAATCATTTGCCAGTAATCGGATAATAAATTTAGCTGTTCCAGTTATTGGAAATTATCTCATAACCAGTTCTCAGAAAAATCTTAGCTACAAGTGTTTAAAAAGCCAAATATTTTTAGTTAGAATCCTAAGTATTAACATATAGGCCTACAATATATTCTTAGATAGAACTATCAATTAAGGGAATGTGTCTTTAAATAGTATAAAAATCATATTCCTGAAGCAATGGCCGGAGAAATCCCTCTCTGGCCATTGCTGAATTGGCTTCTGATACTTTTGAGGGAGTGTGTCTATTCTTCCCGTTCAATCAAATCTATCTCACGTACAGCAACATGACAGCCCTTCGTTTAATCTGGGTCTTCCTTAAAACTTTGGACAATGATTTAAGGTATTAACCAGCGGCTGCCAGGCAGGATACGCTCACATTTTGCAAGAGATGGATAGAGAACAAGCCAAAAACAAAAACGATTTTTTGTACAATCAGGGGCAATAATCCAGAAAGTTATGGTCTGAAATGTGCAAATATCAAAAGGGGCTGCGATCTTTGGGATGTAAAGATATGTTTTAAGTTTCATCAGAATCGGATAAAAATTGTGACCTCTAGAGGGTCCACAACCTTTGCATACTTTTACACAATTTGCGTAGAAAGAGCGGCCATTTTGTCGGGCAGTTTCATTTCGATTCTCCCGAAATTCAAATTCAACCTTCATTATGGTGGAATGGTGAAATATTTAAACGGTTTTTAAAATCAGAAAAAAAAATGTGACCTCTATAGAATCCGCAAGCTAAAAATGCGATTTTTCGAACAATCAGGAGCCATAATTCAGGAAGTTACGGTCCGATATGCATGTATATTGATATGAACCGAGATCTTTGGGTTATAAACTTACATTTCAAGTTTCATCAAAATCAGAAGAAGATTGTGACCTCTAGAGGGTCCACAATATTGATATACCATATTTTTACGCTATTTGAGTACGAGGGGCGGGCATTTTGTCTGTCAGTTTTGGTCCGATTTTTACGAAATTCAAACTCAACCATCTTTAGGGCGTAACCGTGATATATTCAAACGGTTTATTAAATCGCATAAAAATTATGACTGCTATAGGGTTCACAAGCTAAAAACGTGATTTTGTCTGTCAGTTTTGGTCCGATTTTTACGAAATTCAAACTCAACCATCTTTAGGGCGTAACCGTGATATATTCAAACGGTTTATTAAATCGCATAAAAATTATGACTGCTATAGGGTTCACAAGCTAAATAGGTGATTTTTCGTACAATCAGGGGCCATAATCCATGAAGTTTCAGTCCGATACATGCTAATATCGAAAGCAACCGAGATCTTTTGGAGATAAACCCATATTTCAAGTTTCGTCAAAATCGGATAAGAATTGTGACCTGTAGAGTGTCCACAAACAAATTGTGGACGGACGGACAGGGGCGATGACAATATACCTCCACATGTGTGCGTATAAAAACGGTGAAAGTATTGTTCGTCTCCAAACAGTATTGTTTACATTGTACTCGTTTTGATAGCCTTGTTTGTCGTCACGCAATTAGTTTTTCTGCAATATTCTTCTGCTATGCACTGTGGAGGGGGTGATGGTGAATGACCGAGTGGTCAGCACTAAGGTGTTTCACTTTTCACTTTTTTTGGAATTTCTAAGGTTTCTACCGAAGTCCACTCGGGGTCAAACTTACACCGTAATATTTTCAGAATTTTCTTGCCAAAAATGGCTGCCGGTGGCCATTTTTTTTAAAATTGTGACTATTTTCTGGATTTTCGGACGTTTTGAGCTTGACAGATCACCTAGAAAGGTCAGGTATGGCTTGTAATGTATCTATTTTATCTTTTTCAGGTATGTAGAGTCCATTCCCACTATCTTAAATGAGATCGTCAGAATCCAAGATGGTGGAAATCCAGGATGGCGCCCCAAATCATCTATTTTCGTGACATGGAAAAGCATTTTTCAAAGACTATGTCATTCTGAACATCATTTTGTCCCTGATAATAAACTTTGCATTCATAAAATTCATTATCGGGGCCAAAATGATGTTCAGACTGACACTGATCTACCTTTGGTTGAAAATGGCGGATGGTAATGACTGAAGGCGGAGTTCCGATGGAGTATATTCACCACACTATTAATCTGGCAGAACTATGACTGAACCTGGAAATTGTTTACAAAGTTGTTTTTTTTATGATTGATTTTAGTAGTCTAAGGTGTCATCTTTCAGAATGTGACGGGTGAACCTCGGTAACCCTTGAGCGTTTTGAGAAATTCAAGATGGCATCCAAGACGGCCGGCATTTCACTAAATACACTGTGATCGTTCATTATGTTGTGGGGTCATTAGATGATAGTAAAATCCAAAATTCCAGATAATATGGCCCTTTAACTCGTTAGCGGCGGTTTGGAGCGATTATTTCAGCAAACCAAACTATATCTAGAGACAAATTATATATTTCTGGATATAGGAACATATGAGTGATACAATAACACTACATACATGCCTATCAGGAGCACGCTAGCACAAGCGGTTTTTTGAATATTTAAAAAAAAAAAAAATTCTACCCGCAAAACATGAAAATAACTAGGTAATATTCAGTTTAATCCTCTACGTGTGTTTCTGGCTGCAACCTGTGACAGCGCAAGCGCAAAATACTGTATAATCTAAGCCATCATTAGTGTAGCTACAAGTACGCGTACTACATGTCACTCTTCCATCCACATCTGACGAGCCACGTAACAGACTCCGGAGCACGTTGACCAGTTGTAATGTTCTCAATTTAGTGTCATTAACTCAGCAATATAGTTCCTGCAGATTACGATCTTCCAGTCAACGCCACACAATGGCTTGGTGATGACATCTTTTTGCGTTCCCTACAAATGCATCATTCTTTGGAGCAAGACTACATGGTTTAGGTGGGGATGATGACGACACATTTCCCGTTTTAGATGTCTATACCCACCAACGTGTTTCAGGCAGCGATTTGAAAGAGCTCTGTCTATAACAAGCTTCTTACAATTGAATCACCAATCGAGGAAAGAACAACCGTTGACATTGGTTCAACTTCTGAGAAACATATGTCCAGTACCATTGAAATCCTGCCAGCTCATGCTTTTACTGGATGTGACACGGTTACGTGCTGTTACGTCGTGGGAAAAGGAACAGCTTTGAAAGTGGTGAGAGCTTGATTGTATTCTCTCTTTAGACGCTCTAATAGAATCTGTGCTTGCACAGGCCACTGTACATGTCGGCTGGTTATGGACAAAGTTCTAGCAAATCGATGTCTGAAACATGCTGGAGGGTATGGACAATTGGACGTCCAAAACTGAAATGTATGGTCAGCATCCCGCCACCCAAACCATGTAGTCTTGCTCAACGAATGATGTATTTGCAGGGAACTTGATCGGGAACTGTTTTGCTGGGTGAAGGTTACAAAATTGAGAACATTACAACCGGCCAACTTGCTCCAGAGTCTGTCATGTGGCCCTGGAGCTCCTGATAGGTATTATGTGGTGTTATCATATCACTCATATGCTCCTATGTCCAGAAATATACTTTGTCTCTAGATGTAATTTGGTTTGCTGAAATAATCGCTCCAAACCGCCGCTAACGAGTTAAAGGTCCATATTATCTATTTTTGGATTTTACTATCATCTAATCACCCCACAACATAATGAACGATTTTAGTGTATTTAGGGAAATGCTGGCCGTCTAGGATGCCATCTTGAATTTCTCAAAACGCTCAAGGGTTACCGAGGTTCACCCGGCACATTCTGAAAGGGGACACCTTAGGCTACTAAAATCAATCATAAAAAAACTTTGTAAACAATTTCCAGGTTCAGTCATAGTTCTGCCAGATTAATAGTATGGTGAATATACTCCATCGGAACTTCACCTTCAGTCATTACCTTCCGCCATTTTCAACCAAAGGTAGATCTGACAGCCCTGGTAATGAATTTGGGGAGGCATCTTGGATTTCCACCATCTTGGATTCTGACAATCTCATTTAAGATAGTGGGAATGGACTCTACATACCTGAAAAGCATAAAATAGATACATTACAAGCCATACCTGACCTTTCTAAGTGATCTATCAAGCTCAAAATGTCCGAAAATCCAGAAAATAGTCGCAATTTTAGAAAAAATGGCCGCCGGCAGCCATTTTTGGCAAGAAAATTCTGAAAATATTACGGTGTAAGTTTGACCCCGAGTGAACTTCGGTGACGGGTGGAAACCTTAGAAATTCCAAAAAAAGTGAAAAGTGAAACACCCTAGTCAGCACGCATGAGCTCTATCATAAGATCTGTCATTGAGTCAACTGGTCTGGTTTCGATTCCCCGGTTGTACATGACAAGGAGTAGGGACCTCTGGTTTCCTCCCACTTCTAAAGACCCCTACGCGCAAGTGAATTATTGAAATAAAATTGAATATGTTAGTCCCAAAATGACCTAGTTTGTGTCGAGTGGACTTTAAAACCATCTCTCTCTCTCTCTCTTCACTACCAGGTACTTCAAAACCTCGACTGAGTTTGATCATGAACATTTTATGCTTACACTAAATATAAATAATCAGTTTGATTGCTCAATACTTTTGAAAAAGATAAATGTGCAATTAATCACTATGTGTCAATCGGATATTAACTTTAGCGTCTAGAGCGTCCACAAGATATTTCAAAGTGATCAAGGGCTATAACTCTGGCAGTAATTATCGGAAATCTTGAAAATCAATAGGATTCTCCGTCTTATGACCTAAACACTGTGTATAAATTTAAAGTCAATCAGATATTAACTTTAGACTCCAGAGCTTCCACAAGATTTTTCAAAGAGGTCAATTGCCATAACTCTGGCAGTAATTATCGGAAATTGGTGCAAATCAATAGGATTCTTCATCTCATGATCTTAAACACTGTGCATAAATTTAAAGTCAATCGGATATTAACTTTGGCCTCTAGAGCTTCGACAACCAATTGTGGACACCATACAGGGGCGACGACAATAAAATGTGGTCGTATAAAAATAATATATCTTCAGATTGAAATATCAGTATGCCTTTAGTTCGAAATATCAATATGTCTTTAGTTAAAAGTATAAATAAATCTTTAGTTAGAAATATCAATAAGTCTTTAGTTAGAAATATCAGTATGTCTTTAGTTAGAAATATCAATATGTCTTTAGTTAAAAGTATAAATAAATCTTTAGTTAGAAATATCAGTATAGAAATACCAATATGTCTTTAGTTAGAAATATTATATATCTTCAGTTAGAAATATCAACCAATATGTCTTTAGTTAAAAGTGCCAATGTCTTTAGTTAAAAGTGCCAATGTCTTTAGTTAAAAGTGTCAGTATATTTAGTTAAAAGTGTCAAATTAATATCTCTAATTAATTTCAAAAGTGACCAGATATTCTGGATATACCTGATTGTTATTAAATAAAATAAATATTCTAGGCTCATTCATATCATCTACACAAGAATCATACAAATCACTGGAAGGATTAGAGAGATCCTTTAAGGGTGGTCGTCTAAAAGATTTTTGTCCTTTCGTGTAATCTCCTAGCAAAACTCGAGCAACAAACATCTTCCCCAAAGTGTCGCAATAATGGCTTGAGACTTCTGAAGTTTTACTAAAATAACATCCTTTACCAAACAGTGCACCGACTCTAGTTCCAGCTAAACGACAATCAAATCCCTGTCTGGCTATAGCATCTACTATTTTACTGTCTGTCCCATGAAATAATCTTCTGTCTTTTACTTCCCGTTTCAATTTTCTGCCCAGGACACCCTTGGTTCTGTAAATAAAAACAAAACACAGAGAAATTTATTAAACATAGAGAAATGGACAATATTCTTGTTTTAGCCAAAGTTCCAATATTTAATAATGTATAGCACTTGATTTAAATATTAATATTAACAGCCCTACAGTTCCCTATAACATATGTATAAACTGTTTTGTTTTACACTTACTCACAAAATGCCCTCCACAGCTCTCCATTTTCTATTCTTTCAATCATTTTTATTCTTCCTAGTGAGATACCAGATTCAAATAGTTCACTTAATTCTTCATATTCATCACTAGATTCTTCCAGCTAAATATAATGTCAAACAATCAATATCCAAACTTTATTAATTCATAAACAAGCCAACGGTGGGGCAATCCCAAAATAAATGGATGACACAGTCAAGGTTTCGAAGTACCTGGCAGTGAAACTCTACACAGAGTTTCATCACTTTCCATAAGTTAAAAGAAAAGTTATCTTGTCCCAAAATTGTTTAGCTCTGCTTAAAGTAGCTAAGACTCTAACTCAGTATCATCCAAAGTCTTTGACATTAAAAACACGAATTATTTGTCAATTTAAATCAACATTGATGTTGTGATCTTACCGGGAAAAGCTGGGCTTCTGATATCCAATATTTAAGACAAAATAAACATTTTACCATTGGTACACGAATCGTGTACCACAATGCAACTCAGCGCCATTTGTAATAAGGGACCCCAAGAACGGGTCTAGACATATTCCACAAGTCATGTCAAACGGTGACGCCATATTCTTATCCGGAGAGCATGCACAATAAATACTCTTGGTGTAGACTGGAATAACCAGACTCTAGAGATTGCCATTCGATTGAGACTGCTGGAGTATTTCGCCAAACGTAACTGATTTGAAATTAGAGTGAAAACAGAAACAATTGAATGTAAATCAGTTTATAAACAGTATTATATGCGTTGCCTTGCGACCAATTTGTGTCCATTTCAAGGTCCTAAATATTAGCAAGTTAGCTCCTTTAACATTAGTGGAAAATGTTAATCATCAAACTCAGTCTTATGAATATCTGCACTAAGTTTACCTCATTTAAAAGCAGAGTTGTTAAGTAATTATGTTCCAAAGTTTTGACCAATCAAATTTCTTATTGCTACTTAGCCTAAGAAGAAAATTCCCATCATGGAACTTATTCAAGGTATTGCTTATCTCTGTTTTGCTTGAGTGGAAAATGAGCAAGATCGAACACTGTCATGACATTCACCCAATAGACACCTACACGAAGCTTGAACATTCTACCTCAGTTAGAAACAGAGTTAATGTGCTACAAAGTCTCGGCCAATCCGATTGAAGTCTATATTTTGCCTAAGCAAAATGTTCATCATCAAACTTAGTCAAGGTATTGATGTAATGAAACTATACACCAAGTTTCATCACCCTCACTTAATAAGAATCAAAGTTATCTAGCTCCACCCGCCTTCATTAGCAAAGTCAGAGCAGAACAGTAGGACGTTAAATTCAGGCCTGTAACCTTTTAGCAGGACTGGCTACCGGTGTAGTTAAACCCCAATTCATTTCATTTCATTTATCCAAAGTCTCGACCAATCAAGTTACTTATCACTCTGCTTACCCTGAGCAGTAAATGCTCATTATCAAACTTAATAGTCAGTCTGATCCAAATGCTACACACAAAATTTGAAAAGTAATATACCCCAAAAAATTGAACAAGACTATGAGCTATACATACTGACACAGAATTAGCTCAATATTTAAACTATAATGATACTTTACCTGAACCATTTTAAAATGTGAGAAAACATCCACGTCACTAGGCACCTTCCATGATCGTGGTGTAGAAAATGTCTGGACCTCCTTCGAGCGTTTTACTCTTTCAATTCTACAAATTAATTTTTACTTTAATTATATTTTTATCTCTGACTGGTTTCAATAAAATGAGGTTTAATTTCCACTTGACACAAACTAGGTCATTTCAGGACTAACACATGGTTCAATTTTTATTTATCCACATTTTCATGTGGACGTATATTGTCGTTGCCCCTGTCCGTCCATCCATCCACAATTTGTTTGTGGACACTCTACAGCTCACAATTCTTACCCAATTTTGACGATAGTCATTATGATGCAAAACCTATGCTATTTTAGCTAGTTGCTGTGTTATTTCGGTCATATTTGCCAGTCTAGCCTGTCAGTCAATTTAGATATTTCACAGAATTTAACCTTAAAACACAATAAATACAGTTAAAATTAAAATGTTTATGTGTAACAGTACTAAATATATAAGAAAAGTGGGATGATACTAAAAATTGTATAATTGCATGAAAAAGTATCTTGTTAAAATCGATGGAAACAAAATAAATCAAAACCTTTGTCATTTTAAATAGAAGTCCGCAATAAAAATCCTTGGGTTGCTCTACAATAATTGTAATATTTGTAAAATATCAATCTCACAGTAAGATGTCGATCTAACAGTAAGATGTCAATCTAACAGTAACATAATCATCTAACAGTAACATAATCATCTAACAGTAACATAATCATCTAACCATCTAACAGTAACATAATCATCTAACAGTAACATAATCATCTAACAGCAAGATAATTGTCTAACAGTATGATGCCGATCTCACAGTAGTATATCGATATAACAGTAAGACGCCTATCTCACAGTAATATATCAATCTTTCAGTAACATATCAGTCTCACAATATCCATCTCACAGTAACATATAAATATAATAGTAAAATATCAATATCACTGTAACATATCCATCTCACACCAGATATTGGAGAAATAATCAAGGAAAATCATAATGAAATTTTTCACCTGATATTAACAAAGCAGATCTAAGAATGGGGACCCATAATCAAGAATCACCCACATTTTGTAAGAGAAGGATAGAGAACAAGCTAAAAAAAACAACGCAATTTTTCGTACAATCAGGGTCCATAATCCAAGAAGTTATGGTCCGAGATGTGCAAATATCCAAAGGGACTGAGATCTTTGGGATATCAAAATCTGACAAAAATTGTGACCTCTAGTATGTCCACAACCTTGATATTACATACTTTTACACAATTTGAGTTCAAAGAGCGGCCATTTTGGCGGGCAGTTATGGTCCGATTTTTATGAAATTCGAACACAATCATCATCAGGGCGTAACGATGATATACTTAAACGATTTCTAAAATTGGATAAAAATTGTGTATAGGGTCAACATGCCAAAATCGCGATTTTTTCGTACAATCAGGGGCCATAATCCAGTCCATTATACGCTTATATCGAAAAGAACCAAGATCTTTGGGATATAAACACATCGTAATAGTGTAACGGTGATATATTTAAATGTTTTTTTAAATCGGATAAATATTGTGACCTCTGGAGGGACCACACGCTAAAAAGATTTTTCGTTCAATTAGGGGTCATAATCCGATATGCGTGAATAAACACATATTTCAAGTTTCATCAAAATCGGATAAAAAATTGTGATTTCATAAAATCAGGGGCCATAATCCATGAAGTTACAATCCAAAATATGCCAATATCTAAGGAACCGAGATCTTTGAGAGATAAACCTATTTTTCAAGTTTCGTCAAAATCGGATAAAAATTGTGATCTGCAGCGTGTTCACAAACAAATTGTGGACGGACGGACAGGGGTGCATCAATATACTTTATACGTCCACATGAAAATGTGGGCGTGTAAAAAGGTGTGTTCACCTGTTGAATAACAAAAACAACTCAAGAATCACCATCGCCTATATATATACAGTATATAAAGTGTGCATATGATTAAACCATGTCAAATTATTCAAAGCAATTACCTCTGTTTTAGAACAGTTTCATCCACAAATTCTGGTCTTCTGGCAAGTTTTCTTTCAGTGCCATGTATTTTATTTATCTGAATCATTTGTTGGAATTTGATCTCATATAATTGACTGTGAGTTAATGAGGACGAACTGTTGGTTTTGAATTCCATAACATCATGTTCATTTAGGTAGTTCTTCTCGATATCTGCAGATGATATATCAGCTTTAGAACCCGTATTATCCTATAAAAGAAGTGCATTATCTTATTTATTTTCTTCTAACCAAGTTTTAACTAGATTGTATGAATATTCTCCCCAATTTGTCATGTAATATAATTAGTGCCTCAAGTTATCTGAACAAAAGAATAAATTAGTTGGTACATGTTTAACTGCGATTGAAGCTGATGATCGTCATTCACATTTTTTGGTCAATACCGAATTATCCACATCTTAATCCACGTCAAAATGTACCCAGATTAATTATTTTACATTCAATTAAACATACATTATGCAAGAGCTAAATCTGTCTATTGCAGGTCTTTCTTTAGGCCTGAAATGTTATCTAAATTATTAATTTTACATTAATTAACCTATCCAGGCCATAATCAACTCTAGATGGCAGCGCTAGCCTGCGATCTTTAGTGGATTGTGAGCTGATTTACTGCATAACTTTCCTTCTCGATTAAACGATTAAATGGATAATCGAGAATATGCTGTTTATCGACTGACTTTAGTAATGATGACCAAGGCTTATGGGAATTTCAGTCGCTTAGTTCTCGGTTCATCGTTGATCAATTTGAATGAAATTTTCACCAAATTGCCTTTACATTATCTAGTTTTTAACTGCACTAACTCGATTTAGGGCCAAATGAATTGTAATAATTGTCAAGTAAATGCTATATTTATACTAATAATTGTGAAGATGACATAAAATTAAATATTCGTGAAAACACCCGATGCTTTCATCCCGTACTAAAGAATATGCTATTGGTTAAATTTTGATTTAAACCAAAATGCACAAAACATAATGGACAAGGGAACATATAGAATTTTGGATATCCATTAACGGTAATAGAGAGTTATCTCCCTTTCTGTCAAATGTCTGCAATTGGTAACAGTATTTCAGGTGCGTGTTGACTGCTAAATGTTGTATGACTCACAAGACCATGTGTGAGCACACAAGCCCATTATTTATATCATTAATGGGGTCACAGGGGACTGCAAGGGTTGGTGAGCGGGTGTTTACCCAGAAATTATGGGAGGAGCGCCTAATCAGATGAGCAAGGAGATATGTTTGACATTGGTTGAGCAATATGTCTATGAAGTAATGGAGACCAGACTATGTCGGTAGTTTTGTAAATCGCATTCAAACCACGTGATTTTTTCTACTAAAACATAAACCCACACCAACATACCCTTTCAGTTAGACCCTACGTTACTTTTATTACAGCTAGCTGTAAACATCTAGTTCAGATATGTAAGGCCGAATTACAAACATTTAAACTGAAACCGTATCTATAATTGTGTAATTTACTAACAAATATAGATCTAAGACAAAAATTATTTATTGAAGTAAAACAGTCATTGAAAATCAAAATTACGCAGCTACCCTGCACTTTAAATGTCATCAAAGTTAGTCATTATCATCATCACTCTCACTACATGTATAAACATCAACTTGGGTTTCTTTAACAGTCTTTTTGTTTCATTTTCACATTTATTACATTTACATAGATTAGATATGTACATGTATCCCCCGGTCAGTGGAACGGGATGGGAGTTGGCTGGAAGGATAATGCCCAGTCGTTTGGATGGGAGGGAAAACAATGGATGAAACAATTTTTGATTCAACAAACTGAATCGGATTGAACAACAGGTAAGGGGCTGCATATGTGTAGGGGGCTAATCTCAGTTGGGTGTGTTGGGGGGGGGGGGGGGGGCTGAGCCTATTTGCCTGAAAAATTTGTCACCCAAATATTCTGAATGAATCAATCATTAACTAAAATGAATTTTCCACAAAGCTGTGATGGCTATGTTTATTTTGAATTAATTACACAAATATACAATTATCTTTCCATGAGATATGCTTGCATTCTCCATTCTCTGAAGCTTGTGCCTGAAAAACTGAAATACATGTACATTGCCCGAAAAATGGACGGTTCAACCAATCTGGGAGGGCGGGTGGGTGGGCATATAAGCTCTCCCAAAACCGTATTTCTACTAATATATATGTAAACTTTTAGTTCAGATTGGATTTGGGGCTAAATTCCGAACAAATATTTGAATTGAAACAAAGCATCTATATGTAATTTTCTCACTAAAATAGATATATGGCAAACCCTAAATAATACTGTAAGGCAGTGTCAATTGTAATGAAGAGAAAAAAATTCAACCATCATAAATGAAGATGTACATACGCCCGCCATCCATTATGCTATAGGGGGGGGGGGGGAGGGATTTGGTCCAAACAGCAACGTTACAGTCTACTCTTTATTTCAAATTTAAAGTTCTTTTACGTGCATGTCAACGTGTGCATGGGACCTCAGTTTTATATTCCATCCGAATAACATCACAGCCCCCCCCCTCTCCCTGCACCACTGACAAGGCGAAACAATGCTGGAAAGTTTGGGGAACTGTCTAGGTCAACACAGGGGATCAAATCCCAGACCTCCTGATTTGTGAGCCACAGACAATGAGAAACTATGCCGGACTAGGATCAATCCCTGGGCCGCCCGGTAAGTGAGCCAGCCCTTTACTCAGTCACCGCGGCTCCCTTGCACACTGATGATGACACTTGCATACTAGTTGTACACGTACAATGCCCCCCCCACCTCACTCAAACAATAATGTATGATGTATGCCCATCTTCATTATACGGGTTGGTACAGAACAGTAAGACATTAAACTCCATTTGATATTTTTTTCTCTCCATAACAATATTGTCACTCCCAATACAGTATTATTTAATTTTGGCCATATCTATTTTAGTGTGAAAACTAAATATCTGTAGATGCTATATTTCAGGTTAAATATTTGTTAGACCTTTAGCCTCAAATCCTATCTGAAAAAAGGTTGAACTTATATAGGCCCTTGTCTGTAGTTAAATCCTGTTACTGTTATCAATAATTATTGATATTTTCCATAAAGGGAACTCCCTTTACCATAAATGGATTTCCGAAATTCTGTATGTTTCCCTGTCCATTATGTTTTCTGCATTTTGCTTTAAATCAAAATTTCACCAACAGCACATTCTTTGCATAGGATGAAGGCATCAGGTGTTTTCGCCAATATTAAATTTTATGTCAACTTCACAATTATTAGTATAAATATAGCATTTACTTGACAATTATTACAATTTTCATCTGGCCCTAAATCGAGTTAGTGCAGACTTTTTGCTTGGAACACTCTGGATTTGTGTTCCTGGTGTTATAAGCTTTCCAAAAATGTATAGTTTGTTTATTTGGGAGGACTATGTAGCAGAACTTCACGCTAGAAATTTTGGCTGCAGGCCTATTTATTCCTATCAAGCAACTATTTGATTACTACTACTAAAATAGCCTTGTTGAAGACCTACCTGTCTTCCATATGGAATCCAGACTGTTTCTGACTTCCAGTACCACAACCATTTAGTAGTCCATGGTAGATCAAAGTTACTAGTGTCACTGGTAAAATCCACTGTTGATAATCGACGTATCTTGATATCACCTTTCTCAATGTCATTGAAATTGATTTTAACAATGGTAACATTTTCCCTGTTTAATAATAAATTATAATGGTAAAAAGCAGTTGCCAGGCAAGATATGCCCACATGTTGCAAAAGATGGACAGAGAACAACCTAAAAAGCGATTTTCATACAATAAAGGGCCATAATCCAGTATCAAAAGGAGCCGAGATCCTTGAGATATCTATATTGGATAAAAATTGTGACCTGTAGTGTCCACAAACAAAATGTGAGTGTCCAGATGGACGGACAAGGGTGTCAATATATATGTCCACATGAAAATATGGGCATATAATTAAGCGGTCAGCTTTAAATTGGACACAAGCACAAACTAGATGGATTGGAGTGATTTAAGATAATTTTTACAAAATTCCAAGCAAAGATTTGAATGTTAAAGAATTTAGGGCTAAATATGCAAGATTAAATGATACCGGGGTTACAGATACCTGTGTCGAAGTGGACTTTTGCTCATTTGTCTCTTCTCTCTCTTTCTGTAACCATAACTATCATAATATTTACCACTCCCACTTCTTCTCTCAGGACTTCGACTTTTGGGAAGATATTTATCTCGATCAGATCTTTGACTGTCTCTTTTAGGACTTCTGCTCCTACGTCTGTCTCGATCTTGAGGACTTACATACAAACAAAGGCTACGTTAACATAAATATTCATGATCTGTGTTAATGCAATATAGTAATGAGTTACATACATGCGCAGCATTGAATATCGGTTGCCATGGTAAAAATTGCAGTTGTCTTGTGTACATCGAAGCAATAAATGATGGGTATGGATGTGAGAATAAAGACATATAAATAAATTTATAGTTAGGTCAATAAACAGGTAGAAATGGAGTTTATGTCTAGTCAACACAAACTAGGTCACTTCGAGACTAACACATGGTTCAATTTTATTTCAATAATTCGCTTATGCGTAGGAGTTATTGGCAATGGGATGAATCCGGAGGACTGGAGAACAACTCACAAAGTTGGACAGGTGGCCCTACTACTCATCAATAAAAGTGGGGAATTCTCCACTTGACTCAATAACAGATATTATCATCTACAATTCACACCTTACACCATTAAATTAGATCTATATATAATAGATCTATGGTTTATTGTGTGTGAAAATCCTCAATTTTATGCTAGGTTGAGTCAATGTTAGTATCTATCGTGGAGCATGAAACACAAATACATGTAGATTGGTGGATGGAGTTCTTGGATAATAGTTTGAGAGAGAGAGAGAGAAATGGGGTTTAACGTCCACTCAACACAAACTAGGTCATTTCGGGACTAACATATGGTTTAATTTTATTTCAATAATTCACTTGCGCGTAGGGGTATTTTAGCAGTGGGAGGAAACCCGAGGACCCGGAGAAAACCCACGAGGTTGGACAGGCGACCCTACTCCTTGTCACGTACAACCGGGGATTCGAAACCACGCCAGTTGACTCAATGACAGGCCGTATGATACAGCACGCATGTGCTAACCATTCGGCCACCCAACCCCCCATAATAGTTTGAAATGTGCCAGAGGATAGCTAGATTTAATTTAAATATTCCCTTTGGGGGCAAATGAATGAATTTTAATCGTTCTATGCTTTGTAACCATGACCATGGATAGTTTGTTCAAGGGAAAGAACTTTTGACGAAGAAAATAAAACAAGCACTTGCCATGCAAAAAATGCCCACACTTGCCAAGAGATGGACAGAAACGGCCCCCCGAAAAATCGAATTAGCCTCCCCCCCCCCCCAATATTTTGTCGACAATAATGATTTTTTAGGAGTGTTGAAATTGGAAGGCTCGTAGCATGGTCCATCAAGGCCTGCCTGTCATCATCACCTCCTGATCCTCTTGACACTCTCTACTACCTTCAAGATGATCGGCGGGTGGAGTCGAAGAAGGAAAATTCAGCCATAAAACTCTGCCCGAGGGACTTCAATTTGAGGCACAGCAATGCACTCAGATGCGAGGAGAAAGCACCAAATTTTCAAAATTTTATGGGGGATGACCCCCAGCCCCTCTGCCCTGAGCCGCAACTTCGGCGCTTCACAGTGGCCGGCTGAGCCGGACACATCCTAAGCCTCTCCAAAAAATTCCATAGCCCCACCAAATTTTATGAGCTGGCTACGGGCTCGAACAGAAAACAAGCTAAAAAAAAACAATTTTTCGTACAATCAGGTGCTATAACCCTAAATGTTACAGCCCGACATGTGACAATATCAAAAGGAATACAGATGTTTGGGATATAAATATATATTTTCAGTTTCATCCAAATTGGATAAAAATAGTGACCCCTAGAGGGTCCACAACCTAGGCAGTATACTATTTGCGTAACGGGGAGCGCCATTTTGTCCGACAGTCTCTGTGCGACTTTCACATTCAATTCAAAATCAACTGCGGTAATGTGTAACAGTGATTTATTTCAACGGTTTTTAAAATGAAATAAAAATTGTTACCTACAGAAGGTTAATGAGCTAAAAACATGATTTTTCGTACAATCAGGAGTCATCATCCAGGAAGTTAGGGTCCGATATGCGCCAATATCGATAGGAGCCGAGATCTTTCGGATATAGACATAAGCTATAAGTTTCATCAAAATTGGAAAAAAATTGTCACCCCTTTTGGGTCAATGAGCTATAAACAAGATTTTTTTGTACAGTCAGGGGCCATCATCCAGGTCCAGGAAGTTAGGATGAATTCGATCCGATAATCGCTAATATGACAGGAACTGAGATATTGGGAATAGAAACATATATTTTATATTCCATCCAAATCAATAAAAATTGTGACCTCTACAGGCTTCACAACCTTGGTATTGCATACTTTTACACTATTTGCAATCAACAGTACTGCCATTTTATCAGGCAATTTCGAGCTCAACCATTTTTACAGTATAACGATGCTATATTTGAATGGTTTTTAAAATCGGATAAAATTTGTGACCTCTATAGGGTCAACATGCCAAAAATGTGATTTTTCATACAATCAGTGCCATAATCCAGGAAGTTATGGTCTGATATGCGTGAATATCGAAAGGAACTGAGATCTTTGGGATTTAAACACCGCATAAGTTTCATCAAAATCGGATGAACATTGTGACCTCTAGAGGGTTCACAACCTTTGTAATTTGGACTCACGAAATTTGGACTCAACCGTCATTCCGGTGTAACAGTAATGGGCTATATTTAAACGTTTTTTTTTAAATCAGATAAAAATTGTGACCTGTAATCTAGATGAGGGACAACAAACTAAAAACTTGATTTTCATACAACCAAGGGCCATAATACATGAAGTTATCATCCGATAAGTTTCATCAAAATCGGATAAAAATTGTAACCCCTAGAGGGTCCACAACCTTGATATTACATACTTTGTCGGGCAATTTCGGTCCGATTTTCAATTTGAATTCGTATTCAACTACCATTATTCTGTAACAGTGATATATTTGAACGGTTTTTAAAATCGAATAAAAATTGAGACCTATAAAACGCAATCTTTCGTAATATCAGAGTCCATAATCCAGGAAGTTATATGCAAATCTCTACTTTGCCTTGGAAGAAAATGCTCCGCATCAAACTTTGTTAAGGTATTGATATAATGAAACTATACACCAAGTTTCGACACTCTCACTTAATTAGAACCAAAGTTATTGTGTCCCAAAGCATTTACCAATCAAATTGCTTAACTCTGCTTACCGGGCCCTAAGCAAAAAATGCTCATCTTCTAACTCCATAAAGGCATTCGCCTAATGAATGCCTACACCAACTTTCAACATTCTACCTCTATTCATAGGAGAGTTAATGTGTTCCAACGTCTCAACCAATCAAATTGCTTATCGCTCTGCTTACCCTGAGCAGCAAATACTCATTAATGAATCTAGTCAAGGTATTGATGTAATGAAACTATACACCAAGTTTCATCACTCTCACTTAATTATCCTGTCCCAAAGCATCAACCAATCAGATTGTTTATCTCTGCTTACCCTAAGCAGAAAAAGCTCATCTTCGACTTTTCATACAATCAGGGACCATAAACCAGGAAGTTATTGTCCAATATGCACAAATATCGACAGGAATCAAGATCTGTGGTTTATAAACATACAATTCTGGTGTCAAAAAAAATCGGGTAAAAATTGTGACCTCCAGACCGTGCCGGACTGGGCCCACCTGTCCATGACAGTTTGGCCTAAGCTCATTAAAAAAAAGTGGGCCTAAGTCTATAAAGAAAAAAGAAAAAGAGAAAGAAAAAAGAAAAAAAGGAAAGATAAAGAAAGGAAAGGGGGAGGAAAGAAAAGAAAGAAGGAAGGAGAGCACAGGACAAGAGAAAGAAAACGTTTTTGTTTTTGACATTGAAGAGAATTCTCAAATTCATCTAATGATAGTGCTCTTAGGTCATTCTGTTATCTAATTGTATCAGGAAATCAAAAATTTGCCTTCTTCTGGTTTGGTCTGAAATGCTTGGAAAATGGGTTTGCGGTTGTCAATTTTCAAAATTTTCCAAACCCCCCATCGGACGTTCGAGCGTCTTCGGCGCGTACTTGTGCGGGCCTTGGTCAATGACCTGAAGGCCCACCAGTCCGGCACTGCCTCCAGAGTGTCCACAAGCTAACAAATCTGTTAAGCTTTTGCCCGGCATTAAGTCAAAAGTGTTTAAATTTGTCCCTTCTGGGTTACCCTTTTCAGCTCCGCCAATTATTATTCCTGCCAAATTTAAAAGAAATCTCTTTAACCACTGTAAAGTTTTAGATTACCTAAATTTTCTTCTTAAAGGTGTCCCTGTCCAGCTATAGAAGGGCAAGCAACTTTATCTGCACAAATCTGATGAATAAACACCCCCATGGCAATCTATCAACCAAAATTCGTTGGAATCCAAGCACTTTTACCAGACGACTGATCAATATGCCGATATATAAATTACCTTTGGTTTATTTTGATATAAAATTCCTCTTCAATATCAGCTGAGCAATACTTCTTCTCAATGTCAATGTTAGTTGACTCTGCAATATCTTGCCAGTTACCATCTTTGTCTGCATACTGCCACTGGTACAATATCTTCTTATGGACATTTCGACATTTCTCCTTATACAAACATTTTCCACGTAAATAAAATAGGCATATGTTTGGGACTCCATCAAATGCTATGTTTGAAGAGATTGTAGATACTTGTCGCATTGCCCTAGATGGCCATGAAGATGGTCGGTCAATGGCAGAACTATCAAATTTATGGCGATATTGTGGACTGCTTGCTTCTGAAAACCGTCTTGGTTTTAGATTAGATCTTGAACTGGATTGACTACCTACAGAAGACAAAGAAGGTGCATCAGACAGCCTCCCTCTTCTCATATCAGGGTCATCTTCATGAGTTTCAACTCTATCATACAAATCTTTCAAATAATTTAATATTTCTCTCGGAGGTTTACTTGTATCAATGCCATATCTATTTAAGGATTTCTCTATGCTATGAATGCTGTGATTCCTTTTACATCTTGGTCCAAATTTACAGGTGCCCCTAACACAATGTTGACAAATATGTAGACAGGTACATTGATCACCCTTCTTACATCCCCCTCCTCCATTATAAAACTTACACAACATGGGTATTCCTGCTTCAGTTCTATTTGGTGCCAGTTGAAAAAGAAGTCTTAATTCGTCCACTGACAAACTGTCCAGCATTAAAGACTTCATCAAAGTTTCATTGTGGCCTCCATCAAAAATACTGTGGCCATATCTGCATGTTGTTGCCGATGCTTGGCAGGAATTTGATAGCATGTAAAATTTACAAATATGAAACATTGGACAGTTAAAATCGTCACAGCCGTCCACTGAAGAGAAATCTGGACATAATTTTGTCTGAACAACCAAATGAACTTCGCAGTTGTCATCAGATACTCGAAAGAGTTGTCTATACCATTTGAAAAAGGATGGCCTGACACGATCCTGTATACAGAACTGTAATCTTTTAATGTCTATAAATATCCCGTTGTCATTATCATTAACTCCATTTCGCATAATGCACCTGATAATATTTTTTAGTAATACAGAATCAGGGTTCGCCATAACTACAGTTTATGTAGCCTATTATAGTATTTACCGTAAGTTCTAACTTCACCCAGTTAAACACAGCCTACAAGAAAATGAAGAAAGTTATGAGATAAGTGTTATTAATTCAGCTTCGATCACCTCTACTGATATTTAATCATTGCATATAAAAATCATATTATCATTTTCTATTTCAAAGAAACACACAAATAAAGTAGATATCGAAAGCGAAAGTAGTATTTCTAGAAACTTTCGCCTACAACAATCAATCATAGCGACGACACCATAATTCATTATGATTATAACCATAGTACGAATCGGGTGGGTGCCATACTCCTCCCAGTGTTTCGTTTGATTAGAACTAATCCCACCCAAACACTGCTGTAATGAAAACAAATTTCTGTTCCAAATTATGACTTAATAGTCCGATTATTAAAGGAGCTAAGTCGCTAATATTTGGGACCTAAAAATTGACACAAATGGGTAGCAACGCATACAATAATGTAATATGAATGTATATAAATTGATTTACATTCAATCGTTTCTGTTTTTACTGTAATTTCTAATCAGTAGGTTCGCAGAAATACGCTGCAGTATTCTCAATCGAATTTTAATCTCTAGCGTTTTTCCAGTCTACGCCGATAGTATTTATTGGGCATGCTCTCCAGATAAGAATATAGCGTCACCGTTTGACATGACCTGTGGAATATGCCTAGCCTCGTTTTTCGAGTCCCTTATTACAAATAGCGCTGAAACGCATTATGGTACACGATTCGTGTACCAATTGTAAAATGTTTATTTTGTCTTAAATATTGAATATCAGAAGCCCATCTTTTCCCGGTAAGATCACAACATCAATGTTGATTTAAAGCGACAAATAAATCGTGTTTTCAATGTCAAAGATTTTGGATGATATTGAGTTAGAGACTTAGCTACTTTAACCAATACCTAACCGCGTAACAATTTCATTCGGAATTAAACAGAACTCCATAACGTTATGTCATGACTCACGAAATTTATTAAGCCCAATTAACTATATGCGTAGCAGAATATTGCAAAAAAACTAATTGTGTGACAAACGAGGCTCTCAAATAGGCTACAATGTAAACAATACTGCTTGGAGACGAACCATACTTTCGCAGTTTTTAATACCTTAAATCACTGTCCAAAATTTTAGGGAAGACCCCAGATTAAATGAAGGGCTGTCACGTTGCTGTACTTAGGAGAGATTTGATTGAACGGGAAGAATAGCCACACTCCCTCAAAAGCTCAATTAAGTATCAGAAGTCAATCCAGCAATGGCAATGGGATTTCTCGGGCCATTGCTTCAGGAATATGGGTGGATGCGTGCAGATTAAAAAAGTTTGTTGCCTTCTATCAGTTTGTCGGTAAAGAGGGCCGGTGGAAGCAATTCTTGATTGGGGTGGTGGGGGACTGGGGGGGGGGGGCTACCATCCTAGGACTTTAGGCGATAAAGCTCCTGGAGATCTAGAGACGCTTTCTGGCTAATGAAATTACCCAGGAATTTAGTGAAATTTTAATTTCCTTTTTAAATCCCTTACCATGCAAGCACATTCGATGTTTGTTTCCTGCGATGCTGAACTTGACAAATATATTCCTAATAATGTTTTAGACACTATAGAGATCACAATTTTTGTACGATTTCGATGAAACTGACAATGTTTGTTTATAACCGAATAAAGATCTCGATATATTTAGCTTGTACCCTATGGGGCGCCGTTTGTAAATTAATTATTTAGCTTTTTATATAGCAAAAAACACTAGATTTAATTTAGATTTATATATATAGTTAAATCTCGACTTTTGTGCAAATTTTTCACTTTTAATATTTAAACTAAAAATACAACAAAAACTCAATATTTAACATAATATATATAAATATTTCTTGATTTGTCTCTATTTTCATATTTAACATTTAGCATTGAATATTAAGACCAAAACAAGAGATTTGATGATATATAAATATTTAGCTAAATATTTAGTTAAATGTTTAAACATTTAGCTAAATATATATTTAGTTAAATGTTAAAATATTTAGTTAAATGTTAAAATATTTAGTTAAACATTTATATATTTAATTAAACATTTATATATTTAGCTAAATAATATATATTTAGCTAAATAATATATATTTAGCTAAATAATATTTATTTAGCTAAATATTTATATATTTAACTAAATAATTATATATTTAGCTAAACATATAGTTAAATTTACAAAGCGCAACCGTACCACGCCGTTTGTAAAATAATTATTGTTGTAAGCGACTTCACACTAAACGATGACGTAGTGTACAACTTTCCATTGACTGCACAACACAGTACTATCTGGTACCTACGAAAGCCCAGAAGGCTCATTCCAAATTCCAAATTCCAGATTCCAAATTCCAAACGGTCTGACAATTAATTTTATTTGCGCAAACCAGTGAGGTGTTAAATAGAAACAGAATACAGCCGTCTTAATGCTAGGTTCCCACTATCACGAATCGCGCCAAGAAAATGTGTCTGCGATCGTCAAATTTTTCAAATTATCTTTAAGGGGCGGGGGACCCGCACCACTATCTGTAACCCGAAATTATTTTTTGGGTGCATTTCAGGTTCTGCCCCCCCCCCCTTACATTCATCGAGCCCGTACGCCTTTGCTCGCAACTAGGCGTCTCTCCACCCAGGGATCAGTATAGAGCATAATAGGGTTTTCTTCTGAAAGTCTACGTTCTAAAAGTCTCATTTCTAACTTAAAATCAGACCTCGTTGTATCTAACGGCATAATTACTTGCGTTCAATAACCCGTACTTACTAGAGGAAGTCATAGGGAATAGGATTGGTCCAGTTTGAGTGTCTTTGCAGGGGAATGCCCAAAGTAAATCTCATCGAAACGAGAAAGTTCGTGGAATAGAAAAGGAAGAATGGTCAGCGTCCGCAGTTTCGCCCGATTTGCCATTGGTACTACGACCTTAGTCAGGGTAGGTAAGTTGGTCTGACGGTCAATCGGGCCTTAGGGTCCGCCGCCTGTCCGACCTAGATGTTATGTTCATAGATGCTCTGACCTTGGTTAGGGTCGGTAGTGATAGGTATGACTGTCGGGCGGGTCCTAGGGCCCGCCGCCTGTCTGACATAGGTTGAAGGGTGCAGCAATGCTTTTCGGGTCAGGCATTACCTTGCCATAGGCCTTACCACCAGAAGAAAAACGGCCCCCACAGAGCACCCGACGTCCCTTCACATAGGGACGTCCGACTAGCAGTAGCCCTCGGAATGATCACTTATGGATCCCGTCCGTTGGGTCTTGGGGTAGGTCTCCATATCTTCACAGAGTAGAACACTCTTGTCGTCCCTACGGGGTCACATCATCATATCTAGGATACCAATCCCACACACGAATTCGTAGATTAACTCATAGATCTCGTGTTTGCTTATTTTAGGATAGAGTATGCCCCATTTTGGGCACCAAATGCTGGGAAAATTTGGGCACACAATTGTATAAAAAAATATTGTGTTCTTGAATGTGTCCAATTTAACATCGAATTTATTATTATGTAACATACTAAGAACCTAACTACATTTTTTGGGCACCAACCACCACCGCCCCCCCCCACTCAAAAATTTCCCGGTACGCCTATGCTGTAGAGGCTAAAGTTACTGCCAGAGTTATGGCCCTTGATCACTTTGAAAAATCTTGTGGAAGCTCTAGAGGCTAAATTTAATATCCGATTGACTTTATATTTATACACAGTGTTTAAGGTCATGAGACGGAGTATCCTATTGATTTTCAACAATTTCCAATAATTACTGCCAGAGGTATGACCCTTGATCACTTCGGAAAATCTTGTGGACGCTCTAGAGGCTGAAGTTAATATCCGATTGACTGTAAATTTACACACAGTGTTTAAGGTTATTAGACGAAGAAACCTATTGATTTTCAACAATTTCCGATAATTACTGCCAGAGTTATGGCCCTTGATCACTTTGAAAAATCTTGTGGATGCTTTAGAGACCATAGTTATCATCTGATTGGTTTTATATTTATACACTGTGTTTACGCCTATATATAATCGTTTTGATTGACTTTTGATTGATACACAGAGTTTAAGGTCTTGAGACGAACAAGTATATTGATTTTCAATGATTTTTGGTAACTTGAACAGCTAAATCCATGGTATTACATGTTTTGTATACTAAACACTAGCATGGGCCAAACAATTCTAATGATTTTCTGATAATTACTTCATGAGTTGTTACTCTTGAATCAGATTTTAGTATTATAAATGTTTCATTACCAACAAAAGTAAAATTATGCGACAACTCATGTTGACTGCCCGGACGATTTAGCTGCTGTGGGTGTATGTTTCGTTGCCTGGCAACCCATATTTATTAATGCCTTAATCTCATTTTATATGTTAACCAGTTAATAAGTTAACTGCTCTCGGGCCTGCAACTTATAGATTGTGTAGTTGGGCTAGCAAAGAATTTGTAGGCTGCCAATTCGTCCCTAAACTTCAGCAATTCAGGTTTCAGACTTCAGCACTTCTGATGCCATGTTCCATTTTGTAGTATTGATAGATCTGGGTTTAATTTGAGCAATGTTAACAACGATCATAAGATCATAGTAAGAATTCAGTTGTAATGGGAATTAACTCTAGCACAAATATGCTTTTATATGGTGTCAGACAACTGAGTACCGTGTCTGGTAATAAGATTAGGTTATACAATCAGATCTATTACAGTATAAGTAAGAGATCGATCGACTGCAGTATAATAATGTCCACTGAAGTGAAAAAGCTAAGTATAGTTTGTTTTATTTAATTGGTATTCCTTCATTGGTTTTGTACAGTTTAAATATAATAATTAAAATGATGACAGTTCTACATAAATAAAATAATCTTTGGAAGAAAAAATATAACTGTAGTGTATAATATTGCATTTAAACAACATGCTATAAATGTATACTTATAGTTTACCTATTGAAGTATAAAGTTACACGAAATACCTATCCTCTTCAGCCAATAGGGAAAATATATCTATTTGACTGATTGGTAGGCCTACTTTCCAACAAGTCCATTTCTGAAAAACTCAACTCTCTAGTTTATATACTGTACATTTATGACTGTTCAAAAAGGGGAGAGAGAGCCACTCGACACAAACTAGGTCATTTCGGGACTAACATATGGTTTAATTTTATTTACATAATTCGCTTGCGCCTAGGGGTCTTTAGCAGTGGGAGGAAACCGGAGGCCCCGGAGAAAACCCACAAGTTGGACAGGCGACCCTACTCCTTGCCACGTACAACCGGGGATTCGAAACCACGCCAGTCGACTCCATGACAGACTTTATGATACAGTGCGCGCACGCTAACCATTCAGCCATCCAACCCCCCTGTTCAAAAAGGACACCCTTTGTTGTTTTGACTTGAAAAATTACTTTGCTATGGTCAGAAAAGTTGTATTTCGTGTCACCGTTACACTATATTTTTATGTTTTTTGTGCGATAAAGTTGGATAAAGTGATGTGAAGTCATAAAAATGATGGATTTCTTTCAATAAGCTGGCAGTAATAATAATGGCACAACTAAATTCAACAACAAAACACATCAAAAATTAAAAAGCTTTCCATTTCAACGACCTGACTAACAAGAAGAGTCTGTTATCCTAATTTAAAGATTCATCTTTTCCAGTAGGCGAACTATTTAAAATATTAATTAACTATAACACATACCAGTACTTATGGAAAACAGCTACTAATATAATAATAACTAATATTTCAAACCCTAGTGAAATTTTTTTTAAAAATTAGTGAAATAAATGGGGGATATTTCAACTCTTAATGTAATAATATTTTAATTACCCTTTTACTTTTATTTCACTATGGTTTCTAATTTAGAATCCTAATTTTGTTTGAGTAAATAGTATTATGAATGTATAAACTGTATTCACTAATAACAGTTTTATCCTGAGTTGTTCTTTACACATAAAACATAGAGTATACTATAACATGTATCATCTTGCAAAGTCAATGGTCCTTTATAAATAATGATAGGTAATTTCGGGACTAAAATACGTTTCAATTTTATTTCAATAATTCACTTGAGCACAGGGGTCTTTAGCAGAGAAAGGAAACTGGACGACCAGGAGAATACCCACGAGGTTGGACAGATGACCCTACTCCATGTCATGTTCAAGTTGGGTATCAAAACCAAGCCACTTGACTCAATGACAGAATTTGTGATTTCATGCGTTGAACCACTAGACCTCCCCACCGAAAGACAGACAAGGAGACAGCCATATATGACCACATTAAAACACAATCATGTAAAAACTATAAATTAAGCCTCCAATGAAGAGTTAAAACAGAGTCAATGATTGAGTAAGTTGTTAAAGGTTACAGTAAAATGTTACAACAATGCGAAAGGTTCAGTAAATTGCTTAAATACCTTAAAAAGTTTATAAAAAATTCCCAAAAGTGCTTCAGCACAATTAAAGGTTAAACATTATAAGGTTCATAAAAATTGTTGGAACACAATAAAAGGTTCAGTAAGTGATAATACATGATAAAGGCTCCATTAAAATATGTCAATATCATAAAGCTTCTACAAAGTATAAAGTTACAGTATTCTAAAGGCTAGAGTATAATAAAAGTTCTTGTAAAGTGTGCCAATAAAGTGTTGTTACAATAAAATACTAAAAACAATAAAGGCTTGAGTAACATGTTACAATAAAGTGTTATAGCAATTTTAATATTATACTATAAAACAATTTCAAGTTTCTACACAAAGTAACATGGTACAGCACAAAAGCTTGAGTAAATTGTTACAACCCAATGCAGGCTTCAGTAAAGAGTTATAATAATAGTGCTATTCAATAATAAAATCTCCAGTAAAGTGTCATAACAATATTACTATAAGCTTTAGGAAAGTCCAGCATCCTAATAAAATGCTTAGTTAAGATCAGTTACAGTTTATAGAAAAGTTTTGTAATACTGTAAGTGTCCATTGAAGAGTTAAAAATGTGTTTTGAGAGAGAGAGAGAGAGAGAGAGAGAGAGAGAGAGTTTAATGTCCAATGACACAAACTAGGTCATCTCAGGACTAACATATCGTTCAATTTTATTTGAATAATCTGATAGCGTGTATGGATCTTTAGCAGTGGGAGGAAACCAGAAGACCAGGAGAAACCCCACGAGGTTGTACAGGCATATCTACATTCCTTGTCACATAAAATTGAAAGTATGCCACTTGACTCAATGACAATCTTATGCTTTCACACTAGACCCTCCCTACTCCCATGTGTTTTAAGATTTAAAATTGTCTATTAAAGATCTACGACATAAAAAAGAATCTGTAAATGAGTCTATAAATGAAGATCGCAGGATGACTAAAATAATCTGTTAAAATTTATCCAGACAAGACAAACAATAAACATGTATTCAACAAATAGAGTATCTAAACCATTAATGTAACAATATATATCTAATAATAACAAATTCAAAAGATAACAAAAGGGGGGAAACAAGTGTAAAATTAATTACTCTGATCTACAAAGAAAACAAATACTAACAATACAATATGATCTTTAAATTCCACCTTATTCCTTTCAAAAATGTTATTGGTCTAAATAGATTTACCATAAATAGAAAAGAACTTAAAAATATTAGGAAGAATAATAAAAGAAAATTTATGTACCGTAGAAAAGAATGTATATGTTATTATAATTTAATACAGTATTTGATGTAATAATCAGCTTAATTATGGATCCATGTATGTTTTTTTCATACTTAAATTTCTTCACACAATGTTATAGGGATATATCCCATTCCAACTACATCGTATATAATATCTACATGTATGTGAAATAAACAAAACTATTATGATATGTGTGACTATATATAAATAAAAATACCCAACTTCTGGCTTTCTTTTCATATCTACATGTATGTGAAATAAACAAAATTATTATGATAGGTGTGAATATATAAATAAAAATACCCAACTTCTGATTTCAATATTTTATGTTTTTTTTATAAAATATCTATTACACTATCCTCTAATATCTGTATTCCTGAAACCATGACCATAATACAGAAGACTAATTACAAGCCTTTAGACTCATTAATCTCTGGTTACAATCGAACACTGGTCAAGAATAACAGTTCTAAATCTATCTTTTAAATAATAATTCTTTGTATCACACCTAATTTAATATATCAGTCAATCATGTTTTGTCATCACATTTCTGGTCTTCATCTTTAAATAAAAGAAGTGGAAACATTCCAATAAAACAACCAAATGCTACACCAAATGCCCTTGCCTGAAAAAAAAGAATTTAAATACATAAATCATTTTGAAAGGTAACCAGGTACAAAAAAACCCGGACTCTTAATAACACAAATGTTATCAGCACCATATTTTTAAATTTTAAGAACTGAAAAATAACACCTTAATTTCTATGATCCTGGAATCATCAATTGTTTTTTTTAAAAGATTTAATTATAAATACGCACACATTGTAATATTATCAAAAGTAAATCTCTTTGTGCTATGTAATCTACAGTGAAAAACCCAAACAGTATTTTTGAATGAAGGGAAATAACTCCTGTTTCTGCTGTTCACAGAAATCTAGGTTATGTTTGAAGCAATGATCTGAGAAATCCCTGTTGCACTTGGAGCCGAAAGTTGGAGTTTTGACAGAGTGTGTCTATTTTGATTGCCCAATCAAATCTCTTCCGAGTTTTATTGTTGTAATTCAGTTTGTTGAAACAAAATAGCAACATGGCAGTCCTTCTGATACAGGGTCTTCCGTAAAACTTTGGACAGTCGATTAAATGTATTAAAAGATGGTTAAAATATTGTTCATCAACAGGTGAGAGAAATATTCTAAATGTGGTGATTACCTTATGTTTACATTTGCAGCTATTTTGGACAGTCTCATTTCTCATATAATTAATTTTTCCGGAATATCCTGCTCTTCTCTGGTTAATCGCTAATAATGAATTTTGCATGTTGTGAAATATGGTAGCCATGACTGTCATTACATTAACATATCTAGAGCTCTGGTTAATCCCAATTGATTTGTTGTTAACCTGACTATTAACCAATCATAATTTGAGACAGGAATCATCACTGAGGTGGACTAGGTCTACTCAAACATAACACCGCGAGGACTATACGTCTTTGCAAAACATCAATGAATTGAAAATCTTTTCTTTTTAGACATTTAAGTGTAGGCTTTTTCCATCAACATTAAAACAAATGACTTACTATACTTGCGATCCATCTTGTTTTGGGCATATCAATCTGTTCAGGTGACATTTCAGGTGTTCGAACTCCAAACTTAACTGATAATCTTTCTACATAAGATGCCAACCTGTACAAATTACACAATTATAAATGAATGAATACTTCAGGTAAAAACAAAATATAAAATTTATTCCAACTATGACTGTATTAACTGTATGCATATACTGAGCTGCATGGATAACCTAAGGCATATTTCTTAAAAAAAACAACAACACACACCTGAAAGCGCAAGATATTATTTCTTTAAATTTTTTCAAAGATTTCCACTTCCACAGTAGTTCAGTCTAGCTATCAATCAAAAAGGGAGTGGCAACCCTTAAAATACATCCTTGCTGGCTCCCAGATCCATTTGCTTCATTTGATATTTGTTGCTTATTTCTTGCAATGTCTATGTAGTTTGTCTTGTCCGTATGTTTGTCTTTGTCTTGTTGGTTTTGTTTTGTGGAGCAGTCCTCCTGCACTTACTGTTTGAATAGCACGCTGTAAAGACAATTAGACAGGCGACCCTTCTCCTTCTCATGTACAAATGGGGAATTGAAACCATGCCAGTTGACTGAATGACGGGCTGTATGATACAACGCACACATGTTAAATCACCAGACCATCCAACCCCCCACTCAATGGAGGAGAAATTTGTGTGTCAATTTCAATATCTTTAACAAGATTTCTAGTCTTATAACTTTAACGATATGCATTTGGAAACAATAAATCACTTAAGTACTTACCCAATTCCTGCTACATCAGATATTAAATTACCAAATCCAGCCGCTGGAAATCAATAAATATTGATCAGAGCAGATGAATAAAAGAAAGTATCTTAGCCATAACAACATTCAAATACTTCTTAAAGAGACATGATCTTGATAAAAATTTATTTGGGACATTCTAATTAGACATAAGAGGGAGAGTAATGGGGTTTAACATCCACTTGACACAAACTAGTTCATTTGGGGCTAACATATGGTTCAATTTTTTATTTCCATAATTCGCTCACATGTAGGGGGCTTTTTAGCAGTGGGAGGAAACTGGAGGACCCAGAGAAAACTCAAAAGGTTAGACAGATGACCATACTCATTGTCATGTACAAGCGGGGAATCGAAACCATGTTACTTGACTCAATGACAGACCTTTTGATCCAACACACATTTATTAACCATTCGCCTCCCCCCCCCCCTCAATTAGACATAAAATTTGAAATACAATTGGCAATTCATTCAATTTGCTGTGACATTTTGTCTTAATTTCTTATTAACGCATCATTCAAATTCTATGGTGGTTTTTAGGAGTCTTGCAAACTGGTTTAGACTAAGAAGGTCATCAGAGCTTGAATGTCCAATACCAGTAATCAGTTAGGTCTGTCTCAATGGTATTGTAAATAATATTAAGTAAACATAATGTCTCTTTATTTATGATTTATAGGAATTATTCAGAGATGTTGATCCCATTATATGTGAATTAAATGTGTATTTAAATAAACATGTGTGCCAAAAGGTTATATTTAACACATTCATTTCGGGTTTTACATTTTTTGTGTACATACCTGCCATTGTTGAAATACCTAGTCTCATTCCCAGGGTCAAATCTATATATTCTCCCTGTTAAATATATAAATAATAACATACATTTATCTATACTAATTAAGAAGTATAATCGGACACATTTTTTTAAAATTCTTCACTGTTTAAATTACAATATATGTGTCTTATCGGTTAGCAAATAAACCAATCAAAAAAGATCTTATAAATACATCTAGGAATGGAATGAAGTTTAAAATCTGATTATTCTTAGACCACACTAACAAATATATTGTAGGACTCTTGTGGTGATAATACCACAAAACTGAAAACAATTATTTATAATCATGTGGCATGTACATGTATTTGTGATAAGGGGACTGAATGCTTGTAATAAAATTCACACTAAAGCTACTAAATCTTGCCATAAATGTTGCATGTTTTGCCAGATTTAGCTAATTTCATTATACAGTTATGTTTCCTTTCTAACTAAGATCTGTCAAAATAATTAGCATCAGGCTGATAAAATATATGTATAGATTTATGTGCTAGATCTTACGATCATTCCCTAGTATGATTAAATGATACTATAAACAAATACTTACAAATCCTATCATAATTAAATTATCCAGAAAGCCAAAACCAAAAAAAGGCAATGCATTGTGGAAGGCGACTGAAATAAATAGAAAAATTATATAGTTTAATTTATGAATGAGATTAATAATACAGTAATCATATGTTGGCCATTTAAGACTTACACTTGCATTTCATTTAATACACAATGATAGCAGACATATGTTGTACAGTATTATTCGTGAGCACAATTCTGCAAAATTAGAAGGGCTGTATGTCTTGAGATTAATCCCACATTTATATGATATAGTCATCTGTCACACTTTCGGATTCCCCAATTTAACCCCCCCTTTTTTAAGTAGTCGTCTATCACACTTTCGGATTCCTCAATTTAACCCCACCCTTTTTTTAAGTAGTCGTCTATCACACTTTCGAATTCCCGAATTTAACACCCATTTTTTAAGTAGTCGTCTATCACACTTTCAGATTCCCAAATCCCTCCCCCCCTTTTTTTAAAGTAGTCATCTATCACACTTTCGGATTCCCCAATTCAACTTCATTTCTAAATACCCACTTGTATATGTTTCTAACTAATTAATAAAAATACCACGTCTCAAAATAGCATTTTATCTTGAACACTAAACCCTCATTTCTATCTATACCATTGATGATTTAGTCATTTCCATTAAGAAATCCAGAAATAAATATCTTAAAAGCCTACAGAAAGGTAGAATTAGCCATTACATGTATTAGACGGTAGTTCCAGACTTAAATGTGTGATTATCAGAAAATGTCAGATTTTATTTTCTATGTATTTAGCATTCATTGGACAAACATTTCCTGACTGATATCTCTGATGGTACAAAATCATGGCTTTTCTTGTGATAAGGGAGGTAATAAAGAGTAATCAATGAGATGAAAGTTGAGAGAATCAATACAATAGTCTGATACATGTCAATATGTTTCTTGTAACACATACAGTAATAAACTTGGAACTATATTACATGCTGTACATACAAATATTTGTTGAGCTCTATTAAACATGACATAGAATGGTTTCTGATGTCTGGTCAACATACTTTGAGACAAAGATATGATTATTTTTATTCACAATGATTCTGTGTAGATTGCCAAAGGGAGAATTGTTCAAATAAATTCTAACTGCCAAAGGGAGAATTGTTCAAATAAATTCTATTAACTGCCAAAGGATTTTTTGTTTTATGTGCACTGACAGATTATACACATAAACTTGCTTAAACAAGATACATTTTGATTGACAGTTATTTTAAGAAATCTATGATTCTGCTATGAACCATACCAGGTAGTATTTTATACAGCTATTCATCCAATATTAAGTGGCAGATATAGACCATAATTTGGCACCCACTTGGGAGTTTCTAGTTTAATAATAGTCAGCTAAGACAGTACTTTATGGAATAATCCACTTACTGTAACATTTATGAATGGGTATATTAAATACTGACTGGTCATATATATATATAATTATTTATCATTTATTATAGAGACATACATGTATATATATTTAAACTTACTTAAACATACATTATGCAAGAGTTAAGTCTGCCTATTGCAGGTCTTTTTTTTTTCTTAACAAAACAAGACCATAATCAACTCTCGATGGCATCGGATACTCTAGATTTTAATTAGATCAGAACGGTTCGCCATTTAAAAATTTAATTTAAAAAAGGGAAAGCGAAGCTAAGCCTCGAATATACCAGTGCCCTGGTTACCACTATGCACACATCTTGTCAAAACTACAAACAGTGATAACTTGGCTCAGAATGAAATAATTTGAATGAAATTTTCATTTTACATTATCTATTTTTGAGCTATTATATGGTCAGTTCTTTATCTAAATCTTACATAATGTATCTTTAATATTTTATGAATGGCTGTATTAAATACTGACTGGTCATACATATATAGATTTTTTTATCATTTATTATAAGATATATACTTACGAAATCGAAGTTGTTCTGAAGTTGGTGGCTGTACGGGGCCCTGTCCTACAAGATAAGAATAAATATTATCAATAATCCAATATTGGGGCTTTACATGATATCATACATGATAAATCATCAATCCTTTACAACACCATTATCATCTGAATTTTTAAGGATTTGAAACATAGGTTGCCATGAAGCAGATAATGAAAAACATGCCCACCAAAAGCTGTGTCGTAAAGACCAAAATATATTTGTCACACTTTTACTGTTGCTAAAGTAAAAAGCAAGTGTAACAATTTCTTTAATACTAATGAATATAAAAAGCTCTGCAAATTGCACAAAGATCCAATATAGCTCTATTCTTTGGAACCTTAAAATAGACAACAACAAAATGGATCTAAAAGCACATATTAATGTGAAATGAAATGGGGTTTATAGTCCTACTTTTGTGCTACATATTAATGTAATATGAATGTATACAATATGATTTACATTCAATTGTAAAAAATGTTATTTCTCAATATGTTAGTTGAAATACATGAACTGTCCAAATTGATCAACAGTTGTTTGCACCTGCTTAGTCCCGTAGACCATTTTACACAAGGTTTTTTTAATTATTATTTTGTCGTTTGTGAATCAGCCAGTTTTGATTACTTCTGCGTTGTCTCGGGGATATAGATGTCTGTTTACTTTTTAACATCAGTAGATTTGATTGAATTAAAATATTGGTAAATATTTCATAGGAGACAAAAAACAGACCAAATTTCATTTGTTTTAATTGACATCAAATATTAACAAGAGCATTGCCAACGCTGCAATATACGTCCACATTCCTGCTTTGATTGATATGGTAAGTTTTAAGATGAAGAGAATGAAAGATGAAATTGCTGCATCGACTGCAAAATGACAAGAGGCAAAGAATGCTAGGGGTTGGGTTTGTTTTGCCAAAATTACAATCATCCTTAGGGTATAAGGAATAAGTATGCAAATTTTCAAAACAATCCGTAAAGAATTGTGGCCTGCAGGCGATACACAGACACACACAGACAGGGGCAACGGCATGTACATGTATGATGTATGTAGATTACAATTACGGTACACATGTATGTAATTGTAATGTGTGATGTACAAAATGTTGACATCTTTCAGTACATCAGGAACTGAACAAGACAAGTAATTTGATAAAGGCTATCAATATAAGCTTATCTCAGTGTGAGTAATTTAAAGTAGCTAAGTCTCTAACTCAATTTCATCCAAAATCTTCGACATTGAAAACACGATTTATTTGTCTGTTTAAATCAACATTGATGTTGTGATCTTACCGGGAAAAGATGGCCTTCTGATATCCAATATTTAAGACAAAATAAACATTTTACAATTGGTACACGAATCGTGTACCATAATGCATTTCAGTGCTATTTGTAATAAGGGACTCGAAAAACGAGGCTAGGCATATTCCACAAGTCATGTCAAACGGTGACGCTATATTCTTATCTGGAGAGCATCCCCAATAAATACTATTGGCGTGGACTGGAATAACCAGAAGCTAGAGATTGAAATTCGATTGAGAATACTGGCGTATGTCGCCGAACCTAACTATTAGAAATTACAGTAAAAAAGAAACGAATGAATGTAAATCAATTTATATACATTCATATTACATTATTGTATGCATTGCGACCCATTTGTGTCAATTTCTAGGTCCCAAATATTAGCGACTTAGCTCCTTTAAGCAAAGTGGGTTGTTTTTTCAGACTGTGTTCTGTTTCTGTGACAATATCAAACATATATGAACATGTAGCTGATAGATTCAAGTGCCTGAGATACAAACCATTTCACCATTTAAAGGTTAAAACTTATCAGTTATCACTTTAAGTTCTTTAGCTAATTAAATCTGTACACATTCAATACGTTTCTACCAAATCAAATTAAATCTTCTCAAACCTTCCTCACAATGGTTATTTCTAGAACACATATAGACATAATTTTTATCCTGATAAATTCAAACATATTTCTTGATTATATGTATCTATATAGATATTTCTTCCAATAATTAATATTGATTTTTGGATACTTTTGTAGGTGAAAATGTTTTATATATTTCTGTAAATTGATACTGATTTTCATCTAAAAATGTAGGTGACAACTTATCAATTGTCTGTAAAAACTTTTACAAATGACATGAATTACTATGTGTCTGAATTCCAAAATTATAAAGGTCACTACATTTTTTGGTTGTTGTTTTTAGAAATATCCTTTTTATCTCATTTAATGATTTTGGCAGACTGATATTTCACAAGTGGCTTTTGTCACACAAGTGAAATACTGTTAAACCTAATTTAATTGTTTTGTGGATGCTGGCTATACATAAGTATGATCAGTGATGAGTACTCTCCAAGGGTACATGCATGTGTTAAGGGACATAAGCATACCTTTCTTTAATTCCCAAATACAGGAGTGCCACATTCTGAACATGTGATATTTATGAAAAAGAGGGATTAATATTGTGGAACAAGCCCCCTCCCCTGACTGAACAAAATCCTTGTCGGTCTTTCCGTCGAATTCTTCTACGTCACCAACATTAACGTGATCACGTGAGATTGCATCAGAGCCCATGTGACCTCAGTGCATCTTCTGCCTTCGAAGTGACCGGATGCAAAATACTCAAACTAATGAAAGAAATTTTGACGACGCAGTCGCTCAAATATTTTCTTTCTGCTACATATTTTGTAGTTTATTATTAGCTATTGACGACGTAGTCGCTCAAATTATTAGCTTTTTTAATTTATCTAGTCCACGGGACTAATTAAAATGTCATTCTTTTCCTCTGCGGAAGAAATTCTCAGAAATCTTCACCCAGGGCCACGTGGTCCTGTTGAAATTAATAGTATGGCTGAGAAAATGTTGACAGATAAAATACCATCTAAAGATAAAGATGATATAAAAGACACACCCAAGTCGTTAAAATCAACGAAGAAAAAGCCAGACCAAATATCTTCTCCAAACAGGTCAAACAAAACACTAGTCGAGTCTAGAAAAGTATGCCAAAGTTCGCAGCTGACCGGAGAAAAGACAAGTCGTAACATGACTCGTAGGCCTACTAGTAGTGATGCCGATGGCATTGACACTAATTTTAGTAATTAGTAAGTCAAGTAGGCTTACCAAGTGCAGGTAACGAACTGTCAGTGTTATGTCAACAAATGACTTCGACAATTACTGAACAAATTAGAAAAGGTCTGAATGACATAAAATCAAGTGCAATTACGATTATGAACATCCAATGATGTATAACGATTATGATTATGAACATGAAGATTATGAAGATGATTATGATTATGACAATAATTATTATTACGATGACCAAGAGGACAAAATTGAAAAATTATGTTCATCAAATGTTCAAAATGTTGATTGTGAACGAAGACGATTCAACTCCAAGTCCAAGTCCACAAATTTGGACGAACCGGAAGTAGTAACCAGAGATGAAAATAATATTGTTGTCAATGTTGACACGACGAAAGAGGATGTTTTACAACACATAGCTGCTGAATTGAGTGCAGGCGAACAAACATCGGATAAAATAAATACAGAACTGGCTGATTTAGTCAATAGTCTTGTGTTGAGGCCAGGCTGAGACTCGGAACCTGATGAAAAATTCAAAGACAGGTTAAAAACAACGCTACGGCCTGAAAATTGTGCATCGCTGGTAAATACAAAAGTTGATGAGTTAATTTGGAGTAGGTTACAAACAAAAACAAAAACGTTTGATTTAAAATTACAGTATCTCCAATCACTATTGATCCAGGGCCTCATCAAGACTGTAAAAATTCTGGATCTAATTTTAAAGGAGAAGGAAAATGTCTCAAAAAGTGAAATTATAATTAAGGAGGGGATTTATGCTACAGGAATTTTTGCAGAAGCCAATTATGAACTTAATATGAGACGAAGGGAATGCATAAAACCTGATTTGAATAATGACTATAGAAGTTTAGTATCCAAAACGGTACCCATGAACACTTTCCTATTTGGAGGGGACACGTCAAAACGATTAGACGATATTGAGAAAACAAACAAGGTGGTTCGTAAAGCCATGCGTGGCGGCGGAGCAAATTTTAACTATTTAAACAATTATGGTGGTAATCGTTACATGAGCATGAGAGGTTATACTGGTGCAAGACGTCGTCCAGTCTTCAGACAGCACCCATATAGTAGAGGGGGTCGAGGACAATACAGACCCAATATGAATTACAGTACCGGTAGACGATATTACGATGGTAATAATAATAGTAATAAAAAGAAACCAATAGATGGTAACACTTCAGGTAATGAAAATGAGGTTTGTACATCAATAATGAAACAAAAACAAAAGTCAGGTTTTAATATACGTGAACTTTGCCTTATAGATAGAAATGTGTTTGAGGCAGGACGTTTAAGATTTTTTCTTTCAAATTGGGAGAAACTTACGTCTGATCCAACAATTTTGGACACAGTTGCACACTCTCATATTGAATTATATGATGATGAAATTAATTGTACATTTAGAAAAACTTTTGTAAATCAGAAAGAGGAGATTATAATTGATCAAGAATTATCTCGTTTATAAGATTTGGGAGTAATTGAACAGGCTGATCATAGCCAGGGAGAATTTATATCCCCAATTTTTATTAGGCCTAAAAAAGATGGAAAATTTAGATTAATTTTAAATTTGAAAAGGTTTAATCAAAACGTAGAATATCACCATTTCAAAATGGAGAGTGTGCACTCTGCAATAAAACTCATGAAACCGGAATGTTACATGGCATCAATCGATTTATGTGATGCATATTATGGAGTAAGTGTTGCTGAAGAACATAGAAAATTTTTAAGATTTATATGGACAGATTCTGTTTTTCAGTTTACTTGTTTTCCAAATGGGTTAGCATGTTGTCCTCGAAAGTTCACAAAATTACTGAAACCTGTCTTTTGTACACTAAAACAAGCTGGATATGTCAATGTTCCATATATAGATGACAGCTATTTACAGGCTGATACAGCTCAAGAATGTTGGGATAATGTTGTCAAAACTATAGATTTGCTGCAATCTGTAGGATTTATAATTCATCCTAATAAGTCACACTTTATTCCTTCCCAGAAAATAATTTTCTTAGGTTTTGTATTGGACTCTGTTAATATGACTGTAAAGTTAACTGATGAAAAAGCAATATATCTGAAAAACATTTGTATAGTAACTTTAAATCATTATGAAAGTATAAAGCTCAGAGACGTTGCTAAGACTTTAGGACTGATGGTAGCTAGTTCTCCTGGCGTTGAATTGGCTAAATTATACTATCGTTCTTTAGAAAATTTCAAAATTGATGCTTTGAAAGAGTGTAAAGGTGATTTTGACAAGCATGTTAAAATACCAGAATATGTGATACTTGACATAAATTGGTGGATAGACAATATCACATCCACATTTAAAGTTATAGCACATAATAAACCCAATCTTGAAATGTTTTCAGATGCTTCTAAAGAAGGTTGGGGGGCGCATTTAGGGAAGGAATATGGAGGACACTCCACGGGTGGACGTTGGTCTGTATCTGAAAAATTAAATCATATTAATGAATTAGAATTAATAGCTGTGTACTTTGGACTTCAAGCATTATGTACTAATGCATGTAACAATCATATAAGACTGTTCATTGATAACAGTACTGCTGTATGTTATGTGAACAACATGGGGGGTAGTAAATCTCGCCCGTGTAATACCATTGCTCGTAAGATATGGATGTTTTGTTTCCAAAATAATAACTGGATAAGTGCTGTTCATATACTGGGAAGTGAAAATGTTTTAGCAGACAAAGAATCTCGAACATTTAATGACAATAAGGAGTGGATGCTTGATACTAAAATATTTCATGATTTTGAATGTATTTTTGGACGATTTGAAATTGATTTGTTTGCATCATGCCTTAATAGACAAATATAACATTATGCATCTCTTAGGGCTGAACCAAATGCAGCCTTTATTGATGCTTTCAGTATTGATTGGAAAAAGATGAAGTTTTATGCTTTCCCACCTTTTTGTTTAATTGACAGGTGCTTACATAAAGTAAACCAAGATGGAGCCGAAGGAGTGATAATTGTACCAAATTGGCCAACGCAAAGTTTTTACCCAATGTTAATGTCCATGTTAATAGCAATACCAATCATCCTACCTGCAAAGAAACATCTACTCAAATTACCACATGCGCCAGAGAAAGTTCATCCTCTACATGCGAAGATGAGATTACTAGTCTGTCTTATATCTGGAAACAATACAAGGAGCAAGGAGTTCCAACAGAAGCTAAAGACATATTCCTCGGCTCTTGGAGACCATCCACACAATAAACAATATACAGTATATCTTAAAAAGTGGCTTTTATTCTGTTGTGAAAGGAAAATTTATCATTTTCAACCAACTATCACAAATGTAATTGAGTTTTTGACTCAATTATACAACTCAGGTTGCAGTTATAGTGCTATAAACACTGCCAAAAGTGCCTTATCTTCTTCAAATTTTAAATTAGAAATCCGTTAATCAAACGATTTATGAAAGGTGTTTATGTTAAAAGACCCACTAAGTCTCGATATAATGACATTTGGGATGCAAATGTTGTGTTAGAATTTATAAAAAACTGGGATAAAAATGAAGATCTATCTTTAAAAAATTTAAGTTTAAAACTTGTTTCACTTATTGCTCTAGTATCTGCACAGAGAGTGTAAACTTTACAACTCTTAGATTTAACAGAGATGGTTGAATCAGACGATTATGTAAAATTTAGAATATCATTAGTTAAACAATCAAGACCTAGTTTTGGTTCTATGTTTGTCACTTTGCACAAATATCCAAATAATGATAATTTATGTGTTGTCAGTGCTTTAAAATGTTATATTGCTAGAACAGCTGAGATAAGGGGTGCAGAAACCAAGTTATTGATCAGTTATTTAAAGCCTTATAAAAGAATTACTTCAAGTAGTGTAAGCTGGTGGATTAAAACATTTCTAGCTATGTGTAATATAGATCTCGTTAATGTTGGTGACGTAGAAGAATTAATAAATTAAACGAGACTTACCTTAAGTTAAAGTTTGATTGTAATTCTTCTACGTCACACAAACATTAGAGATCAAGTGCCCTCCCAAATTATCCCTTTTCCCTTGTTTATGCATTTGCAATGAAATATGCTATTAGTAATAGTATTGCTGCTTATTATGGGTTGGGGGTACCTTGTTATGATTTGAGTTCAAGTTGTTTTTGAAAACTGAGGTCACATGGGCTCTGATGCAATCTCACTTGATCTCTAATGTTTGTGTGACGTAGAAGAATTACAATCAAACTTCAACTTAAGGTAAGTCTCGTTTAATTTATTAATTAACCTGTTAGTTATCAATTTACAGGGCATAAAAACATTACATATTTTACAGAATTTACAATAACTACTGGTACAGTTGTTTTAGTTTTTCTGTGTAAAGTAAGCCCTAAATAATTGATATATAATGCTAGAAATTGTCTCTTTTTTTTGGGAAAACAATTCATCTTCCTGACTAATAACTCTAATCTGAAATAAAATACATGTATGTTAAAAATTGACCGGAAGGTAAATTTTGAAGTGAGACACCAAGAGCTGTCATGTAATAGTATGACCTTTAATTAACAGACAAAGTCTCTGTGTAAATAGGGAGATAAAATATTGATTTTGTAAACCAAATGACAGTTACCATCTTGTAGACTGTCACATTGCCACTTCTTATAAATCACAAATAACATGGCCTCAAATATGGCTGACTTACAACTCCAGATCACAGATAATTTTTCATTTCCTTTAAAGCTGAAGCTTATGAGATTGACAATATTGATCTAAAATGTGCATGTAACTGACAAAACAACTCACGTTATCTGAGATCGAAACTGGAATAAAACCAGACATAAAACAGTCAGATAGCACCCCATCTCCAAACTTGTCTTCTAAAATAAATCTAGAAGCTTATTAGTGTGCTCTTTCTCTTTCAAAATAATCATCAACAGAATTATACATGTATATGCACATTTATAATGTATAATATGCATGTTCTGGATAATAAATTTATATGTATACATTGATAAATTACAAATCTAATCCAAAATTAAAGTTAAAGGGAAACTTTAGAAATCACTTCAGATATTGGAGATGAATTATTCAGTTTGGTAGAATGAGTTAATAATTAACTAACCATCTGCTGCTACATTTAAAATCAATAAATAGCCTACAGCATTATCAAGTATCATTTATAAAAGACTAATAAAAAGTAATTTTCTATACTAGCTTGTTGACTTGGGATAAATACTTTTTTTATTTTAAAAAATCAATGAGTCATTATTCAGCTTCAGTGGTGTTAGGAGAGGGATTGTGTGTGTGGCAGGGTATGCTTACTCTTTTAGGAACACCTGATAACACTTGTCCCTGTGATAATCTGATAACATGTGTTTCTGTGAAAAGATGACGACCTGTGCTGTGGCTGGTAACAGGGGTTCACACAGCTGACAGTTTTTGTGTAGTTAGCATTTTGACATTTAAAGGTCCATGTACAGCAAAAGGTGTGTCTCCTCCCGAAATGCTGAATTACATGTAGCAAAGTTAGATATTATTTTTGCAGACTGCACCCACTTGACATTAAGTGTACAGTCCGAATGAATTTAAAGATTATGACAAACCCAAAAAGTTCATAGCAAAAAAATATCTCAATGTCCATACATGTATCTGGTTTCACTTTGCACAAGAAAACCAATGAATCTCATATTTTCAACAGATAAGCTAATATATTATGTGTGAAATATCTAATCTATCAGACACGCATATGATTTTAATTCATCTTGTATACATATTATTTAAATATCCACATGAGATGGAGAAAGAGTTTTTTTTATGGATTGCTATGTACCAAATAATAAAATATTCTTATACATTTTGTTCAGGTATCCAACCATAATTTCTTGATTGAGCTTATTCTACTGGATTCTCACAGCAAACAACATGCCATGTATCGGTACATGTACCATTCACTTTAATTTTATATCCATGTTCTTCTGATGTACATGTATTCCAAATAGGCTTTAAAATCAGACATAAAACTTAGCCAATTAATAAAATTATCACCGAATAGTGATACTAAATTCTACTTCTTTTTCAAATTTTATTTTAAGGATATACAGAATTTATTTCTTAAAGTATATAGACAATATAGCTAATAGTAAGGTTATCATTTGGTCTTTCTTTACTTTATTGTTAATATTTTGATTTAAAGTCTATAATAAGTAATTGCCTAAAAGCATGATTGGCTTTGGCTGTTTTATAATCTTTGGATGCCAGTAGGCTTATTAAGAGAAACCTTGAGCAAAGATTTATACAGTTAACAATGCAGTCTGATCAATGCCAATCAAGTGTCAATGCTTTTTAATTCTTTATGGCTTAAAGCTTATTAGATCCTATAAATTATATTTCACTCTGAAACTTTCAACCAATGAAATTTATATATTTATTTAACTTCTTTTCATTTGATGTGTTACAATATTTTTATTTTTAATTAGATTTGTTGAAATCATTGTCCTTTTGTCTGTATACAAATTAGTTACTTTAAAAGACCTCTACACACAGACAAGAGGGCAGATGAAATTAGAGACACACAGACAAGGAGATCGAATGCCTTGTATATAATTTGTAAATAATGTATTTTTAAAACTGTATATAAAGTAATATTGAAATGAATTTGGAATTGGACTTTTAATGAACAGTGACCGCCTTCACCAGAATACTTCTCCAGTAATGAGCTATACACCCCCAATCCTAGCTCATCCATATGTATGAAATATTACATATGTACATATGTATCACCTGGGTGCATATTCGAACCAGAATAGCCCCCCAAACACGCCGGTGATAAAATTATAAAGTTGCTGACAAAACATGTGGATGTGGAACTTGAATAATAATATCTTATTAACTAAACTTTTATCATCAATTCTGAATTATGCATGTATACATGTAAGATCTTTATAAATCACCCCATAAATTTCCAATTCCTTATCTCAGGAGTAAGAAGATTTCTTAATCTTAATAACTTCCTTTACAAAAACAAAAACTATATTGCCTGGTTGAAATAAAAAACATAGACCCCATGTGTTTATTGGTTAATGAAGATCCTCCATCTTGCTGTTTTATTGGAGTTTTTTATTCTCTGTTAATTACAATATCTATTTATCAAAAATGAAATGAAATGAAATGGGGTTTAACGTCCTACTGTTTTGCTCCGAACTGGGCTAATGAAGACGGGCATATGCCATACAGTGTGCTATGAGGGAAATTTTGCCCTGACAGCGGCACTACGGCCTACTCTTATATCGAATTCCAACTGTCAAGGGATCTTTTACGTGCACGCCAATGTGTACACGGGACCTCGGTTTTTCGTCTCATCCGAATGACTAGACAGCTGTCCTTGTCAGGCCCTTTGTCCTGCATCACTGACAAGGGGGAACCACGCCGGAAAATCTGGATGAACTTTCTCGGCCAATGCAGGGATCGAACACCCGACCTCCAGGCTAGCGAGCCAGCGCCTTACCCACTTAGCCACCGTGATCCCCCTATTTATCAAACTCGTGCTATTAACCTCACTACACAATTCAGATGGGAATCAACTCCTCTCAACTATAAAGACAGGTTGACAGGCAACAAATCATATGCTCACAGCAGTTAAGTCGCATGAGAAGCCACAAATAAAGGTTGAATATTTATTCTTTTGTACACATGTAAATGTAGCTTAATACATGTACGAGCATTTATAAATAGGGGGGGTGGGTGGGATGGCTGAATGGTTAGCGTGCGCGCGCTGTATCATAAAGTCTGTCATTGAGTCGACTGGCGTGGTTTCGAATCCCCGGTTGTACGTGGCAAGGAGTAGGGTCGCCTGTCCAACCTCAGGGGTTTTCTCTGGGTCCTCCGGTTTCCTCCCACTGCTAAAGACCCCTACGCGCAAGCGAATTACGTAAATAAAATTAAACCATATGTTAGTCCCGAAATGACCTAGTTTGTGTCGAGTGGACGTTAAACCCCATTTCTCTCTCTCTCTCTCTATTTAAAAATAACAATAAAAACTGATCAAGAGTAAAACCCCATTCTGTTATTATCAAAAACAATCAAAATTTGATAGGCATCTAATTATTCCATTCCGGTAATCAGATGATAATTGATGTTCAAATTATCAGAAATCAATAGGCTTCTTCAGAAACATTTTGTATCAATTTTAAGTAAAACAGATGGTCACTTTAACCTCTAGAGCATCCACAAAAAGTGGGGACCACAATCTATGACACATTTAAATGTGGGTGTATAAAAATGTACCCAAAGGTTTAAAGTCCAGTTTTAGTTTTAAAGAATAGTTTATTTAAACTGATACATGTACGTAAATGTATATCAACTAGTACTTTGCATTGACTTATATTATATAGTACATTTGTATACATGTGTCCAGTGTATATGTATACCAACTAGTACTTTGCATTGACTTAAATAGTATACATGTGTCCAGTGTATATGTATACCAACTAGTACATGTACTTTGCATTGACTTAAATAGTATACATGTGTCCAGTGTATATGTATACCAACTAGTACTTTGCATTGACTTAAATACATGTAGTATACATGTGTCCAGTGTTAAAATTGGCAGTTACATGTAAAACATCACTCCAGTAATATAAATTGTGGAGAAGGTTTTTATAAAGCCACTGTCAATTCAAAATTCTTTAACAAGAGAGTCAAAGATACAAGCATTTTTATACATGTATACTGTAGTCAATTAGTAATACAATTTTAAACCACATGGCTTAATACCAGTCTAGGTAATAAACTACCTATAACATCAGAACAATGCTTATCTCATCTCAATATAATATATTTGCCAAGTCTACCTTAGTGAACAATTAGTGTTAACTGATATTTAAACCTGTATAGAAGTCATGATGTAATGAACAGAGACCTAGATGGCTATATTCTAAATACTAGACAATAAACAAGAAAAAACAGGTTTTATCAATCTACCCAATCTGATTTTCCTTAAAATAACTGAAATGTTTTTAAAAATTTCATAATGCGCATGTACATACTGGAGGCCTAGAAGGCCTAGGTTATAAACTAACAAAAACAGATTTTATCTCTATAGTGTATACATGTACAAGATCCTTTTATTTCAAAATCACTGAATATCTGTCGGTGATGGAAAATTGTAAAGGCACCTACGTACATGTGTATATACCGTACTACTGTATGACCAAATTGGTTATATTATTATTTTTCATATATTGAATATTTCTTGGATGATTTTAACCATCTTAAATATATGGAGATTTAAAACTACAATATACATGTAGGAACAAAGTCTTAGAATGTTGGTTTAGACAAGCCAATAAGGCTTCCAAAGTGTCTTATTATTACATGTACATGTATGTGCCATGAATGGTCAATATACAAGAAGTGAATAAAATATTAATACTTAAAAAGAATTATAACAATTTGAAAATTCACCGTCTTCGATTCAAATGGATTAAAAAGAGGCCCATCAAAAGATTTTACCCAGAGAAGCTGAATGTTGGGCGATTTTCAATTATTCATCGTATATGTATAAATACTTAATAGATCAGAACCACTATTGGACCAAAATTTATTTTATTGACCCAACTTTCACTATATTGTACTTGCAAGGGATTCAATATCACTTACACATGCATTATGCAAGAGCAACATGTAAATCTGCCTATTGCAGGTCTTTCTTTAAGCCTGAAATATTATCTAAATTATTAATTAGACATTACATTGTAATTATCTTATCCAGACCATAATCAACTCGCGATGCCATAGCCTGCGATATTTAATGGATTTGAATACATTTTGTAATGGATAATTTAACTTTAAAAACAAATGGATAAACAAGACTTTGTTTATTATCTTACTGATGTTAGTAATGATGATCAAGACTAGCCCAAAATTGAATCGCTAATATCTTGGTTCAGAGTGAAGAAATTTAACTGAAATTTTCAGCATATTCTGTTTTCATTATCTCTTTTTTAACTATTTTAGCGAGAACTGTCAGCTCTTTTTCTAATCTTACCTAATGCCCCTTTATATGATAATCAGTGTTTTTTTGGTACATAGCAACTATCAGATCCCTTAAATATATTTACAAGTTCTATTATCATTAAAGGCAACATCCATGAATATACATATATATATAAACATGTAAATTAAAATGTTAATTTTTAAAGTTACAGAGATTTAAAAAGTCAACTGGAAATGTCAATATTCAATAAATGTTAATTATCATATACATGTATACCAACCGCAAATATTTTCTTGAAACCAGATAGTGTCCCAATTGAGAAAATAAAAAATTCAATTGTGAGCACTGATCAAAATTCTCTGATATTTGTACACACTTCTTGTAACAGTAGATAATTATTTAATTAATTAATTAAATAATTATGGTAATTACTAATTTAGTGTGAGTAACTTGGGGTATTAAGGGTGTTCATTAAGTCATTAAAGGTGTGAAACAACTGTTAGCTAATTTAACAAGCCAACAGTGAGGCTGATGTCCCCCGCCGAAATAGGAAAATAATTAGAGGACACATATAAATTTATCACAAATTATCTATTACAAAGTATTGAACAATCAAACAGTATATCTTTACTTATAGTCTAACAATCAAAGTAGGAGAGTTATTGTTTTCCAAAGTCTCGACCAATCAAATTGCGTATCGCTCTGCTTACCCTGAGCAGAAAATGCTCATTATCAAACTTAGTCAAGGTATTACTGTAATGAAACTATACACCAAGTTTCATCAATCTCACTTAATTAGAACTAAAGTTATCGTGTCCCAAAGCATCAACCAATCAAATTGCTTATCTCTGCTTACCCTAAGCGGAAAATGCTCATCTTCGAACTCCATCAAGGCATTGACCTAATCAACACATACACCAAGTTTGAACATTCTAGCTCAATTAGGAAGAGAGTTATCGTGCCCCAAAGTATCAACCAATCAAATTGCTTATCTCTGCTTACCCTAAGCGGAAAATGCTCATCTTCGAACTCCATCAAGGCATTGACCTAATAAACACATACACCAAGTTTGAACATTCTAGCTCAATTAAAAGTTATCGTGTCCCAAAGCATCAACCAATCAAATTGCTTATCTCTGCTTACCCTAAGCGGAAAATGCTCATCTTCGAACTCCATCAAGGCATTGACCTAATCAACACATACACCAAGTTTGAACATTCTAGCCCAATTAGGAAGAGAGTTATCGTGTCCCAAAGCATCAACCAATCAAATTGCTTATCTCTGCTTACCCTAAGCGGAAAATGCTCATCTTCGAACTCCATCAAGGCATTGACCTAATAAACACATACACCAAGTTTGAACATTCTAGCTCAATTAGGAAGAGAGTTATTGTGTCCCAAAAAGTGTGACGGACAGACAGACGGACAGACAGACAGACAGACAGACAGACAGACGGACGAACCCATTTTAATAGTCCCCTGCTTTCTTCGAAAGGCGGGGGACAATAAATAAGACAGTTACTGTACATTGAAAAGTATAATTCATAGTACATATACATAAAATATTTATTGGAAGTCTACACTTGAGTAGTCTACTACATATACAAAATAAATATTTATTTTATTTATCATTTGTAAGTTTTTTGACACCTACGTAACTTGTGGTGTTGATATTTTTTTGCTGGGTCTAGGATTATACTGGATTTATTAATATTAATAACTATTTTACATACCAGTAGGTCGTACTCTATAATGTTTGGTGATGATACCAATTAATGAATGTGTACTTTCCGTCATAATCTCAAAATTACGTAAATTATTAATGCAGACACATACATATTGTATCGTCATTTCCCCCCACTTTTGAGAAAGAAAATAATAAATCAGACATTAAAACACTCAATTTGCTTATTCAAGTTCTCTCTCTGTCCAACCCAACTAAGTTTGGCATAAAAGCTGTAGAAGAGAAAATAGTCTCCTGCTGGATCTTAAAAAAAATTGTTTGAAAAAATTGGAATAAACCACGCAATATAACAACCAGTTTTTCTACAATATTTGGTGGAAGTTAAACGGATATTTGTATAATCATCAATTAAAAGTCATATACTACACTGTAGTGTTTTCCACCCCATTCAATTTTGGGGGTGGTTTCAAACTTCCAAAAAGTATCTAAAAAATGAAAATAAATTTATACCTTCTGATTTTAATCTTTTTTCTTCACACTTCTGCATTTCTCTAAAAAGTAATTCCCTCTCTCTAGAATGAAGACTGTAAATAAAATCTTTGGTCGAAGATTCGTCATATAAAGCACTGTATATATTTTTATACATAGATCTCTGACGAGTTATTATAAAGTTATTGAGAGGACTAGTCAGGCCAAAGGTGATGGGGTAGGGTAAATAATCCCCACCCTTCAGTGGTGATTGCAAAGTAAACGGTGTCAAAATTTTCTTATTCCACTGAAGCAAGCATCTTCTGCACAGATTTCCGCTTGCCGAAGCCATCTTATCGGTTTTGCAAACTCAGAACGAAAATCACGTATTTACTCGACGAAAGTCAAGTTACAACGGTACTGAAATCAATGCTGTTATTCCATTGACGGCGTGCTTTGATCTTGAGGGGATACGCTCTTTCCTAATAATAATACCCGACTATACAAGTCTTTTTATCAGAAGCCCTTTACAATTACCCCTAAGTACCACTAGAATTTCCAGTCAACAAACTCGGTCGATGGTTGGGCTAAAATTTGGGAATAGTTTGTTTGACTGAAATAAAAAACGCACTAACTCAAATATGATTACATCGTTTTTTGTCTATTTTGATTATTTTCCCCCAAGTTCAAATCTGACAGTTGAAGTCACAACTTTATTGAGATTTTCCTTCCAATAGCAATCCCCTAAACAACGTGTTGACCTCTCTTTGCGAGTAAGGTCGTCATCTAGGGTTAAGGGTCAACGACTGACGTCATCAACTGAAAACAATGGCCGTACTAATATAAACAACTTGAATTAAGTCTGTGTCCGATGCATAAAACTGATGACAGCATAGTATCTAGTCGCTTCGGAATAAAAACAACCGTGTGGAGGGATCTAGTCGCTTCAGTATTTGACATTTTCATGTGGCCTCGCCCAGTCGATAAAATCAATCAGTTAGTTCAGTCGAATAATCCAGTCGAAAAGTTCAGTCGAATACTTCAGTCGATAAAATCAATCAGTTAGTTCAGTCGAATAATCCAGTCGAATAAACCAGTCGAATACTTCAGTCGAATAAACAAGTCGCTCAATATTAAGCAGCGGTGGCAGCGGGCTAAGATAATATAGTAGCAAATCATGCTCGTAGCCATAGCTGAAGGAGCCGGGGGCATGGGGTAGGGACCGGGGGGCTTCCCAACTAATTTCAAGAAATGAAAAGAAATGAAATGGGGGTTCAACGTCCTTTTGTTCTGCTTGGAACTGGGCTAATGAAGACGGGCATACGCCATACACTGTGCGATGAGGGAAATTTTGCCCGGACAGCGGCACTACGGCCTACTCTTATATCGAATTCCATCTGTCAAAGGGATCTTTTACGTCCACTCCAATGTATACACGGGACCTCGGTTTTTCGTCCCATCCGAAAGACTAGACAGCTGTCCTTGTCCGCCTCGAAAAGAATAGAGTCCCTATATATGATATGAACGAAGAAAGGGGATGGGGTGGGGCGGGGGTGGGGGGGATAAGGTATTTGACATTTTCATGTGGCCTCGTCCAGTCGATAAAACCAGTCAGTTAGTTCAGTCGAATAATCCAGTCGAATAAACCAGTCGAATAATTCAGTCGAATAAACCAGTCGAATAGTTCAGTCGAATAATTCAGTCGAATAAACAAGTCGCTCAATATTAAGCAGCGGGCTAAGATAATATGGTAGCAAATCATGCTCGTAGACATAGCTGAAGGAGCCGGGGCATGGGGTAGGGACCGGGGGGCTTCCCAACTAGTTTCAAGAAATGAAAAGAAATGAAATGGGGGTTCAACGTCCTTCTGTTCTGCTTGGAACTGGGCTAATGAAGACGGGCATACGCCATACACTGTGCTATGATGGAAATTTTGCCCGGACAGCGGCACTACGGCCTACTCTTTTATCGAATTCCATCTGTCAAGGGATCTTTTACGTCCACTCCAATATATACACGGGACCTCGGTTTTTCGTCCCATCCGAACGACCAGACAGCTGTACTTGTCCGCCTCGAAAAGAATAGAGTCCCTATATATGATATGAACGTAGAAAGGGGATGGGGTGGGGCGGGGGATGAGGTATTTGACATTTTCATGTGGCCTCGTCCAGTCGATAAAACCAGTCAGTTAGTTCAGTCGAATAATCCAGTCGAATAAACCAGTCGAATAATTCAGTCGAAAAGTTCAGTCGAATAAACCAGTCGAATAGTTCAGTCGAATAATTCAGTCGAATAAACAAGTCGCTCAATATTAAGCAGCGGGCTAAGATAATATGGTAGCAAATCATGCTCGTAGACATAGCTGAAGGAGCCGGGGCATGGGGTAGGGACCGGGGGGCTTCCCAACTAGTTTCAAGAAATGAAAAGAAATGAAATGGGGGTTCAACGTCCTTCTGTTCTGCTTGGAACTGGGCTAATGAAGACGGGCACACGCCATACACTGTGCTATGATGGAAATTTTGCCCGGACAGCGGCACTACGGCCTACTCTTTTATCGAATTCCATCTGTAAAGGGATCTTTTACGTCCACTCCAATATATACACAGGACCTCGGTTTTTCGTCCCATCCGAACGACCAGACAGCTGTACTTGTCCGCCTCGAAAAGAATAGAGTCCCTATATATGATATGAACGTAGAAAGGGGATGGGGTGGGGCGGGGGATGAGGTATTTGACATTTTCATGTGGCCTCGTCCAGTCGATAAAACCAGTCAGTTAGTTCAGTCGAATAATCCAGTCGAATAAACCAGTCGAATAATTCAGTCGAAAAGTTCAGTCGAATAAACCAGTCGAATAGTTCAGTCGAATAATTCAGTCGAATAAACAAGTCGCTCAATATTAAGCAGCGGTGGCAGCGGGCTAAGATAATATAGTAGCAAATCATGCTCGTAGCCATAGCTGAAGGAGCCGGGGCATGGGGTAGGGACCGGGGGGCTTCCCAACTAGTTTCAAGAAATGAAATGGGGTTTAACGTCCTTCTGTTCTGCTTGGAACTGGGCTAATGAAGACGGGCAGACGCCATAAATTGTGCGATGAGGGAAATTTTGCCCGGACAGCGGCACTACGACCTACTCTTATATCGAATTCCATCTGTCAAAGGGATCTTTTACGTCCACTCCAATGTAGACACGGGACCTCGGTTTTTCGTCCCATCCGAAAGACTAGACAGCTGTCCTTGTCCGCCTCGAAAAGAATAGAGTCCCTATATATGATATAAACGAAGAAAGGGGATGGGGTGGGGCGGGGGGGGGGGGGATGAGGTATTTGACATTTTCATGTGGCCTCGTCCAGTCGATAAAACCAGTCAGTTAGTTCAGTCGAATAATCCAGTCGAATAAACCAGTCGAATAATTCAGTCGAAAAGTTCAGTCGAATAAACCAGTCGAATAGTTCAGTCGAATAATTCAGTCGAATAAACAAGTCGCTCAATATTAAGCAGCGGTGGCAGCGGGCTAAGATAATATAGTAGCAAATCATGCTCGTAGCCATAGCTGAAGGAGCCGGGGGCATGGGGTAGGGACCGGGGGGCTTCCCAACTAGTTTCAAGAAATGAAAAGAAATGAAATGGGGTTTAACGTCCTTCTGTTCTGCTTGGAACTGGGCTAATGAAGACGGGCAGACGCCATAAATTGTGCGATGAGGGAAATTTTGCCCGGACAGCGGCACTACGGCCTACTCTTATATCGAATTCCATCTGTCAAAGGGATCTTTTACGTCCACTCCAATGTAGACACGGGACCTCGGTTTTTCGTCCCATCCGAAAGACTAGACAGCTGTCCTTGTCCGCCTCGAAAAGAATAGAGTCCCTATATATGATATAAACGAAGAAAGGGGATGGGGTGGGGCGGGGGTGGGGGGGATGAGGTATTTGACATTTTCATGTGGCCTCGTCCAGTCGATAAAACCAGTCAGTTAGTTCAGTCGAATAATCCAGTCGAATAAACCAGTCGAATAATTCAGTCGAAAAGTTCAGTCGAATAAACCAGTCGAATAGTTCAGTCGAATAATTCAGTCGAATAAACAAGTCGATCAATATTAAGCAGCGGTGGCAGCGGGCTAAGATAATATAGTAGCAAATCATGCTCGTAGCCATAGCTGAAGGAGCCGGGGGCATGGGGTAGGGACCGGGGGGCTTCCCAACTAGTTTCAAGAAATGATAAGAAATGAAATGGGGTTTAACGTCCTTCTGTTCTGCTTGGAACTGGGCTAATGAAGACGGGCAGACGCCATAAATTGTGCGATGAGGGAAATTTTGCCCGGACAGCGGCACTACGGCCTACTCTTATATCGAATTCCATCTGTCAAAGGGATCTTTTACGTCCACTCCAATGTAGACACGGGACCTCGGTTTTTCGTCCCATCCGAAAGACTAGACAGCTGTCCTTGTCCGCCTCGAAAAGAATAGAGTCCCTATATATGATATGAACGAAGAAAGGGGATGGGGTGGGGCGGGGGGGGGGGGTGAGGTATTTGACATTTTCATGTGGCCTCGTCCAGTCGATAAAATCAGTCAGTTAGTTCAGTCGAATAAACCAGTCGAATAATTCAGTCGAAAAGTTCAGTCGAATAGTTCAGTCGAATACTTCAGTCGAATAGTTCAGTCGAATAGTTCAGTCGAATAAACAAGTCGCTCAATATTAAGCAGCGGTGGCAGCGGGCTAAGATGATATGGTAGCAAATCATGCTCTTAGACATAGCTGAAGGAGCCGGGGCATGGGGTAGAGACCGGGGGGCTTCCCAACTAGTTTCAAGAAATGAAAAGAAATGAAATGGGGTTTTAACGTCCTACTGTTCTGCTTGGAACTGGGCTAATGAAGACGGGCAGACGCCATACACTGTGCGATGGGGGAAATTTTGCCCGGACAGCGGCACTACGGCGTACTCTTATATCGAATTCCATCTGTCAAGGGATCTTTTACGTCCACGCCAATGTGCACACGGGACCTCGGTTTTTCGTCCCATCCGAACGACTAGACAGCTGTCCTTGTCCGCCTCGAAAAGAATAGAGTCCCTATATATGATATGAACGAAGAAAGGGGATGGGGTGGGGCGGGGGTGGGGGGGATGAGGTATTTGACATTGTCATGTGGCCTCGTCCAGTCGATAAAATCAGTCAGTTAGTTCAGTCGAATAATCCAGTCGAATAAACCAGTCGAATAATTCAGTCGAAAAGTTCAGTCGAATAAACCAGTCGAATAGTTCAGTCGAATAATTCAGTCGAATAATCCAGTCGAATAATTCAGTCGAATAAACAAGTCGCTCAATATTAAGCAGCGGTGGCAGCGGGCTAAGATAATATAGTAGCAAATCATGCTCGTAGCCATAGCTGAAGGAGCCGGGGGCATGGGGTAGGGACCGGGGGGCTTCCCAACTAGTTTCAAGAAATGAAAAGAAATGAAATGGGGTTTTAACGTCCTACTGTTCTGCTTGGAACTGGGCTAATGAAGACGGGCAGACGCCATACACTGTGCGATGAGGGAAATTTTGCCCGGACAGCGGCACTACGGCCTACTCTTATATCGAATTCCATCTGTCAAAGGGATCTTTTACGTCCACTCCAATGTATACACGGGACCTCGGTTTTTCGTCCCATCCGAAAGACTAGACAGCTGTCCTTGTCCGCCACGAAAAGAATAGAGTCCCTATATATGATATGAACGAAGAAAGGGGATGGGGTGGGGCGGGGGGGGGGGTATTTGACATTTTCATGTGGCCTCGTCCAGTCGATAAAATCAGTCAGTTAGTTCAGTCGAATAATCCAGTCGAATAAACCAGTCGAATAATTCAGTCGAAAAGTTCAGTCGAATAAACCAGTCGAATAGTTCAGTCGAATAATTCAGTCGAATAAACAAGTCGCTCAATATTAAGCAGCGGTGGCAGTGGGCTAAGATGATATGGTAGCAAATCATGCTCTTAGACATAGCTGAAGGAGCCGGGGCATGGGGTAGAGACCGGGGGGCTTCCCAACTAGTTTCAAGAAATGAAAAGAAATGAAATGGGGTTTTAACGTCCTACTGTTCTGCTTGGAACTGGGCTAATGAAGACGGGCATACGCCATACACTGTGCGATGAGTGAAATTTTGCCCGGACAGCGGCACTACGGCCTACTCTTATATCGAATTCCATCTGTCAAGGGATCTTTTACGACCACGTCAATGTGGACACGGGACCTCGGTTTTTCGTCCCATCCGAACAACTAGACAGCTGTCCTATATATGATATGAACGAAGAAAGGGGATGGGGTGGGGCGGGGATGAGGTATTTGACATTATTCGACTGAACTTTTCGACTGAATTATTCGACTGGTTTATTCGACTGGATTATTCGACTGAACTAACTGACTGGTTTTATCGACTGGACGAGGCCACATGACAATGTCAAATACCTCACCCCCCCCCCCACCCCCGCCCCACCCCATCCCCTTTCTTCGTTCATATCATATATAGGGACTATATTCTTTTCGAGGCGGACAAGGACAGCTGTCTAGTCGTTCGGATGGGACGAAAAACCGAGGTCCCGTGTCCACATTGACGTGGTCGTAAAAGATCCCTTGACAGATGGAATTCGATATAAGAGTAGGCCGTAGTGCCGCTGTCCGGGCAAAATTTCACTCATCGCACAGTGTATGGCGTATGCCCGTCTTCATTAGCCCAGTTCCAAGCAGAACAGTAGGACGTTAAACCCCATTTCATTTCTTTTCATTTCTTGAAACTAGTTGGAAAGCCCCCCGGTCCCTACCCCATGCCCCGGCTCCTTCAGCTATGTCTACGAGCATGATTTGCTACCATATTATCTTAGCCCGCTGCTTAATATTGAGCGACTTGTTTATTCGACTGAATTATTCGACTGAACTATTCGACTGAAGTATTCGACTGGTTTATTCGACTGAACTTTTCGACTGAATTATTCGACTGGTTTATTCGACTGGATTATTCGACTGAACTAACTGACTGGTTTTATCGACTGGACGAGGCCACATGACAATGTCAAATACCTCATCCCCCTCCCCCCGCCCCACCCCATCCCCTTTCTTCGTTCATATCATATATAGGGACTCTATTCTTTTCGAGGCGGACAAGGACAGCTGTCTAGTCTTTCGGATGGGACGAAAAACCGAGGTCCCGTGTCTACATTGGAGTGGACGTAAAAGATCCCTTTGACAGATGGAATTCGATATAAGAGTAGGCCGTAGTGCCGCTGTCCGGGCAAAATTTCCCTCATCGCACAGTGTATGGCGTATGCCCGTCTTCATTAGCCCAGTTCCAAGCAGAACAGTAGGACGTTAAAACACCATTTCATTTCTTTTCATTTCTTGAAACTAGTTGGGAAGCCCCCCGGTCTCTACCCCATGCCCCGGCTCCTTCAGCTATGTCTAAGAGCATGATTTGCTACCATATCATCTTAGCCCACTGCCACCGCTGCTTAATATTGAGCGACTGAATTATTCGACTGGATTATTCGACTGAATTATTCGACTGAACTATTCGACTGGTTTATTCGACTGAACTTTTCGACTGGTTTATTCGACTGGTTTATTCGACTGGATTATTCGACTGAACTAACTGACTGGTTTTATCGACTGGACGAGGCCACATGAAAATGTCAAATACCTCATCCCCCCCCCCGCCCCACCCCATCCTCTTTCTTCGTTCATATCATATATAGGGACTCTATTCTTTTCGAGGCGGACAAGGACAGCTGTCTAGTCTTTCGGATGGGACGAAAAACCGAGGTCCCGTGTCCACATTCGCGTGGACGTAAAAGATCCCTTTGACAGATGGAATTCGATATAAGAGTAGGCCGTAGTGCCGCTGTCCGGGCAAAATTTCCCTCATAGCACAGTGTATGGCGTATGCCCGTCTTCATTAGCCCAGTTCCAAGCAGAACAGTAGGACGTTAAAACTCCATTTCATTTCTTTTCATTTCTTGAAACTAGTTGGGAAGCCCCCCGGTCTCTACCCCATGCCCCGGCTCCTTCAGCTATGTCTAAGAGCATGATTTGCTACCATATCATCTTAGCCCACTGCCACCGCTGCTTAATATTGAGCGACTTGTTTATTCGACTGAATTATTCGACTGAACTATTCGACTGAAGTATTCGACTGAACTATTCGACTGGTTTATTCGACTGAACTTTTCGACTGAATTATTCGACTGGTTTATTCGACTGGATTATTCGACTGAACTAACTGACTGATTTTATCGACTGGACGAGGCCACATGAAAATGTCAAATACCTCATCCCCCCCCCCCCCGCCCCACCCCATCCTCTTTCTTCGTTCATATCATATATAGGGACTCTATTCTTTTCGAGGCGGACAAGGACAGCTGTCTAGTCTTTCGGATGGGACGAAAAACCGAGGTCCCGTGTCCACATTCGCGTGGACGTAAAAGATCCCTTTGACAGATGGAATTCGATATAAGAGTAGGCCGTAGTGCCGCTGTCCGGGCAAAATTTCCCTCATAGCACAGTGTATGGCGTATGCCCGTCTTCATTAGCCCAGTTCCAAGCAGAACAGTAGGACGTTAAAACTCCATTTCATTTCTTTTCATTTCTTGAAACTAGTTGGGAAGCCCCCCGGTCTCTACCCCATGCCCCGGCTCCTTCAGCTATGTCTAAGAGCATGATTTGCTACCATATCATCTTAGCCCACTGCCACCGCTGCTTAATATTGAGCGACTTGTTTATTCGACTGAATTATTCGACTGAACTATTCGACTGAAGTATTCGACTGAACTATTCGACTGGTTTATTCGACTGAACTTTTCGACTGAATTATTCGACTGGTTTATTCGACTGGATTATTCGACTGAACTAACTGACTGATTTTATCGACTGGACGAGGCCACATGAAAATGTCAAATACCTCATCCCCCCCCACCCCCGCCCCACCCCATCCCCTTTCTTAGTTCATATCATATATAGGGACTCTATTCTTTTCGAGGCGGACAAGGACAGCTGTCTAGTCGTTCGGATGGGACAAAAAACCGAGGTCCCGTGTGCACATTGGCGTGGACGTAAAAGATCCCTTGACAGATGGAATTCGATATAAGAGTACGCCGTAGTGCCGCTGTCCGGGCAAAATTTCCCTCATCGCACAGTGTATGGCGTATGCCCGTCTTCATTAGCCCAGTTCCAAGCAGAACAGTAGGACGTTAAAACCCCATTTCATTTCTTTTCATTTCTTGAAACTAATTGGGAAGCCCCCCGGTCTCTACCCCATGCCCCGGCTCCTTCAGCTATGTCTAAGAGCATGATTTGCTACCATATCATCTTAGCCCACTGCCACCGCTGCTTAATATTGAGCGACTTGTTTATTCGACTGAATTATTCGACTGAAGTATTCGACTGAACTATTCGACTGGTTTATTCGACTGAACTTTTCGACTGAACTATTCGACTGGTTTATTCGACTGGATTATTCGACTGAACTAACTGACTGATTTTATCGACTGGACGAGGCCACATGAAAATGTCAAATACCTCATCCCCCCGCCCCACCCCATCCCCTTTCTTCGTTCATATCATATATAGGGACTCTATTCTTTTCGAGGCGGACAAGGACAGCTGTCTAGTCGTTCGGATGGGACGAAAAACCGAGGTCCCGTGTATACATTGGAGTGGACGTAAAAGATCCCTTTGACAGATGGAATACGATATAAGAGTAGACCGTAGTGCCGCTGTCCGGGCAAAATTTCCCTCATCGCACAGTGTATGGCGTCTGCCCGTCTTCATTAGCCCAGTTCCAAGCAGAACAGAAGGACGTTAAACCCCATTTCATTTTTTTTCATTTCTTGAAACTAGTTGGGAAGCCCCCCGGTCCCTACCCCATGCCCCCGGCTCCTTCAGCTATGGCTACGAGCATGATTTGCTACTATATTATCTTAGCCCGCTGCCACCGCTGCTTAATATTGAGCGACTTGTTTATTCGACTGAATTATTCGACTGAATTATTCGACTGGTTTATTCGACTGAACTTTTCGACTGGTTTATTCGACTGGATTATTCGACTGAACTAACTGACTGGTTTTATCGACTGGACGAGGCCACATGAAAATATCAAATACCTCATCCCCCCCCACCCCCGCCCCACCCCATCCCCTTTCTTCGTTTATATCATATATAGGGACTCTATTCTTTTCGAGGCGGACAAGGACAGGTGTCTAGTCTTTCGGATGGGACGAAAAACCGAGGTCCCGTGTATACATTGGAGTGGATGTAAAAGATCCCTTTGACAGATGGAATTCGATATAAGAGTACGCCGTAGTGCCGCTGTCCGGGCAAAATTTCCCTCATTGCACAGTGTATGGCGTATGCCCGTCTTCATTAGCCCAGTTCCAAGCAGAACAGTAGGACGTTAAAACCCCATTTCATTTCTTTTCATTTCTTGAAACTAATTGGGAAGCCCCCCGGTCTCTACCCCATGCCCCGGCTCCTTCAGCTATGTCTAAGAGCATGATTTGCTACCATATCATCTTAGCCCACTGCCACCGCTGCTTTATATTGAGCGACTTGTTTATTCGACTGAATTATTCGACTGGATTATTCGACTGAACTATTCGACTGAAGTATTCGACTGAACTATTCGACTGGTTTATTCGACTGAACTTTTCGACTGAACTATTCGACTGGTTTATTCGACTGGATTATTCGACTGAACTAACTGACTGATTTTATCGACTGGACGAGGCCACATGAAAATGTCAAATACCTCATCCCCCCCCCGCCCCACCCCATCCCCTTTCTTCGTTCATATCATATATAGGGACTCTATTCTTTTCGAGGCGGACAAGGACAGCTGTCTAGTCGTTCGGATGGGACGAAAAACCGAGGTCCCGTGTATACATTGGAGTGGACGTAAAAGATCCCTTTGACAGATGGAATTCGATATAAGAGTAGGCCGTAGTGCCGCTGTCCGGGCAAAATTTCCCTCATCGCACAGTGTATGGCGTCTGCCCGTCTTCATTAGCCCAGTTCCAAGCAGAACAGAAGGACGTTAAACCCCATTTCATTTCTTTTCATTTCTTGAAACTAGTTGGGAAGCCCCCCGGTCCCTACCCCATGCCCCCGGCTCCTTCAGCTATGGCTACGAGCATGATTTGCTACTATATTATCTTAGCCCGCTGCCACCGCTGCTTAATATTGAGCGACTTGTTTATTCGACTGAATTATTCGACTGGTTTATTCGACTGAACTTTTCGACTGGTTTATTCGACTGGATTATTCGACTGAACTAACTGACTGGTTTTATCGACTGGACGAGGCCACATGAAAATATCAAATACCTCATCCCCCCCACCCCCGCCCCACCCCATCCCCTTTCTTCGTTTATATCATATATAGGGACTCTATTCTTTTCGAGGCGGACAAGGACAGCTGTCTAGTCTTTCGGATGGGACGAAAAACCGAGGTCCCGTGTATACATTGGAGTGGATGTAAAAGATCCCTTTGACAGATGGAATTCGATATAAGAGTAGGCCGTAGTGCCGCTGTCCGGGCAAAATTTCCCTCATCGCACAGTGTATGGCGTCTGCCCGTCTTCATTAGCCCAGTTCCAAGCAGAACAGTAGGACGTTAAAACCCCATTTCATTTCTTTTCATTTCTTGAAACTAGTTGGGAAGCCCCCCGGTCCCTACCCCATGCCCCCGGCTCCTTCAGCTATGGCTACGAGCATGATTTGCTACTATATTATCTTAGCCCGCTGCCACCGCTGCTTAATATTGAGCGACTTGTTTATTCGACTGAATTATTCGACTGGATTATTCGACTGAATTATTCGACTGAACTATTCGACTGGTTTATTCGACTGAACTTTTCGACTGAATTATTCGACTGGTTTATTCGACTGGATTATTCGACTGAACTAACTGACTGGTTTTATCGACTGGACGAGGCCACATGAAAATGTCAAATACCTCATCCCCCCCACCCCCGCCCCACCCCATCCCCTTTCTTCGTTCATATCATATATAGGGACTCTATTCTTTTCGAGGCGGACAAGGACAGCTGTCTAGTCGTTCGGATGGGACGAAAAACCGAGGTCCCGTGTCCACATTGACGTGGTCGTAAAAGATCCCTTGACAGATGGAATTCGATATAAGAGTAGGCCGTAGTGCCGCTGTCCGGGCAAAATTTCCCTCATCGCACAGTGTATGGCGTTTGCCCGTCTTCATTAGCCCAGTTCCAAGCAGAACAGTAGGACGTTAAAACCCCATTTCATTTCTTTTCATTTCTTGAAACTAGTTGGGAAGCCCCCCAGTCTCTACCACATGCCCCGGCTCCTTCAGCTATGTCTAAGAGCATGATTTGCTACCATATCATCTTAGCCCACTGCCACCGCTGCTTAATATTGAGCGACTTGTTTATTCGACTGAATTATTCGACTGAAATATTCGACTGAACTATTCGACTGGTTTATTCGACTGAACTTTTCGACTGAATTATTCGACTGGTTTATTCGACTGGATTATTCGACTGAACTAACTGACTGATTTTATCGACTGGACGAGGCCACATGATAATGTCAAATACCTCATCCCCATCGCCCCCCTAACCCAACATATCATATATAGGGACTCTATTCTTTTGGAGGTGGACAAGGACAGATGTCTAGTCGTTCGGATGGGACGAAAAACCGAGGTCCCGTGTACACATTGGCGTGCACTTAAAAGATGGGGGCATATGGGGATGAGGGAAAAAGTCAAGCATGACTTTATTAAGCCGCGGTGGCAATAACTAAGATAACACCTTAAAGTTTTAATTTGAACAATCAAATTTGAACATGAGGGGACGTAAAAAATAAACAAAAACAATGATAAAAGATATTGGAATTAGTGCGTTTTTTCTTTAACTTATACAGATTACAAACGATTCCAAAATTTTAATAAGCCATCGACCGGTTTATTCGACTGACTATTTGTTTTGGACTTAGGGTCGACTCGCCCTTTAGACTCATGTCAGTCTGGAAAACTATGCCTATATCATGACGTCACGGGCACATGTTCCCACGCTATGGAGTCATCATTTTTGTATAAGCCAATAGCGAAGGTTTTCGCTGTTTACGAATTATTATCAATACATTTACCTCCAAACACTTTCTTATTTAGGCATATAGTTTTAGAATCACCCGTTTGATGTATTGATAAATATATTAAAAGAAATGAAAGATGGGAACAGTTTAACTATAAGGTCCATAGTTTAACGATAATGACAGCTCCCAAAATAGTCATATGACAACAAAATGGTGGTCGTCAAAGCGATGAAAATAACTACCTGCTTCGTTTTATTATGTTTGATAGAAATTACCACACAAGATCCAGTGCCTGTTGTCATCTGGCATGGCATGGGTACAGATATTATATCAATTTATGGAATTCATAGTTGGTGTGACTCCCATACAAGATCCTGTCCCTAACCTTAAATAAACGGGAGCATGGTCATTTCCTTGATCGCCCAATTTATATATAATTATAAATATTTACCGTGTCATTGTCACGCAAATAAGTTTAAAAAGTTATTTACTATAAAATTCAAAATTAAACTAACACTCACAATTTCAAGACACATGGGTCTGAAAAGGTTCCGTGATAATTAAGAATGTAGTTTTGGGAGATCTAAACCAAAATATACATTATAATTATAAAGATGATTATCATAATAATCATAACAGTTATAAAGTCCAGCTTAGCAACTGTGCAGAGTTGGTAGGGTTAGTAATTCAATATCTTTTGCCAGATAAAATAGAACAGTTTCTGCAATCAGACTAATTGCCCTGTTTTGCCTGTTTTCAGGAGACAGTTGCTGTAATCCAATAAGTATGGGATCTATAAAAAGTCTTATAGAGAAGCAAGTTCAAGGAATTTATGTTAAATCTCTTGAAATTGGTAATAATATTGCCGAGGTAAAAATAAATATTTTTGAAATGAAATAGGGTTTAACATCCTACTGTTCTGCTCCGACTGGGCTATTTTGTCGGGGAAATTTTGCCCGGACAGCAGCGTAACGGTCTACTCTTATATCAAATTCCAACTGCCAAGGAATCTTTTACAAGACTTTGGTATTTCTTCCCATCCGAACGACTATACGTTGTCTTTTGCCAGGCCCTGAGTCCTGCACCACTGACAAGGTGGAACCACATCGGAAAATCTCATGAACTTTCTTGGGCAATGCAGGAATCGAACACGGGACATCCCAATTAGCGAGCCATAGTCTTGCTCACTGGGTCACCATGGCTCCAAATATTTTTGAACTTTTAAGATCATTTGCCTGGTTAACAAATGTTGTTATATTTAGATGTAATGTCATTTTGTATAAGATATAAATAAATTCCTTTGTAAATATGAAAAAAGGATTCTGTAGTTCAGAACTGAGTTTATGTCTTTCAATAAACATAGAATATTCAGTAAGAAAATTCACTTTGAAATTTCTCACATGAAAAAAAAGAGGAATGTGGAAATAAGAATTTCTGGTTGTGAGATGAGAATTTTTGTGTTGACAGATTTCTTAATAGAATCAGTTTTGTATTTTCCCTATATCTTTTTTAGGATATGGAGAATGGATTTTTAATGAATGTCAACGATCAGGTTACTATGGCTTGTAAATTGATTAGTAATGATTCTAAATTACAAAATGGTTACAACTCAGTTGGGTTCTCTCAGGGTGGACAGTTTCTGTAAGTTTTGATCAGTGACAGTGTTATAAATAAATATTCAAATCTTCCTTTGTTTCGTTGTTCTTCAACATGTTGGTGTTTTAAGGGTTGACATTTAAAATCTTCAATTATATGAGACTGGTAAAACTATAATTACTTAAATTTTTGTATCTGTTTTTTTTTTTTTTTTTTTTTTTTTTAATGAATTGGTAGATCATTTTTAAAGAAATTACATTAATGAATAATTACATGTGGATGTATTTGATTTAGGCGAGCTGTGGCGCAGAGATGTCCAACACCACGCATGTTCAACTTGGTTTCTGTTGGTGGCCAGCACCAAGGTAAGAACTCTACCTTGTACTTCATATATAGGATACTTCAAGTAGGACATGGTTTCAAATATCTATGTAATGTGTACAGTCTGGTAAAAATAAAGTTCTAAATTTTGTTTTGCCCTTTATACATACCCCCGTATGTATGTATAGATCTGGACCATTTTAAGGTCATTGAACAAGATCTAATATCAACTGCAAGGAATACATTGCCAAATACTACAACTGTGTTTAGCCATGAAGTTTACCATGAAAAGAAAATCTGACACTTTTAGCTATTAATGCCCAAAATATAGCAAGTCTATGCATTGCATTAATAGGTTTTTCATCATTATGCGACTGATTGAAGCTCATCCCTATCAATGTGTGATAGATCCAAATATCAGACTATTATTGTCCCCCGCCTTTCGAAGAAAGCAGGGGACTATTAAAATGGGTTCGTCCGTCTGTCTGTCTGTCCGTCTGTCTGTCCGTCTGTCTGTCCGTCACACTTTTTGGGACACAATAACTCTCTTCCTAATTGAGCTAGAATGTTCAAACTTGGTGTATGTGTTTATTAGGTCAATGCCTTGATGGAGTTCGAAGATGAGCATTTTCCGCTTAGGGTAAGCAGAGATAAGCAATTTGATTGGTTGATGCTTTGGGACACGATAACTTTAGTTCTAATTAAGTGAGATTGATGAAACTTGGTGTATAGTTTCATTACAGTAATACCTTGACTAAGTTTGATAATGAGCATTTTCTGCTCAGGGTAAGCAGAGCGATACGCAATTTGATTGGTCGAGACTTTGGAAAACAATAACTCTCCTACTTTGATTGTCCCCCGCCTTTCGAAGAAAGCAGGGAACTATTAAAATGGGTTCGTCTGTCTGTCTGTTTGTCTGTCTGTCCGTTCCGCTTATGGTAAGCAGAGATAAACAATTTGATTGGTTGATCTTCGAATTGAGTAAATGTTCATGCTTATTGTCCCCCGCCTTTCGAAGAAAGCAGGGAACTATTAAAATGGGTTCGTCCGTCTGTCTGTTTGTCTGTCCGTTCCGCTTAGGGTAAGCAGAGATAAACAATTTGATTGGTTGATGCTTTGGGACACTATAACTTTAGTTCTAATTAAGTAGATAAACAATTTGATTGGTTGATGCTTTGGGACACTATAACTTTAGTTCTAATTAAGTGAGAGTGATGAAACTTGGTGTACAGTAATACCTTGACTAAGATCGATAATGAGCATTTTCTGCTCAGATTAAGCAGAGCGATAAGCAATTTGATTTGCTGAGACTTTGGAACACAATAACTCTCCTTCGAATTGAGTTAAAATGTTCAAAATTGGTGTGTATGCTTATTGTCCCCCGCCTTTCGAAGAAAGCAGGGGACTATTAAAATGGGTTCGTCCGTCGTCTGTTTGTCTGTCTGTCCGTCACACTCCTTCGAATTGAGTTAAAATGTTCAAAATTGGTGTGTATGCTTATTGTCCCCCGCCTTTCGAAGAAAGCAAGGGACTATTAAAATGGGTTCGTCCGTCTGTCTGTTTGTCTGTCTGTCCGTCACACTTTTTGGGACACAATAACTCTCCTCCCAATTGAGGTAGAAGGTTCAAACTTGGTGTAGGCCTTTATTAGGTCAATGCCTAGATGGAGTTCGAAGATGAACCTTTTCTGCGCAGGCTAAGCCGACATAAGTCATTTGATTGGTTGATGCTTTGGGACACGATAACTTTAGTTCTAATTAAGTGAGAGTGATCAAACTTGGTTTATAGTTTCATTACATGAATACCTCGATAATGAGCATTTTCTGCATAGGCCGAGATAAGCTATTTGATTGGTTGATGCTTTGGGGCACGATAACTTTAGTTCTAATTAGATGAACCTTTTCTGCGCAGGCTAAGCCGACATAAGTCATTTGATTGGTTGATGCTTTGGGACACGATAACTTTAGTTCTAATTAAGTGAGAGTGATCAAACTTGGTTTATAGTTTCATTACATGAATACCTCGATAATGAGCATTTTCTGCATAGGCCGAGATAAGCTATTTGATTGGTTGATGCTTTGGGGCACGATAACTTTAGTTCTAATTAAGTGAGAGTGATCAAACTTGGTTTATAGTTTCATTACATGAATACCTTGACTAAGTTCTGCCTTGACTAAGTTTTGCATAAGGCTAAGCCAAATAAGCTCGTTTATATAGTTTATGCTTTAGTTCTTGAAGAAGCTTTCCAATGTATTACCCCTGTAATTCCTCCTCTTTTATCTGTACAATATTTTCGAAAAAAATGAAACGAAATCCACTTATGTATACATTTAGGTTACATTATAGCCTACATGTCCCGACTCAACTTGCCACATTACATGTCATAATATTATAACCAGGTATTGATAAAAGCATCAATTGAGCAATTCCAATACAATCCAATACAATGAATATAGGCAAGGTAAATAAACAAATAAATGGAAAAAACAAATTGAAAAAGAAACTATTATAAAATAATTAAATATGTAGTATGCAATAATGAATTGACATTTAATGACAGAAAGAAAACAGTGAACTTTGCAGAACTTGCAGCAAGATGGAAAATAGACCCGTTGATACAACCAAACTCTAGATCTGTAGGCATAGAGCATGTTTTCCCCTTAATATGCTATAATTATTCCATCAAAAACATTGTATGCTTAGACTATAAGTAAAGATATACTGTTTGATTGTTCAATACTTTGTAAAAGATAATTTGTGATAAATTTATATGTGTCCTCTAATTATTTTCCTATTTTGGCGGGGGACATCAGCCTCACTGTTGGCTTGTTCAATATTAAAATCTCTAAAGGTCACTATAAGCAATGCCCGTTTAAACATTTCTTCAACAAGTATTTATTATTTGATATGCAATTTATTTTATAATCAGGTGTGTATGGTTTTCCCAAATGTCCAGGTGACAATAGCACCCTATGTAATATTGTAAGAAAACTTCTCAACTATGGTGCTTATGTAAGGTAGGTAAAGAGCCTTAAAAGAGAACAGTTGTCTTGATCAATAGTTTGATCAAATCAGATCAAAGACCATTTGACACAGGGTGGATGGCTGAATGGTTAGCATGCGTGCGCTGTATCATAAGGTCTGTCATTGAGTCAACTGGCATGGTTTCGATTCCTCGGTTGTACGTGACAAGGGGTAGGGTCGCCTGTCCAACCTCGTGGGTTTTCTCCGGGTTCTCCGGTTTCCTCCCACTGCTAAAGACCCCTACACGCAAGCAAATTATTGAAATAAAATTGAACCATGTGTTAATCCGGTTTCCTCCCACTTCTAAAGACCCCTATGCGCATGCGAATAATTGAAATAAAATTAAACCATATGTTAGTCCCGAAATGACCTAGCTTGTGTTGAGTGGACGTTAAACCCCATTTGTCTCTTTCTCAAGATCATTTGACATATTATGGAAAAATAATGTCGTCACGGTTAGGCCCGTTCATTTACTTACATGTAATTCAATCACGGTATCATGGAAACTAAACAGTTATAGGAGTGACGAATTTCAGTTTTTTCTATGTTTAATTTCAACAAAAAGTTATGTTATAATGGGTTTTGGTTTTTATTTTCAGCTTTGTACAAGATCAGTAAGTTAATAAAATATTTATTATAATCTAGAGATTACTATATTTTCTGGTGAAAATTTATTGAAAGATAACCAGATAACTCATCATAGCTCTTGAAAAATTTTCTGGTGAAAATTTATTGAAAGATAACCAGATAACTCATCATAGCTCTTGAAAAAATTTTCTGGTGAAAATTTATTGAAAGATAACCAGATAACTCATCATAGCTCTTGAAAAATTATTATGACTTACTGCAAGATACTGACCCCGTGGGCCTTTACATACATGGGAATCATAGTTTAAGTTATAAATAAAAATATTGATTGGTGAGCAAATTGGAAAGTGGTATTAAGCTGTTCAGAATGACTAGTTCATGTTCAAATAATAGTCACTATTTGCTAATAAGGCTATCCATATGGTAGGAAAAGGGCATCACCACTTTAAAGTATCATTTGATAGAATAGTCATGGGTATGGATCATACTGTTAATAGTAAACAAATTAAAAAATGTAAATAAAAGAAATAATGATATATTATTAAGTGTTGTATATATCTTATTTTGATAGTTTAGTACAAGCTGAATATTGGCAAGATCCTCTGAATCTAGATGAATATCGAAATAAGAGTGTTTTTCTGGCTGACATCAACCAGGAGAGAGTATGCTCTTTTTTAATCGATAATTTGATTAGATTTATTAAAAACTGTTACGGCTATTTAACTGAAGAACAAGTACAGACAATCTAAGGACCAGAAACCGAGTATGACATCATCGATGTCATATGAAAAATTGAAGTCTGTCCATCGATGCACATTTGTGCAAATAACAAGTATGCCAAGTTACATGTCGATCATACTTGAATTGGGTGGAGCTTTAGGCTTTGGATTTCATGTTGATCGTACTTTAATTGACGGAGCTTTGGGTTTCAGGTTTCATGTCGATCATACTTTAATTGGCAGAGCTTTAGGCTTCGGGTTTCATGTCGATCGTACTTGAATTGACGGAGTTTTAGGCTTTGGCTTTTTTCAAAGAGCTTTACTCCCAAGAAGAACATATTGAGTAGTATGGGGCCCAGTTCCTGGTTGAAAAACAAGCTCCAGTGTCCATTTATAAATCTTGTTTGGGCATATATTGTTTGGTGTACAATACTCGCTGCCCCTCAGAACCCTCTTAGCCTGATATTCAGGGGATGAAATAGAAAGGATCCAGGGTTAAGGACAGAGGGCATTTACATCAAGATCCCCAGCAAATGAAAATCAGTTATTTACCATAGAGAGAGAGAGAGAAATGGGGTTTAACGTCCACTCGACACAAACTAGGTCATTTCGGGACTAACATATGGTTTAATTTTATTTCAATAATTCGCATGCGCATAGGGGTCTTTAGCAGTGGGAGGAAACCAGAGGACCCGGAGAAAACCCAAGAGGTTGGACAGGCGACCCTACTCCTTGTCACGTACAACTGGGGATTCGAAACCATGCCAGTCGACTCAATGACAAACTTTATGATACAGCGCACGCACGCTAACCATTCAGCCATCCAACCCCCCTATTTACCATAGCAAAATTTTCTGTACTGTGGACTTATATTTTACTAATTCAGTGATTTCAGTGTATAACTTTCTAATTTTAGGGTGTACTTAATGATATATTTCATGTTTGTTTTCATTTTAGACCAAGAATCCTGTGTATAAAGAAAATTTACTGAAACTGAAAAATTTGGTGTTGGTTAAATTTCTTGAAGATACCATGGTTGACCCCAAGGAGAGCGAGGTAAGAAATACAATATTTTAAATCTTGTATTGCATATAAATTCTCATCCAATCTGATTAAAACACAGATCCAATTTCGTTTCGTTTTAATAGTTCAAAATTTCGATTTTACTTGTCTTCATTACACTTGGATCTGGAAGGCGGAAGCGTTGTTATTTAACTCGTGTTCTGCTTGAAATGAGGGGTCAGCCAATCAAATGGTCGTTGAATCGAGTGTTTGACCTTTTTTACGTGGAACTGTGGGTAGATATTAGCGGCAATAGAAATCAAAACAAAGCAAAAGTAGATAAAAAATACATGGCGGTCGCTAATTGGTTAATCGAATGATTGACGTAATCGGGTCAAATGTCGCTTGCTTGGTACCTGACGTCATAGAACGTGAACTCCCACTATAACTTGTTAGATCTACATGTAGTGTAGGCCTTCGAAAGTATAAAAAACGAAACGAAATATAGATCTATATTTTAATTAGATTGATTCTCATCATAATTAAATATACGGTAAATGTTTGACCAGTTGCATTCCTGAGAGTTCCATTGACTTCAGATCATAATGAAAGTGGAATGGATTGTGGTGAACTATGAATCCTACTTTGCCCGTACATGTATATCCCAGACATGTCCTATGTGATTTTTCTAACGTCCGACCAGGAATATGCCCAATCGGACATGAAGATATTGTGAATATATTCAAAATTCCAAAATATATTGAGTATATAGCTACTACTCATCTCAATTATCATTGATAATGGGCTGGATTGATTAGATAATTAAGTGATCAACCTATTTACTTAATCTGCCTTGATTAACAACTTAATCTGCTTTGATTAACAACTTAATCTGCCTTGATTAACAACTTAATCTGCCTTGATTAAATACTTAATCTACTTTGATTAAATACTTAATCTGACTTGATTAACTGACTTAAACCTTTGTCGGGCTATTCATCAAACCAATCCTGAAAAGAAGTTGTTGGTTCTCCTTTGACGGACTATTTATCAATCCATTAACAGTGAATAAAAACTTAATCCACATGATTACCTTGTGGTTTCTCCATTGTCAGACATTTTAATCTCCTCAATGTCAGCTGACAACATGTAGAAACTGGTCATAGATGTCAGTCATACGTCCGCCCCCCTGTGTTCGCTGGTTCTACTTTAATTTGCAATATGAACATGCTGTTGTCCATGGCAAATATAATGTGTGAGAATGATTGGGTATAAATTATGTCTTGAGTTTCTGAATAACGTACGTTTTTATATGTAACTTATTTTCAGTGGTTTGGATTCTATGTACCAGGTCAAGCTAAGAAACTGTTAAGTGTATTTGAAACACCTTTATATCAACAGGTAGGTTGTTTGATCACATTTTAACTACTCAGATATTTTTTTGTACTTTTTACCTTAAACATACATTATGGGAGATTAGATAGAGCTGGCAGTTAGTTCTCACTATAATAGTTAAAAACTAGATAATGCAATGGAAATTTGCTGAAAATTTCAGTCAGGTTGATTCCTTTTGAACCAAGAATTTAGCAATTGAATTTTTGGCCTAGCCGCGATCATCATTACTAAAGTCGGTATGATAAAAAACATAGTCTTGATTATCCATTTCATGATTAAATCATGAATGAAAGTTGAGCAGCAAATCGGATCCTAATCAGTAAATATCGCGGGCTAGCCATCCCATCGAGAGTTGATTATGGTCCGGACAAGTTAATTAATGCCTAATTATTAATTTAGATAACATTTCAGGTCTAAAGAAAGACGTGAAATAGGCAGATTTAGTTCTTGCATATTGTATGTTTAACCTGTTTTATAGTCTACATTGAATTGTGAGATGTAATGATTAACAGATTACAATATCAAAAAGTCAATAAATTTTTTCAATAATACATAACTAACTAGTCACCCTATCCGTCAGTTTATATCATAGCACACTGTATGGCGTATGCTCGTCTTCATTAGCCCAGTTTGGAGCAAAACAGTAGGACGTTAAACCCTATTTCATTTCATTTCATTTCCGTCAGTTTATATGGAGGCTATATATTCCATCCCAATTTCTTTAAATTTGAACACAGTATTTAAGGTGACAAGAAGAATATGCTTAATGATTTCAAACCATTTTAATAAATACTGCTAGAGTTATAGTCCTTGATTGCCTGTAAATTATACACAGTATTTATGTTTACGAGACACAGAATCCATCTGATTTTCAACAATTTTCAATATTGGTGCCAGAGATATGACCTTTGATTAATTTTAAAAATTTTGTGGAACCTTAAGATAAAATCAGACCGACATAAAATTTCCCAAAACTTGAAAAGCTATTAAAATTCACCATCTGATTATTGGTACAGTGTATATGTTTTGTATAATAAATGTATGTATTGGGAAGGACAAAAAAGGCCACCAAATTTTAATTTATTTATGGTATTTACTTAAGGGGTTGTTACTCTAGATCAATTTTTAGTATCTTGTAAATAATCCCACAACCTACAAAAGCATAATTTTTTGGGTGACAACACTTGTTGACTGTTAAGACAACTTAGCTGCTGTGGGCTTCATACTTTTCATTGACTAGAAACCTAGCTTCTGCAGGTGTCTACATTGTGCTAGCATAATCCTGACCCATGAAAATAATCATAATTCAAATGTATGTCTGGTTGATACTTAGCCTTTTTTTTTTGTGTATTTCAGGATTGGTTGGGATTGAAGAAATTAAATGAAACAGGACGACTTCATTTCTTAAGTTCTGACTCAGATCATCTGAGATTCACCGATGATTGGTTCATCAGCAACGTCATAAATAAATTCTTTAAATAATTCAACAAAACAATTTTATTACAGCTTAATGCTCCACAGATAATATTTTTTTTCTGGTTTTTAGAACAGCAAATACCTAAGTAACTTGGAACATTATTTTTGTTTGTTAGAACTACAGTGTAGTTTTGTATTGCTGTATGTGACAATTTATTTATTATACCATTAAAGCTTACATCAAAATTATATGTGATGGTCTTCTGCCGGCTTACATAATTATTAAATTGGCTTACATAGTTATTAAATCGACAATATTTATTAAACTTGTTGTAGAAGGTGACATTTTGTCCACATACACAGAAATAAACTGAAATGGGGTTTAACATCCTTCTTTTCTGCACCAACATACTGCACGCAGCGACCCATCTACGTCATACTTCCCAGAATGTGACACTGCACTGATTATCCGCCATTTAAAACGATCATGTGATTATTTTGGGGCGGGACTTATCGATTCGACACCGCTTTGTTTAGACAACAAAGTAAAAATAACCCACGCACGTGTGTTTTATGTAAACACGGCATGTCGCTGACACTTGTGTAAAAGCGATATATAATATGTGCTATGGGTAATATTGCAATAAACTCTTTACCATTGTAAACTGTCTTTAGAGTTTAAATCTGTTTATCTTTCAAAACAAGGTTAGATACTCCTAAATTTGTTTTCGCAAACAAAACCGCCTCTGTAAAATTATGTTTCATGGGCGCCGCCATATTGAATAATTAGAGGACTATTTTGTGATTCGGCTTTGATTAGTTTGACATCTTTCATACACACAGCGGCTAAATAAACATATTTAATTTCATTCAATATGACAATAGAAGAGAAATAAATACTTTTAAAATTTTCTAAAAGCATACTCAGTGTTTTCGACTAAAATCGTCGATGTAGGAATTTAAATGTCGGTTAATTAGCTTAGGGCCTATTCTCAGCCGGAGCTAGCTGTAGATAGGCAGCCTAAGTTTGGGATGCTGCACCAATTGGATAATGAAGATGAAGCATAGAACATGAGAAAAATAAAATAGTGCTTTCCTTCACTGATTAGTTGATTTAACAGTCCAGTAAACGTGTCAAAATGAATTGAGCAGGTCCTTAATAAAACTAATTTTTTATTTATGTTTTGTATTTCAGCAATGCAAAAGAGTAAAGTAATTTATTTTATGTAATATCAAAATATGTATATTGGTTACTCTTGTAAATATTGAAGTTTTTGTTACATTTTTTCTAAACATGGGTTCCATATTATTACCATGCAAGTTATTTTTTTTATGTTGCCTAAATATTTATCTAATAAAAATGTGTTCATGTAAATTGTACTTTATTATTTGTTATGCAAAATTTAAGCTTTATGAAATGAAATATCTCTATGTCAGGAATTAAAGGCTCTGGTTTCAAAATTTTGTCTACCAGGCAAGTTGATGCATGAGGGTGATGTCCCCACCTCAATCTCTAAATAAATAATACTCGTTAATTAATTGCTCATTTACCTTTTTGCAAAGCATCAAGCATTCTAATTGCTTCTGCTTAATTTGAGTAGAAAATGTTAATTATTGGTATCACTCCCAATTAATTAGAATCAGAGTATTGTTCTCCAAAGCATCGACAAACCAAATTGCTTATATGTCTAATGAACATCTACCTACCAAGTGTGAACATTCTACCTCCTAATTTTAGCAGCAGATTTATTGTACATGTATTCAAAAGAGAGTGACCAATCAAATTGCTTATCTCTGCTTCAACTAAGCAGAAAATGTTCTTCATCGAAATCAGTCTACACTAAGTTTCCTACCCCAATGAGAGTCGGGGGGTTGGATGGCCGAATGGTTAGCACGTGCTTGCTGTATCATACGGCCTGTCATTGAGTCAACTGGCGTGGTTTCGAATCCCCGGTTGTACGTGACAAGGAGTCCAGCCTCATGGGTTTTCTCCGGTTTCCTCCCACTGCTAAAGACCCCTACGCGCCAGCGAATTATTGAAATAAAATTAAACCTTATGTTAGTCCAGAAATGACCTAGTTTGTGTCAAATGGACGTTAAACCCCATTTCTCTCTCTCTCTCTCAATGAGAGTCATCGTGTTTTCCAGAGACTGTCAGAGAGTAATTATCTCACATACAGGCACTGATCATACATGTACATAATAGTAACATTCATGTTTGTTGATGGAGCATACAACATGTAATATTAGACTGGCCAGTTAAATATTTCCATTATAGATTACTTGATGTCCATTTCAAATTCAAATCCAAAACACCTATTTAGTAATGATTGGAATGAAATTTTATTTCAATTTTTTACATTTACAAGAAACAAAATCTTCATCGGATGAACAACTTTTACAAAAAAAAATGATTAATAATTATAACTTGTTAATAATCTATAATCAAATTCAGTTTTAATAAACCCACAAGGCTTTCAGCACTAAAGAATGATACAGAGTAAATTTCTTTTCTAAATAATACGGGCATGGCCACTTTTATAATAAATATTTTTAAATGACTGATGATAAAAAATAACTTGATGATGGAAAATGATGTCTTTTTCCATTCTTGTAATGACTGGGTCAGATTATTTAACATAAAATGTCTATTCATTCATATCCTTGGATGAGATGAGCTATTTCCCAATTAGTTTCTGGAACAACTGGACCATGAATGGCAGCTCCTGTTTTAGTTATAACAGCATATTGATATTTATTAAGTGAACGAGCGTCTCTATAATATAACAACTTCATACATCGTTGAATCAGTGCAATGGCTTCTTGTTCATTCATATTTGTATTTTTCTCCATTTCTTCTCGTAATATTGGTAGTGCAATGTGAGATCCAAATCCTGAAGAAATGGCAGGTGCTTCATACGCCACCCCAATTTTGTCAACGTAGCCTAAGAAGGGTTGTTCGTCTTGGTACCCTGCCACAACATAAACGTTCCACAGTGGATTGAATTTGGATCTTCTGTTGTACAACACCCTCGTCAGCCAAGAAAACATACTTTTAGGAGTGAAGCCAAATCCGTCATTCAGACATTCTTCATCTATGACACGTTGTTCAATAACGGAACTGAGAAATTGAAAATCTGCATAATCCCCTCCGCAACCGATCACTGTGGAATCGTTGATTTTACTCAGGCGAGAAATGTTTCTAAATCTTGCCAGGGATCCGTACGAACCGAGCATGTCGGCAGCGATGACAACACCACCATTGAACTTGAGTCCAAGGACTGACGTTCCAGTTACGATGGGATAAGCCGATCTCTGCGATTCTGAGGTATTTGAGTGTGTTGTTGAACTGTTTGGAAAGCTGTAAATACCTCCTGGTTGAGGTCCATTCTTCCAGAAAGGCGGTGGGTTACTAAAACAAGACATTCCAGCTTCCATGTTTAATGTCATTCTCCCACAATACACCAGCTTTCCACTTCCGTCTTACGTCTGGATTATCCAGTCGTATAAATTTACGTAGACATTCCCCACTGGACAATCGAGACATACCATTTGAACCCGAGTAATTCACATTTTATTGATAATTTCTGAATGAATTACTCGGGCGTTTTATTCCCAGGAACCACAGAACGTATGTTCTGATAAGGTCCATGGTTCTGACTGACCGTAATGACCTAGCCCCTTATGCTATCATTCATAAAATACTAGATCAATCCACAATAGATATCGAAAACAAATTTAGTGTGTGCTAAAGAGACTTGACCCTGCAGGTGAACAACATGAACAACAAAGTTGCGGCCGCCGTTGGGTCCATTTTATCCAAACTTTCATGATATTGTTTGCAATATATCACCCTGCCCTAGGTGGAAACGGACGTTAAACCCCAAGAGCGAACGAAAATATGATCATGATTCATCTTTTCAATTTCAGTGAGAATGATTGTAAAAATTTTCAATGCATGGGAAAACTATACTGACAATTCTTTAATAGTAAGTGCAGGGGGACTGCACCACACATAATTTACACAAAAACAAATGTGAAATATACGGACAAGACATATTACGCCGAAATCACAAACAAACGTACAATTCAAATAAAGTGAATGGATCCGGGGGCTAGCCGTGAGCGTCCACTGCACTTTACAGTCCCGGACCTGTAGGCAAGTGACACAGACTTCACTCAAATTTGAAAACAATCAGGAATAAAACCCAGAGAAACCATTGTGTAATGCCAGCATGGGTCATGATCTGCTATATGTTACAAGAAATATGAATGTAGGCCTAAGCATATTGTAGTAAAATTTAACTATACAAAGTAACCACATATATAGGTGGAATGTATAAAAAAAACCCCAGGTAGTCTAAAATTAAATGCTTTAAGTCAATTAAGAAACGTTTTAGTATTCAATAGAATCGAGGCATATTGAAATAGTAGGGTAAATGTTCCACCCATCACAAAAACAGAGCAAAAACCAAACAGTGCTGAATACAAGGAAGCAACAAGTGCAGTTTTCTCTAATTAGCCAACTTTTGTCTCAACTGCAGCTTATCCGAAAGGATAACTTGGATGTTGAGCAAATTAGATTAGGATCCTTGAAGAAATCTCATCTCCACTGAATTCTGAATATCCCCTTGCTTCCATCCAAATTTGAAAACAATTCTGTTAAAACGTATATTACCCTCTATCGGTTTTCGGCAAAGTCGGGATAACTTACTAGGAACGAAGGACTGGATTGTTGAATATTGATGGTCTCAATGTTTTAAGCCAAATAGGAAAAAGATCCATTACAAACTATTAGACCAGGAGCTCGGGGATCAAAACTAGTGTAGTAATATGGAGGGAAAGAATTTGTGCTTTGAAACATCTATGTAAAATAATATTAGGGTTTTGATTAATTATTCTCCATTGTCAAAATATTAGCTATATGGTATAAGTAAATTCTGAAACGCAAATTAAAATTGGCTATGAATATTGTGACAATAACCAGACATGGGGTTTAAAGACAAGTATGTAGAAATATGATACCTAGAACAATAACGTTATCTTTCAAATTATTGATTCTAACTTCATAACCGAAAATAGAGAAAGTATGCTGGCTGTTTAGATACGTTAACGCAGTTAGAGTTTAGTAAACATGATGGTCATTTGCATTTTTCAAGGATAAATTGTTATTGTTTGAAATACACGTGGTAGGAAAGTTACCATTTCATATTTGGCAAGAGTGACCAATCACATGATTAATTACATAATAATTAGCCAATAGAATAATTAATGGGTGTGAATCTGAGAATATATAATTAATAGAATGTGCGCTCTAGGGTAGACAGCCATGTAGTTCTCGTAGGGAGAAGATGTAGGGATCTCCATCAGCAGACTCACCGAGTCTGTATGAGAGCGGATTAGAAAGAATGACTTTATTATGCTTGTAACTTTGTAACCTATATGTAGCAGTGCTTAATATAAAATGTAGAAACGAAATGTGGTATTGTTGTTACTGTGTGCAACCATAAACTGAATGGCAGAAGAAATACACAATATTTAAAGTGGAGTCCTACAAGAAGAAAATAAGAAACAAATGCGGCCAGAGACAATACTAGACGATCATGGGCGGTTCCAGAATATGTAGTAAGAAACGATGCATGGGTAATACGTCGGATGTGGCGACCGGGTTTAGCGCTGACCACTCTCCACGTTTGACAAACGACCCATGGTGCTACACTAGCTGAAAAGTGTACCAATTTTTACCTATATGGTATCAATGCATGTATATCTGGTATCATTAGAATGTAAAATCTGCCGAGTTTCTGATAGTTGGTGTGGCTGTGGGGGTTGTGATTCTGGGCGTGAATTCTTGGGCTAGGATAGCTCAAAAGTGTACCAAATGAATATCGTACCTCACATCTTCAAGTATTATATAAAAAACACTTTGACATACATTTCTAGTGGTTGGGTACCCCCGACAGAGCTATGTAATTGCCAGACATTTATATTTATAGTGGTGGAGTATCCCTGGCAAGAGTTATCTAATTTCCAGATCATAGCTAGGCTAGATTAGCTGAAATCTGTATCACCTAAAACAGATTTTGGGAAAAAACCCATTTTATATGGCTAAAAATGCGTTTTTGAAAAAAAATTATTCCTGCAACCGCAGTTTATCGCATCTTTCATAGGTACTAGGTATTAGTATTCTAAGCCTACCCATCTGGCATAATTTTTATTTTTTTGGACCACGGGAACAGTGCCCGCTAATCTAGCCTAGATGGAAGCCGTAGCATTTTTGGCGTGTCTGTACGGTACACTGTTAATTTTCATGTGGTACACTTTTGAGCTAATCTAGCCCAAGAATTCACACCCAGAATCATCAGAAACCAGACAGACTTACATTCTAATGATACCATATAGGAGAATTTTTCAGCTAGGTTGACCCTCTGGACTCCCGCTCTATATAGCCCCTTTCACGTTCAAAAGGTTATTTGGAAAAGAGGCATAACTCCAGAAAGGAAAGTCCCTGAACTTTTTTTCTTCGTGTTGTTAATGAGCTTGAACAGTTACCTCTCTACTTGTATATTATCTGGTTCAGTTTTCATTTTTGAAGGATGGAGAAGAACTCTTATGATTGGTGCCTTGGTAAAGTTTAGAGTACCCATGTATTTAACCAATTAAACACCCCACCCCACTGGATTGGATGAATAATTTCAGACTGTTTATATGATTGGAAACACGTTTATCTAAACACTGGGGTAAAAAAGGAATATACGAATGTCCATTTGTTTTGCCCTTTTATTTGCTTGGAAATATTGAGTTTGGATGCATGAGACATGTCCAGTCTAGTTCTATCACATTTTGTTGATTCAAACAAAACTTAGTCATATCTTTAGTGTGTATACTTTCTTTTAGACATTAGTATATTTTCTAGGAATTCGATGAGATGAGACTTCTGACAGCTGCAAAACTATAACCAAATATGTAGTTCTAGACATTGGGCAAAAAAAAAAACCCTCTAATTGATCTATATCACTAGACATAATATCATCTATTCTAAACAATGGTATTTTCTTATATCCTTTATTTACATAATTACAATTTTCAATCAAATATAATTTAAAAACAGATGTGTACATATGGACAGACAATACACATATATTATGATATAAATACCAAGAACCATATTTACAGAACTTGTTACTGAAAAGTTTACAGAATACTTTAATAATGTTCGGAGTACCAAATATATCTTCAGGACAGAAAAATTTAGTACAAAAGCTAAACAACTCCAAATTCTACAATCTGGAGGACAATTGATTCAGTGACAAATGAATCAGTGATAAATACAGTTTTAGTGATATACAAATGTACATGTAGAAATGACTTATTTTATATTACTCAAACCAAGAGATTCATTCTTCTTTTCATCAAAAAGCTGTTTTTTTTGTTTTTTTTCGATTAGCCAACTGCAAACGAAAAGAAAAATGGCTTGACTACTCGAGTAGGTACCTAGTATTTGCAAGCGAGATTGACCTAAGAAATATTGTTAGACTCAGAGGGTAAATGTCCAATAAGTGAAATGGCCAATTTTCGGTGTTAGGATCAGTAACTAAATATGCATTCAGACAGCCAAATTTAGGGGCGAAAATTTTAATTTTTGAGCTGCAACGCAAGATTTTTTCTTCTAATTTTGAAATAAAAAGTTCAGGCTTTAAATATACAATAACAATATTTATACAAAATATGGAAACGTAACAAAACAATTATATATTCTTATAACATTCTCAAAATAGACTTATCTGTTTCAACGGTTTTCTATCAGATGTTTTCAAGAGGGCCATATTCTATCAAATAGGTATGACCCACCAAAACAGAGGTCAGGAAAGCCGAATTAGGACCAAATTGAAAATGTTTATAGCTTAACGCTCGGCCCTGTCTTAATAGTCTCATTCAGCAGTGAAAGTTAAACCAGTCCTGTGACCGACAAAACACTTGGAAATGGATGCCACTGGTATTCATATATCCACAGATCAACAGGGAACACCACATCCCACTCTGTCTATGTTCAATCAACATATTGTCTTTAACAACTAGATATTTCAAGATTTTTGGGAGATCAAAACGAATGTCTCAGCTATTCACTTTTTCCCTTTTCCAAATTTATCTCTGCGTTTCTTAACATGTTTAGGAGTTTTTTCTTTTCTTTTCTCCCGCCTTTCTTCTTTAATTGCCTTCTTCCTTTCCTGCAAAAACAATTTTTAACAGGCATAATAAAATTAAAGGTCAAATCAGCCTTGTAAAAAGCTTCACGTTTTGTTGAGTTGTTTTTTTTTTATCCGTAACAGTGCGATAATGAAGATATTTTGGTTATAAAAACTTCAAACGCTGCGACTATTACTATTTTTATCTATGCACCGTTCTACCACTGATATAACATTACATTATCCAGCCGGCTTAATTAGTGCAATTTTTTTTTTTTATAAGCAATATTTTATTCAGATTTGTATCTGAATAGGGATTGGGGAACAGGCATAGCCTATATTAAACCCTGTTTAATTAGTGCAATTGTAATGATCTCTAAATCTTGTCAGAATTAGTCTGTCCAAGACCAAAGAAATGAATGGAATTTAATGCTATGTCAACACAATACCCTCACTTGGCAGTACATTGGGAGTTCAAGAAAATTATATCAACAGATGTGTGTGTGGATGAGTCTGCTGGACATCCTCACCCCTTGCTTGTACAGAGCATATTTTCCCTCCTACATTCATCCAAATAATGTTGTGTAATGAATGGTAGGAAGCATTGCTGCCGTTTGGGCCTCATTCCATCCTATACATGTATGCATCTGAATGAGCAGAAATATTTTCTCCAAACCGATTTTATAAATTCCTTAGTAATCCCCAGAACACATTCTAAACTGAATGTTGTCTCCCTCATAATGCCTCCCTGCTCAAATCTCTGAACATGCCCCTGATTAACTCAAATTCAGTGGTCAAGTTTTGCAATAGCATATAGCCCCTCTCTTTACTTACCCGTCTGGCATTTGGTGATTCATCCCGTGGACGGAAATGCTGTTTTTTCTTCTTTCCTTCATCATTGTCGTCATCTGAAGACGAATCATCCAAACTGTCAGAATCAGACTGGAGGGTAGAGTCTATCACAGATTCTGATGCTATGGACGTCTGGTCATCACATTGGTTCTAAACGAGACAAATAGTGATGTTAAAGAAAAAACAAAATTTTGATAACTACTGTATATTTCATACTGAATACTGCATGTAATTCAAGTTCTAGCTTCAGTAACATGTCCAAAAACACTCCATTTACGCACTTTATGCTTTTGGAATGTGGTGTCTGTCTGGCGAATCAGTCTATGGTAGTAACACATTAACTGACTGCATAGGGTCATGGTTGACTTTTTAATACTTACATTAATATTTAGTCCTGTTAATTTCTGGTAAAGTATATTATCTCCCTGTCCACCAACAACTTTCTCATAATCCCTCTCAAAATGGAGTACATCTTCTAATGTCCTTGGAATAAAAGACTTTTTAAAAACCTTGAAAAAAAAAAAAAATTTCAAGAATTTATTTATGAAATATTGGGCTTAACAGGGAACTTAGAAGAGAAAAGGTACCGTTGACTACTGCCTCAAGACAACTTTTTTATTTAATGTCTCATAAAATTACATCAAGACTACATAAAAATAATTGCATAGGGACATCGTGAAGTAAACTGTTCTTATAGCAATTGGTAGTCTGAAATTTAAATCTAATAGTGCGCCTAAAATCCATCTACAATTTAAGTTGCTTAGTGACCATTTTCAAAAGATAATTGACATGTTCACTTTTTTTTGAAATTTTTGATATTTATGATCCTTATAAATTTCAAATAAACATCATATAAAAATTAAAGAGAAAAAATAAATCACCTCTTCGTCTATTTTTTCTTGGGCTGTTATGTCATCGATATTACGATTAGATGATGTTGTCATTGCTTTCTCCAAATAATCATCAATATTATCTATAGTTATGGAAACATCTGTTATAAAATCAAACAGTTCTTTAACTGTCATGGTAGAAACACCCAACTTCTTGAAATACTCTGAAATAAAGATAGGATAAAACATTATATACATCAGCTTAAAGACTTGGCACTTATGTCTGCAACCAATTGTCTCTGCTTTCATCAAGATACTGGACAAAATGAATCAGAAATTATTTCTATAAGTTTCTCAGATATATTTTAATCTTTCAGTTGTTTTGTTAATCAGAGTTGGATTGTATAAATCATCATAGAAACTCAATAAGCATAATATCTTATCTCAGGGTTACATCAAATGTCTATATATCTATTCAGTCATTATTCAAATCAATTGCTTTTATCTGTTGATTTTTTGAACATTTAGTTGATTACATTCAATTAATATCAGTATATGGGAGGCAAATAACAAGACCCAAATGCCATTGGTTTTAATTGACAAAGAAAATGATGAGTTACATAATCTTGAAAATCTATTTGGATTGAATTATTTGTGAGCATTAATTTGATCATATTTGGTTGACTCAAGAGAAAACATATATACTATTCAAAAAAAGTAGGGGATATTTGATTTTGGGGGCATAATACTAAAATATGCAAATGACTACGAAAAAAGTCACTATAGAACCTAACAGAAGAAACATTTCCAGTTACATGTGACGCCCAAACGCACCAATAGCTACCGCATGGAATGCAGGTGATGCTTGGGATCATCATGGGGGTCCAACCCAAGATTTGCACGACTCTGACTTTGAATGTTACAGTCATTGTGGCATTGAATTCCAGGGTGGAAACATCAGTTTAATTGTTTTAGTGACCAGAAAACAAATTTTGATATGCGTCGGCTTACCCAAAATGAAAGGTTACGTGCCCTTGGCATGCTACAGATCGGCACAACACAGGCGGTTGTGGCGTGGACAATGAATGTTTCTCAGTCTGTCATAAGCAGGCTATGGTCCAGATACCGTGATACACAATCTGTACAGGACAGACCACGCTCAGGTCGACCAAGGGCAACAACTCAAGCCCAGGATCGATTTATCCGTACCTTGGCCTTGAGAAATCGTGTCATCACAGCAAATCAGATCAGCGATCGTCTTCAAACAGACACTGGTGTGAGAGTGAGTGGCCCGACGTCCTCGCATGATCCCTTGTTTGAGAGATCATCACATTCAGGCAAGACGTCGTTGGTGTAGGGATCGTCAACACTGGGATAATCGACGCTGGAGCAATGTGATGTTTTCAGATGAGTCAAGGTTCACTGTTGATTTTTTGGACAGACGTAGGAGGGTGTGGCGTCGTCGAAACGAGCGCTTCCAAGACGTTAACGTCATCAGACATGATCGATTTGGGGGTGGTTCTGTTATGGTGTGGGGAGACATGTTGTTGCAGGGCGTGTTACAGGCCAGTACTACCGGGACAACATCTTGGCAGTCCATGTTGTGCCGTTCGCACGACGTCATGGCCGCCGTTTCATCTTCCAGGATGACAACGCAAGATGTCACAGGGCCAGGATCGTTACAGGTTACCTCCAACAACAGAACATCACCACATTACCTTGGCCAGCACTGAGTCCCGACCTCTCCCCCATCGAGCATGTCTGGGACATGCTTGGACAGAGGTTACGTAAACGTCAACAACGTCCTGCCAATGTCCAAGAACTTGCTGCTGCGTTGCAACAGGAATGGGACAATCTGGACCAAAATGACCTTAGACGTCTCATTAGGAGTATGCCACGTCGGATCAATGCTTGTTTGGCAAACAGAGGAGGATTTACCCGTTACTGACTTGGTTGTGATGCTGTGATAACTTTGCTGTTTGACCCCGGGTATCATTTTACCCTTATAATGGTCAGTCTGTGCCTTACTTAGTCTAACGATCATTTGGAATAAATCGATGAATGAACTTCATTTCATTTTGTCATTTGTTTCTTCGTCAGTTTCATTAGGTGACTTTAATAACACTTAAAAATCAAATATCCCCTACTTTTTTTGAATAGTATATATCCAGACAAACTTGGTAAAATTTATTATACTACTATGCCTAGCTCTTATGGATTATTTATGCTTCAAATCTTTTTTTACAAATACAAATCTAGGTCTTACAGTGCTAGACTTTGGTCCTCTTTTTATAAAAATTCAACAAATAATATGTAGGTTTTTAACATCCAAGTCTCGTCTGAGTAAGCTGTACTATTACGTAATATGTAATTCCAATATTTTTCTTTTACAACTAACGGACATCTAGGTGACCTAGACTATCCTGAGATGAAAACTACATGTGTTCAGTATTAAAATACTGTTGCCTATAAAATTTTAATACAAATCGCTTATCAAATATGCAGTACAAATTAACCAAACAATTATGGCCAATTTTAAAGTCAAATATTAATAGAATACTTTTTGTCCGTAACAATGCGATAATGAAGATATTTTGGTTATAAAAACTTCAAACGCTGCGACTATTACTATTTTTATCTATGCACCGTTCTACCACTGATATAACATTACATTATCCAGCCGGCTTAATTAGTGCAATCTTAGCAAACGAAAATATGGCCAAATGTCACTATCTTGTCACAACTTTGAAGAGTCTTGGCCTAACGAGGGCTCTTGTTGATCAACTTGTATTAAAGTGATCAGATAATTACATATAAAGAGATGAAAATAAACTTCTAAATAAGAAATATGACATGTACTTGTTTAACTTCCGTACAAGTTGTGAAATAAAACACTGTAAAGATACCTACCAGTGATATTTGTACAATCTTTACGTAGAAATTCTAGAGCATGTGGATGATCATGTTCTACCGATTGTGATACATCTATTACATAAACTGTACCTTGATGATATCTACAAAACAAAGTCATACTATAATGAAATTAAGTGGGGCTTCACATCCTAAAGTTCTGCACCAGCTGTGCTATGAGGGAAATTTTACTGGACAATGACACTATGGCCTACTCTTTTATTGAATTCCAATTGTCAACGGTTCTTTTACATGCACGCCAATGTGTACACAGGACCTCAAGTTTTCGTTCCATCTGAAAGACCATCATACTCTAAAATATGGTGAATTATTTCATTTTAATGATTAGGAATGCCAGACCAGGATCACTCATGACTACAATATGTTACAGGAAGAAAATCTGCAATGCCGCGAGACAAGTAGGACCCCAAGGTTATCAAAGACTTGTAACATGCAGAATCCAATTTTCTTCATATTCCATCTTGATTAAAATATCAAGCACTCAGAAATAAGCTCAGGTTTTTATCCTCAACAATGTTTAGGAGTTGGATCTCAATTTTCATCACAGTGCATTCAGTTGAATTTACTCATGATACAACACATTTAGGTATCTAAACATAACACTGAATGTACCACCACCAGCATCTTTGCAAATACAGAGAGCAAAGACGTCACAAAAATTTGGAATGTGCACAGATTTTATAACAGAGCAAGAAATCTTCATCAATTGGACATAGGCCAATTTCAGTAAAATTTGTGAAATAACGATTATCAAATTATGACTACCCAAATATACCCAGCACTTTGACCTTTATAGTGTGTAGAGTGTAGATGGTTTTAGTGATCAAAACTAACGTTGCCTAGAATAGTTTTGCAGCTCGCAATTTCGACAGGGGAAACAACTCTTGTAATGTTGATGTATCCCTCTTAATTAATATAAGGCACCTTATTTATGACTAGTTCAACAATTTCAGATAATTAATAAAATAAATCTCCAAATCTCTGCTGAGTGTTTTAACAAGAATTGTGACTAGTCAAGAGGAACAACAATATACTCCCACATAAATAATGTGTATTTTTTAAGGCTTGTGTTACAGTCTTTTTGTTAAACAAATTTGTCCTTTTAACTAAAATCCACATCTAGTGATGACAGAAGTAAATGCTAACAAATGAACGGAAAATTATCTCTAAATCATAACTGAAACATTTCAAAGCATTTCCTGTCAAATTCTCTCGTATGGATTCAATTTCTGTCAAGTCGAATCTAGATTTCATTTTGGAAAATTATGGAAATAAAATTAAACGTTTACCACCCCCCGCTTCTTTCTAGATCAAACCTTCGTTCTAGAAGTTATAGATATTAAGCTAGCTGAAGACAAATTGTGCTAAGGACGGATTAATGACCACAGCTGTTTTAACCCTATCAATTCAAGCCACTTGAACAAATGAAAATAATTAAGCACTCAGAAATAAGCTCAAGGTTTTATCCTCAACAGTGTTTAGGAGTTGGATCTCAATTTTCATCATAGTGCCTCCATTTGTAAATAGATTCCACAATCTTGCCAACAAATGACTGTTCAAGAAAAATAAACTTATTTAGAAATATCTTAGAATGTTCAAACTTATACTTACAATAAATTAAATTCACTGAGATCTGCATGTATTAGTCGACAATCATGATAAAGAGTTCTCATCATATGTAGAATATTAAGATACAATTCTCTAGCTTTAGATTCACTGATCTCGGCATCTTTTAACAGTGGTGCTGGCCTAAGGAGAATAAAACATTTACTTAAAATATCTTTCAAAACAGAAATTAATCAATTCCAGATTCTATGCATAGATAATGGTGTTCAGAGACCATCACATGATTTGAACACTTGCATCCGAACGAATAACCTATGGACAGATCTTGATCAACCTCCCAGTTCCATGGGTTGTTTAAATGCAAGTTTTGAAATTTTGAAACAGTCCCTTACCATGAGAAAGAAACTGAAGTTAAGAATAATTTGTAGATATTGATATGGTGTACTGTACAGCTTTGACAAGAAAATTTAGAGGAACCACCTGATGCAGGGGACGATAACACATATGAAAATTATTAATTGTGACTGCAATATAAAGAAAAGTTATCTTTTTCACGTACCAGCCATCTTGACCAATAAACTCCATGACTAGAACATGACTACGTAATAAAATAGGTTCTGGACATAAAATACCTGATTGATGTATTCTACAAAAGATAAAATTATTCAAATTAGTAATTGTTCATAAAAATAAAACATTCATTTACTTAAAAATTGAAAGCCGCAACAAGCAGTAATTCTTTTTTCCAAACCCTAGATCGCTTATTTGCTACTTTTCCAAATTCTGTGACAAATTTAATCTTTCATCATATCTTAAGTAAGCTTGTATTGAAAACATTTATTTTACATAGATTATCTGTAGGGCACACATACTATCATGACAGCCCAACTCTGGACAGCAGACCCTGTGGTGCCCTATAGTCTATTTAATCTAGCATGTCTTTTAATAGAGGTGAAGGTCATAAAACAATCACCTTGTTATACAGACTGTTTTACAACAGTCACTGACATGCACCAACTATGTTTCTTATTAACTAGACTTTTACGATAGCATTGTTTGAGAATACACCGCCAACTGGTTCCTAACAGAATTATAGAAATGAAATGGGGTCTAATGTCCTACTCCGAGCTGGGCTAATGAAGACGGGCATATAGTGTGCTATGAGGGAAATTTTGCCGGACAGCGGCACTACGGCCTGCTCTAATATCGAATTCCAACTCTCAAGGGATCTTTTACGTGCATGCCAATGTGTACACGGGACCTTATCCACTTAGCCACCATGACCTCTTACACAGAACTATAGTGAAGAACTACAGTATATCATATACAACTTTCTTCTTATAATCCAGATGTCGGATCCCAACAATACCATTCTAATGAAAACCTCCCTTCTTTACCACAATAAGTATTTCAGTTTAAGTCTATTAAGCCAATGTTTTCTTGAAAGCAGACAAGGTGGTGAACTTGTATTAACCAATGAAAAACTACATAAAACTTTTCACACCTGATTAAATTCCTCATTTCTTTCTCAGCCCAGGTACGTACCATTTTACGTGGATTGTGTTTACAGTAACCATGACGAAATCTGTAAAATAATTCATGTATAAAATTACCATTCTGTAAAAACCAATATGCCGGTGTAGCAACTCTATATGCTAAAGTTCTAGCTTGTAATAATTCAGACTGATATAATCAACCCTTGGAAACCGATATCATTCTAAACATAACTTTGACAAATAATTTGAATAAAAGATATAACATTTGAATAAATGCATATTATCTAGATCTGATAGAAAATAATTCATTTAAATATGATTACATCTGAAATCTAATTATAATCTAATTAATCACTTTATCAAACCCATTCTCATGATGAAAAAAATACTAACATTTGTTTCCAGATCCTGGGAAAACCCATGATATCTATCCTCCATACTTAAGAGGGATTAAATTTCCAATCTATAGCACGCACAGTACTTTTTACGCAAGTTTTTACAACCCTAGAGAAACAGGAATTTATAAACATACCTGAATTCACCAGATACATAACGATCTCTATCTTTAAAATGTAGAATGGACGTTTTATATACCTGTAAAAATATAATATTTTATTATTAATTACCATCACAATAGCTATCATTTAACACAGGTAACATGACAATGTCAACATTTATATCAAAATCAATAAGAGGGTTTCAACTGGGATTTATCGACTGATAAATTTCTAATTTCATGGTCTTTAGGGTAAATATTTCATTTATCGCCATGTCAATCCATATATTTTCATGGTCTTTAGGGTAAATATTTCATTTATCGCCATGTCAATCCATATATTTTGTTTAAAGAATGGAATGAAATGTCACATCCACGCAGAGAGAGATAGAGAAATGGGGCAGTTCAAGGTCCACTCGACATCAACTAGGCCATTTCAGGACTAACATATGGTTCAATTTAAGCCCAATAATTGCTTGCTCATTGGGATTTTTTAAGCAGTGGGAGGAAACCGAACAGGTGACACTTTTTCTTGTCACATACAAGCTGGGAATCGAAAGCATGCCACTTGATTCAATGACTGACCTAATGATCTGAAACGCAAATTGTAGACCATTCAGCCACCAACCCCACATATTTATAGCTTCTTATGACTTGTTTCAAACAACTAAACTGGCCCATAAGTTTATCTGGCCATCCAAATGATCTCAAATCCTGCCTTAATAATCAGCAACCAGTCATGGGAAAGTAACAAATTTAAATTTACCTTGACAGCTCGGTCAACTTCTGTTTTACTGGTAGCATGATAAACATTGGCTTCTTTCCCAGTACTGATACATCCATTTATTTCAGAAATTACACCTTTACTCAATAACTTAAATAAAATCATACGAGTTTTAGGATCCATCACTTGTTCAGCAGTAGCTCGATCAGCCTTGTCTTTACCACGAAATCTACAATACATAATATAATATATCACTGTATAAGGACCCTGGGACATACAATGTTTTCCTTAAAGATACATTACAGGAGATTTTAATAGATAGTTGGCCATTCTTGCTATAACAGTTCAAAAATAGATGATGGAAGAAGAATATATTGAAAATTTCAGTCAAATTACTTTATTCTGAACAAAGTTATCACCATTGTAATTTTTGACTAGAAATAGGAGTCAACTCTCTCTTCACCGTCTCCGAGAATGGCTGATCGTTTGATTGACAGGCTTTAACTCCACCTATATAATCTCAATTATCAATTAACGTTTTCAATGGCTGTGGTACCGTTTGAGACGGGGTTGCAAATTCAATTCGTATCACATTTATTTTTAAAACAAATTAAAAATAAGACTTTTAATATTTAGATAAGAAGCTAAAGTTTGAAAGGAATGGACCAAATCAATGAGGCATAATTATAGCCGACTTCTTGTTAGCCTGCGTGTACTCTTGTACTGTAACTGGTAGGCCTACGTAACTCCCAAAGCAGAGAAATTAGAAACAGTGTTCCAATGGGGCTGCAATTCAAATGGGGTGATGTTAGCTGCGATGTTTATCAATTTCCATAATTTTTCTGTAAACGCAAGTGACAAAAGAGCGTATCCAAACTCATTTTAACCACAACTAAACATAATATCAAGGCCGTATATATCGAACTTTCAATCAAATAGACTGACATGCGGTCCTCGCTCATCAGCCGCATCGCTTCGTACATTATCATTTAGCCTCGATCTAAAATTACGGGGAGTATGACGGCAATGTAATGGTTAATCTCCGGTTACGACGCCATTTAAAAATCAATGAAATCCTTTTTAAATCCAAGCCATCCGTGGATCTACAGAGTTGATTTTGTGCTTGTTGTGTAAATAAAGATCTAATTTATAATTTCTATGACATCTGAAGCCTAAATAAAGACTTACAATAATCAGATTTAGCTCTTGCATAATGTATGTTTAAGAAAATTTGACAAACATAGACCTTTAAATTTATATGAAATGAAATTAATCTTAGCTGTTGTATGTCTTAAGTGTACTTAATCTGCATCAAACTTCTGACTTTATTTTTGTAATAAAGTACCCACCTGTCAGATTCCATCTTCCTGCCAGAAACAGCCAGAGAATTAGCAGCAGATGTTGACATTTTAGGTCCATTGTATTTATCTAAATTTAAAAGTTACATTCTATCAAAATTCTGTAAACTTAACTGCAATCTTACGAAATACTATTTATTTTAATGGCAGTGGGAGGAAACCGGAGGACCCGGATAAAACCCAATAGGTTGGACAGGCGACCCTACTCCTTGTCACGTACAACCGGGGATTCGAAAACACGCCAGTTGACTCAATGACAGGCCGTATGATACAGCACGCACGTGCTAACCATTCGACCATCCAATCCCCCCACAGCTAGAAAGAGTAAAAGTGAACAAAAAAATATCCTGTTTTAATCAGATTGTTAATAACAGTGCGATAATGAAGATATTTTGGTTATAAAAACTTCAAACGCTGCGACTATTACTATTTTTATCTATGCACCGTTCTACCACTGATATAACATTACATTATCCAGCCGGCTTAATTAGTGCAATAGGCCTATTTGATTACAAGCATAATTTCATTCAAGAACTCTCCCACAAAACACTGATCCCTATTGATATTCAGAACAATCGACTTTTGTGGCCATACAATTATAGTGTGCATAAAGGAATACAATGTGTGCTTACCAACATTTATTTTATGGACAAATTTACTGAGCGCCTTTTCTGGTGGTTGATAACTGCTCTTCTGTTTTGTCTGGTGATTTGGTCGGTTATTCTAAAATCATATAATATTAATGTTTATCTTATGTTGGGTTCAAACTGCAAACAGATTAATTGAAAATTTCACAATGGCCGTTTTTGTTTCAGTTTAAAACTACCTTGTGCACAGATTTTTTTAAAATTATTGTACATGAATGGCCCACGCAATCATCTCCAGTCTAAATTAATCTTATTGTGTCATTTACCGTAATGCTAAAAGCACCAAAATTTAATTACAGATAGGTGCTTGTCATGCTGGCGGATATGCCCAACAGCGGCAATGTAATATGCTAGCTCCAATATTGTCATCAGGTCCAGCAGAGTCTTTAAAAACAAATTATGACCAACACATTCCATGGGGTACTTCCTTATATTTCAATGAGTAATCCCATAGTTCTAAAAACTTCTATAAAGGAATGCCATATTAGAATTACCTGATTAGAACTGAGATTACATGTTTTATGTTTTCGCGTGAAGTCATAGGACTCATTTGACCAATCAGCTTCCCATTCATCACTACTGCTATCATAATCATCATCTTGATATTCAACCTCTAAAAACAAAACAAAAACTCTTGAAAGTGTTTCATAGCCTTTAACTTATCAAATGAAATGGGTTTAACGTCCTACTGTTCTGCTCCACTGGGCTAATGAAGACGGGCATACGCCATACAGTGTGCTATGAGCGAATTTTTGTCCGGGCAACGTGCATTCCAATATATACACGGGACCTCGGTTTTTCGTCCCGTTACAAATATATCACACAAATGTTCAACAGTCTTTTAATTATTCATCCGAGTACGAAATGTCGCCAAACTAAGTCAGAAAAGTCGTCAAGTAAAGTCTGAACCGTTGTCAAGCTGAGTCCGAAATGACCCGGGACCAAAATGATGTGCTACCATTTTCATTTGTCGGACATAACTGATTTGATATTAGAGTTAAAATGGAAACAATTGAATGTAAATCAGTTTATATAAATTCATATTACATTATTATAGGTGTTGCGACCCATTTGTGTCAATTTCTAGGTCCCAAATATTAGCGATTTAGCTCCTTTAAAACTTTGACACTAGACCCCTAATAATAGTAATACCGCATTATATTTACCATTTCTGTCTGTCGTATTCTTCAAATTCTGCTCCACATTGGTTGTTCCATTTTGTAGGCTGGAAAATAAATATTGATGATTATTCGAAAACAGTACATTTGTTCTTAATCACAAACCTGTCCATAAATAAAAGTTTATTTTCCAAACATCCAGAACACGTGGTCTCGACTCTGGTACATTGCGCTCTGGCCCTATACATGTACCAAGAAAATGGAGTAACAATTTTAGAAAATTGGCCATTACCTAGCTGGATCAGCGTCGTCAAATTGGCCATCAACAAACTCCATAGTTGTCCTTGTATTTACGGAACAATCAACCACCCAAAAAAGATGAAAAATTCCCTTTTACACGACCAGCATTGCTCAACCACGAGGCCATCTTCAGCTATCGGAAGTGAGATCATATTAGCGCATGCCCAACGGCAACGGCCAACAAAAGTCGGCAAACCTCGGCAGATTCCGGTACCCTACGACAAAATAAAAATCTGCCGAGGTTTACCGAATGCGGCCAACAAAAAAAACGCTATTTAATCTTGATCACTCCAATCCATATTATTGTTTTAGACTGTCTAATCATAGATCGGTTCTATGGTCTAATACTGTCTCTGCTAGTAGTTTAGAGCACAGGCGGGAAATCAGACTTTTCGGGCAAACGCGTAAACTGAAAAGAAAAAATAATATCACCTAGTTGGCAAAACAATGTGCCCGAAATCTAATAGAATAGCCCATACTAATTTTACTTTTTTTTTCTAATGAATACCGCGAATGTGTAGCCTACCGAATCATACTATGGATTAAAGCATATGATTTTTTTCTAGAACCACTAATGCTTTGTGCGACATTATTCGTTCATCAATTATTAGTTGTGAATGCAGCTTCAACAGTCTGATTGGAATTCACGTCGGCACAGGGTGGGATTTCGGTTGAAAAACCATCAGGAGCTAGAATAGTACAAAAACGTTCGGGGAAGGAAGAGGCCCCCCATATAGGCCTACCCCACGACAAATAAATTCCTCGTTCACGTCTCCGTGGATTGTAAACTAGCCTATTTATTAATTGGCTGATTGGAATTTAGTTCAGCCAGCAAAGTTAGGCTATAATACATCACTTTGCAGTTGCTGTATTCACGGGTTGGAATTTTAGAAAAACGCGTTTTTTTTGTGGCCGTTAAATTTTGTTGTGTGTGTGTGTGTGTGTGTGTAGGGGGGTCGGGCACTCACTACACGGTCGTCTGTAAACAGGAATTATTTCGAGGATGTCCGGCCTGCCCCCTGACCCTAACACGCCTATGCAGTGACGCACCAACCCACCGCTTTGCATACTGTAACTGCTTTGTTCAGCTTATATATTAATTCAACTTATATATGTAAAATTTTTATGTTTATTTCCCCTCCAACTCTCCATTTGATCGAAAACCCCTATAATATATCTTGGAATATAAACTGGTTTACACAGGTTTAAGGGAAGCGAGGCCAGTGATTTGCTATCTCAGCCTCCAAGGAGGCTAGTCCATAAATATTCAAAGGGTCCCACTTTGATTATTTCTAGTATGCGCTTTATATATATATAGATAATGTGTTGCCCCTGGGCATATGCCCCCCCCCCCCTCAGTCCCCCCACCCCACCTTATGTGAGGTCCATGCTCGGGTTTCCTACCATTCAGTTCTATGGAATAGTCTTTAATTGAAAGATGCATATTTCTTGCAGCCCCATATATAAAATGTTTATACAACATCATCTTTATCCTTATTCTGTTGTGGCTGATTGGTATCATGTCGTGATGTCGTGGTGTAGCCCTTCATAAGGCGACAACCCGACAACACGACATTTTAACCCGACACTACAACCCGGCATTTTAACCCGACAATACGACATTTTCACCCGACACCACGACATTAAAACTGTCGTAATGTCGCGTAAAAATGTCATATTGTCGGGTTAAAATGTCGTGATGTCGGATTGTCGTGATGTCTGGTTGTCGGGTTATCGGCCATATTCCTCTAAATACTATGATTATGTTCCCGGGATTTTGCAGCGCGGTTTCTCTATGTCGGTAGTGCAGGACAAAGGGCCTGGCAAAGAACAGTGTCTAGCATTGTCGATAGGACAAAAAAAAAAACCTCTTGTGTATACATTGGCGTGTTCATAAAAGAATCCTTCACAGTTGAAATTCGATGAAGAAATGCCACGGTCCATTGGAATTTTCCATCATATCACTCTGCATAGCGTATGCCTATCTTCGGAAAAGTAGGAAAATGAAATGAAATGAAATGAAATGGGGTTTAACGTCCAACTGTTCTGCTCCGAGAGCCACAGCGGCAAAGTGAGTAAGACGCTGGCTCGCTAGCCTGGACGTTGCTGGTTCGCGCCCGGTGTTGGCCGAGAAAGTTCATCAATATTTTCCGGCGTGGTTTCCCTTGTCAGGGGTGCAGGAAGGAGGGCCTGGCAAGGACAGTTATCTAGTCGTTCGGATGGGACGAAAAACCGACGTCCCGTGTTAACATTGGCCTGCACGTAAAAGAACCCTTGGCAATTGGAATATAAGAGTAGGTCGTAGCGCCGCTGTCCGGGCAAAATGTCCCTCATAACACATGAATGGTGTAAGCCCAGTTCGGAGCATAAGAGTAGGACGTTAAAACCCATTTCATTTCATTTCGTTATAAAATAGGCACCCAGTACCTATAAATGATGTAATGTCAGTAAGATGTTAAACTTCATTTCGTTCTGCCCCGGCTGGGCTAATGAAGGTGGACATACCCTATACAGTGTACTATGAGGGAAATTTTACCCGGATAGCGGCGCTACGGCCTACTCTTATATTGAATTCCAACTGTCAGAGGGTCTTTTACGTGCACGGCAATATGTAAATGGGGCCTAGGTTTTTCGACTATACGTTATCCCTTGCCCCCCCCCCCGCCTGCACCACTGTCAAAGAGAAATCACTCCGGAAATGGGGTTTAATGTCTGGTAGTCACGGTGACTCAGTGAGTAAGACGTTGGCTCGCTAATGTTGAGATCTCGTGTTCAATCGCTGCGTTGGCGTGATTCCTCTTTACAGTGGTACAGGACGGAAGGTCTGGCAGGGGATAACGTATAGTCTTTTGGATGGGACGAAAAATCGAGGTTCCGTGTACATATTAGCGAGCACGTAAAAGACCCCCTGACAGTTTGAATTCAATATAAGAATAGGCCGTAGCATCCGGGCAAAGTTTCCCTCACTATACTGTATAGCGTATGCCCGTCTTCATTAGCCCAGAATAGTAAGACGTTAAACTCAATTTCATATCTTTCAATTTTCCTACTTTTCTGCACCAATTGGGCTATTGAAGATAGGCAGCATACGCTATGCAAAGTGCTATGACGGAAATTTTCAATGGACCGTGGCATTTCTTCATCGAAATTCAACTGTGAAGGATTCTTTTATGTGCACGCCAATGTGTACACAGGAGCTTGTTTTTTGTCCCTTCTACACAACTAGACAATGTACTTGGCAAGAACCTTTGTCCTGCACTACCGACAGGAAGAAACCACACTGCAAAATCCTGGGGAACTGTCCTGACCAACACCAGGATCAGTGTATATAATCATAGTATTGAGAGGGATATGGCCGATAACCGGTTTTGTTTCAGGAACTACTGTCTGGTTTATATATCTGTTTTTGCTATGCCTTCTGAGATAAGCGCGAAAGCTCCGAATTTTGTGACTGAGTTAAAATCTTGGTTTTTTTTTATGTGACGAATATGTCAACCACGTAGCATTGCTTCTGATTTGGTGTAATGTATCAATGATTTACTGACCCCTTTGTGTATACTAACCCAACCTCTCACTCACTCAGCGGGCTGCTCAGTGATAGGCGTATGTGTACATTATCTGAAAACGAGTCTTGCGGGTGTTTGTGTTTGTATACCCGTGGATTTGATGTTTGTTTTTAACTTGATGTGATTGTTCAGTTATCTACAAGTAACGTGTCGCCATTTTTGTAAACCAAGACCAACCTTTATACAATACAGGTGATGTGAGTGATAGATAAATGTTGGTATCTGTGGAAGTTCATGAACTCTCGCCATTTTGTACATTTCAGATGGGATAAGTCTGAATAAGCATGGAGTCACTTATCAGAACTGCATACCGCTGCTGGAAGACTTTGGCTTTCATTTTTCGTATGACCTTCTTTACTATCTACATGGCACTGACATGGGTTATTCCTCCTTTGGGGAGAGTACTAGATCATCATATGGATGGACTTTTGGAAGGGAGTCGAGTCAAAAAGGGAGATTATGAAAGTTCAATGTTTTCTTGGGGAATGCTGACGCTTGTGTTCCGTTCTAATTATCTAGACACCTTCAAACCGACCGAACTTCACGGAAAGGCAAAGGACACGACAGTATATTCAACAGATGGACAGCACAAACACTTTCTGTTAGATTACATGAAGAAGGGGCGACCTCTGGTGTTGAACTTTGGTAGTTGTACCTGACCCCCATTTATGGTAGAGTTACGGAATTTTAACAAATTAGTACGTAACTTTTCCAAAGAAGCAGACTTTTTAACGATTTATATCGAAGAAGCCCACCCCAATGACGAATGGCGATTTGATAACAACTATGACATATACCAACACGTGACGTTGGAAGACCGAGTCAAGGCTGCAAGATACTTATTGGAAGCTGGTGTGGAATCTCCCGTTGTTTTGGACAACGTTAATAACGAGGCAAGTGTAGTGTATAGTGGCTTACCAGAACGACTGTATATTATTTTGGATGGTGTTATTGTTTATGAAGGAGCCCTGGGTCCTTCTGGATACCATGTCAAAGATGTAGAAGACTGGTTGACGAAATACAAGGGAGAAGAAAGTAATGGCCGTGCATAGTTACTGTTACTAGGGGCTACGGATGTTTATTAATAGTTTAAAAAACTTATTATAGAATAACTGATATTATCTATGCATTATAATTTTTGTGTATGTTAAAATCTTGGGTTTTTTTTATGTGACGAATATGTCAACCACGTAGCATTGCTTCTGATTTGGTGTAATGTATCAAAGATTTACTGACCCCTTTGTGTATACTAACCCAACCTCTCACTCACTCAGCGGGCTGCTCAGTGATAGGCGTATGTGTACATTATCTGAAAACAGTCTTGCGGGTGTTTGTGTTTGTATACCCGTGGATTTGATGTTTGTTTTTAACTTGATGTGATTGTTCAGTTATCTACAAGTAACGTGTCGCCATTTTTGTAAACCAAGACCAACCTTTATACAATACAGGTGATGTGAGTGATAGATAAATGTTGGTATCTGTGGAAGTTCATGAACTCTCGCCATTTTGTACATTTCAGATGGGATAAGTCTGAATAAGCATGGAGTCACTTATCAGAACTGCATACCGCTGCTGGAAGACTTTGGCTTTCATTTTTCGTATGACCTTCTTTACTATCTACATGGCACTGACATGGGTTATTCCTCCTTTGGGGAGAGTACTAGATCATCATATGGATGGACTTTTGGAAGGGAGTCGAGTCAAAAAGGGAGATTATGAAAGTTCAATGTTTTCTTGGGGAATGCTGACGCTTGTGTTCCGTTCTAATTATCTAGACACCTTCAAACCGACCGAACTTCACGGAAAGGCAAAGGACACGACAGTATATTCAACAGATGGACAGCAGAAACACTTTCTGTTAGATTACATGAAGAAGGGGCGACCTCTGGTGTTGAACTTTGGTAGTTGTACCTGACCCCCATTTATGGTAGAGTTACGGAATTTTAACAAATTAGTACGTAACTTTTCCAAAGAAGCAGACTTTTTAACGATTTATATCGAAGAAGCCCACCCCAATGACGAATGGCGATTTGATAACAACTATGACATATACCAACACGTGACGTTGGAAGACCGAGTCAAGGCTGCAAGATACTTATTGGAGGCTGGTGTGGAATCTCCCGTTGTTTTGGACAACGTTAATAACGAGGCAAGTGTAGTGTATAGTGGCTTACCAGAACGACTGTATATTATTTTGGATGGCGTTATTGTTTATGAAGGAGCCCTGGGTCCCTCTGGATACCATGTCAAAGATGTAGAAGACTGGTTGACGAAATACAAGGGAGAAGAAAGTAATGGCCGTGCATAGTTACTGTTACTAGGGGCTACGGATGTTTATTAATAGTTTAAAAAACTTATTATAGAATAACTGATATTATCTATGCATTATAATTTTTGTGTATGTATTATAGCTTTTGTAGTTTAAGCCTAATGTTGCTTTACAATTTGCTTTTCACGACGATCACTTTTAAATGTACAAATTGATAAATGCGAATTGTATAACTTTTATATAGAAGATATATTTATGAAGATATTTTAGTAAAAGCACGAAACTAATTTATCTGATGACGTTATATCTATATGTAAATGTTATATTTAACTGTTTAAGTAAAATCAAGTAAGTCCTGACTAAGCAAAACAAAAAACGAAATAAAACAAGTTCAACCTTGAAACATTTTAGCTGGAAAGCGCAAGATTGACTTTTTCTATCGAGGAATCTGAACAGTCCCCAACTGGGTCAGTAGCCAATCGAATTTTCGTGACGTTTCGAAGGGCGATGTCGTGTCCATAAGTAAAGCTGCCGTCAGCTATCGCACAGCTCAACATTGTGAAAGCCGACGTACGAAGTGGCTGAAACAGATCACCATAGTTTTGTTTCGTGCTCGTGCGTAATTTGAGGGGTTAATAAATGGAACGCTCTGGAGTATTTGGCACACTTCAATGTGAATGAAATTTGAAAGGTTAAAAAATAGAACAGTCGAAAGCTTTACGTTTATGTGAGTTTTACGCCGATCTTATTGGTTTTTCAAGATGAATATTAAAAGGATTTACTATGCCAGTAATGCCCATTAAACTACTTGAGTTACACGCAAGCTGTCTGCTTATTTTGGCCTAGTGGATTACAAGAATGCAGTCATATATAAATGTTTAAGATCGTTGCGACTCGGTGGTATTCATTCATCCGTTCTTTCAGAAACATTAGTTGTTGGGAAGTTATTAGTTAACATATACATGTATGCAGTTTTTGTCAACTTTATAGGCAGCCAAACTAACTCTACAAATGGAGACCCTTCACCGGAAGCTGAAGATAAGTTGGCGGGTGGTTGTGGCCATTTTTGGTATGTTCGGTCGGGTTATATTTGTGACCATGGCTTATTTTCTACCACCATTAAGGCGACGTCTTCAAACACTAAGTAGAAAAATGTTAGAAGGAGGAGATTTGCACGAACTGCATTTGGAGTCCTTTTTCAGTCTAGAGCAGTTTAAAACTGGATACCATATGAGTATTTTGGAAGTTTTCAAAACCGTAGAACTTAACAAAAAGGCGCCAAATGTTCCTGTGTTGTCGTCAGATGGGACAAAGAAACACTTCTTATTGGATTTCGTGAAGAAAGGGCGACCTCTTGTGTTGAACTTTGGTAGTTGTACCTGACCCCCGTTCATGGCAAAGTTACGGAAATTCAACGAATTAGTACGAAACTTTGCTGACGATATTGATTTTTTGACAGTTTACATCGAGGAGGCGCATCCCAACGACGGTTGGCGCATTGCTAATGATACAAAATATAACTACAAGCAACACGTGACATTACAAGACCGGATACAGGCAGCAGGTCTTTTGTTGGAAGCTGGTGTAGAATCTCCCGTTGTCTTGGATACCATGGAAAACGAGGCTAATGCAGCCTATGCGGCATTTCCTGAAAGACTTTACATAATTATGGATGATGTTGTCGTGTATGAAGGGAATCGAGGACCAATGGGATATAACGTCGATGAGGTTCAACAATGGTTATTAAAATTTTTGGGAAAATAAAATAAGATATCTTCCAACGTTATAATTTGCTATTAGTTGTTTTAGAATTGTATTATTTATGTAATGGATATATTTAGAACACTTATAATATACCGTAGAAAATATATATATTTACAAGGGTCAGTTTTAGGACCCATACTGTTTAGTTTGTACACTTCCCCTTTGGGCGATCTAGTAAGGAAACATGGTGTTGAATTCCATCTCTACGCTGACGACACACAGTTATACTTACCATTTAAACCGTCAACTGGTGCAGCTATTACCAAGGCCCAGGTCGAATTATGTATAGGAGAAATTCATACATGGATGTCCACTAACTTTCTGAAACTGAACGCTGACAAAACCGAGTATTTGCTTTTGGGATCCGATAGTCTGCTATCAAAACTTAATGATTCGTTCAATTAGGAAATCAGAATAGCTGAATATAATGTGTCTCCTTCTCTTTCTGCGCGCAATATAGGTGTCGTATTTGATTTTAAGATGTCCATGGAAAAACAAGTTAATAATATTTGTAAATCATGTTATTTCCACATCAGAAACATCAGTCGTATTCGTAAAAATATTTCGGAGGAAACTACAAAGATTCTAATTCATTCTATGGTCACTTCTAGACTTGATAACTGTAATTCTCTTTTAATTGGCCTTCCCAACAGATTGATAGATAAACTCCAAAAGGTGCAGAATAGTGCTGCCAGACTCATAAGTAGAACCAATTTTAATGACCACATTACTCCTGTTTTATACCATTAATTTACACTGGCTCCCTGTTCGTTTTAGAATCCGTTTTAAAATACTTTTATTAACTTATAAATGTCTTAATCACATGGCACCTTCTTATTTGTGCAACCTATTAGAATTATATTCTCCGAGTCGCACTTTGCGGTCATCCTCTGGTAATCTCTTAATTAAAAGACCTGTTCGACTTGTGAGCTATGGTGAACGATCGTTTGCCTTCCAGGGTCCTTACTTATGGAACAGTTTACCCCTGAGTGTTCGTAATTCACCGTCCTTGTCTACATTTAAAACACGTCTCAAAACGCATCTTTTTAATGAAGCATTTCAATAATTTCATTGTATTTACACCAGACGATGTTACAATATAAATTATAGCTGTGATAGTTTTTTTTTATAGTTTTTTATCTTTCCTGTGTTTTACTAATTATCTTACTTTTATTTTAATATTCTTTTATATTCTTTTATATTCTTTACACATGTCCACATGATGATGTTTTAAGAATTTTAAATGTATGTGTCTTTCCTATTGAATGTTGTACCTTACCTGTATATCCTTCTTGTATTTATGTTGGTTTTTTTTCTATTTTCATATTTGCTTTTATATCTATATTGTAAAGCGCACTGGAGCACTGTATTGTGGAAGTCGCGCTATATAAATCCATAATAATAATAATAATAATAATAATATTTTTGGATTGTAATATTTATGTAGTAGATATATTTATGAAGATATTTTAGTAAAAACACGAAACTAATTTATCTGATGGCATCATATCTATATATAAAGTTATACAATAAAATATTTAAAGTCTGACTTCGGCCAGTGGACTAAATATGGAAATATATATTATTTTCTTCTATATACATAGTACTTATCATGCATAAGCGTGTAAATAAATCTGTGATTGAGTTTGTTGTTTTAATAAATAAGTAAACATAACACTGTAAACATTGGAGATTGGAATTCTATAAGATTAATTAATAAGTTTATCAATCAGGAAAAGTGAACGATTTTGTCATTCTGGACATAAGAGACAGGGTACCTGCTTAGTTTTCGAGCGATAGTTACTCTGAGGTTTTGTTAATGATGAAATTATATTCTGTTCAAATGACGAAAGATGCGCTAGCTTAAACTTCCCGTCATTCACCATCATAAAGCATCTTTAACCCTTGCGCGCTTGTGACGCTTTCGCGCCAAACTAGTGGAAATTTATTTTTTCTAGCAATCAAACGTTAATTCCAGGATTCTCTATCCCTGATTGTCTTGTTTATACAATGAGGTCAATCTGATTAAAATACAGATCTATATTTCGTTTCGTTTTTTTATACTTTCGATGGCCCACACTACAAGTGTAGGAAAGACAAGTAAAACGAAATTTTGAACTATAAAAACGAAACGAAATAGGATCTGTGTTTTTACCAGATTGACAATGATGTCATTTATATTATACCATTTGTTATCTGGCAATGGTGAAACACCGAGGTCCCGTGTACATATTGGTGTGCACTTAAAATAACCCTTGGCAGTTGGAATTTGAAATAATAGTATAGTCTGTAACTCCACTATCCGGGAAAAATTTCACCCATGGCACACTACATAGCATATGTCCGTCTTCGCTACTCCGGATCAAGCTGGCATGAGGCCCCCGGCTAAAATTCGACAGTGAAAAGGGGGCATATTCTGGTTATTGTCTGCCATACATATTGATGTGCACGTAAAATAACCATTGGCAGTTGGAATTCGAAATAAGAGTAGTCTGTAACGCCACTATCCGGGCAAAATTTCGCCCATTGCATTGCGTATGTCCTTCTTCATGGGCCCGGATCAAGCTGGCATGGGGCCCCTGGCCACAAATCGACAGTGAAAAGGGGGCATATTCTTTTCATTGTTGGTCACACTTACACAAATGCAAATTTGTATGTCAGTATGCTATATAGATAGATTTATTTGGCAGAAACATGTACAACATAATAAATGACATATTTATTTATGGTACAAAAAATTGTTTTTAGAACTAAATTGGGTGTCCCTTTAATATTGGGGCCCCTGTCAGTACCCCTTTAATACAACCCTGCCCAGATGGAGCTAAAAGTAGGACGTTATACCCCATTTCATTTCTTTCCATTTTCATCCCCTTTTGGAAATCCAGCATACGTCACTAAATTGATGATTTGAATACATCGCGGGGAGGGGTTGGGGAATTTACAGTGTGACGCCAGGGGCCTCTGGCACACAGTCCGACCTACTTGACAGATCCACGAATGAGCCGTATGCAAAGACACATTAAAACAGACCCGAGATTCAGTGTTCGCACCGTTCCTCCTGCAGATCCGAGATTGGCTGTTCACATCCGTTCTCCCTATACTGACCCCAGATTTACTGTGAGAACCACACGATTTATTGACTCTAAATTCCTTATTGATCCTTGAATCACTGTTCACACTGTAAACACCATTCTACTTACTCACCTTGGATTTAATGTTAGAACCACCCCCTGTATTGAGACTAAAACTCAGTTTTCCCTATTGACTTTAAATTTCTTGTTCGATTGCAGGTTTATAAAAGGCAACTCAGATTACGAATCATTCATCCGTTCTTTCAGAAACATTAGTTGTTGGGAAGTTATTAGTTAACATATACATGTATGTATGCAGTTTTCACCGGAAGCTGAAAATAAGTTGGCGGGTGATTGTGGCCATTTTTGGTATGTTCAGTCGGGTTATATTTGTGACCATGGCTTATTTTCTACCACCATTAAGGCGACGTTTTCAAACACTAACTAGAAAAATGTTAGAAGGAGGAGATTTGAGCGAAATTGATTTGGAGTTCCTCTTCACTCTGGAGCAGTTTAAAACTGGATACCATTCGAGTATTTTGGAAATTTTCAAAACAGTAGAACTTAACAAAAAGGCGCCAAATGTCCCTGTGTTGTCGTCAGATGGGTCAAAGAACCACTTCCTATTGGATTTCGTGAAGAAAGGGCGACCTCTCGTGTTAAATTTGGTAGCTGTACCTGACCCCCGTTCATGGCAAAGTTACGGAAATTCAACGAATTAGTACGTAACTTTGCTGACGATATTGATTTTCTGACAGTTTACATCGAGGAGGCTCACCCTAATGATGGTTGGCGCATTGCTAATGATACAAAATATAACTACAAGCAACACGTGACATTACAAGACCGGATACAGGCAGCAGGTCTTCTGTTGGAAGCTGGTGTAGAATCTCCCGTTGTCTTGGATACCATGGAAAACGAGGCTAATGCAGCCTATGCGGCATTTCCTGAAAGACTTTACATAATTATGGATGATGTTGTCGTCTATGAAGGGAATCGAGGACCAATGGGATATAACGTCGATGAGGTTCAACAATGGTTATTAAAATTTATGGGAAAATAAATGAACAGATAAGATATCCTGCAACGTTATAATTTGCTAATAGTTGTTTTAGAATTGTAATATTTATGTAATAGATATATTTATCACACTTATAATATATCGTAGAAAATATATATATATTTACAAAGATATTTTAGGATTGTAATATTTATATAGTAGATATATTTATGAAGATATTTTAGTAAAAACACGAAACTAATTTATCTGATGGCATCATATCTATATATAAAGTTATACAATAAAATATTTAAAGTCTGACTTCGGCCAGTGGACTAAATATGGAAATATATATTATTTTCTTCTATATACACAGTACTTATCATGCATATGCGTGTAAATAAATCTGTGATCGTGTTTGTTGTTTTAATAAAAATGTAAACATAACACTGTAAGAGAGAGAGAGAGAAATGGGGTTTAACGTCTACTCGACACAAACTAGGTCATTTCGGGACTAACATATGGTTTAACTTTATTTCAACAATTCGCTTGCGCGTAGGGGTCTTTAGCAGTGGGAGGAAACCGGAATAACACTGTAAACATTGGTGATTGGATTTCTATTAGATTAATTAATTAGTAAGTAAATAAGTGTATCAATCAGGAAAAGTGAAAGATTTTGTCATTCTAAACATAAGAGACGCGCTACCTGCTTAGTTTTCGAGCGATAGTTACTGTGAGATTTTGTTAATGATGAAATTATATTCTGTTCACATGACGAAAGATGCGCTAGAAACTTCCTGTCATTCACCCCAGAGGGGGAAACACAATGCACGCGAGAAAGGGCCGATAAACTGCCAGCCAGTTTAATCTCTGGTAGTTCAGGTAGGCTTAATCAATGGCCACATGTCTGCGTTCAGTTTGCAAAAAATAAGCTAGCTTAACACAACTGGTGTCACACTGATCCGCGGTGAATATTCGCTAGGCCGCAACAATCATTGATAAGGATGACATCGATGCGACTTAATGAGCAACAAATATTAACTTTTTTCCTCCGACAAATTAAATTCTAAAACATTTTTTTTATGTATTAGAAAAATAAATGAAGACGTTTGAAGTATTTGTAGGTAAAAATTATTTCCTATTTTAGTGTAAATGGGTATTAAAATGAGTAAAAGGGGCCAGTCTGCTCGAATCTGTAACGTCTTATGTAAAAAAAAATGCACGCGCCATTGAGCCTATGGTTGACGCCGCGTGATATGACGTCAAGTGTTGAAGACAATCATCTTTTACAGATATATTAGAAGACTTTCGTAATACTCTGTAAAACATATTGAACTGATGTGTGAAACTAGCTTAACTCAGCTGATGTTTATGAGCTAGCGTAATTAAGGTATTTTTGCAATCATTTGAAAGGCAGATAAACAACACTGAAAGGTTTCTGGTCGAACTAGCTCTTTAAATTACTCATCCTGTTACTGTTGATATGCCGATCATGTTATGTAGCGGAATGTATTAAACAGTTTCCATGGGTTTTTTTTTCTATTATGTACATGTATTAATAAATATATCTGTAGCATTTTAGTTTTGTTGTCTTGAATCCTCTACAACCTTATGCTTGATTTCTGAAACTATTTACCTTTGCAGGAAAGTATCTTTAACCCTTGCTCGCTTGTGACGCTTTCGCGCCAAACTAGTGGAAATTTATTGTTTAGAGCAATCTACCTTTGTTTGTGCGATACTCAAGCGTTAATTCCAGGATTCTCTATCAAATACCATTCGTTATCTGGCAAAGGTAAATTTTGTCTAACTGTGCTCGAAACGCATATTTTACAATGACCATTCATAAAGTTGTGATGTCACCTATGAGCCACCGTAGCTGACCGTTACAATGACATAAAACTGCGTACATTAATTACAAACCTGAAAGTTCAAAAATTTGAATATCGGTCACGTGATATTAAAACTATATATGAACGTTCATTACTTAAATGTAATCATTATTTCATTTATAAAGGTGCAAGATTTTACAGTTTTATCGTATCTTTACCTTTGATATATTTTATGTCAAATTTTGTATCCCGCAAACTTTATCGTAAATGGGCGATAATAACGACAAAATCACTGGAAATGTATAATTATTTGGGGATTCCTAATAATTTATTAATTATACATTCAAAATGAAATAACGGTGTGTGTGGGGGGGGGGGGCATTAAATTGCGTCCCATATACACCCCACTAATATGAATTTAGGTAATCTGGAGGTCATGGGGTTCATACCGGTGTTGGCTGCGGTGTCGTGCAGGACGAAGGGTCTGGCAAGGAAGAGCATAGTAGTTCGCATGGGACGAAACCCCGAAGTCAGTATGCTATATAGATATATTTATTTGTCAGAAACATGTACAACATAATAAATGACATATTTCTTTATGGTACAAAAAATTGTTTTTATAACTAAATTGGATTTCCCTTTAATATTGGGGACCCTGGCTGCAGCCCGGTCGATACCCCTTTAATCCGGCCCTGCCCAGATGCAGCAGAAACATGTACAACATAATAAATGACATATTAATTTATGGTACAAAAAAAAATGTTTTTAAAACTAAATTGGATGTCCCTTTAATATTGAGGTTGAGGCCCCTGTCTGCATCCCGGTCAGTACCCCTTTAATCCAACCCTACCCAGATGGAGCTGAAAGTAGGACGATATACCCCATTTTATTTCTTACCATTTTCATCCCCGTTTGGAAATCCAGCATACGTCACTAAATTGATGGCATGTCAATTCTGATTTGAATACATCGCGGGGAGGGGTTGTGGGATTTACAGTGTCACGCTCAGGGGCCTCTGGCACACAGTCCGCTCTACTTGACAGATCCACGAATGAACCGTATGCAAAGACACATTAAGAACAGAACCGAGATTCAGTGTTCGCCACGTTCCTCCTGTAGATCCGAGATTGGTTGTTCACACCCGTTCTCCCTAATGACCTCAGATTTACTAGTTGGAACCACACGATTTATTGACTCTAAATTCATTTCTAACAGCGTCCTCCTTATTGACCCTTGAGTCACTGTTCACGCTGTAAACACCGTTCTACTTACTGACCTTGGAATTAAAATTAGAACCGCCCCTTGTATTGACACTAAAAATCAGTTCTCCTTGTTGATTTTAAATTTCTTGATCGATTGCAGGTTTATAAAAGGCAACGCAGATTATGAATCATTGAAAAGGGTGACGTGCCACAAAGGTGAATCGCAAAGTGGCCTAAACAGATCACCGTACACAGAAAGTTCTATAGTACAAATAAATAATAGCCACTAGATATCGACAGACTAAAGTCTGTGCTGAATCTTATGTTAAAAGGGTGACTGTACAGACTACTGATAAAGGTATGTACTTTATTTAATCAGTTTGTTGAGGAGTTGTGGATGTTTGTTGGAGATGGGGGGGGGGGGGGGCGTGATATGTTATCTGGTCAGTAATACCGTCCAAAACGTATTCTGAACTAAAATCATGATGTTTAAGTATCGTTGGAGTACCATGGGTATAGAATAAACCTGACATGCTGAGGCTAAACCGTTTTCCTACCCAGTGGTGAAAAAAACAACTAGACGGGGGAGGGCAGATGGGTAGACGAGTAAAGTGGGCCCCCCCCCCCAAAAAAAAAATACAGTTTTCATATTCACGAAACGGAGAATCCCATTGACAACGATTTTGGATAATTACTGTCGGTGTTTTCGCCCTTGCTTTAATTGAAAAACTCTTGTGGACTCTCTAGAAGGTGAAGTTATCCGAATCATTTGAAATTTATACACAATGTTTATGTTCATGAGACGTCTCAGCTGTTGTAGACATGTGTTTCGTTTCCTGGCAACCTCTCTATATAATTATTTGATATATAAGACTCATTTGATTTATGATCGGTGTACATTGGTTACACGGATCATAAATCAAGCTACTACAGTATTTGCCCTCACCCCCCACACCCAAAGAGTCGACAGAGGGAGGAAGACTCTATTTTGTTTCAAGATGGTGGCATTACGTTGGGTCAGGGGCGGATTGGGCCATCGGGCGATCGGGCGATCGCCCGATGGGCCGGTCGGACAAAAAACTGAAAAAAATAATTTTGTCCAATTCGTCTAAAAAACCTTAATTAATTGATTTATGAGATATACTATTTGACAGAGATTATAATCAGATATGCCACCAAATCGCATATTTGGGGTTCATTTTTCAAAATTTTCCCGGCCCCAATCCGCCCCTGCGTTGGGTCTGAAGTGTACACGCAAACGAAACTTTGAAAGGTGGAATTCGGTGAGGAGTAGGCGCAAACGCCGCTGTCCGGACAATATTTACCCTCATAGTATACTGCGTGCGTAGAAAATTAGGACGTGACACCCCATTTCATTTCTCTTTCAATTTACATTATCAAGGGATACTAATGATTGGATATCACATATCAGTCTTCTTTATCCCAGTCGGAGCAGAACCGTAAGACGTTAAACCCAATCTGATTAAAATACAAATCAATATTTCGTTTCGTTTTTTATACCTTCGATGGCCTACACTACATGAAGATCTGACAAGTTATAGCGATAGGTCATGTCAGGGGTCAAAAGACCGACTTATGACCCGATGATGTCAGACATTTGATTAACCAATCAGCATTGATGTTACTAGTGGATTACACACAATTCACTGCAAAACACGCCTAAAGCTCGCCGTGACAGACCGTTTCATTGGCTTATCCCTGACACCATTCAGAACACGAGTTAAATAACAACTCTTTCAGATCCAAGTGTAGTAAAGACAAGTAAGATGAAATTTTGAACTATAAAAACGAAACGAAATAGGATCTGTGTTTTAACCAGATTGACGTTAAACCACGTTAAATTCCATTTCGTTTCTTGCAGATATGGTAGCTTACTAGACCAAGCAAATACCTAAAATGGAGAATCTTTCCAGGAAGTTAACGATATGCTGGCGGGTAACAAAGGCACTTTTAGGTTTCATCATTAGTGTGACCCTAATGACCATTGCCTACTTTATTCCACCAATACAACGTCTCCTTAAAAAACAAATGACTTCCATGATGGACGGGGCTAATAAAAAGGATATTACACTGGACTCCTTTTTCGGCTGGAAAATGTTCACAAATGCCTTTCATACAAATATTTTGGAAGCTTTCAAGACAGCAGAACTGAACAAAATGGCTCCAAACGTTGCTCTAGTGTCGTCAGATGGGTCAAAGAAACACTTCCTATTGGATTTCATGAAGAAAGGGCGACCTCTTGTGTTGAACTTTGGTAGCTGTACCTGACCCCCGTTCATGGCAAAGTTACGGAAATTCAACGAATTAGTACGAAACTTTGCTGATGATATTGACTTTTTGACAATTTACATCGAGGAAGCTCATCCTAATGATGGATGGCGTGTAACTTCGGATACAGAATATGACTACAAACAACACGTGACATTACAAGACCGGATACAGGCAGCAGGTCTTTTGTTGGAAGCTGGTGTAGAATCTCCCGTTGTCTTGGATACAATGGAAAACGAGGCTAATGCAGCCTATGCGGCTTTGCCCGAGAGACTTTTTATCATTCTTAACGGGGTTGTCGTTTATGAGGGAGGTCGAGGTCCATTTTGGTATAACCTTGGCGAAGTCGAGAACTGGTTATTAAAATTTAAGGGCTGTTAATTCCGAATGATGAAATTGATATTTTTACTCACTAGATACCCCAATGGATGTATTTAAACAGACCAAACACGCCGAAAGTGGTACATTTTTAAGACTGTTCATAACTAATAATGATAAAGTATTTCCCAGAATTGCATTGACTCTATAAATTAGCTTACTTTAGCATGGCCTATGTTGAGGGACCTGTAAATCTCTAGGGCCAAACGGCTATGTATAACCTCTAGCCTGTGTAAAACCGCAAAATGACAAACACTTATAGATATATTTGTAACACCGTTAGATGTATTGGTAACACTTATATAATAGATAAATTTATAACACCTATATAGTAGATATATTTATGAAGATATTTTAGTAAAAAACGAAACTAATTTATCTGATGACGTGATATCTATATATAGATGTTATATAATTAGGTCATTTAGGATATTTTGATGTAAGTTTTAAATAAATATATTTATATATTAATAAAACACTGATAACTTCGTAGCTTCCAAAATATATTAAAATCAGGGGCTTGTTTCACGAAATTTTAACTAAGATAAAATACAAATTTTAGTAATTTGATTGGATAATATTAGATTGATTTTAGTGCTTAGCCAATCAAAATTGAAGTATTTACTAAAATTTAGATTTTATCTTTAGATAAAATTTCGTGAAACAGGCCCCAGATTTCGTTTTCTTTCAATTTGTTTCCAGATTGTATAGTTTAATGTTAACTCACACCTTTCGATCGATCAGTTAGGGCTAAAAGCTAAGGACCATTGCAGATTTCGTCATAGGTGACGAGATGTACAAAGGGTGAGGACTATATAGGACTAACCCTCACCCTAGCGTACAATCTTGTCAACAATCGCGTGTCCTAACCCTAAGCACATCTCGTGACCAATCTAATTAAAATATAGATCTATATTTCGTTTCGTATTTTATACTTTCGATGGCCTACAAGTTATAGCGGGAGTTCACGGTCTATGACGTCAGGTACCAAGCAAGCGACATTTGACCCGATTACGTCAGTCATTCTATTAACTAATTAGCGACCGCCATGTATTTTTTTTTTATCTACTTTTGCTTTGTTTTCATTTCTATTGCCGCTAGTGTCTACCCACAGTTCCGCGCAAAAAAGGTCAAACGCTCCAGATCCAAGTGTAGTAAAGACAAGTAAAATCGAAATTTTGAACTATAAAAACGAAACGAAATTGGATCTGTGTTTTAATCAGATTGTCTCGTGTGGCGAAATCTGCTATGGGCCTTAGGTTTTAGCCTTTACCCCTGTCGATCACAATTATTTTACCAATGTTTTTACCCAAATTGATCCACATCGAATTTACGACCTACAAGCGTTTAATTTCACGTGTACGCTAACGTGCAGACGGGACCTCTGCCCACTAAAACGACTAGGTGGAGCTTCTTGCAGTTGCATGCCCCCCCCCCCCACCAATGCACCACAGTAGAAACATAGCTCGACAATCCCAAAGAAGAACGTCTTTGGCCAATGCCGTGATTCAACCCGGGAACTCCATAGCTAGTTAGCCAGCGCCTATTCATCAAGCCGCCATGACTGCTAAAAATCGCTTCTATCAAGGACAAATAAAGGAACATAACCAAATAATATTAAATATATTTTTTGATTTGTTACTTTTCAAATATATCCCTTTTCTTTTTGTGTCAGTTACTAATATAATAGTAATAAAACAAAATGTTGCCATGCAAGATACGCCCACATTGTGGAATAAATGTACAGACAAAGTACAGTTTAATCGGAGTGGGGCCCTGGACCTGACTAGAATCGCGCGGCCTCTAACGCGACGAAAAGATTATTTCATATCCTTTTGAATGGCACGCATGTGTAACACAAAATTAAACGGTCTGTAATACAAGAATAATCACATAATATGTGATCACATACGAAATCTATTCAGTCCCGAATGGCATACAATGACGACGGGGAACTATTTATAACAAATGAAATCCCCGATAACCGAGAAGGTTGAGGAATAGTACAGTTTCCGCCCTCGCGCCGCTAGATGGATTTAATTTTATTTTTTTCTCTTTTTTCCCTGAACCGCGGGGCCCTGGGCCTGGGCCCCTCAAGCCCATGCCTAAGCTGGGCTATGTACAGAGAATAAGGTAAATCAATACGGCTCATTCTCTCGTTGTCCTGATTCTTCACATCGAATTAGAAAAAAAATCTGTTAAAGTCTTAGGAACGGAATGTCACAGAACGGTTCATCCCCTCATGACCACAATGCTACACACCAAATTTGAAATAGGGGCCACGATGACTCGGTGGGTAAGACTTTGGCCCGCTAACCTAGAGGTCCCGTGTTCGATCTCCGCGATGACCTATTAAGTTCATCGGGATTTTCCAGCGTGGCCCCCCTTGTCAGTGGTGCAGGACCGAGGGTCTGGCAAGGGACAGCGTATAGTCATTCGGATTGTACGAAAAACCAAGGTCCCGTATACACATTGGCTTTCCGTTAAAGATCCCTTGGCAGTTGGAATTTGATATAAGAGTAGGCCGTAGTGCCGCAAAAGTTCCCCGATAGCGTATGGTCGTCTTCATTAGCCAGTTGGAGCAAAACACTAGGACGTTAAATCACATTTCATTTCATTTCATTTCCAAATCTAAAATTAATCCAATAAAAACTGTTGCCTCTCTCTCTTCAGTAGGTTTTCGGGAAATGACGTAACTCCGGAACGGAAGTTTGCAATATAAGCTCAATATCGATAGGGTTCTTCTTTTGATGAACCAAATGCTTCACATTAAATCTGAAAAAAAAAACATCTGTTACAAACTGTTGCCTCCATTGTATTCACAAGGTTTTCGAAGAAGGGGGCATAATTCTGGAACGAAAGGTTGCGGAACGCTGTTTATCAATATGGTTCGTCCCCTTATGGTCCCGAAAATATAGCCTGTACTGCATCCACAAAGTTTTGGGGAAAAATCCGATTCGATGCGTATTAAAATCAGACTCATCCGAGATCTGTGATCCTTAACACATATGTTCAGTTTTATCTGAATCGGTGAAAAATAGTGGCCTCTGAAAGCCTACAACATTTATACATATTTCACGATTTTCGTAAAAGGCAGGGCTATAGCTCATGCACGGAATGTCCGATGCGTACTAAAATCGAGCTCATTTAAGTACGTTCGATCATTAACATATATTTTAAGTTTTATCTAAATCATATGGCATAGGGCATAACTTGTGCACGGGATTCCGATGCGCCAAGGCAAAGGATCCACAAAATTGGTACGTATTTCACATTTTAAGTAAACGCCAGGGGCCATAACTCTGGCACGGAATTTCCGATCAGTACCAATATTAAACCCATCTTATAAGTTTCGTCTAAATCTGAAAAAATGAGGCCTCTAGAGGGTCCACGACCTTGGTATACGTTTTACATGCTTTTCCGCTATTCGCGTAATGGGGAGCGGAAATTTTGACAGGAGGTTTCGGTCCGATGTTCAAGATATTCGTACTCTACGTGCCAATATCGAAACATATAGAATTGAATTGAATTATATTCATTTAGGATGACACATTGCCCTTGCCCACTGTTTTGATACCCAACACGAAATCCAGCGTTAGTAACCCAAATGAACTGTTTTGATATCCCACAATACATTCTGAAACATACAGAAGCGATAAATAGGCTATTTCGTCTCATTTTGACATTTCATTTGGATTAGCGGAGCCAGTGAAATCGGTAACCTCTCCTTCCATTAAATAAAACAGAAAATCTTTATTTAACCTTTGTGTGTATATATGAAAAAAAAAACCGACTAGGACCGCATAACAAAACAATATCTAATGTTTGAATATGATGGCCGTTCAAGGCAAAGATCTATTCTCAGAGTAGATTGTTCTGTGTGCAGAATCGTAATGCACACGTGGCCATTTGGTCCCAAAATATTATTGTATTTACGTTAAACTCCATTGATCTGCGGGGGGGTGGATGGCTGAATGGTTAGCATGCGCGCGCTGTATCATAAAGTCTGTCATTGAGTCGACTGGCGTGGTTTCGAATCCCCGGTTGTACGTGGCAAGGAGTAGGGTTGCCTGTCCAGCCTCGTGGGTTTTCTCCGGGTCCTCCGGTTTCCTCCCACTGCTAAAGACCCCTACGCGCAAGCGAATTATTGAAATAAAATTAAACAACCATATGTTAGTCCCGAAATGACCTAGTTTGTGTCGAGTGGACGTTAAACCCCATTTCTCTCTCTCTCTCCATTCTTCCTACTTTGACCTTCCTGTGTTTCCATACTTGCTTTAAGTTCGCGTAGGGTCAAAATGTAGGCTTGTTTTGTTTTGTATAGTTATTTGTAAAGGTGATAAATGCCCGAGTGAGCTGTAACAGTTGGCACTTCATGACTTGACAGTACATGAAGACTAGAAGGTTTATAACATAAATTATTAGTACACTAAGGAGATATATGATGTAATGGGTTAAAAATGAGAACGCGGGTATTTGTTTATACGAGTTAGTTGTCCTGTACTTTAGCAGATCCGACCAAGAGGACTGTCCTATTTAACACGTAAGTTTAATTTTATTCTGTAATTCTGTAGATTAAACATACTCTATGCAAGAGCAAAATCTGCCTATTACAGGCCTTTCTTTAGGCCTGAAATGTTATATAAACTATTAAAGATACATTATGGGAGATAAGATAAAGAGATGGCAGTTCTCGCTATAATAGTTAAAAACTAGATAGTGTAAAGGTTATTTGCTGAAAATTTCAGTCAAATTGATCCACTATGAGGCGAGAAAGAAGCGGATGAAATTTTTGCATAGTCTCGGTCATCATTACTCAAATCATTAATTTAAACAGCATAGTCTCGATTATCCACTTTTTCTGATTTAATTATCTTTGGCCGTTAGCGGCATATAGGAATCTAATCCAGCCTACATCGAAGGCTAGCCTTGACATCGAGAGTTTATTATGGTCTGGATAAGTTAATTAATGTCTAATTGATAATTTAGATAACATTTCAGGCCTAAAGAAAGACTTGTAATAAGCAGATTTTGCTCTTGCATAATGCATGTTTAATTAGACATTTATTAACAAAACAAGACCATAATCGACTCTCGATGGCATCGGATACTCGAGATTTTAACTAGATTAAAACTGTTCGCCATTTAAAAATTTAATTTAAAAATGGGAAAGCGAGGCTAAGTCCCGATTATACCAGTGCCCTGGTTACCACTGTTCACACATCTTGTCAAAAATACAAACAATGATAACTTGGCTGTGAATCAAATAATTTGAATGAAATTTTCAATATTTTCTTTTTTCATCATCTATTTTTGAATTATTATAGCAAGAATGACCAACTCTTTATTAAACTCTTAACTAATGTATCTTTAACATTAATGATGCAAGAAAAAAGAAAATATAGGTTTGCAACATAGGCGGATATTAGTCGACGCGAGAACATTTTGGTAAAAACTGGCTGTAAATGGTGCTTACTATGACTGTAGCCTAATTCATACGCGTAATAATAATATGTATTTTTAGAGTTCTTTTATTTGATGGGTGTATCAAGAATACTATGTGTATAAATATATAAAGGTATGCAAGTTGCTGCTGTTAATGCACGTTCACTGGGGCTATTTTGTAATCATATTAGAAATTGTTAATTTTGCTTGAGGAGGGAGGGAAATGGGGCTTCACATCCACCCGACACAAACTAGGTCATTTCGGGACTAACATATGGTTTAATTTTATTTCAATATTTCGCTTGCGCGTAGGGGTCTTTAGCAGTGGGGGGAAACCGGAGGACCCCGAGAAGACCCACGAGGTTGGACAGGCGACCCTACTCCTTGTCACGTACAACCGGGGAATCGAAACCACGCCAGTTGACTCAATGACAGACTTTATGATACAACGCGCACGCGCTAACCATTCAGCCATCCAACCCCCCTAATTTTGGTTGAACATTCACAGAAGTATATTTTTAATTCATATTTTTTCAGAGCCCATTTCTGGTAGTGTGGGACACCCGTCATATACATGATCTTATATAATGGAGCGAACAGTAACGTTATATTTACTCCTGAATTTGATTATCTCCCTTATACGAATTCAATATGAACATAATAGAGGCATAATGTTTATTTTGTTTCATTAAGAAAATTTTAAAGTTTACAAGCGCCTGAAGCGCCTGTGCGCACTATGTTACTTCTCATAATGAAATCTTCAGCTCCACCGAAGTATTTATTTTAAAACGTGTAATAGGGCGTCGGATAATTATTTGGGTTCTCAGAGTCTTCGACATACAATTAACCATTTTGTTTCACTTAAATATATCTGGCATTTCTCTTTCAATTTATTTTTTCAGGTGATGAGTTAAATCAAATCTAAAACTTTAAATGGAGAGTATTTACCGGAAGTTGGCGATATGTTGGCGAGTGACAGTGGCTGTGATTTTTTTGTTCGGTCAAGTGATATTCTTGGCTGTTTCGTGGCTTTTTCCACCGATTAGACGATCCGCCGAAAAACGTATATCAAAATTCCTGGGCAGAGATCCCGATGTTTCAAAATACATTTATTATGACGGCTTTAGGTCTTTGTCTCAGCTTAAAACTCAATACCGAGGCTATATTTTAGATGCTTTTAAGACAGCCGAAAAAAACAAAATGTGCCCCAACACTGTCATCGTGTCATCAGACGGTTTGAAGAAGCACTTTCTGTTGGATTACATGAGAAAAGGGCGACCACTGGTGTTGAACTTTGGTAGTTGCACCTGACCCCCGTTTATGGTAGAGTTACGGAAATTCAATGAATTAGTACGAGACTTTACCAAGTATGTTGACTTTTTAACAATTTACATTGAAGAAGCTCATCCTATTGATGGCTGGCGACTTTCTACAGATCCAAAACTTGAATACAAGCAACACGTGACTTTGAAAGATCGGGTAACAGCTGCAGGTCTTCTTTTGGATGCTGGGATCGAATCCCCGGTTGTCCTAGATAACATGGAAAACGAGGCTAATATAGCTTACGGCGGTTTCCCGGAGAGGCTCTATATTATTTTAGACGGTGTTATTCTCTATCAGGGGAAATGGGGACCAGTTAAATACAGCGTCGATGAAGTACGAACCTGGCTGACGAAATATAAGGGATAATAAAAATAGAAAAAAATACTGACATTACTTGAGATTTTTAACATGCGCGTTTTTTTTTAGATAGAAGTTTGTTGAAATTCTGAGACGCTTTTTATTAATTATGTATGTAACTAATGCTTATATTTGGCTGCTATTCCGACCTCAATTTATTTACATATTTACAGATAATACAAAAATGCAACAAAAATAAAAATACAAAAAATATAAAAACCCCTGGCGAATTCAGATCCCGGGCGAAGCTCATATTCCTGAAGCAATGGCCCGAGAAATCCCTCTCTGTCCATTGCTGGATTGGCTTTTGATACTTGAGCTTTTAAGGGAGTGTGTCTATTCTTCCCGTTCAATCAAATTTATCCCAAGTACAGCAACACGACAGCGCTTCGTTTAATCTGGGGTCTTCCCTAAAACTTTGGACAGTGATTTAAGCTATTAAAAGCGGAGAAGGTCTTGTTCGTCTACATACAATACTTTTTACATTGTATCTGTTTCGATAGCCTCGTTTGTCACACAATTAGTTTTTTCTGCAATATTCTGCTATGCATATTCGTGAGCCATGACGTTATGTAAACATATTTGGTCCAATTTGGGGCTTTGTTTAATGCGTAATTATATTGTTACGCAGTTAGCGATTGGTTGTTAATCTGACTATTGACCAGTCATAATTTGGAACAGAAATCAAACGAAACACTGCGGGGAGTATGGGCGAAGCCACGTATCTTGCTAGTATTACATATACTAGTAGCTGTTTTCCATAATTTCGTGCAAATAGTATTACAATTAGTTGGAGTTCTGTTTCTGGTATTGAAATATCTGTACCATCTAATAATTACTATATTTGAATGAAAATATTGCGATAGCATTTCTATATAGAGAGAGGGAGAGCTTTAGCGTCTATTCCACACAAACTAGGTCATTTCGGGACTAAAGCAGAGAGATGGATGGCAGTTTAAATTTGTTATATAGAAGATATATTTATGACGATATTTTAGTAAAAAACACGAAACTAATTTATCTGATGACGAAATATCATTTATAAATAAATTTATTTACGTTTGTCATCGAGATGGACAGCGTTATCCAATAACAGTTCCTTGATATAACTATTGTACAGATTGTCTCAAACTTGCATTTGGTTTCTTTTTTGTTTTTCAATAAAGATATTTTTACAGAATCTGTTTTAGTCAAGGAAAGTATCAGCATTAATAGCCTATTGCAACAGTACCAACGGCCCCAGAAGCTGATTTCACTACTGTCAGCGGGGTCTAAGAAGGCTTGCCATTTCATTCAGTAAATGCTATCCACTCCATGCATTATTCAACATGCATTATGCAAGAGCTAAATCTGATTATTGCAAGTCTTAATTTAGGCTTCAGATGTTATAGAAATTATAAATTAGATCTTTATTTAAACAACAAGACCAAAATCAACTCTGTAGACCCACCGATGGCTCGGCTACAGCTCGGATTTAAATAGGATTTCACTAATTGATTAAATCAAATAAGGGGTAACCTGATGAAAATACGTCAGTTAGATCGAGGCTAAATGATAGAGTGTACTTAGCGAGGCCGCTGTAAAGCGTTTCCGTATGCCATTGAAAACTTTACTTGATAATCGAGATATGTAGGTGAAGTTAACGCCTGTCAATCAAACGATCGGCGAAGGTGAAGACACATTTCGCTACCATTTCTAGGCAAATATTACAACGATGATAACTATGTTCAGAATAAAGTAATTTGACTGAATTTTTCAATATATTCTTCTTTCATCATCTACTTTTGAACTGTTATAGCAAGAATGGCCAGCTCTCTATAAAAATCTCCCATATAATGTATCTTTCAGTGCCCAGTTGTATTGTGATAAGCAGGTCTGTGGGTATATATATATATCAAAAACAGGACCAAACATCCACAATCAGAGATAATTCGTATTGGCATACTATATTCGCAATTTTCTTTCGAGGAAGGGGGTGGGGGCGCATTTTATTTTCAATAAAATACCATGTCAGTATTGTGCTTCCGTAGATATCTTTAACAATCAAAATAGTTACAGTTTTTACATTCGTGACCTGTTTGTACTCGTCAGTGGGTCTATGGTAAACAGAGCCTAACAAGCATAGTCGAAGATAATTCGTCCTGGTTGTGTTGTACTTAGAAACAAGGTGAGTGTAATTCTTTTATTAATGCCTGTTAATGTCTCCTCGGTACTGTCAGTAGAAGACCTCTTTAACTTCAAGTCGATTGGCCACCTGCTTTCTCCTCCATAACAACAATATATCGTGTTCTATTTCAGCCACTAATTCAGGGTAGCTTTTTTTCAATGTTAACCTGTCCACAAAAAATGCGATGTCAAGGTTTTAACACGAATCAAACAAAAATGAAATTAATTAAGGTTTAACGTCCTACTGTTTTGCATCGACTGGGCTAACGTAGACAGGTATAGAGTATGCAGTGAGGAAGATTTTGCCCGAACAGCGGCACTACGACCTACTTTTATACCGAATTTCAACCGTCAAAGGTTTTTTTACTGGCACGCCAATGTGTACACGGGACCTCGGGTTTTTGTCCCATCCGAACGAGTATACGTTCTACCTTGCCAGGCCCTCTGTCCTGCACCTGTGACAAGGGGGAACCACGCCGAAAAATCGAGATGAGGTTTATAGGTCAACACCGGGGTCGAACACGGGACATCCAGGTTTATGGAAGACCAAATGGGACAGTATTCATGATTCTTGTTTCTACATTCCAGTTTGAACATTTTAGACACGAACGCAACATTCTAAACTAATGATTCTTGTTTCTATATTCTTATGTCAATATTTTATGCACAAAATCAACATTTTAAACAAAAAATTGACTTTATGTTTCATTTTCGGCGTTTTATCTGTAACTTTTATTTTAATCATTAAATATTAAAATTAAAAAAATAATTTCTTAATTTTACACGACAAAGAAATCAATTCATTGGTTTCTGAAAGTTTCTAAAAAAAATCTGGAATTTGAACTCTTATGAAAATATTTTCTACGTTTCAAAAAGTCTTGAAGTTAAAGTCTTGAAATGAAAATGTCCAGAAAAATATAATGAATTATCAACATTATTACACCATACAGGTTAGCGAGTCAACGTCTTACACAATGAGCTACCGCGGCTCCACGAAATAAACAAATACAACAACAACAAAACCAAAACACCGATGAATATCGCTCCTACGCCCCTGAAATATTTATTCTGCCATGAAATTGTTCGAATTATAATTCACTTTCTAGAACACCAAGTAAGGCTCTGGTGCATGGTGTCTATACTACTTTATCCAATTCTATATAAAGTATGTCAGTTACATCTGAAAACAACCATATACCCGAGCTTTATCTCTACCATATACATAATATATATATTAGCCATTGTAACCTACATACACTAATCAAATAAACATTGGTTAAAAGTACATGGTTAGTTGTGTATGTAACCTAATAACTTTATTCTCTTCGATTTCCTTTGACACGCGTACACCATTAAAGGCGCAGCGAACAGGGAGGCGTTTATTTTGTTTAAAAGGTCAACTTTTTCCTCTGTAGTTTAACACTGAAAAAAACGACGTCACTCTTTACGTCCTGCGTCGATCTTTACAAAGGAGCTGCACGCGCGAAGTGGCTGAAATACAACAGGGTAACAACAATTTTTCTCCATCATCTTTACTGATCAAAAATTATTTTATAAATGTAAAATCAATATCCATAAACACTGACAAGTTGTGATCAGTATCTCTATATTTGGTCGATATTTTTCTAAGGGGCCTGTTTTATTATCCTGCATCGATAGTATTTCGGTTGAGGGATATCGAAATGGACTAATTGCATCCTGTTTTTTTTTTATCTGACCGACAACTGTACTCTTTCACGTTATCGTATTTTCTGTTTTAAATAGATTTCATCTGAAAACGGGTTCCAAATAGATACGTAACAGACGATGTTTTCACTCGAATGATTGCGTTTGTGATCCAGGGCCTTGAAAACACTATAATATAGTCTAAGTTGTTATTTCTCAAGACCATTTACAGAACTTAAAAGCATACATACTGCGGAAGTCTGTGCTCTTGATGAACGCATGTAACTGAATTTAAAACCATACATACTGCGGACGCCTGTACTCCTGGTGTGCGTATGTAACAAAACTTAAAAGCAAACAGAGCATTCAAATAATGAGTCCTGGTGGGGTATGTTTTATTATCTGGAAAACAATCTTCTAGTGGGTATGGGTTTTAATATGGTGAGGCCATGCCTGCACTTACTACATTGATAACAATTTGGGGTACTTTTTCAAACTTTTATCGAACAGGACCTTAAAGCACCCCTCGTAGACTAAGGTTATCACCATTTATTTTAACAGTGGTATGCGGTACAAGTAATATAAATGACAGGCAAATAATGGTATCTGTGGCAGTTTAAAAACTCTTACCGTTTTGTACATTTCAGATGAGATAACTCTGAATAAACATGGAGTCCATTATCAGAATTGCGAAACGCTGTTGGAAGATTGCAGCTTTCATTTTTCGTATGGTCTTCCTTGTTATCGTTACGGCACTGGTATGGTTAATTCCTCCATTGGGGAGAATGATAAATCGTAAAATGAGCCACAATGTGGAAGGCAGTCGAGTGAAAAGAGGAGATTTTGAAAGTTCAATGTTTTCTTGGGGAATGCTTACGCATATTTTCCGTGCCAGTTATCTAGACGCCTTCAAAACGACTGAACTTCATGGAAAGGCGACAAATACGACAGTATATTCATCAGATGGACTGAAGAAACACTTCCTGTTTGATTACATGAAAAAGGGTCGACCTCTGGTGTTGAACTTTGGTAGTTGTACCTGACCCCCGTTTATGGTAGAGTTACGGAATTTCAACGAATTAGTACGTAACTTTTCCAAGGAAGCAGATTTTTTGACGATTTATATCGAAGAAGCCCACCCAAATGATGAATGGCGATTTGATAACAACTATGACATTTACCAGCACGTGACATTAGAAGACCGAGTCAAGGCTGCAAGGAATTTACTGGAAGCTGGTGTGGAATCCCCCGTCGTTTTGGACAACGTTAAAAACGAGTCAAGTGTAGTATATGGTGGCTTACCAGAGCGATTGTATATTATTTTGGACAGTGTTATTGTATATGAAGGAGGTCCGGGTCCTTTTGGGTACCATATTAATGAGGTGGAAGACTGGTTGACGAAATACAAGGGAGAAGAAAGTAATGTCCGTGCATAGTTATTGTTACTAGGGGTTACTGATGTTTATTAATAGACGTACTCCCGAATGACGTCAACTGGGTTTTTTTCCAAATTGAAAGTCACGTGACGTGGTACAAACACCGAATCTCGTTATTGCTATTGCACTACGCGCGGCCCCTTTCTTTCAAGTTTAGACTAACAAGTGGCGGCGCCAGCCGTCAGTGATTGGAGGGGCAAAGCTGGGGCAAAGTCCAAGGTTACGGGGGCAAAGGCACGAGCTTCAACTAGGGGTAGGGGGCCTCCCCCAGAAAGTTTTGAAAAACAGGTTGCCGGAAATGCAGCCTGGCAGTATTTCAGACACTGATCGATGAGGGAAAGTGTCAAACGAACGGACTTGCGAATCACGACGAAGCCCACTCACGAGCGTCAAAGTAGGGAGTCCCCCCCCCCCAGAAAATTTTGAAAAATAGACTGCCGGAAATGCTGTCTTACAGCATTCCCAGGGACCGATCGTCGAGATAAATAGATCTGACCAGATACCGTTCGTCGCCTGATCACTATATAGTTTATCCGACTAGAGAACAAAATGTCAAACGAACGGACTTGCGAACCTCAACGAATTCCCCTTGTGAGCGCCAAAGTAGCGAGTCCATTGGGGACCTCGCCAAGAAAATTTTGAAAAATAGACTGTCGGAAATGCTCTACAACATGCAAGTTTATGACTGAGTGGGGATGTGGGATTTATTCACCGTAGAAGGTATTGATTACCGAAACGTATCACGAATACTTTTTTTTTATTTTCTAAAATTATTGGGGGGGGGGGGCAAACAGAGGGCAGACCAGATTAATGGGGGGGCAAATGCACCCCCTTGCCCCCCCCCCCCCTGGCGCCTCCACTGAGACTAACGAATAACGAAAATTAGTAATTATGCCTACTAAATGATGTTTGAGGGGGGCACTGTTTCAAGTTCCCCCACGAATATCGTTTAGTCGGCGTAGTTACCAACTTACGTTTTTCATTAGTCTTAGTATACTTGAAACTGACCGTAATAGCCTACAATCAAAAGCGAACGGTGGTGTTTGTTCCCTTTACTATGGAAGCCTATAACTACCATTCATAATTTCTACTTTTCGCCTCTTCAAAACACGAAAGTCGAAAAGTCGAAGTTACGACAAAATGCCCCGGTTGTACGTGACAAGGAGTAGGGTCGCCTGTCCAACCTCGTGGGTTTTCTCCGGGTTCTCCGGTTTCCTCCCACTGCTAAAGACCCCTACACGCAAGCGAATTATTGAAATAAAATTAAAAACCATATGTTAGTCCCGAAATGACCTAGTTTGTGTCGAATGGACGTTAAACCCCATCTCTCTCTCTCTCTCTACGACAAAATGTGAGGCGACAACACGCTATACAAGCCAAAATCAACTCGAAAATAGAAAATTAAGAAATAACACACAGCGATAATAGAAATTAGGAGAAAACGAGGGGCGCTATTATACAAGCCAAAATGCAAGTCGAAAATAAGAAATTAGGAAAAAAACGAGGGGCACTATTATCGCTGTGTGTTATTTCTTAATTTCCTATTTTCGAGTTGATTTTGGCTTGTATAGCGTGTTGTCGCCTCACATTTTGTCGTAACTTCTACTTTTCGACTTTCGTGTTTTGAAGAGACGTAAAGTAGAAATTATGAATGGTAGTTATAGGCTTCGATACTTTACCCCACTTTGACGTCATTCCGAAGTAGGTTTGTTGTGTACAAGATACTGTATATTTAGACATTTTAGCAAAACGGATATTTTGTATGCATTATATTGTTTTGTATGTATTATAATCTTCGTAGCCGAATATTTACAATTTTTTTCGTGGCGGAGACATTACAATGTGGAAATTGTATAAAAGTTATATAGTAGATATATTAATGAAGGTATTTTAGTAAAAACACGAAACTAATTTATCTGATGACGTCATAATATCTATATATATATATAAGTGTTATAGAATAACTCACTTGTTCAGTGTCCAAGTTAAATTTAAGTAGTGCTTTTTCTAACACCTTATAATGTGTAAATTGATAAATGCGAATTGTATAACTTTTATATAGTAGATATATTTATGAAGATATTTTAGTAAAAATACGAAACTAATTTATTTGATGACGTCATAGCTATATATAAAAGTTATAGAATAACTCACATGTTCAATCTTCAAGTAAAATAAGGTAGGTCAAGACTAAGTAAACAAAACACGAAATAAAAGAATTTTTAACCTTGTAATATTATTATACTTCTTTTTGTTTTCGGAATCGTACAAAAGAAAAAGGGTAAAGCAGGTGGTGGAGCACTGAATATCAACAGAGGTCGTCCTCTCATGTCCGCAGCAATGCTTCACACCAAATTTCAAAAGAGTCTGTTTAAAACTGTAGCCTCTATCGCGTTCACAAGGTTTTCAGCAAAGGGGAGATAACTCTAGAACGGAAAGTCGCGGAACGCTGAATATCGATTGGCTTCTTCTTTTCATGACCACAATGTTTTAAATTTGAAAAAGGTCAGCAAAAAAAAAAACTGTAGCATCTATCGCGTCAACAGGCCCGACGGACAGGGTTACGACAATATACACCCAAACTACATGTGGGCGTATTAAAGGAAACTTTTCGATGGCCGATGCCGTGTTTTAAAATAAAGGCGACGTCGACGTTCTTCCCCATAGCATAACATTGTGAGAGGCGAAGCACGGAGTGGCAGAAACAGATCACCATAGTTTCGTTATGCAGCCAGTTGTAATTGACATACTCACTATATGTCATTGGAGGGGTTAATAAATGGAACGCTCGAGACATTTGTTGCGGGCATAATAAATACTTATATATACCTATTCCCTGATTCGGCTATATACAGCAGCCAAACTAAATCAGCAAATGGAGCCTCTTCACCGGAAGTTCTTGACATATTTGGTATGTTCCGTCGGGTTATATTTATGAAAATAACTTATTTTCTACCGGGGGGTTGGATGGCCGAATGGTTAGCACGTGCGCGCTGCATAATAAGGTCTGTTATTGATTCAACTGGCGTGGTTTCGATTCCCCGGTTGTATGTGACAAAGAGTAGGGTCGCCTGTCCAACCTCATAGGTTTTCTCCGCGTCCTTTAACGCGCAAGCGAATTATTGAAATAAAATTGAGCCATATGTTAGTCCCGAAATGGCCTAGTTTGTGTCTAGTGGACGTTAAACCCCATTTCTCCCTCCTCTCCCTCTCTCTTTCTCTCTCTCTCAATATCATGGATACTATTAGTTAGTTAACCCCCTTAATTGAGTTGAATACCCCCCCCCCTCCTTCAGGCCCTAACATTGCAAATGTGACCATGTACTCTGAAAATGATCGTACAATTGTATTTACGAGACGTTCCACTTAATTCAACCCCACTGTTCAAATTTCTGACTCCCCTGTGCTTCCATACTTGTTCTAAAACGGCCCAAGGTCAAAACATCGACTTGTTGATATGGGTTACAGCTTTTGATGTTATGGTCCTTCAGCACTTGACAATAATCAGAAAACAATTACGAAGTTTTATTAAAAATAGCATATTATGTTGTTCCAAATAATAATGGATTAAAAATGAGAAAGCAGATCACGTGATGCTGCACGTGTTCGTCATAATACATATCAGTTAATAATCTTTGAGAGACATTTAGTAACTGGATAGAGCAGTAAACTATAACACATACTTATAGAAAAACAGCTACGTGTTTATCTGGGCGACGTTTAGAAGAGTATTCTCTCAATGTTATCAAACTAATATCAATTCATGTGTGTTTTTGCACCCGAGATCAAGACAACTAAGCTATTCAGCTACCGTAAGTTTAATTTTATTTTGCAGACTAACATGAATCATATAAGGGCAAGTACAAAATGGGTTTGCAATATAGGCGGGCATGTATTTGGGAGTGGGGGCACAAACAAATAATAACAAAATCAATAATAATCATGAACTTTATGTCCACTTGAATAATGAACAAAACTGTTTAATGGCGAGATAACGATCGGCGAACAACTGTATATAGGAAATGTTTTTGAACCAGCTTACGCATTTTGTTGCGTATTTTGTGGGGTGGGGTTGTGGATGGTGCCCTAGATGTGGACACCCCTATTCACAGCATTTAGATCCACTACTGAACATAGGCGGATTATACCGGAGGTCACAAAATCCGATCATGGTCATTTTTCTCGCTTTGCTTCATTAAGCCTCAGGTGGTGAAAAGTGGAACAAGAACGAGTATAATAGCGCCCGTTTTATCATTTACGTAACGATATACTGGACCGTAAATGATAACACGAACATTATCATACGTGTAGCTCAAAAATAGCTTCAGGCCGTCAAATGTTGGCCAGCCTGGTATTATGAGGACTCCAAGTAACGTGACTTCGTCAAACCTGTGTTACGTTGGACCTTTTATTTACGTGTTTAGTTATGCTATAGCTCAAAAATAGCGTTTTCTATGCGTCAAATTTCGAAAGAAATTTCAGACTCACTCCCCCTAACATTGGGTACTGTAAGTAGACCAACCTAACGATCTGTGCTTTTACGATCTGAGTCTAGTTTGGAAAATAGTGACTGTGTAACAGAGTGATTTATACCTGAAGTTGACGTTTATATTATGTTCGTTATTTATTTTTAATAAGTAACCTTGTGTGACAAAACTGATCTATAACTGAAGTTGACGTTTAAACTCTCAACAACTTCTGTGAAGACACGTTCTTAATAAACATCTAGTTTATTCAAGATGTTCTTTAACAAGCTACACATGATCCGCATGTAACACCAGACTGAACTTCAAAGAGAATGTATTAGTGGTCAGTTCATTATACCTTGACCTGACAATGACTTTCAAAGAAATATGCAGTTTAATTACAAACACCATAATTAATGATAAACAATACCATTATGATTATCACTCTTGTCCACCTCAGCTAATTGTTAGAGGCTTTATAAGCAGACGTTTACTGACAGCAAGTCAGATTTGGAATAGAGCTTCCCCCGATTTATGTCTATTTCATGTTCTCAATAAAGGTCTTATATCCATTATGATCTTCTGTTATCTGTAAGATCAGCTAATTGTTAGAGGCTTTATAAGCAGACGTTTACTTACAGCAAGTCAGACTTGGAATAGAGCTTCCCCCGATTTATGTCTATTTCATGTTCTGAATAAAGGTCTTATATACATTATGATCTTCTGTTATCTGTAAGATAGTGTTACAACTGTTAAATTATCCAGCTGATCGATTTTACGTGGGGATTGTGCTTTTTACATAGGTTTAGCTAGATATTTCAGTTTATAAGTTATAATCTGCTATTTCATATAAACCCGTTGTCTGTATACATATTAAAGATACATTAGTTAAGATATTCTCGGTTGTCAGTCCTTTCGTCTCCGGGAGTAACATCGGTGATTAAACGGTATATGCTAGCTTAGCCTGCCATTTAATGATTTAACTATTAAATGGACAACTGTTTAAATCCAAGCTGTACCCAAGCCATCCGAGGGTCTACAGAGTTGATTTTGGGCTTGTTATGTCAATAAAGATCTAATTAATAAATTCAATTCTATAATATTTGAAGCCTATAGAAAGACTTGCAATAGGTATATTTAGCTCTGTACTAATGTAGCTTTAAACATTTGAAATGAAATGAAATGATATCAAATGAAATGAGGTTTAACGCCCTACTGTTCTGCTCTGATTGGGCCAATGAAGACGGGCATCCGCTATACAGTGTACTATGATGGAAATTAGGCCCGAAAGCTGCGATACGGCCTGCCTTTATATCGAATTCCAGCGGTCAAGGGATCTTTTACGTGCACGCCAATGTGTAGGTACACGAGTTAAACATTTGAAACATGTCAGATGATTGCGTGGGTCTAGAATAAAGGGTTTTCGGAGTCTTCGGTATAGTATGAATCATTTTTATTTGCCAAAAGATATCTGACATTTCTCCTTTAATTTGTTATTTCAGAAGACTGAAGACCAAATTTAAACTTTTAAATGGCGATTTTTTACCGGAAGTTGACGATATGCTGGCGAGTGATGATAGCTACACTTTCTTTGTTCGGTCAAGCGATCCTCGTGGCTGTTTTGTGGCTTTTCCCACCAGTTAGGCGATACGTTGAGCAGAGATTCAAAACAATGACAGAAAAAGAGCCCGAAGTTTCAAAATACCTCATTACCGACGCTGCTATATCTTTGTCGCAGTTTAAAACTCGATATCGAGCCTATATTTTAGATGCTTTTAAAACAGCCGAAGTAAACAAAATGGCCCCCAACACTGTCATCGTTTCATCAGACGGTTTGAAGAAGCACTTTCTGTTGGATTACATGAAAAAAGGGCGACCACTGGTGTTGAACTTTGGTAGTTGCACCTGACCCCCGTTTATGGTAGAGTTACGGAAATTCAATGAATTAGTACGAGACTTTACCAAGTATGTTGACTTTTTAACAATTTACATTGAAGAAGCTCATCCTATTGATGGTTGGCGAGCTTCTACAGACCCAAAACTTGAATACAAGCAACACGTGACTTTGAAAGATCGAGTAAAAGCTGCAGGTCTTCTTTTGGATGCTGGGATCGAATCCCCGGTTGTCCTCGATAACATGGAAAACGAGGCTAATATAGCTTACGGTGGTTTCCCGGAGAGGCTCTATATTATTTTAGACGGTGTTATTCTCTATCAGGGGAAATGGGGTCCAATTAAATACAGCGTCGATGAAGTAAGAAATTGGCTGGTGAAATATAAGGGAGAGTAAAAACTACTGACAAACTACTGGCATTACTAGAGATGTTAGACGTGCGCATTGTTTGTAGGCCCATATCTTCCTTATTATTGAAGTAAGTGAAAGTTTGTCGAAATAGCCTCGTCGTTATTAATTATGCATGTAACTAATGCTTGTATAGGGCTGCTATTCCGGTCCAGTTTACTCATATATGTATGTACATTTTTTTATTGATAATATTAGATACAACAATAATTAATATCCGTTATAATTAGTGGAAGTTCAGTTTCTTGAAGTGAAAATATTATAAACACATTTCGATACCATCTAATATTTGAATGGAAATATTGTTACAGGATTAGAAAATACGACGAGAAGTAGTCAAAAACTTCCAACACAAGTCATTTGAATGGTTTAATTCGAGATAAGAAAGATTCACACTATAAGAATTTAGGAAAATGTAAGCAAAGAGATAAATGGCAGTTTATAATTTTTATATAGAAGATATATTTATGACGATATTTTAGTAAAAAACACGAAACTAATTTATCTGATGACGTGGTATCTGTTTATATAAAGTTTATATAGATGCCAAATTACGTGTGTTTTCGAGTTCCACGTTATTATCCCATAAAAATTCATTTAATTGTTTACTGATTGTTTCAGACTTACTTTTGTTTTTTTTTATGCTGTCGAATAAAAAAGATTTTTTTTTACAGAATGTGTTTCAGTCATGGGTGGTGGAGGTGGGGGGGGGGTATTAATAGCCTATTATACTGGTAATACTGGCTTGATTTCATTCTCCAGACGGCGACTTCTGCGAGACCGAAAAACAGTCAATTCCAAAACTAGCAGTTCATATGAATTTTCCAAATTCCATGAAGACTTAGCGGAAAAGCCGCTTCCAGGGAAACATTCCGCCATAGCACACTGCACGGCGTATGTCCGACATCCCTCTTCTTTTAGCCCAGTTGGTCGAGAAAGGTATTTTCATCATTGCTAAACAATAATAAACATACCGAAAGATATTCCAATCCCTCGCTTAATCCCCCACAGTCGCTCCACTTCCAAACGCTGGTCCTGACGCACATAATGGGTTTCAGATATAAGGACCGTATTTCGACGTGCACTGGCAGCTTACAACGTCAGCAATAGACCTGTGGCAAACTGCATCTTTAACAGGGCAGATTCTGAAAATATTCCTTTAAGGAAATCACATAAGCATTTTTATACGCCCACATTTTCATGTGGACGTATATTGTCGTCGTCCACAATTGTTTGTGAACAGTCTACAGGTCACAATTTTTATCCGATTTCAATGAAACTTGAAATATAGGTCTATCACTCTGAGATCTCGGTTCCTTTCGATATTGGCATGTATGGAGGCAGACCACCATTAAATTTAACCATCTCGGTACCCACGAATTGTAGTTTGTCTATTTATAGCAATTCTCTCTCTCGCTCTCTTTTCTTCCCTTTTGCATGCTCATTTTTGTTGATTGTTTGGTCTAGAATGGACGAAGAGGGTTTGAATTAACATTTTCTGCCAGGTTTTGGTAAATATTCATGATTTTGAGGCGGAAGGATAACAGCGTTATCAGGTTGGGTACGGCGATATGTACGGCAACTAGTTATTTGTTTTTAGTATGCTTTTTCAAGTTTGTGTATCTCAAAATTTTGGTGTTCAACCTCATACAAATTTTAGTGCAAAGACATGACCATTTGTTCCCCTGTCTGTAGTGAAAAGCATTAAGCCCAACGAAAATTTGGGGAAAAGTTGGAGGTGGGCAAAGAGGCCAGAATTAACATTGAAGTCAATGGGGAAATTAATGGTTGTCTGCCTCCTGTATCGGACCGTAACTTCATGGATTATGGCCCCTGATTGTACGAAAAATCACGTTTTTAGCCTGTGAACACCGTAGAGGTCACAAATTTTATCCGATTTGGTTTAAACTTGAAATGTATGCTTATAACCCAAAGATCTCGGTTCCTGTCGATATTTGTGCATATCGGAACGTAACTTCCTGAATTATGGCCCCTGATTGTACGAAAAATCGCGTTTTTAGCTTGTGGACCCTATAGAGGTCATAATTGATAATATTAGATACAACAATAATTAATATCCGTTATAATTAGTGGAAGTTCAGTTTCTTGAAGTGAAAATATTATAAACACATTTCGATACCATCTATTATTTGAATGGAAATATTGTTACAGGATTAGAAAATACGACTAGAAGTAGTCAAAAACTTCCAACACAAGTCATTTGAACGGTTTAATTCGAGATAAGAAAGATTCACACTATAAGAATTTATGAAAATGTAAGCAAAGAGATCAATGGCAGTTTATAATTTTTATATAGAAGATATATTTATGACGATATTTTAGTAAAAAACACGAAACTAATTTATCTGATGACGTAGTAGATCTGTTTATATAAAGTTTATATAGATGCCAAATTACGTGTGTTTTCGAGTTCCACACTATTATCTCTTAAAAATTCTTTTAATTGTTTACTTATTGTTTCAAACTTACTTTTGTTTTTTTATGCTATCAAATAAAAAAGATTTTTTTTACATAATGTGTTTCAGTCATGGGGGGGGGGGGGGTATATCAATAGCCTATTATACTGGTAATACCGGCCTGCGAGAAATCAGGAACTAAAAGAACACCACGTCAGATGAATATTACACACACACAAAAAAAGAAGTAATTGTACCACAAAAGATGATATCACAACAAAATAAGAAATATACATAACAAAAATAATACAGACAAGGAAACATGTCCTTAATTCTGGTTGCTTAGTCATATCCTGAATATATACATTTGTACACCGATTCGACATTTGTTTAATTATATTATTACCTAGTTGCGCTTTTTTTTCTTTTTTTTTTTAAAAATCCATAATGTTTTCCAATGTCTTCTACTTTTTTTTGAAAATGCACATTATTATTTTAGTAACATCAGATGTATAATATATCTAGCAGAACAAATTGTTCAAATACAACTCTTATCAAACAAATTTCTAAATTTCTTCTAAAGAAATACAGCTATATAAAATAATGAAGTGAAAGTATATATAGTCTTTATTTATTTACCGTAAACATAGCAGAATTTTTACTTTTTCTAAACTATATAACTAATAGAGGCAGACGGTGACAACATCTGAACGAATCTGACAGAAGGGTAATTATTGTACAAATGACTGTTGTTCATAATATAAAAACAACAAATATAACCTTGAGCTATGATTACTCTTGGGGTGGGTGGGGTGGGGGGGGGTAAGCGTCCTCATACTTGGTAAACTCATTAATAACTCATAGAAGTTTAATGTTTATTAATGGATCAATGTTGGCCAAAGCCTGTCTGCCAGAACAGTGAAATGTACAAGCCAAGTGTAACAGAGTTCATATGATAAACATATTAATTTCTATCCGAGTAACTCATTATACTCTGAGTAATAATATACCACCCGAGTAACTCATTATACTATAGTAGTGTGAATTTGGACTCAATAGTAAATGTTTAATACATCGTGCTAATCCGCACAGTATTGCTTATTTCAGTAAATTATATTTTAATGGATTTTAATCCACCTTAATTACCCACTATTTATATCTACTTCATATTGTCTTATATATTTCACTAATCACCTGTCTCCAGTATTCTTTGTTTTAAACTTTAAATTGAGCTTATAAATTATAATTAACGTCTACGGGCTATAGCGTTTAGTTACCAAGGTTTCTAGATTGATAGGATTAATGCCCAAGGTTATGCATGGGGATATATAGACCCAAATGACAGAATTTGGAGAGAGCTGGCTACACACGTGTCTTGGGAGATCAACTTAGATCACATACCTAAGAACAGACCTTACTTACCTGTATTTGGATATTTGGAGACATAAGTTTATGTCAATTCCCATATCCACATTGGAGCTTATTTACTATTAAGCATTGGACCAATAATTGTTATATTAATTGTCTGCTGTGATTACTGTTTACCAAAAGAATATAGAGAACAAGCCAACAGTGAGGCTGATGTCCCCCGCCGAAATCCAAAAATAAATAGATGACACATATTTATTAATCGCACATTTATTTTTTTCAAAAGTATCGAGCAATCAAACTATACACTAAGTTTCAGCACTCTCCATCAGATAGAATCAAAGTTATCTTGTCCCAAAGCATCGACTAATGTAAATCATTGAACTCAGCCATGACATGACAGCAGAGAATATTCATTATCGAACTAAGTCAAGGTATTGATGTAATAAAGCTATACACCAAGTGTCCTCACTCTCACTTAATTCGAACTAAAGTTATCGTGTCCCAAAGCATCAACCAATCAAATTGCTTATCCCTGCTTACCCTAAGCAGAAAATTCTCATCTTCAATCTCCATCAAGGCATTCACCTATCAGACACCTACGCCAAGTGTGAACATTCTAACTCAACTAGAATGAGAGTTATTGTGTTCCAAAATCTTGACCAAACAAATTGCTTATCTCTGCTTAACCTAAGCACAAAATGCTCATGTTCGAACTCCATCAAGACATTGACCTAATTAACACCTACACCAAGTTTGAACATTCTACCTCAATTAGAAGGGGAGTTATTGTGTTCCAAAGTCTCGGCCAATCAAATTGCTTATCGCTCTGCTTACCCTAAGCAGAAAATGCTCATTATCGAACTTAGTCAAGGTATTGATGTAATGAAGCTATACACCAAGTTTCATCACTCTCACTTAATTAGAACTAAAGTTATCGTGTCCCAAAGCATCAACCAATCAAATTGCTTATCTCTGCTTACACTAAGCAGAAAATGCTCATCTTTGAACTCCATCAAGGCATTGACCTAATAAACACCTACACCAAGTTTGAACATTCTGGCTCAGTTAGAGAGAGTTATTGTGTCCCAAAAAGTGTGACGGACGGACAGACACACCGATTTTAATAGTCCCCTGCTTTCTTCGAAAGGCGGGGGACAAAAATACAAATATTATATAATAAAGAAGTTAAATAACATTTGCAGGAAAACGGAATATGAAAATCGATTCCCTCCTTCCACTACTTATTTATGAGGGCTATCCAGTTATATATCAGCTAAATTGCGATAAAATAATATTTTATATCAATAATTAGTATAGCTTGTGCCATCGTGTATTCTATGCCGTTGATTGTGTGTCAACCGAATAATTATTATCTAGTTTATATGCTAAAAACTGTATCACCAAAGGGGGATAATTTAGATAACAAGGTATTACTGTAATGAAACTATACACCAAGTTTCATCAATCTCACTTAATTAGAACTAAAGTTATCGTGTCCCAAAGCATCAACCAATCAAATTGCTTATCTCTGCTTACCCTAAGCGGAAAATGCTCATCTTCGAACTCCATCAAGGCATTGACCTAATCAACACATACACCAAGTTTGAACATTCTAGCTCAATTAGGAAGAGAGTTATCGTGCCCCAAAGTATCAACCAATCAAATTGCTTATCTCTGCTTACCCTAAGCGGAAAATGCTCATCTTCGAACTCCATCAAGGCATTGACCTAATAAACACATACACCAAGTTTGAACATTCTAGCTCAATTAGGAAGAGAGTTATTGTGTCCCAAAAAGTGTGACGGACAGACAGACAGACATACGGACGGACGAACCCATTTTAATAGTCCCCTGCTTTCTTCGAAAGGCGGGGGACAAATATTAACAACCATCAACAGTCTTGTCTTCATTTCATCAACGCAACGAATATTCCAGAAAATACACAAGAATCGCACTTGTACAATACTATGAGTGACAATATACATATTATGACAGAGGGAAACTTACAAGTTGAACTATAACCTTTTGAGAAGAGCAACCAATCATTTTATTATTGTTGTTTTTAAAATTATTTTACCCCCAAGGAATAGGAAACAAAATCTTAACAGGTGGTTCTCAAGAAATAACCATTTCCAAGGGATAATCATCTCGATACACTGGACTATACTCATACATATGCATGAATGTGATATGGGATCTTAATTTATTTTTAGTTAATAGTGACATGTGGAGTAAGATATGCCTGGTTGAACAACAGAATTAAATATTCATTTCACACACAATATGTTTGAGTAAATCAATAGAAATGAAGACTACAATATTCGATCAACATGAACGACATGGTCCACTTCATTCATTCCTTAACATATCTAAATAATACCCGAATGGAGGTATTGTTAACAGTGACCATGCTAGTAATTGAGCTGTAAGAAAAACTGTCCGCCAACTGAAGGCACTGTTCGGTATTTCTTTGCATAAAGCGGGTATTATTCCATTTCATTAAAAATTTCACAGCTAATTAACCTCCTGATATGTTCAAAAATAACAGGACATTAACGACAGACATAACAGAAGCATTAATCGGAAAGAAATTCAAAGGGTCACAAGTGAAGTTTGGGTTGTTTTAACCATTGTATTGTCGACATCCGGAAGGCATTGATTTAATCACTATTATTCTAAGGGAGTTTTCAGGGCGACAGCCTTCGGAAGCAGTCGTAGAATTCGGAGCAGGGAAGTGCAGGGGACTATATGAAGGTACGGAAAAACTATTATTCTTTTATCTTGAAATGGGCATTGCTATCAAGTCCAGCAAAATTCTGCTGTCCATTTATAGGCGATGGTGTAGAGCGATGGGGGCTGGGGCAAAATAAGTTATTTTCGAGCTAAAATCAATTGTTTGAGTCATTTAACAGCGATATTTCAGGCAATTTGGCGTTATTCAGTCAAATGCATAGGTGCCTTTGCATGCGCGTAATTATTCGACTTGGTGTTACAGCAAATGCGGTTATCCTTCGAAAAGTGGCCAAGAGTATAAGAATTGGAATCGCAAGGCAAGAAACTCATCCTTATAAGGTCCCTTCAAGACAATCGAGAAACCCTGGACGATATAACTGTGCTTTGTTTTGTTTTTTTCACATACATGTATATTCAGTTGAATCTATATTTCGTTTACATAAAAATGTAGGTGTGTGTTTACATTAAAATAATCTTAGAAACGCTAGACAATCTGGTGGGTTATCATTTAAAGCAGTGGTTCCCAACCTTTTTTGGGTTGCGACCCCATTCAAGAAACAATTAAGCAACTGATCGCGATCCCTCAAAGAACAAAATCATCTTTTACTATGAAACAACATCATTATTTACATTAGTGTTTCACGTATTTGACAACTTATTGTTTTAAATTTTTACACCGTTATAAATATTGAGGAAATATGATTGGCAATGAAATGAAATGAAATGGGGTTTAAAATCCTACTGTTCTGCTCCGATTGGGATAATGAAGACGGGCATATGCCATTCAATGTGCTATGGTGGAAATTTAGCCCGGGCAACGGCACTATGGCCTACTTTTATATCGAATTCCAACTGCCAAGGGATCTCTTACGTGGACGCCGGTGTTTACACGGGGTCCCATTTTTCTGACCATCCAAAAGACTAGACAGCTGTCCTTGTTAGACTTTCCGTCCTGCACCACTGACAAGAGTAAACCACGCCGGAAAATCCCGATTATTGACAGGGATGATTGGCAATGTGGCAATAGATAAGAGATGTGTATGCTTTTCATGAACCCAGGATTTAAAGGGAATTTGTAGTTTCAAATGGAATCATACATATAGGTTCGATTTAAATAAATCATCCTTGTTCTTATTAAGCTGCAGGATCAACCATACCAATACAGTATTAAATATAATCCAAAGTCTGTTTTCAGGATAGTTGCGATGGGGGATTCAGTTGGAGAATTTCCCTTTAACTTCTCCTGGGTGATTGAAGATGAGTTATGTGCCCTTGGTTTTCCTGATACCCCAGGAAATATGCAGTATTTAGTCAACAATAATGTTGGTTATCTCGTTTCCTTGACAGCAGAACGACGTCCAGATATACAAGGATATGAAAAGGGTATTTGTAAATTCTTGTCTTAATTTCGTCCTGTTGATTTGGTTGGTAGCTCTGTAGTTTGTTAAAACGTTTCGGCCCGCAAATTGGGCGTCTCGATAATATTAATCCTCGAAAAAATTTCTCCGAATTTTCTGCATCACCGATTTTGATTGGTATAGGCTGATTAGGAGTCAACCAGTCATAAACTTCATAAAGGGTTTTGATTATCGAGTCGCCAGATTCACTGCCTTGCCACTGTTAAGGACCAAAACGCTTCAGATGTTAATAGCTCTATAGGAACCAAATAAACAGAACAGACATTGCCTTTTTACGCAAAATGTTAATTGTACCGACACATTTTGTGGACCCTCTAGAGCCCACAATTTCTGTCCAGTATAGATGAAACTTCAAATATTTGTTTAGGATCATTTAAATTTGGACAATCTGGTGTGATTGTATTTCAACAAATTATTTTGATATTGCTGATATTGAAGAGAGATTTTTTAGAGATGAAGTGTTGTCAACAAGCGATAAATAAAACCGAACAGAAATGAAATGAAATTTAACGTCCTACTGGGCTAATGAAGACGGCCATACGCCATATGGTGTGCTATGAGGGAAATTGTGCCCGGACAGCGGCAATATGGCCTACTCTTAATTCGAATTTCAACTGTCAAAGGATCTTTTACGTGCACACCAATGTGTACACGGGACCTCGGTTTTTCGTCCCATCCAAACGACTAGACAGCTGTCCTTCTCAGGCCATCCGTCCTGCATCATTGACCAGGGGAGACCACGCTGGAAAATCTGGATGAACTTTCTCGACCAATGCAGGGATCGAACACCCGACCTCCAGGCTAGCGAGCCAGCATCTTACCAAGTTAGCCACAGCGATCCCCTAATACGGAACAAATTCTTGATTGGTCAAAAATATAACTGTTGGAATAGTAAAGTTAATGTACATACACCTTTTGATTTGTTTGTTTGCCATGCTGTCAATCAGAATCAATTGTAAGAATAACTATTTGATATATCATAGATTTACATCTGACGTGTATAAAGATAGTAGACTTTACACCACCTACATTACAACAAGCTGAGGTCTTTCTACAAATGATGGAGAAGGCTAGAAGAAATAAAAAGGTAATAAATTGTTCTGGAGCTAGGTCAAGTGTCATCTCAGACTTGCACAAACTAAGTCTGAGATGAAACTTAGCTTAGCTCCCACACTCTACCCCCCCAAGTAGTTTTGGCGTTTATGATGGTTTGGAAATCGAATGCCAACCTCCATCAATAGTATTTGACCTCATTTCAGAGTTATGTATAACCTCTGCTCTTTGTAAGCAATGTCCCTTAAGAAAATCTTCAGACACTGTTCAATCAAACCGCGGTAGCAAATTTTTTGTTTTAAAAAATGAAAGGTATATGCTGCTAAACATTGGAACAACTGGTGCAATTTGAGAAAGCTGTTTATATCGATGTCTCTTTCAGCAAGTAATTTGTAAGGCCGCAGCAATAAGTTTCTATTATTATTCCAGGCTGTGGCTATACACTGTGCTCATGGAAAAGGAAGGACTGGAACAATGGCGGCCTGTTATTTAATAAAAGAATATGGTTATACAACTCGACAGGCTATAGACAAAATACGTCAAATAAGACCAGGGTCTATAGAGACTAGAGATCAGGAATTATTCGTTCACCAATTCGAGGAATACCAAAATACTTGCTAGAAAATAACGTATATAGTCCATACCAATATCATGAGTATAGGCTCCTGGACCTGTCTACCACTTGGTACAAGAGATAGTCCGAATGATTAACGGGGTGGGTTCTTGGACTATTGCATGGAATTTGTCAGATTTAGTACCGAATTGATCAACAAAATAAAACAACTAAGGGTATAAATTGTTTAAATATAGAACATCACACGACCTAGTTACATATAGCTCCGATACTGGAAATTTGGTGACCCCGCTTGCTATGAGGTCATCATAGGCTCAGATTGTGCATTTAAGCGTAGCCACCTTTCCAACCTTAAAGATACATTATTGGAGATAAAGGCCGGCAGTTCTCACTATAATAGTTAAAAACTAGATAATGTAAAGGGAATTTGCTGAAATTTTCAGTCAAATTGATCCACTATGAACCGAGAATTTAGTGATTGAATTTTCGGCCTAGCCTCGATCATCATTACTAAAGTCGGTGCGATAAAAAAAACAACATAGTCTCGATTATCCACTTCATGATTTAATCTGAATCAGGAATAAAGTTGAACAGCAAATCGGATCCTAATCCAGTAAATATCGCAGACTAGCGTTGACATCAAGAGTTGATTATGGTCTGGATAAGTTAATTAATGTCTAATTAATAATGTTTTTAATATATAGATTGCGTGCACTTAAGACTTTAAAAAGCTGATATTATAGAAATTATAAAATTTGGAACACATGTACATTTATCCAGTTATAATATAATGTAAAGATATTGACCATTACTATAATGGTTGTTGTCCGGGAAGATTCCTTGGTATTTCCTGGCAGTGACTATTAACCTTTACAATGCATCATTATTATGGTTAATTTATCAAGCTATACCTTAGTCTGTACAATATGTTCCAACAGTTTTTATTTCACATTCCAAATAATTTAAATCGGACATTTTTAGCACCAGAAAATAGTATGTGATTATCTAGAGTGTGCAGCTTGTTGTAATCTTCCAGTATATTTAAACACATAGCCTCTTTTTAACAATTCTATCACAATATTAGCTATATTCTTACAATCATCTAAAATAAACAAAAAACATCAAATATTATATCTATTGTATAAAACTGTCACAAATTAAAGAACTTGAAAATCGTCCAACAAAAAATATTTGACAATCTGCAGTTTGCAATCTTCACTGAATTGTATATAGCAGGTGATTTCGCTGTTGCTGGCTATACCATTGCTGGTTATATTTCATCAAACGGTAGTTTCTTTGCTTTGGGTCGAACCAAATTGTCGAATGGGGCTGATACTGCATGTTATATCATATTTTCCAATCGCGTGGGTTTTCTCTGGGTCCTTCGGTTTCCTCCCACTGCTAAAGACCCCTACTCGCAAGCGAATTATTGAAATAAAATTAAACCATAAGTTAGTCCCGAAATGACCTAGTCTGTGTCGAGTGGACGTTAAACTTCATTTTTCTCTCTATCTCATATTTTGTGATGGCGCAAAATCCTTTCCATTCAATTTTTATTTCGGCAGAGTAATAAAAAGGATTATTTCTTAACTAAATAGTTTCATTTCTTACTTAAACAAAATAGGTTATTTCTCGATCTGACAACCCCCAAATAAGATATGGGCTTATCAAAATGATATTCAAGAAGTAAGAGATTAATTTTGTGCGCCGAACCCCACCATCATTAAAGAAATGAAATGAAATGAGGTTTAACGTCCTACTGTTTTGCGCCGAACTGGGCTAATGAAGACGGGCATACGCCATACAGTGTGCTATGAGGGTAATTTCAAGAAGTAAGAGATTAATTTTGTGCGCCGAACCCCGAAACCCACCATCATTAAAGAAATGAAATGAAATGAGGTTTAACGTCCTACTGTTTTGCGCCGAACTGGGCTAATGAAGACGGGCATACGCCATACAGTGTGCTATGAGGGTAATTTTGCCTGGACAGCGGCACTACGGCCTACTCTTATATCGAATTCCAACTGTCAAGGGATCTTTTACGTGCACGCCAATGTGTACACGGGACCTCGATTTTTCGTCTCATCCGAATGACTAGACAGCTGTCCTTTTCAGGCCCTCCGTCCTGCATCACTGACAAGGGGGAACCACGCCGGAAAATCTGGATGAACTTTCTCGGCCAATGCAGGGAACGAACACCCGACCTCCAGGCTAGCGAGCCAGCGCCTTACCCACTTAGCCACCGTGATCCCCCCATCATTAAATAGCAAAATCTTAGGTTCGCCACTGCTGAAAATTAGGTTTTCTTAACAATATTAACCATGAACGAACGGGCACAGGCGTACAGGCTCGATGGCTGTTAGGGGGCAGAACTCGAAATGCACCCCCCACCCCAGGCCCCACAAACCCCACCCCCCAAAAAAGAAAAAAAAATCGGAAAATTTGACAACCGCAAACGCGTTTTCCTACCACTCAAGCCCGTTAATACAATAATTTCAAAGTGGTCTAACAAGCCTAGCTGGCTGACTCGAATTCATATCAACCAATCAATCGTTTACAGTTCACTGAGGCGGGGGTGATCGGGGGAAAATTTTGAAAATTTAACTGCCGTAAACGCGTTTTCCTGCCATTTCTGCCCTTGAATACAGGAACTACAGTGTGGTCCAATATAGCCTACCTGAGGTGGCTGACCCGAATCACAAACAAACAACCAATCGTTGCGGGCCTCGCCCTCCAGAAAATTTTTCTGCTATTCTATCCCGTGAGTTAAGCAACTCCAAAGTTGTCTGATGGTTTTGTAACCGAAATCCCACTCAATGCTGACCTGAATTCCAACCATCCAATCAGATTGGTGCAGCTGCATTCACAAATAATAATCGATGCCCGAAAATGTCGCACAAAGTAGAGCGACTCCAGACAAAATGTTTTAACCCATAGTCAATTCAGTACAAATTCGTGGTATTTAATAAAAAGAAAAGTAAAATTGGTGTTTTATTAGATTTCGGGCACTTTATTTTGCCAACTAGATGAAATAATAATTTTTGTTTTCACTTTACCCGCGAAAAGTCAGATTGCCCGAAAGTTAGGGGCAGCGCCCCTCCCCCCACCCCCTGGCTTGTACGCCAATGCGAATGGGAGGCTCATTAACTTCAACAAGCAAATAGAAATGAAACAGGATTTAACGTCTTGTTTTTGTTAATCTTTTGACCAACATGGGCAATGGGAGCGAGCAAGCAAATAGGGAATTGTTTTAATATATAAACCACAGGAAATATTTAAAGAACCTACCAATACCACTGTGATGTCGTCCTTGGTGTTTTAACTTTAACTGACTTAACATGGGCATCATACCCTGCGGAAATACACTCATCACATCTGAAAAAGACTAATATATAAACAAGATAAAATATGAGTTATCCTTATATCACGTTTATAGTAATTATAATAAATATGGTTTCTGTACAACAATAGCAATCAAATCATAAACTGATAATCCACAATTATTGTTATATAAAAAGGACAATTAAATTCCGCCCATGCCCCACTCGCGACCAACATTAAGCAGTATTCCAATCTATGTTCATGATCGACAATTGTAAATGCGAGGAAGTAAATTCGACGACTAAAGGCACCAAAAACAAACAATCGGCATTGTAAGTAGGACAAACGGAGATTCTTTTAAAAATGAAATTAAATGAGGTTAAACATCCTACTTTTCTGAGATTCGTATACAAAACCAGCAATGGCTTTCTGTGCAATACTAAGAGAAGTCCAGCTTAACGGACCGACTATCCGCATTATAAAGCCATCCATCTATAGAACATAAATGAGCAACTTTTTAGATGTAATCTAACTTAGTCTGCAATGTAAATGTATAGTCAAATCGCGGAAAATCGAAAGGTATTTTTGACAGACAGGATGTTTCTTAATGACCAGCCTGTTGGGTATAGTTAGAGATACCTACGACTGTTAATCTCATATAAATTCACTATCACATTCACCTTTACCTGAAACTGTAATTATATTCGCGTACAGTGGTGTTTTTTTTTTTAACCATAGATATGCGGCAAAAATAATCCAGATTATATTATTTCATCAGACCGATCAGTTTCGTTTAACGTATAGCAAGGAATGTCGTTTCTGTAACTAAATTATAATAAATTGTTCTGGGTCCTGTTTCTCGAAATCTTAACAAAAGATAAAATCAAAATTTTAGTAGATACTTCAATTTTAAATGGCTAAGCTCTAAAATCAATCTAATATTATCCAATTAAATTACTAAAATTTGGATTTTATCTTAGTTAAAATTTCGTAAAATGGTCCCCTGGCAGGGACGCTTGTTTACCAAGACTTCAGTCGGGTCTTTAATCAGGGCCTTTTGATATAGAAGAAAGAGGAGGCTTTCCAGATTTATTTAAATGGTACTGGATTGAAAATTTATACCTTGTACGTGTAAACCAAGGGTGAAACTCTGAAAAGGCCAAAGCAATTTATCCCTTTTGAAAAAAAAAATCATTGTAGGTTTTATATATGAATCTTTGTTTTTCGTTGTCGTTAATGTTGTTGTTACCGGTTGTGATTAAAATAGAAGATTCGGAACTTACTCTTTTAAGATTGATCCATTGGTTGAAATAATCTTCAGGCTTTATATGGAAATAGTCACACTGTTTAGGTAACCTGATAAACAATTATTTATACATTAAACAGTAAAATGGTGGTTTAAACGGTAATCTACATTAGTGGGATTTCAAAGAACCATGCATGGTATTTCTGTACCAAAAGTTCCAAAAGAGAAACATTTTTTGTCCCCGACACTGTAATAACTAATACAAAGGTAACTGTATTTTTCATAGTTTGCTACATATGTATACCTCATCCCATATTAACAAATAGAATAGATGTACAGACTAACCAAAACAAAGAATCTATTTAGATGTGACTAGAAACTTTATTTGTGACAAAAGGCCACCCATTAGATTACTAGACAAGCTTATTTCAATGGGTACAATATATTTATTTCTTATACCGGAAAATGGTTATATGTGGGACCTATTGCAATCTGATTAAAATACAGATCTATATTTCGTTTTGTTTTTTTATACTTTGGATGACCTCTAGTCTCCTGCATAAAAATTTGTCTAGTTGTAACAGGATCCTGTCAGAGGTCATACGAGCGAGTGGCTTTTGACCCTATGACGTTAGACATTTGATTAACCGATCAGCTTTGGTGCTTCTAGTGGGTTATCCACAGTTCCATGCAACTCTTCCAAAAATTCGCCCTAACAGACTGTTTCATTGGCTAATCCCTCACATCCATAGGAATATCGGTTATACAACAACTCTTCCAGATCCTAGTGTAGTAAAGACAAGTAAAATGAAATTTTGAACTATAAAAATGAGACGAAATAGGATCTGTGTTTTAACCAGATTGGAACTATTGTGTTAACTTTCCAGTTATTTTATATATTATTTCAAGCAATTTTGGTTTAAAGGGCATTCACATCTACACTGTACAAAGGTCAATTCACAGATATATCATCATCCTTATGCAACCTTTTTGGTTGCTTTTTTATTTTCTTCCTAGCATTTTATTATTCTAGAGACTTATAATTATCAATTTCAAATACATTTTCCTTCTGGTTAGGCTTAAGGGACAGGTCTCTTTCATGCATATAAAGCTTAAAGTGCAGTCTCAGATATTAGTATTTTCTGTTTAAAAAAGGATTCTGAAAATCTGTTCCTACACTTGCTGAAATCTTAGCCGTAAGTGTAGTTCAAGATTGTTAAGTCACTAAAGCAACTGAAAAAACACAGATAATATTGTAATAATAGAGTAGTGGTTACCAGCTTGCCCACACAATAATTCATTAATATTGAGACTAACAAGAGAGAGAGAGAGAGAGGGGGTTTATCGTCCACATGACACAAACTAGGTCATTTCGGAATTAACATGGTTTAATTTTATTATTTCAAAAATTCGCTTGCGCTTACAGGTCTTTAGCAGTGGGAGGACCCGGAGAAAACCCACGAAGTTGGACAGGCGACCCTACTCCTTGTCACTTACATCCGGGGATTTGAAACCACGCCAGTTGACTCAATGACAGGCCTTATGATACAGCGCACGTGCTAACCGTTCAGCCATCCAACCCCCTGAGACTAACAAACAGGAATGTTCATTTCCATGGACATATACGTAATGCAAGGAGGAATTTTGCCTGGGCAGCAGGTTTCTGCCCAGGTAACTTCGAATTACAACAACCATGGGTTCTTTAACATTGGAAGACTAGGCACACTTTGTCAGCCCCATTGGTGCCCCCCCCCCCCCCCTGAAAAGTAACAATTGGTTTTAAGCATTTTATAGCATCTATAATAAATCTTACATTAGTTTTAAATCCCAATCACCACAAGTTACAAAAGCAAACTTCACTCCTTCATTTAGTAGACCCTCTTGTTTCATCCAATCATCAAATTCCTGATAATAAAATAAAAGATAGGTTGCCAGGCAACGAAACATACGCCCACAGCAACTAAATCGTCCGGGCAGTCAACAAGGGTTGTCGCATATTTTTACTTTTTTCGGTAATTAAACATTTATAATACACTAAAATCTGATTAAGAGCAACAACTCACGAAGTAATTATCAGAAAACTATTAAAATTTGTTTGGTTTTTATAAAGTTCTGCCCCATGCTAACGTTTTGTATGCAAAGCTTTTAATATCATGGATTTAACTGTTCAAGTCATAAAAATTCATTGAAAATCAATATACTTGTTCGTCTCAAGATCTTAAACTCTGTGTATCAATCTGAAGTCAATCGGATGATAACTTTAGCCTTTAGAGCATCACAAGATTTTGCAAAGTGATCAAGGGCCATAACTTTGGCAGTAATTATCGGAAATCGTTGAAAATCAATAGGAATCTGTGTATAAATTTAAACTCAATCGGATATTAACTTTAGCCTCTAGAGCATCCACAAGATTTTTTTAAGTGATCAAGGGCCATAACTCTGGCAGTAATTATCGGAAATCGCTGAAAATCAATAGGCTTCTTCGTCTCATGACCTTAAACACTGTGTATAAATTGAAAGTCAATCGGATATTAACTTTGGCCTCTAGAGCATCCACAAGATTTTCAAAGTGATCAAGGGCCATAACTCTGGCAGTAATTATCGGAAATCGTTGAAAATCAATAGGCTTCTTCGTCTCATGACCTCAAACACTGTGTATAAATTTAAGGTCAATGGGATATTAACTTTGGCCTCTAGAGCGTCCACAAGATTTTTCAAAGTGATCAAGGACCATAACTCTGGCAGTAATTATTGGAAATCGCTGAAAATCAATAGGCTTCTTCGTCTCAAGACCTTAAACACTGTGTATAAATTTAAAGTCAATCAGATATTAACTTTAGCCTCTTTGTGGACGCCGGACCGATGGACGGACGGACGGGGGCAACGACAATATACGACCACATTTCAATGTGGGCGTATAAAAATGATTTTATAAAATAATGCAATTAAGTTTGTTTTTCTCAAAATTTATTTAGTAATACCTTAAAGGAAAGGTTCATGAAATCAAGCAATTCTCTGGAAAATAAATTAATGTATAAAATTCTGAAAAACTTTAATATTACATATAATTATGAAGATAAACAATTTTAAAATAGGTTACATTCCAAGTTTACAGACCTTATTTAAACACCCAAAAGCTGCACATGTAGGCATAACATCTGTGAAGCTAGTGCACTCATGACGTCAACAATTTCACGACATAACTATTAATCTTAATTTTGATTGGTTGAGAAATATCGATGAACGGGAACATGGCAGCATCCAATGTATTTAGATTTAATAAAGTCTTTTGATCAATAAAATTTTATATTTTTTTAATTCTTCAACATAAAAGTATACAGGTCACAATTCTATGGAATACAATTACTGCTTTTTACTGAGCGACGTTTCGACTAGGCTTCTCTAGTCATTATCAAGCTATGATAAAAACTGAAAATATGACAGGACAATATAAGTAGTTTTAATAGTGTATTTATTCTGACTAAGCAATAAGTAAAATAATCTGCCTGGATGAACTTTTCCTTTAAAGACCTGTGATTGTGAGTTGAAATCTGTTCTTTAAAAAATTCTGAATACAAAGTCATCATGTCATAAACTATCTTATATTATAATAACTGATGTTCTTGATGTACCATGTCATGTTTTGGTACTGATCATAATCTATAATCCTTTTTCAGGTTTTAAGTTTAGTTTTTTATATAAAACAGCAATCAATTCCACATGAACAACAACAGGCCAATTATTATCTAAATATTTAAATTTAACAAACAGAAAGGGCTGAAAAGTGTTCTGTAGGTAGTAATTTAGACAGTTGAAACAAAAAAGCTAGATTAGAATCTATATTGAGTTTGATACAGTAACAAAATAATGATGCCCCAATGAAACTAATAGAATGAATGAATATTGTTTAATGGCATGTCAGCTCTAACCGGGCTATATTGTGCCAAATATATAGTGATATTTACGAGACACATTAAATGAAATCACAAAATATTAATATAAATTAATAAAAAAAACCAATAGAAACTAATATGAACTTTAGATGGTCAACACTTAGATTAAGACCTAATCAATTTCAGTAATCTTGGACCACTGTGTATGTTGTTTGGTAAGACTACTTTTATTATGCATTGTAAGAAAATCTATATTTCCTTTTTATTCTGGAATATTATCCCTTTAGAGGGACAATAACACTCTAAGTACTCTAAGTACTAGATGTTTAAGTGTCCTACCTGTTGTGTAAATTATCCATTACATCCTATTTTACTTGTCCAGAGGGTTCGAAAATATTTTAAAATCCAAGTCACATTTGAAAAGGTTTACGTTAGGCTTTTCAAATCATTTAGTTGAATTTTCCCAAATTTTTAAATTAGGTGTGTTAAGATGAAATTTGTATCACCAATTAATTGGAATATTGTAAAATAGTACAATTTGTTGACCAGAATAAAGATTGGGACAGATTATTCAGTTAAAACAAGAGGGGTATTGAGCCTTTAAAAGAAATAATTTAAAAACTATATTATTTTCTTCTTTGTTTACAAAATAAAAGACTACCTGTAAAACTTTTTGAAGCTTTGGTTGTCCATCCACCATATCTTGTATTATACCAGTCAGCTACAAAATACAAGAGTCTTTTTTTTTTGTTTCTCTCAAACAAATTGAAATCAATTCAATTTCAATTGGCACACCCACGTCTGAACTGTACAAATAAGGCAACTGACTTTGTAAGTGATGTGTGTGTTGACAACAGGGCAAACAGTTTTTGATAAGAAAAGGCATCAAAGGATTGTACGGTAGGGAAGACAGGTATGATAACCAACTCTTTTAAAGGCCTAATTCAAGTTTGTTGGCGAGAAAGAAACAACACAGTATATCATAATTTCAGCAAATAAATGTGCCTGTATCAAATATCTAAACAATAAAAAACATGTTAATATTAATTATGATTTTATGCTGATATGGTATTCGATTTATCAGGGTTTGCCCCAAGCCCTTTAATTTGATATGGTATTCAATTTTGAATTAATTTTAACTTTCATTGTTGGATAGCATATCATAATATGTGATAGAGCCTTTTATGTTTGTCTCACTGAATAGACTATTTTGTGTTTATTACAGCGGACATAGGCTAAATAGTGGAGAAGTCAAAATTTGATATCAATTTAAAATCCAATTCCACTCCCACTCCCTCACCCGTTAATGCATGAACATATATTAAAAAAAAATCAATATTTGACTTTATTGCAAATGATAACATATTAATCCAAGAGGTTTTGGGGATAACACCTTTTATGTTGGACTCTCCTTATAGAAATTAAGATTTCCTTTATCTGTATTTATAGGTGTTTCATACATGTACCTCTATACAAAAGGGAGTCAACTCTTTGTGGACTTCAGGACACACATAACGATGAAATGTGGATTCAACATTCAATGTCACAGGATTTACTTTTAAAACTGGAAACTCAATAATTTCCTATGAAAAAATAAAAGGTATTTATTAGTATTATATGGGGAAGTCACTGTTACATGAAACTAAATATATAAATTCTGTGTATATAAATAATTATATATATTGCTATGTATAACTAGCAATAGTTTTTAAGATTTTGTTTTAGTGAGGGGCACATTTACTAAATACTCTGTACTCTGCAAAGCATGGGCTGGCAGACGAATAGTTCAGCTCTGAACGTAGGTCTCATTACACTCGCCCTGTACATTCAGGAACCAGTCTATTGATTCCTTGTTGAAAAAATTTCAGTTCCCAGTAAATCTTACTGGGCAACTTTTACTGCTCAACGGTAGCGTGTCAGTCCCTGTAAATGCCTGTACAATAAAAGGAACATTTTAGTGAGAAAAAAAGACTTTGATTACCTCGCTCAAGTTAGTATGTGTGAAACAACATGCCGTTAAAAATACGTCCCTTCTGCTAAACAGCTTTGCTGACGCCACTGAAATCTAAATATAGGGTAACGCATAAATTTACCCAACTCGGTCATATATGACAAAACGAAATTTAGGTAAGCAGGGGGGAAAACAATTGGAATCTTTGAAAAATTGAGAATCTTCAGTCATTTATTGTTTTGCCTAGCCCAATTACAGTCAAATTTTTTCACAAATTCCAATTTTGATTCACCTGCTTACCTAAATTTCGTTTCCTCCTATATGCCCGAGATATATAAATATTTGTGTGTTACCCTATATTTAGATTTCAATGACTTCTGCCAAGATGTTTAGCAGAAGGGGACGTATTTTTAATGGCATACTGTGTCACACATACTGACTACATGTATAGCGAGGTAAGCAACATCTTATTTTCTCACTAAAATGACCATTTAGCAGTAAAAAGTTACCCAGTAAGATTTTTTTGACAAGGAGTCAATAGCCCGGTTCCTGAACATACAGGGCAAGTGTAATGAGACCTACGTTCAGAGCTGAACTAGCAGATGGATAGTTAGTAGAAATGGTTCAACTACTGATGTCTTCCGCCTTACTCCAGCCACAGTAGTGGTTCGTCCTACAGAGTTCCTTTGCGTAAGTTTTTTTAGTCAAATGACTACAAAAGGTTACTGACCTACATGTATAGCTCCCTTAATTTACACATAAACTGACCCAAAACAGTACTGCACATAGCTTAACATATAATAAAATCAATTCCCATTGAAATAAAGGTGAAGCCTTAACCGCATAATTATATGATTTGATGAAACCCAACTGCTACGCAAAATTTCAACTGGCCGGTGTCATGGCGGCTTGCGTAATACGTCATTACAAGAAACATCGCTATGCAAATGTAGAACGCATAACCTCAAAGAAAAACTGTTCGGTAACTATTTTAGTGGTCCAGTCTTCACTATTTGTCATAGACTTACTTATTTCAATACAAACTGTAATGATATGTGTTGACAATTGTGCATTTGAACCTATTTGAACTTGCGTAAGGAGTCTTAGACTGTATCAATTGTAACGTTACAAGTATAGTAACTAGGATAGTTAGGTGTGATAACAATATATGCTGTAAGGTAGGTGTATAAAATTGATAATGATAAGATTGGTGTACCTGTGGTGTTAATTTAGTTTGGTTATCACATGTGGCTTCAAAATCTAACACTAATAAATAATCAAATATCTGTGGCTTCAACAGTGTAGCAGACGACTCCGCCATGTTTGCCATACTTTTCTTTGACTTCTTGGAATATAATCGTCTCTGGTACGTGAAGATTCGTTCAACAGGTCGAATGTCACATAGTTTGTTTCTAAGAATAGAAAGTAAAACCTGTTTCCTCAACACGTTCATAATTGTCATAATTTACGTTTGTTTACAAACACACATGCAACTTCCGGTTTGCAATGACCTTGACCGAACCCGACTCATCTTCACGCTTCCTTGATATAAGAAGGCTGAATTATTACATAATAAGGGAATAATACGCAATTGCCTTTCTAAAAATACAGAACAGATGTTTCGGTAGTTAAAATTAAAATATATTTGGTCTCGAATCGTGATTACTAATACCTATTTCCGGTCTCGGCTAACCTAAAAATGAAAATGGCGACTGCTAAAATTGTGTAAAAGTTGATCTTAGCCAAATAATCAATATTTCGAGTCTAGATATGGTTTTAATAGGACCTATCCTATTTATATTATAATTTTCGTTTAAGGTGAGTGTTTAAGTAGTAAATTAAAAAGAAAATATGCTGGTAAATAGAATAAGATCGAGTGAATCTGAATGTCAACAAACATTTTTTTTTTTTGTTACTTCAATACTTCTTGTCACTGACGCTGCCTTCTGGTTGCAGTTGCACTGTCTTGATAGTCCATCTGATAGGCCTAAACGACAATGCCAAATGGTTTCAGTTGTAAAGTATGGTTCCTTGTTTTCTATTAAATATTTGTGTCATGATGAAGACCTTGTGAGAGCCAAAGTAACAGGTAGACTTGCACACAAGTCAAAGTCAAGTCCTGTTTTTTGATAATCGACTCATCTGCAATGTGGTCATGATTAAGGGAATTTTCAGGGTCAAGCCATCTATTAAAGTGTGTTCATTCATCCTGGTTTTTTCCTTCATCATTTATACCAGCAAGAAGTTAAAACAAACCTGCAAATAAATAGACTAATTTTTATAAGAATAATTTAGTTATTACAATAAGAAGAATACGTGTAGTTAAGTTTTACAATATAATAAGCAATTAACTGAACTAAATGTGTAGGCTACTGGTATTTGTTATAAAAGTTATCATTAATAAGTGCATTATTAATCATTATTTTGATTATAATAATTTATTGAACTGTACAATGTATAGCAGCTTTAAAATCCAGCTTGTATCTACTATCTACATGTAGCAGTACCAAAATGAAAATCCAGCTTGTAAAGTTGCTCTGTGGCGCTTGTATAAAAAAAGAATACACATGATTATAAAAAATCACACAATACCGGTGTAAGAAATATAGAAATTAAATCTAAAAAATAACTATACTTTATCACAATACAGGAAGAAAAAAAAAACAGTGCTCAAGCAAAGAGTTGCAATAAAGGTTTTATTGGGGTTTTTTTTTTAGAGTGCTCGATCAAGCGCGATCAAGCTCCTGAATCTCAGTCAAGGAGAATTTATTTTAAGCACCTTACAGCTGCTCACCATAATTTCAATATTTTATTTTGTGTCGTTGACAAATGCACAAAAGTCAATGTATGATTGAATACAGAAGATTTATGCTCTATATAGGCAGGACTACAGCCAGGCTCGGATTTAAGGCAGGGGGGGGGGGGTGGCCTACACACACATACACATAAGATCAAATGAGCACCCATGTGAGACTAAGCCGCGGTCCATGGCGACAGCTCTCCCTCAGGCCCAGGCCCAGTCCCAATAAATTAAAAGTTCAGTAACATATTATATTTTCTTGCCAATAGATGGTGTTCAATTCCATTATGTCATCATTATGCATCATTTCTGATCTTCTTGTTCACAAGAATTTGCTCCTAGTAATGACCCCAAATGCCAGGATATTGACTAAAATTTTCAAAATTTTCTGTTCTTCCATTATGCTAGTAAAGTTGCTTTTATTTGTTTGTGTGTTTTGCAACTAAAAAAAAGCTTTCAAAGGCTGTAAACGTATCTATTCTAAAATTGACAGGCAGGTCTCGAGATTCTGTCCCATTTATTATTCTCTCGTTCATAAGAATTTGCTCCCATCAATGAACTCAAATGCCAGGAAATCGATTAAAAATTTCAGACCCAGTCCCCCAAAATTAAAAGCTCATTTACATATTTTATGCATCACTATCTGTCTGTGGTAAAGGGAGATAATGTACCTAAAAGTTTGGGAAATTCAGACTAATCTGCATGTATTCACAGCTTGTAGATCTGCTACTGACAATCATATTAATTTAAGTGTATGGATCCCAGAATAATTTGTCGTCGTCATTTAAATCATACTAATTGTTGAATATACATATCTATTTAGAAACTCTAAGAGTTTAAGCTCCGTTACTTTAAATTTTCATGAATTTATTAAGCCCCCAGTTTAAATCTCGATAACTTAATGTACATATATTATAAGTGGACATTATTTTGATTACAAACTAATTTAGGAGTTTTCAAACATTTTGCAGGTATTTGAGAATATGGATTACTAGCAGGATACCCGGCTTTGCTCGGGGGGGTCATAACTCCAAAACCGGAAGTGGTAGACTAACGCCACCTGGCCTATGCTACTCCCCGGTCCGAGCTACCCCTATACCTAAAATTTCAGACTCGGGGCAGACCTAGTGTAGCCGCCAACCCGAATAGACCGGCTTCGCTCGGGGGTCATAACTCCGAAACCGGAAGTGGTAGACTAATGCCACCTGGCCTATGTTACTCCCCGGTCTGAGCTACCCCTATACCCCAAATTTCAGACTCGGGTCAGACCTAGTGTAGCCGCCAACCCCGAACAGACAGACTTCGCTCGGGGGTCATAACTCCAGAAGTGGTAGACTAACGCCACCTGGCCTATGTTACTCCTCGATCCGAGGTACCCCTATACCCCAAATTTCAGACTCGGGGCAGACCTAGTGTAGCTGCCAACCCCGAACAGACCGTCGCTTTGCTCGGGGGTCATAACTCCGAAACTGGAAGTGGTAGACTAACGCCACCTGGCCTATGTAACTCCCCGGTCCGAGCTACCCCTATACCCCAAATTTCAGACTCGGGGCAGATGTAGCCGCCAACCCCGAACAGACAGATTTCGCTCGGGGGTCATAACTCCGAAACCGGAAGTGGTAGACTAACGCCACCTGGCCTATGTTACTCCCCGGTCCGAGTTACCCCTATACCCCAAATTTCAGACTCGGGGCAGATCTGGTGTAGCCGCCAACCCCGAACAGACAGACAGACAGACAGACAAACGACAGTCTCAAATATATATATATAGATTGTAAGATTCCTCAATAAGTTTGTAGATGGCTATAACATACCAGTAGTAGTATGTTTTAATTTAACTCCATTCAAAGGCTGGACATGATTGGCTTTTATGAATTAATGACAATATTGTCATTAGTATCATCAACATGTAAACTTACTGCATCTATAAATAGCACTTTATAATACAAAAGTAAACAATAGTCCTTTTTTACAAGTCAAAAGTTTAAATCATATTCATCTGGTACAGGAGTGTGTTCATTGTATTGGTTTGTATATCATGTAAATATTTCCTCAACTTTGAGACACAATGTTTCTGCTAGGCTTCTTATGTATGTAAAATTGAGATAAAATGTTAAAACTTTACAAACATGTAGATGTTCATGTGAATGTCTTGACTGAGTTTGGTGATGACATTTTTCTGTTTGTGATAAGCAGACATCTGTCGTTCCTTCACATCTTTTGGATCACAATCACTCTGCTTCTAATTGAGGTGGAGTGATGAAACTTGGTGTATAGTTTCATTACATGTACAGTAGTAAGTACATGTACATCACTACCTTGATTAATATAAGTTAAACAATGAAGAATTTCTGCTTTGGTTATATGAATAGAGTGATAAACAACTTGATTGTTATACTATACATGTAGTTAAATGCTTTATGCAATGATAAATGTGCAAGTAATAAATGAGTGACTGTGATGTACAATAATGTAACTACGGTACTTAAACTTATTCAAGTCAAGGCATTCTTGATAATACAATGAGAGGCATGATAGAGCTGTACAAGTACATGTAGCCTACACTAATAAAAATTACTCAATTATGCTATTATTTTATTACAGTTTATTCCAATGGATTTTGTTGATTTGGATAAAGTTTTAGATGAGTTTGAAGAAGAAGGTTTGTATTTGTCTATACTTGTAGATCTACCCATACATGAATATATTCCATCTGGAGAGTGGATTTTTTGTTACCTCTGTCTCCCTATCCGCCCTTCTTGTAAATGTACATATATTCACAGCCTTGTGCATGATGAAATATATAAGTATGCATGCTCAGTCTTGTGCTTGATGACACATGTTAGCACAAGATTTGGAGTGATATTATTTGGCTTTTGATTATGGACTACATGTATGTCCCAACTTGTTTTTTTGATGCATTTAAAATCTACAACTATTTCAAATGAATACTTTGAATGAGTTATATAGTTATATCTACTAGAGCCCCCAATACCTGCCTTGTCTCATTTTAGGTGTTTAATTATATGTTGTCATCTTATCACTTATTTCCATTGGTGCATCCATCTTCTCTTGTGACCACTCTGCACACTACTGTTCTTGTCAGATCTTTTACAAATTCACAGGGATTATTCATTTTGTCATAAGGAAGGACCTTTTTTAAAAGTTTTTGATTTCACCATTAACATATAACAATATTAAAGCTTGCATTATTATAAAAATTGGGGAAATGAACAATTTCTGTTAAATCTTTTAATGAAAAATAGCCCTTGCTCACATCGTACTATGTAGATACTGGGAATGCTTTAACAGTTGAAGCTGTAACGAGATCTACAAAAGCAGTTTGGTGGCTAAAGTATCAGTGCTGCTTCACATCACCTTTGGAATCAGAAATTATCAGTTGCCTGTACTTTAGTAAACATTAGAGAATCTCAAATTTTCTAGGCGCAGCTAAAAACTTCTTTATTAAAACTCTCTTATCCAGATTATAAAGGGTTGTTTTGTGTGTGTTTTGATTGACAAAGAGACTCTTTAAGCATGCGTAAATGTATGGATCATTGTTAGGGTAACCCACCATAAATAAATATCTCCAAATATCTCGACAATTACGCCACAATATTTATATATATGCCAAGCCTCAAATCAGTTTCACACAATTATAGTCACTAAATAAACGATCATGTTGTACTTAATAAGCTATGACCATTAATCATCTATAAATAATAGACTGAAAATTGGTTCCAAGTTGCGTCCATAACATCCAGACACTTTTGAGTAAAAGATAGGTTACGTGCCCTTGTTTTGAAATTAGTCTCACTTAACCAGTCTATCGACCATTCTACGTCTGATTGACAGGTCGGGATAATCAAGACTACTTTTTTACGAAACATAACAGAAAGCTAGAACAAGAAATTGAATTTAGAAATAAGCACTTTAGACAACTCAACAATTGTTTTAAGAAACTTGTAAAAGTAAAATGAAACTACTGCTGGTATCATGTTCCTGCTAAAGAAAGTGATTCAGAGATAGTATTTGTACTAAACCAAAAGATGCCGCTCTTAACGGTACAGTTAATGATAAAGCAATTTAAAAAATAAAACAAACGTAATTACTAAAGCTGCTGTAATAACCAAGAAGCTAAATTTTACTGCTATTCAAAATCGTCAACAATAGATTTTTTACGGCTGTAATAGTTGATATATTTGTAGAGAATTGCACGTGCCATGGCTATTTATCGACTCAAAGCGAGTGCGGGGTAGTCAGAAATCAGTTCGAGACACGCAACTGAAGCGTGCACATTTAGCCATGTCGAGACCAACTTTCTGTAAAGTGCACGGGTCACCCTATCATTGTGTGCTTTATAAATATACATTATTATAGCTTTAAATTTATGAATAACTATTGCAAGAACTTCTGATACTTATTGCCCTTGATTATGTTATATAATCTTGTGAACACACCAGTGGGTTTGTACAGAATAAAGATTTTGCTTTTTTTCCCCATAGAGTTTCACAATATGACAAACTTTATATGGACTGCTACATGTATAAGACAACTTAGCTGCTATGGCCTTATGTTTTGTTGCCTGTTAGTATATCTTTTTCTTTTGATAAAATAATGTTGAGTCATCAGTTGACATACATGTAGGATACTATAACCTTTTTTAGGTATTATTTTCATGTTAAATAAATAGCTTGTTTTTATGTCAATAGAATAAGACTGGGTAATAAAGAATGGTCTCTGTTTTTCTTCATGTACTGATACTGTTTAAATGTACATGAATTGAGATTGCTGTCAAAGTAACCATCCCTTGCTAATAAATGGACATTTGTATGTATGTTTGCATGAATACTACTCATATAAAACAATAATATTTTACATGCACCTATTTTTATACCAAATATATCTAACTTGGGATTGTGTAAAGTTAGTGAGTGCAACAGTCTATATAATATGATGTATTCAATGTGAAATTAAATGACGCAATAAATAACTCCTTGCTACATGTACAATATCAACATTTTAATTGCTCATAATGGTAGACAATATAGAAAGAATTGACTTGTGAAATTAATATAATTAAGGTGTAACGTAATACCATACAATCTGTTGTTTTCTCTACACCTACATGTACATTTAAATGTGTACTGTACATATATTGTCATGGTGTTTTTCTAGATAAGTGAAATTTGAACAATTTCCGTTACATGTAATTACTTCTTCTAAAGTTATTACCCTTGCTCATTTTGTATGCTGTGGTGCCAATAGTTAGGATAAAATCCAGTGTTGGTCAAATATGTTCCTTGGGATGTACCTACCTAGTTCCCCTTTGTCATGGGTGCAGGATGGAGGGCCAGGCAGGGAAAGCAAATCTAGTTGTTATAATAAGTCAAATAACTAAGGTACAAAGTAGTACTACTTGATGTACATGCAAATGAACCCTTGGCAGTTGGAATTCAAAGAAGAGTAGATTGAACCCTACTGCTCAGGCAAAATTTCTCTCAGTATTGTATACTGCATGACGTGTGCCCATCTGTATTAGCTTGATTGGTGCAGCAACCTCTGATGTTAACCTATTTCATTTGTTAACATAGAGTTATGGCCTTTGTTTACTTTGTAGATTCTCATGAATGCTCAAACTCGACTTCCCACCTCCGCCCCATTCTTGAAGGCCATCAACAGCAACCATTAATGAAAGCATTACCCAGGTGCATGACATGGTGATGACTGATCGACATTTAACCACTCGACATGTTGTGGGTATCTCTCATGAGAGGGTTGAGCACATTATCGCCAACGAGTTAGGAATGACAAAAGTTTCTGCAATCTACACCGTTTTTACTCTCACACACTCCTCCCTAGGTATTCTCCTGATTTTGGCATGAACAATGGTTCCAGCAGGATGGGGCAACGCCCCACACTTCGAATGAATCACTGGAATGGCTTCGGGAGCGCTTTGCTGACCATCTCATCAGTAGAAGGTGTGATCCTGAATTGGCCTCACACTCGCCGGACCTAACCCCACAGATTTTTATCTGTGGGGCTATCTCAAAGATAATGTGTACCAGGACAATCCCCAGACTATCCCTGAACTGTAGACAGCCATTACTGCCAAAATCAGGAGAATCCCTAGGGAGGAGTGTGTGAGAGTAATTGACAATTTTGCACGTTGGATTCAGGTCTGCTTGGAGCGCAGAGGTGGACATTTAGAGCATATCTTGGAACGGACATAAATAAATGATGATCAAACCAAAATCTTTGAAGCTGGGTAGAAATGTCAGGCATAGACTAATGCTTATTTGTACCAATATGAATAAAATGCAAAAAGGGCTTTGCATGTAATTGACGTTTTCATGAGTGGCATTTTTGGGGGGTCACCCGTACATGTACTTGATTTTTTAAAATGGTTCTTTTCTCCTGGCTTTGTGCTCCTCTTTGATACATATACTTGCACCTAATGCATTTACATCTAGATAGTGTAAATTTAAGAAGATTTGATAAAAAGGTTAGTCAGTTCTAGTTAGTCAATAGTCAATATTAGATTATATCATCATCAGTCACTATTGGTATTATTACAGATCAATAGTATTAGTAATAGACTAAATTCAAAGTACATGTACTATAGTAACACATTGATTTAGTCTTTAACAGAATAAATACATTACTGGTACTGATGAGCATGGATTAATAACAATAGTAATATCTGATCATTTATTTGAACTTTTATATAGGTAAAGTAATGTGTTACATATCTGCTTAATAACAATCTTACATAAATAGATGGTCACCTGACACAATTGCTGTAACTCCAAAATAATAGTTTTTATACGCCCAAATTTTCGTCTGGACGTATATTGTCGAATATACAGGTATCACCTTTATACCATAATGACTGTTGAGTTCGAATTTTGTGAAAATCAAATCAAAACTGCCCGACAAAATGGTCGCTCCTTGTAAGCAAATTATGTAAAAGTATGGTATATCAATGTTAACTCTCTAGAGGTCACAATTTTGGCCCAATTTTGATGAAAGTTTAAATTTATGTTTGTATCACAAAGATCTGCGTTTGTTTTGATAATCGCGCATATCGGAAAGGGATTTCCTGGATTTTGGCCCCTGATTGTACAAAGAATCACATTTTTTTGTTAGCTTGTTCTCTGTCCTTCTCTTGTAAAATGTGGGCATATCTTGCATGGCAACCACTTGTTTAATATAATAATAACTTTTCCCTCCCATTTTATATGTATATATACATGTACATGTATATGCACTTATTATCCAGCATGATGTAGACTTCCGGTAATAATCTTACATCTGGAGAAATTGCCTTTATTTTTCCATGTCGTCATATTTAGCAAATTATAGACTAACATGAACAGTTTTAGTGTTACTTTTGACCTCAGTGTGCATTGTTTTGTTTATATTTGCTTTAATTGTACTCAGTCCTGAAGATATGTACCACGTAGTGTACATGTATTAACAATATTAAGATCTGGGAGTATTGGGGGGGTTGGATGGCCGAATGGTAAGCACGTGCGCACAGTATCATGTGGCCTGTCATTGAGTCAACTGGCGTGGTTTTGAATCCCAGGTTGTACGTGACAAGGAGTAGGGTTGCCTGTCCAACCCCGTGGGTTTTCTCAGGGTCTTCCGGTGTCCTCCCACTGCTAAAGACCCCTATGCGCAAGCGAATTATTGAAATAAAATTAAAACCATAAGTTAGTCCCAAAATGACCTAGTCTGAGTCGAGTGGACATTAAACCCCATTTCTCTCTCTCTCTCTCTCTGGAAGTATTGTTATAGAGCTATAGGATGTTTTATGGCAATAGATTGGACACAACATGCTTAAAGATGGGTTCCTGCGTACAAACAGGGTGATTTAATGGTATATATGGACCAAAAACATATTCAAACTAATTAATTCGTCATAATTATGCTTCAGATCCTTCTCAAACATTGTAATTGCAAAGGAATGCCCTGCAATTAAAATTCGATCAAACCAGGTCATGTTTACGTCACGTCTTGGGAGTCCGAGGAGAATTCATTGCATGCAGAAGTTCCTAATCATCGGACTGTTGATTAGGGGAACCCTTACATTTTTGTCCTGTATACGCTCCATGAATGTTTTTCGGGGAATCCAGTATTTTTCTAGTAAGACTGGATATCTCTACTTTTCATATATACCAAAATTGCCATACTTTTATTGGAAATAACCACCCGATAAATACTTTTCTGGGAACCCATCTTTAATATATATACTTGTACATGTAAATCAAAATTGAATATTAATATGATATACCCTAAAATATAGACATCATTAATTATAACTGACAAGTAACAACAGTCACATGATAATGTTTTATTAAATACTGTAAGTAACTAATGTATTAACAATAACATGAATAAGGTACATGCATGTACATGAAACTTAATGTGCACAACAAACTTATAATATAATGCAGCTAGGTAATGTTATTGTTATATTTAAAACAGATTAATTGTCATTTTAAGAGCTAGTAGTATGATGATTTCGGCATGTCTTTTCAGTGTGTATTTCATAAATTTCAACAAAAAGTATTATAATTTAAAATTTTCAAATCTGAGCCCCACTTTAAAAAAATAATACAAATACATACTTTTACATGTTTGTTTTATTTATTTTTTGGTATTTTACTGGAATCTACAAGTTTTATCATTGTGTGGAGCCACGGTGGTTAAGTGAGTAAGATTCGATCCCTGCATTGGCCGAGGAAGTTCAGAAGGATTTCCCAGCGTGGTTTCCCCTTGTCAGTGGTGCAGGACGGAGGACTTGACAAGGACAACTGTCAGTTATTTGAATGTATACATTGTCGTGCACGTAAAAGATCCCTTGGCAGTTGGAAATCAATATAAGAGTAGGCCATAGTGCTGCTGCCTGGGCAAAATTGCCCTCTTAACACAGCACACTGTATGGCATATGCCCGTCTTCATTAGCCCAGTCGGAGTATAACAGTAGGAAGTTAAAACCCCATTTCATTTCATTCATTTTATCATTGTGTCATCTGCTTACTTGTGTAAAACACAACTATTCTAATCACTGATCTATTTATGAACTCACATAAGTCATGGGCATAATACATCTTACTGCAGACATTACATCTTATCAAGTGTTATATACATGTAGAAAATCTGAACAATAGGGACGAAACGGAAACAATGTATAATTTTAATGAGATTAAAAAAATTACAGTTTTATTGACAGATGGTGAAAGCCATTATCTTATTTTATGGTTTTTATACGCCCACATTGAAATGTGGTCGTATATTGTCGTCGCCCCCGTCTGTCCGTCCGTCGGTCCGGTGTCCACAATTGCTTGTGGACGCTCTAGAGGCTAAAGTTAATATCCGATTGACTTTAAATTTATATACAGTGTTTAAGGCCATGAGACGAAGAAGCCTATTGATTTTCAGCGATTTCCGATAATTACTGCCAGAGTTATGGCCCTTGATCACTTCAAAAAATCTTGTGAACTCTCTAGAGGCCAAAGTTAATATCCGATTGACTTTAAATTTATACACAGTGTCTAAGGTCATGAGTCGAAGAAGCCTATTGATTTTCAGCGATTTCCGATAATTACTGCAAGAGTTATGGCCTTTGATCACTTCAAAAAATCTTGTGGACGCTCTAGAGGCCAAAGTTAATATCCGATTGACTTTAAATTTATACACAGTGTTTAAGGTCATGAGACGAAGAAGCCTATTGATTTTCAGCGATTTCTGATAATTACTGCCAGAGTTATGGCCCTTGATCACTTCAAAAAATCTTGTGGACGCTCTAGAGGCCAAAGTTATTACATGTATATCCTATTGACTTTAAATTTATACACAGTGCTTAAGGTCATGAGACGAAGAATCCTGTTGATTTTCAGCATTTTACAATAATTACTGCCAGAGTTATGGCCCTTGATCATTTTGAAAAATCTTGTTGACGCTCTCGAGTCTAAAGTTAATATCCGATTGACTTTAAATTTTATACACAGTGTTTAAGGTCATGAGATGAAGAAGTCTATTCATTTTCAGTGACTTTCGATAATTACTGCCAGAGTTATGGCCCTTGATCACTTCAAAAAACCTTGTGGATGCTCTAAAGGCTAAAGTTAATATCTGATTGACTTTAAATTTATACACAGTGTTTGAGGTCACGAGGCGAATAATCCTATTGATTTTCAAAGATTTCTGATAATTACTGCCAAAGTTATGGCCCTTGATCACTTTGAAAAATCTTGTGGACGCTCTAGAGGCCAAAGTTAATATCCGATTGACTTCAGATTGATACACAGAGTTTAAGATCTTGAGACAAACAAGTATATTGATTTTCAATGAATTTTTATGACTTGGAACAGCTAAATCCATGATACAGTATTAAAAGTTTTGTATACAAAACGTTAGCATGGGGCAGAACTTTATAAAAACCAAACAAATTCTAATGGTTTTCTGAGTTGTTGCTCTTAATCAGATTTTAGTGTATTGTAAATGTTTATTACCGAAAAAAGTAAAAATATGCGACAACTCTTGTTGACTGCCCGGACGATTTAGCTGCTTTGGTCGTATGTTTCGTTGCCTGGCAACCTATCTTTGTAAAAGAAAATGTATTCAGATTCAATATCTTATAATTATTACAACCTGATTTTCCTGAATACTCAGGCTGATACATAAACATGACATTAAAAAATATCAATTTACATCCTGAAAGGTCAGAATACTGAATATGGTATTAAATGGTTAGAATAGTTCCAGTCATAAATAATGGGTGTGCATCATGATGATACATTACTACAGCTTGTACTCTTACTTTTTCATATTAACAAATACCAACATGACTTTCCTGGTTAGATTGCCACACCTTAATTCCTAATATCTGATACATTACCTTTCCTTATAACATCATTACATGTATATTGATGTAGGAATAACAATAAAATACTTTCACTGGATTATGTATACAGTTTTTAACTCTAAGGTACATATACAACTAGAATTTTGAATTCAATTTGCTGTAATTGAAATGTCAATAATTGTCGGGGTGTAAATCTATTTTGAATTTCTGCAGTACTGGAACATGTTACTGAATGTATTATCATTTTATCAGGGTGACATGTTATACATAATGTATGTACTTGTAATTATATAATATTTTAGAGGAAAAAACATTTAACAATAAAACTCATTTAATAAAAACTAAGCAACCAAACCTATGCTATTATATGTAATCTTGGCATTTGCAGTACACTATTAATTTGTAATGCAATCTTAGAGGCCCTTGAATTTTTGGATGTTTTATAATGCAAGCTTGGAGGCCCTTGAATTTTGGATGTTTTATAATGCAAGCTTGGAGGCCCTTGAAGTTTGGATTATTTATAATCCAAGCTTGGAGTCCCTTGAATTTTGGATGTTTTATAATGCAAGCTTGGAAGCCCATGAATTTTAGATGCTGTATCACTAAATTTAACCTGAATTTCACCAAATCCATAATCATCTTATCATTGAATTTCATGTATTTTTATTTTAAGAAATTGTTCAAAAATTTACTTTTATTTATTTATTTTATAGTGGCTAGATCAATTGACCATTAAACAATAATCAACAAAATGCTTATATATGCTTATGAATTTTGTCAAAATTTTTTATTTATATTTCAGAGAAAGCGGCCAGTGATATAAATCCAGGACAGGAGATAAAACCCACAGGTTACGCAGAGTTTGTAGAATCACACCTTGATAAGCCATGGGAGAATTTATCAAAAGCTCCAGTTGGAAATACAACAATAATTACATCAATTGTGGATCAAAATAATGGATTTATTAATTACGATGATCCGTACCATGGTGAGAAACTCAACAAAGTGGACTATATTACATCTAACGAAGTTCCTCCCATGAAACAACTTGAAAAGTTGGGTATTGATAACAAGGATTTCAGTTTTAACAATACAGAACAAAAAATTGCAGATGTGATTGTGTCCAACTACCAGGTTTCTAATTCTCATGGCTACGTTATTAGTGATCATTTAAATTATAGCAAAGATGTTGATTTACAGCCGATGAAAGATGAGGATAAATCAGGACCCAATTCTTTAAAGTTACAAATTAACGGAAGTGTTAAAAGTGAAACAGGCAGTCGTCTTCAGGCATCCCAAGTTACAGCCGTTCAAACGGATGCCCTGTCACCGAATAGCGAACAAGAACTTTCTTCATACGAATATCCGAAATCAGATATTATTGTCGAGGGTCATGAAACTAGTAACTCTTCGTCAGATAATTTGACTGAACCAGTTAATGGTTATTCAATTGTGAAAGACAGTTTAAAATTAAACCCTGAACAGAATTCTAAAGGAGCATTAATGCAAGAAGCTGATAATAAATCTTCTGGAATTACGAATGGATATTTAGAAGGGGAAAAGTCCGCAAACCAAATAGAACAAACTGTAAAAAGTGTATCAGAGTCAGAAAATCTTATTGTTGATAAGGCTGAACAAAAATCCCAAACTGCTGTTGGCTTTGTCGATGAAGATGCTGACATGTCTCTTGGAGATATTGATGATTATCTCAACATGTCCGGTCAAGTGTCAAGCATGCCAACGCAAACATTAGATTCAGCAACTTCCCAAAGTTTGAGTTCTGAGCTTCAGCAGGCGTCAAAGAGTATAGGCTCAGAGTTAGAACAGATAGAAAACCATGAGAATAATGTGCAATTAGATCAAAGTCCGCGACGAGATTTTGGAGATGGACCAGACCTTGTAGCTGATGTGCCGAATGAGGAGATTTACTCAAGTATGGAAGGCGCTGTTGGTCATTCTCCAGAAGCGGCTAGTCTCGAACATCCAAATTTCATCAGAAAAACAGAAAGCAATTTCTTAGACCCAAATTTGAACCGAAAAGGCATTGTGTCAGATATAAACATTTCCTTAAGTCAAGATGGAGATTGCTTGGAAATAGAGCAGATTATAAATGATCCACAGCCTTATGAGGAAAGTCATTCATTTGAGGAGACACTAAGTTATCCTTCAAATGCATCCATCACTTCAGCAAACATAACAAATATGGAGAATAGCTCATCACTTGATTCAAATTTCAGTGGACAGTTTTCTCCTCCAGTCGTAATGAGAACACCAGAGCAGCAGGTTATTGGACAAGGTGCACGACCAAAAGATCCATCACACTTGAAGAAAAGTCGACCGAATAGTCTGCTTGGACTTTCTAAAGTTAATCTGGAGGCACCGTTTCCAGGTACACATGTAATAGAAGATGGTGCCATGGATCCCATAAACCAAAACCAATGGCAAACAGAAATAAATGGAGAAAGAACACAGATGATACCAGCTTCAGAGCAGTTTCAGAAGATGAATGAACCAGCCCTGAATATGCAAAACTCAGATTTGACTCAAAACAGAAACTTGATGGAAGATCAGTTGAACCACAACTTGCAAGATACAGGAGTTTGTCCACCAGTAACAGATAGTTTAACAAATGATCAAGTGGTTAATGGTGATAATGTCGGCGAATTGCCAGTTTTACGCAGAAATTTTGAGGCATCTGCCCAAGGAGGATTATTGGGGTCAGGAGGACAAACAAATCTCCGTCCTCATTCCTGGTCCCCAGCAGGGTCTGCCAGTCCTCAGATGAACAAATCCAAACGACCATCAAGTTTAAATATACCTCCTCGTGGGGAATTTAATCCAGATGAACCGGGACAGAGAACTAGAGGAATGTTGACACCATATTCAACCGAGATCCAGGAAGAATCAGATTCTGCAGGTAAATAATTCGCTTATACATGTAATGCACATAAGGGTCCACTTTGTTTTTCCATATCTCCATTTTCATATAGGGCTGGATTCCTCATGCTTTTGTATGTATTTTCTAAAAGATCAGTTTACTAGCTAAAGGGAGCTGTTAACTCTCCCTGACTCCCTTTCCCAGTACCCTTCTTCACTCCAGCATTAACTGTTATCATACCAACCAAAATACATGGATACTGTCTATCATTGTATGCCTGGTCACGCCATGCATCAATAATGTACTTGTACAAAGATGTATTTTTTTTATTAGTTGCAGAAGAACCGTCAGAAGGTAATGAGGATCTGGATGCTGTAGGAGCTGCTGCAGCTGAAAGTGTTGATGATCCATCATTGCTTCCACCCGATGCTCCCCCACCATCCATTATCCATACAAATCTGGGTAAAGTAGCGCCGTCATGGTTACCAGATGGCCAGGCTATAAATTGTATGCAGTGTCACGCCAAATTCACATTCACCAAACGAAGACATCATTGTAGGGCATGTGGAAAGGTACGTTGTTCCTAGAAGATCTGTGAAAGAATGGTTCCATGTTTAATTCTCAGTCTGGCTTTGTTTCAAGTTGTGTTGAAAAAGGCATTTGATCTATTGATTCGAGGTCTAACCATCAGTACTTCTAAAAGATATTAATGTGACATGGGAAATGAACTATTAACTATGTTGTTTTGTGTTGAGATTAAATTTGTTTTAATTCTAATTTTTGAACATGTAATTTGATTGACAGATATAAGTTTGTGAATTTCACTGCCAGTCACTTAAATATGACTGAACCAAGCAAGGGGTAATAATATGTAATTTACATGTACATGTACATGTAGCTCGATGTGAGGCTCCTCCTTCATTCCAATGGTACAACCATACATCTACATGTATACAGTGATACGAAGTCAATGTATGTACATATAATAAACAGTCTATCTATATGTAAGCATTTTGTTCCAAACAATCTAAATACTCTGAAACCCCTTTTAAATTTTTTTTTTCTTCAGATATTTTGTTCACTGTGCTGTAGTATGAAGAGTCGTCTTGGTTACATGGATCAGAAAGAGGCTAGAGTTTGTTTATCATGTCATCAGATTTTACAAGCAGGTATGTATAAACAAAAGGAGGCTTTCCTACAAGCTAAGGTTACAGTACAAATCTGAGGCATTAATCTAATTTTGCCTGCACTGATAAATACTTGTAGAAAAGAAATGCCACAAAATAGGGGTTAAGATGCTAAGAACTTAGCAAGCGTAACTCCACATTTTTCCATGTTGGGAAATCGCTAGCTCTTCTCTAGATTATTCACCTTAGCCTGTCTCATTCTTGCAGTTCATAAGGTCTGTCATTGACCAATGAGTCAAATGGCGTAGTTTCAATCCCAAGCTTGTATATGACAAGGTGTAGGGTCTGGTAACCTGTCCAATCTCGTGTGTTTTCTCTGAGTCCTCTTGTTTCCCCCCACTGCTAAAGAACCTTATGTGCAAGCGAATTATTGAAATAAAATTGTACCATATGTTATACTCGAGTGGACGTTTAAACCCCATTTCTTCCTCTCTCAGTGTTCTTATTGACTGCCATGAGAATACAGAAATAGCCTAAACCCAGGCTACGTTTCATTTGGAACTAATTTATAGTATTTGTAATGATTTGTCAAAATAGTCTGCTTGAATAATGACTAAAGATCCTGATATACATGTAGAATGCATGAATGAAAAATGCTTATTTTACTGTTTATTTTGAGCATGATTTTATAATACCAGATTTTAACATGATACCAAAAAGACAGCCAAATCAAATTGACTTCCTGAAACAAAAACAAATCTATGAGAGCAAATGGCCTCCAATCATCCAAACATAAACTAGAATTTGAGAAATCTTTTGATCAGGCTATTTTTGGGGTTTTAAATAATATGTATTTTACATGTAAATCTGAAATTATTTCATTTTCATTTAACTTTATTTAAATTTTGATTCATACATGAATGACTGAATGTTACATCTATTGGCCTATCAGTTATCTTTGTAGTTGATTGAGGCAAGCTTTCAGATTGACCTATAAAGAATATTTCTGGCTTTGACTTGTCATATGATACATTTTTATCATTCCTTTCTAAAGTTTTGCCGCTTCATTTTTTTGATCATGAATGGTCATTATTTTTCAACAAAAAAAACTATGCCATACATTATTAAAAATCTTTAGATTGAGACAAAAGAAATTGAAGCAACAAAATTTGTAAACTCTTTAATTCTATCAGTGTTTTTATTGGCTGTTTGTTTAACCTGCTTTTTGCTTGCTCTCCCTAGCAGAGAATAGTGCGGCCCGGGTACCACACCCTAACAACCCCAGCGACTACTGCACAACCATCCCACCATCGCAACAAGTTCATTCACGTACCTCTGTACCGACGGTCCTTGTTCCCTCCGGAGTTCTCAGGCGAGATGGTGAGTTCTTAGTTCATACGCTTAAACTTAGCTTTACAGTTAAAAAATTCCACGTGCTTTGTTTTTACCATTAAATAAGCCTCTCATTAGCTTATTCAAATCTGAGAAATCAATAAGTAAACTTCTTTTCAAAAAGTAAGAATCAGTTTTTCTTATATAAAGCTAATTATAGCATCTTATTTATTTGCATGTTGGACATTTTATTAATTAAACTAACAGTGTAATTAAAATTAGGTCATCTTACACTGATATATTAAAAGCAGGGTGCCTAAAGGTACATGTAACAGCATCAAGACGTCTACAATCGGCAAGTCATCCGTCTGTTACCATAGTGATTATGTCTGTGTCTGACCAACAAAAAAGACTGGCTATTGAACTACCCTTTTTTATGGATATGGATATAGCTGAATTGATAGAATGCTGGACTGTTGTGGGCTACAGTTAGGTGGTGTAGGTCAGGGTGTTGAATTCCATCGAGCGCAAACCCAATACTTTCTCTCTCTATACATGTAAGCAGAAAAAATTAGATTGTGTGATGTAAGTTCAAGTATACAGGTTTATATAGAGAAATACTTTGAGTTTTGTCTGCATAGCCTACGATATATCAGCGATTTCTGACTGAGCTACCTGTACATCCTTATCAGTTAAAATGAAGGGGTAGTTGTCAGCCAGTCTGATTAAAATACAGATCTATATTTCGTTTCGTTTTTTTATACTTTCGATGGCCTACACTACATGAAGATCTGACAAGTTATAGCAATAGGTCACGTCAGGGGTCAAAAGACCGGCTTTTGAACCTATGGCGTCAGACATTTGATTAACCAATCAGCATTGATGTTACTAGTGAATTACCCTCAGTTCTGTGCAAAACACGCCTAAAGCTCGCCGTAACAGACCGTTTCATTGGCTTATCCCTGACATCATCCTGAACATATCAATGATAACAACTCTTCCAGATCCTTGTGTAGTAAAGACAAGTTAAACGAAATTTTGAACTATAAAAACGAAATGAAATAGGATCTTTGTTTTAGCCAGATTGGTTGTCAGCGTATAAAAATTGAACGTAAGATGACCTAATTCATTTACATGTATGTATAAAGATATATTATTAGTGTATACAATAAAACAAGAAATGAATGCATTGTGAAATTAATACGACTGGAAGAGGGAACTAACATAATTGTACAAATATTCTGTTCTGATCCATTTAAACATGCATTATGCAAGAGCTAAATCTGCCTATTTCAGGTCTTTCTTTAGGCCTGAAATGTTATCTAAATTATTAATTAGACATTAATTAACCTATCCAGGCCATAATCAACTCTAGATGGCTGCGCTATCCTGCGATCTTTAGTGGATTGTAAGCCAATTTACTGCATAACTTTCCTTCTCATTAAACGATTAAATGGATAATCGAGACTATGCTGTTTATCGTATTGACTTTAGTAATGATGACCGAGGCTTATGGGAATTTCAGTTGCTTAGTTCTCGGTTCATAGTGGATCAATTTGAATGACATTTTCACCAATTTGCCTTCTACCTTATCTAGTTTTTATACGCCTACATTGAAATGTGGTCGTATATTGTCGTCGCCCCCATCCGACGGTCCGGCGTCCACAATTGCTTGTGGACGCTCTAGAGGCTAAAGTTAATATCTGATTGACTTTAAATTTATACACAGTGTTTAAGGTCTTGAGACGAAGAAGCCTATTGATTTTCAGCGATTTCCAATAATTACTGCCAGAGTTATGGCCCTTGATCTCTTCAAAACATCTTGTGGACGCTCTAAAGGCCAAAGTTATTATCTGATTGACTTTAAATTTATACACAGTGTTTAAGGTCATGAGACGAAGAGGCCTATTGATTTTCAGCGATTTCCGATAATTACTGCCAGAGTTATGGCTCTTGATCACTTCAAAAAATCTTGTGGATGCTCTAAAGGCCAAAGTTAATATCCGATTGACTTTAAATTTATACACAATGTTTAAGGTCATGAGACGAAGAAACCTATTGATTTTCAACGGTTTCGATAATTACTGCCAGAGTTATGGCCTTTGATCACTTCAAAAAATCTTGTGGATGCTCTAGAGGCTAAAGTTAACATCCGATTGACATTAAATTGATACACAGTGTTTAAGGTCATAAGATGATGAAGCCTATTGGTTTTCAGCGATTTCTGATAATTACTGCCAGAGTTATGGCCCTTGATCACTTCAAAAAATCTTGTGGATGCTCTAGAAGCGAAAGTTAATATTCGATTGACTTTGAATTTATACACAGTGTTTAAGGTCATGAGACGAAGAAGCCTATTGATTTTCAGCGATTTCCAATATTTGCTGCCAGAGTTATGGCCCTTGATCACTTTGAAAAATCTTGTGGACGCTCTATTGGCCAAAGTTAATATCCGATTGACTTTAAATTTATACACATGAGACGAAGAAGCCTATTGATTTTCAGCGATTTCCGATAATTACTGCCAGAGTTATGGCCCTTGATCACTTCAAAAAAATTTTGTGGATGCTCTAGAGGCTAAAGTTAATATCCGATGGAGTTTAAATTTATACACAGTGTTTGAAGTCATGAGACGAAGATTCCTATTGATTTTCAACGATTTCCGATAATTACTGCCAAAGTTATGGCCCTTGATCACTTTGCAAAATCTTGTGACGCTCTAAAGGCTAAAGTTATCATCCGATTGACTTCAGATTGATACACAGAGTTTAAGATCTTGAGACGAACAAGTATATTGATTTTCAATGAATTTTTATGATTTGAACAGTTAAATCCATGATATTAAAAGCTTTGCATACAAAACGTTAGCATGGGGCAGAACTTTATAAAAACCAAACAAATTCTAATAGTTTTCTGATAATTACTTCGTGAGTTGTTGCTCTTAATCAGATTTTAGTGTATTATAAATGTTTAATTACCGAAAAAAGTAAAAATATGCGACAACCCTTGTTGACTGCCCGGACGATTTAGTTGCTGTGGGCGTATGTTTCATTGCCTGGCAACCTATCTTTAACTATTATAGTGAGAACTGCCAACTCGTTACCGAATCTCCCATAATGTATCTTTAATGTTATGAATAACTGGGACATGGATAGTAAACAATGAGCTATACTAAACTGTAGAACATTATGTTGGGCCAGTTTGTTGTAGTAGGCTCAAACAATCCACTAAGACCTAGAAAACAGTGTGCTAGACCCTGAAATTATTGAGTTTGGGAAGATGTGAATAACTTCAAGATCACCTCATTAGCGAAATTCTGGATATGCTACTGAACTGTTTATATATTAATAAATAATCTAAAACTGACTTTAGTTAAAGTGTTATGTCTTGATCTCTTATGCTTAACTCTTGCTTCTAACCCTTTCTTAGTTTGTATGCTTTAGCTACTTCTAGTAATAATATTAAACACAGTTTTTGCTCATTTCTATGAATTTGGGGTTTAAGCCCCATACTGATACAGGGCTGTGGATACTTTTGTTTTGTTCTTCTGGAGGGAAGGGATAATAGATGAATGAAAGAAATAAAAAGACCCCAACAACTAATGTCACAGTAATGTAACTTAATAAGCATTTACACAAATTTTGATATTTTGATCTGATCTTTGTGCTAAATGAAATTTAACTTGTTTCAATTAAGAGCTTCAAACAATACATGCAAGGATTAATGATTTAATCACAGGGAACACACCACATTATGTCTACAAATTGTTAATTTGGAACTTATAAATAAACTAAGAATATTTTTGAACATGTATGTTTACGTTTCCAGGTTCACAAAGAAGAAGTGGCGAACCGAAACAAGTGATGTTCTCTGATGGAATTCGTCCTGGTGGAGATTTAACTGAACTCGATGGTTCCAGTGACACTTCCCTTCCTTTCCGACGCACCGGTAGAATACAGAAAAAGGTGGAAAAAACACAAAGTAAAGACTTTTTGTTTTTAGAATAATAGTTTCTTTAATCCTGATCTGGGTTAAAAATAAAATTTTCATTTCATTGAATTTTGTTATATTAATTTATTTTTTGTGGTGATGACAATCTGTTATCGTTCAAATTTTTATTGTGAGATAAAATCGATTGTGTGTTACACTGTTGACACAGTAAGTCAAATTAGTAAACAAATCTTTCAAAACAGAAACAGATCTTATAGAGCTTGTGTCAAAGATATTTGGCTGAAATGTTTAGTTAATATTAATATGAAAAACACATGAACACCAGTCATATAGGTATGAACTAGTTATCTCTTGCATGTACAGTAATTAAAAATAAACCACTTTATTTCTTGCAGCTGGTGAATCTTCACCTAAAACAAGAAGATTAAAAACAAAAGAAAATAATCATCGAAATTTACTGCCGGAAGTTGGATTACCTCCCCTGTTTTTAGCTGGTGAAACCCCATCAGGTAACTATAAAACTGAACTCTACGGATATAAAATTACTGCCATGACCCTGGACCATTTCATTGATGTAATTTAATTCATTTCCTATTCTACTTGAAATCAACACATGTAGCTACTTCAATTTCTACATAGCTGTTATTTGATAAATTATACCATCTTTTGAGATATTTATTTGTCATTGCATACTATGCCCTATTTCTAACAAAACTTTTTTCCTTTTAGAAAATCAATTAGTTGAGAATCCAGATCCTCCATCATATTTGTCAAAAATCAAAGGTATAGACATTTATATTGTTTCTTATAATATCTAACCCCTTTTTATCAGTTATTAGTTCTGGATCTTACATTCTGGTTTATCCTTTTAATTGGTGCAGGACGGAGTGCTTGGCAAGTAAAAACTTATTGTCTGATTCACTTGCTTATTCAGCACCAATCGCTAAAATTTTCTACTATTAAAACTTGTAGTCAACCATAGGTAAAGGAGACTGACGAGAACAGAGAACCTGTTTAATCAGTGACTGATCTGAACTCAATAAATGTAAAAATATGGTCTTATAATATAATTGTTGTTTATTTTTCAGATGAAGAAGCTGAACCTGTGATATTTGCTGTGAATAAAAATCTCCTGGTCTGTGTTAAAATATTAAATTGTAAGTCACAGTCTTATTCCATTTCCTTTTGATCATTTGTTTTCACGTCAGAATGGGAGGGAGCACATTATTGGTTTTCAGAGAACCCTAGGATGTTCACAAGAATGAAGTTTGTTGTCAAGAAATAGGGTTTAACTTTGCTTGTGATCATAGAAGTCCCCAAAAGAAGAATTATTCTAATTCATGTAGATAATTCACACAGACAAAAGAAGAACATTCAATAATGTATTACTCATGATATTTCAATATTATATACATTATTGTTGCTATACATTATTTGCCCCTTTCTTAACATGAATATTCATTATCCTGTTTGTATATGAATAATAATGAGTCGTTGTGAACTTTAGTTATCATGGAAAGTGTGCAGTTATCTTCTATACATCCATAGTGATAACATTTATTGTAATAGATGAGGGACTCTGGTAGGCGATTATAGTTGTGAATAATTAGGTATATATATATTATCTAACATTATTTTAATGTATTATGTTTAAAATGTTTTGTTAATACAGTGGAGTGTTGTCTGAAGAGGAATGCATGGTGTTTTACAACAAAAGGAATGTGTACAGTTGGACAGAGTGAGATAATTATTTTGTTAGAAGTTGAGGACGAGGAAACAGAGCCACCTAGGGACATATTTCAACATTTTATTAATATTTACGAAGACGCTAATAAAGGTTGGTAATATTTAATATTGTGATATTGTTTGTTAATAGAATTAGACTATTCTACACAATGTTGTTTAAGGCACAACAAACAGATTGTTCCCATATCTAAAATCTCATGAATATGCACCATTTGATGTAAAGGTTGTTGTTGTTGTGTAATTCAGCACATAGAAGTAAACTTTAAAGGTCCTAACATAAGTTTGTATTGATCGATTTGAATAATTTTGATTCTATTTGGGTCCTATATTGAACTTATATTCTGGCATATTGTGGCATATTGTGGGTTAAGTAAAAACCCAATATGGCAATTATTTGGAGAACAAATGAGATGAATGGATGAATATAACACTAAGATAACTTCTGTCATGTAAGCAAGAGTTGCAAATGGTGAATGCCACTCTTAATAAATAATCTATCAAAATAGGAACAGGAATTTTACAAAATTAAACTGTTTTGTTCTTTAAGTCATTTAATTGATTGTTTTTCAGCTGTAAATTTATATCATATTTCATGTTTCAGGCAATGTGATAACAGATTTGGGTCACACAATTTTTCATCAAAGTTTTTTGGGCAGTCGAGAACATGGTGGATTTCTCTACATCTCCCCCACATTCCAGTGTTTACAGAAATTGATTTTACCGGAACCACCATATTTATTTGGAATATTATTACAGAAGTGGGAAACTCCATGGGCGAAAGTATTTCCATTAAGGTTGTTATTACGTCTTGGTGCTGAATATCGATGTAAGTTTAAAAAAAACCAGCAATTATAACAAAAATTTCCGTAGGCTATGTAAAGGAAACAAAGTGTGCTGAATCGCTCAGATGAAAGACTTTAACTATTTACAGTACATGTATTAAGTCGCTTATCGTAGTCGACACAAAGGCTATGTTTGAAAAGTAAAGAAATGAAATGTGGTTTAACATCCTACTGTTCTGCTCCAGCTGGGATAATGAAGACGGGCATACACCATACAGTGTGCTATGAGGGAATTTTGCCCAGACAGCAGCACTATGGCCTACTCTTATATCGAATTCCAACTGCCAAGGGATCTTTTACGTGCATACCAATGTATACATACGCCAAAAGAACACGGGGGCCTCTATTTTTGCATCATTCAAACGACTAGACACTATTCCTTTAACAACTGCAGTCCTGCACCTCTGACAAAGGGAAAATCCTGATGAACCTTCTCAAACAACACCAGGATTGAACCCAGGACCTCCTGGTCAGTGAGACAGTACAAAGTTATGTCAAGAGAAATAAACTGCTTATTGAATATCGCAGGAATATAAAAATAAAATTCTTTGTGAGTTTCTTAAAATGGCTGTATACTAGTGGCAATAAGCATCATCAATTTATATTTTCCTTTTTGTTTTTGTTTTTTTCAGATTATCCATGTCCGTTAGTGAGTATTCGAAATCGTAAACCAGTGTTTTTTGAGATTGGTCATACCATCATGAATTTATTAGCTGATTTCCGTAACTATCAGTATATGTTACCACAGAATAAAGGTGTTTATATACATATGGAGGACAAGAAAACCATCATCAACTTTCCTAGAAACAGATATGATGATGTGAGTAACAGGGATTTTAATTATAATACGCAAAATGATCACATTATTGCTTGCATGTTTTTTTGTAACAATAATATCAATCTCCAAAAGTTTGAATTTTCCTTGATCAGATAAAATTGTGACCACCAAAGTTCACTTCTAATATCAGTCTTAGAATTTTCATTGATCAGATAAAACCACCAAAGTTCACGTCTAAGGCATCAAAAAGAAAATCCAACCAGATGTTGATATCAGAGTAATATTAAAACTATGATCTTTGTGTTATTAATGTATTATATAATGTTTTATTTAATTAGTTGATGAAAGTTGTGAATAACAGTAATGAACATGTGATGGCTTTAGGTGCAAGTTTTTCTACAGAAGCTGATTCACATTTAGTTTGTATTCAGAGTGACGAGGGCAATTATCAAACACAGGCTATTAATATTCAAAATAAACAACGAAAAGGTGAGTGACGACACTGGTATTAACCATTCTTTTTCTTTAATTAAAGGAATATAATATTTTGGTGCTTGCTCATATTAACCCTTTCATTTCTGATCACCAGCTTACTGCCTACTTCTGTTATAAGCTATTCTCATATAAAATTGGACCTGGTAACTGTACCTATGGAAAGTTTAAGTAGTCGGTGAAGACCCGGTGTCAGAGCCCCGCATAGAGACAATTCGCTATTGGTCATTGTGGTCTCTTGTTTTTACTGTGCTTGCAGCTATCCTTGGCATAGAATAGGCCTGGGCACTGTGTCACACTGCAAGTTTTAATGTGTGTGGTAAACTAGTAATGAAAAGGTTAAGTGAATTTGCACAAAAAGTAAATTAGTTTGTAAATTAACTAAATATTAAATCCTGATGAAAACTTTCACAAAGATTAATTGAATGAAATAATTGTCTTAAAATATTATTGTTTTTTTGTTTCTTTTTCAGTGACTGGTGCGAGTTTTGTGGTGTTCAATGGTGCATTAAAATCTAGTTCTGGTCTAACGGCTAAATCTAGTATTGTGGAGGATGGCCTGATGGTGCAGATTACTCTTGAATCAATGAATTCATTAAAACAAGCAATAAAAGATATGATCGATTATACAATAGGATGTGGTAGTATCACAGCCCCGCAACCAGAAGAAATGGTCTGCATTCAGTGGGTTGAAGAGGACCGATTGGTTAATATTGGGTAAGAAATATTGAATATTTTCATTGGCTGAACATCTTTTGGGACGAAGGGTTAAGTTTCTACACTAACCTTGCCAACTATCTACATGTACTTCTTGTTTTCTTTTTTTAATCCTGCAAATAAGTCAGCTTTTAACCTTGTATCGTGAATTTTCACTTTATAAGGTTTAATTTAATACATCAAATATAGTATTGAACTTAATTGAAGGCTTTCATTGGCTAGCACACAGGCTCACAAGCCAATCAGTAGATAGAATCTAAATAAATTTCTCTATCCCGCTGCATTCTAATGCCACACTAAATGTGGATCTTTAACATGCTTTAAATGGTATACAATGTACCTTGTTTTTTTAAGTCCAGACTGAATGACTACCGTAGATGCTTTTCCTTGCCAGGATATCCACCTTGCATCTCTAATAATGGAAACCAGGAACTTTCTCGGCCAACATCGAGATCAAACCTGGGGTACAATATAAAATGAATTTATTACAATACTGATACTCAGAGAACTGAAATCTGACAAGAAATGAAATGGGGTTTAACGTCCTACTATTCTGCTCCGACTTGGTTAATGAGGATGAAGACAGGCATATGCCATACTGTGTGCTATGAGGGAAATTTTGCCTGGACAGTGAAACCATGGCCCACTGTTATATTAAATACCTATTGCCAAGTGTACTTTACAATGTAAGCACAGGACCTTCGTTTTTAGTCCCATCAAAACGACTATACATTGTCCCTAGCCAGGCCCTCTGTCCTGCACTATTGACACGTCGGAAAATCCAAATGAACTTTCTCAGTCCACACCACACCGGGTTGGAACATAAGATCTCCAGGTTAGAGAGCAAATTGACCTTAGAGAGCAAATAAGATGTATGTAGTTTGATGTGAGAAAATTACGATGTATTATTTATATTACAGTGTAAAGAGCCCTATTGATGGTATGGCCATGGATAATATAGAAAGTATTAGAATACATAAAGGCACAGATTATGTCGGAGAGAATAGATCCATCAGATGGACAGAGGTGTTTTTTATTCAGAATGAAGATGCAAGTTCTCGTTGGGAACCTGTTGATTTAAGCCGTCTTGGGGAAATGTTGGCGTCTGCTTTCTGTATCGCTATGACACCTCATCTAGATCGTTTAAAAGAAGCTTCATTATCGAAACTTGGTCTGCGAGTGACACTGGATTCTGAAAGGGTATGTTTTGACATGTTGGATAAGGGTGCATAGGTGGGGTGAAGGAGGAGGGGGTACAAGGAATGTTGTGTACAACATTCCATACATATATTTAGTCCGACTGTGATATGTCTGTGATCACCCCCCCCCCCCCCCCCCACACACACACACACACACACACTCCTTTATGGGCCAATGTGTAGGGTCACCCTCACATGGTTTACCTCAAGGCTTTTCTTCCTGTCCTCCTGCTGATCAGTTGATAATTAAAAGTTTTGTGAAAGTTAAACTCCATCTCCCCTGTCTTTCTGATGAATTTGTGCATTGTTGAGAGCACTTGGTTAATTTTAACAAGAGTGATGTCTATGTAATGACTGGAGTGTTCAAGGCTACCTCCCCTTGTACCTTTGATAGGGTGACCCGTGCACTCTACAGAAAGTTGGTCTCGACACGGTTAAATGTGCACGCTTCAGTTGCGTGTCTCGAACTGATTTCTGACTACCCCGCACTCTCTTTGAGTCGATAAATAGCCATGGCACGTGCAATTCTCTACAAATATATCAACTATTACAGCCGTAAAAAATCTATTGTTGACGATTTTGAATAGCAGTAAAATTTAGCTTCTTGGTTATTACAGCAGCTTTAGAAATTACGTTTGTTTTATTTTTTAAATTGCTTTATCATTAACTGTACCGTTAAGAGCGGCATCTTTTGGTTTAGTACAAATAATATCTCTGAATCACATTCGTTAGCAGGAACATGATACTAGCAGTAGTTTCATTTTACTTTTACAAGTTTCTTAAAACAATTATTGAGTTGGCTAAAGTGCTTATTTCTAAATTCAATTTCTTGTTCTAGCTTTCTGTTATGTTTCGTAAAAAAGTAGTCTTGATTATCCCGACCTGTCAATCAGACGTAGAATGGTCGATAGACTGGTTTAGCGAGACTAATTTCAAAACAAGGGCACGTAACCTATCTTTTACTCAAAAAAGTCTGGATGTTATGGACGACACTTGGGACCAGTTTTCAGTCTATTATTTATAGATGATTAATGGTCATAGCTTATTTAGTACAACATGATCGTTTATTTAGTGACTATAATTGTGTGAAACTGATTTGAGGCTTGGCATATATATAAATATTGTAGCGTAATTGTCGAGATATTTGGAGATATTTATTTATGGTGGGTCACCCTACCTTTGATTAACTAACCAATAGTTTAATCGATCTTGACCTTGAAACTGAATTCATTTTATTTTGTTTTCAACAGGTTGGATATGAAATTGGTGGAAATAACGAAAAGATACCAGATTTTTATATGAATGATTTAGACAATGCATTGATACCTGTTATTCATAGTGCAGCCTCACAGAATCAAGAAGGACCAATCATAATGGAGCTTATATTTTATGTCCTAGAATGAAACTGATTGATTGGATACCAGGTCTCTTGACCATCCAATGAACAATACCAGGTTTCTTAACCATCCAATGAAACAAAACCAGGTTTCTTAACCAGACAGTGAGGTGTTGTATCGGAACAAGAATGCATTCAGATGTATATTCATGTTAAAGATCAATTTCATCAACTCCATCAATGGACCAATAGAAATACTTGTTGCTGACATGATGTTTTAGTTAAATTTGAGATCCGCTGAGATTACTACAGGAAAAAATATTAACTTATAAAAATATTAAGCTTATAAAAATTTATTGTTCTAAACTATTTCAGATATTATTATTAAAATTATTGACTTATACTAAATTTCATTTAATTTTATAAAAAGGGTTTAAAGCCATAGCTTATTGGTGGTTATAAATAATACGTTATTACGTCACAAAATGTCTCGGTTTTGGCATTGTAAATGATGACAAGACCTAACTTGACCATTTAACAGACAAATACTCCATTTTGAGCACCCTTGATAATTAGATTACATAACTGCTAAAATGGTAGGGTGCTGACCTAACACAAAATGGAGGATGAGATGGCAAACTAATGTATTATCATACTTTTCATGAAATGTGAAAGAGATATTGTTATACTGATGACTGGAAACCCTAAACTTATAAATGATGATTTGCAGAAGTTGTTTGCCTTGGGCATGAAACATGGACAGTTCTAAATGGTTGATTTTATTCATCATTCAAAAATATATATTATACCCCTTTATTACTATTATATATAATGTGTATATTAATATAACCACAATGTTTTAATTTGAAATATACTAGAGGGCATCACTATAACATGACCTGCTATAAAATGGGGATATGCTGGTATATATATGGCTTCCAACAGCCCTTGTGTATCACATACATGTACAGTAATTATATTGGTCTAGAAATCAATCTGATTAAAACACAGATTGTTTTTTTATAGTTCAAAATTTCATTATTTGTCCGTACTACACTAGGATCTGGAAGAGTTGTTATATAACAGGCGTTCTGGATGGCGTGAGGTATTAGCCAATGAAACCATCTGTTACAGCGACTTCTTGGCATGCCATGCATGGAACTGTGGGTAAACTACTAGAAACGTCAACGCTGATTAATTAATCATAGGGTCAAAAGCCGCTCGTACTACCCCCGACGGGACCTTCCAGTATAACTTGTCACATCTTCATGTAGTGAAGGCAATCGAAAGTATAAAAAAATGAAACGAAATATAGTTCTGTATTTTAATCAGCTTGTCTAGAAATAACACTGGTGAAGTTAGTGCACCCGAGTATCATGTGTTAAAGTGTAACCCTAATACATACATAAACTTAACATGTACAGTTATTTATATATATAAATTTATTACATATTATTAACATGAACAATGGAATTTTACAAAAATGTACAGTGTTATGTGAAAAAATAGTCAAATTTCATACAAATGATTGCCAATAGATTTGACAGAATGTTACCCAGGCCAGGGTAAGTCCAATGATGCGAATATTTTTAAGATGAAGTTTCCCACCTTAAAGGTTGTTTAATAATTAACAATACTGTGGAACCCCACTATAGGTTTGATAAGTGTCAGTATGATTCCCATCATCATTATGCAGCAGTGTATATTATTCCATAACAATATACCTTCTGTTCTTTCTCACATACCTGCCCCTGTGACCCCCACTTTTCTTATTTGGGGAAGGGGGGGGGGCGGCGATGGGGGGAGAGAAGAAAATAATATCCATTGTCATAGTTGAAGGATGAAGAAACTTTTTTTTTCAAAATATTTTTTCCTCAATATTTATTGCCACAAATGGAATAATATATACCTCTGCGTTTTAGTGAAACCCGTCTCTAAAAAGAGTCTCACTAAAACACACATTTAGTCATTGGACACCCAACATCATTATTTTAGTGATGGTTTGGTATTAAATGTATCATATAAAATAATATACCTCTAAATCACTGTAGTATATGTGTATATATACATAACTCACGGGAGACTATATTGTACATTATTCAAATAATTATATGTATATTAGTGTAACGATTGACGTTACTTGCCGATTGAAAGAAAGTCTGGTGATGTATATTGTTTTTGATATTGTTATTTCTAATGTTTTAATGTTTCTTTTGATAAGAGAGTTTAGTCTAAGAGAAGAAGATAAATTACTTCCAGTTTTAGGATAGCATTGATAACTTTCTTGTGAAATTACTATTTATATCATTTAGTGAAAGGGATTGTGATTTGTTTGTGTATGAAGTTGATATTTTAAGTTTTAAGTAGCATATTTAATATTTTCCGAACATCAAATTAGTAAAACACTTATGTTCACTATTACCGTGCATACATAGTAAACAGTTTATTACTTAAAATATTATGAAGAAATATTCTGCAATTGGGACACAACAAGAATAATTCATAATTTCAAGTGCAGCTGTATACATATTCGTTGACATAGTAGTGGTTGGATAGTTGGAAGATATTTATTTTATTTTAAATGGATGGATTAGACATTGGTTTGTTTTATTGTTTGTTTATGAAAAGATCTGTTAGTAATATACTGGTTTGATGTGTTATTTTCTAGTCATTGAGGAAAAGTAAAAATACTATATACTATACAATTAACCACAAAGATTTGAGTTATTATGAAAAAAATATTAGGGCACCATCTGTATTTTAATAGATGTTTTTTAAAAATTCCTTGGATATGTGCATTATTTTAGCCAATATTTATTCAAATATAGACATCGTATATAAATAGAAATGAAATGAAATAGGGTTAAATCTCCTACTGTTCTGCTCCGACTAGGCTAATGAAGACAGAACATCAATATAGACCATCTGTGGGAGAGAATAAAATATTCATTGTATTTCCTATAATTGTCTATATAATAATATAGAATTAAAATCAAAAAGGATTAACATTTCTATACATATATATTCCTGTATATTAAGCCAATATAAATTGATATATCAATATAAATACAAGAATGTGGATTCTTAACATGCTCATAAAAAAAATCATCAACAATGGCATCCTGAACATATACCATTTGGATTTGTAAATGCTCCTAGCACACACCAACGTTTCATATTTTCAATTGTACCTCTATAAAAATGTGACCTTAGTTGATTTGGGGTTTTATTTGGAGAAATAAGTAAAATAGATATCTCTGCTCATAATAAAAACATAGACATGGAATTTTACATGTTCCATGCAAAGTTTAGAAGTTCGTTATATTATTTCAACTGTATCTGTGTAAAAAGAAAATGTGAAAACACTATTCTTTTACATATATGGTTGAATATTGAGGTAGTTTTATTACCTTATAACTGATAAAAAAAAAAATATTCTATTGTTATTGTTAGATTTTTATATAAATATTATTATTATAAGTGTGTGTGAATGATTTCTGTATACCCCCGATTCATATACCATTGTATAAATATATCATTATTTGTTGATTTTGTAAATATAGCCCAGGACCTTGGAAACTTAAAAATATTTTCAAGACTCATTGTTCATTAACTCACATCAGACTGAATTGGAAATAAAATATTTATTATATTCAAATGTGATCTTTTTTTTTTCATTCAAAAAAAAACCGGGTGTATTTGTACAAAACCATGGGTATACCTAATCTGATAAAAATTAGTGCAAATCTTTATAATAAATTTGTATTCAGCTGAATCTTGGAAATAACCTGACAAATGAAATGGGGTTTAAGGGGCTAATGCAGACAGATGTACACCATACAATGTGCTATGAGGGCTGTGTATTGTAAGCTATATGTACTCAGGAGTTTGTAAGAACTTCCAACCAGAATGTAATAGATTTAAATCTTGCAATAGACCTAAAAGAAACTTCAGAATGTTTCAAACTGAGTTATCAGTGATAACAATAATGGGACAAGGATTGTACTCGATCTAATCATTTGGTTCTCTCTAAAACAAGCATTCTTGAGTTAACCGTACTGGCATAGGTTTGAATCCTTTCATGAACCACATTTAATTTATATGTAGCTCTCAACCGTGTTGCAAATTACCAATATTTATAGTTGCTATACTAATTAAATTTTCCAGTTCATCAATTTCATTTTATTTGTCAGAAATATCAGGACAAAAACTTGGGACCTAGTAATATGGTCTGTGTGATAAAGACGAGCCCCATAAGCACCTTATATAATAATCCAGTTACGGTAGATGATATTATGCCAAACTGTTAATTTCCAATTAACAGCGGAGAGAAATGATATTTAAGGTCCATAAACTAGGTTAAACTATGGTATATCTTTATTTTGACAGTGAGGGGAAACCCGGCAATGAAACGTCATACCTAAACCATGACACAGATCCTATGATCAAAGGGGCAAACATTACACCACTTGATCACCCAGTCCTCTTCCAAGTTAAAGCAATGGAAAGTCTACCAGAATGTCCCTGGATTAGCCAAAAACAACTTTCATATTTCCCTGCCACATCCCTGATTCCCATTCTATTTTCGTTTTAAATAAATCTACATAGCTTCAGACATTTAAATAACACAATTTATTTACATATCTACAATAATATAACAAATAGTTTTAGATGGAGCACAATTTGTTTTCCTTTACAAACAAATGCCTTTAGGCGAAATGGAATCCCTCTTTATTGAAAGCATTCATCAATCTGAAAAACAACAAAAAAGACAAGATTCTAGTATAATTTCTATACATCATAGTAAGACCAAAGACAGTAAAAAATTATACCACCAAAAAAGAATTTATAACATGCCTAATATTTGTATTGTTTAGTGGTGTATTATTTTATATGTATTTATGAGAATTGCACAAATATCTCATGCAAATTACCATAACACAATCAAAATTGTCTACCCATAATATTGTCAATAAAAACTATCCAAGCAGTAAGACGAATCACAACATCAAGAGGTGTGTATCTGTACCAGACATCTGATTAATTATGATCAATATCACAATTCTTCAATGAGTTAAATAGTATATTACAGAAAGTTAATATCAACAGTCATCTTATCTTGAATATAAAGATTTAAATAAATGAATAATATAAAAGATCAAAATATCAATCATCTTACTCTAAGAATTCATCGATATCCATAAATCTTGCTCTTTTTTTCTCTAATCCAGTAGCTTCTATTATTTCATTAACCTTTTCTTTTATATCAAAATCAGCTGCCAAAGTCTGTAAAAATATTTTAAAATAAAAGTAATGTACGGTAACTTAAATCTCTTTCGTCAAGCTCAGGGAGTAGCTTAAAGACTTGTGTGTCTCTCTCGGGCAGTTTAAGGTGCTAGAATGAGCAGTAGTTTTTGACAGTACAGGTGTTAAAGGGATGAACACCAAACTTGATTGGGGATCCAAACCATGGATGCTGTTTTCCCTGTAGATGCCGAACAGCATCCCTGTTCCAAACTAAAGTAAAAGCAATGATTAATAAATTTGTCTTGATGCTATTAAAATCTATTTCCATGTATACTGAAACTGGATCAATAATGATAGAATGTAACAATTTAATACATGTCAAAGCATAAAACAAATCATTATAATACAAAGATAACATAATTATACATCAAATTGAACAGATCGTTTTACCAATATTTAAATTATATTACCTTATTATGAAGAGAGCAGTGAATTTTATAATTTTTTTCTAATAAAGCTAAAATCTTTGAGAACCTAAAAATAAAAAATATATTCTGAATTATAACCTTTAGTGTAACATAAGTTTTCCCCAATTTAAATGAGAATTTGATCGCTTTACAAAGGGTATACATATACTGCTCTGTGAATGACAACTATAGCCATAGTCAACTTAACCAAATTTGAATATTGTTGGTGATGGCTTCACAAGTACTGAAATATGTTGGCCAATTAAAAAATCTAAAATACAGGCTATTTATACTGTGGGGTTGGTATGTGGATAGCCAAATGGCCCAAGGGTAAGTCTTCTCTCTGATCCATTTTATTAGGATTCAATTGAGAGTTGAATCCTTGAACAGCAACTTGATTTGACAATTTTGGTTACACAAATCTGTGAATTTGTCTCGCTAAATGCAATATCAATAAATTGAACCCTTCATAATACATGACAAGTATTATTATAAGTTTTTTTCCCCTCACTTCTCCACTCTCTCTAAAATATGAACATTAAATATTTCACCTGAATGAAGCACCAATAGTTTTATTCTTTCTGGAGAAACAGATTCTTATCAAACCATCCCATTCCTTCAATTACAAACACACATTATTTAATAGACACCAAAACGTGAACAGTTTATTTGGATCTATTTATAAGAAAATAGAAATTTCTCAAATAATCTTTTCAAACAAGCCAACAGTGAGGCTGATGTCCCCCGCCGAAATTGCAAAATAAATAGATGACACATATTAATTAATCGCACATTTATTTTTTTCACTAAGTTTCATCACTCTCTATCAGATAGAATCAAGATTATGTTGTCCCAAACCATCGACAAATGAAATCGATTAGCTCTGCTTAGCTTCAGCTCGAAATGTTAATTATTGAACTCAGTCAAGACATTCACCTAATGAACATCTACATATACATCAAGTTTAAACATTCACCTAATAGACACCTATGCCAAGTTTGAACATTCTACCTCAATTAGAAGGAGAGTTATTGTGTTCCAAAGTTTCTACCAATCAAATTGCTTATCACTCTGCTTACCCTCAGCAAAAAATGTTCATTATCGAACTTAGTTAAGGTATTCATATAATAAATCTATACACCAAGTTTCATCAATCTCACTTAATTAGAACTAAAGTTATCGTGTCCCAAAGCATCAACCAATCAAATTGCTTATCTCTGCTTACCCTAAGCGGAAAATGCTCATCTTCGAACTCCATCAAGGCATTGACCTAATCAACACATACACCAAGTTTGAACATTCTAGCTCAATTAGGAAGAGAGTTATCGTGCCCCAAAGTATCAACCAATCAAATTGCTTATCTCTGCTTACCCTAAGCGGAAAATGCTCATCTTCGAACTCCATCAAGGCATTGACCTAATAAACACATACACCAAGTTTGAACATTCTAGCTCAATTAAAAGTTATCGTGTCCCAAAGCATCAACCAATCAAATTGCTTATCTCTGCTTACCCTAAGCGGAAAATGCTCATCTTCGAACTCCATCAAGGCATTGACCTAATCAACACATACACCAAGTTTGAACATTCTAGCCCAATTAGGAAGAGAGTTATCGTGTCCCAAAGCATCAACCAATCAAATTGCTTATCTCTGCTTACCCTAAGCGGAAAATGCTCATCTTCGAACTCCATCAAGGCATTGACCTAATAAACACATACACCAAGTTTGAACATTCTAGCTCAATTAGGAAGAGAGTTATTGTGTCCCAAAAAGTGTGACGGACAGACAGACGGACGGACAGACAGACGGACAGACAGACGGACAGACAGACAGACAGACGGACGAACCCATTTTAATAGTCCCCTGCTTTCTTCGAAAGGCGGGGGACAATTAAAGATATGAAAAATGTTTCTGTTTTCTTTAAAAGAACATACAATACTATTTTTCACTGTCAAGAAACCACCATTTGTTAGAAAATCATTAAAAATATCGCGAAGACAAACAGAATGAACCCACCTGAAAATTGACTGGTGGAGGAGGATTTCTTGGTTCTATTCTTACAACACTTGATTCAACTTTTGGTGGTGGACGAAAATTATTTTTTCCAACCTGAAAAAACAATTGTTTAAACCATGAAAAATCTACAATTCATTTGTGTAAATAGGCCTATTGCTAAAGAGTATCTACGGTAAACATGTACATAATAGGAAACAAATTCAGTGTTGCAGATTGTTACCTTTTGAATACAGAGTTGCTGAGTCGTAACAGGATCCTTTCATGTCAAATCAACTAAAATCAAATGCCTTATTAAACATAGGCCTACATTATGCAAGAGCTAAATCTGCCTATTGTAGGTCTTTCTTTAGGCCTGAAATGTTATCTAAATTATTAATTAGACATTAATTAACGTATCCAGACCATAATTAACTCTCTATGTCAACGCTAGCCTGCGATGTTTAATGGATTAGGATACCATTTGCTGCTCCACTTTTATTCTTAATTTAATCATGATATGGAAAATCGAGACTATGTTCTTTATCGTACCGACTTGATGATCGAGGTTAGGCCGAAAATTCAATCGCTAAAATCTTGGTTCAGAGTGGATCAATTTGACTGAAATTTTTAGCAAATTCCCTTTACATTATCTAGTTTTTAACTATTATAGTGAGAACTTCCAGCTCTTTATCTAATCTCCCATAATGTATCCTTAAAAGTTTGTTGACTTGTATTTCAACAAATTATCTTTGAGTAAATATTTTTAGATGTGTCCTTGTTTATGTTACATAGCTAAATCATCAAAATTTCAATAAATTTAACATGGATACACTTTTGACTTATTTGCCATGAAATGATATAATACTTTTCAAAATTTTAAACATCACAATTTATTATTAAACAATATGGGTTTAACATACACGTACTGGGTTATTTTCATAAATAAAATAAATATTTATTTACCTTCATTAAATGGCTGACTCGTGATAATAATTGTGTATTCATTGACAGACGACAGTATAACTTTTCTCCTGGTTTTGCAACCAATCTCTGGGCAAATTCTTGTTGAAACATGAGAACAGCACACCTGTAATTATTCCCAAACAAGTAACATAATTATAACATTTCAGCTGGTTCCTCAGAGTTAGGCCACACCAATCTGATTTTTTGTTTTCCAGAACACCTGTTAAAATTATTTGTTCGGCATAATGACTTGTTTAAAACCAAAAGTAACTGGTTGTGCTGTTCAAAAGGTTTTAGTTCAAATTTTTAAAGTTTTGAAATTTGAAAAGAATCATCTTTCACCTGATTGGTTATATTAATCAAGTAATAGTATTTATCCATATGATTTTTCCAACTTCATTCTAATCACATTTATTCATAAAAACCTACCTGAAGAATGGTCTGTGTAGTAACAGTTTAAACACAAATGGTGATGAAATCTTTAAAATAAAAGTATCAATATGAGAAAATAAAATAAAAACATATATGTGTCTGTTTTATCTAAATATATTTCTAATCAAAAACGATAAAGATAACCTATTAACACCTATACATAATAATAAGATTAACTCATAAATGCGAAATATCAACTTTTCAAAAAAAGCATATTATACCCTTGTATTTTAATAAAATTGTAATATTATGTCAGGGGCTTTATCATGAATTTAAAATGGATTTTGGTTTAGAGAATGCCATATCATACTGTACTGTAATTGATATGGTAAACTTACCTGATATGGTAAATTAGCTACACAAACATCAAAGAAAGGTAAAGGTGTTTTTAGTACATCACCAACAATCAACTGTAATTTGTTAGCTAATGGTCTGAAATATTATTTATACAGTATAAATAGTCATGTAATTAATAGTGATGAACTGATTAAGGCATACATGCCAATTGTCTGCCTTTCATGAGTCTAGATATGGGTGATAGGATGATTTCAAATATATCGATACCAAGGCAGTTGATCCATGATATTACAGAAGGTTGTGAGAATACAGAAGTGACAGCAAAGACATCAACTGCTGTCTACCATTTATATATATTGACACTTACCTGCAGTAAGATTTATCAATATTAAAAATCAGAGTGGTAAAGATATACTATTCAAAAAAAGTAGGGGATATTTGATTTTTAAGTGTTATTAAAGTCACCTAATGAAACTGACGAAGAAACAAATGACAAAATGAAATGAAGTTCACATTCATCGACTTATTCCAAATGATCGTTAGACTAAGTAAGGCACAGACTGACCATTATAAGGGTAAAATGATACCCGGGGTCAAACAGCAAAGTTACCACAGCATCACAACCAAGTCAGTAACGGGTAAATCCTCCTCTGTTTGCCAAACAAGCATTGATCCGACGTGGCATACTCCTAATGAGACGTCTAAGGTCATTTTGGTCCAGATTGTCCCATTCCTGTTGCAACGCAGCAGCAAGTTCTTGGACATTGGCAGGACGTTGTTGACGTTGACGTAACCTCTGTCCAAGCATGTCCCAGACATGCTCGATGGGGGAGAGGTCGGGACTCAGTGCTGGCCAAGGTAATGTGATGATGTTCTGTTGTTGGAGGTGACCTGTAACGATCCTGGCCCTGTGACATCTTGCGTTGTCATCCTGGAAGATGAAACGGCGGCCATGACGTCTTGCGAACGGCACAACATGGACTGCCAAGATGTTGTCCCGGTAGTACTGGCCTGTAACACGCCCTGCAACAACATGTAAAGCCGTTCTTCCAGCAACAGTGATGCCTCCCCACACCATAACAGAACCACCCCCAAATCGATCATGTCTGATGACGTTAACGTCTTGGAAGCGCTCGTTTTGACGACGCCACACCCTCCTACGTCTGTCAAAAAAATCAACAGTGAACCTTGACTCATCTGAAAACATCACATTGCTCCAGCGTCGATTATCCCAGTGTTGACGATCCCTACACCAACAACGTCTTGCTTGAACGTGATGATCTCTCAAACAAGGGATCACGCGAGGACGTCGGGCGCGAAGGTGACCCCTATGCAGTCGATTCCGATTCGTCTGGCCACTAACTCTCACACCAGTGTCTGTTTGAAGACGAGCGCTTATCTGATTTGCTGTGATGACACGATTTCTCAAGGCCAAGGTACGGATAAATCGATCCTGGGCTTGAGTTGTCGCCCTTGGTCGACCTGAGCGTGGTCTGTCCTGTACAGATTGTGTATCACGGTATCTGGACCATAGCCTGCTTATGACAGACTGAGAAACATTCATCGTCCGCGCCACAACCGCCTGTGTTGTGCCGATCTGTAGCATGCCAAGGGCACGTAACCTTTCATTTTGGGTAAGCCGACGCATATCAAAATTTGTTTTCTGGTCACTAAAACAATTAAACTGATGTTTCCACCCTGGAATTCAATGCCACAATGACTGTAACATTCAAAGTCAGAGTCGTGCAAATCTTGGGTTGGACCCCCATGATGATCCCAAGCATCACCTGCATTCCATGCGGTAGCTATTGGTGCGTTTGGGCGTCACATGTAACTGGAAATGTTTCTTCTGTTAGGTTCTATAGTGACTTTTTTCGTAGTCATTTGCATATTTTAGTATTATGCCCCCAAAATCAAATATCCCCTACTTTTATTGAATAGTATACATATGCAAATGATATTTATGATGAATATTGTAAACTCAATATCCCAATATACCAGTTTGGGTATTTCTGAATTATTATCAACCTCTATTGAGTCCTATTTGATTAAGAAACGTAAAAAGAATAAAACTTACGTTCCTTGAACTCTTTTATGTAGTTCTGCTGCTAATCTTGGGTCAACTTCACAGGCTATAACCTAAATTAAATAATCACAATTAACTGTAATATCATAACAGCCATATATTACAGATATTTAGTCTCAATACAATAGACAACCAATAAAAACTTCAAATAGACCAGAATATTATTGAAACCTCTAAGTTGCTAATAAGATTTCCCAGCAAAGGTGAATATCTATTATTGAAATCAATGATAATCTATGGGGTTATTCATGTCAATAGGATAGACAACCAGTATAAGTTCATAAAAATGGTACACTGGTCTATATAAAAGTGTTCAAAAGGTTTTGTAGCGAAGGGGAATAACTACCGCAGTGATTATCTAAACAAAATGGTGAAAATCAACACTACAATAGTTTTTTTCTCAATTCAATTAGATAGCAAACCCATACCAATTTCAGAAAAATATATGGCTTATGTGAATAACAGACCGAAGGACAGGTTAAGGTGATACCATGTGTGTATAAAAATTAATTCAACGTTTAATCCAAATATTACATACAGAAAAATGAACAGGACATGAATTTCGACAAAACATGGACATTATAAGACATCAAACCAACTGAATGGAACGTGGCATCACTACTGCTTCTTACCTTTTTAACTTTTTCAAGTAATTTGACTGTCATATTTCCTGTACCAGGTCCAACTTCTAACACAGTATCTGTTGGCCTTAAAGCAGCCTGTAAAGTATAAGTTTAGGCTATATAATATTCTCTATGCAATCAAATAATTAGTTTGATGTCCAATCAATTGCAAACCAGGGCATTTCAAGAATAATATCTAGTCTATTTTTATATCAGTAATCTGCTTGTACAAAGGGTTGTTAGCAGTGTGAAGAAACTAGAGAACAAAGATAAAACCCAAAAGGTTAGATAGATAACAATGCCAGCTACCAGAATCAACATTTTAAAAAAGTTTCTAAATATATCCACATGCCACACTAAAAAATAGATTGCATTATAAAAAATTTAGTAAAACAAGTAGCGTAACCCATAGTTTTCGATGCTTAAAAAATTTGATATAAAGTTGGGTGTTAGGTAGACTTAGGCCCAAAGAGACATTACCACTTGCACTAAGAAAATTAATGTAATTAATTCTGAATATTAGGACTGTAACAATATACTGTGATGTGGTATATGTGCCACGGATCAGTTCAGGGTACTTTACATTCTGTACCACGGTTTGTTAAACATGGTACAGATTTTTCAACCTTCTGTTTTTTTCCAATACTTAACCATCGTACAGAGTTATTTCCTCTGTAGTTCATGTAACAAGGAGGAAAGATGGTTTTCGGCAATGAAATTACATTTGCCTCCAGCTAACCACAAATCACAGATACATGTATATGGGAACATTTTGGATTAAAATGCCAGATGGAAAAGCTGTGGCTAATGGAGTGACAACTTGTCGCCATTGTTTTGTCGACGTTTATTAAAGACAATTTAAATATCATGTAATTGTTTTTATTTTTCTCAAGTAAATTTGGAAAGAAAACATATCCCAATGTGTATCGTAACGTGAGGTCCATCCCATGATACGTATTGTATTATATCGTGAGGTTAGCATATCATTGCAGCCCTACTGAATATCATATTCAAAATAAGCTTAGGCTCTCCAAATTATCCAATTATAAATAATAAAATTATTATTATTATTATTAGTTCACCTTTTCTATCATTGTGTTAACAATGAGTGGATTCTTTAAAATGTGCTGACCAAATGTCTTATTGAAGGTTATCCCTGGAAATAAAAACAAATTTACATTAGTTTATTTACCATTAATACCATAGGTCAACATTTTAAAAGACAGAAATGAAATCATTATTGAACAATTTGAAGGACTAATTGTTCACAGAGTCGTACTAAGATTTTGCAGGCTCCTGAACTATTTATACCCATCTATTAACACACCCCTAGGTTTGGTGGGGGGGGGGGGGGTGCCATAGTTTGTATACTACACATATAAATTATCATTTGAACCCTTTTTTAATGAGAAAATTTAGAGTTATTATAATTTGTTTCAGCATTCACAAATGAGAGAGAGAGAAATAGGGTTTAACGTCTACTCGACACAGACTAGGTCATTTTGTGACTAACATATGGTTTAATTTTATTTCAATAATTCGCTTGCGCGTAGGGGTCTTTAGCAGAGGGAGGAAACCAGAGGACCCGGAGAAAACCCACGAGGTTGGACAGGCAACCCTACTCCTTGTCACGTACAACCGGGGATTCGAAACCACGCCAGTTGACTCAATGACAGGCCTTATGATACAGCGCGCAAGTGCTAACTATTCGGCCATCCAACCCCCCCCCCCATTCACAAATGACATAACTTTCCACCTGATCTGTGGAGGCCGACCAACAGGAGGAAATCCCTGCGCTATAGTACAGTCCCTAAAGCTCATGCCTTAATCTGGCCCTGTATTCCTTTTATAATGACCTTCCTTTATTCCCATATCAGTCCGAATATATTAAGATTATTTGTGGGGATATGTACATGTATGGTTGACATTCGAGGCTATTTTGACTAACTTTCCTTTTACATTTTTGCCAGTTTTTGTTTGAGCCAATCTAAAAAAGTGTTTTCATCCCATACAAACAAACTTCTTAAAAATGGCTTCTTCTTAAAAGTTATTTATATGTTACTGGCAATCACTCCTGTGTAAGCTGCGTTGACCACCACTGCCACCAGTAAAATAAAATCCACTGTACAAAATATTTGCTCATATGTTGACTGAACATGACACAAGATGATGTGGGGAGGGTGGAATAAGTAGTGACAACCACGTGTTTCAATAAAAACAAACACTATTACCGCGATTTTTTTGATCGATTGATATCATGATGTCAAAGTCTGGCTTATCACACTCACAGGAGTAGGCCTAAAAGGGATCTTATTTTGTGCTTTGGAATTATTTTACTGGAGGTGACATAATTATTGCAAACACAGGTATAATTTTTAATAACTATAATTAAGTAGTTTGTTCACAATGGAAGAAGACACTTCATCCTTTAACTAGCATGGATCTATTCTGTATCACTATCAGTCCATGTTGAACTTATTTTCAATTTATCATAGTTGGACATGTTTTGTTTATAATATAACCTTGTTTGGTAATCTGTTGGTGTTGTCTGGATTTCTTTGCTACTCTTTCTTTTGGCATATTGTACGGTTTTCAGACCTAAAAAGGGATAAATGTTAATAATAAATATTGTCAATGAATGACTTCTTCCACCACGTGTTGTTGACAAAATGACGTCACGGAGTAAAGGGGGCTTAACTCAATCAAACTTTTTAAGAATACAAATTTACAAATGCAGAACTACAAAGCCCGAAACGAAACTTGATAATAACATTAAATTTTCCAATCCTATTCTTTAAACAGTAGAGCACTATCACCAATCATTTGATCCGATTGTATTAATTAACAAACCAATGGACATTTTCGAACAAAACAAGAGAATATCACCTGGATTCGCAATCTTGTAAGATTTCGTTCCGACAAGATAAATTTTTTCGGTCCAAAATTTGCCAATCGACAACATGCAATTTCCCGCCGTGACCCACCATAAATAAATATCTCCAAATATCTCAACAATTACGCCAAAATATTTATATATATGCCAAGCCTCAAATCAGTTTCACACAATTATAGTCACTAAATAAACGATTATGTTGTACTTAATAAGCTATGACCATTAATCATCTATAAATAATAGACTGAAAACTGGTTCCAAGTGTCGTCCATAACATCCAGACACTTTTGAGTAAAAGATAGGTTACGTGCCCTTGTTTTGAAATTAGTCTCGCTTAACCAGTCTATCGACCATTCTACGTCTGATTGACAGGTCGGGATAATCAAGACTACTTTTTTACGAAACAAAACAGAAAGCTAGAACAAGGAAATTGAATTTAGAAATAAGCACTTTAGACAACTCAACAATTGTTTTAAGAAACTTGTGAAAGTAAAATGAAACTACTTCTAGTATCATGTTCCTGCTAAAGAAAGTGATTCCGAGAGAGTATTTGTACTAAACCAAAAGAAGCCGCTCTTAACGGTACAGTTAATGATAAAGCAATTTAAAAAATAAAACAAACGTAATTTCTAAAGCTGCTGTAATAACCAAGACGCTAAATTTTACTGCTATTCAAAATCGTCAACAATAGATTTTTTACGGCTGTAATAGTTGATATATTTGTAGAGAATTGCACGTGCGGTGGCTATTTATCGACTCAAAGAGAGTGCGGGGTAGTCAGAAATCAGTTCGAGACACGCAACTGAAGCGTGCACATTTAGCCGTGTCGAGACCAACTTTCTCTAGAGTGCACGGGTCACTCTATAACTTGAACTTGAAGAAAAATGTCGGATCATCACGATTTACCGTTTAAGGCCGAATATGCTAAAAGCGATCGATCTAGCTGTAAAGCATGCAAATCAAACATTTCAAAAGATTTACTGAGATTGGCAATTATGGTCCAGTCACCCCATTTCGATGGAAAGGTATGTCATAATCATTTATCATGTAAATTCACTCCCACCGGCTCCGCTTGGGTGGTGCACATAATCATAATACGTCGATTGGCATACTAAATTACCATCCATTGACTCAGTCACTATTTTTGGATCCAGGTCTTTTCCCCCCATATACCAGTTCATCCTGAGTAGTTTCATAATTAGATACCATTATATTATATAAATGACTTATAATTTTTACAGGTAACCAAGTGGTTTTAAATTAATTGCAAATAAAAAAACCCACTGCAAAAGTGCAATAAGAATAAGTAGTAGATCTAGTATTAAATTAAATGGTCTGTGTCAGTCTCTGTGAACGGCTTAACAATGTAAAGGAACATTTCAATGAGAAAATAAGACCTTGCTTATCTCGCTAGTGTCAGTGTGCAACACAACATGGTGTTAAAAATATGTCCCCTTCTGCTAAACGGCTGGGCTAATACTACATTAATACAGGAAAACAACGGAAAACTACCGGAAAACGCCATGTTATACTGAATACCGGAAAAAAACGAAAAACACACTAAATACCGGAAACCACCCTAAATATAGGGGTTTCAGGTCACGTGACTTTAGCGTGAAATCGGACAGCCAGAGGCTGAAATATACCCCACTTCAATCTACGATTCTGAATTACTATTTCATGTAAATGCATTACTAGCAATTGTATTGCAATAGTTTAATATCAATCTCAATATATGCAAAGATTCAGGCTAAAAAATTATCGAAATGTAAGCGAAATTACCGTTTGTTTACATGAGACGCTCGCGGAAAAATACCGCTCTGACGTCACGCGGCCTGAGATTTTCCATTGCTACGACTCACTACATTGGTGAATCCACACCTTAGTTACCGGGGGATTTTGATATAGAACCAATCAAACGATAGTTAACATTTTTGTGATTATTATGCTTGTTGATACCACGTGGTCGGACAATTAGACCCGGTGTGATAGTTTGAGTTGACTCCTGGTGTGTATTTTCTCCTGGGCACTTGCGCATGTCCGAAACTGATGTTTGCCTTAACAACGAAACTATATCTACTTCCTGCAGTGTGATTTGGTTCCTGACCACTGGTCAGTACAGGAAAAAATATATCATGTACTTGATTAGAGTTTTGTCATTAATAAAATACTTGTTGACGTGATAATTAGCTGTTGTTTTAGCGATCAGTAGTTACACGATCAACGGATCTAAGTTGATTGGCTTGAAATTGATACTTCGTTCGTTATTTGTTGCCGTTGTTTTTTTTAGTGATTAGTCGTTCTACACACGTACGATCAGTGAAAACCATACAAATTGATGATTGGCTTGAAATTATCAATTAATTCACCTCCAAGGGAAGATTAAGGCCTTTGATATTTCGTGGCTTCATTTAACACAAATATAAAAGTATGGAATTTCTTATTCCGATTTCTTTAACATAAATATAGATTTATTACACCATCCCATACGTACATTCAAACATGCATGTAGACAGCCCAAATACAAGAGAGAATGTTCGCATTGTGGACGGGTATATAAACTAAATAATAATAATAAAGATCGTCAATTTGCATCCTCTCTTAGTGGTAATATTGTAAATATATAATAGTCTATAATATATTGATTTGACCGTAAGAACATCTTAGGGGAAATCCTATCACGAGGAGTCAATGCACACCGCGTCTGTAACGGTGTGAGGTGACTCCTTCAACTGCGCATGCGCCAAACGGTAATCACACACCAGGGACCATCTGAAACTGCCACACCGGAGAAAATGTGATTTATCTGTTTTGATGACTGAAAATTGCTAAATTTCGACTAAATATAACAAGCCAACAGTGAGGCTGATGTCCCCCGCCGAAATCCCAAAATAAATAGATGACACACATTAATTAATCGCACATTTATTTCTTTTTTCAAAAGTATCAAGCAATCAATCTACACACTAAGTTTCATCACTCTCTATCAGATAGAATCATGAATATCTTGTCCCAAAGCATCGACCAATGAAATTGAATAGCTCTGCTTAGCTGTAACTCGAAATGTTAATCAAGACATTCACCTAATGAACATCTACATCAAGTCTAAGCATTCTACCTCAATTAAAAGCAAAGTTGTTATGTTCCAAAGTCTTGACCAATCAAATTGCTTATCGCTCATTAGCCTAAGCAGAAAATTCTCACCATCTAAATTAGTCAAGGTAATGATATAATGAATCTATATTCGGGAGTTCCATCTCTCTCACTTCGTAATAACCAAAGTTATCGTGCCTCAAAGCATCAACTAATCAGATTGCTTATTTCTGCGTACCGCAAGCAGACAATGTTCATCATAGAACTCCGTCAAGGCATTCACCTATTGAACGCCTACACCAAGTTTAAACATTCTACCTCAATTCGACGTAGAGTTATTGGGTTCCAAAGTCTCGACCAATCAAATTGCTTATCACTCTGCTTACCCTCAGCAGAAACAAGGCATTGACCTAATAAACACATACACCAAGTTTGAACATTCTAGCTCAATTAAAAGTTATCGTGTCCCAAAGCATCAACCAATCAAATTGCTTATCTCTGCTTACCCTAAGCGGAAAATGCTCATCTTCGAACTCCATCAAGGCAATGACCTAATCAACACATACACCAAGTTTGAACATTCTAGCCCAATTAGGAAGAGAGTTATCGTGTCCCAAAGCATCAACCAATCAAATTGCTTATCTCTGCTTACCCTAAGCGGAAAATGCTCATCTTCGAACTCCATCAAGGCATTGACCTAATAAACACATACACCAAGTTTGAACATTCTAGCTCAATTAGGAAGAGAGTTATTGTGTCCCAAAAAGTGTGACGGACGGACAGACAGACAGACGGACGAACCCATTTTAATAGTCCCCTGCTTTCTTCGAAAGGCGGGGGACAAAAAAACTTTCTTGAGGTATCATCCAGATTATAAATATTTGACATATTATCATTCAAATTATTACGATTTTAATAAATTTTAGCTGACAATAACGTGCGGATTTCAGTTTGAAAATTGGTACTATAGATTCTGAAGGGAAAATACCGCTTATGACGTCACTCAAATATGACTGAAAAGCACTCACTTTTGTGCCATGCCACGCATTGACTGGTATAGAGCATTTTAATTAAATTATTGACGTCGATCTCGGATTTTAAAATTCCATCACTTTGGATCTAATTAGAATATTTTGATGAAATAAACAAATTTGGGTAGCAAATATTTTTAATTTTTTTTTTTCTGTCATTTGAAACTTTGACCTGAAACCCCTACTAAATACATGTAGGTAACCCGGAGAAGGGCTATACTATAAACCGGAAACTAACCCTAACCCTAACCCAGGCACACAGAGGACCAGGCTCCAGATTTCCTATTTAGGGTGCCAGTCTCCAAGTTACCTATTTAGGGTATTTTCCGGTATTTAGTGTGTTTTCCGGTATTTAGTGTGTTTTCCGGTATTTAGTGTTTTTCCGGTGTTTTCTGGTATTCAGTATAAAATGGTGATTTCCGGTGTTTTCCGGTATATAGTATTGCCGTAAACGGCTAGACAGACACCATTGAAATCTAAATATAGGGTAACGCACAAATTTACGTAACTCGGCCATATATAAGACGAAATGAAATTTAGGTTAGCTGGGTGAAAAATGGAATTTGTCGATTTTGCCTAGCCGAATTAAAATCGAATTTTTTCAAAAATTCCAAATTCATTTCTTCTTATACATGTATGGCCGAGTTACGTAAATTTGTGCGTGTTGAGTTGCACATACTGACACTAGCGAGGTAAGCAAGGTCTTATTTTCTCACTGAAATGTTCCTTTACATTGTTCAGCTGTTCACAGAGACTGACTGACACACGACCGTATAGCAGTAAAAAGTTGCCCAGTAAAATTGACATGGGGCCGATTTATTTTCGACAAGGATTCAATAGGACGGTTTCTGAACGTACATTGCGAGTGTAATGAGACCTACATCCAGAGCTGAACTAAATTTATACCAACATTGATGTTGTCTTACCTTGAAAAGATGGGCTTCTGTCGTTACGATATCCAATATTTGCGACACGAATCATATGTGCCAGAATGCTTTCGAGCACCATTTGTAATGAAGCGACTTGATGAACAAGGCTAACCGCATCCTATTAGAGAATACTAATGGTGTAGACTGGAATAACCAGATGCCAAAGACTGCCATTCAATCTGGACTCTTCCCTGAGCATACACTGTAACTTATTAAAAACTTACTGTAAAAACAGAAATGATTGAATGTAAATCAGTTAATATACTTTCATTTTACATTATGATACGGATTGCGACCCATTTGTGTCAATTTTACATGTAGGTTCCAAATAATACAGATTTTATAATAGCTCCTTTAATTGACTCAGAAAAAAACAGCAACATATATGCCAGTCTGCAGAGTATATCCAATTTTGACAAGATCATGTTCGTGCAATGGAATTGCTTACTAAATTCCAGCGTGCAACCTAAAACTAGCGTGAAGGAAATAAAACCATTCATGCTTGATGAAATACGCTATTTTGTCAGGCTTGCAATTTCAAAATTGTAGTAACCACTGCACCTGTACACGTAAATTAGCCATACACAACTCGATTGGGTCAGTTTTACCAGCTCGCTACATATAAGTCACTACTTACTATTATGGTAGTTGTCTCCCTTGACACAACGAAAACGTTGAATTAAAATTTGAAATTCTTGCGCTTCTGCCAGGATCTTGCATGTCAGGAATTATCACTATCATCTATTGTGTATCAATTACGTATTAAGAACAACGTGACAATTAGTACAGATCGCTAGGTGAAAATGTCGTGCAACAACTGGCGTGTACTGATCCCTGAAAAATTTACTTGTGCGGACATACTCTAAAGACTGGTACATATTTCCGTTGCGGGGACAAGATATTTGGTTGGGAGGAACGAAGAAATGTCACTTGTGATTTGTGGGCATACGTATGTATCTACACCCGGCGTGATTCCGAAACTATTGATTGTAGCGAATTTCATCGCCAGCAGGTCGGTTTAGAAAATTCAGGACCAAATTCTTTATAGTGTTAGGCCTCACTACCTACCGTTTTTAGCCCAGCAAATTAAGGCACGTGTAACTTTTAAGATGAAATATGTCACATTAAAAATGGTTGTTTATTTTGAGGTTCCCAACTGGTTTCATTTTGCTTGTTTCTGGAAGAGAGCAAAAGTTGCCCAGCCTGATGATATTCATGGTTACCATTCCTTGCGTTGGGAAGACCAGCAGAAGGTGAAGGGAAAGATTGGTGGTGGTGGTGGCGGCGGAGGGGATGGAGATGCAACAGATGGAGGGGATTCAGATCCAAAAATGTTTACAACAGAATATGCTAAATCAAATCGTAGCACCTGTCGTGGTTGTGAAGATAAAATTGACAAAGGCTTGATTCGAATTTCCAAAAAAGAATTTGACAGTCAGCAAGCCAAAATATATGGTCCCCAAGAACTCTGGCACCATGTTGATTGTTTTGTAGATAAAAAAGACGATCTGGAATTTAATGTAGATATAAAACAAATAACAGGATTCGAAAGTTTAAAGAAAGAAGATCAAGAAGAACTGATTAAAAAGCTGGGAGGAGCAGGACCTGCAATAAAAGTTAAAATTGAGGAAACAGAAGAAGAAAAGCAGCTCCGTGACCAAAGCGCCTTAATCTGGAAATATCGCGACCTGTTGATAAAGAATGTGTCGAAGAAAGCCATGAAACTAATGCTCGAGTTGAACGAACAAAATGTTCCACCTGGTGAAAGCAAACTTTTAGATGCCATGTCTGATTGCTTGACATTTGGTGCTTTGGAACGATGTCCCGAATGTAAGGAAGGGCAGTTTTATTATACTACTGAAGGTTATAAATGTTCAGGCAATATGACTGCCTGGACAAAATGTATGAACATTATCAAGAATCCTAAACGTAAGGCCTTTAAAGTCCCTAAGGAATTTCATGACGTTGAATTTTTAAAAAAATACAAATATAATGCTAACACTAGAATATTTCCGGTTGTAAAAGTCTCGGCTATTGAAGGTCCAGTGAGGGATTCGGTTGATGGTGTCCTAGCAACAGATAAGCCATTAGATCAAATGAAATTTGTCATCATTGGAAAAACGAAGAAATCCAAAGCTGTCCTCACTAAAGAGATATCCAATTTGGGTGGTACAGTTATCTCTAAACCCGATGGAAGTGTTGCTGCATGCATTTCAACCAAAAACGAAGTTGATAAAAAATCAAAAGGTATTGAAGAAGCGGAAAAGGCAGATGTCCATGTGGTAAGCGAGGATTTTTTGGAAGATTTAAAAGCTGGAGAAGTGGTAGCCCATATTTTGAAGCACAATTTGTCAACATGGGGCTCAGATCCTGCTACACGAATTGGTGACATTAAACCTAAAACCCTGCCAAAAAAGAGTGCTTACAAGAGTGGTATGACCGCAAAGGAAGAAGCCATGTTCACCAAAAGCGTCCCAACCAAAAAGAAAATGACGGTTAAGGGTGGTGCAGCAGTTGATCCTGATTCTGAATTAGAAGATGTTGCTCATGTTATCGAAGAACGAGGCTCGGTTTACAGTGCTGTGTTGGGAACGGTTGATATAGTCAAGGGAACTAACTCTTATTATAAATTACAGGCGCTTGAGAAAGATAAGGGCAGTGGTTGGTATCTATTTCGATCCTGGGGTCGAGTTGGTACAACGATTGGTGGCAACAAATGTGAAAAACAAGGCTCAAGAGCTGCAGCTATTAACAGCTTTAAAACCATGTATGTAGAAAAAACAAATAATGACTGGGACAACAGAGCAAATTTTGAAAAATTTCCCAACAAATATTATCCACTGGAAATCGATTATGGCCAAGATGATGAAAACCTTGAAAACTTAGATGGTTCCAGAGCTGGTTCAAAACTTCCTAAAAATGTTCAAGATGTTATTTGTGCTATCTTTGATATCGACAAAATGAAGAAAGCCATGGTGGAATTTGAAATCGATTTGAAAAAAATGCCGCTGGGGAAACTTTCTAGGAGACAGATTGAAACAGCTTATTCTGTGTTGACAGAACTAAATACGCTCATTGAAACAAAAGGTTCACAAAACAAATTCTTGGATGCATCAAATCGATTTTACACCCTCATTCCACATGATTTTGGAATGAAAAAACCTCCATTGCTTGATACACCTGAAGTTATAAAAATGAAAACTGAGATGTTGGACAATCTACTGGACATTGAAGTGGCGTACAGTTTATTGAAAGGCGGTGATGAAGGAGCCAATCCTATTTATGCGCATTACAAGAAACTCAAATGTTCCATGGATCCAATGAAGAAAAAGAGCGACATGTATGATAGATTGGTGAAATACGTTGAAAATACCCATGCTGCAACCCACAATCAGTACTCACTTCAAGTTGAAGATATATTTGAAATCAAAAGAGAAGGCGAAGAAGAAAAATACCAACCATTTGAAGATCTTCACAATCGACAGTTATTATGGCATGGTTCACGAACGACGAATTACGCTGGTATTTTATCACAAGGGTTGCGTATCGCCCCGCCAGAAGCTCCTGTCACAGGTTATATGTTCGGTAAAGGTGTTTATTTTGCCGATATGGTTTCAAAAAGTGCCAATTATTGTCGGGCTAGTAAAACTGATAGTACAGCCTACATGCTGTTATGTGAGGTGGCTCTGGGTAATCCCCACGAACTTCTCGCCAGTAGCTATGTTACATCACTACCAAAAGGAAAGCATTCAACTAAAGGTTGTGGTATGACAGTACCTGATGAGAAGGGGGCGTACATTACCGAGGATGGTGTGAAAATTCCCATGGGTAAAGGAACAAATGCTACGATTGGTCGATCTAGTTTGCTATATAATGAATATATTGTCTATGACACGGCACAGATTAAAATGAAGTACATGCTAAAGATGAAATTTAACTTTAAATGGTGAAATTGAGGGTAGGAAATAAATACATGTAAAAACCTACATGTAAATGTTATGTTAGTGAGCAATTTTATATCATTTGTTAGGATTTATTGTCAATCTTGTAATACAATATCATTTGAGACCTAAAATTTAATATTGTATTTGAATCTATGTCAGTATTTTATATATTTTTCATTCTTTCCTTATTTTGGACATTCTAATAGACAGATTAATTACAAGTTTAATCTTATGTAACATCTGATAGGTGGTACTCACTTGTATGCTCGGAGTACCTATATGAGATAAGATTTAAGCACAACAGATATTGACACCTATTGTTTAAAGTTAGAATGGGTGACCATTAATAATTAGTTTCATTGTTAATTACCTGCGTTGTATAAACTTCTAAATTCCGCACGACTTTTATCTGTATCAGTCGTAGACTTAAGACATAATATTATGTAAGACGTGATAGCTTGTACAAACGTGTATCAGTCAGAATCCATGACAGGTGTTAACATTGTTGCTTTAGAGCTTAGAGGTGCGAATTCTAGTAATTAGTTTATGTTGGATTATCTTACTGTCAATCAAACTCAATGTGACTACGAGTTAGCCAATCAGTTTAATTGTTTATGTAACCTGTAAACCAATCAGGATTCAGGCGGCAGAGATGACACTACGTTATTTAAGAGTGGTTTTGAGAGTCAAAGGGCAGTTGGGTTTTCTGTGACCTAGGGAGAACATCTTTGGTTAGATATCTCCTGATCCAACCACCATATGTATATATATTATGCAGTAATAAAACATCTGTTTAATAAAAAGAGTATGTGTTATGTTACATACTCTTAAGTGGTGCGCATACTTGCCAATATTACTCAAGAGATTAGGAAAGTCAAAAGTTTTTTACGATTGTCATATAAAATTAGGTACATTTTATCGGAATTGCAAACGCTTATGGATAAGGGATTAGATTACTTCGCGCATTTAACATTACAACTCAACATGCTTTCACTCGGTCACATATCTCCAAGTACAATCTCTCCAAAAGACCTAAATTTCCACGACCCATAGTAAATAAATGGTGAACAATATATGCTGACATGATGATACATACATGGTGGACATTTATGGTGGAAAATATATGCTGACACAATGATACATACATAGTGGATATAAATGGTGAAAAATATATGCTGACACAATGATACATACATGGTGGATACTATATGTGCCTAATTGGTGGAAGATATCCATCTATGTTGTGTGTTTCCTTTAACATTTATACAGCATTAATTTGTGACTATTTTTCCCGCATAATGTGGAAGATATCCATCTACGTTTGTGTTTCATTTACCATTTATACAGCATTAATTTGTAACGATTTTTCCCGCATAATGTGGAAGATATCCATCTATGTTTGTGTGTTTCATTTAACATTTATACAGCATTAATTTGTGACGATTTTTCCCGCATAACGTGGAAGATATCCATCTATGTCTGTGTGTTTTATTTAACATTTATACAGCATTCATTTGTGACGATTTTTCCCACATATTGTGGAAGACAGTGACTTTTATACTTTGTGAATATTTTTAGTTTTGATGTTGTGCTTTTCTTTTATATATCTTTTAATGCTTCCATTATTGTATTTTGCTTTAATCTTTTTAAAATCGTTCCATATTATTTTATAATCTGCCTGCTTCGCAAAAAGTAGGGGACTTTTGAAATTGGTTTCTCTGCCTGTCATACCTTTTTGGAAGACAAATGAATCTGCTTCTGTTCGAGGTAGAATTTTAAAATTTGTTGAAGTTCAGTACATGTAGATGTATGGCTGGACTGGGCATGATGTATTTTAACTTGTGTTACATTGATTGGTCAATGCTTTATTTTCGAATTAGGGGGTTGGTTGGTCTAATGGTTTATCGTGAGCGTGAAATAATAATGTCTGTCATTGTATCAAGTGGCGTGGTTTTGATTCTCCGCTTAAATGTGACAGGAGTAGGGTTGCATGTCCAATCTTGTTGCTTTACCCCCCCCCCCCCACTACTAAAGACCCCTACGTGCAAGCGAATTATTGAAATAAAGTTGAACCATATATGTATCTTAGTCCCGAAATGACCTTCGGATTAAGTAAGGGGGACTTCTAATATACATGTACTGTTTTCTAACTAATTTTTTAATGTCAGGTAGATCACAGAAAAACTACTTTTATTAACTTGGGGTACATTGGAAAATAAATGTTTTGTGTGTGGTAAAATTCATAAATTGTGAAGTACATGTAGATACATGTATTCCATAATAACTAGTCTTAGTTCGTTTAAATAATGACTTGTATTGTACATTGTATCATTATTTGACAGTCAGGATGTAAAGATAGATAATAGTTGTTCGCACAGTCATCAACAACATTCGTGATATATCATTGTTATTTTTATACGCCCACATTTTCATGTGGACGTATATTGTCGTCGCCCCTGTCCGTCCGTACGAAAAATCACGTTTTTAGCTTGTGGACCCTATAGAGGTCACAATTTTAATCCTATTTTGATGAAACTTGAAATGTAAGTTTATAACCCAAAGATCTCGGTTCCTTTCAATATTCACGCATATAGGATCGTAACTTCCTGAATTATGGCACCTGATTGTACGAAAAATCGCATTTTTAGCTTGTGGACCATATAGAGGTAATAATTTTTATCCGATTTAAAAAAACGTATTATTATATCACCGTTACTTACACCTTGAGGACGACGGAGTTCGAATTTCATGAAAATCAGCCCAAAACTGACAGACAAAATGGCCGCCCTTCGTTCTCAAATAATGTAAAAATATGGTATATCAAGGTTGTGGACCCTATATAGGTCACAATTTTAATCCTATTTTGATGAAACTTAAAATTTAATTTTATAACTCAAAGATCTGGGTTCCTTTCAATATTCGCGCATATCGGACCGTAACGCCCTGAATTATGGCCCCTGATTGTACGAAAAATCGGGTGTTTAGCTTGTCGACCCTATAGAGGTCATAATTTTTATCCGATTTAAAAAAACGATTTAAGAAAACTTTCGAATATATCACCATTACACCCTAAGGTTAGTTGAGTTCGAATTTCGTAAATATCGGATTAAAACTGAGAGACAAAACGGCCGCCCCTCGTACTCAAATAGTGTAAAAAATATGGTATATCAGTGTTGTGGACCCTCTACAGACCACAATTTTCTTTTGATTTTGACGAAACTTGAAATGTAAGTTAATAACCCAAAGATCTTGGTTCTTTTCGATATTCGGCATATCGGATAGTAACTTCCTGAATTATGGCCCTTGATTGTACGAAAAATCGCGTTTTTAGCTTGTGGTCCTTGTAGAGGTCACAATTTTTATCTGATTTATAAAAAAAGAATGTGTGAATATATCACCATTACACACTAAGATCATGGATCCTTTTGATAATCGCGGATACCCGAACTTAACTTACTGGATTATGGCCCCTGATTGTTCGAAAAATGGCATTTGTAGCTTGCGGATTCTCTAGAGGTCACAATTTTTTTCCGATTTTAAAAACCAGATAAATATTTCACCATTGCACCATAATGAAGGTTGAATTCAAATTTCTGGAAAATCAAAATGAAACTGCCCAACAAAATGGCTGCTCATCTCTTGCAAAATGTGGGCGTATCCTGCCTGGCAGTCGCTGGTTAGTTACCGGTATTACAATCTTTTGATTTTGTTATATTATGATTTTGATACAGTATTTAGTAAAATATTGAACCTCATTAATACACATTGAATGTGTGCCGGCATGTGTCCAGGGTGGAGGGTCTGCTCAGGTGGAGCCTATACAACAGGGAGCCTAGGAGAGAGCCTATACCTAGCCCCCACCCCTGATCATTTTCCCCGCACACACCCATGGTGTGGTTAATTTAGCTTTAGTTTTATTCATGTGATTTTACTCTGTTTCCTGCATGTACAGTATACAGAATCCTGCACAAATTGAATATTTATCAAGATAGTGGTGTACTAGAGGGATAAAACAAAGATGCAGGTATTATTAACTTGGGAGATTTTAATATTTGTCATACATCATTCTACATGTATGGGGTTCTCCAAATATTATGAAGTAGAATTTCCAGTTTACAAGTGACTGTGAGTATACATGTACATGATCAAAAGTAATGGTCACTTTCAAATATTCAGTGTTACTCAGGATATTCTTAAGAATTATCCACACATAATTTATGTCTCTGAGTGTTAAATATATACACTTTAAAAAAAAGTAGGGGATATTGAAATGCAAATACCTATGCAGGTTGTCATATGATAAATAGTCATGGACACTTGACATGCTTTGATGAAGAACTTATCGCCCCAACAGAACCACTGAGCTGCACATGCGACACGCAATAGCTCCATACACGTGGGAGGGGTTCATTGTCAAATTTGACACTTAAAGGAAGGGTGGATGAAAACTGCCGCTTGCTGGTTTATTCTATCCATGTTTGCTTTCCTATCGGTTCTTGAATAAGATTTACTTGATTAGCGTATCTTTGCTTTAGTGTGTTACGTTTAATTTGATCGGGAGACGTGTATGTCAACGTCGACCGACAACACTGCAAGAACTGACCGTGGCCCTGCAAGAGGAGTGGGTCAGATTGCCCCAAATCGTGATTGGACGGTTGATTAGGAGCATGCCACGATGAATTGCTGAATGTCTGAGGATTGGTGGATGAAAACTGTCGCTTGCTGGTTTATCCTATCCATGTTAGCTTTCCTATCGGTTCTTGCATAAGATTTACTTGATTAGCGTATCTTTGCTTTAGTGTGTTACGTTTAATTTGATTGGGAGACGTGTTCGTCAACGTCGACCGACAACACTGCAAGAATTGACTGTGGCCCTGCAAGAGGAGTGGGTCAGATTGCCCCAAATCGTGATTGGCCGGTTGATTAGAAGCATGCCACGACGAATTGCTGAATGTCTGAGGATTGGTAGAGCAATTACTCATTATTAAGACAAAAATCAAAAACGTCCATTTTCACTTTTGACAGTGTATCTCTTTGCGAGTGAAATGGGGCCGTCAGATAAGCCGCCCATATGAAATGTTTATGTTCATGTGTAGGCAATTGGCCTGTTATTAACATACACTGGTTACCTCTAATAAAAACAGCAGTGCATTTCCGCAGTTTTGTATTGCTTCTGAATATCCCCTACTCTTTTTTTTGAAGAGTATACATGTATATTTGAAAAGTAAAAACTGCTTCTTTTCTTTAATCCACAAATGAATGATAAATGAATACTGTCATTATTTTAGATATTGATTAATGAACGCTTTTTTCACTCACAGGCTACTGACCAATATCAGAGTTTTTATGAGAATGCTAAATTAGATGATCTTTGTGATGATTGTGCTGAATAATTTGCTTGTACCATGTATGTGATTACTTTATAAAAGATTCCAACCTGATTAAAATATTTTGTTTAGTTATTTTTTATACATGGATGGCCTACACTACAAGAAGATCTTGGGCCAGTTGTTAACTTTTGACTCTTTTACATGGACTTAATGGATCGTTTTCTTTAACGGAGAAAAATTCTGTTGATGGAAGCCGCGTTAACTTTAATATGTCGTTAACATGCCCTTGCATATACCGATGGTATTAGTCGGCTGTTAGTCGAAGTATTACACCCTTAGCAAAAAGTCATAGATTACCAGTGTAATTTTCTACAGAACATTCTAGAGGGCTTTCTCGGCCAACACCGCTGGAGTGAACCCGCTAGCTCCAACATAGCGAACCGGCGTTCTACCCATTTAGCCACCGTGGCTCCATTACTACTTTTGAAATGCACATGCTATCTGGTGATGTCATTGCGCCCTGTACACATTTAGAAACATCGGGCAAGAATGTTACCCCACTCACCCGAAAAATCGGCCCGTATGCCATATTTGCGCAAATTAACATAGCTTCAAACGCACAACTCTCAAAACATTGCATCACAGTTTAAATTGAAATACATGTAAGTAAATATTGGATCACGAAAATATTTACTGAAAAGTATTTCTTTGTAATAATTCGTTCTAAATGTGTACTGGAACCAAGGTGAGTAAGAGTAAGACGCTGGCTGGCTAGTCTGGAGGTATCGCTCCAGATGTTGCAGCCTTGGCTTTAACGCAACTTTTTGTATTAGTGTACATATCACCGTAAACTGAATTGATATGGTTTTGTAAGTGCCTTTTATACGTCGACTTGGAAATGAGGTCGTATATTGCAATCCCGTCCATCGTTCACAATTTCTTGCGAACTCCATAGGCTACATTTATCATCCAAGAGTTTTGAAATTTATATATTTTGTTTACATTAGTGAGATGAAGAAGACTTTACGTCATTTCAACAAGTTATCGCCCCATCTTTATTACATTTATGCATTGTTAAAATAAGTAGTTCGTAAGTTATGGTCCTTGTTTCACTTTGTAGATTCCACTGAACACTGAACGACAAAAGTTATCACCCAATCAGTATTATATTGCTTACGACACAACCTACAAAAGAATAAATATGCATCAACTCTTGTCGACTGTCCGCACGAATTAGCATGTAATGACCTTGTTTCGTTTTTTTTTTCATTTCAACCATTTCCTTTTCTAAGTGCTCAAGAAGTGTTGTGGGTAAACAGGAGCGAAACCCGACAACGACAAAATTCTACAGTACGAAGGACTAAAAACTCTACTCTAATATTAAGTGCTGGGGGACTGCACTGCACATAATTTACATAATGATGATAAAAAAATGTGTAGTGAGTTAACAAGAGCGAAAACAATGCAACAATCCTGGGCCCTGTTTCTCGAAATCTTAACTACAGATAAAATCCAAATTTTAGTAGATTCTTCAATTTTATTTGGCTAAGCACTAAAATCAATCTAATATTATCAAATATAATTACTAAAATTTGAATTTTATCTTAGTTAAAATTTCGTGAAACAGGCCCCAGGACTTAGATGACGTGGACGTATGTTTTGTAGACAGCTCTGATCTTCCGTCTTAGTGTTACCGTACTTTGAAAAGTAGCCAGCTCCGACAAAAGTGATATTGGTATCGGCTAAACAACCGATAGAGTGGACATTAGGATGTTATAAACGCACGTTTTGCTGTTTCCATGATAAGATAAGATTGCAGCCACATGTGGGCTGTGACAAAATATCTATATTTACCTATTTGTATATATTACTACCATGACTACGTGGCCACAATAACTGTACACATACCCTGGGCTCGATTGAGTTACATGGTATTTATATTGTTGATAGTCGCCCACAGTCCTTCGTCTTTGTGATTGACATTGACATTGCCATGGTAGGCCTTAAAATTTAAGCAACCTCGCTGCTGTTTCGGGGGATGTTACCTTTCAAGGCCGAGTACGCTAAAAGCGACCGATCAAACTGTAAAGCATGTTACTTGAAGATTACAAAAGATTCATTGCGGTTGGCAGTTATGGTCCGATCACACAACTTCGACGGAAAGGTTTGTCACAATCAATTATGTAAAACTAGCAGGATACTCGGCTTCGCTCGGGGGGTCATAACTCCGAAACCGGAAGTGGTAGACTGACGCCACCTGGCCTATGTTACTCCCCGGTCCGAGCTACCCCTATACCCCAAATTTCAGACCTAGTGTAGCCGCCAACCACGAACAGACCGGCTTCGTTCGGGGGTCATAACTCCGAAACCGGAAGTGGTAGACTAACGCCACCTGGCCTATGTTACTCCCTGGTCCGAGCTACCCCTATACCCCAAATTTCATGTATATATAAGGGGTTTCAGTTATATGTAGTGAACACCAAATTTGATTTAGCTCTCTTATCAAAAGCCAAAAACATATAAAGCCACTGCCTTGGCAGTCGATTTTGATGGGTTAAAGAGATTAAGAAAATTGTAGGAAATCTCACGATTTGCTGCGAAGGCTGGGTATAAATGGGCTTGACGTATTTCTTCATACTTTCTACAGTATAGCAAATAAATGTTGCTCGTTTTCGATCGAGTTTAAATCGTAAAATTTGCATAGACGCTGGTCAGCAGGAATTTATTTGTACAATAGATCACCTCAACAGACAAGTTTGTTTATTTAAATATCCCCCAGAACTCTGTTCTGTCTCATCTTGAAGATGAGAGTGACACTAAAATGTTATGATTTGTCCTATCCTAAAAATATGAATATTTACTTCCAGGTTCCTAAATGGTACCATTTTGATTGTTTTTGGAAGAGAGCAAATGTTACACAGCCAGATAATATCCATGGCTACCACCCGTTACGCTGGGATGATCAGCAGAAGGTGAAGAAAAAGACTGATGGTGGGGGCTGGAGATGTCAAAGATGGAGGAGATTTAGATGCAACCATGTTCGCAATAGAATATGCAAAATCAAATCGTAGCACCTGTCGTGGTTGTGAAGATAAGATTGATAAAGGCTTGGTTCGCATTTCGAAAAAAGAATTTACTAGTCAGCGATCCAATAACTATGGCCCCCAGGATCTATGGCATCACGTTGATTGTTTTGTAGATAAAAAAGATCAGCTACATTTCAACGTAGATGTAAAGAAAATAAATGGTTTCACGAGTTTAAAGAAGGAAGATCAAGAGGACCTGATTAAAAAACTAAGAGGAACAGTCAAAAAAAGGAAGAACCACACCGAATCTGAAGTACCCACAAAAAAGGTTAAACAAATGAAGAAAAACAGCTTCGCGAACAAAATGCTTCTTGTTTTTTTCAATACTTAACCATCGTACAGAGTTATTTCCCCCTGTAGTTCATGTAACAAGGAGGAAAGATGGCTTTCGGCAATGAAATTACATTTTCCTCCAGCTAACCACAAATCACAGATACATGTATATGGGAACATTTTGGATTAAAATGCCAGATGGAAAAGCTGTGGCTAATGGAGTGACAACTTGTCGCCACTGATTTGTCGGCGTTAATTAAAGACAATTTAAATATCTTGTACTTGTTTATATTTTTTAAGTAAATTTGGAAAGAAAAAATATCACGATCCTGTGATATGTATTGTATCATGAGGTTAGAGTATCATTGCCACCCTACTGAATATCATATTCAAAATAAGCTTAGGCTCCCCAATTATTCAAAACCCCAAAGCAATAATTTCTCTTTAAGCTTTATCAAGACCGGTCCACCGTCAATTAGTTCAACTTTTCTATCATTGTGTTCACAATGAGTGGATTCTTTAAAATGTGCTGACCAAATGTCTTATTGAAGGTTATCCCTGGAAATAAAAACAAATTACATTAGTATATTAATTGTTCACAGAGTCGTACTAAGATTTTGCAGGCTACTGAACTACAGTTATCATCTATTAAGACACCCCTCGGTTTTTGGGGGCTTTTGCCGTAGTTTGTTTACTACACATATAAATTATCATTTGAACTCTTTTTTTTAATCAGAAAATATTGAATTATTATACTCTGTTTCAGCATTCACAAATGACATAAGTTTCCACCTGATCTGTGGAGGTCGACCAATAGGAGGAAATCCCTGCGCTATAGTACAGTCCCTAAAGCTCATGCCAATCAGGCCCCGTGTTCCTCTGTTTAATGACCTTCCTTTATTCCCATATCAGTCCGAAAATATTAAGATCATTTGTTTCGGCATGTACTGTTCGGTTGACATTTGAGGCTGTTTTGACTTACTTTTCTTGTACATTTTTGCCAGTTTTTGTTTGAGTCAATCTAAAAAGTGTTTTCGTACCATACAAACAAACTTCTTAAAAATGGCTTCTTAAAAGTTATTTATATGTAACTGGCAATTAATCACTCCTGTGTTGACCACCGGTAAAATAAAATCCATTGTACAATTAATGTTTACTCATATTTTGACAGAACATGGCACAAGAATAAGTAGTGACATCCATGTGTTTCAATAAAAACAAACACTATCGTGATTTTTTTGATCGATTGATTTCCTGATGTCAAAGTCTGGCTTATCACACTCACAGGACTAAGCCTACAAGAGATCTTATTTTGTGCTTTGGAATTATGTTATTGGAGGTGACAAATTATTGCAAACACAGGTATAATTTTTAATAACTATAATTAAGTAGTTTTTTCACAATGGAGGAAGACACTTTATCCTTTAAAGCGAGAGTTTCATATTTTCTAAGAAAGTCAAAACATAATTATTCCTATGCCTTTTGCTCAATAGGATGTCAACTCACTTAGAAATCACTGACCCCGGAAATAATAACATAATTACATCCCTTGTTTTTCTATCCCCCCCCCCCCACCATGGAATAGCTATCTTCAAACGTTCCAATTTGAATTTGAAAATTATATTTTTGTCAATTTCTCAACGGGCAAAAGTGAATTATAGGATTAATAAGATTATTCTTTAACAAGGTAGGACTGTTTATAGATACCATCTATTTTAAGGCTTTGTTTTAATACATTTTAAAAATATCTATTTTAAGGCTTTATTTTAATACATTTTAAAAATATAACTTAAAAATATGAAACTATCGCTTTAAGAGCATGGCCCATCTAATACTAATATCATGTATCAGTCCATGTTGAACTTATTTTCAATTTATCATGTTGGAGATGTTTTGTTTATAATATAACCCATGAAATAACCTTGTTTGGTAATCTGTTGATGTTGTCTGGATTTCTTTGCTACCATTTCTTTTGGCATATTGTACGGTTTTCAGACCTAAAAAGGGATAAATGTTAATAATAAATATTGTCAATGAATGACTTCTTCCACCATGTGTTGTTGACAAAATGACGTCACGAAGTAAAGGGGACTTAACTCAAATCAAACTTTTTAAGAATAAAAATTTACAAATGCAGAACTACAAAGCCCGAAACGAAACTTGATAATAACATTAAATTTCCCGATCCTATCCTTTAAACAGTAGAGCACTATCACCAGTCATTTGATCTGATTGTATTAACTAACATACCAATGAACATTTTCGAACAAAACAAGAGAATATCATCTGGATTCGCAATCTTTTAAGATTTCGTTCCGACAAGATAAATTTCTTCGGTCCAAAATTTGCCAATCGACAACATGCAATTTCCCGCCATTTGAAGAAAAATGTCGGATCATCACGATTTACCGTTCAAGGCCGAATATGCTAAAAGCGATCGATCTAGCTGTAAAGCATGCAAATCAAACATTTCAAAAGATTCACTGAGATTGGCAATTATGGTCCAGTCACCCCATTTCGATGGAAAGGTATGTCATAATGATTTATCATGTAAATTCACTCCCACCGGCTCCGTTTGGGTCGTGCATATAATCATAATGCATACCGGTACTAAATTACCATCCATTGACTCAGTCACTATTTTTGGATCCAGGTCTTTTCCCCCCATATACCAGTTCATCCTGAGTAGTTTCATAATTAGATACCATTATATTATATAAATGACTTATAATTTTTACAGGTAACCAAGTCGGTGGTTTTAAATTATTTAATTAATTACAAATAAAAACACCCACTGCAAAAGTGCAATAAGAATAAGTAATCTAGTATTAAATTAAATAAATGTTCTGTGTCAGTCTCTGTGAACGGCTGAACAATGTAAAGAAACATTTCAGTGAGAAAATAAGACCTTGCTTATCTCGCTAGTGTCGTGTGCAACACAACATCATGGTGTTAAAGATCATCCCAAACTTAGGCTGCCTATCTAAAGCTAGCTCCGGCTGAGAATAGGCCCTAAGCTAATTAACCGACATTTTAATTCCTACATCGACGATTTTAGTCGAAAACACTGAGTATGCTTTTAGAAATTTTTAAAAGTATTTATTTCTCTTCTATTGTCATATTGAATGAAATTAAATATGTTTATTTAGCCGCTGTGTGTATGAAAGATGACAAACTAATCTAAGCCGAATCACAAAATAGTCCTCTAATTATTCAATATGGCGGCGCCCATGAAACATAATTTCACAGAGGCGGTTTTGTTTGCGAAAACAAATTTAGGAGTATCTACCTTGTTTTGAAAGATTAACAGATTGAAACTCTAAAGACAGTTTACAATGGTAAAGAATTTATTGCAATATTACCCATAGCACATATTATATATCGCTTTTACGCGAGTGTCAGCGACATGGCGTGTTTACATAAAACACACGTGCGTGGGTTATTTTTACTCTGTTGTCTAAACAAATGGGTGTTTAGTCGATAAGTCCCGCCCCAAAATGATCACGTGGGCGTTTTAAATGGCGGCTAATCGGGGCAGTGTCACATTCTGGGAAATATGACGTAGAGGAGTATGGTTAAAGATATGTCCCCTTCTGCTAAACGGAAGACACCATTGAAATCTAAATATAGGGTAACGCACAAATTTACGAAATTCAGCCATATAAGACGAAATGAAATTTAGGTTAGCTGGGTGAAAAATGGAATTTTTCGATTTTGCCTAGCCGAATTAAAAGCAAATTTTTTCAAAAATTCCAATTTCATTTCTTCTTATATGGCCGAGTTATGTAAATTTGTGCGTGTTGAGTTGCACATACTGACACTAGCGAGGTAAGCAAGGTCTTATTTTCTTATAGAAATGTTCCTTTACATTGTTCAGCTGTTCACAGAGACTGACACATGATTATTTAGCAGTAAAAAGTTGCCCAGTAAAATTGACTGGGGCCGATTTATTTTCGACAAGGATTCAATAGGACGGTTCCGGAATGTACAATGCGAGTGTAATGAGACCTACTTCCAGAGCTGAACTAAATTTATACCAACATTGATGTTGTTGTCTTACCTTGAAAAGATAGGCTTCTGTCGTTACGATATCCAATATTTGCAACAAAATGAAGATTTTAAAATTGGCAGAATGCTTTCGAGCACCATTTGTAATGAAGCGACTCGATGAATGAGGCTAACCACATCCCATTAGAGAATAATAATGGTTTAGACTGGAATAACCAGATGCCAAAGACTGCCATTCAATTTGGACTCTTCCCTGAGCATACACTGTAACTTATTAAAAACTTACTGTAAAAACAGAAATGATTGAATGTAAATTAGTTAATATACTTTCAATTTACATTATGATACGGATTGCGACCCATTTGTGTCAATTTTACATGTACATGTAGGTTCCAAATAATACAGATTTAGCTCCTTTAATTGACTCAGAAAAAACAGCAACATATGCCAGTCTGATCCAATTTTGACGAGATCATGTGGGTCCAATGGAATTGCTTACTAAATACCAGCATGCAACCTAAAACTAACGTGAAGTAAATAAGACCATTCATGCTTGATGAAATACGCTATTTTGTCAGGCTTGCAATTTCAAAAGCACGTGTGAAATTCAAAATTGTAGTAACCACTGCACCTGTACGCGTAAATTAGCCATACACAACTCGATTGGGTAGTTTTACTTGCTTACTACATGTAAGTCACTACACTTACTATTATGGCAGTTGTCTCCCTTGACACAACGAAAACGTTGAATTAAAATTTGAAATTTGAAATTCTTGCGCTTCTGCGAGGATCTTGCATGTCAGGAATTATCACTGTTATCTACTGTGTATCAATTAGGTATCAAGAACAACATGACAATTAGTACAGATTGCTAGGTGAAAATGTCGTGCAACAACTGGCGTGCACGGATTCCTGAAAAATTTACGGACATACTCTAAAGACTGGTACATATTTCTATTGCGGGAACAAGATATTTGGTTGGGAGGAGGGAAGAAATGTCAGTTGTGATTTGTGGGCATACGTATGTATCTACACCCGGCGTGATTCCGAAACTATTGATTGTAGCGAACTTCATCACCAGCAGGTCGGTTAAGAAAATTCAGGACCAAAATCTTTATAGTGTTAGGCCTCACTGCCTACCGTTTTTAGCCCAGCAAATTAAGGCATGTGTAACTTTTAAGATGAAATATGTCAAATTAAAAATGGTTGTTTATTTTCAGGTTCCCAACTGGTTTCATTTTGCTTGTTTTTGGAAGAGAGCAAAAGTTGCCCAGCCTGATGATATTCATGGTTACCATTCCTTGCGATGGGAAGACCAGCAGAAGGTGAAGGGAAAGATTGGTGGTGGTGGTGGTGGTGGCGGCGGAGGGGATGGAGATGCAACAGATGGAGGGGATTCAGATCCAAAAATGTTTACAACAGAATATGCTAAATCAAATCGTAGCACCTGTCGTGGTTGTGAAGATAAAATTGACAAAGGCTTGATTCGAATTTCCAAAAAAGAATTTGACAGTCAGCGAGCCAAAATGTATGGTCCCCAAGAACTCTGGCACCATGTTGATTGTTTTGTAGATAAAAAAGACGATCTGGAATTTAATGTAGATATAAAACAAATAACAGGATTCAAAAGTTTAAAGAAAGAAGATCAAGAAGAACTGATTAAAAAACTGGGAGGAGCAGGACCTGCCAAAAAGAGAAAAGGGGACACAAAATCTGAAGCACCTGCAAAAAAAGTTAAAATAGAGGAAACAGAAGAAGAAAAGCAGCTCCGTGACCAAAGCGCCTTAATCTGGAAATATCGCGACCTGTTGATAAAGAATGTGTCGAACCAAGCCATGAAACTAATGCTCGAGTTGAACGAACAAAATGTTCCACCTGGTGAAAGCAAACTTTTAGATGCCATGTCTGATTGCTTGACATTCGGTGCTTTGGAACGATGTCCAGAATGTAAGGAAGGGCAGTTTTATTATACCACCGAGGGTTATAAATGTTCAGGCAATATGACTGCCTGGACAAAATGTATGAACATTATCAAGAATCCTAAACGTAAGGCCTTTAAAGTCCCTAAGGAATTTCATGACGTTGAATTTTTAAAAAAATACAAATATAAAGCTAACACTAGAATATTTCCGGTTGTAAAAGTCTCGGCTATTGAAGGTCCAGTGAGGGATTCGGTTGATGGTGTCCTAGCAACAGATAAGCCATTAGATCAAATGAAATTTGTCATCATTGGAAAAACGAAGAAATCCAAAGCTGTCCTCACTAAAGAGATATCCAATTTGGGTGGTACAGTTATCTCTAAACCCGATGGAAGTGTTGCTGCATGCATTTCAACCAAAAACGAAGTTGATAAAAAATCAAAAGGTATTAAAGAAGCGGAAAAGGCAGATGTCCATGTGGTAAGCGAGGATTTTTTGGAAGATTTAAAAGCTGGAGAAGTGGTAGCCCATATTTTGAAACACAGTTTGTCAACATGGGGCTCAGATCCTGCTACACGAATTGGTGACATTAAACCTAAAACCCTGCCAAAAAAGAGTGCTTACAAGAGTGGTATGACCGCAAAGGAAGAAGCCATGTTCACCAAAAGCGTCCCAACCAAAAAGAAAATGACGGTTAAGGGTGGTGCAGCAGTTGATCCTGATTCTGAATTAGAAGATGTTGCTCATGTTATCGAAGAACGAGGCTCGGTTTACAGTGCCGTTTTGGGAATGGTTGATATAGTCAAAGGAACTAACTCTTATTATAAATTACAGGCGCTTGAGAAAGATAAGGGCAGTGGTTGGTATCTATTTCGATCCTGGGGTCGAGTTGGTACAACGATTGGTGGCAACAAATGTGAAAAACAAGGCTCAAGAGCTGCAGCTATTAACAGCTTTAAAACCATGTATGCAGAAAAAACAAATAATGACTGGGACAACCGAGCAAATTTTGAAAAATTTCCCAACAAGTTTTATCCACTGGAAATCGATTATGGTCAAGATGATGAAAATATTAAAAACTTAGATGATTCCAGAGCTGGTTCAAAACTTCCTAGAAATGTTCAAGATGTCATTTGTGCTATCTTTGATATCGACCAAATGAAGAAAGCCATGGTGGAATTTGAAATCGATTTGAAAAAAATGCCGCTGGGGAAACTTTCTAGGAGACAGATTGAAACAGCTTATTCTGTGTTGACAGAACTAAATACGCTCATTGAAACAAAAGGTTCACAAAACAAATTCTTGGATGCATCAAATCGATTTTACACCCTCATTCCACATGATTTTGGAATGAAAAAACCTCCATTGCTTGATACACCTGAAGTTATAAAAATGAAAACTGAGATGTTGGACAATCTACTGGACATTGAAGTGGCGTACAGTTTATTGAAAGGCGGTGATGAAGGAGCCAATCCTATTGATGCGCATTACAAGAAACTCAAATGTTCCATGGATCCAATGGAGAAAAAGAGCGACATGTATGATAGATTGGTGAAATACGTTGAAAATACCCATGCTGCAACCCACAATCAGTACTCACTTCAAGTTGAAGACATATTTGAAATCAAAAGAGAAGGCGAAGAAGAAAAATACCAACCATTTGAAGATCTTCACAATCGACAGTTATTATGGCATGGTTCACGAACGACGAATTACGCTGGTATTTTATCACAAGGGTTGCGTATCGCCCCGCCAGAAGCTCCTGTCACGGGTTATATGTTCGGTAAAGGTGTTTATTTTGCCGATATGGTTTCAAAAAGTGCCAATTATTGTCGGGCTAGTAAAACTGATAGTACAGCCTACATGCTGTTATGTGAGGTGGCTCTGGGTAATCCCCACGAACTTCTCGCCAGTAGCTATGTTACATCACTACCAAAAGGAAAGCATTCAACTAAAGGTTGTGGTATGACAGTACCTGATGAGAAGGGGGCGTACATTACCGAGGATGGTGTGAAAATTCCCATGGGTAAAGGAACAAATGCTACGATTGGTCGATCTAGTTTGCTATATAATGAATATATTGTCTATGACACGGCACAGATTAAAATGAAGTACATGCTAAAGATGAAATTTAACTTTAAATGGTGAAATTGAGGGTAGGAAATAAATACATGTAAAAACCTACATGTAAATGTTATGTTAGTGAGCAATTTTATATCATTTGTAAGGATTTATTGTCAATCTGCCTGCTTCGCAAAAAGTAGGGGACTTTTGAAATTGGTTTCTCTGCCTGTCATACCTTTTGGAAGACCAATGAATCTGCTTCTGTTCGAGGTAGAATTTTAAAACTTGTTGAAGTTCAGTACATGTAGATGTATGGCTGGACTGGGTATGATGTATTTTAACTTGTGTTACATTGATTGGTCAATGCTTTATTTTCGAATTAGGGGGTTGGTTGGTCTAATGGTTTATCATGAGCGTGAAATCATAATGTCTGTCATTGTATCAAGTGGCGTGGTTTTGATTCTCCGCTTAAACGTGAAAGGAGTAGGGTTGCATGTCCAATCTTGTTGCTTTACCCCCCACACTAATAAAGACCCCAACGTGCAAGCGAATTATTGAAATAAAGTTGAACCATATATGTATCTTAGTCCGGAAATGACCTTCGGATTAAGTAAGGGGGACTTCTAATATACATGTACTGTTTTCTATCTAATTTGTTAATGTCAGGTAGATCACAGAAAAACTTACTTTTATTAACTTGGGGTACATTGGAAAATAAATGTTTTGTGTGTGGTAAAATTCATAGATTTTGAAGTACATGTAGATACATGTATTCCATAATAACTAGTCTTATTTGACAGTCTCAGTATTTAAAGATAACAGTTGTTTGCAGTCATTAACATGCGTGATATATCATTGTTATTTTTAGTTATCATTACAATGTTTGTGATTTTGTTATATTATGATTCGTTACAGTATTTAGTAAAATATTGTAACCTCATTAATACACATTGAATGTGTGCCGGCATGTGTCCAGGGTGGAGGGTCTGCTCACATGGAGCCTATACAACAGGGAGCCTAGGAGAGAGCCTATACATTTAAAAGAGTAAATTGCCTTCAGAAACAACCTATTTCGAAGAAATCAAATTAAAAATTTCAGCGGTCAGTCACGCAAGAACAGCCTTCCCCCCCCCCCCCCCCCCCCTGATCATTTTTCTGCACAGGTCCATGGTGTGGTTAATTTTTGTAGTTTAGCTTTATTCATGTGATTTTACACTGTACAGTATATTAAGAATCCTACACAAATCTACCCTTAAATTGAATATTGATCAAGTTAGTAGTGTACTAGAGGGATAAAACAAAGATACAGGTATTATTAACTTGGGAGATTTTAATATTTGTCATGCATCATTCTACATGTATGGGGTTCTCCAAATATTATGAAGTAGAATTTCCAGTTTACAAGTGACTGTGAGTATACATGTACATGATCAAGAGTAATGGTCACTTTCAAATATTCAGTGTTACTCAGGATATTCTTAAGAATTATCCACATATTAATTAATGTCTCTGAGTGTTAAATATATACTCTTCAAAAAGGTAGGGGATATTGAAATGCAAATACCTATGCAGGTTGTGATATGATAAATAGTCATGGACACTTATCACCCCAACAGAACCACTGAGCTGCACATGCGACACGCAATAGCCCCATACACGTGGGAGCGGTTCATTGTCAAATTTTACACTTCAAGGAAGGGTTGAAGAAAACTGCCGTTTGCTGGTTTATCCTATCCATGTTTGCTTTCATATCGGTTTTTGCATAAGATTTGCTGTTTAGCCTATCTTTGCTTTAGTTTTCGTCGACCGACAACACTGCATGAATTGACCGTGGCCCTGCAAGAGGAGTGGGTCAGATTGCCCCAAATCGTGATTGGACGGTTGATTAGGAGCATCCCACGACAAATTGCTGAATGTCTGAGGATTGGTGGAGCAATTACTCATTATTAAGACAAAAATCAAAAACGTCCATTTTCACTTTTGACAGTGTATCTCTTTGCAAGTGAAATGGGACCGTCAGATAAGCCGCCCATATGAACTGTTTATGTTCATGTGTAGGCAATTGGCCTGTTATTAACATACACTGGTTACCTCTAATAAAAATAGCAGTGCATTTCCGCATTTTTGTATTGTTTCTGAATATCTCCTACGTTTTTTTTGAAGATTATACATGTATATTTGAAAAGTAAAAACTGCTTCTTTTCTTTAATCCACAAATGAATGGTAATGAATACTGTCATTATTTCAGATATTGATTAATGAACGCTTTTTTCACAGGCTACTGACCAATATCAGAGTTTTTATGAGAATGCTAAACTGGATTGTTTCTTGTTATTAGAAATTTGTTAAGACAAGCTGATCTTTGTGATGATTGTGCTGAATAATTTGCTTGTACCATGTGATTATTTTATAAAAGATTCCAACCTGATTAAAATACAGATCTATATTTTGTTTAGTTATTTTTTATACATGCAATGGCCTACACTACAAGAAGATCTTGGGCCAGTTGTTCAAAGCTCCATTAACTTTTAACGACTCGTTAACATGGACTTAATGGATCGTTTTCTTTAACGGGGAACAATTCTGTTGATGGAAGCCGCGTTAACTTGAACATGTCGTTAATTTGCCTTTGCATTTAACGAAGGTGTTGGGCTCCGTTATCTTTTGAACGATGGTATTAGTCAGCTGTCGAAGTATTATACCCTCAGCAAAAAGTCATAGATTACCAGTGTAATTAACTGTAGAACATCCTAGAGGGTTGGGCGATGAGGGTCTATTCCATTTTCTATAGAATGAAGTTATATAGTATTCTTCAGAATTGGGGGGGGGGGGGCTGTAGGATATAATGACCCCAAATATTCTGCTGTTCTGTAGTGCAAATCCCGTAATTTCCCCTACAGATGTATACTAAAATTTCTAAAGGAAAAAAATCTAGTTTTCTATAGGTTTTTTTTTATAGTGTTTTCTGTATATATAGTAAATGCTACAGTTATCTTTTTGTCTTTAACCAAGTTGTCCCACCATCTACAGTTTCTTGTTAATACTAACTTCAATGGAGTTATTATAAATGTACTTTGAATTTAAAATTCAGCCAATGTACAAATAGTCTTCTCTTTGATTAACTTTAATCAGTCCGTTTGCTTACAGATAATAAAATTGACTTTCACGGAACAGAAATTTAACGGACCGTTAACAAACGACACGTTAGCAAGATAACGATCCGTTAAGAGTTTAATGGATCGTTAAAATAACTTATTTTTGAACAACCGGTTGTAGTGGAAGATCGCGTAGGGGTCGTACAAACTGCTTTTGACCCTATGACGTCACAATTGATTAACCAATCAGCGTTGATATATCTAGTGGAATACCCACAGTTCCGTGCACCATACGCCAAGAACTCACCGTAACAGACATTTCATTGGCTAACCCCTAACATCAACCAAAACGCGGGTTATATAACAACTCTTTCAATTCCTGGTGTAGTAAAGTGAATAAAACAAAATTTTGAACTATAAAAAAAACGAAATGAAATAGGATCTGTGTTTTAACCAGATTGGAATGATTCAATGATATAAAATGTCTCAAGTACGGTTGAATAATGCTGTCATCCTGGGTTTACTCAAAGATTATATTATCCATGATGTGTTTATAAATCTAGGTTGCAGTCAACACAATAAAAGTTATCAACCGATTGACTTGAAATTTATTCAGAGTTTATGCCCATAAAATATTGTCAGCTGTTAATATAGACCATTTCAAAATTATCAGTCTGTGTCTTCCGTTTTCCTCCAGGACTTCTTTTGAGCACGTTTTGTAAAAAATTACTGGCCTATAGCCCAGTTCACACTTGGACGCTTAAAATTTTGTAATGTAAACGGGGTTTATAACTCCTTTAATTGTCCCCCGCCTTTCGAAGAAAGCAGTAGACTATTAAAATGAGTATGTCCGTCACACTCTTTGAATTGAGCTAGAATGTTCAAATTTGGGTGTAGGAGAAATCCAACCATCATGTCCATATTTAGATGCTAATAGTATTTGATTATATTAAAGTTACAATTTCATATTTTATAAGAAAGTCAAAACATAATTATTTCTATGTCTTTTGCTCAATAGGTTGTCAACTCACTATTATACGATCATAGGTGTCATTCTCACACTTAAAACTCATTTACACCGGAAATAATAACACAATTACCTCCCTTGTTTTCTATTCTCCACGGAGTAGTTACCTTCAAACGTTTGAATTTGGATATGGAAATGATATTTTTGCCAATTTCTCAACTGGCAATAGTGAATTATAGGATTATTCTTTAACAAGGTAGGACTGTTTATAGATACCATCTATTTTAGGGCTATATTTTAATAAATATTAAAAATATAACTTAAAAATATGAAATTGCAACTTTAAACAAATCCTTGTAAGGAAAGCTACGGAAGGGCTAGTTCCTTTAGGAACGGTGTCTAGTCGGACTCTATTGCAAATTATTATAAATTTGTGTTGGATGGGGCGAGAAATGATTCCTTTTGGCGAACAAAGAAGAATCACGGTGAAAATAGACGGTAAAGATTCCAAAACAGTCTTAGAACAGAACAGACACCGTTCCTAAAGGGACTATGGGCTGGCTAATGCACATGCTATCTGGGTGATGTCATGGCGCCCTGTACACCTTTAGAAACATCGGGCAAGAATGATATCCCCCGGAAAATCGGTCCGTACGCCATATTTGCGCAAATTAACATAGCTTCAAACGCACAATTCTCAAAACATCGCATCACAGTTTGAATTGAAATAAGTAAATATTGGATCACGAAAATATTTACTGAAAAGTATTTCTTTGTAATAATTCGTTCTAAAGGTGTACTGAAACCACGGTGAGTAAGACGCTGGCTCGCTAGTTTGGAGGTCGTGGTATCGCTCCAGATGTTGTAGCCTTGGCTTTAACGCAACTTCTTGCTATAGTGTACATATCACCGTCAACTGAATTGATATATTTTTAGAAGATGCGTATTATTTGGTAGTGCCTTTTATCCGCCGACTTGGAAAAGAGGTCGTATATTGCAATCCCGCTAATCGTTCACTATTTCTTGCAAACTCCATTGGCTGCATTTATCATCCAAGAGTTTTGAAATTTATATATTTTGTTTACATAAGTGTGATGAAGAAGACTATACATGTCATTTCAACAAGTTCCGTTCAGTTATGATCCTTGTTTCATTTTGTAGAACCTTGTGGACGCTCTGCGACACAAGTTATCGTCCCATCTTTATTAAATTAATTATGCATTGCTAAAATAAGTAAATTGAAGATGACTAGTTCATAAGTTATGGCCCTTGTTTCACTTTGTAGCTTCCAGTGAACACTGAACGACAAAAGTTATCACCCAATCGGTATCATATTGCTTACGACACAACCTACAAAAGAATAAATATACATCAACTCTTGTCGACTGTCCGCACGAATTAGCTGCAATGGCCTTGTTTCGTTTGGGTTTTTTTTTTCATTTCAACCATTTCCTTTAACTTCTTCTTGTGTTATTTATTGCATTTTCTAAGTGCTCAAGAAGTGTTGTGGGTAAACAGGAGCGAAACCCGACAACGACAACATTCTACAGTACGAAGGGCTAAAAACTCTACTCTAATATTAAGTGAGAGGGGTTTAACGTCCACTCGACACAAACTATGTCATTTCGGGACTAACATATGGTTTAAGTTTATTTCAATAATTCCCACGAGGTTGGACAGGCGACCCCACTCCTTGTCACATACAACCAGTGATTCGAAACCACGCCAGTCGACTCAATGGCAGACTTTATGATACAGCGCGCGCACGCTAACCATTCAGCCATCCACCCCCCCACCCCTAATATTAAGTGCTGGGGGACTGCACCGCACATAATTTACATAATGATGATAACAAATGTGTAGTAAGTTAACAGGAGCGAAAACAATGCAACAATCCTGAGTCCTGTTTCTCGAAATCTTAACTACAGATAAAATCCAAATTTTAGTAGATTCTTCAATTTTATTTGGCTAAGCACTAAAATCCATCTAATATTATCCAATCTAATTACTAAAATTTAGATTTTATCTTTGTTAAAATTTCGTGAAACAGGCCCCAGGACTTAGATGACGTGGACGTATGTTTGTAGACAGCTCTGATCTTCCGTCTTGAAAAGTAGCCAGCTCCGACAAAAGTGATATCACCTTCCGTGGAAGCGGACGTTAAACACTAATAACAACAACACACAAATGTGATATTGTATCGGCTAAACAACCGAAAGGTGATAATGTCAAAGAATTAAATATACGCTCGATAGAGTGGACATTAGGATGTTATAAACGCACGTTTCGATGTTTCCATGATAAGATAAGATTGCAGCCACATGTGGGCTTTGACAAAATATCTATATTTACCTATTTGTATATATACTATTCAAAAAAAAGTAGGGGATATTTGATTTTTAAGTGTTATTAAAGTCACCTAATGAAACTGACGAAGAAACAAATGACAAAATGAAATGAAGTTCACATTCTTCGATTTATTCCAAATGATCGTTAGACTAAGTAAGGCACAGACTGACCATTATAAGGGTAAAATGATACCCGGGGTCAAACAGCAAAGTTACCACAGCATCACAACCAAGTCAGTAACGGGTAAATCCTCCTCTGTTTGCCAAACAAGCATTGATCCGACGTAACATACTCTTAATGAGACGTCTAAGGTCATTTTGGTCCAGATTGTCCCATTACTGTTGCAACGCAGCAGCAAGTTCTTGGACATTGGCAGGACGTTGTTGACGTTGACGTAACCTCTGTCCAAGCATGTCCCAGACATGCTCGATGGGGGAGAGGTCGGGACTCAGTGCTGGCCAAGGTAATGTGGTGATGTTCTGTTGTTGGAGGTAACCTGTAACGATCCTGGCCCTGTGACATCTTGCGTTGTCATCCTGGAAGATGAAACGGCGGCCATGACGTCGTGCGAACGGCACAACATGGACTGCCAAGATGTTGTCCCGGTAGTACTGGCCTGTAACACGCCCTGCAACAACATGTAAAGCCGTTCTTCCAGCAACAGTGATGCCTCCCCACACCATAACAGAACCACCCCCAAATCGATCATGTCTGATGACGTTAACGTCTTGGAAGCGCTCGTTTCGACGACGCCACACCCTCCTACGTCTGTCCAAAAAATCAACAGTGAACCGTGACTCATCTGAAAACATCACATTGCTCCAGCGTCGATTATCCCAGTGTTGACGATCCCTACACCAACGACGTCTTGCCTGAATGTGATGATCTCTCAAACAAGGGATCACGCGAGGACGTCGGGCGCGAAGGTGACCCCTATGCAGTCGATTCCGAATCGTCTGGCCACTCACTCTCACACCAGTGTCTGTTTGAAGACGAGCGCTGATCTGATTTGCTGTGATGACACGATTTCTCAAGGCCAAGGTACGGATAAATCGATCCTGGGCTTGAGTTGTCGCCCTTGGTCGACCTGAGCGTGGTCTGTCCTGTACAGATTGTGTATCACGGTATCTGGACCATAGCCTGCTTATGACAGACTGAGAAACATTCATCGTACGCGCCACAACCGCCTGTGTTGTGCCGATCTGTAGCATGCCAAGGGCACGTAACCTTTCATTTTGGGTAAGCCGACGCATATCAAAATTTGTTTTCTGGTCACTAAAACAATTAAACTGATGTTTCCACCCTGGAATTCAATGCCACAATGACTGTAACATTCAAAGTCAGAGTCGTGCAAATCTTGGGTTGGACCCCCATGATGATCCCAAGCATCACCTGCATTCCATGCGGTAGCTATTGGTGCGTTTGGGCGTCACATGTAACTGGAAATGTTTCTTCTGTTAGGTTCTATAGTGACTTTTTTCGTAGTCATTTGCATATTTTAGTATTATGCCCACAAAATCAAATATCCCCTACTTTTTTTGAATAGTATATTACTACCATGACTACGTGGCCCCAATAACCGTGTAACCATACTCCACGCTCGATTGAGTTATTTATATTGTGGATAGTCGCCCACAGTCCTTCGTTTCGTGATTGACATTGCCATGGTAGGCCTTTAAGCAACCTCGCTGCTGTTTCGGGGGATGTTACCTTTCAAGGCCGAGTACGCTAAAAGCGACCGATCAAACTGTAAAGCATGCTACTTGAAGATTTCAAAAGATTCACTGCGGTTGGCAGTTATGATCCGATTACACAACTTCGACGGAAAGGTTCGTCACGATCAAATATGTAAAATAGCACACGAATTGGGTTTATAAATAGATCATTGGATGAAAACGACACAGTGCGATACAAAATGAAAACGAAACTCGGGTAAAATATGGAATACAAAACGGAGAAAATGACCGTAAATCGAAGCTTTTTGTTTCAAAAGTACATTCTTTGTTAGATGTCGCTAGCCATTCTGTGTATCAATTATAAACAGTACTTTTTTAATTTTAATTACAACAAATCTTAATTTTGATGAGGTGTAGGCTATCCTTTGTTCTAATGAGCCACCCGATAAGATACGATGTTTATTGCATCAAAACGTCCATTATGGTCAGCATGCATACATATACACTTAGACATAGTCATATACATTTAATAATACATATTACCACACAATACATTCATACAAACAGTATACTACATGTATATATAAGGGGTTTCAGTTATATGTAGTGAACACCAAATTTGATTTAGCTCTCTTATCAAAAGCCAAAAACATATAAAGCCACTGCCTTGGCAATCGATTTTGGTTGGTTAAAGAGATTAAGAAAATTGTAGGAAATCTCAGGATTTTGGCATATTTCTTCATACTTTCTACAGTATAGCAAAACATGTTGCTCGTTTTCGATCGAGTTTAAATCGCAAAATTTGCATAGACGCTGATCAGCAGGAATTTATTTGTACAACAGATCACCTCAACAGACAAGTTGTTTCCTTTTTTTTAAATTTAAATATCCCCCAGAACTCTGTTGTGTCTCATCTTAACGATGAGTGTGCCACTTAAAGGTTATGATTTGTCCTATCCTAAAAAATATGAATATTTACTTCCAGGTTCCTAAATGGTACCATTTTGATTGTTTTTGGAAGAGAGCAAATGTTACACAGCCAGATAATATCTATGGCTACCACTCGTTACGCTGGGGTGATCAGCAGAAGGTGAAGGAAAAGATTGAAGGTACGGGCGAAGGGGCTGGAGATGCCAAAGATGGAGGAGATTCAGATGCAACCATGTTCACAATAGAATATGCAAAATCAAATCGTAGCACCTGTCGTGGTTGTGAAGTCGAAAGGTATTAAAGAAGCGGAAAAGGCCGATGTCCATGTGGTAAGTGAGAATTTTCTAGAAGATTTAAAAGCCGGAGAAGTGGTAGCACGTATTTTGAAGCACAGTTTATCAACATGGGGCTCAGATCCTGCTACACGAATTGGTGACATTAAGCCTAAAATACCGAAGACGAAGAAAGCGAAGAGTGTTATGACGGCTAAATACAATGTTCCAAACAAAATGAAACTGACGGTCAAAGGTGGTGCAGCAGTTGATTCAGATTCGAAACTAGAAGATGTTGCTCACGTTATTGAAGAACCTGGGGCAGTTTATAGTGCTGTGTTAGGAATGGTTGATGTAGCCAAGGGAACTAACTCTTATTATAAATTGCAAGCACTAGAGAAAGACACTGGAAGCGAGTGGTATTTCTTTCGATCCTGGGGTCGAGTTGGCACAACAATAGGTGGCACCAAATGTCAAAAACTTAGTTCAAGAGCTGCAGCTATTAACAGCTTTAAAACCATGTATGCAGAAAAAACAAATAATCACTGGGACAACAGAGCAAATTTTGAAAAATTTCCGAACAAGTTTTATCCACTGGAAATCGATTATGGTCAAGATGATGAAAACATTGAAAACTTAGATGGTTCCAGAGCCAGTTCCAAACTTCCTAAAAATGTTCAAGATGTCATTTGTGCTATCTTTGGTATCGACCAAATGAAGAAAGCCATGGTGGAATTTGAAATCGATTTGAAAAAAATGCCGCTGGGGAAACTTTCTAGGAGACAGATTGAAACAGCTTATTCTGTGTTGACAGAACTAAATACGCTCATTGAAACAAAAGGTTCACAAAACAAATTCTTGGATGCATCAAATCGATTTTACACCCTCATTCCACATGATTTTGGAATGAAAAAACCTCCATTGCTTGATACACCTGAAGTTATAAAAATGAAAACTGAGATGTTGGACAATCTACTGGACATTGAAGTGGCGTGCAGTTTATTGAAAGGCGGTGATGAAGGAGCCAATCCTATTTATGCGCATTACAAGAAACTCAAATGTTCCATGGATCCAATGAAGAAAAAGAGCGACATGTATGATAGATTGGTGAAATACGTTGAAAATACCCATGCTGCAACCCACAATCAGTACTCACTTCAAGTTGAAGATATATTTGAAATCAAAAGAGAAGGCGAAGAAGAAAAATACCAACCATTTGAAGATCTTCACAATCGACAGTTATTATGGCATGGTTCACGAACGACGAATTACGCTGGTATTTTATCACAAGGGTTGCGTATCGCCCCGCCAGAAGCTCCTGTCACGGGTTATATGTTCGGTAAAGGTGTTTATTTTGCCGATATGGTTTCAAAAAGTGCCAATTATTGTCAGGCTAGTAAAACTGATAGTACAGCCTACATGCTGTTATGTGAGGTGGCTCTGGGTAATCCCCACGAACTTCTCGCCAGTAGCTATGTTACATCACTACCAAAAGGAAAGCATTCAACTAAAGGTTGTGGTATGACAGTACCTGATGAGAAGGGGGCGTACATTACCGAGGATGGTGTGAAAATTCCCATGGTAAAGGAACAAATGCTACGATTGGTCGATCTAGTTTGCTATATAATGAATATATTGTCTATGACACGGCACAGATTAAAATGAAGTACATGCTAAAGATGAAATTTAATTTTAATTGGTGAAGATATATCGCAGTCCCAGAAGCCTCTACATCGAGGTTCACTTTTAGTCTCTGTGCTGTTCATTTTATATACATCGCCACTGAGGATTTGTTATCGACATGGCTTTGAGTCTATGATATATAATGCTGATGATGAATCTCAGGGGGCCAATTTCTCAGTTGAATCAGGTGTGTGCAAGGAAGAATTTATGGATGAGGCAGAATCAAATAGCGCCCAGTGACGTCAAAACAGACTTCGTTTACTTCTTTTCAAAGTTGGTGAGATTTATGCATATGGTCCAGTTTATCATATCGGAAATAGACTTCTGAAAATCCATTTTTACAGGGATTGAACTTAAAGGAGCTATATTTATACCCCCCCCCCCCCATTCCACATCCCTTGAGAAAATTTGGAGAATGGTAAAATCAAAGGTCCATTTTCTAGTATATCTGAGAATGAGAATATTTCTAAATGGTAGTTCGATGCGCCGTTTCGCCTTGAAGCTATCTAGCAAAATAGTGTAGTTCAATCTTCTAAAATCTTCTGACATCGTTTTCATTGCGTAGGAGTTACTGTCTATTGACAAGACAAACTTCTGTACACGTGAAAACTCCATAAGACATAAGACTTCTGTTCATGAATCATGTATCCCATCCAAACTTCCCGTGACATTCTGAAAACTCCTGAGATTTGTTATGATAGTAAGTAGTGAGGCAAACAATAAGAGTGGCACAAATAATCAAGTAGCGTATGAGTATCTATACTCGCAAAATCACTATCACCATGCCCCGGGTTCAACTTGTCTTGAATATTTGATACACGGAGCCCATATTTTCACAGTAAGATTGGAATCGACCAATAGTGTTTGTAATGTCTGAGATTTTACATTTAATCATATATACTACATTTTATAGGTTTGTTCTAGTTATAAAGCGGGATTTAAACTAGTTTATTGTGTACTGCTCTTTATAATAACTTTTTATTAAAGGGGCGTTTGGAGGATTAAATAAAGAGCTGACAGTTCTCACTATAATAGTTAGAACTAGATAATGTAAAGGGAATATGCTCCACTCTGAACCGAGTGGGTTTTAAACTAATTAATTTATGTAATGCTCTTTAAAATAACTTTTTTATTAAAGAGGAATTATGGAAGATTGGATAAAGAGCTGACAGTTCTCCCTACAATAGTTAGAACTAGATAATGTAAAGAGAATATGCTCCACTCTGAACCGAGATATTAGCGATTGAATTTTAGGCCTAGTCTCGATCATCATTACTAAAGACGGTACGATAAAAAACATAGTCTCGATTATCCATTTTTGGATTTAATCATCGACGAGCGTTGAGCAGCAGATCCGATTCCAATCCAGTGAAAATCCGACATATAAAATGGCATCGAGAGTTGATTATGGTCTTTTCATGTTAATAAATGTCTATTTAATTTCAGTCCTAAAGAAAGACCTGCAATAGGCAGATTTAGCTCTTGCATAATGCATGTTTAATAAGATCAGAAACATGTAATAAAATATTGTTTTACGGTATTTGTAGACCAACGTATTTTAATATTCAGTGTGAGCTATGTGAAATATATATTTCTTAAATTATATTATTGTATTTATATTGTACAGTAGATATAATCGATATCAGAAATATTGTTTTACGGTATTTGTAGACCAACGTATTTTTATATTCACTGTGAGCTATGTGAAATATATATTTCTTAAATTATATTATTGTATTTATATTGTACAGTATTAATAATCGATATCAGGGAATTAGGCGGGTATAGATAACAATACACCTAGAACAAACTGCAACAGAAATCATTTCTTTGGGAACCGTTCAGGTATGGTCTCTAGTACTTCCATAACAAAAGCGACCATTATCGGTCTTGGGGAAATTTGAATAATTAACATAAATCCAAGATGGCCGCCAGTGGACCAGAAAATCGCCAAAATCGCCAAAATCTCCGAATCGGTTGACTTTAGTGCAAATAAATGTATTAACGGCCTATAGGATATCGATACTCGCGAGTTCAAAAATGCCGACATAACCTACGATCTTATTATGACGTCGTAACGTCATTTTGATGGCATTACGTCGTTCTCATTGTGACGTCATTATCAATTGTATTGTAACTACGCTCGGAAAACTGTTGGAAACCATGAACCGCTGCAATCTGTTTCACAGAGAATTACGAAAGTCTTCTAATATCTCTGTAAAAGAATCAAGATGACTGCCTTCAACACATGACGTCACGCGACGTCAATCATTGGCTCAATGGGGCGTGCAATGTTTACATAAGACGTTACTGCTTCGGGCAGAATGCTGCCTTTTACTCATTTTTATACCCATTTACACTAAATAGGAAATAATATTTACCTACAAATACTTCAAACGTCGTTATTTATTTTTCTAATACTTAAAAAAAAATGTTTAAGAATTTAATTTGTCTGAGTAAAAAAGTAAATATTTGGGGCTCATTAAGTCGCATCGATGTCATCCTTATTCACTGCTGATCAGTGTGGAACCGCTGTACAACTCATCAAACTGAAACTCTACATCATCGTTCATCTATAGCTGGGGGACACGGTGGCTTGCTTACCTGGAGGTTCAGTGTTTGATCCCTGCGTTGGCCGAGAAAGTTCATTGGGATTTTACGGCGTGGTACCCCTTGTCAGTGGTGCAGGACAGAAGACCAGGCAAGGGACAACGTATAGTCCTTCGGATATTACGAAAAGCCGTTACGGTTCCCTTGCCAGTTGGAATTCGATATAAGAGTGTGCCGTAGTGCACTGGCGTATGCCAGTCTTCATTATCCCAGTCGGAACAGAACAGTAGGACGTTAAACCCCATTTCTTTTCATCTATAGCCATCTAATAAAAGCCGATAAGAATAGTCTACCTACTTAGAATATGAAAACAGGAACATAGTTAAAGTCAAATCTTACGAAATTATCGCTGGTCTTATTAGTCCATGTGACAGGCAGATATTCATTACCAATTTGATGAATTGGTTTAACTATGATTTTCAGTTAGCCTTAGGTCTAAAGTGTCCAAAATTGGTTGATGGACTTCCGCCGTTTTTTTTCTTATTTGAAATAGTGCGAGTCGGGGAAGCCTTCATAACTCCTCAACAGTTTCACCTATATGGATATGTAATATATCTAAAAATGTTCATAATATAATTCTGCATCTGCTGGTATATGATATATGTTGTTTAATCAATACTATCAGTTTTAAAATAAAAGATTAATCTGAAAAAAAGCAACATTTTCGATTTTTTTTTCATGTCTGTTCGTATGTTTACTAACAAATCGTGTTCAGACCCATATAAGCCAAATTATCTGTTTGGTCAACTTAAGTGATTGAATAGATATCAGAAACATTGATCATAAAAAATAATCTCAAATATGAGTGTCCCAGATCCAAGATGGCGGAAATTCAAAATGGCGACAAAATTTCCTAAAATGGCCAATATGTCAGATAATAGTCATTTCATTGTTTGATATGACATGTACTATCCAATGAGCTTACAATTAAAGATCCATTACGTAAGATTTAGATAAAGAGCTAGCCATTCTTGCTACAATAGTTCGAAAATAGATAATGTAAAATGAATAATTTGACAATTTCATTCAAATTACTCTATTGCAAGCGAAGATATTAGCCTTTGAAGGTTTGACCAGACATGTGCAATAATTTCAACAACTGTACTGGTTGCTCGAAGCTAAGTCTCGCTCCTCCATTTTTAGATTAAATCAAAATATGACTGATACGTTCTAATTTATTTAATATCGGAGAAATCCGATGCCATCGAGAGTTGATTATGGCCTGGGTCAGTTAATTAATGTCTAAATAATAATTTAGAAAACATTTCAGGCCTAAAGAAAGACCTGCAATAGGCAGATTTAGCTCTTGCACAATGTTTGTTTAATCTAAACAAAGAGTTTTAAAAATCCAAGATGGGGAAAATTCAAAATGGCGGTCCGAATTTCCATTACATGAATGACTGTTTTATATAGCTTATAATGTCTCTTTTATAAGGTTTCCAGAGTCACTGAACATGAATAAAAACTCAAAATAATGCTGAAAATGATGTTAATGATACTGCTAAAAATGACACATCCTATGCGCCCCCCCCCCCCCACACACACACACCCCATAAACAATACAATGGGGCATAATATGGAATTGATTATTTTGGATCTCACAGATCACAAGACATTTCACCAAAATAGTGAGTCATTTTAATTTCATCTACTATGCCTTTGCACCATTTTAAGCCGTATTGAGAATTATTTATGATATATCCAGTTGTTAAGAATTTAAGATCTCTTATTCGTTCAGAAATGGTAATGTGGTCCGTTTTTACATTAACGCCTCTATGCCCGGCAACTTTTGTCGTTTAGTCTAGTAGGCCTGCAACTAAAAATTTTAGCTTGCTTAGAAACACAGTTCCACTACAAGGTCCTCCCTATTAAACAAACTATACATATTTGGAAAGCTTATAACACCAGGAACACAAATCCAATTAAAATGTTTTAAGGCCAGATGAAAATTGTGATAATTGTCAAGTAAATGTTATATTTATACTAACAATTGTGAAGTTGACATAAAATTACACATATGATACCTAGGATAGGACAGGCTTATCTTTGCTCCGTGAGGTGAACGACAGGGTTCTCTACAACCAGACTCGAAATTTCTTTTGAAAAAACTGACTGTAATTTAAATGGTACTTTCTAGAGTATATCCTGATGTTTTTAGCTTATGCATATATCTTAATAATTCATCAAAAACGACATAAATTCATAACTACGCGAGAACATTGACTAGTTTAGGGACCCCCGAAACTACCATACTCCTTTTGAGTGTCCATCCCTGAAAAGGGAGGCAAAAGATATGATGTTAAAACGATAATTCATATATTATTTTACAGTTATATATATATAAAAAAATGTCTCCTTTTTATCCAATGGACAATTTATTGTTAGTTCATGTAGAAAGATATGGTGCTTATAAACGTGTTGCAAATTTCCGTATTACATGGTAGACTTCAACGTATCATATACACAATAGGTATTTATTTTACAAGTATAAAAAATGTTTCCGTTTTATCGAATGAACACTTTATTGTTAATTCGCGTGGAAAGATATGATGTTATTTCAATGAAATAACGGCAGCCATCTTTAAAGATGGCCGCCAAAATGCAATTTAGCAAAGTAACCCGGAAGTCCATCAACCAAATTTCAACACTTCAGCCACCAGGCTAACTGAAAATCATGGTTGAATTTATTCATCAAGTTGGTAATGATGTTCCAAAATCCCAGGTCTGTCACATGGACTATATTGGAAAAATGCCATTTTAGTACTAAGTTCTTTTGAGCAAATCTGAATAGGCTAATGGAACAATAGAACAAGCGCACCTTAACGTTGGCAAATACGTAAGACAATATGAACATAACATGATTCAACTGCAGGTTGTGATATCATAAAAAGTCATGGACACTCGACTTGCTTTGGGGGTATGTTGACAGATGAACTTATCGCCCCAATAGAACCACTGAGTTGCACACGCGACTGATACACGCAATAGCGCCATACACGCGGGAGGGGTTTATTGTCAAATTTAACACTTCAAGGAAGGGTTGATGAAAACTGCCGTGTGCTAGTTTATCCTATCCATGTTTGCTTTCCTATCGGTTCTTGCATAAGATTTACTGTGTAGTGTATCGTTGCTTTAGTGTGTTACGTTTAATTTGATCGGGAGACGTGTTCGTCGACGTCAACGTCAACCGACAACACTGCAAGAATTGGCCGTGGCACATGTTTATGTTCATGTGAAGGCAATTGGCCTGTTATTATCATACACTGGTTACCTCTAATAAAAACAGCAGTGCATTTCCGCAGTTTTGTATTGTTTCTGAATATCCCCTACTTTTTTGAAGAGTATATTATAATTTTATTTCTAAAGCGCTACATTATAGCAATAGTTATTTCTAAGCGCTGTGCAGGCATATACATGCAATATAGATGATTAATATCTACATTCAAGTTAAACCAACTGTGTCTATATATTTTTTAAGTCTTACGTCGAGCTGTATAAACTCCAATGGCTGGTTAACAATGCGTAATTAAAGACTATAATTGGATCTTTGTAGAAATAATCATAGTAATTAAATTAAGGTGTCATACGATTGCACATAATATAAACTACGATATCATAACATTCTTTAATTACAATTCTCAGTAGGGGAGGGGTATAATTTATTGTGTAACATTGTGATTATAATCAAAACAATAAATCCCGTCCTATACTCCAAACAAGACATAGCAAGAAATACCTCCTATTGCGAACAGTTTAATATACCTAGAATTTTCTACACCAACTCGGGGGATTGGATGGCCGAATGGTTAGCACGCGCGCTGTATCATACGGTCTGTCATTGAGTCAACTGGCGAGGTTTCGATTCCCCGGTTGTACGTAGGGTCGCCTTTCCAACCTCGTGGGTTTTCTCCGGGTCCTCCGGTTTCCTCCCACAGCTAAAGACCCCTACGCGCAAACGAAGTATTGAAATAAAATTGAACCATGTGTTAGTCCCGAAATGACCTAGTTTGTGTCGAGTGGACGTTATACCCCATTTCTCTCTCTCTCTCTCTCTCTCTCCCTCTGTCTCTCTCTCTCTATACCAACTCTATTACATCCAGATATTTAAAGCGTGTTAACAATATATTCATTTAAGAGAAACTATGCTATTTCGAGATTAACATATCGTACAATTCATATTGATTTGACGATCGACCTCCTATTTACAAAACTACGAACTACAGTATAAACATGGTTTAGAAACTCTATCTGAACTACAGGGTACGTCATGATTAAGATACTACAGGGTACATCATAATTTAGAGACTATATGAACTACATGGTACACCGAAGTACAGGGTACTTCATGGTTTAGACACTCTATCCGAACTACAGGGTACATGATTGTTTAGACTCTCTATCCGAACTACATGATACATCGTGGTTTAGAGAAACTCGACTCCCGGTCCGTCCCTTGTAACACCAAGGCCGATAGTTATTCATTTCACGACCGACACTTGTAATTGCCACAGTAGTACATTTTATCACAAGCACGGGACACTTTGGCCTCACGAGGGATTCACACTCTATTGGAGGTCCGGTGGGGTACTCTCCTTGCTTTTATAAAAATGACCATAATAAAAAGTTTTCTGTAATTTGTCCTGATGTTTCTAACTTACTCACAAATTTGGTGTGTGGCAATCCTATTTGAAGTAAGTTTTGAACCCAACATTGAATTCAGTAACCCTAAAAATCCTTATTTTGGTTTCAGTTTTGGTTGTCGTTTTAAATTTACACCATCTGGACCATTCTTAATTAGTTTTTGTAGATAGAGATTGAACCCAACAATCACCAAACCCATATATAAGACATATACCAAGCCATATCCAACGGAAAAAAATGACAGTTAATTCAAATTCCATCTATTTAGATTTCATTTTGCCGGCCATTTTGAATTTCTACCATCAAGAATACTCGGAATTTATTTTTGAGATCAGAGTTGATCCCAACAACTCCAAAACACATATATAAGATATATTACCAAATTCTGAGACTTTGGACTAAATTTTGCCGGACATTTTGAATTTCTGCCATCATGGATTTATTTTGAGATCAGTATTGAACCCGGCGACACCGAGAACCGTGTAAATGACATGTTACAATAATATCCAACAGGTAAAAATGACGATTAAATTAATATCAGCTGTCGGAGACCGATAACCATATCAAAGACAGCAAAGGTCATATCTTACGAGACTATCGCTGCCCTTTGATTACCATATTTATGGGTTTTTTTAAAATTCCATTATATTACCAAATTTGGCAGGCATTTTGAAAGAAATGCCCGGCGCCATATCAAAAATACATTTTTTAAATTGATGTTTGTCAAATTGAATTTTTCGGCACATTTCGCTCGCATAATCCCTCTGTGTTTGAGGAATTTAAAAATAAATTATTTATCCTCCCACTACTAAAACACACTTATTACGAGATATGTCTCTTCGAAAATTCCTGAAGACCGCCATATTCAATTATGTTGATTACGTCATTTTGTCTGACATATTTATCATTGAACTAAACTGCATTGGTTTCTTTTGCAATTTGTTTAAGGTAAAACGCTATCCCACCCAACATAATAATACTGCAAGAAGTATATAAAGCTGTAAGACGCCATGGTGCGTCATGGTTTTTGTGGCGTCATAGTTGGGACCAAAAATGGCGCCTGGAAATGAGTTGTCTTAACTTTCCCTATACATGGCTTTGGTTACGGTAAGGTCGTAGGGATAAAATGGCAGCATTTTTTAACTCGCGAGTATCGATTTCCTATAGGTCGGTAATACATTTATTTGCACTAAAGTACACGGTTTCAGAGATTTCGTCGATTTTCTGGTCCACTGGCGGCCATCTTGCAATTATGTTAATTATTCAAATTTCCCCAAGACCGATAACGGCCGCTTTTGTTATGGGAGTACTAGAGGCCATACCTGAACGGTTCCCAAAGAAATGATTTCTGTTGCAGTTTGTTCTAGGTCCCCCGACACATATTGTTATCTCTACCCACCTAAATAGGTGCTCTCAATGTACCTGTATTTTGTAGTTATTGTATAAATAATTCAATAAAACAGATCTTTTTGGCAGGGATGGATTATAGTGTGTCCGGCGTGGCTTCTCCTCAGTGATGCAGGACGAAGGGACTAACCAGCAACGGTGTCTAGTCGTTCTGATGGTGTGCACGTAAAACAACCCTTAAAGGGACAATATTGGTGTCAGTCATTATCACATATGTGATAGAACTAATTAAACACGTTCCAAATATAATTTTATCACAGAGATCATTGCTACGATAGCTGAGTAATACAGGTTTCCTGAATCGGAAGTGACGAACGCCAAAGGAAAACACGAGCCATCCCTCTATGTAACCGACTGAAGTGACGAGTGATAACAGATACATGGGCGAATTTCTGCTCACTAATAATTCCTTCCAAGACCAAAAGTTGTTGTTTGAGACTGTGAGAGGATATGTGATAATGACTGATACCAATATTGTCCTTTAATAGTTGGAATTTGAAATAAGAGTAGGCCACTGTGGCGCCGACACTGAAAAACGTCCCTCATAGTACATTGCCAGCCTTCCCTAGCCTGCTTTGTGTAGAAAAGTAGGAGGACGTTAAACACCATTTTGTTTCATTTCCAGACGTTTTAAGAAACCTGTCCATTTACCGCCCCACATCGTGATGTAATGCGACCCCATATTGCTACAGCTCCAGTGCATTCATGCACCTTCCATACTTTTTTGTGGACACTCAAAGTTGAATTCTAAAGATCTCTGATAATTTCTACCAGATTACACTTGCTCTTTTTGTAAAATCAAGTGAACACTACTAGCAACGCTATCCGATCGAATTCCATAGGTTGGAACTGCGCTGGTGCTCTATTCAGGGGGAGTCACGGTGGCTAGGTGGGTAAGGCGCTGGCTCGCTATCCTGGAGGTCGGGTGTTCGATCCCTGCATTGGCCGAGAAAGTTCATCCTGATTTTCCGACGTGGTTTCCCCTTGTCAGTGATGCAGGACGGAGGGCCTGACAAGGACAGCTGTCTAGTCCTTCGGATGAGACGAAAAACCGAGGTCCCGTGTAAACATTGGAATGCACGTAAAAGATCCCTTGGCAGTTGGAATTCGATATAAGAGTAGGCGATAGTGCCGCTGCCCGGGCAAAATTTCCCCCATAGCACATTGTATGGCGTATGCCCGTCTTCATTAGCCCAGTATAGGAGCAGAACAGTAGGACGTTAAACCCCATTTCATTTCATTTCGCTCTATTCAGGACAGGCTAGTGTTGATTTGATTATTGTGTCGCTACCCATGTTTGCCGGATGGTAATAAAATATACGCTACTTTATATTCTCTCTGATTAGTTCTAATTTGAACAGTGTGTGTCCGTCTTTGAGATTAATGCCACTGAGATTGTAGGTTAGGGTAAGCATTGGGGCTAGGTCCAGGGTTAGTGTTAGGGTTGGGATTAGCGCTAGCCCTGTTTACATCTCGTGACCTTTGACCAAACTTGACCAAATGCATGTATAGTCCAACAATTAATTCCCAATTAATGGAATAAAATGAACTATTTAGTCCCGAAATGACCTAGTTTGTCTCGAGTGAACGGTAAATCCTATGGTCTGCGGTATGTGCCAGAGGACAGGGATGTTGTTGGACGTTCATAAAACTGAGTTTACGTTAAACATACATTATGCAAGAGCTAAATTACAGGTCTTTATTAGGCTTCAGAAATTGTTAATTAGACCTTTATTTACATGACAAGCTCAAAATCAACTCTGTAGACCTTCGGATGGCTCGGATACAGCTTGGATTTAAACAGTCGCCCATTTAAAATTAAGCCAATAAATGGCCGACCAAGCTAACGTTTACCGTTAATCACTGTCGGACATCCCTTTAAAGATTCATTCCCACAAAAGTATTTATCGGGTGTTTATTTCCAATAAAAGTATGGCAATTAAAAGTAGAGACACCCAATCTTACTAGAAAAATACTAGATTCCCTGAAAAAACAACCACGGGGAACACTCAGAACAAAAATGAGAGGGTGTCACCAATTGGCAGCCCACCGATTAGGATTGTCTACTTGAGTGACTTCAACGGTTGCCCGCGTAGATGTCTGACCTATTTCCGTTCTATATAAGGGAGAGCTTATTATGTTGATAAACTTAATGGTGAGTGGACATGGAAAAAGTGAGACACTTTTAAAACGTATAACAGTTTCTGAGATAAAACGCGGAAAAAGACTTGGACAGGGGATAATCCGAGAATTTACCCAGGCTTTCATATTTATGGTAAATGGACAGCGATTAAAGACAACGCCATCTTTTATATGCAATAAATTCTGAATTCTCCCCCGGTTTGGCACCTGTAGCTAGTTTCCTAGACCGCCAAGTCACGTAACACAAAAATGACTATTTAAAATAGGGGTATTTCCTGAAAGATTAATTAGTTTGAATATGTTTTTAGTCCAAATATATCATCAGTTTGAACATGGGAAGGTATCTTTAATATCAGAGGATAAATATAAGTTCGAATGATTGGTACAAATTTTTAATTGGTGAATAAAATATCATCGATCGTCCACTATATCAATGTTTCTGACATATTCCCCTTGGTTTGTATCTTTTTTTATGTTGATATCAGGTAACTGTTTTCTATAATTTGGTCTTTAATTTCAATCGCTTCATCTTTGATTTCTATAATATCCTTACCATATTCACTATCACTATCCACAATATTATCTAACTGATCTGTCTCTGTTGGTGTAGCTGTGCCTATAGGAGTAACGTCCCCTGTTTCATTATTAGTACCGGTTATCGCCTCTGGTGACTTTGTAGCGTTGGCCTTTTCTGCGCTATTTATGTGTGAATTATTTAACCAGTTTCTAAAACAGTTAATTCCTTTATCCTGTATATCTTTCCTCCCCTTCAGCGTTACTGTATCACCATCTTCTTTGATGACAACTAATTTTGGTATGGCTGTTATATGGTACTTATTGAGTAGAGTTCTGTGGATAGAAATTGTAGGATAAAATGTCAGGGGCGGGTCCAGGAATTCTTGCAAGAGTGGGGTTTGCCAGGTTCTTGTTAAGGAAATTTGACAGTTGACAATACATGATGCCATCATCGTTTCCAAATTACGTAGGCATACATACACACTGTGATTTTTGAAGAGAGAAATCCAACACCCCGTTAGAGGTCAAATTTTATTATGAATTAATAGGATCACATGGTGACTCAATTTTATTAATGCAAAGCATTAATTTTGATTTTACATATGTCTAAATCATTTTAATAAAAGAAAAGTGGTATGTATCCATCAATATCACTGTACGAAGCTTCAATGTATTAAATTATTAAGTGGATCTTTGTACATGTGTATTTATTGTATATTTAAACGTATTAAATTATGAATTAACTAGGCATTCTAATTGAATAATTTACTTATATCCATTGTGTATATTGTATATATATGTTTACATGATAATTATCAATGATCGATGTAAAAATAGATTTATATTTATTAAATTATTTGCAGTTATATATACATATGCTGTGATAATTGATCATCTTGACATATTTATATTAAATATCTAATATTCTACAATTTATATTTAATATTAAATTCAGACTCGGAATATTATATCTATCTGTCAATCATATTTATATTCCTTGAGTAATTTCTTACGATAATTCGAATTCATCTTGTTTTGTTTTGCTTTTTTTTGGGGGGGGGGGGGGCTAAAAATTGTGATGACAAATTGTTCTATGGACCTTTGGTCTTTCATATATGAAAATAAAGATTATTATTATTATTATATAAAATTATTATCTCGCGCTTTGAATGCCCATCCCATCCCACCATATTTTTCTTTTTAAACAAATACTCACTCTTTAAAAGTGTCATCATAGGGTAACGCCAACCAATCTTCGTGATTTTGAATAAAATATTCCTCCATTGAATCTTTACTATGATCTAAACTTATAAACACGACTTGAAAATCACACCCTTTCTCCTTTAACTCTTTGTAAAATTCATTTAGTACTGACGTAAACTTCTGGCACGGTGGACACCAAGATGCCGAGAAATAAAGGGCAACAACTTGCCCCTTTAAAACTTCCTCACTTGAAATATCGCCTCGGAATTCAGTTCTAATTTCACCGTTTAATTCCACCCGGGTCTTTGAAAAGAGTTTGTGATCTTTGAAAAATTGAGACATCTTTAAAATAAGACTGTTGGGTCAGGAGCAAAGCATGTCTATAATTACAGCGAATCCTTCTTCTCGTTTTTCGTTACACTCTAGAATACAAACAAATAATATTTAATTGCGTACAAATCCTAATTCTATAAGAAGGATAATTCACGTATAACCGTCGGATTGGCGCACTAATCTTAAGATTAAGGAACAGCGTGAATGGAGCCAATGTAGCCAGTATATGTGCGTGTGTATGTGGTGGGGGTGGGGTAAATACATATTAAAGGTGATTAAGAGAAGGGGGTGGGGGGTGATTCTCATTTGTTTGGTATGTCTGGTAAAATTAAATGTTCATAGCGGCTGACGCAGGGACTGGAGGGGGGTGGGGTAGTTATGTGCATAGATATTCTAAGCATTGAAACGAACTGCTATAATATTTTATTATCTCTATATATTATTCCATGTTCCAGCTTTACACTATATTAATTATATTTTACAATCTACCCATTCCCATTTTGGTGCTGTTTATATATGATGTGACATTAAATGAACTAAACTGAAACTTTCTATTTTTACCTAATGCTTGAAAAATTACAGATTTAGATATATTTCTGTGAATGAAGATGAAGATATTAATCTTGTCTGTATAGACGAAGACGAAGATATTAATTATGTCTGTGGAGAAGAAGATATTAATTATGACGGGAGATATTATACGTTCTATGTATTCTAACTTATAAGCTATGTTGACCACATACCATATTATCAATCAGTTGACCTGATAGGATCTATATCTTTCCTTGTTTACATAACGCGACACATCAATAAAACCACACCGACCGTCTCCATTCTCAAAAGTCAGGTTTAAACACGCAGTAGTCTCGATTAAACAGACCCATTAGCGCGGCGGGAATATTTATTCCTTTCAAAATTCTTAACTGGACTGGTCGAATATTGTTATATCGCAAATTCTACGTCGCACATAACAACGGAACATTGACTCTTCTATTGCTCAATATTTGATCATTTATAATTAATTTTATAGACCAACAAATTGTAGAAGCTAATTGACAATCTTCCAAAGAATTTAATACTCCTACCTTTTACGATTGCTAATATTTTGAGTTGTCGGGTCTATCTCTCTGTTTATGTTAAAATACATTTATTAATGACGTTATTATAGATAAGAGGAATCTATCAACGCCAATGCCGCTATGAAAAGAAACAAATGATTTGCTAGCCCTGTCAATTAACCACTGGTTTGTCTACTAGGGAGCTTAGTGTTTAAATCAAATTTTTATCCTCCAGAGACATCAAAAAATAACCAAATATTATTTTAACTCATTTAAATCTGTAATTAAAAAAAAGTGCATTTTCAACAGGTCTATTCTACAGTCACGAAATATTTATCCGTGACATCATAAAACAATAACGTCACGGCCGCTATGACGTTATAACACAATTGTAATGTTGCGATGGTGAAGATTTTGTTATGTTGTCACAAAGAACATAACGATTGTCGCATATTTTAGAAATGGGTTAAACACATATTGTTGCGACAAAATAATATGGGGATGATTTTTGGATTTATTTTCCGAAAAAAGGGAAATTAATGACATGATCCTGGCAAGATGGAAGATATGAGTTTTCTTCAAGGAGGCTTAGAAAATCTAAAACTTATTGCCGACAATGTATGGAATGTTTATGATTATGACACAGAATTTAGAGACATTTTTGCGAATATTTCACGGAGAGAGAGTTTGATAAGCCATCGATTTGAGTCTCTTTCGTCGGCTGATATTTTATCCGATCTTCAATACACTATTCAAGATCCCACACCAACTTCAGGGGAGAATTGTGATAATATATTTGACGGAGAAATGTAAGTTTTTAATAAATTGTGTTGTTTTATTTAAAACAAATTTGTAAACATTAGACTAGATCAACATTGTTCTTGGGTTTGCACCTACTGCCTTGCCGTTCTAATGTACAGTTTACAGCATGTAATATGTAGACTCTTCCTCTAAATCTGCGTTTACCTTTCGGCAAGCGCATTCATTGGGTAGATAGATAGATCTACTAGATCTATTTCCCGTCAAATATAAATCTGCGTTTACTTTTCGACAAGTTTATTTATTTGGTAGATCTAAAGTCTAGGACTATTCCATTTGATTGGTTTGCCGTGAAATATTTCTGAATTTTGACAGAGACATAGCACTCCTTCATATATAATATAGTAACTTTATAAAAAAAATGGATAGGCCTATTTATCACATTTTTTGAACATGATTAGCCCACTAATATTATATAGATCTAGATCTAAAAAGGTTAATAATTATTTTTTGAAAAAAGGCACGGGTGCCCTTATCTCAATTTTGCAAAATTTCACCGAGAATATACCACAAGATGCCTTCACCAACCTTTAGTTTACGTGCATGTACGTACGGGTCGATTTTCTTTCTTTTTGTGTGTGTGGGGGGGGGGCTGCCCGAAAAATAAATCTACATAAAATTTAATTTACCAGTCAGGGCGCCGGATCACCATCAGTGAAATTAGCTAAGAACTAAAATGTTTACATTGACTGATATAGTGTATTATTCATCATCACACCTAGATCTAATTAGTAATTATAATCAACCAAAATTCTGATAAAATTGTATTTTACCATGTGACCTTTATTCTAATTTAAGTCCTTTATCGCCTACTTTTTTTTCAATCTCAGTGTAATTTATTTTACTGCTTCTTAGATTTCAGTTAAAGGATGAATCAGGGGATGGCGTAACGTATCCGTATTTGAATTATGAAGATAGCGATAACAAGGTCAGCTAATCTATTTTTTTTTAAAAAAAACAAACCCAACAAACTACATGTAGTTAATATAATATAGTTCTCAGTTAAGCCTATTTCCCGAAAATCATGGTTTTTCGTCGTGTTGATAGATCATGAATTGTGGATCGACAAAAATACACGTTCTTTTAGTAAGGGTAAAATGCTACGTTTGATCCATCAGCTCAGCGAGCCAGTGGCTCAGTGTGTTCGGAAGATCCCATGTGCTTCAACGTGTTTAAACCCTCCTTTGCCAGTTATAGGACGAAGAGGGGGCAGAAAACCCCAGCGCCTAGTCGCAAAAAACGAACCCCGTGTACATATTGGCAGGTAAATTTCTGCTCGTATGTCCATCTCCATTACCCAACTTGGTCACGTTGGTGCAGAAGTACGTTAAACCAGAGACTATGGTTAAACCCCATTTCATTTCATGCAATTTCATTGCATGCAATTTCATTGCATGCAATTTCTTTTAAAAACATACATTATGTACGAGCTGAATCTGCCTATTATAGGTCTTTCTTTAGGCCTGAAATGTGTTCTAAATTATTAATTAGAAATTAATTAACTGATCCAGGTCATAATCAACTCTCGATTGCATCGGATTTGTCCGATATTAAATAGATTAGAACGGTTCAGTCATATTTTGATTTAATCTAAAAAAGAATGGAGGAGCGAGACTTAGCTTCGAACAACCAGTACGGTAGTTGAAATTATTGCACACGTCTTGTCAAACCTTCAAAGGCTAATATCTTCGCTCGCAATAGAGTAATTTGAATGAAATTTTCAAATTATTCATTTTACATTATCCATTTTCGAACTATTATAGCAAAAATGGCTAGCTCTTTATCTAAATCTTACATAATGTATATTCTGACACTATTTAGTTTCACTTTTCTTCTTAAAAATTCGGGTTTTGATTATGTTTAAACTTATTTTTCAGATTGAGAATGCATACTGGGAAGACTTAAAAACCGTTGGAAGTGGCCGACAAGCAGAAATTAATGTCACCTTTAACAACGCATTTGACCCTAGATTGTAAGTCATGAGTAGTTTTATTGGTGACCGAGTATCAATGATAAACAAGCTATGTAAAAATGTGATTCAAACATACAAATCTCTCGGCGTGGTTCTGGAATTGAGTTCCTCTTTGACATTTCGTCTTTTTTTGCTGAATACGTTCCTAGATAAGCCACTGTCGGAATTAACTTCATATGACCACAAGAAAATAAAAACATTTTTGAGCTATTTTTTTGCGGTACCCTTGAGGAAAGTCTATCCCCAAACTACTTTTAAAGAATAGTTCAACAGCATAAAACATTTGAAGACATTACAGTGTCTGTCCAATCGCTTTTTTTTTTATCAACGAACCCTTTATAATGTGGATAATGAATTTAAACTTTGATATGTTACCAATTATATTAAAAAATTTGATCATGTTTCAACGACATTTGTACTAAATGTAGTTGCGCCAGAGTTAATGTAGTAACTCTACAGTTTCTAGTTTTAATAAAAACATATTCATATTTCTTATTTACTTGCCACACAAGCAGGCGGCTTCCGGGCCGCGTGGCCAAGTATCTACATGTAAAATAACTTTTATAATACGAATGACCGTATGTTTATTTGTTTTCTAGAAGTTTTGCCGGACTTGGTGGAGACTGTTGCTTTTTGGATGATTTGGAACAAGATATAAGTGTTCAACACAATGTGTACATGAATGTAGAAGATGTAGCAGACATTGTAGATGAATATCACAATAAATATAGATTATTCTTAAATAGGTTAAATGGCAGTCGAAACGAAAAGGCCAAGATAAACAAAAGGATCCTCTTAGGTCAACCAAAGAAGCAGCACACCTCACCATTAAAGGCTTTTGACATCAAAACCTGCTGGAAAGATGAAGAAGAAAGACAATTAGTTGACAAATTAGATACAATGGCTTTGAGGAACATATGGAAGGGAAGCAATCCGGTAGGTGAAAGTCACAATGTAACCCCAGATCCCAATCATGTTTGCAGTCAACCCATAATGAATGTTGATGCTATGACACCAAGTCCGAATTTGGCCAAGACACGAACTGGTCGAACTCCAGGTGGAAGAGTCAACAAGAATATTCAACCAACAAACTCTTGCAATGTTACAACCACAACCGATAGCACGGATGTATCCAGTCAGTTGCCGATGGAGTCCTACAACATATGGGCCAATGTTTGGTCCACTGGAATTCGCAGAGAACAGCCTCCAGATATCACACCTGGACTGTCATTGCATTCTCAAAATATTCCAAGACCAAACGAAAACGTCGAGGAAGGATTAAAGACTAAGGGTACTTCAAAGGCTTTTTCGGAAACAAGTGTATTCCACGATGACGGAAAGTCGATCCCAGTTCTAACGTCAACGCGTCACCAAGATAGAGACAGGGCCCGAGCCAAATCAATGAGAAGCGAATCATCGCTCACAAAGATTGGTACGTCGAATTTACCGTCAGTACCCAAGTTACACTCGCCAAGAGAAACAACCCAGTCTAGTTTTGTTGAGGGCGGTTTTTATTCAGAGGTTTCTAAGAACCCAGCTCGAGGTCGATCAGAGATTTTCCCTAAAGAATCAGATTATGCACATCTTCAGCCTGGTCTGTTTTCCTTACTTCATGAACCTGAAATTTCTAAAGTTCCGAATTCAGATCCCTTTTCGTGGACATCTAAGAACCCAGCTTGGGATCAATCGGAGATTTTCCCTAAAGAATCAGATTATGAACATCTTCAGCCTAGCCAGTCTTCCTTACATCATAAACCTGAAATTTCTAAAGTTCCGATTTCAGATCCCTTTTCGTGGACATCTAAGAACCCAGCTCGAGGTCAATCAGAGATTTCCCCTAAAGAATCAGATTATGCATATCTTCAGCCTGGCCAGTCTTCCTTACATCATGAACCAGAAATTTCTAAAGTTCCGATTTCAGATCCCTTTTCGTGGACATCTAAGAACCCAGCTCGAGGTCAATCAGAGATTTCCCCTAAAGAATCAGATTATGCATATCTTCAACCTGGTCTGTCTTCCTTACATCATGAACCTGAAATTTCTAAAGTTCCGATTTCAGATCCCATTTCGTGGACATCTTCCAGTAGAGCATATGACTTGACCAAAACCCAGTCTCCTTCCTCCAGCGAATCAAAGTTCCATAATGCCTTGAAGCGATATGGATGGTACAAGGAAAATTTCGACACCAAACCAACGACTGAAACAAAAAACACCCAAGGTGTAAGGTGGTCCTACAGTTTAGGACAGGTTTGTGAACCATCGACTGTACCTTATCAGACAACCCAATCTGATCATTCCGTTTCATCCAAACGTCAACTCTTTAGATCACCATCACCAACAAAAGGATACATCAGATCTCATAATTTGGATAACAGAAGAACCTCTCCACAAAAAAGATTCGATCATTTGGGCAGTTTAAATTTCTCTAGATCTCGAAGCACGTCGCCGTCAAAAAGGTTATCTCTTCATAATAACAGCTGGAACTCACAAACATCATCCCCGAATTTGGATTCATCAACATCGTCGCTTATGCTGCAATCTCCAGAGCCAGCAAAAACTGCGTCACAGTTGAATGCTGCTTCTGAACCGTTTATTCCAGCTCATCTCAAGAATCATCCTTCACCATTGTCACCTTCCCCGACCAAATCTGCTACTTTAGATTTTAGTTCTAAACAGGTAATTAGTAACACTTTGCTTTTACGTATTCAAATTAGAGTCATTGTTCTATAGATTATTTGCAGTGGTGCGGAAGTGTCTGGATTGTCCGAGATATTAAGGGGAATTTTAGGTTCTGTAATTTACAGGGATAAAGAATGCGGACTAATTAGACATACTTTTGTCAATTTCTTTTCAGAAAAATTGCCAATCTCCGAACCATGACGCACTCAAAAGACTTCTACAGTCTCCCGAAGTTCTAGTTTCAATGGTGGCGAGTAATGACGCAAAGCAGGCTTTTCTGATCCAGCAAAAACAGCAGCAGATCCAACAACAACCGCCGCAACAGGTTCCATTTAAATCTCCGAAATCAATCAGCAACGTTTATTCAAAAGCTTCTATGATTCAGACACAACCTGCAAACAACGGAGTTCGGAGAGAGACTGTTATCACCCAACGACCGCCGATTATGACTCATAAAGAAACAACACCGGTGCAGTCTCAACAGTCTAGTGTGAACATGCTCAGTCATAAACCCCAACCACCCCACATCTCTTACACCCCACAGCAATTCCAAGTACACCATCAATCCCCGTTTACCCAAACGAACACATTCATTCCGCAATGGCCGTGTTCATCTGTGCCGCCACCACCGCCTTCCAGATATCTTGGTGTCAACTTTGCATTCAAAGAACCCCGTCCGAGAACTGTTCCTCTTCCTCAAAGGTACGTACCTCCAGTATTTACCTGGCAGGCGATTCCTAGTTTCCCACCACAGACGATTCCTAGTTTCCCACCACAAACTAGAGTCATTCATCATCAAGTTTTTAACATGAATAACAACTGTGGTAGCTACGATGATACACAGCATACCAGCAACAGTAGCAATTCTGGATATGAAGCTGACACTGAAACAAAAAATGTGCCTGTTCCTCCTTCACGTACTGCTCGCCCAATTAAGGCAAACCCTGCCAACCTCATTCATATTAGTACCAAATTATCTAATAAATAACTTGTTTTATTTTCTCATATCACCCTTTTTATCGAATGACTATTATTCAAATCTGTTTCTGTTTTAAAGTATTTATTTGTAGAAATGTCAACAAATTTTAGACCGTTCAGCTGTTATTCTTGAAACTATTCAATAGATTCCTTGCATTTTCAACTGTTGTTTAATGTGAGTAAGGATGTATTTGTTAAATTCGATTTCAAATTTCAAAAATTTAACAGGCAAATAGTTAATTTATGTTATGAATTAAACCAAATAAGTTGTGATTCGCGTTGAAGTTTAAATTAAAGTGTTACAGTGAAATATTCGTGATTCTTTATCCGAGAAAATGTTACATCTTGTTACGATAAAAAAGAACTAAAGGGGATATTTTATTTTCGCATCGTTTTAGTTTATAAGATATTTATATTCAATATTGTTATTAGTTTATCGTTATTTTAATAAAGATTTAAATTGTTATCTTGGCGCGCTTGCGGGGTGAATTTGTATCCTTAAAAATTCGTGTAAGATTTAGATACAGATTGATTGATAATAAAATAATGAAAATATATTTGAACTCGGGCATTGCTACCGAGGCGCTGCTAATATACGTCCACATTCCTGCTTGGATTGATATATGAAGAGCATGAAAAATGAAATGACTGCAATGACTATAATATGACAAGTTAGTCTCGGTCACCCAGAACCGCCCAGTCTTCAACGTACAGAGGGTCTGTGACCGTTGTCAATATTTGAGAAAAATCCATTGTAGAATCGAAGAAAGGGGTTTGGTTAGGTTGAAATGTATGGCTGAAAATTGTACGTTTAATTATCTCTAGTTCCAGCTTGTGTATCTCAAGTTTTTCATGAAGAACCTCATACGTTCTTGGGCAAGAGTTTGCCACATGTTGCCCCATCTGTGGTAGAAAGCGTTCTACCCAACGAAAATTTGGGAAAAAGTTAGAGCCAGTCTAAGAGACGAGAATTAACATTAAAGTCAATGGGGAAATAATTAGTGATCTGTGGCCATAATGTGGTTGATTATCCAGTATCTTCTGGCCAAGCCAAGTAACAATCGAGCCCCTTCCCGCCGTAAATCCCATAATTCTTGCATTAATATTTAAACAAACATAAATCGTGACGACGAATTAGGATTAAATTTAAAAAACATAGAAATTGCCCATAAAGAGAGAAATTTTACAATAAAAAAATAAGAGTGTTGGTGATATTAACTGGCGTGCAATCAAATGGATTTTTTGAAATGGCATTCTTGAATTAATTTCATGGGCGTCAACATCTTGTTTTAGGACTAGTTACCTCCCTTGGACTTTGATTATGATAATGTAAAGGACCGGATAATCTAGCTAATTTTCACATTCACTGTAAATGCTCTAAACTAATAAGCGCCTCGAATATGACAATTCTTTCCCGAACCAGATTGTATTTGTTCCCCAAACATGTAAGCCATTTAATTGGTGATTTTAACAGTTTGTTTGCTTTTGTTTAACCTGGCTTTATTATCTATCGATATTATGGAAAGGTATCGCTGCCAATATTAATTGCTCTGCTACAATGTCGTTTCCATTGATTATAGGTAAAAAGTACAATGTACAAAGTCCTAATACCGATAATAATAAAGTCAACGTACCTCTAGGCAAGAGTTAAAGGTAAAACGTCAAATGTTAAGTGTTAAATGACAAATGTTTCGTGGGAAAATGCTTTTTTGACGTGTCTACATTTTACATTTCTCTCATTACATTTTACATTTGCGCTCTGCCACATCCCATTTTTCCTTCACGCTTTCTAAATAGCATCTTTCACACAGTATCGACTTTCATATACAAATGTAGGATATCACGTGACTTATTAACATATACGGAAACCTGGCACACTATAAGCCAGAACAAGGATATTCGCGACACCATAACAGGAAATCAGCTTAGCACACAATAAGGAAATTACTTACCATGACCCTTTGGATGGTATTTTACCATAATTACGGGGGTGGGGTGGGGGCTGTGCAATGTCCAAATACGAAAATCCAGGTATCATGTTACATATTAGTGAAAAGCACGTTCATTTCTGTTTGTAAATATGTAAATAGTTTTCTGGTACAATCGTATTTTCATAATTCAAATCCAATAAATATCACACTATTAAAGGGGTATTCAAGTAAAAATACTGGTCTAAATACGAAATTCCAGATACCATGTTACGTACCACTCTTTTCTCTTTTCAAATATGAAAATAATTTTCTGGCACATTCATATTTGCTTAACTTTACAAAATAAGATGAAAGTTGAAGTGAAGGAAGGGGGGGGGGGGACTAAACTAAACTAAAATAAGATACCGGCCTTAATCAAAACTACCCTTAGTGCATACTAAAAAATGTATAGTCATTCCTCTCTTTGTTGGGCACAATCAATGCTTATATATATATATTTTTTAATGGATGAAAGTTAATTAAGCTCTGCTCAATTCTTGTTTACAGAGAGACCGGAAAGAATGGGGGGTGGGGGGTTAAAATACCAAAATACGCGTATTAATACGAAATTCCAATTATTGTGTTATAAATTACTTTGTTTCTTTGAATCTATCAATTATTTCGTGGCACATTCATGACTACGCACGCTCGTCTAGATAATTTCTTATAGTGTGCGGTGAATATCCTTACAGTCTGCTGGTATATAGTGTGCCGGGTTTCCGTATATATTAATAAGTCACGTGATATCCTACATTTGCATATGAAAGTTGATGCTGTGCGAAAGATATGCTATGTAGAAAGCGCGAAGGACAAATGTGATGTGGCAGAGCGCAAATGTAAAATGTAATGAGAGAAATGTAAAATGTAGACACGTCAAAAAAAAAAAGAGAAGCATTTTCCCACAAAACATTTGTCATTTAACACTTAACATTTGACGTTTTACATTTAACCTTGGAGAATTTTTTACTTTATCTTTATCAGTATTAGGACTTTGTACATTGTACTTTTTACATATAATCAATGGAAACGACATTGTCGCAGAACATTTAACATTGGCAGCGATACCCTTCCATACGATATCACCCAACAATGCATGATCTTAACATCTCAATATATTGAGTTGTACATCCCATTACATTTATTGAGTTATGCATTGCATTGTTTTTAAGTTACGCGATGCAAAGCATTAATCTTTGTTTTTGATATAATGGGATTTTAACTTGTTATAATGAGCTGTCATGTTAACCCGTATATATTGTGCCAGAACATTGATTGCACAATAATTTGGTTTCAAGGTAGAATAGGCTGTGATAGATCTAAGATTCCCTGCGGTCCTGTAATTCCATTCTTTCTTAAATAGAATATCAAAAATATTTGTTTTAGTACCTGTCCCCTCTGTGTTTCCGTATAGCGAATGATACAATTCATTTATAATATCAATACAGATCATTTTGTTTCACTCTATAAAATTTACACAATTAAACACACGAGCTTCAAAATACAGCATTAAATAATACAACTTTGTAAAGTGCCCCAGCACACGTTATATGACAGGGCTCACTATAAGTAGGCTTTAATAATAAAGATAAGACACGAGCTTATCACGGTTTATGAGAGTATATTATGTCACGTGAACAGACGACAGATCATTACGAAATTCAAAAGGATATCATATGGATTACATATTACCAGATCTGCAATAATAAGCTTTCTGTCGATATGTTATTAACGTGTATTTCATTCTACAGGCGGAAGATATGTCAAAAACATCGAGTTTATCCGCTCAACAGTGTAAAAATAACCTGTGCACTTGGGGTAATCGTATATGCAATATACTTAATTATATGCTCAGTTAGAAATACAGCTAGTTCAGTTGCAAGCGAGTACAATCGAGGCGGTTTGCATAGTAAAGTATACAGTTTACCTGTTAGAAAACCGACTATTGTTAACGCGAGCGAACTGTGTGACGACGCCATCAACAGCCGTAGAAATATTCCATTGATGGTGTGTACAGATTATTTGTTGAATAATCCCTCCATTTGTAGCAACGTTAAATACCTCTTGACTTTAATTGTTGTTAATTCAGTACCCGGAAATTTTAAACAACGGGATCGTATGAGAAGTACCATCGGGAATCGAACAATTTTACCGGCACCAGTAAGAATTGTGTTTTTACTGGGTACAGTGTTAAATGGTTCTTTGCAAAATCAATTAAAAGCTGAACATAACATATATGGTGACACGGTCCAAGGTGACTTTTTAGATACTTATAAAAATTTGACATTAAAATCTGTGCTGGGGTTAAAATGGGTAACAGAATACTGCCAAAACACAGAGTTCGTCATTCGATTAGAGGATGACACCACGGCTGATATTTTCTACCTCCTTACTAATATTTTATCAACATATATTGGAAGTACAAAAACTATTTTCTGCGTTTCTAATGTCTTGGAAAAGGCAGGAAATGTAACAAACCAATGGCCCACACCGGACACTCGTTGGTTCGTGTCGGATGCCCGTTTTGAAACTAACACTAAATATTTGTTCTTCAATTGTGTTGGGTATCCCGCCATTATTTCTACAGATTTTATTCCAAATTTATATCTAACTGTAGCCCATGCTCCTAGTGATATGAACAATATGACGTTATATGACATTAAAGATGTTGTAGGACACAATGTGTCCACTCGAGATCATGAATGTTTCAGAAGAAGGCAGGACCCTTGTTTATTCATAAGTGGACCAGAGGGAATGCTGTTAAAATATTGGGAGTACGTTTATGAAAAACGGTATGACTTTATATCGACTGCTGTTGATAATTTGGACATATTTGAAGGATTTTAAAAAAGATACAGTAACCAACTTGGACTTCAAGATTTGGTGTCCTTCTTTATTTGTCCACCTGTAGTCTTTTCATACAATCTGGGGGTTAGATGGCCGAATGGTTAGCACGTGCTTTACTAGATAACAAACCTCACCTCTCAACCCTCCGTGTACATCAGTATATATCTACGTTCTCGTAGCTAATGCTTTACACGTGGCCCATGATTTTGCATGAAGAACAAAATCCCCCCCCCAAAAAAAAAAAATTATATGTGTGTGTTGGGGGAGGGGGTGGGGGGTAGCAGTCCCTCCCAGTGCCACCGGCTAATATAGGGTTGTATGGAACATGATAGAGTCGATTTGTAGCATATCTGACCCATGAATCTGTTTGATATTGGTAAAGCATTATGATTATAATGTTGAAAACCGCATTGGAGCCGCATGATTTTTGCCATTTGCGAGGAGGCGTAAAAACTCAAAACCATGACGCAAAACGTGTCATTGCTTCCCTCTAACTTGGGCCCTGCTTAACATATAACTAGCTAATCCACAATGAAAATGAAGCCGTATCGCATATTTCTATGAAAAGTCCAACAGCTAGGCTACTCGAGATTTTACGATGTAACGTCATAGACAATTTGTCACGTTTCCAGCGAAACGTCGAATCTGATTTTCCAATTTTGAGTTTTTACGTAGTGCTCTGTACATTCTGGTTAATCTGCACTTATGACGTGATATTCTACTACACAGACGATCGGGAGCCACGGTGGCTGAGTGGTTAAAACGCTGGCTCGCTAGCCTGGGGGTCGGTTTAATGTGTTGTTTCTATTTTTATATGGAGCCATGGTGGCTCAGTGGGTAAGACGTTCGCTCGCTAACCTGGAGGTCCTGTTTTCAATCCCTGCCGAGAAAGTTCATCCAGATTTTCCGGCGTGGTTCCCCCCTGTAAGTGATGCAGGACGGAGGGCCCTACAAGGAAAGCTGTCTAGTCCTTTGGGTGATACGAAAAACCGAGGTCCCGTTTATACATTGCCTTGGAAGTCAAGCTGTGCACATGAGCATGCATTCCTCTGTTAAGTGTGGAAGCCTATTGTGGCCATTTCATTAAGAAAACCAGATATATATCCAACCCTTGACAATACTGGTCTTACCTTTTCATTACAAAATCTATTCGTATTATAACCACACGTGTCGCAGCCTTTGTCTACTTCTCTTTTTTGAGGAGAGGCAACTGAACTGTTAAATATGCATGATATTTTATTATCTTTTACATGCGCACGTTTTGTTTTGTATTTCCATATGTTTTGTACCCTGTGTGTGGGTTTTGTACTGTCTGGTTATGTGATTTTATACTTTGTAAGTTTTGTTTCGTATTTTCATATATGTATATATATATGTATCATGTAATGTAGGCAGGTTCTATACTGCCTATTTATATGCGTGCTCTGAATTTATACCCATCCATATTTTTGTTCCCGTCCAAATTTTTGTACTTGTATTTGATATCTTGCATATTCTATGCCATCCTCAAAGGACGTTCCGGTGGAATGAAATTCTTCTTCTTCTTCATATTATACAACGGTACTAGTGATCGTCTAATGAAATCTCCAAACAACCAAATTCCCAGATTCGTCGGCACGCGAAAAACGCGACGAATTATTGCTCTATTCAAAAAAGTCGCTTCCAAAATGTTAAAAGCAGTACCAAAAAGAGAAACTGTTCGGTGCCTATTTTAATGGTTCATGTTATACTTCAAAACCCCAAAAAAACATTTAATTCAATATAATATTGTGACGATATGTGTTGACAAGTATTCGTATGAATCAGTGACGGGTCATGAGGGCGTCCGGGGGTCCTAACTTCTAAGCCGTTAGTGTCGACAGGATTAGTAATCTGAATGAAGTTGTTGCAGATCATATTCCTGAATAGTGCTGAATTTGTTTCTTCGCGAATATATCCAGAGACGATGACACCGGTTCGCGATTCTTCTTGTTGAGCGAGCTGATAGAGTGACAAAACGGGGGCCCGACGAAAATATTTGACAACTGTAGTGATATGCAGTCTATGAGTGCATGTAACCGCAATCTGAACGACAGACTCACCCTACCTGCAGAGAAGTGACTCTGACACAGTGAATAGCCATGATATCCATATGATGTTATCTAAACGTCACAGGTCATGAGGTCACATCAACAAACAAATGTAAACACTATCATTATGATCATTATCAACATTACAAGACACAATGTTACATTGTAAACTACAGCCTTCTTGCAGCCTTTAGGACTGTATAATCCGTACAGAACGTCTTATCGCTTCTTCCAATGATTTTTCACAAAAATAACATCATCTGCAACTCTAGATTTGACGTCGGCATATTGGCACTATTTTGTGCTTCGGTCGTGTCTATTTCAGATATACACAATCAATTCTGTTAATGTTTTTAGCGTGGGGATTGACTAAAAGTTAATTTATTTCAGTTCTAAACAAAAATTTAAAACTTTAACGCAATTTTAAAAAAATAGCCAAATTATGGCTGGGATTACTGAGCAAAATGGCCATTCACTGTATACGTGCGAAAAAAAAAAGCCAGCTACCATTTAATTTTCGTACGTTAGTTAGGTACGATAGTAACCGCTGGCTACAAGTACACAATTTCGTCAGGTGTTCTTATGTGCACTTAAATATTTCCCCATCAGTAATCTCACATTTTGACATAAACTATTTTAAAAAATTTAACTTCTGTTTTGCATGCCAACCAAAACAATTACATTGTTATCACGCGCCACTGAATGCATAAACATTATTAGATTAGAACTTTGTCGATAGCAATTGCCTGTGCACCCATTCACTCGGAACACAGTCTATATTTATATAAACATGACAATCAGAACATACTCAGCTTTTAATTACACATTTTAACAACATGTTATATATAAGCATACAGCGAGACGACGAAAGTAGACAATTATATTAAATATACATTAAAAAGCAAAATTCAATGACACAAAATAACATAAAATTATATACGGACAATATCTACAGTATTATCTTTATCCACTTTTCGAAAAGGTGTCTTATTCTCACCTTATCCTCTATTTAAATTCATGTTTAATGACAGGTGGCCTACTTTATTTTATGGTAGCAATTTTTTTCAACATAACTTAAACCTTACATTCAAAAGTTAAGTTACTTAAGTTAGCCTTTACTCGACTAACATCATAACACTGAAATATGGACTAAGAGTTTCAAAATGATATTAGCTCTAGCTAAACACATATACGGACGACACAAACAACACAAATGCTAGAAATCTAACCTTACCGGTATATTTAAAAGTTAAATTAAATTAATTTTGAAACTTGGACTAAGAATCTCAAAATTATATTAGCTCTACTTAGCTAAACACATAATCGAATTTTATTCCCTATTCCATTTCCTTTATAGTTATACTAAGAAAACAAAAATATTTGTAACCTACCCCCTAGACCCACTTTAAATCCAACTTGACATTTTTTACTCCAGGTCATAAACAATATCATATTTTCTACATTTAAAATACCTAGCTACTCATATTATATTGTTTATAAACTTGTCCATCAAAACTTAATAATGAATATATTTTATTCCCATATAAACTGATTTACATTCAATCGTTTCTGTTTTTATTGAATTTCTAATCAGTTACAGTGTTGGGCGAAATACGCCAAAAGTATCAATCTAATGGCAATCTCTAGCGTCTTGTTATTCCAATCTACATCGATAGTATACTCAAAGCCATTAAAAACGCAATTCCTAATTCGTGAAATATTTCTGGTAAACGTTTTCTTGGGCTTTCCTATTTTATGGCACATAGTTGAAACTTGTGATGGGACTCCTTTTGTGGAGTTCTGGGTTTGAACCCAATATCAGTTCTCGGTAATGAACTTTGTTCGTGCAAACGCAACATTTGTCTTTTTTTACGATATTAAGCACACGTTTTGCACATGCATTCCCTGCACTCTGGCCCTTTAAATACAGATTAATATTTCAACATTCATGACTTCGGAAAAATGTCACGCCTTACACACAAGAAAACAGGAACAGAGCTATTGGCATGTTGGATCAGGGGGTTTCACAGGTAGCCGTCGCCGTTTGACATGACTTGTAGAATAATTATGTCTAGCCGATCGTTCGAGTCCCTTGTTACAAAAGGCGCTGAAACGCATTATGGTACACGATGCGTGTACCAATGGTAAACTGTTTATTTTGTCTTAAATATTGGATATCAGAAGCCCACCTTTTCCCAGTAAGATCACAACATCAATGTTGATTTAAATTGACAACTTTGGTTCAAGATTTTATTACTTACCGGTTCTTTTAAATGTTTAAAAAAATATCACGTTTACTGATCTTTTAGAACTTTATAACCTGCATTAAGCTTATAGATAAATTACAAAAGTACAGAATGCTATAAATACTGATCATCGTGTTGTTCCTAGTCTCACTATATTAACAGTTTCAAATTTTAGTTTGTGTATTTCGATTGCCCCATGCGTCGGCGATGATATTGCCACTGCCCTGGTCAAAAGAGACGCTTGCGTCCATTCTGCCTGGATGTTGAAGACCAACATGGCCAAAAGGGAAACAACTCTATCTTGCTTCCGTGGCGCGCGCTGAACCGGAATTCCTAAATATTTGTTGTTAAGTGAAATATTTCACCATTTATATCTCAAAAGTTACAAAATTATGCTTTCATTTACGAATGAATTAAATGAATTATTGGTGCAATATCATTTCGAAAGTTCATAAATAACATCTAGTGATATTTCACATTTATTTTGGTATCGATTCAATTTGTTTTCCCAGTGTTTTGGTTTGTGTTCACCGTTGCTATCTAAAAATAAATCAATATTGATGCAAATTAAGCGCTGTATGGCGGTCGTATGAATGTTCATCCTTCCATACAAATCTTGTCCCAGCTTGTTTTAGATACCAAAGGAAAACTGGAGAGTTGAAATGGTAAGAAGCGTGTGCTAGAAATAGACAGCAAAAAACAGTTTTAAAAAAGTTTAACGTGATATTAAAGACTGGGAACTTTTTCAATCTCAGACTCAATGCTGTCACAATAAATTTATACCATTACCATATGGCAATTGTAATTGATTGATATGAAATAAGGCAGAATCTACCATCAAATACCATAATCAAGCGTCAATTCATCTAAAAAATAGACAATAGAGTGACAGATTGGGGGTTTGAGGTGGGGGGGGGGGCGGCGGATATTTCTGCATCTTCACATTCTTAGAATTTCTAAAATTTGACTTCCGATATCACGCTTACACTTTTATGATTAAAATTTAACAAAATTAACATATTTATAACATCCAAAGGCAAACCCACCTTCACTGTCACCTGCACCTGATGATATTCTGTTATGTAATTTCTATGCTTTAGGTGGTGGTTGGAACACATCAACAATACAATAGTTTTGAAACAGAAATCTAAAGTGATCGATGATCATAATAATAGCTATATAAGTTTCCCCATACAATCTTGCCAGATTTACAAGACTACATGTACATAGTATTTTTTTCAAAGCACAGCCTTCATGTTTTGAAAGCATGGATTTTTTTATCAAGAGGCATGTTAAAATAGGCCCTGATTATTGTTTGCTTATGTAGGCTATTATACAATAACTGAGATTTCTTATGTGACAACTGAACAATTAATTAGGTTACTTGCATTTAGTGCAATTACATAAACTTAATTGATGAAAGAAATGCTTCAGTTAAAACTATTGACCTGTTTGCCATCAGAAAAGCAACAATGCTTCCTGTTATCTATTTTAGTATTAAAGTGCAGCATCAAACAAATCCTTGAGATTTTTATTGATTTTATTTCAGCAATAATTAAAGATGTCTAGTGCGTTAGTAGATACAGATATAGATCGGTTTATCAGAGAACAGAAATCAAAACTAGCTTCTGAAAAACATGACTTGAACGTAAGTACTGGTTAATGACAAATTGGTATATGATTTCAATTTATCTATGACTTCACAGTGTCTAAAAAAAAATAAAACAAGGTACATGGTATTGTTCCTCTTTGTAAAGTCCTTGATACAACTTTTCATTTGTATGGAAAATTCACATAGCAACAAATGTCATCAAAATAAAATAACTATTCTTCCGTGTACCATGACTGTTCTCTTTGAGTCACCTTTGGTTAGTGGAACTACCTCACATAATGCACGTCTTTTTGATGTTTGATGTGGTTACATCACTTTCTACCACACAGAGATTTATTGACTGCTAATTCTGAATTGTCTCTCAGGACAATTAATTAGTGTATCACCGTTTTAATCAATGTTGTCACAGTAACGAGAGACACTTCATTATTTGTTTATGACATGATTTTGTTGAATTCCTTTGAGGTTTCAAGCCTGATGTAACACACATTATCCATCTACATATATATATTGTTGTTTTGACTTCGCTTGATATTTGTTGTGTTACACATAGTGGCATCAATTATAATACATTCAAATACATTGAACTACATTCACTCTACACCAAAGAAATCATTAATTTGATTTATTGATAAGTAGAGAAAATATATGTAGAACCAAGTTTTTAAATAGTCTAGGATAATATTTCAGGTACAGCATTTATGTCAAAAGTCTGAATTTTCTTTTTTAGGACAGATTTAATGCAGCTGAAAATATTTGGTTGATTTTTGACAAATTTTATCTTTGTATGTCTGGAATTTATGTTTTTTATCTTTGTAAAGTCATGTGATATTTATATTGTCCAATAGGAAGATGATAATTACTTTAAAACTAGTCGTCGACAATGGGCAGAGCCTGATAAAGAGAATTTTATAATAGCCGGTAGTAATGAGGTACGAGTGATGATATTGTAGGATTGACTGTAGAATAATAGCATTGTGAAAACCCCTTTGTCTCTCATTAACAAGTCAATTCTGGGTTTCTGATAGCAAAAACAATTGTTTTTATCCAATAATTTCTGTACAGCATAGGATTTAAAATAATTATGGAATGGGATGACTTGCTCAGAAAATCCATGACATTTTCCGTTTTAAAAAAACGTTTCAGATGACTCAGTCAGTAAATCCATTACATGTTCCATATAAAAAAATTGTCACTAGCAAAATGAATGTTTTCACTATCTTGAACCCAGTGGAACAATACTAACTGATAAAGACAATAGCCTTACGAAATTGTGTGTCACCTTTCTTCTAAAGCTATTTTTCTTCTTTACTCTAACCATGTTCCCGTTTATTGTTAGGTTACTAATATATTTATGAACTTGTATCAGTGGCATAACTAATGTTCAGTTTTCATTAAAATAACTCTTAACCATTCTGTGTTGATGCTTTTCATACTTGTGTGCTCCAGCTACAGCTCAAGCAATTGCGATTTAAAATACTGATTGTTATAGTTCTGTCTCTGTCTCTTTCTTCATTCTTACTTTGTAGATTTAGCAAATCTCGAACTGATGAAATAGTAATTATTATTAATTTCATTTTTAAATATGAAGACATGAAAAATATTATTGATGTAAAATTTGTTTAGTTTCTCTAAGATTATTTCCTACCTGTAACTCACTATGCTATGCAAGTTTGAGCCCCAAATATAATCTCGACAGTGAGTAGTATATATGCAAGCTTCCTGTACTGCTTTCTTTATTTGCTTGTTATCTTTTTAATTATTTGTAATGTGGTTATACCGGTATATTGTTGTCACTTCTGTCCGTCGGTCTGCCCGTTGGCAGGTACTTGGTTAGTCTTATACTATAGTGTAAGTGGGTGGTTAGTATTGGGGTACTAGATGATCCTCATTGATTTTGACTATTTCGCAAAAGTAGTTACAGTGTTAAGATCCCTTAAAATGAGTGTTGATCAAAGTATATATTACCAATCTCATACTCACTCCATAGTGTGCGTTTCTCAACCGATTTGAACAAAATAGTTGATAATGGGGTAAGGAGGATCACTATAGATTTTGAGTATTTTCACAAAAAACATGTCATTTAATATACAGCCATTTAAGTACATAGATTGTATTGTGGTAAAAAATCTCTTTCAATTGGCAGGCATTTTTGCAAAAGTAGGTCCCTGACATATTTTCATTAATAGCTTACAATTCTGTACTCTTACTCACTCTAGAGATTACAGCTTCCAAACCATTTTCATCAAATTTCAAGAAATCTTTAGTAATGTTTTGAAGATGGTCTTTATTGATTTTCGCATTGTCACAAAAAATTAGTGCCTGAGGTATTGTCCCTGCTTGTAATCTCTCCACAGGTTACAGTATTTACAATATATTTTTTAAAACCCAATCAGTACCAATTCAGAGGCATGCATAAATTCTTCACAGAATTATTGGCATTGAAACTTTGTAATTGATCTACAGTTAAAATATAAATAATTTTTAAGATTTTTTTTTTCAAATGTACTGGGACTGTTCAAATAGGTGTATAAGGATTAATGCTAACGAAAGTCATAGTCTTTGATCATTTATTTGCAGAGTTACTGCCCTTGTCACTAAAACCATGTAATCTCATGTCAAAGTTTTTTACATTTTTTTTTTCAAACTTCCTGGGATTGTTTAACTACCACAGGTATTTCCCTTGTCATAGAAACCATTTAATCACCCTACAGGTAAAGGTTGTTATTCCATACTGTATTATTTGGATATTCTGGAAAAATTATTTTTAAAACTTCAAAAAGGCTTGTGGTGGGAGTATGTTTTGTTTCCCCGCAAACCGATGTTTATGCTATATCCACAAATACTTTAATCCTTTACATGTGAATTTTACTTAAAATTCCAATTTTAAAAATTTCACTCAGATTGGTATAAGTATAAGTAATTTTGATTTTATTATTGCAATTTATCTAAAAAGACTTAATTTTGATGAAGATGGGCACAAATATTGACACCATATAATCTTTAATATTTCTTTGAGTAGATTTATGTACTCTAGGCTCAGTTATGACTTTGATTGTATTAAGTTAACATTCAAATCAATGCAATATAATGTATATGCACAGCTGAATAAGTGTAATTTGTTTAAAACTAATTGTCTAAATAGTTATTATTATAATAATATTTTGGTAACACAGAGAGATGAACGTGCTGAAACTCCTGCACACCAAGGCTATCCTGTAGACAATCGCCAAATAATCAAGCAACGTAAAGAATTGTCTGATCAGAGAAAACAAGAATATAATAATTATTTAAAGGTATATACTGAATATAATCAGAACCATTAGCCGCAATTGTTTGAGTTTTCATACCTGTGTGAACTGTGAACCTTTGACTAATTGTTTTATTCTAACCAGTAAGACGTCAATTCTCAACGAACCGAAAGGATAAAGATTAATTGATAAAAGATCATTCTAATCAATCTCTGCAAGATGGATGTACAATTAGAATATTTGATTGTCGTTTAATTTCACAAATCGGGGAATCCCAGTTAGACTTCACTTCCCTGTTAGGCTCCACAACGCAGAAATATATATCGGTTGCCCGAGTTGTATTAATTCATTAACAATTAACTTATTTTGAATATCTTAGAATTGTGGTCATAGCCATTAATTTGTGTCCTCTGGAGGTTTACAATTTGGAATTGCCTATTTATGATAATTACTATAATATTGTTGTTACTTTTTGTAGTCACACTCCCACTCGAGAACAATAGATTTTAAATATTGTAGAATGTTGGCCATTATTATTCACATGCCACTACAGGATATATATCAAGAATTTGTTTGCATTATAACTACCAGTCTTTAACTTGCACTCTAGGATGTGATGGTTTATAATTTGTAATTTCCTATTTATTTTAATGAAATAGTTATATACATCCTGATAGGTTAAATGCATCCCGATAAGTTAAATGCATCCTGATAAGTTAAATGTATCCTGTTATAAGTTAAATGCATCCTGTTATAAGTTAAATGCATCCTATGATTAGTAATTAGTTAATTGCTAACATGAAGCCAATCCCAAATTGTAAACCTGTCCGACACAAAGTTAGTGGTACTGGTTGGTATTAATTACCACAGTGCACACCTAGACCGCAGGGATGGGGGTGTCAGAATGGTTTAACGTGTACACATTAGATTATAAGGTCTGTCATTGAGTCAAGTGGCGTCATTTGATCCCTGCTTGTGTGTGACAAGGAGTAGGGTCGCCTGTTCAACCTTGTGGGTTCCTGTGGTTTCCTCCCACTGCTAAAGACCCCTACAAGCATGTGGATTAGATGTTGTAATGTTCACAGTTTGCATTTATTTTTATTTGCACCTCTTGCACATTATAAAGTATTTACCACTGAGCATGAAAAAAACCAAACAATTCTAAGAGTTGTTTTAATTTTTGAAAATAATCATTGTGGATGCTATAAATTTGAGAGAACTGCAAACACTTTGTCTCATTTTTTTGCAAAATTTAGAATGTATAGCCGATTCTGTAACCAGCAAGTCCACTCTCTGGACAATATTCTCTATACTCAATTGTTAATATTAATGAATAATAAAAAAAAAAATAACACACTTCTTATCTGGAAAATCGTCAAAATCTATAAAAGCAAATATTTTCAGACTCATACGGATAATCGGAGAAAACCAAAGAATCTCACACCAACTCAAAAGAGTATTCAAGTTGGGGAATATGATAATAAAATTAAAGAGAGGTTACATGGTCAGAGAAAGAAGGAATATAATGATTATTTAAATAAGGCACAGGTAGCACTTCAGTTTCTTCACCTTTTGTTTAGAATTTTTGTTTATGTCTCTATACAATGGCTGCGAATTTGAGGAAAGGTTCCATATATATTTTCTAATATGTATTAATATGTCAATCAAATTCTGAAAAAGGTCTACATCTTTTATTGACAATTGACAAAGTATTATTTTTTGAAAGGCAAAGAAAATTTTTCAAGAAATAGTAAGACACTTTCGAAAATTTAATTAAATTATATTGTGTGTATTAAATTTAAAATCCTATTTTAAAACCCCATGAAATTTGCAGTTATTGTGTTAAAATTATCTTGTGTGCTTTTTTTTGTGTTTTTTGTGTGTTTTATTTTTTGTGGTGTATTTGTCACTTCTGTGCAATGCTGAATTCCTTAGTAAATGTTTTATTGATTATATCTATTTGGTGGGGTGATTTTGGTTGAGGAGCCCATTTTTAACAGGTCTTCAGCTAAACAAATTTAAAACATGAATATAATATACTAAATCTTCCCACTCTTTTTTTTTTTTTTTTTTTTTTTTTCTGTTCCAAGCGAAAAACAATCCTTTAATTGAATATGATTTTTATAAACCTACATTGAAATTTGCTTGTTCTGGGTATATTGTCGTCACAACCGTCTATCTGTCCATACATCATCCACAATTGCTTGTAATGTGGATGCTCTAGATGATATCATCTGATAAACTTGAAATTGATACATGGAGTTTATATTCATGATATAAAGACTTCACTGATTTTCAAGAATTTCTGATGATAACTTTTCAGTGATGTGATACATAGTCGGTGTGTTCATTAGATGAAATAACCTTGATAACTCAAACATGTAAAGTTATTAGCTTTAACAATAAACTTGTTGGCCCTGATCACTTTTTAATCTATGCTAAACACTGCCATTACCAACAAAAGAGTAAATATGTGACATCCTCTATGGACTACTCAAATGACTTAGCTGCTGTTTTAGCATTGCATTAGAAGATATTTATATAGTGCACCTTTGTTTGTTGTGTATGGTTTTTGTTGTTTTTTTTGTTTTGCATGTGTGTTTTGTTTATATCACTATTCACAGAAAAAGGGCAAAACTAAAAGAGGAAGAAATTTTAAATATCACAATCATAATGCAGTTTTAACAGATCGTTTTGATCAGCATGATTATGATGCTGTTGCTAGGCAGCATCAGGATGAAAACTATCATGACTACGATCTTCATCTTCAGGTAGAAACAATGTAGAATGTAGAACATAGATTAGTTTTTACAAAACATTTTATTTTCAGGGCAAATCTCAATACAGTTTGCGATTATCTTGATTTTGATTTCTTTAAAACGATTTCCAAATCTCTTGCTTTTCAGAGAATATAAATACACTATATAGAGCCAGAAATATTGAGTATTAAAACATCTTCTAAACAGCTCAGACTCATAATATTCATTTCATTGTGACTTGATCAGCTAATTTAGATGTCGGCAATTGAGAATTATTCAAGGAAATTTTGTTAGAAATAGGATGGGTATATTACTGGAAAATAAGAAAATGTTTGTAATAAGTATTAAGAGAAAGGACAGTTGGTATTGTATTTTTGGGAGGAGGGGTGGGGTATTTGTTAGTTGCCCAAAACAGAATTTGTGGAGGCTTGAGATGGTTTGTTGTTTTTTTTTGGTTTTTTAGAAAGAGATGATTGTTGGTTTAAAGAGTGATAGTAGTTGTTTGATCTGAAGTGTTGGTATTTGTTTTAATAAGCATTGTAGTTGTTGAGAGGTTTTAATAAAGTGATGGTAATTGTTTGAGAATTTGATTGTAATTGTTCAATAAAGGGTTGGTAGCTCTAAAAGGATATGGTAATTTGTTGAAATGTATTGTAATTGAAGTTTGCAGGTGAGTGGTTGAAAAAAAAAACAGAACTGGTTGTTGTTGGTAAAAACTGTGGATGCTATTTTATTTGTCTTGACAAACTTCTGGTAATACTGTGCATTTCATTTGAAACAAGGATAATAAATAGCAGTAGATTTGTTGGCATTGGTGTTTTAAGTTAAATGTTTTAATGTCTGTCTGTATAAATAGTAAGAATTTATATTGATTAATAGAATCACATGTTGTGATGCTGTGTCATGTTGTTCTCATCTCTGTCTTCATCTTGTATAGGATCTACATATAGTTGGTGTTAATATTGATTATTTAACATATTATTAATTGGTTTTGTCTCTTGTCATAATGGTTACCTGGAGGTTACTATGGTAACACATCAACAGTAGATAAAAGTAAACATGGAACTTTTCAATTCAATAAGAACAGGTTCTTCAACCTTTCATAACACATTGGGTATTATTTTAAAGGAAGAGGTTATTCGTAGCCACAGTATTTAGGGTTAGGGCAACCTTTTTTTGGAGACATTTCATATAATAAATAATAAAAACAAATACAAGGAGCGTCTGTAAGCTTCAATGAGCTATGGTTGGGGTTAAGTCATCAAGGCATCATAACTATTTAAGTATTTACAAGATAATTGTAATTCATAAATGAAGTATTTACGAGGGGATCTTTATTCATAAACCCTGTGGTCAGGAATAATCTCTTCATATTTTGAAAATATAATTTTACAGATGTAATAAGATAGATAAGATGAGATATCGATTGTATTAAAACGTCCATAAAATATGTGCATACCATTAAGGATACAATTTTAAAGAATTCCCTGTTAAGCTTCCACTTTACAGTTTTCCATTTAAAACATTGAACTTATCACTGATATACTAAACCTTGGTCTATGCACTTTCTTTTTAAAATTCTTCAGATAGATATTCCTGGGTCAGCACCTATCTTTTGATAATAGTGATAAGTTATAAGATTTTCACCCATTGTACATGTACTGGTACACAAAAAGGATTTGCATTTTGATTGATACATGATTGTGAATTATATTATTATAGATAAGCTTATTATAAGAAATATTTGTTATATTTTCTCAATTATTTGAAAAGTCATAGATTATGGATATTCAATTTTATACAAGTAAGTCTATTCAAGCAGAGATTCTTATGTAAAGGGACATTTTGAAAAATATTCGCTGAGGATTTCTGTGAATAGAAATGAACCTTTGAAAATATCAAATTTTGAAAGCCAGAATTTTTTAATATTCTAGATTAATACCTTAGTTAAAATGGTTATGACAAAAAGATACATAAAAAAAATATCAAAGTTCTGAGTTTGTAAGACTCATTTAGTCATAATATGATTTCCATTGGTGAAAAGTCCCTTTAATAAATAACAACAACCAAACATGGTTTATAAATCATGGAATATTAATGATGTTCAGGTTATCCAGTCATCTGGTATTCTCTTATGGAATCATTGATTTTTGTCTGGATGATATTGTCTATCTGTGATTGTCTCCATCCGTTGTCTCTGAGCTGTCGTTGATAGTGTTTAGAGTTTGTTGATTAGTAACGAGGCACATCAGTAGTCCGGATTCCATCATCTCGTTATATCTTGCTCATTAAATACCCAGACACATCAGATTCTAACTTTTTGGATTTAACTATATTTCCTTGTCATGTAAGTTTGTTATTAAATCTTTATGTTTAATTGCTTGAGGATTGATTTCAATATTTTGGCTTGCATTAAGAGCGGATTGGTGTTAATTTATTTGTTGAATTTCTATGATTAATATGCATACATACCAAGCATACCATACATACGTACATACATACATACACATACATCCTTGAGTTGCTGAAAACTGTATCTACATGAGTCTCCCAAAAGGGTTTTAAATAAAATTTAACAATTCTGGTCACAAAGGGGTTTCAAATGATTATGAATAGTTTGATAGTTATATATGAAAATGTGTTTTAGATTATCTAATTAACTTTGTATTAAAGAAATTTTTATATTTTGTGGCCTTTCCTGTCAAGGACTACTGTATAATTCTTTTAGATAATACTTAAACACCTGCGTATTTATCTGATTTTATGATGTAGATTAGTAAATAAATCTAGTTTTTTTTTAAAATTACAGTTGTTTTATGATTTGACATTGATGTAAAATAAGATGTATGAGATGTAAATGATTATTGATTTTCTAACCTATTGATTTTTTTAAGCTTAGAAATTATGTAATACTACATTAATTATATTCTCCTGTGTCTTTGATTCCTGGGCAGTTGAGTTTTCCTGCATTGTATACTCGATCCAGTCGCAAATTAGCAAAAACAATTTTTTGATCAATATATAGAAATGGTAAATTAAATAATGATTTTTCTTGTGAGATTTAATTTAGATTGCATTTGCACAATAGTGGTATTTATTGATTAATAACTTGTGATTATGAAATGATTAAATGTTGTTATATACAGCTTGGATCTCCGGTAGAATATTATGAAACGAATGATGTTTATCCTGATAATGATACGTCACGTGTCGCTGGTTTACCAGTTGGTCAGTATGAAGAAAATAAAAAACGTAATGCTGAGGAAACTAAACGCAAATATCGTGCCGATTTAGAAAAGGTAATTTCTAGTTAGAGATATATGAATATGCGTAGATATACATGTATATAGATAATAATAGGCCTACTGACAAACAGGGTGAAAAATCTTTTATTAAGTCCAATAGTATTACAGTACCTTTATTGAAAGGTGGCTCTTTGTTAACATTAAAAAAAAAAATACTTAAAGATGCATTATGTAAGATTTAGATAAAGAGCTGACATTTCTCCTTATAATAGTTAAAAAAATAGTACAATGAAAAGGGAATATGTTGAAAATTTCTGTCAAATTAGTTCATTCTGAGCTGAGTTATCATCCATTGCAGAACAGTGTAGTCAAGATTATCAAGATTGTCATTTTTACCATTGTTATGATAATAAACAAAGTATTGATTATCCCTTTTTAAATTAAATCATTAAGTGCCAATCGTATTTAAATTTGTTGAAAATTTAGAGCATCTGATGGCATCGAGAGTTGATTATGCTCTTTGAAAGCTAATAAATAAATGTCTAATTAATAATTTATATAACATTTAAGGCCAAGAGAAAGACCTGCAATATGCAGATTTTATCTCTTGAATAATGCATCTCTAACATACTATATTTGAAATCAATGGGGGTGTCTTTTTAAAATTACTTCAATGACTAACTGACTATTTATAATTAACACAAAATACTATTTTATGGATACACAATTAAACTATAACACATACTTATGGAAGAACAATTACTGATTTATTTGGGCAACGTTTCGAAGAGTATTCTCTCAACGTTTTCAAGCAAGAGGAAAGATCATTATCGTCATCAGTATGGAGATGTGGCAGTTTCCTCTTGCTTGAAAACGTTGAGAGAATACTCTTCGAAACGTCGCCCAAATAAATCAGTAATTGTTCTTCCATAAGTATGTGTTATAGTTTATTGCTCTATCCAGTTACTAAATGCCTCTATGTGTCGTATAGTATTAAATCCAGGAATTGTGTATTCATTAAATTGCATATTATGTTTACTAAATGCCAATCAAAGAAGATATTTTAGAATTGATGACAAATTTTAATTTTAATGGAAATTTAACTCAAATCATACATCTCTTTAAGGATATACACAGTTTGTTTATTTAAGTGATTATCCCTTTGTAGCAATTGAGAGAAAAAGAAAAGATTATAAAAAGACAACATGGTGTTAAAAGTAAAAAAATCTCTCGAGACGAAAGAGAAAAGGTATAAGTTACATAGCTAGCTACTCTCTTCAGTATTGTTATGTGTTACAAAAACTACAAAGCATTTACTCTTGGTTAAATCAGGTTGTTTGATTGGATACGACCCTTTGTGATTGACGGTATGTGTGAATATAACTGTAAAGGTTATTCTTATAGGAGCCGTATTTCTGAATGCAAATTAAAACATCCACTATTTGTGCTTAATAATTAGGGGTTTAGCTGCTAGGTTTGGTGAGTTTGACACTGATTAAGGGCTTTAAGGAATTGAGAACACTTTGAATAATAATTATCTATTTTTTGTTGTCTATATATTCAAAATCATTTATTTTTTAACTTATATTCATTTGTGCCATGCAAACTATTCTGAAATTGGAATCCTTTTAAGCTGTCTAAATATTTGGGGTATTTAATATCAAATGCTAATATTAAACAGCCATTGCTGAATATAAATATCATATTAGAAAAACATGATTTATACAATGATCAACTTAATCAGTTTTCCGAAATGTGAATCTAGTCAATGAATTTATCTGTCAGAAATTAAATGAAATGGGGTTTAACATCCTACTCTTCTGCTCTGACTGGGCTAATAAAGACGGATCTGTCAGACAAACTATGCTATAAAAGTATAAAAGAGAAGAGTAAATGCTGAAGTAATTTTTGCACTTAACAATGTGAAGATAAGAATTAAAATAGAATGAAGTTATTTACTTACTTAAGTAGAGCTGAACTTGAAATTTTTAGAATTAGTATATAATTACTTGAAACATAGAATTCATAAATCAAATAAATATTAATTGGTTGCTTCTATACTCTTCAAAAAAAAAGTAGGGAATATTGAAATGCAAATACCTATGCAGGTTGCGATATGATAAATAGTCATGGACATTTGACATGCTTTGAGAGTATGTTCACAGATGGAGAACTTATTGCCCCAACAGAACCACTGATCTGCACATGTGACATGCAATAGCGCCATACACGTGGAAGGGGTTCATTGTAAAATTTGACATTTCCTAAGGAAGGGTTGATGAAAACTGCCGGGTGCTGGTTTATCTATCCATGTTTGCTTTCCTATCGGTTCTTGCATAAGATTTACTGTTTAACGAATCTTTGTTATAGTGTGTTTAATTTGATCAGGAGACGTGTTTGTAAACGTAAACCGACAACACTGCAAGAATTGGTCGTGGCACTGCAAGAGGAGTGGGTCAGATTGCCCCAAATCGTGATTGGACGGTTGATTAGGAGCATGCCACGACGAATTGTTGAATGTCTGAGGATTGGTGGAGCAATTACTCATTATTAAGACAAAAATCAAAAACGTCCATTTTCACTTTTGACGGTGTATCTCTTGGAAACAAAAGACGTTATTTTTTTTTAAATGTTCATTCTGGTGGAGTCTTATGTATGGCTAGTTGATCCTTTTTAAATGATTAAGGTTTATTAGTATTGAACAGGTGTTTAATGATTAATAATACCCAGGTATTATAAAATATTGTAGCAACTGAGGATTAGAGAGGAAATGTTGAGGAAACAACTGAGAGTTCAGGGCAGCCCTCGTAGATCTATTGAGAAAAGAGATCGTAAGCTGTACCAGCCAGTGCAACCACAGCGTTGTACATGTGGTTATAATTTTCCACGAGCTGATGCTGAGGAACGAGCATATCTTGACTTTATACATCTAAGAGACAAATATGACTTCAGATATCAAGATGAATATGATGAGGTAGAAATTCAAAACAATTCGATTTACTTTTATTAATCTAACAAACTTTAGAGTAGATTAAAGCTAATCGTTTTCAAAAAACATACTTTGAATCTGACTATTGAAAATTTACAGGGAGACCTGTTAATGATTCTTTTCTTGTTTCGGTGTCACGGTTTGGCTCAGTCAGCACTGTGAATCTTTTTAGATATAAAATATGCGACTTTTTGCAGTTAAAATCTTTAGCGCACTTAATATATAGGCCTACTACAGTACTCAGTAGGCTTAATTAAGGATAAGTAAAAGAAGAAAATTATGCAAATCAAAGGTTTATACTGATAATAAACAATTCGGGTGGACGAAAACAGTATTATTAACAATAGAGAGTAAATCATGTATTGACAAAGGAAATCAATGAAGCAATTGCTAAAAAACAAATTAGGTGATTCTGTTTCACTTGAGTGCCTTGCTCAAGGATCTGAGCAAAATCGCATATTATCAGACATGACACCGGGACATGAAATGAAGACATCAGATTAATTCCATAATGATAATGTTGTCAATTTTATCAGAAGAAATAAGTAGTGTATCTATTGAAATAAACATATGTTCTGAGTGGTCACCTGATGATGAGGCTACAAATGTGCATGATGCCCTGAGCTAGTTTAGTGGTCAGTTAACAGTTTGTACAATGAAGATATTTATTATATCTTAAAATGTCTCTTTGAGCTCTCTTTTCCAAATAAAATTAATTGTAAACTACTAATATTTCAGTCAGTTTTGCTTTTTATTAAGAAATTAAGAATATTCAAAACTTCCGGTCAGGCCATGTGGCCATAAGAAAGATGATTTAATTGATAATTAAGATTAAATATTAATAAACCATACTGACTTATTTCGTTAGTTTTAACGTGGTTGGGGGGAGGCTATTTCATTTGTTCAATCAAGTGGAACAATTATTGATCAAGATGATGTTAATAGTTTCTTCAAGGTACTTTTGTGTAAATAATGGATGTAAGCAAATCTTTCGATGTAATTATATTACAGTTTATTAGTAATGTAGCTTAGATGATATTTTACATTGTTGATTTTTAATTTTGGAGAATATATTTCTTTAGCAATTATGTTCAGCATTTCATTTTATTTATGTATCCAAATGACATTAATTTATATAGTGGCAGAGACGTCAGTTGGCAGCATTGTCAGAGATTGAAAGACGACAGTTAGAATTGCGTCTGAAATTGGAACGAGATCTCGCTCTCCATTATTTACAAAGGGATGCTATGGCACATCTCTCAGATGAAGAAAAGGAAGCGATTCGACATTGTCCAGTTCACATAGCAAAATGTAGTCCCTGCGCTAGTCGCAGTCCAAGTCCTCATATTGACCCACCTCTCTACGATCCAACTGAAGCAGAGATACTACGACAGGTATATGTACTACCATATTTGGTCAAGTCTGCCTTGATTTATATATTGTAGATTCATGATAGATATATGTTAATTGGACTAACAAATCAGATATTTAGTAATATTGTAGCAATATGAAAGCACATCACTGCACAGCAGTTATTATTTAATAGGGTTCAGGTAGTAGACATTAACATCAGATTTTATGGTCATTAGGTGATTAGAATATTTAAGTTTTAGTCACTATAATCAGAAAATTTGGATGTTCCTGACATGCTGTGCATGCTTTCATTCAGCTTATACTAATATTTCTCAGCTTGAATTTTATTATGTTATAGCAGGGCTTTTGTTTATTATATTTGACTGATTTTTAACCAAATTTGAAAGGTATGTTTCTTGTATGGCCATTTTCTCATAGACAGATATTATTAATATATTGGTAGCTTAACCCAACCTATAGCTGGGAGATTAAGCCCACTTGTGCTCTATTAAAAAAAAAAATATTCATGTTTGCCTCTATATATTTTATAGTTATTCTATGTAAATTAGTTTATAAGTTGAATCAACCGGTAAACTATTCATAGTTTTAAACAGATATTATGACCACTACATAATATGTATGCTAATACGTACTTTCCTGTTTACAGAGATGTTTTCCATAGTTCAATACAGAAAAATTTAAGAAAGTGCATTTAAAACTTCTGTTTTAGTATTATCGCGCTATATGAATAGAATATTATTATTGTATTAAACATTGAAAAAATCAGACGTCAAAATTTTAAAGCAAGAGTCCTGTATGGTAGATAGTATTTCACATTGTTACTGGGATGAAAATATTGTAAATCTCATAATATTAATAAAGCTTTTTGTATACATATATTTGTACATATTCAATGTAGTTAAATTTTATTATTAACAGTATAGTTGAATAATTTTAATGTTTTATTTTTATACCCTGTTCAGTCCTTGTTTAGGAAAGTTACATGTAGTGATTAATAAATTTATTACCGGTAATATATAAAGTATTGTAAAAATTTATAACCATAGTATTTGCATGTAATTTATGTCATTTTTAGAATATTTAACATTTTTATTACGCATATTATTTATTAATATTGATTAAAGCTTGTATTATTACTCTGGTTCATGTATACTGTTTTGTTTTTTTTAATTTTGTAATAATAATAATCTTAGCTTAAAATGGACAGTTACACTACAGTTTCTTATATATGCTCATCCTCCTCTTAAAATGGTGTACACAAGTACTACCCTGAAAAATGTAAAATTCAGGAAGTGGTTGGACAAAAAAATAAAATCTCACTCATAGGTCATTCATTTAACGCTGGATGCTTATTCCAATATATAAATTATACAATTGTTATATCCTTCATTATTAATATACAGGGTTATTAATTAAAATATTAACTGAAGCTCACAGACTTTGTAAAGAAAACATATTGATGATTCGAATTGTGTACCACACCTTGATACTGTAACTATGTTTACTAGTCTCATTCATCAAGACTGTGATAGATAATGGGACTATAGACTTGTTCATACACATAATAAGTGGCAATGCACACATCATTATGACAAAATTAAATGAGTAATGCAAACTACACTGCATGATAAACAGCAGGAAATTTATTTGCTTCTGTGGATACGCTAGTTGAAAAATGTATATTTACAAAAATATATTCTTTGATCTGTGTTGATTGAAAACGGGAACAACCATATAATTTACAATTTATTTTAAAACAATAATATTTTCATTATGTAAATAATTCAATAATACGGTTTTATTGGTAAGTAGTAATGTGATTATTTTGCGATATTTCATATTCACAAGAAAAAAAAAATTCTTGATCTTTTTTTACAGCATTTTCTTTCAGATAGCAATCAATTGTTTCACACAAGCTCAGATTACTTTCTATGCATCACTGAAACTATATAAATTGCAGCTTAAAACAATTTTACTTCAATAATAAAATTCATAGTTCCTTCTAAAACAACAGAACTGATTAAAATATTTATATAAAATAATATTGTGTTTATATTTGTAGATAATTTATAAAGAAATATTTTGATCTTTTATTAAACAGCAGTGTCTGTTAAGGATAAAGAATTAATGACATTTTTGCTCATTTTAATATGATTCTGATTTTATTTTTCAAATTTTGCAGTCATCAGAAACCCCCGAGCGTCTATTGATAGGAGAAACATCAACAGAACATCGTGAGAAACTAAGACAGGAAAGGCAACGTGAATACAACGATATGATGGCACAGGTTAGATATTTTTTGATAATTTTACATGCTTATGTATAGTCACAACTGTCAGTTACAAATATAACACATGTGACATATGTATATAATAATATATACAGTATTTAAATTTTTGTTAGGAAAAATGTAGGCTACCACTGCATATTGTTCAAAAGTACAAACATGTGTTACCATTTCCACTTTCACAGAGATTTTGAGATACATTTGGAATTTTCTAAAAAGTAATTTTGTTTTTATAATAAAATTATCCTTTTTGTTTGGTAATCGTTCGAAATATGAAATGAAAAATATAGTGTTGTACTGTGGACATGATTTAAAAAAGAATAAAAAAAATATGTATATTACATTTACTAACAATACATTTTTTTTTAAGTACATGTATTAGCTAGCATATTTAATACATTCTCAATTTATTCACACTCGAAACAACACATTTTACACAATGCTTGATTTTATGCTCAAAGGAAACCTAAACATGCTTTGTCTTTCCCTTCAAACACTAGCTACTATTCTTGGTCACTCATCACTTTTTTTCCTTGAGACACTGTGTTATGAATGGATGATGAGCTTTTAAGAATAAAAACCTACACTTTAAATTTCAATTACACCAATACCGTGATAAGCGTTTATTTCCATTTTAGGCCAAAATATGCTTATTTTTGATTTTTATTTCTACATTTTAAAATCCCCCCTCCCCCACCCTACCAACAAAATAAAAATATTGTGTGAGAAATATTATGTGCATATATAAACATAGTGTTTCCATATTGCCATCTATCATCTCTTCTAGCATTTTAATTCAATTTCTTGGTATTAGGGTGCAACACAAGGGCTCTGGGTGTAAGGTACTTACTTGCTAACCTGGATATCCCAGGTTTGATCCTTGTGATTTTCCGCTGTGCCCCCCCCCGGTTGGTGGTGCACTACAAAGGTCCTTGAAAGGAGCAGAATCTAGTCATTTGAATGGGACAAAAAAAGAGGTCCCATAGGTACACCTTGCCGTGCACGTAAAATAAACCTTGGTAGTTAGAATTCAATTGCTGTCTGGACAAAATTTCCCTCATAGCAAATTGCATGGCGTATGCCCTTCTTCATTAGCCCAGTTTGAGCAGTAAAGTAGGACGTTAAAACTCATTCATTCATTCCTAACTTTTGCCATTTTCCCTGTTACTTAAATTTCTAAATACATCTTGGTACATCATAAATTTTTGATAGTTGTATTGTTACACCCTAATCTTGATTAGTTTCTTAACACAGTCAATGTAGATTTAGTTGCTTTCTGTTAACGCACCTTCCTTTCATATCCAGAAGAGAAGCAGAGCCCGCAGAAATATCCTGGGCGATGATGAAGATAGTGGGTGGGGCATATTTGGTAATCGGTCGGAGGATGACCGTAAACTAGCCAATCAGAGACGTGATGATTTACTTATTAATGACAAGGTAGATTTATCGTGGAATTTCATTGGTTATGGGAATGTTTGTCTACTTATTATGTTTATCTTTATTATCATTATCATTTATTCACCTTCACTGGAGCATGACGACATTAAACACTTTTACTGTAAAGCAAGAATTGTTTGTGGTACCAGAATGTGGCTTGAAATATTCTCATGGGTACAAATCAATACAGTTTTTTGGTCTTGATTAGCTTAAGTAAAGAGTAGTGATAAAAAGCAAAAATTCAACAAATGTAAATATCTTGCTCTACAGTATTAGTTATTTATCTAATATTTATGGCTACTGACTGGATGACCCCATGTTTGACAAATTGTTGCTATTCTTTTATAATTTTTAGTCCAAAAATGGACTGTTGCATGGCTAAAAGAAATAACGTTTCAAATTGTTTCATACCTCATTTTGTCTGATATTTATTTTCATTATTTCACTAACTGAATTTAATTTACATGTATGATTCTTTATTTTTTTTGTGGAAATTGCACTGTTTAAAAAGAATACAAATTTTAATAACAAAAAAGTGTTTTTATTTTCTTGCACATAACATCCTCCCCCTCCCCCTGCCAGGTTAAGATTTAATGCATGCAAACTCAAATACACACAACTTTCAGATATATAAAAATAATGAAAAACAAATGAAAAAATCTGTTGTTTCTATGCATGGCTGATGTGGTAATATAGGGTTGTTTAAAGTACACTCAAAGAAACATATTATTGGTTACTGTTAGGTTAGGAGCTAATGTGATGATCATTGAACAGATCTGTCATTTAGTATTTGTTATTTAGTATTTAAATTTCTCTTATGGCATTAGGATGACCCTCTATTTTATTATCTCAAACTTCTATTATAATGTTAATAAGAAATGTCATGTGCATTGTTAAAAATATTTTGAGTCAATTTGAACAATTTAATTGTAAAAATTAGATTATGTTTGTGGCAATTGTTTACCACCCTGTTGAGCATTTTATTTATTACTTTCTTTTTTAAGAATGTATGGTATGTTTGTTATAAATCCATTTTCCCTTTAGAAAAATAATTGTTTTGTACTTATAGTTGATAAAGGAACATCATCAGATTGTCTGGGCCTCCAGGGACAGACATAATGTCTTTTATTGCTTTTAATTTTTAATGCAACTGTATTGTGAACCAAATTATTCAGATGTTATAAATTGAGAGAGAGTTACTCTGACAGTAATATCTTAACAAATACTTTTTAGAACTCGGTTTACAATACGATAGTTTATCATTTATGGAATAAAACTTGACACACCCCGGCCAAATAAATTTACAATCCATCAGCTTGAAGCCCTTTACATAGTTTACTTTTTGCTCATTTAATGCACTTGGTTGATTATTTATTTCAAACTTTCCTATTTAGATTCCTCCTCTTTTTGATACTATTCGATAGTTGTGTGTATATTTCCAACTGTAAACTGGATATAATTATTTAGTAAGATGTTTCATTTATTAAATCTAGAATCAAGGAGCTGAACGTCGTCAATGGGAAGAACCAACCAGTATAAAACCTGCTGAGGATAAATCTAAAAAAAATCTAGGAAACTCGGGTGGATATTTCCCAGTAGATAACAGTCATATTCATCGTCAAAAGATGGCTGAAGAGAGAAAACAAGAATATCAAGAAATGTTGCAAACATCTCAGAAGATAAACCGTCAACCACTTCACAAAAGAAACCAACCTGAACAGAAACCTAATCCTCAAATTCAAGTTCAAAACCCTTCTGCACAAACAAATGGTGTTCAGAATCAAGAGTCAAAACCAGCTGATCAGAGTTACACACCCTCTAGTCCAACGAAAGAAGCAAGACCTGTTCAAGAAACAAATGGTTACGCAAGTCCAACAAAGGAGTCACAACCGGCGCCCAATAGCAATGGTGTCTCAAGCCAATCAAAACCAGCAAGTCAAAATGGCAACCAGAAAGGTCAAGGAAAAGATCCCAGGAGAAGAGTATGGAAAGAAGATTCTCAGCTAGATTTCTTCAGTAGTAACCGTTATGAAGTTCGAAAACAACCAACAGATAAGTTTCAAGCAGCTTTGAATACTGATGTTGGTTCACATGGTCAACAACCTGAAAAGAATGGTTATGTTCCTTCTGCTGCTGAAAAGGCACGTACTCAAGACTATAATGAACGCCGTGAAGAGTACAACAACATGTTGAAGAATCAGTCACGTCCAAATCAGCGAAGATATTATGAACCAGAAAATGATGAATTCATGAAGAGAAGAGAAGAAAGGACACCACGTCAGGCACCTAATCAGCTGGAAAGTTTCATTAAAACTGGTCCAGCTCCAAGTGGCAAAGAAAATCACCAAGTAGACAACCAACTGCATGCTAATACAAATAACTCAAACATCAGTGCTGCTGAAGAACAAAGAAATGACTACAATAACATGATAAAAAACAGCAGCAAAACACCTCGGAGAGTCTACAAAGAGCCATCAAGCGATGACTTCTTTGATTTTGGTAGAATCCAGAAAAAGAATCCTGAAGAGAAGCGTCCTAGAGAACGAGCACCAGTTGATGAGGAGAGACGCCAAGAATACAATAATACAATTAAAAGCAAACCTGCACCCAGAGCAAGGCCTTTCAGAGAAAATTCATCAGATGATTTCCTCAAATACGGCGGTCCGCAGCGTAGAGTAAATCACAATGGATTAAGAGTTTCCCAAAGTGAAACGTTTCAAAACCAGGAGAAAAATTATCAGGAGAAAATCAAGGGTGGTGGTCAAACTCCCCGTCGCCGAATGTGGCGTGAACCATCTAAAGATGATTTCTTTATTGGAAGTACAAAATATCAAGTAACTCCCAAAAAGCGCAATAACGATTCGTTCCTTCTGTAATTAAAAGCATATTGGGAGCTCAGTAAGTGTCTTGCAAACTTTGTGTGCACATAATTATCTATATGTTTAAAGGTTTATATATAGTTTTTTTGAGGTTTGATTAGGACAATTCTACCTATTTGAATTGTTTAGAAACTTATATTGTTTATAATGTATTTTCTATTTACTGAGATACTTTTTTGGATTGAAATCAATTATGCAGTTCACTATTTATTTAACAATATTTTGTTTTTTCTAAAGATCTGCTGATACTTTTTTTTTTTTTATTAAAATTAAACGTTAGACTCCGCCCAATAATCAAAAGTATACTTTATTTTTTTAAATTTTTTATTTACAAATCTACAATTTTTTCATTGTTATGTTTTTGATGTGTTAAGTAATATTAATACTCTTCTTATCTAATTGTTATATAGTGTTTGTTTACATAAGTATTATTCGGTAATCTTAATGTACTTTATATCTAGATTTGCACTGTATATATGTGCATCTCTTAATTAGATATTAAATCTGTGATAAAATTTTATGTAATTTGTATTTTGTGCATTAGTATTGATATTGATATTGTTTGGTAAAATATATTTTTTCATATTAAATGGGTTGATATATTATCAGTAAATATTATTTCACACTTCAAAAATCTATAATACTTAAAGCAGGAAGGTAGATAATGAATAACTTTTGAGTGCAAGTTTTATGTGCAGCATAGAAAGCTTTTAAGCTCACAATATATTTAAATATATATACAGTGAGGCTAACATTCCATTGCACGTGCCTTATGCTTTACTCTGGTCAATTCTCAAAAAATGCATCATTCATCAGCATTAGTCAGATGTACATTAGGCCACAGTGGGCTTTAAAAAAACCTTTAGAATTTTTCAAACTCACTTGTTAGGGGTGGTGTCTGCAGATTTGTTGGATAGAACAAAAAAAAAAAAAAAAAAATTCTACTGATCGGCATATCATATATATATATTGAAATGGAAAATGCCACATGTTAATCTCAAAATGACTGAGGTATTGTGTTGATAATATTTCATTCTGTCAAGAATTAATGTAATTGTAATTTTAAAAGGAAATACCACTAGGTCATCACTTAGCAGTTCATGCTCATAACATGAGACACAGTATTTTTAACATTCTCTGAAATGCACCAGTATTAAATGTAATGGTCAGAACAAAAAATATATGACAATAATTGTTTTTTTCTCAATGCATCATTCATATTGTATGCCTTTAGGATTAGATAATGCACCAACATCTTCTTGACTAATAATGCACCTTGTTAAAAAGCTAACAGATGATTTTGTTGAATGATATTTTGGATTCATGTTATTTACACATATATTTTTGTTATTGGTAGTCTTTGTTGGTTATCGTTTAATATTTTTACCTATGGACCAGGGCTCTTGTTTTGTCTATATGCTAGTCTAAATATTATGTATCATTACAAAAATCTTTAAGATTTAAGAAACAGTTTTAATAGTATCATTTTATGTGTCTATATAGTTATAATGAAAACATTCTTAAAATTTAGAAAGTGCTTGGCTAGCATAAATTTACAAAAGGCCTGATCATTAATCAAATTTCATATTTTGGAAACTAAAAGAGGTAGTCCTGCAGCTTCTTTCAAAAACATATCAAGTTTAAATCTTTCATTTATAAACTTATTAGGCATGAAGGAAAAAAAAACATTCATTCTGAATAGTCAATAATACAATGACTTAAAAACAAGGATCAACAAAATTTGATATCAGAATTTAAAAGACATTATCGAATTGCATAACTGCCTCTTTTTATGATTTAATTTACAAACTAATTTTAGTCTACCTTAAAAATACTTCTTATGATATCTTGAATTATATGGAATTAAGTGCTTCAAGAACAATCTGATATTCTGTGTTCTGTGCAAAAAAAACAAACAAAATCATCTCAAAAACATCAACAATTTAAAAGTGAAAGAAACGGAAACCGCTTAAAGTGAAATTGTTCTGTGCTATGGACTACCTCTTGCGTTCAATTGTGCTAAAAGCGATTCTAAACTTTTCAAAACAAAAGACTAACTTTTTGATATTCGTCATTAGAAAATGGGCACTCCTCGGACATGGAGAGAACCGTCGAAGGAAGAAATTCTATTGGATGACAAGAGAGAAAGTTATCGCAAAAAACTTGAAGAAGAAAGGAAAAATGAATATAATGAACATTTGAAGGTCAATATATACTTTATATATAACTAATTATAAACTTTTGTGAACAGTTACTGTGTTTTTCTTTAGAATTTGAAAAATTTATTATTTGGCGTTTACATCTATTTGATATTAATATGTTTATTAACTGCTTGTTTAAAAAATAAAATCTGTGAATGAAGAAAATATTTTTATCTTAAAAGAAAAATAAGAAGTCAGGTTATCAAGATTGAATTACGGTAATTTAATAATTTTTAGAAATTCTCAAAAATCAGTTTTGAAATTTTGATGTAGTTAAAATGATGGGAATAGAAATTTAATCTTGAAATCTAGCTCTTTTTTTTTCTCATGGAAAAGCAGTATTTAATTTTGATATGTGTTTGGTCTGTGTTTGGCTTCTTGCTGCTGTGCATGTATGTCTACTATTTTTTACCCTATAGATAGCCATCAATCCATTTTATCCATATTAATGTTTTTAAAACCTGAACCATTCTGTCTTTACACTATTGATGAAGGGCGGACTACCTATTTCTATAACAATTTTACATATGCAATAGGTCATATGATAAGGGATTAAAAAAGCAAATTAAAGAACCTGACTGAGAACCATCCAAATTAGATGGAACAACTTTTAATCAAAGAAAAAGACAATTAATATTAAAAAATTTGCAATTTGTCAAAAATGGCAAAATGCTTGGCTAAATCTTTGAGAACTACATGTATATTTTACTTTACAAAGATAATAATAAGGTCACAATTGTATCTGTTATGGCAATGCAAAACTATTTTTCTAACAAAAAAAAAAGGAAGCAAAGATATCTTATTGTGCAAAATTGAAAAATTATAAACTAGTGATAGAAAATTTAACTTAGTGTTGATTTTGATGTAGAAAACAATGACAAACAAGAAAACATGGCGAGAACCAACAAAAGAAGATTTATTTATTAAGGATTCAGATGATAGAAAAAGAAAATTACAGGAAGAAAGGAATAAAGAATATAAAGAATTAGTACAGGTTGAAAAATAGATTATACTCTAGCAGGAGATACATCTCTAAGGCATTTTATTTTTTAAAAGTAGAACTTAATTTATGCTAGACATATGACTCATGCAAAAAAAAGAGTTACATTAATTAAATCTTATCATTGAAATGTAAGTAATAAAGCAGCTTTATACAAAATCTGTCTTTAAAAAATGACCTGTGACATAACATAACTAACATGTCGCTCAAACATAGAAAATATTCACCATAGAAAAAAGCTGGAATTGGGAAAAGAGACTGGCGAGAACCATCCAAAGAAGATCTGTTTATCAAAGACTCAAATGATAGAAAGAAAAAATTACAAGAAGAAAGGAATAAAGAATATCAGGAATTACTACAACAGGTTGAAAATCTTAAATTTTAGTAAAGGAAAAAAATAACTATAAAAAATTTTAAATGTTTAATTCAAATTTAAGACAAATTTTGAAAAAAGACGAAAACAAAACCCAACACAATATTCAAACATAAATTTTTGAAAATCATAATACCTAGGCACATTTATGCAAACTTAAAACTAACTACAACTATCCAGACAAAAAAAAATCCCCCTGAAATATTCCAATCAAATTGTTATACCCCCTAGAAAAAAGCAGCTGAGAAAAGTCAAGACTGGAGAGAGCCTCTGAAAGAAGATCTTTTGATCAAAGACACTGCTGATAGAAAGAAGAAATTAGAAGAAGAAAGGAAGAAAGAATATCAAGAATTATTGGAGGTTGTTAATTCTTGTGGTCCAATCAAACTCTTCACTTAAATCAACTTTTCAGAACAGCAGTGTCATTCTGAAACCAGAGTATACTTACACTATTTGGAACTCCTCATGTACAGTTTGCTGTTAGAACTGTGATACTTTCCATTGGAAAAGTATATTTACTAGTATTAGATACACACATGTCCATTTCTGAACTTTGAATTAGATTGCCCTTTGGATTAGTGGTATGTTTAATTTCCTTTCATCCAGTGCATTATGGTTATGTACCCGAATAAAGAGCACCTTACTAAAACTCCACAGTTCACATAAAGTTGTAAAAATAACAAAAAAAATAGTTGATTTGTTTGAAGAGTTTTGATTTGTAGTGTGTGGGACATTGATCTTCAAAGATGTTTGAATAAAAATAGAAATCTATTATACATGGTACTGGGAAGTAATGGTGACGGAACATATTAAAGTGTGGCTTTAAATTAATCCTGTGTGATCGCAGTTAGGGAGTGCCCAAGCTGTTAATTACTAATCTGTGTAAATATGTATATGTACCTCTGCATGTGTGTCTTGTGATCTTTTATATGTGTGTATCAGTGTTGGAACTATTTGCATGTGCATGCTTGTAATCTGTACCATCTCTATTGTTCATTAACTTCTCAGAAAAAAAATCTTCGACCAAGAGAGTGGAGGGAACCATCAAAAGAACAACTTTTCATATCAGACACATCAGACAAGAAGAAGAAATTACAAGAACAGCGAAAAGAAGAATATAATCAGTTACAAAAGGTTCGAAACTTCACGTGTTGCCACACCTTGCATAAAATCACACCCTGTTATGTGTTCTCTCTTTTTCATTCTTTGATGCAAATACACCCAGACATGACTTTAAATAAGGCACCTGTCACAGACACTATCAGGCACAAATTCAGACTTTGTCACTGTCTCTCTGGTGTCAGTCATTTTGTGTAAACTTGTCCTGTTATTGTTTGTGAACCCACTTTTACAAAATAAATGAGTACAACATAATTGTTTCCTTTAATTATATGTACCTTTGTTTTTGTGTCGTTTTGTTCAGTTTGTCAAGTTTATATGTGTAATATTTTTACATGGTTCAATTTTATTCTTTATATGTATTTATGTGATAATTGCTCTGTGAAACCAAATACATGATTTTATCCTCCTGTAGTTGTTTTGTTTAAACTGAAAGTCTTTTTGTGTTTGTATTCTGACATGTAGATGTTTTTATTCAGTTGTTGATTCATTTTTGTTATATTATATTTATTACAACAGATATTAATTTATTTCAGTTTGTTTTGTTAATTAGTGATTTGTTGGTTCTTTTTGTTCACTTTTTTTTCAGCACTTCAATAGAATAATTCCCTGGAAAGGGGTTCACCTTCCATGCATTTGTTTCTTATTTTTCAGCACAAACGGCTATTGAAATTTAACTATTTCCTACTAATTACTTACTAACAAATTATTTTACTTAACTAATTAATTGTTCAAATTTGCTTTCTACCAATTATTTGATAACAAAATATTTCACTTAACTAATTAATTGTTAAATTTTATAAATTTCGAAAATTTTTCAATGAACATAAAATAAATTGAATATTTAATCTAATATGATGATAATTTCAAAGAAGTTATGCTTAACCATAATGTCAAATCATAGGATGAGAAGATAGCATTGTTCTTGATGTGGTAAAAATATCTTCTGTCGGTATTGATTAGCTGTTGTTCCTTATTCAGACATGAAATGAGGATTAAATTTTTAACTTAATTGCTTTATTGCTACATGTACAGCATTGTCAATGAAATTCTATTCTGCAATCTTTCCAAAAAAAAAAAAAAAAAGGCTTAGAGAATGACATGTACTGTACTAGATCTATTAAAAACTTAACATAGGTCCAGTTCCCTGGCATTCTGTGTGCTAATTCAAATGACAATATAGTCTAAATTCATCAGCACAGAGTCACAATATGTTTGAAAACACATGTACCAGCACAAATTTATTAAATAATATACCTGATGTGACATTAATTTTTCAGAAACAGACACAAAACAGATATCATGATTTACCACCTAAACCTGGTACACCAGGGGGATTCTTAAATAAACTTGGATCACATGAAAAACAGCGACAGAAATTACAAGAAGAAAGACAGAAAGAATATAATCGTATGCAGGCAGAGGTAAGAACAAAATGAAGATGTTTGATAAATTTGAATTCATTCACCATTTAATTTCAATGATCTTGAAATTTTAGCAGTGGATATATAAACTGAACTGTATGGGAGGTCAGGAATCAAGATGTCCTGAACTCAATGACCTAGACAATTCTGTTTTGTTCTCAAGAGTACAGTGCAATAGGTGACTCCCATAAATCTGCACACCTACAAAACTTTAAACTTAACAGACCATTTCATTGGCTAATCTCCCACATCAAACAAAACACGATTTATTTAAAGATACATTATTTAGATACAAGATTTAGATAAAGAGCTTGCCATACTTGCTATAATAGTTCGAAAATAGATAGGGGGGGTTGGATGGCTGAATGGTTAGCGTGCGCGCGCTGTATCATAAAGTCTGTCATTGAGTCAACTGGCATGGTTTCGAATCTCCGGTTGTACGTGGCAAGGAGTAGGGTCGCCTGTCCAATCTCGTGGGTTTTCTCCGGGTCCTCCGGTTTCCTCCCACTCCTAAAGACCCCTACGCGCAAGCGAATTATCGAAATAAAATTAAACCATATGTTAGTCCCGAAATGACCTAGTTTGTGTCGAGTGGACGTTAAACCCCATTTCTCTCTCTCTCTCTCTGCTTCTTTAACCTGAGACTGTATGTATAATACGTCCAATAGCTTGTTTTACCCGTGACTGTGTGATTTGGATTGTTGTTGGTAGCTTCAAGGACCTTTTTATCTGGAATTGGTGAATATTTGGTGAAAATTTGAATTCTTCGAAAATAGTTTAAAATACGACACATCAAAAATATTCAAACTTTTATCTTGGTAGAAACATTTGACGTGGATTCATTTAATAATAAATTTGACATGGCTTGAAATTGATTTTGTTTATTTGTACATATTTCTAGAGAATCAAACAATACACCAAATGTTTTAAAAACATGACAAACAAGCAACACTACAACATTTCTTTCACCATCCAACAAGTTATTGTATGACAGATGTCTAGAAAACAATACATTTCTAACCAATAATAAAACAGTTGTTTTGCACATGTAGCATTAATTCAGCCATTTTGTAAAATTTCCTATTGATTGAATCAGTGAATATTTTATTTAAACCTCAAAATAAACTTACAAAAAAGATATAGAATAGATTGTGAGAAACCTTTTCCAAATCTTCAATTTATCATGTGCCCAGCTGTATTGATTTTCTCGCATGTTTTTATGTTTTATTCTTTACATAAATAAATATAGAGTTTAATCGGGGTAATTTATCCAATCACCCCGTAGAATCAAACACTGGTTAATGTATCAAAGTAGAAGCAGTTTGATGAACTATCGGCAATTATTCCACTTCTAATGATCGCAATATTTGATGATAAGCCTACTTACTTACTTGTACTTATGTGTTAAACATCTTATACTTAGAACGAAATCTGCATATTATATAAACATGGTTAAAGTCATCTAAGCCTATTGGTCCGTCGTAATTAAAAAAAATATTGTTTTTAGAAATGATTTGAAGTCGGTAATACATTACAAGCTTCACATACACCGTACAATAGGAGTGACATTAACCAATACGTTTTCTTTAAAGAGAAGACTTCCCACGTTATTTGTCCTAACGTTTAATAATAATAATAGATAATGTAAAATAAATAATAATTTTAAAATTTCATTTGAATTACTCTATTGCGAGCGAAGATATTAGCCTTTGAAGATTTGACAAGACGTGTGCAATAATTTCAACGATCGTACTGGTTGTTTGAAGCTAAGTCTCGCTCCTCCATTTTTAGCTTAAATCAAAATATGGCTGAACTGTTCTAATCTATAATATCGAAGAAATACGTTGCCATTGAGAGTTGATTACGGCCTGGATAAGTTAATTAATGTCTAATTAATAATTTAGAAAACATTTCAGGCATAATGAAAGACCTGCAATAGGCAAATTTAGCTCTTGCATAATGTATGTTTACGGAATTTTTCTAGGTCCTACTTTTACTCTACTGCCAAGATAACTATAGTTAATGATATGGGATCTACATAACCCTAAGAAGACCAGCAAAAGTTGTTATAATGTATTCTTTTGCTCTTTAAATAATTTTAGCATCTCTGTTGTTTTCATTTTCAGAAATTAGGTCTACATGATTTTGACGATCACAGAATGTTGGTAAGTTTACTTTTTGTTAATATTTGTTAGATTCATTTATAAATAGAATGAACAAATAATGCCAGCAACATAGATATATTTATTGTCAGGATATAAATATTAGCATTTATGTATTTGAATGGAACAGTTGAAGGAAAAGAAGATGCTACACTTCATTGAAAATTTAGCAGTTCATCTTACCTTAAAATTTGATCAACCGCCAGTAGATCAAGTTTTATTTTTTTGACAAATACATCAGTAAACATTGATACATTATTAAGATTGACAATCAGGCTGATGTGAATCAAGTTTATATACTTGTAGTAAGCTTACTAATAGAATTAAATTATCAATATATACCGTATATGTAATACGACATTGAAGTGTAGATATTTTTTTAATTTCTCTCCTAATTTTTTTACAAATAATGTCTAATAACTTTTAAGTTTTCCTAATAATTTTTTCCTAATAATTTTTAAGTTTTCCTAATAATTTACAAGTTTATAAAATTGATAAACTTTTAAAATTGAGCTTCATTAACAAGAATATTTTCTAACTTGATATAATATAGAGAATATATGTCTAATATTAAAATGTTCAGTTGAGATTGCACTTAAAATTTAAATCTGCTACAGAAAACAAAAGATGAAGAAATATTTGCAACATTACCAGGACTAAATTATCATGGTAGTGCCACGGTGAGTTATGTTTCATGGTCTACAAAAAAAACCCCAAAACAGTAAGATGTATCCATAAAAAAAAACTTCTGGTGATCGAAAATTAGACTTGTGATTTAAAAATATAATGTGCATTACAGATAAAAGTGCTTCCAAAGATACTCCAATCACATATAATTTGTTATTTTGCCATGGCTACTGTTACATGGTTACTCAACATGTAATTGTTTTATTTAATTTTTAGCCAAGATATAAACATAAATCAAATAATTTTAGTTATAAACTACCTTATTCTAACTTTATTTTGCTTTTAGTCAGTTTATTTTATTTAATATTGAGTGCTTTTTATTTATTTACTTTTCTACATTAACACACTGTTTTAATAGCAAAGAGCAAAAGCTAGAGAGAGAAATGAGGAATATAATGACTTTAAGCAGGTGTTTGATACACCTAGGATGGGTGTAAGTACATCAGCAGTAAAAAAGACACTTCTTATTTCAGAGTTATCTCCTTTTATTATCTTGGAAATGCAGAGCTTCTTGGATAAATATAAATATATTTATCGTGGTTTCTACTCTAGGAACTATTTGTTAAATATAAAGCCTATAATAATGCCTAGTGAAACAGACATCAAATTAGCCAGTTTGAATTTTATTCCATTTTGGAATGTTTTTACTGAAGCTTTTCTCCAATTTACTGATTATGAGCGACAACAATAATGTTATCGATCAACCTCTGCATTTACCAAAAGGTTTAGAGAGCAGTAGTAAGAAGTGTCTAGTTACTTAGTATGGTGTAAGTATTCCTGGATTAGTTTGTTATTGTGCCAGCTAGCTTGACTACCATATACCTGTTATACCAATATATTATAAACCATGAATACCAATTAAATTGATTTATATTACATGTAGACTGAATAATAAAATGTGTATGGACACTTTAGTTGTAGCTCACGTTATAGGATGAATCACTTATATAGAATAATAGGTAGGGGTACTTCGAGATGTGTATTTCATCTTTTTATTTTGGTACCCTGGGTACATGTACCTTACTGTAGCAGTACACAAGGTTTGACAGATGGCCCTAGTGATGTCATGTACAGGTGTTGAATTGATGTGTTGACAACATCCCTAAGATCTGCAGCGCACGTCTTTAGACCATTTAGAATAATATATAAATGTGATAGAATTGAATTTAGAATCCACAACTTACGCCATAGTCTTGGTGCTGTTTATAAAGTGACTTTGTTTTTAGCATATATATAACATGAAGATAGGTTTGCAGGGGGTAATATACAGATTAACCCTTTCAATGCTAGACGTAAATCCACTGCCTGTGCTAGACCCTTTTTTGAGGAAAAAAGGGAGGTTGGAACTGAATGCCAAGCAGTACTTATGGAAGCTTTTATGAAAAATCTTTTTGTCTGTTGGGATGGGCATGAGGTTGGGCTAAGAGGAAAAAATAGAATTTTGGAAATTTGCATAATAATGTAGTCACGTGACATCATGGCGGCCATTTTGGATTTCTTATTTCTCACTAAAGCTAACACGAAAACAAATTTTTCTCCATGAAATACTTAAAAGATATTGTTTTTTTCACTGGATTTTGATAAAGATATATAAAATGAACAAAAATATCAATAGCAGCCATGAGCAATGCCGCCACGAACACGTGCATCACGTCTCCCGCTGCCATGACCACGTGCGGATTGCAATACCTTGTTTTTACTTTCACTTTCATCCCCAAGTCCCATATCATTATCAATATAGTCAGTCAATAGATCTACACGTTCGGGACTCAGGAATTGCCTACGTCTTTTACGATCCAGCAGGCCAGCATTATTATCAACATCAGAATTATTGTCAGAATCTACTGCAGACACAGGGCTATCGTGTTCACATTGGGCTTGTTCATCATGCACGGGACACATAGCTAGCCATGGGCATAACGACGCGCAACAAATCACACACTTCATAATACCAATCACTGTCCTGACTACTATCATTATCAAGTAACTGGAAACGAATTATGTGTATCACCCGCCTCGAAATTGTCCACGTGTTGGTCAGCAAGGCGTCATTCACGACTTCGTCGAGAGTGCATCGTCGACGTTGTCACTATGCACTCCGCCATTTTACGGTTTGCCGCTTTGAAACACGTGGAAATATGTTCTAGTGTATAGAAAATACAATAGATGGCACTTGCAGTTACGGTACTAATTTTAGCGAGGGCTTTACTGAGTACACGGTAATACCGGGTACGCGCATTTTACCGACATTTTATAATACCCGGTACTACCGGGTATACGCAGTGAAAGGGTTAATATACAGACTACATCTGTTTCATAAATCAGATATTTACTAAGTTCAAATCAAAGGACATCGAACTCAAAGGACAGTAACCAGACTGACACTTTTCGAGGCTATGCCCCACTTAAATATCTAAATGTGTAGATTACCATAACTGAATGTCTACCCTTTGGTTGTTTCTATATATATTAATATATATTACCTGTTATATATATTTATCCATTTTATTAATCATGTAGTTATTGTAAATATTAGTAAATATATAAGTAAATTACTAACCAATGTAAATTGGCTATTGCACACTTAGTACAGGTATAAATTTCTATGTATCAAAATTTTAAAGGGCAAGAAACTAGATGGTTAAAAAATACCTCAGAAGTAACATTTTTTGGTATTTAATAGTGAAGACTAATATGCACGCTTGAGTACACAAATACTATATAGAAATTTGAATGGCTTGTATGGAACGACTTTGAAATTATCGTTACTTTTATCTGCGTCGCATTAAGATGACATCACGGAATATAAACTAATGTACCTGTAAGCTTCAAAAAGCCACAGCTTACGTTAGAAGTTACTGATTTGATTACATCTTGAGCGTTTTGCTGGTTATATTTCACTGCCATACATGATGTATGATTTATTTTTTTAAAAGACTCATTTTGGTTCAGTTTGCAGTGTGTCTGTTTGGTAAGAATTAAAAATTTGATTGTGTACACTGTACAGTCTGAAACACTATTTCACTTCTTGTTCCTTTAAAATTTTAATCATAATTGTAAGTGCCTGTTGTTTTTTTTAGAGCAAGAGTAAAACTAGCAATTAATTCAAGTAAGAAATTAATGTGTTAAATGCAACATCGCCAGTCAAAACAATGCAACATCGCCAGTCAAAGCAATACATTCAAATCAATATCATCTGATTATCGGTAATCAGATTTTGGCTGATCATTTTCATTGATAACATCATTGATTTCATTATCTACTACTTGGTTTCAAACTTACATGTTGGATTAAAGAAGTGAATCTTTTAAAAAAGAGTGCGATATGGCAGTTCATTGATTTCCTTACATCCCACTTCTACGTCGTTGTCAGTGGCAACCTTTGATAAAATTTTCCTGTTTATTTCCAATACAGGTATAAAAGTATCCGTGTATCAGAAATGAACAGTACGCTTTCCAGAAAGAGTACTGTTCATATGCGACAAACGAACACTTTTATACAAGCATTGAAAATAAGCAGGATGAAAACTAACGCCTAGAAAGTCATAAATTTTATTACAAATCAATTTCAACGGACGAACCATCCGCCGATGCACACTTCACCAGGATTGACCCACGTTGGAAAGTGTCCTTTACACTACGTTTAATATAATTGCAGTCCTCTACACCAGGGACAAGTTGTTTTGACAATGTGGTTGGCTCTTTGTTCACCGACTTCGTCAAAACAATTATTGTTTTATGCTCAGGGTAACGCAGCATGACGCACGTGTAAATACTACTCAGGTCGTTTCTCCACTGCGAAATCATTCTACCACGAAATGTAACATGAGGCACAGAAAGGGATAAATGAAAGAGCAGAAAGTATTTGTCATATTTCGCTTGACACGACTCGATAATAAATACTATTTTTCACATTTCGCTTCACAATACTCGATAGAAATGTGATGTGAGTGAGTTATTGGCACCTTTCCTCGGTGTATCGGTGAAGATAAGGACATTTTTGGTCGGGGCCCGCCTTGGCTCCGCCTCGGCTGAGCCCCTCGACCAAAACTGTCCTGATCTTCACCGATACACCGCGGAAAGTGTGCTAATAACTACTACATACACATTTATACTGACACAATTCTGTTTGCATTAATTTCTTATACATTAATTTCTTGTCTTACAGTATTGTCATTTATTAGCAAACATTAAAGAATTCAATTAGCCTATATTGTTTATATACAGTAAAAGTGCTTTAATCGACACTAACATTTATACTTGTTTTGACAAGTACATGTGTATTTCTTTCCAACAAAATGGTATTTTGTGTATTGTTAGCAGATTTTACTGTTGTAGGCTGCCTACATGTTATATTACAATATATATATATTACCAGTACTCATAGCTTTTAGATGTAGTAATATTTATCATTAACATAACCAATAAATATTATATCTTAAGTTTCAATACACTCCAGATTCATTAGTTCTTAAACATTATTGAAGAATAACCAGTATTAGATGTAATTATTTCGACTTGTAATATCATTAGTCCAAATTTAAATCATTGAAGTCCAGATGATATAAAAGAAACTTAAGAATGGGGTTTGATATTAGTGTTGCTATACATAAAATAGTAGCGACATACTACTGTTCATAACAATTACAGATTTTGGTGTGCTGCAGATTTTTAGATGAAGCAAAGGGATGCAGCTAGGAATACACACATCTCCCAATTGCTTAAATTCGACTATTTTATATGCCTTAGGTAGTGCATCAGATCATATAATTAGTACTGTTAAATTTGTAATTGAAATGGGCTATTTTTCGTAGAGAGGTGAAGAACCACCAGGTGCACCTAGGAAAGGATGGGGAACACCAACATATGAAGAAATGTTAGAAAAGAAAAGAAATGAAGAACAGAGATACAGGTAAAACAACTATACTTGCTTATTTAGGTATATATTTTACTTAGGCCTTGCTAGGCCTTGCAATTTTAAATTTGTCTTTTATGCAATATAATATTGTACAAAAAAATAATATTTTTTCCTTCCTATTTTTTTTTTTTTAACCAGACGATTAAATGATCCAGACTATTCTCGTCCTGGATTAAAAGCCTATAACAGTGAAGGGGCACTCCACAGACTTGAGGTAAGAAAATTTGGTAATTTTAATAGTTTAATCATGATAAATAGGCATTATTGTTGTACACTGTCTGCATTTATGATCAGATATGTTGTTTATATATTAGTAATATGAAAGAGCCTATTACAATTTTGCAATCTATTGGTCTTTGTTAAAACAACAAAAGTTATCTTTCTATCTGTTGTAAATGTGTGCAGTATTGAGATTAAAAGAAATGAAATGAAATGAAATGAAATGGGGTTTAATGTCCTACTGTTCTGCTCCTATGCTGGGCTAATGAAGACGGGCATATGCCATACAGTGTGCTATGAGGGAAATTTTGCCCGGGCAGCGGCACTATCGCCTACTCTTATATCGACTAGACAGCTGTCCTTGTCAGGCCCTCCGTCCTGCATAGTATTGAGATTAAGAAGAAACAGAACCTTATTGAGATTAGGGGGGTTGGATGGCTGAATGGTTAGCACGTGCGCGCTTTATCATAAAGCCTGTCATTGAGTCAACTGGCGTGGTTTTGAATCCCTGGTTGTACGTGACAAGGAGTAGGGTCACCTGTCCAACCTCGTGGGTTTTCTCCGGGTCCTCCGGTTTCCTCCCACTGCTAAAGACCCCTACGCGCAAGCGAATTATTGAAATAAAATTAAACCATATGTTAGTCCCGAAATGACCTAGTTTGTGTCGAGTGGATGTTAAACCCCATTTCTCTCTCTCTCTCTTATTGAGATTAAGAAGAAACAGAACCTTATTGAATTTAAGAATTTTTATTAATTACTTCTAGAGTTATGGCTTTTGGCCCTTGTTCACTTTGCATAAACTTCTGTATGCCTGAGCCACAAAATGTTACATAAAAAATATTTTATGTGCATGTATTTTATTCTTTAAAATAAAGGATTGACATTAATGTTTTGAATAGCCATATAATTTAAATGAATATCTCAATTTACTACTCTGCCGCAGTGTGTTGTGTTTTCTTAATGAGTGTTTTCTAGTTAATCCTTGGTTTGCTAGAATATTTATAGAGGTTATTTGGTTCTTTTCACAGTGTTACTCATTAATTTAGATATGTGTGATGTAAACTGTTCTTGTATGTTGATGAACTTTCCCCAAAGTGTATTTTGGTTTAGTTTGTAATGTGTGACTTCTGAGTGATTCTTCTTTCAGACATATTTTTATACACTCACATTTTATGTCCGTCCATAATTTCTTGTGACATATTACCATTCAGGATTCACATATTGTGGAATTGACCTTTCCACTTAGGTTCAAATTCATGAAATCCTGTGAACATGATATATAGGTCACAGTTCTAGGTGTTGTTGTTCATTATGTCCGTCCATAATTTCTTGTGACATATTACCATTCAGGATTCACATATTGTTATTGTAGAATTGACCTTTCACATGAAATCCTGTGAACATGATATATAGGTCACAGTTCTAGGTGTTGTTGTTCATTAGGGTATGAGGAATAAACTGTATTGATCAACAAAATTGATGGATCGTAAATTCCAAACATGTTTTGTGGAGTCACATTTTGACTTTTAAAGCAATACAAGGCCAAAGTTCGTAATGAAATGCTTTAAGACTCCGTGGGATTATTCATTTTCACTTTTAAAGCAATACAAGGCCAAAGTTCATAATGAAATGGTTTAAGACTCTTTCCATTGTTCATAGCCGCCATAGGTTTTTTTTTATTGATGATGATTTAAGTTATAGTGCAGTTAATTTTGCTGCTGGTAGGTGTATTACAGAACATGACAAGTTTCTATCTATGTTCTGAACTGCATTCTTACAATTTGACTGATTTATTGCCTTGGTGACATTTGACAAGAAACTCTGTAAAATGATACAACCATCACAGGAATAATTTCTTTAAAATTTAGCCTGCCTTATCTGTTTACTCGTAGCTTTACTTTCTGCTATCTAAATCTAATGCTGGATCTAAACTTTGTATTAATTAATCAGCCAAAGCAAGCTATTTTGAAAGATTTGAATGTATTTTGGATTGAAAATATGTAATTTTGAACCGTTTTATTCTTTTACTTTTCATTTTAGATTGTGAATTGTAAAATTGCTTGCTTTGGTACCATTATCTAATAAGCATTATATATGTAATCTTATATTTTGTAGTATTATTATCTGCTAAGCTTATCAATATCTTAACTGTGTGGGATTACAGAAATACTTGCTATTGTCTAAGTCAAGATGAATTGTTTAGACTATGCAGGATTTTTCAGTTGATTAATTTAGATATCATAACATACATCCTAAATATATGATCAACCTCCTGCAAGATATTAAACCTTGACTTACACAATAATGAAGGTAATCATCAGGAACTACTATAGTTTATTATTATTTCTTTGATCCTATACAATCTTAGTGTGTAGAGTTTTAATTATTTCTTTTACTAACCACATAAAACAGGATGAGAAGAGATTAAAAGACATAGAGAAAGATATATCAACAAAGTAAGTAATTGTTCTTCTGGTATTTTAATTAGGATTTATTGAACATTCAGTATAAAGCAAATTAGTACCGAAACGATGGTTGTTATATGAACAGAAATCTCTACAGTTTTATTATGTTTAACAGCAACATCTTTGTTTGTGATTAGTATAGTATTGCCAAAATAGTTCTTGATTTTGATATATTTAATTAACTGGTTATACTAACAGGGACAGTATACCACCTATTGATCTAGACAACAATGAATTAACTACAGAACATAAAATACTGGTAAATCTAGCACCATAAATTTCTCTTCGTGTAAATGTATCAGTGATCGGCACCATCCTCAGTCTTCTACAATCACTTTCTCAATGTTTTCCCCTTGAGTATGTAATCAAATTGAAATAATCATGATAGACTGGTAGTAATGTGGGAATTCCACAATGCAAAACACAATGCAAAACGAAGAGTACCTTTAGTAAGCTTAATCTTTAGCAAAAAAAACCTTTATTAATTTAATTAAAACAACATAAGTGCAGTTTTTTGGTTAAAATTAATTAGCATCTTTTTGTCAGATGTTAGTTTTCTCTTTCTGTAATTTTTCATCTGTATACATTTATATAGATGTTTAATATTTGTAACTTTTCTACTTTATCGCTGATGTAGATTTTGTATTATCCTTAGAAATGGTATTTTTTATTGCAAACTGCTGAATACTTTGACTTCATTTTTGATTTTACCGGTAATACCTTGACAGAATAAATAGCATATGCTTTTGATATTAGAAATAAATTTAAAAATTCTTTTTCATTTCTACCGATAAAAATACCACTTCTTTGGATCTTGAACTAATCTGATTTTATTAGTATTCGCATGGAATACTTATTTTACTATTTGAATGTTCAAGTCAAATTCAAATTTTATTAAAATATTTGATTCAGTTAACATGAGAATTTTTTTACCCTTTTTTCAAATCTATTTGTTTTCTGTTTCAATTTGTTTACTTCATAACAGACAAAAAATCAAAATTAGATCAGATTCCATTAGTCTCAATTGACATTGAATAATGAATACTAAAATAGGTTTTGAAAACCTTTTTCTTAGTAGCTGTAGCCCTTATAGATACAATTCTAAAATTGATTGGGGTTACACAGACTGTGAAACATTAATTTCAGATCAGTTCTATTAATAAATGTCAATAAATGTATGTGTAATTTTCTTTGTGATGACTTCTGCTTGCACTCACTCAGGAAATCTGTTTTACAAAACGGAATACTGGATGATCCTGACTGGCTTCGATCAAGTCACGAAGCAGAGCACGATCGAACCTATTCACGCCTGGTAAATATTTCTTCACGCTTTCTATGTGTGGTGTAACTTAAGGTGTTGTTTATTGGTTTTCATAGTTTTTCTATTGGAAAATTATATCTACACATACTTATATATTTTGGGGGGACCGGGGAGTAGGAGTCAATGATATATTTGACAAGTCAATTAACAAGAAGTTGATAAAAAGAAAAAAAGTAATCCCACTGTGTTAATTCAATAATTTCCTTTCTTTATCTGATTTTCCAGCTCTAATCTGTATTTAAACAAGAATAAATACATTTCTTCTCATTTTGACAACTATTCTTTAGTAAAGCTTGAATTATTATATTAAAGTTACAATTTCAGATTTTTAAGTTATATTTTTAAAATGTATTAAAATATAGTCCTAAAATATATGGTATCTATAAACAGTCCTACCTTGTTAAAGAATAATCCTATTAATCCTATAATTCACTAATGCCAGTTGAGAAATTGGCAAAAATATCATTTTCAACTTCAAATTCAAACGTTTGAAGATAGCTATTCCATGGTGGGGAATTGGAAAACAAGGGAGGTAATTGTGTTATTATTTTCGGTGTGGAGATTTTTAAGTGTGAGAAAGATAACCTATGATCGCATAATAGTGAGTTGACAACCTATTGAGCAAAAGACATAGAAATAATTATGTTTTGACTTTCTTAGAAAGTATGAAATTGTAACTTTAACAAAACCTTAATCTTAACTCCAAATTTACTACAGCATCTAATTACACAAAATCTTTGGTATCTAGACTCAGTATAACCCTAAAGCTATATTACTCAGACTAATGAAAAACTATTGTTTCATTATTAGCTCGAACGATTAAAAAATTGGAATGATGATACACAGGTGAGAGTTTATATGTAGTAGCATGCGTTGTTAATGTTTTTGTCTACATGTTGATAATTCATAGCATGACTGTGTGTATATCTTGGAACTCTATAATATTCATCGATTTATAAGGACAGTCATAGATCTGTAATGATGGTCCTACTTTCTTGTAATTTACTGGCGATTGTCCCTTCCTACATCCCAATTAATTATCTTGTTCAAATCAAGTGAAATGCATTTTTTGGCAAGCTAATATACTCTTTCTTGGCAAGCTTTACTTTTTCTCTCTATTACAAATGTGTGTGTGTAGAAATTTAAATTGATTTATGGCTTATATTGAGTCATTTTACTCTATCTGCTAGTATGAGTTTTGAGTGTTCCGTCTCATCTTTTATCATAAACTTATGTTAATCTCAAATTATTGATGTTATATAATTTCAGTATTTTGGGCTGGAAAAGTTTTTTTTTTTCTGTTTATAAATTATTTTCTGCTCTGTTCAAATTATAAAGGCTGATGTGAGCTAGCATGATTAAATGATTTTCCATTTATTTGTTACCAATGAAAAATATGGCCTTTTCAAATTAAACTTCCAAATTAGAAATTGTAGAGTTTTGAATTATGAATCAGATAAAAAGTACATCAAATGACTGGGTGACAAGTTTACATCTAATGAACTTTATTCCAGGACATTTCAATACATTACAAAACTGGATAATATGTTGATGTCTTGTTCAGTTCTTGTGCATGGTTTTTGAAATTGAAGGGGAAAGTTGAAAAGTTATTTTGTTTACATATTGTTTTGTGCACTAACAAATGCCTGTATTATTTGTTTTACTAATCTATTTAGGAAGATGATATTAAAAAGGAGGAACCGACCAAGGAGACACCAGTTAACAAAAAAGCATCAAAGCAAGATGTAGGCACATGTGACGTTTAATGTTTCCCTGCACTTAAACTTAATACACTTTGTGTCATGTTGTGATGTTTGCCTGTAATATTAATTGATGTCAGTCTCTTTATCTTATTATAGAACTGTCTTCCCAACTTATACTTATCTTAGAACATGAAGTTCAAATGCATGTGTCACAGGCAAAATATGATTACTGTATTCTTCGGTATATTAGGCGCATGTCTTGATAAGGCTCAGGGTGAGTTTGGCAGAGGTGAACCAGGAAAAAAATAAAAGCGCATGGTTTAGGTGCACCCTTATACAGCGTCTTGTGAAACACATGCCATACCAAACATGTCCCAATTACACCCTTCTCTTTTCATTAATATTTTAAATTATTTACATACAAAAGTTTGGGCTTTTAATTAGGTGACTGAGATTCATTGTTTGATTGTAAATAACAACTTAGTTCTGTATATATGCTTCTTCATGTTTACCCACCACTGCTAAAGAGTTCTGACAGTTTTTTATTAAAACTTGTCTTTCGATATTATTGTATTAAAGATACATTATGGGAGATTTTTATAGAGAGTTGGCCATTCTTGCTATAACAGTTCAAAAGTAGATGATGAAAGAAGAATATATTGAAAAATTCAGTCAAATTACTTTATTCTGAACATAGTTATCATCATTGTAATATTTGCCGAGAAATGGTAGCGAAATGTGTCTTCACCTTCGCCGATCGTTTGATTGACAGGCGTTAACTCCACCTACATATCTCGATTATCAAGTAAAGTTTTCAATGGCATACGGAAACGCTTTACAGCGGCCTCGCTAAGTACACTCTATCATTTAGCCTCTATCTAACTGACATATTTTCATCAGGTTACCCCTTATTTGATTTAATCAATTAGTGAAATCCTATTTAAATCCGAGCTGTAGCCGAGCCATCCGTGGGTCTACAGAGTTGATTTTGGTCTTGTTGTTTAAATAAAGATCTAATTTATAATTTCTATAACATCTGAAGCCTAAATTAAGACTTGCAATAATCAGATTTAGCTCTTGCATAATGCATGTTTAATGGAGTGATCATCTGATTAAACAGATTTAGATAGTTCTACATGTTGTAAAGAATTTTGTTAGTCCCAAGAAGATGGTCTCGTGTTGCTTAGAACTTAATTTATCTCTTCCTCTGAAAAAATCTATTCACACCAGTAAAAGTTGTCTTTCAAATGAAGTATTTGTACTGTATTGACCTATCCTTATATAGTTTATTTTGTGTTGGTGTTATTATCAATAGATATCCATTTTATTGTGTGTTTTTTTTTTCAATATATCTATACAATATAAGGTTACTGGTTACTAATTTCATAAATATCTTGTTTATATACAACCGAGCGACCGTAGGTGGTTTATTTTATGTTAAAATTATTATCGTTTTATATGTGGTATGTGTATATGTTTTATTTACAGATCATATTCATAACATACATTTTTTTAATTCCACCTTTAGAAATGAAAAATTTAAAAATCGGAACATTTTAACCACGATTCATATGATTAAAACAAAATCATAAATGTTTGTAAGTTATTTACCTTTAGGAAATTTATGAATATTGTTTTATCTCTATGTTTACAGAAGCACTTACCACCTCATGGACCAGCAGCACATGCTCCTGTATATCATGATTATCCTCCAAGAGGAATTAAAGACGCTCCGGCATATCTCCCTGATGCCAATAAACATCGTTTTTATGCTTCATTACCTGTTGGTAAGTATTATTTATAACAACTGGAAGACGGTTATTCAAAATCTTTCTTATTCAAAATCTTACTTCTGAATAGTATTTCACACCAAATCCCCCAAATCCAGAGTCATTTTTCAGCATTGTTTGGCATTTCAGTGCAAATGAACATTTAGAGCTCCTAAAAGAACTATTGACACCTGATTTCTGTCCAAGAGGTTCCTCCTTTTTTTATGCAAATGAGGGCTGTTGAGTGGCCGAATGGTCTAATCTGTGCACTTTAGATCATCAGGTTTTTCATTGAGTCAAGTGGCGTGGTTTAGATCCTACACTTGTATGTAACAAGGAGTAAGGTCACCTACCTAACCTCATGGGTGCTCCCTGGGTCCTCCGTTTACCCCCATGGCTAAAGACACTAGCAAGCATATTATTGAAATGAATTATTGTACCATATGTTAGTCTTAAAATTACCTAGTTTGTGTTGAGGTTAAACCATCCTTGTCTCCTTACTCATGCAAGTGTCAATTTTCTTGCCAATGCTCATTACTGCAGGTTAGATTTGATATAAATAATAGATAGAGCATGGTCTAGTATTTGATTATTGTTCTCAGAATTATGTCATGTTACAGTGATGATATTAGTTGAAATGTTGGTATCAGGTTTGGAAATAATGGTTTAAGATGCACCTGACAAATTGTCAGGCACTAATGAAATAGTATCTGACATTTTCGACTTAGTGCCCGGCATGAATTAATAATATCAATAAAAAAGACAAATCAGTGCCAGACAAAATGACAGGCACCAAAGGTTTAGTGCCTGACAAAGCCTGAATCTTTGCCTGACATTGTCTGTGACAGGTGCCTTATTTCCAGGCTTGTTTGGTATTATGGTTAATGGTAAGCCATGCTAAAAAGCAACGAGGGACAATATTACATGGCTATGAATAAATTTATGTTATTTGATTTGTTCTGTTAGATATCTGTTCGAGATAATCAGGTCATTATTTTCAGGTACAGTAACATTTGAAATGAAAGAAGTTTGTGAAATGTAAATATACATAGTGTTTTTTTTATAAACAGGTGAAGGGGAATCCCAGAAAGAATTACAGAAAAGAAAAGATGCATATAAAAAAGAATTAGAAAGACAGATGCAAGAAGCTGAAGAAGCTAGAAAAAAGTAAGCTTAAGAGATGGATGGGGGGGTAAATATCAGAATGGTTGAACCCATACTATATAAGACCAATTATTTACTGTATGCAAGTAGTTGGTTAAATTTCCGATTCTTATGTATGGAAATAGGAATATATGCCTAACAGTGATCCCAAACTGTTCTGTTTAGTGTTAAATAAGAGCAGCGATTCTCAACCGCGAGATCTTTCTAAGTGTGCTGTGAAATTTCGAACGGCACACTCAGTAAATGCGAAAAACCATGTGATCCCAAATGAGTAGTAACTGGTGTTTACGTGTAAGTTCATAGTTGTATTTTTCTTTATTTGGTTTAGTCATTCTATATATATTGTCTATGACTAGTCTGTGTCTACGGTTGTATGCCGTCTTTGACTTGACATGATTTTATTTTGCAAAATTCAAATATTTTTCATATATATTTAGCCGTGTGTGCTGCTATTTTTTCATGTGTTCCTAGGTCTGGCGTTGCCAAAAAAGTTTGAGAACCACTGAATAGTTAAAGAGTTAAAAATCATTTTCCTTTGTCTCTCTTTTTAAGAAAATGTTAATGGTTCATACATTTTTGAAGTTGAATCTTCCAATCTTGATATCTATGAATCTGTTAAACGATGAAAGAAAATAAAGTGCAAGGGATGAAATATGTGGCTTTTTTGAATGTGACAATTAATTATATTTTATTTTGATTTAGAAATAGAGTAGTAGAACCTCCTCAAGCTGAGGTTGCAAAACAGCAACAGCCAGTTCAACCAAGGGTAATTGTTATTCCTAATGTCCAAAAACAACCTGAAGTTATACAAGCTGCTGCACAGCAACAATATCAATTAGCAACAGGTGGTGATAGGTTAAGGTGAGTAGACCTTCAGTTTATCAACATACATTTCTGGTTTGCAAGATACTAAAGATGGGTTCGCCTGTCCAACCTTGTGGGTTTTCTCCATGCCCTCTGGGTTTCCTCCCACTGCTAAAGACCCCTAAACACAAGAAAATTATTGAAATAAAATTGTACCATATGTTAGTCCCGATATGACCTAGTTTGTGTCGAGTGGACGTTTAACCCCATTTCTCTCTCTCTCCCTCACTAGAGGCGGGAAGTAACAATTTCACTAACAAGGAATGATAAAAATTGCATATTGAAAATTGCCAGTTGTAGATTAGACAGGGGAGGGGGGGGGGGGGTTGCCGAATGGATATAAGGTCTGTCATTGAGTCAAGTGGTGTGATTTCGAATCCCCACTTGTACGTGACAAGGAGTAGGGTTGTCTGTCCAACCTCGTGGGTTTCCTCCAGATACTCCGGTTTCCTCCCACTGCTAAAGACCCCTGTGCTCAAGCAGATTATTGTAATAAGATTGAACCATATTGTGTTAGTCCCGATATGACCTAGTTTGTGTCGAGTGGAGGTTATGTTAAACTCTCTCTCTTTCTCTGTCTCTCTCTCTCTCTATTTAAATGTTGAGAATATGATGTAATACTGATATAATACCAAAATGATCCCAGTCCCTACAGAACATTGTAATGTTACTTTACTTTTCACCCAGTCTTAATGTGTGTTTGTTTTTTTTATAGTCCAAGAGCTGAAATGTTGCTGGGAAGAACTCGTGATCTGGAGAGGTTGGAGAGAAGACTGAAAAAAATTGAACATCAACAGCATGGAATTTCACAGTTAGATTTAGCAGAACTAGATTTTATGTCACACCGTGATCCAAGAAAACAGATGCATCAACCAAGTCATGGAACAACTGGTATACTAGAACAAGGCTTTGATAGATTGTTAGATCCACCCAAAGCTGTTGCCAAACCCCCAATTGGTCTTGCTTATCAGCCATCGTGAGTGTTTTTTTATGGACAATTTTTATTAGTCTTATTCATTTAATTTTTTGTTTAATATACTTTTAAATCATGTACGATTATACGATTGACGATACAGAGAGAATTGTTTGACATTTTTCTGCACCACATTGTAATTTAACATACCGATTCTTATCATTCAGTGTGTAAGAGTTTCATTGATATCAGCTAATGACAGGCCAAATGATTATGAATTTACGGTTCTACTGTCTGAACCATCGTAAATTTTAAACGGATTTCTTCGCTTATGAACAAACTACTTAACTTTGGTTATTATAAACTTACCAGTGTGTTTGAAATCAACTCCAGTTAAATAATTTCATTGCACAACTAAATATCCCAACGATTAAAAAGAGTTCTCTCTTGAAACATTTGACTTATTTAGTTGTATTTTCAACTGAGTTCAAAACAACTTGCTTTCGTCACATGTTGGGCCAAACCAATGCTGCTGTTGCGGGGGTGATTAATTAATTTTGACAGATAGTTTGACAACCACATGTTGCAATCAAAACATAGCGCGATCATTGCGATCGTTTGAGTTTGGGCTACGAAAATATTGTCTGAAGGCAATTATATAATAGATTTATATTGAAACAATTGATTGCCAGTCAATCAAATTTTATAAACAATGAAAATATCACTGATTGCACGGATACTCGTAAAAATAAAGTCAATATTTCCTATCTTCTTTATGTTATTAATTATGTAACAAGGATCATAAGCTCACCTCCGAAATTTCCAAGTGTATTGTCATTTTTTCGATCAAATAATAACCGCTTCATTAACATCTATAAGCGTGTAGCGGCAGCCCTAAAACGTAGTGCCTATTGGGAGGGTTTATAATTATTATCACACAATCACCCCATAATTGTAAATACCCAGTATACATATGTTAAATCTATATATTATCGTTTTGTATATCATATTAAAGATAATCATGGGTAATTTTGTTTGTTCAAAAGAAAATTACTCCATCCGAGTCTCTAATCCAATAATTAAAATAAAATATTTCAAAAGGTAAAGTTATAACTTTTGCACAGATTTTACTACAATGTAAAAGCCGATAAAAAAAATAATGGAATACGGGCAGTTATGTTTGTAAACCCTCAAACCCAATGCCGAGCCGAGAGTTAAGCTTATTCTTAAACCATGCTTAAATTGTCGTAAAAGTACCGGAAACCGTTTTGATTTGCCATGCTGTCACCCCTTTATACGAAATGATATATCCCGAAGAGTGACGTAATCAACTTCCATTTTGGTATTTTTCTGTGTCAGAAGTTCGTGGGATTTCAATTTTTCAAGATCGAATTGTTTTTATTCGTTGGGATATTTAGTTGTGCAATGAATTTTATTTAACGAGAGTTGATTTCAAACACACAGGTAAGTTTATAATAACCAAAGTTAACTTGTTTGTTCATAATCAAGAAAATCCGTTTAAAATTTACGATGGTTCAGACAGTAGGTTTAATCCTTGTGTTAGCTGAGGACATCATCTAGTCGTTTGGATGGGATGAAAAACCGATGTACACATTGGCTTGCACGTGAAAAAAAAAACCCTTGACAATTGGAAATAGATGAATAGTAGTTGGAATCGCCACTTTTGTGATAAAATTTTCCCCATAGCACATACTACATAGTAGGACATTAAACCCCATTTCATTTCATTATAGATTGATTGCTACATTAACTAGACTCCCAAAATTGCCCACAAAATGGAAACCCTGTTTACCAACACAGACCATTTAAAAGGGGGGGTTGGGTGGCCGAATGGTTAGCACGTGCGTGCTGTATCATACGGCCTGTCATTGAGTCAACTGGCGTGGTTTCGAATCCCCGGTTGTACGTGACAAGGAGTAGGGTCGCCTGTCCAACCTCGTGGGTTTTCTCCGGGTGCTCCGGTTTCCTCCCACTGCTAAAGACCCCTACGCGCAAGCGAATTAATGAAATAGAATTAAACCATATGTTAGTCCCGAAATGACCTAGTTTGTGTCGAGTGGACGTTAAACCCCATCTCTCTCTCTCTCTCTCCATTTAAAAGTCAATCATTCATATGATGTGACCTCCTGTTAAATTAATGTGCATTTAATTGACATAGGATTAATTATAATCAGATTGATATTACTTCTAAAACTGTATTTCATATGTGTTTTTTTTTTTTGTGTGTTCCAGGACATATGTAACAGGAGGTCAAAATTTTGATAAATTTAATTCAATAGATCAAGTTTATCAGTATTATGGTGCACAAAATCCATTGGACATTCCTGTTGCAGCTCCAGCACCTAATTATGGTATGTATTCATGTAATTGTATATTAAATACAGCTTCGACTATTGTTTAGATTAGCTATATGTGGAGATGGGTGCATTGTACGAGGTAAGGTATATGCTCTTTCAAGAAAATCCAAAACAAAATATTTTGAAAATTCACCTAACTGTTGACACAGAGTTAGCATGATGAGTTTGATGGCCATGTTCAGTTGACGGCCTGGTTTCTAGGAGGATGGTGGTGGTGTGTGAGGTTTGACTCTATTGGTGATCCGATAATAATTCTGTTGGGAGAGATCCTATATGAGGCTGTCTTTGTACATGTAAGTTGAGTGGAATCCTGTCATAGCTACTGTTGGATTTTATGATTTTTAGATCGACTTTTGCTTGATTGTCTATTTTAATTTTGGTTTAATTTTGGTTTAGGTGTTGCACCAGCTGTGGTTCCTAGTGGAGGTGTTATTGTTGATAATTATAGAGCTATGGGTGGAGGTGGTGGAGGAGGAGGAGGGGGATATGTTTCACCTACAATGGCATATAATGAGTAAGTATCATCGTTGATTCAATTTATTTTATCACTCAATAATACATTCTACAGTAGATATCGCTTGTGTGGTAAATTTCATAATCTACTGGTCAATCAAAAAGGAACTACTTTTTTTTTATTTTCAAAGAACAATTCATTTTTATTAAAGAAGGAACTATTTTTATTTAATTGACTTCCATGGAAACACTGGGTCAATATAAAGCACTTTGCAATGCTTGAATTGCTGTCAAAAAATGATGTATCACTGTGCCGTAATCTAATCAGGTTCAGTAAATATGAAATCTATAGCAAAGAATTATATTATTTATTTGTGCATGCAAGAAAGGATTGAGTGATAAATAAAATCTCCTACTCGTCTTTTTTGATATAAAAAAATATCAACACTTGTCGATAAAGTAAAAAAAAACGAGGAATAATGCTTGAAGGAGTAATTAGTTTTTATAGGATCAATAAACTGAGCAAATGTTTTATATATTTTTAGTCTACGAGGAGTAGGAGATGCAGACCCTAATGACGGCACAGAAGCAGAACGTAAAGCCAAACGTGCTCAAGCTCAAATCTATCAACGAGAATTAGAAAGACAGGTCTGTACTGGTAGTAACTTCATATTTTAAAAAACCTAATCTGAATCATATACCTATTACTAACACAACTATATATTGATTCATATACTATTCTCTTATTATATTACATGCAAGTTATATATGACTATCTTGTATGAGCTAAACCTCTGATAAATGTTAATAAAAGTTATTGAAACAAGGTTGATGTGATGTGTTATATAATTACTGATCTATGCTATTAAATTTTTATTTTGAAATATTTTAGTTTATTTCCAAATTTTAATTTTGTTTATGCTATAGACTTTAGCTGTTGATTGTATATATATTTCAACATGGGGACTATCTGTGGAAATGTTCAATTTACATTACCGGTAATATTTTTAACACAGTTCAAAGTGGTTTAGTTATTTTAAGCCATAGAAAAAAGAAATCAGTTGATCCTTGTTTGCGGTCCAAAAATTACTGCTTTGGTTTGAATTGCTAAATATCTATTGAATTAAATCATGTGATTTATGTACTACTAGAATAATTTAGGGAACTGTGCACGCAACCGTTCAACAATAAACCGAAAAGTTAGATCTAAAAATTGTAATTCAAAGTGATTTTTCATATCAGTTATATAATCATGTACGAACGTATATATAAGTAATATGATCTTCTTTGAGCGGCATTTAGCAATTGACATACGTAATACAAAAACATAATATGGAACACAATTACTATTCTATTTAAAGCGACGTTTCGTTGGAGGTTCTCTCAACGTTTTCAAGCAAAAGATAATGAAAATAATGTACAGAAGGTTTATATACAAAAACAAGTAACAACTAATTAATCTGAATTGATTTAATATGATAAATGGTTTCCCTATTGATTAAGATTAATTAGTTGTTACTTGTTTTTCTATATAAACCTTCTGTACATTATGTTCATTATCTTTTGCTTGAAAACGTTGAGAGAACCCCCAACGAAACGTCGCTTTAAATAGAATAGTAATTGTGTTCCATATTATGTTTTTGTATTAAGTAATATGATTATAATGTTTTATCATTTTAGATGGAGGAAAAGAAATATAAGAAATCTTTAGAAAAACAAGAGCGAGAAAGGTTTTATATTTGTTTTACATTTTTCATCATATGACTTTGATAGATATGCCCTTTTCACAAATTTTTATTAACACGTTAAAAGCGACATTATTATTATGTTTTTTTTTATATGAAATTTCATATGTTACCAGCGGTACATTTCACAGTTACATCATTTGATTACAAAATCATGATTAACATTCCAGATTGGATTTTGTTGAAGTTTTTCTGCTATCGATTTCCAATAATATTAATGAAATTGTCACACTTATATTACAAATAACATTAGAATTGTGACAATTTATATTTTTTTTTTAGATATGAGCGTAAATTAGAAGAAGACATCAAGAATTATAATCCCTACGGTCGAGGTGGGGCAGGTGCTCCTATGAAAGATGCCCAGGGCAATACTGTAGGTTAGTAGTGGGCCATAGTTGTCTCTTTTCAAAGTAACTTTCCGTTATATCCCTTCATGACTTGGTACTGTGTGATCATAGTGCACTAACAAATATTAATTTTTGTCCCCCACCTTTCGAAGACAGCAGGGGACTATTAAAATGGGTTTGTCTGTCTGTCTGTCTGTCCGTCACACTTTTTTGGACACAATAACTCTCTTTCTAATTGAGCTAGAATGTTTAAACTTGGTGTAGGTGTTTATTAGGTCAATGCCTTGATGGAGTTCGAAGATGAGCATTTTCTGCAGAGATAAGCAATTTGATGGTTGATGCTTTGGGACACGATAACTTTAGTTCTAATTAAGTGAGAGTGATGAAACTTGGTGTATAGTTTCATTACATCAATACCTTGACTAAGTTCGATAATGGGCATTTTTTAGGATCTAATTTCTTCTAGCTTAAGAATATTACATTCCAAGCATTTAGTATTTAGTCTAATGTTGTGAGATACAAAGATTTGACTCTTTTTCAAATGGATGATGATGATTGACATTTCTATTATTTTGATTCTTTATACTTTTAATTTAAATGTACAGCTGACTTGAGGGCTTTACAGAAAGGATACAGTCCCAGATATGATACAGGCTACGTTGATCCATATATTTCTCCACGAGGTGTAGCTCGTGCAGCCTCACCTAAAGATGATTTGATAAAAACTCCACCTGCCCAAACCACAGCACTTGGGGAAGCAACACACGCTAGAGGAGGTCATGGAATATTTGGCCATCCAAAGGTAAAATCAGCTGTCCTGGGTAATAACAGTGCATGTTAAATAAAGGGGTTAAAATGGAAAGAGAAAAAAAAGAAGGGTTGCATATTGTTAGTTAAGAAGACCATAATCAGCTTTGATGCCATCGGATGCTCTAGATTTTCAATGGATTTAAACACGATTGGCAGTTTATGATTTAATTAAAAAATGGATAATTGAGACTTTGTTCACTATCGTAACAGCGGTAGCAACTAGCAATGACAATTGATACTCCACTATTCTTCAAACAGCCCTAATGTCGCTCAATATATTGCCATTTCATTATCTAGTTTTTAACTATTTTAATGAGAATTGTCAGCTCTTTATCTATTTAAATCTTACATAATCCATCTTTAACATCTTTCCAAGAATGCATGTAAACATAGCCATAAAAATACATAAAAAAACTTCTATTTATATTAGACACTCATTGAAATAATTACTTAGCATAATGTATTGTAACCAGTGGTCATAACACAAATTCCAATGGATGAATTGCGGTCAATTATATCCCAAGAATTAATTGTTGTAAAAAACAAATTATTATTTTTTCTTATTTTTTTTTTTAGACAGAAGCCGAGAAAACTCAGGCTGATCGTTATAAAGAAGAATTAAAAAGACAGGTGAGATTTTTAAACATTGATTATTCAGACTTCGCCTAGTCAGTGGTGTTGTCTATTACCAAATTTTGTAGGCATAGCCTGACAGATTGTTGTTAGTTGTTAACGTGACAGGAAGTAGGTCCGTCTGTCCAACCTCGTGGGTTTTCTCCGGGTCCGCCAGTTTCCTCCCACTGCTAAAGACCCCTACGTGCAAGCAAGTTATTGAAATAAAATAGAACCATATGTTAGTCCCTAAATGACATAGTTTGTGTCAAGTGGACATTACATCCCATCTCTCTCTCTCTCTCTCTCTCTCTCTCTCTGTCTTACTTACTCTTCCCTTCTGCTTGATAATATTAGTTTTCCTGACTGATTCCTTTAAGATTTTAGTATGTTAATACAGAAGATACAAGGAAAGCCATGTTCAATATTGGTGGGTGGTGATATGTGTTTTGATTTAAACTTTTTTTGTCGCCAGATAGTATAAGTCTTTCTATTCTGTTAATTATAAGAGCTTTTTTCTTTTATGAAATTTAGGTGTAATATTTCTCTTGTTTGTATAATGAAATAGGATTTAAGCTATAATTTTTTTCAATTGGTTATTGTTTTTGTATATATTTTAATAGATTGATAGAAAGAAGCGAGATGCTGAAATGGAGAAAGAGAGAGAAAGGCGTGAAGAAGAGAAACAAAGTAAAATAGTCGAAGAACAGAGGAAAAAAATGCAGGAAGAATATGACGAAGAAAAAAGAAGAATTATGGCTAAAGAGGAAGAGGTAGAGTGAAATTCCAGCTAAATAAATTTAATATCCTTATGCTGCACAAAATGACTTTTCCGGATCTTCATACGCATATTTTATTTATAGTGTGAATTATGTCTATAGCTGTCTGCCTTTTTTATTTCATTCCCAGGTTGTAAGTGACAAGGGGTAGGGTCGCCTTTCCAAACTTGAGGGATTTTTCCCACTTCTAAAGACCCATACGCGCAAGTGAATTATTGAAATAAAATTGAACCATGTGTTAGTTCCGAAATGACCTAGTTTGTGTCGAGTGGACGTTAAACCCCATTTCTCTATCTCTCCCTTTTTTATTTCATTTTTTTAAATTTTTTTTACAGGCTCGACTTAGAAATGCAGAAATAATCAAAATGCAGGAAGACAGAAAAACAGATGAAGAAAGATTAAAAGGAGAATTAGAGAAAAAGAAACAAGATGAAGCTAGAATTGATTATGAAAGAGAGAGGTTGGCCAGGGAGGTAGGAAATTTCATCTAGATATACATTTTAAAATTGCTTCAAATTTATTTTATAAATATCATTTATCATTATCATTATTAAGATAATATATGCATGATTATATAGATAAATTCATATAGGTAGATATACATAAATACAAGCACTAAAATATATCAATATAACCATATTCATAGATCTTTATCTCTCTGAAATATAGAAATATCTTACTTTAATTAGCTATGCTTTATATTTATTTTCTTATAATATAGTTTAAATTAGCTGTAGATATTTTACTAATAACATTATTTACAGGAGAAGAGAGGGGAATCCCCACCAGTACCAGCCATCAAATCAAACAATCCGACCGATAAATCAGAAAAAACAGATGACAATAAAAATGATAAAATTCAAACAAAAAATGATAAAAATGAGAAACGGGTAATTGCAATATAACATACTTTGTGTGATCTTCCCCTTTGTGTGACTTGGAATCTACCCAAAAATATTTTGTTCATTCTTCCCGTATTTTTCATACGTTAAACCCCATTTCATTTCATTCCCCCAATTTATTGATGTATAGAAACAATCTCTTGGATAGAGAACTTTTCAGTTAACCTGGAAGAGCCTTCTAGGAATATTCTACTTCACAAAACAGTGATTGTTGATTTTGTTTAGAAGTCTAGATTGTAGAAACAGAATGCAGCATTGTACGACCTAAGCCTTGCATGTGATATGATAGAGAACATTTAGAAATAACATAATAGTTCTCTATAGCTAGTTAGATCAGATTTTAGTAATAGATTGTTTTAGATGCATTGAAATTGTGGAATGCATGTGGTTATGTGGAAGTACATAGATAGAATATATCACATATCTTCCTTTTTAACCTCACAGAGTTCGAAACTATTGAATATCTGTAATCTTAACATTATTTTTCAACTTCATCTTAATATTTGACCAATGTACCATGTTTCTTCCATTTTCATTTTCAGTCATCTTCAAATTCTGCTTCACCTAAACCTTCCTCGCCTGTCAATCAGTCTGTTGCCATAGAGACAGCCTCTAAATCTCCGCCCATTCCTGCTGTCAAGACAAACTTACAAGATACTAATGCTTCAACTTTGGTACTTTCCACTTTTCTTTTAATATTCACAAAAGAGCTAGTATTCAAATCCAGCCTAATCTTTTGTACCTTTAGAACTTTCAAGATTATATTACAAATCAATGAAGTTTTTCTAAATTATAATATGAAAATGTCTAATGAATGATACAGAAAATAGGCCTCAGTTTACTAGCTAGCTTGATGTATTATTTTCCTATTTCTATTTTTAGATTTATTTCACAATCTGTATATTATTAATACATATATTTATAATACATATATTTATAGTCTTCACAACCATTCCTTTTTTTTTTCCTAATTTGTCATTTATCTTACATAGCTTTTATTTATATATATATATATCTATGTATGCTAATTCTTTTATGTCTGCACCTGTTTTTTGTTGAAATTAAGTGGAAATGGAATTCAGACTGTTTAAAGATCTAGGCATGAATTACTTGTAGATTTTTTTTAGCGTTTCTGTATGAAAGATACTGTAGTATAATTAACTACAAGATGTTGAGACAAATCTAGCTATGTCTGAACAACATTCAAAACTTTCTGATTCCACTCCATTTGCTCACCACACACACAATTATTTTCTCTTCTGTTTATTATGTTTTATGTTATTTATGTTTTGTTTAGTATGCAGCACGAAACGATTCTCCTCTTATACCAACTTTACGACATAGAACAAACGAAGTTTACTTTGACGTAAGTTACACTGTGGACAATTAAGTTGTTCAAGTCAAATACAAAAATGTAATTTATATAATTATCATTAGGTCCATTTGAGTTCTGGTTAACTTATCTGGAAGAGAATAATTTTCAATCTTTTCAGAAAAAAAAAACCTTAGTATTTTCACTTCTATTTAACAAGTTATGACTTATATTGAAACTATAATTATTTGTATTTTTTTTATTACTCTTAAGCTTGTATTTTTATTGAATTTCTGATAAGAAGGAAGAATTATACATTTTTATTAAATAAAAACATATTGGAAAAAAGTGTCAAATTAGTAAAATTTAAAATTATTGTAACAATCTTTTATTATTTTCTTTTAGACTGAAACAGCACCTAGAAATAATAGTAAGTGAATGAATTTATTATTGCCATATTGATAGTAAAGTAGGCCTCAACATGTCAATTGTTTCTGATACCTAGATAAACGCTAATTCAGTGGTGACTTCAGAAGTTTTTGTCAGTGCGATTTTTTGTTGAATGAACTGGCTTGGGGCTTCCTACATTATAGCGGTCTCTGATTCGCTGTATAAAACTCAATTATTCTCAAATCAAGAGGTTAATTCAATATGCTATGATTTGTTGTGGACATATGTATTTTTACAAAATACAATGGAAGTTATCATTCATATTTTAACACTTTCAGGTGCTGATGTTTTGAATCAACTTGCCCATATGAGACGACAGTTACAAAGTGAACGAAAACGAGTAGAAAATATGTTGGAGGAAACAAGGGTAAATTTTATTTATATTTATATCTAACATTTATTGTGCCAGATGAACTTTAAACAATAATCCTGTTACAAGGTTACATAAACCACATTTGTCGCAAGAATATATAACACTTGAACATATAATGGAATTACAATTTTTATACGCCCACATTAATAATTACTTCCAGGGTTATGGCCCTTGATTACTTGAGAAATCTTGTGGATGCGCTAGAAGCTAAAGTTAATATTAATTTATACACAGTGTTTAAGGTCATGAGATGAACAATCAAATCAAATTTTAATGATTTCTGATAATTACTTAATGGGTTGTTGTTTCTCGTAATCAGATTTTAGTCTGTTGTAAATGTTTTCATTACTGACTAAAGCAAAAATATGCGACAAGCTGACAACCCTTTTTGACTGCCCGAATAACTAAGCTGCTGTGGTAGTATGTTTCCTTGCCTGGCAAATATTTATTCTGAATTAAATGCATAATAGTGGTGTTCTGTTCTAAAAATATTAATTTAAGTAAAGTATATCCAACATTGTACATGATAGAACTTTCTTCTAAATGTGGGTAGTTTATTTAGTATAATGTTCTATTTACTGAGCGAAGTATTAATGATGTTTTTATTTGTGTAGAATGAACCTGATGTGTATGATCCTAGATTAGTTAATAGAGTAGCTGTACCAGTACAACAAACACAACAATATCAGTAAGTTATATTATCTAAGGTTATCTTTTAACCAAATTATGTTGCTTTGGTTTCTAAAATCTAGGTCAAAATTAAATTATCAGCCATAATAATATGTCAGGGTGTAGAGAGTGTCTGGTACAATTTCAAGAGTTTGATTGGCTTACAAACTGTGGTTGTAATTGCTGCAATTAAGCAACCTCACAGATTTTCTCTGGGTCCTTAGGTTTCCTCCCACTGCTAAAGACCCCTATGCGCAAATGAATTATTGAATTAAAATTGAACCATGTTAGTCCTGAAATGATCTAGTTTGTGTCAAATGGATGTTTAATCCGATCTTATTTCGTATGTGACATAGTTTATAATTGAATTTTCAGGAAAACTGATATATTTGAAACAGCGCGCAACAGGAATGCAGTTCAGGTTCGTCGAGCACCAACAGCAGATCATGCAAATCCCAGTGTCTTACAAGAATTTGATCATCTTAAACATAAAGGTAAAATATTCAGATATTTTCTCTTTTTATTGGAAAACACTTTCAAATAAGTCTGTGTGCGTCATAATTATTGTCTTTTGACACTCTTTTGTTCAGTTTTTTCAACTACGAAAACTGTCTTTTTATCAAATATCATTTTTAATACTATGTTATTTTTCACAAATTCAGTTTTTTTATTTCATGTAAAAATTTCTATTGTCACTGCAATTCTTTTTTCCGAGCTGATCTTTCTAGATTTATTTGGATTGTTTTTTCTTGTATTTTTGATGTATGCACCACACTGATTATTATTTTTAGCGGACACAGATTCTAGAAAACAGTTCCGTAAATTATATCCTGTTGATCCACGAACACAGGAAGAACTTGAATCCCAACAAGCAGCATTACTCCGACAACAGGAACAAAGATTGATGGGATATGGACATTCTCCAAGTTAGTTTCAATCATTTCCTTAAAAGAGCAGGAAATAACATAAATAAAGATACTAGCATTAAATTTTAAAACTTCTGAAAGAAATGCTCAGAATAATTCTGGTTATTAAAATAGTTACCTATTTGAAACTCTAGATTCTTTCATTGTAGCACATTTGTTTTTATTTGTAACTTTTATGCAAGGTACTATCAGTATGCTAGTTTCTTTTGCAGCACTATTAGGGGATCACGTGGCTAAGTGATTAAGACGCTGGCTCGCTAGCCTGGAGGTCGGTTGTGTTCGATCCCTGCATTGGCCGAGAAAGTTCATCCAGATTTTCCGGCGTAGTTCCCCCTTGTCAGTGATGCAGGACGGAGGGCCTGACAAGGACAGCTGTCTAGTCCTTCGGATGAAACGAAAAACCGAGGTTCCCTGTATACATTGGAATGCACGTAAAAGATCACTTGGCAGTTGGAATTTGATATAAGAGTAGGCGATAGTGCCGCTGCCCAGGGAAAATTTCCCTCATAGCACACTGTATGGCGTATGCCCGTCTTCATTAGCCCAGTATAGGAGCAGAACAGTAGGACGTTAAACCCCATTTCATTTCATTTTTGCAGCACTATTATCTGTTGTTTGTTATCGTCATACTTTATATAGTATATAAGAACAAACGCAATCACATGCACTATAAAGCACGTTAGACCATGTATTATTAAGTATGGCCATTTAATATTTATTTATTTCTCGACACCCGATTATAATTCGTAAGACTTCTCTATAGTAGCACAATCTAAGTTACTTTTATCTATAGTAAATTTACTTATCTAAAATATCTGGTGCAAGTTTCATTTGGATATCAATCAATATCATCTCTTAATTGACTGGTATATTCTTTTGATTTTAAACTTGGAGTAAAGATGAAGGGAATGGTTTAAAGCTGATAGAAGCTTATGCGAAATATTCTTGAAATCCCCTTGCCAATCTGATAACAATATATTATCGATGTAAAGAAATGAGATTTTGATGTTTTAGAAATTCAATATTTGGTTCCAAACATATTAATTCTTGGTTATCAAGCTTTGTTAGCAAACAATTCATGGCTTTAATGTCAAATAACTTTTTGTATTGGCATGCACGTAAAAGATCCCTTGGAAGTTGGATTGCAACATAAGACTATGTCATAGCATTGCTGTCTGGGCAAAATTTCACTCATAGCTCACTGTTTGGCGTATGACTGTCTTCTTAGCCCAGTTGGAGTTGGACGTTGAACCGCATTTCATTTCCTTCATTACTCTCCAAGTTTTATATGTATATATATTTATTTTCTACCCAGCACATAGATATATGTTTAACAACCTGTATCTACCTTCAGGTGACACAGATACTATAGGAATTAATTCTACTAGCCCTCAAGCCATGCTTCATTCAAACAGTGCCTTTATAGGTTAGTTTATATACTCTTTCTCTTTAACTTCTCTCAGCACATAGATCATATACTTTCTTATAAATAGAAATTGTTATTTCCTAGACTATATACATTGCTTATTTCAAGTTCAAGCGCTTAGTGTTATTTATATGCATTCAAATCCTAAGTCAATAATGAACATAGCAAGGAAAGGAGTTATGCAGTTAACCTGTTTGAAACTTAATATGGATGACTGAAAGCCACCCTGATTTAGCCGTGGGTTTGTGGGCGAAAATTTTTAAATATATTCTCTTATAATATTACAAGCCACTTCAAGGTCAATCCTAACTTGAGAATAATTGTTTTGTTTTTTTTATAAACAGTATTTTATTCAGGGTATCTGATAAGTATTGAATTTTGAATTAAAATATTATTGACTACAGACATTGCTGGATTGGGATTGGGTAACAGGCTTAGCCTATGTAAAACCCCTTGGTAACATTTTATTGTATTCTACTAAGTTATATAGTTAATATCTACAGATCTCAGAAAGGAATGGGATTTGAGGACAGGCTTCGCCTATTGTATTATGAGTCATATATATAATATTTTATCTACAGATGTTGAAGGAATGGATAGAAATCTTTTCCCTGATGATTTTGACGATTTTCCAAAAAGGAATGATTCAGCCAGACAGAGAAGACGAGACAGAGACCAAGGTAGAAGTGTAAGTTGAAATTATCATATTATATTTAACAATAAACAAAGTAAAGCACAAAATCTGAATTTGATATGCCCTCATTTAATGTGGTAGCATATTGTTGTCATCCATGTTTGGTGTCTGTCACATTTTTTAGTAAACAAGTAGGGAACCACGGTGGCTAAGTGAGTAAGACATTGGCTCGTTACCATGGAGGTCGCAGGTTCACTCCCAGGTTTTGACCAAGACAGTCCATTGGGATTTTCCAGCGTGGTTTCCCCTTGTCATTGGTGTATGATGGAGGACCTGACAAAGACAGCTGTCTAGTTGTTCTGATGGTATTAAAAATCAATGTCCCGTGTACACATTGGCATGCACGTTAAAGATTCCTTGATAGTTGGAATATGATATAAGAGTAGACTGTATGGCTTATGCCCGTCTTCATTTGCCTAGTAGGAGCAGAACTGTGGTCGATGATTTATCTTAAATCATTTGTAGTTTAATTGCATTGTCCATAAAGATATGCCACATCTTGAATGTATGCCATAATCAAAACAATTCAGCTTGAGCGAAAAAATTGCTGGTTGTTTCCAATACCTGGCAAACTGTGTTTCTCAACTTAGTTGAAAGAAAACTAAACTGAAACTCAGCTTTACAATTCTCTGGTTTTAATTTATGTGACTGAGATATATATTCTATTTTATTATAGGACCCTGAGATTCCACGTAACTATAATCCTATGGGTTCTATCACTAGCCTGGACGTAGATAAAATATCAAGGAAAAATGAAGATAGATTACAACGACTCAAAGAATTACAAGGTGAGTTAGTAAAATTTCTAATAGGTCTACTACCAAATTTAGACAAGTTTCCCACAAGCTTTGTCAAGTTGCAGTCATTCTGGTCTCAAATGAAGAGAAGAGAATACTAGTGGTGATTAGACTGTGTATGATTCTAACACTATGGGCTGATAAAGCCATCTGTTGTATTAAGATACATATCGCCTTTTTATCTTTCAAAATAGTAGTGAATGATAATCAACACTAGTAATATTATAATTTTACAATACGGATAATTAATATAGCAAATTTTTTTCTATCTGAATAGAAAGTCGAGAAAAAAATCCCCACTTACCCACCCATCAACCTACTATATGTAATGACACAGTGGATCTCAGTTCATCGAGTCCCAAATACATTATACTCCCAAATGCTTATTTACCAGTGCTGTCTTTATTTGAGATATTTGATATAATTACAGATGATGTATCACTGTATGATCCTGATGATGTTTTAAATAGATTTATGGAGAAACAGTCCCATAACAGGTAAAACATATAATAATATTCAATAGTCATAATTTTCTAATTAAGTTTTGCTGTGTTTCATGTTTTGTTGTGTAGTTGCTGTGGTTGTTTTGTTTAATTAAATGCATGTTCTATCAGTTCACTAGTTTAATCCTTGAGTGGCATTTAGCAATTAAGCACATTAATAACACAAAGACCATTTATACAATCACTGGTTTATTTATCATATGGATGGTGCAATGTTTTGACAGTTTTATCTTATTTTCAAAATGATAAAAGGGCACTTGTCGAAACATTGTGCCCTATGTATAATAAATCTGTGATTGAAAAATGGTCTTTGTGGGTTTATTTTTAGTTCAAAAGTGCTTTTGTTATCATCTTCATCTTCAAGACTATAAAAAGGACAATTAGTTTTAATATGAAATGATCTTAGAAGATAATTCAAGTATGCATTCAAGAAACTTTATATAATATTTTGAATAATGTTTTTAAGTCGTTATGAAGCTGACGATATATCCAGAATATTAGTAAGTTTAATATAAGTGTAGGTGAGGTAGACATTGCAGTAACTAATGCTCTCTTAATGTAGATTAGTCTCCAAATAATATAGGTAGGGTTATTATGGGTAGATGGAAAAGAAAGGGGGACTATTGTTGAAAAATGAGTGAGCAATGCTACTTGTAAACATTATAATATAGCCTTTTGAATGGACATTGCTAAACTGGTTAGTTGAATTGGATTCCTTGCACAGTTCCAAATAATTAGTAGTAATAGGCAGAGAGAAAACAAAAGAGGGTGTTTAATGTCCATGCAACACTATATAGGTTATTTTGGAACTATATATTTCATATCATTGGCGTGTATGCAGGGGTATGCAAGAAACTGGAATACTTGCATTGATTACAAATCATATGACCTACAGTGCACACTTGGCCACCTAACTCCTGTAAAGTAGATAGTGTAGTAACTAATAACAATAATCAAAGTTTTTGACATGGGACATTATTTCATGTATGTTAAAATTACTATTGATTATAAGTCTATGCAACATACATGACACACAGAAGCTACCTGTAAAATCCAAGTTTACTCTTAAACCAATTATAAGGCAATACACTTTAAATATATTTGCTTAAAACTTAAATTTTCATGAAAAAGGCCACTAATTTTTTTCTACAAAACAATATAAATTTGGAAAAATATTGGTTTATTGTTTTAAAAAAAAGTCTTTTCTTTTTACATTCCAGAAGAACTTTTAATATTTATCTTTAAATTAATATCAGTATTTCCCTTTTTATGGATAATGAAGAATAGAATAGATTCGCTTTCCTGTCTAATAGATTTAGAACTGTCTGCATTTCTTTTTCACGATTAATACAAACGTATAATTTTTAATTTCTGTACCAAAAAATTATCTTAATGATAGACTTAATTAAATGTTTTTCTGTTGTAATATTTAAGAATATGTATAAAGATATTATACATTATTAATAATGCCTCAGTAAAACCCATATACTTTTATGCATTATAAAGGGCAGATAACTAGCTTATGAATTGGGATACATGTATATCATAATTATGGACTAAAACTTGCTGATTTTTGAACATGATTATTGTTTATTTATCAAGAATATATTATTTCTGATTTTTAATTGATATGTAATTCACAAGGCTTGCAGAAAATATCAATTTATTGATAGATAGAGAAGAAACTTAAAACATCCGATAATAGTGTGAAATGAAAATATATTTTCAGACCCCCGAGTAACAACACTTTACAAGATGATTCATGGCTTTTACCAGGAAATAAAAAAATATGAGTTGAGAAATGTTCTTGAACATGTGTTGGCCAAATATGATCTGATGCTGTATATGCAACAAGACAAGGGCAGACAGCAATACTGTTACAACTGTCCCTTCTGAAGATATTTCAAGTCACATAATAATTGTTATATAATTAATATTTTTATTTATTTATTTTAGAAATGTATTAATGAAGAGTTATAACAATTATAAAATAAAGAAACCAAATATTTTTTGTTTATATTTTTAATTCATTACAATTGTTTTCATTAATAACAATGATACCAAGTGCTCATTATTTATTGAAAATGGCAATATTTATTTATGTATAGAGAATTGTATTGTTTATAGTGTACATATATACCCTAATACATACAATATATTCCATGTCATATTAGTCATTTTATTTTGTGTAAGATAATGATAACTAAAATTATATACCATATGTATGTATTGTATATATTTTATTTTACTATGTATTGTTTAATGGTCGAGAGCGAGACATTAAGTAATATATTGTAACAACAAGAGGACCGTCAGGTCCGAGTGTTTTTACAATATATTACGCAATGTCTCAGCTCGAGACCATTAAACATCTTAAAATACAGACACTCCGCACGTGCGTTTACAGTGAAATACGTCACTCGAGTCTAATATTTGACAAGGTACGATTGGCAAGTTGCCCGTACGATTATTTGAAATAATGGTACGCCAACATCAAAGGGTGACGTCACATCTGTATTTTAAATACACTTAATTAACAGTAAGGATGAATAAGGAAAAGTTGGTTTTACTTAAGTGTACTTACAAATCTTTCCCCAAGCCAATTTAAAATATAACTTACAATAGATAAATGTTACATGTACTGATGCTTTATTGTCATCTGGACTGCCAGTTATTCATCTTGATAAATTTTAATGATAATTTAATATTTCATTGAATTTTGATTGATCTAAAAATGGAACTGATGTTTTTTTTTCTATCACTAAATATTGTATGTATATTGTTGAATAGACAAATTTTAATCCCTCCATTATTGATCTTAAAAATTTGCACAGAAAGGAAATCTTTATTTTAGGGATAAATATTTCCAAGTGATTTATTATTTGAATGTATGCTTTCAATTCCCTCCACGGTCTCTATAAATGTATCTGTGATATTCTTTTACTTACAATTTGTGAAAGAACTTGAAATAATATTAAATAATATTAGTTATAATAAATTATCTAAATGGAGACTTTGTTATGGCTTGATATTGTATGCTGGTACTTGTGTTGTTTTAATGTACAGCTTTATTGGTAGCCAGCCAATTGATCGAAAAGCTGCCCTGGGAATAAATGAACCAAGAAGACCCTATCATCAACATCCTGTGCCCTTTTATACCTAAGATGTACTGTAGTAAAATTTGTTTTCATGGAAACACAATCATTAAATTTGTGAAATATCTAATTAGCAAGATCCACAACTACTATAGTAGGTTGATGTTTGTTAAAAGTTTCAGAAAGTTATCTTGAACCTTGGTTTATTAGATATGCTCCAGAATAAAACTGGGGTGAAAGAGACCTTTTTAGTATCCCTTCATTAACTTTGTTCAGTGTGGGATAATAACATAACTTATGGTGTACTTATGTTGGGTAAGCTGTACTGCAACTACAAGTAAAATTGTAATCTTTGTATGGGCAGCTTGAGATAACTTATTTAGCAATGGAGCACAATCCCCCCCCCCCCCAAAACACCGGTTTGTACACATATAGCATGACACTTCGACAAGTGTTCTTTTATGATTTTCAAGCATAAATTTAGGCACACTTGAAAGAGGTTGAGTTCATTGAGCAAACCGTCACTCCATACAACTAGCTACAAGTTGGCAGGACATGCTTAGAAACTGGAATTTGTTGATTGAAGGTGTTGAATTATTTGTTATTCTGATTAGCGATTTGGGGTGAAGGGTGGAATCTTTTATATGGTACATTGGATTAAAAATCAAATTATTTGCAAATATTTGTTTCATTTTTGAGGTAAAAACAAAATAGGCTGCGCCTCAACAAAAAATTTTGAAAGAAAGATGCAAATCTCGCAAAGTATTTAAACAACTAAAATTAAGTCATCAACGCATACTCAACTTTGGCTGCCTGTCTACAGTTAATTCGACTGGAGAACAGACATTAAGCTAAAGCTAAGCTAGTTGACCAACATTTTAAGTTCTAATTTGATGATTGTAGTCGAAAACAGAAATGAAATGAAATAAAATGGGGTTTAACGTCCTACTGTTCTGCTCCTAACCTGGGCTAATGAAGACGGGCATACACCATACAGTGTGCTATGAGGGAAATTTTGCCTACTCTTATATCGAATTCCAACTGCCAAGGGATCTTTTACGTGCACACCAATGTGTACACGGGACCTCGGTTTTTCGTCCCATCCGAACGACTAGACAGCTTACCTTGTCAGCCCCTCCGTCCTGGTAGTCGAAAACACTAAGTATATTTACTTTGCTTCCATTTAATAAAATTGTAAAATGTTTATTTAGTCTTTATATGTATGACAGATACAAATGTTTGGATATGTGAGCCATTTAGGGCAGAGATCTATTCCCGAAGTATGAAATCAACGCTTTAATATTTGACCCAAATAAAGTTGGTTTTGTGGTTTCATACCCTTTTTGTGAATTGTTTTTTTTTTAAAGGAAGTATTTTACACACTTTAGAATAGAACACCTTGTCATTCTGTAGATGTGACCAATAAATAAATCAAAATTATTCATTATATTAATATTTCACAATTTATTTCAAAAGACATCAAGCCAATGAAATTAATTTCCATTACATATGTTTATAAAGAACGGTATATATATATATATTTAAATTAACCAGTAACAAATGCTTAGTACAGAGTCGTATCGTTTAGCATTTTGACTTGCTTTCATAATATTGGCTTACAAATCAGACTATTGCTGAACTCTTAATAAATTTCTAGCAAACTTTATCTTTCAACACCTATTCTAGACAGCTGATTATAAGTCTTAAGTTATACTTGTAAGGGGAAAAAAACTTGTGGGTATCAAAGACCTTTTACTATAGAGTGCTAAACATTACATACTATTATAACAGCAGCCATTAAAAGATCACATGATAATCAAAATCGTGATTGCATTTATACACTGATTTAACTTGGAATTTGAGCAAACACATAGAAAAATTTAACAGACATAGGTCTAAAAACAATAACAAGCAAAACATATTAACTAAATTTTATCAATCATCATTTAAACACTGGGTAAAATAACCTATTTTCAAATGATTCAAACCTGGAAGCAATATATATATATATTTGGTTTAGCTAAATCAGTTAATATAGGGTGAGTAAGAGTAACCACAGGAAGGTACATATTAAAATAATTCTACTTTTGTTTCAACAGTAGAAAAATACAAAATCTGATATTTGTTTACAAAAATGACACCTTCATATTTGTCATCAAATTCACACCCCATTCCACACATAGATGATTCCTCTTGTCAACACTGTCTAATCAAAAAGATAATTATACATACACTATGCGAAAGCTAAATCTGCCTATTGCAGGTCTTTCTTCAGGCCTGAAATGTTATCTAAATTATTAATTCGACATTAGTTAACTTATCCAGACTATAATTAACTCTGGATGTCATCGCTAGCCTGCGATATTTACTGGATTAGGATCCGATTTGCTGCTCAACTTTCATTCATGATTAAATCATGAAATGGATAATCAAGACTATATTTTTTATCATACAGACTTTAGTAATGATGATCGAGGCTAGGCCGAAAATTCAATCAATAAATTCTTGGTTCAGAGTGGATGAATTTGACTGAAATTTTCAACAAATACCCTTTACATTATCTAATTTTTAACTATTATAGTGAGAACTGCCAGCTCGTTATCTAATCTCCCATAATGTATCTTTAACTAAACAGTATACACATGTTTTATTATATTGGAGTATTATTGAATACAGATATTTTTTAACAAAATCTAGGACTACTCTGCATTAGAAGAAAAAACAAGCAAAATAATTTTTACATGTAGAATTTACTGTCTATGTTAGTAAATATTTAAAGCATTAAAATCGATGCATATAGTAATGTTCATATTATTCTTTATTAAAATGGATAACCCTCTTGCATTTGGGTCACACTTAAAATCTTAATTTTCATTGGAGTTTATATGCTGATATGTTTTTTAAAAATGAAAATCTGTGTTCCTAACAAATTTTACATCTAAAGATAAAGTCAGTGTTACAATTTTGTATTCTACTGTATTACTATAACTAGAAAACAATGACTTCCACTTTATCTTTAGAAAACAACCGGTTGCCATGCAAAATATGCCCACATTTTGTATTCTACTGTATTACTATAACTAGAAAACAATGACTTCCACTTTATCTTTAGAAAACAACCGGTTGCCATGCAAAATATGCCCACATTTTGTATTCTACTGTATTACTATAACTAGTAAACAAGGACATCCACTTTATCTTTAGAACAAAAATTAACTATACAGGGCTTGTGCAATTACAAATCAAAATAACACACCAGACCAACCCAATTCAATATTTTACTTTAATCGACATAACACATCAGATCAACCATATTCAATACATTATTTTAATCAAAGAGGTTAAGCTCCTTCAAGTTGGTCCATTTAAAGATATATTCCCTTGAAGTTAATTAGATCAACTAAATATACCTGATTATATATTAGTAGGTTTACAATAAAATAAATAAGAAATCCTTATCTATCAAGTGCAAGTTTAGAAGATGACTGAAACTAAAAGCTAGATTAAGCACACTGCTATAGGCCAACACACACTCACCTATCGTAAGTGAGCAGGTAAGTGACCACTCTGCTCGTTCCTAATGGTGGTATTTTTAGATTTGAAACATTATTAACATGTTTTGATTTTGGCAACATACAGTATTTCTTTATAGTTTGAATATAGTCTTTGAAGATGGTTATATAAATAGGAGATCGAACATCACAAGAATAGATCTTTAAATTGTAAACAGTATCCTATTCAGTATCTGAAATTGTATTGGGGAGCAGACTAGCTCTGTATAACACTCTTAACAATACAGGGGTATGCACATGCAACTCAAAATAACACAGGGGCCTTATTTACCGAAAAATTGAAATATTTAATTGGTTGGGGGTTACAATCCTCTTACACATTTTACTTCTTAGCCAATGAAAATTAAGATTTCTTAAATAAGGCTCCTGGTCATGATTTCAGTCATATATTTTGTTTCTTGTGACCTTCCAGTAATTAAATAAAGTATTGCTGGAGGCAAGTTAAAAGCCATTATGAGACACCACATAATATATTATGAATATATTCAATATTTGCATCAGAACAAAAAAGAATGCATATTATTACTAATAAGTCTTCTTCACTCAAAGTATGGTATATATTTCTATTGAGCCATAATATGCAATCAAAATAATTAACATTATATATCTTAACATATGCGATATTAAAATACAACAGAATTAAAGTAAGTAAGTAATAATCTACAGTTTGGTTGAATTAAATAAAATTTGACTAATTGGTAATATTCATTGAGATGTTCACCATAATGTTGGATACAATGTTCCGAATGCAAAAAGGAAACCCTCCATGCTGCACCAATAACATGGGAAAAACAGACTGCAAAATGCCCAAGATCGAACCGGGGATCTCCTGGTTAATCACTGAGCCATCATTGCTCCCAAATTTTTAAACTCATTTCACCAGAATGTTGTGAACCATGATACAACCAATTGAATCAATTCTTATAATAACCCGTTGAATTAACTGTTAATGGTCATTTCACCAGAATGTTGTGAACCATGATACAACCGATTGAATCAATTCTTATGATAACCCGTTGAATTAACTCTTAATGGTCATTTCACCAGAGTACCAGAGTGTTGTGAACCATGATAGAACCTGCTAAAATTAATTCTTATAACTTGTTGAATTAATTCTTAATGATCATGATACAACCTGTTGAATTGATTATTAATGGTCATTCCACCAGAATGTTGTGAATCGTGATACAACCTGTTGAATTGATTTTTAATTGTCATTCCACCTTAATGTTGTGAATCATGATACAACCTGTTGAATTGATTTTTAATTGTCATTCCACCAGAATGTTGTGAATCATGATACAACCTGTTGAATTGATTTTTAATTGTCATTCCACCTGAATGTTGTGAACCATGATACAACCTGTTGAATTGATGATAAATGGTCATTCCACCAGAATGTTATAAATTATGATACAACCAATTGAATTAAAATTTTAATTGCCATTTCATCAGAATGTTGTGAACCATGATATAGAGAGAGAGAGAGAAATGGGGTTTAACGTCCACTCGACACAAACTAGGTCATTTCGGGACTAACATATGGTTTAATTTTATTTCCATAATTCGCTTGCGCGTAGGGGTCTTTAGCAGTGGGAAGAAACCGGCGGACCCGGGGAAAACCAACGAGGTTGGACAGGCGACCGTACTCCTTGCCACGTACAACCGGGGATTCGAAACCACGCCAGTTGACTCAATGACAGGACTTATGATACAGCACGCACGTGCTAACCATTCGGCCATTCGGCCATCCAACCCCCGAACCATGATATAACCAGTTGAATTAATTTTTGATGGTTTTATAGAAACATACCTGCATACAAATAATCTAATCATTTAATATTTGTTCATACAAGCATTGCATTGAACATTAATAAATTATCTTCTAAAACGAAACTGTAATAATGCTATAAATAATATATAAAATATGTTAATATATTGAACATCTAATTTATTACGTTACATTCTTATGCCAATAATAATTTAAAAAATATATGTAAGCTGATATTTAGTCCCTAGTCATCTTGAGGATGCATATCAGTATCTATAGCAACACAATTATAGATGGCGTAGCGAATTCTTTCCTCGGCTAATTTGGCACTGAAAAGATAAAAGCAAAAGTTCAGTAAAACACAAATGTGTTACCAGGCAACGAAACATATGCCCACATGTAGCTAACTAAAAATCAGATAATAATTTAAGCCTCTACAGTGTTAATAGCGAGATAGAGAGATAGAGAGAGAGAGAGAGAGAGAGAGAAAATGGGGTTTAAAATCCACTCGACACAAACTAGGTAATTTTGGGACTAACATGATTCAATTTGATTTCAATAATTCGCTTGCGCAGGGATCTTTTGCAGTGGCCGGAAACCGGAACACCCCAGGAAAACCACGAGGTTGGACATGCAACCCTACTCTTTGTCACTTACAACCAGGGTATTGAAACTACGCCAGTTGACTCAATGATTGACCTTATGATACAACACGCACGTGCTAACCATACGGCCATCCAACCTCACCCCCACAGTGGTAATAGAAATTCGTAACAATGTGGGTGTAGATAAAATTGAGTTATTATTATAGACAAAAATTTCATGTGCACGCTAGACCACCCAACTCCAAAAGGCGTTCAGCAAAAATCTGTTGAGCAAAACACATTCGTCACTCAGAACACCATACTGATTTTATGTTAGGCAAGAATTCTCCAAGGCTTGCATTGTAAAATGTGATGTTTATGTAAATATACAGCGACATTTTTCAAAGGCATAAACAAAGACACAACTTTGTAAATGGGTGCGTTTCAAAATAAATTCATCAAAATAAGAGTAATCGGCGGGGACACATAATGGAGAGAGAGAGGTTACTTAACTAAGAAATAAACAGGGGTAAAGGATTTTGGGTTTTGGGAAATATTGAGGATATAATGCGGCTGATTGTAGTGAGGCACAAAAAGTTTTAGGATAATCATTGTGTTTTGTATAAAGACAACAAAACAGGGCTTCCAATAAACCTTAAAGTTCTCTTCCAAAGAACAGAAGATTAAAGATACATTATGTAAGATTTAGATAAAGAGCTAACCATTGTTGCTATAACAGTTCGAAAATAGATAATGTAAAATGAATAATTTCAAAACTTCATTCAAATTACTCTATTGCGAGCATAGATATTAGCCTTTGAAGGTTTGTCTAGATGTGTGCAATAATTTCAACCACCGTACTGGTTGTTCGAAGCTAAGTCTTGCTCCTCCATTTTTAAATTAAATCAAAATATGGCTGAACCTTTCTAATCTATTTAATATCGGAGAGTTGATTATGCCTGGATCAGTTGATTAATGTCTTATTAAAAATTTAGAAAACATTTCAGAATTAAAGAAAGACCTGCAATAGGCAGATATAGCTCTTGCATAATGTATGTTTAAATATCTTCCTTACAGTAATAATGATGTTATTCTGCTGCAGGATCAAATAATGTTAAACAATGAAAGTAGTTATAGTGTAGCTACCTACCTAGAGTAAAAAGGCAGATATAACATGTTAGCGCAAGTAGATGATTCAGGTAAACTGTCTATTGCATCACTGAAATAAACATATAACAACATCCTTTAAAAAAACTCTCTGTAGCATCTCACTAACTACTTAACTCTTAAGTGACCTGGAGGTTTGATGTAAAAATGTCATAAAACCACGTCATAATAGTAATCCATGATTAGCAGAACATTTTTATGTAGGCCGAGACAATATCACCATTTTATTGTAATTTTTCAAGAAGAAACCGTAGGATTTTTAACTGTGAAAATGTCAAACGGGAAGTAAACAAATGAGTGAAAGTTGTCTGTTTATAAGGGAAGTAACTCTTATTACACTAGGAACGTTGCATTCGGCTAACCAGTTTTTTCGATAAGTCGCCATGGGTAGGCCTACTTAACGGTAATGTTTTAGGTGTCAACGAAAGTCGACTTGGGGTAGCTAAGAGTTAAACGAGGACTTAAATCCACAATTTGTGATAAGAAATCCACAATTTCGAAAGGGATTTTCCCACTTACCAAGTTAACATACATTGTATAAAGTAAGGTAGGGTTTAAACGTCTAAGCTTTGTATTAACCACATCAGCAAACTTTCTGGCATAGTTTTGTATCCTTCCAACTACCACAGACATTAAACCAGACAAGCATGTGTCAGGCATCCAACACGTGGCATGGAACAAATCTTTCATTGATAATTAAAGAAGTGTCTTTTCTGCACAACAAACTTCCCTCCAACAAATTAATGAGTGGTACAGATACATACCTTTTCCCTGATGTTACAAAAATAGAAGCTGGTAATCTTCGTCGTCCAGTCACAAATTTAATAAATTTACTTCTATCTTCGTTAGAGAATTTCTTTAAAGCTTCCCACATATATTTAATTCTTTCATCTGTTTCTTCTACTTCATCATAGTGAGCTAAGGAAAAAAAAAAGAATCTTATGTACATATTTCATTATGAATACACATACGTATCACAAACACTTTTCTGTTCTAAATAAAATCAATCACGCATTGTGTTAGCTACCGTGTGTCATTGCAAATCGAAGATCAGCAAGAAAACTCAATCATTGCATACTAAAACTAAATCAAATTTGTTTTCATTGAAACAAAACATTTCTTATTAGCAAAAGGAACAAATACCATAATAAGTTGATGTATCATTTAAAGCCACACCACAAATTTTCATTAGTAAAAGTCATTAGTTCATACATGAACCTTATTAGTTTAACAGTGTAACAATCTGCATTGAATTGACAAAGTTTACAAAATCTGCATTGATAAAATGATAAAAGAAAATGCCAAAGTTAATCAAACTTAAATTGATAAAAAAAAATCCAAAATAACTTACTTGATTTTTTGAGTGCTTCTAAGGATATTTTTGGATCTCCACAAACTCTACTTTCAACTTCTTGCCATGTTAACAGATCTAAAACAGCTGGGGGTATAACTTGTAATAAACCACTTCTTATATAGGTTATCTATAATTAAACAATACATGTTTAACTTGTGATAAACCATATCTTATATAGGATATCTATAATAATACAAGAGAGCGAGAGATGTCCACTTGACACAAACTAGGTCATTTCGGGACGAACATATGGTTCAATTTCTGTGCTTGCGCGTAGGGATCTTTAGCAGTGGGAGGAAATAGGAGGACCCGGAGAAAACCCACAACCGAGGAATTGAAACCAGGCCTGCTGACTCAATGACAGACCTTAAGATACAGCGCGCACGCACTAATCATTTAATTTCAGTCATAGGTGATAGCTAGTTTTCTCTTTTTCATGGTGCAGAGTGACAATGTTCAAAAAATTTACTTTCTTCTTTGAAGTGTGCACATTAAATAATCTACATAGATAATTTATAACATATGTCCTATATAAAAGGTTAATAAAATTGACTAACTTGATCATCGAATTCCTTCATTCTGGCTTCCTTAACTTTCTCACAATATTCTTCTCTGTCTTCATATTTTAATACAAGAGGATTTCCACTCTCATCCATTTTTAATATCACAGTTGTTCCATTAGCTAAAGTTAAACTCCATGATCTTGATGCAGATCTGAAGGTCACAGCATCCATCTTTTCTAAGTCATCAATTAATTTTGTCTGAATTAAAAGAAATTGGTACCAATTGTATTGTCAAAAGTGATGGAAGTATGTTACAATTTGTAGGTTAGTCACGAAAATGCATAATTTATTTTTTAAAACAATATCTTATTCAGGTTGTATGAATGGGATTGGGAAACAGACTTAGCCTATGTAAAACCCCTCTCCCTAAATAATATATCATTATTATTATTATTAATGTAAATGGGTGTATATACATAGTTAAAATAGTATTACTATTAACTCAGTAAATATGATCTTCTTAAGAGCTAACTGACAGCTAACAATAAATCTTAACAATGCAATCCATGTGCATTGGGGGATAACTTCAAACTCCTAACTGTATCAAGCAGGTGTCATATGACCTACCATAATGATATATGAGCAAATACTTCCTTATTATGTCTTATTTGTAGCATTTGAAAATCACATTGGGGAAAAGTTATAATGTTTTTATTCTCTATAATGTACTTGGAGTTGACCTATTTGCATAAGATTGCGAATAAATTCATTTTTATTTAACACAGTAGCAAGGCAGTATAACAACTGATTTTTATGGATTATTGATATGGTTACCTGAAAGGCCTATTTGTGAGATTAACGTATAAGCAGTAAGCTGGTTGACTGAGACTATTGTATAGTCTTGGACCACCAATGATAGGTGTGGTTTATAAACTCGTATATAATTCCTACATTATATTGCCTAAATTATGATTCTGATCAGCTTCAAATCTTAAAATGGAAAGCTCTATCATAAGCTCAACATCTCAATCTACAGGTGTACTGATATATTAATGTCAATATTCAGTTCAACCTATCTAATCTAAACCTTACCGTCATACTGTCAACAGTTAAATAGTCACGACTCCAACTCAAACTCTCACCAATTAATTTCTTCCAAACAAATGATGATAATGTTAAAACCTAAAACATAGCAATCAAGAATTAAGATACGGTTCTGACTCCGCGAGTTTTAAAAAGAAAAGTGCCAGAAACTATGAAACGGGGCGAAAACACTGAATAATTAAACTATATCAATACCAGCTTCCACATTCTACATATTGTATAATAGTTTCTCAAGTTATGTTTTTTGTTAGGGATTATCTTATGTGGAACTCCTTTAAAGTAGAAAAAGAGACAGAAATGGGGTTTAACGTCCACTTGACACAAACTAGGTCATTTCGTGACTAACACATGGTTCAATTTTATTTCAATAATTTGCTTGTGCGTAGGGGGCTTTAGCAGTGAGAGGAAACCGGAGGACCCGGAGAAAACCCATGAGGTTCGACAGGCGACCTTACTCCTTTTCATGTACATCTGGGGAATCAAAACCATGCCATTTGACTCAATGACAGACCTTATGATACAGTGCGCACGTGCTAACCATTCGGCAATCCAACCTCTTCTTTAAAGTAGAATGCAAGAGTCTTGTAATGTAGTCCCTTAAAATGACATTACTTATTGGTAGAATAAAATTGGTAAAAATTAACAATAGAAGTTATTAAAAGTCATATTAAATTATAACATACCAAATTTTCTCTTCCTCTAAAACAGGCCCCCATGAGTTGACCTATCCATATATATTTATCTTTATCTGTACAAGTTGAGTTTGGTATAAAAACATCAGTATTAACATTACCATCTTCTTGTTCCTATAAACAATATATAAAATATATAAGCTACAGGGAAAATGGGAGTCCTTAAGAAAAATGCAACTAGGCCTCTAATTTGGGTTGGCAGCCACAATGGCTTAGTGACAGCCAGGTTTCCACTTGTCAGTGGTGCAAGACAAAGGACTTGGTGAGCAGCATTATCTAGTTGTTTGGACTAAGGTAAAACTGAGATCCTGTGCATGTAAAAGAACCTTGGCTAAGTGACAGCCTGGTTTCTACTTGTCAGTGGTGCAGGACAGAGGACCTGGTGAGGAACAGTATCTAGTTGTTTGGACTTGACGTAAAACCAATAAAACCAAGATCCTGTGCACGTAAAAGAACCTTGACAGTTTGAATTTGCTAAAGAGTAGGCACAAACGTCAATGTCTGGGTAAAATTTCCCTGTTGCCACACAGCATGGCAATCTGATTACAAAGCAGATCCTATTCCATTTCGTTTTTTTATAGTCCATAATTTCGTTTTATTGGTCTTCACAACACTAGGATCTGGAAGAGTTGTTATATAACACACGTTCTGGTTGAAGTGAGGGATTAGCCAATGAAACGGTATGTTAAGGCGAGTTCTTGGCAGCGATGCACGGAACATTGGGTAAACAACTAGAAACGTTAACGCTGATTGATTAATCAATGTCTGACATCAAATGAACAAAAGCTGCTTATATGACTCCTGATGCGATCTTCCACTACAACTGGTCAGATCTTTATGTAGTGTAGAGCATTAAAAGTATAAAGTATAGCCTGGTTAGTGCAGAAAAGTAGAACCATCATTTCATTTCATTTCCATGCAGCACTGACATAGCGAAACCATGAGAGAAAATCCTGATTAATGTCTTACTCACTGCTTTCCATTATGGTATATTGCGACCATACTATATTTTTTACTAACCTGATTGGGTGCTCGTATAAAATAAGGAAGTGGAATGGGACTATCAACAGTGGAGGGACATAATTCTTCAGCTAAATCTGATAAACTATCACGGAATCCACCACCTTGGTCGATTATACCTTCTGATATAAATTTACATTCCCACCACTGATCATGTCGATGTGTCCACCTGAAATTATTTAAAATTCAATCAATGCAATACATAGAAGAATTTAACCCTGAATTGTCTCCCGTGCCAAAGAATAGCTACAGACATGCAGCTAAAAGTCATTTACCGATGGAATCAGGGCTCAAACTAGGATCAATTTTTAGGGAGAAGTGACTTCTCCCTACAGGCAAAATAGGGAGAAGTATGGGGGATCTAGGGAGACTACAAGAAGAGGTCAGATTTCACAAATTTCAACGGTAATGGTACCATTCCATCTTGTTCCGCAATTTCACCATCTAAATTTAATTCTAGATAACTTTTATGCATTTATTGTGGTATAACAAGATCACATCAATATCAGCATTTACATGTATCAAATGTTTAAGCTTGCAGGTAGTCGAATAGATCCTATATATATAATTATGCTAGGTAGCCCTAAATGTTTCCATTTCTTGCTTTAAACACACCACTGAACCAGAATTAAGAAATTACTAGTTGTTTAAATTTAGGATAGAAAGCAATGGGAACTAATTAAACTATACACTATGTAAATGACATCAAAAACATTTCCCTAATAAGGAACAGACAAAATAATCATTTATTTAGATACGAATTCGTTCTTTTACTTTAAATTTAATACATACAATATAGTGCAAGCTCAAACTACATTTGTGTAAGTCGATGTGTAACTTGACTTGTAAGTTATAAGTAAAATAAATACGTGTTGACGTCTGTGGTCCATGCTAAAAATAGATATATCAATATTGGGCTTTCATAGACCTTCAAGCACTAATTATGGCATTGTATGCAAATTTCTATGAATTGTATTCATTTTATATATAGTCTCTTTGTATATAGAACAAAAACAAGCCTGTTTTCGTTGATAGATCTCAATACCACAAGAAAATATTGTATCCACCGCCATGTTTAATGGGGTCGTTGCTGATTGGCTACAATTTTCAGAGTTGGATAGAGGTTGCAATGGAGACAAAATAAATAGATTCCTTGGCTATATTTTGAATTATTATTGTTTTTAGATGGATTTAAATTAACTTTAACAAAATAGTTAAAATAGCCTTGCCTAGTTTCTCATATAAAGATGTAGAAATACGTCTCCCAAACTTATTCACAACATGTCTAATTTTCACATTTCCCTTCGAGCCTCACAGTGAGTCACACGTGTTTGTTTATGTACGGTAAATCTGTTCCCTTCACTAAATATACGGCGACACGAGGGCGACTTCAACTTCGCCCTAGGTTCTTTGGAGGGTGAAATCAGTGGTGGTTGGGCGACTATTTGAGCCCTGGATGGAATTAGTTTTATCACTGGGTGACAAAGTCAGTATATTTTATTTGTAAACTTCTTTTAATTTTGGGTAGCTAAATGCACACATGAATTACCTAGGCTCTAATACGAAATACTATATACAGCCAAAATGTTTGATGCTAAATGATGTTTATATTTATAATGCACTTTTTAGAACATCAGGTACCACTTCCCATTTGTTATGCATTTATATTAATCTACTGTTGAGTAACAAACAACCAGATTGGTATCATTCATTTAGAGATTAGATATGTATTACTCTACCTATAATCTAAGGGTTTTGCACTTCTTTCTCTTGGTTTTAATCCATCATATAGTTGAATAAAAACACTACTTTTACAGGTGGGGTCGTTACTAGGGTTACACCGGTGTTCCATAGCTATTCTACGATTTATATACACAGTAGGTTTCTCAGGAGGTCTGAAAATTATAAAATGTTTAAAATATAAGAAATTCAATTTGTATAAATCTGCAAAATTAATGTTCAAGAAATACATCAATGGTGTTTTAACAGGCAATCCCATCCCAACTCTCTTATATGCTACTAGTAGACTGGCCTAAAGTCTTTGGAAATACTAACTTTCTCATTATACTGTAGTAATTTGATCAAGTTTTGTCATAGACTGAATGGAGGGAGTGAGGGGGGTTTCCACAATGATTGACATCTCAAAAGAATCACTTAATGACATTACCAACCGATTCAAGGCAGTCATTAAGATTATTTTCCATAGCAACAGTGCCAGTGGCTATGAAATGAAATGGGATTTAACTAGGTCTCACGAGAGGGGCACACCCAGGGCCCATAAGAGTCTATGGGGCCCATGAATATCAAAGTTTGAAATTGAAATGGGCAATTATGCATGCTTTATTGCAATCAGCTAGTGAATCATCTAGATATGACTAGTGTTGGAAAGAGAGAGGGGGTGGGGGGCGAAAAAAAGCACATTTTTTTTTACTCTCTCGGGCTCTGGGTTTAAAGTCCAACTGTATACTTACTCATTTGCTGAATCTTTTAAACATGTATCTACTAAAGACATTCTTTTCTTAGATAGAGGTAGCAGTGGTCGAATTCCCTGAAATAGAAAAAAACAGTGTATGTTAATACTTGAGTTAAGAAAAAATAAGCATTTACACATAACATGTAGTCCTACAGCTCTTAATTCAATGGCCTGGATGGGACAAAAAAAGAGGTCCAGTGTACACATTGGGGTGCATGTAAAAGATCCCTTGACAGATGGAATTCAATATAAAAGTAGGTCGTAGTGCTGCTGTCCGGGCAAAATTGTCCTCATAACACACTGTATGACATATGCCCGTCTTCATTAGCCCAGTTGGAGCAGTTGGTATTATTGACAATAAAGTCACATGCTGTACTTGGGATTGATTTGATTAAACAGGAAGAATAGACACACTCCCTCAAAAAAGCTCATGTATCAGAAGTCAATCCAGCAATGGCCAGAGAGGGATTTCTCGGGCAATTGCTTCCATAATATGACATATTCTTGATACAGGTAATTTCCAAGATGTAACAGCCAATCTGATTAAAACACAGATCCTATTTCTTTTCATTTTTTTATAGTTCAAAATGTTGTTTTACTTGTCTTTACTACACTAGGATCTGGAAGAGTTCTTATATAACCCGTGTTCTGGTTGAAGTGAGGGATTAGCCAATAAAACGGTCTGTTACAGTGAGTTCTTGGCATACGGTGCACGGAACTGTGGGTCCTGGGTATCCTTCTAGAAACATCAACGGTGATTGGTTAATCAAATGTCTGACATCATAGGGTCAAAAGCCGCTCACATGACCCCTGACGTGACCATCTTCATTTAGTGGAAGTCATCGAAAGTATAAAAAACGAAACGAAATATAGATCTGTATTCTAATCAGATTGTGTAACAGTGGAATTTATGTCAGTAAAATAAAGAGACTGTAAGACTTAATTTACCGCTAGTGGATTTTTTGAGCTTGTAGATGTATGCCAGGATGGAACCAGAAGTTGAAGTACACTGTCTAATAATACCATAAACCTACAAATATACATTCACAATAGATATAGGTCAAATAAAAAAGATAGGAAAAGTAGATTGTTAATAACTACATGTTATATTTACATATGTATCAGTCCAAGAGTGATTGTTTTCTTGGTACCATAATGAACCTGCAATTCCTTAAAGGCTTTGGGCCAGTGGTTTAACCAAGAATTTACTTAAACATACATTATGCAAGAGCTAAATCTGCCTATTGCAGGTCTTTCTTTAGGCCTTAAATGTTATCTAAATTATTAATTGGGCATTAATTAACTTATCAAGACCATAGTCAACTCTCGATGCCATCATTAGCCAGTGAAATTTAGTGGATTTGAATACGTTTTGTGATGGATGATTTAATGTAAAAATGGATAATCAAGACTTTGTTTTTTATCGTACCAATGGTAGTAATGATGGTCGAGGCTAGCCTAAAATTGAATCGCTAATATCTTGGTTCAGAGTGAAGCAATCTGACTGAAATTTTCAGCATATTCTGTTTTCATTATCTCTTTTTTATCTACTATAGCGAAAACTGTCCTCTAATCAAAAGTTCTGAATTTTCAATAGGATTCTCCCTTATGACCAAATGAACAATCTCTGCCAACGTGAGAACAATCCATCAAGAACCCTAACCTATAGAATAATCACAGGATATTGTGGACAATAGACAGAAAAATGGCAGTAGATGACAACACTTCAATGAGAGAGCGCATTAAAATCATCAAAAAAATCGATTACGAATGTAGTTTATATAGCAATTTTGGACCAACTGTCTGACAGAGACAATACAGAAAACCACATTTAAATGTGAACATATAAAAAAATAAATCTAAAATAATTTGAGCAGATAAATCAAACCTTTGTATAACTTGTGATCTACGATAAAGTTGATCTTTACTATAAGATTGCAGCAGTGGAAACCGGATCAAATTTTCACTTGTAAAAAAATCTATATCAAAACCATGATTCTTCTCACCAGTTGCTGTTATTTTTATTCCCCTTACTCTTGTATCAATTCCACCGGCTGTAAACAAAAATATGTTATTTTTGAATTATGCAAAATAAAATGAAATGTGGTTTACCGTCCTACTGTTCTGCACTGACTGGGCTAATGAAGATGGGCTTACGACATACAGTGTGCTATGAGGGAATTTTTTACCCAGACAGCGACACTATGGCCTACTCTTATATCGAAATTCCAACTGCCAAGGGATCTTTTACGTACATGCCAATGTGTACACAGGACCTCGTTTTTTTTCGTCCGATTTGAATGACAAGACAGCTGTCCTTGTCAGTCCCTCCATCCTGCACCACTGACTGGGGGAAACCATGCCGGAAAATCCTGATGAACTTTCTCGGCCAACATCGGAATCGAACCTGCGACCTTTTGAATCATGTAGAGAAATTTTTGTACTCTGTAAAGCATTTTATACAAATCTGAGGATATAGAATATGCTGTGATGTATTTATCTCTAACATTACACTGTCTAAAGAACACATATATTCAACACTTAGCTAGCGCGGATCGAACTAGCAAAGGTTTATTCATAGAACTAGCACTTTTTTCCTCTGTGCGTTTTTTCTTCCTGTTGTGTTATTTACTTCAATGAAACAACAGATGTTTTTTTTTAAAAAAGAATCTAAAAACAAACCCAAAGTTTGTAGTATACTTACATTTACATTCTTTAAATCTAATTTTAATAAGAGGATAATGTTCTGTTAACCCTGATAATAATACCACATCTTGTTTACCATTTATCCTGAAAAAAAAAAATAAAATGAGAAAACATTTGATAACTATATCAAAATCCAAAAATAATACTTCTCAAAATTTACATTGTTAATGAAAACAATCTTATAATATAGACCCTTAATAATAAAAAATAATTTGGTCATATTGTTACTGGAAACAGTTTCAAAATTCAGATTGCTATTAAGATGCATTATGGAAGATTTGGATAAAGAGTTGACAAGTCTCGCTATAATAGTTTAAAAATAGATAATGGAAAGGGAACATGTCGAAAAATTTCAGTGAAATTACATTATTCTATGTGAAAATATTTAAAAAGAATTTAATTAAACATGCATTAAGCTAAATCTGCCTATAGCAGGTCTTCTTTAAGGACTGAAATGTTATCTAAATTATTAATTAGACATTAATTAACTTAGCATGACCATAATCAACTCTCGATGCCATCGGATGCCTGTGGTATTTAGTGGATTTGAATACGTTTTGTGGTGGATGAAATAACCATTAAAATGGATAATCAAGGCTTTGTTTATTATTGTAACAATGGTAGTATTGATGATCGAGGCTAGCCTTAACTTGAATCACTAATATCTAGGTTCAGAGTGAATTAATTTGACTGGAATGTTCAGCATATTCTCTGTTCATTATGTATTAACTATTATAGCGAGAACTGTCAGCTCTATATCTAATCTTACCTAATGCCCTTTTATAAAACTATAATTATGAGAAATACCTGTCAGGTGTAATGGTACCAAGTGTTTTAAGATTATCAACTTCTCCACCTTGTACTAGAATCTTTGATGGTAAATAATTGTCATCATTGCTACATAATGTAATACACAATTTCCTACACAAAAACAAAAACAACAATAAACAACTGTTGAGGAAAATACATTGCAAACAAAAAGGTTCCCCACAACATTATTTATTATATAAGATGAAAGTGTGACACATTTGCCCTCACCAATGAACCTATTAAAACAATAAATGAAATTTAATTTACATCATAATGACACCATGTTTAAAGAGGTGCACAAATTTTAAAATCCTGACCTATGAGCTCATGAAATAAACAATACAAATTTTGTACAATTACGATAATTATTAACTAAAATACCTTAGTATAAGTGTTCCATGGTACCAAAAACACTTTTCTGTATTATGAAAGTGTCTGATTTACACTGTATATAAAAAGGTTGATTTACAATAATTGTTATGTGATAGAATAAGTCAGGGGAATTATTCTCTTCTAACATTAGATCACTTGTCAGAAAGACGTATCCCCTTCAGAAAAGATGATGGATTAACCTTAATTCCAAATGCTGATTAACTGAGTAAAAAACTTGAGATAAAAATTATACTTACTTTATTATAGTACCTTTCTTCATACGTAGTTGTATCCAATGTTGTCCCTGTGTACCGTCACTCTCCCAGTATGTATCAGGATCATTATCTGTTAAATTCATTGGTCCATCATCCTCCTGTCATAAATATATCAACAATGAAAGACACTGAATGACTGGGTAAAAATAAACAACGACTTTTAGGTTCCTCTCCTTTGCCCAACAACAGCTAAATTGTTGAGGCTAGCAAAAAAAATCAATCTCAACCCATCCTGCCAAGACATTCACAAGTGTTAAAGAGTCAAACTCCATGGATCACAAACACGTAATTCTGAAAATGCCCATTAAATCTTATAGGGTTCTTTTGTCATCGACTAATGAACAATCGTCATTATGGTGTAACGGTGATAGATTCAAACGTTTTATTTAATCGGATAAAAATTGTGACCTCTAGAGGATCCACAAGCTAAAAACGTCACTTTTTGTATAATTAGGGACCATAATCGATGAAGTTAGGGTCCAATTAATGCCAATATCGAAATGAAACAAGATCTTTGGGAGATAGACCTATATGTCATGTTTCATCAAAATTGGATAAAAATTGTGACCTGTAGACTGTCCACAAACAAATCGCTGACGGACAGATGTCTGGACGGATGGGGACGATGACAATATACGTCCACATAAAAATGTGAATCCAAATAAATATAAAGAGAGAGGAATCCAAAACCATTTGAACAAGCCAACAGTGAGGCTGATGTCCCCCGCTGAAATCCCGAAATAAATAGATGACATATATTAATTAATTGCATGTTTATCTTTTTCAAAAGTATCCAGCAATCAAACTGATTATTAAGTATACATTAAGTTTCATCACTCTCTATCAGATAGAATCAAAATAAACAAGGCATTGACCTAATAAACACATACACCAAGTTTGAACATTCTAGCTCAATTAAAAGTTATCGTGTCCCAAAGCATCAACCAATCAAATTGCTTATCTCTGCTTACCCTAAGCGGAAAATGCTCATCTTCGAACTCCATCAAGGCATTGACCTAATCAACACATACACCAAGTTTGAACATTCTAGCCCAATTAGGAAGAGAGTTATCGTGTCCCAAAGCATCAACCAATCAAATTGCTTATCTCTGCTTACCCTAAGCGAAAAATGCTCATCTTCGAACTCCATCAAGGCATTGACCTAATAAACACATACACCAAGTTTGAACATTCTAGCTCAATTAGGAAGAGAGTTATTGTGTCCCAAAAAGTGTGACGGACAGACAGACGGACGAACCCATTTTAATAGTCCCCTGCTTTCTTCGAAAGGCGGGGGACAATAACATAAACTTAGATGGGATCCAAGTCATAATAAACTTGATACGGTGACACCAGTAGTAGGTGTGGTTAAAAACAAAGTCATAGGTACATGTATCACAAAACCATCTTTTATAGCATCTAACGTTTATCTATATTTAGCTTATTCTTTATATTATGTCATCAAAGTTATGATGTCATTTTAACATTATGACATCATTGGTTACCATAACTAACCTTGTACTTCAAATGTATCATTTGTGTATAGTTGTATGAATTCTCTAAAGAAGTAAGTTTTTACACTTACGAAAATTTAGATGCTATAAAAGATAGTTTTGTGATACCCATGACTTTGTTTTTAACCACATAAAAATGTGGGCATATAAAAAATGAAAGAAGTTTGTAACAGCCTAATCGAGACACAGTATACTTTACGGCTTTCATTATTTGAAACACAACTAAAGCAGTATTACAGTGGGACCCTTGCTTATTATACACAACAGACATCCTGTTTCTTATACTTAACCACTCCTTACAGTGAATCACACTATAATGACATCTGATTGTATGTAATAGTATTAAAACGAAGTTACATGTAGCTTAATGTGATAATAATAGTCTTGTCTAGACAACATATCCAAATTTTATTTTAAATATTCAATTGTTACAAACTCAAATAACTAAATAAACAATTAAATAATTAATTTAAAAAAATTTCGTTTCTGTTTTGAGAAAAATATTTAACTTACACACGATGTAGAGACATCAAGTGATTCCACAACATTTTTGATGCTTCCTAGATGATCATTATCTGAAGGCATGTGTTGTGCCATCATTAAAACCAATACTTCATCATGCTGAAAGGACCATGAGGGTGGACTCTGTCTTAATAGATTCACAGCTACAGTATCCGGTTCAGGCAGTGGTGATTTATGTTCACGTAGTTGAAGTGCATAATGTTGTTCTACAATCTCATCCCAACTAACCCAAAATAAAACACCAAATGTATAATTCAAGCTACAGTTCAAGTTTGACCACATAAAAAGTTTGAAATGCTATTAGTATTAACTACATGTAGTGATGGCTCAAATTTGTATCTGAAATTAATCTGTTAAATATGCATCAAGTAAGATTTAAATAAGGCACTGGAAGTTCTTGCTATCAAGTTCAAAAATAGATAATGAAAACTGAATATATTGAAAATTTCTTTTAAACTATTTTATTCTGAGCAAAGTTATGACTGTTTGAAGATATAGCATAGATCATTCATTATAGTAGCAATGATACTTGACAACAGAGACTTAGCCTTGTTTGCCAATTCTATCATTAAATTTTTAATTCTTGTGGATGTTTAAATTCAGTCCAATAGTCTAGACAGTTGATCATTGACTTATGTTGATAAATGTCTTAAATAATAATTTATATCACCTTTGAAGCCAAAAGAAAGGCCAGCAATAGGTAGGCTTAGGTTACATAATGCATTAAAAAAAAAATCATTGTATCCATGCATGTGAGTAATATGAATTGGTATGTTAAAAAATCCAGCATTTTTATTATTTCATCTCAGAAACTCCCTTTAATGTTAAATTTTCCTGATTAAGAAGACCTTGATGTCAAAATTTAATTCTAATATTATTAAAATTTGATAGAACTTAATTATTAAAATTCATACCTAAATAAATAAGGAGAATGTTTTTTAGCAGGTACAATTTGAATAACAGGTGTGTCCTCTGATGTTTTATTGCCATACATTAGATACCAGTACTCTTCTTTTAAAATTTCTACATTAGATGATGGTGATGCTCGGAACTATAATTAAAAATATAAATTACACACTAACACTAATTATGGAATAACAATTACTGGTTTATTAAGATGCAATGTTTCGATGATGATACTCTCGTCTTTATTAAGCGAGAGAGAGAAATGGGTTTTAACATCCACTCAACAAAAACTAGGTCATTTCAGGACTAACATATGGTTTAATTTTATTTCAATAATTCGCTTGCGTGTAGGGGTCTTTAGCAGTGGGAGGAAACCGGAGGACCCGGAGAAAACCACGAGGTTGGACAGGTGAACCTACTCCTTGTCACGTACAACCAGGAATTCGAAACCACGCCAGTTTACTCAATGACAGGCCTTATGATACAGCATGCACATGCTAACCATTTGACCCTCAAACCCCCCTCTTTATTAAGCATGTGCTTGATAATGATGAGAGTATGTTAACAAACCAGTAATTGTTATTCCATAAATAGTGTTAGTGTGTTCTTGCCCAATTACAAAATATAATCTTTAAGTGGCATTTAGCGATTGGGAAACACATTAACACAATTTCTATGGGAAAACAATCACTGGTTTTATTCTAAAAGCACAACATTTTGACAAGTATCCTCTTGTACTTGATAACGATAAGAGGACACTTGTCGAAATGTTGTGCTTTTAGAATAATACCAGTGATTGTTTTCCCATAGAAATTGTGTTCTGTCAATTACTAAATGCCACTTAGAGAAATATAAATTATTAGGCAATGACGTGACAATAATATCTTAATGAAAGAGAATATCTGACAATAATGTGTCAAAGTTAATTATAAGCCTGGACATAAGGCACCTATCACAGATTTTGTCAGACACAAATTACCTTTGTCTGGCAATGTCTGTAACAGGCGCCTTTATATCCAGGCTTATACACTGTACAAGTATTATATATACAATGTGTGAAAATTTGTACTTGACAAAGTCTGTCACGGGTGCCTTTTGTCCAAGCTTGCTTTCAAGTATATGTAGATGCTCAAAATAAAGACAAAATGTCACTGTCTATACATGTAGATGTACTTCATAAAATCAAGAACTACAACATGTAACTACAGGTAACTATAGGTCTTTGAAAGCAACAATGGCACCACATCAAATCACAGAATAAGACTCTTGATTAATACTAATTTCTATAACTCTGAGTATCTTAACACATTTATAAATGTAAGGGGTGAACTACATAATATGGACTCAGATCGTGTTGTCATAATTATAAACTGGTTGGTAAGATGTATAGTTATCACTCCTTGTCCATCATACACATACACTTAATTGATCATTTTAAGGTACTGATCATTATGAGAAGAAGACTCTGGCTACATACTAGAACTGTTTGATTATTTACATTAGACACCATACCAAGGGTTAAAGTGTCCATCCCGATTTTAACAGAGTCTCAGAAATAAAAGTCCTTCTACGTATGAAATTTAAGCGCCAAGACATAGAGGAATGTTGTATTTATCTTGTCTCAAAATTTGAGCTCAAAATATTTAGTCGTTTGAACGTGAACGTCAAAACCCCTTATCCGGACATGTAACCCTTTTAAGATTTCAGGTCAATTTTTTGGTTGGGTGACCTGATAATCTATTGCCATTCCTTTAGAGGTCTGTACAGTGCACGGCCCACATGCTGTACTTGAAAACAACAGGTAAATGTCACCTACACATTATTTTTATAAAATAAAAATCTGGTTTTATCCAGGCACGGTATAACACAACTTCTGAAATTCCTTCACTAACTCCACGAGCAGAAAACTAATGCACTTAGGCCAGCCATATATTTCTAACCCTGACTGACATTTAAGACAAAAAGCTAACTGAGTCCCTCAAATGATTGGTGTAAATCCCTGGCAAAGCCATATCTGGTACAATACAGGTCAATTACTAATTAGACATTTGATTATCCTATCATTAGCCCTGAAAAATCATTAGTCTACAGCATGGACGCCTACTATATCAGGTATTATACACCAACCTGCCTGACAGATAGGTCAGATATTTCGGACTTATAAATGAGTAATTTAGATTTGTAGAGGATTTAGTCATATTGAAAAATATGTCTCCAAGCCAGTCACAGATAAGATTGGATTGGAATTTGGATAGGGTACACCTTTTCAGTGTTACACAAACCTTCACAACACGAAGCCATTTTCCATGTGAGTTACAACACTCTTCTCCACTCACAAATAGAATGGATTCTGGTGTCAATGTTAATTCTTTTGCCTTTTTATTATTTTTCTGGGGTTCACTGTAAAGTTTGATCGTGACTTTAGCTTGAGTACAGTAATACTGAACTTCTTTAGCAACGAAACACACGCTTTCTGGCATGCTCAAATTTTGTTTGAAACATTTTATACATTCCTGCACACATCGCAGTCTTGTAATTTTTCTTCTGGCTGGTGGAATATGCGACATATTTAGTTGTCAACAAATATCACTAAAGAATTCATTCAATAATTGTTTCTATAACAAATAACACGTAAAATCATTATCAAGTCACACTTATTCCTGAACGTCCGTGTGGACTACGTCACAAACAGGTGCGATGAATGACGTACGTCACTAAAAATAATGTGTTGTACGTCATTGTAATATAAAAGGGAGACAACCGTTTTGTTGAGGCTAATAAATGGATTTACCTCCCATTAATCGTAAATTATACATTAATTAACTTCCACAGAAAGCGAAGAACGAAACTGATCAGCAGGTATATGTTCGTTTGGCCGCCAATATGACTGCCAGGGACGACATCGGAGCGAATTAATTAGCCCTCGATGTTAACTTTTTTTTCCTGCAAATTAAATCATGAAATTATTTTTTTAAAAATATTAAGAAAACCATAATACAATAAAGGTGTTTGAAGGATATCTGGCTGGACACAATATAATTGGTACACAAAAAAATTAAATAAAGAAAAATTAATTTTGATTCATTTTATAATTGAACGATTCACCAATTAACTTATTCCACTTTACCCAGGCAAATTTTTACAGGAATTATCTATGGTAGAAATATACTGACTTTAACCTTTTGTTGTGAAAAATTCGATTAGTGAGGCATAGATGTGTGTGTATTATAGATATGGGAATCACACCATTGTACAGTGTAGCTAACAGGGCGATTGTTTGGATACTCTTCGTTACCTAGTTAGAGCTCTATATGAATCATAGTTAATATAGAGATAAATAGAGACGTGAATCTAGATTGTGATTAACAGTTTATATATAAAGAGAGAACGATGAGACAGTTTGATGATTTACTTGCTACGCTGTACTGATAAATACTTTGTAGACGTGACCGCTGTATGACTGACCCGTAACTGACCAATATTACTCTAGTCCGTCAACTCATCTGACACTCGTCCTTTACGTTTGACCCGTTCAAACTAATTCTGATTAAGAAGAGCCGATGGCCGCCATTTATACAATTTATATTGGTTTTTATACGTCATTGATGGACGATATCAAACATATAAATTCTTCATTAATAAGATAATCAGGAGTGCAATTATTCCATGGGCTTTCCCGGCATTTACCACCCCAACAAAACCTCGAACAGAAATGATCCCGAGTTCTGCTAAGTTTGACCAATAACCCGAATATCCTGTTTGTCCACAGCGGTGATAGCACAGTTTAAACTATTGAGCGCATTTATGTCAGCCAATGAAGCCTTGAAAGCTGCAGATGCGGATGCAAGAGGGAGCATGGGTGGGGGGGGGCGGTGTAGGGATAACAAACCGTCTCGCAAAGAACTAGGGGAGGGGCTGCATAGGCGTACGGGCTCGATGACAGTTAGGGGGGCAGAACCAGAAATGCCCGAAAAAATTTTGGGTTTACAGAGAGCGCCGGTCTTCCTTGAGAGGCGAAGAGAGCGGAGCTTACCTTGCCCCCCCCCCTCAAAAGAAAACTTTGGAATATTTGACGGCTGCAAACCCGTTTTCCTGCTATTTCAGCCCGTGAACAGTAACTTCAAAGTGGTCTAATATAACCTTATTAAGGTGGCTGACTCGAATTCCAGTCAATCGTTTACAGTCCACGAAGGCGGGACCGTGAAAATTTAACTGCCGCAAACGCGTTTTCCTGCTATTCCAGTCTGTGAATATAGCAACTTCAATTTGGTCCAATATAGCCTACCTGGCTGACCGGAATTCCAAACAACCAATCAATCGTCGCTGGGTTCGGGGGTATACCCTCCCGGAGAAAATTTTGAAAATATAACCACCGCAAATCCGTTGTCTGCTATTCTATCCCATGTAAACTCCACTCTGAATTCCAACCATCTAATCAGACTGTTGCAGCTGCATTCACAAACAATAATCGATGCCCGAAAAATGTCGCACAAAGTAGAGTGGCTCCAGGCAACATTTTTTAATCCATAGTCAACTCAGTACAAATTCATGGTATTCAATTAAAAGAAAAGTAAAATTAGTGTTATATTAGGGCTCGATAACAGTAAGGGAAGCAGAACTAGAAATGCCCGAAAAAATTTCGGGTTTACAGACAGCGACGCCGGTTTTCTTCAAGAGGCGAAGAAGTGGAACTGACCTTGTATGGAGTCCCCAAGAAAATTTTGGAATATTTGACAGCCGCAAACGCGTTTTCCTGCTATTCCAGCCCGTAAAATTAGTGTTTTATTAGATTTCAGGCACTTTATTTCGCCAAGTAGATGAAATAAAAATTTCTTTTCACTTTACCCATCTGCCCAAAAAGTCAGCATGACTTTACGATTCCCCCACTATTGTAGACTTCATCATGAACATGGACTATTTAAGAGATATGCCCCATTTCGCAATATTGTAGGTGGGGTGGGGTGGATGGCCAAATGGTTAGCACGTGCGCGCTGTATCATAAGGTTTGTCACTGACAAAGAGTAGGGTCACCCGACCAACCACGTGGGTTTTCTCCGGGTTCTCCGGTTTTCTCCCACTGCTAAAGACCCCTACGGGTAAGCAAATTATTGAAATAAAATTGAACCGAAATGACCTAGTTTGTGTCGAGTGGACGTTACCCCCCCCCCCCTCTCTCTCTCTTGATCATGGAATATGGACTATTTTTCCCCCCGGCGTTAGAACTAAGACCGCGTACAAGATCTCAGATACGTTGGAGAATACAGACAGTACACAAGAATCCCGAATTCCGACCGAGATGTGTCGACTAATGACCAGCAACTAGAAGAGTAATCAGACAGACCTTTACTCATAATTCCTTCCAATACTTATTTGTTCTTTTAATATAGACGAAATAGTGGATCTTCAAACTAATCAATTTGAAATTCAGGCGCTTTTTTATGAGGGGGGCCTCGTCGGCGACAACATATCTCTCTTCAGCATAACGTTAAAATTTCACATCCCACGTTAGATACTCAATCATAATAGGAGGAGGCCAAAGGACAGACGTGTCAAAGGTCAAGGAGAAGCGGGAGCCGATTCGAACCCATGAACGATATCGTTAAAAACAAACGCATAAATCAGACTCAAGTCTGGTAATTCTGACCTCATAAATGTCTATGGAACGATTCCGTTCAATATTAGACTATAAACTATGTTCCTGTTAGTTTATAAGTGTTTTACTATGGCTAATTTTAGGAGCAATCTACTGGAAATCCAGACACGTAACTAGCAGAAACCCCTGTGTGAAATGCACATGCCTATTAATACGTCGTGCTACGGTACACCCTGGCTATATTTGGAAGTAATATTTACGTTTATATATGATGTGAAGGATCCATTTAAAATTAAAAATATTTTATGTATATACACATTTACCGTCAATATGAACGCAAATATAGACAGGGAGCCTAGAAGCACACCAAATTCTATCCGGAACCTTAATTAAAACCACTTGTAATATGGATGGGAAATCCTCCTCTGTTCTTTTCGTTGAATAAGCAGATTGTTTTCCCGCTAGTAGATTGGGTGGAGCTTTTATAACCGTGCAATAACTAGACATGTTCAATGTTATTGCACACTTTTGCTGGTTTACACTAGTTTTAGTAGAAATCATATAGAGAAGTGGGGTGGGTTTTCTGTGCAATAACAATAAGCATGTTGATCAGTTGTCAATGTTACAAGTCATTTATAGCACGCTTTATTCGTTAACAAGTTTAACCCCTCGGCCTTTGGCCTCTGATTAAACCTGTTAACTCATGAAAGCTGTGCTATAAATATAACATAAATCATTATTTCGTACACGAGAAGAGTTTTGAGCAATGGACAGTACCAAATTTCATCGAAATCGGATGTACTGGACCCTATATACTCTTTAAAAAAAAGTAGGGGATATTGAAATGCAAATACCTATGCAGGTTGTCATATGATAAATAGTCATGGACACTTGAAATGCTTTGAGAGTATGTTCACAGATGAAGAAATTATTTATCGCCCCAACAGAACCACTGAGCTGCACATGCGACACGCAATAGCGCCATACACGTGGGAGGGGTTCATTGTCAAATTGACACTTCAAGGAAGGGTTGATGAAAACTGCCGCTTGCTGGTTTATCCTATCCATGTTTGCTTTCCTATCGGTTGGCATACGAGATTTACTGTTTAGCGTATTTTTGCTTTATTTTAATTTGATCGGGAGACGTGTTCGTCGACGACAACGTCAACCGACAACACTGCAAGCATTGGTCGTGGCACAGCAAGAGGAGTGGGTGCCCCAAATCGTGATTGGACGGTTGATTAGGAGCATACCACGACCAATTGCTGAATATCTGAGGATTGGTGGAGCAATTACTCATTATTAAGACAAAAAACAAAAACGTCCATTTTCACTTTTGACAGTGTATCTCTCCGCGAGTGAAATGGGGCCGTCAAATAAGCCGCCCACACAGTGGCGGCGCTAGCCGTCGGTGGTTGGAGGGGCAAAGCTGGGGCAAAGTTCAAGGTTAAGGGGGCAAAGGCACGAGCTTTAACTAGGGGTGGGGGGGGGCTCCCCAGAAATTTTGAAAAACAAGCTGCCGGAAATGCAGCCTGGCAGTATTTCAGGCACTGATCGTTGAGGTAAAGTGTCAAACGAACGGACTTGCGAACCCCGACGTAGCCCATTCACGAGCACCAAAGTAGGGAGTCCTTACGGAGGGTATGGAGGACCTCCCCCAGAAAATATTGAAAAATAGACTGCCGGAAATAATGTCAGACAGTATTCAATCAGGCACCGATCGCCGAGATAAATAGATCTGACCAAATATCGTCCGTCGCCTGATCACTAGTTTACAAAATGTCAAACAAAAGGGCTTGCAAACCTAAACGAAATAGAGAGTCATTGAGGGGGGTATTGGGGACCTCCCCAAGAAAATTTAAAAATAGACTGTCGGAAATGCTGTCTGACAGTATTCAGGCACCGATTGTAGAGATAAATAGATGCCGTCTGTCGTCTGATCACCAGTCTATCCGACTAAATACTTTTTTTTTCTAACATTATTGGGGGGGGGGGGGGCAAACAGATGGCAGACCAGATTTATGGGGGGGGGGGTAAATGACCCTCCCCCCCTTGCCCCCCCCCCCCCTTGGCGCCGCCACTGCGCCCATATGAACTGTTTATGTTCATGTGTAGGCAATTGGCCTGTTATTAACATACACTGGTTACCTCTAATAAAAACAGCAGTGCATTTCCGCAGTTTTGTATTGTTTCTGAATATCCCCTATTTTTTTTGAAGAGTATATAATGTTTTTACCCTTCTTTACCCTTCATAAGTGTTATGGGTAATAATCCCACCAATTCACAACACTCGCTTTGACGTCGAAAAATCTTTTCTGTGAACCAAATGAAATATTTCTTCAAATTTGGAAATAAAATGTCAAAAATCGACAACATATTAAATTTCTAGTTAAACCACGATTAGTCTTTGAAAACACTTTTCCTTATGTCGATTGGTCCATCGATCACACCTTTGTTTCATGTCGTTTTGTCCACCGTACCTTTGCTTTTGTCGTTTGGTTCATCGGATAAATTGCACCATTACATGCTTGATAATGATTTCCCCTTTATCTACATTTTGAAATACAAAGAGAAGTATCTGTATATACATAGGTACGAAATTATCAAGGTCTTTCAAATTTAATAGCTGGAGTCTTAGATGTACTCACTCACCCCTTTAATAGTGCCAATGGGCCCCAATAATAACTGCGCACTGCCAATAGCTCATTCGAAATTGGAGCCACGGTGGCTAAGTGAGTAAGACGCTGGCTCGCTAGCCTGGAGGTCGGGCGTTCTATCCCTGCATTGGCCGAGAAAGGGCCTGACAAGGACAGTTCTCTAGTCGTTCGGATGGACAAAAACCGAGATCCGATGTACACATTTACGTGCGCATAAAAGATCCCTTGGCAGTTGGAATTCGATAGTGCCGCTGCCTGGGCAAATTTCCCTCATAGCACACTTTAAGGCGCATGCCCGTCTTCATTAGCCCAGTAGGAGCAGAACAGTATGACGTTAAACTCCATTTCATTTCATTCGAAATTTCGCGCCGTAATCAGTTTCTTAATTCAATTTCCCCATTTACACAGGTTTTGGGACGAGAACCAATAACCATTAATCTGAGCTAATCTCCTCAACCACCAAAGGCCGGACCCAACCACTCGTTATTGGAATGAATAATCTTATCTCATTACTTGAGGTGGTCCTGCTTCAAATACTAAATACCAAAATTTTATAGACTGCCATACCCAAATTAATCCTTATAATGTCGGATTCCTTGTCATTGAAGTGAATCTTTTCATTTGAAATATAGGTTATGCATTGTGTATACACTTCTTAACTGTCACATCAATGTAAAGTTTCCTCAGGTTGAACATCATCTATATAATTTCCGATTCAAAGATGTATTCAGATTGATTAAAGGGGTCTATTTTAAACAGGATATGCTGCCACTGTTGAATATGAGAGCTGGTTGATCTACCGTCCCAATTTGCCAGTCGTTCCGTGTCATTGCTAACATCTTCTTCCAGCCTTTTACCATAAACCTAGTAATTAGCTTAAGTTCATTTTGACGGAAAGATAATAAAACCCAGCCTCTTCAACTGTCAAAGCAAGTGGCGTATAACTTCTAGACAGCAGAGACCGTTACTAATAAGCCTATTGAACAGACCGCCATTTTGCTTTCATATATTGATTAAAATGGTCGCCGTTGACCTTGAGGTCGTACATCATATATGGTCTCTGCGCCGAAAAGTGACGTGAAATTAGCGAGTAAAATCAGGAAATACACGAAATTATCATGGTTCTGTATAATTTGACAATTTATGAATATTCTGCTTCGAAATATGTACTCTATAATTCTACCTTGTATGAATATGTTTCACCCATATAATCATCTTATATAATGTCGGGAGCCACGGTGGCTAGGTGGTTAAGACGCTGGCTCGCTAGCCTGGAGGTCGGGTGTTCGATCCCTGCATTGACCGAGAAAGTTCATCCTGATTTTCCGACGTGGTTTCCCCTTGTCAGTGGTGCATAACGGAGGGCCTGACAAGGACAGCTGTCTAGTCCTTCGGATGAGACGAAAAACAGAGGTCCCGTGTATACATTAGAATGCACGTAAAAGATCCCTTGACAGTTGGAATTCGATATAAGAGTAGGCAATAGTGCCGCTGCCCGGGCAAAATTTCCCTCATAGCACACTGTATGGCGTATGCCCGTCTTCATTAGCCCAGTATAGGAGCAGAACAGTAGGACGTTAAACCCCATTTCATTTCATTTCATTTTATATAATGTCGAGTAATGGCATACACAACATTATTGGGTCATTTTTGGTTTTGAAAAAGGTAGCACATCTACAGGAACCAATGATATACTCATGCATTGGGACACGGATTATTCCCCCCCCCCCCGCTTCCCCTTCCACCTTTTACTGTAAATATTATAGTGATTTATTTTAGAATTCAAAGAGTCAGTGGTACATTTATTTCATTATAAACGGTTGTTCCTGTCAGCTTGTACCAATAGAAAAGCGAAAAAAAAGAGAGAGAGAGAGAGCGCTTATTCACCTTTACTAGTTGACCTACAAGTGGACTCGTTGCATAAATGAGGAGAAAATACAGCAATATATCCCACCCTTCACACTCTATATATCCACCATAGTTGTTATTATAAATTAGAAATAAGTTCGACCAAACTGTAACGATAGAAGACATAGACAATTTCTAGGAAATTCTTCTGAACGTTTGTATGGTAAGTGTCATTGTCGCAGTAATTTTCTTTGCTCGGACCAAAATATCCACATGAACATGCTCTGGCGATGGCTTAAGGAATATACACGTTATAAGTTGGCCTCTGGTGTATCATAATTATCCCGCCCACCCCGACACCTTATCAACGTCTTGAAGTTTATAATTTACATACTAAAAAATATAAACAATATAACAAACGATCGACCCAAAGCGACCGGTGAATCAGGTAAAGTATACGATATTGAGCAGCTTCTCTACATTTGAAGATAGCCACTAGTGTTTCAAAAACACTGCATTGGCCGAGAAAGTTCATCCAGTTTTTCCGGCGTGGTCCCCCCTTGTCAGTTATGCAGGACAGAGGGCCTGACAAGGACAGCTGTCTAGTCCTTCGGATGAGACGAAAACCGAGGTCCCGTGTATACACTGGAATGCACGTAAAAGATCCCTTGGAAGTTGGAATTCGATATAAGAGTAGGCGATAGTGCCGCTGCCCGGGCAAAATTTCCCTCATAGCACACTGTATGGCGTATGCCCGACTTCATTAGCCCAACATAGGAGCAGAACAGTAGGACGTTAAACCCCATTTCATTTCATTTCATTTCATTTCTACTGTATCAGTCTATATACTGTACTATGCATGTTTTATACCATAAACTTGGCAAACAGTCAAATTAAGATATGACTAGATTGTATTGTCGTGGACAAATAATTTATAAAAAAAAGTCTGAACTATAAAACGATGAAATTCATATAGGATCTCTGTGTTAATCGGCTTTCTTGGCAAGTGAATAACATCTTGGTCTATGTTCTCTTAGTCTATTAACCGTTTATCAATGTCAAGGGTATTTGGACTTGAAACCTATAAATTAACAGTGTGACATTCACCTAATGGGTTTTATTTTAAACAAATCTAAAATAAAAAGCTCTTTTTACCATGTCTACATGAAAACGAAATAGATGCTGGATTAGCTGGATTAGAGTACCACAAACCTGCTCAAGAACAGATAAATATTTGTTTTTATCCCACTGACAATTTAAAGCTGAAACCATGAAAGCAAACTCATCCCTGAAAGATTTAAAGAACCATCAAACTTTGCCCGTTTTCGATTTGGGTTTGGACAAGTTGCTAAAATAAGTTAACATTCTATAAAGATTAAATTCCAAACTATCTTCGGTAATTATTAAACAGAAATAATGCATGCAGCATATATATGTAACCCAAGTTAATTTTAAACATTATCATTAATTGGTTGGTTTTCTGTTCCAATTTATATTGGTGACTGTTAATACTACCGAAAACATAATATTTGTCTCCTATTGGCCAAATCATGGTAATTTTTTCAGAAAACCCTTTGGGTTGTTGGATGCCCAAGGGTATTTCCACTGACCAATGGCCAAACGTTTTACATGGTTATGGTTTGATCGCTGTGTTCTCAGCATTGGGTTTGATCCCGGTGTTGGCCGAAAAAGCTGGAGATTTTCCAGCCCTAAGCCCTTGTCAGTGGTGCAGAACGAAGTACTTGGCAAAGAAGAGTGGCTAGTTGTTCTGATGGAACTTAAAAATGGATTCCCTTGTACATTTTGACATGCACGTGAAAGAAACCTTGACAGTTGGAATCCTATGAAGAGTAGGCGGAAACACGACTGTTTGGGCAAATTAAATGTATGACATATGCTTTTCTCCGTTATCCCGGTCGGTGCGAAAAAGCAGGACGGTAAACCCTTTTTCATTTCATTTCATTTCAAATCTACCCATCTTTGGCAGTCTCTGTAAAATATATGGACGTCTATATTATGCAGCTTGATAATAGATGGCCCCTTTATCAAAGTGTCAAGGTAGATTTCCGCTGTAACTGTGCCACCTCTGTAAATTGTTATTTCTATGTGTGTATTTTTTCTTGATGTAGCTTGGCACAGTGCGTTTTATTGCCAATGAATAAAGCTTTTAAAACCTAGTAGTAAAATGTTGCATTAGTTAATCATGTGTTTTAACGGTTTCAAGTGAAAATCGATAAATACAACGACTATCAGCATCTGTTGATGATAATAATGTTGTCTCGTGCTATCCACGGGGAGATAATAATCAAGGTTTGTAGAACGTCAGTCTCGTGCCAACCCTCCACGATATCTTATATAACAAGCACAATAAAAAGATGGAGATCACGCGAAGCGAGCATTTTGAGAATGACAGAACGTGAAGGTATTCGGTTAATATTGCAGACAAACTTTGATTAAGTGGCGTGTTTAATACTCCATATGTTCTGTTGATAAAACACATAAAAGACTTTATAGTCGCACACTCGTCTTATTTTTACCCATTTCAACACTGATTGTAGAATATTAAACCATTTAGTATTATCAATCCGCGGTTCGCTTGATAATTTGTTTCACTGAAAGAATGATCCACTCCACTGAAGCTTGAAGCTCTTTCAGCGCATGGGACTAAAATAGATAACGACGGTATTCGTCTTCCATACATTTAACTCTCCTATCGTCAGATTTAGGCAAAGCTATTAAAATCCATAAACGGCCACTTTCCACTCTTATCGTCAGATTTAGGCAAAGCTATTAAAATTCATAAACGGTCGTTTTCCACACGGGTTTTGTTTTCAGTACTAGTTTGTCCATTTATAGCCAATGGTATACTCGTATCTGCCAAACCTGCTTCATTAATTGTTTTTAAAAATTTGGAATATTATTTTAAAATTTAAATCGGCAGACGAAGTTAATATTTCCACCTCATTAACTTTGTACTTTTTCACCCCTCTCAGAAAAGTAGGAGGTTGAACCCCTTTTCATTTCATTTCACATCACTCAGTGATTGTAACGATTGAATTCTCTGCAGATCTGACGTTGGGGGCTCCAATACGCTCGTAATGCTGAGGTGCAACTATTTCTGTTGATTGTGTTCGTTCTCCAGGACACCCTGCAATGTCGTCTTTGTGAAGCCCCAACCTCTTCCCTTTCCGGACAATCCCTACGCCACCACTGCTAATATTGCTTGAATCAGATAACTTTCACACTTCTATATTTTTATATTATGGATTTTAACGCACACACATTTAAATGTGGCCGTAGATTACCTTTACCCCCTTCTTATAGACAGCGCTTAAGTTCCCGATGATTTCAGATAATTACTCGTAGAGTTATTGGCCATAATGATTAATTTTAGAGATATCGTCCGTGTTTACGTTCAAAATTCTTTTTCACGTTCTAACGGCTAAAATTAATATTCGATTGATTTAGAATTAATATTTGCATAGTCTGAGGATTTCCAACGTTTATGGGGGCTAACTAACGCATCTATAGCGTTTTGTGGCGTTCCAAAAACTCGCCATTTCAGCGTTAACATCCACCAAACTTGAAATGCCAATTTCATATACGATGTGTATGGTGACAATCTATCTTTATATTTTGATTGCCCTTTATTTTTATCCATTCGCATGTTTTATGTTACAATCCTTATTTTCAAAGTACAGAAATGTGGGTACAGATTAAATGCCGGTGATTAAACCGAGTTTAAATTGAAGAGAATTGAAATGAATATATAATATGCTGTGGTAGACAAAAATCAATTATTCAATACAGTTAAAGGGCTAGATATTCATAGAAGCAATGTTTTGAATAATATTGGATAATGTAAGGCCATAATTGCGTGAAACTTTGCATATTTGGTGCATCATTACATATTTCACTTCCACAAGCCTACAGTTTTAATTTAAAGGAGGCGAGTGGCCAACTCAGTATCATCCACAGTCTTCGACATTGCAAACACTACACTGAAACCTGTTGGATTAGCTATTCCACAAGGGAGTGGACTGGATTCTTATATATAGTTAAACTTGATGAGAGCTTTTAACTAAATATTTTTGTAAATGATGTATCTATATTTTCGGGAAGTGAATTTCATAAAAGTGATGCAGGTGAACCGAAACCCAACTACAACTCAAATGATGTAAATAAGTTTTGGATACAGAGAATAAATGTTAGCTGGAAAATCTGTCTGGTTAATATGGTACCATTATATCCTGGAGATACGATGGGAAAGTTTTTGATAGCCTGGATAATCTTGAAATGGTAAATCCATTTTAAAATGGAACATCCCTTGGACATTAACTAACACTGTATCGTCCTTCTGAGATGTCGAGCACTTTCAGTTGAGTTATAAAACCCCAAATTCCTCACGTATTGGTAAATATAATTCAATAAAGTTATTTTTCCATCACTGACTCACCTTAAAATGTACTGATTAGATATAAATTAAAGGCGTCGAGTACTAATACAGTTACGTTCAAATCAAATCCTCCTCTTTTCTGATTCTCTGTAAGCACATACAATCAGCATCTATAAAACTCACTTCCAAATTGGCGTTTATACTTAAATAATTCCTGGTGGTCATCAGTGCACGGAAAAAATTCTATAGAATACCATTAGTGACCTGTGACATTTGACCCCTGTGTCATGCTTGCTCGTGAAAAGGTTTGTTTACAATGGTCTGTGCTGGATTCCCCCCACTATTGAAAGAAGCACGATGTTTTGTGGACTCACCGAATTATTTTGGATGGTCTAACTGACACAGTTTTACGTGCTTGTCTGAAATTGGTCTTGTCCAGCCATATCAGAAAGACACACAGCCCGATACAGACTTACTTAACAAGGCCCTGTCCATATTTGAAACCGATGAACAATCATTATTTGTGTACGTACAGGGAGTGTTAATATAAGAATCTTCGATTTTACTGAAATCAAAGTCTGAATGACATAATTATCCTAAGTCAGATACACGTATATATAGCCTCTAAAAGCTCATTGTGGTTGAATACTCACAAAAATCGAGCGATTATAGAACTAAGCGTTTTTATCTCACACAATCTACTGAAACTTGACAGTTGTTTTTACCTCTGGATCGATACTAACGAAATCCTTCGTTTCTTGCTGCTGGATTCGGGATGATAGCCATGCAAGTGGCTGTATGTCTTATTACCAATAACTCCTTGACTTCTTCCTCAATGATGCACTTGATTGAATCATTACATTTGAATGTCATCACACATTTCAGTTTACACATTGTTGTAAAAAAGTGATATTAACAGTATCATTGCAAAATTGTGTTAAAATTCTATAGCGAATTCCGATAATATGGTGTACCGCGTGAAAAACGTGTTGTCCGTGTCTTCATGCAACGAGGATATTTTCTTGGCATTGACATATTTTAACTATCTAAATATGTTTGGGGTTAACTGTACATGTGTACCTCTTTATAACAATTTGAAAAGACACTTAGAATTTTGCATCAAAGATTAGATTAAGAGTAAGTCAATAATCACAGCTAGGGACACAACAATAACAAGTACGATCGTACTATGGACCAGGAACTGACCATATTTTTGGATGAAATTCTAAAATCCATTTCACCAAATCGATGCAGGATTGTTCAAAGAAGAAGCATGCCATTTTTCATGTCGCATGTCGATTGGACTTGAATTTACGGAGATTTTCGCTATTTCGAAGAGCGTCACACCAAGAACAAGAACAAGATGAGTGGCGGTTGGCGACCAGTTCCTATTCCAAAAACTATGGCCCTTTTAGCTAGAAATGAAATTATCATTGAGACTGGATGTAACAAGCTACTGTAGTCTCGCTAAATTTAGTGTTGATAAAACCAGCTATTATTGTTCAGAAAGCAGAAAATGTGAATTATTCGGGCAATGTAACACTGACGAATGTCTTTATACACGATCAATATAAGAAGCGGCATTCGGAAATGAACTTGAAAGATTTTTACATGCAACTGATAAAAAAACAACATTGGCACAAATTAAAAGTACTGGAGATGTCTATTTCTAGTGTTAATATGCTTGTCGAAATTGCTTGACGTGGATAGTCAGACAGTAATCCTAGAAACCTGATGAAAATCAGGTTCTCCTGGGAATTCGAGGAAGAGGGATCATAGGATATTGTTATCCATTCTGGTCTAAACCATGACGCCGTCCTTAATACATACAATTCCTAATACTGATGAACTATTTTTTTACCGACCCCTTGAGATATGTCATATAGAGAGTAGGCCAAATTTGTGGGTTTCGTGTGACAAATGAGAGAGAGAGAGAGAGAGAGAGAGAGAGGGGGGGGGGTTAACAATGTAATGACCACTCGGCACAACCTAGTTCGCTTCGGAAGAAACATGGTGTAGGCCTGGGTTTAGGGTCTTTAGAAGTGGAATCATAATGGAGGACCCGAAGAAAACACAGGAGGTTGGGCGAGCGACCCCACACACGTACAAACTAGGGTTATGGTTACTTGACTGAATGATAGAGCTTATGGTCTAAAGCGCACGCGTTAAGACACTCTCCAATCCTCTGTAGTGTAGATTAGCGTCGACACGTGGTTAATAATTTAAAGCACTTTTAAAATTGCTCTTTTAGTACACCCGAGATTAAACATAATCAATCTTGGCGGCACATGCCTTTTCCACGGCGTTGGAGGATGTTGTCAGATATTGCAGCCTGTTTAACGATGCAATTTGCTACGGAGACCAAAGCTGATGCTCTCAGCTGAAATCGTCCTAATGATAGGACGTCGCAACAGGACAGTTATATTGTTTCCATTCGTATTCAGATCGATGTCCAGTTTTACGAGCGATATGTAAATGCAAGTAAATCCCTTGCGTCTGGAGAGTGACTTATAAACTCTTTGCATTTAACGTTTAAAGGAGCTAAAACTTCAACTGGATATTCCCCATAATAGCCACCACGAATTAGTGTTCCGTAGAGGCCCATTTCATCCAATATTGGTGTTGTTATCTTGCTGTGAAAATATGGGATCGTAATATCCAATATTTAAGGCACGATGAACATTTTATAATCAGTACACGAGTCGTGTATTCTATGGATATAATGGTTTCTAGCACAGTTTGAAATGAAAAAAGGAGAACATCTACCAGAAGACAACGCGGGGGTAATTAAAAATTAATAACTACAAAATAATAACAAAAAAAGACCTGTATAGAATGGACTAAGCAGGCGCAAATGACTGTCGTTCAGTTTGGGTTGTTCCCGTATTTCACTAAATGCAATTAGTTAGAAATTACCACATTTATAACAAATTGATAATAAATCACTTTATATAAATTCATATTACATTAATATGTTCTTTTCGATCCAGTTCGTCTATTTAAGGTTCTAAAGAATAGAGCCGTACGCCATTTAAGGTTTATGTATTATGGCGCAGGTACGTATAGCCCCAATTATCCAGACTACACCTTTAAAAGCTGTGGCGTCGATACGTTTGAAAGAGTTAATAATACGAAATTAAATTTACAGGTAGATCTTTTTTTTATTGTAGTATAGAGCCGGAAGTCAATGATATACCCCCGCCCCCCTCCCCCCCACACACACACTCACCCTCCACAACTTGACACTGTCCCTTTAAAGGGACAATACACTCTTGCTGGCTTGAAAGCTCCAGAAAATAAATAATATCTCTATCTAAGTACTAGATGTTTAAGTGTCCTACCTGTTGTGTAAATTATCCATTACATCCTATTTTACTTGTCCAGAGGGTTCGAAAATATTTTTAAATCGAAGTTTCATTTGAAAAGGTTTACGTTAGACGTTTCAAACCATTATGTTGAATTTTTCAAAATTTTTAAATAAGGTGTGTTAAAATGAAATTTGTATCATCAATTAATTGAAATATTCTAAAATAGTACAATTTGTTGACCAGAATAAAGATTGGGACATATTATTCAGTTACAACAAGAGTGGTATTGAGCCTTTAAACAAACTTTATCCTAAGGCAATTGCACATAACTTGTCATTGACAACAGAACACATGAATACATTAATCATGGACATAATTCAGAATAAAAATTAAATTACTGGTCTGTTTATAGATATTTACATAGTTTTAACACCCATATCACGGTTTGTAAAACATCATTTAGTTCACTTCCAAATATAAAATATTCTCTTTCTCAATCCTAAAAACCAATAAAACTAGAGAAAAATACTGTTTCTTTTTTTGTTATTGATTGGGATTTTGCGCTAACTAAAGATTGATTCAAAATGGTGATATGGGGTGAATAGTGGACCCCGACACCAGTGACATATTTGATAGAACATGATCCCACTATTCGATTGGCTGATATAACTGGTATGTGTTACCAACAGAAATAAACAACTGCCTTTACCATCGATTGAAACTTCACCAAAATTTCTGCATGATTACATTTTTGTGCTTTGATTAACATTTCCAACGACTGATAATTCTGTTATGTTTTTTTTAATGGATGCAATTTTTGTTAATTTTGGAATGATGAGAAAGAGCCAGTTTATTTATCGCGATTTAATGTAAATATCTCAGTTTTGATCAATGAAGATAAAGTGGAACGCTGGGGTTTTTTTTGCAGTGATTCATTGGGGTTTGAATGGTCCAGTGGTCTGACACGTGGGTTTTAGATCATCAAGTAAGTGGTGTTGTTTCGATCCTACCAGACTTGTACGTGACAAGGAGTCTGCCTAACCTCATGGTATTCTCCAGATTCTCTGATTTCCTTCCACTGCTAGAAACCCCTGCGCGCAAGTAAATTATTGAAATAAAGATATGTCATGTTTTGAGTGGACGTTAAACCCCATTTATCTTTCTGTATATAGTGATTCATTGTAAATACTTTCTTTTACGTGTCAGATCGCTAAAGTTTCAGAATAACCTCATATTTCAAACTGTAAAACTTTTCATATTTTAGATCACTGCATCTAAACACAGACGTCGTAGTTTTCCAATTATGTTCGTAAATATTTTGTTTTCACGAATGTAAAGAGGTACCTCGGGATTTGAACTATTTTTGTAAATGTTTACTTTTCACATTTTCACATTTCGAAATACATGTACTTGTTATATACTGATTAATTGTATATACTTTGTTTTGACATATACACAAAATTTCCCTCATAACACACTGTATGGTGTATGCCCGTCTTCATTAGCCCAGTTCAGAGCAGAACCGTAGGACGTTAAACACCATTTCATTTCATTCTGACATCTACATCATATAGAGAAAGAGGTGAGATATATCTTCATTTACGGATATACCAGGAATAATGCTAGTCTGATTTTCTATGAGTTCGGCTGAGTAAAATGTTGGAACTTAAAAGACGTTAGAAACGAAATAAAATACAAAAGTATTAATAAGTCTTGTAATATTCAACATCGTATGTGGTCGTTAGTGAAAATTATTTATTGGTCCCCCTCTTGTTATTTATCGGACCACCATCCTCTACTCATGTCTGGATTTTTAAACCAATCTCTATATATTTACCAGACATTATATGTTTTTAAAGGCGCAAAAATCCCTTTATGACATAGATAACACCACGCCATGTTCAAACGTAATCAGACAAATTTACATATTCTGGTAAACGCAAATTATCCGTTTTTCGAACAATAATTGCAATGTAGATTTTAACACAGTTTGTCTCTTTTAAAACGAAATTAGAATTTACATTTTAACGCATTAAGTGTCTTTTGAATGTATTTGCAATTTACATTGAAATGGAATTTTTGTTGACAGTCGATTAAAACAACTTTTCTATTGTATCGATGGTTTTATCGATGCTTGGTAATCTATTTCAGTTAATAAGCGCTGTAATGGGATCTCATGCCAGAAACGATGGAAACTCTTAAAGTTGTTACAGAAAGATTGTTTTGTTTTCGATTATTTGTAATCTTGAATTCCAAATGAAAGTGATAAATATCTGTCTGAAAGCGCCATGGACAACATGCATAGCATGCTCTACCAAAAAACAACATGGCCGTTGGTAGGTAAAGAAAGTGTTCATCTAAATTTTTATTTTGGATGGTTACCCCCAATCAAAATGAAACGCGGGAACATGTCCATGCCCACACTGGCGACCAATCTTTAAACTACATCGCAACGAGATTCACCCCGTACTTTATAGGTGTCAGTGGACTACGAAACCATAATTTTGATCTGTGTTCAATATGGCATGAAATATCTTCCTTCCCTCATCCCAGTTGAGTTGTTTTATTTGTTGAGGAATTATGACTAGTCGATCACTTCATGTCTTCTGCTTTCATATTTTATTACTTTCAATTTCAACTTCATCTTCTCTCAACTATTTTAGTACGATCTCTACATGCTGCTGTCATATCCTATTCTCTTCACTTTGTCTCGTTTTTTCCCCAAGCTTTTGGTTAGATTGAACTTCCCAATGACTGATGAAGTGGAATATCCATCCATTCGTTGATGGTGGACGAATACAAATAATTCTTCACGCTATACGAACAAAACACCGTTATCTGTAAGGACACAGCTATCATTCATTTTAAAACCCCTCGCTTCCAGTTAGACAATTATTTGATAATCTGTACAGAAATAATTTTAGTTGCGTCTGAAATGTCGGATTGGATAGTAATGTATTTATATAAAATACTTTTCAGGATCTGATGAAGAAAAATTGTCTCCGTCTTCCAGCCCAACTATATATGCATATAAAAGTTCCAACTCCCATATATATCTGTATTTATTAAATACAAAATTAAAAGCATAAAGATAGTATCTTCTACTTATTTAAAATGGAAACAAAAAAGACAGATGAGTTCAATTAGGGATTACATTGGTAAATAAAGAAAGGAAAGGGGGTGTGCGGTCCTTTGATAAGTTAACAAATCGTCCAGTTTTGGATATTTTGTGTGGACAGAGAGAGAGAGAGGGAGAGAGAGAGGGGGAGAGAGAGAGACAGAGAGAGATTGGGGTTTAACGTCCACTCGAGGTTGGACAGGCGACCCTACTTTTTGTCACGTACAACCGGGGAATGGAAACCACGCCTGTTGACTCAATGACAGACCTTATGATACAGCACACACGTGCTAACCATTCGGTCATCCAACCCCCGAATAAAAGAGGCACTAAGTAGAACCCAGGGGAAATCTGGAAAAAGGGGTGACGCGCGAATGGCACGTGACCGTAAAGATGCTTCAAAATGAGAACATGTCATTTCTATCACAGAACAATGGATTAACTATTTCATACTTTATCTCCGAATTGTCAATCTGACCGTAATTTTCATCAGTGAAATCAAAAATATTCCATGATTCATCAGAGGTAGGAAACCCAAGGTCACATCGTTAATTTACCTTTGGCTTGAAAGTGGTTAACTTAGAGAAGTAATTCAATTATTGCCTTTATCCATATGTCCACATGTCTGATAGACAATTGGCATGGTGGAAAGACCGAATCAGACTAATATTTTATGGATTTTTCACAGAAAACTTGTAATAGGAAGATAAATATTATTTATCGAAGGACGTGGGTAGTCTGGTTTAATATTAGAAGAAAGTCCATTACCCTAATAAGCTTAGAAATACCTGAGTATTTAAGTCCCTAGGGGATGGGAGATTTCTGGATTAATACGAAATATAAAATTATTTAAATTAATGGGTCATTATAGAAACTCATCAACCATGAAATAAAAAATGGCAGTATGACCAGATTTGTGCTATGGTCTGGTCATTGCAGTTTAAGATTTGGCCTAACAGTATAGCAAAATCTGGTAACCTAAGAATTTCAATTACATGATCAAACTTTAGCAGGGAATAAATAAGAACAGTTCTCAATCATATATTGACAGTGCAGGAGACTGTGGTATAGGACAAAAACAGGAAGGAAATAATTTAACTAGGCGCTTTGTGAACTTACCCCCCCCCCTCCAAAAAAACCCCAAACCAGAAGTGGTGTCAAGTGTTCCAACTGAATGAACATGTAATTTGGAAAAATATAGATAATATTTGTAAATTTCTTCCTACCTCGTTATAAACCCGTTAGATTAAAATTTCACTAGAAATAAAAGTAGGCACATATTAAGTATATAAATTTAGGATAGTGTAGTTTATATAAAAGTTGGATAGTGTAATGTATATAAATGTAGGGTAGTGTAGTGTATATAAATGTAGGATAATATAAAGTATATAAACGTAGGATATTGTATAGAGTATATACATGTAGGATAACGTAGTGTATATAAATATAGGATAGTGTAGAGTACATAAATGTAGGATAGTGTAGTTTATATAAATGCAGGATAGTGTAGTGTATATAAATGTAGGATAGTGTAGAGTATATACATGTAGGATAATGTATATAAATATATAAATAGTGTATATTAATGTAGGATAGTGTAGTTTATATAAATGTAGTTTATATAAATGCAAGATAGTGTAGTGTATATGAATGTAGGATAGTGTAGAGTATATACATGTAGGATGATGTAGTGTATATAAATATAGGATAGTGTAGTTTATATAAATGTGGGATAGTGTAGAGTATATACATGTAGGATAGTGTAGTTTAAAAGTTGGACAGTGTAGAGTATATAAATGTAGGATAGTGTAGAGTATATAAATGTAAGATATTGTAGAGTATATACATGTAGGATGATGTAGTGTATATAAATATAGGATAGTGTAGTTTATATAAATGTGGGATAGTGTAGAGTATATACATGTAGGATAGTGTAGTTTAAAAGTTGGACAGTGTAGAGTATATAAATGTAGGATAGTGTAGAGTATATAAATGTAAGATATTGTAGAGTATATTAATGTAGGATAGTGTAGAGTATATACATGTAGGATAGTGTAGAGTATATAAATGTAGGATAGTGTAGAGTATATAAATGTAGGATAGTGTAGAGCATATTAATGTAGGATATAGTAAAGGTATAATTTGGGATCTGTTGTTCTAGAAAGTGTCTTATTTAAACACATGTTGTTTTTATAAGATTTATAGAATATAACGGTGTGTTGGTTTCTTTTTCAAATTGACATCTTTAAACCATTTTACAGTGCTTGCATGATTTACGAAGCCAATGGATTCTTTTCTATTCTCAGTCTCAATTAGGGAAATCAAATTTCCTTATTTCAATATGTAATCTGTGAAGAACGTTTGAAATTGAAAAGAAAATTCAACACAGAATCTGTTAAATAAATACATAAAGTGAATCTCAACACGCGCTCATCTCGTCACACAGCCTCTTTTTATCTAATCTGTTGAGCATGACGTAAGAAGCTGAATGTGACTGTTGGAATGGATTTTTTTTATTCAGGCAACGAAACGAAATGTAATTTAGTTAAGTGAATTGAGTAAATTTTGTACCAGAGAGAATGTTCAGACTGTCAGTCGGAATCAGATAAAATTTCCATCAATTCAAGATCTACATCTGGGGACTTATTGACCCTTATTTTTTGAATCGTGTCCTCTTAAACAATGCCTAGAGCGCCCTTAAATATGTTAATTAAGACGAATATGACGTCATTATGTGACTACGTTTATTTCTTATGACACTAAATGAAACAAATTTTTAACGAGGCAGGAAGAAATTTTCAAACACTAACTATAGCTTTTCAAATTACATGTTTTTAAAATTGTAACACTTGATACCACTTCTGGTTTATTTGAAAAGTTCACACTGCAGGGACTACCTAAATATTTTCGTTGTATTTTTGTCCTGTGCTATAAAGTATGTTAAACAATGTCCCATTGCCAATGTATAATTAATAACCGTTCTTGTTTATTCCCTGCCCTTCCCTGTAATAGAAATTTTTCTGTTACCAGAAAAGCCCTATTGATATCGATGTATAATTTCTTAAGGTAGACAATTTCACAGTGTCTACAGCCTTATCGTATATACTACAAATATTTGCTTGATTTAGGGGTTGGGTGGGTGAATAAAGAAATTCTTTTGATCTAGTTAAAATTAAACTGAAAACATGCCAATTTTTCTGAGCACCAAAAAGTTTTAATACTGCACCCCCCTCCCGCACCACAACTTCCCGCCCTTTTTCGTTTCATTAAAGGATATCTGTTGATACAGATGGGCCGATATAGGCCAATCAAATGCCACATCTAGATAAATAAAATCCTGTTTGTCGATAATTGGTAATTGGGAACAGAATAAACACACTTCGGGGAGTACATAGCAATCTTAATTCAGACACAACTACAGCTGTCTGTCTACAAAATGGTCACGGGGCTTTATACTGCTGTACGAGACAATGGTATTTGTTTCAACATGTATGAAACTGTCGTAAAATATGCAATATGTATAGAAGAACAACGTTTCGATAATAACTTATAATCTTTATTTCAACAAGTAATACCAGACACTCTCAAAAAAACCATCAGTCAGATATAATTCATAAAATCATTCAAAATACAATATATATGGTTTATGATCAAATAATACATTATCATGATTGATTAAAATAAAATGAAAGTAGGATCTAGGCTTATATTATAATTAATATCACTGCTAAACATTTTCGTCATATCCAAATATTTTTTGTAGAACATTAACCCTTTCCATGCTCCACTTGGTAAAGCATATGCACACTATATTACAGACAGTTAAGGTAGTATTTATATATATATATACTACTAGGTACACCCAGGCGGTATGAGTGAATGTGATTTGAGGATATTGACAACACAATTACTACGTAGATGGACAGCGCTGATTGGAGCTGATTACCAAACTAGTAGTGGGGTTTATTAGGTGTAACAAGCGGAAATAATTTCTTCAAGACAGTTAAAATGGAAACGGACAAGTTCCAAATAATGTAATTGATATTATAATACAATATCGCCAAAAGGTTTACAATAAAATAAGATATGAAATAATCTTATGATTAAAATACTAATTGTATGTTGTTTTTCTGTTGTCTTTATAAGTCGTATTCACCAAAAAACACCTAACACGTGACTTATGCTTTTCTATTTCATTTCATTTATTAAGGGTAGCTTGTGCAGATATTCTGATATATTTAATATTTTATCTCGACTATTACAGTATTATACACACGTTGATTCCGTCGGGAAGAACTGGTTTTAGTGAATGCAACAGACACCAACGCTTACCAATCAGACTGAATTGGTGTAATTAAATATGTGCAGATGGTCTTGATGTTGGGACTGTTATTACGACAATGTATTCGTAATTTAGTTAATATCTACAGCACAGTTATGTAATTTCATAGGGTTGACAAATCTGACGTCAGAAAATTCATTGAATATATGCAAATGTGTCACAGGTGTTTGCCTATATTATGTGAGCGTGAGTGGCGTAATAAAATGGATATTTATTTGAAGTTCTATAGAATCAGCCAACGAAAAGTACAGTTATTGCGTTTTAAATGATCAATCAATCATCTAATAAAATATGTGGAGGTGGCATTTATCGTTATGACGAATACAATTCCATATTTAGTTGATGACTGTTAAAAGTAAAGTTATTGCACTGCAAATTAAATTACAATAGACCAATGCAATATACCGGTATATCACTCATATTCGAACATGGCTGTTATAACGACTGTATATTTCAAAACCTATTCAACAGAAATAAAGTTAGAGTGTCTCACGAGCGCGGGTTTGTGCTAATAAAAGTATATACCCGGTTTTCTCAAAATCCGTTTACCAGAAATAAAGTAATTGTGTATCAGAGTGTGTGATGGAAGGACGAAAAGACGGATAGATTCAAGTTAATAGCCCCCCCCCCCCGAACACACACACACCCTGTTTTGCCATAAGGGTGGGCGACAATAAATTGTTCCGTCAACGGTACTCCATAATCACTATTTCTTAGCTTGCGAAATGTTTAAACAGACCTTAATATTACTTAGATTGTATATACCTTAGTTTGTCACGCATGGCACCTTCTATATACACAGAGAAGGAGTATTGCAACAAACCGTTTTGAATATAGTGCTAGTGGTATGTTCGATAGTTTACGTTCTGGGAGGTATTTAAAGGCGGAAAATGGATGGAACCACAAACAACTATGACCGGTACACATCAATAGGAAATTTGACAGTTCAGCTCATTTCATTTCATGTTAAAAATCTGGTGTGGCTTCCGCTAGTCTGAATCACTTGTTGAATGCGATCTCCTCCTTATTGACTGAATGAGGCGTTAGGTCTGAGCTGAGACTGCGTTAGGCTGTTCCATTCCCCGTGTAGCATCTGCTCCCAATCGTCAAGATTATGCAATGGTGGATGCCTCTGACGGATTTTACGCCCAAAAATATCCCTGATAGGTCAATTGGATTCAGGCCAGGGATTCTTTTTGGCCATAAGTAGTGTAGTAACGGCCTCCTGGCACAGAAAATCAACAACGGCACGTGGACGATGTGGTCTAGCGTTGTCCCCCATAAAGATTGTTAAAGTCATGGGGCATTACAACCCTGTCAGCGATCTCTGTTTGGTACCGTTGGCCATTGAGACTCTAACTGTTACTACTAGCAGCTTTCACCGGTATGCATGTTGGACAGAATATGTCAAACGTCAAAATTTTAATTTCCCTTTCAAATATAATATGTATTTACGTGAATAATTTTATTTTGAGTGCACAAACATTCGGATGATGCGATACTTTTTCTTGTGTATTTCGAATTTCATATAATATTCTGATATTCTCAAAATTGTCAACATTTATGGATTTATTTGGCGACATTAATTATGGTTCCAAAATAACAGTTTAGCTTATATAAAACTGGTAAAAGGAGATTCTATGAATTAAACATACATTATGCAAGAGCTAAATCTGTCTATTGCAGGTCTTTCTTTAGGCCGGAAATGTTATCTAAATTATTAATTAGACATTAATTAACCTATCCAGTCAATAATCAGTTCTAGATGGCATCGCTGGCCTGCGAACTTTAGTGGATTATGAGCCGATTTACTGCATAACTTTCCATCACGATTTAACGATTAAATGGATAATCGAGACTATGCTGTTTATCGTACTGACTATAGTAATGATGATCGAGGCTAGGCAGAAATTTCAATCGCTTAGTTCTCGGTTGATAGTGGATCAATTTGAATGAGATTTTCAGCCAATTGCCTTTACATTATCTAGTTTTTAACTATTATAGTGAGAATATCTTCCATAATGTATCTTTAATTAACCACAATGTAATATACGCGGAAAAAAGAAATATTTTTCCATTACGGGTTTAAAGATGGACAGAGTTGTGTCACCCTAACATGCCATTCCTTAGTTCAAATATCAAACACTGTGTTGGAGTTGTCATGAAATTTTAACACATAATTTGGTTAATTAGGCAAATATATTTATCTAAAAGTGTACTTGGAAGAATAAAATAGTACAAGGCCCTTGTTATGGCCTGATTTTAACCATGTTAGACATAACATTTTGTCCGGCGACAGAAAACGTGCGGTGTAGGATCAAGTGTGATTGATGTATTGAGAATTACCGACTATCTTGTGGATCTTTAATATTAAACACGTATTGCAAAGGTAGGGCGGATCCAGACAGGGGGGGGGGGGATTTGGGGGTAAAGCAACACTTTTTATGAGAAAAGTGTCACGGTCGTGTGCTTTATCCTTTATCATCAGATGGTAGGATGGGATGGGATGGGCAGTAAAAAGGCGAGATATCACAATTAATGCTTTGCATCAATGAAATTAATTCACAATAAAAATTGACGTCAAACGGGGTGTTGGATTTCTCTCTTTAAAAAAATCAATCTGCATGCATGCCTACGTAATTTGGAGACTATGGTGGCGTGGTGGCACCATACATTGCCAGCTATCAAACTGCCTTAACAGCACCTGGCAAACCCACTCCTGCAAAAATTCCTGGATCCGCCCCTAAAAGGAACATAATATGTCAGTGAATTTGAGACTGGTACAATGTAAGTTTCATTTGTTATCTTTGAAATGTCAACAAGCAATAACAAGAAATTAAAAATAGCAGGATGAAATAAATGGATTATTGGACCGGTCTTTAAAGCTCATTTTCTATTCTGTCTTTGGTCAATTTTCGCAAAACTTAAATCTGTTGAAATCGATTGTAACCAATACTAAGTAACCATATGTGATGTATAGTATTCCATCATTCATAATAATAATATCACGATTTTAAAAATACTAAAGGTCAAGTTATGCCACAAATCGATGACCAAGATAAGAAAAATATAATGTTTAAAAAGCTAAACATGCACAGCTTTTTTAATTATGATAAAATATAAACATCAGTAATATTCTCCGTATAATTAATTGCTTTATAATCATAATAATATAAGAATTAGAACTTAAAATTTAATTATAACACACTGGAATGTAATATTTCGAAAGCAATTAAAACAATTTGAAAATATACTAATTGAGACAATGTTTTTGAATGACCGCTATCACTATTTGTTTTTATTCAAACAGTCAAATTTAACGAATGATAATATACTCTTCAAAAAAGTAGGGGATAATCAGAAACAATACAAAACTGCAAAAATGCACTGCTGTTTTTATTAGAGGTAACCAGTGTATCTTTATAACAGGCCAATTGCCTACACATGAAAATAAACGGTTCATATGGGCGGCTTATCTGACCGCCCCATTTCACTCTCAAAGAGATACACCGTCAAAAGTGAAAATGGGCGTTTTCGATTTTTGTCTTAATAATAAGTAATTGCTCCACCAATTCTCAGACATTCATCAATTCTTTGTGGCACGCTCCTACTCAACCGTCCAATCACGATTTGGGGCAATCTGACCCACTCCTCTTGCAGTTTCAAATTTGACAATGAACCCCTCCCACGTGTATGGCGCTATTGCGTGTCGCATGTGCAGCTCAGTGGTTCTGTTGGGGCGATAAGTTCTTCATCTGTGACCATACTCCCAAAGCATGTCAAGTGTCCATGACTATTTATCATATCACAACCTGCATAGGTATTTGCATTTCAATATCCCCTACTTTTTTGAAGAGTATATATTAGAGCAATAAACTATGACACATACTTATGGAAAAACAATTACTAATTTAATTTGGCGACAATTCGAAGAGCATTCTCCCAGCCTTTCCAAGCATGTACCATAATAAATGTATAGCGCAATTATATAATTGTTGTTATTGCTTATATGTATATAATTGCCCTCCACTTTTATTATTGTGCCGTATTGAAAAGATTTGTAAGAATACTCCTCGAAAAGTCACCAAAATAGATTTTTAATTGTTCTTTCATAAGTATGTGTTATATTTACTAAATGCCGCTAAGAGAATAACATATGAGGTATATATAATAGTTTTGAAATCTAAAACTTAATCCAAATCATTCAAAATATTACATAGATCATAACTGGAATATTTTTGATACTTTTTTTACGAATTGGAAAAAGGGTTTTATGTATATGGTAACACAAAAAATTGAATTATAATTTTACAAAAATCAATTGCATCTATATTTTACTTAGATTGCCTTAATGCTATCTATGAAGAAAGTAATAATCAAATTTCAAAAGATGATAAAAGTTGGTGATAATTGAAATACCCGTTCTAGATTCACAATTATTTACCTTATCTAGGAATCTATTAAATATACATATATGGTAACAATTACCATAATTTATTCACCTAGATTATCAATTAATTTTAATTTACATAAATTATGAATATTCAGTTACATAAAACACATGAACGTACATTTTTAACAAACGGTTTTAATTTTTTAGATTTATTAATTAATATCACAATTCACTAGAAAATGAAACATATTTAACCACGTTACAGTCTAATAAACTCATTCCACGAGATAACAAATTAATCTCACATTGCTTCGAAAAATATTCCATGGACATTGGGGTTGTATCAACACATAATCATTTCACATTATTTCAGTTCACTCATTAACACATTTGTATATGGCAACATTCCATTTTCGTCTATGACGTTACATTAAGATGCGTAGAGATATATTTATACCATGCTCAGAATTCCAAAAAAGGGAAAGACACAAATAATTATAACCATACACGAACATGTTTTAAATTCAGGATTGAAAGTTTTTCTACGTGAGGTTCTGGAAACAAATACCTAATTATCAGTTAACTTTTAGGAATAGTTCGAATTGGCATAACGGATAAGAGGATATTATCTTTGTCAGTTTTCACGAAATCTCGATCCAACTCATAATTTACAGTAATAACCCCTTATGCTTAAACACCATGTACACTGTAAAAACGAGGGAAAGAATCGAGATGAAGAGTTTTATTGCTACATGGCCGGTAAGGATATTGGTGGTCATATGTTAACTTCTTGACAAGTTATCTCTGTGGGTGTAGGGTTTGTTGAAATAACAGACACTTGGTCATGGCTTCACGTGTATAGTGGGGGTTATAGACTACAATTCGATCATTCTGAGTCCAGAGTGAAGGTTACAATCGAAGGTCAAGTCAAAACAATTGATGAGAGTGAACCGGTTCATGATGATCACTGACTGGTTGAACTAGGTGCTGACCAAAGTCTATTTTCATTCAGATTGAACATCTACAGATGTTTGACAGATATATAGCTCTACACTACATTTAGTCTCAAGAACCAATTAACGAAATCAAGTAAATTGATTAGGTAAAATTCTGCCCATCTGAGGGCGAAAAAACTTTCTAAACATGGTATAATTACATCTTTTGGCCAACGCATGACCGGAAGTACAAATGAAAGGAGTGAATACTTTCCTTAAAAAAAACCCAATAATATGGCCAATAAACGTTTTCTTTATTTAAATTTGACAAAAATAGATAGTAATTTATTGGATTATATTTTTATCAAGGTTTGCTATCACCTTGACCTTGATCTTTATGAACAGAAAAATGTCCTCCTATAATAGTTGACTGGGATTATACAACAATACATATGGCGGCGTGGAATTTAATAGAAGTTAACCTAATAGGAATAATTTAGGGTTGGTCGATTTTAACCAATATTTCGGTAAAATTACTATTTATTGCACATGGTCTGAAGGCCTATATTTTTCTTTTAGCCTTTAATATCAGTCCTTTATATGTGTGCTATTTCTGGTTAAAGCCATGCTCTAAAACAGTACATCTACTCCCTTCATTTATTCTTTAAGCCTTGCTTTTATACGCAAACAAAAAAGACAATTTTACAAACCACTGTTTATACTATATCCACATAGTGTGAAATTAGTTACACATGTAATTCACTCTAATAAATATGGTAATCAAATAAATCTGTCAGAACCATACATCATACAGTTATATATATATATTACCCAAATGTTCCATGAAACAAACAAATATCTAAATCAGTATCCTCTAAATTCTATCTTTTCGAGATAGAAATCGTAAGAAGATGAACATTGAGGATGCGTATGCTTAAAAGACGTTCTGCGCATGGACGTGCAAACAGAATTCCATCAAGTTATTCCAAACCTGAGAAAGCAAATATTGCTAAATCATCATGGCTGCCTGCCACAAACATCCACTGGGCATGTCAAGTAGCCGCGTTCTCAATCGGACTCAAACTGGAATCAAACAGTGTCGAGTGCAAAAATGGACCAATTATAAAATGGTGCTTGTCTCAAACAGGTGAATGGTGCTGTAATTGTGCTAACTTTCGTTCTAATTTGGCCTTTTCTCGCAAAGCCTGTTCCAGTTTTTTACTCAGCTCAATTTCTGACGTTTTCCACATAATTAGCAGTTCTTCTTTTGTAATCTTTTCGATACTGAAAGTCCCCGGCACGGCATCATCCACAGAACACAAGTGATCTTGATACGACTGAGTTTTATGGAGAAGAGATCGAACCATGTTATTTGTTTTAGGTAACAATGATTTACAATGTGTGCTAGATGTAAAATTATGACTGTCGTCCGTTAACGCTTTAAACAAAACACTAGGTGTCTCGATTCGATTATTAGCAACACTATCAGAGCCGCAGGGTTCGAAACCACACCCAAATATATGTCCGTTTGGTAAGCTTTCTAAAAAGCGCGCGCCGGAAGCTGTTGGTAAGCTACAGTAATTAAGAGTTTTATACGTAGTTGCATTGTTCGGGGTGACTGGAGATGAAGAGGAACTTGAAGGGTTGTCTTCATTGAACAACCGCTCCAGTGATCTATTTGATAAAGTACTACTATTGTCAGTACCCCGACACTGTGAAGCTAAACTCCTGTCTGGATCCTCTAACAACAAAAGTTCACGTGAATGGGAATTCTCGTCTTCGATCGTTACATGATCAACAAACTCGTCAGCCGGTTTGGGTAAAATTGAATCTATTTTAGCACCGAGATCTTTTAAAGGTATTTCTATTATGGTGGGTGGTGGATCGTCGTCTCCATCATCCATTAAATTCATCTCCCTCATTTCATGTAACCTGAAAATAGCCAATGTTTTAAAAATAACCAAACAACTCTAATTAGCTACAACTTGCTGAAGAAGATCTTAAATATTTCCCAAACTTTTGATACTACTACATCCATACAATATCGTTTTTACAATGTGTTACTCTGAAATGATTATAAGAGGAATTGTATGAACACCTGACAGAAATCCGTTTGAGAAATCTATTATTCAATTACTGTTTTTTATACTTTACTCACAAAAAAAGTATGAAAAAATCTCCACCAAGCGTATCCTCGGTAACCCCAACGGTATCATTGCGTTCTACTGCACTAACCCCTGGGTTCATCAACGGGGAGACACATATTCAAATTATCAGCCCTTGATGATTGTACTATTTTTATCGACCAATCCAAAAAGTAGTTAAATACATGAAAAAAACTGACATAAAACATCTTTCCCATCAAAAAAGGATGTTTTAGGAGATCTTTTTGTGTGCATGTCACTTCTTTTATATCAAATTTCTTGCAAACTTTCTCATAATCGAGCGAAGAAGCCGCTATATTGTTGTGAACGTAAGCAATAATGAGGCTTGATTGGTTTGTAGAATCAATCTACGATCAAGGGCAGGTAACTTGAATACGTGAAAACCCGATGGTTGAACGGAATGAGACCACTGGGGATACGGAGCATGGTACAAGCGGGGACTCGAAACTACGCCATTTGATTCAACGACAGACCTGACTATCTTTGCGCACGGTTTAAACAATTCACCCCCGTACACATAAAAGACCTTGTCAAATGTTAATGTAATTGGGATAAACAACGATAACTATTAGAGTTGCCACCACATGCTGCCCAAGGATTGTCAAAGCATTGCAACAGTTTCAATTTGAGGAGGTGCATCACAACAATTTGGTTTTACTTTAAGTCTTCTGGAGTCAGGTTTACGGATGTAGAAATATTTAAAGCGTGCAACAGTTAGCGTTCAGTTAATGTGCAATAGACATCTATAGAACCAGGGAAGACCATAAATGGCGCCCTGCTTTAAAGCAGTGGTTTGACGATGGCGGCGGAAAGCGAAGAAAGCTGTTGTCGTTATTCTTTCTATATGAGGTATGGGCTCTTGGTTGTCAAATAAATCTTGTAGAATCGACCATGTGCATTGCATTGTACATACACCAACGATAAAAGCCTAATGCTTTCGTTCTGTAGGTACAATCGTAGCTTTTCTACCCTTACTAGTATTGTACATGGAGGTTTACAACATTGTTAAAATATACATAAACTCTACAGGTACAAATATCTTCCTTCGTAATAGACATTTTGTTAAGTCGGTGTACCAAGACGAAGCTGTTTTACATTATTTGAAGCAGTGAATATAGTAATACATATATGTGACTGGATAATAAAACACTTAGGATGATTAGTCTGGTTCATTTCCACCTTCATAAGAAAATCATGTCACAGCTATTATAAAATACCGTATGCCACGTCATACGTTATCATTTCTGGCCCAACATCAAAGGTCTGAAACCTGTTGAACATCTCAAATGGAAATTGTAATTAGGTGTGGTGTTTTTTTTCTCGAAGGAATGCATTTCATTATTAAAAGTATACGCTACTTTTGCACATCTATGACATGATGATCCGATGATTGTCGACATGGACGAGACGTAAGAATAAGTAGATCAAGGAAATCGCTCAATACTAATACTCCACCTATTACCTGTTGAATATTGAACCGTCGTTATCATCTCGGCTGTGAAAAAAAAGTATCAAAACATCTTGTAGGAAAATATAAAGCTATCATTCTGATTTTGTTTTTTAAAAAAGTTAGTGAGGATAAATAAAACCGAAATTTATTAAGATACGTTGCCAGGGAACAAAACATCCACCACATCAGCTAAATAGTTAGAGAGTATTTACTGGAGACGGAAACTAATCAAGAGCGACAACCTGTGAAGTTATTATCAGAAATAATTACAAACATGGTTAGCTTCTAGTTCTTCCTTGCGCATAATACAAAACATAAAAATAGGTTGCCAGGCAACGAAGCATACGCCCACAGCAGCTAAATCGACCAGTCAGTCAACAAGTGTTGTCGCATATTTTTACTTTCTTCGGTAATGAAACATTAAAATAATACACTAAAATCTGATTAAGAGTAACAACTCATGAAATAATTATCAGAAAACCATTAGAATTTGTTTGGTTTTTATAAAGTTCTGTCCCATGCTAACGTTTAGTATACGAAACTTTTAATATCATGGATTTAGCTGTTCAAGTCATAAAAATTCATTGAAAATCAATATATTTGTTCGTCTCAAGATTTTAAACTCTGTGTAGGCCTATCTGAGGTCAATCGGATGATAACTTTAACCTCTAGAGCGTCACAAGATTTTTCAAAATGATCAAGGGCCATAACTCTGGCAGTAATTATCGGAAATCGCTGAAAATGAAAAAACTTCTTCGTCTCATGGCCTCAAACACTGTGTATAAATTTAAAGTCAATCGTATATTAACTTTAGCCTCTAGGGCGTCCACAAGCAATTGTGGACGACGGACCGACGGACCGACAGACCGACGGGCGCGACGACAATATACGACCACATTTCAATGTGGACGTATAAAAATGAATAGGATGCTTCGACTCATGAACCTTAACCCTATGTATCAATTTCAAGTCAGTTGGATGCCAATTTTGGTCTCTAGAGCATCAAAAATATTTTTTTAATTGATCGAGAGTAATTAATCGGATCTCGAAGAGCAATTGTGGATGATGCACTGACGGGGTTGACGACGAGCTACAACCCCATTTCATTGTGGGCGTAGCCAATAATAAAAAGGAATCTTTACTTCCAATAGTTTATGTATCAAAATATTGTCTCGGATTTCAGATGTAAAGGGCTTCTTGAAATTGGACCGGAATCAGTTTGGGAGAACGCAATCCAAATAAGAGAGATAAAGGCGCATGGGGCTTTATTTTGAGGTCTCAAAATAAAGTATTAAATTTGATTGCATTGATGTGATATTTTGATTAGAGATATGACAACCCCTAAACAATGAAATTGTCGTTTCCACAGATTAAGTTGAAATCGGTTTGTCTACTTAAATTGTTGACCATTGACGGCAATCAGTTACTGGTATTAATCAACACTGACTCTCTATCGGCAGATATACATTTTCAATGTAGACAAATGATCCACTTTGTAAACTCAAAACAAATCTAAAGACCAAATATAATTAAAAACGCATTATAGAAAAAGTAAAGAGTTCATATCTATTTAATTTGAAATGATAAGAACTAAGTTTCAATCAAAACGTGCTCCCTGAAATTACTTTTGGTCTTCATAATTAGTCTAGTAGATGAATCTGAAACATTCCATCGTGAATAACTTTTTGTTTGGCGTAAAGATTCCTTTGAAATGTAAAAGTAAATGAACATTCAACTTTAAAGTGTTGAATATTAATTGCTAAAATTGTGAAATACTATTAAATAAAAACAGACATTTTACAAAAGGTATCAATTATTACAAACATATTGGGAAATAATAAAAGATACAACTGATGAATAAACGGATTGATGGAGTAATATTTAGTAATAGTATTAATGAAAATGTTTCGAAATTTATCTACCAAAGATAAAATATCATAACTGTAATATCAAATGTGGTTTTAGTATAAGGATGCCAATTTGCACAATTAAAACATGTTTATAAAATGTCCTAAATGTGAATATATTTACGCAACTACTGTTTATGTGTCTAGATGTATCAAATATTGGGTTTAATGCAACAATTTTCAATTTTCTAACACGATAAAGTTTAATTCAGAAACATGACTTAAATATTTTCTCCATCTATTTTACTAATGGAAATATTATTGTTAAACGTGAAAACAGAACAAAAAGAAACGAATCAAAAGATAAATATACACAGAAAAAAGGAATAAAATAAATATTTACCATTTTGCCTTTTCAACTATATCATAAAAGTTTCTGTTTATTCTCTTAGTTTTCGCCATATCGGCTAATTTATTTTTCTGAAAAAGAAATAACAAAAATCAATTAAATTACCCTTTTTTTTATCCCATCTGTTATTCCAGGCTGTAAGCTGTTATATTATAGTTATGGCGCCTTCTAGTTTATCGAAATTATATAAAACTTAAAACCGGGACAGGAATTAAACTGAAAACGCAAAGGAAAAAACATAAAAGAAATCACAATATTTCACCTAGTTACCGAGGTGTAAGTGATTTATAGTGCCTTTGCATATTAATATGAAGAAATTGGGGATTTTATCAAGAAAACTTAGAAATAGTTTAGAGATCTATCAATTGAACTCTTAGCAAATGAAAATAGTATATGTTCCTAGAGATGAAGTTCTTTGATTTTCAGGTAAAAGCATTCCTGATTTATCAGTTGAAAGTTTTAACAATCCAGTTGTCAGTTTATTATCCAGAGTAAACTGCGAAATATATTTTATTGATTCTCCGTTCAGAAAATTCGTGTTGCATAAAGATTGATTTCTGACAATCCTGAGCCAGGACGATTCCCCCATTCTCCCTCCCAAAAGACACAGAATTTCGATCTATCTGGTAACATGTTCGCAAAGGAATGATATGTAAATTCCCTAACCGGCCAGCCAAAATTCTTAATAAAGCAATAAACCAAACCTGTCATAATATCCTTTATTTTCAATGAAAAGCTAATTGATCTCAAGATTTCAAACAATTCATGTTTTCAATTTAAATCACCATAGACTACACCATGCATTTCCGAACAACGACGATAATGTAAATTAAGAACCAATTTACAATTTATCTGTTTGCCTCTTCTAAGACAATATAATAGATATTATAGATAATGCGTCAAAACTATGTTGTATTTCCTTTTTACAAAATCAACTTTCTTTAAATAGGATCATTTGATTTTTTCACATGAATCCATTTTTAACAACTTGTTCATTTTTATCATTCTGAATCCTCTTATCACAAGATATGTCAGTTTTAGCATTCTGGTCCAAAAATATGCAAAATACTATCTTTGGCATATTTTGTGAGATGTTACTTGTGTACCTTATTGCACCAGCATCCTGCATTATTGGCGAACATCTACTGTGCCATAACTATAATTTCAAGACGAACCTATTTCTTTATTGTCTACAAACTAGACATTAATAAATTAACGCCTACTGGACACAAACTAGGTCATTTCGGGACTAACATATGGTTCAATATTATTTCAATAATTTGCTTGCGCGTAGGGGTCTTTAGCAGTGGGAGGAAACAGGAGGACACGGAGAAAACCCACGAGCTTTGGCAGGCTCGTACAAGCGGAGAGTCGAAACCACGCCACTTGACTCAATGACAGATCCTATGATACAACCATTCGAACATCCAACCCCCATGCACAATGATCGAACACTCGTAGCTATGTTTCATTTTCACACTTCTTATCATCGCCCATCATTCTGTTAAAAGGGTTTCTAACCTATAGTAACTATTTGTGTAGAACTGTGTCATATATGTAATTATCGAGTTTTGTATAAAAAAAATTGTAGCTGTTGATAGAAACTATGGACCGCGTAATGTTTCTTTGACCTTTCTGTACATTATATAAGTTAATTATTGATGGAAGTGATGTGATCAATATTAATCCAGTTGTTCTACAATACAACTGGCATTTGATCATCAAATAATGCAAATGGTATCGTCCATAGCTGATTTGTGATTGGTTACCCTGATTTTCATGATTGATTCCGTTTATGTTTAGCTTTGTATTGCCACCCACGTCTCCGTTACCAAGACGTCAGTTTAAAACATTAGGCTATTGGTAACATCTTTGGTGCAATGTCTATTTTCTGTCTTGTCCGCAGGTTTATCTTGAAGATTTTTGTTTTACGTGTAGTGCGGTCCTCCTGCACTTATTAGTAACCAATTGTATGCAAAACAAATTCCATAACTCCTCATTGTGCGCATTGAATTAAATGAAATGGAATTGAAAGTTGAAGCAATTTGGATCTTTATTTCACCGTGTTTTGTAAGCAAGAGATGCGTGTCCACCTACTTAGTTAGTTCCCAATCCAACAGTCACTGGCTCAGCATATCATCTTAGTAACCAATTGTATGCAAAACAAATTCCATAAGTCCTCATTGTACACATTTCTCATTGAATTGAATGAAATGGAAGCAGTTTGGATCTTTATTTCACCATGTTTTGTATGCAAGAGATGAGTGTCCACCAACTTAGTTCCCAATCCCACAGTCATGGACCCTACATATCATTGCCGTTCTAAAATATTTTACTTCTGCCAAGAAGCACAGGGCTTAAGTAATGATCTAGTAATGTTTTATGTGGTACTAACAAAACGACCTTAGGATGTATAGTACTATAGTAATTCTATTACAAACTACTCGCCAGTTAATAACCGAACAAGTACACGGTCACACGCTTTTATAGTTAATAACTGTTCTCTCACCATTCTTAAATAGCTTCCATCTCACAGAATATAAAAACACTAGATAATGGTATTATTAAAGACTAATATAAGATAGCAATTGAGTTATCGGAGATGTAACATCACCCTAGAGGTACTTGGCATATTTAACTCCATCTTCTTGTAGGAGTGGGTTGCTGGAAATATATACGATCTTCCAAAGAAATAATACTGTCTTCATCTTAAAGAATGCACATGATGGTTGGCGTGATAATATTGTAATTTTATGTGGAGGTGATAATACGATGCATATTGATCAAAGAAGGAATGGAGAGGAGAGTTCGAGTGGGTGGTGCGCGCGCGTGTGTGTGTGTGTGTGTGTGTGTAAGTGGGGGAATTTTGGTTCGGTCAGACAGTTTACTTCGGCCTACTCTACAAGACAGCTCATATTTTCGAATGACAAACATTTTCTTGATTAAAACGTACCCTAATCTAGATTACCATATGTTTATTTTGCAAATAGATAAGATGAAGAATTTAACGACGGATTATGAAGAGTTAGATGAAGAGCTGGCGGGCCTTGCCATACTAGGTAAAAAAAAAATAGATAATGAAAAGGGAATATGTTGAATATTTCAGTTAAGTTACTTCATACCGAGCGAAGTTATCGTCATTTGCAGAAAAGTGTAGTCTCGATTGTCATTGCTACGTTGTTACGATAAAAAAACGAAATCTCGATTATCCATTTTTAAATCAAATCATTAACTGTCAATCGTATTTAAATCTGTTCAATTCAAAACCATCGGAAGTTCTAGAGAGTTGCTTATGGGCCTGACAGTAAATAAATGTCTAATTAATGATTTATATAACATTTTAAGCCAAACGAAAGATATGCACTAGGCAGATGAAACTTTGAATAATGCATCTTTAAGCAAGCTTATACGGTTGAGTACGGTACAGCTGGTACAGTCGGTTCATCGTACATAAGGCATTATGGAGAAGAGGTAAATTAATTCCTTTTTTATGAATCAAACAACGCTACAAGCAATATAATCTGATGAGATTAGGATTTTTAAAAATACAAAACAGCAAATAACACGAATTTGAAGTAGATAGATGACAAGAATTTCGGGGTTAAAGCTTACAATTTTCTACAGAGTGAGCAAAAGACGATAACTCTTGAAGTAAATAAAATGAAATGGGGTTTAACCTAGTACTGTTCTGCTCCTATACTGGGCTAATGAAGACGAGCACACGCCATACAGTGCGCTAAGAGAGAAATTTTGCCCGGGCAGCGGCACTATCGCCTACTCTTATATCGAATTCCAACTGCCAAGGGATCTTTTACGTGCATTCTAATGTATACACGAGACCTCGGGTTTTCGTCTCATCCGAAGAACTCTTGAAGTAATTAACTACAATATTATTGAACTTCGATAGGTGTCTTTGTTTAAAGAATATGTCCTAGTAGTATATCACTCCCCAGCTCGAGCTATCCTGATACCCCAAATTTCAGCCCTGGGACAGCCCTAGTGTAGCCACCAACCTCGAACACAGACAAACACAAGACAGTCACAAATATGTGTACATGTATATAGATGCCCATTTTTGTAAATCAGATAGGATGATAACTTGTGTCGCTAGAAGAAGAAGTATTTAACCGCAATATTTGACAATATACAGACTTTTTGTCTCACTAATATGAACAATGCATGTACATTTCAAGCAGATCAGATGAGAACAGTTGCTGCTAGAACCTTCACGGGAGTCTACAAAGTGAGCAAGGACAACAATGCTAGGAGGAAATTAATAATGATAACAATAATAATGTCCTAAAATACAACCGAAGCTGCTCTTTGATAACATTATGGTCAGTTAAAAGAAAAACCCTAGTTAAAAGGAGTACGCGATCAACAGTTAAAAGAAAACAGTTAAAAGAAAACGCTTCTAAAAAGATGGGTTTTAAGATTCTGTTTAAAAACTGTCAATTGATGCACAGTGCTTGAGCTCTATAGACAAATCATTAGAAAATCATTAGCAAAAAGTGTTAAAATTCGATGAGAAAATTCTTTTCGCTGATCTGAAAACTTCCAAATAAATGTATTGAGTGTTGTAAAAGGGGTGAGCACATACTGCCTCCTACACGACTATATTTCTACATTACAGAGACAAACGATGAAATGAAATGGGGTTTAACGTCCTACTGTTTTGCTCCGAACTGGGCTAATGAAGACGGGCATACGCCATACAGTGTGCTATGAGGGAAATTTTGCCCAGACAGCGGCACTATGGCCTACTCTTATATCGAATTCCAACTGTCAAGGGATCTTTTACGTGCACGCCAATGTGTACACGGGACCTCGGTTTTTCGTCCCATCCGAACGACTAGACAGCTTTCCTTGTCAGCCCCTCCGTCCTGCATCACTGACAAGGGAGAACCACATCACGATACGATTGAATATAGTGTAGATTAAATGTACAAGTTTTAAGGTCGGACATTGTATTAAATGTGATATAAACCAGAGAGAAGAAGTTGATCACGTCTAGACGAGACAATAAGATGATGCTAGACCAGAATTGACATAACGACTTGTTGAGTTGTCTGGTGAAACAACAAACTGTTTGTTTTAACTGAATAACTTGATAATCAACATTGTCCAGGTTCTCATCAAATCGTTAACCCCAAGAGATAAGTACCACACGTCCTAATTTCTTAATACATATAGATCTAAAGTACAATCGAATAGGGGCATTAGATACACTGAATCTTAAAAAGAAAATTTGATACCACTTTTTTTGAAGAAAAAACCAACCCTCCGATCAAATAGCAATTCATCTTTTACCGACCCCTCGGCATCATCATAATAACTAAAATGAAGACTAATTTCTGTATTTCGTAATAAATATCGATCTAAAGTGCGCTAGAATTGTGACATAAGCTACCATGGACAGTTTTAAAGACCAAAAGGCATTTATTACAATCACAAATGTACTATATAATGGTGACAAATTTCTGTAGACCTTAAATACAATATAATTGGGACATCGGTTACAATGGACATCATCTTCATTGTATTTTAAAAAGAACTCTTGATACCAATTTTGATTATGTGAGAAGATGAAATTTTTCTACCACATACCACTAGCCATAATTGCAGTATAAATATTTAGTTATTGTTTCTTTTACTTATTAGATATAAAAGATATATTATGGGAGATTAGATAAAGAGCTGGCATTTCTTACTATAATAGTTAAAAACAAGATAACGTAAAGGGAATTTGCTGAAAATTTCAGTCAAATTCACCCACTCTAAACCGAGAATTTAGCGATTGATTAAATCATGAATGAAAGTTGAGCAGCAAATCGGATCCTAAACCAGTAAATATCACAGGCTAGCGATGACATCGAGAGTTGATTATGGTGTGGATAAGTTAATTAATGAGTAATTAATAATTTAGATGACATTTCAGGCCTAAAGAAATACCTGCAATATGCAGATTTAGCTCTTGCATAATGTATGTTTAAGCTGTTAATCCCATACTCTAACAAAGGACTGACAGATGACAGATCAATGGTCTTAATTTCTTTATTATTATTGTAAACTATTGGGATAATATATTATGTGTTAATATTCAATTATTTTTTGTAACGGTTTAAATATTTTGTTCCTTTCATTCCACCTTAATATAGATGAATGACGTTTAAATCATTCAGTATTCGGCTTTCATACCGTTTCGAAGACAGTGAAGTTACTCTGCCAATCTATTTCATAGAGTATTACGAAAATCTTCTAATATCTCTGTAAAAGATGACTGCCTTCAACAAATGAGTTATATCACGCGGCGTCAATCATTGGCTCAATGGCGCGTGCATTGTTTACATTAGACGTTACTGATTCGAGCAGAATGGCGCCTTTTACTCATTTTAATACCCATTTACACTAAAATAGGAAATAATTTTTACCTACAAATACTTCAAACGTCTTTATTTATTTTTCTAAAGCATAAATAAAATGTTTTAGAATTTAATTTGTCGGAGGAAAAAGTTAATATTTGTGGCTCATTAAGTCGCATCGATGTCATCCTTATCAGTGATTGTTGCGGTCTAGCGAATATTCAATGCGGATCAGTGCGTTACTCTGCTAGTCGGACGTATTGTTCCATGTATATCTGAATCCATCTTGTTCGGTATTATCTAGTTTCAAGGATAAATTCTAGCGTTTATTTATTACTGGAGATTCTCGTAGCACTGTTTTACTGAGATAAAATCTAGCCCAAACAACTTCACATCATCACAATTAACTAATAAATGGGTAATTTGACTTCAGACACCCAAGGGACCGCTTACGTCATCAGTCTGCACTGAGACTTGAACCTGGGAAATTATTGTCGCGAGTTCATTATACTACGGACTGAGAAAAGTATCTAGTCGCTCGCTCAAAGGTTCCGTATACACATTGGCAGTGGGAATTCGACTGCAGTGATTGAAGCATGCAAAATTTCATTTCATTTCACTTTGCATTATTAAATTTAGAATGCAAGATACAGTAACCAGATACCGTAACTAGACTTTTTAGAGCCAGACAAGCGTGTGCCATGCTAAATACACCCACAAGCGAAAAGGGCAATTTTTCGTACAAATATGGGCCATTTAGAAGGATGTTGCTGTCTGGCATGCGTCAATATCGAAAGGAACTGAGATCTTTAGGATATAAACATATATTTTAAGTTTCATCAAAAATCGGATAAAAATTGTGACCTCTAGAGGGTCCACGGTATTACAGACACATTATATTATTTGTGTAAAGGAGAGGGATGTTATACAGTCTAGGTCCGATTTTCATGCAGTTCTGGTGTATATTTCAACGGTTTTAAAAAAACAAATAAAAATTGTGACATCTAGAGGGTCCACAAGCTACAGACGTGATTTATTCTGTACAATCAGGGGCCCTAATACAGCTATAGTTACGGTTCGATAGGCATCGATATCATCAAAGGTTCATCAAAACCGGATACAAATTGCGATCTTTAGAGGGTCCACAAAGTAAAAACACGATTTTTCGTAGTCAGAGGACATAATCCACGAAGTTACTGTCCGATACATGCCAATATTGACAGAAACCAACGTCTTTGAGGTATAAATCTATATTTCAAGTTTGGTCAAAATCGGATAACAAATTCAACATCTAGAGGGTCCGCATCCTTTGTATAATATGCTTTTTTTACACTATTTGCGTAAAGGGGGACGGCCATTTTGACGGGAAATTTTGGTCCGATTTTCAAGAAGCTCAATCTCAACCGTAATTATGGTCTAACGGTGATATAGATGAATAATTTTGAAAATCAAATAAAAATTGGAAACATTAGATGGCCCAAAAACTAAAAGACGTGATTTTTTGTACAATCAGGGGCCATAATTCAGGAATATCGTAAGGAACCGAGAGCGTTGGGTTATAAACATACATTTTTAAGTTTCGTCACAATTTTTATCTCTAGATTGTGCATATGCTAAAAACGTGAATGTTCGTACAATCAGGGACCATAATCCATATACCAAATAGATGAACTAAGACTAGTAATGTAGTGCGAGTTATAAATAGACAATTTTTCCCTTAATTTTTTTCTCCCCTCTTCCTGCATTTTTTGGTTGACTTTTTGGTCTAGAATTGAAGAAAAGGGATCAAATTTGCAATTTCATAGCAGTTTTGGGAGTGAGATTTTCACCCCGTGAACATCAAATCCCCGTAGCCAAAAATCTAAACGGTCAACCACGTACAAAATTATGACGAGGACGTGGCCAAATGTGCTCCCCATTGTGCCTATAAAGATTGGAACCAACGGAATGTTGAGCAAAAAGTTACAGCCTGTGATTTTACAGCCATTTAACATTGAAGTCAATGGACAAATAATTGCTAGTCCGAGTCCTGATTCATCTCATTGGATAAATTAAGTATTTGAGTGGCAGTGATGATCCCCTGTCTTGTCTTTTGTTTGAATGAAGATCAATGCTATACAAGGTTATGGAAAGAGCTAGTTTAGTCAAACCAATACCTATGACTTGCATTTAAAGAATGAATAATATTGTAACGTTTTGTAATTCTTAACACTACGGTCCGATACATGCTAATAACAAAAGTTCCGTCAAAATTGGATACAAATTGTGATCTGTAGAGTGTCAACAAACAAAATGTGGACGGACACACGGATACACAGACACACGGACGGAGAGGGGCGACGGCATAAAAGTGCAGTTCAACCACACGAGAAGGTTGTTCCAAGACCAAAGGAAATTACCATCTTAGGTCATACCCTCTTCAATGATAAATGGAATACAGAGTAAAACATGTTCCTCTCCTACTAGTATTACAAAGCATTTAATAATAACACGCGATCAAAAAAGTTGCCCAGTTAATACTAAACTGTTCGTGAATTGGAACCCGGACCTATTAATTCAACAACAACTTTGGATTATATCCACATCACTAGGAAATAATAAATCATTTATTGTGTTGACTTGCGAGTTTTTATTTTGTTCAACAATTCTGAATTGAATTTACATCAATTTGATCATGTAATCCATGAATCTATTTACATAAATCTTGGCGAGGGGTTATTTTTGTTTCATTTCTGGTTTCTGTGAATATTTCTTAATTTATTCTTTAAAAAACCCATTCTATCCAACATAAATAGACAGGTTGCATTGATATTAACACCAAAGACACATATTCAAATGAACGGAAATTCCATTTGATCGATTTCATGCTCAAATTGTATTTAATACGCACTCTTCAGATGAAACCAGCGTAAGGAATTTACTATTTTCAAAATTGAGAAAAACGCCTTTAAAGAAAAAAAAATCAATGTGCTACAATTTTTATTCTCCAAAGAAGATCTGAGTACATTTGCTTTTCAAACTCATAAAAGCGTAAGTAGTTTTTGTAAACGTTGCGTGATTTGATTTCAATCAGTCTCAAGTGTTCTAAATTCATCCTAGTGAATAACAGTAAATGAAATCCTGACATCTGATTGGATAAATTAAGTATTTGAGTGGCAGATTCCTCCATTCCTCTCAGTCGCAGTGATGACCCCTTGTCTTTTCTAAAGAATAATTTTGTTTGAACAAAGATCAATGATATATGATTATGGGAAGAGCTAGTTTAGCCAAACCAATACCTTTGACAGGCATTTCAAGAATGAATAATATTGTAACCCTTTGTAATTCTTATCTCTATTACCTGTAGTTTTGTTAAAGATATATATTTAGGATTGGTTACTAATGGCAAAACATGTATGGGAAACATCGATCCATGGATAAATGTATTAAACGTTGTCAACGGTCAGTCTACGAGGAAAATGTTAGTATACCCGTGCGTCAATTGCGCGTGTTCGGCAGGCTGGCCGTAGAGACTTTTGATCCTGCACATACAAAATTTTCACCCAGGTTCTTGGGGCTGTTTTACGAGCTACCAAACCCTACGACCCGTGCGTGTAAAAACACGTAAGGCGGGCTGTGAGCTAGGCTTAAGTCAACTTGAACAAGGGAGAAAGCACGCATAAGTTTCCGCCATAGTTTTGTCCCTTTGTTACAAAAAACAGTAGACCATATTATAACTCAATCTGTGGCTTAAATGGGGAAATAACGTTACACATGGGTTACATCGGATACCATATTATAATTTAGTCCATTCGCATAGTATACTAAACATTTTCAAACCCAATTATAACTTTTCCCCATTTGTTACATGACAAACAAACCCTATAATAACATCACCCATTTGTTACATAGCAAATCATATTATAACTTTACCCATTTTTTACATGACAAACCCTATAATAACTTCACCCATTTGTTACATAGCAAATAATGTTACAACTTTACCCATTTGTTACATGACAAACCCTATAATAACTTCACCCATTTGTTGCATAGCAAATCCTATTATAACGCCACCCATTTGTTACATAGCAAATCCTATTATAACTTCACCCATTCTTTACATGACAAACCTTATTTGTTACATTACAACTATTACAACTTCACTCATTTGTTACAAGACAAACCCTATTAAAACTTCACCCATTTGTTACGTGACAAACCCTATTAAAACTTCACCCATTTGTTACGTGACAAACCCTATTAAAACTTCGCAGATTATAAAATATACATCTGCTATAAGGGACATCTCATTAACTATAAAATATATGTTTATTAAAAGGAGAAACTGTATCCATGGGTTACACAAGCGACCCTATTATAAAACAGATATTATTTGTTATACGGAAATTATTATTATAAGGTTATCCATGAGATACTCTATGGTAACAGTATTATGTGTTTTCTGCATTTTATAACTTTATGAAGAATGAAAGGAAGTATGTAAAATGTTGGGTATTTATCATACATGCAATATCCCAACAAACATTTCTCTTACGAGACAAAATGTAAAACATTGACAGTGATGAATAAGTTAGATGTGACAAGTTCTTGATAAATAAGCAGTGATGGGTGTGCAAACATTATCAATAAACTTTATGCAAGTGATAAATTGCTGAGAAATGATAAACGTAATGAGAATAGACAATGAACGTGTAAGTGGATTTTCTGCTCACATGCATGTATCTGTAGCATTAGAACCGTGTACAGAAATAACAAAAGCAGGTTGACATCAAGCATTCTGTTTGACACCAGGGGCTTATCACCATGACATAATAATATTTATCACGAAAAATAGCTGCGTTTACAGTTTTAAAGATACATATTTATCGGGCAATTTTTTTCCAATAAAAGTATAGCAATTTCGGTAAATATGTAAAGGAGAGGCGCCTAACTTGCAAGATAAAACTGGATTCCCTAAAAAACTCCCATGTGGCGCACACAAGACAAACATATGACGGTACCCCTAAAAGCCCGCCTGTCTCCTCGCGTGGCGAAATGAGCGTTCTGTATGTGTTGACCTAATGGTTAACGGTTGTGAGAACATTGAGAGAATTAAACGCCCGGTAGACTGTGATTAAACGACGGAAAAGGAAGTTGGCAGATATTAATCCAGGAATATACTTCGATAATTATGGTCGTTGGACAACGGCTAACGGCATTGAGGTGAAAATGGATTCCCCCCTCAGTCAATTAACGTGATAAATAAGGTTAATAAAAATAGGTTCTCACGGCATGGGGTAGTGTTTTTTTAAGATTAAAACGTTTTGAGAGGGGTTTGAAACAAACTCTTGATGGATAAATTAGAAGGCATATTTACAATGAAAGGACTATCAAGAGAAACAAATAATGAACTAAAGACAGTACTGTTTTACGTGCCTTTTCGCCACCTAATCGCGAACAAGTGAAATTTAAACATTAATTCGGGAGGGGGTGGGGTGGAGAAACTCTATTTTTGACTTTTTTTTCAGCAAAATGTGACACATTAAAGAATTGCATTTGTTTAAACAGTTATTGCATCTAAGATAAATATATATTCTAAGATAAAATATATAACATATCTGTGAAACAGTGAATACGCCCAGAATTATTCAAAAATCTCTTATGGTATTACTTTGGCCTCATAGATTTCGAATATCCAAACCCATTTAACACACTGTTATTTTTAAACACGAATTGTATCGCTATTGGTTGTAAACGCAGCTTACAATATACATCTGGGGGCCGTGAATGGAATAAAAATATTAAGATTCAAAATGCTCCCAGACAATAAACTAAGACATAGTAAGAAAAACATCAACCTTATCTTTAACCATGTCTCTATCCACTTACATGAATCTATGTATAGAAAAGGAAAAACTATATAAAATGACCATCACCAATTACAGTTACGAGAACGTAGCTAAAAACGTTAAGATATAGTTATATGCTTATCTTTTTAGCTACGATTGGATGCCTTTAGTTTCACCTGGCAAAATTAATTTCTTTAATAATGCATGTAACATCTTAAAAATAAGTTAATTTTATACTATTGGGACTAGTTAAACATACCTAGCCCAATGAAGTGAAACATCTTTCGTTTATATGCAGATATTGTCAGTAAAATTTTCAAGCGGTGTTTCTAACAGAATTGACAAAGCCATTCTTGCGACCTGTAAAGGTTATCCTACTTTTCGCGCATTTTGATTGGCTGTTGTACATGACATATTTTTAGCCTCAATTACATAAAGATGTCAAATTTAAAATGCCGGAGGAAAGTCAGTTATTATCGCTTTGATTTAAAAGAGATGATTTGTACCCGTAAGATTATATGCTTAATTGTAGTTGGATGTGGCAGAAATGTTATGAAAAAAACAAAACAATAATCAATCGTTGTTTTGAAGAAAAAAATGACAATTTTGCTGTTTGAAGCCCGTTGGGATTTTGCCAGGTAAAACTATATAGTGTCTCGAAACGCGGAGGGTTGAGAGATAAGGTTTGTTATCTACACCCATTAGGATAGTAACATGCTGGGATGATAACAGTAAAGTTTATCTGTGTATTTCCACTCCACCCCATTCCCATATAGAGGTTATACAGATAATGAAGCATGTGGCCTTGTCATTATTTTCGAGAATTAATATATAGTTCAAGTTTTAACATGTAAAATGCGAGCAGACAGTGACGTAAACAGGTGATCTAGAAACTAGAAAACGTGGTAGTAGCATTTTCTTGAGAATCTACCTACGTCACTTTCTACTTTGATTCTAATTAGTTAAAAATAACACACCGCTCGTCCTACTTCCTTGTCAATGAGCTTTAAATGCATCTATATTTAAGAATAAAGAGTATACACATCCCCTAGACAATATTCGAGCATCAAATTTTATATTGGGTTATGTCGCAAACAAGGTGATGTCCGTTATGTATTGTAATGTCCTATAGCTTTTATATAATATAAGACAAAGACCACAACTGCTATTATAACTCTGCTAAGCTTTTAATTATCTACAGTCTCTTGTATAGTAATACACTTATACATATAAGCAATTGGTGGACCTAATGAATATTAATGAGGTCTAAGGATAGGTTACTATTTGTACAGAAACTATGGGACATTACATATACCGATCACTCGCAACCTCCCTTTGATGTTTTAGTTGGTGCATTACACAATAAAGACAAACAAAAACACTACTCACCCTAATTGTACTTTTTTGAAAGAGCCTGGCAAACTCACGATTTTTCACCAATCCGATCAACTCCCTGGCAGATTCATGGGCGGACAATAACTCGGCACTGGTAATGGACCGATGTAATCTCTGTAAGACAGAACAGCAACACATGGTAGATACTGCTTTAAACATTTATCTGAGGTCACCAGACAATTGTTCAGATCATGCCCATTAAACTATTTTAATATCGAGATTTCGCACTTTAATAGATCCCCAATTTAATCTTAAAAATGCGCTGGAGATACGTGATTGGCTGAAAAGCGGTTATTGGATGAAAAAAAGTTAAAGCCATCGAATAGGGGAGAAATGTAAAAAAGAGAAGGATTGTCAATACCGGGAACTGTGTTTATCGACATACAGGAAGTAATTAGTGGTCTACAGCCAAAATAGTAAACAGAGTTATCCGTTCCCATAAACCCCTTTCCTTCTTCCAGAAAGATTTTTGACGTGGGCATGTACAGCCACATTTCGGGCAAATTCAGATAGTTTTGTGTGTATCATCTTTGTATTCAAGGATGGTGTCAAGGGTCGGACATTTCCATTCAGACGTTCGTCTCACAAATTCACAGTAGGACGACCAGCTTTACAACGGTGGAGTAATTATATAATAACTGAATCGATTTAATGGACGTATGTTTAAATGTATGTAATGTGTTTGAATAACTAACCTGACTGAAGAACATGACATGGGAACTCTTCCAAAAACTGGCTCCTGGTTTCATTCTATAATATGGTACGAGCCACTTAAATACGCCATGTTCTATAAACAATACCACTATTCCTATCATTATTCCTACACACATCATAACAAATAGACCGGCATGATGTGTCACTTCCAACGAAGATTCTTGTTGACTAATACGTTGTTTATAACACTGAGAGTCCGCGAAATGAACGTCTATTAAATCTTCTATCTGACTATTTTGATGATATTCTAATATTTTTCGTGATAAAGCAACCTGTAAAGAAAAAAATGCAGACATAATTATTTACAGTTCCAAAGTTTTACAACTAACGTCAAATTCATGACCATTGCGTGAATTCTCTGTACTGGGATAATTCAGACGAGCACCTGCCATACAGTGTGCCATGAGGGACAATTTGCTCGTACAGCAACTGAATTCCAACTGTCAAGGATTCTTTACGTAACGCCAGACCCCCATCCCCACAACCCGGCAATGAGGTACCGTGCTAGATAATCCAGAGTTACTTTCTAGGCCAACATCAAATCGAACCCGGGACCTCGAGATTAGCGACCCAGAGCCTTACTCACCGAGCCACCGCGGCTCCCGTGAACTCTTTGTATTGGTTATGATTACTGTTACCTACATCGCTTATAACCTACGTCAAACATTGATACTAATCCTGCCAAATATCTAGTTCTAGATGGATGAAATACTTTTAAGTGACCTTGTCGATTTGTTGTTGGCCATGTTTTAATAACATTTTCCTGACACTCTAATTATGCAAGTCAATAGATATTATGTCAAACTAGAAATATGTTGATTATACTGTATTTTTGACACAGGAATACTGATTACATCGAGTCCCATAAATCATCCAAAATAATGAAATTCAGCAAATTGAGCTGCAATTTATTGCATATCCATAATTACTGGATGTAAATGTCACGGGTTAAACGTCCTACTCTTCGTCACCAACAAGAATACTGAAGACAAGCATACGCCATGCTAAAGGGCAAATTTACTAAGGCAGCAGCGTAACAGTCTACTCTTTTTCCAATGTCTTACTGTCAAGCGAGCTTTAACGTGCGACCAATGGTTTAGTGCCGCCCGAGCGACTAGACACCATTCCTTGCCAGGGCGTCCGTTCTGCAACACTGTTAAGGAGAAACCAGGCTGGAAAATAAATCCAGAGGAACTTTCTCGTCCAACACACGGACCTCCTGGTTAATGAGCTAGTGCAAAATTAACCGTGGTTTATATTGTCGGTGGCGGTGCGGCCGTAAACAGTGGCGTTATCACATTTAACAGAACGCTAGCAGCAGCACCACATATTCATATTGACCTCAAGTTTACTAAATGTCGTTGTGCTTGATAACGATAAGAGGATACTTGTCGAAACTTCGTGCCTTTAGAATATAACTAGCAATTGTTTCCCATAAAAAAAACTGTGTTCTACTATATTGTCGGTGGTGGTGCGGCCGTAAACACGGGCGTTATCACATTTAACAGAACGCTAGCAGCAGCACTAAATATTCATATTGACCTCAAGTTTACTAAATGTCATTGTGCTTGATAACGATAAGAGGATTCTTGTCGAAACTTCGTCCCTCTAGAATAAAACTAGCAATTGTTTCCCATAAAAAAACTGTGTTCTACTATATATTCTTGTTGATTACTTTAACCATAGACCAGTAATTCAATAAACATTTATTTTACCTTTAAAGGAGACCCCTTTGGAAGGCCAAAACCATAGCGATCATCCCCAAATATTTTTAACAGAAGTTTGAGCTCACAGCGTGGTGCCAGATGAGCTCTTGCATAGTCCAGTATTGGGTAATCACCTAAATAAGCATCTATTTTTTCGCCACTGAAACAAAAAAACACAAAATGTCAAACTATATGAGTCAAAACTAATTAAAGTTTCGCAGTCTTTAAAAATGATAACCCCATATTCTAATCCCAATTCACTGCAGTTTTACTAATTATTTTCATTTTTCCCAAACTTACCCGCCATATAGATTATAGTTTGATTATATTCTGGAGTTTGAGGGATATATCCATTTTGCTCCTGGAAACTTCTTGTCTTTTCTTTTCGTAAACACAGACAACACATTTCAGTACAATTTAAATATGCAAAATTAATGCATGTTTTATAGAATGTATTTTAATTCTCGACACCCTTGTCAATACGTTTGATGTTATAGTGCTAGAGTTTTATCTTGGACATCCGGGTTATACGAAGGAAATAACATTTCAAATTTGACCAAAAATAAAACAAACGGGTGATTCGGATTGATCAGCAATAAAGGGCCACCTTTATCAATTCAGATAGCAAATATAATGTTTCTGTTCATGATTCTCATCATTAAAATATGTTTTACAAGATATACTAAACACAAAAATTCTACTTGTATTCCCTCTTTATGGTGATGAAGCATGGCCAACGTCAATACAGCTTTAAGTTCATCACATTTTAATGAATAAATAAATGTATTTTTTGGGAAAAATATTTTGCCTTTTAGTCGTCTAAATAAAGAACCCGATATAAAGCCCCCCCCCCCACCTCCCCGTTTTGGTGCAGCCTGGATCACCCAGTTCCTAAGCAAATTTCGTATAACGGATATGATAAAGAAGGGACTGGATAACGAAAACAAAAGTGGAATTCCTTTGACCTCATTTCGTTTTACTTCCGATCCGACGAAGTTCGTAATCGCCAAGTGATAGTACTTCGAGTTTGAATTGTAATTAATAACGCTGTAAAATGACCAATTTAATTACATTGGAAGTTGTATAATGATCAAATAAAGACCTGTTGGCAATAAAAAACGACTGGAAGTGTTAGAACTAGTGAGTATTGTGAGATGATAGCAGACAAAATGTCAAGGAACAGTAAGAAGTTTTATTTTAATCCCGTCAAGTACCTGTGCATATTGCTACTAACTGCAAATGGTCTTTATTATACATATTTTGTTAACGATATCCAAGGTGAACAATCAAAAGTCGATATATTGTTGATATAGAATGCAGCACTTATTGGTTTAACCTTTTATATCATTTGTAATTCAACAGGCGTTAAACAATAACACTATCATTACGATCCTAGATTTTCTATTATCTTTACTCTTGTACTCAGATGACTTGCACTCCATCTTTCATCAGCAAAACAATATTCCAGCAATTAGTCAATAAATTGCAGGTTCAGTACGGGCGTGTAAATTTCCAAAATTGGTATAATTTTTATATCAAATTCGCAATAATTAGAGTATAAACAAAAATCTATCAATTATAAAATCTATTACAAATAATCGGCCCTAACATTACGCTTTGTGCGAGCCATTTCGTATTGACGTTCGTTTTTTTAAAAAGAAATACCATCTTGACAACGTCACGTTCTGTCAATAAGTTACGACCCAACTTGCTGCAATATCCTTCCGTTTCTTTTTTTACCCACAATACAACTATTGATTTTATTTTCTCAACAAACTTGGAGAAGTGTCTCAATTGACATATATCAAACCTTGAACAAGATTAGCGGACCAACGAGAATTCCGTTAACAGACAAAATTAAAACTTAGAAGGGAACAATAAAACTATTGAGATCTCTTAGGGCTCATTTCAAGCGGCTAAATTAACTGAAATGAGGATTTAGAATTACGTTTTACACATATTTTATCTAACCACAAAACCTGGCTTTAGCTACATTCAAGATATAAAACCTTCAAGCAGAATGTACACGCTCAAAATGAAATATTTAATTAAATGCCATTCTCGAAGAATGATATTTTTCTATCCCGTATTTAATTCGTAAATTGTAAGGCACTGTAGCGATATTTCTCATAACATCTCAGAGGCAATGAAGGAAGCGTGAATAACCAACCAACCAAACATAGCAATCTGTGGTGTGGCAACACTATATAACTATCTTTAAAGAGTGGACAAGGTGTCTTACCCCACCACCTGTCATGATTAAGATCTATTAGTAGAACGGAATTGACATATATATAAATACTGAATATTTACAGATATAAAAATTGAATTTTCGGACAATAAGTTTGAAAAGATTTTTGGGCAATTGGTGTTTTCTAAGAACCAAAATACATCTGCATATACTTAAAAAAAAATAACCGTAACTCTACAACACCTTTCCCGTGTATCTTTCACTATGGTATATCAAGTTATATCTATTAACATGAAAATTCAGGTCTATTCTTTTATTATTGTTTATTGTCTCTGTCGCTTCCTCTGTTTTTGCATTATTTTGTAATAAACCGGTTCAGTTGAAATGGAATGCGGTTAATAACATGTCACTTTTCTGAATCAACTTGGCTAAGGAGGAAATGAAATGAAATGAAATGAAATTAGGTTTAACGTCCTATTGTTCTGCTCCTACTGGGATAATGAAGACGGGCTATGAGGGAAATATTGTCCGGGCAGTGGCGCTTTTGTCTACTCTTATTTCGAATTCTAGGTGTAAAGGTTTTTTTTTACGTTCAAGCCAATGTGTACACGGGACCTCGGTTTTCTGTCCCCAGAACGACTATACGTTGTCCCTTGTTAGGCCCTCCGTTTTACACCACTGACAAGGTGAAACCACGCCGGGAAATCCCAATGAACTTTCTCGGCCAACGCAAGGATCGAACACGCAACTAACTCTATAGACGTGATACGTTTTCAAACAACTTAAACCCGTCATTCTTCATGTGGAAATGGAAACCGGTGTCCCAAGTACAACACTGTATAAACCTCTAAAGGAACGACAATAGATTATCTGGTCACCCAACGAAAAAAATTGACCCGAAATCTTAAATGGATTACGTGTCCGGATAAGCGGTTTTGACGTTCACGTCCAAACGACTCAAATTTTGAGCTGAGATTTTGAGACAAGATAAATACACACATCTTCTATATTTTCGCGTTTAAATTCCATACGTACACTGACTTTTATTTCTGAGACTCTGTTAAAATTGAGATTGTCCCTTTAAGGTGACATTTTATCGCTTGAATTCGGTTTTGGTCGTACGTTGTGCTCATAATGATCGCAGTCTTCAGCAGAGTGGTAGCCGCGCAGTCTTGTCGGTGTCGAATATTCAATCAATTCATAAAGTTGTCTATATCGAAATTGCGGAGAGCAATGAACAGTATTTTATGAGCTTTATGCTACAACAGCACTAGAAGGTGCGCAGCATGAATACAAGAACAAAATATTCATAGATTGCATGAATCGAAAATTGTGGATGTGTTTAATTGATGTTTATCAGAAAGAATATGTATCCCGGTGTATTCAAAATCCATTCTCTTTTAATTTTCTACCTGGATGAAACTGAAATATCACCGGGATTCTTCAGTTTATAAAGACTGGATTGTAGTCCAGGATGCTATATTATAACACTTTAATATTCAGGATGATACAATCTAAAACTGTAAAGTCATGGATGATAAAATTCTAACTCTCTAAAGTTCAGGGTGATAAATTCCAAGACTCCATAGCTAGGGTTGATAAATTCTAACACTCGTAAGTTCATGATGATCAATTCTAACACTCTAAAGTTCCAGATGATACATTCTAACACTTTAAAGTTTAGGGATGGTAAAATCTGACACGCTAAAGTTCAGGATGATACATCCTAGGACTCGAAAGCTCAGGATGATAAATTTTAACACTAAGATTCAGGGATGATAAATTCTAACTCTCTAAGTGATAAATTTATGATAATAAATTAACACCCTAATGTTCATGATAATAAATTCTAACACCCTAATGTTTAGGATGATAAATACTAACACCCTAAAGTTGAGGATGATAAATTCTAAGACCCTAAAGTTGAGGATGATAAATTCTAAGACCCTAAAGTTCAGGATGATAAATTCTAACACTCTAAAGTTCAGGGTGATAATATCTAATACTTTAAAGTGGCCAGTAAGGAATTGAACTTTGGATAGCGACCAATCAAACACACATTGTTTCCAGGAGTCCAGAATACTTACATGATCATTTCAATGGCAGTATCTGTAGTAGGTACAGCAGTAGACATGGCATATAACTTACTGGATATTTTTTCTAAAAATCCCCCAACAGCACTTCCTGGTAATAGACCTATACGTATATCTAGTAACTAAAAATAAACATACATTGTATATACAAATATTATACAAAGCAAAGCTGATATGATCCGTCCTTTGATCTCTCTGTAAACACAATATAGAAAAGTTTCAATTACCTAAATTATAAGGGAAAACCGATATTATAGAGTGCTTAAAGATAAGAGCATATCCCTTGGGGTAGTCCTTATTAAAATGTTTAATCCGAAAAAAATGAAAGAAACTGGTTCAAGTTCAAGTATCTTCACAGTTGGAACAAATGTTAGCATTCTGTACGCAACCCGTACACTCTCCCCTCTACACCAATCCGGTATTCCCTTCCCTAAACAAAATCGTATTCCTCTTCTTACTGGTTAGTCGGGGGCTTGCTCTAGTCATTTTTATAGCAAAGGTGATATTTAGCGACAAGGGAAGACACTTAAAATATGTTGTCTAGTTTTTCAATGGCAATTATTTATGACATTAATCGATATAATATAGATTTTTTTTCTTTTCATGTAACTATGTATATCTATTTATATTATATAACAATAGTGTTGCTGTAGCCATCATGTTCAATGTTATTTACACTGTCAATAATAAAATATAGTTACATCTATTCTAAATGTCATTCAAATTCAAAATCCATTACGGTAATTATAACACATTGTTCAACTCTTCTTTTATTCTCGCGCATTAAAATATTAATTGTCTGTATGTGTTTATCAAAGTCATTGATACTCTTGGGTGTGCGGGTATGGTTTTCCATCATTAGAATTTTTATGTGGAAAATACTGCGTCTTCAGTATATTGTGGTCATATCATGTAATGTCCAACTCTTACTTTTCTTCTGACGCATTAATTTTCTATATGTGTTTATCAAAGTCATAGAGTTTAAAGGCATGTCTTTCTATCTTTAGCGATTTTAAGGTGAAAAGACTACAGATTTAATGGAACATTGAAAGTTTCTCTTTCAAACTATTTATTACCTTTGCTTTGAACCAGGGCGTGCTCTTGCGATTCAGCTGAAAACCTGCTTACTGTGAAATGGCTAAAACAATGATTCGGGACCTGTAGACTTGGACTAGAGGTTTAAAAGACCTACTTTTAATGCATCAAGTCTAACTGCTACTGTTTGATTAGTCAGATGTTGGGGTGTATGAAGAACCATGGGACACAGGCAGTAGCCAGAACAACCCAGCCCACTAATCTCAAGTGTTTCGCAGAACAGTTCGTATTGAATCAGGATATGCTATTAGTTTCATCAAAAGCATTCGATCAGATATTTTAAATAAATTAGATCAATAAAATATTTGACTTACCCTTGAGTCACCTATATCCGTATAATCTATCCCAGCATGTTTTCCTGCTATAAAGGCAGCCAAATTAGCAGTATAACTAGCAATGATAAAAATGGCAGCAAACGCCCAAAAGTTTTGCATGACTTTACTGGGCCAGGCTTTCGGTGATTTCGTTTTAACAGTATGACCAAATAACACAGAATACACCATAGTTAATCCAGAAGCTAGAGTATAATTTGATTTTCGTTTTCGACCCCATGGATTTAATCCGAATGGACTGTTCCATTCAAATAAGGCCATGGCAATTGCGGAAAGAGTAGCACTGACAAATATTGCAAACCACACTTGAAGCGCAAAAGGTTCTAAAAAAGCATCCATATTTGTTTCGCGGGTTTTCTCGGAATACAAAATAGAAAACCCTGAAAAAAAATAAGGGTCCGTGAAATCGATCACTTCAGATCGTACCCGTGTAATACTAAAGGCTCCCACGGCGAAATGGGCTGTTCCATCCATTAAGTCCCGCACCATGCCGTTCCAACTGCCGTTCACCTTCCTACCGTACGTTTCATCCTGTACAATAAATAAGGTAAAGTCGAAATCCAGATCACTTGCCAATTTATTCAGCAGGTCAATAGCAAGACCTCTACAGCAGTGAATTTCGTATGTTTTATTTTCACGATATATCTGTTGTTCGTAATCTCGTATTGCTGCTATTGTTTTAGCTTTATCCTTAGAAAAGAGTTTTAGACACGTGGTGTCCGTCACACATCTTTGATAATCTTTATGTGGAGCTTCTTGCATCACAAATGGCTGAACGGGGTTCGTCACCACACGATAGCGCTTGCGTCCTTGTGTCTTAGAGTCTGGAGACGAGGCATCTCCCGGCCAAATAATCCCAAATGGTCGCACATCATCTCCCTGAATACATCCAATATCACGCCATACGTTACCGCGACCATCAAACACTAAATTCCTCACTTTAAAAGATGAAATATTTAAATATCCACCGGTATCAAATTTTAATGATCCCGTTAATCCATATATAGTTGTATCTATCAAAGCTCTGAAATAGAAATAAAAATGTCATCATGAAATCATTTGTTTTAGAAAATGATGGTCCTGTTAGGATAGATTACACGTTTATCGCCTGGCAGATCATTTATCTTCTAGTGGATTTCGCGTTTCAATCACTGAAGCGACGTTTTTATTATAGTAGATGTTTGAAAATGGAGAGTTGCAGTCATGTATCCAACAAAAGCAAACATTGCCTAAGTATTTTTTTAAAAAAATAAATAAAATAAATTGATTGCCCCAGTTGGTTATAATTAAGCCTTAGTGACTTTCTGAGGACATCCTAAATTGTTCAGTTTATCAATAAATAATGAAATTCGGTCTTAAAAGGAGTCAACACTAAAGCTGTTGTCTCCCGCCTCAATCCCAAAATAAACATATAACACATATTAATTACCTGTACATTTATCTTTTAGTTTAATAAAGCATCGAATAATCAGTTCAACTGATATTAATCAAGATATTGATGTCATGAAACTATGCATCAATTAGAGTTATTATGTCCCAAGGTCTCGACCAATAAAATTGCGCATCACTGCTTAGCCTAAGCATGAAATGTTTATTACCAATAGAGGCATTTACCTAATGAACAAATGTAGCAATATAGTCGTGGCGACATTGTTTTTAAATTTATAGACAAAGAATAGAGAAATAAGATGACTTTATATTTCATTAATTAATATATTTGTCAAATTAATAGTTTCACACATATTCACATATATATTATATATAGTGTGCACTTAAATCAACTTAGGGTATAAATGACATATTGTTATATAAAAAAGAGTTATTTAGCCAAAGCATGTGTCTATAAAATATCACAGAGAGCACGTGTGCAAGGAAAAGTACTATTGCGTCATTGGGTTTAATTGAACCAATCATTTTGTTAATTACACAAGTTCAGGGCCATGCACGCGCTTTGTTATGGGTGATATACGTGAGTGCTATATAAGATATCTATTTGAAACTTTCAAGCAGACTTCCATTAGATTCCAGAGAGGTTCCATCTGAGTTCCTAGACAGCGGCGAGGCTGGCTAGGGTGGAGAAATGTTTTTAGCTAGTATTGTTATATATTATGCTTGTATACATGTATTCGGCTATATATATATAAAATGTAGAAACGAACTGTTGCATTGTTATTCCTGGTAAGACAAACGTCTTAAGAAAACTGTAAGAAGTAAATACACAACGTGAATCAGAAGTAAAGACAGCTAGAGACAAATACTAGACGATCACAAGGCTACAGAAATATGTAGTAAGAAAAGATGTATGGGTCGTACGTATGATGTGGCGACCGGTCTGGCATCTCCCGCTCTCCACAAATGGACACCTAGCTTAATCATAAGCAGAAGTATTGTGTCCTAAAATGTATGACGACGGACCGACGTGTGGCTCTATTTCAATAGCCCACTGACTTCTTTGACATGCGAGGTGCTATAACATTAGAATATTTGGTGCCATTTTCAAATGTGTTAATCATCATGTATACAGTAGTTTCTCGAGATTAACCATATATTTCACTTGAATAAAAGCACGTTTTCAAATATAAGTTCACCGGAGCTGAAATATGTGAATTCATCCAGCATTATGCAATATTCATACAAATGGCACCAATGATATTCTACTGAAGATTATAACGTCAGGAAGACTAACGAAGTATTTGTTGGATTTAAGCTATGCTACTCGAATGATGGCGTGTATCCTCAAAACATAAAACTTCATAAATAATTATACTAAAAATATTGCAGTTTTAAACCACTGTAGGATTGGCGATCAGCTCGAAAGTGTGGTCCAAAAGATGACGTTGCTAGCTAGTCGTCACTTGTGACATCACGTATCTGATATCAGGCTGATTAAAAACGGGTCTGTGTGTGTGAAATATGTGATATCGCAGACAAGAAAACTAATCTGTATTTCGTTTCGTTTTTATACTTTCTATGGCCTCGACAACACAAAGATCTGACCGTTTGTATTGGGAGGTCGCATCAGGGGCTACACAAGCGCCTCTTTACCCTATGACGTAAGTTATTCGATCAACCAATCAGCTTCGTTGTTTTGAGTTGGTATTCGGAAATAAAACTTTTTTTTTATTTGTTTTCAATCGCTGCGAATGTCTACCCACGTTAAGAACTCCACCCAAAAGACTATTTTATGGTTAATACCCCATACCAACCAGGAGGCGAATTATTTGTCAACTCTTCAGGGACCTCGTGTATTGAAGACAAGTAAAACGAAATTTTTAACCTTACAAAAAGATTGGTCTGCCATCTACATAATACCATTTGGTTCAATCCGATTAAAAAATATTTTTTTATTATCTCGTAATTACGAAAATCCTTTTTGTTCATTTGACTGACCCAAATGGGCTTCTCCGTATCTTGTAATTACGAGAAAGTTATCTTATAACTACGAGATACTTATCTTATAATTACGAGATAATTATCTTGTAATTGCGAGATAAGTACCTTGTAATTACGAGATAATCCGAATAATTTCTTTCAACTGATGACCCTAATGGTCTTCCGTAGATATCAGAGAATACTAAAGGGACAATCGTTTACTTGACTGCGATAGCACTTATGTGGGACCAGATGCTAAACCACAAATCGCATTTATCTGTAATCGTATTGTTCCAAAGAAATCGAACAGAGATAAGTCTCCAGCTAGGTTGACTTAAATTATGTTATTACTTTAGACCCCTATGAATGCGTATTCCCTAGTAGTGTCCAGGCCGTGCTCCACGATTTGTTATGGAATTCTCATATATTAATTATTACTATTAAACTTAGTATTTCCAAATAAATAAGCGGTACAGGTAATATAAAACTTACGGACACCTGCCTCGGGGACGACCACGGGCATTTATATATGCAATTTTAAAAGTAGTTTGGCATTTTAGATGCAGCAGCTACAGGACTTTAACAATAAAAGCGGATCGAATTTATTGGTTCATAATAAAAGTTATTCCATGTTCGTCTATTTCCAGCCTTGCATTTGCTCGTTAATTTGACAGATTCTATTAGAATTTGTCCGAGTTGATCGTGTTCTTATGTTATTATACTTGGGCAATCAATCACGGTCGTTAATGACGATAATGTACTTCTCTTTGTTTTAAGATAAGATCATTTGATGATTTCCTGCAGAAAGACACGACAAACGCATGTTTAATAGCAAGATCAGAATTTCAGTTGCGTAAAACGGGCTATATTGTTCAAATACACGACATTTTGTTTGTTCAGAATTATAACAGATCATTTTAAAATATTTTAAATATATACACTCCATTAAAGACAGACATAGACTTCCTTTTGTAGCCTTAGAAGAAGGACGTCATCTTTGCCGTAGGAGAATTGGAATCAGCGTACCAGATAATTTGCTGATACGGTTTAAGAAAGAAAATGGGGTTTCTGGGTTAGCGTGGGAAATTGTGACCGGACATCGGCCTACTCTTATTTCAAATTCCAACTTTCAATGGTTAATTTACGTGTACGCCAATTGGAATACGGGGCCTCGGATTTTCGTCGAAAAAGCACGACGAACTTTCTCGCCCAACACCTGAGTGACTCCCTGGAACAAAGGAGTGCACACTCTTCCACCTCCCGTCTTCATTAGCCCAGTTCGAAGCAGAACAGTTGGACGTTAAACCCCATTTCATTTCATTTCTCTTCCACCTCCACCCCTTTCAATAAAATGCTTATTATTTCGTTTGTTCAGATTATTTTTAAATAATTTAAATATGTAACAAAACACGTGCTGAACGTAGTCGTGTACAGTCAGACATATATTTTCAATTATCGATTGTAATTACGAAGTCCTAGTTAAATTTGTTCTGGCCACAAAGGACTATAATGTAACTACATATCTGAGTTTTAGGGTAGGTGAGCGCGGTGGCTCAGTGAGTAAGACGTTGGCTCGCTAATCTCGTTGTCCCGTTTTCGATCGTTCGGATGGGACGAAAAAACAAGGTTCTAAGTACACATTGGCGGGCGCATAAAAGAACCCTTGACCATTGAAAATTCGAAATAAGATTCATAATGCCGTTGTCAGGGCAAAATGTCTCTCATAGCATACTATATATGGCATATGCCCGTCTTCATTAGCCCAGTCGGAGCAAAACGGTAGGAAGTTAAACCCCATTTTATTTCAGCTATATATATATATATATTTAAAAAAAACACACATACAGATTCTATTCTTTATTATTATATTTGTTTTGAAGAGTATATAGCTTGTGAACAGCACATTTTGTAAAAAGTTGGCACAGAATGTTGATGTGGTCTAATCCCTGTGTGATATGTAACTATGCCCATAAAGGCTTGATGACTATGTATATCACAGTGTGATATAATGACTATAATGTCTATAGAGTTATAATCCACGGTATGGAACTGTGAATACTTTGATGTGTAACACTACCTGTTGCTTTAGAGAAAGTGCAACTTGTCCCAGAAACTAGTAAACAGAACTTGAAAGGCTGGATGGCGACGGGGTTAAAATGTTGGTAATTACGTTGAAATTGAAGACGGATAGTTACATGTTTACTTGTCTGCTACTTTCAATTTATGTTTCTCAAGATTTTCATACTGAACGTGCTTTTGGGCAAGATGATATCACATGTTGCCGAATCGGTAATGGGACGTGTGCAACCCAATGAAAGTTCTGGAGAATGTTGGAACCGGTCGAAGTGACGAGTATTAACATTAATATCCAAGTGGAAATCAATTGTGATCAGTTGCCTGTACGCATACCACATAAATCAGTGGTTCTCAACCTGTTTTTGCCAACGGCACACCTTGGAACACATGAAAAAATAGCGGCACACCTGGCTAAATATATATATGAGAAATATTTAAATTTTGCAAAAAAAACCCCCAACAAAACAACAAAAAAACCCATGGTAAGTCTGAAGGAATACAACTGTAAACAGAGACTGTCTAGTCATAGACACATAGAATGACTCAAAGAAAAACACAGCTATGAACGTACCAGTAGATACCAGTGAATACTCAATTGGGATCACCTGGGTTATCACATTTTCTTAGTTAGTGTGCGTTTCAAAATTTCGCGGCACACTTAGGAAGATCTCGCGGCACACTGGTTGAGAATCACTGACATAAATCCACCCCATTTGTTTACCCCGAAAGCAATTCCTTCTATTTACAGCCTTGTTTTCCTTTCCCTTTCCCTGGTGTAAGTCGATTGGGTTGACTTTGCAGTATAAAATCAAATAAAGGGTTAGAATTTATATTTACTGCCAGGTTTTGGAGAGTATTTATGATTTTGAGGCGGAAGGATAACTTAGTTCAGAGGTTTGGATTTGTTGAAAGTACAGTAGGTGTCTTTAGCTGTGGGAAGATACCGGAGGACCCGTAGAAGAAACACGAGGTTGGACGGCTAAGCGACCCTATTCCTTGTCACGTACAAGTGTGAGATTGAAACCACGCCACTTGACTGAATGAAAGATCTAAAGTGCATGCGTTCGTCTATTCGAACCAATACTCCCATCTAATTACAGAGGTACAGAGAGAGAGAGGGAGAGAGAGGGAGAGAGAGAGAGAGAGGGGGGGGGGGGGTAAACGTCTACTCGACACAAACTATGTCATTTCGGAACCAACACACGGTTCAGTTTTATTTCAATAATTCACTTGAGCGTAGGGGTCTTTAGCAATGGGAGGAAACCGGAGGACCCGGAGAAAACCCACGAGGTTGGACAGGCGACCCTACTCCTTGTCGCGTACAACCGGGAAATCGAAACCACGCCAGCTGACTCTATGACAGACCTGGTGATACAGCCCACACGTGCTAACTATTCGATCACCCAACCCCCTTCGTTTGGAAACAACACTCCCATATAATTACAGAAGTCCAACTTTAACACCAGCTTTTCACTTTTTGAAACAACACTCCCGAGAGAAACATTTTTGTATACTGTTTGTTTTAGAATATGCAAACTGTCAGGTTTTTTTTATTTGAACGGAATTTGGTCTCTTTAAATAGGGAAGAACACGCTAGTTAAATTGATGTTTAAATGGCCACTGGTATATTGACGTTAATGAAGTTGTATTCCTGTGATTCTACATTACCGTTTGTCACGCGATCACATCACGGTGTCGAGTTCAAAGGTGAAAGTCGATGTCGTTTGGAGAGAGAAGGCGTATCAATGCGTGTCATTATCAATTGTTTTAAGTAAGTGGATAGACCGCGTACTTGTAAACATGCCTAATTTGTTTTTGTGTCAAATAATTGATTTGACATGTCCACATAAGAATGCAAGATTCGAAGACAGCTTCTACTCAATTAAATCAGACATGCTGCTTTAATCACCTACACATTTCTGTTAGAGAGATTTACTCCTAATATTCGATGGTGCATGTGAGTTGGTTGGTAAGAAGAATGACACAGGACATAGAAAAGATTATCCGTAGTTAGTAATTTGGTTTTCCATATTGTTTTAGGAATATCCTAGTGCGGATACAGAGAGTGTTTTGGTGCCAGGGTGTGTGCCCCTCTTTTCTATTCGCATTTGTTAAATTTGTATTCTCTTCACCACAATAGGAACGCCCCTTGGAAATAACACTCGGGAAATCGCAAGCCGATCATTATACTAATTAATTGTTATTTTTTTTTTTAAATATTTGGGGTCTAACTCTGATCGACTAAGTATTTATGATACCCTAGCCTTGTTCGTCCTGTTAGGGAGAGAGAGAAACTATGTCATTTCGGGACTAGCACATCTTTCAATTTCATTGCGTGTATGGGTCTTTAGTAGTGGGAGGAAACCGGAGGCGCCTCTACTCCTTGTAACGCACAGGCGAGGAATCGAAACCACGCTACTACTTGACGACTCAATGCCAGACCTTATGGCCCAACGCACATGCATTAAACCATTCAGCCACCCCCACTCCGCCTTCATCCTGTTAGGACACCAAAAATATAACATTTTCTTACTAGTGAGTTGCCAATATATTACTAGCTACGATACTGGCACCAATAGAACTATATAACCGTGCAGGTTATAGTAATTATATGTTATAGTTTAAATCTTGAATATTTAAGATAATACATTAATAATTTTAAAAGTGAAAGCCTGCAAATTGAATTCATTTAAACTATCGGGACAATAACTATAAAATATTAATTGTGTGTGTGCTATTAAAAGGTGACTCACCAAGGACGAAATATTATGTAATATTAACCTTATTGTTTATAAAAAGTTACTGCCAATATGGTCTGTCGCGTGAACAAGCGAATCGTATGATTAATCTATTAATTATTTTATATACCATTGTTTTATTTCTTATATTGTAAATTTTTATGCCAATTCTTGTTTATGGCAACACTTGATCTCACCAAGTGATTAGAAATAATTCCATATAAATATGCGATTATACTTGATACGTCAGTCTTTTAGGTCTATCCGACTTCGTAGCATAAGGTACTAGTCGGCTATCCTCGGTCCTGTAAGTGTGTGTAAATAATTATTATTATAAGTTTCCAGTATTAAAGTTTTGAAGAACAATTCCAGACTCTGTAATATCTGAAGGACCACACGGTCACAACTACACTGCGCGAACAGGAAACGGAAATAAGAATATCACAAACCATTTGGCCACAGATCACTAATTATTTCCCCATTGACTTTTATGTTAATTCTCGTCTCTTAGACCGGCTCTAACTTTTCCCCAAATTTTCGTTGGATAGAACGCTTTCTGCCACAGATGGAGCAACGTGTGGCAACCTCTTGCCCAAAAGCATGTATGAGGTTCACCATGAAAAACTCGAGATACACAAGCTGGAAGTAGAGACAAGTAAACATGCAATTTCCGGCCCTACATTTCAACGTAACCAACCTCACAACTCTTGTATCCTTCCGCCTCAAAATAATGAATATTCACCAAAACCTGGCAGAAAATGTATTTTCAAACCCTTTTTTTCGATTCTACTCCAAAAGGTCAACAAAAATCGCCATGCAAAAGGGGGGAAAAGGGAAAAGGAGAGGGAGACTAAAAATAGCTTTGGCCCTTGTTTCGTGGGTGACGGACCAGGAATATTTGGTGATTTGTGTCCGTATAATTAACAGGGATCTGGAGAATCACTTAAAAGGGCCGAACTGTTTACGAGCATTTAAAGAAGAAACAGAATGTAAACTATCTGAGCGTTTCAGTGTGCTACTTTAAAATACCAACGCATCTTTTCAAGTCGTAATTAATCAATCTTTAATCATACCAATATTTAAATATTAGAAATTATAATAGTTTTAGCACTATTACAAGCAAATTCTTACTTACAATAAACCAGCGCTATTTTAGCTCATAACTAATTTAATAACTTGAATTTTCAAACACGGTATTTGAGAAAGTAGGTGGGAGGTTATAGAATACAGAAAGCTCTTGGTGCCAATAACCTAGTATGTTTCACTTCACCCCATTCTAAGATTGAAGTTGGTGGGTTCATAACAACACTGCATCTTTACGTGTAAAAGAGTGAAGTATGACAATATAGCAGAATAAGCTGTGTTTAGAAATAACACGCTCTGTGAAGCCAGATAAAATTATTGATCTACTCGCACATTTGATAGACGAATATTTCTTGGGATTTCCCTTGATGTAGCCGTAACGCGTGTTCCATCACTCGCCGCGTAATTACATGAGACCATCGAGGGACAGAAAACGGCAGAGGATAAGATAGCCAGATGTAAATTATACTGAGAATGTAAAAGAAGGAGGAAAAAAATAATCTTTAAAATAGATTTTAAATTTGAAATCGGGTCAATGTGCGTTAAAGAAAAACGAACCCTCAATAGAATCTCTTGTAGATAATCATGCATTGCCAAGGGTTTCAAATCAGTTTTTAAAAAAAAGTGTCAGATAACCCAGTAAGCATAGACATTAGGCGACTCGAGTCTTTAAAGTGGCTTTGAAATCCCAAATGTAGCTAATTTTGCTGGTAACAATGTTGTGTGTGATTATAGCACATTACCTTATGATCGAGTTCAATATAATGAGGTCAATAATACCGGTAAACAGCAGTACCATTTCATAAGGGAATAGGGCAACATTTCTACTGACATTTCAATGAAGTCATTCCATAATTATAAAGCCAAATAGAATATTCGATATCTATTTTTTTTTAAAGTTGGATACATTATATTGAACCAGTTGTCGTTTCATCCTTGGCATGATATATTAAAATCTAAACTGAAGTGTATTGATGGAATTCCGTCAACAGGTTTCATAGAAAATACACTGCAGTGTACACAATATTAATCATTTATATTGTGCATAATAAATCTGTGGTTTCTTAAAAGAAGAGCATCGGTACCGCTGCAATATACGTCCACATACCTAGTGGTCGCGGCATGCACTAAAATAAATAATTGCTGTCTTTATAGTATAAGGAATAAATATGCAAAGTTTCTAAATGATATATTTACAGTCTATGGACGATAAACACAAAAATTGGTCGTGGCACGGCCCCTGGGGGTTGGATATGGAACAATATAAATAGGCACAACCCTATGATAGCTCATGCTGAACTGGATCCAAATCAGTTAATAATTGCAACCTGTAGATTATTTACAGACAAAATATTAACAAAAAGGGTGTGTGGCACAGCCCAAGTGTGGCGGATCATGCACCAAAATCAGTAGTTGCCGTCCGTAGGATGTAAGGAATAAGTATACCAAGTTCCAAGATAAGCCATTCAGAATTGCGGCCTTCAGATGCTAAACACAAAAATGAGTGTGGTTCTGTCCCTATGGGTCGGGGCATGCACCAAAATCAATAGTTGCCGTCCTTAGGCTATAAGGACTACATAGGCCAAGTTCGAAGATGTTCCATTCAGACTTGCGGCCTGTATATGATAAACATAAAAATTGGCGTGCAACAACCCATTATTAAAAGTTGATAGGCTTCTTCATATACTAGGGGGGTTGGATGGCTGAATGGTTAGCGTGCGCGCGCTATATCATAAAGTCTGTCATTGAGTCGACTGGCGTGGTTTCGAATCCCCGGTTGTACGTGACAAGGAGTAGGGTCGCCTGTCCAACCTCGTGGGTTTTCTCCGGGTCCTCCGGTTTCCTCCCACTGCTAAAGACCCCTACGCGCAAGCGAATTATTGAAATAAAATTAAACCATATGTTAGTCCCGAAATGACGACCTAGTTTGTGTCGAGTGGACGTTAAACCCCATGTCTCTCTCTCTTTCTTCATATACTAGTAATCATACGATGACCTTAGATGGACATAAACACTGTGTATCAATTTCAAATAAATCGGCTCATAACTTTAACCTCTAGAAGGTTCACAAGAATTTTCAAAGTGATCACGGCCCATAATTATCACAAAGTAAGGTCCATGAATGTGAGAAAATCACACAGATTGTAAGTGGGAAGGCATCTTTAATAATTTGATTCCATAAAATAATGATAAAAACATGCCTGTTGAAACAGATGTAAAATTTGTTAAAAATGTGTTCAATTCATATATATTGGACGTTTAGATAATGTGATAAGAAATTTGAAATTGGTTTTTGACATTACATGTAATATGAAATATCTACATTTAATCAGTATGGAATAACATTGTGGCCTTGAGACATTAACGAATGAATTTTCACTTTAAAGCCACGACCTCAAGTATGGTTAATACACCATTAATCGATTATCGTATACAAGATGGTGAGCAGATTTGGGACTTCACTCCCGAAATGCAGGTATATTTCTTTCCTGAAAATCTTAATAACACTGATTCTTCTTTTAAATAGAAGCGATAAACCGCATAATACGATACTGCAGGGTCTATTTGGCGTCTTCTTAATATTTAAAACCATATATCCACACTCGAGATGCAAATATAAAATATATCATTTAGAAAAAAACCGTAATCATCATTCAAAGATTTACAAAAAGAAGCATGATAATGTTAAAAACCGTGTAATGAAATGAAATGAAATGGGGTTTAACGTCCTACTGTTTTGCTCGGAAAGGGGCTAATGAAGACGGGCATACGCCATACAGTGTGCTATGAGGGAAATTTTGCCCAGACAGCGGCACTACGGCCTACTCTTATATCGAATTCCAACTGTCAAGGGATCTTTTACGTGCACGCCAATATGTACACGGGACCTCGGTTTTCCGTCCAATCCGAACGACTAGACAGCTGTCCTTGTCAGGCCCTCCGTCCTGCATCACTGACAAGGCGGGAACCACGTCGGAAAATCTGGATGAACTTTCTCCTCGGCCAATGCAGGGATCGAACATCCGACCTCCAGGCCAGCTAGCAAGCGCCTTACCCACTTAGCCACCGTGACCAAAACCCCCCCAAAAAACACGTGTATCCACTCTGGACATGTAGATGTAAAATAATTATGTCTTTTAGAGAAAATAATAATTCAAGATTTAAAAAGAGAAGCAAGAAACCGCATGTTCATGATATAATGTTACAGGGTCGATTTGTCGTCTGTTTAACGTTAAAAACCGTGTATCCACTCTCGGGATGCAAATATAATATATTTCTTTTAGAAAACAATGCTGTAATCATTATTCAAAGATTTATAAAACGAAGCAAGAAACCGCCTGATACAATCTTACAGGGCCGATTTGTCGTCTTTCTAATGTTCAAAACCGTGTATCGACTCCGGAGATGTAGATATAAAATATCTTTTTAGAGAATAAAAAACCGTAATAATTATTCAAAGAATAGCAAGAAACCGCATGATACAGTGTTACATGCTAAATCCAACTAATTAATCTACATACAAGTAATAAGATGCAAATATAATATATTTCTTTTGGAAAAAAAGTAATCATTATTCACAACACGAAGCAAGAAACCGCATGATACAATCTTACAGGGTCGATTTGTCTTCTTTTTAATGTTAAAAACCGTGTATCCACTCTCGAGATGCAGATTTAAAATATCTATTTTAGAGAATAAAAAACCGTAAAAATTATTCAAAGATTTACAAAGAATAGCAGGAAACCGCATGAGACAGTGTTACAGACTAAATATGACTAATTAATCTACATACAAGTAATAAGGTATCAATTATGATTGATAATTATGTAACTATGTTTAAAAGGACGACAATCAAATCTAATCTAATATATCCCATCTATACATACACAATCAAATTACATTCAGTTCAAAATGATATTCAAACGAAAATTATTATTATTGTTTTTTACTGTGGGATGGTGATCGCCAAAATGATTTCATTAATATCTTCTTGATTAAATTAGCTATACAACCTATATATGTTTGACCGACTGTCCCAGTTAATATCATCGAGACATCCCTCATGAATATTATTTTCCTCGGTAATTGCGGGGATTGGATGGCTGAATGGTTAGCACGTGCGCGCTGTATCATAAAGTCTGTCATTCAATCAACTGGCGTGGTTTCAATTCCCCAGTTGTACGTGACAAGGAGTAGGGTCGCTTGTCCAACCTCATGCGTTTTCTCCGGTTCCTCCGGTTTCCTCCTACTGCTAAAGACCCCTACGCGCAAGCGTATTATTGAAATATAATTGAACCATATGTTAGTCCCGAAATGACCTAGTTTGTGTCGAATGGACGTTAAACCCCATCTCTCTCTCTCTCTCTCTCTCTCTCTCTCTCTCTCTCTCTCTCCTCGGTAAATATCATGCACTGCCTGTTCTGATAAGTCGCACAATTGTTAGGTTTACACCTGTCAGTAAATCGTTACTTATTTCAGATTGACCAATTTGATCGTAAGAATCGCCGATAATTTTAAAGAGATACACTTCACAAACTTGGGATCAGATTTCTAACTTTAGGATTTAAAGACGACAGAATAAAGCCAGTATTAGGAAGACAACGATTGTTTGTCGGCACAACAACTAAACATTGACCTTTCTGAACAGCAAATTATATGAGCCTTTTTAACAACCAACAATTTGGGTAATCGCTTTGGCAAATTGTGAAATGGAGCATTTAACGAGCACCAAAGCCAAACCATTTTGGATGAGTTGGAAATTTATTCAGGACAAACTTTAAGCGATTGTCATCAAATTGACAAATCGTGTCGAGGTGCAATTTGAATAAAGTTGTGCAAGATGGCGTCTGGAAACGTAAGTATTTCTGGAATAGGTAGGGGAAACTTTGTTTCTTTTTTTCTTATTCTCTGTTAAAATGTTAACATGCGTTGGGTTATTTAAGAGGTGACTAAATAGAGATTTTCTGAACTTCAAGAGAAATGTCAGCCATGTTGGTTATTTAACCTTAGCGTTTAACGACTTTACAAAAATTGTTTAAATTATGTCAAAGATATATATAATGATATATGGAAATTCAAATGGGAACTACCTTTAAGCCAATGCATTTAAAATACATCACTGCTTCGCTTCAATTATCAAATAAAAAGAGATATATTTATATACTTGGTATAGTTTGGTATAAACACAATTGTCTTAAAGGGCATGTGCAATTCTTTAAGCCAGTGTATTTAAAAGACATAATTAAGCACGGTTTCGGTCCCATTATCAAATGTGAAGATATATATTTTTGTGTTTGAACATTACTGTCTTAAAGGGAACGTGCATATTTCTTATGGCAATTGAACAAAGGAAAGAGTAATTCCGCACAATGTTCCGTTGTTCGATTTATTGATCGATTTTAAGTCCAGTTTAGCTAAATAAAATACACTTACTTGTATAATTTGTTATCCATGGGTGATTTTTCATGATTTTGAAGATGCCAGCAGCCTTTTTTCTGATTTAAGGACATGGATGAACCAAGATGGCGGCGTTCTTTAATTGCGGTTGTGATGAGTGTCATGGTATCTTTTAATAATTCGTCTTCATTCAACGCCAAATTTAACATAAAAGCTAAAGTTCCTGGTGGGAAATGTTGTAAATCCTTGGTGTTTCTCGTGTAAGCGTTTTCGGTCACAATCCAAGCGAATTCTTGTCCTGTGAAATGAAGTCTATTGGCTTGATCAAGTATCCTCATAGCCAAATGAGCACTAGTGTGTAACACAAATATCCGGGAATTATTATTTCCGATCGGAACAAGTTGATTTGCAATTTCGTTATCCGTGGCTGTATTGGATATAATCAATTCCTCCTCGATATCCCAGTTTTGAGTTTGAGTTAAAGATTTTAATTCCACGTGAAATCCGTCATCTTTTATTTCTTCTTGAATCACCATAGTGTAACGGTACCAATAGTTTACACTCATAAGTCTTGCCAGACCCTCCGCCAAATGGGCTTTTGATGGCATTAAGCTCAAATAGAGAGGATGGTGCAACTGAAAGTAGAGAAAAAATGAATTAATTTGAGATTGTACACCCCAGTTTATCTTGAATATCGTCAGGATTAAATTGAAAGTCATCTGGTTTAATTCATTTTGAGACTAACATGTCAAGGTAGGAGGTACCCAAAAGATACGGAGTTTTGTTTATCTTCGGTAAAAGAAAACGAAAAGTGTTGTATTATTGTTTTGACAAGCCTTGACTGAAACAAAATCAAATCTAATTTGACCTGGTTTGGAATGGATTTAGTCTCAGGCAATCCTGTCAAATCGAATAGAAAAATATTTGAGCTCGACCGATCGAAAGTAGAACGGATTGATCTCAAAATACGTATTGACGTTTGGTGATAATATTGAACCTTTATTGGTTGAAAGGGTAGAACTCGTACAACAACCAGACTGCATATATACATAGATTTCATTGCATTAACAATACATGCCAGACACATAATTTTACACTGGCTTTATTCATCTGTCAGTTTTCAATCTCATGCAATCATTTGTCACAAATTTGTACGCGATATGATAGGAAGACGTGAGAATTATCAAATTAAAAAGCTCTTATTTAAAACCAAAGCCATTCCAAAAAATAAGTTTCAGGGAAATAAGAATCAATATTTCTTCAACATGCGTGTGGGAATATTAAAGGTCACCAGTTCATATTAGATTGGTTATAATATGTTTTTCTGTAAGTGTAACTTGGTAAACTACGGAAAGCACTGTCTCTCTGACAAGATATCCAAGTAATCTATTTGCATTAAGTGTTCTGAAATCAGTTTTTGTTTCCGTCCAACCTTAGTAATGTTGACAGTGAAATTAAACCCCTAAAATGTAAGAATCTGGGCATGAACAATTAAATCACCAAATGGATTGCGAAATAAGACCTTCTATGCAAATGATTTTTCAATGTAAGCATATTCCGAACGCCTGGATAATCGAGATAACATTACCAACTCGTTCGTGTATAGTAAGTAAAGGAACAAAGTAGTTTAAACCTCGATCGTGACTAACGGAAACATGTGTAACGTTGGAATAATATAACCGAGGTCACACCGTTCTTCCACTCTCTTCAAGGGCTGGTTTGAATATGTAAAAAGTGTGTTGAAGTTTTGTTTAAAGGAAATCCGCATCCCTATAAATATATGTTTAAAGCGAGTGTGTCGCCCTTGGTAAGTGTTATTGAAATAGAATGAATATTTTATGCTGAATGAGAAAATACAATTCTTGTTGAAGTGTTGTAAAAGTAATATGCAACTTTTGGTTAGAATGTGGGAGCCACGGTTGCTCAGTGAGTAAGACGTCGGTTCGCTAACATGGAGGTCCGGTGTTACATCACGGTGTTGGTCGAGACAGTTCATCTGGATCCTCTGGCGTGTTCCCCCCTTGTCAGTGGTGTAGGACGGATGGCCTGAAAAGGACAACGAATAGTCGTTCGGATCGGACAAAATACGAAGGTCCCGTGCACACTTTGGTGTGCACGTAAAAGAACCCTTATCAGTTGGAATCCAATATAAGAGTACGCTGTAGCGCCACTGTCCTGGCAAAATTTCCCTCATAATACCCTTTATTTTTATCCCAGTCGGGCGTGAAACTCCATTTCAATTCATTTCTGTTTAGAATGTATAACAACCCGCCAAAAGATTTGACGTGCACGTAAAAGAACCCTTGACATTTGGAATCCGATATAAGAGTAGGCTGTAGCGCCACTGTCCTGGCAAAATTTCCCTCGTAACACACTTTATTTTTATCCCAGTCGAGCGTTAAACTCCATCTGAATTCATTTTCAGTTTAGAATGTATAATAACTCGCCAAAAGATTTCTTTGTCATATTTTCACCAAAGACTGCGAATGTAAAAATCTTGTAATGTAATAATACATGTATAAAACACCAGAAATACATTACGATATGTTCCATGATGAAGGATTATTTAATAGCAATCGTAAAATCAGTTAAAAGTACGTTAAGGTTATGCAAACGTTCAGTTTGCTCCTTTTGTGTTTAAATGTGAATGTTCAACGTTATTTAATGTTTAGTTTAGCTGACTGTGTAAATCGGATTAAGGATCACAGAGTAACTCAGAAAAATGGTTATCAAATCGCTATCAAATACCAATACTTTGTCCTGGAAAGCACCCCAGTCTCTCAATCACTTTCATACCCCCAAAAAAAAAGAAATATCATCTCTATCAATCATGGTGATATGATCTGAATTATTTTTTTACGTGGTTCGGGTACGAACGTATCAAGTCAACGCATGCTGTCCCATCTTCCGGAAATGAAAATGACGGGAACGTGTCAATGATGTACAGATTGGAACCACTAGAAGGCTTCCGGACGTTTAGATCAATACAGAAGGTCGAGGAATTATTTCCTTCTGAGTCTAGAGCTTGATCTGGTCGTCAAGTGACATTATTTGGTAACGTGAGTCGTGATAATGTGATACTATTCACAGACAGACGTAAAAAGCCTTTCATCAATCCATTCTTACTTAATACATGAATATACCTTGTTATCGGATTGTCTGGTATAATGTTTCTTGATAGACGTGGCTACTTAGCCCATAGCAATCATAGTAATTAATATTTATAATAAATAAAAGGTCACTTGGTGTTTCAGAATTTCGATAAGGAAATAGGGCGAGGGGAAGAATTATTTGTTTAATTTTATTTTGTGTACCATATGATTTACAATACTTTTCTTCTGATGGCGAAAACACGAGGGGAACATGGTGGTTGGTGGTGAGAGAGGAGGGAATGACCAATGTGTAAAGCCTGCTATTGGCTGGGAAGAGGGGTTAGTTTCGTTCGTAGCCAATAATGCTACTTGATACAAAGCACAGCCAGTGCAGTTAGTGCGGTGGTTGGTAGGAGTGTAGGGTATTCTGGACCAGAATATTACGAAGCGCAGTGGAGGAAACTGGACCTTATCACAATCGAATTACATTTTACCTTTTAGTCCATAAACCTTTTAGGACCATAAACCCAATTTCATTTTCTTACGGTTAGGCTCGTTCGTTCGTTCGTTCGTTCGTTCGTAGGATTTTACGTCCGCTTCCACCTATGGTTTTGTCGCAAACAAGTGTATCCTAAGAAACCTGCCAGAAAAAAACACACAATAGGCTTAGCCCAGCTTGGGATTCAAACGTGAGATGATTAGAAGGCCTATTTGAGCTCGTTTCCTTAATAAAGAAATAATGCCTTTTTGCAGGGTAGCGTCCAAGGTAAACTTTATCCAAAGGAGAAGTGCCGGGTATTAAAAGTTAGGTAGCAATCCCACTCTTTATCACTTACAAATCGGGATCGAACCCATGAGTTGCAGATAATAGGCCTTGTGATGATTATACCACTTGTTCACGTACACATACTACTTCACACTGATTGAAGGAAAGGGATATTTTACATTTTGTTCATTTTCAGACTAATATTATAATTTTTATTTTTATACTAAAGGGGCTAAACCTCTATCTCAATATTTTCCATGATATTTGAAATTAAAAACAAGAATTAGAATTCAATATTGATCCTATTTACCAGTATTTAAAGGAGCTAAGTCGCTAATATTTGGGACTTAGAAATGGACACAAATGGGTCGCAACGCATACAATAATGTAATATGAATGTACTATTTAAATTGAGTTACATTCAATCGATTCTTTTTTACTGTAATTTCTAATCAATTAGGTTCGCCGACATACGCCAGTATTCTCAATCGAATTTCAATCTCTAGCTTCTGGTTATTCCAGTCTACGCCGATAGTATTTATTGGACATGCTCTCTGGATAAGAATATAGCGTCACCGTTTGACATGACTTGTGGAATATGCCTAGCCTCGTTTTTCGAGTCCCTTATTACAAATAGCACTGAAACGCATTATGGTACACGATTCGTGTACCAATTGTAAAATGATCATTTTGTCTTAAATATTGGATACCAGAAGGCCATCTTTTCCCAGTAAGATCACACCATCAATGTTGATTTAAACCGACAAATAAATCGTGTTTTCAATGTCGAATATTTTGGATGATATTGAGTTAGAGACTTAGCTACTTTAAGACACAATGAACATTTTATATTCAGTACACGATTCGGACACCATTTTGTTATGAACAAAGAAAAACATTTCCTGAAAGACAATGCGGAAGTAATTAGTAATACATGTAGTTTATTCACAAACGACAAAATAATAATAAAAAAAACGTGTAGAATGGACTAAGCTGGCGCAAACGACAGTTGTTTAAATTGGACAGTTCACGTAATTCATCACACATAATTGATTAGAAATCCCAATTGTTTTGTAAATTAAATATAAATCACATTACATTTACATTAATGTGTACTTGTAGACTCATTTTCGTCTATTTTAAGGTCCCAAAGAATAGAAACATACGCCCTTCAACGTGTGCTGCAAAGGAAGAAAATTAATGATCCCCACTCCCCGACAAACACAAATCTAGGTCGAACTAGATAGACTTCGGATTAGGACATGATCTTATCGACAGTCCAGTCCTTAAATAAGTTGACTACCACACTCCCCAACGCCCCTTCCCCACCCCACCCACCCCCATGTACAGAAAAACACGTTGATAACCAGTGCCTTTAGGTTTCTATTTTGTTAGTTTTTCAGAATGTGTGAATATATTTAAAGAAAATTTCAGATTATTGGTTTTACAAACAGCGCCATGTATATTTAATGATTTAATTATAGTTTTGTCGTACCATGGGAAGAACATCAATAATTAACTAAAATATTCCCGCCAGTAATCAGCATGTTGGACATGAAGTAGGTAGTCATGTGATAGTCTATTATCGTTCTCCGTTTAAAGTGCGAGTACGATAGGAAATTATACTTTAGTTATAATGTAGACATCAAACGACGGTCTAACAAAGGATTTCCAAATCTTTCGCGGATGGCAACAAAACGATGTTGATTGGTCAGTCATTAGGGGTTTGCCGTTGATCAATTAGTGAATGAAATATGTCTGTGGATGGTTATTAGACTGCGATTATACAAAACAAATGGATCCTACCCGTACTCACACTTTAAGGAATCACTTAGCTCTAAATCGATTGGGAAAATATTGAGTCCTTGTGCCAAACTCGGAAACCAGGTCACACGATTACACAATATGGGAATTATGCAGATATACTTTTCAGTTTCCACTAATATAGAACACCCAAGCTGTTTCACAGAGGTATTACGAAAGCCTTCTTATACCTCTGTATAAGATGACTGACATGTGGCATTACATCACACATCGTCGACCATTGGCCCGATGGCGCGTGCATTGTTTACATAAGACGTGGTACCGTAAACTGGTCCGGGCCGAATGGTGCCTTTTACTCATTTTATATACCAATTTACACAAAATAGGAGATGCTTTTTTATCCAGATATACTTAAAGGCTCAATACCACTCTTGTTGTAACTGAATAATATGTCCCAATCTTTATTCTGGTCAACAAATTGTACTATTTTAGAATATTTCAATTAATTGATGATACAAATTTCATCTTAACACACCTTATTTAAAATTTTTGAAAAATTCAAAATAATGGTTTGAAACGTCTAACGTAAACCTTTTCAAATGAAACTTCGATTTAAAAATATTTTCGAACCCTCTGGACAAGTAAAATAGGATGTAATGGATAATTTACACAACAGGTAGGACACTTAAACATCTAGTACTTAGATAGAGATATTATTTATTTTCTGGAGCTTTCAAGCCAGCAAGAGTGTTATTGTCCCTTTAAAACACCTTTATCTATTTTTCTAATAATTCAAAAAAAAAAAATAATTTGCAGAAGGAAACAGGTTAATATTGCGAGCTAATTTTCCCGCATTGATGTCATCCCTCTCGCCTGGCGACGAATATTCACGGCGGATTCCGTTACTCTACATCTAGCCTCGGCTGTATGACGGTAAGTGATATGTACCTACGCCTATACAATTGCGATGCGGCACCGGTTTACTTATTAGGAAAACTTGCCGCTTTTAAAAAAAGTTTATCAAAATTGCGTCGTTCGAAGCGTCTGTAGAATTTTTAGTGCAAATTTGACCGTGTTTGAAGAAAATCGGATAAACTTGAAAGAAAAACAGCTTGAGACTTTGAAATATTTGTATGATAAAATATTCTTCAAAGGCGTCGTCATGGGCAACGCCGTTGCTAATCTGGGAACTTGAAAGTAGTTCCAATGGTGGACTTCGTCATACAGCCGAGGCTAGATGTAGGGCACTGGAATCTGCCGAGTGGTACACCCTCGGGTCTAAATTAATGTCTGTAGTGTGATTCGTTAGTGAATATTACCAATACGCGCATGTCACGCATTGACCAATTACAATAGAGAACTTAAGTTAGCCTCTTATATATTCAAAATATGATATGATAAAATATTCTTCAAAGGCGTCGTCATGGGCAACGCCGTTGCTAATCTGGGAACTTGAAAGTAGTTCCAATGGTCATACAGCCGAGGCTAGATGTAGGGCACTGGAATCTGCTGAGGTTTGCCGAGTGGTACACCCTCGGGTCTAAATTAATGTCTGTAGTGTGATTCGTTAGTGAATATTACCAATACGTGCATGTCACGCATTGACCAATTACAATAGAGAACTTAAGTTAGCCTCTTAAATGTTCAAAACATGACCAAAAGGGTTCTCTATCCTAATGCAGAACCTATAAGTACTACTATAAAACGTAGGTTAAATGCATACTAAGACTACTATTACATACGAACGTGCCTAACAACGAGCCAAAACGTGTGTGGGTAGCGATGGACGCATTTCTGTACGTGCCTTTTTCAGTTTAGACGGCACTTAGATGGACAGCTCGTACACTAGTGAACACTGAATATGTGTTAGTACATTTTCATTTATGTATTTTGACAACATAAGATTTTTCGGGTATATAAAAACATTATATTTGCAGTTTTTATACGGTCCTACTGGGCGTTTCTTTTATCAATAGCACCCAAATTATTGCAAAAAGTGGCCGACAAGTAAAGATAGGGAAATGGGGTTTAACGTCCACTCGACACAAACTAGGTCATTTCGGGACTAACATATGATTCAATTTTATTTCAATAATTCGCTTGCGCGTAGGGGTCTTTAGCAGTGGGAGGAAACCGGGGGACCCGGAGAAAACCCACGAGGTTGGACAGGCGACCCTACTCCTTGTCACGTACAACCGGGGGAATTGAAACCACGCCAGTTGACTCAATGAGAGACTATATGATACAGCGCGCACACGCTAACCATTCAGCCATCCAACCCCCCAAGGCCGACAAGGAAAGATATTATTATGTTACATAGATAAACACATTCTACACATCGTATCCAACATTTAAATGATTTTTATAAAAAAAATGAACAAAATTATGGATAATTGAAAGGAAAGATATGTATATTATTCTACACGTCATATCAAAACTATAAATTGAAAATATTATGGACATTTGAAATTTGGACAAAATAGATTGTTTGTCAATTTCACTTATCGATAATTTTGTCAAATTTTTATGAAAACATTTAAATGTTGATAATTAATATGCATATATCTAGAACACCATTCCTTGTCAGTCACTTTTTGCAAATACTTGACAACAAAACGGGTTTGTCTGTGATGAATATAGGAGCCATTTTATACGCTCTTGTTCTTATTATACGCTATTAACATAATGTTCGTTTGTCCTTGTCGGTGATTAATATAGGAACCATTTTATTATACGCTCTTGTTTTTATACGCTATTAACATTTGTTCGTTTGTCCATATTGCCGTACATAATTCTTAGAGACTACATATATATCACCCCACTAGCGCAAACGGTATTATTATACGGCTAATGTTTTGCCATTAGACTTCAAACTGTTTTAATTAGTTTACATAGGCACAAACAAATGTCAGTATATAAATAATCCCAAGTTAGATTACAAATGACGAGACGCTAAACCCCTACTCCATATAAAGTGTCTTGTCGTCTTTTTATCTCCAATATAATTACCATATAGTAGCCTACTGATGGAAAATAACGTTTGCTGTTCATCCCATTAAAGACTTGTCATAAAACTAAGTAATAATAGACCGTGCGTGTATATAATATTTGATAAAACTGGTAGTGGTTTTAACGGAATGACTTCACGCTCTGCAGATCATTTAATCCAATAATACCATAATATTATTGTAACTTGTTTCTATGGTAACCTAGATGTTTGCCTTCTATTCAACCCGAGGAGCGTGATATATTTGGTAGCGAGGCATTGTTCAAATTCTGTAAGTAATTCGCAGACAAGGTTTTATCAAGGAAATCAGATTTAAACTTAGAGGATTTCACGATTAATCCCCCGATCTATCGGGTGACGTTTCATTTAATTTTCAATCTAGTTGATATTGATTCAATATTTTACGCGTCTTTCCATTTTATTTCAAGATTGAAACCCGAATACAAATAATTATTTTAAATTTATAGGATTGGATCTCCCAGTGTGTCATTATATTCTGGACTTTAGAGATAAAATGAGATTTATTGACAAGTGTTGTGCATGTGACAGTGTATGCTTGCTTTGTCCAGAACCAATACCCATAGCTAATAATTGTTATTGTCCCTTTTTTGTCTTAAGTATAGGGTACATGCAGGTCAGCTTTTTATCTAGAATATGCAGGTCTGAATTTGAATTCAGCTATTAAAACCGTGTGGGGGATCTCGTGGCTAAGTGGGTAAGACGCTGGCTCCCTAGCCTGGAGGTCGGATGTTCGATCCCTGCATTGGCCGAGAAAGTTCATTCAGATTTTCCGGCGTGGTTTCCCCCTTGTCAGTGATGCAGGATGGAGAGCCTGACAAGGACAGCTGTCTAGTCGTTCGGATGGGACGAGAAACCGAGGTCCCGTGTATACATTGGAATGCACGTAAAAGATCCCTTGACAGTTGGAATTCGATTTAAGAGTAGGCCGTAGCGCCGCTGTCCGGGCAAAATTTCCCTCGTAGCACACTGTATGGCATATGCCCGTCTTCATTAGCCCAGGTTAGGAGCAGAACAGTAGGACGTTAAACCCCATTTCATTTCATTTCATTAAAACCGTGGGGTTTGCTGGATGCTCTAGTGTTCCCCTATTGCCAATATTCCGGTGTTAAGCAAATTATTCAAATAAGTCTATACCATGTGATAGTCATTAAATAACCTAGTCTGGTCGAGCGGACATAAAACATGCATCCGCTCAAGCATAGGGTCGTACTTCAGCATGAATTAATTTTCTTTTTGTGTGGTTGTTCAGTCTCGAACATTTCATCCAAAATGGTCTCCACTTCAATTAAAACGAATATTGGTCTGGGTTATCTGGTTAAAATAAGGTATATTGCAGTCTGAGTGTTTTAAGAGTATATAGTCCACGCAATGAAATGTCTCAATTCACCAATCTCGATCACTATCTCCCAAATTGTCCCCTCCTCGACCGCGACGAATATTGGTCTAGGCAAAATAACGTCCACTGTGAATAACGATCTTTCACGCAATGACTTGGGAGATGCTGTCTAAATTCACCAGTTAACAATACTTCTGAAGACGCCAAACACAAAGCAAGGGCCATTTTTCCTCCCAATCTACCGTGAGACATTAATAAATTCCAGTATGGCCTTTAAAACTTTAAACACAATGACGCGGGGATATTTTGGACTGGGTGATCGACACTATGAATTTTTTGGCGATTGTCTGGTCGTTATTTGAAAATGTGTATTGTCTTCGTTTTTTTTAATTAATATATAATTATGTATGTTAGTTGATAAAGCACCAGCGCTTTGGTATCATTCATTGGTCGTTAAACAAATTTTTTGACTTGAACTAACTTAATGGACAATATTGGTGTCATGCTTCGGGCGCATGACTGATCGCCGACAAAAACCGACAAGAGAGATTTTTATCAATTTCACTTATCCATAATTTTGTCAATTTTTATATTATATTCAAAATTTGAGACCATTCGATGAAACCATTGCTAAAATATGCAGCTTTTAATTGTCAATTTACAAGTCGTACGAACTTTAAAATGAAAATTTGCCTGGATGATCAATACATAGACGAGATTAAAGGACAATATTGGTGTCAGTCATTATCAGTTTCATATAACAACTTTTGGTCTTCGAAGGAAGGAGCAGAAATTTGCCCGTGTATCTGTTATCACTCGTCACTTCAGTCAATTATGTAGAAGGATAACTCGTGCGTTCCTTTTGCGTTCTTTTTTGAATCTTCAAAACGCATCTATCGTAGCAATCTTTGTGTTAAAATTATATCTGGAACGTGTTTAACCAGTTCTATGGGATAATAACTGACACCAATATTGTCCTTTAAGTTAGTTCAAGTCAACGACCAGTGAATGATACCAAAGCGCTGGTGCTTTATCAACTAACATTATTTTCTTGGTGAAAGTGATACTACCTATTTAATAGTGTTTTGTTATATAATAGTACAACACAGGATATCCATAATGGATATAAGGTGCTCTATAAAATTACATTATTACATAACAAACAAACATACCAACGACTTATTAACTGGTTTTCTAAACACCCGTGAGGAAATCTGACCAGGTTTAATTTATCTGTCTTGGATCTCATGGCAAGTTATCTGACATCGTGTTTATAAGTTTTGTTTTCTGTAATATACTGTTATGTATGTATTTATAATGTATATGAAAAGTAAATGCAATATACTTGAAATTTACTTGAGTGATATTGACGAGTTGGCCCTTCACAAACATCATATGAGACGGAAAACTATTGACAAACTGGGTTTCTCTGTTAGTCAGAATTATGACGTCGATACGGCTCTTGGATATTGATCTATTATCGAGGAATTTGACGACTAGAAATGCTGTCGGAGCCTCAGGGATATCACATTAGTGCAGGTTTCCAAGTTAATTTGTACGTCAACCATTTCTCATATATTTCTTGATCCATGAAATATGTTATTCTAGGCTAGCAAAATAACATTTTAATTTAAACATTTTTTAGTTTTCCCCTTCAATATTATTTGTGTCCATTTAAAAGGACAATAAATCAGATCGGCTATAATTTATTTTAAAAAAATGTACTGTTTTATTAAAGATAGTAAGAGCAAGTATAAAGATTGGATTGTTTCAATGGTCATTTGTTAATTGAACTGGAAATATCATTGCCTGATAAAGGCTAGAGAAGCCTAGTCGAAACACTGCTCAGTAATAAGCTGTAATTGTGTTTCATAGAATTGTGACCTGTGAGTAATTGTACTTGTACGATTTCTTGATACAGACTAGAGAAACCTATTGTCGAATCGTCGGACAGTAATAATACGGGGGATCACGCTGGCTCGCTAGACTGGAGGTCGGGTGTTCGATCCCTGCATTGGCCGAGAAAGTTCATCCAGATTTTCCGGCGTGGTTACCCCTTGTCAGTGGTGCAGGACGGATGGCCTGACAAGGACAGCTGTCTAGTCGTTCGGATGGGACAAAAAACCGAGGTCCCGTGTACACATTGGCGTACACGTAAAAGATCCCTTGGCAGTTGGAATTCGATATAAGAGTAGACCGTAGCGCCGCTGCCCGGGCAAAATTTCCCTCATAGCACACTATATGGCCCAGTTTAGGAGCAAAACAGTAGGACGTTAACCCCCATTTCATTTCAGTAATAATACGTATTTGTATTCCATAGAGGTGTGACGTACCCCCCGGGGGGTTGGCTAATATGGTCAGGATTTAAAATTCTTATTATTTTTTGGTATTAAGATTAAGATGTTAGCGATAAATCAATAGAAAATAATGCAACAAGTACGATCATACTATGGACCAGGAACTGGCCATGTTCTTGGGTAACATTCATAAATCTAATTCACCACATCGATGCAGAATGGTTCAAAGAACAAGCATGTCAATTTTCATGTCGATCGGACTTGAATTGCGGACGCCTTCGGCTTTTTTGAAGACCGTTGCCCCAAGAAGAAGAAGAAGAATACAACAAAACCAAGTAGTATTTGTCAATATAAAATGTCTGTTTGTTTGTTCGCTATAGGAAATCAAAGGTTTAACTTAAAGTAGCTAAGTCCGTAACTCAATATCTTCCAAAATCTTCGACATTGAAAACACGATTTTTTTTGCAATTTAAATCAGCATTAGTGTTGTGGTCTTACCTGGAAAAGATGGGCTTCTGATATCCAATATTTTAGACAAAATAAACATTTTACCATTGGTACACGAATCGTGTACCATAATGCGTTTCAGCGCCATTTGTAACAAGGTGCTCAAAGAATGAGACTAGACATATTCCACAAGTCATGTCAAACGGTGATGCCATATTCTTATTTGGAGAGCATGCGCAATATATACTATCGGTGTTGACGGGAATAACCAGACGCTAGAAACTGTCTTTCGGTTGAGACTTCTGGCGTATTTCGCCGAACATAACTGATGACAATTCACAGTAAAACGGAAACGATTGAATGTAAAACAGTTTATATATAAATTCATATTACATTATTATATGTGTTGCGACCCATTTGTGCCAATTTCTAGGTCCAAAATATTATTCGCGATTTAGCTCCTTTAAGATATAAGTATTATAATAATCTTGAAATAACCAAGGATTTGCTTTACATGTAATTTAATGGTGCTATTTTGTTTTTATTGTAGTATTTAATGATGAAATTGACTATTGTTGTGTTATTATGGATGTTTTTTAGAAATGGGCCGCGGGGAGCAATATTTTAACACTAAAGAATTTTTCTAGACTTGAACATTATATCAGGAAAACTCGATAATTTTTAATGTTTCTGGCAAATTCTTAATTCAAAATTCTTAATTCAAAATTCAAACTCACTATATAACGCCCGTTAACTAAGTTGGTATTATATAACTGTAAATCTATCCCCGCTTCAAATTGGCTCAATCTAACCTAAAAATTTATAATTAGTCACAAAGTCAATACACATAGGTGAATAACCGATGGAAAATGGTAACATTGTGATAGGGAAGCATTGTCATAATGGACACAAAACTTTGAATAGGAATGTCTTTTGAAATTAATGCTCCGATCAACAATGTACCCCTTAAGAAATTTGTGTTACATACTTTAGATGCAGGTTGCTACAAGAAATATCAACCCTCGGCCTCGGTAGAGATCATTTTTTTCAGATCGATAAACCTTGGTAGCAACCTCATCAAAAGTTAATAATATTAGACTATTGAATTCCAACTGTACAATACAGTGATCTGAAAACCTCCTACAATATTAAATCTCTTAAAGGTTAACTATTATTTAAATAGAACTTGACAGTATTCCGAGATTGTATCTAGATAATCAAGGCTATAACCCATGTGTTTCCTGTTAATGGTAACCTACAATGTGTCATGCCACGAGAGAGGAAGTTATCTGAATGATGTAGACGCTGGAGACACGTCTGCTGAGAGTCACTCGTGCACGACCTTCGACGAGAACAGGGGCGAAAAATATTCAAATTCTATGTTTTGACCAGCCATTATTTTCTTTTCATTTCGTAGAGTCATATTTTTGTCTTGTTTTTAGTTAGATGCACAAACTAAAATATCGGACATTGGTTGTTTCAGTGGGCATAACCTTCAAATTAAAAAAATGGTAACGCATGATCCCATCTGTATATTTGATAAAGAGTCACGAAAGGAAAGGAAATTAATCTGGATTAAATACTACGTCAACAGAACCGTCGATTATTTTTGTGATAAACATATTTTTTTACTTCCCATTTCCATGGTTAATTGTGGAATTTGAGAGAATAACGGTTTAATTCTTCACGGTCCAAATACCAAAAGATAGTTTTCAAGCATTACACAATCTAGAATTCTTGTTCGAATAGATAGACTAGGGGGATTCATGTCATGTTTATAAGCTGCATTTCGAGCGGTGATTCATGCTATTTATTATCTGATATTGATACTGGGTGTTCACAACTAAATGTTTATTTGATAGAGGCTACACATCAGTTAAACAGTAATCTAATGATCAAGTTTTATAAATGTCTTTTTGATTTATAATATTTGTCTTCTAAACATCCATTTATCAAATGTCCAAAGGAGAAGAATGTTATTGAAATTGACTATGGTGATGTTGACGAAGAATAATATGATACTGATGGTGGTGGTGATGAACATGATGGAGCTATGAAATTAGGATCGTGCACATTTCTGGTCCTGAAGATGATTTAAAGATGATATGACTGCGATGATTATAAAATTATGGTTAAATAACGGCGATTAGATGTAGCGTAAGCCTATGCTAGTTTTACTATGCGAACGATATATTTGATGAAAAGGGTAGTGGTGACGATGATGATGAAATGTTGTAGTGATGATGATTATCGGCAATGGTTTACATAAATCGCGATATGAAAGACCGGGGTAAACTGAACAAGAGGGACAAGATGGATTTTTCAAGGGTACTACACTCAGAGAGTTCGAAACACTCACTCAAAAATGTAACATATTTAGTTACTCAAAGGATGATATGATAATTAAGCGGATGATGATGGGTTGTGATTTATAAAAATCGTAATATTAACGATCTGGAAAGACTGAAAAGGGCGTCGGGGGAGACAAGGGTTCGACATCTAGAGACAGTTTGATAATAACGACGATGTTAGCTAATTGGTTATAAAAATCGCACAATCAACACATAAAGTCTCTTTTATTCCAATATATTCATGACATATTCATAAATTATATCAACAATCTATTTTATTATATTTTACAATTCAATATGGTCTACTATCGTTCGGCATCATAAAATATAAATGACATTTTATACCAGACATTTAATATCAATTCATCATATTAGTTTTTTGTCTGAATCTACAGATATCAATAGTCGCTGATAAATATAGTCTACATTACAAATCACACTCTGCGCCGTCGAACTTAGATTCAATAAAAGCGAATCAGTCAGCAATTTCTAATGGCTGCTATAGAACCAGAAAAACAACTAAAGTTTAGTGGGGTGTAAAATGGCTGATACGTTTTGCTGCCAATGGCCGCTATGCACTTTAAACGATAATAAACGAAACGTAGAAGCATCTTGTTTAGCACCATTGCCAATCCTTTTTATGGCTAATGTCCATCATAAAAACTAACCAACTGTGCGACCACAATTACAAATACTTCTACCAGTTTTAACAGGCTGGATACTATTCTTTTTTCCCTTACGACTGAAACAAATTGACTTTAAAGTAACACACAATACTGGAAAATGTTAAAACTAAGAACGGATTTAAAATTTTCTGAACCGAAAACGAACTCATAAAAATAAAATGGTAGATTAAATTTACCGAAAACATATATATATATATATAGAGAGAGAGAAATGGGGTTTAACGTCCACTCGACAAAAAGTCCACTCCTTTCGGGACTAACATATGGTTAAATTTCATTTCTATAATTCGCTTGCGCGTAGGATTATTTAGCAGTGGGAGGAAACTTGAGGACCCGGAGAAAACCTACGAGTTTGGACAGGCGTCCCTACTTCTTATCACGTACACCCGGGGGATCGAAACCACGCCAAGTGAGTCAATGACAGACCTTATGATACAGCGCGCACACGCTAATCATTCGACCATCCACCACCCCACCCCCGAAAATATAGTTTTTGTCGTGTTAACAGATGTCCATAATAAAAGAGAATTCAAAATATCCACGTTACTCACTGATTAAGACGACTTCAGTTTTATTTGTAAAAACAAACCTGCCCTGTCTCTTTAACTAGCAATGGTTGTTAACCAAATGACCCGGATAACCTGTACAATTTCTTCCTCCACTCAACGCGACACTGAAGAGCCATACTATTCAACCAATCAACATTAGGAAGAATAGAGATAGTCGAGCTTACGAGATATTGCTAATGAAGGCTTTGAACCGTCTTCAACTCACATCGCGTCTTTTGTATTTAATCCACCTATTGTGTACGTGCTTGGAATAATAATTATCATGTTATAGATCCATGGTAGACGAATGAAATACAGCCGATATAAAATGGTGCTACTTTATATTTACTGGTCGCGACTAGACTTGAATAGTTATGAGCTGCAAAAAGAATTAGTAACAAATAAATCTGTTTAATACAAAGGTTTAGGTTTCTTTTAGCTATATGAATAATAAGTGGTACACGGTTAATATATCATGATTGGTGCATGACACCCATCGCTACTTACAACTAAATATAGTGATAGTTTTGTTTTGTCTTTCAGAAGCCGGATCTACTGGGTTGAAGATAATTAAGTCATATTTCGTTTCGTTTTCTATCGGTCAAATTTTGTTTCGTTGGCAAATTTCGTTGTTGTCAAATTGCACTTCGTTGTTGTCAAATTGCACTTCGTTGTTGTCAAATTGCACTTCGTTGTTGTCAAATTGCACTTCGTTGTTGTCAAATTGCACTTCATAGTCAAATTTTCTATCGGTCATATTTCGTTTCGTTTACAATGGGTACATTTTCGTTTCGTTTTCTACATGTCAAATTTTGTGAGAAGTCATCAAAGGTATGAAAAACGAAACAAAATTTTGATCTTCATTTTAATTTTATAAAATGTCCTGTTCATTCAAATGTCTTTCCACTGATGATGCTGTAAATGGAATGCCAAATGTCCGTTTTGTACTTACAGTAAACAAGGCATTGATTGACCTGACTTCAACGAACAATATCTCACATTAATCAATGTTTAATGTTGCTTAAGATCCAGTTTACTGGTTTCTGTTTTCCGGAAGCTTTTTTGTAAAACATCCGCAAAAGCGACAGCATTTCATTATTTCATCAAATATCGCTGGCCTGTATATGGTACATTAGGGACCCCGCGGTTTCAAACCACTGGCCAGATCTTGGATGTATATTGGGGAACGGTAAATCAAATGGAACTAATTATGCTTTAAATGCCTCAGTGGCCCAGTCTGAAATTCAGAGCAAATACATTGCACCGTTCTTCCACCCTTCTCCTGTTCAATATTCTCTGCTATTAACGCTTCCCTAGCCTACAAATGATCTTTCAAATTAATGACATAGTGTTCAACATATATGTATATATTAATAAATTAAAAAAAGATGCATTATGGAAGACTGGAAAAAGAGCTTACTATAATGGTTTAAAACTAAATAATGCTGAACATTTAGAATCTCTGTAGCCTCGATTGTCATTGTTACCACTGTCACGATAATCAACTAAGTTTCGATTATCCATTTTTGCGTTTAATCATCAAGGGACGTTAAACAGCAGATCAGATTCATATCCAATGAAACTCGGACACATAAGATGACATCGAGGGTTGATTATGGTCTTAATAAATGTCCAATTAATAGTTTATATAATATTTCGGGCCTAAAGAAAGACCTGCAATAGACAGCTTTACCTCTTGCATAATACATATTTAAATAAAACCATTGGCTTGATTTTTTTAAGTGAAAACTTTAAAATCCCTCTAGTTATTTAAACCGTGATTGTATTAATATTGTATTTGTCTGAGTCATAATCTTGTTCATGACAAACGGATAAAATACTTTACGTATTTACGCTCATTAAATCTATGGTAATCAAAATAAGGATATAAACCAAGTAGGTTAATCAGCATTACCTCTAGGTGTATTAAGGTCAGTATGCTTTAACAAATGTATTCTTATTATTCTTATGAGAACAAGTGACACATTACACAAAACAAAGGAGGACACGTTTTTCATTAATATAACGTAAAAGATTGCAATTATCTGAACCATTTTGTAACATGATGTTATATACGGTAAAACTTTGCAATTAGCTTAATATGATGTTATATACGGCAATACATTGCTTTATAATATGATGTTATATACGGTAAAACATTGCAATTAGCTTAATCATTTCATAATATATATGATGTTATATACCGTAAAAAAATATCATAAATATTTTATAATATGATGTTATATACGGTAAAACATTGCAATTAGCTTAACCATTTCATAATATATATGATGTTATATACCGTAAAAAATTATCATAAATATTTTATATGATATTGTATACGGTAAAACATTGCAATTATCATAAACATTTTATTATATGATTTCAAATACATTTTCGGTTCAAAACAGAGATGTCAACGCTGTACAATGAAAGAAATGGGGCTTAACGTCTTACTTTTCTGTACAAACCGCCATACAGGGAATTTGGTCATGTAGCTTGCATAAAGAGCATTTTTTCAAAACTCTGTATATATGATACAGATGTACAATACAAGAAGATATCCTGCCTCTGGTTGGACATAAGTCACAATTATGGATAGATGGACCGCAATTACAGGTTAAAAATTAACCATGCATCCGGGGAGTTATCAAAAATCAAATCTATAAGTATTTGCTTCTTCCAACCAACTTTTACTCCCTCCTGACCTCTACATTATATACGCAAGGCAGGAAAACATTCAGGATATTTGGAAACGAGGGGCCAAAATTTTTATAGATGTTGAAATGATTAAAACGTTGAAATTTTCTTACAGATTGTATACTTTTTTGTTGTTATAAAATCTTATACTGTAATTGCTTTTCTAGATTTGACTACATAGCAGTCTAGAACTTGTGTATCATGTACAACTGCTCGTTGATCTCTCAAGTCTGCAGCACCACCAATATAATGACTCAACATCACTTACAATCCCTAAGTATAAGATACACAGGGGCAATATAAGGATGGCCTGAGATGAGGATTTAAGAATACTGAAAATTTGTTTACGTTTCACAGGACACCCAATAACACTTCTAGGTTGGGCGGTATTCTTTTTGTTGTTAATTGTCCTAATTACGTACTTTCTTCTGGATTTCGTTTGTCTCTGATTACCCTTGCTGCATTTGTGTTAGACTGTGATAAGTCTTACTGGTAATTGAGTTCACACACAATGTAAGTTTGATCGACAGATCAACAGCCATGTCAGATGTTAAATTAACATTATATAGTAATGTTGCAGCTTGGCTTTAGGGGTTAAATTTCTATGTTCTCCTGGGTTTTCAACAGACAGCCATCGATACCTCACTAAATCACAGTTTTCATCTAAATTTTAAGAATGTCCAAAATTTGGTAATAGCCTGGACAAAAATAGCCCGATAACACGTAAGTCAATTATTTACTTTATTAATATAGTAAGGACATCAGCTATACACATTTACACAGATAACCAACTATTTAACAAGTCTACCTATTTAGAAACTTAATTATCCGCGGCTATTTATATCTTGATTTAAGATGTTTTAGTCTAGAGTGGTTATCTATTAATAGCAGCGTTAATAAAACTCGTTACCGTAATTATTGAGTCTGAGATTTAAGATATTCATATTCGTCCTAAAAACTCTTCAAACCAGAATTAAGAGCAACATAACGAATGTTAGGTTAACGAACCACCGCGGGGTTGTGGACACAACGGGTATGGCCCATAGATATTCCTTGTCCACTAGATTAAGTTACCGTTCATTACATCGAGTATGACTTAAGAACGATACAAAACCAAGTGCAGAGCGGATTTCTTGACCGGATGTCATATTCTCAAAATGGCTGATCTGGGAATATCAAAAGATGTATTAAAGATACAGCTCGCTTGGACTTGTATTCTAATCGCTTGATGTACATATATGTTCTGTCTAAGCGAGTTCCACCAATCGTTAAATCATTTATAATTCCGTTTTCAGAATGTAACCTACGTCATCCTTTCATTTGTAACCATACACTCTGATAGAACTAGCGCTTCATTTTAAACGTGTTGAAAATGAAAAACGTGCTATCGTGGTTCTACTCTCTTTATGAAACAGAGAACATACAATCAAGATGATAATTGTAGACCGGGAATTACAAGCAAGGGTTCGAACAGAGATTGGTTATAAGTCAAACCTTTCAAAGAGACGGTGACCAGGAATAGCTAAACAAATAGTCAATATAGAATGAATATTATGATATGGATCAAATAGATATCATTTAGAACAAATAATTCATCAAATGTAAGGGGTATTCTGAAAGTATCTTGGAGTAAACATCATCAGACTATACTAATAATAGATTAATCTTTCCAAAGGATAAATTTTCTACAGGAAATGATATCCTTTAGTGACGATTAGAATAATGCAGATGACGACGACGAATTTAACTACAGAGTGAGTAAACTATCTAGATGTAATTTACAATATATATTGTTGAAATCTGATAGGTTACCTTTTTGCATTAATCTGAACAACGCGTATACATATCGAAAGATCTATCACTAGACCGCCCATAAACTACTACAAAGTGGACAATGGCAATAACTCTAAACGTCATTATCTGTTTTCGTCTCACTAAGGTTAACAATGAATACAAAATTTTAAAAAATCAGATAATAAATGTAGTCTGTACAATATTCCCAAGTTGTTGACTGGGTTGACGGTAATGTAAATTTCATTGTATACGTATAAAAACGTAATATGTTGACTGTGTGGCTAACATTCTTACCCGAGACACGAATTTGGATAAGAGAAGGATGATGGTTCATCTAGGAAATAAAGAGCAACCGTGTATGTTTAAGGAAATGTCGGGGCTGGGTTGCGTATTATTACCGGCTATTGTGAAAAAGACTCTAGCCTATCAGAACTATTGTAGCTGAAAACCAACAGACTTTTCGTAATTAATGTCACCGAACAACATCCAATGTCTAGATCAGCCTATATGATTTCGGAAATCCAAGCCTCAGGAATGTAACTTATGAAGTGAACAGGAAACAAACTCTTCCGTTATCTAGCAATGTGAATTTCTCAAATACATAGAAGTGGTATGAGGCATTCTATTTATTAACTTAATTATTTAAACACATCCGCGGATACAATGGCCGCGCGGAGAGTCTACGAAGAAATTGTTATTCGTGCGAATTACTGAAATAACCGGGAAGTGATATCATAATTCTACCATAGAGTTGCATGAGTTTGGATTAATTCTCTATATTTTACACTAAAGTTATTGTTTTTTCCGATAGCCCTGTAATAAACTAAAGTCATACTATTATTTTGTACTGAATAGTTGGTTTCGAACTGATCTCCTTTCAATTCCAATAATCCCAACTCTACTATGCAGCTGTTACTACATTCTACTCCAGTTGATAACAATATAAATGGTGTCCTATATTTCTGTCACTTGTCGATTATTTAAACCTTTGTTACAGATCACATATACAACAAAGATATCTATGTTATAGTTCTGTTAGGAATGTATTTAACCAGTACTATCACATAAGTACTATCACCAACATTGTCCATTAAATGCATAAGTATAGACAATGTAATGACCCAGTTTCATTCAGCTTTGTTGGAAAACTTCCAGTACAGGGATTTCACTAATTTTCAAAGGAATATCTTTTTCAATACCATAAACTAAATAAGTTATGAAGTTTTATTTCATAAAATTCTGTCAAATTTGATTATATCATCTATAGTTTAAACACTCCAGTTCCCTTGTCGACCAGCCGCTAGTCTAACCCATAAACACACTTTAACTCATTTAAATTGAATTTATTGCTTTGTTCAATCGTTTAGAGACAGAAAATTAAATTAGTCTTCAAAAGTCACCGTTAATACTCAAATGGAACACCATCGTATTTAGTATCTCTTATTTTATCCAATAAACGCACTGGTTGAAATTAACTGCTGGGCTATCAAAACCGATCTCTAACTTTCCGGTGATGCTACCCCCTGTTGTGGCTTTGGCTTGGCATGAAAGGGTTGTCTGGGGGGGGGGGGGTGTCCCCTAGACTACCTCTGGCTAAACCATGAATAGTTTAAATGGTATTTTATTCAAGCGAATATGCGAATATGATCCAGTAACAAGAACAGTTATTTATATAAAAAAGGGGATCACGTGGCTAAGTGGGTAAGACGCTAGCTCGCTAGCCTGGAGGTCGAGTGTTCGATCCCTGCATTGGCCGAGAAAGTTCATCCAGATTTTCCGGCGTGGTTCTCCCTTGTCAGTGATGCAGGACGGAGGGGCTGACAAGGAAAGCTGTCTAGTCGTTCGGATGGGACGAAAAACCGAGGTCCCGTGTACACATTGGCGTGCACGTAAAAGATCCCTTGGCAGTTGGAATTCGATATAAGAGTAGGCCGTAGTGCCGCTGTCCGGGCAAAATTTCCCTCATAGCACACTGTATTGCGTATGCCCGTCTTCATTAGCCCAGGTTAGGAGCAGAACAGTAGGACGTTAAACCCCATTTCATTTCATTTCATTACACGGTTTTTAACATTATAAAACTGCCTCCAACGGATCGCGTTTAACGTTCACTAAACCGACACAAGATCATTTTGGGGCTAACACTTCGATAATTGGTTTATGTAGACGTCTTAATCAGCCGAACAGATTACAAACAGGACATTTAACTCTGTGAAGCAGACCACTGCACCCTCCTCAACGGCAACAATTCTGATATCATGGTCAATTATAAAGCTTGCTTTATTACCCGTGATTTTTCGATGTAATCCATAATATTTCAAAGATAAGTGAACTTTGATAATATAATGGCAGTTCTCAATTCATTGCGGGATTTTCATTCACATCGATACTAGACTTTCACCGCTCACATTGATCCCTTAAGGTACATTTTTTTTAAAGATAATCATTTAAATAGCATGCTTCTGATTTTGAATTCATTGTGGGATATATTTGTCCATGGACGATCATATACCAGATATCTGCTGCAGACATCAAGACCTGTTTTATCATTCTTTGTATATCAACTACGCAGTAATCTCTAATCCTACTACCCAGAGAGCTGTTATGAAAAACAATTTAGACTATCGTTTCCATAAATGTTTATATATCGGCCATATCATGTCTATTTTGCTGTCTCTTTCGTGTTTTTGACAAATGAAGGCGCAGATTATGGTCAGAAAATATAACCACCGGACCAGGGGCGGATAAGAAAAGTGACACGGTCGCGTGCTTTATTCTTTATCATCAGATGGCCTTCTGTCACTTCTAACAATTCAACCAGGGGCATAACTTCTACCCAATCTGGACAGTAAAACCATACAATAGTATGGTAACATGATAACTGCCCCCCTCCCAATTACACACCATCTTCCATCCACCCCCACCCCCCCCCCCCCTAAAAAAACAAACAAAAAACAAAAACAATCTGGAAACCTCCTCTTGCAAAAATTCCTGGATCCGCTCCTGCAGACCCATCAGAAATGGCATCGATGGTATTACAATAGGGTTTAGCCAAAACGACTATAACAATACATGTTGGAGAACGTGGAGTATCTTTTTTGAATTCTAAAGACGCCAGTGTGTATTTGGGGTATGATGGGTCTGTTGAATGATGTTATAAAATCTCCAGTCCTTCATTACCCAAAATACACAAACATGCTGTTAAAACATGCAATCGAACACAAGGTGACTTTTATTTTTTTGTGATAACTGTTTAATTGGTCTGAAAGTTATAACAATATACATTTGCCGCTATATAGCCCGGTGTTTGTTGGCGTGTCATAAAACTACTTTTTATTTCATTTCTATATCTAGGTATGACAGGGTGTATTTCATTTTTGGACCGGAAACTTCTTTGAGGTACGCCTGTTCCAGAGCTTCATCTCCCTGACATTTTTAGGTTATGCTCAGAATTCTACTTTTCATCGAAGCTAATAGGGATTTTACACAGACAAAATAAATAGGGATTTTACACAGACAAAATAAATAGGGATTTTACACAGACAAAATAAATAGATTAGATCTTTATTAACCGTTAGAATGGAAAATTGCGACTTCGTTTATTATCGTAGCAACGATACCTTAAAATCGGGACTATTCAGTCTATATCTTGTCAAAACTTCAAACATTCATAACGTCGCTCAGAATAAAGTAATTTCAATGAAATGTTCAAAAATTTTATTTTTCGTTATCTATATTTAAGCTATGTTTAGCAAGAACGACCGGTTCTTTATCTAAAACTTACAAAATGCATCTTCCAAAGATGATAAATAAAACGGAAATAAATATCCGGTTATCTATAAATAAACATTTACTTCCATTTATATTAAATATTCATCAACAGATTTCTATTATTACAAATTGTTCCCTTTATTAGGTTAGCCTCATCGTTAAATTCTCATTAATTGATCTAATACAGAACATCATAAAATAGAAATCTGAAATGGCTGAATTATTAATTTCACCCAGCAGCTGACTTCACCAGCTGGGAACAGATGAAGTTGTTCTGAAGATTTTCTCCGATGTTTCAATTGGTTTATTGAACAGAGATAAATTAGTAGGTGGGCTGTTCTATTTGTTGTAATAACACCCTTGATTCCCAGAACACCGCTTGTCAATATTTGTTTTCCTGTTGATTTCAACAAAAGCTTCGATTACTTTCTCAGCTGATAAGTATAAATCTTTATAGATATAACACAAAGGGTACAACAGACGGTATTGGCTGTGTAAATGGTCCGGGTAGTTGGGGTAACACGTGTACTTTTGAACCTTTATTCACAGGGGATATGGTTCGACATAAACCCAACCCATTCCTCAATCCTTGTTCAACATTACCGTGATTTACTGAATGCTATCTCTCTTTCGCGACACCCGCCGCTAAAAGTTCCAATCATGAGATTGGAGCAACTATGAAACAGGACTGGAAATAAGACATAATACTAGTGCCACTGACCTCGAAAAAGAATCAACTAAAACACGTGCGTCTGCGCCCAGAACCTAGTGGTTTCCAGTGAACTTTGCCATGGGCGATTTATGACAAAACAACTGTCTACCAGAAGAAAGATAGTTTGCCAGGCAACGAAACATACGTCCACAGCAGCTAAATCGTCCGTGCGGTCGACAAGGGTCGTCGCATATTTATTCCTTTGTAGGTAATTGGGGGCCTTTACAAGACAGTTCCATACAGATCAGATTATAAATTTTGTCGTTTGAGGGTTTACAAGGTTCTACAAACTGAAATAAGGGTCTCAACTCTGGAAGTAATCTACAGAAATTGTTGAAATTTGACAGGCTTTTTCGTTTTACTAATTTAAATAATGCATATAAATTTCATACAGATCACATGAACACTTTTGTCATTCAAGCGTTCACAAGGTTCACAATCGTCATAACTCTAGAAATTATTGACGGAAATTGCTGAAATTCAATAGACCACTCTTTCACAAATTTAAATGATGCATATAAATTTCATACATATCGGATGATAACTTTCATCAATCGAGTATTAACAAGGTATAACAAAGTGAAACGAGGGCCATAACTCTAGAAGTAATTATTGTAAATTGCTGAAATTCAATAGGCTTCTTCGTTTCACTAATTTAAATAATGCATATAAATTTCAGAAAGATCGGATGATAACTTTTGGACTTAGAGCGTTCACAAAGTTCAAGGGTCATAACTCTAGACGTAATAAACGGAAATTGACGAAATTCTATAGGCTTCTTCGTTTCACTAATTTAAATCAGGCATATAAATTTCAGAAAGATCGGATGGTAACTTTTGGACTTAGAGTGTTCACAAAGTTCAAGGGCCATAACTCTAGACATAATAAACGGAAATTGACGAAATTTATAGGCTTCTTCGTTTCACTAATTTAAATCATGCATATAAATTTCAGAAAGATCGGATGATAACTTTTGGCGTTAGAGCGTTCACAAGGTTCAATAAAGTGAAACAAGGGCCATAACTTTAGATGTAATAAACAGAAATTGCTGAAATTCAATAGGCTTCATCGTTTAAATCATGCATATACATTTGAGAAAGATCGGGTGATAACTTTTGGCGTTAGAGCGTTCACATGGTTCAATAAAGTGAAACAAGGGCCATAACTCTAGATGTAATAAACGGAAATTGATGAAATTCGTTTCACTAACTTAAATATTGCATATTGCATGTTAACTTTTGGCATTAGAGCGTTCACAGGGTTCATCAAAGTGAAACAAGGGCCATAACTCTAGACGTAATAAACGGAAATTATTGAAATCAAATAGGATTCTTCATCGCACTAATGTAAACAACATATATTAATTTTAAAACAATTGGATGATAACTTTTGGCGTTAAAGCGTTCACAATAAATTGTGGACGATGGACGGACGGACCGACGGACGGGGGTGACGGCAATATACATCTACATTTCAATGTGGGCGTATAAAAAGAGAAGACGAGAAGAGAACACGATCCGGGAAGATGATATCTACCCGACTATGCCAAAGGAAAACATGAGTGTGGTTAAATGGTTCTTCAGTGATATCCTAGTGAGGATCGTGAACATTTAAAAATACATGTTGAAATCTATTTAGTAATCCATTCGTCTCAGCAATTTGGATATGATTTATGCTGTGGGGTGTTTATCTAACTGGATCAGCAACAGCCAAAGACAAGTGCCTAATTCTGGATGAGCAGTGTTTTGATTAAATAATTATAGCATGTTTCAAGTGCTCAGCAAATACTATATGTTGGGAGACTGGATAATTGCTACTCTTAGTCTTAACAACATTATTCTTCCCATCGCACATACATTCATTGAGAAACTACGCAGATACCGGTTAAATCTAAATATAAAGGCCATCATCTGCAGATTTTGCCATGGTTACGATGTGTAAACAGGGCTAGCGCTAACCCTAACCCTAACCCTACCAAAAGACCTAGTCCTAATCCTAACCCACAATCCTCACCAACAATCACGTGCCCTAACCCTGTTTACATTTCGTGACATTGACAAATCTGCAGGAGGCCTTAATATTTAGATCTGACCGCAGATACCAGTAATCTTAATAGAGGCAAATCCCAGTGCCCTCATAGGACGTTGCATGGTTATCTTTATTAGCCCTGTGGGTGCAGAAAAGTAAGGCGCTAAACCCGATTGCAATCTATTTCTATCATTAATAAATAAAGACAAACTTGACCAGATGCTTCCCAGACAAAATTCCACTATACCATTTCCTTGTTATACATTTAATAACATGAAAAGAGGCCACTTCTCTGTCATAAAATGACCTATTCAGAGTAAGAGATTCAGACCTCCATTCTATTATAGCCACAGTTTACCACAGTCTGTCGCACTTATCTCGAATATTGATTTGTCAATAATGTAATTTTCAAGTGTATTACTGGGCCACGCCATGTGCTTTATTAAATAAAAACCAGTTATCATGACATCTAAAGGCAATGAACATTTGCAAAAATGACTTGCTGACTTGAAGGAATAGGTGAAAAGCACCAACTACACGTACTTAACGATTTTCGATTACTGACAGTCAAACCCAATTGAATCTGATACATGAAATGAAATAGGGTTCAAGTCCTAATTTTTACTGCATCATGCGGGTTAATGGAGACGAGATATATACCATGTAGTATGTAATAAGGGATGTGAGTCCAAGACAGCGGCTTTTCCGACCTCGGCTTTGCGTCCCATCCGAACGATCGGACGCAGTTTCTAGCTATCCATGTGTCCTGGTTATGCTTTTGTCTAGTTTTAAGGCCGGGGGGGGGGGCACGGTAAATGCCACAAATTACTTTAAAATTTGTTCATTATCACTCATTATCAAATACAGTAGGAAATCCCAAGGTGTATATGAAAACATTTGTCGCAAGGGTTTTTTGTGTTCCTGCTCCATCCAAATGGAATGATCTTCCAGTATTCATCGAAAGTCCACATGTTAGTCCAAACGCATCCATCCTATTACGTTATATTTAATTAAAACAAATTGAATGCAGCAAGCTTATAGAACTTAATTTAAGTGTGGAATCAGCGCTATACAAGCGTCCATATTATTATTATTATTATTGACCAAACAGAAATAATTATAAAAAGAAATTACTTTTAAACTGGTTTTCCGGAAATGATAATGGTCCAGGAAAACTAAGCAATTCCTTAAAAGCTATTTTCTAATCTAGACGAAATGTCTTTTACAACTTTCTGACAATTACCCCAAACAAATTATCTAACTATTGTACCAATCTACCTCGGGCAATGACTCGAAGAATCGTAATTTTTCAGAAGACCATTAAGTCAATCAAGTTCATGTAATTGTTTACTAAAAAGGGAATGAACCTTTGACATGGCGACTATCAAGTAATAACTATAACATTGGAAGTTGGTAGTAATCCATTTGTAGGAACTGTGCATTAGTAAATGACTTTATATTAAAGAGGCATTATCACTTTCGCCAATAAAAATAAGCGTAAGGCCCGTAAATTGAACCTCTAAAGAAATGTCTATATATCAGAAAAAGATCACTTTAAATTAACTAGGCATTATCAACAAAATAACATAAATTCGATACGCTTATATATAGGCAATAGAGTGCAAATTTGTGTCAAAGTTGTTCGAGGTGTAGGGTAGAGGGCCTGCCAATGAACAGCTTCTAGTCCTTTGGATGGAGCGAAAGACCTAAAAGAACCCTTGACAGTTGTAATTCTAGATAAGAGCGGACCGTAGTGCCGCTGTCCGGGCAAAATTTCCCTCATAGCCCACGGCGTTATGCCCGTCTTCATAAACCCGAATGGAACAGAAAAGTTGGGCTATGTTCGAATGTATAACCATGGGAATCACGGTGGCTCGGTTTGTAGGACATTGGCTCGCTAACCTGAAGGTCCCTTGTTCAATCCCTGCGTTCACGGATAAAGTTCAATGGGGTTTTCCGCCATAGTTCCCCTTGTCAGTGGTGTAGGGCAGAGGGCCTGGCAAGGGACAACGTATAGTCGTTCAGATGGGACAGAAAACCGAGGTTCCGTGTACACATTGGCTTGCACGTAAAAAAAAGCCTTTACAGTTGGAACTCGAAATAAGAGTAGGCCACATCGCCGCTGTCCGGGCAAAATTTCCATCATAGCACCCTGCATGGCGTATACCCGTCTTCATTAGCCCAATAGGACGTTAAACCCAATTTCATTTTATTTCATTTCTGTATAGTCATATCACGTCAAGTAGATATAAGGTTTTGTTGATTGGGACAATCGCGAAAGAGACGTTGTCCGTTGAATTCACGATTTGTACATATAACACCAATTATCGGGATATCACTTATACAATAATTCACAGCTTTACAAATGATTGATTTCCCTGGTAACCGTGGTATATTATTATCATTACAATAAAAAGATAGTTCAGAAATAACAATGAATGGATTATCTGATTTATTAATTGTGTGATTGTGAATCTAATGTAAATATTGTGCAGCTATACAATCCAGGCATTATCGTAGGCAAATGTCAAAGCTTCATTAACCTTTTGTTGACCTGAAATTCATACGTGATAGTTATTTAATCAAATATTTATCCCAAATACTTGGACCAAATCTATATTTACACAGCAGCACTTTGACCAATTTTCAAATATTACTGAAATCAATACTTATCCTGCCGGTACTGATTACCTAGATTCCGTGTAAATAATGAGATATTCACGGCAATACCACGTATTGTCGCGTACTGTAGACCATCCACGGATCTGTTCATTGACTGGGGGGTTGGATGGACGAATGGTTAGCGCGTGTGCGTTGTATAATAAGGTCTGGCATTGCGTCAACTAGGGTTGTACTAGGATTCCCCGGTTGCACGTGACAAGGAGTAGGTTCGCCTGTCCAACTTCGGATCCTCCGGTTTCCTCCCACTCCTAAAGACCCCTACGCGCAAGCCAATTATCCCGACAACGCGACATTAACATTTTTGTGATGTCGCGTACAAATGTTGTAATGTCGCGTAAAAATGTCGTGGTGTCGAGTTAAAATGTCGGGTTGTCGCCTTATGAAGCTCGATATCACGTCTTCACGACCTGATAGCAATCAGCCACCATAGCCAACCCTTGGCGAATGAATACAGTAAACCAAATCGCTCCCCGTGGATAGATGCAAGCGTCGGTGGTCTGTTCATCTGACGCCGTCAATCCTTTCCCCACCTATAGATAGGTGACAGATGCGCAGTGTATCATTTCTTCGGTATAAATCGTATACGATGGTAAGATTGAACATAAGATTGCATGAAGCTACGAGTGGGGTTTGCACTAGTTGTCTAGTACTCTCCATTTCCTAAGAGACTTTACCATTAGTGAAAATCAAACGCGTCTCTGTCCAATGTGACGTATAACATTTCAAAATAGGCCTAATCATTCCGGGAAAAAATGAAAGAATAACATAGTTCGAAATTTTTCGCACCTCATTCTGATTCTAGTGTAAAACTAACGCGTCGCTGACCCACATGATGTATAACATATCATCCAGACTGGTAGTTAATATAGAGAAAGATATTTAGCTTTATTTCCGATAACATAATTGAGGACCGATTGATCGCGAGTACATTTATACGTCAGACCACGCTTCTAAGCAACTTAACTACATTTCTGTGTTAATAGGACTCTGACTAACTTGGGTTCCTGCGAGACGAGATATTCTTTTATCTCAGCACTATTAACCAATTCCAATTTCTCTTTTATGGCAGAAAGAAGTCTGAGACAAAACCCTGGAACCTTTGGAACCAAAGAGCCGAATGCAGGCAGAGTTCAAACGAGAGCTAAAAAACAGGATTAGAAAAAAATAAAGTGCTCCTTCTCAATAGATTATGACGTCAAGCGTGTGTCGAAGGAATATAAATTTGCAGGAAGCGTGTTTTGAAGAAGAAATGGTCACCGAATGAGCAGAAAATAATTAGAGATCGGTGTAAATCTCGTCTTGAAATCCCAATCCAGCGTCCCACCGCATCTAAACAAACAAAACCTCCATAGAACGAGGCAACGATTCAGACAATTTTACCGTTTTCTATTACATGGTATCAGAAGAAGAAAGAAGAAGCATGCAGTAAGAAAATTAATCGATGGTCTGAAGACGTTTTCTATCAAGATCTGAAACGGATCAGACGGTAGTACACGAACTTTTAAAAAAACGGAAAGTTGTTTCTAGTAGATGGTTCAATTTTATATAAGAAGCTTATAATATTAAGAACAGTATGTTTACCCTTTCTGGAACAACGGGTATCACTTCCCAACGAGAAACAGTACTTATTTATACGCACTTTGTCGCTGTTGGTCCAATTAAACTCGATTTTATTTTGTGTTTCCGTCAATGATAAGGTTGTTCAAAAAGTCTAACTAAATAAATTCTGAAGAGATAAACATTCAACGTATATATTATGTAACATCAAGTTAGTCATATTCCTACTACAGATGTCGATCCATGTTGCAACTTCAAACCTAGTGGAGTGGGTGTGTATATGGGCCCGGGGCTTTCATTCACGCGAGACATACATACTCTTTCCGGAGCACCTGCTACCACTTGACATCTTGGTAACCTTCTCGTGCGGCCTATATCATGATGTTACTCGATTGTTAGACATTGTATTGTGACTATTGGTTATGATTCCCCCATATATCAAATGTCCCAAGCAGATCTGGCATATTCTGCATATCGCACCCACTGTTTCAAATTTTAAGAATCCATATAGAAACGGGCAGGTATTGTTTTGTTATATTACGGTTGACTCCTATATATCGTTTCGTTTTTTTATACTTTCGATGACCTCCACTACATGAAGAGCTGACCGGTTATAGTGGGAGGTCGCGTCAGGGGTCATACGAGGGGCTTTTGGCCCTATGACGTCAGACATTTGATTAACCAAGCGTTGATGTTTCTAGTGTGATACCCACAGTTCCGCGCACCGCACGCCAATAACTAGCCGCAACAGAGCATTTCATTGGCTAACCCCTCACATCAACCAGAACGTGGGTTATAATAACCCTTCCAGATCCTAGTGATGTAAAGACAAGTAAAAGGAACTTTTGAACTATAAAAAACGAAACGAAATGGGATCTGTGTTTTAATCACAGATTGTATGAAGAGATAGACAAAGGGAATTATTCGGAGCTTAAAGCTGCATTATGTAAGGCTTAGATAAAGAGCTAACCGTTCTGGCTATAATAGTTTCAAAATAGATAATTCAAAACTTATATATTGAAAATTTCATTCAGATTACTTTATTCTGAGCCAAGTTATCTCTGTCTGAAGTTTTGACAAGATGTGACAAATATTGTTTATTACCGTAGCAACGCTTCTTCATTTTAAAATTAAATCATTAAATGGCGATCGCATTTTAATCGGTTTAACTCTGTGCAACCCGACGATCCAGATTATAGGATTGCCATATGAATAAGTAATCATTTATATAACATTCGAAGCCAAAATAAAAACCTGCAACAGGCAGATTTAGCTCTTGAATAATGCATCTTTAAACTAAAACTGTTGAAATTTCTAAATTATTATGGATGTTCAACAAATAGAATGATTAAAAGATGATTGATGACGACACAATATTCTAACTTACATAGACTTATCACTTGACTGTATCTTTACAGATTTACGCGTGATCAACGTTCGTACAAGTGGCTTTAAATATACAAATAAAGAGAACGAGAAAGGGAGAGAGAGATGGTCACAGAGAGAGAGAGAGATGGTTTTTAACGTCCACGCGACACAAACTAGGTCATTTCGGGACTAACACGTGGTTCAATTTTATTTCAATAATTCGCTTGCGCGTAGGAGTCTTAAGCAGTGGGATGAAACTAGAGGACTCAAAGAAAACCCACGAGGTTGGACAGGCGACCCTACTCCTTGTCACGTACAACCGGTGATTCGAAACCACACCAGTTGACTCAATGACAGACCTTATGATACAGCGCGCACGTGCTAACCATTCGCCCCCCCCCCCCATACATATCAAACCCCAATATATATATATATATATATATATTATGGCATATTTACATCGTCTTTAAATTTCGACTCAAAATATTAACCCATTCAAAAATAATCATTTGAAGAAATAATAGTGTTAAAGTAGCCAAGTCTTTAACTCAGTATCATCCAATCTTGACATTGCCAACACGGTGTATTGGTCAGTTTAAATCAACATTGAATGTTAGTCAGTTCATATACATTCATATTACATTATTATATGCGTTGCGACCCATTTGTGTCCATTTCTAGCTGCCAAAGACTAGCGATTTAGCCCCAGTTAAGCTCAGATTGTTGACATCCCGATTCCACGCACCCAAAAAGTCGACAACAGCGATTCCCCGTTAGTTATCATCTTACTGGGTACAATTCCTTGGTCATTTGATTTCCTAATGTCTGATTTAATGATATCTATAAAGTTTAGTTCATGTAGGCGTCGGGCGGGACTGGCCAGACTTAACCTTACAACTTCTACCATTGTAAATGTCAGTTGAACAAGGATTAGACTAGTTACCATGCAGAGATATATGACATTTGGTCCACCACTACAGAAATCAAATCAATAGAATCACGTGAACAATATACCTGAATTACACTGAAAGGACAATGATAAAGGGTATACTGTTATAAGGTGGGCAAACAAAAGACAGAAATGGAGTTAAACGTCAGCTCGACGCAAACTATGGCATTTCGGGTTTAACATATGGTTCAATTAAATCTCAATACTTCGCTTTCGCGTAGGGGTCTTAAGCAGTGGGTTGAAACCGGGGGACCCGGTGAAAACCCACGAGGTTTGACAGGCTATCCTACTCTGTTTCACGTACACGCGGGGAGTCGAAACTATGTCTTTAGCAGTGGTTTGAAACGTGGGGGCCCGGTGAAAACCCACGACGTTTGACAGGCGATCCTACTCCGTGTCACGTACAAGCAGGAAGTCGAAACCATGCCACTTGACTCAATGACATTGATCTTGTGATCTAGCGCACACGCGTCAAACCACCCACGGTCACGGTGGAGAGGCACTTACATCCTGCTATTGATCAAACAGAACGAAATATCAAAACAAAGGCAAGAATAAAATATAAATTTGTTACAAATTGAATTATAGACCAATATGTGCTAAAAGTACTATTTATGCTGTAATCGATGGAAGGGGGTACACGGTCCACACAATGGATACATACATGTCAAAGAAATACTGTGCTATATGATGTGTATAAATTATTTTGAAAGTAAAATATATAATATATTTTTTAAGGATACTTATTTTAATTTCCTATATAATATATACAAGTTATTTTGAAAGTAATATTTATTACTGGAGTCACGATGGCTAAGTGGGTGGCTCGCTAGTCTGGAGGTCGGGTGATCGATCCCTGCATTGGTCGAGAAAGTTCACAAGGATTTTCGGCGTGATTCCCCCTTGTCAGTGATGCAGGACGGAGGGCCTGACAAGGACAGCTGTCTAGTCATTCGGATGAGAAGAAAAACCGAGGTCCCGTGTACGGGACGTTAAAGGGGAAGACCAACGATTTTCAATAAGGTTTCCATAAATAATAAATATATATTTAGAAATAATCCCTCCTATAACATATGCAAAAAATAATTTGCAAGCGAGAAATTAATTTTTATTAATACCGGAAGTGACGTAGTTGGTTCGACACGCTCACTGGTCACTATAGTAAACATACAAATTTGGAGCAAGTTTAGCGCTGTATTTTGTGATCGTTTCGCCGTTTGGCAGAAAATCTGATGAAAGGTAATCTTTATTAGGATATTAATACAACGCGTTTGTGTAAATTAAGTTTCTAAACTGGACACTGTGACACAATTTAAGCTACATGGCTAATTGTTTACATCACGTGATAGCTGGCACGTGACAGATATTAACCGAACACAAATTGGCGACCTGTTCGGCTAGCGACCTATTCAGCTGGCAACCTGTTCGTTGGCAACCTATTCGGAATGAGAGCGCACCCCTTTAATATGATTGTGCCAACTTTTACTAATAATATTTCGAAAGCTTATTTAATTAGCTTTCGGAATATATTTAGTTGGATGTTCAGAATTTTGTAAGATAATGCGAAATTACATCCCTATTCTGAGCTAAAGGAATGGATAAATGATAATATATTCTACTTTCATTTGATAGACGTTACGTTGGATTTTATTGGTTGATAAAATAGATGAGTTTGGGCGACTGTTGAATTTATTCTGAATAGGTTGCCAACGAACAGGTTACCAGCTGGATCGGTCGAACAGGTCGCTAGCCGAATAGGTGGCCAATTTGTGTTCGGTTAATATCTGTCACGTGCCAGCTATCACGTGATGTAAACAATTAGCCATGTGGCTTAAATTGTGTCACAGTGTCCAGTTTAGAAACTTAATTTACACAAACGCGTTGTATATTATACCTTCAAAACACCGTAAGTTCTTGTTCTTAATATCCTAATAAAGATTACCTTTCATCAGATTTTCTGCCAAACGGCGAAACGATCACAAAATACAGCGCTAAACTTACTCCAAATTTGTATGTTTACTATAGTGACCAGTGAGCGTGTCGAACCAACTACGTCACTTCCGGTATTAATAAAAATTAATTTCTCGCTTACAAATTATTTTTTGCATATGTTATAGGAGGGATTATTTCTAAATATATATTTATTATTTATGGAAACCTTATTGAAAATCGTTGGTCTTCCCCTTTAAACACTATTTCATTTCATATATTTATTACTTGTCAGCGTTTGTGTATACATTATTAATATAATTATCCTTAAAAATATTATAAATATATTAATGTAATATATAATGTATACAGAATTCGCTGACATACTACTCCCGGGGTACTTGAAAATGGAAACAAAGAGATCAGTTGTCAGGACTAATTCTGCATCATCAATCAGCAGCAAATGGCATGAAAACATTCACATAATGTAAAGTGGGACCATGTGGTCCGGAAAGGGTAAGCGAGCACTGTTTAACACGCGACGCCCACCTGTATTATTCTGTTAAATGGGAAAGGTTGTAAGATGAAATTATTGAAACATTAGGTTGTATTAAATAGAACCGTAATGATAACAGAATGATCATATTATATTCAAGATGCATACCGGTAGGCCGGCTATACGGATTTCTTTTTTAAAACAGAAATTAATTCCATTCAGAATAAGGTATTCTTAATCTGCCATTTAATTATCTTCGACATGGCGGGCTCACGAGATACATACCGTTCACAAGTATTTCATCTACCCTTCCAGATTCATAAAATGAAATTAATTCAGAAATAGAAAAGTATCATTCAATCAATTTCATTTTTAATATCAAAAGAGAAGGGGGGGGGGGAGAGAGAGAGAAGAAAAAAACTTGTAAATGTTAACAACAGGCGGGGGAATTACAGATTACCCAACAACAATCACCAAGTTAATCATGTGGAAATGGGTTGCCATGGTGAAACAAAATGGATAATTTTGTAAATATCAGTATACATATATTTCCTTTACCAAATGGGATATTTAGTACAAATTAGTAGACATATTCTATCAAGGTTCGCTTTTAGATGACATATTTCAAACAAATCATTTCGTCTTAGTATTTGCTTTTTAATTTAAAATTCAAGAAAATCCCAATAATGCCTCAAAATATATTCTAATCGGGTCTTTATTGGACAATCGTAGCTGTAGTTTTAATTGTTATATTCAACAGAAAGACATCTATATACTTATTCGACCCTTCCCATCCTCCGGTATTGGACGTTTCATGATATACTTGAAAACTCGGGTTTTCCTACAATTGGTCGGTAGTCCAGAATATGACAGGAGGACCCGGTAGGTTGTAAGTCTTAAAGCTAATACCTTAGTCGGGCAATGGTAGCAGAGAAGGTCTTTTATTGTTGGTGATCGAGCTGCAATTGTTTTTGTGTTTCAGTTTGATTGGTTGCAATTGGTTTGATTGAATTTTTATTTTTGTCCAGAAATGCCAGGAATCACACCGTCCAGTGTGACATGTGTTCAATTTTAATTAGACCCAGGATTCTTCAATAAATTTGATCTTAACATTTTTTTGTCATTGCGATTCGTTTCAAAATCGACAATGAGTATTCTGTCACTGTCTCTTGAAATTGACTTGCCGACTAAAACCGACAAGAAGTGAAATGTTGGCCAGTCAGCTGAACAATAATGATTGAAGTCACCATTTGGCCTGTCTTCATGTACACTAACAGAACTTTTCGTCTCGTCCTCGGGGAAACGTAGACATCAGATAAACCGAGCAAGTAAATCCTATTCCAGTCCACTATTGATTTTTACCATTGGCTAGCACATTGTGTGGATTATATACTAACCCCACTTGACCCTAGTATATGAGTAACACGCCATCCACGCCGGTTAACTCAAATCATCCCACCATAAAATATGGCTAATTGTGCTTCCTTCGATCATTAACGAAGCACGCAAAACATCACTTAGTAAGATTACACCATTAATTGAGCTAATTGAACCGAAGATTCTGTACTTGTATCGTTTGTATCTATGTTAAACGAAACATTTATTACTAATACATAAATTGTTTCAATGACAATTAGTAAGTGAAATGACAATATACAGAACATATTTCTAATGAATAGAAATTTTGTTTATTATAAAACAAACGTTTAGACTAGGTTTCTCTATCAAGTAGAGAAGCCAAATCGAAACGTCGCTCAGTGTGCCCTGTGCATTAGCTATACAATCAGAGAGAGAGAGAGAGAGAGAGAGTGAGAGAGAGAAAGAGAGAGAGAGAGAGAGAGAGAGAGAGAAACTAGGTCATTTCGGAACTAACACATGGTTCAATTTATTTCAATAATTCGCTTGCGCGTAGGAGTGTTTAGCAGTGGGAGGAAACAGGAGGACTTTGAGAAAACCAACGAGGTTGGACATGCCACCCTACTCCATGTCACGTACAACCGGGTATTCGAAACCAAGCCAGTTGACTCAATAATAGACCGTATGATACAGCGCGCGCGTGCTTACCATTCGGCCATCCAACCCCCCCAGCTATACAATGTCAAGATCTATATTCTTGTTTATATCTATAATAATATTATTTCTGAATATTAGTTAGTGATTTATTACATCATTAAAAACAATTCTCATCCAGTTATATAATAAATGCCCATTAGTTCTACAATCTTTCTAACATCCATTAGTTAATCTACTAAATACTACACCAAATACAAAATTTATAACAAGTTTGAATTCGTATGGTTATTATGGAGGTTTTTTTTTAAGTTTTAAAAACGGGATATTATGAAGTTATTTTAAAGTTTATAAAAGTTTATAAATTTATCAGTTTCGTTTTCTAAGGCAAATGCACCCACAAACATTCAAATGTCTTATTCAAATGTCTTATATATATCAAGCAGATAAAGTACAAGTACTTCAAGTGGGGTTTAACGTCCACTCGACACAAACTAGGCCAATTTTATTTCAATAATTCGCTTGCGCGTAGGGGTCTTTGGTAGTGGGAGGAAACCGGAGGGCCCGGTGAAAACCCACAAGGTTGGACAGGCGACCCTACTCCTTTTCACGTACAACCGGGGAATCGAAACCGCACCAGTTGACTCGGTGACAGATCTTATGATACAGTACACACGTGCTAACCATTCGGCCATCCAACCCCCTATATAATTAAGCATTTAGACATACATATATACATTTCCATGGATTATAAATAATATCAGGTAAAATACAACAACAGTTTATAAAGTATATAAAACATAATATGACATACATTTACGTAGTCTTCCTGGTATAATCTGACAATAGTATAATACAGGAGTAATGCCATGAAATGAATGGCAATAGATTAATCATGAAACTAACCTGTCATTAGAATTTGTATCAATCTTATTTGTATCAAACTTATTACCTATTGTATATTCATAGGGTAGGGTGGGGGTAAGATAAATTAAGCATTTAAATTTGGTAAGAACTTGTCAATGAAATGTAATTCATCAAGTCGCTGAATCTTCGTCTATACCCATAGTGTATAGTTTTCTGCCAAGTCAAAAGGGTATATTATTTTTAACATAACGAGGATGACATGACTTATAAGATAAATAATTTTTAGTATTTGTCTCTTTCGAGTAAATATCTATAATGATTCGGTTTACAGACTCTTAAAGAGAACATCTAAAAATGCACTTCCCTTATCATTAGTTTCAATAGTGAATTTAATAAGATAAATAATTTTTAGTATTTATCTCTTTCGAGTAAATATCTATAATGATTCGGTTATACAGACTCTTAACGAGAACATCTAAAAATGCACTTCCCTTATCATTAGTTTCAATAGTGAATTTAATATTGACAGCTATATGGCCAGTGTTGGTTGGCGATGATTTAGACTTGGATTCCAGCTACCTAATACTACATCTACTGACAGCCCTATCCCTGAGCTACTTTAAACAAAACTACAAACCTACCCGTGTCGGTGTTCATATTTATAACTATTACCTGTAAATTCTTGTCAGCGCTCTGAACAAACAATGCTGTTTGGGGTCTAGCGCTTTATAAGAACCCGTACTATTATTATTATTATTATTAAATTACCTACTCTCTATCACAGCCGTGTTATGCCAGTGACGGTTCTGACTATTTACCCAATTCCCTACAAACACAGCCCCACCTTATAGCACATATATTGATTGGTCAATAAATCGACGTGATCTGAACATCGTCTTCAAAAAAACTCGTTACAGATGTCATTGTAATACAAAATAAAAATAAAATAAAACTAGAAGTAATTTGACATTTGAAGGAATCAGATTGGTTAGTTTTAATATATGCTTCAAGTCCATAAAAATTTAGACGATTTATTATATTGGCTAGGCTTGATTACATACTCATACTCTTATTGTACTTTTATAGATATATATATATATTGTAAAATAATCGTTAAGTGACATTTAAGAAATTGAAGACATATTAACAGAACAATCAAAGGATACCTGTCGAAACTTATATAATAAAATCAGCGATTGTCTCCCGTACAAATCGTATAAATTGTTTCAGTTGGTGGAGCTGCTTTAATAATCTGATTATACAGAACAAAAAACACGTACTATATATAGTAAAGTGGAGAATTTTTTACCTGGACGTATATATTGTTAAATAATCTTTAAGTGACATTAAGAAATTGGAAACATATTAACAGAAGGATAAAAGGATACTTGTCGGAACGTCGTGCTTATATAGCAAAACCAGTAATTATTTCCCATAAAAATTGTGTTCTGCTTTATATTGTTACAGATGGTGGGGTTGATTTAATTATCTGACTACAATGAACGAAAATTAAATTTTGTAAATAAAGTTAATTGATATTTCCGTGGTTTTTTTTTTTGGGGGGGGGGGGTCGGAAGGCTGTATAATCTACTAAAACTTGGATCCTATCACTTTTGTGACTTTGTGTTACTCTTCATATGTTTGTAGTTATAACGAATATAAAGAGCTTTGTAGTCCTAACCAGAACCAGTTAGTTTCCATTAGCACCCATGCATCCTCGGGGGCGAAACGTCGGTCTACCTGTTACTATAAATGGTACTAAAAAGAGTCTGTCATAATGTAATATCGAAATTATAGATTTGTTAAATGTAACTACAAATTAAAAGCCACATATTATATCCACTTTGCACAGTCGGCACATCCTGGTGTTATTTACTGATATTTGAATAGCTAGATAAATATTGGTTAAAATACTTTAGATGTAACCGTTGCACATGGTTGAACAGTTTTGTATAATTGCATGTTATGACAATATTACTTAGTCAGTGTTTGTTTACTTTTTAACAGCAGGTGATTTCAGTGAATTAATGTTAGTAAATATTTCATAGGAGACAACAAACAGATCTAATCCCAGAAGTTTTAATTGACATCGAATAACGAATAGTAAAACATCGGTTTGAAGAAACTAATTCGGAATATTTTTGTGGGTTAGCAGTCGGGAATTGTCATTGCACAACATATATTAATGGTTGAAGAGTCAGTGCCGTTTGGTGCGACACATGAATGAAGAGCCCGAGCTATGTGCCAAAATGGCGTTTGGTTCAAGCGGCTCCCATCGGTACTATAATTTTTACACACGAGCACTCCCGTAACTAAGGGGGGGGGGGGAGGCTGCAAAAAGTTTCGCCCCCCCCCCCCCCTATAAATTTTCGACCATAAAAAAATATAGATATACATTAACGTCCACTCGACACATAGTAGGTCATTTCGGGTCTAGCACAATATGGTTCAATTTTATTTCAATAATTCGCTTGCGTGTAGGGGTCTTTAGCAGTAGGAGGAAACCGGAGGACCCAGAGAAAACCCACAAGGTTGAAGTTCTGTCGTACATAAACCGTTCAAACTTTAAACGCCATTTTCTCACTTTCAAATTTTTTGTGGGTTATCAAAAATTAGGGAAAGCCCCCAAAGGATTACACTCGTAATAATAACAATTCAACAAAGCTGCATTTTTGTCCCAGAATAAAGTAGGTTTTTAAACTTCATTCAAAATTTTCGTCTGGACATCTTTCAGACATTAATTTCTTTTAATTTCTCTCTGCCTTTGACTCGACATCTATCGAGACATTAATTTCTTTTTCTCGTGATTTTATTGTTAACATTTTACAACCGACTCTCTCACGAACGGAAATTATACCCGCTGTTTACCTTTTTTTTCGTTCGCTCAATAAGTTGAACCGTGGTGAGTTATTCAAGAGTTTGAACTATTTCTATAGTTCAAAGATCGTGCGATATTTGAGTTGAAAGTAGAGAGCAATAAAATTGCACGAGACTGGGAGTTGAACAAATTATAACCCAGACGGTAGATAAACATCATGTCTATTAAAATATACATGAAATAATTTTATATCCTTTCTCACCAAATGGTTTTGGTCACTGCAGCGTGATTAATATCGATACGAAAAAACTATGCAAAATCGATGCGAATTAGAAGTCAAAGTACACAGTCCTGTGGTCGAATTGCGGGGGGGGGGGGGGGAATGGAGCAGCAGCGGGTTGCGCGATTGTCAGTTTGGAACGGCAATCACGAGTGACGCAAAACTGAGTCCAGTCACAGTACTTCCTGTCCCTGTAAGAGATAGCGATGTGGTGTGAGCAGAATTGTGAATATCAAACGTATCTTATTCAGTTGGGGTATGTCTAAGCTGTTGGTGTATATTAATCAACTGGTCCAATGAAATAAAATACTTTCATCCATTTACTAATATCAAAAAGTGATATAAACCATAAAACTATATTCAGTATTAGTAGACGGGTTTTTTGTAAAAGTCAAAGGACAAATGAATCGATATACTATTAATATATTATTTCGCAGGCTAACTGAACATTCTTGAACATTTCTTAGTTGCCAGACTCCCCCTGTATCAACTTGACTGATCATGAATGATCAAAGCGAGAAGGAACCCAGATTAGATTGGGTTTCTTACTTTTGGAAAATATTTCTTATTTTAAAGGGCCTAAAGCTCTAAATCAATATTACATATACGATTTAATGGTCCATTCCAATCAATATTAATGTTGTTATCTTACCGTGAACATATGGACTCCTGATTTTAAATATTTAAGACCAGTGCACGCCAGAGTTTACTTATGCTCTCGAACGTGATTTGTAATTGGGCGCTTTGATGAACGAGGCTAAACGTCAGTGCGTAAGTGAAATGCCAAACTGTACTTCCGCTGTAAACTGAATTAACCGGACCCGAGCGACTGCCATCGAATTGGGACTGTATTTCAAGGACGAATAAAACTGATTAGAAATTACAATAAAAGTTTTAAAAAATGAATTTAAATCATTAAATCATTTTAGATATAGTTTATATTACATTAATATGTACTTTTCGGCCCGTTTTCTTTCATTTTCGTTCCTTTTATGCTCCAAAAAAATAATCCACCTTCTTTAAGTGTTGTGTAGTAAAGTAGAATCGAGCGAATTTATTGAATGAAACAGCTGGTTGAAAGATGGTAAATTTGCGGATATTTCAGTAGTCAATATTATGCCATAGTTAGTCATCATGGTAATGCCTTTATACCATTATAAAGGGTCAAATTGATATCGGATACCATTACATTCTACTGACATCTCAATCACTCGACGTTTGCGGAAACTTTATTTAAATAAAGAAATTGTGTCGCTTCTAATCATTTACCGTTTTTAGAAGATCATGAAAGATATATACAGCTGGATTTTTTTTAACAAAATACCCACGAGGTTAGACTTGTAAATATGAATTGCTACATAATATAGACCATCCTAAAAAGCTTGGCTGAACATTGACAAATTGCCTGGGGGAAAGGACTTGGGCTTAAAAATGTACAATAAAGGGGCAACTGCCGTTCTTGGACATGCCTTCATGGACATTCGCAAGCCACAAGGGCGGCTGTTATCTCTATTGAAAATTACAGCGATAAACAGTAAACACAGATGTAAAACCTGACAATATCCCTGTAACATAGTTAGCCCTTGTCAGTTATGCAGAACGCGGAGCCTGAAAAGAAACAATGTCTAGTCGTTCGGATGAGACTGTACACATTGAGATGCACGTAAAAGAGCCCTTGATAGTTGGAATTCGAAATAAGACTATGACGTAGCAAAATTTCATCTTCATTAGTCCGCGTCGGGGCAGAAAAGTAGGACGTTAAACCCCATTTCATTTATACATAGAGTACTTTAAATTGTTAACCTCTTTAGTTCTCGTCGCTCTGTAGTTCTCGTAGTATCTTAAATTGTATCATTGCTTGGTCAAGACTAGAAAAGCCCAGTCGAAACGTCGCTCAGTAGTTCCTGTCGTATTTTAAATTGTATCATTGCTTAATAAAGATTACAAAAGCCTGGTCAAAATGTCGCTCAATAGTTCTCGTATTTTAAATTGCATCATTGCTTGGGCAAGACTAGAGAAGCCTGGTCGAAATGTCGTTCAGTAATTCTCGTATTTTAAATTGTAGCATTGCTTGATAAAGACTAGAGAAGCCTAGCAATAAACGTTAATTGCATTCCGTAGTAGAATTGTGTCATGCGGACTTCCAGTTCAATTACTAAATGCCGTTTTAATAATTTACTACTTTCTGGTACGTTGATGTTTTTAAGTAGTATAAAAGAACACTGCTTCAATCAATACAAACCTTACAGAGAATTAGATTTTCATCAACTAAAATCAATTTTATCTACTACACCGTTCGTTGATATTCAGAAATAAAGCATTTATTCTCTTCGTGTACGTGGAATACTGGTAAATCATGAAATAATAATGACTAGCAGTTTCAGTTGAGTTAACATACAGAAATATCTCAAATATTACCTAATCATGAGATCTTACTATACTGTGTCTCCACTACTAGTCTCTTATGTATTGATACATACTTAAATGAGAGACAAGATACAACGTGTATCGTCAATATTAGGTACCGGTAATGCTCTTTGACGAGTCGGTGTGTACATGATTTAGCTTTTCCTTTCTATTTTGGGCCAGGTCCTGGGCCCCAAGCACTACTTCGGATAGTTTTTTTTATCTTGCCCTTAGGCACGAACGTACCTTGGGATGAACATCCGTACTTTGAAAATCTGAAATCTGAACAAATAGTGTATTTCTTTTTGAATCTGAGACTTCAGATGGCTCCTTCAGATATAGTAGGGCTGATAAAGGTGATGATATGGGCTAAATTTAACCGATTAAGTTAAGCTAATAAAACCTTAAAACAGTCCTAATGATCTTCTTCTTCAGTGCAACACTCTTCGCAAAGAAAAAGCTCTCACAATTCAAGTACGATCGTCATGAAGCTTGGCATGCTTGTTCCGTACACAATTATGCATCGTCATAATTTCAAAATGGCTGCGATTACGTCATACTCATTTCCTGATATAAGAAGTAACTATTAAATCGTGGAGATAAACTGTTCAACAAACCATGACCAAATATTCACTTACAAAACATTTGATATTATAATGTATATCATATATTGATAGAACTCACGGTTATCATATATGCCAAATGTAGAAAAATAACATATACCAATGTTAAACACATGTTATAGAACACATTGTAACCAAAAATATAAAATGTTTATAACATAAAAATAACCTAAGTCTTCCTATGTAAGTATACATCCCTTAGTCTTAGTCTTTGGAAATATTTTTTTTAATCCAAATGACGAAATGGTTGATAGACTAGTATGCCCAGTGGGAATATGATATATCATACTGACAAGAACAACCAGACAGTTATGGATCGTATCTATTGATAAGAGTGTATAAATGACGTAAAGGGGTTCCTCCAAACTATAGACATGGATCTAACAGTAAATATTAAAGATTGGCAATCTATGTAAGATTCTTGATGAATTATTTATCTAGTATTTCGTTTCAATCGACTTTTATGATTTCATTGGTGACTAGAAGGATTGAAAAATAATAAGATCTCAATTATTGAAGAATCAAAGGAAACAGTTCTGGCACCACTAGTCAAAGAAAAAGTAATATTTCGTCGAATGCATCAGAAAATCATATGAGTGAAGTAGAAATATTCACAAATTATACACCAGACCTGAAACATGAATATTATTCTGAGTGATATTAATTCAGGGCAAATAAGTTATAGTGAATGAGTTTAGTATTCGGCCACCTATATAATTTGTGAGTATTTAAAATTTGTAGTATATGTTCCAAAGAATGGGATCGGATGTAGATTGTTCGAGAGCAGCCGATTTTCATACTCAACAGGTAGAAATTGTTATAGTGTATATTGCTTGGACCAGTCAATGTTTTATTCACGTTAAATAATTTGTTCCTTAAATTGTTGGGGATTTCCGTTTGGATGTTTAACCTTATGCTTGTACATGCTCGGATTTCACGTGTGATCAGAAACCAGGGGAACAAAGATCCACCCGGATTCTCACTAATGAAACATACCCTAGACATTTGTTTCCGCTAGCTGACATAGATAAAAAAAAATTCTTGGTCAAACCCACTGCCCTATCATCTATATATAAATCAATTAGTGGGTGGCTTTGTTAAACGATGGGTATTGGTGTATATACATGTATACTGTACATGCAATTTTGTACTTAAAGATGGGTTCCAAGAAAAGTATTTATCGGGTTTTTATTTCCAAAAAAAGTATAGCAATTTTGGTATATATGGAAAGTAGAGATATCCAATCTTACTAGAAAAATACTGGATTCCCCGAAAAACATTCATGGAGCGTATACAGGACAAAAATGTAAGGGTTCCCCTAATCAACAGCCCGACGATAAGGAACTTCTGCACGCGTGATGTCAAAGGTCACAAGCGAACATTGAGCGCTTGATGTACAAGTTGATAAAGTTTATGAAGAGTTAGACGTACAATACTTTCTGAGATAAAACTGACGGAAAAAGACGCGGGTAGTGGATAATCCGAGAATTTAATTAGGATTTGATATTTGTAATAAATAGTAAGCGATTAAAGACAACATCGTCTTATGTATGTAATGAATTCTCCTCTGACTCCCAAGACGTGACGTAAACATGACCTGGTTTGATCGAATTTTAATAGCAGGGCATTCCTTCGCAATTACAATGTTTGAGAAGGATCTGAAGCATTATTATGACAAATTAATTAGTTTGTCCATATTTACCATTAAATCACCCAGTTTGTACGCGGAAACCCATCTTTAACGACCTAACTGTACTTTCTTACAAACATATATTTATATATCGTAGCTATTACGCATTTTTCTGTTACTAGATGACCCTGATAGGTCAATTACTAATGATTTAAAATTATAATAGTCTGACGCATACATACGTCTGTAGTATGTACCTATCTTCATTAGGTAGGCCCCGCAGAAAAGTAGGAGGTTAAGCCTCATTTCATTTCTTCAGTAGTTAAGACTCGACTTGACAACACCATATGTCTAAAGTTTTATAGAAAATGGGCAAATGGCGTCCTTGCATTTTTACGCATATATGTCCCCTTTTGTTTTTTTAGTTTGATTTGATCGTGGTGTACTTTATTATGAAATAAATGTTTTAATTTTGTTCCAAATACCAAAATAGTATCGTTCGTCCTACAAAATATTTTGGATGCTGTCTTGGGCATTATTTTTCTTTTTTCCCTTGGAGTATAACACAGTGTGTTCCATGTTTTATAACATATTGTTTATATTTGGTATACAGTATAACACTGTTTTGTTATATTTGGTGTATATAATAGTGTGTGTTCTGTATGTGGTGTGTATATATTAGCGTGTGCTCTGTATTTGGTATGATTATATTATAATAGTGTGTTCTATATTTTGTGTGTATATAATAGTGTGTGTTCTATATGTGGTGTGTATATAACATTGTGTGTTCTATATTTAGTGTGTAATGTAATAGTGAATCTTCGATATGTGGTGTGTATATAATAGTGTGTATTCTGTACTGTATAATATATTCTAATATTGTGTGTTCTATCGTTGGTATATATTATAACAATGTGTGTTCTATATTTGGTATTATATTATTGAGTGTTTTATGTTTAATACATATTATAACATTATGTGTTCTATATTTGGTATATATTATATCATTATGTGTTCTATATTTGGGATATATTATATCATTATGTGTTCTATATGTTGTATATATTATAACGTATGTTCTATATAATATGGTATACATTATAACATTGTGTGTTCTATATGTGGTATATATTATAACACTGTGTGTTCTTTATTTGGTATATATTATAACATTGTGTGTTCTATATTTGGTGTTATAACATTGTGTGTTCTATATTTGGTGTTATAACATTGTGTGTTCTATATTTGGTATACATTATAACATTGTGTGTTCTATATTTGGTGTTATAACATTGTGTGTTCTATATTTGGTTTTATAACACTGTGTGTTCTATATTTGGTATACATTATAACATTGTGTGTTCTATATTTGGTATTATAACACTGTGTGTTCTATATTAGGTATATGTTATAACATTGTGTGTTCTATATTTCGTATTTAGCTTACACAGCTACATGTTTTTATATGGCGTATAATAAGCTGCTTTATTATATATTATAGCGTCGCGTGCTATATATTATACAATGTTTGTTATATTATAGTTATGTATAGTCTAGATTTAGTATAACGCTGGGTGTTTCATACGCGGTATATAGCAGCACATTCTGTTGTGTTATATTATAACACATTGTGTATCGTAAATCGTGTATATTATATGTTGGTATGTTCGGTAATTCTACGCCATTTACGTTATAAAACTGGATGTTAGATTGATGGTGTAAATATCATATTTTGTTTTATATATTACGTATTGCATTATAATAGTTCGATCTATCTTAACAATAAGCTAATAAACTATTTGGACTCACCTGAAAAAATTCGTCGTCCGCCTGCCGACTATATCCTATGACGGGAATATCCAGATATTGTGCCATTACGTTGACAGAATGAACCGTAGTCGTATTACCAAACACAATAAGCAGATGAAAACTTCTCGATTCTAACATAGAGCACATGGAAGTTACTGTATCATAGAAATCCCCCTGTGCCACCATAGCTTCACCGTACATTTTTAATCTCTCGCTTGAGTTGTTGAAATCGCTAATGGCCGTGTAAAATGTTCGCTGAAATTGTTCGTATTCGGCGTCAGCAAAGACGGCGCCAATATTTACAACCGGATGTCGACAGGTCACCTGACAAACACACGTAATCACCAGGACAACATCAACAATCAGACGGCACATGATAGCGGTTCCCGCCAAATTCTCTCATACATTGCTGAACAGTATCAACGACGTGGTTGGTCAGCTCCCGAAAGTATCCGAGCTACACATAACTGCTTCAGCTATTGGATGATTCAAATATTCCAAATTTGGATATCGAATCAAATTACCGATATAACGAAAGTTACTAAATTACATCCTTAAGTTGGCAGAATAAAGATTTCGGTAAAGATTAGCTATACGTGAAGCCCATACCGCACAACAATAGATATAGTTTCTGTATATTAAAATATGTAATAATCCACAATAATAAACATCGACTATGTTATTATACATAAACACGCACCTGTTGATGTTGACGTCACCATCTTCTTTTTCTCATTATGTGTATAAATAGATAATACTCTATTAAAATATATATATGGCAAACATTAATCATGTATATAATCAATAAAAACATACAGGTAAATTATATACCAATTATTTACTTATATAATAAGCTTATAGACACTATCCGATAGGTACTGACTATTAATTAAATGGCAATATACCCACATACAGTTAATTAATTGGGCTTTTTATCTCGGGCCCCGTTGGTATCGGGCGAAACTGACTTCTCCTCGTCCGTCAAAAACATCCATAGCCCCATCACAGTTGTAACTCGTTCAGACAGAGTCGACCATAGGTCGTAATATACAGCACGACAACTGCACCACATTGGACAACGTGAATTCCTTTACTTGCCAGATTCCAAAGAAAACATATTAAATAGAGAGGAGGCGGTGCCGACACGCCAAGGTTGCCGATATTATACAACACAATACTTCAAGGTTAAAGAAATTAAAATGTCTTTTGTGAATAATTCAGTAGAATTATATCAGCCCACGTTGACGATTTTTATTGCGGAATATTGACAGTGGAAGTCACTTTCAGTAAACCTTTTAATGTTGTTCACGACAGAAAACGTTTTTCTTCAATGCACTAAGAAATATTGTCATCCTTGTTTATAACCATGCCTTTAATTGAATCGTCCATCTTCTACTCTCCATCACTCTATTTTAGACGGAAGAGACACTGGAAATGAAATCGGTATAACAGCTAAACGCTTGTCACTACAATATATAAAATACTATATAATTCTCACAAAAACACTTGTAATGAAAAAATCAATTTAATGGCAAAGTTATCCTCCCAAATTATCCACAGAGTTTCAGGCTAGCTCCTATTATTTATAATGAAAACATTTGCTGTTCTAGGTTGACACTTTCACTAATAGAATATTCCTGGGACGTCTCACAAGAGATCGTAATTCTAGAACTAAAGCCTGAACGATAGATAAAATTGATATACCCAGGCTGGAAAAATAATTCCTCCGTACTTTCTCGTGAATTACGTCGTCTGAAATTGATAAGTACGGTGACTGGCACTAGGTTGGTATTCTAATATGAGTATCAGTGAGTAACGGTACCGAATATTTCTGACAACTCCTCGTAAATTAATAGAAGACTTATTCTGTAATAACGGAGCTTGGTGGAACTGATAGTGACAATATATGGTATATCGTCATCACAGCAGTCCTTCCAGTAGCAGGCTATGATATATTCATTCCCATTCTCTCTTTCGGTTGTATGAAACAGCGAATGTGATGGTTAGCAAGGGAGCGCATGGATCAATATAATCAAGTCCGGCTTGTAGCTGGAGACAGACTCGATTACCGCAAGCAGCATCAGTTTACCGACCACGAACACCCTTTCTTCGACCACATTTAACGACATACAGATTTAAACTGGTACCAAACCGAGCAAAAATAAGAATTATTGAGACATAGAGTACAGTATGTCGTTAATTAGCTATATTGAATTAGTAAGTCTGTTTCAATAATTTAAATAATTAGATTCAGCACCTTGCACAACATTCAAGTAGCTGTTGTTTATAAAATATTTTTAAGCACTCAAGAAAGAAGACGACAGCTCATTAGAATCGTGCATCAGGGAGAATAATTAGCCAAGATACAATGGATGCGTTTGTTTACATCGTTCGATAGATTCATTCACCTAAGACCTATAGTTGACATTTTTCAAATATTAAGCTATAGGTAATGACCGGTAATGTGCAAAGCGGATGATACACCTTTATGGAACACCTGATACCACTTCCTTCTGGAAATTCACTTAACTCACAATTTTCGCTTTGCTATTGAGGGTGACAATAAATTGAAAGTCAGTCACATTAAATTAATTATAATTTCATAAAACAAATTAAAGAAGCACAATCACTCTAAACAAGTATCACATTCTCAATAACCCTGGACTATTTTAAATATCGAAACCGTGTTGAAAACTACGGGGGAAAAAGCCCACGACCGTAAATTAAGCGTATGGCTCTTCTATCTTGAAATAGAAGAAAATTATTCTAAAAAGCACATATTAATGTTATATGAATGTATGTATAGCGATTTATATTCAATTTTTGAAAAAAAGTATTGTAATTTCTAATCAATTATATGTTCGGTGAAATACGTGAACAGTTCAAATTGAACGGCAGTCTTTTACGCCAGGTTAGTCCTTTCTACACGTTTTAAAAAAAATTTTGTCGTTTGTGAATGAGCCTTTGCTAATTACTTTCACATTGTCTTGTAAGATATTGTTTTTATTTGTTCATTACAAAATAGCACCCGAACCATTATAAATTTAATTTTGTCTTAAATATTGGTTACTAGGGTTCTATTTTTTCACTGCAAGATAACAACATTAATATTGATTGAAATTGACCTATATTGAATTCTAATTCATGTTTTTAATTTCGAATATTGTGGAAAATATTGAGTTAGAGATTTGGTTCCTTTAAAACCTTTATATCTGCGCGATTTACTAGCGGAATTTTTTTAAAATTTTGTTTACAATCGACTTTTAACACACATGTCGTAACTGTAACGTCAAATATTTTTTTTAACACACCAACTGTTGAAAGCGCTATGTTTATTGTTTAAGTCGTCAATTTTGTTTATGTGTCATCGTATCACCCAATTTGGTGTTATTATTCATATCCACACGATCTTTGAATGAAAATTTTTTTTTAAGAAACGAAGAGATATGACAGTGCCTATAGAAAATTAATTTTAATATGGTAATTGACTGACCGCCCTGATGGGATACGGTTGCTAAGTGCGTAAGACGCGGGCTCGCTAGCCTGGAGGTCGGGTATTCGATCTCTGCATTGGACGAGAAAGTTCATCCAGATTTTCTGGTGTGGTTCCCCCTTGTCAGTGATACAGGACGGAGGGCCTGACAAGGACAGCTGTCTAGCCGTTTGTGTACACATTGGCGTTCACGTAAAAGATCCCTTGACAGTTGGAATTCGATATAAGAGTAGGCCGTAGTGCCGCTGTCTGGGCAACTATGTTTTAGCAAACCTTAATTCGTAACATAACTCACTCACCTGTACCTTAATCAAAACATTAAGGACTGGTTTTAAAATTAATTTTATAAGTACAAAATGGCTAAAGTTTCGAATAGACGATACACGGTTTACTTAAATTCACCCATTACCCTTTCGTTCTGTCAGCTGGTTAGAAACGATTTTGTTTCTCATTTATTTCTAAATCATTTCAGACACGTAAAAAACAACATGCAAACTACATACATCTAGGTTGACGTAATTCTTCTGAAGGAAGACCGCGTTGTCATTAAATCAACTTTCTTTATGTATTTTTCGTGCGTTCAAGGAAACAAATCTTAGGGATTTGGTGTAGAAGAAAATGCCAAACCGTTGCGAAATATAAACGGGAATTGTCAATAAAACTCCAGAGAAATAAATTTATTCTTGAATTTTTTTTTAACAAAATGGTTAGCATTGCAAGACTGATATAATTCCATTAATGAAAGAAACTAGCGAAAACAAAACTATGTGGATGGTGATGAATTATCCTCACAACTAGTAGTCTGAAGGCTCAGTGCGTGGGGGTGGGGGAGGTGGACGCCCATCAAATGGGCACAAATCCAAACCAAACTTTTTTATAGAAAAAATTTGTGTAGAATACGATGCCGAGAGATAATCAATCAAGTTTACCTTTTTATTGAAATAGTGATTACTTTCGATCATTTTCAGCATGTTTTCATGATACAAGAATGGCTGCGCATTCACTTTCAGTGCAAATGACCACATTTGACCTTTGACCCCGAATATCTCGAAAACGCCCCTACGGCGGACTGGTTAGTTTTGTGCCCATTTGGTAGACCCCCCCCCCCTCTCCCCCGCGCACTGAGCCTCCGGTCTATTATAGTATAATTAAACTAATATATCAAGAAACGGTGTTAAAATAAAAACAACACCATTAAACTTGTATTGTGGGTGGTGGTGAGAACTGTTGAATTGAAGGGACACAATCAGGAATTTAGAGTGGGCCATATTGTTAATGGGATATATCCTCTCACACGAATGATATAATAGGGATGTATTTCTTATTTCCATGGTTTATTCATTCATTCATCTCGTTATTAATCAATTTATTCATCTAATATCTCGTGTGGTTTTTATAACTTATTTTAATCGATTTATTTAATAACAATTAGACCTGAAATAATGACTAAAGTTTTAATTGATGTCATTAGTTGTAATTGTTGTGTTTTATATTTTATTGTGACCTAAATTTGGTAATTATAACATTACTTCTAATCCGTAGCTTCTTTATATATTGAATTGTACATACCCATTCATAATTCTGGGTTTTATATCGTTTCTAGGACAGTCACTGTGCTAACCGGACTACTTTACTACGTATAGGTTATTTACAGTTCTACTTTCTGCACTCTTCGTCGAATTTCAACTGTTAATTGCTCTTTTCCAAGGAACTTTCTTGGTTAACACCTGATAATGATTGTAGCTGGGATGTATTACTTAAAGATACATTAATTAAGAGTTTAATAAAGAGTTGGTCATTCTTGCTATAATAATTCAAAAATAGATGATAAAAAAAGAGAGTATTGAAAATTTTATTCCAATTACTTCATTCTAAACCAAATTATCGCTGTTAGTAGTTTTGACAAGATGTGTGCATAGTGGTAAACGGGGAACTGGTATATTTGCGACTTAGCCTCGCTTTCCCATTTTTAAATTAAATTTTTAAATGGCGAACCGTTCTAATCTATTTAAAATCTCCAGTATCCGATGCCATGGAGGGTTGATTATGGTCTTGTTTTGTTAATTAATGTCTAATTAATAATTTAGATAACATATCAGGCCTAAAGAAAGACCTGCAATAAGCAGATTTAGCTCTTGTATAATGTTGGTTTAAGATTTCACTCCTACAATAAAACCTCATTAGGTATATTAATAAAGGAAATACTTCACTGAAATAAAGAAATGCAATAGACATTGGAACTGTCAAAATATATAATAACCGTACCCTGACCCGTGCATATAACCCGTTACCTGTATCGCTAATAGAACTGATAATTGGCCCTAACAGTTCAGATCTTCACCCAATTCTAAAGGGGGCGTTAATCCTTGACGATATTGAGTAGTGACAATGTGGATTCGTATAGGTATTTAACGAGTATATCAAATTTAACTGTACACACTTGGGAAATAATCAACTGCAAATAAACGCAACCCGAAAACACGAACCTATATAATATTTTCAATTTGAAAATAACATATTAAATAGACAAAAATGGGTCTAAAAGGACATATTATTATTAATGCAATTTTGAATGTATATAATGTGATTTATGTTCAGTTTTGAAAAAGATTATTGCAATTTCTAGTCAATTATGTTCTGTGAAATACGTGAACAGTCCAAATTGAACGACCGTCGTTTACGCCTGCTACGTCCATTCTACATGTTTGTTTTTATTATTATTTTGTCGTTTCTAAATTACCTATTGTCTTGTAATATGTTTTTCTGTTTTCATTACAAATGGCAGCCAAAGCCGAAACCATAGAATGCACGACGTGTGTAGTGCTTATAAAATATTCATTTGATGTTAGGATCCCATATTTTTACCGCAAGATATCAACATCAATATTGATTGTAATGGACCAATATGTAATTCTGATGGGTATTTTTAATTTCGAATATTATGAAATTATTGAGTTTAGATCCTTTAATGTTATTACTTGATATCATTGGATTTTATTTAATTTAATTTAATTTAAACTTCACATAAAATAAAATACGGATCGATGTTACATAGCATATCTCGGGTTTATTGCCATTTTATTTGCTAGAGTATTTCTCGTGTTAATTTAGAATCTAGCTTTGAAAACCACACAGGGTTTTCTTGGATTAACTTCCAGTGCGAAACTAGTTCCCCAACGACCGTAAGACCACCTAAAGCAGACAGACGTATTAAACAAATTATACATCATTTATAATGGAGTTACCGCACTGCTTTAATCCACAGCCGTACAGAGCCATTGTAATATTATACATCGGCTAACTCACATAACATTCAACTTAAACTACACGGACATTCGTCTTTTGTCCCGGTTCATGCCTGCTAACCGATCTGTGATGGATGACAATTGAGAAACTAATCCTAGTTGGAAATTAATGTTTACCATATCCAATTAATCTCAGAACTGGACACAATACAACCAATAACGACAAAGCTATCAGTTCTACGAATGGACAGTTCCGATACGTGGTTTACAAACAACTATCACTAAACGATCGAAACTAATTGATACTTTATGAACACATGACACAGACAGTACTCATATAACCAGACTGATTCCAGGGCGAATTGTAAGGTCATTAAGTTTTTAGGGGGTCTATTATTAGTTTACAGAGTAAAATTTCGGATTTACGCAAATATTTCCGAAGCGGCATTGCCTATTATATCAGTTAACTACATATACCGCCAGATTCAAAAATTCAATCGCCAAAATTATATTTTTATCGCAATTAGTAGAAATGGCGAGCGATAGATTATTTTAAAGGCAATTTGCTGAAAATTTCATTGAAATTGATCCACTATGAACCGAGAACTAAGCGATTGAAATTTCTACCTAGCATCGATCATCATTACTAAAGTCAGTACGATAAACAGCATAGTCTCGATTATGCATTTAATCGTTAAATCGTGAAGGAAAGTTATATAGTAAATCGGCTCATTCATAATTCACTAAAGGTCGCAAGCTAGAGATGCCACCTGGTCTGGATAAGTTAATTAATGTCTAATTAATAATTTCTAAAGTAAGGCCTGCAATAGACAGATTTAGTTCTTGCATAATGTATGTTTAATATCAATAGAATTTGACATTGTCGGCGATATCAATTCAGTGGAAGCGAACGATAAATAAAGCTAATTCACACACTTACCCAGACACACACACGCACTCAATCACACACATAATTTGACACGATATTAACGTATTTTGTTAGCATATTGATATTATATAGAGTACACGGTGCATGTGTTTCTAGCCTTAATTTTAATTGTTTGGCCTATAATGACATGGCGCTGCGTCGTAGCAAGGTGAAAAGAACTTCTTCACAGTGACATATTCAGAAAGAAACACGTTCCACGATTGCTAACTCTCAGTTAGCTCATTACACAATTTCTGGAAGTGCACCAACACTTTCGTATGTTATAAGGGGTGTCCGAGCCATTGGCACCCCACCTGACGATGTGGCGGCTGATTTTGCATGATGACTGTGACCCCGTGGGTTGCATTAAAACAATAATTATATCATCGGGGGGGGGGGGGTCTCTTCAAAAACTGTTGGGTTTGGTTAAACATGCTAGAGTTAATGTGAAGCATATATTATATCTGAGCAACAGTATCTGGTTGAGCAAAGAAATATAAGATAATGAAGATCGGAATTTTCCAATATCGTAAATAAAAACTCATTGAAAACACGTGTGGTTTTTTTCATTTGAGAGGATGCACAAATACTTTAACCCCATGACGCAGAGAGCTTCATTGTGCCCCCTACAGCTTCGACTTCAAAATTTATTCGGTATGAACTTTCATGTATCATGGTCCACCAGAACAATGTCATCGCTATTCCCAAACGTCATTATCTGGCCATAGCCAAAAAGGAAAACCCTAACGGCTTTTGGCAGGTTTTGGCCTACAACAGTTTATCTGTCATCTACTTACCGTCGTCAATTGACACCGTTTAATGTACATGTGCTGTACTTTTGATTTCGTTGAGTAAAATATTGACGTCATCTTTAACGTAATCATCCAGTTCCTAGATTACAGACAGAGAGGGACGCGTAGAAAGGTAGCCGCGGATAGGACAAGATGACGCTAAGTATTCATGCCGTGGGATTTTTTTATCTCAAAAGATACCCAGTAACCTCCATGTTTTTGTTGTCGCTGTTACCACACGTCATGTTTGTAACAGACATCAATAGTTTGATGATCAGCTCAGAAGAAAAACAACTTTGACATTAAAACAAGGCTTTGGGCAGAAACCACGAAACCAAGACGACATGAAAAGAACCTAGCGGCCATCTTGAGATCAGCAAGAATGTTAAATGTCGTTTGTTGTCCTGTTTTCTCTCTGATCGTTCATTAACATCATCCCGCTGTCATAATGTCATAAAAACATCCAATGACATCATCCATACATCTTAAGGGTGGTATCGTTATAAACTGAAATGATATTTACTCCTCTAATTGCCGTACATATTTCATTCGAATTTGTATTGTGTGGTGGTCACGGCGAATCAGTGATTAAGAGGCCGGCTAAATAACCAGGTGGTGCCGGGTTCGATCTCTAAAATTTTTAAATTTTCCGGCGTAGTTTTCCCTTATCAATGGTGCAGGGCGTGGTGGTGGTTTAGTTGGTCCGATAGGTCGAAAATCTCAAGTCCGAACAAACATCAATTGCTCTACAAGCAAACTTTGCCCCATAGCACATTGTATGGCGTATGCCCATCTTGAATATCCCGGTGTTGGTGCCGAAAAGTCGGCCAGTAAACCATTCATTCATTTATTTGTATCCAGTCGAAAATTATAACAAGAGCCCAATCAAAAGATTTTACCCAACACTTAGAGATGGCGTTTTTTTTTTATATCGCATGCAGAAGTGACAACATATGAAGTATTAAACAACTGGTTTAACTTCTTAGATTAGGATTTGAACAGCAGAAATGAGGAGAGAGAGAGAGAGAGAGAAATGGGGTTTAACGTCCACTCGACACAAACTAGGTCATTTCGGGACTAACATATGGTTCAATTTTATTTCCATAATTCGCTTGCGCGTAGGGGTCTTTAGCAGTGGGAGGAAACCGGAGGACCCGGAGAAAACCCACGAGGTTGGACAGGCGACCCTACTCCTTGTCACGTACCACCGGGGATTCGAAACCACGCCAGTTGACTCAATGACAGACTTAATGATACAGCGCGCACTTGCTAACCACTAAGCCATACAACCCCCCAGAAATGAGGAACTTATACCATTATATAATGAAATTATACAACAATGCCACCTTCTAGACCGAATAGGTAGTCCACCCATTACATATTGTGCACTTGAATGGATAAACAAACCAAAGAGTTTGGTGTGTAGTATTTCTGGCCTGTAGAATCAAATGAGATTTTCAAATACAAAATTACAATCATATAGAATGAACTATCATTATACAAGTCTCTCATTCATCAACTGAAATTGACATAAAAATTGTCAGTTCACTTCATCATATCCCGGGAAGCATTATTATATAAGGCATGCTACAGTATGATAGATTTCAATAAACTTCCAGGTACTGAATAAAGTATTCCTATATTGTGCTAATTTTACACTAATAATCTCGATAGCCGCGGTGGCGCTGTGGCTAAGGCGCTGGCTTTGGTACCCGTAGGTCTCGAGTTCGCTCCCGGTGGACGAGAAAGTTCATCGGGAGCTTTGTCAATGATGCAGGGCTGAAGGCCTGACGTGGATGAAAAACCGAGGTCCTAATTACACTTTGGCGGCCACGTAAAAGAACCCTTGACAATTTGGTAGATCGTAGCGCCGCACAATTTCCCTCCCAACCCGTTTCAATTATCCCGAATGGAGCTTAAAAGGGGCTTTAAACCCCATTTTATTTCATTTTCAATTCTGTTCGTAGTTGTACTAATGTTCATGTAAATACTCAACAACAAAAGATATTGTTATGCACGAGATAATGACGCAATGTAGCCTTATGATCGACATCTCCAACATGCATAACCAATCATAAGTTAGCCAACCATCTTATTCACACCGATCAAAATACAGTAACATATCTTCATATTGCGTGTATCTTATTTCATTTACATATTGCGTAATCTGTTATTTGCATTATAATACCATGTGCATATATAATGATTTATCTCCTTTAGTGTGAACATTATACATGTATAGAGATATAGAAATGGGGTTTAACGTCAACTCGACACAAACTATACGGTCCAAAACGGGACTTGGTTTAAATTCATTTCAATAGTTCGCTTACGTGTAGAACTCTTTAGCAGCGGGGGAAACCGGAGGACTCGGGGAAAACCCACAAGGTTGGACAGGCGACACTACACCTTGTCACGTACAACCGGGAAATCGAAACCACGCCAGTTGACTCAATAGCAGACCTAATTATACAACGCGCACGCGTTAACCAATCGGCCATCCACCGCCCCCCCCCCCATTGTGTAAATATAGATAGCATGTCTACAATTAAAATCTTTGCAATCACAAATTCTCGAAGTTTGAATTCCAGTTTCACATATTTCAGAACACAAAAACTTTCGGTATTAAATCCATAAATCTATTTTCTAAAATTAAGCCACGTACATTTATAATTATTTGTGCTCATATTGATAACATGTCTAAAATTAGGATTTACGCAATGACAAATTACAGAAACTTAAATTGAATTAAAGAACGAAAAATTAAATTCGCGAAATTCCAAATAGTTTATGTAAGTCTTAAAATATGTAACGGTAATGAATAACCATAAACAAAAGTAATGCGTTACATTTCATAAATAATTTTACATTCCAGTGGAACATAGTTTTTTGTTCTTTAATTTAATAGAAGAAACTAATTTGACCAATTTTTCCTCAATGTACATTCTCTGGATTAATGTATGAAATGTCTATGCCTCGGATTTATGAGCGCATATAATTTGGATACAGGGGCGGATACAGTAATGTTTGCAGGAAGGGGTTTGTCAATGCATGATGCCTTAATTTTTCTTTTGAATTAATAGGATCTGATGATAAAGGATAAAGCACACGATTGTGACACGTTTCTCATAAAAAATGTTGTTTTACATTTTTTGTTATGCAGCTGAGCTGAGCAGGTAGTGGTGGTGGTGGTGGTGTGTGTGGGTGTGTGTGTGTGGGGGGGGGGGCTACCTGCCCCCTTTGGATCCGCCTCTGAGATGAAATAAACTTCAAATTCTGACCGCGTCAAAATGATTTATAAACCAGGAAAAAGACCACTGCCTGTAACATTTCATGATCTAATACCGGAATAAATGAAGGACGAAGTACGAGAGAACCAGGAAGAAGCGGCTACTGCCTAACACAACCAACAACTACTAAAAGCAGAATATAGTTATCTGCACGAATGAATATTCATAAATTATTCATGTCATAAAAGTCTATGTTGATGGAACATAAAAATTATTGTATAATAAAAATCCATATAGAAACAGTAATTATATTATCTGTGATCAACAAATACAAAGATGATAAAATCCCTGCAGATATGGTGTGGAGGGGGTGGCCGAATGGTTAGAGCGTGGGCGTTGTATCATAAGCATTGAGTCATCTGACCTGGTTTTGATTGCCCGGTTGCACATGACAAGGAGTGGGGTCGCCTGTCCAACCTCCGGTTTCCTCCCACTGCTAAAAGACCCCTACGCGCAAGCGGATTATTGAAATAAAATTGAACCTTATGTTAGTCCCGAAATGACCTAGTTTGTTTCGAGTGGACGTTAAACCCCTCTCTCTCTCTCTCTCTCTCTCTCTCTCTCTCTCTCTCTGCAGATAAGATGAAAGAAATGTTTTCCGGTAAGCGGCGTTTCGCTCCTGCGTCCAGTGGAAACCATGCTGGAGATTCAAATGACGATAGTTGTTTTGGATTGCAGTCTGCAATTGCTTGTACTGCAAAAAAACTTTCAAACTTTGTATTTTTTTTATCTCATTACTGACATCATGGTGTTTTACTGTAATCTTGTGCAATATAACAAAAGAAGTCCAAGTAACATATGGGAGCCGCTTTGGTTCGGTGAGTATGGAGTTGGCTCGCTAACCTGGGGCTCCCGTGTCCGGCGTGGTTCCCCCTTGTCAGTGGTGCACGTAAAATATCCCTTGGCAGACGGAATTCGATATAAGAGTAGGCCGTAGCGCGGATGTCCGGGCAAAATTTCTCCATAATAACACACTGGATACTTCTTCCTTAGCCTAGTCAGAGCAGAACAGGAGGATGTTAAACACCATTTCATTTCCCAGTAATATAGACCCAACGAAGGCTGGCTGTACGTAATATAATAATTGTATAAAGTCACTTGAGATTGGTTTCGGTTATAGATGTCATGGAATCCAGATCCTATCATTCATATCTGTTGTTTTCAACTAGTTATCTTTAGACTTAGTTTTGACAATCGCCTTCATAACAGGATCTGATAGCATCTCCAATTCAGTAATTTAGAGATTTGATTGACGGCCTATGCGACCTATTTCAAAACCAGTAGACTCCTGTTGAAAAACACGGTCGTCAATTTTGTTTATGAAACTTTCCGGTGGGAATATCATTTTTCCAAAAATGGTCGCAAACATTGTAAATTCTTTCATAGTTCATTTTGTAAAAGACCAAACACCATCACTGGACGATAGAAAGTTTGAAATAGTCTATCCACCAAAATTTCGTACAACTCATCCCTAATCCCAACAGGTGATTCCATCCTCATGGGGTTTCTTCGGATCCTCCGGTTTCCTCCCACTGCTAAAGACCCTTACGCGCAAGCGAATTATTGAAATAAAGTTGAACCATGTGTTGGTCCCGAAATGAGCTGGTTTGTGTCGAGTGGACGTTAAACTCCATTTCTCTCTCTCTCCAACAAGTGATTATTTTGGTGTGCGAAAAGGAATTGTAGCAATGTATTTGAAATAGTGTCTTAATATGCGAGTTGGTGTTACCACCGTGATCCCATAATAGTTAACAAGATATCGGATCCCATTCTAGATCCCCGTAGCGTAAATAGTCACAAAATTAAGCTCCAGTACGGGTTCCGACACCCTTATTCTAAAGTTTACACGTATACATGAATAATACAACCGTATATATTTATTGCGAGAATTGTTTCAGTTCCCAAGGGAGGTAATACCACACGGTTAATTGCCTTTCATTAAATGGTAATATAAAGAGAAGTAATGCGGAATTTGTGCCGAAGAAAAATTATAGACGAGTTGATAGCAGTGGAAATTATACTTGGGAGAATGCTATGAATCCACAACTAGTTGTGTAGAGACAGAACGCAATATCCCCCGTAGAATTGAAGAATTGATTATGCATTTGCTATAAGCGGATTCTGTGTTGGTTTATTTTTTGTTCCGTTAAATTGTGTTATTTTGTTCAAGGAAGCAGTGAGAGAAAACGCAATAAGACTTTTTTTTATTATAAGGTAAAACTGCTGCACCAGTTCACGCAACTTGCCATTTAGCCATTTCGCTTCACTAAGCTTTCGTGGAAGATCACAAGATTTGAGGTGTTTAAAGGCCGGAATTTAAAGCTAAAAGTAAGATAAATATGAACCAATTTGTCAAGATGTTATGAAATCAATATTTCCAGAATAAACCCTGTGATGCCGAATCTACATGCAAGTGTTATAGTGAATCTTTGTATTCAGTTTTGGTTAAAGAAGCAATTGACCAATGTCCGAAGTGATATCGCACTAATGTGTCAAGTCTTTCGACTATTTGAGCAGTGACGGATCATGGCGAGGGCAACAAAGCAAATGCCCAGGTCCGGCGATTTGGTGGCAAATAAATTATGTTTTTTTATATTTTGTAGAATTGTAGAAAAAACATAATGAATACCCATTTCGCAAAAATCGTGAAACAAAATGGACCTTTTTCGATGAGTTTTGAAATTATTAGGCGAGGAAAAAAATTAATATCAACGATTCCACGTTCGGTTGGTTAGCAGCGGGAATTTGATATCAGAAATGTTTCCATAATCCGAAACCCGAAATATTATTTCTGGTTGACAGGTAGCGGTCTTGTTAACTGTCCAATATTCCGTCGCGTCCCCGTTTATCCGTTTCGACCGCCGTTTATCCGGTTCACCCCCCCCCCCATAAATATGGTCTCTCCTCTGTATGCCCCCCCCCCACCTCCCCCAAATAATTTTAGAAAATACAAAAAAGTATTTATGATATGTTTCGGTAATCTACACCTTCTTCGTTGATTAATTCCCACTCAGTCATAGACTTGCATGTTGTAGAGTCGGATTGATTCTTACCAACCCCATCCTGCTGTAACCTATAAAAAAATAACACGTGAACCACTTGCTCCTCAAAGTTTTTGGGTATAGGTTCAACGCGGCGAGAATAGTCATTTACTTTGATACAATTACTGCGTTCGGTCGACAAGGCTCTCTTTGTTCGGATAAGCTGGTGATTTGGCGACGAACAGTATCTGGTCAGTTCTATTTATCGCGACGACCAGTGTCTGAAATACGGCCAAGAAGACCCCCCCCCCCCCTCATATAACTAAATCGTAATGAAATGTTTTGCTTCTGAACTGGGCTAATGAAGACGGGCATACGCCATACAGAGTGCTATGGGGAAAATTTTGCACGGGCAGCGGCGCTACGGCCTACTCTTATTTCGAATTCCAACTGCCAAGGGATCTTTTACGTGCACGCCAATTTGTACACGGGACCTCGGTTTTTCGTCCCATCCGAACGACTAGACAGCTGTCCTTGTCAGGCCCTCCGTCCTGCATCACTGACAAGGGGAAACCACGCCGGAAAATAACTAAATCGTATTTCGGCCTTATTCCCACACGACTGGTAGCTATGCGGAACTATTAATTGTGACTAAGTTTGCAATAAAACACTAGTTTACAGAACACGTTGTATAATCCGTGCACACTAATGATCAATAATTAATATCAATGAATTAATTTGATTGCCAATGTTATTAACTAGGGTGATATTTGGTTCCGGATCGTTGGGGTATTGACGCGATTCAATTGTCTATAGATTCGGACGCCAGCTTTAATGGGCAGACGAACTGTAAATGCGTACTAACGATAGAACTGGAACCTTCAGTCATTTATTATAGATTCATGGGCATTGATCGATTAATGATAACACGATTATTATTATTGTGTCATGTAATGGGTGAAGGTGACAGTTGGAGGATATTAAGGGACTAGACGATGTGCTATGAATTATTGAACGTATGTTTCCATTGCGTAAGAATTCAAACGCAACTGATAACACCATTGTTAATAATCATGTCGCTTACATCATTTATATTATATATAGGTAATTTTATTCATGAAATACACATCCAGACAAGTAGGACCTTAAACCACATTTCATTTTGAATTACATATATAGGCTATGGGGGCATGTTCTATAATCTATGTGTATGTACTGGGTGGGGACAGGGGCTATAACAACAAGTAAATGAACAAAACAATATAGATTATTTACTGGAGTCTCGAGATATATATATATATGTATCTGTATCCGGTCAGATGCACTGGAGAGTGTATAATTGATTGACATGTAGGCTATTTCAAAAATGTCTTAGTCTGTATCCTTTTGCGCCTGTTGTATAATATGTCTGAATATTTATATAGTCAGAGAGCGCTGCCCTAATCAGAAATTAAAACCCTAATCACCTTATACCCACAACGACAGCTCTAAATACCGTCCTTTGCAACTAACCACATACCTTTTTGCTTTAAGTTGACCGCGATATCATAACCATGGAAGCAGACGTTCACATCAACTAATTCTTTATTCGTTATTACCGTCTGTGCTTTTCACTCTGACAGTCTGAGTTTCCGGCCCGAATATCCAGACGTCTAGTCAAGTTCTCGGGGCTCAGATCGGTTATTTAAATACTATAATGTAGATATACTATTCAAAAAAAGTAGGGGATATTTGATTTTGGGGGCATAATACTAAAATATGCAAATGACTACGAAAAAAGTCACTATAGAACCTAACAGAAAAAACATTTCCAGTTACATGTGACGCCCAAACGCACCAATAGCTACCGCATGGAATGCAGGTGATGCTTGGGATCATCATGGGGGTCCAACCCAAGATTTGCACGACTCTGACTTTGAATGTTACAGTCATTGTGGCACTGAATTCCAGGGTGGAAACATCAGTTTAATTGTTTTAGTGACCAGAAAACAAATTTTGATATGCGTCGGCTTACCCAAAATGAAAGGTTACGTGCCCTTGGCATGCTACAGATCGGCACAACACAGGCGGTTGTGGCGCGGACGATGAATGTTTCTCAGTCTGTCATAAGCAGGCTATGGTCCAGATACCGTGATACACAATCTGTACAGGACAGACCACGCTCAGGTCGACCAAGGGCGACAACTCAAGCCCAGGATCGATTTATCCGTACCTTGGCCTTGAGAAATCGTGTCATCACAGCAAATCAGATCAGCGCTCGTCTTCAAACAGACACTGGTGTGAGAGTGAGTGGCCAGACGATTCGGAATCGACTGCATAGGGGTCACCTTCGCGCCCGACGTCCTCGCGTGATCCCTTGTTTGAGAGATCATCACATTCAGGCAAGACGTCGTTGGTGTAGGGATCGTCAACACTGGGATAATCGACGCTGGAGCAATGTGATGTTTTCAGATGAGTCAAGGTTCACTGTTGATTTTTTTGACAGACGTAGGAGGGTGTGGCGTCGTCGAAACGAGCGCTTCCAAGACGTTAACGTCATCAGACATGATCGATTTGGGGGTGGTTCTGTTATGGTGTGGGGAGGCATCACTGTTGCTGGAAGAACGGCTTTACATGTTGTTGCAGGGCGTGTTACAGGCCAGTACTACCGGGACAACATCTTGGCAGTCCATGTTGTGCCGTTCGCACGACGTCATGGCCGCCGTTTCATCTTCCAGGATGACAACGCAAGATGTCACAGGGCCAGGATCGTTACAGGTTACCTCCAACAACAGAACATCACCACATTACCTTGGCGAGCACTGAGTCCCGACCTCTCCCCCATCGAGCATGTCTGGGACATGCTTGGACAGAGGTTACGTCAACGTCAACAACGTCCTGCCAATGTCCAAGAACTTGCTGCTGCGTTGCAACAGGAATGGGACAATCTGGACCAAAATGACCTTAGACGTCTCATTAGGAGTATGCCACGTCGGATCAATGCTTGTTTGGCAAACAGAGGAGGATTTACCCGTTACTGACTTGGTTGTGATGCTGTGGTAACTTTGCTGTTTGACCCCGGGTATCATTTTACCCTTATAATGGTCAGTCTGTGCCTTACTTAGTCTAACGATCATTTGGAATAAATCGATGAATGTGAACTTCATTTCATTTTGTCATTTGTTTCTTCGTCAGTTTCATTAGGTGACTTTAATAACACTTAAAAATCAAATATCCCCTACTTTTTTTGAATAGTATAGTTCGTCGTCTAGCCCATGTCACATGCTACCTTAACTCCTACACACAACATGTCTTCTTCTGAATAATTATTCTAACACTTCAATTGGCCTAACACATAATATTACCTCTGTTCAACACTGTTATTGGTATCTAAAATAGTAGGTATCTAACTAACCTTTATAAGTGAGGGATTTTATTTTTGGTTCAAGTGTTCGCGTTAAAGAGGCAAGGTTGATTTGTCGGGGTTTTTTAAAATGTGATTTGGCTATATATATTTACTTGTAATTGCCGAAACATACGCGTTTCAGCGTTCAGTGTAAGTATTACACAATTTTGTTTTACCGGTTTTCAAGTGTAGTGGTCACTCCTGAAAACTAGGTAGGTGCGTCTATAGTTATTCTAAATATGAAATTCTTTAATATTAATAACATGTATGTTCTTACTGAAAGCGGCACATATGACATGATTTCCCCTTTACTGTTTGATAATCTAGATGTCTAAGTTGGGTTACAATAATCAGGGGAACTCACAGTGTTTAGCTATCAGCACATGGAATTGTGTTAAAGGGGACCTTCACTTTAAACCGGTTTCTAAATACTGATGCACATTTACATACAATTTATGTCCCATTAAGGAATAAAGAAATTAATGAATTCGGAAATTAAATTAAATGGGGTTTTACATCTTACTTTTCTGCACAAACCCGAAAACAAGCATTCTTCATGTAGTCTAGGAAGCCACGGTGGCTTGCTGGATAAAACGTTGGAAGTTCTGTTGAATGTATATTGACATACACATATGATCGGACTATTATCACCAAATCACAGTGACAGGTTGTTCGGATGGAACAAAAAGATTGGGTCCCTCGTACAAGATGGCGTGCACGTAAATCAACCAATGACATTTGAAGTTCGAAATACATTCCAGATATTTTCCCCTCATTTGCGGTGTTGATTTGCTGCACTTGTTTATTGCCGTTTTTTTTCTGACGCTATTCATTATTCTATTTTAATATTACTATGTTGAACAATGCAATTGACCATGGAACTGTCAATATCCGAGAAAAAAAAATGTCGAAATTTTCCTAATTGACACTCAGCATTTGGATATTATAACAAAATGTACTAACTCACCGCGTTTTATGTTTAATTCTGTTTGAATAACGCGCGTAATAAAATATTTTCAAACGTTGTTCATGGCGTAATTATATTGTAATTTGTTAACTTGTCGATAATTTCAACGGTACAGCAGAGCCTCGGGATTTTCCAGCGTTGGCTCGCTAACCTGGAGGTCGCGTGTTCGATCCCTGCATTGGCCGAGAAAGTTTATCGGGATCTTCCGGCGTGATTCCCCCAGCTAGGACATAAGGCCTAGCTAGGGAAACGCATAGCCATTCGGATGGGACGTAAAACCGAGGTCCCGTGTACACATTGGCGTTGCACGTAAAAGATCCCTTGGCAGTTGGAATTCGATATAAGAGTAGGCCGTATGGCGTATGTCCGTCTTTATTAGCCCAGAACAGAACAGTTAAACCCAATTTCATTTCAACTGGGGTGATGAAGACGGGCATGCGTCATACTGTATGCAATGACGGCAGTCGACTAGGCAATGGCGGATTACCCATATACCGCATGTAGCATATATAAATTGTATAAACGTCCGAGTGCAAATATTCAAATAAATTTATTTATTTTAGAACATAACTATTTTTGGGAGTGATGGGGCTCGAAAGGCGACTCAATTTACTTACGTGCGCCAGGGCTAAGTCATAATCCGGCACAGCAACTAGGTACTGAAAAATAACAAGTAAATACGAGACTTGAGCTCATCTAACTAAAGTGCATTTCAAGAGTCGATTGACAAACAGAAAAATGAGTAGGCCTATCAAGTATTACGGAAGATAGGCCTACTAATTGTAGGCCGGTAGGGGGAGGTTCCGAAATTTCCTGAATCGACAATGGCCGCTGTATATAAATGAGTATTTTGGGGAATACTAATCCTAACCCTAACCCGTTTAAGAGGGGTAAAAGGTAAATTTGATCCAAGTTCAGTCTTCTAAATAGGGTTAGGGTTAGTATTCCTCAAAATATTCATTTATAAAAAGCGGCCATTGTGGACTCCGGAAATTTCAGAACCGCCCCAACCAGCCTACAATTAGCAACTCCCAATTATTACAGAACGTTTCAACTAACTGGTTAATAGGAGGTTTGACAATCTGGCTGTCGGACTACCAATTTAAGGTAAATTGGACTAATTGGTTACCGGTCTGAGACGTTGGGCAGTAGGTCAGACCTAATCGAAAATAAAATAAAACGGTGATTGCAGTCAGCGTCAAGTGACAGTAACGATGATAACATGGTGAGTAAAGGAAAAAAATGGACTGCTCCGACTCGTGGTATTAAAAAATTCAACATTGACCGATCGGTTAACCTAAATTATCAACTTCATGATGGATCGGGCTGTAAAAAGCGGAACGAAATGTGGAATATAATGGTTGTCGATATGAGCAGAAAATGAAGATAGATGGAGTTTTTATGTAAATAACGAGTTTTACTAAAGTCATTACTGAACAAAACCAAATGAAATGTTTAAAATCAACGCTATTCAGGAATACTGTGATGTTTTTTTTTCTTCTTAAAGCCTCTCTTATTGGGTGTTGCAATGATGCTTCTAAACAGCACATTTTTTAAAATCAGTATTTGGACGTTATTTTGTGTAACACGTTTAGTTTATTCGATGAACGACTAGAAAAATGGTTTTGTCCAATATTATCAATGATTTAATAAATATTTTGATTTTTTGCACGTTTTAGAAATAGAAGATAAATCGGGGACTATTCTATTCTGGGTTAGAAATTTAACAGTATTATCAAATAATTATAATACTTCAACGCTATTAATGATTTCTGCTCCGAAGAGAGAGAAGTGGGGTTTAACGTCCACTCGACACAAACTAGGTTATTTCGGGACTAACATATGGTACGATTTTATTTCAATAATTCGCTTGCGCGTAAGGATTTAGCAGTGTGAGGAAACCGGAGTACCCGGAGAAAACGCACGAGGTTGGACAGGCGACCCTACTCCCTGTCACGCACAATTGGGGAATCGACACCACGCTATTTGACTCAATGACAGGCCTTATGATACAACGCTCACGCACTAACCATTCGCCCCCCCCACCTCTGCTTCGAAGAAAAGTACAAGTCGTTGAATGAAACTATCAGGGCATGAATAAACCGATAAGACAAAGGACTGGTACATATACATTCCAAGACAAATTCGGAAATCATAGCTTAGACTCTTTGTACATTGTTATGACCCTTCTCACTTAAAAGCATTGTCCTTAATGTTATTGCTTAAAGATGATGCATTTTGTAAGAGCTAAATCGGTCTAATGCTGATTAGCCTTAAATGTTATATAAATCATTAATTAGACATTTATTCACATACCAAACCCATAATCAACTCTCTAGAACATCGAATGATTTGGTTTTCCATGGATTTAAACACTATTGCAAGTTTATAATTGAATTAAAAATGAATAATCGAGACTTTGATTATTACCGTAACAACGGTAGCAATGACAATCAAAGGTAGCAATGACAATCGAGACTACAACTTTCTTCAAACTCTCACAACACTGCTCAGAATGAAGTAATTTGACTGAAATTTTCAATATACTCCCTTTTCATTATTTATATTTTAACTATTAATGCGACAACTGTCGGTATTTTTTTCATCTAAATCTTACATAATGCATCTTTAAAAAATGGGAGATGAATTCACGATGATTTTTTCTTTCAGACCACTATTCAATAGCATTATACTATCTTGTAGCCATTCAACAAACATGGCCAGAGCAACCACCACATTGTCTAGAAAACGGTAAATTTGCCTCAAAGTTAACATTGTCCTAAACTAATCTAAATCAAGATTCTCATTTGCTCTCTAGAATGCATGCTCTAAATGCACGGACAACAAAAAGGTCCCTGAGCATTTAGTAATCAAACGAGTTAGCGTCAGTTATGGTTAAAAATCAATATTGCAGACTCAGGTCAATGGGCTGAGCAAACCAATTATCAAAAGTGTATAACAAAGAATATTGTGGACTTGTGGTCTCTATATACGATGTTGGCAAGATTTCGTCAATGAAGGGTGGTAACTGATAGTGTACTTGTTAGAAATGATCTGATCTGAAAACATCTGAAGACATTATACCTTCAATGGACTTTGATGCTATCAGTAGTGACTATATCAGTCATAAAGTTTAGGGAAAGAGCTAAACACTTGGAACTATACGAAACTAGCCCATCGGCATATCGCTAAGTGAAGCGTTACTTGAAAAGACTGTATTTATAATTTTGAAATAAAACAGGATTCGTATGATAAGTGTTGTTTTTCAACCATGATATGTAATTTAACTTTCCTTTCGATATCGGGGGATTTGGGCTAATGGTTAGCATGTGCGCTCTGTATCATAACGTCTGTCATTGAGTCAACTGGCGTGGTTTCGATTCCCCGTTTGTACGTGACAAGCAGTAGGGTCGCTTGTCCATCCTCGTGGGTTTTCTCCGGGTCCTCTGGTAATCTCCTACTGCTAAAGACCCCTACGCGCAAGCGAATTATTAATGAAATTGAACCATGTGTTGGTCGAGTGGACGTTAAACCCCATTTATCTCTCTCTCTTTTCGATATCGTCCCCAACCGATAGTTATATAAGTCGAGCATCAACCCCTCCCCCCCTCGCCCGTAAGTGGTGCAGGACGGGGTGGGTTGGGCTGGAAAGAACGAAAAACAGAGGTCCCGTGTACGCGGTTTCGTGTACGGACAAGAACAGTTGGAATTCTAAGCGCACTGCATGGTGTATGCCCGTTACATTAGGTCGGTTGGTGCTGATCAGTAGGAAATGAAATGAAATGGGGTTTAACGTCCTACTCTTCTTCTCTGACTGGGTTAAGTAAGACGGGCATACGCCTTATAGTGTGCTATGAGCAAATTTTTTCCCGGAGAGCGGCGCTACGGCCTACACTTATTTCGTCCATCCGAATTACTAGACAGCTGTCCTTATCAGGCCCTCCAAGATCAATAGGACGTTCAACCCCTTTTCATTTCATTTAGTACGACAAAGGAATATATCTTCACATTTTTCCGCTTGGACCATTTCTATGTATTGAATTAATCTTGCCGCGAATGTCCCCAGGTTACAATCATAATCTTGTCTGTTTAAACTATGGATATTGTATATTATAAGTTAACAAGCTTCCTAGAAAAATAATTACTGTATCAAAAGATGCAACCATATCAGAATTCCAAATTCTTGTTTAGCTATAATTTTCATTGTATTCTCTGATCTTTGCTGCGGGCAAATATCCCAGTTTGTCTTCCGTGAATTATTTTACGCCTTATATGACGAAATACATATATACAAACATATATATGAAAATTAAAATGTTGAGGAAAGAACAACAGTATTATGCGTCTAGTGCTTTCAGTTTCATCCGAACATCTTCAGGCCTTTAATACATATTCTCCATTAATAATTATATCTCATGTACCATTTTTGGACCAGCACTTTTAGGCCCCAACCGCTACCCATCTTCCTCTTGTTTTTCTAATTGGGGGCGATGCCCTTCCAAAAGGGCTAAGTCTCCGTCAATTCAACCAGTTCTAGGCTGGTAGAAGATCCCCCAACCTGGGAAAAAAATCCGAAACAAATGATTATTGCTTTTTTTATAAGGAGGTATGTACATAGTACTCCAAGAAAAAAATCCACTGCATCCCACGTACCTTGGGAAACGTAGTCGCGTTTATCCAGCTGCTTTCCCTTTGTGGTGATGGATCCTGTCTTGTTTAAGTTCTTTGGGGGTCCATGTTCTCCTTTAGTATGGTTGTTGGGTTGCATGGGAATGATATTGCAGATTTGGTGTCGTAGTTAGTCGACTTTACCCCATGGTGCTGACTGGCGTGGTCTCTTCTCAATACTGGCGATATAATCATCTTGGTTCTTAGGTTTGGTTTTGGGTACACACTTGAGTTCGCGTGACAATACAGAGATATGGTCAGATTGATAATATGTTCATGCTGAGGTGTTGTTAGCAGGTGAGTTTTAGTTGGTTGATCTTATTGGTTCTCTGGCTTTTCACAAGAGTGTATAGCTTGTCATTGGCTTCAATCTGTTGCAGAGAATGTTATAATTATGTATCAGAAGTTAATGTAGAAGCATGCTGGACTTCAGATAATTTGAAAATACACTACTTTTCATTCCTTAATAAGGACGAGAAAATCCTCAACGAAACGTCACCAGAAATTAACATCTTACTAACTTGTGATTTAAATGTAATGTGACATAAGGTAATTCAAGGTCAGTGAGCAGTTGGGATTCTTCTGCCCAGGGTTCATGACCAGTATCATTAAGGTCACCAGGAGATGCAGTGCTATGATCAGATAAAAGGTGACGGTGAGCGAGGTGAGACAGTTATTGTTTGGAACGGTCCGATTTACATCCTGTACGCTCCGCAAGACAGGGGTGCTTCATGGCGGGTAATGCTTTGTAGTGGCTATTTATGATTCGTTGGGATATGTTGGTGGTTTTCAGTTTCAGATACATTTTATACGTTAGTCATGTACACTAGCTTTTGGAGCAATTAGATTTCTGGCTGGGGTACCCCACCACTGAAAAGTTATGGCCATTGTCATTCTTATGCTCAGCATTTTGCAACATATTTCGTGGCTCATCTGGCTTAGCCTTTGGTGTGGGGCAATTAGGAACTTCTGAATGGGACGATAGGAATATTTTCCCAATACTAACCAATATTATTGAAGTATTATGTTAGTATTTCACAAGATGTGACCCAAAACAAAGCTCTTGCTCCAATAAAAAATTCAGCAAATATATCCAAGTACAAAGCTATAACATGGTTTAGCTTTCTCTCTCAGGGTTAACAGAGTGTGTGAATTACGTAATATCTAAGTTTATGAATATTCATTTATGGTAATTTTACAATTTAGATAACACAACAGACTTGGTAATAAATTTATCGTGTCCATAACATTTGCTTAGAATATATTGTTGAATAAATATGGTGCATTGCGTTCACACGTGCATTAATTAAACATACATTATGCAAGAGCTAAATCTGCTATTTGCAGGTCTTTCTTTAGGCCTGAAATGTTATCTAAATTATTAATTAGGCATTAATTAACTTATCCAGACCAAAATCAACTCTCGGTGGTATCGTTAGCCTGCAATATTTACTGGATTAATGACCCGGTCTGCTGCTTCTGATTAAATCATAAAATGGATAACTGAAACTATTCTACCGACTTTAGTAATGATGGTCGAGGCTAGACCCAAAATTAAATCGCTAAATACTCGATTTAGAGTGGATCAATTTGACTGAAATTTTCAGCAAATTCCCTTTACCTTATCTAGTTTTTAACTATTATAGTGAGAACTACCAGCTCTTTATCTCCCATAATGTATCTTTAATTCGAATTAAAATTTAAAAGACAGGACCTCAGGAGTAAGAGTATGCATCCCGTGGTATTTCTACTTTATGTACTAAGCAACAATTTTTATGTAAATCTCAGGCATTAACAATCTAGAGGTTCTCCATTGTCCTCGACGGAATTCTAAACTGGACACACTATGAGCTGAGTACCAGCAGTTATTTTTTTTTTAAATATGTATTCTAGTAATATGATACGTCATAACGGAGAAATAAATACATCTGTTTTCAAAAGATATTTAATAATTTAATAGTAAGTCATCTAATTTACTTAAGACTCCACTTTACAGAATATGTAGAAAGGATAGTGTATAGGTCATGTTTGTTTGGTCTGGAAAACTGACTCAATGACTATTATCAAAGGTAGAGAATGAGAAAATTAAATTGGGGTTCGTCTATACAGAATAGTACGTGGTAGATCTATGCTATTGCTGGAGCTTTTGCGTTGACTAAATCCATGGCGTGTAATCCTCCGTAAAAGAAATTATGATAAACTGGTCTTTACTAGTTTATGGAACATGTTTGCTTGGGACTGCAATGTCAATCTCTTAAGTTTACGGGGCACTATATAGAAAAAATTGATTTCAACTTGCTAGTTTTCCAATATTACTGTTTCCTCCATCGGTTCGTTCCAAATCTTACACAGTGAAGGAATATTGTCTCGTGAACAAACACAGAATAACACGCGCCAGTTGGATGTCTCTATTCTTTGTCTCCATGCATGCATGGCCCAGTGAGGTTTTCAAGGATTTCAATTCAAAATGCTACAATCAATTCGCAAACGTATTGTAGTCTAAACTTTAAAAATAAATAATTATTTCATCATAAAGGAAATTGTAACGCTTTAAACATATTTTATTACTGAGTTAGAGTTTTGGCTCCTTTAAATATAGACATAGACTTCGGTACATAATGAAGTACAAATTATAATGTACACGTTGTCATTATGATTAATAAAATATATGCTTATATTGTCGCATATATCGATCATAATTTAAGCCATCATAATGATGAACGTTACAAAATCCCATCTATGGTAATTTGAAGAAACATTGTTTGATTTACATCGCGTATGGCTCTATTCTTTGGAACCTTAAAATAAACGAAATGGGTCAAAGGGCACCGCATATTAATGTAATATGAATGTATATAAAGTGCTTTATATTCAATTTTTCAAAATTTTGTTGTAATTTCTAATCAATTATGTTCGGTGAGATACGCGAACAATCCGATTTTTTAATGTTCAATATGTCTTAAATATTTGATATTAGTATCCTGTATTGTCATAACAAGATAACAATATCAGTATTGATTAAAATGTACAAACGTTGGTTTTTATTTCCTGTTTTTAATTTCGAAAATGGAAAATATTTAACTTCAATGCATCACGGGAATCAAGTTTGATGACAAATTGCCTTTAACATTCCCAAATTGGCGTTGATATTAAAAAGTTTCCAAGTCTCTCTTAGCTCTTCATCAAGTAAGACCTGGCGATAATAATCTTAATCCCAAACTTTCTATGGTTCACAAACTGAACTAATGATTACCAAGTATCGTTTTTAAACCGAAAGGCGCTCCGGGCACAGGGTTTTTAGCGTTAATCGCGATTCGTTTTTGTATTGTTATGGACATTCTGGAATGTTTTGGTTTAATGACTAACTTTAAAAGGATAGTTAAGAAGAAGGAAGTTAGTTAAAGAGAAAAAAAAAGAATCCAGGAAGCTAAAATGGGACAGATTTGTGGAACGTACAATTAACTGTTTTTTTTAAGTGTGTAATATTTGTTGTGTGACTTTGAAATGTTAAATCGGTCTTAAAAGAAAACATTATATCACTGTTCGTGAGGCTAATTATTTGAGGGCAGAATATTCTTGTCTTTTTTTCTCTAGATACTGGATGCCTCTTTAAGTTATTACACATCATTGTACCCAAACTTCCTCTAATACAGAAAACTCTAGTCACGTCGTCTGCAAGTCAATTGACGTCTACGAGAATTATTGCCCGTGGTAAGCTCGCGCCATGACGTCTTGCTGGCAGTTCCTGGCAATCAGCTGACCGTTTGTAAGAAATCAATGAAATAAGAAAGGGAAGTCTAGAATTGTGTTGTACTACACGTCTTGGATAAAATGGAATCAATGCACGAATAGAAAGCATTTTCTCCCAAATGCTCATTTAGTCAATAAATTGAATTAAATTTTGTGTGTAGGAAGGAAACTCTTAGTATTGAAGGAGTCAAATATATTTATGTTCTGTATCCATGTGTATTGATCTAGTTAAATATAGGTATTAGCACACAATTAACGTGATTATAGGTACGAGTCAATCAGGTTTAACTAAGATGTCAATTACGTTTCAGTTTATTTTTTAACATCTGACAAATTGTCTTAGTAAATGGTATTCAGATCACGAGGGGTTCGTTTTGTGGTGAATAATGGGAATTTTAAAAAAATAATTATTTAAAAGAGGATCTGATGGGTTTGGCGGGTAGTCTGCCATATCACCAGAGGTGAAAGCGAGCGTAAACTACTAGTAGTAATAGTGTTATGTGTTTTAGTATTAATATATAAGAGTTTATTTCCATATAGTCCGGTAAACATAATAAATGACCTAGAACAAATTGCAACAGAATTTTTCTCGACGGAATCTGGTGGAGGGGTCCCTGAAGGTCTTCCAAACAAAAATCGTCCAAAATAAATAAAAATAGGTTTTCGAGTAGTTAGCATAAATCCAAAATGGCGACCATTGGCACCTTAAAAAAACTCCAATATCTCGGGAACGGTTGTGTTGGGGGGTGTTAATGTATTACGAGTAGATAGGAAAGTGGTACAGATGACTCAGAAAAACATAGCTAAATGACGTCCCTGTGACGTCATACCGTCATACGGCCAACAATTAGCATAAATCCAATATGGCCGTCATTAATTAAAACTCCGATATCTCGGGAATGGTTGAGTTTAAGGGATGTAAATTTATTACACGTAGATATAGGAAAGTGCTACCAAAGAACTAGAAAAACAATGCCAAGTGACGTCCTTGTGACGTCATAAGTCATACGGCCAACAATTAGAATAAATCCAAAATAAAAAGATAGTTTTTCGAGTAATTAGCATAAATCCATTATGGCCGCCACTGGCACCTTAAAACTCCATATCTCGGGAATGATTTATAGGGTGTAAATATATTAGAGTACACTGTAAATAATATTTGTGTATTTTTACCGTAAATTGACAGGCAGAAAGTTGCCAGTAAATTGACTGTATTTTAACACTGACTTGTAAATTTACACCTAAGTGGTAGATTTGGATTTACAAAAAAACAGCAACCGAATGACTAGACATGTATTTTGTCCGAATCAGTGGCGACCCCATTCCAGAAACCATCATCATCTGTCATTATTTAAAGATCAAAATGAGGAAACACGTCGTGGTCGAGAGAGAGGAAAGACGGTTGGCAATGTGAAGAAGCTGTATAGATCAGAGATTCATTCGCTTTTCATGAAAACAACATTTTTTCAAAAGTTTTAGAGCAGCCCGTCACGACCTCGTGTGAAAAGTACTCTGCGATCCCAGCTGGTGTGGCGACCCCGAGGTTGGGAACCCAGAGTCTAAATAGTTCCAGTTCAGTGAATGTACATATATAGTTTTTGTTTCATCCCGTTTCACTAAGTTAGTGGTGATTATTGTATCCTGTTAAAAGTATATATTTTGACAGGTCAGTGGCAATTAGTTTAAACAGATGATAATTCAACTCCGTAAGAGTCATTCTGGGGTCAATTCAGAAATCGAACTGGACTAAATTCAGAATCCGAACTGGACTGAATGGAGAAACTCAGAATTTAAGGTCATATATTTAAAATATATATTCTGGTTAATGTAGCTAAATCGCTAATATTAATTTAGGACCTAGAAATTGACCCAAATGGGTCGCAACGCATATAATAATGTATTATGAATGCATATAAACTGATTTTACATTCCATCGTTACTGTTTTACTGCCATTTCTAATCAGGTATGGCAATCAAATGGCAATCTCTAGCGTCTGGTTATTCCAGTCTACACCGATAGAATGCTCTCCAGGTAAGAATATGCCGTCGCCGTTTGGCATGACATGTGGAATATGTCTAGCCTCGTTTTTGTTACAAATGGCGCTGAAACGCATTATGGTACGCGATTCGTGTACCACTGGTAAAATGTTTATTTTGTCTTAAATATTGGATATAAGAAGCCCATCTTTTCCAGGAAAGATCACAACATCAATGTTGATTTAAATTGACACATAATTGTGTTTTCAATGTCGAAGACTTTGAATGATACTGAGTTAGAGACATGGCTACTTTAACAGATAATCCCGTGTCACTTAAAATGGGTCACATGACCGGTTTTGATTTCAAAAAATAAAACAGTCGAATTGATTACCGCACGTAATATTTTTTTAACCAGGTTACAGAAAGTAGCGCTATAAAAAATTGAATGAATCCGAAACAATGCTGGATAATAATACATTTCCAAAAACAGCATGAGATAAATGTAGTGCTTTAAAATGTGATGTTATGAGAAGTCATTTAGCCCAGTAGTGATCCTTTAACAAAATAAAAACATTTCTTAATATATACTGTGCTACCAGGCCCCTGGATCAATTTGGTTGATAGTATATGTATGTTTGTTGTTTGTTACTTGCAGGCAATGTCTGTATATTCATTATTTATCATGTCTGCGGGTTTGTCTTATGGATGTTTTCGTATGTGTGGTGCCATCCTCATGCGTTTATTATTAGCCATCAAGGTGACCAAAATGTAACTATCGCTCGAAAACTAAATATAGCCAGCTGTTTTCTCTCCGCGTTCCATGTACGCGTTGATGAGCGACTTTTTCGCTGGCGTTTTTCTATTGTGAAGTGTGCGCATGCGGATGTTTACGTTCTGGCTCACGAACACGGGTTCTCTTCCACTAAGTTCCTGATAATTCAGCTTGCAAATGGTGATGTTATTATAAATAGGCGGCGACTAAGCGTAAACAATGTCATGATCCATGCAGGACAGAGAAATCCTCACGTTTAGAGTCATTTACGTGGGATCCCACAAACTTTTCATCGATTTCTTCTGTACACATGGAAATACATGGAAAGCGGACTTCCTAATGCAAACTGTAGCGGAGAGCGTTCTTTTTGCCACTCTAGTGAATCGCAAACCACCCGCTTTCCACTAAGAGACATATATTAAAATTGTCTCTACCCATCGGGACTTCCCCCCCCCCCCCCAAGTAAATTTTTCAAAAGTATTAATTTTTACAAGGCTAAGAACAATACTATTAAGATTATAACATCTGTTTTGCTTAATTTCTTTCAAACAAATTTATCCAACAAAAAAATAATTGTCCTTTAATCTCTGGAGGTCCTACTACAGCTGACGAAGGGCCCTACTAAAATCCCTAAGGCCACCTAAGGCAGTCATTAATATTTTCGACGGTCAGAAAGTGCAAGTCGTGCGGTATTTTACACTACTCTCAAATTAGAACCCTCCATCTTCGCACACTCACACTGCAACTGCAAGGCGTTTAGGCTACCCGTCATCATTAGTCCAATTGGTGCAGAAGTGGGCGTTAAACCCAATTTCATTTGTTATCGACAGATTTTGACAACGAGATCACCAGTATCTAAACCCAAGGGAAAGAACTCTTAATCTCAAAATTTTCAGAAGAACTGCCCAAACCCCCCGTCCCTCAGGTCCTTCGGAACCAGTCGCCACCATTCGTCGAGCCCTTAATCCGCCCTGACTGGCTATTTCTCTAAATGAGAGGGTAAAGAGGTTGCTGACGGCTAATACCAGTCAAAGGGAAATAACTCCAATTAACGAGTTACCTCCACTTCATCACCGGAAGTTGTAATATCAAAATCAAAACATTCTGGAAGCAAGACACACGTGGAGTAGTGACAGTTGTAAACTGTTTATATTACTTTTTGTTTGTAAGTTTTAAAATATATTCCGGTAAATACAAATGAAGGAATGATTATTTGACAGACTGTGTTCTCTCTTTACTTTGTATTTTAAAATATTAAGTCATGATTACCCTTTCCTTTACCAGCAGTAAAAGATAAATAAAGCCAAAGGGGCCTACCCTAGGACTACTCTAATTATAATAATAGCTAGAATAATTGTTCAATGGCATTTAGTAATTGGATAGAGCAACTTGTGTATTTAAGGTCACGTTTTAAAGAGTATTTTGTCCTTTGTCTGTTGTTTTGTAACCTTGCTGTTTCGTACTTAGTTCATCAATCATTCGTACCTCACATGAGGCCATGAGCCGTTTCGTACTTCACTTCGTACCTCAAATTGATTCGTATTTTTTCCTATGTTGTTGAAATCAGTTAAAAGAAATTGAAATAAAGGTGAAACGATTTGATCAAATCCAACGGCTACGCTAAATTTATAAAAGTGGCTGCTGAGCCTTAATTAGAATATGCACGAGATTAGTTTGTTTTCCTAAACGCAGTGGATATTTAACCGTATACGGCACTTTATTTTATTTATTTACTATTTTGCCGTACGCTTCCGTTTAACATGCGCAGTTCTCTGACATAAACCCATAACCCTAACCCAAAACCTAACCCAACAGTTCTATTCGTTCTTTGTCTAACATTGGCTTGATGCTATCGATAATGGTGCGATGAGTGGTATAGTGTATCTTGATTTTAGCAAAGCATTTGATCTCATTGATCATAAGCTTATTATTGAAAAACTTCATCTTTATCGATTTGATAATAATTCACAAATTTTGATTGAATCATATCTTGACTCACGGAAGCAAAAAGTATGTTTAGGATCAATTACCTCCTCAATTACTACAGTCAAATGCGGGGTTCCACAAGGTTCGATCCTGGGTCCTCTCCTATTCCTAATTTTTATAAATGATCTCCCACTCAATATTGAATCAAGTCAGATAGATTTGTTTGCTGATGACAGTACCCTGCATTGTTCACACAAAGATATTTTATCCATCGCCAAAAATCTCCAAAATGATCTCTATTTGGTTGCTGAATGGTGTGAAAACAATGGGATGGTAATCAATCCTTCGAAAACAAAATCAATGCTGATTTCAACAAAACACAAAAGAAATCAGAAAAACCTAACTTTATCTCTCCATGGTGAGAAAATTGAGACGGTTACTACCGCAAAATTACTTGGAATTCAAATTGACCAAGACCTTAATTGGGAAGCACAGATAGCAGATATGTCTAAAAAACTTGCATCAAAAATATTTCTCCTAAATAAGATAAAAGATCATTTACCTTACGAGACAAGAATTTTGTTTTATAACAGTTACATACTACCAATATTTGATTATTGCTCTATTATTTGGGGAAATGCTACCAAAAGTAGATTAGACATTCTTTAAAATTACAAAAGAGGGCAGCAAGAGCTATTCTTGATGCACCGATTGAAACTCCGTCCACCTCTTTATTTACTAAACTCGGTTGGCTTACCCTTACACAGAGGATTCTTTACAATAAAATTGTCTTATCATTCAAAATTATTACATTTAATACTCCACTTTATCTAAATTTCCATTTTATTGAAAAATCTCTTGTTTCCAAAATGGATATCTTGCTCCGTTCACAGACCAGTAAATCTCTTTTTCTTCAAAAATGCAAAACGGAATCCATGAAACGTACTTTTCATTATTCTGCATGTCTTTTATGGAACAATCTGCCTTTTGACATAAAGATGTGTAAAAATGTTGAAAATTTTAAGATTAAACTGAAAACTCATCTATTTTGCACACTGTAGGAACCATAATATTCAACTGATGACATACTTATTATTTTTAACTTGCAACTGCATTCTATTTTATTTTGTGTGTAATTATAGTGTTCTTCCTATATTCTACTTGTATAATGTATATGTTTTGTAGTTTGGGAGTGACTTATCAAACTTCCCACTTTAAAATGCTATTGCATTTCTAATGATTTTAAATTTATCCTGATATTACATGTATATATGTCTTTGTAGTTTAGGAGGGACCTATGGAAGATTAGTTTTTTTTTTTTGCAAACTAAATATGTTGCCTCATTAAATAAAGTTTTTATTATTATTATTATTATTATTGCTTCTTTTTCCGTTTCTTATAAAGGAACGAAATAGCCATACTTGAATTTCTATGGTAGAAACTGGAGAATTATTTTTGAAAGAAAATAAGATAATAAATGTAAATTGTAGAAAAGCATTTAGAATATTATTCTATTTTGGTCGAGGGCGCATTTCTGCGGATTTTGGTTTTTAATTTAAGTACTAAGACTGTCAGTGGTTTATGTTTTTCCCGTAAAATCGTGCTTCTGCGCCGAACTTGAAAGACGACTTGCCAAAATGGTGGAATATATCTACTTTCCGCCATTTTGAATCAGAAACGATGTACGGTAAAATAGCGGAAGTAGATACTTTGCCGTATACGGTTAAATATCCACTTCATTTCCTAAATGACCTTAAAATTGAAATAAAGGTGAAATATAATTAAATGATTTGATCAAATCCAACAGCTGCGCTAAATTTATAAAAATGGCTGCCGAATGAGCATTACCTACGATGATTTAATAACAAAAAGTGAATTGTATGGATTGAAAAAAAAATTAGAAATTTCCATATTGATATTACACAGCCTGCCCAATAGTAGTAATTCACACACAAAGGATATATTTAAACTAAAATTGCTTTAGCATTCCACTAAATTTACATCGGTTACAATCGAAAGCCATTTTCATGCAATTGGGTTTCAAAATCAGAATTACCCCGTGATATAACCGTAATACGGTCCATGATATAACAGATCAAAGAAACGCGTACGCCCATCTTCACACGTAGGCACCTTTTGGAGACTGGCTGTGTTCTATTTTTAGGCTCAAATAACCCAACCGTATCAGAAACCATGCAGTTCCACCTTACAGTGAGTTAAATTGATTTGAGGTTTATTATGTAATGAATAAAATACATTACGTGTCGCATTTTGGAATTCTTAGTATATTCAATTTTCAATCGTTTTTAACCGCTTTAACAACCCTCAATCAATTATCACAATCACAACTCATTCAGCAGAATGGGTTCAATAATCAACACCGGATTGTATACTTTTTCAATCGTTTTTTAAACTGCTTTAACAATCACCAATCAATTGTCATCAATAATCACAACTCACTGAGCTGAATGGGGGATCACGTGGCTAAGTGGGTAAGACGCTAGCTCGCTAGCCTGGAGGTCGGGTGTTCGATCCCTGCATTGGCCGAGAAAGTTCATCCAGATTTTCCGGCGTGGTTCTCCCTTGTCAGTGATGCAGGACGGAGGGGCTGACAAGGAAAGCTGTCTAGTCGTTCGGATGGGACGAAAAACCGAGGTCCCGTGTACACATTGGCGTGCACGTAAAAGATCCCTTGGCAGTTGGAATTCGATATAAGAGTAGGCCGTAGTGCCCTGTCCGGGCAAAATTTCCCTCATAGCACACTGTATGGCGTATGCCCGTCTTCATTAGCCCAGGTTAGGAGCAGAACAGTAGGACGTTAAACTCCATTTCATTTCATTTCATTTACTGAGCTGAATGGGTTCGATAATCAACACCAGGTTATAGTTTATTATTTCAATTTCTTTCAACAACATATAGATTTATTTTAATTTCTTTCAATTTATTTCCACAACATTTAGGAAAAGGTACGAATCAATTTGAGGTACAAATCATGTGTGTAGTTATAAATTTAGCGCAGCCGTTGGATTTACGAAAAAGAACTAATCAATTTGAGGTACAAATCTCGTGAATATTCTAATTCTGGTTAAACATATTCAATTTCTTTCAACTGATTTCAACAACATAGGAAAATTTACGAATCAATTTGAGGTACGAAGTGAGGCACGAATGAACTAAGTACGAAACAGCCAGGATACGAAACAGCCTGCACCCTTGTCCTTATATCAAGCTAAAACAAACCAAGACATTTATGGGACAAATATAATAATATAGACAAATTATAAGAACAGTCCAACATTCCAGTGATATGAATTTTGCAAAAATTGCTTTATCCTTAGGTTTAGTGCTTGTTATAAAAACTAACAAAATGAGTTCAGGTTCAACGAAACCAGTGAAGAAAGTTTTAACGGATGAGGAGAGAGTAGCCATGTGTAAAAAAATGGATGAAGATCTGGACATATTTATTGAAGAGATGAAAGCTAAACACAAGGAAAAAATGAAAGATCAACCACCAGAAAAAGAAAAGTCTATAGACGAGATAATTGAGGTATAGGTTTATAATTTTATGTAAGTGGAATATAATTTAATTTTAAAAGAAGTCGTTAGGTCAGTGCAGTCTACTAACTCACTAAAGGTAAATGTCCATTTATGTGAAATTGTTTGGTTAGAAAATTTGGACACTTAATGTCAGAATCGATGTGCAAACAGAGAAATGATTGTAGTGAAGACAAGGATTTGTGTGTTATATGGAATAAAACAGTTCTTGTTTCCAAATTATTGAACAATATTCCTTGATAACTGGAATTTGATCCATACTATGATGGGTTTTTTTAAGTATGCATTTTAGTATATGATCTTTGAATATCATATCTCAGATTACCATGTCATTTTATGTACATTATGTATTAACAGGAATTAGAACGTCATCCAGCATTTGCAAAAGAGATTGATTTATCCAAACCTTTAACTACAGAAGTCGAAGGGTTGATGGCTTTAAAATATGAATGTGAAGATCCAACAGGTAATGTAATTATATACGTCATTATAAGCTTTATCATTGAGTTGAGTGGGGTGGTTCCCATTCCCTAAAGATAAATGAATACAAGCTAAAATTTGACTAAGACATAAAGATTGTACAATAATACACATCAGTATTTTTCTATTTGTAGCACGAGCTGATAATTATAGAGAAGATGGTAATGATAATTTTAAAAAGAAGCGTTATAGAATAGCTATATCTAATTATACAGAAGGTATAACATCTAACTGTCCTGATCGTCAACTTAACGCAGTTCTATATACAAATAGAGCAGCAGCACAGTTCCGTTTAGGTATGTCCATTTATAAGTACTAAAAGTCATTAAATTAAAGGGGAATTATGGGAGATTAGGTAAAGAGTTGGCAGTTCTCGCTATAATAGTTAAAAAGATAGATAACGTAAATAAAATATGCTGACAATTTCAGTTAAATTGCTCCACTCTGAACCGAGATATTAGCCTTTAAATTTTAGGCTAACCTCAATCATCATTACTAAAGTCGGTACGATAAAAAACAATGTGCGTTTAATTATTCTTCACAAAATGTATTCCAATCCGCTAAATATTGCAGGCTAGCGATGGCATCGAGAGTTGATTATGGTCTGGTTAAGTTAATTAATGTCTAAATAATAATCTAGATAACATTTCAGGCCTAAAGAAAGACCTGTAATATACAGATTTAGCTCTTGCATAATGTAGGTTTAGTAACCTGCATCAATAACCTTACAATCTGGCCGTATTACAGAGGCAAACATATTAATCATGTAAAGAATAAATTTTATATTCAAGCTAAGGTTGTCTATATGACCCCTGTATGTAAACATCTCAGATAGATAATATTGCAAGTCAATTTATCAGACATAATGGTTCAACTTTCTGGTAAATATTAGAACTTTTAGGTGATTTCCCTATTCTATTGTTATTGGAGTTTTTTTTAACCTTATTTTAATCTTGTGTACATGTAATTCAGGTAATTACAGATCAGCATTCAATGATTGTATATTTGCCAGGAAGTATAAAGTTGATCATATGAAGGCTATTCTAAAAGGTAGGTAATTTATTCATATTTCATTTTAAGTGTGAAATGTATAATTTAGGATTTTTAACAGAGATATTAAATATATATTATTGAAAAAAGTTCAATTATCTGTACATCATTAGAGCGACAGAATGGTAATAAACATTTGATTGAACTGTAAGGAAACACCAATTTCATTTTGTGTTCTTGGGGAAAACCTGTTAAATTATTTCTTATTCTTCAGGAAAAACACTAATTTAAAAAAATAAAAGTACTTATTGCTTTTACTTCCAGATATTTAAGTTTTCAATTGCCTGAAAATTGCAGAGGAGAGTACTTTAATTATATCCCTCGGATAATAGTTAAATGTTATGGGTTTTATTCTTAACATATTTATGTTTTTGTTGTTTCTAGGTATGAATTGTTGTTTAGAGATGAAGAAATATGATGATTGTATAAAATGGTGTGATACAGCTTTATTGGTAAGTGTCCTACAGTAACTGTTAGAAGACTAATCAAACCCTTGGATCCCAATAACCATTGAAAATTCAGTTATTTTGTAGTATCAAAAATACTCTAAATTTGTTAAATCCCTCTGATGTGATGTCATCATAAGATTCACAAACTTCATATTCTTTTTTCCCTTGAAACTTGGCAGCAGTGTTCAATTGGGCTTAAGGAGTTACGTCACTGTTTGCATTCAAATTCATGAACTCTTGTGAATTTAATATACATTTGTGAGTCCCCACCCTATTCATATGGTTTTAAATTCATTGAATCTTATGAGCATGATATTAAAGCCCATCTCACCATAAGAAACAACTCTTATGAATTTCAGGTTTCAGGAAGAAGAGGAGCTTGATCGAAATTTAATATATTTTGATGGAATATTTTAGAATTATCCCCCTGTTTACATTCAAATTCCTGAAATCACAACGCAAGGAAGAGTTATTTTCCCATTCCCATGTTTACTTTTAAGGCTTAGTACAAAGTTCTTACCATAATAATGAAAATAGATTTACCATGGACAACTTTGTTGCAAGTGGTCATTCTGGGCCAGGAAATACAATGTCTGTATAAGCTCTGTAACTAGTTAACTTATTAGGACAACAATATTTCATAATTCTTTTTTTATTTTTATAGATGGATCCTGATGATAAAGATGTCCTTGACACCAGGTCAAAAGCTGAAAGATTAAAGGTAAAGATTAAGATTCATTAAGCTTTGTATATTTTTGTCTAAAGATTAAAATGGATAAAATGATCAATCTGATTAAAAAAACAGATTTATATTTTGTTTCGTTTATTTTTTTTTTTATACTTTCGATGGCCTCCACTACATGAAGATCTGACCGGTTGTAGTGGGAGGTTGTGCCAGGAGTCACATGAGCGGCCCACAGTTCCGTGCACAGCATGCTAAGAATTCGCCGCAACATACCATTTCTATGGCTCATCCCTCAGATCAACCGTAACTTGGGTTATTTAACAACTCTTCCAAATCCTAGTGTTGTAAAGACAAGTAAAACAAAATTTTGAACTATAAACAAATGAAACGAAATAGGATCTGTGTTTTAATCAGATTGTAAAATGACTTCAATATGACACATGGTTTTCTCTTGTTTTTAAAGAGACTGGTGCACATGTGAGTTACTGAAATAAAGTAAAGATTACTATTTGATAGTTTTGAAATGACCTGGTTATTTTGAGTGGATGTTAAACCTCATTTTATTTCTTTCTCTCTGTCTATTATAGAAATTAAAAGAGCTTGAAAATCGTAAACAAGCTGCTAAAGAAAGAAAAGAGGAAGCTGAGGAGAAGAAACTTATAGAATTGATTCAGGTACATACATAGGGTACTAAGATAACTGGTTGGATATAGGTTGCTATTGACAACAAATAATTATTAACAGTGGTTATTCTTCTTTGTCCGGTCTTGGGTAATACCAATTAATTTTTGTATTGAATTTCAGAAAAAAGGTGTAAAGATTGCAGGGTTAGACAAATTAAAAAAAGAAACAAAATTATCACCCCTGGTATTAGCCAACATAGAATCCCATCATCCAGCTGGTGCTAAAGTGAAAGTAGATGAGGATAATAATTTACATTGGCCAGTTCTATTTTTTTATCCAGAATATTCACAGACAGATTTTATAGAAGCATTTAATGAAACAAATACGTAAGTCTGTTTACACAAGTTTCCACAAACAAAGTCTCAATTATCCATTTTTATGTTAAATTATTCATCACAAAATGTATTCAAATCCACTAAATATCGCAGGCTAACGATGGCATCGAGAGTTGATTATAGTCTGGATATGTTAATTAATTTTTAATAATTCAGATAGTATTCCCGGTCTAAAGAAACAACCTGCAGTAGGCAGATTTAGCTCTTGCGAGATCGGGCAAATTATTTATGATTATTTTTATTGTAGGTTTGCTGATAATATTTTACACATGTTTGGTGAAGAGGTACAACCACCATCTTGGGACACAGATAATAAATATAAACCTGAATCTATACAAGTAGGTGTATCTACATGTTACATATAATAGTTTTTCTACGCAGATTTTGGTTTTCACCCATGAAATACAGTATTGTCAAGGGACATGTCCAGTTATTCAAGATGTCATGGTATGAGGAGAATTGTCGTCCAATATTAATAAACACATACCATTTTAGTCTTTAATCGAACAAATTTCTTATATTCACCTTTAGATATGTATTTATTTAAAGTGCCCTAGAGAAGTCAGACTGGCTGAATGTTCAGCACTATAGAAAATAATTATTATTATTATTAAAGCGTATGGACCTGGCTTATTGAAAGTTACTCTCATATCATCATGCTTTACAGCGTAAAAACTGAGTGATTTGATGATATACAATCTGATTAAAACACAGATCCTATTTTCTTGTCTTTTTTTTTATATTTCCTAATTTCGTCTTACTTGTCTTTACAACACTAGGATCTGGAAGAGTTGTTATATAACCCGCGTTCTGGTTGATGTGAAGGATTAGCCAATGCAACTGTCTGTTGCAGCGAATTCTTGGCGTGTGATGCACGGAATTGTGGGTATCCTATTAGAAACATCAACGCTGATTGGTTAATCAAAAGTCGTGTGTATGACCCCTGACGCGACCTCCCACTACAATGATCAGATATTCATGTAGCATCGAAAGTATAGATCTGTATTTTAATCAGATTGTATATATATTATACAGATTAACACGTATTCAAACTATTTTATCTATCAAAGGTTTTCTTCAATTATCAAAACATTTTAATCTCAAGAAAACTACCACATGTGGCTAGAATCTATTTTAAGCTTCTTTGTCACATGACTTAATTATGCGAGAATCAATTTTCAGCTGGTATTTATTGGTTGTGGTCCATTTACCATAAATATCGAAGCATAAGTAAATTCTTGGATTATCTTCTGCCAACTTCTGTTTCCATCGTTTAATCAGAGCGTCAACTCCTACCGGACATTATTTTAGCCATTAGATCAACACATAAGAAGGCCTCCTTATGTCACCCAAGCAGACAGCCTGTCGATTACATTTTTGTCCTGTTGGCGACCGATGGGTGCTTTTCAGGGTATCCAGTATTTTTCTATTAAGATTGTCTCTAAATTCCATATATCCCATATATGCCATACTTTTATTGGGAATTATTTACCCTATAAATACTTTCACTGGAAGGTATCTTCAAATAAACTAGTGCAAAAATTATTTTCAAGATATTTTTATTAGATATTATTATTATCCCACAAAATATAATGGCAATATATGGGATGGGGCCCTTGCGAATTGCTTTACTAGAGGGAATACAACACATATATACACCATTAGTCTACAGATTGTGTTGTATACAGATTGTGTTATTAATGAAAATGTAGATTTTTGTTCTAATGATCTCCCCTTCCCTTTAAAAACCATGAAGATAGCTCTTTATAAGATAGCTTTTCAATAATTTGTTTAGCAAATACATGCTTCTAATATTTTTCTTTTTTTTTTAAAAGATATTCTTTGAGAATCGAGAAGAAGAGAAGGTTTATCCAGTAGATATTAACTCAACCTTGGCTAAAACCATGTTACATAAAAAGTAAGACTCTATTTTTCAGCACCTCTGCTCCACTGAATCAAATTTCTCCAAAACTTCCATTTATCAGTTAGACCTATGGTGATTTGATGAATGCAGCTAACTGGGATGTCCAAGGTATAATCTCGGAGAGGGAAATTGGGGTTTAACGTCCACTCGACACAAACTAGGTCATTTCGGGTCTAACATATGGTTCAATTTTATTTCAATAATTCGCTTGCGCATAGGGGTCTGTCAAAAAAAAAAAAAATTAAATGATCGTGAATACTACCTTACAATTGACTTGAAATGTTTTGTATACACTTTCAACCTAAATATAACCATATTGCCAGTTACCAGTCAGTACACCTCTTGTCTGCAGGTGCTTGTTTAAGGATCCTCCCGCTGCTCCCCACCCCTCCCCCCCAAAACAAATAATAAGCCCAAGTAAGCACACCTAAAGTCCACAAAAAAGCAATAAAATGAATAACAATCATAAAATCACATGAACTTTACGGTCAACGTGGATAAAAATTCTTTAGGGCAAGGTAACGATCAGCTAACAGCTATATAGGCAATATGATCTATATTCTACCGTTTTACCATAGTGCTCAGTGTTATTTTATCCATTTTTATATGCCCTCAATGGCTTCTGGACGCTCTAGAGGCTAAAGTTAATATTCAATTGACTTTAAATTAATACACAGTGTTTTAGGTCATGAGATGCAGAAGCCTATTGATCTTCAACAATTTCCAATGATTACTCCGTCTTCAATTTGTCAGTGGGAGCAGAACAGTAGGACGTTAAATCCCATTTCATTTCCGATAATTACTGCCAGATTGACTTTAAACTATACACAGTGTTTATGTTCATGAGACGATGAAGCCTATTGATTTTCAACGATTGCCAATAATTACTGCCAAAGTTATGGTCCTTGAACACTTTGAAATAACTTGTGAACTAAAGTTTGCGGTCATGAGAGGAAGAAGTCTACTGATTTTCAAGGATTTCTGATAATTATTGCTAGAATAAAATATTTGACAACCCTTGTTGACTGAGTGGACAACTTAGCTGCTGTGGGCGTATGTTTCGTTGTCTGTCAACCTATCTTGTATTTTGTTTTATTTTATGGACATGCATTGTGGGGTTGGATTGTGAGTGGTGCCCTAGATTCCCCCCACCCCCATTAAGAACTTCTAGATCATCTAGGCATACTGTTTGTTGTATGTATTAGTTTCCAAGTTGACAATATTGAAAGAGATTGGACAGTGTATATTATCTGTTTATTTGTTGGGGGGGGGGAAACTTTTTTTAAATTTTGAAATAGCCTGTGACTTGTTTTGTTGTTTGAGGTGTGTGTGCCTGATAATCCGATAATTAATAAAATGACAGGTTGAAGGGAGGTAACTCCATTTTTAATGCATAAAAAAATGGCCAAAAAGTAGAAAGGGGAGCAGTTAGTTATTATTTATTTTAATAATGAATAAATATTACTAAACAGTGCTATTTGTATGATCCGTACAATGTCAGTAATGTAAGTTTACCTCTTTAATATAAATGCATCCTAGTTTTTGCTTTACTGAAGAATAACATTGATTAGTGAGTTATCCCCTGCAGGCATTATGGACTGGCCCCTTTCTACTTCCTGTTTGTGTTAGAAACCGTGCTGTGTGTTTTTGTTGTTTCATGAGTTGATTATTATATGGATCTATGAAGCAAGGGGCAAGGAAGGCATTTAATTAAACGAAAGAAACAGGGCAACGTTTTCTTAGACTGTTTTAAATTATTGAGTACCAACTGCTAAAGATTCTAGACTGTATTCTGTAAGATTGTCCTATCTATTACGTCATCAAAATGGTTAAACTTACCACAGAACTTATGACAAGAGGTACTTCAGGCCATAACAAGAAAAACAGAGAAGAAACACAAAGTCACTATTTAGAACGTCTAACACATCTATATTTAGAAGAAAGGGGAATAGATGATGTAGGAGAAGAACTGGGTTTATGTAGAAATTTAGTCGCTTTATATCTTTATGACAATCAACTTTCAAGAATACCAAAACTTAGCCAAAATCCAAACTTAACCCATCTTTATCTTCAAAATAACAACATAAGAAAAATGGAGTGTTTATCCAGTCTTCGAGATCTTTCCAAATTATATATAGGTGGAAATGCAATTACTGTTTTAGAGGGTATCGAAAATCTAAAGAATTTACAAGAATTACATGTTGAGAATCAGCAGTTGCCATCTGGGGAAAAATTACTGTTTGAACCGAGGTCTTTAAAGACTATTGTATCATATGTTCAAGTGCTGAATGTTTCTGGTAATAATCTTGACAGTATAAAAGAACTCGAAAAAGCTGTTAATTTACGTCAACTTATGGCAAGTGATAACAATATTACAGATATGAAAGAGTTGTCTCATGTTTTAAGTAATTTGACAAAAATATGGCGATTAGAGTTGATAGGGAATCCTGTTTGTCACAAATCAAAATACAGAGACAAAATCATTGTCATGTGCAGAAAACTAGAATTATTAGATAGCAAGGAGATAACAGATACATCTAGACAGTTTCTACATAATTGGCAGGCATCTAAAGATGCCCAGAAAAGAAAGAAAGAAGAAATGAATAAACAAGAATTACCTGATGTATTGTATTCAGATCTTCCACCTGTAAAAGGTCCACCCATGCATGCCACTATACCTGGTTATATTATGCCAGGATTACCGAGAAAACAGTTCGAACAACTACTGGTGAAGAAAAGTACGTCTGATAATCTTATTGCAAATGAAACACAATTCGGACTAAATAAAATACCCAGAGCAAAGGTTTTCCCCTAGAATAAACAGTTGAGAGAGTGGAATGTGTGAAGGGAACAAAAACTACAGAACTGAAAGTATATGTACTAATCGCAAGGTCATTAATCACTGTAATGTTGCAGATATTAAAATTGCATGTAACCGTTGGTGATATATCAAAACTTATAAACCATATAATATATATAACTGTTTTCTGTGTTATTACTGTGGAGTTTAAGATCATCTATATTTACTAATTTCAAATACTGATGAAACCAAATTCAGAACAGATTTTCATATGTGCTACTTATATTCACTGTGAAGAAGATATTGTTAAAAAATAATCAAGTTGGGATGCCATGTCATTTATCCTCTACATTCTCCAACAAAATATAAATATTAGCATTTATACAATAAATTGAAGTTTATTAACTGGAAGTCTTTTGACAATCGGGATGTTCCAGTCTAAGTTGTTACAGTGTGTGTTGTGTTGGTTATCTGGTTGTTGTGTGCTCTGACAATTTTATTCAGTTTGTGTGTTAAAAATATGCCCCTCCCACCCAAATAATACAGTAGCAATTTGTATTGTTCTATTCCAAGTCTTGGTTCAGTGATGTTGTTTTTATTACCATAGAGAATTATAGGGTAAACTATTTTGTGAGAACTTACGGATTGTGACAACTTATGGATTGTTTTGTTTTGTTTTTACTAACAGGACACAGACTCATTCAAAGTACATGTAATAGTAGGACAAATACATTTATTAAATGTGTGTGTTTTTTGTCTGTAGTCTCGACCCAAGTTCTTGTGTTGGTATATTATTATTCAAAGTGGCACAACTGCGAAGTGAAAACCGTATTGCTTATTATAAATATTGTTAATTTATTATTTGTGTAATTATTCATTATTTATTTTCAGATTCTATGTGCATGGTGGAACTCCATATTTTATTATAGTTGTGAGAGGATCAAAATATTATGATGAATTTTTAAAACGATATAAAATTGCTTCATAATCATTATATTGTTTTGTTTTTACACATCGGTGTCATCTTGGTCATGGTAGGAAACGAGACAGTATTTATTTATACCAGGTAATTGGGTCATTCCACGTCAAGTGAACACACTTTTATGACACCGTGCCTCGGATTTTGACCTAACTTGCAGGGATTGATGTCCAGCCTGAAAGAAAACACTATACCATGTTTTGGGTCATTTGGCCTAATGGAACCCATTTTAGGGGTCACCAAAGATTTGGGTCATTCGACTGACTTCGCAGCTTCTACCAGCCATAACTCAACACACAGTTGTTCAATCTTGATCAAAATACTCAGCAGACTGAGCCCTTTCATTTGACGTAAGGCATGATGTTCTGCGATGATTTTTTTAGGAAAACATCTTTTTGTGTAACCTTTGATCTTGACCCATTACCAGGATCACAAATCGATCAGGTCATTTTTTTGCCCAAATACACACCACAAATCAGAGTGGGATCTCCATGGGAACACGGTCAAAATGATCACCAAACATGCCATCCAGTTCAGCTCTCACATAGGTGCCAACTCGTCATATACTAATTAATTCGACAATAGGCCCACTGTAACATCCCAGCTACGATAACTTTCTGGGCCCATTGATCCAACTCTGAGTTCCCATCATACCAGTCCCATGAACTCCCAGTCTCGTGCTTCCAAGTGCTACAAATGATACGATTCCAGGCCACAGAAGCTCTCATTGCGCTCACGGTAGGCAGGCAGGACTATGGGCATTATCCACACCATAATAGCTTTCACGCAAATGAAGCGATGCCGCCACCCATATGAAGTGTGGATGACACTAAACCGAGACATGCTCGAAGTGAAAAATTTGATATCTGAAGTATCATTTCTATCACACTTCCGTAACAACACTTCAAATTTTCAATGAAATAAAGAAGGCAGCAATGATATTGAAGTGAGGAAGAAGCCATGCCAAATATGCAAATTAGGCTACTTCCAAGTGTTCACTTCAGTGTTTTGCCTAATTCAACCCAGTGTTTATCGGGTGTTTTCCGTTTGCACCATTCACCAAAACGTGAAGCTGTCAAGCTGATGATGGCTGAATGGAAGATGAATGAAATAGCGAACTGGAAACGTGCAGAGATGCCATCGCTAAAGTACTCTGTTGATTCCCCGTTACCTTTAAGGCTTTGTTCAACTTCCGGAAGTGCCAAGTCTGTCGTGATAGTGTGTCTAGCCTGCAAACAGAACTAATGGAGGCCTACGATGACCACGCTGTTGATGAAGTATAATTCTAGCAGTGGACAACGACGGATAGGTCGCAACTTCACACGGTGACTATGCATTTGGAGGAATTTGTCGAAAACGTTTCTGAAAAAGTCACCAGACAACTAGACGGGGAATTTGTGGTTATCAGAGACTTTTCGGAAAACTTTTCTTTTCAGTAGTGCAGGACACGGCCCAAGGCTACCACTGGAATAATGCGCAGGCTACAATCCACCCGTATATATTACTACTAGAAGTGGTCCCACTACTGATGTCTTCCGCCTCACTGCAGCCACAGTAGTGGCTCGTCCTACAGAGTTCCTTTGCGCAAGATTTTTAATCAAATGACTAAGGATAAACGGAGAGAGAGAGAGATAGAAATGGGGTTTAACGTCCATTCGACACAAACTAGGTCATTTCGGGACTAACATATGGTTTATTTTTTTTATTTCAATAATTCGCTTGCACGTAGGGGTCTTTAGCAGTGGGGGGGGGGGATGGAGGACCCGGGGAAAACACACGTGGTTGGACAGGCGAACCTACTTCTTGTCACGTGCAACCGGGGATTCGAAACCACGCCAGTTGACTCAATGATGAGGATGAACGGATTGAGGCTGTAGCCTAACCTCCCATTATTCATCGGAAATTCAACTGGCTACGTACGTCACTGCCAAATATGGCAGACATTGGTGGCTGGGTTATATAACGGAATTCCGGCAGGTAACCGGGGAAATTAGGATTAACTTTATCATTATTATGGATCCCAGATGAATGGTACGAGTAGATAAATCGGACATATATACTGTTATCAGTCGAACAGAGACAGGATGCACCTACCCTATAGACTTTCTAAAAGTGAAATGACCGAATCAAGTAAAGCTCTGTCAAAGAGACTGTAGTGGTATGTTCCCTTTAAAGGGACAATAACACTCTTGCTGGCTTGAAAGCTCCAGAAAATAAATAATATCTCTAAGTACTAGATGTTTAAGTGTCCTACCTGTTGTGTAAATTATCCATTACATCCTATTTTACTTGTCCAGAGGGTTCGAAAATATTTTTAAATCGAAGTTTCATTTGAAAAGGTTTACGTTAGACGTTTCAAACCATTATGTTGAATTTTTCTAAATTTTTAAATAAAGTGTGTTAAGATGAAATTTGTATCATCAATTACTTGAAATATTCTAAAATAGTACAATTTGTTGACCAGAATAAAGATTGGGACATATTATTCAGCTACAATAAGAGTGGTAAAAATTGAGCCTTTAAATACCTTAAGGCCTATAACTGTCTAGATGTCATGAATATGTATAACTGGTGCACGCGCACATCCGGGTACTTGACGACGGATTGTCGTCGCATGGTACGAAGCAAAATAAACGTCTATCTACAAGACAAGTCTACATTGTCGTATCATCTATCGCTAGCCACCATGGGCAGCACTAACACAACAGAGACATTGATTACAATATTGTTCTCTTGTGGTCAAAACAAATAACTATTATGTGACGGCTTTAACAGAGAGCATGTAGGGGTACCCATCTTTGGTGATCATTTTGACCGTGTTCCCATGAAGATCCCACTCTGATTTGTGGTGTGTATGACGATTATATAGGATATGTCATTTTGGGGCAAAATAATGGCCTGATCGATTTGTGATCCTGGTAGAGGGTCAAGGTCAAAGGTCACACAAAAAGATGTTTTTCGGAAAAATCTCAGAACATCGTGCCTTAAATTACATCAAATGAGAAAGGGTTCATTCCGCTGCGTATTTTGATATCAATATCATCGAGCTGAGTTATGGCTGATACGATGATAGAAGTTTCGAAGTCAGTCGGATAGCCCAAATCTTTGGTGACCCATAAAATGGGTCCCATCAGGCCCCATGACCCAAAACTTGGGACAATGTTTTCTTTCCAGGTGAACAACAATACCTGCAAGTTAGGTCAAAATCGGTGACATAGTTAGTATCATAAAAGTATATGTAGCTTACATTTGACGTGGATTGTCCCAATTGTTCTTTACTCGTTTTGTGCAAGTGTTGTTAAATCCACTTTAGTTATAATACCTGTATTTCATGTAAATCCACCATGTAGTTTATAAAGTGCATATAATTTTATTATAAAGAGTAAGTCTGAAGGAGTTTTTAAAATGTGGGAGTGAATCACAGTTGAACTGGCAAAGCAGGCAGGTATTAATGTACATTGTCATCGAGGTTACGGACAAGAAAAATAAATCTTTGTTCTATTTAGTATGGCTGATTCTTGTTGAAAAGGTGCAACTCTGAACTTTACTTAATAGACTGTTGTGTTCATGATGTGTCCTAACTCCCCTGGAAAGTGATGTAATGATAGGTTGCCAGTGTCGGCAAAACATAAAAATTATGCATCCATTAAGAATTGCTTTTGTGGGCATAATTCGAACAATTGTCTGATGTGAAATATTTAATATATTTTTATTACCAAAATGAACTCTTTAATACACCATCAAAATTATAGAGTTCACATCACGATCCTGTTTGTCTTGACAGCAGTTTTACTACCAACATACAACAGCCATTAAGCTACCCACATCATCTGAGAAACCATCACATTTCAATGATCAGCTAATTAACTTAAAATCCCATTAGTGTTGTAGGATCGACTTCTGTCAGTACAAGCCCTAAAACCACCAACATATCCCGTCATGTCAGCAAATATTGAATAGAAGGATGGAGTTTAATATCCACTCAACACAAACTAGGTCATTTTTGTATCCATGTGGTTTATGTTTATTTCAATAATTTGCTTGCTCACTAATGTCTTAAGCAGTGGAAACCTGCAAGATTAAACAAGAGACCCTAATCATTGTCAAGTACAAGCCTGGGGCTGAAACCACAACACTAGATTCAATGATTTACAGAGCATGCGTTAAGTCAGCCCACCTCCCTTGAAAGGATACAAGTTACCATAATTGTACAGATAACTTGGATTTATATTAACAGCATTTTTTGGAAATGAAATGGAGTTTAAAGTCCTACTGTTCTGCTCCGAACTGGGCTAATAAAGACGGGCATGCACCATGCAGTGTGCTATGAGGGAAATTTTGCCCGGGCAGCGGCACTATCGCCTACTCTTATATCGAATTCCAACTGCCAGGAGATCTTTTACGTGCATTGCAATATATACACAGGACCTCGGTTTTTCGTCCCATTCGAACGACTAGACAGCTGTCCTTGTCAGGCCCTCCGTTCTACATCACTAACAAGGGGGAACCACGTCGGGAAATCTGGATAAACTTTCTTGGCCAATGCAGGGATTGAACACCCGACCTCCAGGCTAGTGAGCCAGCATCTTACCCACTTAGCCACCGTGACCCCTAACAGCATTTGGACATTTGATACTATATGTACCTGGTAATGCATTCATATCTGGAGAGAGAGAGAAATGGGGTTTAACATCCACTTGGCACAAACTAGGTCATTTGGGGACTAACATATGGTTTAATTTTATTTCAATAATTAGCTTGCACATAGGGGTCTATAGCAGTGGGAGAAAACTGGAGGACCCGGAGAAAACCCACGAGGTTGGACAGACAACCCTTCTCCTTGTCACGTACAACCGGGGATTCAAAACCAGGCCAGTTGACTCAATGACAGGCCTCATGATACAGCGCGCACGTGCTAACCATTCGGCCATCCAAACACACACACACACACACCCCCGCCGCATTCATATCTGGAACAATTATTGCTATATATCTCATGATATACTAGAAGGAAAAAAATCAACAAAACCCTTTAATCAAAAGAGAATAAAATCTGTGAAATTTATTGAAAAGATATAAAAGGGGTCCCCATTTCACTACTAAACCAGTTTCATCAGCCTTAAAAGGTTGATTTTAATGTGGTAACAACTGAAATTATTTTATTTCTTGTCCCACAAGTGAAAATATTAACAACATCCATAAACAGAACAAAATATAAAACAAACAGATTTTACTAACATGTTTACAACCTTTCCTCAATTATTTGTATATTTAAATATTTTAAATTATCGGGAGTGAAAGAAAATATCAAAGTTAAAATGAGACCAATTGGCTATCAAAATCACATCAGTGTATAATTTTCTGTCTTTGGTGCAAACAAATAAAATAGTTTCAAACAAATAAAATAGTTTATGTACCATATATTATATATATGACACATATAATAAGAAATATATAAGAACGATCAACATAATTTTCCAGCTATCTTAAAAGGAATGAAACCCTAGATTAGAGCTACATATTAAATAGTGAGAATAGTAATGAAATCGAGAAAATTTAACCTTCAACTGATGTGTAAATTTGTTATGTCTGCACAGAATGAAGATAACTACCAAATACAGCTATAGTCCTGAATCCCGATATCCTCATATGTATTGCTTATGTCGGTTTCATTTTTTTTTACAATAACATTTTGGGGTTTACATAAATTTAAATGATCACAATACTTTTCATTATACAAGCATAACATAATACATCAATTACAATTAAATTATTTGTAAGTAATGACATTTTTGGTATTTATTTGAGTAATATATAAATATGCAAGCATAAATAGTTAAATGGATTGAATCTACCTTCACATAATATTTCTACACATTAAAATTTACTAGACACAAAATCATCAATCGAGATCCGTAATACAAATTAAAACTAATGATGTTAATAAGATCCAGACTGCAGATCGGGCCTGAAGATATCCACCCCCCATTCTCTACGACAAACAGTTAATTTGCACGTCATTAGACCATCGGGATTTCTCCATCCTCAGCAAGGTTTCGGAGCAATCCGTCATCAATACTGTCCGTCACAGTTGTGGTTCATATCTTCAGGTCAAAGGTCATATTACAGAAAGTGTTCCCAAAAAATCAGATTGTTTTGGAATTTATAACTATTTAAATTACAGATGTGACCTCATCCTTTGATGTTGGCGTACCATTATTTCAAATAATGGTACAGGCAATATGCCATACTAGATTATTTATATGTATTTCATTGAAAGGCACATGCTGGATAGTGTCTGTATTTTAAGTTTTTTAATGGTCTTGTGCAAGACAATGCGTAATAGAGATATACCACTCGTGCAAAATCAATATATTACTTAATGTCTCACACTCGACCATTAAACTAAACTACACTTAATATTGTAAAAGTCCTTGTGAAATTCATTTCATATCATTTTAATTGGACCTTATAAACAGTGAAGTGTATAAACATGATGTTATATCACATTATTGTATCAAAAATATGCATAAAATCGAGTTTAAAAATTAGAGACTATGGAAGACCAAACTAATATAGTTATGTTATTGTAACGTGTAGTTGGGTGTTCCATAGTTTCATTCACTAACCCATATATGGCACTTGAAAACAAAGAGCCACTTAAATACAAACTACATGTAAGAAATGCCCTTATATAATAACAATCTTTTAGTTTATTATTTCTAAAATGTCTGTTTCCATGGTAACATAAAAATAAAAAACACTGTGTGTAATATATCCTATCATTCTACAATCCTGATTTAACACATCACTTTTCAAAATACTCCAACATATCTTTTTCTATGGACTGAAAAAAAAAAAAAAAAAAAAAAAATCAATAGCCATATGCTACAGAGATAATGAATACATTATTTATTACCCATATATCTAATACCAAGATACAGTGTAACCTTGGATTTGTTTTGTCAATTTAATGCTAATTGCTTATCATACAAATCATCCAACCATGAAATGATTTTAATGAAGCTCATTATTTAATGACACAGATGTTAAAATTTTAATTAAATGCAGTTGATTTGTTACCCCTGATAGTCTCAGGAAATTAATTCAAATACCATATTAATTTAACATTAATTCTACACTCCATATGTAAATAAATTACAGTACTTACGTTCGGTTCAACATTTGGTGCATATCTTTTAACTGGTTTGCCAGCTTTATCAACTAAAAATTTACTAAAATTCCATTTTATAAAGCTGAAAAATAAAAGAAGACTTGTATTCGATGTTTCAAAGATATTGGAATCGTCAAATGCAGTAGCGTTTAGAAAATCTGTGGGTTAGCTGGTATTTTAAACAGATAATCTATAATTCTATTTGGCCTGCCGAGAAATGGCCCAGAATTATTATTATTGTACATTTTTATAGCACACAACTTCCACGACTAAATGCTAACATGTGCTTTACAAAATATGGTACAGAAATTAAATACAAATAAGACATCCATGTAAAGATTGAAATCAACATAAAAACATATAAATTTCATTAATGAATTACATGTATGGTTATTGTCTTTTTATAACACAACATGTGATTAGATATTAGATTTCGAGATAAAGATCTTTTACATACTGTATACCTTTGCTATAGAACCAGTAGATATTACTCAAAATTATAGATACTTTCAAAAATAAACAAACACACATTTTTGTGACTTTCACCACAATCTAAATAACCGATGTTACAAAAACAAAAAATGCTCTGGGACATATTTTTGTCATCAAAGACCCAACATCACAACCTATTTATTTATCTTGTCTCGCACTTGTGAAATAAGTCCAGCCATTGAAACCAGAATAGCTCATTACGTGGTCTCAACTAAGACTGTTTTCCGGAAAATAAGTGGTTATTTTGCAAGCAACACCTTTTCTGACCATGGACGAAAAAGTCGACATTGCATTTTAATCATCTTACCCAACTCACATCAACCATCTCACATATCCCGCAATGTTGGTAATTATTCCATCAACATTCTCACATATTCCGTACTGTTCTACAATGTTGCCAATTATTTTATCCCAAATGTTCCCAAATTTTGGAAAATAAATACTCAGATATGAAATGTCTTAACAGTAAACACAACTATGACCCTCTTTAGCACAATCATTGGGATAATTCTCATCATGTTCTTAAGAATTCAAAAAAAAATGACTAGGATACATCCCCTATATTGTTGACTTACTTTCCAAAAAATCCTTTCTGTTCATTTTTCAGGTATTTAAATAATGGATGTGCATCATCCCCATTAACATTAATTTTACTAAACATGTCGAATTGAACTCCATATTTTCCTGTGGCAAATTTTTTAATTTCTTCATCAGTGCCGGGTTCCTGAAATGAATGAATAATTTGTATTAATTCCTTAAATTAATGCCTAGAATTTTTTTTTATCAAAGATTACAATATTCACTGTATTCATTGAAGCAATCTGATTAAAATACAGATCTATATTTCGTTTCGTTTTTTTATAACTTCGATGGCCTACACTACATGTATATGAAGATCTGACAAGGGGTCGTACGAACGGCTTTTGACCCTATGACGTCAGACATTGATTAATCAATCAGCGTTGCCGTCTCTAGTGGTTTACCCACAGTTCCGTGCATGGCACGCCAAGAAGTCGCCTTAACAGACTGTTTCATTGGCTTATCCCTCACTTCAACCAAAACGCCGGTAATATAACAACTCTTCCAGATCCTAGTGTAGTAAAGACAAGTAAAACAAAATTTAAAACTATAAAAAACGAAATAGAATCTGTGTTTTAATCAGATTGTCATAACCTTCTGGCTCAATGTTCCAATATACTGGTTTTGTTCATAAGACCGTTAACAACATTTTCTTAGGTTAAAAAATAAACGCAAAATACATTGTAGGCCTATGAGTGTCATTAAAGTGCAGCAGCTAGAGCTCACTTTGAAATCATTTTTTTTTTAAATGCATACATGTAATCAAAGACTTACATGTACTGAGTACCGATATTAAATAGCACTAGAGACTTACATGTACTACATATAGCATCAGAGACTTACATATGTACTAGAAACCGGTAATACATATAGCATCAGAGACTTACATGTACCAGATACTGGTAATATATATAGCATCAGAGACTTGCATGTACTAGATACCGGTAATACATATAGCATCAGAGACTTACATGTACTAGATACTTGTAATACATATAGCACCAAAGACTTACATGTACTAGATACCGGTAATACATATAGCATTAGAGACTTGCATACTGGTAATACATATACTGGTAATACATATAGCCACAGAGACTTACAATGTACTTAGGTACTGTTAATACTGAATACATATACTAAATACATATACTGGTAATACATATAGCCACAGAGACTTACAATGTACTTAGGTACTGTTAATACTGAATAAACTTAATTTAGTATTTATTCTGTCAAACCAGACTGCAAACTGTATTATCTCTTTTTTTATAGATAAACATTTTGATAATATCTTCTGTTATCTGTGTTACATGTTCAGACCTCAACATTGAAACTGATCTCCACAGCTGCCTTCCCAATGTAGATAACTGACAATCACTAATTAATTTATCTTTTGATAAAGCATCTAACAATCATATTGTTTATCACTCTCTATAACTAAAAGCGGGTTATGATCAAACTTCTATTAGTCAAGGTATTGATATAATGAATCTTTACACTAAGTCTCTGTCAATAAAATTGATAATCTCTACTTATCCTCAAGTAGAAAATGTTCTTCATCTAACTCAGTCAAGGCATTCATCTAATGAATTAAGAGAGAAATGGGTTTGACATGCACTCAACACAAACTAGATCATTTCGGGATTAACATATGGTTCAATTTTATTTCAATAAATCGCTTGTGCGCAGGGGTCTTTAGCAATGGGAGGAAACCGGCGGAGGACCCAGAGAAAACCCATGAGGTTGGACAGGCGACCCACTCCTTGTCATGTACAACCAGAGAATCGAAACCATGCCAGTTGACTCAATGACAGACCTTATGATGCAACGCGCATGCGCTAACCATTCAACTGCACCAGAGCTGAACATCTTACCTCAATTAGAAGCAAAGTGATTGTGTTCCAAAAAGTGTACATGTATCTTTAATTTTACATAGTGTATATTCCAAACTGTCCTCACCTGTCCTCCAAATTGATTACATGGGAAGCCTAGGATCCTCAGACCATGAGATTCAGCATACTTGACGTGCAAAGCCTGTAGCTGTGTATAGTTTTTTTCGGTAAAACCTCATTTAGAGGCTACGTTTACCACCAGGCAAACATGACCCCTGAAATTAGAAAACATTCACCAATTAGATCCTTATTACAGCCAATCGAATGTCTTCCAGTTTTTTCTTTCATACTATAAAAAAAAATAAACCAAAAGGCAACCATTAGGATTCCAGTCAAGCTACAAAATATAGTAAATTGTACTAATCTGGGGCCTGTTTCACAAAATTTTAACTAAGATAAAATCCAAATCTTAATAATTTGATTGGATAATATTAGATTGATTTTAATGCTTAGCCAATCAAAATTGAAGTATCTACTAAAATTTGGATTTTATCTTTAGTTAAGATTTCGAGAAACAGGGCCCTGATTGTTTAATTAAGGATATTAAACTGATTTTAAATACAGAAAACAGAACCATTAAATCCACAGTCAATCCTGTAATACTAATAGACAGATAGAATTATAATTCAAGGATTTACTTATTCAATAGGTTGGAGGGAATTATGTGTTTTTGTTGATATTAATTATCAAAATCTATACATTTCTAATTTCCAAGTTTGTTGAAAACAGGATTGTTTATTTAGTATAGCTGATATCTGTCTGTAAATCAAGACAAAAAAAAAGTATTATAATAAATATTTAAATACCTATATTTTTCTAAATCGACTTCATTTCCATCAATGTCTGTAGCCTTAAATTCATATATTGATTTGGCTTCCTTCCAAAAAATTTTATTGTCTGAGGCTGCCTGCAAATACACATGTTAAAGTTTATGAATACCTATATTACAAAAATAAATCTGCAGTTGAGAGTCAAGAGGTTCTCATTAAAATTGTTAGCCTCATTTCTACATAGCTTGTTGGCATGAATACATGTTCTAGCTGAATGTTGTTAGAAGTCAGCTATCCAGTCTCGAGACTAACAGATGAGGCCTGGTTGCGCAGGTTTAAGACTTTGAGGAATGGAATGCAGGGATCAACATCCTTAAGCCATTTTACAAGAAAGACATAACTAAGGCCATTTTATAAGAAAGACATAACTAAGGCCATTTTATAAGAAACACATAACTAAGGCCATTTTATAAGAAACACATAATTTAGGTCATTTTATTTGACAAACATACAGTAATTGTAATTTCTGTTACATGTACAAAGTGGGGAGGGAGAGAGACTTTGCCCAAAATTTTATACCCAAATTGGTCTACATGTTTACATCTAGATTAAAGTCCCACCTTGAGTCATAGTCCACCTGTCACAGGCAAGAATTTTTGCAGGAGGGGGTATGCCAGGTTCCTGTTAAGGTAATTTGACAGTTAGTTGACAATGCATGATGCCATCATCATCTCCAAATTTTGTAGGCATACATACACACTGAGCTTTTTAAAGAGAGAAATCCAACACCCCATTTGACCTCAGTTTGTATTATGAATTAATAGGATCACATTGCAATTCATTTTCATTGATGCAAAGCATTAATTGTGATATCACATACATGTATGTCTATGTCATTATCTTGCGCATTGAATATGCCCATCCCATTCCACCATCTTATGATAAAGGATAAAGCACACGACCGTGACACGTTTCTCATAAAAGTGTTGTTTTATAAAAAAAATTTATGTAGCTCAGCAGGGCGGTTTGGAGCCCCCAAACCCCATCTGAAGACAATGTTCGGCTCAAATCAGACTTTATCAACTAGACACAATTCCTATGGTACATGCCCTTTTGTCATATTTTTTATTTTATCTGTAATGCATGATTGGCACATTGTTAACAAATACAATGGTGTTTGACATTTTGGCAGAGTGCAACTAAAATAACTTTCCATGTATTTCTATGCCTAAAATAAATGCTATACAACTGAATGACTAATCTATTTAAATATGTGTCCAAGACTCAGACTAAAGTGAACATCCGGGTCACCTTGTGCTAGATAAACTAGTTTAAAGATTCGGTAATCACTCACAATAATGAAACTTCTTTTTGGCTTCCTGCATAAGTTTTATGCATTCGTCTGCTTCACCGTAAGGGAAACTAAATAGATGTAAGTTTTAATTATAAATGGACTGGGGGGGGGGGGGTCTGGCTGAAAAGTTCTAAGCCTAGAAACTGTAGAAAGTCGATGGTTTCCATTTATTTTTCGACATACTTTTGCCAACCATGTTGCAATGCCTGGATGCCGGTCAGGAAGAAATTTTCTTCAGCCACCCTAAAAAAAGTTGTTCACTGACAATATGTTGAGTGGTCATTCGTTGATAAGACATCACCATGTCGTGCTCCCGGGTGATTGTTTTCTTTAATGGTTGCTGTTTGATAGCCTTCCAGGACGCTGGTCATCGTCATGGCTCTTTGCCACACTTAATTCCACAGCCAACTTCTTTACTGTGGAAAAGGGGCATCATCACCTAAAGTGGAGACCATGTCGGCATGTATTGGTGTTGGGGTTAGTCCTTTCAGTTGCAGATACTTGAGAACTGCCCTATAGACAGTTTTGTCCATTTCTGGTGATTTCAATGGGCAGGGTCATTAGATGGTCTGATACGAAGAGAATATTATTACTATGGTTGCAGTTCTTATGTCTATGATTCATTCAGTGATTGTAATTGTTGGTGGTAAAAGTATATTTCAACCCAATTGATCTATCCTTTTCAGACTTAGAACTTTTCAGCCAGTTCTTGTTCATTGTATTTGCCGAGATCACTAAAATAATTTTTATAGGATTCAGACAGTTTCTTGTGCCAAATGAATGGGAAATGGGGTATCAAATTTTAGTATACAAATAAATGTATACAATTGTAAAATATGCTGAAAAGTTCGAAAAAATTCTGCAGAGAAGTAAACAAATACCACTACATGTAATTGTAATACTGTAAATGTACATAATCAGTCTTGTGCCATTAATTTTGCACTTTCCATCAATAACTAATCTATTTAGAAATGTCCACTGCCACTCTAATTAATGTAAGATTTTTATATGGTGCGACAATAAAGGCACCCCCACATGACTCATGTTACCATGTGTACATGTACAAGTACACAATGTATTAATACGGATATGCTATATTTATTAAGGTGGATAATATATGTATGTCAACTACATTATGAAAGGTCATGAATGAATACAAACAGTTATACTGGGTACACCCTTAATAGCATCATTATCAATTCTAGACATTCGCTTACTAAAAGTCCTTTGAATACAATCTTTACTATGTATTAAGGGGAGTGACCTATATTCATTGATGAGAAATGCCAAGTCATAATATTATATTGACCAATATAGATAAATACTGGACAAAGGATTTTACTATGCCCTTTGGTACTCAGATTTGTTGACAGAGCAAACACGTGTCTCAGTATCGTAACTTAGTACAATTAACACAATCATTATACTGTATACTACTATGACTACTTTTAATTTCAATGGTGTAACTGAAAAACAACACCAAGTTCTATTTAAAAAGTATAATATTGCTTTTTAAGCTTCAAATACATGTACATAGGTTTCATGTACCATGTTTGTGTTAGTGTGATTGTGAATACTAGTTTGATGACAGAGTACTAACATGATTTAAATTAAAATATCTATATATTTACAATCCAAAGTCCAAAGCTTTTAGTATAGAACACTACCATCATGTTTACATTCAGTTTTTTTTTAGCTCTGGAAGGGACTACAGGTTGTCTCTCCACCAATCTGCCTGTTATTTTGATATTCCAGAGGGTTTTTTTAAAATTTTATTTAAACTTTAAGACATTTGATTGAAATATAGTAATACCGTACTTAGCACACTGCCATACTGCTAGCAGTGTTTCATTTGATTAGACCTAATAGAGGGATTTCTCAGGCCAGTGCTTCAGGAATATGGTACACTGCTTGATTATGTCAATTTTCTACTGATTGATGGCCCTACTTGTTGACTTTATTAAAATCAATGGTAATTATTTTTTCGGAAATTTTCAGGTTCCGGTATTTGATTGAAATTCAATTTAGAAGGCTATCGGTACATTGTTTTACATACCAGTAAATACAATGAAAGTTCAGTTTTACATATTAATCTATTTCATCTATACGGGCCGCATCTGTATAACTTATAAGCTTACTTATTCGGATCAATTCAAAGAAATGTATTCATCATAGTATCAATCTCTTATAAGTTATAGATAATGGCATTGAAAAATTGTAGGAGCCGGTCAGGATGTAGTCATAACGGCCCTATGCCATAACGGCCAAAAACAGGTTTGGTCAAAACGGCCCTACTTTAGTCATAACGGCCAAACAGTTTGGTAATAACGGCCCAAAAATTTGGTCATAACGGCCAAACATTTTTAATTTAATGAAAAACAATATATCTGAGCAAATATATTGATGTTTAAAGATTGGTGAAAATTGGTAAAAACATACAAACGTCCGTGTATATCAAAAGTCTCCTTAAAATTGGTTTAACACACAAAATAAAAAGTCCTTGCATATTAAAAAGTCAATTTAAAGCACACTTATAAAATCGCTGTCATGAGAAAAAGGGCGGGTCATCTTCTCCCTTTGTCATAATAAAAACACGTTAAAAAAGGAGGTTCTATGGCGCCATCAGTGCGGATAGAAAAAAAATGCTTGCTTTACGTGGATGACATAAGCCACTCAAGAGCTGTGGATATTGCCTTTAATTAGTAGATGAAAATGGATATATACATGTACATATATGTCAAGAAGTCTTCAACTGGGAGACAGGAAAACAAAACATCAAGTGGTGCTACTGTTACATGTATACAAACCATGTGTCCTGAAGAATTTGTCAGTGGAAAAATAGCCCATAACCACCCAAGCCAACCGGCAAATTACATGCTGTAATTCAAAGGAAAGAGGTGAGTACTAATTAATCAACTGATTGGATAATCCCTAATTAGGTACTTCACACCCTCTGATCTGATTAGGTAATATATGATAAACATTAACCATTTATTTTTTATCAAATAAAGGTATGAGAAATGGCCATCTCCAATCCATTCAGACCAGCCAGGGTAATATTTGAAGAAGTAGCAAATAAAATTTTAGAAGAAGATTAGCCAATTTACTTCTGCCACTCCAATCTGCTCTGATGTTTGAGGGGAAATATTTGATAAAAAAAAATAGAAAAGAAAGACAAGATGAAATTTTCAATTCGTGGAACAAGTACAAAGAAGGTAGTATCAGTGTGTCGATGCTGCTAGGGATATGTACCAGAGTTCATGGTCCAGTAGTGTAAAGAAGATATACAATGTAATATCTATATTTCATGTTTTTTTAATGTACTGTATTAAATTAATGTTTATGTAATGTATGTATTTATATTATCTATTTTGCAATAAATGTTGTTTTGTTTGTGTATTAAATTAATGTTTATGTACATGTAATGTATGTATTTATATTATCTATTGCTTAAAAAGAACTTTCACTTGTTTAAAGCGAAAGCTCGAGAATTCCTTCATTCTCTTCCATGTAAACTTTTTGCATTAATAATTTAATGTAGTTTTTGGAGTGGATACCCATGTTTGATCCATATGTACATGTACAGTAGTATACTATTACTACCCTTACCCTACAAATTGAATAAGGTTCAAAGCCCACACTGACATGTAATACTGTGCATATGTACAATGTAACAGAACATAATTGTCACAAACCCAACTTAGATAGATACGGGTGGCTACTGTTACTTAATAGGTAAGAGAGAGAGCGAAATGGGGTTTAACGTCCACTCGACACAAAGTAGGTCATTTCGGGACTAACATGTGGTTTAATTTTATTTCAATAATTTGCTTGCGCGTAGGGGTCTTTTAGCAGTGGGAGGAAACCGGAGGACCCGGAGAAAACCCACGAGGTTGGACAGACGACCCTACTCCTTGTCACGTACAACTGGGGATTCGAAACCACGCCAGTTGACTCAATGACAGGCCGTATGATAACCATTCGGCCACACAACCCCCCACTTAATAGGTAAAGATTAATGTTTGTAACTTAATGTATGGAAGCAATTTCTGGTACATAATTATTGATTTAACAATATTTAGCAGTCAGTCACTACAGAGATTTCAATGTAAATGTATGAAATTTGAGGTGTGTATTGAACATAATAATAATAATAATATTCATGATATTGTTCAAAACATTTTTTAAAGATATAAGTGATAATGTCTCTTTAACTTACCGGTAAGTCTGGAACTGTGAAATTTATTTACTACACTTTGACAGTAAATTGTTTAAAAAAAACAACAATAATGGTACATTTTAGTTCAAAGTTGTAAAAAAAGTTAAGTAAATAGAGTCTAGATAACTGAAATGGCAGAAAATGTAATTAACAAAAAAAGCACTGAACAAGAAACACGCGCGTTTACCTACCATGACGGCTGTACAATAAAGACCAACAACAGAACTACTTGACACAGCAGTCAGCCGACCTACTGAATTCCACAAACTTTTATTCAGCCGTGTCAACATAATTCTAGTTTATCACGTCCTTCAAAATTAACATTGAAGGACATCAACGGCTACAGTCTGGATAAATGAATCTACAGTCGTCGATTTTTTTACTTGCCACAGTTTCCCATTTATGATTATGGGCGCGGAACTTACATAACTGTTTGAATTTGATAGGAATGAAAATTTTCGTCGTCAAGTATTTTTTCATGTCAAACAACGAAAGTAAAAAGAGATAATTTTAATTGGGCTGTTCGTGGAACATTTTAATACGTAACTATAGTTTGGAAAACGTCTGATAAACACTTCCGGTTTTGTTATTTATTTTTAATTCACGTGTTTTATTTCCAGTTTTTGTGAAATAGAACTAGGCCTACTTGTCCAGGAAGAACAGGTTTTCAGAAGATGGAACAAGATGAACAGGACACGTATAAACTCTGGAGAATCAGAAAAACGATAATGCAGGTAGATTGGATAAGACACTACTAGTCTACTGCCCATATCTTCACACTCACACAGGATTGATAATTTAGATTGTAAACAACAACTTCAAAAATAAAATCATCCCATCACACACAACTACTGTTTGCCTCAAAGTCAAAAAACGATCATTAAACTTTGTGTTTTTCCCTGTTGCATTAAATCCTCTGCACAATTTACAGTAGCTCATTCTCTAACTCAATAGTAAGTGCAGGAGGACCGCACTAGTACCGTACATGCAAAACAAAAATTTACAAGATAAACCTGCGGACAAGACAGAAAATAGACATTGCACCAAATAAACAAATATCAAATCAAGTGAATGGATCCGGGTGTCAGCGGTAAGCGTCCACTGCGTAGTACAGTCCCGGGCCTGTAGTGACACAGACTTCACTCAAATTTGTAAACAGTCAGGATAAACCTGCGGACAAGACAGAAAATAGACATTGTACCAAATAGACAAATATCAAATCAAGTGAATGGATCCGGGGTTTAGCCATAAGCATCTAATTCGCTGTACAGTCTCGGGCTTGTAGTGACACAGACTTCACTCAAATTTGAAAACAATCAGGAATACAAAAATCATCCAAATTCTTCAACATTAAAAACACAAATTATTTGTCAATCGGCCGCCTATAATAATAAATAAATTTTTATTAAAATCAAGTTATTTCACCTGAACAATTTATGAATTATTTATTGTCATTGATGTAAACGACCGCAAAAATTACCTGTGCGGTGGTCAAGGCTCTACACAGCATTTTGAACTTACTTGTGCAAACATAAGTAAATTTTCAAAACCACTAGCCAAACAAAATTTTCAGTTGCCAAGTCTGAAGATTAGAATAATTTGTCGTATGATATAGCTAAATATATTGTGAACATACATAACTCGTCGTCCTATAATAATAATAAAAAAAGATGTTTTAAACATTTTTTTCCAACTGGGACTCACTGCGAGACTAAGACGGCGGTTGGCGAAGCTTGTAATTTTGCTTGTTTGGGTGGTGTAGCGTCAGTAGCATGACTATCATCATTTTTCCCCAACTGAGACTCACAGCGAGACGAAGTTACTTTACTAGTAAAGTAAGACGATATAGGTTTGATTCGTCTGCTAGCCATGCTGTCAGCTGTCTCGCAAACTTCCGATAAATACAGCGCATGCGCAATGAGAATTTCCTCGCAGAGGACAATGAGATTGACCCAATTTCAAACCAGGAAAGTAACAAGAGTGACATTTGACTGGGATCATTGCCGATTACGTTATCTTTACGGAGAAAAGTTCAGATAGCTATAGTGTTAATTGGGGACTTCAAGATATATGTTCACTCGCCAGAAACCTAGCATTTATAAATATCTGGTCGCCATTGTCAAAATTCACTCGCAAATGCGAGTGTTTCAGTCGCATTGTAGAGCCTTGGCGGTGGTTGTACCTTAGTGTGTGTGTGTTTTTAGTTTTAAATTATAAATTATAGTAAAAACAGCACCGATTGAATGTAAATCAGTTTATATACATTCATATAACATTATTATATGCATTGTGACCCATTTGGGTCCATTTCTAGGTCCCAGATATTAGCAATTTAGCTCCTTTAAATATCCCCACAAACAATTAACAAAACAGTTATTTTTCTAACAATGATAATTTTTTTCACAGCAAAACTTCTATCTAGTATCTAATGTACAGTATGGCATTCACAATGTAGCCATTATGGAGTACAAGTCATGTATTACAACGTTTTGGTCCTGTAACATTTTGGACACAAGCAACTGGTTAGACTCTTTTTGATATCGGTTTAGACTAAATTGCAAATTTTACTTGTTGAGCCCAAAATGTGAGTCCGAAATGTCACGGAATGGAAACGTCATGTAATCGCCAATACGTGATAATGATTTACCTGCAGTGGGAAGCTAGTTAAGTTGTCCACAATCAAATTCGTCTACAGTTACATGTAAGTTGTCCACAAGCACACTGTATTGTGTATGCCCGTCTTCATAAGCCCAGTCGGTGCAGGGAAGTAGGAAATTTAAGCCCATTTGATTTTCATTTACATGTACATTCATCCCTGAGTAGTTTTTCAATTAACACAGTTGAATCATGAAGATAAATGTAATACATGTTAACTTATAATTCTATATATGATAAATACTTTCAGCTTTGTCATGATCGAGGATATTTAGTGACACAAGATGAATTGGATCAAACATTAGATGAATTTAAAACACAGTTTGGTGATAAACCCAGGTAAGAGATTTCTGTTACGATTAAATTAGAAATAAAAACAAATATTCTGTACAAATGATAATTACCTTAGGTTACATGCACTATACACAAACAGACACCTTAGATAGGTGTACTCGCTAGGGGTAAGGAGACATAATTTATAGATGACACTATAGAGCAACAGTCCCACATGAACTCATTGTTTACCTTACTGCATTGTTTTTCTGTACATTAATTACGCTCTGATGTGTTAAAAAGGTTAGTTTTTGTCGTTGAAATGGAATATAATCCCGATACACCGAAATACGATTCTCTTACCAGCGATAAGGACACAGGGAACCAAGTTTTTACTAGCGACGGCTGGTGGGAATTCTTTCAGCGAGGACGCCCATTGTAAGCGATTAGATAAGAAAACTACATAAGCACTTAATGTACATGTACATGTATTGAACTATACAGGGTAACAAACGTTATTTTTAACTTAGCGAGGGGATAAATTTGTCTTCAGATATTAAATATTTATTTTAAATTTTGTGAAAATCTTTGTGAATTCTGTTAAAAATTTCAGTTCAAGTAAAATGTACTTAAGAGGCTGTTATCTCCAACCTGTTGAGTTATAAATTTAATTCTTCATGTCATATTATCTTTACAGTGAAAGAAAACCAAGTCGAAGTGATCTGATTGTTTTAGTTGCTCACAATGATGATCCTACAGGTACATGATAGTTTTAGAAATTGTAATCTGATAGGTTAATTAATTGAAACTTAAAATTCAATGGATGTATTTTAATAAAACCAGGAATATATTTCCCCCCATTGGTACTTGTTTTGGATCCCAGTGCTGTGTGGAAATACCAGAGATAATATAAATTAATTGTCAACCAGGGCTTGTGTGTACGTAAAAGAACCCTTGGCAATTGGAATTTGATGAAGAGTAGGCTATATATACACCTTGACCATCTGGGAAAAATTCCCCTCATAGCCCAAGTAGCACACTCCATTGCGTATGCTGAACTTCATTAACCCAGTTGGTGCAGAAAGGTAGGACGTTAAACCCTAATCATTTCTTTACTCCTTTCCATTTCAAGTGAAATGTAGGGCCCTCGAAATTCATTCCCACAAGCATTGCTTTTTGAAATTACATTTGTGCAACTTTATATATGCATCATGCAGTTGGGCCCAGGTAATATAATTTTTTACATTATTTTTATTTTGAATTCTATTTTATTTATTGTTCTAAAATTATTTTTTTACACAGATCAGATGTTTGTCTTTTTCCCCGATGAACCAAAAGTTGGAATAAAAACAATAAAAACTTACTGTCAGAGAATGCAGGAAGAAAATATATCTCGAGCTATTATAGTGGTACAACTTGGAATGACACCTTCTGCAAAACAGGTAAAGTTTGCAACTGATATTATTATTTATTCCAGATGTTGAAAAACCAATGTTATAAACCATAGTAATTGTTATCATAAATAGTGTTTTATTTGATTTATTCCCAACATTCATAAGGCCATACAAAAAAAAATATTCTAGTTCTCAGAAAATCTGTAGCATGAGGAAGGTTTTTATTTTTGTGTCTTTATTTTGTGAAAGGATCACTACTTGGCTAAATGACTTCTACACACATCAGATTGTTGTGAGAGAGAGAGAGAGAAATAGGGTTTACCGTCCACTCGACACAAACTAGGTCATTTCGAGACTAACATATGGTTTAATTTTATTTCAATAATTCGCTTGCGCATAGGGGTCTTTTAGCAGTGGGAGGAAACCGGAGGACCTGGAGAAAACCCACGAGGTTGGACAGGCGACCCTGCTCCTTGTCACGTACAACCGGGGATTCAAAACCACGCCAGTCGACTCAATGACAGACCTTATGATGCAACGCGCATGCGCTAACCATTCAGCCATCCAACCCCCCTCAGATTGTTGTGTATAGGAAAGTATGCTTATCCAGTATCATTTATGATTATCATCAGGGTTTTGTATTATATTTTGGGGGGTTTAAGTCGATACTTTTTTCCGCGGAAGTTGGGCCTTCGTCTGGATGGAGGTAAAAAAATCAACTTAAAAAATGCCAAGTGATATTGTTTGCTACATATTAGCACTTGTATGGCAAAGTCACGCACAGTGTTTTGACTTTTGCTATTGTTATTCCACACGTTTTTGCTAATCTACACGTTTTCATCTCAGCACGACTATTCTATTGATGGAGGTCGGAAAAACAGTAAATATGACGATTCGACTTATACTCTACATCGACTTAAAATACGCTTGATAAATGAGACTATGGATACATTCTAATTTTTTAGAGCTAGTTCCTGTAACCGGAATAAATTATTGATGTGTGGCAATAAATGAGCCTGCTTTTAATTTTGGAAATAAAAGCAGGTCATGCGGTGGCACAGTATTATCTGAGAACCAGACTATTTTTTTGAATATGGCCTAATCTTTAAGTGTAACATTTTTATGCAATTATAATATTGTTATAACAAAGAATTTTTTATGATGTGAACTATTTAGCTGATAAACAAACATTAGAAATAATTTATTTTAAAAATAAAGAGGGTGCACAAAGTGATCAGAACTAGGAGTACAGATGACTGGGGCACATGTAGAAAAGAATTTTGTCTGCACCTGAATATGGTAATTTTATATAGAGAATCATTCAGATGACTTTTATACTGAAATCTCAACATTTTTTTCAGTCTCTTGTAGAAATGGCACCTAAGTATATTTTAGAACAATTTATAGAAGCTGAGTTATTAGTTAATATTACAGAACACATGGTAAGATTGTATGAATTAAATATAATTTATGATATTCTAAAAAATACAAAGAATTTTATGCTCAGCATTTACACACAAAGAATAATTCACCTATCTTTCAATTTGATTTTATTAAAACTTTTGTATTCTGTATATATGTTGGGGTTTTTTATGATCGAAATTAAGATGGGGAAATTGAAATGGGCTTGCATCTGTTTTGTTTCTAGAGCATATCTAATAAACCATTGAATAAAGATATCTTTGTGAAACTTTGTACACATATTACCCTATTACAGTAGTCCTACCATTTGCTAAATTCTCTGAATACTACTTTAAGAGTTTCCATGGAAACAGTAATTTTATTATGTATAAATATATTTCTTTTATATAATTTTAGTTGGTACCTGAACATGTGGTCATGACATCAGAAGAGAAAGCTGAATTACTTGTTCGATAGTATCCTTTAATAAACATATCAGTATTCAAGTTTCTATTAGAAGATTATAATTAAGCAAAAAATATATTTGACATAATAATAATTTAATTCATTTAATAGTGTGACTTAATTCCAACTACCACTTGAAGTTGACAGTGAATTCTTATAGATATGATAATTGTTGACAATTTTTCTTTATTTTTAAACTTTTATTACTCTTGAGTATGAATGAATGAATGGTAACTTATGATTAGCTTTAACACTCTGCATCATATATTGTTTAAGGTTTTTTTCATTGCATTCTTTCTTTTAGAAAAATAACTTGATATTCTCAAAGCAACCCAAATTTAGTTATGTGTAATTGGTCTGATCAACATCCTATATAGAGTTATGTCCCTTTAATGTATGGTTGCATGTATCAGATTTCTTTATACTCTCAAGTAATGTTATTATAGCTCAATTAATATATATCCTGCATATTTAATTATTTAAAATTATATACATGGATAAATGCATTTATTACCAACTAATCATATAAACCTTAACCATGGATCAGTAAATTAAAGGAAGCCATGATTCCCCGTATACAGTGTGGTGATCCAGTAGCCAGATATTTTGGTTTAAAACGAGGGCAGGTAAAATCTAATTTATTCCATCAAAAATTACATTTTAAGTCCTGGGGCATGTTTCATAAAATTTTAGCTAAGATAAAATCCAAATTTTAGTAAATTGATTGGATAATATTAGATTGATTTTAGTGTTTAGCCAATCAAAATTGAAGTATCTACTACAATTTGGATTTTATCTTTAGTTAAGATTTTCGAGAAACAGGGCACAGATGCACCATTTTAAGCAATAGTAATCATTTACAAACGACAATATGGTGAAAAATGAATCTCTAATAGAACTATCAGTCCAATAATGGTCTAATTCCGTTCAGTATATGCAGAGATATGTAGAATTGAAATTTCATTGATCTTTGTTGTAAGGCCGCCGCCATTTTGTTGTTTACGAAAAATTAATAATAGGTATGTTAAATTGAATGCAAGCTGGGACATTGTCTAGCACTGGTATTTTGATTTTGTTTGCTTAATAAAAAGTTAAACAATATTAGCTTGGATCAGGCTGTTAGAAATACGATATTTTAGCGACAAATGCCATCGATGCATCATTCTTCGTCATTGTTATTAGCTTGTCAAAAATCTAGAACAAAATAAACTTCTAATAGATCTTGTCAGAATATTTATATTCGCCTCGCATAGTCATTATTGTTTTTACCTGTGTGCATCAACCATCCACAAATTGTGGAGAACATGGTAGACTTCTTGACAGATTATTTTATTAGATTAAAACTTTACCTCTTCTCATTTGAGGAGTTCACATGCTGCACATATTTTTATTGAACTTTGGTATTGCGCTTACAGCAATTGTTTTTTGGCTTGTATTACAACTTATAACAAAAACAAATGTATTTTTTAAAGATACATTGCATTTTGATGCTTATGAATGTGAAAGTTGAAAAATTCTATGGATTATTTAAAGTTTGCTCAATTGTTCATTTAGTGATATGAAAAAAGTTGCATCTTTAATGTTCAGTTGAATGTTTTTGGTGATATTGTTTCATTACATAGGTGGAATACCTGTTTAGAAACTTACATCTCAAGTTTTGAGGTTCTCTTACTTCTATACACTCATAATTTCGTATATTTATTTGATTGTTGTCCTTATCTGTTTGTTAACCCATCTGATGGTCACTCCACACTTTCTTGAACTTGTGTTGTAGAACTTACTTTCTGTAAGATTATTTTAAAGGTACATTAGTTAAGAGTTTAATAAAGAGTTGTCCATTCTTGCTATAATAACTCAAAAATAGATGATAAAAAAAGAAAATATTGAAAATTTCAGTCAAATTACTTTATTTTGAACAGAGTTATCACTGTTGGAAGTTTGGACTAGAAATAGGCATCGACTGTATACGCACCGTCTACGACAATTGCCGATTGTTTGATTGACAGACGATAACTCCACCCACATATTCTCAATTATCAAGTAACATTCTCAATGGCAATGGTACCCTCGCTTGGCAGGCCTTTCATCACCAGTTTCTAGTAGTGACATCAGTGACTTAACGGTAAATGTTAGCTTGGTCAGCCATTTATTGATTTAATTTTGAATGGACGACTGTTAGTTTAAATCCAAGCTGTTTCCAAGCCATCTGAGGGTCTACAGAGTTAATTTTCAGCTTGTCATGTAAATAAAGGTCTAATTAATAATTTCTATAACACGTGAAACCTAAATAAAGACTTACAATAGGCAGATTTAGCTCTTGCATAATGTATGTTTTAGGAATTGTTGATATGCTCAATTTTGAGCATTTTCACAAAATTACACCTCATTGTTATAATTGTTAATCGAAATATACCATCCCACTCTTTTGAATCAGTGGTGCAGGATGGAGGGTCCCATGTACACATTGGCATGCACGTGAAAGATCCCTTGGTGGTTGCAATTTGATATAAGAGTCGAATTACCTGAGATGGTCCAAGAGCCAATAAAATAATCTCTTTTGGGTGTCAATGACAGAGAATACTACTATGCTAATAGCAAGTGTGGGGGGACTGCACCTCACACAATTGCACAAAACAAATCTACGGACAAGACAGGATACGTAGAAATCACAAACAAACGTACATATCGGATTAAGTGAATGGATCACGTCTGCTGAATTATGTGACGTAAAAGACGGTAGTTTGCCAAATGACATCAAGAGTTAAATGTAATAAAAACCAACAATTAAAAGGGCGATAATCCAGATAAGACAATGCCAAAAGGTTAATAAACTATCAATTTAGGAACTAATCAGAATTATTCAACTATGTAATTTCACAAGATATAATAAGTAATACACCTATAAGAAATGCACACTAACTAGGTATGTTGAAGAAATCAAACTATAAAAGTGTATTTATATAACGGTGATTATCCAGATAGAATTAGGAAACTGCAGAAAATTGAAATATAATTATTCAATTAGATCATTACCCAATATGTAATCAGTTATATACTTATAAGAAATGTCAAACTTGGTATGTTGAAGAAATAGAAGTTTCGAAATTTCTTTTAAAATACGTAATTGTATTCTGCCTTTGGCAGTGCTGGGGTTTATTATATTGTAGGATTCTGTTCTTGACCTATTTTCATGAAATCCTTGGGAATTTTTTATATTGGGGAGAAGAAAATTCCTGTGGATTTTAAGTGTTTTCTAAACTGTTATAGAAATATAAAAGTTGTTGTCTGACTGATATCCTAGTTAGGCAGCTGGTGAGCGCAAGTTTTCTTGCTTGGCAAGCTATATTTACATTATAAAATTAGAAATCTTTAGAGGGACTAGTAATCTCTATGAAATAGTTCAAAACACAGGTGGGCATATGTTGTTGCCTGGCAAATTCCTAATGGAGAAAGACCCATCCAGAATATAAAATTTTAGTTGTACCTGTTAAAATGTCACTCATTAATAAACCAGTATCTGACTTTTTGAACTTGGTGTCGGCATAATCAAAAATATCAATAAAAACTATGACAGGCACCAAAAGAAATATGGCTTACAAAGCCTGAATTTTTGTCTAAGTCTGTGACAGGTGCCTTATTTCATGGCATGGGTAACACATGTTTGTAGATATTGATTTATTGGAAGAGTTCATAGATCTACACAAAAATATATATAAATGTTTTAATTTTTATAATAATGCAAGACAATAGAACTGTGTACTCATGTAGGCAGGTCTATTAGGGTTGTATTGTGTTGTTATTTTGCTTGTCAACTTATTGGAATAATATGATACCTGTATATTGATGAGACAACAGGTGTTTGTATATTTAGTATGTTTGTTTTATTATTCATTGTTGTATGTATTGAATTTCAATAACATTCGTCACCTACACTGATGGTTGTTTTAATAGGGAATTGGACATAAACTAGAGAATATTAGTTTGTAGTGGAAAAAACACTAATACATTTGATAAGGGGGTCTTTGTTTGGTTATACTTCTTTTTACAAACAGAAAGGCTTCTAAATACATCACTGTTTCAGATAAGTTTGCTAATGTGTGTTAAACTAACTTATAAAGATCAAGTTTCAATTATTTCTTGCAAAATATTGACATAACTGAGCCTACCATATGTATTATATCTTTAATGCTTTTGTCTGACTTAAACTCTATAGTGTCAATTGTTAGACTGCCCCAGGATCAAAAATATATCCAAATATTTCGATAATTATGCAATCATACATGTATACAGTATATATACATTGAAATCATATGTGACAATTCAGAGCCACCACATATGTATGATTGGTTGCATGGCAACCTATCTTCATGCGAAGATTCAGTTACCTATTGTACTGACTGTTCTCCAACTGATTGACTGATTTGAACTATCTATATATAAAGCATTATAGGCGAGTACGACAAGTCAACAATGGTTTTAGATACTGTCTGAAAAAAGAGAGAGAGAGAGATTAATGTCCACTCGACACAAACTAGGTCATTTTGGGACTGACATGGTTCAATTTTATTTCCATAATTTGCTCGTGCATAGGGGTTTTTAGCAGTGAGAGGAAACTGGAGGACCTGGAGAAAACCCAAGAGGTTGGACAGCCTGTCGTTTAAACACATTACACGTTGATCGAAGTTTAACTCATTTCTGAGATTAACCAAGCATTGGGCAACATATGGTAGACCTGTATACCACTATTATTAAACCAGCCAAACATACAGTTTTATGTGTTATTTAACCCCTTTACCCTCTGTTTAAACTAACATCATTCTCTAATACACCAATAATCTCCTACTTAACATATTAATAACTTCCAAAACTTAAATATATAGCCAAATCATTGATTGGTCAGTTCAAATCCAGGCAATGTGTATAAAAATAAATACAACCGTTAAAGCCTTAAGATAAATCGAACACCCGTGTGCCGTTCATACCCTTGAGGTATATGTAGCTCCGCCCCCCAGTGATCTCTAATCCCCAACTTTTTGTCTTCTATTGTCCAGCCTCTATTATTACTTTATTGACCTTTATAGAGATGAAACAGTTGATCCAACCCTTAAATCCCCATAAACTCCCTCGGGCTAAACACAATAATAGTTAAATAACTCTGCTATTTCTCGCCAACCCAACTCTAACAATTTTTGTCGAATCTCATTTACTAGTTCTTGATCCTATAATAGTAGTGATTATTGGGGTGTAGATTTTGTCGCCTCGAGATGTAACTGTCTTTAAAGGGTGTAAATTAGGGATTTCAAGTCTTCAGATGGAGGAAATGAGATGAAGGCACAATTGAAACTGTTTTTATACAAATGTCCATCTGTCACGTCCACACTTAAAAATTAAAACAAATTGATGAAAGATTGAACTCGGAAAATTAGTTTTTCTCTTTGTGGAGAAAAGACCCTCCACTGGTTGACTCTTGAAAACACAAATCTCTCACAAAAGAAAAGAAACTTTAAACAATACATTAAATACTGAATTCGAAGAATTAGTTTTCTATTCATTAATTTGAATATTCTCTTTGCTTGAAGTAATTAAACTTCCTTCATTTAAGTCAACATGAACATATTGATGTGTTGATCATCTGATGTACTCAGATTGGTTATTTAACAATTAATTAAGAAAAAAAAATATATTGTCAATGGTAGATAATCTCCCAGCTTGGATTCATTTAGATTAAAATGAAAGAGACTAATGTGGTTCAATTTTATTTCAATAATTTGCTTGCGCGTAGAGGTCTTTAGCAGTGGGAGGAACCGGGGAAAACCCACAAGGTTGGCGAGGCACACCAGTTGACTCAATGACAGACCTTATGATACACCGTGCATGCACTAACAATTCGGCCATCCAACCCAAGATTTAAAAAGAAGGCGGTCAAGAGATTTTAGTGAAGATTATAGGTAGTGCTAGCTTATTTGACATTTCGGTTCTGCCTTTTATATTAAGCACTGCTACATGTACATATAGGTTACATAGTTACAGGCATAATAATAAAGTCATTCTCTCTAACCCACTCCAATGCAGACTCAGTGAGTCTGTGGATGGAAATTCCTACATCTTCTCCCTACAAAAACTACATGGCTGTCTCACCTAGTGCGCACATTCTATTAATTATATATTCTCAGATTCGCAGTCATTAATTATTCTATTGTCTAATTATGATGTAATTAATCATGTGATAGGTCACTCATGCCAAATATGAAATGGTAACTTTCCTATCACATGTTTTTAGACACAGAATCTATCCTTGAACTTAGAGCCCTTTTCCTGTTATTCTCGCAAAACAGTATTTTATAAACAATTTAATTTGCATTTTAACTAAACTCATACCATAGCTAATATACTGATAATAGAGAATACAAATAAAACATATGTATATATCAAATTATAACTCATGTCCTCTGGTGCACTTATATTCGTCTAATACAATTTCGCATAAATTATCAAATAGTATTACAACAATAGAATCCATATCTCTCCACTTGTAGACTTAATAAAGATTTGTTAAATGGAATATTGTTTTTATTATAAACTAACCAAGTTTACTTTAGACAAGTGCTTGGAAATTTTCTTCCATCTGAACTATTTGTCAATAACCAATATAACAACTATGTCTGGATTTCTCATTTCTTATGACAAAGGCAGCCACTGTGGATCAATGAGTTCTGCGCTGGATGACTAACAAGGAGGTCCTCCTGGCATATGCGTTTGTGTCGGGAGTAGGGGTGCGCGGAGGTGGGGGCAGATTTAGTGGACAAACATAATGTGAAAATAAATTTCATATCTTTTAGTCATTCTTTTAGTCAGTCTTATGACAAAGGCAGCCACTGTGGATCAATGAGTTCTGCACTGGATGACTAACAAGGAGGTCCTCCTGGCATATGCGTTTGTGTCGGGAGTAGGGGTGCGCGGAGGTGGGGGCAGATTTAGTGGACAAACATAATGTGAAAATAAATTTCATATCTTTTAGTCAGTCTTTTAGTCAGGGAGCCACTGTGGATCAATGAGTTCTGCGCTGGATGACTAACAAGGAGGTCCTCCTGGCATATGCGTTCGTGTTGGGAGTAGGGGTGCACAGAGGTGGGGGCAGATTTAGTGGACAAACATAATGTGAAAATAAATTTCATATCTTTTAGTCAGCAAAAAAAATGTTTTTGGCGGAAAAGAGTACAATGTACATTGAAAGCCTGTTGTCTGGAAAGAATTACCCTCATAGCACACAACATTGTGTATGTCCATTAAACCCCATTTCATTTATGACAAAAGCCTCAGGATCTTTCTTTTTCAGTCTTTCTTTGCCCTATGCCCTACTATGGTAGTTACATGTGCCCTGTAGTCAACTACCTTTGGGCACTTATTTTTGAGGTTGTATGTCTACATGTTCTACTGCACGTTTGGTTATTTAATGTCAAATGAGACCAGGACATTGACCATTGATGTCAAATGACCATTAGTGCCATCTTTATTTTTAACATGATCATCCAGGCAGTTTATACTAAAAACATGATTAGTAGAGCAACCAGTGTGGATATTTCTAGACCAGAATAATATGTTCTGATCCAGGAAAACGGTGATCTTAAGTTGGGAATAATTTACAGAAATATTTCAGGCTTGTTTGTAGGGATTTTAATAGGTTCCATAAATAGTTGAATTATTTCCCTATGCAAACCAATTTGTTTCTATTTTCAGACAAAAAATACCTTATTTTTAGAAATTCTATTTTGAAATTTAATTTTTATTAGCTTGGCATTTGCAGGGTTATTTAGATCTCGCTGACAGTTTAAAATTTAGGCTGTCTTTAAAACCTTGGCAAACTCCAATATTGTAAAAGTTGAATCTGTAAGGGGATATCAAGTCATAAGTGGTCCCTTTCCGTTGAATATGTTGATATTTTGTTTTTGTTCTTGTTTTCTTAATTAGATGTTAATCAACTAATCTGAGCACATTTTAATGTGGAATGAGCCTTTATAAAAATTCTATATTGTCCGAAACATGCAAATGACAATCAGTAGCTTGCAGTTAAGACATTTCTATGAAACATATGGCCCCAATTGTCTTCTTCAAATTAAGTTTAAGAGGACCAAAGTTTTAGAAAATAAAATAAATTGATCCTATGGTACTGAATTCAGTTTAATTTTATGACGTGCTTAACTAGACTGTGAATTGTTGCAAAATTGAATAGATGGTGCGATAATAGGTACAACAGCAGGACTATCTAATTGTTGGTCTACTACATCTTTCTCGTTAAAATAAACTAACTAATAAATCATCATCTATTTTATCATTATAACACTCATTCTGATTGGCTAGTCTGGGTGATAAATCAGTGTCTAATCTATTGTGATTGGTCAGCCTTCAGGCACATCCAGCCTATTATTATCATCGTTCACTTTCAGACTCTGTGTTTAATATTGGACTCAGAAGACAAAGGACAAGGGTTGTTAAATTACCCCCCTTGTTGGTTTTCTTGGTGTGTCTTGTATATGAAGTAGCATTGACCATTTAGAACCTGGTATTATTGTAATCCTGGGTAGAATAGTATCTTTGTTGGATACTTTCTGGCTAATATCCTATATAGGGGACTTACGGGACTATAGGGGTTAACAGATTTGAAAAGGTCAATTTAAAAGCTGATACCAATGGACAGGCGTTTTTTTTAACCTTTCAAGCACAAGAAGACTATATTTAATGGTCTTAAATTTTGAGAAATAAAATGGCTTTGTTCCATTTGGTTTCCCGTTGTCAGTGGTGCAGGACGGAGGGCCTGACAAGGACAGCTGTCTAGTCATTTGGATGGGATAAAAAACTTAAGGAACCATGTATACATTGGCGTGCACTTAAAAGATCCCTTGGCAGTTGGAATTCGATATAAGTGTTGGCCATAGTGCTGCTGTCTGGACAAAATTGTCGTCATAACAGTGTATGGCGTACGCTTATCTTCATTAATGCAGATGGAGCAGAACAGTAGGACGTTAAACCCAATTTTAATTTATTTCCATTTTGAAAAGGGGGGTTGGTTGGCCGAATGGTTAGCATGTACGCGCTGTATCATAAGGCCTGTCATTGAGTCAACTGGCGTGGTTTCGAATCCCCGATTGTACGTGACAAGGAGTAGGGTCGCCTGCCCAACGTCCTGGGTTTTCACCGGGTCCTCCGGTTTCCTCCCACTGCTAAAGACGCCTACGCGCAAGTGAATTATTGAAATAAAATTAAACCATACTTTAGTCCCGAAATGACCTAGTTTATGTCGAGTGGATGTTAAACCCAATTTATCTCTCTCTCCATGTGGAAAAAATGGTTGTACAGTACATTTTGAAATAAAATTAAACCATATGTTAGTCCCGAAATGACCTAGTTTGTGTCGAGTGGACGTTAAACCCCATTTCTCTCTCTCTCTTTCCATTTGGAAAAAATGGTTGTACAGTACATGCAATCTAAAACTCGCTTTATTATTATTAAAATATTTCTACTTGAATGTTACTGCCATCATATTCAAGCTATGATATTTCACAGGAACAATCTGTTGTGTCAGTTAGCCCTAGCTTGAATAGAGCAGACCGATGTGCCAGGTGCCAGTTACGCCAGATCAAATTTCGGTTATGAAAAAAAAAATCCTGGTTTCTGCATCTTGTGTCTCCATGACAGTCGATCTCGTGATCCAACATGTATAAATTTTTCAAGACCGGTGTAAAAACAGCCATCAATCAATAGTATATCTAAAAGTCTAAATGAAAATTGCTTTTAATTTTGATTTTGGCTTCTGCTGTGAGATCTGAAATACTGGTACTGAATTAACTGTTTGATTTTGGTGACTGTGTCAAAAAAAATTTTGTCCAATATTGGTGTTGAATAATTTTTGGGATTCATTCAACACTTGTAACAGTTCACAGAACAGTGGGAATTGTGTGATCAAAATACTCATTTTGGGTGTCTTCCATCACCGATTTCCAAAAAATCGAGCCATTATTTAATGCACTAAAAATACTATGAGACATGCTGTGATGGTCTCAAATCTTTAAGTGTGGCACTGCAGTGTAGTAGGGGTGGATTTGACATCTAGAATTCTAAAAACTGTTGCCAACCAGACAGACCATTGCTGTTTAAATATTTATATTATCGGGTATATGAAACCAACCAATTTATTTGAACAGTAATTTTTGTCTCCTCTGATCGATCACGCAAGACACGACATAAAAATTACTGTAAGTAGGGCCCGTTCAGTCAACTCTGCAGGTTGTTTATTGACAGTCATTAAGTCATAATTTTATCAAATTACTGTCGTCTGGTGCCTGCAGAGTTATTCCCAATTCACTCATTGAACTTTTCACCCTTTACAGACTGTAATAAAAAAAATGTAAAATTCATGAATAAGTTCAGCTATGGTTAGCATTTTGTAATGATTTGTCTGCTAGCATTATATACTGTTCAGACGCTTATTTTTAAACCAGTTCAAAATCGCCAGGGTTTTTAAGACAGAATCATGTTGTGTTCACACATACTATAATCGATACCAGTTTAACTATTCTGACCTCTTCGGTCGGCGCTTATAGTTAACTACTCACAAGTAGCTTCATATTCTTTATGCGGTTATTGCACTCTTGATAACACTGCCTGACCCCGATATTTTCCCAGGAATGTAACTTATTGCGTACTGCACATGCTCAAAGCAAGCTGGAGCCGTGAGATTTAAGCCAACCCATTCAGACGGCCAAGATGAACCAGTTTGAAATAAAAAGCCTTCTCAAAGACAGGTTGCGAGCTGGGTTTTTTAAACTGGTTTATTTGCCCCACATTTGTGTTCAGACAACAAAGTTAAACTGGTTTAATGATCCCCGGGGTTTTTAAACCAGTTCAACTTAAGTGTCTGAACAGGCTATTAGATTCTTTGCATCTCACATCAAAAATGTTTGACTTACGTCAGTGTAACTTACTTTCAGTCCATGAATTAATTTAGGTTATTAAGGGCTATTTTTGTATGTAGAAATTAACAGTTTTCTGCCACACTAAACCCATTTGGTTTGATTCGGTAAAATTCACTTAAATTTCAAATTATAATAATCAGGTGCCATAAAAAGAACACTCAGTGTTTAATATCAAGTAATCAGAATACTTAAAAATGATTTATATGCCAAACTGTCAACTATAATATAAGGATGGCAAGTTTCCATGGAAACAAATTATGAGAAAAAAGGTTAGTCAATGATGTATATTGTTTATGCATGGAGATGAAATTTGATCTTAAAATCTATAGTCAGTACTCTGGGGGGCTTTTTTTAAAAAATGTAAATCATTTTTATCAGAGAGACAATACATTGATCAGAATTTCCATATTCATGGTAAAAGATGGCTTTGTGATAAAATTCTATACAGTGATGAAGTTTAAAATTTATACCAAAATGCAATCATTGTTAGAATTTCTATAGAAGGCATCTGGTTTTCGAGATGGTGTTTGTGTTTTGGGATTTGTTATAAAGTACTAATTATACCATGGAAATTATTTGTTTGACCCAAAATCATTAATATATTATCGGGATAATTAAGACTGTGACAAATAAGCTTGGAATCCTTTTATAATGACAGAAATATTATTGAGTAATAAACCATGCATTCAACCAAAAACCTAGATATTATGCTACCTCAATACTGATTCTTTCCAAAATCCTCTATGAATTGAGCAGTTTCCTGGTTGTGACGTACATTATATAAATCACAAACAAAAACGTCCTTTCACACACCTTCCAAAATCTAGATAGTGATGATAGCATGAACTTTTATACGAATGTCAGTTGTGTAGGACAGAGGGCGAGGCACGGGGCAACATATAGTCCTTCGGATGGGAGTAAACTGAGGTCTTGTTTACACATTGGTGCTCACGTAAAAGAACACTTGACAACTGGAATTCAAAATAAGAGTAGACCATAGAGCTGCATTCCGGGCAAAATTTCCCTCATACTTATAGCACACTATGGCATATGCCCGTCTTCATTAGCCCATTCCTGATTTTCCGGCGTGGTTTCCCCTTGTCAGTGATGCAGGACGGAGTTCCTGACAAGGACAGCTGTCTAGTCGTTCGGATGGGACGAAAAACCGAGGTCCCGTGTACACATTGCCATGCACGTAAAAGATCCCTTGGCAGTTGGAATTCGATATAAGAGTAGGCCATAGTGCCGCTGCCCGGGATAAATTTCGATCATAGCACATTGTATGGTGTATGTGTTATGGAGCTGGGGGCAGTTTCACAAAGCAACTTACGATGAAAAATTTGCGTAAGTTTATCGTAACGTAAACTTACGTAAAAATCGCGTTTCACTAAAATTCTTAACTTACGAAATTCGTAACTTTTATCGTAAAGTCTACGGCAACTCTCACCTTGTCGTAAGTTGGAATTTTTTTCGTATCTTTGACAAAATGGCCGCCTTGTTACTTTATGCGGATCGGCAACTTCGACGAGAGAGAATATTCTGGGATAGATTAAACCCTCTTGACACCCATACCGATGAGTAGTTAGTTTCGCGGTACAGACTTGATCGGACCAATATATTACATCTTATTAACTGTATTATTATTAATAATGATGATATCGAAACCGCAACTTACCGATCGAAATCCTTGTCATCACCTGTACAAGTCCTGATTGCATTACGATACTATGCCACAGGTAGCTTCCAAAAACTCATTGCTGATGCACATGGGATGAGTGTACCATCAGTGTCTAGAGTAATTTATCGTGTTTCACGAGCAATAACAACCTGTGTTGACGATAAATTATCAATAAATTTCCCCTATTCCATGGAAGATATCAATTCTACAAAGGAAGGTTTTCACCAAATAGCAGGCTTCCCAAATGTAGTGGGAACGATTGATGGTACACAAGTTGCCATCATAGCACCATCGGGAGAAAATGAGCCGCGGTTCGTCTGCAGGAAAGGGTTTCATTCCATTAATGTTCAAGCAACAGCTGATTCTAAACTCAGGTAAACGTACGAATTATCGTCTTGTTTTAACTTTAAGCTTCAACATGACACGCGATAAGGGGAAAGCGATAAGGGGACTCGTCGTAAAATTACATAGTTCACTGCATAGTTCCTTCAGAATCCCATAATTCTGTTCAACCCCCTTAATTAAAACACCGAGAGCTGCCGGGTTCCAATTTTGTTTTCGCCTTTTTGGTTCCATTTCGGCTTTTGGCAGACTTACAGACGACGTATGGTACTATGTCACGCGCTATGACGTAGCAAACAAAAACAAGTAAACAACAGGCATGAAAATAGCATTTTATTCATAAATACACCGCTAAATCTTAGCATATATATAAGGAATATATCATTTCGTCGTTTATGTTTCAAAAGGTAAGGATCAAATCAAACATAACGGCTATAATGCCTACATTGTCAACATTCAGTCCGTGGGAATGTTTACAGAAGTGTGAATGAAGTGACGCAACATGACGTCGTATTTACGAAAAAAGATATGAGAAAAAGTTAAGAAAAAACTTACGCCGGCCTTTGTGAAACCGGCTTAAATAATTCGTATCTTTTTCGTAAGTTTTTCTTAACGTAGTTTTTTTTCTTAAAGTTACGAACTTTTGTGAAACTGCCCCCAGATCAGTAGGACATTAAACCCCATTTCATTTCATTTCATTAGCCCATTCCACTCTTTTTACATTACAAGTTCTCTAGTTTTAGGTTGTTTTTCCACTTCAAATATACTGTATCGTCACCTAGCTTGTTCAGGTATGCAAAGTATATGGTTAGTCAACTAAATCTTTGTAGCGATGAAAACCCTTGGTACAAAAGATTACCTGAAATGCTTCAAGAGCCAATAAAATAATGTCTTTTGGGTTCAGAACATTATGAGTATGACATAAAAAAACCCATTCATTTTATTGAAGTGCATTATGTTATATTGAGAGAAAGATAGTAATGAATATATTGATCATTGCTGTCAATTCACTTTATTCTCAGCAAAGTTATGAATGTTTGATGTTTTGACAAAAAAATGGCCAATTGATAGTTCATATTTGCGATTGTCAAGTACCATGGTCCAGATTTTAAACAAAATCTCAATCCTTCAATTTAAAGTCTCTCTGTGAGTGGCAGACATATTATCATTTAGCAGAGGTCTGGCATGTTTTCAACATTGTATAATCCATTCAATATCGAAGCCATTTGATGGTCAACAGAGTTGATTATGGGCTAGTCAATGTGAATGAATATCTAAATTTTATGTAACATTTGGAGCCAGAAAAAACCCTGCAATAGGCATATTTAGCTCTTCATTAATGCCTTAATACAGTGGTTCTCAACTTTTTTGCCAACGGCACACCTTGGAACACATGAAAAAATAGCTGCACACCTGGCTAAATATATGAAAAATATTTGGATTTTGCAAAATAAAAACATGGTACATGTAAGTCAGATGGAAATCAACTGTAGACAGAGACTAGTCATAGATACATAGAATGACTCAAACTAAATAAAGAAAAACACAGCTATGAACTTATCAGTAGACACCAGTGAATACTCAATTGGGATCACATGGTTTTTCACATTTTGTTAGTGTGCCGTTCAAAATTTCGCGGCACACATAGGAAAACCTTGCGCAACACTGGTTGAGAATCACTGCCTTAATAATTTAAGAATACATTCAGGACATCCTCAAACTCCATTTTGTTTTGTTTCTCTTTCCGTGTTTGTGTGGGATGCAATTTTTCTTCACTTACTGTAAGATATGTCTTCTTAAATATAAAACAACTGGAATTTGAAATAAGAGTAGGCCGTAGCACCGCTGTCTGGGCAAAATTTCCCTTATAGCACACTGCATGGCGCATGCCCGTCTACATTAGCCCTGATGCAAAACTGTAGGACATAAAACCACATTTCATTTCATTTCTTAAATATTTATACTTTATTAATGGTTAAACATACATTATTACAGGTCTTTCTTTAGGCGTTAAATGTTATTTAAATTATAATTAACTCTCGCTGCCATCGGATGCCTGCGATATTTAGTGGATTCATATACGTTTTCTGGAGGATGCAGTTACCGTAAAAATGGATAATCGAGACTTTGATTGTTATCGTAACAACAGTAGTAATGATGATCGAGGCTAGTCTACATGTATAATTCTATGCTAACCAGAGTGAAGTAATTTAAAGGAGCTAAATCGCTAATATTTGGAATCTAGAAATTGATACAAATGGGTTGCAACGCATATAATAATGTAACAAGAATGTATATAAACTGATTTGCATTCAATAGTTTCTGTTTTTACTCTAATTTCTAATCAGTTATGTTCGGCGAAATACGCCAGAAGTCTCAATCGAATTGAAATCTCTAGTGTCTGGTTATTCAAGTCTACACCGATAGTATTTATTGCGCATGCTCTCCAGGAAAGAATATGATGTCACCGTTTGACATGACTTGTTGAATATGCTTAGCCTAGTTTTCCGAGTTCCTTGTTACAAATGGCGCTGAAACGCATTATGGTACACGATTCGTGTACCAATGGTAAAATGTTTATTTTGTCTTAAATATTAGATATCAGAAGCCCATTTTTTACCAGTAAGATCACAACATCAATGTTGATTTAAATTGACAAATAATTTGTGTTTTGAATGTTGAAGATTTTGGATGATATTGAGTAAGAGAGTTAGCTACTTTAACTGAAATTTTCAGCATGTTCTCTTTTCATTATCTAGTTTTGAACTATTATTGTAGCGAGAACTGTCAACTCTTTATCTAATCTTCCCTAATGCCATTTTAGATAAAGGTTTTATTATTAATACACAATTAGTTTAGGAAGAATTAATTTAAATTAATCCCGCACCTGGCAATAAACCCAGGTTAAGTTTTTATTGGCATATTTACTATATATACTTTATATATAAATGGCTATATTCTTAATTTATAAACTAATCTTAATCTTTGGGTTCATGTCTACATTTAGCACAAAATAATCTGTTTACTAACATAATGGAAGTATAATATACATGTATATTAGATATTGATCAGGAATAAGCTGTTGGGATGGTCGCAGTCGCACCTACCCACTTACCTGTTATTGGATTGGACGGGCGTATATACTAATGTTAACACGCAAGAGTATAACTTTATGTGGGATTAGCTGCCGACTGTTTATTTGTCATAATTGTATTTAAAAAAAATATATTGTTATACACTCTGCATTGCATGAAACTTCTATTTACATATGTATTTCTCTGACAGCTTTTTGAAATAATCATCTAGTGAAAAATTACTTTTTGGGGCACAATAACTGTCCTAATTATGCTAAATGGTTCAAACTTGGTGTAGGTGTTTGTTAGGCGAATGTCTTGATGGAGGTCGAAGATTTTCTGCTTAGGGTAAGCAGAGATAAGCAATTTGATTGGTTGATGCTTTGAGACATGAAAACTTTGGTTCTTATTAAGTGAGAGTGATGGAACTTGGTGTATAGTTTCATGACATCAATACCTTGAGTAAGTTCGATAATGAGCATTTTCTGCCTGACAAGGACAGCTGTCTAGTCATTACAATGGGAAGTAAAACCCAGGTCCTGTGTACACATTGACAGTTGGAATTCAATATAAGAGTAGGCTGTAGCCTTGCTGTTCAGGCAAAATTTCCCTCATATCACACTGTATGGCATATGCCCATCTTCACTAGCCCTGTCGGAGTATAACAGTAGGACGTTAGACCCCATTTCATTTTCATTTCATATAATTAAGTGATGAAACTTGGTGTATAGTTTCATTACATAAATACCATGACTTAAATTCGATAATGAGCATTTTCTGCTCAAGGTAAGTAGAGCGATAAGCAATTTGATTGTTCAAGACTTTGGAATACCCCCCTTCGAATTCAGCTAGAGTGTTCAAACTTGGTGTAGGTGTTTATTAGGTCAATGCCTTGACGTAGTTCGAAGATGGGCATTTTCTGCTTAGACTAAGCAGAGATAAGCAATTTGATTGGTTGATGCTTTGAGACATGATAACTTTGGTTCTTATTAAGTTAGAGTGATGAAACTTGGTGTATAGTTTCATTACACCAATACCTCAACTATCTTCGATAATGAGCATTTATCAGAGCGATAAGCAATTTGATTGGTCGTAACTTTGGAGCTCGATAACTTTAATTCTAATTGAGTGAGTATGATTAAACTTTGTGTATATTTTCATTACCTCAATACCTTGACTAAGTTTGATGATATCATTTTCTGCTTAGTCTGAAGTAGACTTTAGTCACAATAACTCTACTTCTAATTGAGGTAGAATGTTAAAACTTGGTGTACATGTATGTGTCTATCAGGTGAATGCCTTGACAGAGTTTGATCATGCGCATTTTCCACTAAGGCTAAGCAGAGATAAGCAATTTGATTGATTAAGCCTTTGGAACACGGTTACTTTGGTTCTAATTCAGAATATAGATTCATTATATCAACACCTTGAAGAAGTTAAGTTCAATGATGAGAATTTTCTTCTTAGGCTAAGTAACAATAAGCAATTTGATTGGTCATGGCTTTGGAGCATAACAACTCTGCTTTTAATTGTTTAAACTTGGTTTAAATGTTTATTAGGGGCCTAAAAGGTACAATCTATACAATTGTTTGACAAGGTGAAGACTTAAGATAAAACGAAACAGAAAATAGAATGGGGAGCCATGGTGGCTAAGTGGGTGAGTGTAGTAATATGGATGGGGGATTTGTGCTAAAGAACACATATCTATAATAATATCTTGATTAATTATTCTCCATTATCAGTATATTAGCTATGGTATGAGTTTATTAAAGACGCAAATTAAATTATTTATGAAATATTGTGAGAATAACAGGAAAAGGGATTTAAATTCAAGGATATATTCTATGAGTTTATTTAAATTGCAAATTAAATTGTTTATGAAATATTGTGAGAATAACAGGAAAATAGGTCTAAGTTTAAGGATAGATTCTATGTCTAAAAACACATGATCGGAAAATTACCATTTTATATTTGGCATTAGTGACCTACATGTATCACATGATTAATTACATGATAATTAGCCAATAGAATAATTAATGGGTGTGAATCTCAGAATATATAATTAATAGAATGTGCGTTCTAGATGAGAAAGTCATGTAGTTCTTGTAGGTATGGGGGGTTGGATGGCCGAATGGTTAGCACGTGCACGCTGTATCATAAGGTCTGTCATTGAGTGAACTGGCGTGGTTTTGATTCCGTGGTTGTACGTGACAAGGAGTAGGGTCACCTATCCAACCTCGTGGGTTTTCTCTGAGTCCTCCAAGCACCAAGCACCATCACTGAACGAGAGAAAGTTTGAAATAGTCTATCCACCAAAATTTCTTACAACTCATTCCTAATCCCAACACGTGATTCCAACCTCATGGGTTTTCTTCGGGTCCTCCGATTTCCGCCCACTACTAAAGATCCCAATGTGCAAGCGAACTATCCAAATAAAATTCAACCATGTGTTAGTCCCAAAATGACCTAGTTTGTGTCGAGTGGACTTTAAACCCCCCTCTCTCTTGTAGGGAGGAGATGTATGAATTTCCATCAGCAGACTCGCTGAGTCTGCATGGGAGCGGGTTAGAGAGAATGACTTTATATTATGCTTGTAACTATGTAACGTGTATGTAGCAGTATTTAATATAAAATGTAGAACCAAAATGCGGTATTTGTTTTTCCCGTTGATGATATCATTTAAGATGCATTATATTCAATCACAATGTGAAACTGTCACTAACATGGGATGTCAGAGTGGCATTTAAAGATCCGTCCTACCAGTTAGGGAATTACATATGCGACAAGAAACAATACTAGACGATCAAGGGCTGTTCCAAAATATGTAGTAAGAAACGATGCATGGGTTATACGGTGACCGGTTTAGCGTCTTCAGCTCTCCACGTCTGACAGACAACCCATGCTGCTACAGTAAGAAGCTGGCTCGCTAGTCTGGAGGTCGCGTGTTCAATCCCTGCATTGGCCGAGAAAGTTCATCAGGATTTTCCGACATGGTTTCCCCTTGTCAGTGGTGCAGGACAGCTGTCTAGTCGTTCGGATGGGACGGAAAACCCAAGGACCCATGTAAACATTGGCGAGCACAGAAAAGATCCCTAGGCAGTTGGAATTCAATATAGCACACTATATGGCGTAGCCCGTCTTCATTATTTCAGTCGGCACAGAACAGCAGGACGTTAAACCCCATTTCATTTCATTTTCATTTCAGAAAATATAATGAAGAGAAATAATGATCCTATATGGCAGGACTATATTGATTCTATTGATGCATATATATTTCATTTTCATTATCTGGGTTTTGTATGTGGATCAATGAATAAACCAGGGTAGAAATATTAACCTGTATGACAATATTCAATTCAAACTTACATCATTTAATAACTGAACAAACTAATTATAAAACTTAATTTATATTAAAGCTACAATTTCATATTTTTAAGTTGTATTTTTAAAATTTATTAAAATAAAGCCTTAAAATAGTTGGTATCCATAAACAGTCCTACCTTGTTAAAGAATAATCCTATTAATCCTATCATTTTCAACTTCAAATTCCAAAGTTTGAACATAGCTAATGCATGGAGGCAATGGAAAACAAGGGAGGTAATTGTGTTATTATTTCCTGTGTCAATGATTTTTAAGGGTGGGAAATGATGCCCATGGTCGTATAATAGTGAGTTGATAACCTATTGAGCAAAAGACATAGAAATAATTATGTTTTGACTTTCTTGGAAAATATGAAATTCTCGCTTTAAAGGGGCATTATGTAAGATTTAGATAAAGAGCTGGCCGTTCTTGCTATAATATTTTTGAGTGAAGATATCAATGGTTATAGATGTGTGCATTGATCGTAACCATCGTACTGGTCGTTCTTGCTATAATATTTCTGAACGAAGATATCAATGGTTGTAGATGTGTGCATTGATTGTAACCACCGTACTGGTCATTCGAGTCATAGGCTTGTTTCTACATTTTTGATATAAATCATTAAATGGCCAAACCTTTCTAATCTATTTAATAACGGAGGTATTTGATGGCATCGAGAGTTGATTATGGTCTTGTCAAGTTAAGAAATGTCTAATTACTCTAATTGATAATTTATATATAACATTTAAGACCCACAGAAAGATCTGCAATTTAGCTCTTTACATAATGCCTTTTTAATAATATTATAATAATATTATACAAAGCTGCTTATTTGATACGTGACTTGAGATAAATTCTACAATGCCTTCTCAATGCATGTTGGTTTTAATACTTGAAATGAGTTACTTGTATTTTAATATTCCGTGAATGGTGATTAATTCTACAGTAAAAAATGTTTTTTAAGTCAAAGCCTATGCTGGAAATTTGCATTGATTGAAAGCAATCTACGCAGAACTTATTTCTATAAGCCATTTATACTTTTATATAAAACCATCTGTAATAAATCTATTGTATTATTTGATTTGATGACATGATTGATTGTCAAATGATAATTAAATGTGGTATCATGATGTGGATTAAACAACTGAAAAGAATAAAAAAAATTAATCTGGAATTGTCTTGTTGAGCTTAGTGCTCAAAGAGCAATTGCAGTATTTCAAAAAGAATAAAATATGGCCTCAATAAGTTGTGTTATGTCATTTACATTTACACATATAGAATTAATATAAACGAAAGACTGTAGTTTTTGTTGGTTTTTTTTTTTGTTTTACAAGGACGCCAATCGCTAGATCTGACATGTTTTTATACACCTACATTTTCATGCGGACAGATTATTCTGTCGCCCCTGTTTATCCGTCCGTCCTGTCGATATTCGTGCATATCGGATTGTAACTTCCTGAATTATGCCCCTTGATTTTACGGAAAATTGCTTTTTGTTTAGCTTGTTCTCTATCCATCTCTTGCAAAATGTGGGCGTATCCTTCCTGGCATCCGTAGGTTCTTAAAGCTGTGGTTGTCCAGATCGCATGAACTTAATGGTCAATCAAATTGCCTGTATTAGTCTGCATAGTTGTGTTTTGCTTTGAATTTTTAAAAACCAAACATACAAGAATGTCTCATATTGGGTAAATTTGACTGGTATGATATAGCTAGGATTGAAAGTACAGTAGATTACAATCTAGATGGAGGTATGCAGCCCTTATGTTTAATATTGTTTATTAATACTTCATTTTGTTTCGGTCACATTTGCCAGAGAAAGTTACCAGTGGGGGGAATTTATCTTTTACTTCATTTACATATGCTATTGCCATAAAATTAGAATTTCAAAATTTTTAGTTAAAGAAGCTAAATCGCTAATATTTGGGACCTAGAAATAGACACAATTCGATCGAAACGCATATAATAATGTAATATGAATGTATTTAAACTGATTTACATTCAATCGTTTCCGTTTTTACTCTTAATTTCAAATCAGTTATGTTAGGCGAAATACGCCAGAAGTCTCAATCGAATGGCAATCATAGTATTTATTACACATAAGAATATGAGGTCCCTTATTACAAATGGTGCTGAAACACATTATGGTACATGATTCGTGTACCAATGGTAAATTGTTTATTTTGTCTTAAATATTGAATATCAGAAGCCCATCTTTTCCCGGTAAGATCACAACATCAATGTTGATTTAAATTGAAAAATAATTCGTGTTTTCAATGTTGAAGACTTTGGATGATATTGAGTTAGAGACATATAAACACTAAAATATATTGATCAAAATTTTGAAGTGAAAGCCCTGGTTCCCTCTCTTTAAATTTTACCTATATGTCATGACCTAGTAGACCAGGTTGTTATATGCAGTAATTGATTAACTATTGTACTCTTTACGGTTATTCTTATCTGGGTGATGGCAGCATATTGTATTGACATAGCCATTATACAAATTCATATTATAATCTTATACTTGTAGACAATCGATTGAATTGACATATCATAGTGAGATATATGTTGGTTTCTGCATATTAACATAGTGACTGAAATATCATTACTTATTTATTATACACATCGATCAGAGACAAAGAACATAAAATGGGCTTGCACACAGAGAATATACTTTTGATCAATTCCTTTACACAATTCATATGGAAAACCAAAGACATACAAATATGTCCGCTTTCAAAACTTCTGATGTCTATTATATTAGTTTCTATTAATTTTTATCTCATCTTGCAGGGGCAGATCCAGGATTTTCAGAAAGGGGGTTGGGGGGCGTAGCCCGGCCCTCAGTGGGTGGACTGACGGGCAATCAACCAAATCACCAACCGGTTTGTTTCGGAGTAAATTACGATGGGGATCACTACCATTTTAAATTTTTTTGTTCTCCTTTCCCGCGAGAATATATGGAGCAAAAAATTGGTCGCCACCGCAAAAAAATAGGGGTGGGGCGTGCGCCTGTCATGTGCAATCATGTGGAATATTAAAACACTAAATATGTAGCACTGATTCCAGACTGATTATAGAACCAATCGAGCCACATCATTGATCAAAGATTAATAAGGGTAAAATTTTAATCAGCTCGCTCTAATTATTTTACATACATGGTTACATCTGTTGTTTTGCATCCATAACCACAACTAAGAAACATTGCCATTTTGTATTATGTACATTAAGGACAGAATTACTGATTGATTTTGTTCAAACCCTGTGGGGTTGTTCATTAAGAGACGAAGAAGAACCCCTATCGAGTTACGAATTTTACTGAATTATATTTCCGTTCACGTATATACTTTAATGGTTGAAGCTTGTGAACAAATACAGGAAAAACGTCTTAATAGAGGTTGTTCAGTTAAAGATCTGAAAATTAATTAGTTGCAATGGATACATATTTATATTCCAGAGTAGAATAGTTATAGTAAGATTTAAGAGCATCTTGCCTTAAGATAATCCAAGTACTTATATTACGCAATAAGTTGGCCAATTAAATTCCCAGTATCAAAATGTTCTGCCGGTGTTAGTACTTTTTAAAATGTCAAAATAAAAGTTCTTTCTTTAAATATGTCCCCAGGTATATAACCCACAAATCTTTTATAGATTTTTATTATAGGAGAGTGAAGGGCTAGACTAGGGGGGTCTTGAAACCAGTAACCATTCATTATTCAATTAATTAGATGTTAAGGATCTACGCAGTTTCCTTCAGGGATAGGCCTGTAAGGAACAAAGGATTTGATTGGCTTGTATCATTCCCCAGAGGGGGTCATTATGCTATATCTGTATTTTGATTGGTTGAGATGATGTCGCCTAGGGAGACAGGTTTGATAAATACAGATGTCAATGTCTCCTAGTTTGGTTGTTAAACTATAATTTACTTTAAGCTACAATATAACTTGAGACTTAATGAATGTATATGTCATTGCATGACCTGCAAAATGACGCACAAAATATAAAGTACATTTAATATACGGAAACCTAATTCAAATAGGATTGTGTGAAATATTAGCTTTGTTACCAAGATTGAATTGATTTAAACAACATTCTAACTATATATTTTAAATATTATGCAAAATGACGCACAAATTTTAAAATACATTTAATATATGGAAACCTAATTTAAATTGGATTATGTTAAATATTAGCTTTGTTACTAAGATTGAATTGATCTAAACTACACCCTAGCTATATGTTTTGAATATTATGGTTAACTTCAATCTGTTTGAAATACAGATCTATATTTTGTTTAATTTTTTTTTTATACTTTCGATGGCCTCTACTACATGAAGATCAATAGGAGTTGTAGTGGGAGGTAGCGTCAGGGGGGCATACAAGCGACTTTTGGCCCTATGACTTTACCCACAGTTTCGTGCACAGCTCGCCAAGAACTCACCGTAACAGATCGTTTCATTGGCTAATTCCTCACATCAACCAGAAGGCCTGTTATTTAACAACTCTTCCAGATCCTAGTGTTGCGAAGACAAGTAAAACGAAATTTTGAACTATAAAAAATGAAATGGAACAGGAACTGTGTTTTAATCAGATTGGGTTAACTTTAAAGATGTGTTAAAAAGATGTGACCTAAAATCGCTGATTGCAGTTTGCATTTTGTGGACAATATGGAATTTAGATGGCTTAAACCATACTATAATGTACTCACACATATAACATATACTGAACGGAATTTAGCCATGTTTGGACTGATGTTCCATTTAGAGATCCAACTTTCACAATATCGCATTTTCTGATGTCTGAGTGATATCATGACATTCAGATTCCAAAAGGACTTCATGTACCACAAAGCTGTATGTAGATGAGTGTGTTTGAATTGCCTGATTACCTTAAAAAGTCTGGCAAAGCTGTTTGTTGATGTACATGTAAGCCAACATTTGGATTATCTGCCATTTTAGTTTTTGTAATGTGTAATATTGTATATGTTTCAGGTTGTTAAGATTATCCGACCTAGTGAAACAGCAGGACGTTACGTCAGTTACAGGCTTGTTGTGTGACGAAAGCATCATGGCTGGGGAGGAATTATCATCACATACATCATCAATTATCATTCATTTATATCATAAATATTCAATAGTTCATTGACACTTATACAGCTGAAATTTAAATTTTCATTAAATTTGCATTTTACTTGAGTTCATCATGGACAATTCAGAACAATTTGCTACTACACAGAACTGAATATACGGTAGATTATAATAATAAGTGACATTCAAGTCTGGATATAAGGCATCTGCCACAGGTTTTGTTTGTCAGACACAGATTATCACACAGTGTATATATTATAACATATACATTATGTAATAATCGTGCCTGACAATGTCTGTCGCAGGAGAAACCACGGTGGCTAAGTGAGTAAGAGGCTGGCTCGCTAGTCTGAATGTCTCGGGTTTGATCTCAGTGTTGGTCAAGAAAGTTAACAGGATTTTCCGGCATGGTTTCACCCTTGTCAGTGGTGCAGGACGGAGGGCCTGACAAGAACAGCTGTCTAGTCATTCGGATGGGACAATAAACCAAGATCCTGTTTAAACATTGGCGTGCACGTAAAAGATCCCTTGGCAGTTGGAATTCAATAAAAGAGTAGACTGTCAGGGCAAAATTTCCTTCATAGCACACTGTATGGTGTATGCCCGTCTTCATTAGCCCAGTCGGAGCAGAACGGTAGGACGTTAAACCCCACTTCATTTCATTTCATAATGTCTGTCCAGACTTGTGTGATAATCTGTTCTGGACAAAGTCTGTGCCAGGTGCTTTATCTCAAGGCTTGGTTACATTGCTCGGTATTAAAATACAACTTTAGTTAAATAAAGATTGTTTATTTTGTATATTAAAAACATGAGTACGATTGTATTTTGTCCTCCCATGAGATAGGAATTATCATATTAAAAAAACAACAAATATTCATTGTAAATAAATACATGTAAAACCTATCAGCGCAGTTTTAAAAAGTTGGGATGAAATATCTAATTTGTAAAGAATAAGACAGCTGCTTGTCACCATTGTTGTAAATAGAAAAGTAAACAATAAATAACTAATAAAAAAATATATTTGATTTATTCTTAGCTATATTAAGATGATAGGTGACACTTCAACAAACAACTTGTTTTGATCAGATACAGTTTGTGTAAAAATAATTTTAGAACATTTTCCTAACCCTAACCTGCAGCTTTGTTAAAAAAAGGAGGATAGTGGGTGTACTATTTTACCTCAACCCTAAATTCAGATGACATATGTTGGGTGTGTGGATAGGGAACTAGGCTATCCCAGGTTTGAGAGAAATGGGATCCAGGTTTGAGAGAGAGAGAGAAATGGGGTTTAATATCTATTTTTGGAGCGGGAACAGGTTCCTTACGCTTTGTAATCTTCTTCTTAAAGATGACAAGGAGTAGGGTCACCTGTCCAACCTCGTGGGTTTTCTCTGGATCCTCCGGTTTCCTCCCACTGCTAAAGACCCCTATGCGCAAGCGAATTATTGAAATAAAATTAAACCATATGTTAGTCCCGAAATGACCTAGTTTGTGTCGAGTGGACTTTAAACCCCATTTCTCCCTCTCCCTCTCTTCTTAAAGAAATGCCAAGACTCTAACAATTTGTACATGATCTACATGAAACATACTTGTTCTTTGGACACTGAATTGTGGATCTATTAATAGACTAATAACATCATGGATCATAATGGTTGGATACGCAAGGGTTATCGACTGAGACAGAGGTCAAGGTCGACACTGATTTACACACTGGATTCTTTGTTTGTGTAAGAAGTTGAATGAGTGAATGAATATGGACGGATACGAGAGGGATCCAACTTTACCACAGGCTCTTTATCACCCAAAATTGTTTTACCAATTCTCTATCACAGGCATCGATATATTTTTATGCATGTCATATAATGTTGGTTACTCAGCAGATTGGGGAAGGTGTCAATAACCTGAATATAGCCAGTTTGTACCTGTTTATTTCGGAAGCATACAAATCAGATAATTCCAATGTCAGCTTTTTGAAATACAATTTTAAGAAATTTGGATTGGTATATAGATAAAAGTATTTTAAGCTTATTTGCTGATTTCAAGTTTTCGACGCTTTTTTATACGCCCATATGTCGTATATTGTCAGCGCCCCCGTCTGTCCGTCCGCCTGCCTGGTGTCCATGCTCTGGAGGCTAAACAATTAAGGTCATGAGACGAAGAATCCTGTTGATTTTCAATGATTTCTGATAAATACTTCTAGGTTTATGGCCCCTGATATTTAATGTTTTGTGTGCTAACCGTTAGTATAGGACAGAACTAAGCCAAACAAGTCTGACAATTACTTAATGGGTTGTTATTCGTAATTAGATTTTAGTCTGTTGTAAAAGAAAAATATGCGACACCCCTTGTTTACTGCACGGGGACTTAGCTGTTGTGGGTGTATGTTTCGTTGCCTGGCAAAATATCTTTAAAATCCACAACAGGCCAATGGATAATGTAATATTTATTTGGTTGAAGAGGGTATGCGGCATTGACTGGAATATGTTTTACATTCACAATACGTCAGCCACAGAATAAACTAACCATATACGGATGTGAACAAAATATGCGAAGGTATTTTAGTTAGAATAGACATCCCAAAGGAAAGATTAAAATTATCTAAAAAAAAATGGCCAAAGAGAAATTTATCCAAGTTCGCTAGTTTTGTGCATTTGGTTCCTTATACTATTTAATGACATATTTAGAATGATACTATTTCACAATCTACATTGAAAAAATATTTATTTATTCGTTTTTAATCAACGTGCAGTGTTTCTTGTTATTTCTAATACAGTGCACGCATGAAAATATATTTCTTTTTTCCAGTGTAGGATAAAGCACAAAACTGAGGTTATGCTGGGGAAAGAAAGACTGAAGAAAATAACCTAAGATCAGGCCTTTTTTTTTTCTTCCCCAGCATTATCTATGTTTACCTGTATGTAAAATGAGAATTTCCCCGAAATCCAGTAAGAAAAAATTATTTCATGTTTTCTTATAGGAAAAAAAACCTACCCTGGAAGAATAACCCGTTACAGGCTTAAAGAAAAACTTTCAGAAGAATAACCCCAAATTCCCTTGTATTTATCCAAACCCGGGCCCTTATTCACGAAAACTTAAACTAAGATAAAATCGAAATTTTAAGAAATACTGCAATTCGATTGGCTGACCAGTAAAATCAATTTGCATATATCCAATGAAGTTGCAGTATTTCTTAAAATTTCGGTGTAACTTAGTTTAAGTTTTCGTGAATAAGGGTCCCGTCCCTGACTTTCAGACCGCAAGTTATTTCGGGCACAGAATATACCTCAAAGATCAAAGAGGTTTACCGTTATAGGTTTATAAACTATATGAACGCCTACTTTTCCTCAAATGATCACCTGTGCAAGTGCTAAAACAACACATTACAGGTTGATCAGTAACTTGAACACCCGAGTCAGAACAAAGGGTCCAGTGTGTAATAGTTTGCTTGCTGGATCTTTAGAAGTAGTAGCAAAGTACATGTACCACAAATTTAGGCATGTGACCATACAAACACGGGAAGCAAACCCATACCCATGACATACATACATTACAGGCCAAACTTGTTTGAAAACTCAACCCCAGGACCCACCTTCACAGGTTTTATCTCTGGGGTTGAGCGAGAAGAACTTTTGACATTCAAGCTTGGTTCTCCTGGGTCTGCATGGAATGCCGCCAACAGGGATGATTCGTAAGATGTGTCTGCTTTTTCTAATGGCACCTGATAGTGCAAGAATTCAAAGTAGGCAGAAACACACAGATATTAGGTATGGGATTGAGGGGGCTGAGGCTAAAGTTATTTTTAGTCAATTATCACAGATAAAATCTAGTAGAAGGTTTACATGTCCAAATAGGGCTCCGTACACCTATGGAGACAAAAATGACATTCACCCAGCAAAGTTCACAGTCTCACATCGCAAATGTAACCAAGACAATACAATTGTTTTAACTTATGTTTTGACAAATGAGTTGGTTTTGGGAGTTGTTTATGTATATTGTTGTCACATGCGTCCATTAACAATTTTTTGTGAATGCTCTACATGTAACAGTTCTTAACAGAATTTGTAAAAATAGGTGGGATCGTTTATTAGGGTACATGGAGGAGCCGCATTTGCTTATCTTTAATAATTTTTTTTCTAAACAATATTTATTCACAGAAACTGGATTGGAAAACAGGCAGAAGCCTATAGGTGGGATCGTTTATTAGGGTACATGGAGGAGCCGCATTTGCTTATTTTTTTTATTTTTTTTTAATTTTTTTTTCTAAACAATATTTATTCACAGAAACTGTATTGGAGAAAAGGCAGAAGCCTATAGACCCCCTCTCCATAAAAGTACAAACATAAATATATATTGAAAAGATGTAAAAAAACAAGTAGAGAATGATTAAATGTTAAGATGGCTATATACACGACATGTACAAACCACTATCAAAAGATTGATGCCTTTAAATGTTGTAAACAGGATATAGATCAAATAGAATATTTAAATACTCCGTGGAATTCATCTTTGAGGCCTATATGAAGGATCCAAGGGTCCTCCATAATGACAGTATAAAAAATTCACTTACATATTCTATTCCCATGAAATGTGTAAATATGAGATTTATTTTGGTTGGGGGTGATGTAGCTGATGCAATTGAATGTTACATTCGGGTTCACCAATTGATACCCCAGATTTTCAAAGTTTTCTTGTTACTGGAATTCTGAATTATCTCTACAGGATTTGACTTATATATCTTGTGATCATAACACAGGACCAAGTTCCGTCAAAATCTTTGGATGGTAAATTTGAACACATGAACTATTTGTAAAAGGGAAACAGAACTAAGTCCAAAAAAGAAAATATCGAAATTCAGAATTGTGTTTTGACTCTTAAGCTGTCAATATGATAATGGACAGGACAAGATACATGATATAATCTTTTATGGCCATTGATCTCAAAGCTAGTGTAGACGACTTTGCTAACTTGGGGTTCTGGGAAAGCTCCAGTCAATGTCAGTGTAGTCCGAATACTAGCTCCATAAACATTTATATCCCATTTAGGTAGGTATTTATATATTTTAATAAAAGTTTATTGTTTCTGAAATGGCTGATGATCTAGTTTAAATGTGATAAAACCACATTGTAGCTACATGGAGCATGACTTTGCTACTGGTTGAGACTGGGCAAGCTTGTTAGTGTAGTCAGATTAAATACTATTAATAGTTTCATACCTAACTTTTATATGGGATATTGAATTTTAGTTCTAGTCTTTATATAATATAATAAATTTTTACTGTTTCTGAAAGGTATCTGGAATGATCTAAATGTAATAAAACGATTATGGGCAACACATATGTTCCCAATAATTGGGCCCGCCACTATTTAAGCCATCCCGGGAAAGATCACCCGCAAGAATATATTTCAACATGGATGCATATGTCAGTTGCATTTATCATGCAGGAATATTGGGCGTTTCAGGGTCATTAATTAATTACTTAATGAACATTGAAAATAATGGCATTGTTTCCGTTTCCTTGCACCCAGGACTTATCCCATATCGAATCGGTGATATGGGGGGTTGCGATGAACAAAGCTTGAATATTTTATTTTACTGCTCTAATAACATCTAAAACGGTTATGAGCAGTGAGGCGGGAATATTCATTGCCTCGTGTCCAGTAATTAGTGCGATCATGAAGATCAAAAATAAAAATATTGCTTCTCTTTGGCTATAGTTTGTTATCCAATATAATGAATTGTTTGAGGTACTTGCACAAAGTTTTGTATTTATTTTGCTGATCCTTGACAGATAAGAAGAACATTCTCGTCCGTCTTCTATTAATATTTGAAATGACTTTGGCTGATATGGGCACGGGAAAGTTTGATTGATGATTTTAGAGTCCAATTTCGTAATTACCAGTATGTTCCGCGGTCACTGGTCAGTTGAATTTAAAGTGAGTAAATTCTAAGCACAAACACGATTAAGGGTGCAGACGATGACTGACTTGTGCACGAGACAATTGTTGGCCATCTAAATCATTGAAATTTGGGAACGTCTCGTGACAATTGACGAGTTTTTGGACTTGTGATCAATGGCGGTGAGAAATGGCTGTAGAAATTGATATGGACAGTGATTTATCAAGTTAGCACCGACGTCAACATCTGACAATTATCCTCTCACGACATCTAACACGTCCTGTGTGATCATCCATGTTACCCGGCTCAGATTTTATAAATTCTTGGCGTTGTTACAGTCAACTGTCATGTTTCAGTTGAATGATGGGGGTGGTCAGTACGACATAGGGCCTTCAGCCTTCAGCTTAACAGTTTATTTGAAATAAAACATTCTCTTTCCTTAGAATTACACTAAATCAAAATATGAGCCCGAGTGAGTCGCGTGAACAATAGCGGAAATTTTAATTTACGGAGCTCAAACTTTCTTTCTGGCCTACAAATCAACCCCCGTTAATTTGGTTTGAAAAGACAAACAAGTCGCCTTCTTTGCTGAATCGCGGTGGCTCAGTGTATAAGACACTGGCTCACCAATTATCAGGTTCGGGGTTCGATCCCGTGTTGGGCGACAAAAGAGGACCACGCTGGCTAAGTGGGTAAGACGCTAGCTCACAAGCCTGGAGGTCGCGTTGGCCGAGAAAGTTCATCAGTGGTGCAGGACAGCTGTCTAGTCGTTCGGATGGGATGAAAACCAGAGGTCCCGTGTACACATTGGCGTGCATGTAAAAGATCCATTGGCAGTTGGAATTCGATATAAGAGTAGGCCATAGTGCCGCTTCCCGAGCAAAATTTCCCTCATAGCACACTGTATGGCACAAGCCCGTCTTTATTAGCCCAGTCAGGAGAGAAAATAGTAGGACGTTAAACCCCATTTCATTTCATTTCATTTTGACTGACAAAGATCCTCGACAGTTCCCAGCGTTATTTCCCGTTGCCAGTTGTGTCAGTAGCCCTATCGGAGCAGAACAGTTGCATAATGCAGTGAGTCTGGCAATGAAGTGTCTAGTCGTTCGGATGGGTCAAAAACGAAGGTCCCATGTTACATGTTGGGGTACATGTAAAGGAGCCCTTGCTATTTAAATTCGATGAAGGGTAGGCGGAATCGCCGCTGTCCAGGCCAAATGTCCCTCATACACTTCATTGACCTGGATGGATCCAGAAAAAAAGTAGGTCATTATATCCTTGCGATTTATTCAAGAAATAGTTCGGTAAAGACACTAAACCCGTTAGGGGAATTTAGATATATATTACAGAATCTGCGGGCCTTGCTTCCTGGTCTAACATAATGGTATATTTAAACAATACCAGTTTTGGTATAAACGGGAATATAACTGGAAATGCGTTAGCAAAAAAGATGTGTTTTCATTTAGTGTACAGTTACATGAAATTCACCATTGGCAAGTCCAATTCGCAGTGACAATTTTAAAGACAGGTTCAAAGTCGCGTGGGGTGGAGTGGGTGTGCGAGGGAACTATGGTTTTATTTTGAACGTGGAGGTGCTTATGATTAGTAACATATAAATATATTTCATAGCCTTACCCTAAATTTTGTTCATAATCTACAGGAAATGAAGTTTACGTCGAGTTCCTGAATCGATAACTAAAATCTCTAAAATAAAAGCTCCTATAATACCCAATTTACCGGAAAGCAGGCTATCCACAGACGCGCCATACTTATTTAACGTTTTTGTAAAATGTCACTCTATACTTTGGTTATACGTTTTAAGGAACGTTCCGGGCCCCTTTTATGGAACAGCTGTCGGAGGAAAAAAAGGTCTCAAAGTTCGAAAAATATTTTAATAGTCGATCTTCATTAGCCAAGTCGGTACAGAAAAATACGACCTTACACCCCCATTTTATTTATAATTCGTAAGGGCGAATTGGGAAATAAAAAGGTTTCAGAAAGGTGGGTGTTTTTAAAAATATAACAGATTGTTTAGTAGTTTAAAAAAGAGAGGACGTCTTATGATGGCCGAAGAATGATAGGACCATTACTCCCAGGCTACCCTTGAATGTAAAAACCACAAGAGGGCACAGTCATCGTCGAACCATTTTAAAATTTAAACACAATATATTATGTGACTTTTAATTTACAGAATATCTGAAAAACTCTGAGCGCCTTAGAATTAAATCTCTTGTAACCTGCAGTGATAAAATCCAGTTGACGTTTTGTTTCGAAACCCCCATCAATTGAAATTCTGACAAGAGATTTGGTAATTTAATGGTAAATATAAGTTGGACTCCTAGGGTTTAATTAGATTAGCACATAAAATGGCATTTATTAGTCCCAGATTATACTATAATAAACCCTTTAATCTGTGGACCAACATCCGATGGTGTGATCGTTGCCATGGATGTCATAATCTTTCAACAGAACAGACAGCATGAGGAGTTTAGTTTATCTCGGAACGAGCCGATAAACTCTAATTTTACTTATGATAAAATCCGTAATTGTTTCCCCTAGGAACAACTTAAAAACTTAACACCCTCTTTATTCTATTTATTTTCTTAATAAAAAGTGATAATTGATTAAAATCGGACGTCATTGTAAACCGATTATCGACGGCCAATTTGTGACCACATGCTGGACCACGTTGGGTGTCACGTGTATAGATGGGTGTGTTGACGTAAGGTTATCAGTAAGTGACGTAACAACATGAATACCTGACGTAATAAGTTAATCGCTAATCAAGTTATCTGAGATTGAATTAAGTTAATTTATTTATAACTGTTTATAAAATAGACTTTGGTTTCTTGATTCGTTTTTTAACCGAGTCCAGCTGCTAAAATAAAACTGCGCCGTAACAGGATAACAAAATAGTAGGCCTACTCAATATATTCAGAAAAGAATCGGTGGGTCAGAACAAAAAGTGAGTGGGCCATAATCTGATGTTAATAATAAACAATAAGTCCATTTATATCACGCTAATTCCACATAATCGTGCTCATAGTTAGAAAAAAAGATTACACTTTGAGAATACAAATTCTAATTGAAACTCATGTCCATTTGCAATTATTAATTTGTTCTGTGTACATATTAGTACATTATTAGTGGATAATGATATGATTCCAATGAGAAAAGCACTTAGAAACATATTTTTTATTTAATGATTTATTTTCCCCAAAACTTACACCAAATGACTGTTTCACCTTAATTAGATTTACAACATTATCTCAGCTTTGATTACGCAAAGTTTCCGGATTTTTTTTTTTAACATGGGGCCCCAATATCACACTTATCAGCAGTGAATTTTCGCTAGGCCGCTACAATCACTGATAAGGATGACGTCGATGCGACTTAATGAGTCCCAAATATTAACTTTTTTCTTCCGTCAAATTAAAATCTAAAACATTTTTTTTTCATTTATTAGAAAAATAAATAAAGACGTTTGAATTGTTTGTAGGTAAAAATCATTTCCTATTTAGCGTAAATAGGTATTAAAATAAGTAAAATTCACCATTTAGCCCGAATCAGTAACGTCTTATGTAAACAATGCACGCGCTATTGAGCCAATGATTGACGCCGCGTGATATGACATCACTTGTCGAAACAGTCATCTGTTACAGAGATATTAGAAGATCTCTGTGAAACAGACTGACCCAATATCGGCCAGTAACTCTATCATGGGTGAACAGCTTTTCGAAGTCAAAAGTAAGATGTAAAGTGTTATATAATTTTCACAAAATGTTGCTATTTTGTATGTCTAATATCAGGATTGAAACTATTATAAAATTTAATAAAAACAAAAAAAATCTGAGATTTCATTGGGTTAATTCTTTAGAAATAAGTCAAGAATTTATTGAAGCCGGATAAGCGGAAGCCATGTTTGAATTTATTTCGTTAACACTAGTGTTGTTTGGAGACTGTCTTGGAATTTTATCAACAGTTGAAAAAATATTTGAAGGTTTAATTGCCTTCCTCTTTGTTGAACACCTTATTTAGGTTGAAAAAGATTATCAATAGTTTTACATTACGTCACAAATACTTACTCCAACACATGTTCCTGAAGCAAGGACCGCGAGTTTTACAACATCTACACGTTGCTAGACTGTGTGTGTGTGAAAAAGCTTAATTTAACGTCCGCTTCCACCGAGGTGATATCGCAGACAAGCTAGACTGGTCTGCGATTCCCGAACTTATAACTACCTCCCTTTAACGCAGACACGTGAACGATAGCATCCAATCAGAGGTTGTGGCACAAACACACTCAAATCAAACATGACGACCTCCACGGTAACCTTGAGGTTGAACGACACTTGAACTTGCAACTCGATTATCACAGGTAGATATTTTAGCTGGAAAGCGCGAGACTTTATATTCTCGATGATCGAGGAATCTGATTGGCTCCTCAGCTGATTCAGTAGGTCTACAATCGAAATTAGTACCGAAACATGCAGGGTACTACGTGAAGGGCTTGATAATATGTACGGAGATCAAACCGTCTATTGAAGATGGCCCCAACACTGCTTTTGACGTCACCCACTGCAACGTTACCCCTACCCTATCCCCGCAAAAGAAAAACCTAAGTGCTCAATGTGCCATCAATATTATTGAAAATGTCAGAGTAAAGTATTTACAATATAACTGAAAACCCAAGAGTTGGCCGAGAAAGTTCTCGGGATTTTCCGGACTAGTTCCCTGGTACTAGTTCCCTTGCCAACAGCGTGGGGCCGTGGGGCGGTGGGGTGGGGTGGGGGGTCGTCCGGTCGTATTCTGATTGGTGGACGACTAAAAAAAAAACAGCATTTGGACAGCAGGTAAAAAATAATCTCAAGCAGTTGGACAAAAACGGCCTTGTCCAGGTAAAATCCAATAAAATGAAAATTACCATAATTTACTCCCAAAATGACCGAAGTATTGTGTGAACCCGACGTTAAACCCCATTTTATTCTCCTGTTTTTTGTTATAATTTATTTTCTTTATATAACAGCTGGGTCATGTAATAATTCGTGCACCCGAGACCTATGATACCTGACAATGGCGGTGGCTTTGAAGTTAGTGGTCACTTATTATATGTGGACAATGTCCATATTAATCTTCGTCGACACCACAGATATAACAGTCGTTGGTATACATGGTCAATTGGTTTGGACACAAGTTGTGACCAGTTTTAATCTCAACGGACGAAAAAACTTCACGAACTGACCGCGGTCACATTGCTAAATCTTTGACCCTCACTGGACTTAAAGCAAGTGGACAAAGCCGGTGAATAATAAACCCGTAAAACGCGAGATCTTGTAGAACTAAACATACTGAAAGCTCTAAGTTGATTCAAGCTTGACAGATGTTCTTTACGTTTAGGTACACTTTCTCTTTAAAAGAATACAATTACATTGTTAAACGTGCTGCTTCCGTACTTATGGGAGGGGGCGTAATTTAAAGAGATCTTTCGTTTTCTTAAAAGCATATTATTTAAATTTATATTGAATGAGCCGCGCAGGCCATAATTAAAAAGTTTGATGTGTTGATTTGATTAGGAAATGGGTTTGTCTAGATTTGAAATTGGGCCAAAAAAATCGAGGTCCCGTGTACACATTGACGTGCACGTAAAAGAACCCTTGACAGTTGGAATTCGAAATAAGAGTATGCCGTTGCGCCGCCGCGCAAAACGCACCTCATTTAGCACACTGACTGTATCACGTATGCTCGTGTTTATTAGCCCAGTCGGCGCAGAACAACAGGGCGTTGGACCCCATTTTATTTCAGATTTAAAATTCCAGAGATAGAGTCAATGTTGGGATCCTAATTATATTATATTCCACTGTCGACAGTTTAAATCGAAAACATAACAACTGACTGAGAGAATTTAATCATGTAAATTTTGTTTCATTCATCAGTAATGGAAGTAACATGTCAGACTAACCCAATTCAGTACTTTATTTTGACCTATATCAAAGAGATTTAGCTTTAGTTAGATATTAAAAATGTATCAGTCCAGTTTCTGGTTCACAGGGCAGCCATTGAGCATTAATTAACAATAGTTTTGTACTCTTAACAGATTTGTACTATTAACTTTGTATTTGGTACGACATATTTTGACAGAATTGAATCTTTCTGCTCTGTCTGATAAGTGATTTTTTTTTTTCTTAGACCGTTCGAAAAATGATCTAGATGTCGAAATGTGACATTGCCTGGGTGGCAGCAAACCGTAGCGAGAAAGGCAACTGACTGTCGAATACGGGAACAACGCTGTCAAATCCCGATGAACTTTCTTGGCCAAAGCAGGGACTGGACACGGGACCCCCGGATTACTAACTGAGCCACCGCGGCTGCTCCCATTTGGGATTTGAACGTTTTAAAGTACGGTATTCATAATACACAGCTGCAATATCCGGCAATGTCCCCATATGTCAGAATATTGATGTTAAATGCACAGGCACTTGAAGGGATTAAAATAAAACTTCTTACTACTCTTTGACTATATATTACAGTAATATATTGTCAAAGAGTAGTAAGAAGTTTTATTTTAATTCCTTCAAGTGCCTGTGATTAAATGCATATTTTGCCTTTAGATATTTTTATTACAAGTGATTAAACATACATTATGCAAGCGCTAAATCTGCCTATTGTAGGTCTTTCTTTAGGCCTGAAATGTGTTCTAAATTATGAATTAGACATTAATTAACTTATCCAGACCATAATCAACTCTTGATGTCATCAGATTTCTCCGATATTAAATAGATTAGAACAGTTCAGCCATATTTTGATTTAAGCTAAAAATGGAGGAGCGAGGCTTAGCTTCGAACAACCAGTACTGTCGTTGAAATTATTGCACATGTCTTGTCAAACCTTCAAAGGCTAATATCTTCGCTCTCAATAGAGTAATTTGAATGAAATTTTCAAATTATTCATTTTACATTATCTATTTTCGAACTATTATAGCAAGAATTGCTAACTCTTTATCTAAATCTTACATAAGGTATCTTTAATTGTGAATCAGTGAATTAAATATGCTGGGCCTATGTATATGCCAATATTTAAAAATATATTTAAAAGATCACTTAAAGATTTCGAAATTATCCAGTTGTATTGATGTGTGGCTGGGACAGTTTTCATGTCGGTCATCAAGGTCATTCATTATATAATGGAAAATGAAATGAAATGAAATGAAATGGGGTTTAACGTCCTACTGTTCTGCTCCGAACTGGGCTAATGAAGACGGGCATACGCCATACAGTGTGCTAGGAGGGAAATTTTGCCCGGACAGTGGCACTACGGCCTACTCTTATATCGAATTCCAACTGTCAAGGGATCTTTTACGTGCACGTCAATGTGTACACGGGACCTCGGTTTTTCGTACCACCCGAACGACTAGACAGCTGTAATATGTATTTATTGTATTATAAGGTCCATGATTACGTATATGAATTAAAATTGAACGCAAGAACAGTCAGAATTGGATTTTGGACATCTCACAAGCAGGTTTCAGGAGGTCCAGTGAGGTCAGTTTAATCAACGATGACCTGTCCGGTATTTGATTGACATGCCAAAGTCAACTGAGTCCAGTTTAAACACTGACCACAGCTGGCTCAAGGCTCCATACAATGTCCAGCAAGTGCTCTGGTTTGTTTGTAAGGTGCTAGAGGAATTTGCCCGGGTTATTCAAATGATTCAAACAGACGAGCACTAGTGGTAGTGACAACTAATTTACCGGTTAACGTGTATTTGTTAGAAATAAAAATAGAAAGTCGGTTGAGTCATTGTTTTAGTTTGTTTGTGATTTGTTGGTTCTTGGTACTCGATAAGACGCCAATCGGTCTCTTTGGTTCGATAAGTCCATCCATGCTATATCGGTGTCCGATCTATGCCTATTGGCTTTGTCTGCTGTCAGCCATATGTACGAGGTGCTTGCCATTTTTATAATAGCAGCATGGACTACAGATTATTTCCTTTAAAGATGAATAATTTCCCCATATTTAACCAGAAAACGTATTTGTTTGCATTATATAACTAAATTAATCATAAAACATTTAAATTTAAAATAATCGTCGCTCCATTCACAATAAAACCCAGAATTTTTTTTATTTAAAAATAAATGGTGTATGTTTTGGGTTCTTTTTCATCTGTTCGATAGTTTGCTACGGATAAGAAGATATGCTGACTACTATTGTACGTAGCGGAATACTTTTTTTCTTCCTAATCAGACGTCCAATTTTGGATCATTCATTCATTGAAGATGTGGTGGGGTCACGGTGGCTAAGTGAGTAAGACGCTGGCTCGCTAGCCTGGAGGTTGGGTGTTCGATCCCCGCATTGGCCGAGATCTTCCGGCGTGGTTCCCCCTTGTCAGTGATGCAGGACGGAGGCAGGGCCGTAACTAGCTCAGAGCAACAAGGGGGCGGGAAGTGTTCTCTGTAATATTGCCGGACAATGTATATCTATTTTTTGATGGTCGAAATTTTTTTCACTGGGGGGGGGGGGGGGCGAAACTTTTTCCAGGGGGGGGGGCAAAGCCCCCCCTGCGCCCCCCCCCCTTAGTTATGAGCCTGGACGGAGGGTATGACAAGGACAGCTGTCTAGTCATTCGGATGGGACGAAAAACCGAGGTCCCGTATAAGTTCCCTTGACAATTGGAATTCGATATAAGAGTAGGCCGTAGCTCCGCTGTCCGAGCAAATTTTCCCTCATAGCACACTGTATGGCGTATGCCCGTCTTCATTAGCCCAGTTTGGAGAAGAACAGTGAGACATTAAACCCAATTTCAGTTCACTGCTTTTCATTTCCAAATATTTAAAAATCTGATATATTATCTCGTGTAACCTTTGCAGTTGGAATTCAGTGACGGAAAGGCGAAAACGTCGATGCCCATGCGAAAATGTCCTCATAGCCAACTAGCAAACTTTCGTAGGACGTCATTTTGTTTCAGGTTCTTTGTTTTGAGCCCCTCCAGGTTTTTCTAGTAGAGTCAATGGAGCGATGAACCCACCTAAATTTCCGGTGAAGTACGCGATCTGGAGTCCTGAGAATTGACAAGGATTAATGAAAAATAAAGGTGTTGAAGTAAACATATTTCCTATTTAGTGTAAATGGATACATAAAATAGTACGCGAAGGCGTAAAATGGGTAAAAGACACCAATTTCCCACTTACCAGTTTGTGTTACTACGAATGATGTAATCAACACACGTGTTATCGAAGCAGTATATATGATGTAACACCCCACGTAGACCTATACTGCACGTAACCTTAAAGCGGAAATTGCAAATTTTCTAAGAAAGTCAAAGCGTAATTATTTCTATGTCTTTTGCTCAGTAGGTTGTCAACTCACAATTATACGATCATAGGTGTCATTCTCACACTTAAAACTCATTTACACAGGAAATAATAACACAATTACCTCCCTTGTTTTTTCTATTCTCCACCATGGAGTAGCTTTTTTTAAACGTTTGAAAATAAAGAGGAAAATGATATTTTTGCCAATTTCTCAGCTGGCAATAGTGAATTATAGGATTAATAGGATTATTCTTTAACAAGGTAGGACTGTTTATGGATACCATCTATTTTCAGGCTTTATTTTAATAAATTTTAAAAATATAACTTAAAAATTTGCAATTTCCGCTTTAAAGGTCAGTTATCTTGTACAAGATTAAATTAATGCTTTCGCATTACCACAATGAAACAGAGATCGCGTTATGATTTGAAAGTATGGACTTTTATTTAAGTGACATAACCGAACTAGCTGTAAATGTTTCCAATAAATAGGCGAAGGACAGCTGTCTAGTCGTTCGTATGGGGCGAAAAACCGAGGTCCCGTGTATACATTGGAGTGCACGTAAAATATCCCTTGACAGTTGGAAGTCGATATAAGAGTAGGCCGTAGCGCCGCTGCCCGGGCAAAATTTCCCTCATAGCACACTGCATGACATATGCCCGTCTTCATTAGCCCAGTTTAGGAGCAGAACAGTAGGACGTTAAACCCCAATTCATTTCATTTCATTCCATTTCCAGTAGGCGACACTCTTGTCATGATGAATAATTGTCGATTCATTTATTATCAGATCTTTGTATATGATATGAATAACCGTTCTGGTATGCTTACCTTTTCTATAAAGCATTTAACACTTTTAATTCATTTGGGAAATTATACGAGTAACCGTTCGTACCATGGGTCTTGCTATTACGGGTGTCATGCAGGGTGCATGGCATGCTTACCTTTTCTATAACACCATTTAACACGTTTAATTCATTTGGGAAATCCACATGGCTAGCACTCCATTGTACTTTTTCAATGGCACTATCAATAATTATTCGTCCATGGTCTCTAATTAGAGTCATAATCATCAATTATATATTTTATATCCGTTGTAAGTAAGGTTGCTATTATTGGATTCAAAGATAAATAATTCAACCGGCCCTTGATCTTGCTTTATAATATAAATTATACACATTAATTAGTCCTATAGACCAGGCAGACATTACTGACAATTACTGAACACAAAGACAATGCTGCCGACATTCTGCTTCGATTTTTTAATTTGAGATAAAAGCTAATTGGCAGATGACTGGACATCAGAAACGGTTGAATGATTAGAGGACGATGGCAAATCACTATTTGTCAACGGGATAAGAAAGTACTGATACCCCCAGATAGTGGCGTATAAGAGTGCCCGAGAGAATTATATTATACCGTTATTAGTTTCTGTTCAGGCGAAATTTCAGGCGACTAAACAGGGTAAAATTATTCCATATCTTCAGTTGCTTGCGGGTAATAATATTCCTAATTTGTCTGAAATGAATACGCGTTCGATTTTGTCTGATATGGTTATGGAGCTAGCCTGTTTGTTCATATCCCCCTGGGTCAAGCTTAAGTATGGCTCCTACTGAAACTTGTACCATCATGATTTGTCATACAACCGATTTTCGTGGAATTTCTTCGAATCGGGCTCTTAAAGGACAATATTGGTGTCAGTCATTATTACATATGTGATAGAACTGGTTAAATACATTCCAAATATAATTTTAACACAGAGATCATTGCTACTATAGCTGAGTAATACAGGTTTTCTGAATCGGAAGGATGCCTGACAATTCAATAAAGTAATTGAATGTCATTAGATAAGAGAACACGAGAAAAAAAGAAATAGTCCGTACATTCCCTTGTTTATATTCATTCTATACCTTATAAAAACATGGTAATGCACGGACTTTTTCTGTTTTTCTTTCGTGTTCACTTATCTAGTGGCAGTCAGTTCTTTTTATGAATTGTCAGATATCCTTTCACAGTCTCACACAACAACTTTTGGTCTTGGAAGGAATTATTAGTGAGCAGAAATTCGCCCGTATATCCGTTATCACTCGTCACATCAGACAATTATATAGAGAGATGACTCGTGTTTTCCTTTGGCGTTCGTCACTTCCGATCCAGAAAACATGTATTACTCAGCTATCGTAGCAATGATCTCTGTGTTAAAATTATATTTGGAATGTATTTAACGAGCTCTATCACATATTTCATAATGACTGACACCAATATTGTCCTTTAAAACCCAAATATTTATTTTCATTGATACACGAAACATTTCTCTCTTAGAGAGAGAGAGAGAAATGGGGTTTAACGTCCACTCGACACAAACTAGGTCATTTCGGGACTAACATATGGTTTAATTTTATTTCAATAATTCGCTTGCGCGTAGGGGTCATTAGCAGTGGGAGGAAACCGGAGGAACCGGAGAAAACCCACGAAGTTGGACAGGCGACCTTACTCCTTGTCACGTACAACCGGGGATTCGAAACCACGCCAGTCGACTCAATGACAGACTTTATGATACAGCGCGCGCACGCTAACCATCCAACCCCCCTTTCTCTCTTAGATATTTCTTGCTATTATATTGAAAGTAAAACCTTAAAATATTTATTTTCATTGATAGACGAACTGTTTTCTTGCTATTGTATACCCCCTCCCCCCCCCCCCCCCACGCAACTTCGTCGTTCGTCCTGGACTATTGATGTTTTGTGTGAAAGACTACCACTGCTCTCAAAACTGTTAACTAAAAAACAAATATATTTTTCCCCGTCAGCGACAACAATAATACAATTCACACGTTTTGTTTGTGCACAAAAGATTTCCTTGAATCTTAGTTGTTAACGTTGCTCACAATTGAAGAAAAAGTCGATATCCGGATAATACTTATATAGACCACTTGGCCGCCACTCCTGAGAAATGCGACAGTGGAATTAGCCCTGGTAGCGATAAGTCAGGGCCATATTGATTTTAAAACTACAAGTCACTGGTTAATTCGGCTAGGGATTTAAGCCTGATGCCTTCCTTATATATGAAGGTGTAGAGTTTCCGCTTGGGTCATTATTAACTGTTACAACCCCGCATTATGCCCGAGTTCTCCTAATTTATCAAAGTTAACCAGACTGAAATTTATTGATTATTCTGGTCAAACCAAGCTTACTGTTTATGTTGATAGTGTACATGACGAATTCGAGTCAGGGTGTCATGTAGCAGGAATACTACAGTTATCCCCCCCCCCCTTCTCCACAATGTTCTTTAGCTACCCCAATTTGTATGGACGAACAAATCAAAGGTGTTATTATCTCTCTATACAGAATCTTTAAAGGCGACATGAACCAACAAAAATCATTCGTTTATTGACGCAATCAGATTAGATGTCCTGAAATAGCAAAGACATACGAGGGCTGACTGAAAAGTTCTAAGCCTGAAAAGGATAGATCAATTGGGTTGAAACAAAACTTTTGCCACCAACAAGTACAATCATTGAATGAATCAAAGACATAAGAACTAAAAATGTAGTGTTATTATTGTCTTCGTACAAGACCATCTTGTGAACTTATCCATTGAAATCACCAGAAATGGCCAAAACTGGCTATAGGGCAGTTACCCCGGCACAGATACCTGTCGACATGGTCTCCACTTTAGGGGATAATTTCCCTTCCTTCTCCACAGTAAAGAGTGGGCTGCGGAATTTAAACGTGGCAGAGAGAGCCTTGGTGATGACCCGCCTCCTGGAAGGCCATCAACAGAACCATTCAAGAAAACATTACCCGGATGCATGACATGGTGATGGCTGATCGACGATTGACCACTCGACATATTGTGGGTATCTCTCATGAGAGGGTTAAGCTCATTATCACCAACGAGTTAGGAATGACAAAAGTTTCTGCAAGATGGGTGCCAAAGCTCTTGGCTGTGGATCAGACACGGGTCAGATTCCTGACGTCCCGTGACAATATGAGCCGTTTTGGAGCAGATTTTGATTTTCTTTTTTGGCCAGATCAAATGTCATTTTACTAGTAATGGTGACGTTATGTCAGCTGTGAACGACATGACGAGTAGCTGAAGAAAATGTCTTCCTGGCCGGCATCCAGGCATTGCAACATGGTTGGCAAAAGTGAGTACCCCTCGAAGGGGACTGTGTAATAAAATAAATGGCAACCATCGACTTTGTACAGGTCATTCACTGATAGGCTTAGAACTTTTCAGTTAACACTCGTAACAAAAATATTTCGTTTTAAAGACACAGTCACATATCTTAATTAAAGACACAGTCAGATGTCTTGATCTAACAAAAATGTTCGTGTTAAAGACACGGTCAGATATCTTAATTAAAGACACAGTCAGATGTCTTGATTAAAGACACAGTCAGATGTCTTGATCTAACAAAAGTATTAAAGAACAAGTGTGGTTGTTAATCAAGAAACTCGTCTCCAACTCTACCAGACAAATGGACTTTGGTATGTATTTCATTGAAAACTTATCACGTTATAGAGATAGTTGTTCGAGACTAGATTTAATGGAATTAACCATTTGTATTCAAGGAACTATAATATCTGGGGCTTCTGTTTAGAGACATGGTCATTTGACATCAACCCAGCGCTGCTTTTTTGTGGATTTGTTACGCCGTCGCTCACCGTTGTTTTTAGGACAATTTCCATCCCCACCCAGGCCCTTAGCTTAATAGGGCTTCCTCCTCAAAGCGCCAGATCTACTTCATCGATCGAGAAATTTTCATAAAACGTGTTGTGTTAATGTTTGCACTTCCCTGTCTTCAATGTATTACGGCAACTTTATTCTCGCGCCTATTCTATTATATTCCAATATTCGCCTTAACACAAAACTCTTGACGTTAACAGCCGTTGGTGCTAGTAATTAATTATTACTGCCTCAACAAAATATGTTATCGCTTGCATCTGACCGAATTTCTTTGTCTCAGGACAATGGCATGTCACATCTTTTTCACATGTCATAGGGAAAACACTGACAGTGCCACAACGAGAGTAACACAATGGATCGATTTCTAAATTACCTTTCTTCTGTGTCTCTCTCTGTAATGTTAGTGCTGTGGCCCCCAAGACAGGAGTCAGTCAGCTGTTTCCTCAAGGAAGAAACATGGTATGTTACGATCAATACCTTCCAGAGAAACCCGGTTAACTAACAGCATTGAACGACAGACATAACATTGCGAGCCACGGAACATGCTTTATTTTATATAATATACATGTCAGATGACTGGATCGATCAAGCTAATAAACCACGAGACGCGAACAATGAGTACAGCTGGCGTAATACCTTTAAATGACAGGCTATATTCTTGGATGGTCGGAAGAATCCCACGGATTATTTACTCAATTACAGGCCTGGGCCAGCAGTATAGGCGGTCGATGATGCCAGAACCATCCGTTTCGGGCTAAGTTAGCATCATCAGAAATTTGTCAATATTTTGCACACAGTGCAAGCCTGGAATCCTCTGTGGAGTTCTTGCTCACATTACTATCTGATATTATAAACCTATAACAGCAAATCTCCTTGATCTTTGGAGTATGTTCTATGGCCGGAATAACATGCGGTTTGAAGGTCGGGGCGGCTTTGGATATATACATGGGTATTTGGAGTTATTCTTCTGAAAGTTTTTCTTTAAACCTGTAACGGTTTATTCCATCAGGGTAGATGTTTTCCCATAAGAAAACATGATATAAGGTTTTTCTAACGGGAATCCTCATTTTCCGTACAGGTAAACATAAACGGTTTATAAGCAATTAGATAAATCACTCGACTTCGGTTATGCTGGGGGATAACCCAAGTCTAGTTCTGTATCCTACTCATAAAGAATGCATGAATTTTCTAATTTTCTTCTATCTGGTTTTTAAGATATTGTGACTTTCTAACATAATATTATCACATAAAAAATAAAACCGTACAAATATCTTTCAATGACATGGGCAAACGGCCCTTTTCTGTTTTTTCGGTGAGCGTTTTTAAAAGTCAGTGACCAATATTCTACAAATGACAAGCTCTTCTTGACGTAAAAACAAATTGACCATTGCCTAATTACAAGAGATTCTGGGTCTGTGCTTGAATTAGATAGAAAGCTCAATTCTTAGAGTTGAAAAAATGAAATAGGGTTTAACGCCCCAATATTCTGCCCCGACTAATGAAGACGGGAGAGTTAAAAAAAAAAAAGCAAATGGTTTATGATGCGAATCTATTTGATCCTCAAATTTAAGAATCGGTTTCAAGACTGCTCGATCGCCTGTAGTTCATGATCACCAAGGGATAGTTGTCCTAAACGTGAAGGGGGTTGGATGGTCGAATGGTTAGCATGTGCGTGTTTTATCATAAAGTCTGTCAACTGGCGTGGTTTCGATTCTCCGGTTGTACGTAGCAAGGAGTAGGGTCGCCTGTCCAACCTCGTGGGTTTTCTCCAGGTCCACCGGTTTCCTCCCACTGCTAAAGAGCCCTACGCGCAAGCGAATTATAGAAATAAAATTGAACAATGTGTTAGTCTCGAAATGACCTAGTTTGTGTCGAGTGGACGTTAAACCCCATTTCTTTCTCTCTCTCTCTGTCTCTCCTAAATGTGGCGCCATTTTGCTCTTATTGGACTATATTTAAAACACGCAAGAACACTGGATGGTACGTCGATCCATCGTGACATATAACCTTTTACAATATTCAAGGAGACGAACGTTTAAATATATCAAACTGAATAAAATATGTTTAATTTCTTTTAGATAAATGTAAAAGTTCATCCTCTACGTGTCGTAGCAGCGGGTAGCAGTGATATCACACAGTCCTTGCAGAAACTAGTCCTTAGCATATTGATCAACGAGATGGGGACAGAAAATTCATTTTCCCGCATTATATTTCTTTGTTGGTGTATTTTATCAATGGATGTATATTAATACAGTTATATAAAACAGTACAATATACTATACTCGTTCACTCAAACTATCAGTTGGCTGCTATTTCACTGTCAGTCACAATGATAGAATATATGTTAGAAATAATAAAAAAAACTGTCATCTATAAGTAGTTTCACATCATCCCTTCCCTCATTCGACACACAACTTCTGGGTTTAACGTCCACTCTACAGTAATCGTTTTAGGTAGAAGTTTACTTCATGACTTCAATTGGGCGTAGTGAAAGGAAACCGGAAGTACCAACGAGAAACCCTATGAGGATTGGTTGGCGACCCTAATCACGTATAACCCTTTATAGATCGAACCCACGAATGATATGCCTTAGGACCGTAGTTCACGTAAGACAAAGAACTGGATACGTCCTAAACCTGTTGGTGGGAAATGCTTTAAAATACAAAAAAAAAAAATAAAAAAATAAAAAATGGGGCTTGTTTCTACAACTTTTCGCAACCATGATCAAACCCTAGTCCTCGATTAAAATGAAATATACAACAAGAACAATGTATATACGGATGCACCATGGTGTTTTTGGTGCTTTTAGTCTCCAGGGGTCTTAAAACGGAATCAGTCCGAACATCACTAGGCTGTATTCCTATAACTATTACAATACGTATTAATCATTACCATAATTGTACTGCTGCGTATTTGACAGTTTGCGTATAGTGTTAAGGGTATCATAAAATAACTGTGAATTGTAACCTCCAAATAAAATCAAATAGACCTATATTTTATATTAGATTTTGACAGCTGCATTAATTAAATACATGTCTTGAAAACGACGTCAGCTGGAAAATCACTTTTTTCCTGTTTTCCTATAATATTAATTATTACCATATTGTTGTGTTCTTTCTGTATGTGACAGTTTATAGTGTTAAGGGCCTATATATATTTTATATTAGATTGCGATACGTCCATTAATCAAATACACGTGTGTTAAATAAAGGCTTTGAATCAAGTCGGAGGGGAACGTAAATTATATCAACGTGAACTCATTTCCCACCAATTTACCCCCCCCCCCCCACACACACACTCTTCCACAAACGCACACCTGCAACCCGCCACCCAACCTCTCCACAAATCAAAACTCAAAACAGTTGTCCAGTGGCATCATATACACTTATTTAGAATTGGACAGTCCTAGAAATTTATGTTTTATTGATTATAATAAGATCATCAATTATGTGAACATATTCACATTGCCCCCCCCCCCCTCCCCAACCATATCTCGAAAACGCCCCCTCGAACGCCTGATCATTACACAGATTCGGAATCTAAGCCAAAAACTGGTTTAGAAAAACTTGGTCTCATAAATTCACAGTTCCAGTGGCGAAACCACCGAGCCTCACCCCTTCAGCCACCGGACTATAACACGGTTATTTAACTCTAGCTGGTAGTTTTAGCCATATCAATGGACACCATAAAATGGCATCTATAATTTCTAGAGCTGCGTGGATATTGATTTTAAAACGTTATAAAGTCAGTTTTACCAGACTGTTGTCTGATCTATAGATTATATTCTATGTGAGACATCATTAAATATTGAAATGTATTCCACAGAAACATCCAGTCGCCAATAATCGAACGACGCCATTTTATTATTGCTTTCGCTCCATGACGAAATTTTAAATTAACGGAAAACTTAGTGAGCTGCTGGAGTCTGTTTGTGAGCATATCTTTAAAAACAATTGTTTTTTTGTCCTTATCGATTATAACACGATATGTCTAATAAAATTTCAGCGATATATTGTTTCGTTATAATTTATATTTTAGCATTGCTGTGATAAGGCCTAGAGAAGCCTAGTCGAAACGTCGCTTAGTAATAAACAGTAATGACGTTCCATAGAATAATTGTGACCTGTGTATTTCCAGTTTAATTAATAAATGTCATTGAAACCGTTTATTATATGACTGTAATTAGACAATACGAAGAATAGCTGAACCACGAAGACTTCGTCCCTTTTTATTCCTATATAGCCTACCATTTTAAAGGCACAAAAACCGAGTTATATGTATCCCTTAATCTGGCATGTTGCGGGTTTAGCTTTCTCCAAAGATGGTTTACGTCGCCCCTCTAACTGAAGTAGTTATGGGTGCCTAAATATATACTGGAGATGCCCAAGGTATCCAGATACGTCACACCTGTTAAAATGTAATGGCATGGCGTTACTGGGGGGGGGGGGGTCCCGGGTGTCTATCCCGGTGTTGACCGACAAATTTCATAGGGATTTTCCCATGTTGTCTTTCCGTATCAGTGGTGCAGAGGGTACGACAACCCGAGGCAAACTTTGCCTGCATGGCGTATGCCGGTCTTCAATAGCCCGGATGGAGTAGAAAAATGGGACCTTAAATTCCATTCCATTCATTCATTTTCTTATAAACAGAAATAAATTTTATTGTTAAAAGGTATGCTATTTAACTATCATTTCGAAGACGCAGATAAGTTTATATCTCAACTGTAATTATAAAGCTATTTTCATGGTCAAACTATTTTCCGCCGCGGGCTCTCATACCCGAACCCTGACTATACCCCCATCATTTATTTTCTTTCGGGAGTGACAAAATATCCCATAAACATGTCCATTTTGATAGAATATTTCAGGCCTCTTAATTAATTATTAGTGCTTTTACTTTCTTTCACAAAATACACCCTAAAAACAATATTCTAATATATTGGGTATATCTGCAAGCGTTTTAACAGTAATCTAATATGTACGCCAGTGACGAGTAAGGATTTGTTTCTATCCGGTGGGAATGGCGATCTGAAATTGGGTGCCGGACGGAGTCAGGTGAAATTAATTCTAAACTCTGTCTCCTTAAACTTTATGGCTTACACAATTGAAGAAAACTCACGGGAAACGGATCACTTGTTCATCAGACTGTCTTTGTTTTCAATGTTTTATTTTCGATTCAGCTGATGTTTAGAAGATAGCAAATGAATCTTTTTTGTAGGGGGAGTGGGTGCTCGAACACCTTGATTACCATCGCCTGTGAACGCCCGTGATTTTACTAGCAGTCAAGCATGGAATGAGAAACTAGATTACATAGACATTTTATTTGTTTGAGTCAAGAAAAATATAATGCCGTCACTTCTGGATTTCAATACGCAAAAAAAGTCGAGGATTTATTAAGTATACGGCATAATTGCCTATCACTACTCTCAAACATTTGCTGTACGAATGTCAACAGGCGTTCTTTCTGAGACTAACTGTGGAAGACTTTGTGTCTCACCAATCCTTTGTTGGGTTAAAATCGTGTCAGAGAATGTTTTCCATGCAAACTGTCCTCTTTAGGCTCAAAGGGACCTAAATTATCATACCTTTATGTCATTTATCCTTGCAAAGTGACTCATTCTATTTTTTTTATTTTCAAGGAAATTCATCTAACTTACTTCTGACATCACACGTCAAGCTATTATAATTAAAAGCTCCGGGGCTATTCTATTAAAATATTTTGTTATTCAAAACATAAATTATGTCGGAATTTAATCGAAGTACACTATTACCGCTAGGAGTGCCGTCTGTCTAACCCCATTCGTTTTCTAAAAAAACTGTTAGAGATTTAAATGTGATTAAAATCATTAAGCAGACTAAAGCAAGATGAAAATAGATATGCTTATCGTATGACTGTCCTGAAAGAACCGTTTGTGTTTGTCCCGCGTCATGAGCAACGTCAACAATTCATTCATGAACTAAATTGTTTTTATATGCTTTCTGGTGGTTTGGGTATTTTACGCATATTTGTTGTAGTTTAACGGAGTATAGGTTCATTTCAGTTACCGTTATTAACTAGATGCAGGCCTTTAAGTGGGAGTTACCATTGCAGTGGCCTTTCTCGTGGCAGTTTACGGTACTCTACATTCTTCCAAAAATGACCAGATAAATTTTGATGTGAACAGAAAAGTAATGAACAATAACATTATTGTTTATAACTTTATATTCACGGGGATATTAGATTTATTCATTCAATAAATAAAATTATGCGTGATTTAACGGTCCATCAATTGGACTAGATCAGGCTGACATGGTTGTCAAGTCACCTGTAGGCAATGATTGAGATCATCATCCTTAATATTATTAGTAGCCTACATTCTTTGCTACCATATTATATACTAGTACATCGCACATTTGGGATTTTAAACAGATATAGATTGACAGCCAACGAAAATATACATCCAACATCAGTAAAAACCTGAACAACCCATAAACATTTAAAAAAGATTGGATCACAATGGAAATGAAATAAAATGGGGTTTAACGTCCTACTGTTCTGCACCGACTGGGCTAATGAAGACGGACGTACGTCATACAGTGTGCTATGAGTGTCATTTTGTTCGGACCTCGGCGGCTATAATACGGCCTACCTTTATATCGAATTCCAACTGTCAATGCGTCTTTTACGTTCACCCCAATGTGTATACGGGCCCTCGGCTCTGTGACCCATCCGAACGACCATACCTTGTCCCTTGCTAGGCCCTTCGTCTTGCACCACTGAAAAGGGGGAACCACGCCGCCGGAAAATCGCGATGGACTTTCCCGGTCGTCACAGGGATCGAACACGGAACTTCAGCTTAGCCAACCAACGTCTTACTCACTGAGTCACTATGGCTCCATTGATCATAACACCCCCCCCCCCTCCCCCCGAAGGTAAGGTTCTAGCAAGATTTTGTAACATTGGGGAATCGGATAGATATAACCAATATAAATTTCAGAAGGATCGTTAATATTCGAAGCCAATAAAGTTCTAACGAGATTTGGCAACGTTGAAAATCAATAAGGACTCTCCGTTTCAGTGAGGCATAATTATAGGCCTATGTATTATTGTAGCCTCTAATGTGGGCTAATAACAAGAAATGTGAGAGGCAGCGAGACGGACAACGTGGTATAGGCCCAAGAGTCGAAATTATCGTCTTCTTCTATTCCTTCAAGGCGGGGGGGGGGGGGGCGAATGGTTAGCGCGTGCCAGCTGTATCATTAAGGTCTGTCTTTGACTCAACTGGCGTGGTCTCGATTCTCCGGCTTTACGTACAATAGGGTCGCGTGGATTTTCTACGGGTCCCCCGGTTTGCTCCCTGGCTAAAGTAAAGACCCCTACTGCAAGCGAATTAATGAAATAAAACTGGACCATATACTAGTTCCGAAATGACCTAGTTTGTATCGAGTGGGCGTTAAATCTCATTTCTATAGGTACATATAAAATGTACACCCCCCCTCTCGTTTCTTTCAAGGACGGGGGGTTGGATGGCTGAATGGTAAGCGTGCGCGCGCTGTATCATAAAGTCTGTCATTGAGTCAACTGGCGTGGTTTCGATTCCCCGGTTGTACGTGACAAGGAGTAGGGTCGCCTGTCCAACCTCGTGGGTTTTCTCCGGGTCCTCCGGTGTCCTCCCACTGCTAAAGACCCCTACGCGTAAGCGAATTATGTAAATAAAATTAAACCATATGTTAGTCCCGAAATGACCTAGTTTGTGTCGAGTGGACGTTAAACCCCATTTCTCTCTCTCTCTATCTCTCTCTTTCAAGGACACTTACTAAAGACACTAATTATCCATATATGGATATATGGATAAAAGAATTGACAATTACTACGGTAAAATAGGCCTAGGCCTACACTTCGACGTTTCAACAAGATTTTATAAGCATGTGTTAAGCATATAAATAAAAGAGAAGTAGGTCTATATAGGCTATTTTCTAATTATTTAGATAAAACAGCTAGTCTACTGCAAAGCTGAGTTATTAGACTATTTCAGAGCAGCATACAAAAAATAACAAAATAAAGCAATGAATTTCCTCGGGCTATTTTATATAGTCTCAAGACAAACATTTTAGTAAATTTCCGGTGAAGCATTCCTTTCTGCCAACATCAGCGAAGAAAATATATGACAAACTCCACAATATATTCACTTTTAACGTGTATTACAATCCAATTATATGTCCGCAATCTGAATAAAAAATATTTAATTTTGATTTACAGATAGAAGCCAATAAAATCCGTCTTTATTTTAACATTTGCGTCTTTATCTTCTCTGGTGTACACTAATCTATCCTGCTATCTGTTTGAACAAATTATTACGCCTATCCGTCAATTGACTCACAGAATGAAATGATTTTCCTGTCCTTTGTTGCCAATTCAACTACAAAGCCAGCCTAGATTCGCTTCAAAGCTTATGAATGAGTACTTTGGTGTAACCGGATTCCGTGCTAGTTTGACCTTTCATTCAGTTGATGGGATATCCCCATAGGGAATCCCGCGTGCCCTGAATCGGTATAATTCTGTAATTACATAGATACGCATGCGCGATATTTACTGTTACTTCGTCTGCGCATGTATACACAGTGCTCGGTATCAGATGTTTCCCCATGGCGGCCACGAAAAGGTTGTGTACCTTGCGCTCTCAAAATTCTTACGGTGAAAACGGACACAGGATTAATGGATTTAATTCAAAAAAGGAATACGGGAAAAATGTGGAATCTTTACTTGACATATCGGCCAAAGTTGTGGCGGAAAATATACCATTTCAACGGATTGAACAGCAATACGATCGGATACCCGAGCCAGTTCAAAATAGGATAGTATATTGGTCTTTTCCCCGGAATGAACGCGATATTTGTATGTATTCATCTTATGCACATTCAGTGAAGGACAGCTGCGAAAGCCAAAAGTTGCCTTTTTATCAAGGGATTAAATTATTAGAAAGTGGTGCTGTTGGAAATGTTTTACAAATAGGTAAGCAGGACAGTAAAAATTCCTCTTCTTTCCCCACATCGATCTGCCCATTATGAATCCAGTATGGCTCGTCGTCTGTCGAGACTGGTTGATAGCAGATCGTTGGCTTGCATTCGCTTTGCCTTGTTTGCTTGTTGGAGAGGAAACGATATGGGCAAGTCATCATTTCACTGTGTAAATGGTCTCCCATATTTTAAACATGTGTCAACTTAATCATTTCATTTCCTACCAACCATTTGCGAGCCATAAGCTCGCTTTATTTATTTCACAAACTTAACGGAACTCGACTGCAAAGCTAAGTGTGCTCACCAGAGTGAACGGATCGTTGGGAAATAGATTGGAAATGGGGTAAATTTATCGTGCTCGTCGCACACTGTTTGTCCTTCGTAGCGTGCAAAATGTACATGTCCCACACCTATCAAATTTCTCCTTTTTGATGTGCACTTGTGAATTAAGGAATAAACTTTTGTTTGCCAGGCCAAAACATTTCCTTTGAAGAAGAATTCAAACGGACAATCACCCCACTAAAAATCCATTTAAAGCCCCTTTGCTCACAAAGTTTTACTTATGTAGTCCTTTGTCAGTATTGAGTTTTATAAATCTTTATAGAAGTTTGGCTTCGGAAAATAAGGATACATATAGCCTTTTGTAATTGTTTTGAATACTGCCCTTCTTGTAAAAAATCAATTATGGCATCAGAACGAACCCCATTAACTGATTTAAAGGGGCAAAGTTTAGCCAGTGAATACATGTATGGCCCAACCCATTTAATTCTCAGTAATTTATGGAATGTAATTTGAATAGTCAATGAAGCCATGAGCATGATGCCTTTTTTTCTTTGTGTGAAAAACTCCAATGAGTTAGAAACATAGATAACAATGTTTTTACTACACATTAACAATTTTATCCTGCCTTATGATTAATTTAATGATCAGGTTTCCAGTGAATACATTGCAATTTGATTTTCACACATGTATAGCAGATTAATTATTACAGGAGCATTAAGTACTCACTGAAATGGTTTCTATTAGCATGTATATTAACTGTGTTATTGGAACCAGTTGTCTGTCATGTGGATGTAAATTCCATTTTAGAGTTAAACCTTCAGTATCAATGCTAAACCAGGATTTTGATCAATAGGAGAACACTCCCAGGTACTTGGATGTCCCCATTTTGAAAACGTCTTTCAAATGATAATAGGCCTGTCCTGCATATTATGTTTACGTAAGAAACAGTACCGGTATTATACAAAGTTAACTGAGCGAAATGTTTCATACTAATCTCACAATTTGTAGATTTTGCCTCATAAGGACCTAAATGATTGATGTATTTGGCATTGATTTGCTTTTATTTACTTTTCTTGCCTTTTTAAAAGATTGTACATTAGGATTGTATTATGATGGATCGCTATATTATTGTGAGATTTTGTAAGCAGATTCAAACAGCGTGGCATTTACATGATATATTAAAATATTATTAAAATGCACATGTATAATTAAGTGCGAATTGCCTCCTATTTACCAGGACTCTTGGATTGCTCAGTATTTAATGGGTCATAATAAATTCCAATTGATTTAAGGGGTATTTATTTGTTGGTTATACATGTACAGTATTGCACAAAAAATAAGTGTGATACAGTGTAGTATGGATGCTTACATACCATGTATATTTGACTGTGGAATACACTTGTTTATACATACATACAGAATGTATATTGATCAATAACCCACACTTGAAAATATTGTGTATTGTAAGGTGTGAGTTATATATGAGTTACTGGAGATCAGATTGTCCTTTATTAAATACACACACTAGTTCTGAATGGTCTGTTATTAAGGATTATTGAATGTCCAAATGAGTAGTTGGGACATTAAACAGTAATTGCATCCATTTTTATAAGAAATTTCAACCATTCACCAGATATGCTATTTTTTTGTCAAACATGCCTGCCTACAAATTCTATCACTAAAAGCTTAACAAAAAAGTGGTTTTGATTTAGATCCCAAATCTGTTGTCCAGAGTGTTAATTTGGATGTAGAATGTTTTTTGAACAAAGCTGTGTGTGTAGGATTGGGTTGCCCTACAGAATACATGTTAGTCATGTGATGTTTAATAGATTTGGAAAGTAACATGTGCTTTCAAATTCTACTAGCCTCAAGGCTTTTAATTTAGAGTTACATGTACTTTTTTAGCTTTTGTTTGACTTTTATGAATACATATAATTGGTTAAACTTTCACAGCAAGTGCCTACATAAATTAGACGTAAAATTGTGGTGTTATTTATGTTATGAAACACATCAATAAATAAAATTATCCTAATTATCACCATTGAGTATTGAGACAACCTTTGTATATTAAGAGCCTTACAGTTCTTAGTGACCATTTACATTTACCAGCAAAATAGCGACAAAACAAGCCAAGATTATGTTCGACTGGGTCTGTGATTCATCATAACCACATTGTTGAGTGGTCTTATGCATGCACATTAGATCATAAGGTCTGTTGTTAAGTCAACCTCATTTGTCCTCCCAATATTAAACAGTATATATTCAATGTTAGTCCTGAAATGACCTAGTTTGTGTTGAATGGAGACTTTCTCTCCCACTCTCTACAGTATACATGTACATGTACTATTGTTAGGTAAAAGTTTAATACATGCAAATGTATGTATCAGAGAGATGGAGGTATTAGATCAAAGTCAGCCTTTAAAACTGGTAGAACCAGTATGTATATAACAGTGTTGATGTTAAATTACACTGGTAGTGACAGATGTAACACATTTACATTTTATAGTGTGAAACATCCTTACTGATCACTGTAGTCTTCTCCATTCTTATATAATACAGAATATTTCTATTTATACAGCTTTGTATCCTATATTATTGTTGTCACCCCAGATAATAATTCTGCCAATTACATGTACCTAAACATGGGTATGTCATCACAGAGACCAAAATAGTTATTAGAATAGAACTTGTATAATGCTCTGTACCAGTACATTGTATGTACGTTGTTCATACCATTATACATACTAGCCAGTGACAATGTATATCCATTCAGGTCTGACTTTCTTAATTTATTTTATATGAAGTCAGCGAGACAATACCGAAAGAATGGCTTATTTAGATTTGCATGTACATGTAGATTCTATTCAGAATATGCTACAATGCATGTAAAACTGAAATCAGCAATAACATTTGATACTTTTTTCGAAACACCTGATACTACTTTGACATCGTTTAACAAATTATTTGGCACCTTTCCCTGGCAAGGTTATGTACTATTAATAAACTACTTTGTGAATTTATATTTATAGAGTTTGAATTAGTTTTGGTATTATCTGTTCAGAATAGGAAATTACAAGGATAAATGTATATTGCTGCTCTAAAATGTTTTTTTTTTTGTTGATTAACTTAAAGGGCTAATCCCGATAATTTTTTGGAGAATAAAACTGTTTAATTTTGTTTTAAAATCCCTTAAAATCCTCTACCTAAGGGCCGAGCAACTAAGTCAATATTTGTGATAAGTTTTCAAATAACTGAAATCCGTCAGTCTTCATTTAGAAATGGAGAATGGTGTCCCAAGCTGTATTATGCGGTGTCTAGATAAAACCAGACATTTTTTTGCATAAAAATGATGTGTAGGTGAAATTTACCTTTCATTATCAAGTACAGCATTTGGGTCATTCACTGTATAGACCTCTCAATGAACGGGAATCGATTATCAGGTCTCCCAACGAAAAAATTTACCCAAATCTTAAAAGGGTTGCGTGTCCGGATAAGCAGTTTTGACGGTCACGTCCAAACGACTCAATATTTTGAGCTGAAATTTTGAGATACGGCCAATATACCATTCCTCTATATTTTGGCGTTTAAATTTCATATATACTCAGACTTTTATTTTTGAGACTGTTCAAATAAGGGATAGTCCCTTTAATGTATACATACAAAGCTTTATGTAGATAATAATTTATAAGGATATTAAAGGATGGATACTTATGGCTGAACATTTAATTGCATAATTGTTGGATTGGAATGCTTGATAACGATAAGAGGATACATGTACTTGTCGACGAAACATCGTGCTTTTAGAATAAACCAGTGATTGTTTCCCATAAAATCTGTGTTATGTTAACTCAGTAAAGGGTTTCCTTTCCCTATTTTCATAATCTGAAAACTTCAGTAGAATTATGCCATAGACTAGGACTCTTATTGGCAAAATGTTTAGTACTGTGTGCACACCACTGTTGTGTATAACCAAAGGTTGGCATTTACAAAAGCATTTCACACGTTTCCTAACGATTCACCTTATAGAATCTATGAAAACGACTGACCATATTAGGTGTTTTTTTTCTTTGTTGGATCTACCACAGGGATATGGTTTTGAACAACTCAATTAGAGCATGGTCCATTGTTTTTCACAAGTTAGAGAAAGTGTGATATACATGTGTAAAGAAAGTTTTAAATAGTTTTCTAATCGTTATTGTAATTATTTATGATAATTAGTTCTGTTCTGTTAATTTCAACTGATTGTTCAGAGGATTAAGATTGTTGATTGGGAAATCAAGGAAGTCGTCACAGCTATTTTATGTGTTTGGTAATCTTCGTCACACGACTGTATTTAAGCGTGGTTTATCTAATTGAATATTGAAAAAAACAAATTTTTTAAAAAATTTAATGGATTAAATTCCTGTGCCATATTTGACATTCCTTGGCCATATTTGATTCATTCTGTATTAACTTTAAATTTACATATGTTATATGGTAAATCTGGAATACATGTAAGTAATGGTACATGTAAGCAAATAGAGAGTGACACAGACCATATCCAAGTTATGTTAATGGTCATGTTTATCAGATATAAATTTCAATCAAATTTGTGTGGAATTGGTATTACATGTTATTGTGGTGAATACATGTACAGGTCACAGAATCTTACCAATACTGCTATGATATTTTACAATATAAAGATTTTGTACTGTATCTTTTGACATAAACATATTACCATGTGACAACCTTTATGGACAGCTTGGAAGACTTCGGAGGCATTGTGGGCATATGTTTAGTTGGCTGGCTGCCTACTTTATAACTAAAAACACCTTGGGTGTGAACCTTTAAATTTGGAGTGTACATGTTGATACAATTGAAAGCCAAGCACTACATTGCTCCTATTGAAGGTATTGACGTAAAATTCAAGCATTTTTCAAAAAGATTAATTTGAATATTTTTTAAATATTAACTTCCCTGTTTGAGTAATATTTTCCTTAAATTCAATTGACAGCTTTATAGAAATATGTTACCAAGACCCATTCTCTAAAATTAAGTAAAATACCTTTATTATGGGATATCGTATAAATATTTTGTGTATATGACACGCCATTGACGTCAGTGTCATAATGTGTAAGTATAGCAGCACCTTGTACTGACTATGACAGAAGACAACAGATTAAGTGGTTGAAATTTGAATTGTATGTGTACAAAGAAAATTACATACATGTAGCTTATAATATTTACTTGGTTGGGATGGCTAGATATGGCGTGTTCCGTACTCAGTATCTACATGTACGTACAGCATCATTATCAAATGGATAAGATCTGTATTCAACATTATGGTACATGTACATTGTACATGTATATCATGAACTTTGACTTTTCCCCTTGAATAACAAGTTCAATAACCTAAGCTTGACAGTAAATAATTATGCAAAGAGTTGTACATGTACATGTACCATGATGTATTGCAGTGTATGAATATCTTTAAAAATAGAACTTGACTACACATTACAAAAAGTATAAATATAATAGACATGGTAGAAATTGTGTTACCTTTATACACTTAAATCACAAAGGGGGCATTGCTACTGTGTCTTTTTATTACTATACACATGATTTGTACATGTAAGAACCTATTGTGTTGGTTGAAAATTATAGATACTTGTAGCCTACATGTGCAATATACATACTGTTACTGTAGAGCATACAATATCACCTGACTTCGAAGTTTAAGAGAAATAGCTACATGTGTATACATGAACATGGTTAAAAATTATTGAGATAATCTGATGTCTTTTTGAGATACAGAGGGTCAAGACAAGAGATACATGTACGTTAAATGTATCCATGGGGACACCATAAAATTCTGATTTGCAAACAATCTGGCAAAGACAATTACATGTACTGATGTAGAATAAATATAATCTTTAGTGGTTTTAGTTAAATAATATTCTATTAAGAACATGATCATTTGATTACGTAAATAATGGATTAAACGTTTATAATACCTATTGTCGTATACAATGAATGTTTTATACCAGTATATTATTATCATGTAATTTATACTGCATGTAGGGTTAGTATGAGGATTGAATAGATTATTGTTAACCATGAAATATTAATAACCAAAAGCCATGGTATAAACTGTATGAAGTATGAAATACTGTTGAAGTTATGTGAGGAATTTTACTTAGATAAATATACAATTAAGTTACAGATACATGTAGACTAGATGAAATGTACACTGTTAAGAACCTATTATGTATGGTAGTGTGTTAAGCTTATTTATTATAATATATACATGGTATATTCAACATGTATTACCATTTTTCCCTGGTGGCCTATTAAACTATTTGTTGGAAATGTCACCAGACATTTATATCAAATAAAATTTACACAAATAATGAGGGTGCACTTTGAATCATTCCAGATCTTTTAATGTAAATTAATGAAGTATGCTTGGTTACAAAACCAGGACTGTGGAGTTCCATGGACACTTTTAAAAATGGCCAAATTGAATATCCATTTGTTTTACTTGTTCTATTATGGTCCACAATGTATGTGTTATTGTCTTGTTGGTTTTGTTAACCCTCTCAGTGTCTGTAATGCTTTAGTGCTAGGGTCATACACACACATCAGCAAACTGGATGGACCAACAAGGGGTTAACTGACTTACTGGGGATTAACCAAAACTACTTACAGAGTAATATTACAAAACTAACAATTTGTTCCCTGAGCATAAATAGAAAAAAAAACTAGTGTCAGATCACATACATGTAGCTTATAAATCAAGCCAACGTGATGATTGTTATGGTATAAGAGTACAGTCTTAGAATTCCAGTGGCATATAATGTACATTTCAAATTTGTGAAAATATGGAGGAAATAAATTATAGGAAAGAGAAAGAAAATCTTTTGTGTAAAATGTAGGTGTTCATGTCTATAACTTTGATGGCTACTGGCTTACTATACAACAAGAAAGCTTTTGTCTCAATATCAGTCTTTGGGTTTCAGTTGTGAAAATAAATTATAAAGCAAACATTTCCTTGAGGTGTAACTGTACTGTACACATGTGGTTTATACAATAGCTGAACTGGCTTTTTGTTCAAAGTACACTTTAACTATACATGTCATGTGTGTATAGGCCTTCATGCTGCACTTGAGTGTAATTTATGTTAGGTGTTCAACTTTGGGTTAGAGAATATGTACATCAAAATATGAAAATATTCTCTAACTTTTATTATTGAGAAAGTGCTGGAGGTACTTGCACTATACACGTACACTGTGTTCACCAGACTGTATGCACTTGTACTACATTGTATACTCCTACATTTTTATATGGGTGATCACGGTGGCTAAGTGGGTAAGACGCTGGCTCGCTAGCCTGGAGGTCGGGTATTCGATCCCTGCATTGGCCGAGAACGTTCATCCCGATTTTCCGGCGTGGTTCCCCTTGTCAGTGATGCAGGACGGAGGGTCTGACAGGGACAGCTGTCTAGTCGTTTGGATGGGATGAAAAACTAAGGTCCCGTGTACACATTGGCGTGCACGTAAAAGATCCCTTGACAGTTGGAATTCGATATAAGTACTGTGTATACCAGAAGATGGTACAGTTGTATTACCGGTATTTCAACTGCAGATGATCACATTGCTGGCTGAGGATTCTTTTCTAACAAGCCAAATATGAATTGCTGTACATTTGTACGTACAACCTAAGCAACTTTCATAGCATTTGTAATTTTGCGATTGCATACATGTACGTCTTAAGTAAAAAAAGGTTGACAAAAAATAAAGAGTCATGAGAGATGAGAATGATGAAAGTAATTTATAATATAATCAGAATATAAGTAAATTTAGCAGGACAAGTAGAGGTCACAAATACCTAGAGGTAATATCAATGTTTTTATATGTATACATATGATGTACAGGATCGATTGAAATTTCGGTTGACTTTTGTGGTGCTTTTCATTCTACACAAGTACATGTACATGTGTGTAGTCACATGTAGCAGATTCTGGATTTTGAAAGTTTTTTTTGAAATCCCATGCCATAAAGGGCGTATGATCACTCACTCTTGCCACCCCAAACTACCCTCCCCCTGAATTGAAAAATAGAAGAGTATTCTCCCATTTGCAGGGTTCCCGCGGTCCTTGAAAATCCTTGAATATCCTTAAATTTAAAATTTCATTTTCAAGGTCTTGAATATCCTTGAATTTCGCAGAAATAGGAAAATATCCTTGAATTTCAGTTGAGATCCTTAATTTTGTTTCAAATGTCTTCAATTCCTTTTAAATATGAGATTATAACGATAGTTGGTAATGTTTTGGTTATTTTTAAGATGAAAAATTGTAACTTTAGGCTAAAAAATGTCCATGAAAATCCTTGAATTTGACGTATATTTATCCTTGAAAAAATGTTTGACGAAGCCGCGGGAACCCTGATTTGTCTTGGATATAGATGGAATCAATGGCAAGTCTAATATACACTTATGACAGGATGTTCACATACACGCCTTGAAATAAAATCCTGTAAGAGCGATACTTACCTCATCACATATTTTCTTATGGTGAGATGCTGTATTTACTTTCCCTGTGGTTTCAAATTGTGATCGATGATTTATTTTACTGGAAACTTGAGCCAACATTTGACCAGGGCTTAAATATTTTGCTTAGAGGATTCATCGAGTGATGAATGATGATCAGTTTTACATTTTATATGTACCTACAAGTAATATATATATATAGAGAGAGAAATGTGGTTTGACGCCCACTCAACACAAACTAGGTCATTTCAGGACTAACATGGTTCAATTTTATTTCAATAATTCACTTGCGCGTAGGGGTCTTTAGCAGTGAGAAGAAACCGGGGGACCCGGAGAAAACCCGCGAGGTTGGACAGTACAGGTAATGTAAGCTGACCTGATAATATGTACATGTGCAGTGTATTGTCACCTACAGACAATTCTGCTTAGCATGAACACCTACATATAGCTACATGTACTAACCTTTGACAGAGTTCATGCAAAATTTGTTAATTAGGTCAGCCTATAAAAGCTAAAAATATTTTCTACTTAGGAATTTAATTTATTTATTTTTCGTCTAATATGTACAGAATAAATACCATGTAAATAAATGCTGATACGTGAGAATTTTAACAGGTTTTATGTTTTTAGCAACTTGTACGTGACCTATATTTGTCTTCCATATTTGGCCATGACCTGGTCTATTATCCTGCTTAGCTATCTTTTGTAACCTAGATAACTTTCAATGAACTTAGCACACAATACACCAATTTTTCCAAAAAATGTGATCAAGAAATATTTTCAGGGGTTAATACAAGTGTGACCTCTATCCTGAGATGGAGCCACAGGTCCACTTTCCAAGTTGATATACATGTACATGTTTTTACAATGTATGGTTTTTGTACAATGAACTATGTATGTACTGGTCAATTTTTTTACCTGTACATACCTATTGATGTATCTTGGACAAATAGATATTTCAATTATTTGCTATTCTTATCTTCAGTCTACCAATATTACTAGTATTTTCTTCGGTGTTTTGAATACCAAATATGTAGAATTATAATACACAATTAGCAGTAAATTACATAAGTACAATATCTTTTGATGTTATTTATATATAAAAGTATCCAATTTAGTTGATCACAAGTCGTGCATACAGAATACAATAGCATGTGACACATTTCTCTCTCTCTCTCTGTTATAACAGTTATAATCTACGGGTACGTCTAATTAAGCATATCTGAATACTGTACAATGAAGAATGGACTGGCTGGTACATGGAACAGATAACGGAATTATCATTGTTTTATGTAAACATAATGATGGCAGCTTGACAACATTTGAGTAAATTTAGATCTGTTAATGTACTTTACCAGATGTGTTCATTAAAAGATTACCACATGGATGTTTGTAGGTAGAGTAGTGACAGTATTGACATTACATGTACAATCAATTTTGTGTTAACGGTACACGAGTTTGAATCAAACATCATGTGGGGCATAATTGAAACTAAAACTAGTAAAAATACCAACATCCGCATATTTGTTAATAAAAATTCTTTTATATTACCTTATGACTAATCTAAACAACCCAACAAGGTAGTCTTATTGAACTTTTTATTTTGATATATATAGCAACTCTGTGGGAAAAATATCCCTCATGGCACACTGCATGGCAGAGACTGTCTTCACTAGCCCAATCTGTGCAGAAAACCACATTTTATTTCAATGCATTTCATTTTTATTATTTATTATTTTAATATTCTGACTTGTTTTAAACTCGATATTTAAATTTAATATTCTGGCTTGTTTTAAACTCAATTTAGTTAACTGTATTATTCTGAATTGTTTTAAACTCGATATTTAACTGTATTATTCTGACTTGTTTAACTCGATATTTAACTTTAATATTTGTTTTCCCTACTGTGTGATTTGTATTTTTCAGAGATATCAATTTCTCACATCTTAATTTGTCAATTTTCTGTAAATACTGAATCAAATTGAACCATTTTTTGACTGATATCCCTATTAGAGATTCATCTTTCACAATATTGTATTTTGCGTGTGATTTTTTTGTGCTAAGATGATCCATACAAGTACTTGTACATGTGTATAGTCTTTTAGTTTATTAACCCTTTAACTGTCAGACAACGTTTCGGGAGGCCATTTTGCAGGTCATGACCTATAAGTAAAAATGACAAAAAATGTTAAATATTTCATACCACTGAATAGAAGAATTCAAGATCTTTACAAAAATATATACATTTATATGATTTATTCTTAAATTTAAAGAGTTACAGGATATACATGTATTCTTAACTATATGCTTTTTTCTATTCAAAACCCCAAAACAATGACAGTTAAAGGGTTAATAGATGAAATTTATTACCATGATGTAGAGTATAAATATCATCTTACATCAACCAGAAATGTAAATGACACTGTACAATATCTGTTTCACTTTAATTATGTAGTAATATTAACATTTTTAGTACATGTATATTCTGAAAATAATTCTATACACACTGTACGTGTACATTAAAAGTAAAAATAGATTATACAATAGATACATGTAGTAAAACATGGGTGAATTTCTGTGTTTAGATTTGATAGGAGGCCTCTGTGACTATTCTATTTCTAACTAAATCGGCATGCAGTGATCATATCTGTGGACTAAGGACAGAAGTGGCCTATGAAATTTCAGACAACAGTGCCTTAGTGCACATGGCTACACCAACCACAGATAAATCTTTGCTACTTGTATCAATGTATCAGACATTTAAATTCTGTGTCTTTGGGAGAGACAATGATTTTGTGAGAATGACAAGCTGCACAATTGTCAGTACAGTGCAAAAGGACCTCACTACAGCCCCCCAAAAAACTAACAAATTAGATGTCAATGAGATACTCAAATTACAGTGCAGGCAATGTATACATGTACACCAAATCAAGTGAATGGATCGGGGGGGGGGGGGGGGGGGGGCGATAAGCAACCACAGTGCTGTACAGTCTCTGGCCTGTAAGTTGCTTGCCATTCTTGAAAGTAATGTCAGTACATTCATGTATAGATACCAGTGTATATTTAACTTGTCTTATCAACATCTAGTCTACGTAGACATATTTGTCCTATTTATCAGGCTTTTCGTGAGAAATAGTGCAACAGACCTTCTACGTACATGTATTACATAAGTACATAGGGTTGTATGAAAATAGAGTACATGTATGTACATTTTTTATTCAATGAATAATGTGATGAATTTAACAAACTGTACATGGAATAGAAATATTCCCCATTATATAAAATAAGACGCATTATTTATAAATTAACACAAGAGACTAAAACTTAAATCATTTTGATGGACAGAATGGAATTTGATTTATTTGGTGTGTGTGTGTGTGAGAGCGAAATGTTGTCATGTAGCTTGTTCATGTAGGTAGATCTAGTTTATCAACTAGAAATAGTTGAACAAGAATGTTTTGTTTCTTGGTCATTCTAAGCAATTTGAATGCACAGAGGAGCTTTTAGTTGTATTTAATTGACTGTATTTCAATGATGAAAGACTAAAATTCGTAAAACATCGAAAATGAGATGGTTTATCTAATTAATTAGACAGCATAGAAGATCTTTTAGTTGTTTTTAATTTCACTGTATTTAAATGTTGAAGGACTCTAAAATCGTAAAACATCAAAAATGAGATAACTTTATCGATCGAAATGATGGGAAGACATAACAAGGATTTTTTAGTAGTACATGTATTTAGTGGTGTTTACTTGACGAAAGACATTAAAAATCGTAGAACATCTAAAATGAGATGACTAAGAAAGAAGAAGACTATCCCCATGTATTGGATATTGTCTGTTAGAGCTTTAATATGAAGCAAGGATAGTCGCAGCCACAAATAGAAGGTCATGTTGATTATACATATTACAGGGCCTACAGTGAGATATGTGGGCCAGCAAGTATTCAAGTGCAACAATAGGCAGAGGCCAGGCTTCACACAATCTCTAATAAAAGCATGTTTGTTAAAGAATTTGATACTCTTTTGATAAATGTAGGACTTGGTCTCGACTTGCGTTGTTTTATTTTACAGAATTTATCCACCTTGAATCCCTGTGAAGCCGTCTTCTGTTCCCATAAATATGCCTAGTTTGTATAGAGGACTTGGCCAATTGTCTTCATTGCACGTTTTTAATCAATGTGAATTTTTCTTCATTAAACACAGCGCAACAAATCCAAGACGACGCTTAGTTGATTTAGACTGATTATTAATGCTTTACTCTCTGTCGATTTTGTTGCTTAAGGCCCACGTTGCCATGGTTAACACAATAAAGATGAAATAAGTGTCGTTAGAACTACACCGAATGTAAAGTGGCCATTATTGACCGGTCGGACACATAACATGTCTTGCTGACATTAACATGACGTGTAATGCTTCATGTATTCCTCTAATACAGTATGGCGGGAGAGAGGGTCTATAGGTTTCTGCATATTCTCCAATCCAGTTTCTGTGAATAAATACAGTACCACTACCAATATGTCGTTATTTAAAGAAAAGTTCATCTGTGTCTTTTTAATTTTTATATAGATAAAACATCATGTAGAATATTTGAAAGTTTAAATATACTTCCTTGGAATATTCACAGGAAAGTACATATTTAAAATTCCCTTTCTTAAGAAAATATCTTTGTAATTTTCTTTCCTCAAGTGCCATCAACTTTACCTGTTTACACTGTTGTTTGATAAATTCTACAATATGTGTATAGATGTAGGACTGTTTTTTTAATGTGCATTTTTGAACAAAATGTAGTTTTTCATGAAATATACTCAGATTGGTTATTTAACATGGTTATTTAACATGACAACAGAAACACACTGTCAACGGAGGTCGAAAAGTAATCTTCTGGCTTGGTTTTAAAAGGTACCAGTCAATAGATTTGACCCAATTCATTTAGGGTGCTGACTTGTTTCAATCTGTTTCACAGAGTATTACGAAAGTCATCTAATATCTCTGTAAAAGACGACTGCCTTCAACACATGACGTCATATCACGTGGCGTCAAACATTAACTCAATGGCGCGTGCATTGTTTACATAAGATGTTACTGATTCGAGCAGAATGGCGCCTTTTACTCAATTTGATACCCATTTATACTAAAATAGGAAGTAATTTTAACCTACAAATACTTCACTCGTCTTTATTTATTTTTCTAATACATAAAAGAAATGTTTTAGAATTTAATTTGTCGAAGGAAAAAAGTTAATATTTGTGGCTCATTAAGTTGCATCGATGTCATCCTTATCACTGATTGTTGCGGCCTAGCAAATATTCACTGCGAATCAGTGTGGGCTTGTTTATGTAAGCTGAATAATTTAAATACTGAATGAATGGAATTGAATTCCATACATTTTTAGAGTCCCAACTTTCAAAGTATTGTAGTTTGCAAAGAATTCAAAACCCAGGCAAGTGAAATACATTTTGAGATTGTCTTAAACTTGAAATAAAATAAAATTTAATTTCAATATTTTGTATTTTTCAGGTTTTCATTTGAGCGGTACAGTAACTGAGGCGGCCAATCCGTTATTTTCCGAGCCTGAGAAGCCTATAAAGGTGTCTATAAGTTTTGATAGGTAAGTTTACCAGCTTTTCACATGATTCGGATGTTTGTGGTGCTAGAGGAAGCAGTAGTTGGAGTGTCTGAGGGATTTCAGTCGGTCCAGTTACTAATGTTTAGAATATATTCTACATGTATGCAGGCCTGGGAATGATGGTTTCAGTTGTACATGTACCTGGCATTTTGAACTTTGACATGTATTGATAATAACAATAAAAACCCAGAAAAAGGACAGGTACCATAGGGATTGTTCCTGACCAGGCGCGGATCCACGCCCCCCCCCCCCCCCTATTTTTTGCGGTGGCGAACAATTTGCAGGAAAAGAGAACAAAAATACTTAAAAATGGTAGTGATCCCTGTCATATGTCATAATTTACTCCGAAACGAGCCGGTTGGTGACTTAGTTGATTGCCTGTCAGTCCGCCTACCGAGCGCCGGGCTTCGCACTCCCAAGCGGGGGGCTTCAGGCCCCCCCCTTTCTGAATATCCTGGAATCGCCCCTGCTGACACAGACTGAATGTGTGTGACAATGTCTAGGACTGATGTCTTCATTCCCAAATTACATACATGTATCATTTGTTTTTAATATCCTTTGTCCAAAAATGTAATTGAAAGCCAAGATCAAAAGCCTTTGCTAATACTAATACAGAATTGAGTTGTAATATTAAAGGAAATTGACACCATAGGTTTATATGGCCAATAAATATCACCCATTGTTTCATTAAATACATGTCCTATATATTTTTTAATACAACCACTGACCTAGATATAATTTAATAATTAAACCACTAACCAACTTCGTGTATATATACATGTACAGGCTTCCTCATATGAACTTATATTACTAAATGTATCAAGGCGAAAATTATATCGACTTGAACAGGAAACTGATATAACATGTGTTACAGATTGACTGGATGGAGAGAACTAGGTCATGAACTAATTAGATCATGTGACTTCTTTGTGTACTCTCTGAGGTCTTTGGCATCACAGAAAAAAACCTCGCCCAGTCTTATCTTTTATCAATTCAGAGTAAAGGAAATAATATTTCTATAGGCTTGTCAGTAATCCTTTGTTCGTTTAGTTTGAACATGGCTTACATTTTATTGATGATTTTGCTTCTTCATCAAGGAAAAATACAATGTAGATTATGTCAATGCTTATTTTAATATTTTAAAGCAAATTGTTAAGAACTGCATGGATTGTGAAACGAAATGGGGTTCAACCTAAACGTCCTACTATTCTGCATGCATGGATTGTAGTATAAAAATATGTTCAAATAAATGTCTTGTGTGCATTGTTGCTCAAATATATTTTATAGTACAGTAGACTTCGCATAAGTCGGATTTTCACACAACTCGGATAAAATCGTTTGGACCCTTTGATCCAGCACGTTCGGTCCATTTGATCTAATTCCGGCTTTTTTCCATCGCCTAAGTCAGTTTTGTCCCGATGTTCTAAAACGCGGTTAGGTATTCCATGCACAGAGCCCCAAAATACTTTCCCCTATCATTTTGACTCAAGTCGGCCTATTTGACGCGACGCAACGCAATAATAGACTTTTCCCGGAAAATTCGAATCTCGCTGTCTGCTGTACGAGACACTTTCTGTGAAAATTTAGGACATTTATTATCCTGCTCTTGCAGTTTATTTCTAATCGAGCTAAGATTGAATTTCGGTCTTCGGCTAACTTGGATCTTTGCTTAACTTCGATGAAATTGGTCAGTCCACTTAGATCCGACTTATGCAAAGTTTACTGTACATAACCACTTTTATTTCAAGAAAAACAATAAGAAAACTAAAATTTGTTCTCATGTAAACTGCGTAAGCATAAAAATTATTGTGCAAAACTTCTAATTGCCACAACTGTCATTATAACCACATGTAGATGTCAGATGTAATGTGTGCAAAGTATTGTAGCGATATCATGAATGGTTTATGATGGAATATGCTACGACACATGATGAAATTCAGTTTAAACTTAAATAAAATAAGGCAGACTGTGTCACCTTGTACTAAAGCAATAAATTAGACATAGGCTAAAATGTATAAAAATATTAAAGCCTTTAAAGGAAAATATTTACTTTTAAAGTGCACATTAAAATTGAAAGGAACAAGTTTTCTTTAAGTCAGTTTTATAAAGGTAGACAGTGTTTATTTACTTAATATATAAAAGGTAGGGTTATGTTTAAACTTGTTACATTGTTATTTAAACAAAGCCTAGTTATATCTTACAGGTACATGTTCACTCTAAACCTTTACACTCTATCTGTTCCTGGTACATATTGGGCAGTGTTCACTCCACAACTGTTTTCACAGCATGTTCACACTTAGACTCTTATCACATGATTAAATAAATCGGATAATTTATTTATTTCTACCTTGCGAACTGTGAACACATTAAGCTCTAATCTGTGAACATACCTATAAACAAAGTTTATGGATTAGTTAAATCTTTTGTGGTATTTTTTATGTGGAAAGAAAGCCTTGTGATATATTTGGATAAAACCAAGAATATTTACCCGTACATGTAACTGTACAGAAATAGAAAGATAAATCTATTTATACATGTAGTTTGCTTGGGTGGGGCTGACAAAATTATTTTTGAAAGTATAAGCCTGATTCTACAAACCATTATTCTATATCCACATTATATTATTGACTATAATGGATGTGAATTTAAGTTTAACTAAGGCAAATTCATCGCCTGTCTAACCCCATAGTAAGCATATAAAGACTCGTCATATTAGTTCAAAAAGGACACAAACACACACAAAGAATATGTTAAAAATTCATTCAAAGTAAATATTTGATATTCATGGTACAAAATTAGACGAATCTTTGCAACCTTTTCCCCCCCTTTGTAACGTTAAACTGTTCAAGTCTTTGCTTCTGTGAGCAATTTGATAAGCTGTTTATTCTGTACTGCTAGATTCAGACATGAAAATTAATCTTCAGACTATATCTACAATACAAGACCTAACACTAAGAGAGGTACTACGGTCGCTGCACAATTTATACCAAGACAAGCCTATGACCTTGTTTGATACGCTGCTTGCTTATTATATTAATGGCATGTGTAAGCCATTATTCAAGTGTAAAATATTGAATTATCATGGTTGAGTGAAATGAGCTTTAGTGAATAAGCGAGTCGTGAATTAGCACTAGAGAGGTTCGTCGATAGGTTGTCGGATAATTAGTGAAAATCAGCTTCATGATGATACATGTTGAATACAAGAAATAATAACGATAACAATGTAATACTAGGTTGCTAATTTAAAGTTAAAATGACCAGGAAGCTGTATTCAATAATGATAAGAGAACAATACATTGTATGCTACTGTACCAGATAGTATCAATGGAGTAATTGATTTTTGGAACTAGATCTAGCTTTATTGATAAATTTAATGAATATTCATGGTTTGCTTTATTGACTAATGAATGACGATCAGTAAGTGTCCCGTTCTTGAAATTTTACATTAGGAGTGTTCTTGTAATAGAAAATAGTGTCCAAGGTGTTGAAACTTTACATGAGAAGTGTTATTATATACCGATAATAGGAAATTTAAAGTGATTCTTCTCTTGTAGTTCGAAAGATAACATGGGCCAAGTACAATATCTTACAGGAGTGTCCGAGTTTAGTTAGGACACAGCGTAAAGTACATGATATTATAGGCTAACAATACCAGAATAGTGAATACATTTATAGTTGAATAGTGTATAGAGGGCACGAGTTAGACCACCCACATTATATTATATCAAGATATTTATAATATTTTATGTTGATACCCCTGTTGCTAGATTTCTTACACTTTAAAATAAATACAAGTACATACGTGTACGTGGGTACACTGTACTATATATAGTGCATTCTCTTGCTGACTTGTAGGGTAATGAGTTTTGAGGGTATTTTTTAAACCAGCAACACACACACTATATTGTAGAATAGTTTAGTAGATCTTAAAGAAGACAATGTTTTCAAAAGACTCATTCCATTTTCTATTGACAACATGTAATTTGAATACAGTTTGTACATCATTTGTCAAGATGATCATATCTAACATGTCTTATATTTAATACAAAGCTAAAAACTAATACTAGATCAACTGACAGTAATGGATGCCTTATTGTAATATTTTTTAAACCAATAATCTAAAGTTGCTGAATGAAACCTTTGTGCTTATTTAAGTTATTATATATTTTATAACACGATGATGAATCAAATGACATCGTGCAGAGTTAAGAGTTATATATGTATTGTTATAAAGACCTTGAAGAGAGATTTATATTGTATAAAGCTTAAAAAGAAATAAATTTATTTATTTAGAGAGTTAATAGGATTAATATAATTACTCTGTCATCACTACTCTTATTTAAATAGAATTGATTTGTTAAAAACACAAGGCCAGGGTTCTTTTCAGTTTTTTCAAGTTATGAATAATTCAACAATGAGAACAGCTGTATTATATCCAGTTGTCACAGAAAATGATATATGACCACTACATTTATTTTAAAAATATTATCCCTTATTGAATTTAAAATGGCAACCACTCTTGTGGATTACGTTGGATTTTATAGGTTGTTTTTGGTAAACAATTTGCCTTGATAAAAAATTTAATGCGCACATAAATAGCCATTGTTAGATGTAACCAATTGTGTCTTGATGTGGCATTGTTCTTATTAAATCAAGAATATATTTTTGGATGTAAATTTTTCTAGCATCAGGGTTGAAAATATGTGTATTGGTTAAAAGATTAAGTTACATGTACTTTTAAATATTATTCAATTTTTGTGCTATTATAGGTTATTACATGTTTTTAAGGAAATATCAGAAATGGGTATATAACCTATTACATGTATGTGATACAAATTTCCTTAAACATACATTATGCAAGAGCTAAATCTGCCTATTGCAGTTCTTTCTTTAGGCCTGAAATGTTATATAAACTATTAATTAGACATTTATTAACAAAACAAAACGGATACTAGCGAGATTTTAACTAGATTAGAACAGTTCGCCATTTAAAAATTTAATATACCATCTTGTCAATACAACAAACAGTGATAACTTGGCTCAGAATGAAGTAATTTGAATGAAATTTTGAATATTTTCATTTTACATTATCTATTTTTGAGCTATTATGACAAGAATGGTCAGTTCTTTATCTAAATTTTACATAATGTATCTTTAATGAATAGTAATGTTCCGTAACATATGATATTGTATGATGCTTAAAATGGTGGACTTCAAAGCATGGCTATATATATCTTGAATTTTTCAAAAAGATCCTTTCTAGTTTAAGTGGAGGAGAACCGCTCTACACGCAAAACAAATCAACTGAATTAAAGAGCATGGAAATAGTAACAATTTATTTTGAAAACTCTGTTTATACCCAGCCCTAATTTAGTAATTTATTTTTGGATTGCTGAAAGTTACATAACTTTATAGCAAATACACTGAAAAAATAAATAAATATGTATCATAAAGGTATTAATGATACAAATAGTACAAAATAAGTTAGAAAATGTATGTACAATTCTAGTATTCATTGTATATCAATGACCTGACAAACAAGGTTCTACAGGAGAGCATCGTGTCAAACTAACTGACAATCCCATTGGTTACATGTGGGTTAAATATGGATTTTACAATATTAATTAATTAAAATCAACTATGATGTATCTGTGATACGAAATTGATTTTCAAAAACAACTTTTTCGTCACCAGTGACGTCACATTTGTCATATGATAACATATTTATATTGATAATATTGTCAATAACATATGTGAGTGACAACAGATGATGAATACTGTAAATAGGATCGACTTCCTTATCTGGTGTTTTTTGTGTATTCTCCATATTCCTTTCACTGCTAAAGATTAGAATGTATTTTGCTCCAATTTTAATTATCGGAGAAACAGACCGCCTCCATATCAGTTGCAGGTTCTGCTTGAAATCAGCAGCCTGAAGTCACTGTAATTGGTTGAAATCAATGTTTTCCAAGACAAAATATTTCTTTCTTAGTTGTTGACACTACATTGTACAAAGAGCTAAATTTAGTTTTTCAATAATAATAATCAATGTTTAGAGAAAAGATTGTTAGACACATGTTTTTTCCTTATTGAGGAGTCGATTAAACATAAATAGACATAAATACATTGTTCAGAAGTTTTTCCTTGTCAATTAATGTCAATAAATGAATATGGTTATGGTTGTATTGATGAATAATATTTCATTGTATAATTTCATTTGACCTTCAGCTCTCTTGTTATTTGATATTATTTTAAATTATGGATGATCAAGGCTAAATATATCTGATGTTGGAGAATACTACCGGTGTAGACTGGAATAACTAGATGCCAAAGACTGTTATTCAATTCAGACTCTTTGCATATTTCGCCAAAGCTGATTAGAAATTGCAGTAAAAACAGAAATGAACGAATATAAATCAGTTTATATACATTCATATTACATTATTATATGTATATATGCATTGTGATCCATTTGTGTTCATTACTTTGACTTTAGGGGTGGGGATTGGATGGCCGAATGGTTAGCGCTGTATCATAAGGTCTGTCATTGTACGTGACCACGAGTAGGGTCGCCTGTCCCATCTCGTGGGATTTCTCCAGGTCTTCCGTTTACTCCCACTGCTAAAGACCTCTACGCGCAAGCGTATTGTTGAAATAAAATTGAACCAAATGTTAGTCCCGAAATGACCTAGTTTGTGTTGAGTGGACGTTAAACCCCATTTCTCTCTTTCCTGTTGAATTTGTTTTTTTTCAGATGCATAATATATTTTGTCATGAATGAATTATGATTTGATTCATGGTTTATACATGTAGTTTTTATTAGCTCTTTAACTGTTTTAATTTTGATTTTTTCAGATGTAAAATAACGTCAGTAAAATGTGGTTGTGGTAATAAAGATATATTTTGGTGTCAGCACGTTGTGGCCTTGTCTCTGTATCGTATTAGAAAAGCCAAGATTGTGGAATTACGGGTCCCTATATCAGGTAAGACATGTTGAAGTTTTTGTTTGTATCCGTGACAACCATGTTTAAAACTTGTATTGGTTAGAAGATAGAGTGATTTAGTGAGGGTTCAGGTTTAGATCCTGGTTGATCAAGAAAGTTATTCAGGATTTTCCAACCATTTTTTTCCCTCTTCAGTGAAGCAGAACCGGGGGTATGGCAAGGAACTGTGTCTAATTAGACAGATAGACAAAAAAACCTGGGTCTTGTGTTCTCATCGGTATGCTCATAAAGGGACCTTGAACAGTTGAAAAATTGTGGTGAAAAGTAGGTGGAAATGCCACTGCCTGGGCACAATTACCCTCAGTCATAGCACACTGTATGTCCTTCTACATTAGCTCCCATCTGCATTAGCCCAATCAGAGCAGAACAGTAGGACATTAAACCCCATTTCTTTTTATTTCTACATTAGCTTAGTTATTTCATTTTGTTTCATTTTGAGAAGATAAATGAAAGTATAAAACTGCCAATGAAAATGTTTCTTTCCATAATGAACCAAACATTCCATTTTGAAATCATAAATTCTTGGTGATTTCTTTGCACCATTCTGTTATTAAATACACAATACATGTACATATACATATATCTCTATGATATTAATAAAAAAATTTATTTATTATTTTTCAGAAACTTTATTACAAATGAATCGTGAACAGTTACAGAAATTTGCGCAGTATTTAATATCAGAACATCACACAGAGGTTCTTCCCACAGCTCAAACAATTGCTGATGAAATTCTTCAAGCAAAATCAGAGATTAATTTATTACCAGGTGAATTAGAAAAATTATTTAATCTTGTTCCCACTCATTAATTATATAAAATGATAAATTTATTATTAGATTGAGGGGGTGATGTGTGTGGAGGTTGTAAAAAAAACTAAATCTTCTTGAGTTTTTTTCTACAGCTTAATTATTGCAATGATTACTCCCGGAACACCTGGCCTCGAGTTAAGAATTCACTCAAAATTGTTCCCACTATTTTAACTAAAATATAGCCCTTTATAAAACTTTTGTTGTTTTAATGTATCAAATAAATCAATAAGAAACTAACTATGTGCAAAGATATTTCTCATAAACAGTGAATGAAAGTTATGTAAATTCTTAAATTCAATCTGAGAATGCTTTGTGAACTTGGGCCCTGAGTTGTAACAAACCATGCTAAAGTGTGATGCCAGAGTATAGTTTGAGCCTTTACAGAATTCCAGCCAGTTGATCAATTTTGTATGGCTCAGATTAACATGATATTTTTTCCAAAGAATGTGATAAATTTTAGCATTATTCAGATTTTTCACATAAAAACTATAATTTAAATTTAACTAATTTATTGTGTTCTTTGAAATTCTGATTTGTTGGCAGGTAAATTGACTTTAAAGTACTTGTAAGTTCTAAGCTTGATTAATTTCACTGCCTGTCAATCAAGACAAGAGTAAGACTAGGAGTCATTACATTAACTGAAATAAGAGCCATACTGTAAACACATCTATAAGTTAGACTTAGTAATCTATTGTAGATTGTAACTAGGTGACAATGGAGTATTAATTAATTCACATGTACAATTCAGAAGAAATGATTGTTTTGAAATAAAAAACATAAATTATTTCTTTGGAAATGTAAATATTCCTCTAGTAAGAGGATTACATTGTAAACTAATAGCTTACTTTTAATGCCTTTTTAAATAAAAAAAATAAATTATTTCTTTGGAAATGTAAATATTCATCCTGTAAGAGGATTACTTTGTAAACTAGAGACTTATATTATTGAAAACAGTTCGCATATTAAAATAATATTTAAACAAATGTTACTGGTGTTAGGTCACCTTGTTTTAGTTAATAAGCCTCATTAATTATTAAGTTTCATTTATCAGCATTCATGATGTAAGGCCTTGAGAGGGATTTATATTTTAGGAAATCTTTTTGTAATAGTTTTTTTTCTGTATTTTCTTTTTAAAATTTTTATTGAAGATGACTATTTTTAGTTTTAAAAACACAACTTCACTGATATCCAACAAAGGCAACCTGCGTAGTTTCTATATTGAGTGAAAACAATAGTTAAAGGATAAAATAATGATCTTTACGGTTTATCGATATTAAAATAGAAAACTTCATGTAGGTAATCCAGACAAAAATAGAATGATATTTAAAGTAACATTATTGTAGGAATATTGACCACATGTATCTATCTATGTAAACAATATGTAGGAAAAATAATGTTTTGTATGAGTAAGGCTGAAATTGAAACAACATTTTGCTGTTATTAGTCATAAATGAGAAGACCCAGTAGCCTCCCACTTCAATTTGCATAGCTCTCCAGTCATAATCTCAGTACCTTACAAAATGTCAGGCACTAATGAAATAGTACCTGACATTTTCAACTTAGTGCCGGACATGTATTAATAATATCAATAGAAAAGACAAATCAGTGCCGGACAAAATGACAGGCACCAGAGGTTTAGTGCCTGACAAAGCTTGAAACTGTGCCTGACATTGTCAGAGGCAGGTGCCTTATTTCCAGGCTTGGTCACCAATAAATGATTAAATAACTGAGTACTAACCCTAGCAGAACATCATTAGATTATTAGATTAAAAACATTTCAACCTCTTAGTATCAATGGTATGTTATGGATATCTACAAACCTATTGAATCTCTCAAACCATCACATTTCCCCACAACACCATTTGACATGATATTTCGAGAGATAAACAATTTGCATTATTCGAATATACTGTAATTGATTAATAGAATTTCTCAAGAATGATTGAAGGCCAATTTATGACGACAAATTTCGGACTTGCGTTTGTCATTGCTACTTTAACTGCATCTACGTAGTTTAAATCCTATAACTTTTACTGACATGAAATAATCCGTTCTTAATGTCATCGTCATAAATGTAAGAATAGGATTGTGGCAACAGTTGTTAAAGAAAGTCATGATTTATACCGGTTCATTAAATACATCACAAATAAAATAACATAGATTTATGAGATGTCAAAATGAATTGGAAGTTTATTGTACTTAGGTGTTGATAATAAGATAAATCATGTCTAGATAAGATTAATTGGGTTTGTTTTGGGTTTTTTTAATGAAAATTTAAAGTTTTGTTACATCATGTAGAATTATCCAGAATAAGACTGATAATGATAATAATAATTTGTATAGCGCTGAGTGCTCCAGCTAACAAGCTTTCCAGGTTGCATTTAATCAAAGACCGGTTTAATACATCTTACACGCAAAACATTTTCTATATTTGACAGAACACTGTAACAGTAAATTAATATTATAGAAACACTAAGAGAATTTATATAAAATAATAAATGTTTATTTGCAATTTAATACTGGGTGGATTCAGAGGCAAAATTATACTTATTTAAATTGAAATCTGACTTAAAGAAACTGATCTTCCAGATCAAACACTGGGCAGAGTTCAATAGACTGCTGTAGTATTGCATTATCTGGGTCTTAACACTGGGCAGGGTTCAGTAGATCATCTGTTGTATTGCATGATCTGGGTCTTAACACTGGGCAGGGTTCAATAGATCATCTGTTGTGTTGTATGATCTGGGTCTAACAATGTGAAGAGTCCATCTAAGTTCTTAAAACAGTAAAAGAATGATGGTGCTTTGTAAAACTTCACGTATAATGGTTTATATACATGTAGACCTAATAACTATAAGAAATGTGATTATATTATTAGGTGCCCCTGATCCAACGGCCGGAGCATCTGTAGATGATGATAATAGTTGGCATCTTGATGAAGAGCAGGTTCAGGAACAAGTTCGATCATTTTTATCTCAGGGAGTTTATCTACATGCCTCAAATCAACTTAATTCAATGTTTGCCAAGGTATGTTTTACTCCAATGATACAATTATTTTAATGAAAAACTGATTCATGAATCTATATTTGTACGACTTCATAATATAATTTCTATCGATATTCTGATCTAGATTCAGATTTAAAAAATCTTAAATATCCAAAAAAAGCCAAATTGTCTAATAACATTATATTTATTTATTTATAGGTGCGGGAAATGTTACGAGCAAGAGATTCTAATGGAGCGCGGATGTTAACGTTAATTACAGAACAGTTTCTAGCTGATCCTCGTTTATCTGTGTGGAAAACACAAGGAACATCTATGAGTGACAAATGTCGACAATTATGGGATGAATTAGGTGAGTGCTTACTTCATTGAACATGAGTCGACTGTAGTGCCACTGCTGGGCAAATTTTCGCTTATTGCACTCTGTGTAGTGTACTGCACATCTTCAGTAATCTGGTTAATGCAGAAAAGTAAGCCTTTAAATTCTATTTCATTTATTGATATTATTAATTGTAGGGGCACTATGGGTGTGTGTGGTATTAAATCCCAACAGTTCAACTCTAGAAAAACAACACTGGCATGTATTATTAGAACAGTGGTCTATGAATGGTTTATGTCCACTAGAAGATGCTGACAGTCGACAGATGCCTGATGTTCCCCTAACTCGAGATTTATTAATGGGTGATGGACATAGTAAGTTGTTTATAATTTCTCCACAATTTGTTATGGACATGATTAGGGAACTAAGAAAAATGATTCCTTTTTTAATGCATTAAGCTTTTTACTTTCTATTGACTATTCTCAACATTACTATTCTGATTCAGTAATTCAGAGGGTACGAGCCCCACAAAATCCATAATCATACAAGTTTTTATATTATCTTTAACAGACGTTTAGAAGTCGACGTATATAACAGTAATAAAAACATAAGTTTAAGGATTTATAACTTAGTTTTAATACTCTTGATATAAATACCTGTAAAATTATTTATCTTGTGACTAAGAAGTAGTTAATCCATCAAGTGGTATTTATTTATTTATATTCTGTAAGTTATTTCTAGAGAAAAATAAAACCGCTATTATTACATAAAATAACTAATTCTAGTGTCTGTAACTTGTACAGGTTAAAGATGTCTATTTTATAATTCACAGGTTCCTTCCAGCAAACACCTCGTCCTCGTCCAAGAACGGTCTTCCATAGATCACTAGAAGCTAGTCAATTAACATGGGATAATCAACATCTGCAGAATATCCTCAAATCATCTTATCCATCAGAAGATGATTCCGAACATTGCCAAGATTTATTTGATTCTAGTGGACTTCCATTATGGCATGGTAAGAAATAATGCGAGATTACTTTATCTGAAATGGAATAATGGTTTATTTTCAGCATATGGGTGTGGCCGCCAAGTTTTTTCATTTTTGGTTTTCATTGATGTTGTAGTGCAAGCAATAGATCTTTACTAAGTCATGAAAGAGTTTGAACAAAAGTCTTAAATCTGTCATTCCTATCTGTTTCCAGTTTTGTTTACATATATTTTATTTTATGCTAGATATTTCAAGAACCAGTAGACTTTATATGTTCAAATGTTTCCAAATACTATAGACCGGTGATTCTCAATCAGAGATCTTCCTAAGTATGCCGCAAAATTTTGAACGGCACACTAAGAAAATGTGAAAAACTATGTGATCCCAATTGGGTATTCACTGGCATCTACTGATAAGTTCATAGCTGTGTTTTCTTTATTTAGTTTGAGTCATTCTATGTGTCTATGACTAGTCTCTGTCTACGGTTGTATTCCGTCTGACTTACCATATTTTTATTTTGCAAAATTCAAATATTTTTCATATATATTTAGCCAGGTGAGCCACTATTTTTTCATGTGTTCCAAGGTGTGCCGTTGGCAAAAAAAGGTTGAAAACCACTGCTATAGACCATAGAAGATGGTGTGTTGAATGTTATAAAAAATACATAATAAATATTTCTGAGTATGGTACTGCTCAAGTTGTATTTACAGAAAGCTTTATCAGTTGCTGGGTGTAAGATATTAACAATATTTAAATCCTAATATGATGGTGGGAATTTATTTATATTTTCAGAGCATATTCCAACTGCTTGTGCACGTGTCGATGCATTAAAGTCACATGGTTATACAAGAGAAGCTTTACGATTGGCTGTTACAATTGTACGAACAATGCAAGCAGAACAGCTGATTAACTTAGAGAGAAACAAGACTCGATCAGGTAAAGAATATTGACTTAAGTTTTATGAGAAATATTGAATTATTCGAGAAAATATTGTCTAGGATTCCACTCAGACATGAAGTTTTGTAGACTTAGATCCTGTCTATTGATCATAATGTTTAATTGTGATGAACTCAAATGGTCGAATTATGTTGATTATTGAGTAGTTATTATTTCATCTTCAGAATTCTGTGTCGACTCATGAAAAACCAGATTTGGTTAACATCGTGCTTAAGGTGCACCTCTTTAGAATTAAAAATGATTTGTAAAAAAAGTTTGTCAAACGTATGGAATAGTATGGTAGTAAGATAAACTGAATAACGGTCATAGTGCATGATGGAACCAATATCACCTTGTAAATGCCAGTATAATAATCTGAAATGAGTATTATTTTTAAATTGTCTATCTATGTATAGCTGTTATGTTTATTTTTAGGGAGTTCAAGGTCCTGTAGCTCTCGCACATCAAGGTCACCACCACCATCTAATGCTGAAGGTTGGGTAGGACATCCATTAGATCCTGTAGGTGTTTTATTTGATACGTTGATTGAAGCTTGTACATCTCCAAGTGACGACAATAGAATAGGTTAGTATCTACCATTGTTAGCTTGGTGTGCGGTACTCCATTCACAAACAGGGGGTTGGATGGCCGAATGGTTAGCACGTGCACGAATGGTTAGCATGTGCACACTGTATCATAAGGTCTGTCATTGAGTCAACTGATGGGGTTTCGATTCCCTGGTTGTACATGACAAGGAGTAGGGTCGTCTGTCCCACCTCATGAGTTTTCTCTGGGTCCTCCGGTTTCCTCCCACTGCTAAAGACCCCTACGCGCAAGCGAATTATTGAAATAAAATTGAACCCGAAATGCCCTAGTTTGTGTGAGTGAAGTTTAAACCCCATCTCTCTCTCTCTCTCTCTTTCTCTCCATTCACAAACTCTATTATCAATCAAGTTTGATGGCAGACCGTAGAATTATTAGTCGCAAGTTACATATTGATAATGTTGGAATCCTACCAAAATGGATGGCACTGTGTAAAATTTCACCTTTGACCTATTACGTAAATTTCAGGAGATCCTTTGTTGAAACAATTAGTTTTGGCGAATATAATAATCATTTTCATTGGAGGATTTATTTTTATCATCCAATCAGCATTTATTTAAGAAATAAATACAATAAATAAAGGTTATTGAGCTTGTGAAATACGGCCCGAATGTCGGTGTCGTAGTTGGTTACCGGCTAATCAGAGGGTCACAATACTGGGCTGTCGGATGCCAGGGATTAATGTAATATTAAAAACCATCTATAAGATATGGTTTTACGAGCGTAAATGTGATATTTGTGACTTGGTGCTCTAGTCCTTTTCATTTAGAAATGTATGAATTGATGTAACTTATAATTTAATACATCAAATTTTTATCAATTTTTCGGTCATTATGATATTAAAGGATTGTTTTATATTTTTGTAGATTGGGGAGTGCGGAACAGTAATTCAAACAGCACTAATAATAATGGAGAATCTTCTAGCCAATCATCATCCAGATATCATCATGGTCCGTTACCAGGCAACATGGATAATAATGAATCTTACCTCACTCTCGCCATGGAAGTTGGTCTGATTGGTAAGTTATAACATGAAAGATATATGCATGGAGATTTGTTTAACCTAATAAAAAGAAAGTATTTATGCAAAATTGACATTTTTCTGAATGTCAGTTCCCAGGTAGAGGCCAGTTTTCAGCTCTTTAATATTTTGTAAAAACTTTGTACAGTTGAGAAGCGTGTATTCCAAGGTTAATTTTATCTTACTAAATCAAGTTAATTACTTCTTGGTTCCTGTTCTTCACTGAATCTTAATTTTCAAACTTGTCTTGTTGATCCAGACACTAAATAGTTTCCCACAATTCAAAAGTCTTGTTTAACAAGTCTCTGATGGGAAATTGTGGTCTGACCAGTTTATTGGTGTGTTTTTCCACGGATGTACAAGACAACATAACAGCTTTGTCTTGTTTAACAAGACCTACAATAACAAGAATAATGACCTTCTGGTTTACACATTGACCCCGTCTGACATGAATTGTGACTTGTTAAACAGGACTATCAATTGTTGGAATTGACAAATGTGATGAGAGTCTGGTTGAACTTGTCAAGCATGTCATGTCTACCTGTATTCATTAACCCAAAAGGTGCAGAGAGGTTGGACATATTTCATGTCATGTGGTATATTGCTACAAACCAGTTAAGTTTAAAGACACCTATTATGTAGCCTGAATTCTTTGCACAACAAGTTTGACAGACTCTTTATATTTAACTGACACTAAAGATCTTTTAAACTTTTACTTAATAAGAAAATACATTATCTTCCATTGAAGTAGCAATATATTGTTATCAATTGGCTCAGTGGGTAGGATGTTGGCTCCCATGTTTGATCACTGCATTTCCAAGAAAGTTCATCAGGATTTCCCGGCATTGATCCCCCTTGTCAGTGATTTAGAACGGAGGGCCTTGCCAGGAACAACGTAGAGTCAATCGGATGTGACAAAAAAAAAACCCCTGAGATCCGCTGTACACATTAGCGATTGCGTAAAAGAACCCTTGACAGTTGAAATTCGAAATAAGAGTAGGCGGGAAAACTTTCCCTCCTCTTGTATGCCTGTTTTCATCAGCCCAGTAGGAGCAGAACAGTAGGACGTTAAACCCTGTTTCATTTCCATGCATCTTATAATGGTGGGTGATTGAGTAGAGTCAAAGCTACTGCAGTTATACAATAGACCACATTTTATATTGTATGTATTATTTTTCAGGTCTCGGTCAACAAAGAATCATGCCTCCAGGTCTTTATGCTCAGGAAAAATCTTGTAAACAAGAAGAAAAATTATTGTCAAAAATACAGAATATATCACCTGATCCTCGCATTCTGGCCGTTATAACGAAACAAGCTAATTTATTACTGGAAGGTATGTACACATATTGATATTCATTTAGAAATTAAGTTTGGGACAATGAGTAGAATTTTAGTTCTCAGATAATGGGCTATGAATTAGTATGTTAACAAAATGTTCTTACGTTAAACTTGGTTGGTTGGTTGGATGGGATGAATGTTTAAGGGAGTTAACTCCCCTTTTCCCAAGTTGGAAAATATTTGCCATGATAGACGGTGCAACAAGTAGACTAATAGAGACAAATAAGGCACATTTTCATGAACATTCAGTGGCACCCCATCAATCTGTTATTGTGTAAAGGTGAACTATGTTTTCTATCACTATTATCCCGCAACTTGTGCTATTTTAAAAAGATAAAACAGCCTGTGGTTGTTATAGAATTTTAATGAATATATAATATGTATATATATATATATATAAGTGCAAAAAGAACAATTTAGTTAGACAGATAAAGTTTTAGAATTAGAGTGCTGAGAAAGAAGTTTTTTGTAACATATTTTATGTTTTATGTAGGTGGACCTCAGAGTGGATTTGGTTCTGGTATACATCATGAGAGTTATCCTATGCATACGTTTGCTAGATACCTATTTACAACCTTGCTAGTCCATGATACAGATTTAGCCTTTAAAATAGGTACACGAGCTATGAGGTAAGGTAGAAAAGAATTTTATGTTTCTTATTTTTTTTTCTCTTGTTTTAACAGCTATGAATAAAGCTGTTTTTTGTACACCCACATATTGTTGTTACATGCGTCTGGCCATAATTTCTTGTGAGCACTTTATAGGTCAGAGTTCTGCAGGAATTAAATTGAATTGGTAATAATGAAAAACACTATCAAAATACAGATCAGAGAGTTATCTGCCTTTTTACATTCAAACTTTGATTGGAAAGTAATACAGGACAGAGTAATTACAGAGTTCTTGATGAAATATTTCGAAATAGAAACTTGTTATTGTTGATTCAGTTTGATTGTATGCTGATGGGAACAGTTTTGTTTGCATCTTTTTATTTTGGCAGTCTTTGGCCAGTTTAGATATAAAAAGTCAGGAACCTGTAAGCATCTTTCCTACTTGTTTTCTTTTAAGGCTACCAGTTTTAGAGAATACAGAAGAGCTAAACAATGACGAGGGTGCTAATAATATTGGATCAGCCATCTTGAGTCGGTTTCCACGTTGGTTTGTCTTGAGTCGTGTTGAATCACAACAGTGTGAATTGGCTTCAACTTTACTAGCTGCTGCAAAAGGTAGGAAATTTAATCTTTCGTTATAAAAAAAAACCAAACCTGAATATACCAATAAATATACTGGGATGTTAAATTTTCATAATTGTTATAGACATTTAGAAGATAGAAAGGAAGTTAAGAATTTGATATTTCATCACATAGTTCATCATTTGGGTGACTCATTGAGTATGACATCAAGCTCCTTGAATAGATCCTATTGTTGGCGGAGGAAGTTTCCAGCCCGGATTCCCCTTATCAGTAGTGAAGGACTGGCTGACGGGAGCACCTGGCACAGGAAAGCATCTATTAATTCGGATGGGGTAAAAATCACGGTTCCATTTACCCCCCATAACACAAAGAATGGGGCTCTGTTGATAAGCTGAGGCAGATGTTAGTGTCAAAAGACAAAATATGTCAAATGTTAACAATATTGTTAGAAATGGTGAAATACTATAATTAAATACATGATTGTATATTACAGGTGATATAACAAGATTACGGAAAGTTTTAGAATGTGCTCAGAGACATATTCATAGTTCTTCACAGTTGTTTAAACTAGCTCAGGATGCTTTTAAAATAGCCACACCTTCTGATGGTCCAAAACATCAAGCTACTCTTGATGTCGCATTCGAACTTGGGTTACAGGTCATGAGAATGACCTTGATGACCTTGAACTGGCGACGACGGGAGATGGTAAGGTGGTTAGTTACATGTGCTACAGAAGTTGGAGTGAAAGCCCTTATCTCGATCATTCAGAATTGGTATCAATATTTTGCTCCGATAGAAGCTACTAGTAAGTATCAGTTTCTTTATTTTTATTACGTAAACAGAATTCTTGAGAAATTAAAATAGTTGGACAAAATGATTGCCATTGTTAAAAATTTTTTAAGCAAGTTGACTATGTTTAGAACAACTATGTGGTTTCTAGCAAGCTTATTCAAGTTGCTGTTACGAATGGCTGATTATGATCATGAAGGGTTGATTCTGATCATGAACAACTGATTATCATCATGAACATCGATTCTGATCATGAATGGCTAATTGTGATCATGAAGGGTTGATTCTGGTAACAAATCAACTGTCCACAAGAAGAGAACATGAGCAACGATAAGACCCTGTATGGTGCTAGCACCGGGCGAAAAATTTCAGATAAAGCAAGACTGCTAAATTAAAAAAATCATTCACATAATAGTAACAAGGCAAGTTTTATGTATTTAACTGGGTCAGTGACAATACCGGTGGCCATATTTACCCGAATATTACCTTTGTCATCTGAAATCTGTGTAATGCCCTCTGGATGGTACATGTATGCTTGCATGTTTTAGAACACCCGATATCACCTCTCATTGATCGGGTCACTCTTAGACTTTTTATTGTACATTTCTATTCTTTGTTATATGAAAGATGACTGAAAACCTGATTGAGCCGTGGGTGTTGTAATATGGTAAAATCACTTGTACATCGCTGTATTTTTTCTATGTTTTGTTGAGCAGTTATCCTACATTGTCATTAGATAAATATAACCAATAAATGTACCTCTGTATTTTTCAGGTACGGTAGCATCTACAATCATGTCACCAGCCACTACAATGCAACTGAACCTGACCTACCATCAGATGGAGGAAGTAGCCGATTGTGCGCGAAAACTAGCTCTACAGTGTGCAACCAAAGATCCTCAAAACTGTGCTTTATGTTCTCTTACTCTGTGTGAAAAGGACACAATGGCGTTCGAGACAGCTTACCAAATAGTCATAGATGCTGCGGCTCACGTCATGAATTCCAGTCAGTTATTTACTATCGCAAGATACATGGAACATCGTGGATATCCCAGCAGAGCGTACACACTTGCGTTATTAGCCATGAAAAATTTACAATTGGCCTACAATCAAGACACACATCCTGCAATCAATGATATCCACTGGGCGTGTGCTTTAAGTCATTCTCTAGGAAAAAATGAACTATCGCGTATGATTCCGTTATTGGTGGAAAATGTGCAGTGTGCTACTGTTTTGTCAGACATTTTACGACGTTGTACGCTGACGGCACCGGGGTTGGCAAGCCATGACGGCAAACGACGCGTTATTAAATTATTGTCATATGACAAACAACCTCTACGCCAGCTAATGGACGCCACTATGTATGCTTACATCAACACCACACATTCCAAATTAACACATATTAGTCCGCGACATTATGGAGATTTTATCGAGTTTCTGAGTAAAGCGAGGGAAACGTTTTTATTAGCACAAGATGGACATATTCAATTTGCTCAGCTGATAGAAAACATGAAATTAGTTTATAAAGGAAAAAAGAAACTGATGTACCTTATTAAGGAGCGGTTTGGTTTGTGAAACTTTTTACAGCATTAATAAATCGATGGACACCAATATAAAAAAGAACAATGATAATTTATGAATAATTTTAAATGTTACAGGGACCATTTTATTATGAAGAGAATTTTTGTCTCAGTGCTATTATTAAAAAAAACTTGCATCGTATGAACTTTTGTGTCAAATTTGAATGCAATAAATTTATTAAGTGTTATTATGTATGAATATTATATTATTATTATTATTTTTTTGTTATGGGCGTTTTGTAAAAAGAACGAACCTGTATTATTTCATTATTTAGTGTGGCATGAAAGATTTTTTGTTAGTGTTTTTTTTTTTTTGTCCGTTGTTTATTTTTGAATTTGTTTGAATTGAGAATCAGTTCATCATGTTAATGTTGTGTATGATAATATTGTAAGGTTATACACGGACATCTGTTTTAGTAAATGTTGTTAAAGGTTCATCAGAAATTATCACTATATTAATGTTATTGTCAAACAGTATTTGAGATAATTAGCAAACACTATTATATCTCACATTGACAGGACATTTACCCCGCCTTGTTCATTATACGTGGTTAAAATACAGATGTGACATCACCCTTTGATGTTGGCATACCATTATTTCAAAAAATCGTACGAGCAACTTGCCAATCATACATTATTTATACTAATGAAATATTGGACTCGCGTGACGTATTTCACTGTTAAAGCACGTGCGGAGTGTCTGTATTAAGACATTGCGTAATATATTTTAAAAACACTTGGGCCGTAGGCCCTCTTGTTGTTACAATATATTACTTAATGTCTTGCTCTCGACCATTAAACAATACATATAGCATAGCTTTAGCATTAGAGACAATATCTTAACTCCGAGATGGGGCTCTCGCACTGTTGACATGTATATGTTTACCCAACATATTTTTCAAAACTATTTAGTCTAGTTTCCATATTGAATTAATTTCACCTGCCATTTAGTTCAGCACATGCATATATTGATAAATTTAGAGCCTTACTTAAGTTTACAAATAATTTTACTTGTTAAGAAGAAATTAAATGCTTTAAGTACTCCAATCATCAAGGTGTCAAATGTATCTGTCAGTGTTACCATACCAGAAATTTATTTAAATCAAGAATTAGTCCCTACTGTAGAAGTATTAATTCACCTTACACTCATCAATAAATATTGTCTTCTAAATATTCAAACTCTAACATTTTCACGATTTTAAGAAATACAGGATAAATATGAAATCTAAGTTAGACATTTTCTGTGGGAAATTGATCATTTAATATTTTAGAATTATATGAATAAATAATTATAGATTTAGTATCTTGAAATGTGTAACCTCATTCCCAAATAGATTATTGTTGAATATGTTCCATTTGTTTATATCTATGACACATGGGGGTGGGGGGTATCCGAATGGTTAACAAGTGCGTGTTGCATCATTTGGTCTGTCATTGAGTCAAGTGGCATGGATTCGACTCGCTGCTTGCACGTGACGAGGAATAGGATCGCCTGTCCAACCTTGTGAGTTTTCTCTGGGTCCTCCCGTTTCCTTCCACTGCTAAAGACGTGCATGCAAATTAATGAAATAAAATTGAACTATATGTTAGTCCCGAAATGACCTAGTTTGTGTGGAGTGGAGCTTATCCTCTCTCTCTCTCTCTCTCTCTCTCACACACATTTTCCTCAATCTTACTGGCTGGCTTTTAGGAATTTCTTATATCAATATTGGATAATGTTTTATACTAATATCATGCTTATTGTCTGGCTCTTTATGTTAAAGTCTTAGTTAATCTGAATTTTGACTAAAGTATGATATACAAGGTTAAAGTCTTAGTTAATCTGAATTTTGACTAAAGTATGATATACAAGGTTAAAGTATTGAGTAACCTGAACTTTGACTAAAGTATGATATACAAGGTTAAAGTCTTGGTTAATCTGAAATTTGACTCAAGTATGATATACAAGGTCTGGATGAAAACGGAACTTTAACTGTTCTTTAAAATAATAGCTGTTCTGTGAAGAATACGAACAAGATTACCTCTAAAACTACCGGCCATGGATTACAGTCTAGCACATATAAAAATGTGGCTTCAGTGATAGTGTTGCATAGACTCATTATGTTACTAAAATTTATAAATACATTTATTAGGTGGTTAAAATCAAGTCATAATTTAATATTATTTATATACACACTATCTACCTTATCATCCTCGATAATTTATTGTATCTCGTTAGACCCTTCTACTCTGTGTGCATTTTATTTTTTATGGCAGTTGTTAAACTGATTGATTGGTTGGTTCTCGTTTTCAGACCCCATGGGAGTATCAGCTTAAACCCTCATAAAAAAATCCCTTTAAATATGATCGCAAGCCTTAAGTGTTATCTGGCGAGATACAATGGTTTAGCAAGAATAGGTTTTATAATGTAGTTATAACTTCCTATAATTAGAGCAATAACAAGCCCTTTATATCTCAGGTTTATATAGCTATTATATATTATACAAATAAACACTAGCATTAGCACTTTCACCTGGATAATAATTCAAAATAAAATACATCATTTATCTCAAATCTTATAGTAAGGCACAAGGGGAATATTTAAGCTCCTTGGAATTTTAAAACTTCTATAACTCATGAATGGATTGACCAATTTCTCTTGACTTTTGCATACCATCTAATTTGAACATCTATGAGTTTATGATAGATTTTTACCGGCTTATAATGATTTTGTACTCTTTGAAGGGAGTCTTGTGTTTTTCTACTCTTTCATGAAACACATGTATAACAACATTCATAAAGTATGCATCTTGGAATTCAATCTTAGAATCATTTTAAGATCTCCAAATAACAACAGTAATTAAATTATTTTGAAAAAAAAAATTGTGGTATTTTCCTTGAAATTATCTTTCATGTGCTACAAAGTGATATTAAAAGAATTGCCAATGTTTAAAGAATAAAGGTTAATGATGAAACTTGCTTATTTTGAATTTATTATATGAACCTGTTATGTAATAGAAATTAAAATGCTTTGAACTTAAAAACATATTATCTATGAACCTGGTGTGTAATTATGAATTAAAATATTTTGAACTAGGAAATCTTAAATGATATAAAATGCAACTAGAATTCTGGTGAATATCTAACCTCACATTATAATTTATTAGATTTGTTCACCCTCTATTTTTGTTCTTATTTCCATTGCAGCAAATTTTGAGACATGCAAAATTAATAATAAATTTTTGAAATATGAATGAACATAGTATTATATATCCATTTATGTATGTATTTATTTATCCTAATCGGGGGAAAGTCGTTCTGTTTCTCTATGGTTTTCATGTACATGTACCCTACAGACTAATGCGCTTTTATTTGTATATCTTCACTGTGTCAAGTGTTCTTTGTCCTACAAAATATTCATCATTGATTGTACTGAGTTGTCTGCCCATAAGTTATGAATTGACACCTAGCAACTATAATAAGATTTATCATACTATCATGTGCTCATTGCTGATATCATTCCAATCATAATAAGCTCTAATTTGTTGTTAGGAAATTGTTGTTGTGACTAGTAAATAGGAAATGCGGAAGGATGAAAAGATCATATGCAAGATAATAGGCCTATTTGTAGTATTTTCATGATAATTTCTTGTAGTTCAAATGAACACTAAAGATTGAGATGAGCACGGAAAACCACTTGAGTTAACTTCACTGTGACATATGGTTAACAGTTCAATACATTTGTTCACTTGATCAATCAATAGTTTTAAAACTCGAGTAAAACTTATTGTCATGGCCTGTGGAACATATGTAGAGTACAAGTAGCCACAGATATTTGTGTGGGGTCGGAGGTGTTAGATGGCCTAATGGTTAGTGCCTGCGCACTGTATCATAAGGTCGGTCATTGAGTCAACTGGCATGGTTTTGATTTCCCGGTTGTACAAGAAATAGGGTTGCAGTCCAACCTCGTGGGTTTTCTCCAGGTTCCCGATTCCTCCCACTGCTAAAGACCCCTACGCACAAGTGAATTATTGAAATAAAATTGAACCATATGTTAGTCCCAAAATAACCTGATTTGTGTTGAGTGGACGTTAAACCCCATTTCTCTCTCTCTCTCTCGTTTGGATTCTGAGACTAAAACAAGACTAGTTTTAGCTGAGTGTAGTATATCAACTAATGTAGGCTATTTGTACATGAACTTTATAATTGTATTGTTTGTTTTTCTCAATTTGCCTCTGATTTTAACATTTTTTTGTGTGATTTTTTTTGTTGAAACTGAATTCTCTAAATTAATCTTCCTTGTGCACATTCTACCTCAATGTCTTTTACATGATGCATAATCTCTTTTCTTTAATAAAGTCTCTTTCAGTTTATAGTTTTAACTGTCTAGGCCATTCAGTTTTAGCAATCAAAATAAACCAGTCTTCTCAACTCAAATCTTTATCTGTAATTTTCGCTATGTTTCCATATCATTTAGAGAAAGATGGAACATCTTCAATTTGGCTTGATAATTATGGGGGCTGTAATATGTCCCTTCTATTCTAATAGTGTATTTTTTACAAATATTCTTTCATGTGAGAAAATTAAAATTGTAAGAGCACTTGTCAAGTTTTGATTGCCAAACCTAACGACTGAGACAGAAAAATTTGGTCTCACAAGGCAGCATTAAGAAATGCTAAGGGAATTTATTCCGTCATGGCCAAATTGTGACCTGATTTTCAGGGATTTAGACATTTAAAAAAAAACAATCTGAAGCATATATTTGTTCATTATAGTTTGATTCATCCAGACCCATAATATTTAGCCAGGTCTGTCGGACAAATATGTTTTATATATGAACTTCAATGGTTATGCATATGTAAGCAATAAATTGGGTATATTCTAATATGACTGAACCTGTTTGAGACCGTTGTTTTCAAGATTATATCTTCTAATAAATGTTTTGTTATATTATTATATGTTATATTTATTGGGAATATGTCGGATTTAACAACAAATTTCTTCATTTGATATATAAAAGGATATTATGAAAAATAAAACTGAAAAATTTATATCTTAAAGATAAAGTTTCATCAATATGTGGTCTATTTTATAGTTGAATTAAGCATCTTAGACATTTTACATTAAACCCCCTGGACCTCTTCTTTATTACTTAATATTATTTTTCAATCTATATTATGATCTCTCCTTACCCTCCCTCACTAAAACAAACCCCTTAGCATTCCTACCCCCAGTATCTTATTAAATGCCCATAACTTTTTTCTAGTAATAGGTTTTGTTCAAAATTCCTCTCCTCACTGTAAGTCTTCTAAGTGTTGAATGTCCCTAAGTATCCATTGTGTCTATCTTTTCCCCTTTCTTTTCATAAATTAATTTACAACAATCCCCACATTCATAACCTGTATAAATCATTAGATTATAGAAAACTTTGTAATTTATGAATAATTACTGGATTGTTTCACAATATTAATAATTATTTATATAATACAGTAAGACCTCACAACTAAGGCCATAATAACTATGGTCCTAAGAGCAAGGCTTAGTTAAAAAAATTGTATGGATATGATGGTGTATTTAATGATATATGGTAAAGAAAAAAGATTTTTACCATTTGTGTGACGTGAATGTTGTGGTATGTGCTTTGATCTATTTTGTAAAAAGAGAACGATTATCAATGCCAATGAATAAATATTATGAAAACTAAATGTATGTGTGATGTATTAATTAAAGAACTATCAATGTACAGTTTGAGCGAATGATTCAAAGAGATTATTTCACTGTTATATGTTTGATATCATGAAATGTCTGTCTGTCTGCCTGTCTGTATAGAGCATAAATAAAAAATGTGACATATTCTGATATATGTGTTAACTTGTACTGTTTATTTTTTTAAAGTGTTAAAATCACCTGTCATCTATGAAATGTGGGAGTTGGATCTGTGTTACTTTGTGGGGTTTATTTTTTTGTTGTCTGTTTCTTTCCACTACTAAATAGCCAGTTTTTCTTCCCATCCAAACGACCAAACACTTCTCCCTGTTGGGCCCTCTATCGACAATAACTCAATTATCAGAGATTGTTGTAATTGAAATTCATGACAATAATTCAAACAAAGAACACCAGATGATGACTTGTGCTGTTAAGCTGTTCATGAGTCTCTACAAATTTAATGTAATACTATAGAGGTCACCAAGTCTTATTGAGGTGGATACCTTCATAATGCTACCTGGTTAAACTTGGAATGCTAATTTTATCTATTGCTATACTATACATAAAGCCATGTTCCTGAAGTAACGACTGCGAGTTCTACAGCATCTAGACGTTGCTATATGCCTTGGAATTCCCGAACTACGTTATCTCTCTTTACCGCAGACACAGGGGAGGGTTGAGGGGGGCAAATGCCCGGGGGCGGTAAATTATCCCAGAAATATTCAAGGGGGGTCATGGGGTCTGATATAACAAATCACCGGCCTTCCCCTAAACTTGTGTAAACTGATCATATACTCTTCCCAAAAAGTAGGGGAAATTCAGAAACAATACAAAACTGCGCAAATGCACTGCTGTTTTTATTAGAGGTAACCAGTGTATGTTAATAACAGGCCAATTGCCTACACATGAACATAAACAGTTCATATGGGCGGCTTATCTGACGGCTCCATTTAACTGGCAAAGAGATACACTCTCAAAAGTGAAAATGGACGTTTTTGTTTTTTGTCTTAATAATGAGTAATTGCTCCACCAATCCTCAGACATTCAGCAATTCGTCGTGGCATGCTCCTAATCAACCGTCCAGTCACGATTTGGGGCAATCTGACCCACTCCTCTTGCAGTGCCACGGCCAATTCTTGCAGTGTTGTCGGTTGACGTTGACGTCGACGAACACGTCTCCCGATCAAATTAAACGTAACACACTAAAGCAAAGCTACGCTAAACAGTAAATCTTATAGAAGAACCGACAGGAAAGCAAACATGGATAGGATAAACCAGCAAGCGGCAGTTTTCATCAACCCTTCCTTGAGTGTCAAATTTTGACAATGAACCCCTCCCACGTGTATGGCGCTATTGCGTGTCGCACATGCAGCTCAGTGATTCTGTTGGGACAATAAGTTCTTCATCTGTGAACATACTATCAAAGCATGTCAAGTGTCCATGACTACTTATCATATCACAACCTGCATAGGTATTTGCATTTCAATATCCCCTACTTTTGTTTTGAAGAGTATATTTCAGCAAATATAGAGTGTAGAATTACTGAGCATAGTGAGGCACTTGTTTTAGTAAATATTTATTTAGATAAAGTGTTCATTGTATAATCAAATACAATATTCACAACAAAGCAATTACAGTACGCAGGGGGGGGGGGGGTACTGAAATTTTTGCCGTGGGACGTCACATAGGCATGTGAGAGCTCTGCAGAGACGTGAACAGTAGCGTCCAATCAGAGGTTGTGACAAAAACACACTCAAATCAAGCATGGCGACCTCCACGGAAACCTTGACATTGAACGAAACTTGAACATTGCAACTCGATTATCACAGGCGGACATTTTAGCTGAAAAGTGGGTGACTTGGTGTCCGCGATGACCGAGGAATCTGATAGGTTCTCAAGCTGAGTCAGTACCCAAACGAAATTAGTGCCGAATTATGCGGGGTATTACGTGAAGGGATTGATAAGATGTACTGAGTTAAAGTGAGATCAAGCCTTCTATTGAAGATCACATAGAGCTAGAATAATGTAATTGTTTAAGACAGCACCTTCGTGTGTTTGTGGGATTGGACAGCTAGATTTTGGCTATTTAGGTACCCTGCAGAATGTCTGGTGATCCAAATAATATAGTAGTTGTTCTTGGTATCCAGCATCAGTAACAAAAGGACCCTTTCACTGCTGAGCCTTTTCTTTGAAAAGTGACCGCCCATCAATTGTCACATATCGCGATACTTGTATTAAAAACATGGGTTGATAAAAAATAATACACTTTATTTCTTTTTATTAGGGAGGTGTGGAGGCAAAGGCGCAATCTGTTTCACAGAGATCTTCTAATTGTAGCGGCCTAGCGAAAATTCACTGCTGACCAGTGTGGCAAAGGCGTGAAAGGTTCTCGCCGTAGACAAAACATAATGAAGAAATACTGTCCGCGCATTGCAATTGTTTAAATTTGCAATATTAATTATGTAAACATCATGTAGTAATACTATATTGTTAATGAAATAAAATGAAAAACCACACTGCCCTTAAAAGCGATTCATCAATATAATTTACATATTTTAGCAGTTTCAATCGCTCGCCAGATGTTTTTACCGTTATGAAATACCAGCTACATATGGGTATTTACAACTGGGGGTTCATTTATTCCTATATCTGAAAATAGAGAAATGCAATGATTTCTTTTTTATTCATACGCATTGTGTTTTACATTTGGCACGATATGCATTTGAAATATTTTACATTAAGCCCAAATATTTCCTGGGTTTTTTTTCCGAATACTATCTCTTCAAGAGTTTCAAATACATGAATACACTTAATGAATCGAACTATTACTTGAAGTTTAACATAAAGAAACAAAATATTTCTCCAACGTCGATGCATATAGTGTTAAAGATGCATTATAAAAGATTTATAAAAAGAGCTGGTCGTTTTTGCAATAATAGTTCAAAAGTAGATTATATAAAATGAATATAGTGAACATTTCAGCCAAATTACTTTATTATGATGGAAGTTATGAATTTGAAGTTTAAAAGATGTAGCGTAAATTGTTTATTATCGTAGCAACGGTACTAGACAATCTAGACTAATTTTTAAATCTCATGGGTGTTCTAACTGATTTAAATCTCGGTCATCCGATACATGCTTGCCATGTGAATTAATGTCTAAATAATAGTTTATATAACATTTGAAGCCAAAATAAAGACCTGCAATAGGCAGGCAGATTAAGCTCTTGCATAATGCATCTTTAAAGACCTAGTGCGATTGTCGAAATTATTATGGGATTTTCCCATTCAATGGAATATCAATTTTTGGTATTAATAAAGCAACTCAGAGTTTCTAACTAACGACAATTAGCCGTTTGTTTGTAAAATAAATATCAATATAAACCCAATGAATAAATAGGAAGTTTAAATGGCTGCTAAGCTCTGAAAGAAAGCATCAAATATGCGTAACACCAAGTCTCCATAAGCGAGGTCAAACTGTGGTGTACACACGTGGAAGCCAGCTAGATGCAGATGTCTGGTATATGTATTCTAATAATATGGGATTAGGTATCCCTCAATATACAACTTACTAAAGAGTTGGTGAGTACCGGTTTTAGGCAATTCTGCAAGCAGGATGATGAAATGTTAGTCTGTTAGTTGATTGGTTCTAATCACAGATGCTGTTATTACACTAGGGGTTTGATTTTGGGTTTTAGAAATGGTTAAATTGTTATGGTGTTATATTTAAAATGGAACTAGAGTAGAAATTTTATATTCATACAATACGGATCTCATCAAGAATCTGGAAGTCCCCAACCTTCTCACGTTATTGTCATTAGGTCTTCTCTACGGGCATTGCGCCAAATAGAAATTGCGTTCAGGAATGATTAAGTCGCTCTGAGCAAATCCGTATTTGTATTGGTGCAGCTGGTATCATGAAATGCTGGTTTCATACCCGTAGAGGTTCTAATAACCCGTAGTAAGTGATGTTATACGAACACTTAACATCCATTTCCGGAATTGTCAATATTTCGATTGCCGTGGGAGAAACTTCAGATCCCATTCGAAATAATTTGGTATTTTCCAGATGCTGTTATAGTGTTCGTTTTTTGGAACTGATATGAAAGAAACCCTTATTTTCCTTTTTGTTAAAACCAGTCGTCTGCTTACTCTACTACTTTATAAGAAGATTCAGAGCAGATAGATCTCTTACTTTAATAACACAAATGTACCGAATTTCACTGCAACGCACAATGATGAATAGTCGGAACTGATGCAATTTTATTACAGCAAAATTCGCATGAGACCGCGTACACATATGAAATACAGGTTTCAAATGTATCCGGGCCATTTTGAAACAATACAATGAGCTAAATCTATTTGTTAAGGCCAGCTCAATTTTTATCAAGGTCGCTGAGATGTAAATAAGGTTCGGACATGTGATTGTTGGCGAGATTGTAGGTTATAAAGGGTAAGCATTGGGGCTAGGTCCAGGGTTAAGGTTAGAGTTGGGATTAACGCTAGCCCTGTTTAATTTAGTGACCTATGACGGAAAATTGAGCTGGCCTTATCATTTAGCACTAACCAAATACACAGGCCAGAATCTGATTTGAGGTAACGGACTCGTTGTGACTGACAATCCTTAAAATCACGTTGTCTACCCGCAAAATGATCTTAACTACTTGACATAAAAAAAGTCTTTATTAATCTCAAATGTTAAGTAATAAAAGCAGGACAACATTTAGTTTGAAATGATTTTAGTCTTCTGACATATAAACTATAGATTCTATTCTATATATTATGTAAGCCGGATATGACATAAAGCGGGATAAATGAAACGGTGGGTGTTTAGATCGTCAATGGTATTAAAGGTTGAAGAGGAACAGTGTTAGTTGTGGATTGGTCTTCATCATCTGCAACTACAAGATTAGTACAATATTAGGGATGTAAGTTTATCACTATAGAGAACAAAAACTGTATTCAAACTGAAATGCATATATATATATATATATCCAGTCTCCGTATCAAACTAAAGCAAAAACATGTCATGCGAATATGTCCGCATATAATTTGTATTTGGTCATCAGTTGATCAATATGGAGATTTGCGAACCCAGTAAATAATGATACTTGATCTGTTACTATTGTATAGCAATTTGAAATGACGTACACCTCAACCTCGGTGGAAGTACACATTAAAAATAAAGCTATTTCCCACACAAACAAGATTGGGCGGAATAAAAAAATACAACCCCGGAACGAAATAGGCTACTGTAAAACATCGATTTTAAAAAGGAAGGCAAAAGCTACTCCGATGTTATTTATGAATACGTAAACCAAACGATTTTTAAGTTTAATGATTTTTTCATTGGTCCACAGCTTGCATTTTAACTCCATATAAGAATGGGTATAAGAATATGGGATAATAATAATAATAATAATAATAATAATAACGATGATTACTGTAGATGAAAGACAATGCTAGGTGGAACGTTAATTTGGAATTATTTGTTTCTAAGAAATTAAAAGCAAAGCAGAACATTAATTATTATTTTATGCTTTAGCTTATAAAAGCCGAAAAGAAAGCATTGTATTGCAATTTCAGAATGATACATACCAATTTCTTTTTCTTTATAAACTTCATCATTTTCATTAGGCCAATGGAGGCCAACACATAACTGATATACAACAGAGCCTACAATAGCTCCAAAATGAGATCCAAATACAGGCACCCAGAACCAATTATAATCCCGAAAACTGCAACACAAATATATAATTACCTTTATTTATGTATCAGCATTATCATCCTTTGATGAATTTATTACTCATACAATATTACTTAAAGACCCAATACCACTCTTGTTGTAACTGAATAATATGTCCCAATCTTTATTCTGGTCAACAAATTGTACTATTTTACAATATTCCAATTAATTGATGATACAAATTTCATCTTAACACACCTAATTTAAAAAATTGGAAAAATTCAACTAAATGATTTGAAAAGCCTGACGTAAAGCTTTTCAAATGTGACTTGGATTTAAAAATATTTTTGAACCCTTTTGACAAGTAAAAAAGGATTTAATGGATAATTTACACCACAGGTAGGACTCTAACACATCTAGTACTTAGAATAAGGCTATTTTTTTAATTTTCTGGAGCTGTCAAGCCAGCAAGAGTGTTATTGTCCCTTTAACAGTAAATTAAACTCAAATATATAATTGTCTAACTCATTTTAGGAATAAATAGACAAATATTTGTTGTAAAAAAACAACAACTTCAAACAGACTTCATGATAATAATCTTTAGCTGGGGAAATGTAGTTGATTCGCTGTCTTTGCGTCAACATTTCATACATTTTTTTCCCTGGTAAGAGATAGAGAGGTGCGGGGTGGTGGTAGTAAGAATTGTCCACAAATTTTATATACAACCATAGGTAAGGCGGGTTAAGTTTTATCTTAGTAAAGTTAGTCAGGTTTCAATGCAGGTGTAAAGAAATCTGTTTACTGGAAACATATAATAATCGAATGTGTACCTGAAGGGTTCTGCTCCCCAGCCGGCAACCGCAGTAAATATTCTTGGAGCGAGATCACGAGCAGGATTTATGGCATAACCACAGTTATATCCAAAGGTCATACCGATAGCTACGACCACTAATCCTATACTGATTGGTGCTAGACCGGTAGGTGTCTTCATATTTCTGTCATCTGTGATGGCTAATACACATATTAATAATAGTGCTGTTCCAAATATCTAAAATTAATAAATTAATAAATAATTTTGTGAGATACCTGCAAGGAAAACGTCTAGTCGTTCGGATGGAACGAAAAGTCGAGTTCCCGAGTGCTCACCTGATCACCAAAACCATTGAGAGTTGAAAGGTGCGCTTGAGGATAAGTTGACCAAATACCCGCTGTGGCTGTTGACCCCTGAGTCTCCCTCACACCTCCATCAAAATTATTAAGAGCATCTGAAAATAATTAATTGAGTATAAGTATGTATTGTTATTCTAGAGAAAGTTTGGTTCTTTATAATGACGCAGGGCAGAGGGTCTGGCAAGGGAGAACGTATAATCGTTGGGATGGGACAAACAACCGATGTCTCATGTACACATTGGCGTGCACGTAAAATATTCCTTGGCATTAAGACTTCGATATAATAGTAGGCCGTAACACCTATGTCCGTGCAAAATGTCCCTCATAGCATAGCACATGTTGTTATGTATGCCCGTCATCGTTCGCCCAGGAGAATAGTACTTTAAACCCCATTTCATTTCATTCATTTCGTCTATTTTTAAATCCAAATCAAACGTTGTGATAAAAATAATAACGAACTGTTTTGCATGTTTGTACACTTTCAGCATTGTGCCAGTTTTTTTACAATATATTCCCAGTTGTATCTTTCTTAAGTACTCGGTGCCATTATTACCATGCCACTTTGACCTGTGCTAATCATTGCCGTCCGAGCACCACCTACGTCACTTGGTGCTAGTAACCAAAGCCGACCTAGGGCATGCACTTAAAATATGCAATGGATATAGTGTCAACCTTAGTATAAATCCACAAATCGTTCAAATTTGGGGAAAATTTGGAATTAACAGCAAAGTCAATGGACAAATTAATGGTGGTTTGCACCCAAATGTTTTAAAATAGAGTAGCCTCCCCTACGTTCAATCTGAAGCTTAAAATTACATTTGGTGCTAGTAACAAAAGCCGACCTTAAAATATGAAAAGGATATAATGTCAAGCTTAGTATAAATCCTCAAATCGTTCAAAGTTGAAGAAAAGTTGGAGCCGGGCAGAGAGACCAGAATTAACATTAAAGTCAATGGACAAATTAATGGCGGTCTGCCACCAAACGTTTTAAAATAGAGTAGTCCCCCCTCAGTTAAATTTGAAGCTTAAAATGACATCACCCGAACCCTTTTCTAGACATTTTAAAGAAAATAATAACAAATTAAAATATTTAAAAAGTACATTAAAAAATAAATTTACTATTTTTGATATAAGATGTACACCAAAATGGCCACCGTACGCAATTTCGGATAAGAGAATGTAAAGATCTGAAAATACAGTATATATACGTATATATAGGCGATTTTAAATGACAGAAAAAAGCGTTTCGTTCCGTTCAAAAATTCCTGCAAATACTGGTATTTGTTTGTACAACTATTCTACGCAAGAGGGTGGGAACCGGAAGGGGGTGCTGTGGGGTGCTGTGGGGGGGGGGGGGGGTAATTTGAATCTTACCCACCCGCCCTTCTATGCTTTAATCACATTCTTTAAATATAACAATATTTCTTGCGAATGGATTTTGATAAAACATGGAATGTACACGCACAATAGAACACTATCCGATTAAATTTAATTGACCTAATGCAATCTGATTGGTCGAGGATTTGAAACGATGTCGTTTGACTCTCAGTAAATGGATATCGATTAAGCTTTGAAGATACTCAATTATTACAGTGGAAAAAGAATTGAAATGGGCTTTCATGTCCTACTGTTCTGCCCGACTGGGCCAAGAAGACGTGCATACGCCAAACAGTGTGCTATGGCCTACCCTTATATACGACTATACGTTGTCTCTTGTCAGTCGTACACCACAGACAAGGGAAAACCACGCCGGAAAATCCAGATGAACTTTCCTGGTCAACACAGGGATCACTGAGCCACCGTGGCTTCCCAGTCGAAACCGAACAACGTGTGACTTGATTGATTCTTTTAAAAGAAATAACAATAATTCTATTGCGCTACTTCAACAACAGAAGTGCTTTACAATATGATACATCCAAAGATAGGATAAAATACAAAAATAGAAATGACAAAAATTAAGATCTGTTAAATATAAAATAAATTTGATCTAAAATATGTATAACAACAGAAATAGAAATGACAAAAGTTAAAATCTGTTAAAAATAAAAAAATTAAAATAGATTTGATCTGAAATATATATAACAACAGATAACTTCAGGAGCTAGTTAAAAGCTTTCTTAAACAGAAAAGTTTACGTTAACTCTCAAAAACGGGTAAGGACACGCTGCTGCGAATAATATAAAGAAGTTTATTGCATAGCTTAGGTGAAGCAACTGAAAAGGCTTATAAACATAGATATAAACATATGATATTCCTCGTGTCTCTGATGATCACTTACCTGTGTATACAAAAAACACCGTTACTGAGGCTACAAACGATCCTAAATATTGACCTAACATATAAACAGGCACTTTTCTCCACGGACATTTCCTTAAAATAGCCGTAGCTAATGTAACAGCTGGGTTTAAATGTCCACCTGTAATTATAAATAAATCATCAGTCTACAATAACAACAATACTATATGTATTATAAAATCAAGAAATTAAAAATGAGGACGTATATTGTCGTTATCTCCGCCCGTAGAACGTCAGAGCTCTTGTGGGTCATAATTGCAGTTGTCCAAATAGGAAGAAAGTGATCGAAATTTACGAATGTTGCGATTGAAAATTTCAGAGTTATCTCCCCATTTACGTCCGGACTTAAGGAGTTTTCGGAACAGAGTTCTTGATAGATATTTTATAAACTCGGTGAAATGTTCATGTATAAGCAGGAATCCTGTCGAATATTCAGATAGTTTAATTTCAGAGAGTTTTTTGGGGAGTTATCCTTCCGTTTTCATTTTCGTTTCGTCTCGGTAAATTTCTATCGATTTCATTTCGTACTTTACAGGTACCCGCTCAAGCAAGGGTTCAGAATTCGACCTTAACAGGATTGGCTTTTCTGGTAATTTTGTACTGAATGGACGATAACTGACCTGATATACCACCAGCAACATAAACCCCCATTGTGACGCCAATACCCCAACTCCAGTATATAGTGGACGGGGAACCAGCTTTACCGCCACTTAATACAAGTTGAGCTACAGAACCTTCTCCAAAACACTGAAAATACACAAAAACACACACATATATACTATTCAAAAAAAGTAGGGGATATTTGATTTGGGGGGCATAATACTAAAATATGCAAATGACTACGAAAAAAGTCACTATAGAACCTAACAGAAGAAACATTTCCAGTTACATGTGACGCCCAAACGCACCAATAGCTACCGCATGGAATGCAGGTGATGCTTGGGATCATCATGGGGGTCCAACCCAAGATTTGCACGACTCTGACTTTGAATGTTACAGTCATTGTGGCATTGAATTCCAGGGTGGAAACATCAGTTTAATTGTTTTAGTGACCAGAAAACAAATTTTGATATGCGTCGGCTTACCCAAAATGAAAGGTTACGTGCCCTTGGCATGCTACAGATCGGCACAACACAGGCGGTTGTGGCGCGGACGATGAATGTTTCTCAGTCTGTCATAAGCAGGCTATGGTCCAGATACCGTGATACACAATCTGTACAGGACAGACCACGCTCAGGTCGACCAAGGGCGACAACTCAAGCCCAGGATCGATTTATCCGTACCTTGGCCTTGAGAAATCGTGTCATCACAGCAAATCAGATCAGCGCTCGTCTTCAAACAGACACTGGTGTGAGAGTGAGTGGCCAGACGATTCGGAATCGACTGCATAGGGGTCACCTTCGCGCCCGACGTCCTCGCGTGATCCCTTGTTTGAGAGATCATCACATTCAGGCAAGACGTCGTTGGTGTAGGGATCGTCAACACTGGGATAATCGACGCTGGAGCAATGTGATGTTTTCAGATGAGTCAAGGTTCACTGTTTATTTTTTGGACAGACGTAGGAGGGTGTGGCGTCGTCGAAACGAGCGCTTCCAAGACGTTAACATCATCAGACATGATCGATTTGGGGGTGGTTCTGTTATGGTGTGGGGAGGCATCACTGTTGCTGGAAGAACGGCTTTACATGTTGTTGCAGGGCGTGTTACAGACCAGTACTACTGGGACAACATCTTGGCAGTCCATGTTGTGCCGTTCGCACGACGTCATGGCCGCCGTTTCATATTCCAGGATGACAACGCAAGATGTCACAGGGCCAGGATCGTTACAGGTTACCTCCAACAACAGAACATCACCACATTACCTTGGCCAGCACTGAGTCCCGACCTCTCCCCCATCGAGCATGTCTGGGACATGCTTGGACAGAGGTTACGTCAACGTCAACAACGTCCTGCCAATGTCCAAGAACTTGCTGCTGCGTTGCAACAGGAATGGGACAATCTGGACCAAAATGACCTTAGACGTCTCATTAGGAGTATGCCACGTCGGATCAATGCTTGTTTGGCAAACAGAGGAGGATTTACCCGTTACTGACTTGGTTGTGATGCTGTGGTAACTTTGCTGTTTGACCCCGGGTATCATTTTACCCTTATAATGGTCAGTCTGTGCCTTACTTAGTCTAACGATCATTGGAATAAATCGATGAATGTGAACTTCATTTCATTTTGTCATTTGTTTCTTCGTCAGTTTCATTAGGTGACTTTAATAACACTTAAAAATTAAATATCCCCTACTTTTTTTGAATAGTATATATATATATATATATATCGTGTGAAGAAAACATTGAAAATACACAAAAATATATATATATTTCGCGATAAAAAACATTGGAAATACACAAATATATATACATGTATATATGTATCGCGCGAAAAAAACCCATTGAAAATACAAAAAAAAAAATAAAATATCGCGAGGAAAAAAAATTGAAAATACACAAAAAAATACATATATCTCGACGAAAAAACATTGAAAATACACAAAAATATACATATATCGCGTGGAAAAAAAAGTCTCAAAATTGAAATTTCTAGTTCAAAACGTTTACGCTTCAGTTAAAATACATTGTGAATTCTGATTCATTCTATTATATTATTATGACATTTTGTAAAATATAGCAATCTACACTGTAAAAAATATCCATTTTTGATGTGGCCGAATTCCGTAGTTTAACACCTTTTTTCTGTTAATCGAAGGATTTTTTGGTAAAATTGTGTTAAAAGCATGAATTATTTCTTCAAATTACGTGTTTTATATATTTCTGTGGAATATTCAGTATTTAACAGGAACTTTCCGTGAAATTTAGGGATAAAATGTTTTATTCCCTTCTATAATGGACTTAATCCTGTTATTTTACGGAATAAACGGTGGAATGACAAGGAAGTTCCGTGAAATTTAGGGATAAAATGTTTTATTCCGTTCTGTAATGGACTTAATTCTGTTATTTTATGGGATAAGCGGTACAACGATAAGTAATCATATACATATATAATCATTTATATAATGATCATGTTATAGTATTCATTTCAATGGATTAACCATAATATGAAGAATCATATTTTGTAACGTTTGGTATATTAATTGAAATGTATATCTAATTTCCATTATTTATAAGATCTATAAAGTGTATTGTTATTCATCATACGGAAATCAAATTGTAAGTTTTTTCATAAATATGTAAAAATATGTTTTAATGCCTCGTGTGGTAAGGTTGTAATATCTGGTAATCAAGCAGGCTTAAATTCAGATAGTACAACCCGTTGGCCAGTGTAAGTCAGGTTGTCTCTATAGCAGAGTCTACCACTGAGAGCCTCCAACCAGTGGCGGGTTGTGATACCTTGCTCTCGATTCATAAATTTGCGAAAAGAGGTTATGTTTAAAGATTATCTGCGATATCACTTCGGTGGAAGCGGACGTTAGATAAAGCTATTTGACGCACGGGTATAAAGTCAATGGTTAATTCAATGAAATTTTTATCATCTTCATGCTCAGGAAAGAAAATTTACCAGGATTTTTTTTTCTGAATTTGAAAATGGAATTTATGTTAATTGAAGGAATTTCTGTAAATTACAGGAAAAACAAATACGGATAAAATTTTCCTGGTAATTTTTGTTTCCGGAATTTTTTACGTTTTTTCACGGAAATTTTTGTTACAGTGTATCATTTCATTAATTTTTTCTCCATGAACGGTTTCAGTCAATTATTAATGAAGGCGTTCATAGATAGTAGTAAGAGATGAACTAGCTCTTTCAGGTAATTGTATTGTCAGGCATCATTAGTTTTTAAATGATGATTAATTTATACAGACCAGAGTCAGGCATGGTGAGCATGTTTTAAATCGTTCAAGCTTAAATGTATTTATCAAACTGATACCATCATAATATGTCTAATTTTAACCCAACTCATTAATTCTTAATATTGTAGCATCCCATACGTAACTAATGCTCGAAAACTGAATAGCTAGATACTTCTCCGCAGGTTGCGTGATTCTTGTGATCAGAATGGTATAGCCTCTTTTAAACAGGAAAGGTAATTCTGCTATCAGTAAGTTACAACTTCCGCTCATTAAATATATATTTGTCTTTAAAACTGTGAGGAAACCAGGTTATCTAGTAAGAAGCAGAGTTATGCTGACGGCTCTTTTTGCGTGAGGAATAAGATCCTGTTGAGGTCATTTGATCGGGGGGGGGGGGGGAAGAAAACTCAAATCTATGACGCAAAGTGCGTCATTGCATCAACTTACTTAGCCCCTCTTAGGAAGGCGCCCATACTCATTGTTAAAGATACATTATGTAAGAGCTTATTCTGCCTATTGTATGTCTTTATTTTGGTTTCAGATGTTATGTAAATTATTTTAGGCATTATAATCAACTCTCTAGACAACCGGCTGACAGAGATTTAAATACATTAAGACGCCCGCGAGATATAACAATTTAACAAATGGACAAACGGGACTAAGTATCGATTGTCCAGCTCCGTTGTCACGATAATAAAAACCTGCGCTACGTCTTACAATACCCATAACGTCGGCCAGAATAAAGTAATTGAATCGACAATATCTCGGTTCAGAGTGAAGCAATTTGACTGAATTTTTCTGCATATTCTGTTGTCATTATCTATTTTTTTTAATTATAAAAGCGAGAACTGTTATCTTACCCCTATAAGTACATCCCCGTTATCACAATGGTAACGGGCCTCGAGCTCTAAAGAGCAGGTGTTGGACAGCATACGAAAAGAAATGAGGGAAATTTTGCCCGGGGAGCGGCACTATCGCCTACTCTTATATCGAATTCCAACTGCCAAGGGATCTTTTTACGTGCATTCCAATATATACACGGGACCTCGGTTTTTCGTATCACCCGAAGGACTAGACAGCTGTCCTTGTCAGGTCCTCCATTCTGCACCACTGACAAGGGGAAACCACGTCGGAAAATCCTGATGAACTTTCTCGGCCAATGCAGGGATCGAACACCCGACCTCCAGGCTAGCGATCCAACGTCTTAACCACCTAGCCACCGTGGCTCCTGGACAGCATGCGGTCTTGCTAACTCATTTTATGAACCAAATATTGTCGTATAAGGCGGAATTCTGTTGCTGGACACGTCTTCGAATACGAGATAGTGGAATACGGTTACTTGAAAAACTTGAAACCCTCATTCGATCTAATAAGATGTTACCCGCACTTCCCTGTCTGGATATAATGTCATCTCTGATCATCGACTTCCGTAATGCCGAGATTTGGAACAGTGCTGGAGGATATAAAATCTACTGAAAATTGACAGTTAATGGAAATCACGCCATTTGACTCGAACATAAAAAGAGTAAAAAGATACAATTTATCAGTATTGATCTGTCTTGTGTTAACAAACCAATTTAGAATTTTTAACAGTTTGACGACTTTTTTTATATTCCATAGTAACCTACATTCAATGTGAAGAAAACTTTCAAGACCTGTCGCATTAGTTCAATTACTTCCTTCTTGTAAATCGTTGTTTTGATTTTCATTTTGTGTCAAGTCATTACAGGCCCTGGACTCTACACCGCTGAGGGCGCTTACAGCTGGCCTTGGGATCTATTTACTTGTTTTGATATTTGCTATTTATTTCTGGCAATGTCTGTGTAGTTTGTATTAAACAAACACAGGTTTACCCGCACTTAACTATAATAGTTGTTGAGTATATTTAGACTTTACATCATCGATATGAAATAGTTTGTTGTTAAGGCTATAATACTCCCCGACTGTGAGTCACACGTATAGGCCGTGGTCTGAAATTTCTAGCTAGCTTGCTTCTGTTTCTCCGTTCCGACCATTTTCGGGTGGAAAAAAAACTACATCATCTAATTCTTCTAGTATTACTTTGTAGTGTCACACAACTTTTCTTTTATCAGTTCTTTGACGTTTGATAGAAAACGTAAATTAAATATGGGCTTACTTGTCAATGTGCAATGGTATTTGAATTTCGCGGTGACTCGGTTTAAACAGATCACGTGACATAATTGGCCAATCAAACATACACGACAAAAAGTTCAACAGGTCATGCGGTGAAAGGTCACCTGCTCTTTGTTTACGTTTTGATATTAACGGTACATGGCGAAAGGATAGCTAAAGTAAAACTGCATAGCTCGAGTACATTTTGTTATAACACTGAGCTAAAACCGTTCACTGCGACAAGCTGGGAAAAATTTAAGGTATGTGCTAACCAGTGGATCAAATTAGATGGAAATGTGCCAGAGACAAATGCCGATTTGCTGGACAAAGCTGAATCAGAACTCCAGTCAGGAATGTGCAGACAAAACTCTCACTGGACTGGGGTATGGTAGAGGCTACTAGGCCTACTTATCACATTCCACGTTACCAAACTGTGTATGAAACATTATCACGATTCCTAAATTGTTGAAGAAAGTGATGTTTAGAAACAAGCAGCAGCAACAAAAAAAAAAAAAAAAAATAATAGGTCTGGTTAATTTGTTTAAGGGGATCGGATCATATCTTAACATTTTCCCCATTTTCTTGCAAATGCAAGCTGATGAATATATTCTCCCAAATGCATGACAACCCAGACCAAGGACTACTCCGCCCAAGACCACTCAGACCAATAGAGAAGTCCACTCAGTCAAAGACAGAAGACCACTATGGTTAAGACTGTACTGTCATCATTATTGAGGTGAAATACAATGTGCAGTACTCATACCCAACAAGTTGTTATGGAGAGAGAGAAATGGGGTTTAACGTCCACTCGACACAAACTAGGTCATTTTGGGACTAACATATGGTTTATTTTTTTTATTTCAATAATTCGCTTGCGCGTAGGGGTCTTTAACAGTGGGAGGAAAGGGGAGGACCCAGAGAAAACCCACGAGGTTGGACAGGCGACCCTACTTCTTGTCACGTACAACCGGGGATTCGAAACCACGCCTGTTGACTCAATGACAGACTTTATGATACAGTGCGCACGTGCTAACAATTCGGCCATCCAACCCCAATGTTATGGAGAAAATTAGAACCGAAATAGATGAGTTGGTACAAGTGCACTTACTTTTTTTGAAAAAAATATGTATGAAGAATTATTTCTGCCTTTGCATCACCAGTCAAAAAGGGGGCATATTCTGGCGCATTCCTCCCAGGTTGCCTGACTGTAGCTGTGGAAATTTAAACCCCTCTTGTTAAACTCTATTGAACAAATGACAGGGTTAGGGTGACTAGAGATCAAGCACCAAACAAAATTTTCAATGTGAATGTAAATCAAGCTGCATTACACTTTTACAGATAGATCAGTAATAGATGTACTTGTTACAAGTGAAAACTTTCTTGTATGGTTTTGTGTATATTGTTCGAATATAAAAGTGACAGCCCAACATATGCTGACAGTGACATTGATTTTAATAGTGATGATGATATTGATGAAATTATGTGAGCAGGCCTACACCTGTATACATGTATTTTTGTAAGCGTTTTTGTAATATTACATATTTTAAATATGTTTTACTTGAATGTACTGTACATGTCAATAAATTTTCATATTATATTTTGTCACTTTATGCTTACTATATGTTTTTATTTTACTTTTTTTATTCTAATTCATTTCCAACGGTTTCCCCTTGTCAGTGGTGCAGGCGGAGGGCTGACAAGGCACAAGGACAGCAGTCTAGTCGAGGTCCTGTGTATACATTGGTGTGCGGGTAAAAAGATCCCTTGGCAGTTGTAATTTGATATAAACGTAGGCCATAGTGCTGTGCCCAGGCAAAATTTGCTTTATAGGACACTGTATGGCGTATATGCCCATCTTCATTAGACCATTTCATTTCTAATTCATTTTACTAGAACCATTTTACTTAGGTAATTACTGTTTGTTTTTCTCTTATATGTACTTTTATTTACTGGTTGGTATATATCTTTCAATTTTGTACTTTGACAACGGGAAACGCGTTTTGCAAGCACTTCTGGGAGAAATCTAATATATTTTACTAATCGTTGTGTATGTATGATTTTTCGCGTGCGCACTCTCAATTTTTTTAGGGATTCCGCGTGAAAATTAGAGCTCTCAGGGGGGCCCGCTTATACGGGTGGACTTATTGTTTCATGGGGGCCTGGGAGGACACCGTCCTCCTAAACTCCCTGCCAGCACGCCCCTGATTATTATTATATACATTTTTCATTAATACTAGTGGTGTATGGTATTGTTGTGTACGAGGAAATTTATATAATTGCATTTGTTTATTTTTTTAAATTTCTTTCTTTAAATAAATGTAATCTTATACTCTCTTATAGGGGGTTGGGTAGCCGAATGGGTAGCATATCATAAGGTCTGTCATTGAGTCCACTGGCGTGGTTTAGATTCCACGGTTGTACTTGACAAGGAGAAGGGTGGCCTGTCCAACCTCATGGGTTTTCTCTGGGTCCTCCGGTTTCCCCCCACTGCTAAAGACCACTACACGCAAGCGAATTATTGGAATAAAATTGAACCAAAATTACCTCGTTTGTGTCGAGTGGAAGTTAAACCCCATTTCTCTCTCTCTATACTCTTGTTTTCTCGTTTTAAAAAAATAGTAAAATTGATGAAGGTGAATTATTATTAATTGTATCGATCAGATCACATGGTATTATTATTTTTGTTTTTTCTTAGCATTATATATAATTATAAGACGGAACCAGTATTTCAAGCATGCCAAAATCGTTTTCATCTGTATTAAGTATATATTTCTTTTGGATATTGTTTCACTGAAATAGTTTTGAAGAAATACTTGTTTCCAGAAAATAAAAGATTCATTCAATCATTGGTGCTATTTCCTAATTATTGGCCATATTTATGCCACAGATCAGGGGTAAGTCGTCTTTACCGTGTCAATGCAACATTTAACAGGTGATATTATCCAGTAATCCCGGCATATTTGCAGAGAAATTATCTCAGACAAATGTAAACAATCCAACGTGTTCCGTCTCATAAAAGGTATTCACTGGTCTATTTATGGCTATTGACCCTTGACCTATGACGATCTTTGCTTTTATGGTTTCTGATTGGCTTAGAATTTGATTTTTTCACCCGATTATGGCTACACTTGACAAATATAGTGCGAGACTTAATTCAAGTGCAAGACGTATTGTGCAATGCATCGGAACAGAAAAGTATGCGACAGTGACGGCCTACTGGTTAAATTATGTAACAAAGCGTCAGATTTTCACCCGGAATTTGCTGGGACGAGATGAAACGATTTTCGGGGCTAAATCACAGCCTAGTAGTAATGAATGTCCTAAACCTGGTTGCCTAAAACTATATTATTCAAATATTAGATCAGAATGACTGCCTTAAAGTGCTTTTTCAAATTCCACAAAGAAGTGTTTCTCCCTCTCAGATCATAGATCTCTTGGCGAATCAGCGATGGTAATGATGTGTAAGACTATACATACCCTGCATCGTGTACGACACTCACAACTACTTACTGGTAAAAGAAATGTTTACCTTACGTTTTGAATACTATACTGACGTCCAAAAGAAAGTATACACTGTGCATTTTGTGCTGCATCAACCAAAGTCGTTTTTCCATGGTATACGGTATTTGGGTAGAATGTCAATTTGTTTCACATTTTTATTTTGCTTAGAAATGTTGAGTTTGTACGCAAGAGACAAACTCAGCAATTCTTTATCAAATGTGTTTAATCTAAACAAAACTTAGTCATACTTTTAGTGTGTATACTTTCTTTTGGACGTCAGTATAGTACCATGAAATGTTTTCATTTAAAGGAGCTAAGTCTCTAACTCAATATCATCCAAAATCTTCAACATTTAAAACACGAATTATTTGTCAATTTAAAACAACATTGATGCTGTGATCTTACCGGAAAAGGGTGGGCTTCTGATATCCAATATTTAAGACAAAATAAATATTTTACCATTGGTACACGAATCGTGTACCATAATGCGTTTCAGCCCCAGTTCTAGCAAGAGACTAGAGGAACGAGACTAGACATATTGCACCAAACCAAACGGCTTATGTAGACTGGAATAACCAGACGCTAGGAATTTGCACTCGATTGAGACTGCTGGCTTATTTCACGGAACATAACTGATTTGAAATTAGAGTAAAAACGGAACGATTGAATGTAAATCAGTTTATATACATTCATATTACGGTATTATATGAGTTGCGACCCACTTGTGTCAATTTCTAGGTCCCAAATATTAGCGATTTAGCTCCTTTAAAAGGAGTGTACTTTAAGCATAGCTCACAACCAGCCGTGGGTGTTTTGTGCACGGACAGATCGTGGTTTGGTAGCTCGCAGACCTGCCGCAGGAAACCGAGTGAACGTTCTGTAAATAGTACGAGCACAGTACGCTACGGCTAGTCTGCGATCTTCTACGGTGCCGAACACACGCAAGTGACGCGTAAGTCTCACACACGGGTTTACTAAAATTCCCCAAGTAGGGTGGGCTGTGGGCTATAGACTTTAGTTATTGATTGTAATAAATGATATAAAGGTTACCGTGCTGTAGATATAAAGGGTCTTTTCAACAGATCGACACCTTAACACCTGTCAAATAATACATGTACAACAACTACACATGGCCAATTAAATATTAATAGTGCTTCAGAATATCACATACAGCATTTTTTCCTAACACAATGAAAGAACCCAAGGTATAATAATAGGAGGTTTATTATTATTGAATGGAAAAAAATACTATCAATCTATTAATTCAATTTGTAAACATGTCTGAAACGTGACTTATTTTCAAAGTACTTTTGTCAAGCTTTGAATGGTGACAATTTACATCTACGTTGGCGCATGTATGTTTGTTACGATTATTAAGATTTATGTTCAAGTGAAAAGAAGAACTAAAAGTACAAACCATGAAAATAATTGTCAAAGTTGTAAAACATTCTGAACAAAGAAAAACATATCTAAAAAATACTTTAGTAGCTAATCCACATAATATAAAGACGTTACTGGGGGTTCCCCACACTGCTAAAACATTATTGAGTCTCTTTGGATTTTTAAATAGAAATTTAGTTGGAACAGAAAACTAGTTCAATGTAAAGGTACGAAAAAGCGGCAAAGAGCCAATGGTTCCTTTCGATTTCGTTTGTTACATCTACGAGGTGGGCGAGACCAAATAAAAAAATCCCCCACCCTCCGTTAAAAACACGTTGGATCAGTGTTCGATCTCGGTGTTTCCCCTTATCAGTAGTGCAGGACAAAGGATCTAACAAACGTCTAGCTAGTCGTTCGGGTGGGAGGAATGAAGAGAGAGAGAGAGAGAGAGAGAGAGAGAGCGAGCGAGGCGATCCTACTCCGCCAGTTGGCTCAGTGACAGACCTTATGATACAACGCACACGTTCTAACCATTCGGCCATCCAACAATGGTAACATTTCGGACCTAAAGGAATACCTACAATAGGCAAATTTAGCCCCTTCATAATACCCGTTTAAGTTAAAATTAACAGATCAGAATAATTTTTGAACCAATAAATTTCGATTATGTATGTCTTAACCTCTTTTTGCTGGCATGTTGAGGCTTTTAACAAATATAAATAGTAACTTTATGGTTGTTTAATAACGAATATGTCTATTTGATTACTAATGATCAAAGTACAATTGTTTATTTTATATTTTAGTTTAAAGTCGTATAGCTTTATAACTATTAACTATAAATTTAAAACCAACTAGTCCCTATATTATCAGCGGTGGAATGACACACATATTTCGGTTCTTTTATATCAATATAATTTGTACATTTATAAGCAAACTGCATAACCGTATATCATATCAAATCCAAAATCATCGTTGTTTTACTGACTGGAATCCTGGCGAGGACCTATAAAACGTTATCTAATTTTTCGGGCATGATCTTGTAAAAAGGTAAAACTCAATATAAGATGATATTTTTATAACTCTGGGTTCAAACATCATATTCATTGCATCAGTCCTAACTTGTCATAGATTTACCGATATTTTTGGTACACTACACACGCCATATCACTGTAATTGTAGAGGTGTTACTTTATATTTAAAGTGAAAGAATGTGTGTCAGTATCACATCTTCCGGACGGAAATGGTACATTAGATCTTTCTTGGGGTGTTTCAGTTCTCTATGACCCAAATGACGCCACATTATATTAAAAGAGGTCTTATACTGGCTAAACTATTTAACCGGACACTATAGAAATTAAAGCGGCAGTGTGGGAAAAGGTCAAATTTTTATTTATGATTTCAAATTTTTCTAGACGTGTCACATGCCGAATAACGTTATATTAAATATTAGAGTACATGGTCCATGGTGAAATAAACTAAATTGTTAATATTAAATCACAATATTAAATTATGACACATCGATGCTAGCCTATAATTATATATATCGCCGATTGCTCAGAGTGAAGTAATTTGTGTGAAATTCCCCAGTATCGCGTGCGCGCTGTATCATAAGGCCTGTCATTGAGTCAAGTGGCGTGGTTTCGATTCCCCGGTTGTACGTGACAAGGTGTAGAAGGCTCGCCTGTCCAACCTCAACCCCTGCGCTCAAGCGAATTATTGAAATACAATTGAGCCGTATGTTAGTCCCGAAATGACATAGTTTGTGTCGAGTGGACGTTAACCTCCCACCCCTCGCTCTCTTTGCAACGATTTAAATATGTATACATAAAAGAGACCATGGCCTAACTTAAAGGCACCACCTAGTACTAAAGGGGCAGCGATATTGGATCTAATGCAACATACAACTGAATTTTCGGATACTTTTTTTTTACATTTTTTAAATGTAAAAATTATCCGAGAATTCAATTGTACGATTTGATCGATGAAAGGACAAAAATTATATGGCTCAATCGGGAAGTGGAAACTTGTACGATAATACTATAATCACCGCCATATTGGAATTGTGACATATATGATCAAAAATCGAAGTCTGTCCCAGGAACAACCATGCAAAGTTTCATACTGATTGTACTCGAAATGACGAAGCCGTCAGGCTTTTTCAGAAGCGTGTAGCCCTCAAGAAAAAGACCTAGACCAGTGGCGCTTAGGGCCCAGTTGCTGGTCCAAAAATAACTTATTTACCCTGACGTCTAATCCAGAATTAGGTACTCTTAGATGCGTGGCTTCAGGGGTATTTAGCTCGCTAAACAATCGTAAATTTGTTTACATTAAAAAAAAAACCTCGATGTTTTGCTAAAACTATAAGTAAACGTTTTTAAATGTTTATATCTCAATAATTTGTGTATCTTCCCCGTGCTGGATTAACAATTAAGCAAAATAAGTACGCGCTAAAAGCACCATGGGAAGAGGGGCACCATAGAATTTCTGTTTTGTTAGATGACTAATTCAGAATATTTTATTAAAAAATGAATTAAGAACTTTCAATTAATTTTTCAGTCTTTTTTGTCTTTTCTTACTGTTACCTTTTTTGTCACAATATATAATGACGTACATAAAAGCTCAGAAAAACTCTAACCACGTGCTTGACGGATTGTTTATGTTTTTTTATTTTTTACATTTTGGCCACCAAAATCTTCTAAGTACTTAGAGCCTCCATAGGTCTTAATCCGGTTCCGTATCTTCCAAAATTCCATTGACTTCCAGGCAACTCATGAATGTCTTTCAACAGAGGGTGATACACTTTGTTGACACTGGGTATACATAACATAGTATTTTGTTAACAATGAATGCACAAGGCATTTTCTGTACTATAAATGACGCAATCGAGTTTTGTATTATGTACCCAGCTGTACTAACATATATATTTATGGACGTTCTGTTGGGCTAGTTTCCAGGTCAGTCGTATTAGTTAGTTGAGATTTGTTTTTATGTAACATAAATTTAATTCCCACCTGTTTCTTAAATTAAAGTTCCATTATGTTGGATTTAGATAAAGAGCTGATCGTTCTTGCTATATTAGTTCAAACATAGACAACGTAAAATCAATATATTGAAACGTTTATTCAAAATACTTTATTCTCAGCGAAGTTATCGCTGTTTGAAGTTTTGACAAGATGTTGCATAGATTGTTTATTATGGTAGCAACGGTACCTGTTAATCGCTATCCTGTCTTGATTCAGCAGTTTTTAATTAAATTCATTAAATCGCGACCGTGTTTCAATCTCCGGGATGTGATGATCCAGAGAGCTGATTATAGACTTGGCATGTGAATAGATGTCTAAATACTAATGTCGACATACATATAAAATAAAGACTTCCAATATGCACATTTAGCTCTTACATAATGACTCTTTAATAATAATTGTAAAAAGCTAATGATGGATAACTTTTTATTGATGCTATAATTAGTAACAACTGGGAGATAATGTCTGAAACAGAGTCCAAATATTTAAGATACCTCGCCAACATTAAGATAAAAATTATAAAAATTGTTTCTACAAATAACCCATTTGGTATATAACAACCACACGGTCCCGTTTTCAGTAAACATGAATGTTATTGAATGCTGGTAAATGTATACACGATAATACAATGTCCGTTAATGGACATCAAATAATCATTTGTTATGCAATTAGACATAAATATAATTTAATATTATTTTACCCGTCTCCATTATTAGATTAGTCGTGTCGGAGCTGAACTTTAGGGCGTTAAATCCCATTTTATTTCATTTTATTTTATATTCTTTTAGAAATTTATGTAAACCTTGTTTTATGGTGGTATTGTCAATGGTTTTTATTTGATTTCTGTTTTATTGGATTATATACTTTACCATAATGGTGTATTTATCGTTTATCATGCAGTTGTTTAATGGGGCGTTTTTATTGCACTTGTGTCATCACAAGCCATAGTTTGGTATTCTATCCCGAAACATTAACCGACGCTAACGCAAATGATTACCAGGTGCATAATTAAAAGTAAATCATATTTTAAAAGATATTAAACATACATTATGCAAGAGCTAAATCTGCCTATTGCAGGATTTTCTTTAGGCCTGAAATGTTATCTAAATTATTAATTAGACATTAGTTAACTGATCCAGGCCATAATCACCACTCAATGCCATCGTTAGTCTCTGAACTTTCGTGGATTTGAATACATTTTGTGATGGATATTTTAACTCGAAATTGGATAATCGAGCCTTTGTTATATAGAACCAACGTTAGTATTGATGATCAAGGCTAGCCGAAAATTGAATCGGTAATATCTCGGATCACAGTGAAGCAATCTGACTGAAATTGTTAGCATTTTCTGTTTTCATTGTTCATTTTTAACTATTGTAGCAAAAACTATCAGCTCTATCTAATCTTACCCAATCCCCCTTTAATGTAGCCAACTAAGTACTGATTGTGGTTAAAGATTGGAGGCTTCCTGAATCTACTGGCAACCTTTCTTTTGGCCAAAACCCCTCTCTATTTTATACGAAGCTAAGGAAAGCAAAATAAGTCAGCGTAAAAATGCCAAGAATGTTTAAGTTGAGTTGACGAGGCGCTTAAAGAGACAGTCACATATTTCACAGGTATCAGTCCTAAAGAAAATGCCAAACTGTAAAGATATGGCATATTATTTACCTTGTCGGAAATATTCAACTTAAAATGTGGAGCCATTCAGAAATCAGCATCTAAATTGCATAACGGGGTTAAATAACCCAAATAAAGAAAATTTGGTCTATTCAACTATACCAAACTTCGGTTAGTTTATGGACATGATTATTTACTAAACGTTTCCGTTGGTAGTATGGTATATATTAATATAGGACAAGGGTAAATGTATTATAGGAGTTAACAGGTTTTATTAACCAAAATATGTCTGTGGGGAATTAAAATGCTATAATCTTTAAAATGGCTTACCATTAGAATAAATGTTCCTAAAAATTCTGCTAAAAATTCCCTGCATATTGGATATTTCTGTAGACTAAGACGTGTTTCACAACTTCCACAACCCATTGTAATTGCGAGTAGGTTAATTGGGTTTAAATATTTGATTTAGAACAAATTCATGTAACCTAATTATTTAAAATGTCAACTGAGAGGACTACTGACAGTATCACATAAACAAGACATAGTTAATCCTGTTTTCACTCGAGTTCATTCATAGTACACTTTTAGTTTCACACGGCTTTACGTTTCGTTCTTAAGTTAAAGTTCGGTCTGAACCCTTCTTTCTTAATTCTGCAATTCTGAATAAAGCGTTTACTGCATGTAAAACTTCACTTATGAAAAGTAGTTCGTATAACGATTTTAATGCAGCTAAGCACTGACACAATGCATTGGCATTCAGTATTCTGATTATTATGAACACACGGTTCTGGTAGTTGATTCCTATTCCTTTCCGTTACACTGGGCTAGGTAATCTGTATATGTTATGAATATAAAAATCTATATTTCATATTGCATATTCATTAACGAGTCATCATCAGTTGGACCTAAAAATTAAAAACAAAAAAATATTTTTATCATATTAAAAACATTGACTGATTTGTATCAAATTTTGCAAAGAATATGACTTAAATGAAATGAAATGGGGTTTAACGTCCTACTGTTCTGCTCCAATACTGGGCTAATGAAGACGGGCATACGCCACACAGTGTGCTATGAGGGAAATTTTGCCCGGGCAGCGGCACTATCGCCTATTCTTATATAGAATTCCAACTGCCAAGGGATCTTTTACGTGCATTCCAATGTATACACGGGACCTCGGTTTTTCGTCTCATCCGAATGACTAGACAGTTGTCCTTGTCAGGCCCTCCGTCCTGCATCACTGAAATATGACTTAAACCTAACCTACTTAACTGAATATTCAAAGTACGACACGTATGCTTTACCGATTCGTGGCGATTTACAAAGTAATCGTACTTCTTAAATTTATTCGATGACAGTTTTATATCTTAACATACATTAAAGCTAATTATACAATAGACAAATACCAGGACCACTCCAGTAACCTCATTTTAAACCCCAGGACGATGTATTAGATACCATCAGTACTACACGGCAATGATGCAATCAAATTCAAATTCAAAAACACAAAATGACACATTCGTGTAATGTTACGCACAACTTCATCACAGAAACGTGACCAACGTTCCAAAAGCTAAACAGCATCACACTTTTGTACGATATATTTACCGTTAAATGTTTATAAAATCCGAAACACTTTCTAACTTTTCAATAAAAATGTCCGTTTTAACACAGTTAAAATAAATCGGCCGAGAAAATAACAACTAGCCCTGTGTATAAAGTAAACATATGTAGTATGAATTATTGATCTACAATACTAAGTGCTATATAATATTGTTATATATTACAATGAGTAGTAGATAAGTGACGTATAAAATCTTGCAGTCCATACTTGAAGTCTAACAAATAGTCAAATATCATAAACTACTAGGATTCACATTAGACGGATTACTGCACACACTTCTAACAGACCTATTATCAACTTGCAATCATCATAGTTTATGGAATATTCAACTTTTAGATCTGAAAGATTAGCATAATTTATAACATCGATTCTTGTCTATACGACGTGTCTAACCAATAACTGAAGACTGTAACTTCCTCTTCAACAAACATTAATGATAAAGTCCCACGTCAGCATTCTCAACATTTTATTAACGCATATAATTGATTTTAGTTCTTTATATTGATTCTGTTGAAAAACTGTCAACTGGTGATGATGTTGAATGCCTAAGGGTTTGAAATGAAATGGGGTTTAACGCCCTACTTTCTGCGTCAACCGAGCTAATTACGATGGGTATACTTTTTGCACAATAGATGAGATAAATAGATGCCTACTCTTAACCGGATTCCAATTATCAAGGATTCTTTTACGTGCACACCCACGTGTCCAATCCGAACGACTTTTCAGAAAACTAACACAGGAATCTAACTCGGTACCTGGTTATTGAACCAGCGCCTTAATCACTGAGCCATCGCTGTTTCCACGGGGTGTGGAAGAAACTTGATTCAAATTTATTTCCTAATGTTTTTGACGGTTTAGAAATTTAAACATGCATATATATTAGTTAAAATTTTTGCCGTCTTCATTAGCCCAGTCGGAGCAGAACAGTAGAACGTTAAACCGCATTTAATTTGATTTCATTTCATTTGTTAAAATTTGGCTTGTATGACTTTCTTCTACACCATTTATGAGGAGAAACTTGATGACAATATCCTAAATTTTAAAACAATTTAACAGGAAGAGAAACATTGGTCGGCAAGACGGTTTGATGTCGGAATAGTAATGTCGAAATAAAATGGAAGCTGTATTTATCACATGCTGATAATCAACCAGATCGTTCAACATCTGAAATGAAATGAAATGGAGCTTAACGTCCTACTGTTCTGCTCCGATCTAGTTCAACATCTTAAAAGAACATAGACTATCAATGACTTGAAGCCATGAATATTATAAAATGTAATACGCCGATAATTTATCATGTTTAAAACAAAGGGTGTTTATAACTTTGAGAAGAATGTGATGGGAACTTCCACAACCCGGAAAATAATTATTGAGTTGATCTGGATTTTTCCCTCATAATTAGTAAACAAAGCATACATGGCACATAAAGGTTTTCCGCCTAAAGCATCCATAATAGAATGCTTTTAAGTGATCAAGGGCAATAGCTATCGAAGTAATTATCAAAAATGTAAACGACATAATATATTCATGTAAACGTCTAATTGTGTTATAAAACAGTCGATATATGACATACCCCCCTAGAGTGTAATTACGATAAAGTATGGCAGACATATCGTAGATTTAAAGGCGCTAAATCGCTATTCTTTGGCACCTAAAAATAATGGACACAAATGGGTCGCAAAGCACATAATAATGTAATATGAATGTATATACAAAGATTTACATACAATCGTTTCTGTTTTTACAGTAATTTCTAATTATGTTCTTGCGAAGAGTCTGAATTGAATGGCAGTCTTTGGCGTCTGGTTATTCCAGTCTACACCGGTAGTATTCTCCTACATGGGATATGCTTAGTCTCGTTCGCCGAGTCGCTTCATACAACTGGCGCTCGGAAGCATTCTGGCACATGATTCGTGTGCCAATTTTAAAATTTTCATTTTGTCTTAAATATTGGATATCAGAAGCCCAACGTTTCGCGGTAGGATAACAACATCAAATTTGTTTGCAATGTCGAAGATTGTGTATGATATTGAGTTAAAAAGACTTGGATCCTTTAAACATACACTATGCAAGAGCTAAATCTGATTATTACGGGTCATCCTTTAAGCCTGAAATGTTATCTAAATTATTAATTAGACATTAATTAACTTATCCAGACCATAATCAACCCTCGATGTCATCGCTAGCCTGCGATATTTATTGGATTAGGATCCGATTTGCTGATCAACTTCCATTCATGATTTAATCATAAAATGGATAATTGTGACTATGTTTTTATAATATCGACATTAGTAATGATGATCGAGGCTAGGCCGAAAATTCAATCGCTAAATTCTCGGTTCACAGTGGATCAATTTGACTGAAATTGTCAGAAATTCCCTTTACATTATCTAGTTTTTAACTATTATAGTGAGAACTGATAGCTCTTTATCTAATCTCCAATAATGTATCTTTAACTGATACACGTTGTACATGTATATGTCTTTCTAAATGACTGTCCAATCTTGCGCTGATTTATTTAATTCGGTTTAACGTTTTTATATAAACGCCGTTATGTTTTCCCAGGGTATTATCATAATGTCAATCTCGTGCTTGTGTATAGATATAAACTGATATTAAAATACAATTAACATAATATTACAAAATAGGTCGATTCATGATCAATGATTTTATCGTAATATAATGGTATTTTCAGAACCCAGTGGCATACAACCCAGAATAGGTAGATTCATGATCAATAATATACTCTTAAAAAAAGTAGGGGATATTCAGAATCAATACAAAACTGCGGAAATGCACTGCTGTTTTTATTAGAGGTAACCAGTGTATGTTAAGTAACAGGCCAATTGCCTACACATGAACATAAACAGTTAATATGGGAGGCTTCTCTGACGGCCCCATTTCACTCACAAAGAGAGAGGGGGAGAAATGGGGTTTAACGTCCACTCGACACAAACTAGATCGTTGCGGGACTAACATGGTTTTAATTTTACTTCAATAATTCGCTTGACCGTGGGGGTCTTTAGCAGTGGGAGGAAACCGGAGGACCCGGAGAAAGCCCACGAGGTTGGACAGGCGGCGACCCTACTCCTTGTCACGTACAACCGGGGATTCGAAACCACTCCAGTGGCCTCAATGACAGGCCTTATGATACGGCGCGCACTTGCTAACCATTCGGCCATCCAACAACCCCTTCACTCGCAAAGATATACACCGTCAAAAGTGAAAATGGACGTTTTTGATTTTTGTCTTAATAATGAGTAATTGCTCCACCAATCCTCAGATATTCAGCAGTTCGTCGTGGCATGCTCCTAATCAACCGTCCAATCACGATTTGGGACAATCTGACCCACTCTTCTTGCAGAGCCATGGTCAATTCTTGCACTATTTTGTCGGTTGACGTTCACGTCGACGAACACGTCTCCCGATCAAATTAAACGTAACACACTAAAGCAAAGATACGCTAAACAGAAAATCTTATGCAAGAACCGATAGGAAAGCAAACATGGATAGAATAAACCAGCCCGCGGCAGTTTTCATCAACCCTTCCTTGAAGTGTCAAATTTGACAATGAAACCCCCCCACGTGTATGGTGCTATTGCGTGTCGCACATGTAGCTCAGTGGTTCTGTTGGAGCGATAAGTTCTTCATCTGTGAACATACTCTCAAAGCAATAGCGCCATAGTTATAATGCAAAGAACAAGCAGACAAGCCACTACTCGGGCAAAATGGTTAGCCAATTTATAAATAGTATAAATACATTGTCTTGTGCACGATACCTTTCTGTATTTAAACATGGCTTGATTTTTAAGCTAATGCATGCACTAGTCACAGATGTAAAAAGTGTTGACAACAACTGTAGCAAAAGGCTTCAATAAATGTTTCATTCAAACTGTCGACAGTTTAAGCCAAAAACGAAGCAAACATTAGAAAACAAACCCACTTCCGCTTAATCGCGTAGGTTTTGCCCCACGACCAATCGCAATATACGCGAGCTCAACCCAAATCAGCATTTTGTCTTGACTTAAATCTAAGAATTTTATAGACATATACGATCTAAAATTTGTGTTTAAATACTGGAAGTTTACTTCATACACCATAATACAATAGTTATCACATCACAATACAGTAATAAACTATAACACATACTTATGGAAAACAGCTACTTATTTATGTGTATCTGTCATAGTTTATTACTCTATCCTGTTACTACATGCCTCTAAAAGATCACAATACTGTAGTTATCATAATATTGTATCATATAGAAACACACAAAATAGAGTAACCCAATTCCTGTCTATTTCAAGTCGTGGCTTTAGTTGAAGTGCCAGCTAGTTCCTAATATAACGGTGAATTGAAATCGCAAAGCATGGTTATCATAAAACACAATAAAATAAATAACATAAATATTCCTACATTGTCTGCGAGGAATGTATGAGTAGAAACAAATGCTGTTACGTTTTCCTTCACAGCTAGAGACGTTATGTTGATGTGGCAGTGACTGCCAACACATTAAAACCGTACAACTAAACGGTGTCATGTTTCACACTGCTTCCATTTTAACTTAAAGCAGCACTCTGTCTGTCTGACCTAGTATTTCAACAAGCTGTTTACCTAACACTATTGTTTTAGATAAACTCATGTTCTATTTCAGCCATTTCCCGTGTCGCACGTCGCTTTTTTGCGATGTCGATGTTTTAACACGACGTGGCCCTTTATAAAGCCCTGCGTCGCCCTTTGATTTGCGGTACGCGCGTCGCTTTTTAAACTATATTGTATGTATAGACTGACTTCCCTTAGGGAGATTTCATTTTTTTTTACATATCTAAATGTAAAGACAATAATTCTTAAACAAAATTCACCGGCATTTTTGTAAAAATGTTTGGTTTTGTTTTCATTCTAAATTATTATTTGATATTCATAACCTAATATATCGTTTTTCTCAGAAATTATGTAAATGTAGCTGACTTTCTTTCCAATATTTCATTCAAATTGCTTCACGTTTTAGAACAGAACTTTAAAATATAATCTGAATATTATAGAATTGTCGTGTTATATAAAGGATATTATTGTCAGTTTACTACATGTGTCTAATGTTGCTGGGCCATCTGTAAGGACAGAACATAAAGAAATATATTATGACATTTACATGTTTATACAAACAATAAAATATATAAAACAATTAAATATGTTCTAAATGACTTATAAATTGAACATCATAATTTAAAGCAAGTTTTAAAACAGTCGAAGAATGATATAGAGTCTGGATATAGTTATCTATTTTATTTCAGGGGCGAAGAAGGAAGAAACAATTGATAATGCTTGACGACCATAATGTTCAAGGGGGTCAGTCTTTATGTTCGCGTGTTTTGCTTGTTTGTTTTTGGGGGTGTTTTTGGTTATGTTTTGGAGTGTTTCGCGTTTATGTTTGGTGTGTGTGTGGGTGTGTGTGTGTGTTGGGTGGGGGGGTGCGGGTGTTTGTTTATGTTTTGTGTGACTTTGCATATTGACAGCGGATGTATAATCGCGATGGCATAACGTATATTTTCTTTGATTTTATGCCAACGTTCCTGTTACTGTGGACAATTTTAAATTGGTGGATTAATCTCGGTTTATATATGATAATTATATAACTAATATCAAAGATGTGTGTATGTATGTAAAGTATGTATATATGTATGGGTGTGTGTATGTTCGTCCGTCGCCGCGCTCCACCCCCACATATGTGGTATCAAATTAGCCAGCATGACCCCGTGAATGTTTTAGGGTTTTGAATTTGGGCCCCAGGCGAATAACACTTCGTCTCCGCGCTCCATCCCCACATATTTGGTATCCAATTAATCAACATGACTCCGTGAAACTATTTAGGCTATCGAATTTTGGGCCCCGGGGAATTTGGGTCCAAACCGAATTTGAACCCCGGACGAATTGGGCCCCAGTCGAATTAGGGTCCCGGAAGAAGCCGGGTATCCTGCTAGTATATAATAACTCAGTATCATCCACAGTCTTCGACATTGTAAACACGACTTATTGGTCAATTTAAATCAACATTGATGTTGTTATATTACCGTGAAAAGATGGGCTTCTGGTATCCCTATATTTAAAACACAATGAAAATGTCAAATTTGGAACACGAATCCCGTGCCAGAATGCTCCCGAGCGCCATTTGTAGTGAAGCGACTATGCTAAACATACCCCACAAGGGAAGACTTCCGGAGTAGACTGGAAAAACCTGACACCAAAGACTGCCATTCAATTTGAACTCTTCGCGTAATTCACCGAATATAACTGATCAGAAATTACAGTAAAAACAGAAACGACTGAATGTAAATCAGTTTATATACATTCATATTACATTATTATTTGTGTTCATTTCTAGTTGCCAAAGAATAGCGATTTAGTTTCTTAAACATGCTAGTATCTGCAATGTTTTAAAAGTATGTTTGATAAGATCGACCATGTCAGCGAGATTAAAATATATAACCAGATAAATACCGTACTTGATTTTCAGTCTAAATATCAGTTTTAATGACGTGGCGTACCAGAATAGTGATTGACCACCACTGCCTATAAAAAAAACACCCCTTCCCCTCCAATAATGTCACATAGCAAACGTTTTTACTACAGAGTAACCAAACATCCTCCACTACAGTGTATCTTTAAATCGGATAATATACAATCATTCAAATATTCAGGATTAAAGATTAAAGGTCAGAGCTTTATCATGATAAAGGTCACAGAATATTTTAAACGACATGAAATTTATCTGTATAGGGGCAGGGGTTGGGCGATAATATTCAATTAACTCTGAGCTAGACAGGTCACTGTTCAATGGGATACAATTACTGCTTATTATTGAACGACGTTTCAGCTAGGCGTCTCTAGTTATTATCAACTAATAAGGAGTAATTGTATTCCATGGAATTGTGACCCGTATATTCCAATTCAATTACTAAATGCCACTGAAATAACTTTGAGCTGCTTTCTACATATCCATCTGAACGTTACTCAAAAATATTTGATAATAATATACCAACAATTGGTAAGGTTTGCCTGAAGAAGCTTAATAAAGTAGAAAGTACTGGCAAAACCTTGTTTTCTTTCCTAAAACAACTTTATTTCTAATATCTAACACCTGAGAGTAGCTTTAACTATAACCTTTTACTATATATTTTTTACAATTCATATAAAATAACTATAGTCGTATGATCGCCTGCATCCCCCCGTGACAACTTAGTCACTTACTAAATCCCGTCTTCGTTAGCCCAGTCGCAACAAACAGTATCACCCAGTCCCTCATAAACCTATCCGTTACTCGAAATTTTCCTAGGAACTGGGTGATCCAGACTGCGGCCTCGCTTCGTAGGCTCGATCATTTACCGACCAAATTTCGAGTAACGGATAGGATTATAAGGGACTGGGTGATACAGACTGCTACAAACAAATCTTATTTCCGGGCTGATGAAGACGAATATCGGCAAGTGACAGCGCTTCAAGTTTGATTTGTAATTAATAACGCTGTTAAATGGCCAATTTAATTACATCGGAAGCTGAATAATGATCAAATAAGGCCTCGTTGGCAATAAAAACGACGGGTAGTGTTAGAACTAGTGAGTATTGTGAGATGTTAGCAGACGAAATGCCTTGAAGACGTGAAAACAAAGATGGCGGCTGAAATACCTTCTTATATACTATAATATATAGCCAAGCAGTAGTAAGAAGTTTTATTTTAATCCCTTCAAGTGCCTGTGGTTAAACACCATTTCATTTCATTCATTGATTTTTGTTGTACATTTGCAGCAAACGCAAAAGATCTGTCAAGGCTTGTGAGAAACTCGCCCAAATACTTTATTTATTATCTTTCCAGTCAAATTTAAACTCCGATCGCCATTTGAATATAAAGTTCGACACCGAAATCCACATTCGGGTACGGATATATCAAACACGCAATAAAGTTACATGTTTAACCCGTATACCACTTGTATATACAAACAATAGATAAAACAATTACACTAAAATAAAATGAATATTCTTTCAAACAGTCCTAGCGCTAACCCTTACCTAACCCTAACGGTTAGATCTAACTATTAAGGCCACCTGCAGAATTCGTCAAAGTCACGAGATGTAAACCCTTACCGTAACCCTAACTCCAACCCACAAACCTCGGCAACAATCGCGTGCCCTACCCCTGTTTACATCTCGTGACCTTGACGAGATCGGCTAGTGGCCTTAATAATTAGATCTCACCGTCAGAGACCGCTGTGGCAGAATCTAAAATTCCCATCACCGGAAAAATCAAATATATCTGATGCTTACCTCGACCTCTAAATAATTCGTAATTTTTTATGTAACTTACCTTGTGAATGCACTTTTATCTGAAAGGTAATCAACTATAATATTTATAAAAATAACAAACTATATTGTGCATGAATACGAAAGAATCTTATCAGATATATTTACAAAAGAGTTTAAATTGGTGTAAAATATTTTTGCAGTAAAACTAATTCATGAACTGACCTAACAAAAGTCACAGGGGGAGTTAGCCGGAACGGAATAAGCAATTACTGGGTCCCTCACTCAATATTTTCAAAATTATTATATAATATGATGATTAATCATCTTTCCAGTGTGTATTGAGTGAAGTGGATGTAAAATCGATAGAAGTTATCGACATGAGTTTGTCTTGTCATTGTCTCATTTTTATCTTTTTTATTTACAAACAAAGGGTGCATAAACCGATGTAAAATCGATAGAAGTTATCGACATGAGTTTGGCTTGTCATTATGATTTTTATTTGTTTTATATACAAACAAAGGGTGCATAAACAAGAACAGTAAGGCCAAAGGTAACACTTAAAGATACATTATGTAAAATTTAGAGAAAGAGCTGACCGTTCTTGCTCTAATAGTTCCAAAAATAGATAATTCAAAATTAATATACTGAAAATTTGATTCAAATTTTTTGATTCTGAGCGAAGTTATCGCTGTTTCAGGTTTTGACAAGATGTGGCATAGATAGTGCATTATTGTAGTGTTACTTGTCATTGTTAATCATTAAATTGCGATCGCATTTCAATCTGTTTAAATCTCCACCATCCGATGCTCTAGAGAGCTAATCAAAGGCTTGTCCTTTGAATAAATGTCTAAATCATAGTTTATATAACATTTGAAGCCAAAATAAAAAACTGCAATAGGCAACTTTAGCTCTTACTTAATGTACCTTTAAAGAGAGATATTATTTTTTTTTTATGAAATACACTTTATTTTCGCGTTACTGATAAACATTTAGGTTGATTTAAGTATAGTTTCCGGTTAAGCCGCAATATTGTCTAGTTGACATGGAAAGACAAGCTTTTCAATTTACCCAGAGAAGATAAAATGATAAACATAATGCAAACTTACAACACTTCAAACATTAACAGTATCGATTTTGTTATTTGAGTAGATATAAATCAGTATCTAAAGTGTTTACAACAAGATAAATTATTAATAGTAATGTACATTCACGTCTAGGTGAAAATATTATCGACGTAGCAATCTAATAATAATTGTAATCAGGTAAGTTGCAACGACCCATGGTGTAGCTAGTGGTTTGAATCGTGGAGTACCTTGGTTGTTGGGGGATACGAGAACAAGCAAAACATCCTTTAATCTTCGTCTATGTATATAGTATTTCGAGATACGCTAAAGAAAATCTATTCTAATATTAGTTCATATACTAATATAATTGATGTTCTGGCTGCCTATAATAGACACACAGATCTTTGTGTGCTTTACCCTTTATCATCAGATGGTAGAATGGAATTGGCATTCAAAGCGCGAAACAATGATAAAGACAGACAAATAATGCTATAGACAGACAAATGTGATATCACATTAATGCTTTGCATCAATGAAATTGAATCACAATATGATCCTATTAATTCATTATAAAAAATCTTTAACAAGTTCAAGGAGTATGTATGCCTACGTAATTTTGAGACGATGGTGGCATCATGCATTGTCAACTGTCAAATTTTCTCAACAGGAACCTGGCATACCCCCTCCTGCAAAATTTCCTGGATCCGCCCCTGGTCATATCCCCAGTAATCCTCTCCCAACTGACTTGTTAACACCTCCATATGTTAAAGTCCAGTTGGAAGAATCTAGAGGCTGAGACACCATTGTCATACGTGATTCCAATAATTCATGTCTCTTTACCTCCTGATCTATTTCTTAAGGCCAACTCAAGATTTCGTGAAGATGTAAATAAGATTAGGGCATGCGATTGTTGGCGAGATTGTAGGTTAGGGTTAGGTTCAGGGTTGGAATTAGCCCTAGCCCTGTTTACATCTCGTGACCTTTGACCAAACTTGAAGTTGGCCTTATGAAAAAGATGTAACCCTCCTGATCCCTCCGCCCCTAAATGATGAATATACACCACCGAAACCTTGAAGAAACTGTACATTCCTACAACTTCCTTTTATTCCAGACCAAAACGTCGACATAAATTGTCATCCATAGGATATGAAAAGGAAAGGGTAAAAGAGATAATTGCTACAGAAAGATGAAATTCATTTTTTAAAATCAGGGGAAGCATGTGTAAACCTTTTCTTTAGACTCAGCTCTCTCCACAGCCGACGGAGCAACATCTAGTCATGTCTTGTTCCAAATCTTGAATGAGGCTGGACAATGAATTTGTACATAAATTTGAAGCACAGGCACTTGCAGGGATTAAAATAAAACTTCTTACTACTGCTTGAATATATATTACAGTATATACTATAATATATAGTCAAGCAGCAGTAAGAAGTTTTATTTTAATCCCTTCAAGTAACAAGCAGTAGTAAGAAGTTTTATTTTAATCCCTTCAAGTGATTTGAAGTAGCTTACTATAAACACGAAAACAAACACCATCACAGCACCTAGCAGGGGCGTATACATATCAATTTTGTTTGCGGTGTGTTTAGAAACAATGAGACCGACTGGTGCACAGGCTCCTGTTACGGGTAGCGCGGATTTCTAGGGGGGGGGGGGGGGGGGGGTCCGAGGCAAGCTCCCCCTGAGAGAATATTGGGTCCCTGAAATGTCCTTTCCTGGATTTTGCAGAATTCTGATGGTCAGAAAACACTTACAACATTAGTCCTCATATTTTCATCAAGCGTCCGCACTTAATCTAGTTTGACCACCGATTTTGTCCAATACGATCGTGTTCGTTAAATCACGTTCCAACGAAAGACTGCTTTAACTGATTTTTAAGACCGACTATTTTTTTCCGGGGGGGTAGCCTCCCCCCCCCCCGCACACACATTTACGCCCCTTCTCTTGGTTATGGTGGAGGCGGGGATGGATAGCCGAATGGTTAGCGCTGTATCATAAGGTCTATCATTGAGTCAACTGGCGTGGTTTCGATTCCGCGGTTGTGTGTGACAAGGAGTAGGGTCGCCTATCCAACCTCGAGGGTTTTCTCCATGTCCTTCGCCGCCCCCCCCCCCACTGCTAAAGACCCCTACGCGCAAGCGAATTATAGAAATAAAATTGAACCATATTTTAGTTCCGAAATGACCTAGTATGTGTCCCGTTGACGTTACCAGTGATTGTTTTCCATATAAATTGTGTTTTTATTGTTCTCAATCCCTAAATGCCACTTCCAGATAACAGTAGGACGTTAAACCCCATTTCATTTCATTTCATTTCCACTTCAGGATACACACGGAAGAAATTGGTGGTCTTCCTGCATGAAAACAACCTGACAGTGGATGAAAGGCTCAAATTTGATGATATGATCTCCAAATTGTCAGAAAATGTGGTATATGGCATTTTGATAGTAAAAAATGTGAAATGGTAAAATTTCAAAAATATTTGACAAATTTGGGAGGGGAAATTTTGATTTTAGTCAAAATTTTGTGATTTTCAGTGTTTATTTACTTTTCAAAATTAGTGGAAAATATTTTAATGTATGATTTTTACTTTTTCTGCATCATAAAGGTTAGACGGGAAGAAAGTATCATAATTTCACTCAATTTTGCCTAAAAATCATGATAAATTGTCTGAAATTCTTCAGATTACCCCCCAATGTTGCTGTCAAAATTTTAATTATTCATCTGTTGTAAAATGAAACAAAATGTCTTGCATGTCTTTATTTTCATTGTTAAATAACTTGGAAAGGATCCATGTGTTTGTCAGATATTGAAAAAGTATTCATGTGTTTCTCAAAAATTTAAAAATTAAGAAATTTAGTCTAATTATATTCTGCTAAGGTGTGTTAGAATTTTCAAAACATGAGTGAACTGCATTTTGCTGCTGTTTTCCTCTGGCTTAACACAATTTTAATCTTTCAAAACCTGAAATTGTTGCATTTCCCTTCTCGAGAAAGTAAAATCTATGTGTTTGCAGGGAAATTTCTCTGTCTTCATTTCATTTAGACTGGCTCACCCTCCCCACCCCACCCCTTTTCTTGAACATGATATTTGGATATTCAATTGAACATTTGTTGACTCCAAATTAGCAGTAATTGGATTTTGTGCTTGAATTGTAACCGAGCATTTTATTTGACACAAACAAATAGTTACATATAAGATTTCAAGGATTTCTAAGACTTTTTGTTTATGGTCAAACATGTAATCCTATGACATTTCTTCCAAATGAGTCCACACCCCAAAATGGATATGTTGTAGATGTGTTTTTTGCAGCTTAATGTTTTACATTTTGGATGTAAATCTATTATTTGTGGTGATCTTTTAAAATGTGGCACTTGCAGGGCAATAAAATATTAATTAATAGCCTTTTCACACCCCTTTTATGCTATGAATTATGTCAGAACTCCCTTTTTCCATCTCATTTTGTCAGGACATTGATGTAAAGATTAAAACAACTTGCTTTCACATAATATTTACACTATGTAATTTCAAGGATACCTCTGATTGTTAAAGTATTTTAAAAACTGAAATATTCCCGTTTTTTAAAATAAATAGTGCTTTGCGACCCTTTTATTAGAGTGGCTGGTTGTCACCTAAATACAGCATTTATTTTACATTTATCAATCCATATTTTAATAAATAATTCATACTTCTTATAACAAACTCTGTTTATATGTATGTATATAAGCCAGGGATAGAAGAACATGGCTTTTAGCCATATTCCATCAACAGTATTACTTATGTGGACACAAGTGGAATTTGTTACCACACCAACATTTTTAAGGGGTGGGCTTACAGGTTTCACTATAGTTCCTTACAGTTACCTTCAATGCAACACAATTGCAGCTTGTCTTCCTGTATACCGACCAAGATTTCTAGAAATAAATGCCTTTCATCTCAGACTTTCCCAGAAATAGGGAAATATTAGCATTTTGAGGCATACAAAGTTTCAAAAATGGACCATTTTGTAGAAAAAAGTAAAAGAAAGTCAATTTTTGAAAAATATTCCAATATTTTGAATATTTTTGATGTGACTTGTTTGAAACCTTTAAATCTTTTCGCAGAACTCACATTTCCACAAAATTAAGAAAGAATCTTCAATTCAAGAACAAAAGGCCCATGGACCTGAGCTGCAATCCGGTATACAAAACAGTACATAACTTTAAAGGGTCACCATTTCTGCAGTAATTTTTTTTGGATTCTGTATTATAATAATGTTGCAAAAATAAATGTGAAGCTATAAAGAAAAGAATTTTGATGATATATGAACATATAAAGCCATATAGGAGGCAGACCACCATTAAATTTCACCATCTCGGTACCACGAATTGTAGTTCGTCTATTTATAGCAATTCTCTCTCTCTCTCTCTCTCTCTCTCTCTCTCTCTCTCTCTTCTCCCCTTTTGCATGCCCATTTTTGTTGATGTTTTGGTCTAGAATGGACGAAGAGGGTTTGAATTAACATTTTCTGCCAGGTTTTGGTAAATATTCATGATTTTGAGGCGGAAGGATAACAGGGTTATCAGGTTAGCTACGGCGATATGTACGGCAACTAGTTACATGTTTTTAGTATGCTTCTTCAAGTTTGTGTATCTCAAAATTTTGGTAGTCAACCTCATACAAATTTTAGTGCAAAGACATGATCATTTGTTCCTCTGTCTGTAGTGAAAAGCATTCAGCCCAACGAAAATTTGGGGAAAAGTTGGAGGTGGGCAAAGAGGCCAGAATTAACATTGAAGTCAATGGGGAAATTAATGTTGGTCTGCCTCCAGCATGTATACAGAGTTGTTTCCCTTTAGTCAGTCAAAATTATGTTTGTTTTGTCTACCGGTACGTGTTTCGCCATCATCAGTTTACTGTAAGCCTAAGGCTGCTTACTAAAGAAGGATGTAATTTTGCGAACAAAATGACAAAAATTAACACAAATATAGGATACTGCGAATTTATTTCAAATAAATGAGACATATTATACATACAAATGTATAAATCAATTTATATGTAAAAATTCGTTCCGCGGACTGAATTGAGGTCTATGAGACCTGGAACTGACCTGTTTTTGTGCTCTTGTCGTCTAAATGCTATATGTTTGTATCACCCTTTAAAGTAGCTAAGTCTCTAACTCAATATCATCCAAAATCTTCAACATTGAAAACCGATTTATTTGTCAAATTAAATCAACATTCATGTTGTGATCTTACCGGAAAAAGATGGGCTTTTGATATCCAATATTTAAGAAAAATTAAACATTAAGTTCACTTTTAGCACGCTTTTTGTTTATTCCTTTGTGTACGTAATTATGTAGCTACGAGAACGTAACTAAAAACGCTGAGATATACTGATGTGGTTGAGAGTTTAAGGTTTGTTATCTAGTAATTATGCAGTTCACTGTTTCGCCGGTTTTGTACCAGACACCCCGCTCTCCCTGAAACATTTCAACTCCAGCACTGGTTTTTACTAACCAGAAGCTCCGGGGTTCGATACCGGTGTTGAAAGAGAAAGAGAGAAAGATTTTTGCATCGTTAGCATGGTTTACCCTTGTTAATGGTTCAAGTGCGAAAACCCGAAGTCCCGTGTACACATTGGAATAAAATTTCCATCGGTAGTACATCCCCGAGGCAAAATATGCCCAGTGGGACCTAGGTATCAGGCTGAATTCGTCCATAGAGTCCGATTTTAGACTGAAAACGTTTCATTTATTCGGTAATGAATAATAACAATTTAGTGGAGTTGTCTCCCGTTTGTCGGATATTACGCGCTCGTCAATTTAGTCCTTGGCTTGGGTCCTTTATCCCACGCGCTGTTATCTCTAAAAATGTGTTATTTGCACTGAAATATTTTTTAAAATTATCACCAAGCATTTTGTTGAAAATTTAAAGTAAAGAAAGACAATAACGGCATTAATCAGATCCAGTCAGTTTGTACTATTTACAGCAGCACAAGCGGTGACCGCTTCCCTTTACGCAAATAGTGTAAAAACATAATACTACCTGTTGTGGGCCATCTCGAGGTCACAATTTGCATCCGATTTGCGAGTATCCAATCTGATTAAAATACAGATCTATATTTCGTTTCGTTTTTTGTAATACTTTCGATGGCCCACATTACACGAAGACCTGACCAGTTGTACCGGGAGGTCGCGTTAAGTGCTTACGCGAGGCTTTTGACTCTATGACGTCAATCATTGATTAATCAATCAGCGTTGACATTTCTATAGGGGCTTACCTACAGTTCCGTACAGAGCACGCCAAGAACTTGCCGTAACAGACCGCTTCATTGGCTAATTCCTCACATCAACCAGGACGCCTGTTATATAACAACTCTTCTAGATCCTTTGTTGTGAAGACAAATAAAATGAAATTTTGAACTATTAAAAACGAAACGAAATAGGATCTGTGTTTTAATCAGATTGGCGAGTATTGGGCCGCAACCTTCTAGATGATGGACCCTGATTGTACGAAAAATCACGTTTTTAGCTTGTGGATCCTCTAGAGATAGCAATTTTTTTATCTTATTTTCAAAATCGTTCAAATATATCACCGTTACACCATAATTATGATTGAGTCCGATTTTTCTGAAAATCGGGCCGAAACATTCTGTCAAATGGCCGCTCCGCTTGACGGAAATAGTGTAAAAGTATGTAATACCAAGGTTATGGACTCTCTAGAGGTAACCATATTTAGCGTTAAGTATCACTAGTTCTTACTTAGGTGGGTTCTGGGCCCTTATTCACGAAAACTTAAACTAAGATACAATCGAAATTTTAAGAAATACAGCAATTCAATTGGCTGACCAGTAAAATCAATTTGTATATATCCAATGAAGTTGCAGTATTTCTTAAAATTTCGGTTGTAACTTAGTTTAAGTTTTCGTGAATAAGGGCCCAGGAGTTGATGAGTTAGTTGTATTTTACGTCCGCTTCCACCGAGGTGATATCGCAGGCCCAGGAGTTAACGTCAATCGCCTTTTACGCAAAATTCATCAGATAAAAATTTAGGGTTAAAACAGTGTTAACTATAACAATAGTGTAATATTAAAGGAGCTAAATCCCTAACTCAATGGTTTCCATAATATTTGAAATTAAAAACACGAATTAGAATTCAATAATAGCCCATTTCAATCACAATCAATATTGATCTTGTTATCTTGTCGCGAAAATATACTATCCTAATATCCAATATTAAAGACACAATGAACATTTTATAATCAGTACACGTGTCGTGTATTCCATGGTTTTGGGCACAATTTGTACTGAACAAAGAAAACCATACCCTACAAGACAATGCGGAAGTAATTAGTAATGGCTGATTCACAAACGACAAGATAATAATAATAATAATAAAAACGTGTAGAACGGACTAATGTCTTTCAATTGTGACTATTCACGTATTTCACCTAACATAATTGATTAGAAATTAGAATATTTTTTGGGCAAAATTGAATATAGTCGTATATCACTATATACATCAATATGTGCTTTTAAACCAATTTCGTTTATTTTAAGGTTCCATAGAATAGGGGCTTGTGCCTGGTTTCAAATAAGTTTTACTTAGAAATTGTCTCAAGAACTATTTCAATATTTAGAATAAAATTAAAGTTGAATTCTCTTAAAAGTACTATTAATGACCCCTTAGAAGATTTGATTATATGATTAAACTACTTAATTACAATTAGCATTTGTGCCATTTTATATTATTCCTTTGGATAATGAAATGGGGTTTAACGTCCTACTGTTCTGCTCCAACTTGGCTAATGAAGTCGGCATACGCCATACAGTGTGCTATGAGGGAAATTTTGCCCGGGCAGCAGCACTATGGCCTACACTTATATCGAATTCCAACTGCCAAAGGATCTTTTACGTGCACGTCCATGTATACACGTGGCCTCGGTTTTTCGTACCGTCCGAAAGGACTACCGTCCTGAACCACTGACAAGGGGAAACCACGTCGGAAAATCCCGATGAATTTTCTTGGCCAATACAGGGATCGAACACGCGACCTCCAGGCTAGCGACTCTGCGTCTTGCAAACTTAGCCACCCAGGCTCCTTGTTCCTTTGGGTAATGCCGCACAAATAATGTATAGTATTAGTGGCATGATAAATTTTATTCAGAAGTAGTCCCGCTTCATTGCCAGTTCCTTTCTATTTGGTATCAAAGTCGACACCATTTCTCCCTTTTGTTTATTTTTTAAATTTAGTGAAGTCTAAATAATAAACAATTCAGTTACTTATTAATTAATATCGGTCTATTCAATAAGCTTGTATAAATAAATGCATACAAGCTTGATTAAAACCTGACTTGAAGCGAACATTTCTTTTAATCCCGAGGGGCTAGTGTTAGAATGTTGTTGTGTTTTTTAAAGCCGGTAGCTTTATTTAATTATTAGAATTACATTAAAGGGGCATTGTGTAAGATTTAGATAAAGAGTTGGCCGTTCTCACTATAATTTGTCGAAAATAGATAATGCAAAATG